>NW_003315879.1:0-2400000 GCF_000151355.1 Fusarium vanettenii 77-13-4 | reverse complement strand
TGTGACTGGTGCAGGTTCGCCATCATCGATAGCTTCGGGTGGAGTTATGAGTGGGAGAAGAGTTGTTAGAGCTTCGGGAAGACGACGCGTGAGGAAGAGCGTTGAAGCTTGGCGGTAGGTTTTTGAGATTGCTGAGGGATGCCGGGATGATGTGGACGAGGTGATGGATGCCGTCAGGATATTGTTGTGGTGGGACAGACCGTGAGACGCGGATGACGACACGGAGGTCGGACTGTATGCGGTGTGGTGGCCGTTGACAGACATGATGATGGAGCTGAGCGATGAAGTAGATCAGACCAACAGCAGCAGCAACAGCGGAAGCAGCTAGAGAATCGACAAAGTGTACAGCCCGAGGCTGAACATCAACATGAACGGTGATGCCGATTGTTGACTTTGAAGGTACCGAGGTCGGGTGACGAGCTGAAGGGGGGCGGTCGGTACGAACGGAGACGGGGGACAGGAGAGAAACGGCGAGTGTGAGCAGATGGAGATCACCCCAGATTCATGGTTCAATTGAGCGACGACGGGATGATAAAAGGAAATACGGGGTCAAGAGGGAAAAGGGAAATTTGCATCGGCGCACGCGTCGGGGCCGAAGATGATTGAAAAGGACGGAGCCAAGTCACTTTTGAGCTGGCCGGCCCGTGACATGTGGTTTGCAGGAAGGAGCAGAAGCAGGCATGCGGCAGGAACAGCAGTAGCAGCAGCACAGCTCATCCAAGCCAAGATGGGAAGCTGAACCAACCAACCAAGCAAGAAGAAAAAAAGGAAGCCACTGCAGGTGGTGTCCGTCCCCAGTACAGTAGCGCAGGTGCCAGGCCCCCGTCTCTCTCGGCCTTCCAGGTGATTTTAGCCTCGGCACCTTTCGACAACACCTGTCGGGTTGGTCCGGGCGGGGGGCCGTGCTGAATTTCCAGCCGTCCACGTCTTCTCTTCAGTGAGAGTGAGGCGCTGAAGCCGACAACGGGGACGGAACCGTGGCCGATGTGGAGGCGGTCCATGGCTGTTGTGAGATACGGCATCTGGTCGGAAATCCATCATCTTCTATTCCGTATTGTATAGCACATTCACTCCTTCATCTCGAGGATATCTTCATACATTACATCCTCTTTGTTTACTCACCGTTCCAGTCATCATCCGCCAACCTCCTCTGTATCCATCTAAACTGCCTCGGCTCCAGTCCAAGGCTTCACCGATCATCCATCCCCCATCGCATGCCCGGTCCGTGAGGGGACTAGTCCGGAAACCTGGGGAATGCCTGTGAATAACACTCGTTGGTGCACCCGTTGCATCTTCATTTCCCGTCAGGTCCAATGACCTACATTCGCGTGCCATTATTCCAACGACCTTCCTCTGTTTTGCTTCTCCTCCGTTGTCTAAATCAGCCTGTCACAACACAAAACAAAACATGCGTGGTTGCCTTCTAGAGCGTCGGGACGAGACCGTGACCCATCCAATGCCTAGCCAAGCCTCTCAGGGAGCCGAGTCCATCAACACCGCTAGTTTGGCGCATCGTTGAGTTGCGGCTTCGGCGGACTTCTTCCCGGCAATTCGTCACGAGTTGCTCTCCGCGCTAACGCTTACTTCCTCAACAACAATAAAAACAACAATGCCTCTGATAAAAGATTTAAAAAGCAAAGGGAGGGGAACAAAAAGAAAGTAACACGTTCCTGAATGATGCCATTCTTATCCGAAACCCTTTGGTTCTCCGGCGGAGCGGGCCCGGAACTTGCGACTCCAAACTTCAATCTCACGACGAAAACATCAACATATTTCCTAATTAGGGCATTCGGGCACAACACACAGTTCCGAAGTGTAGATGTAGGTTTGAGCCGGCGCAAAAGTAATATCCAATCGGCTATTATTTCTAAACTCGCTGTAAACTGCCATGACATTTAGATGGCCAAGAATATGGTATCGCCTCTTCCAAACGCCTTATCCAGAATGAACCCCCCCCCCTATCCAGCTCAACTTCCATTGCCTATTCAGGAGTTGACAGCCGGTTATCGCTTCCGCGTTGATCTCCTCACTGGTGTCCTCTCTTGCATCTCCTCCTCCAACTCCTCGCGAGCCATAATGATGCTGTCTTCTCGCTCAACAATTGATTCCTCTGCCCCGTTTAGCTGTTCCTGTCGCATCCAGCCAGCTTCAACCGCAAAACGGACCACATCCGCTGCGCAACCAAAGCACGGCACGTGCTCATCAGCGTCTGGGTTTAGGTATTTCCACATCTCCCGTGTCTCCTTTTTGAACCGTGCAAGCTCCTTCTTATCGCCGGCGAAATGCTCTGTCAGGTACTCATAGAGGTATGCCAGCCAGAGCACGTTGGTATAAGGAGCATATGCATCCCAAGAGAGCGGGCCATCTATGCCCTTGGCGTATGGGGTATTGTGAGCTTCTGGTGGGAGACAGGTCCGGTCTGCGCGAAGTAGGAATGATCGCATTTGCCGATAGACTTTGCATTGCGGTGCGTGAGTGCTTGTGAAAATGCTGAGATCTTTTTCAAGATCGTAAGCCACAGGTTTCGCATCGTCGATGGAGAGGTCTTCTCCTCGTGATAAGCCGTAGTCTAGGATGGTGATGTCGAGGCCTGAGAAGCCAAAGAAGCCCTTGGATGGAGAGCCCATCTTCTTTGGCGGCTTGACTTGTTTGATGCATAAATTGCCCTCATGAAGGTCGCGATGCTGTTCTGGTTAGTGCTAAATCTCACCCATTTTCAAGGCGGCTCACCTCAAACATGACGAGATCCTCCGCTCTCGCTAGAGCAATGGCCTGCAGGAGAAAAATATCCCATAGCTGGCTCTCGGTAGTCAATTTCCAATCCTCGAGCGCCGTCCCAGCATCGCCCAGCTCAACAACCAGAAAACGCGTGTCGTCTAAGTACCGACTCGGCGAAGGATAGAATTGAGCCCTGTCCGGGTCTTGTCGTTTCATCTTCTTCTGGAATGATTGGTGTGTCTCAAGCAGCTCTCTTGTCGTTTTCCCTTGGATAACGTATCGTTCCTTGTATATCACAAATCCTGGAATATCGGCCAACCATTCCGAGATTTGAAGTTCACCCTGGATGTCCTCTTCAGAATGCGGCTCTTCGTCGACAAGACCGGAGCGCACTTGAGCCTTGGTCTGTGGCTTAATGGGTGAAGGTAGTCGTATGACCTTGATGATGCTTGTTCCTCGGTCATTTGTGACACGATAGACTTCGGCGTAAGATGCTTCGGCAATTTTGTCGATCTTGTCACCTGGTGGACAGACGTCATCCCAAGTCAGAATTCGGAGTGGTGGTTCTTCTGTGGTCTCCTCGGGGACTTCTATCGGAGCTTCTTGAACTTCTGAGGGCTCAGTTGGTGGCTCTTCTTCTTCGCCTTCTTTTGTTGTATCCAAGGGTGGCTCGTCGGCTAGTGGAGCATCTTCTTTGGGTTCCTCAAGTGGCTTGCCCTGTTCTGGAGGAGCAACCTCAACATCAGGCGTTTCGATAGGAGGTGGCTGCTTTTTTGTCCTCCGCGCTTTCGTAGTAGGACGCTTTTCCTTGTCGATTTTAATTGACGATATCTTCTCCGTCAATAAGGATATTGAGTCTTCCTCATGCTTCGGTTCTGGTTTCGTCCGTATTGGGCTCTGTGGCAGCTCAGCGAACAGACGCTCAGCCTTTGAGCGCTTCGATTGCTTGCCATATTTTCGTGTTGTAGTACTTCGCGACATTTTTACTTGTCCTGCAAAACCGTTCAGAGCTTTGGTTCTCTCTCAATGGCTCTTTGCGCATCATGAAAGTCATCTCGAATGAGGTCACGAGGCGTTGGCAGGGGAACGAGACCCACTAAGAGATACCTAACTACCTACCTACTAAGATACCTACTTAGTAGAGTCAGCTGAAGCTGACTCTAGTAGTCATCTCTGGTCTAGTCTTTCAGCCTCTTCGTGCCATATATTTAAATATCCCCGCCATTGTCTGCCAGTCGCTACCACGTTTCTGTTTTTCCCTCTCTTTTCGCCATGGCGGCTGGCATGCGTTGCGCTGGCATGCGTGGGAAGCGCTATGGTGGAGCGCTGGCGCTGGCGCGGGGTGGGTGCGCTACACTGGAGGTTACGCTGCAGGAGGGCGCCCAGGCATCTGCGCATACACTCTTAACAAGGTAATATTATATATAAGGGTATTAAGAGTGTTTATTTTAATAGTATATTTTCACGGAAGGATATAGCTTCTCGGTGAGTAATCCTATGCGCTCTTTGGAAGTTGATTGTTTATTATACTAATTATGTTGGCTTGTAGATGTTTACTGCCCTGACCTCTTGACCGAGAACTGATACCTATCGCCCCTGTCAAGAAAAACAACTTGATCCTGTAATCCAGCTTCTTCCACAGCTTTCTTAAAGTCGCTTAGAGGAGACATGAAAACGTCATAGTCATCGTAGTGAATGGGGATCGTGACTTCTGGCTCCATCATCTTGATCATCTCGACGCCCTGCTTCGCATCCATCGTAAGCATGACCAGAGGCGCTGACGGCCCAGGAATGGTTGTGCCTCCCAGGTGAATCAGCATGAGGTCTATTTGTCTGCCCTGAAGCCACTTGGGGATATCCTTCAGCTCGTCAACTAGGAGGGTGTCGCCAGAGATATAGATTCGATATCTTGACTCGTTTCCATGTCCCAGCTCCAGCATCCACCCGTTGGTCGGTGGAACGGCGTTGAGTAGATCATTCACGACGGCCAAGGGCCCAGGTGGAACATGTTTGCCAGGCATGCCGATGATCCTAATGACCGGGGCTTCTGAGCTAGCTTCCGCGTTGCTCGTCTTGAGCTCCATATAGTCAAAGAAGTCGAGGGCCTTGACGTTACGGAACGGATCGTCCTTCAAAGTCAAACACTTGTGTGCGTGGGGAGTGGTGATTATCAGGAAATCTCTGTTGAGAGACTCCTCCACCAGCTGATCAAAGTGATCGGCATGATAATGCGAGAGTAGGATCCCATCGAGGGAAGGCAGCTCACCAAGCTCAACGGCTGGATTAGTCTGCCGCTGCGCCGTGACACCAGGGTCAAGGTGGACGTGATCGCCGGCGTGGAGAAAGTTGGGGTCGGTGAGAATGCGGAAGTGATTCCATTCGATGATGGTAGTAGCTGTTCCGATGAAGTAGACGCTTGCATCTTGGTCGCCTTTGCTCCCCCGAGGGTGTTGCTTAGTCGTTCTGGCGAGGACTGGCTCGTTATCACCGATCCTTGGGTTATCCTTTAGCAAGGGCTGCCTCTTGGAAGGGGCTAGAGAGATTGATCCTTTGTTGATAATTTTCATTTTGAAACTATTCGAGCATTGTTTGACTTAAGTTTGCTGTTCTCGTGGGTGCTGGGGGCGAGAAAACAAAACCGAGTTGGATGACGTTTGCCTGGCGTACATCACAGTGTCAAGCAATTCGCACCCTTTCGAGCCTTTAACGATATGAATGCATTCGTCATAGATTGTTCTGTGATTATTATTAGATTAGGTCCTAAAAAAGTATAAATACTCTCAACCGTCTTTGATAAGAGCAGCCAAGTTAAGAGGCTTGCTTAAATCTACTTGGCAACTTCTGCTGTACTACCCTAGGCTTGGATGATACACGTCAAGTTTAGTATCAAGCCCTTACTTATAACCGTGTCCCCTGAACCTCAAGTTGTATACGGTTAGCTGGCTAATGAAGGAAAACTGTCCTTAATGTATTTGGGGTGTGTTTGTCATCCGAGACCTTGCTCCCGGCCTGCCTATGATGCATCTAGGAGTACAGAGTGTGACATATTAACTACTCATGACTATTCGTAGTAACATAGCATTTAGGTCGGAATACACCTCATGCTTCGGTAGTCGGCGACGCCTCTTTCTTCTCGTTCAGCGGCTTCTATCCCTAAACCGTTGCCCTATTCACATTAGTAAGAGTAACCATGCCAAGAAGCGATTGACTTACACTTTAGCGTAAGAATATATCGACTTATCCCGAAGGGCCTTGCGCGTCTTGGCTAAGGAAAACCTACACCTCGGAAACCTCCCTAGCTCGACGGCTGTGTTTGAGGCGTTCGCTTGCTCTTCCAGAATGCTTCTGCACAACGTTGAGTCTTTGGGACAGTAACAACTCAGTCTGATGACTCCATATGTTGATTGAGTTATACCAGACTATTCAATGGAGGTTGTATGGTTGCCACTAGTTACTTCCAGGACAATGAAATACACGCTGCCAACTCATCGTCTGAGTCTTTGATGAGGAAATGTGCAGTTACCTGAACATGGGCAAGCGAGGATCCTTGATAACGACATTTCCTTGACGCCTAGACGATACTGGATGGTCTTGAGGATGACTGAATGATAAGATGGGATTTGGAGTTCATAACATTGCTGACAACGCTCATAATGAAGATTACTCTGGATACCTGACTATTAAGAAATAAAATTTACTTTACATTTCTTCCCTAGTAAATCTCTACTACAGCGTATCGACACAGGGCAAGCCAGGCTTGTTCATGACGACGCAGCGTCAACGGCTTTGACCAACGGGCTCAGGGGTGGGATGGGACGAATGGCGTGACATTCAGATGGTTCACGTCTTTTGCTCCAATTGTTCCTTGCATGATCTAGAAGAACGTTGACTACCTCGCACAATTGTTACCCAGTCGGGGAGCATAGCCCTAGGAATATGCTACTCAAGGGGACAGTCAAATATAAAGTATTATAGGGTTACAATAGGATTCGAGACGTCTAATGTGACAATAACGTTTACCTAACTCCGACCAAGATGTAGAAAGGTGCATGCACCCCAGAGATTCGGGCCGCCCCACAGTGCCATCCGCATTGAGCAGGAGCTCTCCTCTCCTCATTGCCCTTGGTCTCCAGCTCCAATTTTCTGCCATCTCCCGTCATCTGGCGCCGTTGGCCTCTTCGCTCTCCTCTTCCTCCTCTCCTCCTCCCTCTCCCGCCACGACGCTCCCTAACCTCCATCGATTAACCCCCCAATCATGGCCTCCTTCTTCAAGAACGCCTTTGGAGGCGGCAAGGCTGCCGAGGAGCCTGTCGCGAGCCCCGATTCGGGTGAGTTCAGCTGCCCCCCTCTTCTCGCTTCTCCTCCCCCGAGTTTCGATAATTGCGCCACACTGCGGCGCGTGGAGATAGCATCATGACTGACGCGCGCGACCGCATCTTCCAGACTTTGCCGACTTCGCCGATGCTGCCAGCCCGGCTCCTGAGCCTATCGTGCCCGATGCCTCTACTGAGAGCGTCGCTCCCGCCGTCACCGCTCCTCCTTACACCAAGTGGTACAACGTCCACGAGCGCCACTCCCTCTCCGAGTTCAGGCTTGAGGGCATGATCCTCGTCATCTCGAGCTTCATCTTCCTTCTGCACATGATTGGCGCAACACGCAACCGCTCTAGGGCCAAGGCTTGGATACGCGCTCACGCTCCTGCTCTCCAGAAGGAATTCGCTCTCGTTGGCTTTGGCGGCGTCCCCACCTTGGACAATGATGTCAAGCCTGATACTCTGATCAAGGAGAAGTCGCTCTTCGAGTTTGCGACCTACGCCACTGGCCGACAGAACACGGCTTTCATGGATGTCAAGCTCACTCTGACCAAGAAGTTCAACCCCATTATCAACGGATTCGAGCACATCATGGGCTTCTTCGTCGAGTCCTTCGACGCCCCCCACGATGTCGCTGAGGCATTGATCTATCCTTTTGATGGCAAGGAGAACCTTACTGTCCCCGCTCTCCCCGGTGCCGCCGAGGTCCGCGCCAAGGATTCCAAGAGCACCTACGATGGCTTCGTCTGGGCTGTTGTTCACAAGGATGTCATGCGCCAAGTTCGCGACCAGCGATACGATCTGTCTCTCACCTTCACCAAGGATAACCCCAAGCTG
Organism: Fusarium vanettenii 77-13-4; assembly: GCF_000151355.1. Classification (NCBI taxonomy): domain Eukaryota; kingdom Fungi; phylum Ascomycota; class Sordariomycetes; order Hypocreales; family Nectriaceae; genus Fusarium; species Fusarium vanettenii. Next base: position 2,392,132 of record NW_003315879.1, on the reverse strand, counting down.
CCCCTCTGGCTGACTGTCATGAGCGAGAGCGCCGAGGTTACCGATGCCCTCCTCACCCCTGAGCTCATCGAGGCTGTTCAGAGCGCCGGCGATCTGTTTGAGTACCTCATCGTCTCGGACCAGCCCACCGACAAGCCCGTTACCCTTGAGGAGACCTCTCCTCGCAAGCGTCTCTTCCTCAAGTACCGCCTTCCCTCCAGTGGCAACTATGAGAAGCTTCTGCCTCTCTTCTCTTACTTCCTGCAGCTTCCCGACGCCCTTGTCAAGGTTGCCCACTTCCGCCCCGAGGTCACCAAGAAGGTCCGCAACACCCGTGAGAACGCCATCGCCGAGATTAAGAAGCTCGCCGAGGATCAACGCCAGGAGGAGCGCTCTTTGGAGAAGGAGAAGGCTCGCAAGGCTAAGCGTGACGCTGACCTCAAGGGTCTCGACGCCAAGGCCCAGAAGAAGTATCTCGACAAGGAGAGAGAGAAGGAGATGCGCAAGTCGCAGAAGCGACAGACTATGCGTGGTTAAAACAACCTCTGGGTTATGGGGTAGGGAATGGAGATGTTTCTCCTCGCTCACGCCTGGATGCTCTAGGGATGAAAACTGTATCAATAGTTTATGGCCACTAATTATGGGGGTGTTTATGTTGGATAGTCCATATTAAATGACACGATGTTTTATAACCAAGTACCATGGCACTCAATGTGTTCACTCACAAACGTTTGACACAAGCAAATAAAACGACAAGTTGGTATCATTGTAGCTATATGCAATTCAATGTACGGTGGATGAGCACCCGTTTTGCACATGGAATATTTTCTTTACGACTCTTTACTTTTTATCCTGCCCTTGGTCGACAGCATCCATCCAACCTATGCTCCGATACACCGTCCTAGAAAGTATAGATAACCTCCACTAGATATAGTATAGTATAGTATGTATGACTTTGTGCCTCTCCAGAACAGAACCGACTAGGTAAGAATTGTAGATGGTGGCTGTGAACCCGTAAAACAAATAAAAATAACGACGAATTGTCAATCTCTCTTGAACTCGGCCCAGTCTTCTGTGAGTATCCCGTCTTACACAACGTAGTTTTTTTTTGGTTCTCCTCGCGATAGTGGCTCGGTACCCCGTCACCCTGTGCACGGGATACACTGGATGGCGTGGCATTTCGCTGTAGGGCCATGGACCTTGGAGCTTGTGAGCCCTGGTGTATCCAGGGCGTGCTGCTGGACTCGGTTGCTTCTCGAGCGGACATGATCCAGCAGCAGTGTCTTCTGGACACGCCTTCTAAGCGCGAGGGATGAATAGCAAAGCATCCCGGAACTTTTCAGGTCTGCGACTCCTGCTAGATAGTGCTTCAATCGGTCCATGACATCCCATCATGTGGACCGGGCGTTCCGTGCATCTCAGCCGAACGCCCGCTCCGATGGACGCCTCCGAGGGGCCTGTATGTGTTTCCTCCAGCTTCCCTCAGCCCATACAGGGCTCAAGGAAGAAACCCAAGACCGTTCAAGGTCCCATCCACATGCCCCCATTGGCGGTGCCAGCCATGCTTTCAGGGCTAGGACCAAAGCCATATCCAAACAGAGTGGAGAACTCATCCATGACCTGTGGCACAGATGGGAAGGTCGCGTCCATGCCCATAAAGGGGCTGGCTGCGTGCATGGCCGGCATGCCTGGGCGAGTTGTGCTGCCTGCTCCCCTCCAGAATGCATTCGGGTTGGGGGGCAGCGGCATGGAAGCCTCGGGTGAAGATTCGTGCCTCATCTCTTGGGGGGGCACATCGTTCTTCCACAGGAGCTCCCATTTCTTGAACCTCGAGTAGTCTGTCTCCCGACCCGAGGGATCAGCAGTAGCGTCTAGCCGCGAGATGGCTCGCTCAAAGACTTCAATCAAGGAAGCCTCAGAGCGGGCCGACTCGCCACCGGCCGACATCTCTTTGATCATAGCCATGCCCGTGCGGAGACCATCGCGCAGCCTGTCGGTCTTCTTCTGCAAGCATTGGGTGATGATAACAAGCAGGGCAGCCCGACAAGAGCTGAACTCGGTGTACGATGCACGTGCAAGGCCGATGGTGGTCTGCAGCAAGTGACATGTCTCCACGATGGTCAGCGCAGCTTCGACGCAGTCTGCAACCAGGATGGAACGGGGGTTCGACTTGTGGGGGGTGTTGGGTCGCTGGTTGTTCGAGTCGGCCGGCGAACTCGAGGTACTTGCGTTACCCCGGATGGCCTCACGGGGAAAGATGAAGGGCCTCCCAGCATACATGCGTAGAAGACAGTACTCCAGCTTCAGATGCATGTCAGCGCGCGAGATTGGGTTCTGCAGGTTGATCTCCTTGCGGAATGCCGTCTCCGGGAGTGAATCCCACCACTTCCGAAGCTCCTCCTTCATGTCGATAACCCGCTGCAGACCTTCATTAATCTCATGCTTCTGGGATGTTCGAAGCACTGATCTGTTGGCGGTTGTCAGCACAGGATCCTTCAGGGGGTACCATCTTGGCGTGGCGCAATTGACTTACATCTCATGTGCGATCTTTCCAAGGGCCTGATTCAGCCGCAGCGTCGCGAGCATGTGCGCGACATTCGCGGGGTTGGATGGCATGATGTCGGGTCGATCTGCAGGCATCTCCGCATCCACATCCTTGCTCTGGATGGACAGAGGTCGTCCGTGATAGATCCCAACTCTCCTACCTACATGTTAGTCTCCTGATGTGAGATTGATGTAAGGGCTAGAACATACTTCTCGGTTGTATAGGCTGTCCACCACACGCGATTCCTCGTCTCACGGACGTAGGGGTCAAGCCCCTCGGCCGGCCACTTCCTGTGCATACCATTCTGGATAGCCAGTTTCACCGCGAGGTTGAGGTAGATGTACGACAGCCCCGAGGCATCCAGGGGCAGAGTGTAAATGCCAATAAGGAGAATGGCCTGGACACTCTCGAGTGAGGCCACTGTGATGACGTCGGGAACGAGCTTGCATGCTTGCTGATAGAACATGACGCCGATGGTGTCCTCTGAAAATGGGCTTGCATCGGCCCCCTTTCCGTGGTCATCTCTCCCTGTGCGAGAATCCAAGTAGGCGTACTGGGTGCCGATGGCAAAGATGATCCAAATCATGCAGAGCGTGCCGACTTCGCGACGAGACATGCCCCCAGGGTTCTGGTAAATCAGATCAAGCTGCTCGGCGAGCCATGCCCTTTCGACGTAGAAATAGTTGGTTTCGGCATGCTTGTAGAAGGCCTGGACTAGGAATTCGGCAACGTATCGAGGGGGTAGTGCTGAGAGAGATGTTTGAGTGTTGGTAGACGACTGTAGCTCCTCGGCTCGGTAATACTCCTTGAAACTGAGAGTACCCGGTGCGTCCTATGTAGACCCGAATTTTAGAATTATCATGGCAAATGGGGTGCAGGAAAAGACGTACGTGGCGGTCTGGCACACACTGCTCGATCCACTGTTTTATTCGCATCGAAAAGTTCCAATGGGAGAACTCGCCCGAGTAGTCTTGAACACGAGGTTAGCCGATATGCCCAAAATCGATTGTCGCAAGCAGCGGTGAGTCTCACGAGTGGTGTTGTTGTCCAGGGGCTGGACTGTATAATTCTCATCATCCACGCCCAAGTAGTCGGAGCCTGGTGATCCCACAACGGGAGCCTGTCGGTGGACTTGTGTTATGTCAGGGTTCTTGTTGTCAACAGCCTCGGCCATGGCCTTGATCGATTCGGGGTCGAGGGGGATGTTGCCGGCATAATGCGTGATGATCTTTTCCATGTGGGCGATGCGCTGGAGAAGCTCAGCGTTGCTTGCGCCAGACCGGTTTCTGTGTCAGGCAAGAGCCGAACGTTAGCAACGGCTGTGACGCATATCGGCGGTGGAACAACGGCGCGGAGAATTACCTTGCGGAACCGTCACCGCCATCAGCATCTCGCGCGGTAGGACCTAGGAACTCGCATTGGCGATGTAGGCGTGTGCATCTTCTGCACGGGACGCCGCCATCACACTTCTCCTTTTGGCGTCGGCAGCCATCGCAACTGCAGACAGTGGGTTAGCATGAGAGTCGCGCCGATGGAAGTAGAGCGAATATCGGAGTAGACCAAAGGGCAGAAGGGATGATTGGATGTCGAGGAACCGAATGAGGTAGATGGCGACAAGGCTGAGGTGGGCACGGCCGTAATCCGATTTCAGGCAGAGAGACAGCCGGCCCTTACCCAAGACTGATTGATGCCCCTACGAGGCATTGCGGCGAAGAATCGACAGGTCGCAACTGCGGGAAAGGCGGGAGACTCACGCTCGAAGGGCTCGCTTGCGCTCTCTTTCGGCCTCACGGCGCTGCCTGTGCTTTTGCAGGCTCTGTTGTTGGTTGTCCATTCAGGAGGACGCGCGCGACGGCGCGGGGCCGATTGCGGCGGGCGGGATGGGAGGACTCCTGGGACCTCGAGCGACGGGGAGGCCCGTAGATCCCAGCAAAAAGGCGTGGAGATCCGGAGGGTTCAACGGAACGGCGATAGGCGAGGGTTGGGGAGGGTCGTAGGATATGTGTGAGGTGAGGTTGAAGGTTTAGGTTGAGGGGATCACGGGAGTTTTGCGGCTCACGACTAGATCGAGGCTTGTGAGGCAAAAAGCTCCATCCAGGACCCTGCGGGTGGATGCGCAGCGCAGCGGAGCAGCAGCAGTGGCAGTGGCCGTGGCCGTGGCCTAGCAGCCAAAAAGGTGACAGCGACTAGGTACAGGAGCCAGTACAGTAGCCAGCACAGTCGATAGCACCCGAGCAATGTCAGGTTTCCCACAAAAAACTCCAGTTGCAGTGAGCAAGGTTGACAAGGTCAGGTCGTTCGTTTCGGGTCCGGTGTGGGTTTTCTGGGTTGCTGGTGGGGGGAGCAGACCACGGTGCCTTTTCTTTTGGGCTAAGTACCTAGGTAAATAGGTGGCCAGTGAGTCGAGTCGAGACGAGTCGTGACTTGTGACTTTTTTGTGGTCAGAGATCCGCGGCGTCTTGTTAGCCGAACGTGACGAGAGACCAGAGCGAGACGAAGGAGAGGAACAGAAGAGATAAGTAAGACGCGGGGATCGCGGCTAGCGCCAATTTTAGTGGCGTTGGCGGAGTCGCAGCAAGACAGTCCGTCGACTCCGTCGTGTCCGTAGAAGCCGCTTGAAACCCGGTGGAGGCTAGTAAGAGCGAGTGAAGCGCCCGCACCAAGACGACGGATGCCAGTAGCAGATGGCTGTGTTATTGTTGTTGGACTCGAGCTGACGTTTCCCTAGGTTGACGTGTATGTGAAGGGAACCTTGAAGGCTGTGGAAGCTGAAGAGATGACGACTGAGACGAGTTGAGTGTTTTGAGTGGTTCAAAAAGAAACGAAGGAGCCGTGCTGGTAAAGACGGCTGAGAGCTTCCAGATTGCGAGTTTGATGTTCGAGACTTTGGGGAGAGGGCACTAGTAGTCTATCTACCACCCCCCTTGACCCTGGAGGGGCTAGGCAGGTTGATGCCGCTGATGCTTGTCGTGGCTTGCTGCTTGTTGCAGGTGCTGAGGGGTCTTGATGCTGTGAATCGGGATTGCTGTTGCTGCAAGCCCACGATGGTCGACTAGACGAGCTGGTTGGTGCGCAACGCCAATTGGTTGCAGCAGATGGCGAGCCAGCACTTTGCTTTTTCAGACTGCAGCGAGCGAACGAGCGAGTGCCTAGGGGAGGCGAGGGGATTTGCGCAGGAGGGTCTCGGCCTGTCTTCCTTGGGATGGACGGTTTTAGATTGTTGGTAGTAACCGTGCCGTGCAGAATGTGCCTCGACGCACCGCCGGACTTGACTTGGTTGGCGATCACTCACTCATCGGCCTGCCGTCAGGCCTTGAGACTGGGGGCTGGAGCGTGCTCGAGGTGGGCGGGCTGGTTGCTGAGTGGCAGCGATAGGTGTAAACGGCGTCACAGGGCGTCAGAGGAGCGTGGCATGGCCGCATGGACAGGGTCGCTTTTCTTCTGTTCCTTTCTTTCCTTACTTTGTCAGGTTGGGAAATTGGAATCTGTTAAAATGAGGAGCGGATGCAACGGAGGGTGACGTTATTCCAAGTTTGTTCTACAACCCTGTGTGGAGCTTGATGAAGATGCAGCCAGGGGAATAAACCAGGATGGCTAGGCGAGGAGTGGAAGATCAAAGCCTGTCCACGCAACTCTGGAAGGCTGAGAGAAGACTGTGCTGTTTGGCTAGGAACCTAGAGGTAAAAACAAAGGCGAGACAGCGTGCACAACGGGAGGCAATGCGACTGCAGATGGGCCCGCGCTTCGTGCAGATGACAGGGAAATCCACAAGGATGACAGAGGGAACCTGAAAAGACACCATCGACCACGAGCTGATGACAATCGTCGGTTCACCTCATCGGGACTAGCGCCTTGCCTAGAAGCACCTCTTTAGAGCGGGGCGGGGCGGGGCGGAGCGGGGACAATACATGGGGACAACACTCGAAGAGCTACGAGGAAGGCGCCATTCATCAATTGATAACGGGTTACCCCTTGTTTCTCGACGACCCTTGGCAAAGCTTCATTGCTACAATTACCGCGAGCCCTGCCGTCCAAGACAAGTCAAGACCAGACGCAACCATATCACATCACAGCCTAATCGGCCGCAGCTGCTGGGAAATGGCGTCTTGGTCAGCAGATGCGGTGCATCCATAACCCACCGAGCCCCTGCGCAGACAAATGACATTGCACGCATTGAAGCTGGGGGAAGATGCCACATGGATCGGACATGGGTGCTGGTATGGGGATTCCGTCCACCCAATGCTCCTCTCACCAACCAGCCTCTCCTGCTCGACTCCCCGATCGAGACATGGTCGACGCCAGACGGAGCATTCTCAAGGACGAGCAGAGCCGTGGGCTTGGATAACTCTACCGCACTGACCAACAGACATCCATGGACGACACGACAAGACACGACACGCCCCCCATTTCCCCACTCTCTTCGACACGCCGCATGAGATGTCGCACGTCTTCACGGACCACAAACGCCTCACTTTGATTTGATTGACATTCGTCAATGACAAGGGCCTTGATCTTTGGACCAACTCCAAAACATCCAAGGCAGGCCGACAGGCAAGGGCAGCAAGCACCGCCATCCATGGATTCGTAACGACCTCACCCTCATGGGTTATGCCTTGGTTTTTGCGGGGGTTGACCGCTTATCGAGCACCATGACGACGATTCTCGAGATCTTCCAATCCCCTTCTCAAGAGCCAAAGCAGGTCCTGACTGACAGCCAGCACCCGCGTGCAGGACCCTTGCCTTGCTTCCCGTCCATGGAGCTCGGCCCCTGGTGGTGATGGCCGTGCCCAGGATGGGATGCGAGATAGTTTCCGATCCCCAGCTTCTGCATCGACGACCCACGGACATATCAGCATTGTACGAATTCGCCCTTCCAACAAACCATCCCATGTCACATCCTCCTGACATGCCGTCCAGTCAATAGAGCAAGCCTCTGTCACATGAGCACGTTAGCTCCATGTCGTCGAGGTCCCCTGGATGCAACGTTGGGCTCTGTCGGTTCCGAGCAGCGACGCCCCTGAACATCGGCGTGCCGTCCCGTCCATCAACCGGGCTTGAGACACGGCCGATTTACCCCAGACCGCGGTGAACGCGCGCACCGCCCAGTACCCGAGCCTCGTTGACTCGGCTCCGGCAGCCTATTTAGCCATTATCCTCACTTCTGCCGCCCTCAATGGGACGTTGGGGCTTATCAATGGCTCGCATAGCTTGGCGGCTGTACACCATCTCACTCTGGTGGCTGCCTCAGACCTGCATAGCAGGGCGCCCAACCTCTTCCCTCCACGACTATCCCTTCTTGGCATGCCGTCCAGACAGACAAGGACACGAGAGCCTCTCCCTCTTTTCATTCTGATCGAGATGTAACAGGAAATAACCACAAAGGTGGTAGGAAGAAGCAAGGTGGATCGGCTGTTGCACAAGATGGGTCTCGAGATTGCATCGTGCAGCTCGCCAACCCATTATCCCACGGCATTCGGTATCTCTCTAACCACTCGATGGCATCGGAGCTCACCCTCGACCGGCCGAATCCGACATGGATCCCCCTTCTCACTGCACCCATCGCCCTTGGCACCTCAGATTTGCCCCGATCCTCTTGCTGCGCTCTCAGTCAATCCCTCGTCTGCAAACGCCAAACTGCCGCAGCGACGAATGCCAATGTCCCTCTCCCACCAGCTACTGCAAGCCACAGAGGACTTCTGGACCCCCAGTCCCTGGTCGACGGGCAGACTGCACTCGCACACGCCTCGTCTCTGCGGTCTCGACGGAGGCCTGCGTAAGCCTCTCCTGTGTATTGAAACTGCAGGTCTCCCCGATTTGCAGACGTTCGCCTCCTCGATGTGATAGGTAAGATCAGCACGTGGCAGAGCTTTCCTTTCTCGCCCGCCTCCGCGGTTCAATTATCCCCAACGGGTCGTGTTTGACGCCGGAGAACGAGAGCAATGCCGAGCCATGCGAGGTCAAGTCGGCAATGGCCGGCGTTTGGGGATACATGCACCGACGTGCAGCTTGAGGTGGGCGTTGAGTGGCCATGAGAAGTGATACAGCATGCCAAGATGCTCGAGCGCAGCTGGTAAATCTCAATCTCAATGCCGAGATCGAGTTGTCTTGGTTCATGGTTCATTACCTAGAGTTGAGTGGCATTGAGTGGATATGTGATTCCTTGAGTTCTTGGCAACGATATACCGATACTATGCGTTATCAAAACTCTGTCTCACTGTCTCACATTGACTATTCACATATCGTAATGCACAATGACCATCATAGTAATGGTAATTTTGTTTGATTTCCAGTACCTTAACGTACGCCTTGCGTAGAACTACTTCTGTCATGATCGACGCCCGTCTGTTCCTGCTCGGGTATTACCAGTTTATTCGAACAATTCGTCTCCTTTTTCTTTTCCCATAAAACATGTCCCAAAAAATGCAACGCTAGTAGTAGACATGATGATGCATAAAATCCCAATTCCCGTCCCGTTGACCCCTAGTAGTACTTCACAGACATCTTACAGAGCGCCAATGACCTTGTCGAAGGCGTTGACGAGGATAGGAACGTGCTTCTCCTCGAAGATGAGCATGGGTCGGAGGCGGACAGTGTTCTTGCCGCAAGTTCCAATGTTGACACCAATGTGGCGCATGGAGCGAACGAGAGCAGCAGGGTCCTTGGTGTCGAAGGCGATGAAGGTGCCCTGGTCCTTGCCTCGGAGGTTCTTGATGTACTCGGGGTACTTGGTAGCCAGGCGAGCGAGCTCGTTGTAGAGGTGGTGGCCGACACGGGCAGTCTGCTCAACCAGCTTCTTGTCCAGGATCTCCTGGATGACAGCCTTGCACATGATGACACGGGCAGGGTCGCCGATCCAGGTGTTGAACTGGCGGTAGGCCTTGTCGGGGATGAGCATCTCGTTACCGAAGAAGTAACCGGCAGTCTGGGCCTTCTTGGAGAAGGTGACCATGTCAGGGGGAGAGGTCAGGTTCCAGTGGTCGTGGCCCCAGAAGGAACCAGTGGCACCGAAGCCAGTCTGGACCTCATCGGCGATGAGGCAGGTACCGTGTCGCTTGGTGATGTCACGGAGACCCTGGAAGAAGGCAGGGGAGGCGTGGTTGTCACCACCCTCGGACTGGATGGGCTCAACGATGAGACCGGCAACGGGGCAGTGCCACGAGGTGATGAGGCGCTCAACCTCCTCGAGGCATCGCTTCTCCTCGGCGGCATTCTCCTCAGTGTGCTCCTCGAGAGGGTACTTGAGGGCAGGGAAGGGAGCCTGGGGCCAGTTGAAGCTGGGGATATCAAGCTTGTGGACGGCCTTGGAGCGGGTGGTGGAGAGAGAGCCGAAGCCACGGCCGTGGAAGGAGTTGCTGAAGCTCATGATGGCGAGCTCGGGGGAACCAGGCTTGGAGTTCTCGAGGCAGGAGTTGATCTCCTCATCGTTCCAGTCAACACCCTCACCACGCTGGCGGCGTCGGTAGAGCATGAAGGCAGCCTTGTAGGCCAGCTCGTTGGCCTCGGAGCCAGACTGAGCAGTGAAGATGTAGCTGAGGCCCTTGGGGGCAACCTTCATGAGGCCGTTGCGGAGGATGTCAACCCACTGGTCGGAGGGGAAGTTGCCCATGGCAGGTCGGTTGACGAGGGCAGAGGCCATCTCGGGGGACTTGGCAGCCTCGATCAGGGTCTCGTTGTTGTAGCCAACGGGGATGGAGGCGATCTGGGCGTAGACATCGAGGTACTTGTTGCCGTCAACATCGACAATGCTGCGAGTTGGTTAGCCATTGAAAGTCTGTATCAAGAGCAATTGAATCGTACTAGTTGTCGTGGGACTTGTCGTAGTCAACCACGAAGTGGACAGCACGGGCGTCGAAGATGGCATCGAGGCGCTTGGTGCTGGCCTTGGAGACGGGACCAGGGATCTCCGTGGTGACGGTGGTCTTGGGGGTCTCGACGAAGGCAGGCATCTTGAAGGTGTTGATGAAGATCTCTAAAGGGTGTTGATTGTGTTTCCTCTGGGGTATCAAGTGTGTGTGCGAGGATAGAGAGTCTGGATGTCCTGGAGAAGAATCGAGGTCAAGATGGACGTCGGGGGAGGAGCTATTATAGCAATCGACGGCGGCTTCGGAGCTGCTATGGACGACGACGAGGAAGGAGTGGCACCAACCAAGATCGGGAAGGCAATTGGAAGGCCTCGACAAGCCCGCCTGCCCCTCTCCGATGATTGTTGCGGCTCATGGAGACGGTGGCAGGCTCAAGCAGAGGCAGAGACTCAATCGTGGGACCGGAGTCGAGAGACCGACCGGCTCGCAGCCGGAGGGGGAGGCTCACGAGACCTCAGACGCGCCGCCACTTGTACCTCCGTCCAGCGGAGGGAAAGAAAAGGTACCCGCTCGGTGGGAGGAACGGCAGGGAGGGGACCCGGCACTTGGTGGGTGTTTTGCGTGGCAAACATGTACCCTGGCCTTGATGATGGAAGTCGGCGGAGGTACCGAGGACGGGGATGTACGATACCGAAGCGACGGGGCCTGGGTTGCCCTTGTCTAATGGTTCATGGGGGAGAAGAGATGTGGGAGGCTGAGTGGTACTCTACATGAAGCTCTGTACCGCGCGGTAATCTCGCAGTACAACCACTGCCCTCGTTCTGGACACTGATGACCTTGCAGTGAGAGACAAACATGTACCCCCACCATCTGGGACTTGAACGCCCCGGACATTGGATCGTCGGTAGCGGCCCCGGGGATGCTTAAGGCGCTGTGAGCGCTGTCGGCACTGCAAGATCCCCTGCGAGGATAGTGGTCAGAGCGCCTGGAAGGTTCTGTCAGACAGGCCCGGTGTCGTCGATATCTGGAGGAGACTTGACTTCCCCCACCGGCTCACGATGGAAAAAGTCTGTGTGTATCAACGGCGGCACCGAGAGACCAAGCCTGAACCTGGAGAACCCCGTGGATAACTTGAATCCAATCTCCACTGAATTCCCAGTTTTCACCACGATTCTCCATCGTCACTAGACCTTGCCGCTTGCTTCTCGCTCCGGCCACCAGACATCTAATTTTTTCCTTCTCCATTCCCCACCTCCACCAGCTCCGATGGGGATCTCTTCGCAGAATCCAAGGCACATGACACACCCACATCCTGTTCTTGGCTAATGTCACACCTCGCTTCCCAGCCGTTCACCTTTCATGTCACACCCTCCATCTCACACGCCCATGCCCGGCCCGGCCCTCAGTCGGTGCCGTCTGTAAGTTTGTACCCTCACGGAACCGGCATCGCGGGCGGCTTCAGTTCAAGGCCTCAATCGCGCTCAAGAAACGGCAGCGTCATGGTGGACGACTCAGAAACGTGCACTGCACCGTGACAGTCCCGGCACATTGCCGTGCCGTGTCCTCGGTCAAACTCGAGCCTAGGCTTTGGACTTGGGTATATCAAAGATGAAAGCCGGGAAGGGGAGGGGAAGCTCGTGGAACTGGATTGGAACTGTTGTAAGCAAGAATAGAAAAAGGTCAAGAGACAGACAAGAGGTCATCTTCCACCATCACCACAAAAGCGTTCACTTGCCGGGTCTCACATTCCCTCACCACCAACAGTCGACGTAGACAAGCATCACCATGGCTTCCAAGGTGTGTAGCATCTCCCCCCCTTGTCGCACCTTTCTTATTAGCTGTCTTGGACCATTTCCCCAACAAACAACTGCGAGATACAGCCTCCACTAACACCGGATCTCTTTCCCTCTGCAGCTCAACGACCCTACGCTCCTCAAGACGTCCTGCTACGTCAACGGCCAATGGGTCGCTGCAAAGTCTGGCAAGGTCTTTGCCGTCGAGAGTAAGCGCTCCAACCAACCAAGCTCTCTCGACATCCATGGAGCTAACGTCACTGTGCTGCAGACCCCTCGACCCTTGAAGAGGTGGCGAGATGCCCCGAGTTTGACGGACAGGACACCGAGGCCGCCATCGCAGCAGCCGCCGCCGCATTCAAGACCTTCCGCAAGACCCCGGCGCGGCAGCGGGCCCGCCTGCTCCGCCGCTGGTACGATCTCATGATCGAGAACGCCGAGGACATTGCCTGTCTCATCACCCTTGAGAACGGCAAGCCGCTGTCTGACGGCAAGACTGAGGCTATCTACGCTGCCAACTTCTTTGAGTGGTTCTCCGAGGAGGCTCCCCGAATCTACGGCGAGACAATCGAGGCCAGCAACCCATCATGCCGTCTGTCTACTGTTAAGCAGCCCGTGGGAGTCTGCGGTCTCATCTGCCCATGGAACTTTCCCGCTGCCATGATCACCCGTAAGGCCGGTCCTGCTCTCGCTGCTGGCTGCACCGTCGTCGTCAAGGCTCCCGCTGAGGCTCCCCTGACGGCTCTCGCCCTCGCCGAGTTGGCGCACCGTGCTGGCATTCCCGCCGGTGTGGTCAACATCATTACTGCTCTGGACAACACGGCCGAGGTTGGCAAAGTCATCACCACGCACGCCGATGTCAAGAAGGTGTCCTTCACCGGATCGACCGGCGTGGGCAGAATCCTGATGAACCAGTCCTCGTCGACCATCAAGAAGCTGTCCTTCGAGCTGGGCGGAAACGCCCCTTTTATTGTTTTTGAGGATGCGGATCTGGACAAGGCAGTCAAGGGTCTGATCGCCTGCAAGTTCCGCTGCTCAGGCCAGACTTGCGTCTGCGCTAACCGCATTCTCGTGCACCGCAGCGTCTACGACAAATTCGTCCAGATGGTGCTCGACGTTGTCAAGACCTTTGTCGTTGGTGACGGCTTTGGTGAGAAGACGACTCACGGCCCTCTCATTCACGGTCGTGCCGTGTCCAAGGTTGCCGAGCACGTTGAGGATGCCATCTCCAAGGGCGCCAAGCTCGTCCATGGTGGCAAGGCCCTGCCCCACCTGGGCCCCAACTACTTTGATCTTACCATGTTGACGGGCATGAAGCCTGGCATGAAGATCTGTGATGAGGAGACGTTCGGCCCCGTGGCGGCCTTCTTTGCTTTTGACACTGAGGAGGAGGCTATCGCGATTGCCAACGACACCGATGTTGGTCTTGGAGGCTACTTTTTCAGCAACGACGTTAACCGATGCTACCGAGTGGCTGAGGCTCTGGAAGTCGGCATGGTTGGTGTCAACGTTGGTAAGTCATTCACAAGTCAAAAACCAAGTCCAACAACTAAACATATCATGATAGGTGTACTAAGCGACCCTGCGGCGCCCTTTGGCGGTGTCAAGCAGAGCGGTTTCGGCCGTGAGGGAAGCAAGTACGGCATTGACGAGTTCACAGTGACCAAGATGGTTATGACAGGCATTGATGTATAGGTTAATGATTTTCTTTAATGATTGATAGACGGTCTATGGAAGGATGGAGGAATACCCAAAATGGTGGCATGTAAGTGGTCGAAAGCGGCCTCAGCATTACGTATATAAAGCGAAAGAGTTTTCTATGAATAGACGTTATAAAAGGCATCATCTAAACATGGTAGTTGACACATATTGCACGTGATATCAAGAGAAGTGCGTTGACTATTCTTCTCATGCAAGCTTCTGTCACAGCCCAGCACTGAAGCACCGGGACAGGTACGGCATAAAACCCACGCCTCACCCTCTCACACAGACATTCCCGGGCCAAGCTCCTTCCGGACGAGCAGGTGGAACCCTAAGCCCGTACAGGGGGGGCAGAAGGGAGGGTGTTGAGCCGCATGGCCTCAACACCAAGGAATGGCATCGTGAGTGCCGGGAATGGTGGCATGGGTGGGCGGGTATGGGTTGTCGGATGTGCAGGATGGTGCAAGGCAAGAGGTATGAGGTGAATTTGGTTGTGGAGGGGGGGCCACGGCGTTGTTGTCTTGGGGGGGTTCTGGTTCAGGGGTTACTGTGAGATATGGAGGTATGTCACCGAGGAAGTGCCTCGGGTTGGATACACAACTCCATGATGACCATAGACCTGGTCATCTTCATTTGCGGTGTTTAAAAAGTGCCAATATCATATCCCGATGAAGCCATCAAGACTTGCGAAACTCTCCACTTCAGATCCCGGCCTTGGTGTTTTTGACAAAAGAGAAATGGCCCGAGTGGGTCCCTTCTCTGCAAGCCTCCCTCCGGTCCCATCAGATCTGGGTGTTCGTTTGCTCGGCATTTGGGGTATAGGGCGGAACCAGAGTCGTTCTCTGCAAGCCCAGAAACGAGCGGCACTTGGCCGGTTCTCCAAGACACACTCCGGGCCGGTCCGGTCTTCACCGAGAGGGGGGGGGCAGAATACTGGAATTGGGCAAAGGTGTGGTGAAAAAAGAGAGGTGTGAGGCAAAGCCACAGCGATCGCCACGACCGGGAAGAGATGCCGGTCCCACAAAGAGGTGTGTATCGAAGAAAGCAGATACGTCTGGTTTCGGAGATGGACAAGACGCAGATTCAGTTGGTCATGTTTTTTATCGAGTTATCTTCTTGTCCCCCCCCCCCCTTGCCAGAGTTGAGACTTGGTAGCCGGTCGTGATAAGACACCAATAGTCATGCCGATGAATGTACATGACAACACAACTCTTTGTGGCTTGGGGAATGGGTTGCAATGGAAATTCATGTCCGGGAAAGACTATTCAAACTTTGCATGATAGCTACCCTTTACAGATGGGCATACATGCAGATTAGCCCAAGTGTTTTGTTATCTTTGGTTAATGAACCACACAACGTGGGCAACCAAGACTGTCACACTAGTCCTAATCTCGGAACCGAGGCGTCGGCTCCCGTCACGACTCGGGAAATGTGCAAAATACCTACCAAGAACCGATTAGCTCTGGTTTATAAGCACAATGACAAAATCAGTAAAAACATGGGGAAATGAAACAAAGCACATGACGATGAGACCAAATTACATACCAAATACAGGAAAACTGCCCGGCGGGCATCAGTCTCCAGGTTATTCTCTTCCCCCGGACGGCCGTCGGCTCCGGGGTAGTTGACCTCCGTAGTAGTGATGGGGCCGGCCGGCGGCGGGAGGACAGAACAGGACCGGAGTTGGAAAGGAAGAATGTACGTATGTACGTAATAAGTGGATGTTTTTACAAACATGTTCCCCAGATTTTGCGGAACCTCAAGGAACAATGATGATGGGGTTCGTTTCGCCTCTGTTATCTCGTGCCGGTCAAAGTTTGAGCCTCCCGCCGGGCACGGAGCGGGGGGACCGGGGAGGAAAGATTCCAAGTCACACAGCGTATTTTCGAAGAAAGGGATTTGTTTTCCATTGACAAGGTTGGACGCCCTGTTTCTATTCTCCTACGAATAGTATCGAGGTATTCAAACCGTGTCTCCCTCACTGGCTCGACAAAACTTGTTCCACCTCGATGACTACGGTATGAATTGGCGAAGGGGGTCATGCATCCATCCATTACTTGGACTCTCCGGCAGCCAGGATGTCTTCTACCCTCTTGACCTTGTCCGCTGCCGTCTGCTTCTTGTCCGTCCTTGATAATCGTCAGCATTCGACTCAAGACTGTATCCTGAAAGGCCTCAACTCACCGGCTACCGACTCTCATGGATGACTGAATCCTCACCACGCCTCGCTTGTGCACAGCAGCATGGGCCTTGCCAACGGCAGCCATGACTTCGTCCCAGGAACCCTCTGCAAAGTCTCGGTCAGCTTCATCTCGGCACAGCTTGCCTCAGCTCAAGAAATGACGCACCGACTGTGGTACCAGCAGAGTGAAGCGTATACTTGAGCCCGCTCGCCTTGAGAACCTTTTGCACCTCTGCAATATCCTCAGCCACCGAGACAGTCCCCGTACCGAGCTGCCCGGAGTTCGTCAGCGCTGTGCAGTTGGTTTACATCACATCATGACTCACGGGTAGGAGACAAAAGTCGACGTAACACGACTCGGGAGTCGCGAGGCTATCGTAATCCATGGTAAAGGGCTTTCGAAATGTGCTATAACTGAACGTCTGGATGTACCGCCTGGAAGAGGTTACGAGGAGACGGGGACGCATTGGGAATGTGATGGAGTGAGGGTGTTTTTGAAGGTGGGTAGGGGAAAGGGTCGAGATGACCAATTGGCTGAGGGAGACGTCACAAGCAACTAACAGCAGCATCACCTCTCAACTTCATGATGATGCACCAAAAGTTACTGATGTTCATTCACAGTTTGGTCATTATTAGTTAATTGCAGCAGACATCACGTTCAAAGTCGACTTCAAATTCTCCATGGCATATATGCCTTGTTCATTCATCAGTCTATCTATGTAAGAGTTGGAGTTGTATCCCCTCAGTTATGTAGACCAATTTTCCCAATCTATGCTAAATGCAGCCTGATCCAGTTGATTCATCAGGTATACCAATATCCATCCTATCCGCCCGAACGCAATGCAAAGCTTGCTAAACCTGAACGCCTCGCTGTGCCCAAATTTACCAACCTGATTTATGAGATGAGGCCACTCAGGACCTGATAAGCATGTGTTTTGTGGGGTGTATGTCGCAAGAAAACAAAAGAAATATGCCGAAACTGAGGGTGTCGTTTACACCAGCAGAACCGCAGCAGCGACAAAGGCAGTCAGGGCGGTCATGCCCAGCCGCCTATCAGGGCTGTTGCCCATGGACTCGTCATCGGTGTCCTCGACAGCCTCGCGACCAGTGGCACCCGAGATGCCGTTCATCGTGTCGGCGGCGGCGAGAACCTGGCCGTCCTCAAAGAAATCGACGAGCACAAAGTTGGGAGGGGCAGACCACTCCTGACGACACTCCTGGAGATGCTTGCCTAGGTTTCCATCCTGAGTCGTGTTGTCGCTGTTGACAATCTCAATGTTGTTCACATCGGGGACGAACAGGTCGCTGCCCTCGACCAAGCTCTGGTACTTGAAGTGGTTTACCAGGCTGAGATAGTTGGACGATAGGGCTGCGGTGGCACTGTCAAGCTTGGAGGGTCGGTCGAGGGTGCAGTTGAAGTCGCCCAGGTTCTGCACCTCAAAGGCCGTCTCGAAGACGTAGTCGAATTCGGGCATCAGGAAAGGGTAGTCGGTCGATGGGTCGATGTTGGTGACAAAGGCGACGACGCGCTGGTTCCCGCTAATCATGTCCTCGAGAGTTGGCCAGTCGCCAGAAGGTCCTTCGCCGGAAGGTCTATAAGCGAGATCGGCGATGCCCGAGTCGTTGAAAGCCTTTCCAATCTCAGAGGGAGATGCCTTGTCGGAGTTGACGAGGAGGAAGGTGACGACCTCGTTAGGGTTGGCGACGATCCAGTCGTTGACGTTGCTCAACCAATCCTCAAGGGGGCCAGCATCAAGAATCTCGCACGTAGTATGACACAGGCGGAGGGTGCTATTCTCCTTGTGAACCTGGGCCTGCAAAAGACGAATACCAGCACCGAGGGCATCAGTAGCGTTGTAGTTCTGGTTACCGGCGGCACCAAACGTCGACGTAGACGAGTCTCGGAGAAAGGAGCTGCCGTGAGCCCCCATGTGGGTGACGTTGTTGTAGCTACGGCTGCACAGGTCGGGAGAGTTGTTGCAGGCCTTTGATGAAGATCCCGAGCCGGAGCCGGAAGACTGGGGGAGGGCGTAGACGGCGGAGGCGGCGACGAGGGCTCCGGCCACGGAGCTGAATGAAGGAAGAAGCATGATGGCGGTTGTGATGTAGATGTAGATGTGTATATGTCTGATGGTGTTTTTGGTGTTGTAGATGAAAAAAGTACAGATACACACAAAAACAAAAGAGATCAAATCAAGATACAATGATGATGGACCTTGTATATTCAAGAAGAAGGAAAAAGGACGCGAATTATGAAACGAAAGAACAGTAGGTAGTTAATGAACAAAAAAAGAAGATCCAGGGGATCTCGTCTGTGCTTTAAAGCTGACGTCGCCCGGCTCCAGTTTTTGGAGGTTGGGGGGGGGGGGGGGGGCGGGCTTTGTAACGAGTCTAGAGGCGTCAAGACCCTAAGGCTTTCTCCACCGTCAGGCTACGCAACTGGAAGATGTGCAGCAGGGCAGGGGAAGGGGGGCTGAGCTGAGGACGTCAGCAAATGGTGGATGCATGTAGGTTTTTTGTTTGTAAGGCCATGGTGTTGTTGCTTTCAAACATGGCTAAGAAAAGAATCACTCTGCATCGTATTAATGCGGGCCATTACTCCGTACATCGCCATGTTTAACATTCCGTTCACCGATAAAACTAGTCTAGTCAAGCATACGGCTATGCTTCTTCTTCTGTCAAACATTCTCGTACTGGCCGCGCGTCATGTATCTACAGTTGGCTGGTCAGCAAACCTATTGATCGACGAACAAACGTGGGACGATAGAATTCTCTGACACAGAAAATGTACATTCAAAGATCGACCTCCTCTTTTCTCACTCGGGATCAACGGCAGGTGTCAGCCCGCCAAGCTTCAACAAGGCTTTTGTTGTCTAGAAAATGCGGGATGTGGATGGATGGTGTCTCTTTTTTGGGGGCGGCGCTTATACAGTCTTGGCGAGATTGGATCTCGTTTACTCCGTACATGATTTCACTTTCCTTGTCTGCAATCTAACAATGAGATTAACAAAATAGAAAGATACTAGATATACTGCTAATATGAATTTGAATAAACAGTCAATCTCATCTCGAACTCATTGTCATAATCTACAAACTCTTATGCATCCAGCCTCTTCATGATCGCCCGCCAGCCACGCCGGGCACATGTTGATGGAGGCTGTGCATAAAAGACCCGCTTCTATTTTTATCCAACCCCCTGTCCACCTTGTGCCACCTTGATCGGGCGGCTCAACATCACGACTTCAACACGCCATGAGACCAGGCCAGGCCATGGCAAATCACATTCTCGCCACTGGCAATCCAATACTTCCTTGAGAAACATGTTCGAACACTCTTGAAGCGGCATAGGTATCATAATTGGCCGCATAGTATTGCAATTTACCAAATACACTATACTACTACTGTACTGTACCAACCCGCTCTGAATGCCAACCTTGTTTGTTTTACCCTCGTTTCACCATCGCCCTCATGCACACCATCATGTATGCTCAGAGCTACTTACTCAGGGTCTCCGTACTCTTGCTTCTTGTCTGACGCAGCAGCAGCCTCGATATCCTTGAGCTGCTTCTGTCCCTCTTCTGTCGTCGCATCGATTATCTGCTCTTCCAAACTCAGAATGTTGGCCTATCAAAGGTTAGTTCATGTCGGTCAACATCATTCGCTCGACTTACCTCGCCAAACAGACCAACGAGCTCCTCAGCCTCATCAACCTTCATCTCTCCCAGCACCTTGTTCACCTCATCTAGCTTGCCCGACTCCAGAGCCTTGCGCATCTCGGGCGAGAAGCTCTCAAAGATCTCACGTGCCTCCTGCTCCTCGGGGTCCTGGCTGTCCGCTGCCGGCACTGTGATCTGAATGACTGTTCCAGGTTCCACGGCATGCAGCTGGATCTGCTCGACGCCCTCTGTCTCCCCTTCCTTGGCACGCTCCGCCAGGATCTCCTTGGACCTCGTCCGGATCTTCACGTATGTTTCCTGCACATCCTTGTAGAATACATCCTGGGCTTGATGTCCCTTGGTCGTGATGCGCTTGAAGAACAGTCCAACTCCGTCCTTGCCCAGAGCTCGGCAGTACTGAAGGAGAAGAGCCTGGTGCACGTATTGTCTCGAAAGCTCGTCCTTGCCCTCAAGAGCAGCGTCAAAGGCCAAGACCAGCAGTCCGTCCGTCTCCCGCTCCACAAGGAGCTGCGGGTTCTGCGACAGGAACTGGAGACTTGCCGAGTAGTCGTTGGCCTTGATCGAGCCAAACTTCTTTCCCGCTGGCGAGGCCTCAATGTCTGCATCGTCGTCCACCTTGACTTCTTCCTTTGCGCCACCGGAGCTTGATGCGCCACCGGAAAAGTTGGGGTTCAGCAATTCCACCTGTGTAGACTCCTGCTTCTTGTCGGCCGGTGTCGACTTGGCAACGTACGAGCTGTCGAACCCAGTGTGGATGCTCTCGCTAGTAATCTTGCGGCTCTCCTCTGCCTGGAGCTCCCCAAGCTTCACAACCAACTCCTTCTGCAGGCTCTCAATCTTATCCTCGTGTGTCTGAATCTCGGCAATCATTGCCTCGTATCGGTTCTCGGGATTCTTTTCGTCAAGAGCCTTGTTGACTTGGTCCAGCAGAGTCGCCATCATCTTGGTGTACGATGGCTGCTCCTTCTCCTGTGTATGGACACCCTCAGGTGGCGAGGGAGGCTTATCGTCCTTGGGGTTCCCAGCCGACTCCATAACCGCCTGGAAAGCAACCTCGGCCGGGTTTCTAGTTGCGGCCTCGGAAGCATGGGCTCGTAGCGATGCTAGGAGGGCCGAGATGCGCTTGATCAAGCCATCGTTGACGACGCGCTCGTACTTGAGGGTCTCAATCTGTAGTCTGCGGTGCTGTCGCTCTTGATGAATCTGGTTCTGCTTCGCCCGGATGAAAGACCGCTTATCGACGTTGGGATGCACTTCAATGTCCGAGTCATCGCTGAGCTCGAGCGCGTCCTAGCAAACAGTCAGTAAATCGAGGCTGACCATTCGGAGTGAGTACTAACCCATTTGCTGTAATCGACGGGCATGATGACTGAGTGAGTATACTGCGCCTTGATCTTGTGTCTCGACGATAACTTGTTCCACCAAAAAGTGAAGATGAAGCCAAGTACAGAGCCGATCTTGTGCTCTGCCTTGTCAGAGTGGAAGATTCTGGACGTTGCTTCTGAGCTCGACCATGATGGCGGGGTCACCGGGAGCACCCCACCATGAGCATTGGGCAGCCACACCCGGCATGAGCCACAACTTCCAGGCGCCACAGAATAACATCACATCACCATCACGATTTCACAAGGTGAAAGAAACAGTAAAAGATAATTCATGACGATGGGCAAAAAAGAAAACCCAATGCGTAATCTGGGAATCGAACCCAGGGCTCCCCGACGTTACTCGAATGGCAACGGAGAATTTTACCACTAAACCAATTACGCTTTGATTGTTGAAGGTATGCAGTCAAAAATTGCCTCACATACTTGGCAGGCCACCATCAGCAGGACAATGCATGTTTCCCCCATCATTCTCTTGGAGACGGTACACTCTCAACACTCACAAAGCCTCATGGAAACCAAACCTTGTATAGCCATGTGGGATTCCATTTCCGGAATCAACCCTGATCTTCATAAGCAAGAGTACTCCTTCGCTAAAATGATCTAAGCTATTGTACAGAGGTATTGACGCAGTTCCAAAACACCATATTCTAAACGAGCCAAGATCCCTTCTCAGCAACTGTCCTCCACTCACGACATGGTCTTCATAAAGTCGTCCAAGTCGAAGCTCTCCTCGTACTGCTTGTTGTCCCATAGCTCCCCTAGATCATCCAGCCATGCCTTCTTTCCGGGCGCGCGCACATCGCCTGTTTCGATATCCACCATGTCTTCTTCCCTTCCTTCAATGTTGTTCTTTTCCTTGTCCGATATGAGGTTCGGTGCAGCATCGCCCACATTGAACAGGTCCAGGATCTGATCTGTATCCATTGTTGAAAGACCCGCATTCTGTTGGTTGACAACTGTCGATGCCACATCGATCTTGAATCGCTGGAGGTTCAAAATCTTCTCCTCGAGTGTTCCACGCGTGATAAGTCGGTACACGTTGACCACCTTCTTCTGACCGATGCGATGCGCTCGGTCCATGGCCTGCAAGTCCTTTTGCGGGTTCCAATCATGCTCGACGAAAATGACAGTGTCGGCTCCTGTCAGGTTGAGACCAAGACCACCCACACTTGTCGTCAATAGAAGGACATCGTATGACGGGTCGCTATTGAACTTGTTGACAATGTCCTGTCTCTTGTTCGCCTCGACTGAGCCATCGAGTCGCAGGTGCGACACCGAAGGCAGCAACTCCTTCAAGACCTTGTTCTGTACCATGTCAAGCATCTCCTTCATCTGACAGAAGATGAGTGCTCGATGGGGTTTGATAGGCTGGTACAGAGGGTCGTTGGATTCGTTGCCTTCGACACCAATGCCGCAGTCCACCAAAAGGTCTCTCAGGGCAGTCAACTTGGGTGCATGCTGGGTATCTTCGATCGATGTGCCCTTCTTGTTCAGGATTCTTTGCGTGTCATCGTAGAAGGGGGTTCCTGGTTTCATGACCATGGCAGGAGAGTTGCACAGCTTGCGCATGTACTGTAGCGCCTGGAAGATATGCTGCTTCGCTTCCTTGTCCTCCCGACCAGCCTCTGCCTGGATCTTCTTGCCCTGCTTCCTGGTAAAGTCCTCAAAGAGCTTCTTCTGCAGGTCGCTCAGGTCGCAGTAGTAGTTCTGCAAGATCTTGGGCGGGAGGTCGTTCAACACTTCTTCCTTAAGACGACGCAGCAGGAAGGGGAGCACCTGCTTGTGAAGTGCCTCGATTGCGAGAGCTCCCGCCTCTTGCTCCTTGGACGAAGCCTTGCTAAATCGACTTGCTGCGATCGGCTTTGCGAATCGATCCAGGAAGACCTTCTCAGCACCCAAGAAACCCGGCATCAAAAAGTCAAACAGGGACCACAGCTCCAGGACGTTGTTCTGAATGGGTGTGCCAGTAAGGATGAGACGGTGGTTACTGGCCAGCCTCTTGACCGCTTGAGTGATCTTGGCCTTGGGGTTCTTGATGAGATGACCTTCGTCGAGGACAACATAGTTCCAGCTATGCTTGTCAAGAATGTCCGAGTCGTTGCGACAGACGTCGTACGATGTGACCACAATGTCCGTTTCGCCCAGTCTATCCTTCATAGCCTTTCTTTCCGCTGGTGGCCCGACATATGCGGTCACGCTCAAGAACGGTGCATACGTCTTGATCTCTTGTTGCCAATGTCCTGAGAGCGTAGGCGGGCAGACGATGAGAGATGGCAACCTTCGTACATCAGGCGCCTTGGTCTTGGCAAACTCCTCGGCACGTTGATGATGGTCACTTGCGACGATACAAATAGTCTGGAGAGTCTTTCCGAGACCCATATCATCGCAGAGAATGCCGTGGAGGTGGTACTTGTTGAGGAAGTTGAGCCAATTCACACCTTCTTGTTGGTAGGATCGCAACTCTGCCTTGATGGCAACGGGAATCTGGAACTGCTCCACCTTCTTTGGATCAAGAAGCTGGGCGATAAAGGTCCTCTCACGATCTCTGCCCTTAAGAAGCTCCTCGGACAAGCCAGGGGGGTCGGGAATGCCAGCTTCAAGGGGGACAAGCTTCACCAGCGTGGCGAACGACGTCGTGGCGATCAAACGGATCTCATTGTCGGAATCACTCATTCGTCCCAGAACTGGCACGATGAGGAAGATGACATAAGGCAGGATGGAGTCGCCCATTACAGCGATCAGGTGGTAAATAGCCTCGATCGCGCCTTGACGGAAGTTGAGATCGACAGGGTTGTTGATAGACGGGAGAACCTTCTCGACAAGTGCTGTCATACCCTCAACAGTAATGACACTGCAGATAGTAGCCATGCACTTGGCGGCCATGTAGCGGAAGACGGAGAGCTCGGAGTGAAGGGCCTTGATGACCAGGGGCATCAATTCCATAATGAAGGAGTGCAATGACTTGTCCAAAGTTGGCGTCATAGTCCTGATGACAGACATAGCGTCCACGATTTCCTGTCCGAACGTCTCCTCAGGATCCTTGGCTTCGGCAGGGAGAGCATCAGAGAAAGCCCTGATAAGGGGCTCCTCCATGAAGGTTCGGAGACTGGGCACAATTTCGAGCAACTTGGCCCCATAAGTTCTCGACAGAATTTCAAGGGCCTCCTTCGCACCACGCCTCGTGATACGAGCAGCCTTGGCTTCTCGGGCCCATTTAGCGGCATCTGCATGGTCAACTCGGTCTTCCTCCTTTTGCATCGACAACACGCAATCGGTCTTAGCGGCGTGAACGGGGAATTCAGGAGTCTCTGCGACTTCAACACAGGAGAACTTGACCAGGTTGGACACCACCTTGTCAGCTGGCCCCTTTCGGCCCTTTTCAGTAAACAGCTGGACAAGTCGAGCGATGGTATCGGCTGAGCGAGTCTGGAGTAGCTGGTTGTCCTCCGTCTTGACGGAGTCCATGATGCCCTTGATCAAGGGGCTGGGCTTCTTCGGGAGCACCTTCATGGCAACCATCGCGCATGCTGCTGCGGCCCTGATCCGAACGTCACGAGCCGTCTTGATGGCCTTGGCCTCTTCAATTGCTGCAACCGTCACATCGCGAGCATCAGAAAGCTGCTGGCTCGCAATAAGACGCTGGCCTGGAGGCATAGCCTTCTTCAGTTTCTCGTAATCATCGCTTACACATTTCTCAGCAGTTGCGATAGAGAAGGCATTAGGGCCGGCTTCAGCTTCTCCCTGCACCACGACAGGCAGAGTCGGGAGTTTACTGTGAGAGACCTTGCCGTGATCTCGGAAGAGATGGATCAGCTGCTGACACTGTGTTCTAACACGTTGGATGAAGTTGACCAAGTCTCTATATGCCGCTGGCCGTTCGGAATCAAGGATGCGCTGGAGGTTCTCGAGGTATCGTGAGTCGCTGGCGGTCTGGCAGTTCTTGGCATACTCGTCGATAATGACGCATGCTGTGAGTTGGCTCGAAGAAAATGCCGATCCAAGTCCGGGAATGAGGAGTGCGTCGTAGTCATCCAAACTGGCAACTGGAACAAGAGACATGATGAGACCCATGGCCTTCGCAGCTGATACACGCGACCGAATAAGAACGTCTACACCGACGAGATCAACATCGCCTTGCATCATATGGCCATCAACATCGTGAGTAAGGCTCGTTGTGGGAACCTCATCAACCTTGGTCGATTTGCGTCGGCGCTTGGGTGCTCGATCGGACCCGTCGGGTGATGAGGGCTTTCGAGGTGTGTGCTGAACAACACCAGGCATAGAGTACGTGCCACCAGACGGTTTCTGGAAGAGTGTGGCATTCATCGGTATCGGGTTTCTCGAGACACCAATGGGATGAAGCGTCAGCTGCATCATGGGGTCGATATGAGCAGCAAACTCATCAGCAAGGACAGCAGGATTCTTGGCCAAGCTTTGTACGAGAGCCGTCCATAGCTCCAGTGACATATTGAGGGCCTCCTTATCTCTCTCGACGAGAATATTTTGGAAGATGAGCCGAAGAATTCTCCCAGTGAGCCAGCCCTGTGATGTCTCTGCATCGAGCTTGGCAAATGTGGACAAAGCTTTCAAGACAGCCACACGGACCGAAGTGATGGTATGGCGCAGGAAGGGGTAGAGGCGCGGGACGAGCAGAGTGAAGGACCGCTCTTCGTCTTGGGCGGCTGAAGCCTTCATAGCTTCCAACACCTCGGGGAAGCTGCAGAGGGTGGCAAGAAGGTCCATGATACGACCAGTGCTTGCACTGAGGTCGTCTCCGAGGTTCGACAGACTTTCCCAGATGATATTGACAAGGCCATCGAGCTGTCCAGGTCGCAATGTGACAAACTCCTTAGCCATGGGGATCAGCGTGGCGGCGCTGACAGACCTGACATCATCATCCATGTCTCCTAGCCCCTTCATCACAGTCCTGATGATTCCATCTATCATGTCGCTGTCCTGGAGGAGAAGATCCTTCCTGACTGCAACGACATATCTCAAGCCAATCATACCGCCGTGGCACACAGACCACACCGGCCGCTCGAGGCCAAGGTCGTCTTGCATTACCATCTTGTACAAGATTTTGAAGGTGGAATAGACGGATTGTGAGGAAAGGTGTTTAAGGGCAGATCCAAGCGACTGTCCTATTGTCTCTCTGATAGGAGCAACAGACGTGTCCGAACTGTAATCCGTGAAGCGGTCAAGCATAAGTACGCAGCATAAGCGGCAGGCCAAGTCATCAAGCCACTTGCGGTTGAGAACATCGTTCTGCTCCCTAGACTTGGAACGCACTCTGCCAGCACCACCGCCGTGTACACGGATAACTTCACGTAGGCCCATCGCAGCTCCATGACGAGTTTCCCAAGACGGATCAAATAAATCCACCTTGAGAAAGTCACACAGCCGCTCGTAGGGCCACTCGGCGCCCTCCATGTTGTCCTCGGCCTCGAGCTCTGACTTGATGGGAATGACGGGACCCTTGAACTCGCTGACTACCTTGGTGTCTTCGTCGACGTCCGCTGGTCGGTCGAGGTTGAAGTAGTCATTCACTTTGCCGTTCTTTTTCGAGTCATTGTCCGGCATAGGGGAATCTTCTCCAAGATGTTCCGAGCCCGATGTTAACGAGCGCCTTACAGAGAGGTCACCGAAGCCACCCTTGCCTTGGGATGCCTTCATAGCTTCTCGCTTGCGCTTTCGTTTTAGGACGTTGAGTTGTCGAGAGCTGAGCTGGGATTCCTCGGTGGGTTGGCCTTGACCACTAGTGCCGTCTGGTCGACCATGGCCGTTCGTAGCATCCATCGGGGTCATGGGGGGCGCCAAGTTGTCACCGCCAGTATAGGCGATCTCTTCGTCCTCATACTTCCTCCCCAAGAGGCCAAGCCGCCCGTTCAACGTCTTTTTCTGGTGGGTTAGGCGTGCTTGTGGTTCGAGAGCCGCAAGCCCATACTCGATGCCGCCACCCCGTAGCAGCTCCCTTCCGTACTTGAGAATCATGTCAACGTTGAGTGACTCTAGCCGGAATACCTCGTCGCCCGAGATGTCGAGCTCCTTGTCTTCCTCCTCCTTCTTGATGTGGCCATTCTCGGCAGCGGGTTCCTCCTTCTTGGGCTCAGTTGGTGCATCTTCGGAATTTGGGTCGTGGATGGGCGCATTTTCTACGATCTTGCCAATGGCCGCAGCTGCAGTCCTTCGCGTTTCCCATTCCTTGTGTCTCAGGTAGGGGACAACGCGGGAAAGAAGGTTGAACAACTCATCAGGATGTTGCTTCTGCCAGTCAGCAAGCTGGTTGACAGCAGTGTCGCGGATTAGTCTCGTACTCCCCGTTTCGAGGATACTGTTCACACAAGTCAGTTCCATGTTCCACTTTCAGGCCCGGACAGGGGACAAGCGGGTTTCCGCATGTCTTCAACGGGAAGCCATTTCGATGCCTGTCTTGAAGCAGGGGATGCATTTACTCACGTGACCAATCTGTCGAGTCTGCATACAAAGTTAGCAAGGTTGCGATAGATATGTGAACGGATAAAGGGCTTACCTTGATGCCATGGTGTGTATTAGTTGGGGGTATTAAGTGTAAAAGCGTGTATCATGACATTTCGATCACTACAGTCCAATGGTTAGTCCAAGTCCAGTCGAGTCGCAAAAAGCCCAAGCATCACAATGGGTATAAAAAAGGTGGCAACGATCTCGTATCCGACGTCGCGGGATCGTGTAGCGCGACGCGACGGAAGGGTGTGGGTCGCCGGGAAGGAAATGCAGACATCCGGGAGAAAATGACGAAGGAAATGATATGCGCTGAAACAGAGTCGGCAACCATGCGCCACTCCCGGTTGGTGCTGCAAGGGAATACATATGATGAAAAACTCAGTGGCAATGATGGGTTGCGAGCATGCAACAAGGGTGATTGAAGGACAGAGGACGACGAATCACTCATGACGCAACAAGATCGGGGAGTGGGGGCAGACGGGATCAAGAGATCATCGGACAGGAAAGGGCGGATGAGATGGTAGGAAGAGGAGAAGCTTTGCATATCACCTACCAACCAGTTGATGATGCAGAGCAGGAGAGAGGGCGTCAAGCCTTCGGGGACAGGGTGCAGCCAAAATGCACACTTCAGTTGCTCAGGAAAGCTGTCAACTGCAGAGTTGTCGCTGACCGAGTGTCCCGGGCTGAGTCCAACTTAAACGAGTAAGTTCCCCTGTCTCGCGCGCATGCAGCATCGGCAGTTAAGGTTGGGTGGATGTTATGTCGCGTTGCGAGCGATGCAAGACGAAACGCTGCAATGAGACGTAACCGATCGATGGCGATGGTCGTCAGCGCTTTTAATCCCCGCTGGTTGGCCGGGTTGCGGGATGTTCGGAAGAAGGCTGGGTCTGGGTATGGAGTGTTTGCGATGGGGTTGACTAGGTAAGATGGAGGGGAATTGCGGTAATGGGAATGGATGAATATGGAATCAAGCAAACGTCGCTTTGTGAAGTAAAATGACAGGGGAACAAATGTCGTCAAGTGACAAGAGTATTAAAAAAAAGTGGGCGCAAATACCAATGCAAGTTGATTCGTTCGTGGTTGCGGAAGCTGGCTCTTTCCTGGACAGGCGTGGGTGCTTCCTGCTTGGTTGCTCTGCCGCTTGCGCAAGCTGGGCGGTGCTGCTGGCTCCTGTCGTGCTGTGGTTCCGGGAAAATCGGGGTGGAGGGCAGGCCGGGTCTTCTATAAGTGAGTGCTTGTATTTTTATACACGCGGCGCGGCTTTGGGAAGCACGGCCAACGGTTTCTCGGACTGCGCTCGCTTAATTTCCCTCTTGCCTGTTAGCGTCATTTCGCGGCCCCTGCCTTTTTTTTTTTTTTGTTTTTTTTCTTCCCTTGGCCCTCTCCAATAGGCTTGTCCTTTTGGGGCTTGACTCGACTGGGCCTTGACGGCACAAGTGCGGGGGTCCACTTAAAGTGTGGTCCAGCCGCGCTGAGTAAAGTCTCCCAGGCGCCCAGCACCAGCCTCAGGGCGATCGTTGCTGACGGGTTCGGGTCGTCAAGGGGATTCTCTGACATGAGCGGCCACTGTCTAACGCAACTTCAGTCGGCAGTCGAGTCAGTTACCCTACACCGTCAAGTTGAATCATGTCTTCTCCCTTGAAATTCCCGACCCGACATCTGAATTTGATCATTAAAGCCATGTGGCACGCGGGACGCGCACAAGGCGATGCTCTCGGCGTCATTGTGCTGGGTTGCCCGTGAAAGCCTCCCCACAGCCTCGATGTTGACAACATTGTCGATGATGGGAAGATGACCAACAGATAGATCGTGCGTAAACCACCAAACCCACATACAAGTCCACCAAGTCTCGTGCAGGCATAGCGCAATGCTTGCAGCCTCGTCACAGGCTTCATGCAGCGCTTATCCAGACCGTGCCCGTGCTGCCTAGCTAGGCAGTATTATGCATGTAGATGCCTTCGGCAAACCAGAGGAAACATCGCAGCCAATACTGCACGGTGACGCCTTGCATGGTGACAATGGATTGCCTGACTCCGGCAACCTTATAATTGTGTCACATGGCGCGAACGATGCCTCTCAACTACAGGGGCGTTACCAGGCGAAACACATGTGGTGGGCCGACCAAATCAACGGTGATAACCAACAGCGGTCGGACATCCCCATGTTCCGAGCCAACGCCTCGTAAAAGGCGACCGACATCAATCACGCATACGCGGTAAAGGCAGGCAAAGTCCCGGCAGTGAGACAAGCCAGGATCGACCCCATGATATCTGCTACCGATGTATCAAAGGGTACCTGATTTGAGAGCTCGGCATGCATGGGTAGTGATGCCACGCGAATCATGCCGTAGAGCTGCATGGCATTCATCAACTCGCCCAACTGGTATGGGAAATACTGAAGAGGCATTCGAGCCATGCCGAGTCAGGCCCGGGCCTGTCTAATGATACAACCCTACTGCACACAACGGTTATTCAGGTCCAAACCGTTTGCAAGCCCGGGTATTAGTATTCAAGGTGACAGGCAGGCAATCATTCATTCATGCCAGCACAGGATGATAGAGACCAAGCTTTCCCACAGTGCACGGACCACCTATCGTCAACCAGCCGCTAACTAAGCGCCTAGCTTCTCAGGCAGCAAACCACGTCCCGTCGCAACGACGCGCCAACACCCACCACTTTGATCGCGGTGCTTGAGCCGACGCGTCGAATCGCATCAGGTCGCATCCACGAGGCAAAAGTCGCAGACCGAGTTGAGATTGCGCAGCAACTCGCAGACAACTCCCTGTTCCCCTCGCATGTTGCGCTACAGCGCCGGCGCAGCCCATCATGTATATCAAGCAGATCATTATCCAGGGCTTCAAGAGGTATGTCGGTGTCGTCCGCCCACACGACCCCTCCTCGCACCCGCCTCCAT
The DNA here is from genome assembly GCF_000151355.1 of Fusarium vanettenii 77-13-4. Lineage (NCBI taxonomy): Eukaryota > Fungi > Ascomycota > Sordariomycetes > Hypocreales > Nectriaceae > Fusarium > Fusarium vanettenii. The sequence continues at coordinate 2,361,675 of NW_003315879.1, read as the reverse complement.
TCAAGCTCACCACTGACTGACGCATTCGCAGCTACAAGGACCAGACCGTCATTGAACCCTTCTCGTCAAAGACAAATGTCATCGTCGGTCGCAATGGCTCCGGGAAGAGTAACTTCTTTGCCGCCATCCGCTTCGTCCTCAGCGATGCCTACACACAGATGAGTCGCGAGGAGCGCCAGGGTCTCCTTCACGAGGGCTCTGGCTCCGCTGTCATGTCAGCATACGTCGAGATCATCTTTGACAATAGCGACGACCGTTTCCCGACTGGCAACAAGGAGGTTGTTCTGCGCCGCACGATTGGTCTTAAAAAGGACGAATATTCCGTCGACCGCAAGGTTGTGACCAAATCGGACGTCATGAACCTCCTCGAAGCTGCAGGATTCTCGCGATCAAACCCATACTACATCGTGCCCCAAGGACGAGTCACTGCCCTGACCAACATGAAGGAGTCGGACAGACTGAACCTGCTGAAGGAGGTAGCGGGAACACAAGTGTACGAGACCCGTCGTGCCGAGTCGCTCAAAATCATGAACGAGACCAACAACAAGCGAGAAAAGATCGACGAGCTTCTCAAGTACATCAAAGAACGACTGGATGAGCTGGAGGAGGAAAAGGAAGAGCTCAAGGCCTATCAGAACAAGGACCGAGAGAAGCGATGCCTGGAATACGCATACTACTACAGCGAGCAGACTAAAATCCAGAACTCTCTGGAGGAACTCGACAACGCCCGGCAAGACGGCCTTGACAACACTGACATAAGACGAGACGAGTTCACGGAGGGCGAAAAGGCGATCGAGAAGCTTGATGCGGAAGTACACAAACTCCAGCGTGACATGGAGATGTTGCAGATTGATCGACGACAACTTGAGGAAGATAGGCGCGACAATGCAAAGGCGCTGGCCAAGGCAGAAATGAAAACCAAGAACCTCAGGGAAGGACAATCTGCCCAAGAGCAAGCGCGAGCACAGCATGATGCAGAACTGGAATCAGTCCAAGCTGACATAGCCGCCAAAGAGGAAGAGTTGGCGACAATCATCCCCGACTATAACAGACGGAAAGAAGAGGAGGCCGAGGTACGAAGGCAACTCGATCATGTGGAGGCCACGAGAAACCGTCTTTTTGCCAAGCAAAGCCGAGGCTCTCGATTCAGAAACAAGAGCGAGCGTGATGCCTGGCTAAGGCAAGAGATCGAGGAGTTGAATCGCACCATCAGCACCCAGAAGGCCAACAAGATTGATGCGGACGAGGAGGTTGAGAGGGTTCAGCAGTCCATCTCCCAGACCGAGCAAGAGGTTTCTGATCTTCGAACTCGCCTGGCCAATTTCAACAGTGAAAGACAAGCCATCTCAGATGAGGCAACCAAGGCACACGACGTTCTCGAGAAACTGAATGACGAACGGAAGCTCGTTAGACGAGAGGACGACAAACTCAACAAACTCATTGGTGATGCTCGGCAAGAGAAGGAGTCATCGGAGCGTGAGCTGTCGAATACTATGGACGGAGCTACTGCGCGTGGTCTGGCAACTATCCGACGGCTGAAGCAAGAGAATGACATCCCTGGAGCATACGGAACACTGGCAGAACTCCTCGAAGTCAGCGACGCCTATAGACTTCCCGTGGAGCAAATTGCTGGCGCCAGTCTCTTTCACTATGTTGTGGACAATGCAGACACCGCCACTCATCTCGCAGATGCTCTCTTCAGACAACGAGGAGGCAGAGTAACCTTTATGCCTCTTGCTCAACTGCGACCACGACAAATCAACTTACCGAGATCCAACGACGCTGTACCGCTCTTGTCCAAGATCTCGTACAACCCCGAGTACGAGAAGGCTTTCCAGCAAGTGTTTGGCAAGGTTGTTGTCTGCCCAAACCTGACTGTTGCCGGCCAGTATGCCAGAAGCCATGGCGTTGATGGTATCACTGCCGAAGGTGACACCACAAACAAGAGAGGTGCCATGACTGGTGGATATATCGATCCACGAAAGTCACGACTGCAAGCGGTCCAGTCTGTCAACAAATGGCGAGACAACTACGAGGAGAAGATTGCCGAGTCTCGCGATATCCGCCGACAGGTTGAGCTCAAAGACCAAGAGATCACAGCTGCCATGTCAGAACTTCAAAAGCTGGAGCAGAAGCTGCGGCAGGCCGATGACAGCTTCGGGCCCCTGAGGCATGAGCTGAGGAACAAGTCGGTGCATCTAGAGAACGAACGAAACCACCTTGAAGCTGCTATCAAGCGTCGGGAGGGTGTGGAGAAGAACATGAATGTTTTCCTGGAAGATGTTGCAGGTCACGAGGCTGAGCTTCAGACCGACTTCAAGAAGAGCTTGACAGCAGCCGAGGAACGCCAGCTGGAGGAACTCAGCGACAGTGTCCAGGAACTCCAGAAGCAGTGGAACGAGGCCAGCAATGCTCGCCGTAGTCTGGAAACACGGAAGCAGCTCCTCGAGGGAGATTTGCGCCAGAACCTGCAGCTGAAGCTTGACCAGCTCAACAGTCAAGCTTTTGAGAATTCAGCATCTGGACTATCGTCAGGTGGTCTGAAGGAGGCGCAGAGGGAGCTCAAGAAGGCTCAGAAGGCTCTGAAAGCTGTCGAGGCCAGCCTTCAGGAGACACAGGCCAAGATGGATGACATACAGAACCGTCTAGACCAGTTGGCCGTCGAGAAGGCGCAGCGAGAGCAGAGGCAGCAAGAAATCTCGGGGAAGATCGAGAAGCACAAGAAGAGAATGGACAAGAGTCTACGTCAGAAGGCTCTCTGGACGGCGCGGGCTGCTGAACTCGCCAAGACCATTCGGGACCTCGGTGTGCTCCCCGAGGAAGCATTTGATAAATACGAAAACATGGAGGAGAAGACGGTGAGTATCATTGGTATAAGTGCAAACAACCTGAACTGACATGTTCTAGATCACGTCGAAGCTCAGGCGAGTAAACGAGGCGCTCAAGAAGTACAAGCACGTCAACAAGAAGGCCTTTGAACAGTACAACAGCTTCACCACTCAGCAAGATCAGCTGATGAAGCGACGAAAGGAGCTGGACGCTTCCCAAACGTCTATTGAGGAGCTCGTTGAGCACCTTGACCGTCGAAAGGATGAAGCCATTGAGCGTACCTTCAAGCAAGTTTCGAAAGAATTCTCGACCATCTTTGGTAAGCTGGTGCCCGCTGGTCATGGTCGGCTGCTCATCCAGCGACGGACGGATCGTCGCCAGGAGCCGGCCGATGACTCGGAGGGAGAGACACGGGGTGCTGTCGAGAACTACATTGGTGTAGGAATCAGCGTCTCGTTCAACTCGAAGCATCTGGACGAGCAGCAAAAGATCCAGCAGCTGAGTGGTGGCCAGAAGAGTGAGTCTACCTTTTCCCCTGATGAGTGATACCCTTTCTAACAAGACCAGGTTTGTGTGCTCTCTGCCTCATCTTTGCCCTCCAGGCAACCGAGAGCAGTCCCATGGTTATCTTTGACGAGGTGGACGCCAACCTGGACGCCCAGTATCGTACGGCTGTTGCAGCGCTCCTCGACTCCATCTCCAACGAGATTGGTACGCAGTTCATCTGCACCACCTTCCGACCCGAGATCGTCCACGTTGCAGACAAGTGTTACGGTGTGACGTTTGTCAACAAGACGAGCACCATCGACTGCGTCACTGCGGATGACGCCCTCAAGTTTGTCGAGGGTCAGGCGAGACCGAACTGAGAAGAGCGTGATGGGGGCTTTTTTTTTTTTTTTGTGTCTTTGCTGTACCTATCCATCCCATGTAGTAGCAATGCGCTTGGAGGGCGGAACTTGGCGTTGGGCGAGTTGAGAAAGGTTTTCCTTATGCGATGATGAATTGAAATTCCTGCTGTTGTTTTCTCTAGGCTAGAGGGAGGCTGACCATGTTGGTTTGCGATGTCTTGGAGGCGATGAATACCATATCACGTAACAACAGATGATCTAGTCTGCCTCGGGTTTCTGTGAGGCGTTTTCCATCCTACCCCTGAGTTCATGTCTCGTCAATGAGACTTGAGCCATCTCAGCCTGCCCTTATATCATGTCGACTTTACGTAGATGCCCACGAGATGATATTGACTTTTCATTTGCTTCTGTACTGCAAGTATACATGATAATTTACACGCAGCGCCCTCACTGCCAGGCCCATCTAGTCTACCTGTCGGCCATCATGTTGCGAACGCCCTTGAAGTACTCTGGCGACAGCTCGGCCTCGAGCTCCTCGCGGGTCAGCCATTTGAAGTCGGTGTAGCCAAAGGGGTTGCCCTCGAGGTCCGCCTGGCCGGCCATTATCCGACCCTTGAGGAAAAAGGTCTTTTGGCCCTTCTTCTCGACGCTGCCGTCGGCCTTGAGCGTGGGCTTCGTCACGACGTGGGCGACGGGCACGCGGCCGACGACCCATGTGTTCATGTTGACACCAGCGGCCTGGTCAAGGACACGCTTGGCGGACTGAAGTAGTTGGTAAGTATTTTTTCGTGCTGAAGGAATAGATAAGCTTACCTCGTGTAGGTTCTCATCCTTGGGAATCACATCCGCGGGGAAGCCCCAGCCATCCTTGCCCTTGACAACCAGATACAGCGTCCGATCGAGCTGACGATCCAATCGCTTCACATCACCCTTGCGGTCAGCTTCGGTGAGACGGTCGACGGGCGGCTCCACAGGCACAACATCATCGGGGGCGATGAGCTCAGCGTCATCACTGACACGGGCCTCTGCGTCCTTGAGCAGGGCCTTGACGATGCTCTCCTGGTCGCTCAGCTGGTCGCCGACGCGGAGCTCGTCATCCCATGCCTTGGAGCTCTTGCCATTGTACACACCAAGCTCCTTGGCGACGGTACCCTGGCGCTCCTGAACCTTGACGTTCCAGTCCAGCCGGCGAGCCGTGTCGGGCTTGAAGTAGATGCTCGTGATGAAGGGTGTGTTGAGCCGCTCCTCGAGTCGCTTCTGGTAAAAGAAGAAAGAGTTCTCGAACGGGTGCAGTTTCCGCGTCACCAGCGGCGGCCGGGTGAGGATCATACCGGATTGGACATCGTATGGTGGAGGAGGACGGCGGGCTGCCACAGGAGGGGCAGAGTCTGTGGTGGTGGTGGCTGTGGCATCGACGGCGGAGGAATAGAGGCGGGCCGAGAGTCTAGGAAAGGCGGAGGAGGAAGAGGAAGCGCATCGGAAGCAGACATTGGGAGAAGCTAAAGACAATTCCCGCTCGTTAGTTTATACAAGAGCTCTTGAGGTTTGAAAGCCCGCTCCAGGTCCCCCCAGTGTTCAATTGAGGCCCGGCGGGAGGGCAGGTGGACTCACTGGATAGCGCAGCCCGAAGGGCCCGTCCACCTCGACTTGATGCTGTCATTATAGCCGTCTTCCCTCAGTGGACGAAGGGGGGGGAAATATGGGTGCGAATTGAGGGACCGACGTTGGTGATGTTCCCACGATGCTGCTCTCGCGCCTCTAGAACTTTTTCCTTCTCCGGCTCGAGGTACGTACCTCTGTCCAATTGGTGACCGTGCTTCGAGGTTCTGAACTCTTAAAAGGCTTACCTAAGACCCCTCAAAGTCCACCTATGCCTCAGGCATCAATCACTTTACCATAACCCACAGCAAATTTCCAATTCTCTTTTCCTTTTTTCTTTCTTCTTTTTCTCTCTTCAAGGCACCATTTCCTTATCGTCAAGACCTGTTTCCACCTCCAGAACGTCCTGATCATTTACGTGTGCCGAGAGTGAATTCCGCAGTCTTTTTCGCTAGCGGGACCTGCAAGAAGCTTTTTTCTTATCATTTTCCTACCGGGTTCTGTTAGATAGATACTGCTGACATCTCATCCACGCCAAGTCTGGTTTATCGTCCGTCGTGTGCTTGCATTTCCGCTCAACCCCCCCACGCAGCTATCGTGGAAGGGGAGATTAAGCCGAGCTTTCTCGCTTTCATTCGCCTTCTTATCGTGATGCAATTTCTTCTCAGTCCAACCTCGCTCTCTGAGCCAAGCAGAGTATCAACACCTGGGTATCCGTCATGCCCTTTTGCTGGTAACAGATCATCTGTTGGGCAGACGCGAGGCTAAACTGTGAATCTCAGGTTCTCTGTCAACATTACACATGACACTGCGATTCGACTGAACTTTGAATTGCTGTTCAAAGATGCGGCTTTGATTTCCTAAACCCTAGGCTCATATGCCTGCCGAAAATGATATACAGACACATAACTGAATACACATGGAGCCAAGATAATAATGGCCCAGACGCACAAGATACAGACAAGACAAGACCCACGATCGTAACCCAACCCAACTCCTCGCCGCACCACGCACGCTATTCGAAATTCAAAGAATAATGCTCCTCTTCAAATGATGCTGGGTATCAAACCACATGGACCGCCCCATGATACCTGAACGCCCGCTAAACTCAGTTCCCGCTTTCTGTCGTTAAGCAGACAGTTCTGCAACTGCTTGAGCTACCTCTTTGGTAGCTCTCTTTTCCCATTGCCGGCGGGCATCATCATTCAGCGAAACTGCGCCCTTGACTTCGTCATAAAGCTTTCTCGAGATGTCCCTGTTGATGATTGAATACTGCTCTGTCGTCAACTTCTGAGACCGCCAGTGCGGTCGCAATGCGCCCTTGACGATCTCATTGATCCTGATTTTGTCTTCATGAGTGATATCGGACGCCGCGTTGGGTCTTGTTGGGGATTGGTCTTTTGGTGGTTGTGCTGGAACCTGGTGTGCCCGGCGTGGCCGGGGTTGGCGGAGTTCTAGCGGCCGACCCTCCGGCGGTCTGTTTGACTGTGTCTCCTGTGGCCTGCTTGGCTGGACCTCCTGTGGTCTTCTTGACCGTGCTTCCTGCGCGCCATGTTCAATATTCTTAGTCTTGTTGGCGCGGGTAGGTGAATAGTTTGCTGGTGGGTAGTGAGGCTGGATAGTGGTGCTGAGTGAAAGGGTTGGTGAGGTTGGTCGACCCGCCAGACTGAGCAGGGGAGGAGGAGTGGTGGAGAGAGCCCTGGGGCTGCCATAAGCGGATGACGAGGGAGAAAGCGCTGGCGATAGGGCTGGCGACGAAGCATCTGGTGGATGTCGCCATCCATTCATCGTGCCCGACGTCTCATCATCCGACATGTTACTCGGCTCGAGCTCCTTCAGAAGCGACGAGACGAGGGGAGGGTCTATACCGCCAATGTTGACCACACCATTTCTGGTCGACGATCCATTCGTGACTCGTCCAGCCGAGGGACCGGGCGCTGGGGATGATACAGAGCTCGAGCCCTCGCCATTCTGAGTCGGAAGTCGTCGAGTTCGAGGTCGCTTGAGCTTGCGTTCTGGTTCCTGGACGGGTTCGCGAGGGGATGCCGTGACTGATCGCACCTTGCGCTTGCGAGAGTTGGTACTGGACTCTTCAACCTCGCGGGCACGCGCGAGAGCGCCCCATGCTTGTCTCTCCTCGGCTGTTTCTCGCACGGGCTCAGGCGCGGGCTGAAGGCGCTCGCTTATGGCGGGGGGGATATTGTTCACAAAGACGTCGCGAGCGCCCAGTCGACGGGCTATGTCCATTCGCTGTTGCCATCTCTCGAGCTCGCGTCGACCGCTTTCTTGGAATCGCCTGTATTGCTCAAGCTCTTCATCCTCATCATCGTGGTTGTCGAGGTCCAAGTCGCTCATCTCGTAGAAGCGACCCGAAAACTGGCCCCAGGCGCCCTGCCACTCTGCATTTCGAGCTTGACGGCGGGCCCTTCGCATGCGTTCTCTAGTTCGAACTCGGTACCCGCGCACATTTCGCGGATTTGGGCGTCGGACAGATATGGGACGTGGGGATCGATCAGTTTCGTCGACAGGTTCTGGCTCATCCTCGAGCTGGAATAGATGGGCACATTCCATGCAGTACCATGCGCCGTCGGGGATTGCATCGAGACCAATGCAGTGGGTGTGATAGGCGGCATCGCAGCTGTCGCAAAGGAGGAGGATATCTTCCCGCTCCGCCGAGTTGCAGATAGGACACGGATTGCCCTGTTCCTCCTCCTCCTCTTCGGGATTATCGCCCAGCCACTGGGTCACGTCGAATTCGGCGATCTGCTTCTTGTCTTGGACTTCGTATTTTGAGATGGGCGTTCCTGCATAGTGACACCAGTCAGCGTGTGCAGACATGCACGAGGGCGGATGAGCTAAACTTACCATCGACTCCGTTGTAAACGCGGACAGAGTGGAAGGGATTACGGCAGATGGGACAGGTGTTTGTCTTTTGAGCCCAGGAGCGAATGCAAGCATCGTGAATAATATGATTGCACCCGTCAAGGGCGGCGACAATGTTGAGATAGCTGGAATCGTCGTCGAGGGAGCTGGGAGCTGTAGCGTAGAGAGCGGTAGCGGCAGCAATGGGAGCGGGTTCGGGAGCGGGTTCGCCGTCAGTGGCAGCAGCAGCACCAACATCGGCAACAGCATCAGCTACACTGACGGCGGCTTGAGTGTCCGTCTCGAGGGCGGCCCGTGGTAAGGGATCCAGGCATATAATGCACTGCTCCGGCTCAGACATGATGTCGTTTTGGATAACAAAGGCCGTATCTTGATGGAAACATGTAAAAGAGAATCGGCCAAAGAAAATGGACTCGAGCGGGCGGCGGGCGTGGTAAATGTGGTGGTGATCGATTTAGGCGGGATGGCTCGTTTTTTGGGGGGGCAAAGCGGCAGGGCCTGGGCTATGAGTGGTGATGTATTAGTGGATGGGATGGACGAGAGAGCGCCTGGGAGGGCGAGGGATGGAGCGAGCGGCCTGCTGAGAATTGAAGGAAGAAAGTTCCAAGTGCAGCGGGCCTCCAGAGGCGGTTTTGGCGCCTCCAGGCTGTTAGGGGGGGCCTGACAATGGTCCAATCAGGGGCCGTCGGTCCGCGGGGAGCGTCCAGTCAGTCCCTGGCTGCGTTCTGGGGCTGGGCTTCTGTGAGAAAGAGAGACCCTGGATGACTGGCTCTGGGTACCTCTAAGGTCGCGTCGAGTCGAGTAGAGTCGAGGCGAAGATGAGTGGGAAGGGGGGTTGAAAGTGGGGAGATGATGGGGTTGATTATGTAGAGAGAAATACAAAATAAATACCTCTTGTTTTTTTTTCCCTCTTTGTCCAGTCTCCGAGTCCCAAGCAAGACGCTGCTGCGCTGGGCTTCGCTGCTCTTCCCGATTCCCAAGTCGGGTTGTCGCCAGACAAAGGTACAGGTACAGGTATCCCTGCGAGTGGTACTAACAGTGAGCCACCCAAAGTTGCAGGGTCCTGGCTGCCTGTTCAGAGGGTGGAACTGCAGGCGTATGCGTAGGCGTAGTCGGTCGGCAGAGTGAATAATATTAAGATGAGGAATAACAAGAATAACAAAAAGGGGAGGAAAAGTTTTGTCCGTTTCTCAAGTGGCTGGTGATACACTCAAAGTGGCTTGTTGAAATCGTGTCGTCAGTGACGTTCTGGAAGCCCACATGTGGTAGTGGAAGTGGAAGTGGTAGTGGTAGTGGTAGTGGTAGGGGAATGCCCGTTACGAAGCTTCACGGTTGTAGCGTGTATCGAACTCTCAAGGTTGGACACAAGACAAAGCGTGAATTCCCCTGAGGAGGAGACGGATGACTGGGGACAAGTGTCTAGGCTGCCAGGGAGGGGGAGATGGGTTTGATTGGAAAGTGGTAGGCAAGAGGCAAAGAATGAGAATGGAAATGAAGGTGAATGGATGACGGAGCGATGGAATCCGGCATGAGATGGGACGGTTCTGTGCCGTGCTCTTCTGTTCTGTGCTGTGCTGTACTATTATGCTCAGGTTCAGGTTGTTTTCTCCGCCTGCCCAGAAGGGAAGACAGACAGACACCCAATGTAAGGAAACTCTTTTTACGTGTGACCGTCCATGTCCATTCCCCCTACTACTACGATACCTTCATGGGCTGGGCTAACCTCCGATGCGAACTTCGTCGCCGTAATTGGTACCGAGCACAACACGTTAGCGAGGTACCTGGCAGATTGGTCAGTTCTCTCTCCCGTCTCTCCCGCTGAGCTCACCCCAAGGCTCCAGCTGTTGAGCAAGGCGTCACCTGCGACACGACGACTCCATCCGCCCCATGCGCATATTGCCATCAGGCCTGCCTGACACCCGAACATCCTCTTACTCTCTGGTTCCTCATACGCACGAACACTCACTCAGGTACAACGTCAAGCGTCAAGTGCTTATCTCACCGACTCTCAAACTACAAAAAGACTACCGTCGAGCTGAGCCATAGCCCAACCCACATTTTGCCTTGAAATGCCCTATTAGCTCATCCCGCCCAGCATAGGCGATGCGGTCCTCGTGACGGATCTCGCCTTGCTTGAACTGGGCTTCCACGTTTATCGGAGGGGGCTCTGAGCACCACCAACCCCCGACAACCTCTAGCCCCATGACGAGTCACGCACGCACTCGGGCTGTTTCTGTAGATGGCGTCAAACCTCCCTTGATGGGCGGTCTGCTCTCGCTCTCATTCTGCGCATCAAACGCGCAATAACCGTGAGTCGACAACCGTCGTGGGTCTCCGCTCGACTCACGATGCGACCTTGAAGGGTATACTCGAGTGATAGATCAGGGTTCTTGGGATAGGCCCCTCTCTGCTTGTGTGGTCCGGCGCCTAACACTAGGGATGGGCTTCGCGTCCTCTCATAGGGCCGTAACAGAGACACGCAGTTTTGTTTTTGTTTCTTGTTTATTACCTCTCGTGAAAAAAAATATTATCGTCCGGAGGCTGAGGTGGGTTCACTATCGGAGAGAATCGTCGAGACTCGGCCGCGATCTGCTGCCAAAGCAATGCGCTGCGCTGTCTCATGCGTGCAGAGACATGGAAACCCCCACTTGCGCTCGGAAGGCAGGGCGGCAAACCACCTTGGTCAGGGTCATTGCCTTGGTCGACTGGGCTCGACTTTATGAGACGGACCTAGAGTCTTCATCATCTTCGATCAGCCTGTCACGGTTGTGGTCAGCTCAACATCTGCCGCACTTGCGGTCTGACCGGCCCACTGAGCAAAACGGGTCCTCTGCCTTCACATGAACCAACCATCTGAGACTGATATTCGATCATACACGCGGTATATCCGTGACTCTTCTACGATGTCGATGACGTTTTAAACCCCGACTGCCTAGTCATCCCCCCAGCCTCTAACAGGCCAACCCAGGTATGCAGTGCGCTGAACTCTGCCACGATGATATTGGATGTGACCTGGGGTTTTGTTATGCTTGACGATAATAACGCTGCCTTGTCTCGCCCACGAGTTGGAATCCTCAGCGCTGGTTGGCCATGGCTTCACACAAATCCGTGGGGCCTCTGCCGACAAGTCGCAAAGATCCGTCTGTTCGTTGAAAGGGTCCGAAACTATGCAATTCATTTTTGTTCATTGCTAATCGAACGGCCTCTATGCGACCGAAGATCGGGTGCTGACGTCCAGTCCGCCAACTCGTAGTGTAGGCACGAAATCCATGTTCCCCCCGTGCACCAGACCGAAAAGCAAAGCCGTTTTCCCCTCCCGCTAAAGTCCACTCCTTTAAACCTCAGCAATCTCACGAAGTCGTCGCAGAGTCGATCGCATGGCGGCGGCAGCGGGGGTGCTGTGTTGGTGTTAGTTCTCCATCGCTGTGTCAGTTGTCGCCGTAGCGGAGAGGGGACGCACGAGACGACGTAAGCGCCACCGGCAACGGTGCGCTTGCAAGACTTGCAGTCCCAGATACCAGTGGCCTGTCGCTTCACAGTGACCTTTCCGCAGAAGGTGCAGGTGTACTTGGCGTGCTGGGTGATTTCCATCTTCTTGACCTGCTTTCGCAGGGAGGCACCGTAACTGTACAGCCATGCGTTAGTTGCTGTGGTTTGATATGATCATGCCGGGCCGTCGAGTAGTGGTCTCATTCCCTGCTGCCCTTGATCTGCCACGACTGCCCCAAACTGCCAGGATTCTTGTTCCAGTTGTGATCCAGTGATCCAGTGCCCCGTCTTGATGTTTGACGCAGTCGCAGGTGCCAGGGAGAAGTCGCAAGCATCAGGGAGGTCGTGGCAGAGGCGAGGTCGTAGGGAGAGATCGTTGTCGAAGTTTTATCGGCGATGAGATATCGTGAAACTTACCGGGTACCATATTTACCGCTGCCGACAGAGTTAGCAATTTGATTTCCAGCAGCAATTCAGCAACGGGGAGATACGCACGTCACGCCGACCTTCTTCGTTCGCTTGGTCATCTTGAGGGTTTATGTGTGGGACGTCTTGGGAGGATGAAGACGGATTGATAGACGAGTGGAGGTGAAGTTGCTCGACTGCGGTTGGAGGCTGACTGCGAAAGTGTGCTTGGAATTGGACCTGTGATTTTCGTTAGGGCGCAAGCACATAGCACGTGAGGGGAAGCGAGGCCCCACCTACTTTTTTTTTTCTTTGAATTTTGGCAATTGAGGAAAAACCTCGGCAAAATGCTAGGAAATCCTGACTCGGAGGAGACTCTCGGTTCTCGAGGATTTTCCGTCAACCTGATTCGTGCAAGCTCCCCAGCTGTCTTTGCGCACAGAGCAGCACTGGCTGGATGAAGTTGAGCTGGGCAACTTACCGAGGCAGCTTGGCGACACTTTCGTCAAGGTGGTGAGGGCAGTTCACAAATGGAAACGTCATCTTGGCCTTTTGTGTTGATAGTAGAAAATTCATTTCTTTCTACACTCATATTACCAAGGGATGGCTCATTACTCCAGCATTTGCTAGCTGAGAATGACTGACACATGTGGCCGAGTTAAGATGCTGATGCAGCTGGGCTGAATACCAGGGTCCCTTGAAGCTCCCGTGGGTGGGCCGGCCTGGAGCAAGACACCGACCACTTGGGTGTACCAGAGCTACTGTACTTTCAGAGGTAGAATGATGTAAAAGAAGACATGGCATCGTGTTTAGAGTAGTGCCACGTTCTCGTATTTTAGACGAATTCTTTCCCCTTCTCCTCATCGGTCCTACAAACCTATTCACTCCATTGTGCATCCACTAGCCTCAACATGCCTTTGATCAAAGAGCATGGTCGTCAATACGACCTCGTTGTTTTTGGAGCTACCGGTGAGTTCAAGACGGGAGGCAATTGAGCAACTCATACAAGTCTGACCGCCTTCAAGGCTACACGGGCAAATGGACTGCCGAGTACATCATCACTCACCTCGCAACTGACCTGAAGTGGGCTGTCGCCGGCCGCTCAGAGTCTAAGCTGCAAGCTGTCGTGGACGAGTGCAAAAAGCGCAATCCTGACCGGCTGCCACCAGGTATGAAGCAATCCCTATTACAGGCATGGAAGGGCCACGTATTTTAACCTTTGACTGACATTGTGTAGGTATTGAGATCGCCAGCCTCAACGACAATGACTTGAGTGCACTCGCGAAAAAGACTTGTGTCCTCATCACCGCTGTCGGCCCCTACAGCATCTACGGCGAACATGCCTTCAAAGCTTGCGCTGAGGCGGGAACCCATTATGTGGATGCCACGGGCGAGTTCCCATGGGTTCACAAGATGATCAAGAAGTATGAGGCGACTGCCAAGAAGACGGGTGCTATCTTGGTCCCTCAGTCTGGTATTGAGTCTGCTCCCGTGGACCTCGGCACATGGGCTATGGCCAAGGCAATCCGCACCGAATTGGGAACTCCGACCAAGGATGTCACCATTTCTCTTCACAGAATCAGGTGAGTTGTACTTGATGAATTGATAAGGTATAGTGTGCTGACACTGGTCACAGCTCGTCACCTTCTGGCGGCACTCTGGCTACTGCGCTTGGCCTCTGGGATATCTTCACATTGAAGGAAGTGAAAGAGTCCAACAGCCCATATGCTCAGTCTCCTATCCCCCATAAGGAGCCCACGAGGCCCAAGGACTCCATCCTCGAGAAGATCTTTGGTGTTCGAACTGTACCTAACCTTGGCCTGATGACCACTTCTGCCATGGCATCGACCAACATCCCCGTCATTGAGCGGACCTGGGGACTGCTCTCAGAGACACCCTCTCGAAAGGATGAGTTCTACGGACCCAACTTTACCTGGTCAGAGTACATGAAGGCTCGCAATTGGCTCCACGGAATCTTCATCCACTGGCTCCTTCTGATCGGAGGCATGTTGGTTGTGTCGATTCCTCCGTTGAGGGCGTTTCTGAAGAACCGTGTCTTGCAGCCTGGAGAGGGCGCCAAGCACGAAGACACAGAGAATGACGCACTCGAGTACAATTGTATTGCGTATCCTGACTCTGAAAAGGCCACAGGCAAGGCGGCTTATTGCCACATGTGGTATCATGGCGGCATATACTACTGTAAGTGATGGAACTGCATGAGTTGTATCGTTGACAGGTGCTAATGACTTTTCAGTGACGGGAATGCTGCTCGCAGAGATTGCTGCGACCATCTTGGAAGATGAAATCCAGCTGGATGGAGGCTGCTATACGCCAGCCTGTCTTGGTCAGGGTCTAATTGATCGGCTGGACGACTCTGGCCTCAAGATGGAGGTGAAGATTATTGACGCTTAGAACATGGACGGATTGGCAACGGCTTCTCTATATCCAAACATGTTTTCTGGAGCATTTAGATGACCCTACCACGTTCTTGGAGTTGCTATTATCTCTGAAAGGCTACATGAAGTAGATGTTTCTAAAATTGATTGCGAATCGCCAAGTTTTGATGGGTTTTGTGGTTTCACATGTGATGTCCTCACTTACATGGTGTGTTGATACTGGACGTGATATGCGTAAGTAAGGTACCGGCCACATTGAGTTAGCAGTGTGAGGGAAATAAAAGAGGCAAATTCCAACATCGTGTCCAGAATGTATTTTATGAGTCTCAGAGCAATATATCTTCACTCTAGTCTCATTATCGTCTCTTGACCTCCATGGCAACTCATGGACCTTCAAGGTTGAAAGGCGGGGAACATTGCTCGTTGCCCCGGCCCTGTCGCCAGGGCCAGTCAAGTTGCACGTGGACGCGCTGTAGCTTGGCTGCTTTAGTGGCGGGTCCCCTGTAGCTCTCGCATTCAGTGGGCCGAAATTGGAGAAAACCTTCTGTCCAAGTTGGGCGCAAAACGTCATCATCAGTCATTATCTTTTGAAAGCTCTTCCATTCGATCTACCACAGCATTCCTACAGTATCACATCAACCCATCTTTTACAAGTCTTTTTGCGCCATCCGTCAGAGGCCCTTGTTACTTCCCGCTCTCTGGGAGAGTGGTGTTGCATCGTTGAATTCAATTGCTTGCGCCTTGTCGCCCTTGATACTTCCAGCATCTTTGTGAGATTCACCCAAGATGGATTCTCACACCACCACCACATCCGACGCGCCGCCCAGTGAATCAACACCTCTGCTGCCGACCGAGACTCGTCCCAAGGCAGCGCGAACCGTTACATTTAGCGATAACCCCGTCACGCGAACCATCGAGCCCAGCCGACTACAATTGCAACCGCGAAGCCCTCACCATCATGGCTCCGGATCAAGCAGCGCCGCTGGCGGCCCTCCCATGCTCACAGCCCTCAACAACAAGCTCCGCAGACGCAACAGCCAGGGATCTGTGCCCGCGGTAGCTCATCTGGCCCTCGGGCCCAAGATTGGTCCCCAGCGAAGCACCAAGAAGACGGAGAAGCTCAAGCTACTCCCCGCCCCGGACCTGGACGAGGAGGCCGACGAAGAAAGCGGAAGAGATGTCTATTCTCAGTACACGAGGATTAAAGATCCTGCCGCGCGAAGGGATGCGGCAAAGCTGGGTAAGGCAGACAGAGACCGGCTCCCCCGTGTAACAGCGTACTGTACCGCGAACCGTTACGAGATGGACGCCCTGATGAGGTTCCTCAAGGGGAGGGGCAAGACCAGGGGCGCAAGCCCCAAACTCATCGACGAATGCATATACACGCCGTACAACTACGGTGCCAAGAGCGCTCGCAGCCGCGATCCGGTTCAGAACTATGAGCGACGACACTCTACTGGCGGCGACGCCATGGATGAGAGGCCCCAGAGGAGCGACTTGATGAATCTTCAGCAAGAAGGAGTTGAACCAGAGACTCGAGACCACTCCTCAGGTCACAACGGCCATACCAATGGGAACGGTTCCCATATTGGCAACGAAGAGCTTTTGGGTTCCGCCGTGGATGACCGTGACCCCATCGAGAACAGTCCGGACTTCGACACACATATACACACACCCGAGGTGTTCCTTTTTGACTACGGAGTTGTTGTCATCTGGGGAATGACCGAGGCCCACGAGGCCAGGTTCCTGAAGGAGATATCCAAATTTGAGACGGAGAAGCTCGCGGCCGACGATGTTGAGACGGAAAAGTTCAACTTTTACTACACAAAGGACTACCAGGCCCGCATATACAACGATTTTATCACCCTGCGCGACAAGAACAACTACATGACCAAGCTAGCCATCTCGCATGCGGTGGCGCAGAGCGTCAAGGTGAGCAAATGCTCTGACAGAAACAATGAATATGCTAACCCGTTCAGACTTCACTCTACGAGGAATTGATAGCGTCAACCGTCGAAACGTGCAAAGACATTCCCACCCAAATAGCGACGACGGGAAAGATTGCGCTCCGGCGATCGCAGATCAACATGCAGATCGGCGAGCTCTTTATCCTCCGCATCAGCATCCACCTCAACGGCTCCGTCCTCGACACTCCTGAGCTGTTCTGGGTAGAACCGCAGCTCGAGCCCGTGTACCAGGCTGTGAGGAGTTACTTAGAGATGGACCAGCGTGTTGGTCTTCTCACAGAACGTCTCGACGTCATTGCCGATTTGTTAGCTGTGCTAAAGGGAGAGCTTAGCCACGGCCATGATGAGAAGTTGGAGTGGATTGGTATGTTGTCACCGTTTCTGACACTGGATATATGTCCAAGCTAACCAATATTTTAGTGATTATTCTCATTGCAGCCGAAATCCTCGTCGCCGCGATAAATATCGTCGTCGACTTGTACATTGGTGACTAGACCACAGCCTAGCCAGGCCATTTTATTCTGTCCCGCCCTTTCGCCGTTAATACAGCGCTCTCTAGCGAATCGGGATTGTGTACTTCTTTTTGGCTTGGGAAACCAGAAAAACCGTATGGGATGATGGATCGGGAGTACCGGTGTAAAACATACAGAATCCATATTTAGATAAGATGGCTTCGCGGCAACGGTAGAAGACGATGCGCGCGGAGAGGGAGTTCTTTACTCTATTTGTTCCCGTTTCTTTCTGAACCCTTTCCGAATATCATTTCCTTGATGCGAAAACCCCTTTGAAAAGTGCACAATGGCCAAGCATTGCGTAGTGTGACCGAATCCATGAACCCACCAGAACGCCTCCCCGGTATTATCAAAGTCTGGCTGATGATGCCGCTCACTCCCCTGCCTTCTCGCCCGCCTGCGTGTCCTGATCCTCGGTGTCGTCGCCCATCTCGACATCCTCGTCTTGGGCTGCGGGCTTGGTCTCCTCGGGCTTCTCCTCCTCCTCGTCCTCCTTCTTATCCTCGGCAGGCGTCTCCTTAGGTTCAGAGCTCTTAGCCTGTGACTGTTCGAACCTGGCCTGAAACTCGTCCTTATCGGCTTCAGGCAGCTCCTTCCAGCCGCGGGCCAGCTCGCTCTCCACGTCGACTTCGGCGTCACCGTCCTTGTGCTTAGCTTCGAGGGCGGGTCGTGTCTCGGAGCAGTACAGCTCAAAGGCGTCGGCGGGTTTCTTGGCTTCCTTGGAAACACCGTTTGCGCGCGGGCCCTTGGACTGGCTCTCGGGAGGGTGCGAAAAGGTCTCGGACGTGGGCGAGCCAGCGTTCTGGGTGTTGAACGAGGCACCGCCAGTCGCCTTGGCGTCGGCATCGGTCATCATGGACTTTCGGTGGCCTCGCTTGGTACGCAAGGGCTTATCCTTGGGCTTCTGGGGGTTAGCAGCTAACTCACTGGGGATGGCGAATTGGTAGTCCTAATCCAAGCGCAAAAGCATCAACATTGAACCGGGCGCCGGCGGCAGACCGGAGAGGAGGATTTGCCAAGCAAACGCGAAGGGTAAGGGTTTGTGCCGAAAGATTGGGGGACAACGAAGGAAGGGGGGGAGCGTACTGTAGGAGGTGGGCTAGGGCTGCCATCAGAATCTTCCACATTGGCGCTGGTACGCTTCGCGAGCTGTTCGAGCAGAAAGGCGCGCTCTATTCGCAGTTTCTCGACCTGGCGCTTGATACGGGCGAGGCGGAGGCGTGCGGCATCGTTGGCGTCTTCAACTTCGCTCGTGCGGTTCTTCAGCTGGATGCATTTCCGTCGGTAGGCCTCCTCAACTGAGGGAGGGAGGGCGGTAGGGATAGCTGTCGAGCGAGGAGGAGAAGGGTCAGCATCTGGTGCTTTGCGCTTGAGGGTGATGGGCATGGTGGATGCTGCGAGTCGAGGCGACGTGATGCGATGCTGGACTCAAGAAGGGTGGCGCGAAAAGAGGCAAGGACAGGTTATCACGATGACGATGAATATAGATACGTCGCGACGGATGTGAATGAGGATGGTGGAGGGTGCAAGGGAGACATCCACGATGCGTGCGCTCGCTCAGCCTTATCCGTGGGCTCAGAATTTGGACGGACGGGAGCCGGGACCGCAGGCCAACAAACAGCAAGAACCCACTGTGAGCCGTAGAGACATGGACTCCATTGAACTTGACACAAACAAGACAAGAAACTCACCAGGCATGATGTGAAGGAGGTTGTTATCGCGATGAATGACGCCGCGTCGCGACAAAAAGTGATTATTCTCCTTTGTGGTGTAATATGGAATTCAGCGCGACGGCCGCGGCTGGTCAATTGGAAGATTCCGGCGCAGTCGTCGACACGGTGGAGGATCTGGGTGTATCACGGAGGAGCAGGTCGTCGACAAATAAGGCGTGTTCTCGCGCTGTTGATTTGGATGCTGCCAACCCCGGGGGAGTCCAATCGACGGTGGGAGAAAATACTAGGTAAAAGATGCCGAGGGAGGATGTGGCGCCGGCTTGAAAAAGAGGCAAAAGTTGAAAGAGTTTGGATGAGGAGAAAAGGCGGGAAAATGGTCCTGGTCCAGGGCATTAGCCATCACGAGCCGTGCCGCCGTCGCCGGGGGAGGCTCTAGCGATGGTGTCGCTGGTGCTCACCACCTAGCAACGTCCTTTCGCGGGCCCCCCCGTTTGGAGTTTAGCCACAGGACGCAAGGCTGTCAGGGGCTTGTGGCGCAAGCATTGGGATGACTATGATTGGGTCATCAGCCCCTCGAGGGACAAGGCTGTAAAACTTGGGGTAGATAGGTTCACTCTGATCATTCGAGCCAGAAGAGAAGTCGTTAATTAGGTAGATGATCGTTTTGTTCAAGTTTGAATATTCCTGGAATTTTATTGCATCCTCTACTTATCCATTGCAGCAGCCTGGCCAAGTAAAAATTCATTCACAAGCCGGCATCTACCAGAACAGGGGTCAGCTAGGCAGCTGGGTACGTACCTACCCACTAAATCGACCGCCCACGACGCCCGTGGAAGTTTTTATGGTGGGAGGGAGATTGGAGCTGGTGGGCGAAATCCATCGTCAGGAGCATCAACCTCAACTTCACCCTTGACACTCTCGACCTCGCCACAACCAGACTCGACCCCCGTCGCTCTGTGGCAGTCATCATGTCGCTCAACATCCCCAACGCCCCCAACGCGGGCCTGTTTAAGCAGGGCTACAATAAGTGAGTTGAGTTCCTGTTCCCCTCCTGCTCCCGTCCTCTGGACAGCAGCTCCCCGCCTCTTCATGGCTTCTTCAATACCCTCACCTTCAGCGCCGCAAATGCTTACTGTTCCTCTCCAGCTACGACTCGGAAGATGGCGCCGTCCTGCGCAACATCGATGCCTGCAGGGCCATCGCCTCTACCGTCCAGACCTCGCTCGGTCCCTACGGTCGCAACAAGATCGTCATCAACCACCTTCAGAAGATGATCCTCACCTCGGACGCCGCCACCATCCTCCGCGAACTCGACGTCGTCCACCCCGCCGCCAAGCTTCTCGTCATGGCCAGTCAGCAACAAGAGGCCGAGATGGGTGACGCTACCAATCTGGTTATCGTCCTCGCTGGCGAGCTGCTCCGGAAAGCGGAGGACCTGCTGCGCATGGGTCTCAAGACGTCGGATATCGTCATCGGCTACGAGAAGGCTCAGAAGTTTGCTCTCGAGACTCTCGACGAGCTCTCAGTCGACAAGGTTGAGGATATTCGGGATCAGGAAGAGCTCAGCAAGGCCATCAGCACCGTCATCGCCAGCAAGCAGAACGGCAACGAGACCTTCCTCGCTGATCTTGTCTCGGAGGCTGTCCTCGCTGTGCTCCCCAAGAACCCCGCCAACTTCAACGTCGACAACATCCGCGTCGTCAAGATCATGGGTGGAAGTCTCGAGCAGAGCAGAGTTGTCAAGGGCATGGTCTTCCCCAAGGAGCCCGATGGAGCTGTCAAGAAGGCCAGCCGCGCCAAGGTCGGTGTCTTCACCTGCCCCATCGATGCCGGCCAGACCGAGACCAAGGGCACTGTTCTCCTGCACAACGCCAAGGAGATGATGGACTTTACAAAGGGCGAGGAGTCTCAGCTCGAGACCGCCATCAAGGAGCTTCACGATTCGGGCCTGCGCGTCGTGGTCTGCGGAGACCGAGTGGGAGACCTGGCCATGCACTACCTCAACCGTTACGGCATCCTGTTCATCCGAATTCTCAGCAAGTTTGAGCTTCGAAGAGTCTGCCGTGTGGTCGGTGCCACCCCCCTGGCCCGGTTAGGTGCTCCCATGCCCGACGAGATGGGAACTATCGATGTTGTCGAGACCCTCGAGATTGGTGGTGACCGCGTAACTGTCTTCCGACAAGAAGATGAGGTCACCCGGACGGCCACCCTGGTTCTCCGAGGTGCCACCCAGAACCACCTTGATGATATTGAGCGTGCTGTTGACGACGGTGTCAACGTTGTCAAGGCCATTACTCGCGATCCTCGATTGGTCCCCGGTGCTGGCGCCACAGAAGTTGAGCTGGTTGAGAGGATACAGGCTCATGGTGAGACGACTCCTGGTCTTAGCCAGTACGCCATCAAGAAGTACGGCGAGGCCTTTGAGGTTGTGCCCCGAACCATTGCCGAGAGTGCCGGTCTTGATGCCACCGAGGTTCTGAGCCGACTTTATGCCGCTCACGCCAACAGTGACGAGTGGGATATTGGTGTTGATATTGAGGTTTGTTGATACTATTCGTTGAGCCCTGGAATATGGAACTGACGCGTTAAATCCAGAACGATGATAACACTGGCATCCTTGACGCCAAGGACGAGGGCATCCTCGATCTTCTCATCTCCAAGCAATGGGCCATCAAGCTCGCCACCGAAGCCGCTCGCACAGTCCTTTCTGTTGACCAGATCATCGTGGCACGACAAGCCGGTGGACCAAAGCCCCCGGGTCCCAACCCTGTAAGTTTTCAAGCCAACTCCATCCTCCCAGGCTCAACTTGACTAACTCGTATAGAACTGGGATGAGGACTAAGGGTTGAATCAAGTTCAAAAGGACAAGGCAGGGAATGTGTGAATAAAACTCCCGGTAGTATGGGCGGTTAGATATACCCTCAACTAAGGCTGTCAAATCATGTGTGAACGGATCAATGTGAAAACCAAAAGGGCAATGCGCAGCATTTGCGATGCCTGTATCTAGAGTAGCCATTCCGGCCATAACGGTAAATACCACCAAGGGACTAATACCCAGCCAGTGCTTGTCGAAGTTACCATGATGGCCCGTTGTTAAAGTGTAGGCTAACCAAATAGTTTTACTCTTAATGAGTATGCCTGACTTGACACAGTAACGAAATAATGGGCAGTTAGTTCCCTTGGCTTTCTCTCGAGGGAGACAACCCTGTTCGAAAGACTTCACTTCATGTTGGACTCGGCAGCAGATAATATGAGGTCAAAAAATTGTATTCAACTCGTAAATCGCTCTCATTTGTGTCGACAGATGCGCACAAAGGGATATATATATATCTCTCAAAAGATGTCTTGCAGATGCGACGGTAGAAACCATCCAGCACATGAATTATATCATACAGGAAAAACCAATAAAGCAGTAATCGCCATTCGTGGTATTCGGGGAAAACGCCAGCTCCTCAGGCTACATTTCTCTCAAGTGAACCTCTTTTCCTTCACCGTTCCCAAGAAACCAAACATGTAGATTTTTCGCCAAAGACGATATGATATAGCAACGCATGTGCCCCGTCACCCTTCTGTCGGCAGATATATGCCATGGACATGGGTGACTGCTGAGCATGCAAAACAGTACGAAACAAGCAAAGGCATAATGTAAGCCTGGATATGCACCAGATGGTGGGGAGATAAGGGGGTATCGAATGGCTCCGTTCAAAGGAGTTGAAGTCGAGATGAGGATGAAGATGTTGTGGTATCCATGTGCAAACAAATAAAAGAAGCGCCAAGGGGCAACGTAGAGATACGTGTAGAGATGACATGGGGAACATCCAGGTGATGGGGTCGTGATGGGTCGTTAATCAAGCCGGAAAACCAAGACGCCAAATCTTCGCCGCGCGAAATGAAGCTTGAGCAACAAGTGTCGAAAGAAAAGGGAGAGAGGGCACTTAGGCCTCCTCCATGATACCGCCCTCGCCGCCGCCTTCCTCGCGCCACTCACGGCTCTTCTCCGTGAGACGCTTAACGCCGCCGACACGGGCAGCCCACAATCCCTCAATAGGGGTGCGGAAGGTGAAGGCACGTTGGGAACTGATAACGCCAATGGCCTGAAGGACGGCCTTGCGGCTGTCACGGCCAAAGACGGCTGGGTGGTTGATCCACTCCAGGCTGCTCTCCAGCTCAGCATCAAGAGCTGCAACAGTGCCAGCATCGATGCCGGCGCCGAGACCGAGGCCGTCGTTAGAACGGCTGCGGCCAACAGTGGGGAAGCCGTTGATCGCAGAGGAGGTGGCCGACGCTGGGGGCGAAGGGCTGTTCTTGCGGTCGGGGGTAGTGGAAGGTCCCGGCGAGGAGTCGTTTCCAGGGTGAGGAGTCGACGGGGCCGATGGGGTCGACTTGCTCATGGGAGGGATCGGGGGCAGCCCTCCCTTTCCGAGACCCTTGAGAATCGATCGGGTCTCGTTGAGGAGAGTATGGGCACGGTCATGCTGGCCACGGCTCACCAGAGTCAGAGCCCGGGTGAGCATATCAGACGTGAGCAGCTCCATGCGGCGCTGCACGATGCTTGGGTGAGGAGGGATAGGAGGCGAGTTCTGCCATGGCTTCTTGGAGCCACCGCTAGATGGGAGCATCGTGATGGCCAGGAGAGATGGGCGGGGCATGTGTGTAACGGTGCCCTCCCGGAGAATATCGCCCCAAGAGAGATCCGCTTGGATCAAGGGAACTTCCTCAACCGAGAGGGTTCTCTCATTCTCGTTGTCCATGGAGCCGCCAAGGGCTTCCAGACCCGACACGATGTTGTCCCAGGGGTCCTGAGGCAACTGCTCCTGAGAAGAGTTGTCGGGAAGAATGACGAGCTGGACGAGAACATCCCGCTTGTCACCAAATCGGAGGTCGCCAAGCGAGGCTTCCGCGTCCCGGCCGGTGGCTCGCTTCGTAATCTGCAGCGCGCCGCTGATCTTGTGGAACTTGGCAGGGGAACCCTCGGGCAGCTTGAGCTTGAGCTTGACGTTCTGGTGGGACAGGGTCTGCATGCTTCCGAGGCAGCCAGCCAGACACTCGCGAAGCATCATCCAATCCTTGACGTAAGTGTAAGATGCCTTGGTCCTGGTCGACAGCTCGATCATAGTATCAGGCTTGTGAGTCATGCCCAGGCCGAAGGAGTGGATGGTGATCTTGGCCGCCTCGGCCCGGGAGACGACGAAGTCAACACTGTCAGCATCAGAGGTGGATGCGTCGCTGATAAGCATGATGGACGCAATGGGGTTGTTGTACTTCCTCTGCATCAGGAGGTCCATCGCAACGTTGGCACCCTCAACGACATCAGCGCGGTGGCTCTTCTGCCCAACAGGCTTAATGGAGGACAGAATGTTGCTCCAGCCAGGCCAGGCCTTGGTCGTCATGCCAACAATTGGGACACCACCGCCCCCTGAGCCAAAGGTGACCAAGCCCATGCGGTCTCGCTCGCCAAGAGTGTTAACCATGAACTTCAACGCATCACGAACAAGGTTGATCTTGACACCTTGCATGGAGGAAGAGATGGGCACCACAACGACCACGTCAATGGGAACGTGGATCGAGTTGGTCATAACGGGGCTCCTGGGGAAGTTGGTATACTCGGTCGGTGCTGTTGTTACCGACCTAGCACCGCCCCAGGATGAGGCCACTGAAGAGACCCGTTGTGGGCGAGAGCGCTGCCACTCAAGCTCCTCATCAGTCTCAGACTCACCCCGGTCATATTCGGGGCTCCGGACAGGTGATGTCTCAACGGCATTCAAGTCGAGGAGAGCTTGCTGCCACAGCTTAAGTTGGTTGCGGTTCTCGAATCGGAGATGGAACTGAGGCAGCTCGGCAACCGAGAGACTCAGGGTCAGGATGTTCTCGTCAATATTTCCAGTCTCCGACACCTCGTTAAGATGCTTCTTGATCAGGATGGATCCCTTGAGAGTGCATCGAGTTGTCTTGCGAGGTGCGCCATTCTCATCCCACTGCTGGGCCATCTGAGGCGGAATCTTCTTCTCCTTGACGCAGATAAGCATCTCGGCAAAAAGGAAGCACTCCAGCTCCTGCCACGAGACTTTATCTTTACCCACTCTAAGGGTGCCATAGAGTCTAAGCTTGCCGAATCTGTAAAGCAGTCAGTTGTTGCGTTCCAATTGGTGATTGAGCTGTCCAAAACACAGCGCCACCACTAACCTGCTGAAGTCTAAGCCGTGCCAGTTGTCGACGCGGTTGCGAAGACTGTCGGTCATCTCCTCCAGGACTTCTGTTGATTCATAAGGATAGAAGCGGGGGGCGCTTCGCGCAGGCGAAGGCGGTCGGCCATAGGCCTCCTCAGCACGGTTGACCACAGGAGGAGGTTGAGGAGCTGGTGCTCCCAAATCCTCCGGGTCCGGCCTCCACTTGTTGTCGGGCACCTCGACAGTGACCAGGCAAGTGAGGGTCTGTTGTTGGCGTGATCGGTTGAGGGTGGGGAATTCTGAGCGCACCGTCACGATCGGTGCTGGGATAGGATTCCGGGTGATGCCACGAGGGCTAGCAGGTGTCGTCTCCATGGCCTGAACGTCGTAGTCGTGACGCCTGGGAGGTCCGCTCTGTGTCGTCTCGGGATAACCTCCAGATGATGCAACTCCTGTAGCCTCGCTGTCGCTACGAGCATGACGCGAGGGGCCGTAACGATCTGAAAGAGCCTCTCGGCTATCTCTTAAGCTACCCCGAGCAACGCTATCACGGCCACCGTGTTGCTGATGTTGTTGTTGCTGCTGCTGCTGTTGTTGCTGCATTTGGCGTCTTTGGTTGCTCTCCAGACTGGATGGGCGAGGTGTCTGGGTCTCCCAAGGAGTTGCTGTCGGGGTAGGCGTCATATTAGACCTCGAGTCAGTGCCTGCCGAACGGACGATATTGCTAATTTTCTCTGTAATTGAATTAGCGCTTTGACAGCCTCGTCTTGGAACGAGAGGCGTACCTATATCAATCACATTACCACCTCGGCTAGTGTCCAAATGCAACGGCGCATCGCATGTTGGGCAGTATTGTGATTCAAATTCACGAATGAACTCGTAGAAGCACGCCTCATGGGAGACGTGTGAGCAGGAGAATTGCAGGATGCGCTCGCCTCGAAGAGTGTGCTCAAGAGGCTCCTCACACACAGCACACTCACTGCCCACAAAAGTGCGCTCTCGTCGCGAGCGACTTCGATCCGCGTTGGTAGCCATGACGTTGTTATCGATGCTTCCTACT
This sequence comes from Fusarium vanettenii 77-13-4, assembly GCF_000151355.1. Taxonomy (NCBI): domain Eukaryota; kingdom Fungi; phylum Ascomycota; class Sordariomycetes; order Hypocreales; family Nectriaceae; genus Fusarium; species Fusarium vanettenii. The sequence goes on along the minus strand of NW_003315879.1, from coordinate 2,335,847 downwards.
CGACGCGAATTATTGCTAATACCTGATCTCACTGAGCCAGCGGAAGAAGCTGAGCCCTGCCCTCGAAGAGATCTGGCGGTGATCGAATGTCCTGTGAGACCAGGTCAGTAAGACATGGGATAATTGAGTTGAAATCGCATTGACTGGTTCAAACTCGAGCCAGCCAAGAAACCCAAAATGGTTGCCGTGCGACTTCCAAGCCTCTGACGCACCTTTTTCAGGATAAGTCGGTACTTCTGAGTAGGAGTTGGGGTCTGTGCCGGTTCGAGGTCTTCGGCTGCTTGATTTAGAGGATCGGGATCCAACCAGGCCGAGGTCGCGAAGGTTCGCGGCGATTGCCCTGTCGTCCTCCCGGGTCTTGCTTGAAGTGGTAGATGCGGCGTAGTCTTGGTTCTTGCGAAGTCGGCGAAACATTTAAATTCGACACCGTTTGCGCAGGGTGTCGTCAGCAAGATTAGGTTGCAGGGTGAAGCAAGCGGTTTGCGTTCGACCAGCGGCGAGGAGCGATCGTTCCGAGTGGGACAAGAGAAAGATGATGTTTCCTTTAATTACACGGTATCCAGCGGGACAGTCTGTGCATAATGCAAGATCCAGGTCGGTAAGAAGAGATATCGGATGGCGCGATCGTACTCGAGGAAAGATGAGATTAAGACTCGACTTCAGCGGGGAGCGGAACGTCTGAGAACCCAGATTGGAAGAGCGTTGGGTGGGCGGTGCGATGAATTCGATGCGACGCGATGCGATGCGACTCAATACCCTTGTCGGTAACTGCGCCGCTGAGATTCGGTGAATTGGAACGTCGGCTCGGCCGTTTCGAAACCCGTCAAGAGGGGGGAGAGAAGAGGAATTCGCAAACGAAACGGGGCCCGAAGCAATTATCAGTGACCGCCTGAGGGAATTGACCGTTGAGATGCGGTTTGCGTGGGATGCTGTTGCTTTGCGATACGCCGGATCCCGATACTTTTGCTTTTTAGCAATGCGCGATGTGATGCTGACCCTGGATCGTCACTCACTTTAGGAAGTGACCCAGAAGCTCTGCTCCACTGACGGTATAGGAAGCAGCCACAATCGTCTCACCACGGCAGTCGTCAGACGATGTCCTTGCTTTTTGTTCTTGGGGGGCTCGTCCGATGAAGACGTTTGGCGGAGAGAAGAGAGACCGTCTTGGTTGTGGGTATAAGAGTTGTCGATTTTTCTTTCCTTTTCGCTAACGATTTTTTTCTGCGTCGACGTGACTTCCTTTCTTTTTTACTTTTCGTCCAATCCCACCTTCTTTCTAGCGGCAGGAAAGGGGGCAGCTAGTTGTCCTGGTCAAGGGCGGCTCTGCTTGAAGGAAAAGGGAGAGGGGAGGAAGGAGAGAAGGAAGGAAGAAGGGAGGGAACGGGGAAGGCGAGATAAGGAAGAAACAAGATTATCAGCACTTCACAGCAGCAAGAGCAAGAGCCAAAACCAGAGAAAAGTGCGGGCGTGGCGGGCCAGGGCGACTTTTAAGGAATCAGCTTGCTCTGGTCTGGTCTGGATGGATGGGATGGATAGGATTTCATTTGCACCGTACGACCGGGCCATTAACCTTGACTAGCAGCAACCAAGGGCCCGCGGTGTGGTGCTAAGATGTTTGGTGCCAGGTACAGACGACAGGCAGCATGCGCGACGGAACGGAGCAAATCCCCTTGGAAGCTTGGGTTGTTCTTCCATGGATGGGTCCAACGCTGGGCTGCCACCACTTGACTTGACTTCCATGCCCCTTCCTTCTGGGGGGCGCCCGCCGTCCAGCACAGGTGCCTCACGCAGAATGATGAGCAGGGATTCATGGATGGCTGCTTTCGCTCGCGGTGGCCGGAGTGGGTCCCTCCATTAAGCGTCCACGGGTCCCCCCTGCTCAGGTTCCAAAGGGTCCGGGCTCCGCGCAAGGGCCCCCCAGGGCTGCGCTCAGAGGCCGGCTCCACAGCACCCAGGGCTCCCGGCGCCCCCCCGGCGCCTCCCCGGCAATCCATCCATCTCCAACGCTCCCTCTGGTTGACAGAGGGCTCCCCGCCCCTTGGCTTTTCCCAGCGTTGAGGTTCCTTCCGTCGAGGCTGGCCCATTTCCAGCTGCCCGGAGGCCAGAACGTATTGGATGGACGGGAGCCTGCCGACGAGGCGACCCAGCCATGCTCAGGTCACGTCTCTCTGTGGCAGAGCAGGGCGAATTCTCGAGGAAATGGCTTCTCTAGAAAGACTCCATGGTTCCGTATAGGGAAACTGTTAATTCTCTTGACTCGTCAGGGCATGTCACCTAGAGCGAACCAAAACCTTTCGGTCGTCAGGAGTGCAACCAAGGGCCAGGGCTTTGGAAGCCACCGCGGCCAGGAGAGTCCAGCATCGGCGAAGCACCAGCACCCAAGCCTCCCATCGCTCAAGCTAGCGAGGGGTTCTGTCTGGAAAAGTCTCTTCTTCCTTGGGTCAATGTACCTAGGTATCCGACATGCGCTGCCCTTGCCCGGTGCCACCGCGCAGTCAGTGCGCAAGTTGCTCGATGGCGTTTTTGGCGGAGTCTTTCTTTGGGTTGAATGTCTGAGAGCGTTAGGTGCAGCGTCCGTCCGGGGGATGGATGGGTCTCTGGCCATCTCGATGCAGAAGGAGGGCTTTCCAGGGGTTCTGTTCTGTCTGGGCTTCCATCCTCTGCAACTCGGCCGGTACCTTTTCACGTGGCTTTCACGGGTCTTGAGCGATCATCACTACTGTGAGCGACAGTTCCAGCTACCAGGGTCACATCCCCAGGGCATCTCTGACAAGCCCACCACACCACACACCACACACCACACCGGCTGTCCTTGTTTGGCAAATGTGTGTCGTTGCCGTGGCTGGTGGGTAAGGGAAGGGATCCAAACCCAATACCGGCGGCATTGAACCTGGGCACACGAGAGAAACACCAGGCAAACCAAACCAGGTGCCGCTCCGCTGTTGCAGTTGCAGTCGCCTCACTGGACAGCCACTGGACAGCTTACCTCTCCCTTTGTTGGTCCAGCTCACCGCGAGACAGAACAGAACAGTCACGCGCGTTGGGTCCGACTCAAAGCGCAGTCCAGAAGGAGGAATATCTCTCAGATCAACCCAGTCCAGGCCGTGCGAGCGAGGTTGCAGGTGATGCGGCCGACAGCGTCAGCGTTCATTGGCGAGCCAAGTGTCTCTCCACCACGCACAGCAGGAATGCGTCTCACCTTTCAACTGCGCGGAACACTCTACCTGGGGGACGGATACGTAACGGAGGGGTTGAGATTCATCCTCCAGAGCACGTCCGGAGTAGGCCGAATTCAAGACTGACAGTCCAGTCTCGCTGTGGCCGTGAGCTAAGCACGGTCGTCGACTGACTGACTGACTGCCTGTCCTTTCCTATCCTGACCCACGCTCGAGATCGACCACCGGCTCCTACGGGAGTGCCCTTCAGCATGGAGCTTCTTTCAAGAGACCCGCCAGCAAAAGATCCAGTGGTCCCCGCGTCAGAGATCTACTGAGCCGTACGAGATGAGACTGAATATGATGACCGTTACCGAGTCAGAACGTTGCGCTGTTCTGCCCAACTCGCTGATCTCTCCGCAGGGAAACGGTGCTACCTAATTTTAAAATAAAAAAATTCGGATGAACAGTAACGATATTTGTTTTTTAAATAGACGGGTCAGCATATAGTGTTCAAACTATTACTGCTGGGGTGAGTTGATATTGTTCCTTGATATGATCCATCATCAAAGTCGGTGCATAGCCTAGCGGATATTGGCCAAACGATAATAGTCGATAGCAACAAGAAAACTCTGTTAGGGGTTTGACGATTCAAGCACTGGGAAAAGAAACAAGACCTGGTCTGGAATGCTGGCCCAGGCGGCCAGCTGGTCACTATCCAAGCAGACCCCTCAGGTTCGTCACATCCCCTGCGAGATGGAGCACTTGCTGATAGGATTGTCCACCGCGGCGACAAGCGATAAGACGACAGCTTCCACAATGGGGCGAAGCAGAAGCGCTCAAACACTGACCTGTTGCCGAGACAGATTCCTCTCAGGCAAAGGTGGACGAGATGAGACAAGCCTGAGAGGATTTCAGGGGTTGCTTGTTTCTTGGTGCCGGATTTGTTTCTGTTCTGAAACCGAAAAGTCTCAAGCACCCATACAAGCAGGCACCTTAACACAGCTACTTTAAGACAAGGGGCCGCCTCTGTCAACGGTCGGCAACCACCTCAACAGCGCCCGGAAAGCCATGGTGGTTTAGACCAAGACTCCAACGCCCACTAAAGCGGTTACATGACGGGCATGGTCTGCCGCAAATGTAGCACAGAGGGCGACAAGCCTCTGGCCGGGCTTGCCCTCAAAACATGTCGCCTCACGTCCGCCGCGATTGTAGCATGGCAAATGGCCATATAGCGCGCGTGTTAAGAGCATCGTTAACCAGACGGCGTCGTCCCACGTCCACCACTGCCATCGATAGCGCCCCGTGGTCCCCTTGTCGCCCTTCCCTTGGTCAGGGTACATGACAAGAGAGTTGAAGTGGACAAAAGAGGCGATTGGCCGGGTAGTCTCCCCGGCATCCATCCGTGTTGGGTTGGGCTATCCTTGAGCCAGCGGCCGTGACCTGCAACAAGACAGCATTTGCGTGGTCATTGCTCTCTTGTGATACTGACAACGCCGGACCATTTGAGAAGATCAGAGTGGCAAAGAGAACTACAAGACTCGAAACTGATTGTCGTTTCTGCCACAAAGAAGCCCAAAGTAGCGATGAAAGGTCGAAACCGGGCTGAAAGAATGCCGTTGTCCAAGCACCAGTCAACCAAGTCAAGCAAGACAGGATGAAGGAACGGATACCACCTACCGTGACATTGGACCAGACCCCAACGGGAGGCTATCCCCAAAAGGGCATGTGGCGCAACACGGAACCCTTCCCTTCCAGGGCTTCAGGTTCCAGTCCAGGGGAGAGTCTGCGGCTTGGTACCTCCCTTCCAATCCTGATTCGATCTAGCCCTGGAAACCCCAGGAGCAGAATCCCTCATCGGAAATGAATTGCAGGTTGGTTCCTTTCGCTAGCATAACCTTTCTTGGGGGAGTGTCGTGAGGTTGAGTTCACGGCTCTTGCTGCAATGCAACTGTCAAGCTCGAGGCGCGATTACGGCACGGATGAAGACTCACTCTCGGCTCTCGTTATTACTCTACTGCGCATACTTCGCTAACAGCGCTTGGCGAGCTACCTACACGCGAGGCGGCAGAACAAATAAGCGACCTTGTTTGTGTGTGTGTGTGTGTGTGTGTGTGTGTGTTTGTCTACCACACAGTGCATCCAAATGCATCTGATGGTGTGCAGAGGTCAAGCCTAGAAGGGCTCGAGAACGGAATCGAAGCGTCATTCCAGCTGCTGGCTTGCATACGGTCATCAGGCCTAGCGTCCTTCTTCAGTTATTCCAGCGAATCTTCTGTGGATATCGCCCTTTCACGAGACGCCAGACGACATCCACTGCATCAAGAGCTGTCCAGTGTCTGTCTGCCAGACGAGGTCAGACGGGGCGAGCCGATGGGGCGACAACTGACACACAGACACACTTGCATACTGAAGTGCGAGGAGCTTGTTGTATGCAGTCAGGACCCCTGGAATCCTCCTTCGCCTCAGTTGAAGTCAGTCAGTCATCCATCCATCCATCCATGGACCTCATCTTATCTCGGAGGACGAAGTCCAGCACCATCTACACAGACCAGGTGCCGGTGATCTCGTTCGACTGCCGCTCTCACTCACTAGTCATCCACGTTGTCGACCAGCTTGTCGCCCTGTACCGTACTCTCACAGACACGAGGGGTTGCTGGGCCGTCGAGCAAGGTTATCCAGACGTCCGTCCGAGCGCGCAGGCGGAGACGTCTCCCATGAGCGATAGCACAGGGCTTTCAAGCTGGGTATCCCATGCTAGCTCATCATCTAGCATGAATGATACCCGCCGTTATTATTACGGTGGCCTTGCCTGTCATGACAAGACGGCTCGCCTGTGGGAGATCACATCATCCACAAGATGGAGTTCTTGCCGGCGATGACATATGTCTTGTTCTGGGGAGGGAGGGGGGCGGCTGTCATGTCGGATTTACAGTGCTCGCAGGGCCCTTTTTTGCCAGTGCCCCTTTCTTGCCTCTTTCGAGAAGATTTCCGGGGTTCAGCTCCCCAAGCTCACTCAAAGTCTGGCGCCACGCAACCCGTCAAGTTGGTGATGGTAAATTCGCCTCTCCACGCCTACACCAACCGATCCCCCGTGGCTTGGCTTGACCTTGACTTTGGAGAATGGCACGGACCTTTGGCGCGCAGAAAGGCCTGCAGCAACTCGCGCGTGGCTCCAAGGCCCCCAAGTCTGGCGGACTCATGCAAGTTGGCTCGGGGATCATCAAGATGGCGCCCCGCCTCAGCCCGCTTCGCAGTCGAGGCGAATCATGGACCAAAGGGATACAGCATCGGGCTCGCTCTTGAGCCTGCCCAGGTCTCAAGGAAGCACTATTCGCTCCGGGCCAACTCACAGCTTGCTTTTGCTTTTTGCCGTCGTGCAAGATACGATCTCTTTCTCCGTCCACATGGGTTCCTTGGCATTGGAAGCAAAAAGCCGGCAGCATCAAGTTCGGGAGGCCACCAGTGAGTGGTCAACATTGTGGCTCTCCACAGAGCTGAATTGCCCGATCGTGTTCTGCTACCGTTGCTTTTTGTCCGATCTGAGATTCCGCTGCCGGTACTGAGCCTCTGCAGTCAGCTTTTGATCACGATTGTTAGATATCTTTCACAAAGGCCACATGATACAGGCCACGCAGCATCAACGACAATCATGGCCAACTTCAAGTACTCGCTTGAAATCAAAGGGTCCTCTTGTCTTGTAGCATGTGTCAACAGTGTCTCGCACGTCCACTGACACTTGCTGTCACGTTAATCCCACGTGGCTGACTCGGCACCATGCTGTGCTGCCCAGACTGCCCTCCCTTTTTTTTCCTTCTTTTTTTTTATTCAACGGCTATTCCAGAAACAAAAATAGTTCAGCAACTTCCGAGCCCCCGAGACATTTGTTGGTCTCAAGTGGCTCAAGTGTGTGCCGGCATGCAGGTTGATCGCCAATGACAATCGGGTCAGACAGAGTACAGATGCTCGAGGTACGAAACGCGAGTCAGGGCGTCCTGTCCAAATTGCCTGCGTCGATCTCCCGAAGCTCAGCATATTTTATGCAGAAAGCATCAAGGACAGGCTTTCCAGGTGATATCATTCCGTCGTCAATCAGCTAGGTTTCATAACCTGTACTCCATGGCCGTGTGAGCAGAGTGGTTGGCTTCTGATATCCGCCACAGGCCACGAAGCATTATGCATTCTACTTCCTGCCTCGTGTGGTGTTGGCTTTGGTGAGGTGGGATTCGTCATTCCATGCCACAGTTTCCTCGCCTCTTCGTCTCGCATGTTTGGATTGGCACCTGACTATATGTGCCTTGTTATACATGGGCAGTTCCGGGGGTCCTTGAGGACTATTGATTCGGACCCATACCATCTGCTACGGGCTTCTCGAGGACCCGGTGTTCCGCGCAGCTATGTGACGCCAGATCGTCCGGTCCTAGGACTACCAACCGGCATAGCACAGCCATTCTGCCGTCAGAGTTGACTGACTCTATGGTTGCTGTCAAAATTCAAGGCTGGGAAACTCGATATGTTCCTAACTCTAACCGTTTCATCCCTCCCACCCCCTGACAAGGACTGGTGCTGCAGTACGAAGCCAGGGATCAGGGCAGTTGAAGCCTGTCTCGAGCGTCTCAATTGGGTCACAACCCTAGGAGTCGACGACGGCCCACAGCAGGAAATCCACCTCTTGACGCGGGGAATAATGACTGCATTCATTAATGAATCCTCTTTCTCTGCTCTACTTCCTTGAATGTGTGTGAAGCAGCAGCTGCAGGTCCAGATGGACGGGGCCGGGTCTGGAGTCTTCCGGTTCGTCGAAACTTTCCGGTGACGATTATCGCGTCGTCGTGCCTCCAAACATACGCCGGTCCTTCGACGGTTGCTCACCAAGAAATAAAAGGCCCCCACATGATCTCGGTAGACACGCGGCGATTTTCTCATTTGAATGTGGATATGGGCAGCTATCGCAATGTCAGAGTCTGCGGATCCGTGTTTTCGTTCTGCGTAACCACGGATGGATGGGTGATAGCCGTCGGCAATGGCGAGCTTGGTCCCTCGGGATCTCTTGCGTTAAGCAACTTGCCGTGAGCTAGACCAGCGTCAATGCTAATCGAGGGACCTGCCCGTGATCCAGGCGGTTTGTGCCGTTGCTGTCCCGCGTACCCATCGGTGACGGTACAGGGTAGCTAATATTCAATGAGCCTCAACCGTAGCAAACTGAACATAACTTGACTCGGGCTTGAAATATGCCGATTTCACAAAGGCTATTATCATTTATTTGTCGTGGCTATGATGTCTATCCGTATGCATGTTTGCTGTGGTCAGTCCTGCCGGAAACCTGTCATATTGTCGGCAATCACAATGTTTGATGGTATTATGCATGAACAACCACGAATCAACATCCATCCAGTATCTCACAGCCTACCGCTCACTTGTGACACATGGGGATGTGAATAATTGCAGCCGAGCTATCACCAGAAAAACAATACTGCATATGCTATTCTAGTCCATCCAATATTAGGCCGTGTACATAGCAAACAACATCAACGCCAATGCAAAAAAACCTCTCCCACATCAACTTTTTTACTTGACCAAGAACCCAGACCGCGAAGGCTTCGCAGCGCTCCGATTCCGCTTGAGCATCAGCTCCTTGGAACTCCTGGCGTGCTTGCGCAGCTTGGGTGCCATTCTCTCGTCCACCTTTTTAGCCACGCGGTACACCGTCGACCCGATCGTCTCGTCCTTGGGTCCGCGGTTTTGACGCGCCAAGGTCCTCTCCACGGCGGTGACACGACGCTTCCTTGGCCGTGCCATAGCCTGATCATCATCATCCGCGCCCTCGTCTTCGCTCGACGAGTCTGTGAGGAACTCTGCGGGTAGCAGGTTGGGCGTCTTGGCTGGCTGTCGCTTCTGGACTGCAGACTCAGCGGGCTCAGCTGGCTCGCCCTCGGCGGCCTTGGCCTCGTCCTCTAGCTTCTTGCGCTCTTCGGCTTGCTGCTTGAAGAGAGTATCCCTTTCCCGGCGCTTTCGCTTCTGCGCTGCGGCTTGTCTATACAGAGGTTAATGGCTGTGGAATTGGGCTGACAATCAAGGGCAAGACGTACTCTTGGGCAGTCTTCTGGGCCGCTTGGCTAGACTTTTTGATATCAGATGCTACCTTGGCTGTGGAAACAGCCTCGGGAGCCTCATCATCACTGGACTCCTCCTCCTCCTCCTCAGGAGCCTGAACCACGGGCTTTGAAGGCGCAGGCACCGGAATCTCGTCATCATCCCCAAAGACCATCATAGTACCCTTTGCCGGCGTCGAAGCAGGCTTTGCGCTCTGAGCAGACTCGCCATCCTTTGCTCTGACGGGGAGTTTGTGCTGTATCTTGGAGTCGTCTGATGCTGAAGATTCGACTGGTGTCTCGACTGGGAGACCCTGGTCGGACTTTCTCTTGCGGGTTTTTGCTGGTGCCATTGTTTGGTGTCGCTAGCTGGTGAGCGCTCTGGTGAATGTACGCGACGAGATGAGATGAAGAGTTCAGTATCCGATCCTCTGATTTCCGTGTGACGCCGAAAGTGAAACAGAAATAATATCCTTCAAGTGATTATTCAATATGAAGCGTGGCAATTAAGCGCCTCGCTCAGAAAAGATGTCGAGTTTGGACGTGAATCGTGTATCAAGTTTCCCTTTTCTATGCTCGAAAAATTCAGAATGAGGTTGGTTTTTCGGTGTGCTCTGCTCACCTTGTGGCTCCGCGAGACGTGATTGGTCTGCTCACCTGTGGCTGCTGGGATTGTGGCTGGTGTGCGATTCAACCTCATGCAACTCTACAACCTCACTCCCGAGTTGAGCAATTGGCAATTGACGAGTCCCAAGGGATTTTACCCTGGAAATTATAATCCAGATATAATTGGTACCAATTAGAGGCCATGTCTCGTCACTTGAGAGCCCGTCGGCTCTGCTCACAGCTGCTCAGCTCTACCCCGAAACCTCTGTCCACAACGCAACCTTGCGGGTTGAAAGCTGTTGGTAGCAGTCAATCTCCCAGTATCGCACTATTTCAGGCAAATTCATATGCCACACAAGCACCACGGGCTCCGCGAGCGCCAAAAGCACCAGCAGCCAGACCGTCCAACTCGGAGCTCTTTGACATCTCAAGCGTCACACCCGGGGACATCAAGGCAATCATTGATATGACAGAGGGGACCTTTAGCACCCTGTCTCCGGAAGAATACCACAAGGTTGCTTTACTGTTTCAAGATGCCATCAAAAAGGGGGCATCTCCCTGGAATGTCAAGTTGTCAAAAGGTGAAGATCCCATGTTGATGGAGCGCCATGGGTAAACTAACAAGATGTATTTAGACGATGATGTGCCGGCACATGTTCTTCATGAACTAGCCTGCATCTTGAGATTGACATCTAAACAATCTCAGCTATTTGCTGGAGCCTTGTGGACAGCAGCGTCAAACATGGGCTATAGGCCGTCGACCATTTCTCTGGCGAGGGAGCTCATCGGGAGCGGCGTCTGGGGCAAATCGCCGCAGTACAGGAACATCGAGTCCCGCTTCAAGAAGATTGTACAGGAAGGAAAAGACAGAGACGCTCTCACTGCTGAAGGCGAGAGGCTCTATAACCTGGGCATGTACGATGCCGCTGTAAAAGTGCTACAGCGCGCGCTCGGTCCCGAAGGCACCGAGTTTGAGTGGAAGTATCACTGTCAGCTGTGCCTCGGGAGATCATACCTAAAGCTCGGAAGGACTACCGAGGCGAAGGAGGTGCTCGAGGGAGTTGAGGGAGCTGGCTCTGGAGAGGCGGCCGTCGAGCTTGCTGAAATGCTTCGAACGAGCGGTCCTGACAAGATGGAGCAGTACCTTTACACAGCTGGCATAAACGGACGCTTGGAAATGTTTCGACAGCTTTCGGAGATTGAGTTTGAGAAGGAGGCGAGGGAGACGGATAAGGAGGCCAAGAAGACACACAATCTTTGGGCGATGGAGTGGTCTCGTCTGGCGGATGAGAGGGAAAAGATCTGACGAGGTCACTTTACGGCTCTGGCATTGCACACTATAATCCGGCTGCAAACTGCATCCAGATACGGGCTATGGAATAAAGTCTCGTACTCAGGTTTTTCGCTTCTTTGCAACCTTCTCAGTGCTATGCCTTCTCCCACTTCGTTTACCCGCAGTCTCGCCATCTTGATTCTCAAAAGAAGCTGTACCCTCCCCTTCCTCTTTCGCTTCATTCTGTTCTCTATCACCTTCATCATCTCCTATATCAGCGTGCTCTCCATCGTCACTCTCGATCTCGCCCTGGATCTCCCCGCCATCACCAGAAGGGAAGAGTTCCCTCCAAGTCCCATCCAGAACCTTTTCGTCGTTCCCATGAAGTCCAACTTTGTACGCTGTCTTCATGGCAGCGAGGCACGCATCTCGTCTCTTTGAAAAGTCAAACATTGGCTTGGGATATGTGCCCTCTTGGACATCGTTCAGGCCATCTCCCTTGACACGGACACCCGCCTTCTTCTGATCAGGCAGCGGGGCCTTCCACGGCTCGTATATGTACTTGGCGTCCATGTTCTTTAGTTCAGGAACATAACGACGGATAAAGTCGCCCTGCTTATCCCATTTCTGGCCAAATGAGACGGGACTGTAGCAACGAAAGTATTGTGAGAAGAAGGCTGTGCAGGACAACCACTGCCAGTTCCCAGCGTTGCAAGCAGGCTCGTGATCGATCAACCACTCTTCAAAGACCTCGCAGCCGCGTTCCCAGTCAATGTAGCATCCGCCTCTTGTGAGGAAGCACGCCACGGCGTGACGTCCAAGGTGATGAATCCAACCTTCCTCCTTCAGCTGCCTCATGAGCGCATCAATCCAGGGGAAACCCGTCATGCCCGTCTTCCACCTCTTGAACCAGATATCTGCTTCTTCAGAGTCGACGTGGTACTCTCCAGTGACAAGGCCAGTTTTCGGATCCCTCTTGGATGGAAGATGCCAGGGGATGAAGCGGCAATGCGGATTCTTGACAGTCTGCATAAAGACATCTCCCAAGGCTGCCTGAGCCGCAAAGTACATGTCCCTAAAGAGAAGTTGACCGATGAGACTCTCTGGCGGTGTTGAAGCCCCTTTTCCGTAAGCGTCGACAACTTCTTGGACACGCCAGTAGAACTCTCGCACAGAGAGTGCCCCGAAGTGCAAGAAGGGTGATAGAAGAGTTGTGGATTGTGGCTCAAACCGGGCCGGGCTTGTCTTTGGCTTCTCAAATTTGGCTGTGTATTTCTTGTCGGCAATGATCTTGTCGAGTGCCTCGAGAGCAAGAGTTTCACCTCCTCTGTGGGGAGTCGTCGCTGATGGAAAGCCCAGCTCTTCCATGGTCTCGATAGCAAAGTCTCCGTTTGGACCAGCTATCTTGGTATATGTCTGATCTTTTTCTGTTCTTTGCTCCGAGTTGAAGTCGGGTTTTGTCTTGGGCTGTTCTTGCTCAAAGTCGACAGGCATCTCTCCAGGATCTGGAAGATGTTTTGGAGCAGGTATGGGCTTACGAACCTCGCCGAGTCTGGCGCCGGCTTGCTGAAGCTGGGTGATTGACATTGTGGGTTTACCACCGTGCTTCTCGACTATCTGGTCGCTATCCCAGAGTGTTCTTCCCGTGCGGACAATGACCTCGACGCCTGCCTCCTTGGCAGCTCGTGTGACAACGTCGTCTCGCTCACGGGCATAGCTGTCGGTGTCTTTTTCAAAGACGAGATGAGTGACTTTCCAGGCCTTGAAGAGCTTTGGGAAGAGGGTCTGTGGAGCTTCTCTGAGGAGAAGGAGCTTCGACTTGGGGTTCAACTTGGTGATGGACTTGGAGAGGTCATTCTGGCAGTCAAGTCTACGTCGAGTTAGCCCACAAGCTCAAAATAGCAAGACATGTGTTTATCACTCACAGAAACTGCCATCGATTAAGACCTCCACGCGCTCGATACACATAGTGAGGATCCCACGTGAAGATGGGCCAGAGCACAGCCGGGTCGAGGTCAAGGGCGGCCTTGAGAGCTGGCGAGTCGTGCAGCCGCAGATCGGTGCGGAACCAGTAGATGACGCGGGGTTTTCCCATTGTTGAACTTTACAGTTTCTGTGTCTGAGGTAAAGTAGGAATCAAGTCTTGTTGAGATCTCGTGGTGTTGGTTTTTTGATAATTACAGAGTCAATGATGTCAACAACTTGTTAGTGCCCCAGCCACCGGGCTTTGCGATGGATCTGAGACAAGCAATTAAACTACATGTCGAAATTTCTATCTGTTTTCGTCGACTCTGCTTAATGATTCTTTTGAAGAATCTACACGTTCTTTGTCTCCTCTGATTGTCGTGTCTGACAATCTCTCGTGGGGTGTAAATGTGCCATCTCGCATGTCACACAGGATGGATCTGCTTGCCTTGCAAACTTACTCCGGGGTAACTTCAAGGTATAATCATGTGAAATAATTGTTTTGAATAACAAATCCCTCTTAATATTTGGATATTAAGAGACGGTGGTAAACGTTCCCACAGAGAGGGCTACTCTCGACAATGTGTAAACAATCCCAACTTGGCAAGAGTTGTATTGGTCCGGGCACTATAGTCCATATTATGATAGTTTCAGGCAAGGCATTTTTAGGTAGCATATATGAAGAGAAGCTATAGATGATGCTAATCACAAACCCTGCACGTAGTAACCGGCAGTCTTGGGCCTCTCTGTCGAACGAAATCATGACCTGACTCGGTATTTCAACCCGAGAACTACGTGATTTGAAGAAAGTGCTGGCCTGTGCCTGTGCAAGGAACTGTCTTGGTGTTTCCCCCGGTAAGTTGATCATATATATTCTACATTTTTCTGTTCGACATTTATCTGCCACAGTCAGACAAGGGTTTAATGATGAACTGTTCTCGGACGCAACCCTATTTTTTACCAATGCGTCCTCTAGAGTGGCATGGAATAATCTAGTCTTCCCGGGGTTGTCTCTGATGAATTCCCCAGTAGCGCCCAGACCGGACCCCTATATCGCGCGGTGAGTATGTGCTGGGTTTCAGGTGGTCCCTGAGTACAACGTCTGCGATGGACAGTTACTCCTGACGGCTTCAGGGTTCTTTCTTCTTGATCTTTTCCTTGTTTGGCTTTTAGTATAAGTCGTGATATTGCCATTTGGCCAATGCAACGCTACTGGTGTCGCCTAGAGTTGTTCACTCGTACTCCAAGGTGCAGGGATTCTGGTACTGGGTCTCGGGATGAAGCGCTGGAGAGTCGGGAGATGTGATTTGTATACGACAATCATTTACACCGAACACAAAGACGGCATGTGGTTGCCTTTGGTAGGCTGTCGTGTTTGGTGGGCTGCCGTCTATGGGAGGCAAGCAAATGCTGCGCCAGAGATTGAACTGAACCCAAGTAACATGCCGACAAAAGGGGCACAACGGTTATCTGTCTCTTCAAAACCTATCATCTATCTAAAAACCTCTTATCAATCGATCAGAAACTTGCAACCCATCCCCTTAACCCACGTGCCCCGCGAATAAGAGGCGATCAGTTGTCGGAAATGACACTGAGACATGGGTTAAACCAAGACACGGGCTCAGCGGTTTATCAACCCTGGTCCAGATCTAGCCCAACCGATAGTCCCAAGGTCCAAACTTCGCGAGACAATGTTTCAGAGGGCCCAATTGTCAAATAGAAGTTGCAGATGTAAGCTGTCGCTTGGTCGTGGCAGTTGATCTAGTGCTGCACGCAGAGGCAGCGGCTGAGGAGTTGTCAAGGGAGTTGTCATGACAGCGGCAAGTCTATGATGGCATATTTTATTGTTTTCCTGTTTCCTGGTTTCTACCTTTGAGTTTGTCGTCTTGTCTACACTTTATTGCCTCGTGACTTGAATCATGTCTCATTGTTCACCATTGTTTTCCTTCAGCGGAGAAAAAAACGCCAAAGTAAACAGTCAGACAGTTGGCACAACTACGACAAAAAAAAGCGGTTTCTCTTAGCCGCATGTTCTTTCTTTTCCCGCTCAATGTAACGGGAAGGACGGGAAAAAAGTCTGACGCACTGCAGCGGCTTAGGCGTTGGCGTTCTCCACTGGATTGTCCAACCCGCGGTTCAGGGTATGAAGCTTTGATTTCCGAGCCGCGGGCTTGGTATCTCGCCAAGGGGAACATGTGAAGTCTCTGAGGCATCATCTATCAAATGCGTGCGTGTCTTGTGGGTAAGGTGACGATCAACTGCACGCCGTCGATCAACCAAGTACGAATGAACACCCGGTCTTGGAGGCTGAGACCTCGATCGAGGCGTGTGCATGAGGTTTGCTCACCTTCATTTCCTACAAACTGAACTGAACTGGAGCCGTGACATGTCATCGACGTGAGCAATCAGATCCTAGCGGCTCAGCCTCTTAGCCCAGAGACCACTGTTGAGAACTATCGAGGAACGGCGTCGATGGGCCATGCGGCCATGCAGAAGCGAAATTCACGTCATGCACACTAGAATCGTGGTTCCCCAACAATGGGATCTGGGTCATTGTCTTGAAGCTCCCCCGCTTTGGCTGACCAGAGCTTGAGCCAATGTAGAAGTAAGTAAACAAAACAAACGAAAAAAAGTCAACATAAACATCATCTTCAGACAACGGCTCTGGCTTGTTGGTGAACATTGCCATTGTCTATGCACACCCTCGAGACTGAGTGGGGTTGTCCAACATCAATGCAATTTCCACAACAATAAGCTTTGTCTTGTCAGTCTGGGAGTTCCTTGCTTGCCTCCAAGAAATAGTCCGTTCAAAGGCCCGCAGAAACCCCCCAGCGAGCCTCAACGGCGCACATGAACCATTGTGGAATGTACCAAGCAAATATTTTCAGATGCTGGCTCCCAAGCTCATGTTCTTTCTCAGCTGGGCTGAAATCTCGCACCTGTTGGGTGCTACAAGAAGAGGACATACGCGTGGAAGGGCTCTGTTGACTGGACTGTATTCGGGTTAGTTATTTAAAGATCGATCATCGTGATCGTCCACAGGAAGCTAGAGCGATTGAGCTAACAACAGACCAAGTTTAGATCTATCATCGCTCGCCTCGCCGTTATCAACAAACCCCAACTAGCTAAGATCCCAAGTCCGGAGAGACAACCGACGATATCGGCAACCAACCGTGCACGACAGGCGGGAAGGATCATGTGCAATATAGAAGTTGATTGCTCTCGGTCTACAATGACGTCGTTTCAACGGGTGCAATATGCTGCCAATATACCATGGCAAGGAGACGCCGGCGAACCTCGCCGTTGATCCTGCGGCCTCCCAGTTGACCATCGGTACCCGGGCGATCCAGGCGATAGCCCGTGAATGGCTGAACACTTCTGAGAGTGGAGTTGAAGGAAGCTGAAGACCATCGTGATGCCTGCCCCGATGATGAAC
Organism: Fusarium vanettenii 77-13-4; assembly: GCF_000151355.1. Taxonomy (NCBI): domain Eukaryota; kingdom Fungi; phylum Ascomycota; class Sordariomycetes; order Hypocreales; family Nectriaceae; genus Fusarium; species Fusarium vanettenii. The sequence continues at coordinate 2,319,320 of NW_003315879.1, read as the reverse complement.
ACTCTGCAGCATCATCCCGGCGCGGGGAAACACGAGAGACTACGACAATAGAAACAAAACCACCTCGATCCGTAGGATTGCTCCGTCCATCAAGATTCGGTGGGCGGGGTATTTTTGTATACACCCAGAATATCCAAGGACCTGAGACACCGATCTCGGCCAAATTGGGCATGAAAGACCTGAAGCTGAGGCATCTTCACTCGATAAGGCGAGCTACGTGGCTCTCAGCTAGCCAACACGGCAGAGTTCATCACCAACACAAGACTTTAGACCATCGGAGCCGACTTCGTATTTGACAGCTGTTGAGGCGCAGCAGATACCAGCAACGACAGCGAGCAGGACAAGAGGAAAATCCTTGGAGCGATATGCCGGGATCCCGCTGGGTGATTGGCGATGAGCGTGGTTCGAAGGATGAGCGGAGGTACATGATGCCTTAGCGAACTACTCAAGGCACTGGCCATGAGGTTGGTTAGTTAGTCACGGGAAGAGAAAACAGCACCTCTTGATGCTATCTGCGGCCCCGTATCCCGATACGTACGGACGTCCATCGAGGCAACACCATGGCGTGAGATGTGTGAGTGTGCGACGTGTCGATTTCCACACACACCCTATTATTAGCAAACTCCCGATGTGATGTGATGCGGTGCAGGGGCTGGCTTGAGCATCCAGTCGAGTCAAGCCAGCCCATGAGCTCGTCTTCCCCAGAATCTCAGTCAATGTCTCTAATCAAGCCGGCGAGAACCTGACATGCGAGACATTGGCCTGGGTGTAACCGTCGCGAACCGCAGTCATAGGTTCGCGGCATAACCACTCAGCGCGAGCAGTGCAGCAAATCCGAGAGGGTGCCTCGTTCATAAAAAGAAACAGACCAGTGCCCTGTCGCCAATCAGGCACAGCATCGGCACCCTGTCGAGATCTCCCCGGAAATGCCGCGACTGGGATGGCCCTACTTGCAGGATTTCCCTCTCCCCTTCCGCCTGCAGGCCCAGGAACAGTCGGAGGTGCAAGGGTCCTCTCTTTCGTTTCGTGAGCACGTCACTTGCGAGTTGACCGCTCCACCAAGTGGGTGACGAGCCCGACATGTTGGATGAAGGACCATGAGAAACTTGGAATTATCTAGCGCAATGGCAGGACCAACACTCGCAACTGACCATAGCAAAAGACTCGGCGAGGCCGGGGATTGAGATGGGCTTTAGTGCCCGATGCTTCGGGTCCTGGGGCCGCCATGGACGAAATAAGGCTGGAGGAGCAGAAGAGTTGGACGTAGCACAGCAGGCCGGAGAATTCAGGGCGGGGCATTACAACGTAGTCAGCGCTGAAGCGTGGCTCGATGCGGTTTGGAGCTTGACTCTGATCTTAACTTTGAGCAAAAGCTGCAGCAGCTGAGATGAATTGACTTTGAAGCGTATGCGTTTGTGGTATCAACGGCGACAAAAAGAGGCTGGAGAGAGGGGAACGCTTGAAGCGAACCTGAAGTTAAAGCGAGGGCAGAGTCAAAAACGGCCAGGACAAGACCTCGGGACAGTTGAAACATGGCGTCCCGTCCAGCATGTCCCGCACATGGGAAGAGGAACCGGGGGGAGGGGAGAGACTTTGGGGCTGGCCAGCCATGATGAGACAGGGTCATGATGATCTCGAGACGCGACTAGAGCTAGAGGAGGCAAGGGAGGAGGCCGAGTTGGCGCTGTCTTGGCCGGTCCGTCTCTTGATCATGGCGATTGTTTGCGAGATGATGGCGCTGAAGGGCGCTCCGAAAGAAAAGAAGGGTCCGTGTTGTGACCGTCTTTGTGAATAGGTAGGCACTCATTTCTTTTCCCTTTGTGTGTCTCAGCAGAGCGTCATTTCGCCTCTGGCTGACAGGATTGCAGTGCATCAGCCAGCTTGCTTACAGCATCCTCCCACCCGCAAGCTCGCTGCCAGAGAAACTTTTGAGGGCACGTTTTCGCTCCATGGGCTAGCCCTACTGCGAGCAACCTTGTGTAGGACGGCATCAAGTGCACTGCCCTTTTCTTCTCGGCCGCCCTCGGTGGTGCTCGGTACCATCGCGTCCTCTCATTGGGAGGGAACACGCTTTGGATGCCACATTTTGCTTTCGGGGAATGAGATGGACGTGTCCCCGGGTGTCCCCTCAAAACTTGCATCCATCCATGGGAACATGAGAGGAGGAGGCAGAGAGAAAAAACTTGAAACAGTCGGGGCAAGGGCATGGGTGACTGTGCCTTGTGCTTTGTGCCTTCCAAGAAATTGAAACTCCCGTTGTGCCTGCCCCACTGTTCAAGGAACCAGGCAGTTGATCCTGGTGGTAATTCCTTCCATGATTCTTTCCAAAGCAAGGATCCGTTGGTGACTTGGGATTATTCAGCCAGCCAGTCTTGTTCACCTCCCTTCATTTTGAGCTCGGACAGCCAATCTCATCTAATCATTCATCTGCCTGGCCTCGAGAGGATTCTTCCTCGACCGGGGAATCCCTTAACCCGCCCGCAGACTGCAGTTGAGTTGAGCATCAACAAGTGAATGGAAGTGACGTCTTCTGGTCCGCCCACCGCGCTCCAATCAGCAGCATCGCCTCTGATCAGCCTCCCCCTGTCTTCGGAGAGATTCCCCAAAGTCTCGATGCAAAGAGGGAGGGTCGCTTCGCTTCGCTTCGCTTCGCTTCCTTAACCATGATGAAGAAATGGTGACGATACTCACCAACCTCGCCTTGTCCAAAATCTCGACACGCGAATGGCGCCGTTGCTATTTACTTGCAACTTGCCCTTTGCGTGTCGCGATGCAACGTCATGTCAACAAAGAGCCGAGTTCTAAACTCAACGGTTCATGGCCCCGTGCAGCCCCCGACGCCGCCGTCTCACAACTCACAAAAAAATTGCCAGAATTGGATCGAGAGGATCTAACGCCAAAGGTGCTAGGGCAAGGTACCCGATGGCCAGCTCTGGCACACACCCAATGATGTCGTCAGCAATGAGATGAAAAGAGGACTCCTCGGCTCTTGATGGCGCACCACGAAATGCCCGACTCAGCATGGCGTACCCAGGGCGGCGGGGAACCCAGGGACTTTGTCGACCTCGCTATGCCTCTCGTGCTCTAGCAATGGAGATAGGGCTTGCAAGATTTTTCATCTCATGCTGGTCTAGGTGATCATTGCCCGTTCGGCAGTTTGAGTTTGGGGAACCGTTGCCGGCTTTTGCTGTTTGCCCGTTCGATCCATGTGAGGAAAACATTGGCAGAGCATGGTTTGAAAGTCCTCAGGTCAGTATGCAATACTTTTGATGCATGCAACTGATTCTCGCTACGAGTCACGGCATTCAACATCTGCTCATTCTTCTATGGGTTCAATTACAATTCATCTCGACCTTCAACTTATCTCTGACACAGTCAATACTCCAAGCCCTCAACCCAGGGCCGTTTTACCCACCCACGCCCCCTTCCCCACTGGGCCCATCAGAGGGACCAGAACCACAAGAGGCTCAGACCCAGCCAGCCTAGAGATGGATGGCAGAGAAAAGAAACGACAAGAGGCACCAAAGCAGGCTGGCTTTCTGTCATGACTTGCATCAGCAACAAGTCAGCCAGCCAGCAAGCCTCTGCCACACCCTCGCACCCCCTTCGGAGATCGGGAGGGGAAGGGGACCCCTGTCAAGCCCCTCACCTCCCTCAGGCGTACGCCAGGCAGGCCTAGGAAACGAAGCTGTGCGATGCTTGCGCTCTGTGCTGTGTGTGAGAGTTGCAAGAGAGTTGACGGGGGTTGTAGACCCCGGCCTAGCCTGGACCAGCCCGGTCAGAGACACGCAACACAGCACAGCACTACCCAGAACACGCACGCCAGGATCCCGCCGCTTGCTTTTTTCAGTCCCCCATCGTGTGCTTTTTCGGTATGGCATGTACCTTTTGGCGGCCTGTTGTTGGTGCTGGTACAACCATGCTCGCTCTCACTCTGGCTGGTGCTGGTGTGCTTGGACGTTGACTTAGACGGCTCCATCCCGTCTTCGCACACCACATCGACGTCCGCATCCACAAGTTCGTTTTACTTTTAGTCCTCGCCTCTGCCTGTGTCCCTTCTTCCTGTCTCTTTTCCCCTCGTTCAGTTCTTTATTCCGTTCGTTCCCATATCCTGTACCCTTACCTCACTTTGAAGCCTGGTTGTCTTGCTTCACTTTCCTGGCTCTGCGTCCCTCGCTATCAAGAATACCAACCTCCTTGGTCTTCTTGTTCCAGAGCCTTACATTCGCTTTATATCTCTTCCGTTCGTTAGCCGACCCAGAGTTGGCTTGGTGCTTGCTTGGATTTCGACTTATACCATCGTGGCTATAACCTGCCCCGGCGAAGGAACAACATCGAAAACCAGCCATCGTTGAAAGATTCGAGCTGCCTGACTACGACTACTACAACAACTACTCGAAAACACGTACTCGAATCTCTTCGACTTCTACCTGCAGCATCGCCACCCTCGCTTCGACTCACAACCTTGCATTTGAGTTTGCTGCCCGGGAGTCATCAACAAAGCTGGCTTAAGCCAGACTATGCAGCATCCATCTACCAAACATTCTTCAAAAAACATTCAAAACGTTCAGATATTCCTATTTATTCAGTTCTGAGAATTGGCGATCGTCAAGTGCGAGGTTCGCCTCTGAACTGCCTCGACTTCGGGCTTTGCAAGTCAACCCAACAAACACTCCCCTTTCCTGCACTCACCAGAAACAATGCGTCGCTCCATTTCTCTCGCATTGGGCTCCCTGGCCTTGCTTTCTACATTGGCCATCATGGGTGTCCTCATTGTTCTCACCCTTCACATTCCTGGGGAATCAAGTGGTCGGACCCTCTCGCAGGTCTCGGTCGCCCTCGAGGCCATTGTCCTCGTTGCTCTCAGCTGGTTTCTTTCATCATACGCTTCAGCTTCATTTCGATACTGGTCAATCAAATGCCTCGGCGTCGACTACGGCGCGTGCCTCCTGACCATCCTCTTTGCTACTGTTGCAACAGTGGCTACTCTCATTCAACTGAGCAAATCGACAATCGACAAGAGCGAGAAACTCCTTGGGGCGAACAAGGAAAACTTCCTTGTCGGCCTCTCCGTCGCTCTCGGTATTGGGTTTGCTCTCCAAACCGGATTTCTTTCTGTTCACTTCTACCTCGTGCGGCACTCTGACCAAAAGGCCCTCTCGCTTCACACACTTGAAGAGGACCGCCAGTCAGCTGCCTTCCGCGCCAAGTCGTCTGTCAAGTCTCTCCGCTACAGTCAGACCCCAGACCCGGATCATGCTCCTCGGATGATGAATTCGATGGACTCTCGAACACCCCCTCCATCCATCGGTGGACGCTCCAGGGCTGGAACCATCACTTCTATCAAGGTTCAACTATCTAACGCGATCCGACCTGTGACTTCTAAGACGCAGCTCATTACAACCGAGACTCGACGACCCCTTTCAGTTGAATCACACGTCCACCAATCCAGCGAGGACGCCTTCGACACCTGGGACACATCATCTGTTGACACTCAGAACCGTCAAGTAGTGGAAGCAACAACGCCTCCTCCACATACCAAGGGCCACTTCCTCGAGACAATTCCCGGCAGCCCAACTGCAAGCAGGACGCCTAGCCCTAACCACGAAATGCCCTTCGAGCCCCCAAGGATCCGAGCTCGAAGCCGCAGTTACAGCCCCGTGCCCTCCAGACGGGAACCAAACCTGAGCCCTCAACCCTCAATGAGTGAGCTCCATATCCACCCACTCTTCAGATCCGACTCTCCCACGCCACCCCCGATCGCCACCCCTGGAACAGTCGTCGTGGCCTCTCCCAACGCTGGACAGGTCATCACGCATCGCCAGAGTCTTCGATCACTGAACCAGATGCGCGCCGTTAGCAACCCGGTGGTGCCAAGTCCGCTTAGCCACCGGGATAGTATGGATTCGCGGAAGCTGCGAGATGAGCAAGCCAGCATCCGGGAGGAGACAGAAGCGGAGACATCCTCACAAACGTCATCAGAGCGGCCGATCACTCCCCCAATCCCCGAATGGGTGCTGGGGGCTGGGTCTCGGTCAAGCTGGACCGGATACAACAGCCGCAAGGTCAGGTCGGACAGCGATAGTGAGGGAGAAGCAAAGGATGGGAAGAAGAACTGATGACGACTACCGCAAGTAACGGTAATGTTTAACGACTATTGAATATGTGTGTGACGATATAGGGATTTCAGCAGGCAGACCATGGCATGGATTGGCATTTGCTTGAATCCATCTTTCCTTTGTCTATTTATATTGGGGGGCAGGATTTTTAGATGACAAACCAGACTCGAGTCCATCTAGAACTTGGTGGATTGGCTGGGCGGGATTGGGATTATACCAGGGAAGGAAAAACAGCGAGGCGTTTATATACATGAATTACAGTGCCGTCTTCGCGTCTGAGGCGCGAGTCGATGAACGACGGCAACTACCTAGATAGCTGAATCAAGCTTCCATCACCACTTAACAACTTGGTCATTTTCCCTTGTGCAGATGTGACCTGCTGGGTCTATTGGAGAAATGAGATTTAATTCTCTTGTGTCACTGAAGAGAATTGCCATAATCGGAGTGTACATTAGAGGAACAATGTGTCGCTGTTCAACCGCCTGATGCAAACCTCGTGGTTTGGGCTCTAGGACAGGCTTTGTCGACTCGCTTCTTTGCAAGCAAAGCCATGCCCCTTGAGCTCGTCTCCTTTGTGTGACGGTTTCTACATACGTAGCTCGTCGGCCATACCCCTAAACCTTACCTAAAAACTTTCAACGTCTGACGCTTGATGGTCAAAGGAGTGGTTGGCTGCATGGTATCCTTGATTGATATCCATCTTATCGATGCGCCCCATCACCGAGTGTGCCTGTACAGAGGCCATTCCTTCCTTCACGAACCTTGTCAGGATTGGCAAGCAGAGTTGGAGTTCACAGCAACGGTTTGAGAATCGTAGAATCTGTGAAACGAAAGGGCTTTAAGACGGATATCAGACCCAAAAGTTCAAGCAGAGAGAATTTGACGCTTCTTTGAATGAATGGTGGCTGCAGCCTCGAAACTGATAGTCATCGATCGTGGACAAGCTGATCAGGAATTGCGAATAATAGCCTCGTCAAGAGAAGCGGGCGTGGATGCCTGGCCATGGGTACCTTACTATCAGTCTTGGTTGTTTATCGGATAAGACTATCGTTGATAAAGCTCTGTCGGAATCTAATGGATATCTTCACTTGGTGACAACACCCCTTACTTGGGAGTTGTAAGTAGATATCTTTTACATAGGTAAGGGATTTAGGTTGAAGATTTGAGGAACCTAGTCAACTCGCGGGTATTACTGCTAAACATGGAATGTTCTAACATGGGTAGTTGAGCTTGGGTAGCGTTGAAATGGATGTTGACTTGAGGGATCCATTGTCAATGAAGGTAAAGTGGTGCGAGCTTGACCTTTAGCACGCAGGTAACTGTCTCATCGAACTTTTCTCCGCGTTGCACGGCGATGCTGTGAGGGGCAAGTCACGGCAGGAGTGTGTGTTCCATAGTGCATACACGTGGACAGACAAAGTTTTTATCTTGTTGATGTCTTGCAGATGTTCTGATGCGGCTGAGTGAGATTTATGGAGTAGGTACATGCTTAGGTAGGTAGAGGTAGGCAAAGAACAAGAGCCAATGAGTGACGGCGTAATTCAAAACATCAGCAACTGCAAATAGTAGAGACGAGGCTGGACGTCAACTGGTGGAATATGTAATTGATGACCCTGACCTGGTCTATGCAATTACCTATGCCGTGGGATACCGTGGGGGAATACAGGCAGCCGCCCACGATAGCAGCGTAGCTACTGTACTCTAGAGGTCCATACGGATTGAATCGTCCAGTCTGGACGCGCACCGCCACTGGCAGCCTGGGGTGGAACACGGTCATTCTAGACCCTTTTAGGGCTAGACCAGCGAGAGCCTTCCAATTGCTCAGCCCCACCTGCACTCCCCGCCGCAGACGCTGAACGCTGACCACTGCCACTGGCTACAGCCGGGCAGTCAGTCCCGTCAACGTCAACGCCTGCAACTGACCTACCTGCCTACCAAACCAAACCTAGCTTCCCTCGTCCTCCCATCTTCTTCTTTTTACTTCTCCACGCGCCCGACCGATCTTGTTCTTCTTCGCTCTCCCTCGATCCTCAAACCTCTCTCGATACCTCCTCTGGACACGCCTACGCTGCGACAGCTTGCGCTCCCTCTGTTTTCCCCCGCCGAGCCCGCAACAGACGAGGTAGAGCTGCTCCGATTCCAGCGTCGCTATTCGCCTCTCGCCTCCCACCTCCCCACCTCATCCAACAGCTGCAGACTCTTTCGCCCATCATGAAGGTCACTTTCAAAGTACGTCGCCAGCACTTGCGCCGCAGTCGCTGCCTCAAATCCATCCGTCGCTGCCAGATCTGGATCTGCTCTACAATCACCTGCCGGGAAATAGCTGACCAAACTGTGCGTCGTAGGATCTCAAGCAGCAAAAGTTCACGCTTGACGTTGAACCAACCGAGCTGGTACGCCCACCCCGCGTTTACTTACGCCCATCACCCATCGCTCATCGCGGCCGCGCAAACTGGACCTCCAGTCGACTGACAAACACTTCATTAGATCTCTGCCGTCAAGGAAAAGATTTCGGCCGAGAAGGGCTGGGACCCCAAGCTACAGAAGCTCATCTACTCGGGTATTTACATGGACCCCCACGGCACATCAACCTCCACTAACCTCGACAAAAGGCAAGATCCTCAAGGATGAGGAAACCGTCGCCTCCTACAACATCGAGGAGAAGGGTTTCGTTGTGTGCATGGTGAACAAGGTTTGCAACACACAGACTCTCTGCCACCCCGGCCTGAGACTGACTGACACCTCGTGCGATAGCCCAAGCCCAAGCCCGCTGCTCCCGCTGCCGAATCCAGCGCTCCTCCTGCGACTCCCGCCCAGCCTATCGCCAACACTCCAGCCGCTCCCGCCGCCCCTGTCCAGTCCACATCGCATCAGGCTGCTGTGCCTGCGACTCCCACCCCTCAGCGCTCTGTCGAAGCCGGATCCGGCGCTCCTTCAAATGAACCCTCGGGCCTGGCCATGGGCGCTCAGCGCGCCGAGGCCATTGCCAACATGGAGGCCATGGGTTTTGAGAGGAGCCAGATCGAGGCCGCCATGCGCGCTGCCTTCAACAACCCTGACCGTGCTGTCGAATATCTTCTGACCGTTGGTTTCACCACCCCGCATTTTCACAAGCCGCGGTCACTAACTCGATTTTAGGGAATTCCCGAAAACATCCGGCAAGAACAGCAGCAACAGCAGCAGCAGCAGCACCATGCTGCCTCTGGAGGACAGGCCCCTGCCGCTCAACCCGCTGCTCATGGTGGTGATGAGGGTGGTTCCGTCAACTTGTTCGATCTCGCTGCTCAGCGAGGCGGTTCCGGTCGGGGAGGAAGCGGTGGCAACCAAGCCGCCGCCGCGGCTGCTGCTGCGGCTGCTGCTGGTCAGGGTGGTGACTTGGGTAACCTCGACTTCCTGCGACATAACGCCCAGTTCCAGCAGCTCCGCCAGGTTGTCCAGCAACAACCGCAGATGCTCGAACCCATCCTGCAGCAGCTTGGTGCCGGCAACCCTCAGCTGGCTGAGCTCATTGCCTCGAATCCCGATCAGTTCCTCCAGCTCCTTGGCGAAGATGCCGATGACGATGTTCCTCTGCCCCCCGGTGCCCAGGCTATTTCTGTCACCGAGGAGGAGCGCGATGCTATCGAGAGGGTAAGAATCATACAAATTGAACTCCTGACAAGGTCGCTAACCCAACTGCAGTTGTGCCGCCTCGGTTTCGACCGAGACCAAGCCATTCAGGCCTACTTTGCCTGCGACAAGAACGAAGAGCTCGCCGCCAACTTCCTCTTTGACCAACCGGACGACGACGAGACTGGACCTGGCAACTAGGTGGGTAAGGGTGAATTGCTCGGGATAGCGCGTGTTACGATTACGAATCGGGAGGGAATGGAGCATATCCAGGCATTGCCAACATAATATGGGTAGGCATACGGCGTTCTGACCCGAAAATACCGCGGTAACGCCCTGGCGCCGCCTGGCAAGTCGCGATCAGCACGACGAGATGTGCCGGCGTCAGGCGTGGGGATTCTGCTTGGCCTTGAATGTTTGCAAGGGCAGGGTAGCACAGACAGCCGATGAGATTGATGAATACAATACTTTTACGCACGGTTGTGGCCTCATTCTAGTCACTTATCCATCTACACGCAATGTCTGAGTCGAGTCGAGCTTCAGCTATACCAGTAGACTTGTATTTCCTAATTCAATAGCAATGGATGTTCAATGTCTGTAACCTGTAGAGACCGCTTCCTCGTTCCAAAAACCCCCCCAAGCACAGCCGCCCAATTGCCTTGCCTACCTAATCAATTCCAAAGACCCTATGGGTATCGTGATATTTTACCTCTTTGCGCCGTTCGAATCTGGGTTTCCTCCCCCTTTCCGTGTGTACCTCTCCTTTTTGACCTCGCTTTCAAGCCCTGTGTGTTCAATCATCTTGGGGAATAGGCTCTCCATTAAGCCCGTAGACAATTGTCTGCCTCTTCTTCTTCTTGCGCTTCTTGGCATCCCCTTCGTCGTCGTCCTTGAATAGCTCCTCGCGCTTCTTGCGCATGATCTCGGCGTGCTCGTCAGCAATGCGCTTCTGCTCAGCCTCGTACTCCTCCTGTATCTTGCGCTGCTCGGCCTCGATGTTCTCGACGGGCTCGAACTCGCTGCCGGTAAAGGCCTTGTACTCGTCAAGGTTCATCTTGACAGTCTTCTCCCCCACGACTGCAGCATCAATGCGGCGCGGGCAGTGCCGCTCCTCGCGGTTATACTTGAGCTTGACGTGCCGCCGCTGCTTGCCGGGAAACATCTTGGAGATCATCTCAAAGTCGGTGCCGAACATGCGCAGCCCTCGGTAGAAGAGCTCCGTCTCCGCGTCGGTCCAGATGTTGGGGCCCCTGAGCTTGGACGTGTTCATGAACGAGTTGCTAGTGATGAGCCGTGTAAAGTCGTTTTCCTCGACAATTTCCATGTCTCCATTTGCGGCCGCTGCTCGGGCGTGTCGATCCACCGTCAGAGAGCTCTGGTCGACCACAATCTGTCCGTCCACAATGCGGAACTGGGGACCAGAGGGCGGTGCTGGGCCCGAGGAGGCTGGCGATGCTTCCCCTGACTGAGTTGCTGGGCTGCCCGTCTTCTCACCCTGTGCACTGGCCTCAGGGGTTGCTGAACTATCACGCGAACCTTCGGTCCCAAGTTTCGACTTCAATCTAGAACGTCGCTCCCGCTCTCGCAGCTCATCATGTCGACTAAACTTTTTACCAATGTGCAGATCCCTGGTCAGATCTGACATCTTGAGCTTCTGCAGGTCCACCACCTGGCTCTCGGAATCTTCTGGTGTGATTGAGCGTGCTCGCCGGTTCCTGGCAGCAGCCGTTCCATTCTGAGCGGGCGCTCTACGCTTCCTTGGTTCTTTTGGTGCTGCGCCTTCTTCAGTTGGCTTCCGCTGGCGCTTCTTGGGTCGCGCAGTCTCTCCATCCGCGTCCGTTCCATCTTGAGTTGCTTGAGTAGCCTGCTTCCTCGCTCGCGGTTTTCGAGCCGGCTTAGGGGGATTCTGGGCCTCGGTCGATGGTGTCGAAGTCGTATCAGTTGCGTCACCGGATGGTGTTGTGGAAGGTTCCGTTCCGCTCGGGGCTTCTGAGTCATCTGGAGTTGGGGCCTGCAGGACAACAGAAGGCGCATTATCCGCATCCTCTGTTTGGGCGGCATCTGTCTGCGGGGTTGCGCTCTCCGCGACAGATGTTTGGGTTGGTTCTGTTATGCTCGTAGGAGCAGGCACTGGAGCGCTTGATTGTGTTGTCTCGGTCGTTGTGGTTATGGGGGCCTCTTCTATTCGAGTTCCGCCAATCTGAGTATCGGGCTCGTGAGGGATCTCTTGCGATGCTGGAGCCGAGGGAGGTTCTTGAGTTGCAACATTATGACTTGGTTCTGGAGGATCTGGGATCGTCGCTGGTGGGGTCGGAGACTTTTGGCGGGGTGCCTGATGAGAGTCCTGGGATTGCGCCTCGACAGGTTCGATAGTGGAATTTTCGGTGAGGGATTTCTCAGAAGCTCCTTGAGGCCCAGACTGAGGCTCGGGTTCAGCAGCAGGAACTTGGGGCGGCGGAGGGGGTGCTGGCTTGGGTTGTGAAAGTGCCGGTCCCGCGGGGCGACGGGGAGGGAACTTCGGTTTGAAGGCAGGCCCTCCCTTCTTCTTGAACATGGAACTCATTGTGAATGTGAAGCGTTGGCCATGTATGTATCGCGATCCAAAGTACAGAATATTATGGTCATTTCAACAACGCGAGGGGAGATCCGAAGGTTTGAAAACGAAGGGGAGAAAAAAAGACCCTCTGCAGAAAACTCATGGAAAATGCAGAGAAAATGCGGGATGGTGGAGAGGCCCGGCCCAGCCCCATCAGAGTGAGCGAGGATTAACCGCTCATGGGAGGGAATCGATAAGGACGAGGCACGAGAAGCACGAGAGGCCCCACATGTCCGAATCAGGTTAGCCTTTCACTAAGCCCCTTTGACCATTCAAGGTGGAGACGCCCGGGCGCTTCTTGGACTGCGACTCAACTTCGAAATTTCAACTTCTGGCCCGAGGGAACGTTCCATCATCACAACACGCCCTCCCCGCGCCACCTCTTGATGATCGCCCGCACGCCCAGGCTCGCGACGGGACTTGGCTTCACTGCGCTCCCACGACCGATCCGTCGCTTTTCCTGTGCCTCGCGCCCTCTTTGCTGCCCTGTGCTACGCGACTTCTGATGCCTCTCACGGCCACCCCCTCTGCGTCGCCCCGTCCATCCACGCTCGCCAAGATGGAGGACAGGAAGCGGCCTGCCATCAGCAGCGCCGACGACCTGGCCCCTCCGAGCAAGAGGGTCGCCGTCAATGGTTCCAAGGCCAAGGATGACTCCCTCGAGATGAAAGAGGAGAGTTGGATCGAGGTGAGTGTCTGTCGTCTGTCACACGACTGTCTTTGTCTTTTCTACCGCAGATGCTCGATCGATCGAGCGCCCGCCCATCTGCCATTCCCCCCTCTCTTCCGTCTTGTGCCTTTCATCTCAGAGGCTTGTGCTCTGCTCTCAGGCTTCGTGCCATGCCATTCTTGTCGGGGACGGTCCTGGACGGTAGTGCTCACCAAGCCAGTGAAATGCTCGCTCGCTCCCGGCGACAGCAGTCCTCGGCTCGGAAGTGTATCTGCAATGCACCTGCTGAGCCGCGCCCCCGCCCAACCACAACCTGCAATCCATATCATACAACTTTGTCGACGCGTGGAGACGAAATTGCCGCTGACCTCGGTTACCAGGCCTACACAAAGGGCGCCATCTATCGACAGATGCAGGAGTATAGTCGCAAGGCAGCTACCTATGAGTCGCGACTTGAGGAACTTCACAAACGATCCGTACATCATGACGATCACCTGAGAATCATTGACGCCTGGTGGCGACAGGTAGGTTTATCTGGCACGCGACTCGGGGCATGGCTGATTGTTGGATAGGTCCTCGAGGAAATTGAACTCCTTGCAAATTCAGATACAACCTCATCGACCCCTTCCGGTATGAACCCCCACAACCCCCTTCATATCTCTGCTGACTCGGCGGCAGAACCCCCGTATCTCAGTGGTGTGAGCTTCAAGGACCTACACGATTTCCAGAAACATCTCCAGGATAAGGGCAAGTCGATCAAGTCGAAAGCGGAATCGCTCCTCACACATTTGGCTGCTTCACGAGGCAGCATTGACCCAAGCGTTTCCAAACTGGAGAGCAAGGTTTCTGGACTTTTGGCCGCGCAAAAGGAATATTTGTTCAAACTAGACCGGCTGAGCAGCGAAAAGGACCAACTATCGGAGCAACTCAACGCCGCGACCTTGCGTTACTTCAAGGCGGAGAAGAAGCTAGATCGGGCAAAGAGTTCTCAAGTCCAGAAGTTGGAGCAACAAGCATTTGCCAATGCTACCCGACCTTCAGCATCTGGCGATGCGGGTGCCGAGAGTGGCGAGATCAATGGAAATTCTGGCGAGATCCTGCTGAAATACGAGGAAGCGACCGCGGCGGCTACGAAGCAAAAGGAACAGCTGGATGCCATTCTGGCAGAGATCAAGACCTTGCAGGACGAAAACTCGACTCTAAAGGCGAAAAGGGACAACCTGACCGATGAGGACTTTATCCGGACCGATGTCTTCAAACAATTCAAGAACCAGAACGAGGATCTCATCAAGCGTATCAACACGCTCGAGGCCACGAACAAGCAGCTTCGTGAGGAGGCCGAGAAGCTGCAGGCGGAGAGATCGGCATTCCGAAGTCAGCTCGAGGCAGATGCGAACCAAGTGACACAGGAACTGGAGGCTGAGATCATGTCCCGAGATCAAGATCTTGCCCGAGTGCGATCAGCCCGTGACGAACTTTTGGCCGAAAACACTCAGAGCAAGGCGAGATTGGAGCAGGAGCGAGGATCGATGGAGCAGATCAAGGATCTCGCATCTGCTAAAGACGACAGAATCACGGCTCTCGAACTTGAGCTCTCGCGCCTCACGTCGAGCGGGGAGCAAGGAAAACTCAACCCGGACGACGAAAATTTGACGGTTGACGAGCTTCGCCTGAAATATCGGAAGCTGCAGCAAGATTTCGATTCAATCAACCTGGAGTTGCCGGCCATAGAAAAGGCATACAAGAAGATGAAGGAGCTTGCTCATAGAAAGGCAATGGACTCGAGCGCTATGGAAGAGCGCATGACCATCTTGATCGCCGAGAAGAGTAAGGCGGACCAGAAGTACTTTGCCGCTCGCAAGGACGCGGATACCCGGAACAACGAGATTCGATCCCTACGACACCAGAACAGCAAGAGCTCAGAGATTATTGCGCAGCTCAAGGAACTCGAGATGCAGAACCGGACCCTGCTCAGCAATCTGGAGAAGCAACTGGCGGACCTGAAGCAGGCCAACGCCAGCCTCGTCAACGAGAACAAGAAGGCGGAGGCGACCAGTTTGGAGGCAGTCCGACGAACAGACTCGCTCAGCAAGCAAGTCAACGACCTAACGAACCTGGTCAAGTCGAAGGATGCGGCATCTGCAGTGGTTCGAGAGCGCAACACGATGCAGGAGACAGAAGTGGAAAAGCTCAAGGTGCGCATCGAGCATGTGCAGAAGGATCGCGACTCGTGGAAGAACAAGGCATTGAGCAATTCCTCCGAAGAGGAGGAGATGCTTCGAGTAAGTTTGCTTTACGTGATGATTTCTTTTGCACTGGCTAACCCAGCAACAGACCTATGCCTTGTGCACCATTTGTCGCAACAACTTCAAGAACACGGCACTCAAGACGTGTGGCCACCTCTTCTGCAACCAGTGTGTCGACGACCGCATCAGCAACCGCATGCGCAAATGTCCCACCTGCTCTCGAGCATTTGACAAGATGGATGTTATGTCCGTACATCATTAAATGCAAGGGAAGCCCTACGAAACCCTCCCCTCGACCAGAACCTGCTTCTTCACCACACACGCCGCAATACCTCTTTTTCTTCGTTAATCCTCTCCGTCAAGAGCTATGCTGTTCGGTTTGCTTGAGCCTTTGTTTCCGGGATAGTCCGCCCGGTATGTCGTGCTGGAACCCGCCCTCTACAGCTTGGGTGGGTGATTCGGCCTGGACAGGCTATGGCCATCTTGACGGTTTTCTTCTTCTCTGGGCTAGATGGCTACATTTGGAAAGTCGTCCGTGTACTTTTATTTGGCAGCGGCCGCATGAGGCGTCTCGCTGCTCGCATGTATATACTTGGTAGTTGGGTGGCAGTCTTCAGACAGGTCGTGGTTATGAGGCGATGTACGAGTTGGCAGGATAAATGGGATGAGTCGATTATGCGATGAAATACCTTTGATTAATGATTGTGCCATGGCCGTGATGTCAACAAGATGAGTTACATGATAAGACGCACACCTAGCGTCGGCTGGTTGAACCGAAGCCGGTGCTTTCATGGCGGTTGGAGTTGTTGGAACCGGATGATGATCCTGATCCACCCCAATGCCATCCTCCACCTCCACGTCCAATGCTACCGTAATTACTATTGCTATCGTGGTTGCAGTTGTTATTGTTGTTGCTGTTGCGGCTACCAGCCCAGTATCCAGCGGCAGCTCCTCCAGCCGCTCCGGACCAGAAGCCTGGCCTCCAACTATCTGTGTTTTGAGGCTTCGTTCCGGGATACGGAGGAGGAGGGTCGTCGCCACCAGGGCCCCATCCAGGACCCCATCCACCAGGACCGCCCCAGCCATCTGGTCGACGTCGAGGACGGTTGTTGTTGGCGTTGTTCCTTTGAGCCACACAGCATGCCGAGTAGATGATCCAACCGAGAATGCTAACGAAGATAATGGTAAAGACCAAAGCGCCCCAGTCAATGCCACCGCGACCGTCGTTGAACCAGCCGCCGTTAGCGATGTCGGGGTATCGTCGCTCGCCCTTGCTAGTCAGGGCGAGTTGGTACTCGACGCCGCAGCTGCCCTTGAGGACATAGGGATCGTCGGGGTATGCGTATCCTTCACAGATGACGTCGGTGCTGCCGAGCTTGAGCTCCTCGGGGAGCGACGCGGTGCAGCTCCATTCGATGTCCTCGTCGCCCCAGGAGGAGCCTTGGTTGGTGCAGCGCATGACGTCGATTTCATAGAGGTCGCAGATGGCACCGCGCGAGGCGCAGCGCAACTGGGGAATGGCCGATACGCGACGGTGGCTCGTCATGGCGCCCTTGCCGCGGAGGGTAAGGGACTTGACGTCGGAGAGCTTGATGGCATCCTTGGGCTGACGAGCGGCGAGCGTCAAGGCCGGGAGGCCAAGGCAAAGAGCGAACAGACTGGGTATCATGATGGCGGGGTATCAACTGTTTTGAACGCGGTGTCTCGATGTGTTTTTAAGATGACGAGCCTAGGCCCGGGTTGTAATATATTTCGGTCCCAGAGTTTGATGGGAGATGGGAGGTTCGAGCTGGCGACTTTTTGTTGAGATGTAGAATGGAAGTTCAGTGGTGAGAAAAAGAGGCCACGAATTGGGGAGCTTGCAACCTAGAAGAGGGGCGTTTGTTGAACACGTGCCAGTGGCAACGCGAAAAGTGGCAGAGCTGAAAACGAACCGAGTGTTATCGGAAGCAATGTAGCTGATTGGGTGATATTGAGAGGATTCTCTGTTGATGATAACAGGACGGGAATATTTGAAGATGCGAATAGATTCTTGTTCTCTTTTCCTGTCCAGGTTGTGAAGCTTTATAGAATGGACGTTTGCGCTATGACGGTTTGCGATAAGCCTTTGGTGGCCTTTCTTTCACCCAGCGATGGTACACGGAACAAGACCAGAAGGATTAGAAACAAAGAGGCGGCTGAAAGAACCGCAGTCTAGTGGAAATAAAGCAACACGTTTATCTTTCACTTTCTAGCAAGATGAAAGAACTCTTTCAATGGGCTCCTTGTTGCTATTATCAATAAACCTTTGACCCGCCTAATCCGGTCTCAGTTCAGTGGAGCAAGGTGTTGGCCTAGCCCACCCTAGAACCTTCGATGCCTTCAAGATATGCAAGAAAAGCACACGTCTTGATATTTATTTTCATTGGAATCATTTGTCTTGGTTACACTAGAACTTGATAGACTAGGACTTCTTGGCCATGTACTGACAACTAGATGGTAACCCTAACGGCCCCGAATAGTGGCACCAATCCGTGACGACGTACCTAGGTGGTGAAAAGGACACGGAATCATCCACATCAGCATTTGCATGACCCTACAGTATTTGGAAGCATACACATGCAGAGGCCTAGCGACATCGTAAACACATATTATTCTCGGTTGGTTGATGTCACGGCATATTTAGGTAGAGGTATTGAAGGGTAGCCTACTGATTGGATCTACGACAAAACAGCCATTAAACAAAAGCTTTAGAACCCCCTGGCAGGTAGCCCGGCGAGATCGTGCAACAGAGAGAGCTTCAAGATCACCATCACTTTGAATATCATGAACTCTAAAATATCTGAAGGTTTTGTGCAACTCAACCTTGACCACCTACCCTGAGCAACCGTTAAACCCACTCAACATGGATGACAGTCAACGTGTGAGAACTATTGAAAGCCATAATGAAAGGCTATGCCAGAGACAGCAGAACGTCGACCTCGACAGTGACCTACCTCTCAGCTCATATTGGACGTCATGGTGACCTCCACATGGCCATCAGAACTGTGGTTTAGACACCCACTGACCGCTGCTGTCATGGCAGATGACAGTGGCGGGTACAGTAGCCCGAATACTCACAGTGAGGCAAAACCTTATATAGATCTAAACGATACCGAAGACACCGCAACATCGGAAAGTTTGGTGCCTCGACACGCGTATCCGCGCGTCAGTTGATCTCTTGGACGTAGGCTACGTAGGTAGGGCTGATCGGCTGGGGAAAGTCGGAGCAAAATGACAGTACGAGAAGCTGAAACTAAACACTGTGCGGCGGGAGTGTCAATAGCGACAGCTGTTGCCTCCACCGTCTCCAGGCTGCCAGGCTCCCTTTTTCTGGTCATATTTTGTATTTTCAACTCCTGCATTTTAAGCCGATATCCGATCCTTGGCCAGCATACGTACGGGCGCTTCTTAATTCCGGTTTTGCTATTCGCGAATGGTTCGCCAGGCCTGGTGAGCTGTGCGAAACCCCTCAGCGCAGTGTACATCTCAAAACTCTTCCATCTGATGGGCCAGAGTACGGATGAATATCAGCAAGAGACCGGGGTTCGGTGCAAGGATTCACCGACGGCCAAGCTTAAAAGCTCCTGTTGAAGGTGGCCTTGCGTGCCTTGTCAGATTCAGGTTCTGACTGGGCCAGGAGATTACGGCTTTAAAAGTGAGTTTGTCCGGGCAGACGGGAACCGGGGACAAAACGTGGCCGATCCCCGATCAAGATGAGAGAGACCGGGCTGTCGGTCAAATGCCCCGTACGGATCTTTGGTTCGGTTCCCTGAGAGATTGATGACTCGCTTTCTCCTAAAAGAGAAACCGAGAATGCGAAGGAATGACTGATCCACATACAGTCTCTCACGGTGCCACTTGATCGCGATACTCGACATTCATCGAGGTGCTATTCTGCCGAAACACGACGGTTTGTGTCTTGCAATGCGACACACCTGTCATACGCCGTTGAACCTCTGGTCGAAACGGGCGTGATACCTCGAGGCTGACCCCCCGATGGCCCAAAAAAGCCAAGCCTTTCCAGAAGCTCGTGGCCTGGGAATAAGCCCGGAGGAAAGTTGCTTGGGTTAAAGGATGGAGTAAGCCGGACCCGACAGACCGCACGAGAGCGAAAGCGAGGGGCTTCGCTTCTCAGGGTACAGTAACCACAGTACCACACCAGTGGTGCCGAGGTGCCGATCTTATATTAGCAGTGACGCATTCTGTAGTCGAGACACTCGCACGCCAGATTGCAGGCGTCCGTCTCGAGAGCCCAGGCGCGCGTGTTTGTCTAAGCGAGAGCGAAATACCAAATGCATGTCCTGCAAAGCGGACCGGGGAACCCCGGCCCGTGTCCGAAAGAGGTAGCCGTTTCGAACGCCGCGAAAGCCCATTCTCCACTCGCCCGCTGAATGACTCTTGGCCGCCGCTACGGGGTGTCGGGGC
The DNA here is from genome assembly GCF_000151355.1 of Fusarium vanettenii 77-13-4. Lineage (NCBI taxonomy): Eukaryota > Fungi > Ascomycota > Sordariomycetes > Hypocreales > Nectriaceae > Fusarium > Fusarium vanettenii. The sequence goes on along the minus strand of NW_003315879.1, from coordinate 2,299,634 downwards.
TCTGCAAGAGTCCGAGGTTTGGTGAATCAACCAGGAGCCAATCGTGCTGAAGATGATCAGAGACAGTTAGAGACAGAAACATGCCATGCGTCTTGTAAGATGAGTCAATGAGTCGGCATTACTTTTGCCGCAACTGATAAAGATACGATGAACGCGAAGGATGGTTGAATACGCCGCTGGCTGACCAAGGTTGATTGTGAATTGATCCGTGATTTGCCTGAGGCCTTGCCTCGGACATCTCGCACTTAGACGAACAGACCAATAAGCGGTAGGGGGCGCCGAGGATCACCCCAGGTCTTTTTAATCTTGGCGATGCAGCACATATGCTGTCGTGAGCAGTTGCAGAAGTAACGGAGACACATGGCAGAAGAGGGAAAAGATGTCGAGTATCAGAGATGGGTAAACATTGATTGACAAACTCGCGACAAGCTGCCTTTATATGGCTTCTTGAAAAACAACCAGCTTCAATGCCAAGCTGCATTCCTCTACTGTATCAGCCCAGTGTATCCCCGAGATCTCCCCGCATCTGCAATCCAAAGCTTTCTTCCCAAAAGCTCAGCGACCCTCCGATGCCCCTGCAACTCATCGAGTTCAAAGCGTGTTGCACTGTGCCGGCCGAGAACTTGGCGAGGCGCTGGGGGGGCGTGGCTCCAGAACCGGCCCGCAACGATGAATAGCGACGCTAAACAAGGTAGGTGCGTCCGGGACCCTTTTTGTATCCCGCCCGAGTCCTCGCTGCTTCACTTGATTTCATTATTACCTGGTCGTCGCAATCTTCCTCATTGCTAGTGTTTGGATTTATATATCACCCCACGCTTGTCCGACCTCTGCTGCCTCGAGACTTCATCGCACCGCGCTCATCTTGGAGTATCGCTATCGTGCATCGTCTCTTTGGTAATGACGCCTCGCCCTCGGTAGCTTCCTTGTTGTCGACCAATTATACACATGCCGCGCTGATCTCGACGACTACGATCCCATACTTTCGGGCTTTGCCTGCGCAACTTTCCTCGAGGGCGCTGCCCGTCCCTCTCCAGCTCTCACATCAATCCTCATTCGCGGCCTTTCATCTAACGCGACACCTCGATTGTTTCCCTCACAATGGCCGCTGAATTATCCGAAAAGACGGCCGCTGGCACCGCCTCGCGGCCCTCATCCTCGAGTCGCGGGGGATCAACCGACATAGAGACTGCTCGTCCTGGCCATGGAACATCATCCGATCCTGAGAAGCTCGACCTGAAGAAGGCGGACTCCAAGGTTGTCCAGGCGCCCAGAGCCGACAATATTGAAGACCACTTCAGGAATTTGCCTCCTGACGAAGCCGAGATCTTGCGCCGCCAAGTCGTGAGTCCCGAGGTCAAGCAGGGTGTCGGCGTTTTGTATCGCTACTCCTCTCGCAACGACATCATCATCATCGCTGTGTCGGCTATTTGCGCTATTGCAGGTGGTGCTGCCCTCCCTCTCATGACTGTTGTCTTTGGTAGCCTCCAGGGTGTTTTCCAGGACTTCTTTGTGAACCACACGCTGGACTACAATGCATTTACCGACAAGTTGGTCCACTTTGTGTTGTACTTTGTATACCTCGGAATCGCCGAGTTTGTCGTCGTCTGGGTCAGCACTGTGGGATTCATCTACACTGGAGAGCACATCTCAGCCAAGATCCGTGAGCACTACCTTGAAAGCTGCATGCGACAAAACATTGGCTTCTTCGACAAGCTCGGCGCTGGCGAGGTCACAACCCGTATCACCTCGGATACCAACCTCATCCAGGATGGCATTTCTGAAAAGGTTGCCCTCACTCTTTCTGCGCTCGCTACCTTTATCTCGGCTTTCGTCATTGGCTTCGTCAAGTACTGGAAGTTGACATTAATTCTTCTTTCCACTGTTGTCGCCCTGCTCCTCAACATGGGTGGTGGTTCTACCTTCATCATGAAGTACAACAAGCAGAGTCTGGAAGCTTATGCCCAAGGAGGTAGTCTTGCCGACGAAGTCATCAGCTCCATTCGAAATGCTGTCGCCTTTGGTACCCAAGAGCGCCTTGCTCGCCAGTACGATGACCATCTCAAGAAGGCCGAGTTCTTTGGTTTCCGTGTCAAGAGTGCTATCGCTTGCATGATTGCCGGTATGATGATGGTTCTATACCTCAACTATGGACTTGCTTTCTGGCAGGGAAGCAAGTTTCTCATTGACGGCGAGACCTCGCTCTCCAACATCTTGACTATTCTCATGGCTGTCATGATCGGTGCTTTCAACCTCGGAAACGTTGCGCCCAACCTTCAAGCCTTCACCAATGCTATCGCTGCTGCTGCCAAGATCTTCAACACCATCGACCGTGCCTCGCCCCTTGACCCCTCGAGCGAGGAAGGTGACAAGATTGAGCAGCTCCGGGGCTCTATCAGGCTGTCCAATGTCAAGCACATCTACCCGTCTCGACCTGAAGTGACTGTCATGCACAATGTTAGCCTGGAGATTCCGGCTGGCAAGGTTACTGCTCTGGTTGGTGCCTCTGGCTCTGGCAAGAGTACTATTGTTGGCTTGGTCGAAAGATTCTACGATCCCGTTCAGGGCAACGTGTACCTGGACGATCGTGACATTTCCACGCTCAACCTTCGATGGCTTCGTCAGCAGATGGCCCTGGTCAGTCAGGAGCCCACCCTCTTTGGTACAACCATCTTCCACAACATTCGGTATGGTCTGATCGGCACCGCACACGAGAACTCCAGTGAAGAGAAGCAACGGGAACTTGTTATCGAGGCCGCCAAGAAGGCCAACGCTCATGATTTCGTTTCTGCCCTCCCCGAAGGATACGAGACCAATGTTGGCGAGCGAGGTTTCCTTCTGTCAGGTGGCCAAAAGCAGCGTATCGCCATTGCTCGTGCTGTGGTTTCTGACCCTAAGAGTAAGATTGCAGCACCCAATCAACTGATATGTGACTAACACGGAATAGTTCTGCTCCTGGATGAAGCAACATCAGCTCTGGATACCAAGTCTGAGGGAGTTGTCCAGGCAGCTCTAGAGAACGCCGCCGAGGGCCGTACTACTATCACCATCGCTCACCGACTGTCGACCATCAGGGACGCCCATAACATTGTGGTGATGGCGGAGGGCCGAATTGTGGAACAAGGCACCCACAACGATCTTCTGGAGAAGAAGGGTGCTTACTACAAGCTCGTGTCTGCCCAGAACATTGCTGCTGTCGATGAGATGACTGCTGAGGAGCAAGCGGCCATTGATGAAGAGGAAGAGACTCTTATCCGCAAGATGACCTCGGAGAAGGGAGGCATTGTCGCTGATCCTGATGACGATATCGCTGCCAAGTTGAACCGTAGCACGACTACCAAGTCAGCATCCAGTGTGGCTCTCCAGGGCCGCAAGCCTGAAGAAGAGCGAAAGTACAGCCTCTGGACGTTGATCAAGCTCATTGCCTCTTTCAACAAGTCCGAATGGCAGTTTATGCTCATCGGTCTCGTCTTTTCCGCCATCTGCGGTGGAGGCAATCCTACCCAAGCCGGTATGTCGAATACTCGAAACTAACGATGGCAACCTTGACTAACACGCATGATAGTTTTCTTTGCCAAGCAGATCGTGGTCTTGTCCGAGCCCCTCACTGACGACAACCGCCACCACATCAAGAAGGACTCGGACTTTTGGAGCGCCATGTACGTGATGCTCGCCTTCGTCCAGCTCTTCGCCTTTATCATCCAAGGTGTCCTGTTTGCCAAGTGTTCTGAGCGTCTCGTGCACCGAGTACGAGACCGTGCTTTCCGAACTATGCTCCGTCAAGATGTGTCGTTCTTTGACCGTGATGAGAACACTTCTGGTGCCCTCACCTCATTCCTCTCGACCGAGACGACCCACGTTGCTGGTCTGAGTGGTGTTACGCTGGGAACGCTGCTGATGGTCTCTACGACTCTTATCTCTGCTATCGCCATGTCTCTGGCTATTGGATGGAAGCTGTCACTTGTCTGTATCTCGACGATTCCAGTCCTCCTTGGTTGTGGATTCTTCCGTTTCTGGATGCTCGCGCACTTCCAGCGCCGGTCCAAGGCTGCGTACGATTCATCAGCCACGTTTGCTTCGGAAGCTATCTCGGCCATCCGAACCGTCGCTGCCTTGACGCGCGAGGAAGATGTTCTGAAGCAGTACCAAAACTCGCTGGCGATTCAGCAGCGAAAGAGCTTGATCTCGGTTATGAAGTCGTCCTTGCTCTATGCCGCATCGCAGTCTCTGATCTTTGCCTGCTTGGCCCTCGGCTTCTGGTACGGCGGCACCTTGATTGGCAAGCTTGAGTACACCATGTTCCAGTTCTTCCTCTGCTTCATGGCTGTCATCTTCGGCGCCCAGTCGGCGGGTACCATCTTTTCGTTTGCCCCTGATATGGGCAAGGCCCATCAGGCTGCTGGAGAGCTCAAGAAGTTATTTGACCGACAACCTGTTGTGGACACCTGGTCGGAGAGCGGAGAGCGTCTTCCCGAAGTTGAGGGCACCCTTGAGTTCCGTGACGTCCATTTCCGTTACCCGACCCGACCAGAGCAGCCTGTCCTGCGTGGTCTCAACCTGACGGTGCGACCCGGACAGTACATTGCCCTTGTGGGTGCTTCTGGATGCGGCAAGAGTACGACCATCGCGCTTCTGGAGCGATTCTACGACCCCCTATCTGGTGGAATTTTCATCGACAACCGGGAGATTAGTGGCCTGAACATTAACGACTATCGGTCACACATTGCCCTTGTTAGTCAAGAGCCAACACTCTACCAAGGAACCATCAAGGAGAACATTCTCCTGGGAACGTCTCGAGAGAACGTTCCTGATTCAGACGTCGAGTTTGCGTGCCGCGAAGCCAACATTTACGACTTTATCGTGTCGCTTCCTGAAGGATTCAACACGGTTGTTGGTAGCAAGGGTACATTGCTGTCGGGTGGTCAAAAGCAGCGAATTGCGATTGCCCGAGCTCTGATCCGCGACCCCAAGATCCTTCTTCTCGATGAGGCAACCTCTGCGCTGGATTCCGAGTCTGAGCACGTGGTGCAAGCAGCGCTTGACAAGGCGGCTAAGGGCCGTACTACTATCGCAGTTGCGCACCGTCTCAGCACGATCCAAAAGGCAGACATTATCTACGTGTTTGACCAAGGCCGGATTGTGGAGCAGGGAACACACTCTGAGCTGATGAAGAAGAATGGGCGTTACGCCGAGTTGGTTAACCTGCAAAGTCTGGAGAAGCAGAAGTGAGGAGGGTATCATGTGCATTGTATCGGCGTTGAGGCGTGGCTTTTGTTAGAGGCGGCAAATCTCCCCCAAAAGGAGCTATGATGAGGAACATCTACTCCATACAGTCTATAATGCTTTCTTGGATGTACCTATTTGAACAGTCGACTCCGCTCGATGTCGAATACACTCAAATCTACTATAGTTGAAGTCATCCTGTGGATTCCGGTGAAGTTGACTTGAAGATGTTGGCGAAGAAAACTGACATGGCAGCCCAGCTTGATAGCCAGTCATTAGATGAAGTTGGCTAACTATTGATGAGCACACAGTGCTGGCTGTTCGCTAATGCACAATCTGGAGCAGTCTGCTCAATTGGTGATGGCATACCCCTGATAACGTTGTCAGCCATGCCGGGATAAAGAGACAACCGGGGCGTCGGACCGCCACATGGCCCAGGCGTGCAAGACAACCTGAAGATGGGGTCGAGACATGACCAAAAGAAGAATTGATCGACGAGATGGGGAACGGAGAAAGAGTCTGGACCAGGACAGTCGAGAAACCGGGCATTTCCAGCAGGTTTGGTTTGGCTCCGGCGACCGCGTGTGCGCTACCATCGACTATCTCGAGGCCCGAGCACGATTGATTGTCGAATTCGATTCGATATTCGCGGACGCCGATGGGTGCTGACGGCGGGTAGTGGCTCCAAGCGGCAGCGAGGATGGCGGTAGCCGCGGCGGCACGCGTTGGACGGCTCTGCGGCGACTACGGTGGGATGGATACAGCTACGCGTACAAGACATTGGATGGGTGGTTTTTTGTGGAATTGGCACCATAGCCATCTATAGCCATGGGATGGGGACGGGATGACTCAGGGGCATTGGTTCATCTGGTGTTTGGATGATGCGCCTACTGCTGGAGTCATTTGTATTTAGTACAGGTACTGTACGTAGGTAATACATAGGAGGACACGCGACTCATGGTGGCTGGCCGTTGCATGCCAGGACGGTCAAGTCAAGATCGAGGATTCAACTCTTGCATCGAAAGTGTAACCGTAACACAGACAGATTGATGAAGCGTTGGACGATGGAAGGCGTTGACGACAGGGCACGTGGGGTTGGAAGAGGCTTTCTTGGCAGGGGAAGAAGGGATGTGATTGGTTGACTCGAGGGAAATTGCTGGCAGCGAGGCATGCAAGGTACGTAGCAAGCGCCAGCAAGCAAGCGTCCGTCTCTTTTTCAAGGTTGTCATCAATGGATCCCTCTCCCCTCCACTCTGATCCTTGGCCAGGAACAAGAACCAGGAGTTTAGTGGAGATTTCTGATTTTTATGCGCTGGTCAGTAAGCTAAGCTGGGCTGGACAGCTAACGACGGAAGACCAAGAACGATGACCACCATCATCACCGAACAATGACCTGCGTGAACTGAACTAGCGGTTCACTCACCGGAAATAGCCACGGCCATCAGAGAGATACACAAGTCCAGCGGGGACTTACCTGAAGCTGAAGACGACGGGGTCAAGGAAACGAAACGAAACAAAACGGTGAGAGAGAGAGGTAGCCGAGCCGTGAGCGTGCATGCATGAACCGACCCGGCATCCATCCATCTTGCTTATCCGACTTGAGTCTTTTCAATCAAGGAAAACGGCATGAGGTGACAGGCGGAGAGCCGATGTGACGCTAGTTGACCACGGATTGCTATTTTTTGCCCGCAACCACATCGCATTGTCCACCGTGGCTGGCTCCGACATGGGGTTCAAGCGAGATTGGATATCGTCCCCTTTTGTGCCACGACTTGGCCCGTTGGGGTTAAAATGCCGCGCGAACCTTGAAAAGAGGTCGCGTCTTTTCTTGTTCTGTATGTGGGGGAATTAATGGTTTACAGACGTGTCTGTGAAGTGTGTGCAACCTGAACGTATGTCAATGCAACACAGCTCGGAGGATTGGTCTACCGGGAATGAGAGACATGAGGGGATTTTGTTGAAGACGCGTCGTCAGACTTTCTTTCTTTTTTTTTTTTTTGGGCATGTCTCTCGATGGAGCGGTTTTCAGCCTTTTCTGACAATGTCTCTCTCCAGCCTTGCATAAGTTTTACTTGAAGTTGTACTCACCGTCCATCTCCCTTTTGAACAAGTCGGTCAGCGTAACAATGACCTTCCTTCTTGACACCTGCCAACAACAGACAGATCTGAATGGGGTCACATATATACAATCCATTATTGAGCATGGGAGTTCATAAAGTTGATGGTCAGCCAACGCACACGCGCGCATGCACAATGGTCAACGTTACCTGTGCAGTCCATGCCCCAGAGAGGCTAGCTCGACAGTTGGCTGATGCGGATAGAGTGGCTCGCCCAGGGGGCCCCATTCAATAAACCGTCACGCTAAGGGGGAGCTACTGCAAGCCTCGGAGGGTCCCTCATAACCCCTGGTCCATTTCCATAGCTTCATCCATCCATCTCTTGCATTCTTGCTATAAACAATCCCTGTTCCTTGACCCTGGCCCTGGCTGTTGGCTTCCGACTCTGGTCATGGCCGGGGGGTCCAGAATCGTCCTTCTCTGTTGCTTTTCTCTCTCTCTTTTTCTCTTGCTTGTAGCCGTCGTCCACTCACACGACCTTGTCCAGCCCAACCCTTCCCATGCCCATCTCCCGCCTCATCCACTCATTCTCCGTCTTTTTCATCAAGCGTTGGGCGCCCTCTTTTTTTTGCCCTTCCTTTTTTTCTTTCCCTTTTCTGCCTCCTGCTCCTGCTCCTCTCCCTTGCCTCGCCTCGCGCAACCGTTGAGAGCCGCCGCCGATCCCCTCCTTCCCTGGCCCGCTGCCGACTTGAACCCTCAACCCACCCGCGACGATCACTAACTTTCAAGTCGACAACTACCAACTCCAACTCCAGCAACCCGGTAGCGAGCTTCTTTCTCCCTTCCTTTTGCTGGATACACCATCTCTTGGCCTTTTCTATCCATCTTTTTTTCTCCGAGGCCGCAGCGGTCATCACCATCTGGCCGCCGATTCCGTGACCCGATCCGACCCAGCACAGCCTGCTTTGGTTGGTGACTCTACGGCTCCATCTCATCTCCCATCGACCGTTGCCCCTTGGCCAATCCCGTCTCACAATCGCGACCTACCTCGCTCGTCTTCGGTTGTCCGGTCTGCTCTCTCTCGATAGACTGTACTCGCCTACGCTGCAACGCCTGTCGTATCCCCCGCGACTGCCTCTCATTCATCCGTTCTTTCAGCCTCTTGGGAACTATCATCCCATCACGACCCTCTTGGAGCATCATCAGCTTCCAAAGACGCGCCATGCGACGACACTTCTAAACGACCTCCGACGCAACCAACCAGATAAATACCGTCATCCGTCGTCTCACTGTTTACTTCGCCTCGTCCATCTGCTCGCCTGTGCTTCACCATTGGAATCCCCGCCAACCACGCTCCCTGTCGAGCCAACCGGTTCCATCGTGGTGAAACACGCACCCAATCTCGCTATCTGCGTTGGCAACCACCTTTCCTCCAGTACGCAATAGCAACAACAACCTCACAATCATCAACCAGTCCTTTCTTGGCGTCAATCGCCTTGTCACTCGTTTACCATGATCTCAACACCTTCATCCGCCTCCAAGGGCCCTTCACAAGCCCAGCTCCGACTTACATCCTCCCGCTCCCGTGCGCCCCGCCTACGACTTGCTCTGACTTGGCTCTTCGTCCTGGCATGTCTCACTTCGACTGTTCTGGCACAAGCTGAGACATATGCCACGTCCCTTCAACACCGAAGACACCACGTTGCTACGATAAACCGATATGAGCTGCACCGCCGTGCGGAATCAAGCAAGGATGAGGACGATGATGAAGAGCCCGACAAGATCACCAACCCTGAGGCACCCGCCAAGGATGGAGATTCAAGCACCAAAACCAAGGCATCCTCGACAACCGTCACCATCCAACGTACAGCTCAAACTGCTGCCTCAACCAACTCACCTCTGCCTCAGGCTTTCGATGGGAACTTGGCTGCGGAACTCACCACCACGTCGGACAGCAACTGCCCCTCGTTTCTCAATGGCATCCTCGCCGACCCTTCATTCGAGGCCTGCTACCCACTCTCCATGATGCTCCAGGTAGGTTATCTCACCATGAACCATGTAACACGGATACTAACAACAGTGAACAGACATCCCGTGGCTTCTTCGACGCTCAGAAGCAGCTCCTCAGCATTGTTCGCGTTCTTGACCAAACCTGCGCCGCCAACGTCACCTACTGCACCGAGTTCTTCGACGCGGCAGCCAAGAACCTGACCTCGGCAGACAACTGCAAGAAGGAGTGGGAAAATGGAAACAGCATTGTCAAGCAGTTCCAATATGGCATGAAGACGTACGAGATGATGTACAAGGCAACCTGCCTCCAGACTCCTGATGACGACATGTACTGCTACGCCAATGCCGTCACAAACACCAGCACCGCCTCCAACGCTTACTTCTACTACCTCCCTTACAACCTCACTCTGCCCGGGAGCACCAACCCCTCGTGCAGCTGGTGCATTCAAGAAACCATGAACATCTTCCACGCCGCAGCTGAGGACCGGTCTCAGCCCATCGCCCTCACGTACGAAACTGCCGCTCGTCAAGTCAACACCTTGTGCGGCATGGACTTTGTCAATGGCACCCTACCCCCTGAAGAGACCAATGCCGCTCATAGCTTCGGTCCTTCTTGGGTAGGCCTGATGGCGACTCTGGCTGGTGCTGCTCTGGTAAATGTTCTACTATAGAGCACCTTGGACGCAGCCAACTTGCTGCAACCCCTTTTTTATACACTTCGACCTTGGACTATTACGCCTTTTAATTAGTTACGACTTTGGATCTTGTACATGATTCAACCTTTTCTTTTTCTGATATGATCGCCATCTCGGCATACACTTACGACTCGATACCCTCTGCTTCTATTTTTACTTTCAACTCAAACTCATCTGCCGCGAGGCAGCAATCACTACAGACGCAGACAGCATCACTCTGCATTATTACTTTTAATCATTGGCTCATGAGGATATCTTTCTTCTTTCCTCTTTGCCACAACTGGCTTGGCCTGACATGGCTCGGCTCCTCTTTATTATTATTGTTTGGAATTAGACAGGATTTGATCATCAAAAGCGAGCACGGCCCGGAGTTATATATCGACTTTTTGGGTTGGGTTTATCTGGCTTGGGTGGTGATGGGCATGGACAACGAGCAAGGGGCATACTCGATGGACTAGAGGAACGGGGTATGGCGCATGCTGTCTTGGAAAGGAAAGGACCTTGGGATAGAGCAAGCAGCGTTGCTCCATTGTTGGACTCTGGGGCTATATCATAGCCACACATGAGCAATGGACAAAACACACACACACACACACACACACACACACAAGGTGGACATGGTACATATTGTATAGGAGATTCACAGATGAATCTCATGCTAGATACACATAAGACCAAGAATAAAGGATGTCAACATGAACATGGATACTGATTGCTTTGCCTGTGACCGAGGAGTCCCTCACTCTCCTCGTCGATCAAAAGTGTTGATAGAACGTCATGCCCTTAGGGGCTAAATTATAATTCTACTGTGACTGATTGACTTCTTTTGGGACTTGTCCCCCGGCCAAAGAGTTGGACTCCTGATATCTATGTCCAATTTCCTTCTCACTTGCTCATCTCACTCCGTGGTTGAGACTTGGATACCGGGGCATTCACGGTGATTCGCTTTCATTTATCTCTGACCCCCGATAATGTCACGAGTTCAACAGCCTGACTATGATCGAATAAATTGTCTCATGTCTTCTTAAAGGTGTATGGATGTCTGCAGGGCTGCTCACCCCCAATGAGCTCTTCATCAAGAAATGACAATTTCAATCATACACTTCTCCGAGCTCACAAATATATCAACACTCTCTGCAGACTTACATGGCTAGGCAATGACTGTCCAAAGAGGGAACTCTCAGTATTCCCGAAGGCCTTGCTCAGGGCGACGTACTGGTCTGATTTGCACCTCCAGGGCCATGTTTTCTCTCCTCTCGCTGGCAATGAATGATATGGAACAGTTTAGCCATTAGCAAGAGATACTGAGACAAGTAAGCAGAGAGTTGCGGTCAAACACATGCTCAGAGCCAGGTCGTCACAGTATCACATCCGATCCATGCGTGTTTGTGATAGAGTGACGACCAGAGCTTGAGCGTTATCACCCCCCCTACAAGTTGGCAGATGCTCACAGGATGGTGTGTGTGGCTGACAACCTACAGTAACGAGGGCCTGCCCTGTTGCCATGAACCTAGTCTTGTTCTGGTGACAGAACCTTAACCGCATAGCTGGATGCAACGCCCGTTTATCAGCCCAGTATGTGCGTACCCCCTCGCCTCCTGGTCTGGAGCAGCTCATGTTGTTGAGCTCCCCCATCTCTGCGGTCGAGGCGGTGGGCAGATGTACCATATGACTCGGGACAAAGCCGTCCGGCCCCGATAGGTATGTGTAACACGAGATGCAGATGGCCAAGAAACGTCTGATGGTGGTCTTTGGGCATGGCCACCACTTGGCTGGCTGCTCGCCCAGGCCTCATTCCCGCTAGCGTAGTACAGGAACGGAGGGCTTGCCAAGCGAGTGCTTAGTGGTTAGGAGCTCGCGATGAAGCTGCTGTGGAACGTCTGCCGATCTTGGGGTATGACTGCATCAAGACGTTGGCGTTTGAACCGTTCCAAGGACACGGGGTTGGATTTGCCAAAGTCCGAACGAGGCGTTCCATCACTCGATAGCCTCCCTTGGCACCGAGCTAGGGGAATGATGAATCTGCTCTCAGACTGACGGTTCCCTCACGGCTGGCACGGCGTTGTTGGAGGGTTGAGAACATGTGAGAAGGGACTCAAGCCCCTCAACTCCTAGACCCCTCAACTTCAGGCCGACGCTATGAGGCGGTCAGGGAGCAGTTGTGCAGATCAATGCATGTTCATGTTGTTTTCACCGACGAGTTGTTGATTGGCACATCATATCTGGGATGCAACCAGTCAGCGCCATGCCAGAGCTAGTCATCCTGAGTGGCCAAGACCCTTGACCCCAAGAGGCTCTGGCAGACGGGAGGTCAGCAACCAACAGAGAGACACGCATTCTCAAACCGAGATGCAGGTAGTGCCACTGGTGCTGAGAAAAGGAGGGGGGTCGTCGTTGGCTGACAAGCGAGTCTGTCTGGCTTGGGACAACCACGATCGATTGTCAAGTTAACCAGATTGGTGATCAGTTCGTTATCCATCCTCAATCATCACCAACGTGCTTGTAATGCGGTCCCTGCGGAATGGAAGCCAATCATGAGCTCCCGCTGACAGACAGGGCGTCTGGACCACTCCAAGCCAACCGACCAAGCAGCAATCAGAATTGCATCTGCGCAATTGCATGATTGGGACATGAGGGTCCAGCTGCGTTCGCGTGTGAGATTCCTTTGCCATGACTGCTAGGGGTTGTTGAAGGGGCCAAGCGGGAACGGGCGGGAGGCTCGAGCTATGGGCGGCTTGGCTTCGCGTACTCGAGCAAATAGCGTCGTAAATGTACAGCAACCAAGAAATGGGGGAGACACGGCAACGTTGGGACCAAACTCATCCTAGCTCGGGTGATCACCCACGCTCCGGGTCCTTGGAGCTGAGTTCCTTGAATCAAGGATTCCAGGGATCCAGGGTTGAGCCAACAACGCCGCACGGCCGCATCCTGTACAGTGGTCAGGAAGCGTCTCGACCAACACGGCTGAGAGAGAGATGCAATAAGAGTTTGGTTAGGAAGAGATCTTCTCCTCGTGACTTGTGGTGTACCTACCAGCAGCCCTGAATTCTCACGTACGAGGCCCTACGTAGCAGAGTCGCCCCATAAGACTCATCGAGATTCCAAGGTCATCCATAATCTGCTCTCAGAGCTCCAGCAATGGATCCATGGCAGAACCGTGTGGCGCTCTCGCGTGGTGGTCATCAGCACTAACAGGCGGCCTGAGCTTCGACGCCAAAGCAAGCTGGAGACGGGATCCAGACTCCGGGGACGAGGGATTGACAGCGGCGCTTGACAGAGAACAAAGTGCGGCAGGGTCTTTGCAACTATTGGGCGGCTAGGTGGTTGCGCGGATGTCGAAAGGGATGGAGGCGAGCTAACTGGCCACGCCTGGTGGGAAAGCCTTTTCTTTTCCGGCCGGGCTCCTCATCGTCGAGAATAAGCATCATCGGACCGCTCTCCGATGAAGCGTCCAATTATCCGTACCCGTTAACGAGACAATAATGAGGGCAAGACAGCTCTGGTCATGGCTGAGGACCCAACAAAGCCAGAGAACGCCGTGGCGCTGGGAGCCAACACCAGCTTGGCCAACCATCAGACTAACATTTTGTGACAAGTCTGGACTCGTTGATTTCGAAGCCGACGGCACCCAGTTGTCGTTGCTTTTTGCTCCCTTCTCATCCCTTGCCCACCAACAAAGGGTTCAACAGTCGAGTCACGCAAGGTAGGGCAACCGTCTCTGCTGCGATCAACATCTGCGTCTATCACCAATCAACTGGCCCGTCCATAAGGCTCTGCGGGCTAGACCTGCCCTGAGGCGCGTGGTGAAGATTCGCCGAGATTGAAACACGGGCGGCGCCATGGCCGGCCGCGGGTAGATCCCAGCCCCGGCATCCAAAGTGCGAACCGGTGTCCCGATTCCCCGAGCCTGACGGGCCCGAGGTTGCCGACCTCTGTCGGGAGCCTCAACCGGCAGCCATTGATGATTGTCGATGAAGCTGTCTTGGTCTTTTGGAAGAAGAGTTTGGAGGATAGGCTGGTCTTGGGACCTCGGTTAAAACGTCTCCACAGACCTTCTTCTCCATCTTCCCCAGACGAGCTTCTGCTTCTCTGATACCCCCTCGGATACCACTGTTGGCAAGCATGCGGTCGTTGTCCTTGTGATGCCGTGCCTCTCAGCATGGCCGAACCCAGCGATCATCGCCCCAGCTGCCCCCCTCCTCAAGGCCTCCCCCGGGGCCTGAGCAATCACCCCTGTACCATACCGCCTGCCCAGGCCAAGTTCATGGGCACCCGGCCGGTGCGAGTGGCATGCTGCTTGGCGTGTATCTATTCATGGCACAGAAGCTGACAGGTTCGGTTCTTCAGGCAAGGCAATGCGAAGCGTTGGGAGTATCGTCAAAGAGGTACGAGATCACCAATTGGGCGAGCTGATGTCTGTAGCTCGGCCTAGTTGCTGGGACGGGAACCCTACCACGCATGGGTCGCTGACACTGGCCCGCTTGAGTTTCTGAAGGATCCGTGGCGCCTCGACAAGGTTGGCTCATCTGTTTCCCATCCACTGTCCGATGTCCGAAGCCCCCCGTTCACTGGTCACAAGCCGGCTCGAGAAGATTGTCGGCAGGTGAGATTTGGTCATCTCAAGTACGTCTGTGAGTGACATACCGTGGAATGGACAGCCTGCATGGGGGAAGAGACGAGAGAAATGGAGAAAGAAGGGGGCTTTTTGATATTTACGTAGGTCGAGACTCAGGTTGGGTTGCAAGGGCAGATCTCCTGAGACCTTCCATCATGCAGCAATCCGCGCCAACTACCTAGCTGGGTACCTCCTGCCTTGCTTGCCCAGCCCAACTCCCCGCCTTGCCTGCATTGAAGATTGGGGTGATTTGCCGGACCTTGTCGCCTAGGCAGGTACTTCCCACGCCTCCAGAACCACACCTCCTGGCCCTCCCCAGGTACCTACCTAGGCAAGCAGCTCATGGAGGTAAGGTAGGTCAGCACAGGAAGGTAGGATGGAGTTATTGGAATTGGCGTTTAAGCGATGTCGACCTATCTACCTTCCCTACCTACGACCTTGGTCGCCTTGCCTTTGCCTACCGACCTTCCTCGGGCAGGTAGGTGGTACCAGGTCAATCAAGCCGGAAGGTAGCTTCAGGCCCAGATGTACCTACCTGGGTACAGCCTGCTCCCACTCTTGTCCGTACCTGACACCCGGCAACGCATCTCTCGGTTGGCAGCTGTGGAAGTGGAAGGCCCAGTTGGCTGTGGCTACTAAGGTAGGTGCGGTGCAGTCAGTACCTTAATAATCAATTCTCCGCCACTGCCATCCGCATCAACCATCGAATCGTACTTGGCCATCTCCTTGTTACTTACTTATCACGACGCCTCCAATCTACACTCTCACCGCGATTTAACCTCTGATCTCAGCTCTTGATTGCGGTCCTCTCTTGGATCTCTATTTGGAATTCTCTGGGGAACTCGATTTTAGCTTCGTATTTGGCTGATTTCTTGAGTGTGTCTTTCTCTAGCTCGTTTCAGCTGTGTGTCCCTTCTTCGACTAGAAACTCTGGCAACGTCGGGTTTAGTTGTACCATCAACGACCTCGACATATTCTCCACCGCTGGGCCTCGAGTCAATCTACAATACCATACCATTTCGCTTCTCTGGAATATACTTTGGCTTTAGAATATTCTCCTCTTTTTTCTCTCCCGCCTCAGCCGCCCCGGCCCTTCGTCATCGAACCAGTTCGTTCTCGACCTCGACCTCGACCTGAGAAGTCCTTTCTCTCTGCGCCGCATCAGCCACCCTGATCTCTCAGTCGTGTATCTCGCCTTCGAGTCCACCGGGTATTGTCGACGGCGCCGCATTCTACTCTCTCGAGAACCCACGGATTAGGTCATTTCTCACCCGTGAACGGATTCGTTTTCGTTCGTGCCCGTTTCCTTTCGCACGAGGCGCCCCGTCTCTTCGCGTTGCCTTCTCTCCGCCTCAGGCTCGGCAGCGAACCAAATCCGGCTCTCTCGTGGGCGTGGATGTGGGTGGGGTGTGAACTTTGGCGACCTCTCTCGCAGTTTTCTCCATCACGACAACCCACGGCACTTCATTTCTTGGTCTCCCTCTCCCATTTCCCTTGGCGCCCTTCATTGCAACTCCAGCTTCACCCACGACTTGTTGGCCACCACTGACGGTTTCGTCCGAGCGAGGGCTTTGACCTCAGTCATTTCATTAGTCTCTTCACACGGATTCGGCCTCGAGAGGCTGCACGCCTTGTCTCTGTTGGTTCACTGCCCTGCCATATCCATCGCGTACTCCCCCGTCACCCGCTGGGTGGACCCATCCGCATTCCTTCTGCCAGCCAGCTCCCTGGAAGTGGTGGGCGACTGGACCTCCCGTCCCTCTTGTCCCCTTTGACTTGGTCGATCCACATACCTCATTGGACGCTGCAGCTTTTGTACGGATACCTGGGCTGTGTAAGTTTATCGACTCGACGCAAGTGATCTAGGCCGCCACTCACCCTGCCCAAGCTGCCTAGCTTTGACAACTGCCGCTCTCCATCCTTTCTCTCGTGCATACTTCTTGATGGCGACCCTCGCCAGTTGAAATTCGACGTCCATGTCCCTCACAGCCGTTGAGACTGCCGCGAAGAGTTCGCGGCGGCCTGATACAATGTCGGAAGCCATGTCAGAAGCCATGTCACGTCCATATGCCACCACAGCCACAAGCTGGTCCGATCCCCATTATGCTCCCCGCGGCTCAGTTCATCAACCACAAATGCAACCACACTACGATCACCAGCTGTCTTCTCCAGCGAGCATGTCAACTGGCGCCCCTGGCAGCCGCCGTCCCTCACAGCTGCAGCCCCCACGACCCGGTCATGGATACCAGTTGACCGATATGTCAACCGCTCCGCAGGTCTCACATCCTCCGCCTCCTCTCAGCGTGCCGTCCCATCACACTTCCAGTGGCACCCTCGACCAGCAAAGGCACTATGAACCCAAGGCGCATCCCCCACCTCATTTTTCTTCCCCTGCCGTTGAAAGACCAGACATGTTACAGGGCCGCCACATGTCACAACTCGTTCGGGTGCCCTCAATCTCAGAAAACCAGCAACCGTTTGGATACACGCAGCGTCCTCCATCAGTCGACATGCGTGCCATTCCGCGCTTCACCGGCCAGCAATTCCTCCCGACGACTGCTCCCATGATCAGCGGCACAAATCCAAATAGTCCCGCCGCCTCACCAACTGAATCGAGGCCAGATCCCATGAGAATATCTGACCTGCTCAGTCCTGGCGCCGGCAGCGGAAGTCGCAGCAGCAGCATCAGCAGCAGTAAACGTCTCGGAGATATTGATGCCAACTACAAGTTGAGGATCCGTCAGCAACCCGTAGCCGCTCGATCATGTGGCTTCGGCGAGAGGGACAGAAGAGTCGTTGATCCTCCCCCAATCGTTCAGCTCATTATTGAAGGACCCAACCTCACTCCAGAAGAGATCAGCAAGCAGCTACGTTACTGTCACTATGTGATGAGCTGCTCAATATACGATGAGAGTGGTGCCCGAGATGCATCTTTCATGCCTGAGGAGTACCGACAACAACGGCGGCTTATGGGTTCATTAGTCGGTGCCCCATTTGTCGGCAAAGATGAGCACGATGAAGAAGGCTGCTTCTTCTGCTTTCCAGACCTCTCCTGCCGCACGCCTGGCTCGTTCCGCCTCAAATTCAGCCTTGTAAAGATTGACCCAGCACGAGCAAGAGAGCTAAGGCACTTCCCTGTCCTCGTCGAGGCTAAAAGCGACGTCTTTACCGTCTATACTGCAAAGGATTTCCCGGGTATGCAGGCCAGTACGAGGCTGACCAAGCGCTTAAAGGAGCAAGGGTGTATCATCTCAATCAAGAAGGGCAACGACAGGTCAAAGAATGCAAGAGGTCACGACGACTCGAGTGATGGCGAGCCAGATGATGGCGAAACGTCCTCTCAAGGCAAGAGACGCCGCCGCTCGGCGCGATAATATATACTCTGGATTTTTCTGGCGTTTGGAAGGGCACAGGGCAAGCACCGGGACATACACGACAAGGAGGGATAAACTGGCTGCGTGGTCACTGACATTGTTTTGCGGGTTTCAAGTATCTTTTTTCAGAATGATGATAGCACTGGCATGCTCGGTATACCCACGACTTTTCTCTGTTTTCATCATGTCTGGTTTGGGGAAACGGCACAGGCATGACCCTGCTATATCGACAAGCAACTGATATACCTTACTATATATATCAAGAACGCTATTTTACACACGCGCGCAACTCGAACTCAGCTAATTCAAGAGAAACAAAGAGAGCGGTTATTCTCAAATCGTCCAACACTTTCTTGCACGCGGGTTAGGGGAAGTCAGTGGATGCGTCAGTGCGAAGGGCTCTCTAAGAGATGCATCATGACAGCGACCTGCATCTCACCACAGAGCCGGTAAAACACGTCCCAGAACAAGTTCTATTCTCTGGCCTCGCTGGTGGAGACATATCGATCGACGCTGTTCATCGCAGGGGAACACTTGCAGGCTGCTTAAGGAGTAGCTCTGTGGATACTCATGCGCGTATGCGGTCCGAGACCTGGCGTTGCTCTCCAGTCTCAGTCAGGGGAAGCTCTCCGGCTATCAGAAGATGACTGACGGGCTAGATCTGCACCTAGGGCGGCCCAGTGGCGAGTCTTTACAGTTGGGTACATGAAATAAGGTGTTGAGGTCACGTCGAGGGACACGATCATGGCCTCTCCCTTGCAGGTCCATGGCTGGATATGGATTCTATGTTTAACCATAATAAGCATGTGCTTGCGCGGAACGTGTGGAAGTATCGAGACACGATCAGTGCCGAGGACTTGCATTTCCGATTCAAGTCTCCATCATCGATTTGGAATGAAGTCTCCAATGGAAGTTTACGATGAAAAAGGTCTGTCTAATACCCGGCATCGAGACATAGAACGCATTTCAGCTGCAAAACTATAACGGGATGGTCAGCACGGTGACAGATACCCCGAGTCTTGCGTTGCGAGGAGCGCCTCGACGCCTTAGCCCACCCCATGAGGTATGAAATGTGCTCCATATTCTGTACCTCACAGCGATATGCATGCCCGATTACGGGTCATAAGCTGGGCAGGGAAATCTATGCCGCTGGTGCGACACATTCGCTACCTATTCTGAGTTCTCAGATCTCTATTCGGGAAGCCGAATCCATGATTCTGGGCTCGCCAATAGCAATCAAATGCAGGCTGTCAAATTGCGACGTCTGCAGAAGTGATAAGTCTCTTTACGCATTGATCCTCATGACATAGGGCCAGCCCGGAGTGGCATGCCCACATGTCTCAGAGCTAGAGGTGTCGCCAGCGGACAAGCGAAGGGTCGCCCACATTGGTCTGAGATCTCGCGGGCAAGCGTCGAATCAACAACATGAAGCGGCCAGGCGACCATTGGGACAACACAAATGAGGGAAGAGGGATGGTCCCGCAGAATGCGAGAGAAGATGGTGCCCTTACCCGTTTCGTGGGCCTTAGCAGGAACTCTCTTCATCAAAGCGTGCTGCCATAACGCGGCTCGACATGATTTGACTACGCTCACATTCCAGTTCCAGTCAACGGCGCTGTGATGCCCGTCTCTCCGCGTGTGGTTTAGGTTCCATATTGGGGTGGAACAACAGAGAGTAACCAGCCAGCTCATCCCTGTCGACGGCTTTGGGCTAACATTGTCGTTGAGGACAATGGATGTGCGACTGACGAGACTAGTTATCTCACTACAGTGAGCGACCCCGTACTAGTGGCTTGGGGAGCATGATGAGAACAACTCAATATGACAGATCATGACGACTAAATCGGATCAAGGGGGTGCTGATGCACCAATGCTCAATTGGAAGTAGGGTGCAATGACGACGACGAGAACACAAGGAGGATATGAGCACAAGACGACATAATGTCTCGTCGAAAAGTTCAACGTCTTTTCCCGCGAGAAAGAGCATGAGGGCACAAGATCCAGGTGGCCGGCATCCTTGCACACCACCCTGCGGTGATCGTCGGTTTTACAGCATCACGACAGCTTCGCCTCATGGCAACCAAAGAAGCTATGACCATACTGTATGCGTCCAGTCCGTTTCCCGACGCATGCAAAACGGGTCGTCCCAGGGCCACCCCGCACGGGTGCAACCACGCGACGAACCGGGTTTTGCGCGGACCGCTGCCATCGATTTACTAGTCAGGTTTGACTGTTGGCTGCTTTCAACTGTGCCTGGAGCGAGCGTAAGGAGGACCCATCGCCGACGAGAGTTAACCCACCACTGACATCGACGGGAGGTTAGCTCCGACGCCCATGGCATGTGTTTCAAACCGTCGTCGACCTACCTCCTTTGACTGACCCTCACTGTCAAGAGTTGAAAATGAACGGATACTCGGTAACAAGCCCGGCTTTCCATGGCTGAGAGAACAGACAAGATGGATGGAGCTAGGTGAGAATCCGCCAACCAGAGCTCAGATCGAGATAGCTCGAGTTGCGCGCTGTCTCGCATGGTTGAGACATTGAGCCACGGGTACCTGCCCGTGCCTTGTCGACATTGCAATCCGGGTGGAGGGGTCTTGATGTCTCAACGAATAGGCCATGGCCGCGATGACTGCATATATGCATATGCATTCTGCATTTTGCCTTGTGCATTCTGCAGTGTGAGCTGATAATGGTTGGCGTCGTGGGTTCGGGCGGATCAACGAGGTGGGATTGCACCGAGCTGAGCATCGAGGCGCTGACAGCTGACACCCTGTACAGCAGCTGAGAGCAGCTGGTCATCGTACTAGGCCCTACGAAGCCCTACGGAAATAAAGAGTCACGGTGGCGAGGCTGCCGCCCTTTGGCCAAGAGCTTGTTGCGGGCATCTACGGCACGGACGCCATCAGTTCTGCAACATTCTGTGTAACCAACCTACCTCCAATTTCAGCAACTCGGACCATCCCTGCTCATCAATGTCTTGGCGAGGTCCCCTTGCTCCAAGCCAATGGAGTCGCTTTCTTCCTCCGGACGGATATTATTGCTTATGCACCTAGTATCTAGATGAGCAGACGGCTAATCTCATTGATCTCCGAGATCTGCAGCTTGTCCCCGCAGCCAGCGACGAGCCCTGTTGAGTGGCAGGCGGGTCGAAAAAAACACCGCCGGTATCAGCACCAAAATTGTATGAGGAGAGCGGCGGTGATTTCTTCGACCCGCCTGAGTGGGTGGCAACTTGTGCGAAAATTCGCCATGAAAAGAAGAAAAACCCTTGGCCATTCCTAGCTCGGTTGGACCTGGTGCGATGCCTTGACGGCATGTTCTTGGTGGCCCTCGCCGGCCGATACCGGGGGAGATGGGGGAAGAGAGAAGGACAGAAAGAAGGGCCGTGGAATTATCACAGAGACGCCCAAAGACTTGGCCCCAAAACATTCCAAGCTGGAAGGGCAGAGCAGAGCAGTGAATGTTCTAGCGGCACACGAGGGGCACGGCAGACACGGACGGGTACGGGCGCGGCCATGGCCATGGCCATGGGCACGTGTTAACCACAAGTTGACAGCATGTTTTCCGAGCCGTCGATCATGCCAAGGTCTGGAGAAAGGTGTGAGACCTGTCTCTCAGCCTCTGAGCACGGCGGCAATTTTGGCGTTGCGCCTCCATCTGCGCCCGCGTTGCGCCCCCGCGCCAGCAATACCCATCCCCAGGAGGCTCTATCCCTTTTGGTGCTCCTCATCGACTCTTAGCCCTACATGGGGCTCCTCACCGGTGAGCCCAACCCCCCTTGACGGCAGCGGCTTTGGCTGTCTTGTGTGATGTTGGTTGGACTAAACAAGGTTGGTTGCTCTTGACAGTGGCTAGCTCCTTTGAAGGGTATTCCGAAACCAGCAACTGTCATCTCTCTCACACTTCCTGTCTCTGTCCCTGTCTTTCCCAGGCTCCATGCATCTTCACTTGAAGGGGGGTGTCGGAATGGACAGCGCCACTTGGCATGTGACAAGTCGGATTGGAGAATGGCAAAGTGCACTGCGGCTATTGAAGCCACTCCCCGGCTCGTGACATGAAAATGTCCAAGTATTTCCCAATTCGCCAGAGACGGCAAGATACGACTCTGAATCAGAGAGCAAAGGGAAAAGCTATTTGATCTTGTTACAAAATGGAGGAATCAGCGTCTCTCTTGGTTGCCTCCAGTGAGACTATGGATCGAAGCAGGGCCTTGGCTCTCGGCCGAACACAACGAGGGTTGCGCCGCGTATTCGCACCAACAGCAATGCTTTCAGCAAGAGGATAGGCCGGTCTAATTCTGCCTAGACACGCATCCACTACCAGTGACGAAGGAGATTATGACACTTGACATCCCATGCCGCGGATGGTGAATCTAGAAAATGAGAGGCCGAGATAAGGGTAGGCCATCGGCTTTACGGGAAGAGTACCCGCTGGTTGCAATAGTAGGTCTCTCTAGAGGAGCCAATGGGTCATCAGAGGATCCAGCACGGCGTCAAGTGGGCTTAAAGCTATCAGGTTTTAAGAGTCAGGATGCATGCAGGATGATACCCGGGCGTTCATGCATGGTTGATCCATGCAGACGCGGAACTCTTTTCTGGCGACTCAGACTATTTCTCATGATGCAATCGCCTACTTGCTTTCTTTCTATCCCGCCTCTTGTTGAGGTGTTGGGTGAGCGGGTAGTGGAGGTGAGGCGATGTGAGGCGGGACAAGGCGAACCAAGTGTCTCAACTCGACTGGGCCAGGATGACATGGATGACATGGCGCCTTCTCTCCAGAGCACCCTTTTCAGAGGTCCGTTACATTCAGTTGGGATTCTTGGTCTCTGCAAGAATGATAGGAGCCATGGTGGCGTGTCGTACTGCAGAGAGGGAACTCGGGAATTTCATATCCAACAGACGCCCCGCAGGAGCCAGATGATCAAGAGAAGATACATTTGGGGGTACGACAGAGCGATTCTGAAATTCTCAATGACGTGGCCATGTCTATTAATCCAATGGTGTTTGCTTGGAAGACTGGTAGCCTTGGCCATCATTGCTACCGGCCATGTTGGTCCAAAATGCGGTTGAGTTCCATGTTTGGGTGGCTCTTGACGGGGCGGTTCCTGAGGAGGGTCGGCAGGGTAAGCTGCATGGCATCACGATTGCAAATGGAAGCACTTGCAGCTCGAAAACTGAATTATATTCACGTCCCCGGAGACATTAAAGTTACTCTTGACGTGTAGTGGTCCATATTTGACCCCTCGAGTATCGTCGCAGTCATTACCTGGCCCCCTGCCAACTTCAGAGTTGTGGTGTTGATATTCATTCCCAAGGATCGACAGTATATTGCTCCAGTTTCTCATATGTAGCCCTTCTCATCTCATGATACTAGTTTAGCACTTTTCACAGTTTGGGAGCGGTGTCCCGTGGGCCGTAGTATTGGATAGACGCAACCACAGGACGCTTCGCATGCGGACGAGCCACTACGAGCCGTTACGATGTACTATGAAGATAGCAGAAATAATCAAACAAATGTGCAGAAGCATTCTAGTTTCCCGAATATGTCGATTCGATGGTTTCGCCCTTGACATTGGGCGATATCTGGACATGTACCCGGTGGGAGGGTAGGACTCCAGGTTATGGCATTGTATCCAACTTCGACAGGTGGTGATTAATTGAGTTGAGTCGGCCTGACCAGACTCGAATGCCCTTTTCAATGAACATCTAAAATGTAACATATAATAACTACGTAGACAAGCCCGTCCTCTGGTCCCTTCATCAAGGACAACCGTTCTATCCCCCTCGGTATCTCCATCACACTTGCCGAGCATCACAAGCGGATCTTTCTTCTTGAAGCTTTAGATTAGTGACAGGGAGGCAATAGTCTCTGCGACTATGTTTCTTCCAAAATTAGTTCGCCTGGTGCTGTCATGATGTGTTTGTCTTCTCAGAGAGACTTGCCAAAGTGCACAATCAACCCTTTTTGAAAGGCGGGAAGTTGGACAATCAACATGTTCTCATCTTCTGAACTTATCAAGATGGTTTTTACCTTACCCTAGAGGACATGCAAACCTCGCTGTGTGTTGCTAGGCCTTTGTGGAATCCGTTATCAGACAGATTACAAACTTTATCGACAGTGACCTGGCATAACATCTGCCCCCATCTTCGGGAGCGTGTGACATATGACACGGCAGCTTAGTGGGATTTAGTCCTAGTATTTAATACATCTATTAAAGGAACGGGATTCAGAGCATATGCGTCGACTATACGGGTGAGAAGGGGTAGTTGTGAATGAAGACCCAAGTAGACAGCGTGCAAGAGATGGGGGCAAGATGATAGGCGAAAGGGGCTGGTGATGCCTAAGATGTCTAATTTGTTGTTGCAAAATATGGATATAGAAGAGCGCAGAAGACGGTAACAGGGAACCCGGGTATGAGGGTGTTGACGGCGGGTTGCTACCCTAATGTGTAATGTAGCTACTGAGGGTCAAGCGAGGCCATATGTCGAGAGGCTTTGGGGGATTCCTAAACCTGGTGAGGGCTTTACCAAGCTTAATAACAACCACAAGATCCGAACCCTTGTCCCAAGGCTGGGAAAGTAAATCAAATAATTCGTTGCTGCCTACCTGATGGCAGATGACTCGGCCATGGCAACTCCCTTTGCCCACTACGCCTTTTCGGCCCTGATTCTCTCTCCCCTGTCAACGAAATTACTGATCTTACCATCCGTCTTTAGCGATGACGCCCAGCACACGTGAAGACCCGAGGTACCGAGGTCGCTTGGGCTCAAGTCGCGGGAAGTGAGCGTTCTAACAAGCAAAGAGAGTGAAATGATGGACAGCTTGACAGGAGAGAAAGGGAGAACAGGATGGTAGAGAAGGATGTCGACAAAGATATTGCCGCCCCGTTCGATGAAAGATCGGCTACCTACAGGCAAAACCTGGCACAGACAATTCCCCATCAAGAGTGTGTAACGGTTGGCCTCGCACAAAGCTCCCTGGGCTGGCCGGCTCGAGTTGCCCCCGTACTCGACGGCCCCCCTCATCTCATCCATCAATCGATCCTCAAGATGAATTCCGAAGCGAAGGATCGGGCCCAGGGTTTACAGGTTCATCACGGGGGAAGATGGGAGATGCAGCATGCCGAGGGCCACCGGATCGGGCAGCTGCTTCATCGAAGACCCTCGTCCCTCAGTGTCAGATCCCGAACCCCTGGCCTAATTGCGCCGAGTCTTGGAAAGAGGGGAACCGTAAGTAACTTGGCCTACCTTGCGGGTGACTGCAGCCAGCCTGTCAAAAGATGCTGGTCGAGGACGAGCGGCCAGAGGGTGCGATGGGGTCGAGGAAGATGTTGGACTCATCAGCAGACTACTATCGAAGACGGACCTGGAAGCAAGCTGCCGTGGCTGACAGAGCGGTGTATGACGTGGAAAGACGGGAGGCAATGGATTTGAGTCGCTGTCTCCTTACTCTGGGCCAGACTACCCTTGATCGAGAAGGGTTGGTAGGGCTATGTTGAGTCGACCAGGCAGTGCAGTGGGATTACATGTTGGTAAGCATTTCGAGCTCGTCGCTGGTCTCGACCATGGAACTAGACCAAGAATGACGGTAAAGCAGCCCATATAGGAGGAGGCTAGAGTCAATGGTAGTAGCAATCACCAAATGCTATAGCCTCATCGGAAGAATCTGGCTTGATCCGATCTCGAAGGCAACGTGACAATCGAGACTCGCCGCATAAAAGTGTGGAAATGACGGCCAGGTGTCATACCCACATCAACAATAGACTAGAACCAAACTAGAAGCTTTGCTCTCTGGAAATAGGGATGAAGAATAAGGGGGGCTGCGAGTGGCCGGACCGAGCGGTTGGGTCTTGAGTTGGCAAGGCAGATCCAACCTTACGCATCCCGAATTCTCGGTGTGGTAAGGCAAGACTCGGGGGGATTGGAAGGGACGAAAAGCTAAGCGAGGGCGAAGCGAAACAATGTAGGGCCTGGATGGCCTCGGCCAAGTCGGGGGTCGGATGAACATGAGGCCTCGATTTGCTGTCGTCGTGATGAAAGCCAGGATCATTTCAGCTCGGGTCTTTTTCTTTTTTTTTTCTGGAGGATTGACGTTGGTGGGGCCGGTCAATCAAGAGGAAGCACCCTAGCGCGTTTCAGGCCTTTTCAGTGGGTCCCTCAACGTTGGCAACTTTGCTGGAGGGCGCCTGTAGGAGAAGCCAAAAGCCTCTGAAGCTTTTAGCGAGCTCGAGGCGCTGTCGATTGGCGCTGAGATGCTGCTAGTGCATGTGCTGCCCCTGGCTAAATCGTTGCCCGCCGTGAGCTTATCGCCATGAATGACGAACCATCGAAAACGGGTTGTGAGTCTCCATGAAAGGGGAAGAGTTTTGTTGAAGCAGTGTTTGTTTGCTTTTCAAAGAAATATTCACAGCCCAGCTGAATAGAGGGTTGTCGACCTTGAAACACCCGCTCCGTTTCGCGACATGCATCTATACAATCCCTGCCGTAGGTCATATCACTGACTTCTCGGGGGTCGGGAATAATGGCCGTTGAAGCGCTGTGAATTAGACACCCGACCCCTGCTTGTTCCAGGTCGCTGATCTGCAGGCACTTTCACAGCGACCCTGTAATCTCCATGATCTGCTGCGTCAGAGGCTGGCGGCCCGATCCTGGCCTCTCCTCCATTGAAAGAACTGACAGCTTTGTTCTCCTTCTCGTGAGACGGACGAGCTGCAGGTCGTGCAACGGGTCCTCTTGCTGCTCAATCACATTTCTTGTGCTATGAAGCAAGCAGGGACATGGACGTTGTCGAGATAAGGCAACCCATCCCATCCTGCAGCAGCCACCTTCAACCGTAGCCGGGCTTTTTGACGGTTACACGGAGCGCCAGCGCATCACCGCCATGTGTGCTTCCACGATCACCCACCCGTCACCGCAAATGCATAGACGCTTGTAGGCCTTGGCTTTGGTGGCCTCAAGGTCCCCCTTGTTAGGCCATCCATCGTCGGGGCGGCGCCAACGGTCCCCGGGGAGGAGGGGTTTGTTAGCTCAGCTCAGATGCAGGTACAGCAATTGAAGGATCGGGATGGATGCCAAGAAGCGGCCGACCTTGGTTCGTTTCACTGGTCCTCGCCATGGTGACCCCATTCAAGAGCAGAGGGCCCTTTTTGACAGCCTGGTCAGCTGGCACGCTGCACCCGGCACTGCGCATAAGAAGTCGGATGTGGCGTGAGGGCATCTAGCCAATCCTCTTTCATTATCTTGCTACACTAGGATGAGGCCGTGGCGGCTCTTGCGACCCCTGAATTGGTGGCGGCCTAGTGATGGACCCTACCCTTGGGCTAGGCCCATGCAACTCCATCTCATCCATCGCTCGCTTCGATAATCGAGGCAAAAACCCAACAGGAGATACTCGCAAACCGGTCGCCAGCTGCTGGTCAGGGCCCGGTCTGAACTCAGCAGCCTTATGCCGTAGCACGCACTCAAACGCCTAGCAGGGTCTTTGTCCCCTCTCCAAACGGTCTGCTTACCTTGAGTTACCTTACTCCATGGTGGATTTGCCAAGGTTCTCCCCCCCGTTCACACAAGACCCTCACTTCACCCTCCTTCGTCCAACCTACTTCTCCTCTTTATCCTTCCACACGCTCATTCTTCTTTTTTCTTCCTTTTCCCTCTCTTCACCTTCGTACACCGCAAAAGCAGCTGCTGGGCACGTCCGCTCTCTATTCTTCTTCATTCGTTTCCTAAAACAGGCTCTCCCCGCGATATCCTGTTTGTTCCCCTCTTTTCGGCTCCCCGTCAACCTTCTTCTCACCGTCCGCTCTCTGATTCAGTGGCCGGCCCTTTGGTTGCGACACATTCATTCTTCCAATCCCACAGGTGTTCCGGTATCACCTGCGCTGTTTCCTCTCCCCCGCCTTTTTTGCCCGTCTTCAACTTCTGCTCCCTGCTTCTTCTCCCCCGCGAGGTTCGCAGCAGGTTTCATTATTGGTGTCCAGAGTCCCAGAGACACTGACTCCAAGATCAACACTTTTTACACTCTTTTCTGCCTGGATCCCGATCAAGGTCTCGCCAGGGCCCGCCGTTTGAAACACACAAAACTCTCCGAGATACGAGATTCATCAACCACCAAGTCATCATGAAGTACACTCTCGCCACCGTCGCCGCCCTGGCTGGTGTCGCCTCTGCCGCTCACGAGGATGGCACCTTTGCCGTCTTGCGCTTCACCAACAAGCAACTCACCAAGGGTCGCATGGATCCCATCCTGTTCCCCGGTCAGACTTCCACCCACGTCCACACCATCATGGGTGGCAGCGCCTTCGGCAAGAGCTCAACCGGAAAGGACCTTGCTGGTTCCAAGTGTAGTAACGCTCTAGTCAAGGGTGACAACAGTAACTACTGGTTCCCCTCGCTCTACTTCCGCGACCCCAAGACTGAAGAGTTCGAGTCGGTTGAGTTTGACTACTTCAACGCCTACTACTTGTAAGAATCCTACCCTGACCAACCAGAGCCTCTCAGCACGCTCCTCGACTATACAGTGCAAGCTCTAACAGCAGTCTCAGCTTCGAAAAGACTCATGACGACATCAAGCCTTTCCCTGTTGGTCTTCAGATAGTTGCGGGTAATAGTATGACCCGCACTATGCCCAAGACCGGCGCCAAGGCCAACCTCGACCCTTCCAAGGGACCTGTCAACGCCGCCAGAATCACCTGCCCTCGCCTTGACAACATTTTCGTGCCTCCCTCTTGGGACCCCAACTCCGATGGCACCACGGCTGGTGTCGGTGACCCCAACAACCTGGGTGAGGGTGTGGGTTTCCCTGACAGGACTTGCGATGGCAAGTACTCGCCTCTGCGGGCTGACGTTCACTTCCCGTCCTGCTACAACCCCGATGCCGGCCTCACCGACTTCAAGAACAACATGGCTTACCCCGAGGACAACGACGGATATCTGGACTGCCCCAAGGGCTGGATTCACGTGCCTCACCTCTTCTATGAGGCTTACTGGCACACCGAGAAGTTCGCCGGCCGCTGGGAGGAGGGCAAGGGCGAGCAGCCTTTTGTCTTTTCCAACGGTGATGTCACTGGCTACAGCAACCACGCGGATTTCATGGCTGGCTGGGACGAGGACCTCCTGCAGCACATCATTGATACTTGCGACACTGGTACTGGCGGTATGGACAACTGCCCTGGCCTCACCTACGGCCTGAACAAGGGCGACTGCACCATCGAGTCCGAGGTTGACGAGGAGGTTGACGGTACCCTGAGCAAGCTGCCCGGAAACAACCCTCTTAGTGGATGGGCGTACGGTGACAGCGGCAGCCAGGGATCCCCCTCAACCAGTGATGATGATAACGGCTCTTCCAAGGCCCCTGTTGCTTCTGCTACCAAGTCTGCTTCCGATGACAAGACGACCGCTCCCGAGGTTCCCAGCGCTACTGGTGCCGAGTCGTCCGCCACCGTTGCCGCCGCCGAAGAGGAGTCCACTTACGCTCCTCAGCAGCCGACCGAGGTTCCCGAGACTGTCCCTACTTCTCAGGCTGTCGTTGAGTCTGAAGCTCCTACTGCTCCTACCGCCCCTACCGACGCCCCCAAGCCCACCAACGTGTTTGGAAAGCCTGGAAAGGGCAAGAAGTGCAGGCCCAAGATTCACACCGTCTGGAACACCGTCACCGTCACCCAGACTTCCAGCGCCTCCGAGCAGACGGCGCCTGTCTACAAGAGGGATCACATGCGACGACATGCCCACAACCACGGCAGTGGCCGCAACCATCTCGGCCGCCGCAGCCACCGTCACTAAGTTGATTCTTTTATGGGCTTTCACCTGTTAGGGTGGCCTGAACAGTTCTTGTGTTGTTGCTTTTCATGACATTTCAAATAAAGAAAGGGTGCATCTGCGGAGCATCTTTGCATATGGGGTCTGGCGAACATGGGCTAGACTGATATAAGATCGGCGATCTCTAGAGAGAGAAATCTTGATCAAACACGCATCGTGGATCTGGGAAAAGAAAGAGAGAGTTGGATGGTTCGCTTCTTGACATGTACATTTTGAAGGACATAGTTTCGCTTCTCAAGGGCCGCACGCGTGCGTACGTACCCTTAGCCCGATATGAATCCAGGGCGCCCGAACATGATGATGACCAGAAGTTGTTGATGGTGAAACTACGTGATGTAACAGCTGTGGTGTCTGATGTTTGCCGGCAAGTGTTGTGTGCTCCCAGTTGATTATGTTTCGAGCAAGTTGAAGCGGAGTGTGACCATGTCACTGAGATACCTTCCTTACCTGTGTAATCAGTCTTTATATCCATTGAACAACGTCAAGCACATTCTAAACCCAGTCTGTGTGTGTCCTTGAACGGTCATGTTTGAGTCGTAGGGTAGGTATCACGGCACTTACACGGGCTTGAGGTCAGCGGGTAAATCTCGGCAAATCTCTAATTACCCAACCGCCTTTCTCAAAGCTCAGCTTCATTTTTCTTCAGCAGTCCTCATCAGCAACTTCAACCATCTCTGCATCGCCTCAAAAATGTCTCTCTACCATGAGGCGGCAGAGGTTCTATCGGGATCATCTTCACAGGGAGGAAGTCTCAAGTCCCGAGTCTTCAAGAAGAAGAATCTGAAATCTTCACCCAATCAGGTTTACGCGATCATCCTCGAGAGCTGCAAATGGAGTCCAGTGCTGAAGGAGGTGATTGAGAAGTCTGAGCTTCTCAAGCTTGAGCGCAAGGTAAGATATGAACACGTCGATTCATACCAAGACGGAATTTTGGCTAATCTTTGGAACAGCTCACCCCTATTCTGTCATTACTTCTCGTACATGACCTCTTATTGGCCAAGAGGGGGATCGCCCTCCCGCAAAGTCATGGGCTTCGTGCATCCATTGAACGGCACAAGGCGAGGCTTAATTCAGAATTCAAGCTTGCTCGGCTCCGAAGGAAGATGCCGACGCTCGAGGCCCTGAAGGAGCAGATCGAGAGGCAGTCAGCTGGCGAGGAAGCGAACTACCCGAGGTGGGTTCGCGTCAACGCGGTGAAGAGTACCCTGGAAGACCAGCTGGAGACGACCTTTTCGACCTACGCGAGAGCCAGCTCGATCCAGGAAGTTGTCACAAAGTCGGGAAAATTCCTCTACATCGACCCGCACGTGCCGAATCTCCTGGCCATCACCCCTGGAATCGACCTGACCAAGACGGAAGCCTATGCATCAGGCAAGATTATCCTGCAAGACAAGGCATCGTGCTTCCCGGCTTATCTGTTGGACCCCCAGTCAGAAGACGGGGATCTGATTGATGCGTGCTCGGCGCCTGGAAATAAGACTACGCACCTGGCGGCTATTCTCAAGGAACACCGACCCGAGTTTGATGCACCGGAGCAGACGATTTATGCTTTCGAAAAAGACCCCAGGCGGGCACAGACGCTCGAGAAGATGGTCAAGACTGCGGGCTCCAGGCCCATGACACAGATCGGATTTGGACAGGACTTTTTGCAGGTGAACCCCGAGTCTGACAAATACAAGTCGGTCGGGGCTCTGCTCCTGGATCCGAGTTGCTCAGGGAGTGGCATTGTCGGACGAGATTCAATGCCGGAACTCCATCTACCAGACAGCCCTGCAAACACGGGGAAAGGGGCGGCTGCCAAGTCAAACAATCGCAAGAGGAAGCATGACCAGGTTGAACAACCTGAGAAGGTCATCATCGACGACGACGGGAACGAGACCGTTCTGGCGTCGGAAAAGGATTTGGAGGCACGGCTGGATGCTCTATCAGGGTTCCAGCTGACCCTTCTTCAGCACGCGTTTCGATTCCCTTCGGCGAGGAAGATTACATACTCGACGTGTTCCGTCCATATGCAAGAGAACGAACGTGTCGTCACGAGGGCTCTCGAATCTAAGATTGCCAAGGAGAGGAACTGGCGCATCTTACGACGGACCGACCAGGTCTCCGGTATGCGAGAGTGGCCCGTCCGGGGCCTACCCTCGGCATGTGGGGACCAGACAGACGTGGCGGAGGCCTGCATCCGCTCCTACAAGGACGACGGGCAGGGTGTCATGGGTTTCTTTGTGGCTGCATTTGTAAGAGTTGGTGCCCAAGAGGACGCCGAAGCTGCAGATGACGACGGCCCCTACATGCGGGACGAGAACGGTGCCATTATTCGAGATGTTCTTGGCATGCCCGTCTTGAAGTCGACTGGCGAACCTGTCTCGTTGACTGCAAGAGACGAGGACGAGAAGAAGGAGGAGGAAGAGGAGGAAGAGAAGGAAAGCGAAGATGAAGAAAGTGAAGACGATAGCGACGATGACGACGTTTCAGAAGGCTCCTCACACTTGGCACCAGGTTCGAGTCATCAAGATAACGTGGAGAACATGGAAGAGGAAGAATGGCAAGGCTTTGGCGACTGATCCGCTGTGACGGCCAGTGGCAAGGATAATATGCATCGGAGCTTCCTAAAATAATGGACTGTGAAGGGACGTGATGTTACGAACGGCTGTAATGCGGCTCAAAGCTAGGGCTGAATCAACAACGGTGTGTGTGGGTGGATTTCTAAGGCAGAGTCATGTCGCCTGATGTTCGAAATCCGCGATAAAGGAGGACAATTCCAAGGCAATGATCGGCGGTCGGCCAGTCTTGACGCCCGAAATCCGTCACGGGTCCAACATTCTATTCTTTCTATCTTTCTGAGACAGCCGCTAGGACAAATCCTCCACGAGGGAACGGGGGTCAAGCAGGGAGACGGGGGGTAATGATATCGGCCGGCCGGCGGCTCCGTGCCCTGAACGATAGCGAAAACGAAATGAGCCGAGGCAACTTTTTTTTCTTATCAGTCAGAGAATTGAAGCGAGCGGGATCGAGGCTCAAAAAGACAAGGTTATCGACAAAGTTTGGTCTCTAGCGCGTGGGACAACGTGGGCGCGGATCATTCCTACTGGAGCATTACAGTAAAAGCCGCTTCGGATCCGAATCACGGACGAGACTCGAGTCGGCATTCGGAACTTGGCGTCGTGGCGTTGCCCCTAAGCCAGCGGGTTCGCCGTCAAGAACGTCCACTTTAATCCCGTCGGCGAGCTGAGATGAGATGAGATGGGTCAAACTCCACGCGGCTGAGCCCACGAGGGAGAAGCACCATAATCGCCGTCGGACTTTCTGACCGGGCGGGGGTCCTCTTCTTTGCAGGCTTCTAGTTGGTCCTTTACCTTCTATCGACTGGGAACCTCCGACAGGGACGGCATGTTTCCGAGGCTCGCCGGGGCTCCTGGGACGGGACAGAAAAGACGCGAGATGAGGCAACAACCTGTAAACGATGTCGCAAGCCGGGATTGAGAGACATGCCAGGCGCCGGGCCCCCGATCTTGCATGCACCCATCTCTGTTTTGCCTAAATAGTCATCAACTCCGACCGCAGTGCCCACAAACGGACGACAGAAACGTCAGAGCCTCGCTCAAAAGTCGGCGACCAGGAGGGCCCGAGATCTATTCGCATCTTTGTTGGTCTAGAGACCCCCCCGTCAACCCAGATTGTTGGGCGTTCTGGTAGCATCTAGTGGATCTTGATTAACAATGCATCTGGGACCCAACGGGCGAGATCCCCATGGCATATATATCTGCCTCCCGCCGTGCTGGGTCTCGGAGACGGATGAGATACTTGGACGCAATCCATATGTGCAACTGAGCCTGATACCCTGGCTAGTTCATCCCAACCAAGGACCGCCGATCCGGATCCCATCTCGAACGACTGCAGTGCCTAGTATCACCTCCCACTGTGTCCTATCGCCATGACTGCAATTACACAACCCGAGTCCAGGCCGGGATCGTCGTCGTCCTCGGTGACGGCCAACGAAGTCGACGTCGAGAACCAAACAGTTCAGACCAAGGCCTCACACTTTAACCTCATCTTTGACCAAGTCGGCCTCGACGATGCCGTCCTCAACCACAAGTACGCCGGTGAGGGTACGACCGAGTCCCCCTATCTCGTCGACTTTCTCCCCAACGACCCTCGAAACGCCATGAACTTTTCCCAGACCAAGAAGTGGGCCATCACTATCCTACAGGCCATCGCGACGCTCGCTGTCGCCTTTGTCAGTACCGCCTACTCAGGCGGTCTCACTGATATCCTGATGGACTTTCATGTATCGACCGAGGTTGTCATTCTCGGCATCTCCATGTTCGTCCTGGGCTTCGCTATCGGTCCCCTTTTCTGGGCACCTCTGTCTGAGCTTTACGGCCGGCAGATTCCTTTCTTCATCTCTTATATGGCTTTGACGGCGTTTAACGCGGGTGCTGCTGGTGCACCCACCATGGCTGCTTTGATCGTTCTTCGATTCTTTGCCGGTTCTTTCGGCTCCTCGCCTCTTACTAACGCTGGTGGTGTTATTGCCGATATGTTTGATGCCAAGCAGCGTGGTATTGCCTCGGCGCTGTTTGCCATGTGAGTAGACTCCTTGCAATCTTGTAGAAGTAAACTAACGGATGTGAATAGGGCACCTTTCCTTGGTCCTACTATTGGTACGTCAAGTTCCGATGCGGAATGAACTACGCAAACTAACATGGCACTTTAGGTCCTATTGCTGGTGGTTTCCTTGGCGAGCACGAAGGCTGGCGCTGGATTGAAGGCATGATGGCCATCTTTACCGGTATCGTCTGGATTGTCAACTCGCTTCTCATCCCCGAGACCTACGCCCCTTATCAACTCCGACGCCGCGCTGCCGCCCTCTCAAAGGCGACTGGCAAGGTCTACATTGCCAAGATGGATGCTGGCCGCCCTCACACGAGCGTCGCTACGCAGTTCAAGGTGGCTCTTTTGCGACCCTGGATCCTGCTCTTCAAGGAGCCCATCGTCTTGCTCACCTCGATTTACATGGCCATCATCTACGGCACTCTGTACCTCTGCTTTGCTGCTTTCCCTATTGTTTTCCAACAGGGTCGTGGATGGAGCCCTGGTAAGGGAGGCCTCGCCTTTATTGGTATCGCAGTGGGCATGCTGTTTGCCGTCACTGGTTCCATCATGGACCAGAAGCGATACATGCGTGTGGCTGCTGCTAATGGCGGCCATGCGCCCCCCGAGGCCCGACTTCCCCCTACGCTTGTCGGTTCTATCCTGATTCCTGTCGGTCTGTTTTGGTTTGCCTGGTCCAACGGAAGCGACGTGCATTGGATCGTTTGCATCATGGGCTCAGCTGTCTTCTCTGCTGGCCTTGTGGTGGTGTTCCTCTCGCTAATGAACTATCTCATTGACTCTTGTAAGTTTCAGCTCCCAACTTGTCTCTACTCTGCAGCGGGCTAACCTGGTCTAGACGTTATCTTTGCCGCATCGGTGTTGGCCGCAAACTCGGTTCTCCGATCAATCTTTGGTGCCGCATTCCCGCTCTTCACCAAGTACATGTACGACGACCTCGGTATCCACTGGGCCAGCTCGGTGCCGGCCTTCCTGGCCATCGCGTGTATCCCGTTCCCGTTTCTGTTCTACAAGTACGGCGAGACCATCCGGATGAAGTGCGAGTTTGCTGCTGAGGCGGCCAGCGTCCTCCAGCGGATGCGCAACAAGCACGAGGAGATCACGGAAGACCAAGCCGTGGCTGAAGCTGAAGAGGCCGAAAAGGAACGCCGGGCGAGCAATGCTCTCCGCCGAAGCATGTCAAGAGTTCACACCAACGCGACTCACTAAGTTGATGATAACCAACAGCGGTAACAATATTTTGATATAACCTTTTTTCTTCAGCACAAGCCTCCCTCCTCTTTCAGAAACGAGACACGACTACCATTTCATACCTGAGCGCCACGCTCGCTAATATTCCCTTGACTTTTTCTCTTTTTGTGCGTGTTTCTTTATTCGGACCCGGAATCCGGGTGGATCTTGTCAGCCTCAGCGCGCCACTCTGCGGGAGCGATTATGGGGCCACATGGGATGGCGTTTACGGTTTGGGAAAAAGATCCGTGGATAGCTTCATAGACTGGGATAGATAGGGATAGAGGCTTTGACCCCCGTGCTGGGATTGGAAGCATTTGCATGGCGCAAGCTGAGGAGCAGATAGTCAGAGAGATATAGACCAACCAAACAATCGAAACATTCTACTGTACCCGTTCAGCCCAGGCCTCGAGATCGACCGAGATGGAGGCGATGCCCAAACCGCCGGGATGGCCCTGTTGGTGCTAACTAGGCTCTAGTGGCGCTATCTCTACGTAGCCCGGCAGATAGTCTGACCAGCTAGTGATCCAGCAAGACAACAACCAACAGCGAGGTGCAGCAATTCCGCACTTTGGTATGCCGACGGAACCGCTCAGCTTGCGTAACCATTACGGGGTACGAGATTTGTTGATTGTTTTGAGGGAAATGAGTTGCTGACGAGAGTTGCAAAAGGGTTAGGAAGAGATGGTGAAACATGGATCAAAGGTTTAGTCCAGCTGATACACGTGCGGAATGCTTCCAAACTCTTGGCAACAAGCCTTGGCTTGACCTCGACATCAACAATCCAATCCACCTCATCGCTTGTGGCTGGCGGAGATCGGTATTCAAACCAACCAGCGAAAGACAAAACGGGGATCGGCCTCGCCGAGATGCAGAAACCCAGTGGCTGAGATTACGGGAGGGAACAGCAGGGGTCTGACGCTGTAGGGCTGACTTCCTTGACCGTTGATCAATGATGGCGAGATTTCCCCTTCACTGACTGGCTTTATCAGGTATCTTGACCAAAGGGTAGATCATGTTGATCATCTATGGGCCCATTGCTTACCATTTGATGTCATGTTTTTGAACATCACCAAGCCTACTTTACGCCGTCCACGTAGTCTCACCCGCGTCACAGATCCCAACAACTTGGTTCCTAGCAACCCTCCTTGGTGGGCGGCCGCTGAGGCTCAAGCGCCCCGTTCGGGACCGCATCCTTAGCATAGCGCTTGGAAATCGCTAGTTTCTGGGACAATGGGAAGCTGGAGAAGTGAGAAAGCGGAGGTTTTTGTTCTTGGCTGTGGATCTGTTGACGCCCCTTCAATCGAGGCAGGGCTGTACTCTGCATATCCGTTTTACTCTGGCTAGGCTCATCTCGACTACAAGGTTCGAGATATGGTCTAGGACCTGCTGGTTTTATCTTGCAGATCTAATTTGGGGGCCATGGGCCGCTCAGAGGCTGGCTGAGCGAGGCCATCTACGTGCGTTGGCTTCCTCGTCTATGGGCTTCCTCATTCTCTGAGGCTATTCTTAAAGAATGGGCGTTTCTGCTGTTCTCTTCGGTTGAGGATACCCAGAGCAGTCTTCTCGTCGCTTGTCTTTTCCATCCCGTGTCACCAACACAAACTTCATTTGTGTATCAAAAGATCATGAGTAACGAAACCGAGAAACCTCAGCGGCCCGAGGCTCCTAGGCTGGACTCTCTGCCTGCCGTTAGCCCGCTCAACGTCCCGGGACATACACCTCAGAGCTCGCAGTCTTCCAGCCAAGGAGTCATCTGGGATCCTGCATCCTCATCCAATGCCCCTTCTGTCCAGCTCAAGGAGGTCGAAAACGTCAACATGCCTACAACATCTAGGGGATGGCGTTTCTATGGTGCATTCGGTACTTTGTGTCTTGTTACTTTCATTATTGCCCTTGACTCGACCATTATCTGCGTTGCGTTGCCGGTAAGCTTCGAGTCTGGACGAGTGATATCAGTGACTTACTGACCTTGATAGACCATCGCAGAAGACATTGGAGCCTCAGCTATTGAGGCCTTTTGGTGCGGTACCAGTTTCCTCCTCGCCTCGACAGTCATCCAACCCCCCGTTGCCTCCCTATCCCACATCTTCGGCCGTCGACCAGCTCTTCTTGGCTCCCTAACCGTCTTTGCAGGCGGTAGCGTCATGGCCGCCCTCGCCAAGAACATCGCCGTCCTCCTTGGTGGCCGTACGCTTCAGGGCCTAGGCTCTGGTGGTATCCTGGCTCTCACATACGTCATTGCAACGGATCTTGTCAGCCTCCGCGAGCGAGGCAAGTGGTTCGGTCTCATCTCCCTCAATTGGGCCATCGGCAGCATCCTGGGTCCTGTAGTCGGCGGTGCCCTCGTCGAAGTTTCGTGGCCTTGGTTGTTCTGGTTGAACCTGCCTTTCTGTGCTGTCGCTTATGTTGCCATTCCTATAACGATGAAGATCAAGAGAAAGGAGGATGCAACTGTCAACACAAAGTTGAAGGAGTTTGACTGGATCGGAACTGTCATCTTTGTTGGAGCGTTGACGAGCTTCCTTATTCCCCTGAGTTGGGGTAAGTAATCTTGGCCTCTATTATGTGATTGCTACTGACTGAGTATCCTAGGTGGCATCATGTATGAATGGAGCAATCCCCGAACTGTCGTCCCTCTCGTCGTCGGGATCCTTGGCCTTATTGCGTTTGGCTGCCACATCAAGTTCTCGACCAAGTACTCGACATGCGATCCCCTCCTCCGACCGAGCCTCTTCACATCCCTCACGTCACTCTCGGCTTACTTTGCCACCGTCATCCACGGAATCCTCGTCTGGTGCCTGCTGTATTATGTCCCTCTATACCACGAGGTCAGAGGGTCTTCGCCCGTCGACGCCGGTGTTGCAGTTTTGCCCTTTACAGGCACTGTTGCTCCCGCTGCTGTCGTCGTTGGACTTTTGATCGCCAAGACAGGTGCCTACCGACCGTTTATCTGGCTGGGATGGGCCCTCGTGCCTCTGGGAATGGGCTTGATGATGCTTCTTGAAAAGGACACTGAGACTTGGAAGTGGGTGCTCATCTACCTTGCTGGAGGTCTTGGCCTGGGCATTCTTTACTCTGCTCAAGCTTTTGCGGCTCAGGCTGGTGCCTCTAATGCAGATCTACCCTTTGCTGCGAGCTTCTACGCTTTCTGCCGATCTCTCGGTCAGGGCATTGGTGTTGCGGTCGGCGGCGTGACTTTCCAGAACGAGTTCCAGAAGCAGATCGAGAAGAGCGAGCAATTTGCGCCCAAGGCTGCCGAGTGGGCTAAGGACGCCTCGGCCCTGGTGCAGATTATCAAGAAGGCCCCCGACAGTATTAATCTGATGAAGGAGACCATCGTCGACGGATACATCAAGGGCCTGCGAACCGTCTGGCTGGTCCTGACCCTCCTAGCCTGCGTGGCCCTCGTGGTGTCGGTGCTCTGTGTAAAAGCCAAGAGCCTGGATCGAAAGTTTGAGACGGAGCATGAGCTTGATCAAGGTACTCAGGAGGGAGAAAAGGACAAGTCTGGTCCTGAGTCGGATGTTTAGATGGGAGAAAATGTGGCGTTGCTTTTTGGTGTTTTTAATGATGGACCATTCGTTTAATGATGGGTTTTGGGTGATAGAGTATTAGATGCGTCTGCAAAAGTATGATACCAACGAATATGAATGAACTATTAGACTCCTACTTGTTGTGTGTTTGTTGTGATGATCTGTGATCCCTCCAGCTTACATGAGAGATACTATCGTATCAAGTCTGAATCTGTTATACACTGACGGCTTTGCCCGTGTCGAGCAACATGGAAACTGCGATGTTGTCAACATTATGTTACTGTGAGAAAAATGCCCCACGGCCGGTGATAAAGCTCAAGAAGTCACAATTGTCAGCAATCTGGCGAGTTTTACGTGTTTCTCATCCAAGACAGCTTTGCCAAACCGTTGAGACAAAGCGGCCTTCAGTATCTTCTTGCACATCTCTAGCGGCGACACAAGTGCTGAGTGGTATTTGTTCAATCTGGCGGTGTTTGCCAAATTGGGGTTTCATTGCTTTCATAGAACTAGTCGTTGTGCTTGTTTCCAGGGGCATGTTCCACAATGCCTTTTGCATGTTTACCCGTAAAAACAGCATTGGATATATGGGCATGGTACCCGAAAGATTTCTTTGGCGTCTGAGAGGCTCTTTGAGGGGATCGTTGTTTCCAAAATCGAGCGAGGTGGGAGAAAGATTTTCAAGCTTATTGCAGGAGATATGTGAAAACAGGGGATACTCACAGACAAGCACATTCAGAGCAAACTCATTCCCATCGTCCTATATAATCCCTTCGCAAGCCCTGGGTCGTCTTTCGTCAGTTTATCACTAATCTTCCTATATATATTGTCCCCGAAGGATACATTCACACCTACTGTTAAAAAACGCCACAGCGGGAACCTGGCCGGAGTCCAGATGCCGAGTATAGGTACGCTTTGCGAGGTAAGAACAATACCCTGACTCTTCCTTGAGCGGCTTTCAGCTGATCTCCCTAGCTGCGCAGTAGTTGTCGTGCTTTTCTCGTCTCGTCATCGAGATAGAGCTCGCCCCCGCCCCCCACGACCAGCATATAGTAGCGGGGGTAAAGTCTAGGGGCAGAGAACGGTGAAGGCGACACAGGCTTTCCAACAACGGGCCAGCACCTTGGAACTTCTCCTACATGGGTCCTGCAGTCTGAACTATATAGCTGTCGAATGGTGTAAACCGAGAACTTTAAACATCTGGCGCCAAACACAGCATATGGTTCTTGGGGGTTTCTCACAGAAGTCAATGTACCCAAGGAAACTATCGAAGTAAGTTGGTTAACACGACCGATGAGGCGATCTCTGGCTGACTTGACAACACAGACTCTCTATATATATAGTCGTCAACATCTCTTGCGAAGCGGCAGAGCGGTGCCACATGGGTCAGCAACCCATCATCGGACGAGTTTATACTCTCGAACAGATTGCTCGCGAGTATCAGGAGCTTATTCTGGAGATCGTCAAAGCCCACCCTTTTGTGCATCTTCAACTTCACAGGCCAGACGGCGTGTTAAAGACTCTTGCCCCTTCGACAAAAACATCCACAGCAATCGGTTGGTTGTAGCTGGGTTCAACCTCAATGAATTCCCCTGGACCTTGCGCAAACACCGGCTTCTCGCTTCGTCGTAAGCATCGAAGAGCGAGCCAGCATCATCCACTTGAAACAGGCAGGTCCACACACTGGATAATATAGATAGCCTTCCCTGATCTTTCTCGCCTTGTCACATTGCAAAGGCTGGCTCGGACTAGGGGTTTCCCTCTCATGAGCCTGAAGACATCAGGTCTAACGTCTTCATTCGGGTTATATATATCACATTCGCCTGGGTCGAAGCATGGAGAAATCATGTACCACCTGGCCCTGGCGATGGGAGCTGACGAGCTCTTTCATCTAGCTACCAGACATTTAGAAGGGTTGCGACATAGCCTCCATGGTGCTGGCGAATGGACGCATTTCTGTCGCATGTCCCAAGTTTGCTGGGCACTGGCTACCGAGGGAGACCATCGGCCGAGTGAATAGACGAGTCAACACACATTCTTTGACTCCACGGAGAGAAGAGATGCTCCAAATGTGGGATAGGAATCATAATCATATTCTATCTATCTTGATAGGCTACCTTGAATAGGTACCTGAGCATAGTATTCACCCAAACAAATAGGCGTACCTAGTTACCTATTTCCAAATTCATTCTCACAGTAACTCTATTTTCCTGAAAACACTCTGTGCCAGATATCAATCCTTCCATAGCTTAAAAGTGAAAGTGATTATGACTGGTGACCTTGACCTGATGTTGAAAGGGTGCTGTGATGGAGGACGGGACGAAAGGCACCGTCGCTCTTTCCCTAAGGGCCCAGTATGGAAATCATATCTTCAACAAACAAGGTGAGATGGCCGAGCGGTCTAAGGCGCTGTGTTCAGGTTCCACAAGAACTAGCAACGATTCGCAGTCTAGAAATAGGCGTGGGTTCGAATCCCACTCTCATCATTAATTTTTGCCGATTTCTACAATTATTTTTTTTTGGGTGCGTTTGTGTGTCATGGTTCTTTCGCCATTTCTGCGTGGGGTACAGCTTGCATTGCGTTCCATTGAATGGCGTCAGTGGTCCGTTCCTCAGCGCCTTATTTGCTAGGCCCAGTGCGAAAGTGACAAAGTTTCGAGTGTGGCTTGGAGCTCAGGTACAGCCGTACAACCCCTCCTGCCTTTCAAGGTTCCCTTTGATTGCGCCTCGTAGCGCGCGCTTCTCGCGATTCCCCAGCTTCCCAACCCGCGTAAAGCGATACGTTCCCTTGTCTTTTGCCTCTTCACTCAACAGCCCAACCTACGTCAGCTTCAACTCTCCTGAATGTCTTCCACTCCGAGCGCGACATGGCATCGGCGTCGCCCTCTTCCTGTCTGTCCTCGCCGGCATCCTTTGTTACCGCGCACGACTCCATAGTCGACAAGTCTACCGCCGCCAGCAGCCCCGTACAGGAGAATCCTTGTCCCTATCGCGATGCGCGCCAGCTACCCCGCGAGCTGAAGAATCACTGCCATATTTTTCTTGAAGAGCAGCTATGTATGGTCTTGTCCTTGTTTATGTGTTGGTCGTTCTGCTGACTCGCCTGGAGATGCCTCGGCCATCAATCTCCTCAACAGCATCGCCGGCGCCGGCGCATCCAAGCGCACTTCCACCAACAGAAAGGGTGTCCCGGTTCCTCCCCCAAGCCATCTCGCCTTGTTGAGCACACTCGTCATTCACCCTCTTCACACCACTCGCGCCGAGAAAAAGGAACATCTCGACGTATGCTCCCAAGCGCTCGACTATTTGCGCAACATTCTCGCCATTGTTGGCCCCGTCAATGCCGACTTTAGAACCGCCTTTCAGTTCTACTCAGTACCCCGATCAGGTCGCAGACGCGAACAACTTGCGTCAGCAAACGATAGTGATGTTTCCGACGCCGAGTTGAGCGGCGACGATGAGCGCCTCCGGGGCAAGATCGCCAACGACGGCAGTGTATGGAACCGCGGCCAGGACTTCTGGTCTACTGTCGGCTGGGCCTTTAACTGCAGCACAATGTACCCCAACCGATGGCGCTACTGGAAAGTTTGGTTGGAATTTATAATGGACGTACTCGAGGCCGACTGGAACGAGCGCGAACGTCGCGACAAGGCGGCACAGCAGGCCAACGGCCCCGACAGCGAACCGATCCTGACATCACGGGAGGAATCCATCATGGCCATGTACATGAATCAGCAGAATGGACGACAAAGCGGCGCCAAAGGGTTCGTCAAAGCTCTATTCGCTGATGGAGGCGAGCTATCATCTTCGGCCTACCGCGAGATCTTTGACAAGGAACCCCGGGGCCCACGAAAACAATCAAAGAAGCGAAAACGAGAACAAGTGCTCGATCTAGAAAACGACAAGTTTGGCGACTATTTCGAGGATGAATCCATGTCGTCTGGTGTCTCAGAACCTCCCACGCCTCAAAAACCCAAGGACACACGCAAACTCGGGAATGCCGGAATTTATCCTCCTGGCATGGTGGAATCAATAAGCATACGACTGCGCATTTTCAAGCTCTTGTCGGCCGTGACATGGTCACGAGGAAAACGATCAGAGCTCAATCGTCTTTATGAGGAGTACACGGCAGCCCTCAAACTCCTACCCCTACCGACATTCTCTCTTTTCCTTTCACAACGACCCAACATCTTATTACCCGAAGCACTTGTCACGATCAACAAGGAACTTTTTGACCTACTATTACCTTCATCATACAAGAACCCTTCCAGGATTGATCCTGAAGGCGACGCCCAGGGGAGTTTGACCATGCCCATGTTAGAATACTGTTATGTCTTGCACCCTGCAAATACTGTGGCGCTGGAGGACAATGCCAAGCTGTCACTGGTTGTCGAGAGTGCCATCCAGCTTCTATGGTCGTTTGACATGATGGTGTATTCAGAAGAATTTGAAGCAGCTGTTGAGAAGGGCATCAAGGCTAGAGAGACCAAGGCAAAGAAGCGACGGACTGGCAAGATGAAGGGGGATGCGGGCGATGCCATGGCACAGGACGTCCTGACGAACTCTGGAACAAGGCTCAGGATTCTTCTCGAGGCGTTAAAGGCTATTCAGGAAGCGGAGTAATGAATTCGGGCTGGTTAGTGGTCATGATGGGTTGGTTGGGTATTTTGATGGTGACACTTGTTGGTGACTTGATATTGTACAAACTTAGACTACCCCTGTACATAGATAGACATTATGTTGTAATGAATGATGATATCCCCTGAA
Organism: Fusarium vanettenii 77-13-4; assembly: GCF_000151355.1. NCBI lineage: Eukaryota > Fungi > Ascomycota > Sordariomycetes > Hypocreales > Nectriaceae > Fusarium > Fusarium vanettenii. Next base: position 2,255,706 of record NW_003315879.1, on the reverse strand, counting down.
TATCGCTTTGGGTCCAAATTGGAATGGATGGCTTTTGTACATTGTTGTTACAAACGACGTGGCAATCTTTGAGGTTGACATCTCATCGTTTCCTTGGCGCCGTAGGGTTCCAGGCTGTGGGTTGCCAGCTCTCACCAGGCCCTCTAGCCTTTGCCTTTGCCCATGGATCGTCGCTCTTTTCAACCTCTTCCTCAGCCTCCTTTGCGCCAGCGGGTGCTTGCCGCTCCCGTCCAACGTCCTGCTGTGGCGGACTACCAGCCTGCGCCGAAGACAGCAGCGGCGAGGGAGCATCCTCAGGGGCTTCCATGACACGGGGCTTGGCCTCCCACCGGGCGTCGGCCTCGGCAGCTAGCTTCTTCATCCTCACCTGGCGCACCAAGTCGCCTTCTTGCTCGTCGAGTGTCGGGGGGTCCTGCCGGGTGTGCCGCAGCCACTGGTGCCACTGCGGACTGACCTTTACGGAAGAGTAGTGTGTCGACCGCGGGTAATTGACAATGCGACGCCATCGCTCGTTGCCCTCGAGGCCTCGCGTGAGTCGAAACTCCCAGTATGTGTTGCCCTGGAGGTCATAGCCTGCGGGTGGGGTGTGTAAGTCAAAGCCAAGAGGACGGCATGAATGAAGGAACTTACCCATGAGGAAGCGTTTGCGCCATGGCAGACGAAGGGCCTTCCACCTATACCAGGCCCTAGCAACGGGGCCAATCTGGTTGGGGGTCATTGCAAGGTCTTGTCAGAGCTGGGCTGTCAAGATGCTTGCATATGTTTCGAAGGAGGGAGAATTTCGGGGGGAGGGGCATGAAACAACCGGATGGTCAAATCACCGACCATCCTAACCTAAGCAGAAGCAGCCGCGCATGATGATGGCAACCCTCCACCAGCCACACTTTTTATGCGCACCAGCCACCCCGCGATGAGCCCAAGTACCTAATGACGCAGGCGTGCGTACGTGGGGATCAATTGTACCCAACCCACCCAATCTGGCTGCCTTCGCTACTTACTTACTTACCTACGAACCAACCCTTCTTTCAACCTGCACTTCACTTCGGATCTCCGGGATGATCCCTTCTTTCTCTCTTTTTCTCTCTCCTCCATCAACTCTCTGATAGACAGACTGAACCAGGCAGCCTTTGCTTGTTTATTGCTATTCGATACCCCCGATACCCATCCCGTCTCATCCATCTTTCGCCCCCCTCAATCCAATCCAAAAGACGCTGCGTAACCACAAGACTCGTTTGCGCGCCGCTACATTTACAGCCTCACAGCATTGCGTGGCCCTCTCTCGAACCCGAATAAAAGTGTCACATACTCAAACACTCGATCCAACGTCCATTATCGACCTCTCAATCTCAACATGGCGTCCGTGACGTCCCTCGACAAAGACCTGCGCAAGATGCGCCTGGAAAAGTATACCCCTGCCGCAGCAAACGAAGCCCGTACATGGATCGAAGATATCCTCGGCGAGAACTTGCCTTCTTCAGACCTTCTCGAAGGCCTCAAAGATGGTGTCGCTCTGTGCAGGTACGTCCCCTCGCCACATTGGCCATCGTGAATGCGGCACTTACACGACTTTACAGACTAGCCAACCTCGCTCTCCCACCTCCTGGCCTCAGGTTCAAGCGATCGGCAATGCCTTTTGTGCAGATGGAAAACATCTCCCTCTTCCTCCGCGCCTGCCAGTCCCCGCCCCTGAACCTCCACCAACACGATACCTTCCTCACCGTCGACCTGTACGAGCAAAAGGACCCTGCCCAGGTCCTTCAGTGCATCGGGGCGTTCAGCAGAGCCGCTCACGCTGCGAGCCCCCAGAACTTCCCCACAGCCATCGGACCCAAGTCGCGACCTGATGCTGTGACACCCCAGGGGACAGGCTCGAGGACCCCCACCGGAACCCGCGATCGGGGCAAATCCTTCACCAGCAACCCGTCACCGGCCTTCGGCCGCTCTGCCGCCATGCCACATCGGACCGGCGACTCGGGCTCCGGCCGGTGGAGCCCTACCAAAAGCCCTACCAAGAGCCCCGGATCTCCCGGCCCAACTAGCAGCTGGAGCAAGAAGGAGCATGAGGGCACTACCGCGCCGGCTTGGAACATTGCCCAGTATGGCTATCTAGGGGGTGCCAGCCAGGGCAACCTTGGCATCTCGTTTGGCGGACGGAGACAGATCACTAGTGCTGGTCCCCGTGTGCCAAGCCTCGCCGATAAGGAGCGCCGTAGAAGGGAGGAGGAAGAGCGTCTTCGCCTGGAGGCCGAGGACGAGGAGCGGCGACAGGCTGAAGAAGAAGAGCGTGCGCGAATCCAGGAAGAGCTTCGATGGGAGCAGGAGGAGGAGAATCTGCGCGAGAGGGAGCGCCAAGCAGTTGATGAGGAGAAGCGACGATGGGAGGAGGAAGAACGCCAGTGGAAGCTGACAGAGGAGAAGAGGCGTCAGGAGGAACAAGAGGCTGAAACCCGACTCAACGAGGAGCGCAAGGCCGCAAGGAGCCGAAGCGATGCCAAACTCAAGGGTCAGTTCCTCAGCCAGTACCGAGCGGAACAGGCGGCGTCGCAGCAAGACGGCAATTCAGAAGACGAATACCGAAACCGCGTTAAGCAGCTGGAGCAGGAGTTGGAGCTTGCCAGGCAACGCGAGGCTGAGTACGAGCGGGAGCGCCAGGAGAGAGCGGAGCGCGTGGGAGGCGTCCCCAAGCCCAAGGTGAAGAAGCCTCTCCTCTCCAGCCCGCCGACACGGTCGGACTCGTGGTCTAGAGATGAGCGAGAGGTTCTGCGCACTCGGTCTCCGCACAAGAGGGAACCTATTCAAGAAGTCGACATTCCCATCCTGCCGCCGAGGTCTCCTCGTCCGCTCCCGGACCCGACTTCGGCACCAAAGGTCAAGCCACAAAATACCGGCGGCCGTCCCCTCCCGGACCCCACGGCATACGCTGCCAAGCCCGCTCCCGCCGCCCCGAGCCGTACCGACCGCTTCCTCTCAAGCAACCCTGCTCCGGCACCTGCCGCTCCTCAGACAACCTACTCGCGCGAACTCGGTGCCACAGCTGAGCACGATGCCGAGGATCAGCGCCGCGTGCAGAGCCAGGCCAAGACCAAGGCTGGCGGATGGGCGTCCAAGTCCCTCCTGGAACGTGAGATGGAGATGGAACGCCAACGACAGCGCGAGTGGGAGGAGGCACAGAAGGAGACGGCCGCAGCAGTGCGCGCCAGTGACGGTGTAGAGGGTATCGGCGGAGGTATTGGCGGCCGATGGGATGTTGGACAATGGGCCGGCTACACTGGCGGCGATAGTCAAAACAACGGGTCACTAGGCATCGGAGCTGGACGGAGGCAGATCGTAGGACCGCGACCGCTGCCCGAGCAGTCAAGGTAAGACCTCATTATCGGGAAAAGGGGGAATGCGCTGGTGACATGCATGGGGCAAGCTTGATGATGCTGGTGTTTTACCATAGTTTAGTAGTAATTGGCCACGTCTGGATCACTTGTGATAGTCTCGAATAGAAGCCGTAACGGCGATGGTTCATTCCCTGGGGACTGGCTGAAAGCATTCCGAGGTCGGGTTCAAGAAATCTCATTAACATGTATATATACTGTACTGTGTGTATTCATCTTCGCTCCGAGCAATCAATGAATGTCCCATAACTTTTGTCTAAAACCCATCCATCCATTCCCTAAAAGGCTCTACGCCATCCAAGTTCTAAAGATACACCTCGCAAGCAGACCATTGATCAAATATCAAGCCTCTTGCTTCGAATCGCTTGCAGCAGCCTCATCCCGGCACCGCTTACACATGCACCAGCCGCCCAGGCTGCCTCGTGCCCACTCTCGACGCTGCTGCACGGGCAAGTTTACATCACAGTAGTGGTTCAAGATCTCTTCTCCACGCTTGATGCCCCCTGGTCGACCACCCAGCACACGTTCTCGCCTGGCCTCGAGCACCATGCGGCCGCCCCATTCCCAGGTGACGTTGGGGTCGCAGTCATGATTCGCAAGGCACCAATAAGGGTGGACGGCGGCCACATCTGGGCGGCCGTCCCGGGGGTTCTTGCGGGCTGAAGCAGTGCCGCGGAACTTGGCATACAGGGTGTTGAGCACCCAGAGATCATACTCGGCGAAGGCGGCGTAGATATCAATGTCCATCTTCTCGAGCACATGGAGCGGTGTCTCGATGCTATACTTGAACGAAAACGGGAGGGTCCATTCAGGCGGAGGGCCCGCGTTTGGCGAGACGTTGATATCGTTGGTTCTGGTTGGCACAAAGTCACCCCAGATGTATTTGACCTCGCGGACGTCCAGGGGGTGAACCTCCTCGTGGGCTGCAATCGCCAGCACACGGGACAACAGCAGCAGATACAGGGTCTCGTCAGCCTCGAAAGCGTCAGGGTCCTTGGCGATTGCATCAACGTCCTTTTCGCAGACGGCAGGGTGATATCGCTCCATGGCTTGATCGTGGCAATACTGGGTGCAAAAAACAGTGTCGTAACATTCGTCGCAACTGACAGGTTCATTCTCACTGCCGAGTGGCGGCAAATCGGAGCTGCAGGCGTCGCAGATGGAGTCTTTCAAGCGGTTATTGGCAGTTAGGAGAGAATATTCCCTGAGAACCACCTCGCCAGGAGCAATGTCCTCCTTGGCAAAGACACCGAGCTGCTTGCACGTCGGAATGATCTCGTAGTCGTCGGTACTGCTGGCTCCCTCGAGCAAGATGGGCAGGGTAGCAACCTCGACTGCGCACTTGGGGGCTATTTGGCTCAAGTGCTCATTCAGGTCCGTAAGCGACTCGTCCGAGAATCGATCAGGCTCATGGTCGTTCCAGGGATACACCTCACGGCGAACGAGGCCGCCGTCGGGGAGGTTGGGGTAGTCGATGTCGACATCGTCGCGGCGGAGTCTCCGACGAGCTACCGTGTTAATGTTGTTCTTGGTATCGAGCAGCTCTCGGTTCGAGGGACAAAGCTGGAGGCCACGCTGGCAGAAGCTGGCGGCACTTTTGAGAGATCCGCAAAGAAGAAGACCGAGAGACAGGATCTGATAGGCACGGACCGAGGCCAAGGTGGCCAGGCGCCTAACCACGTCGTCTGCCTCTGAATCTCCCTGGGATTCATGCAGCTCGTCCTCTGGGAGGTTACCGTGGGCCAGCACATCAGGGAGGGGGACCGCAGTGTGCATCTGCAGAGACTCTAGAGCCTGGTCATGGTATTCGAACCCTTCGTTGAGAACCTCGTCGGCAAGAAGCAAGGCGCGATATGCATCGCCGGCAGCCAGGTCCGGATATCCTAGATCCGAGTGGACAACCGCCCGCTCCAGGTACAAGATCAGGTCATAGGGCAAGCTGACGAGCCCCTCGGTTAGCCGTGACCGACGGTCCAACAGCTGCTCGTTACGAGCCGCCGTGTCCATGTCTCGTCTCTTCTCTTGGGAGCTGCTTTCGAGTTTGATTTGTTGTATAAGTTGAAGCGAGCGCAGCGAGGGGCAGCAAGAGCGAAAAGCCGAGCTAACGGATCTAAGCGACAGCTTCGCTTCGTCTGCGGATCCGACAGATCAAGGTTGGGGCCGGCGTGTAGGCACAGACAGTAAAGTGCTGTATCTGTAGCGGTGACACTCGTAGGGCAGAGGGCTCCGTCGACAACTGACGATAGCGGCTCCCGGGATGCCAGGCAAGGATCGAAGGGAAAAGAAAGGGCTTGCAGGCCAAGGCGTGGTGTGGTGACAATAATACCGGGGCAGTCTTGGTGTGAAACTGCTGACGAGGCGTACGACTTATTTAGTACAAGCCCTTCCCATTCCTTGAGGGTGATTCTTGTGTGTTCTGGTCCAGTCTAAGCAGGACGGAGACAAGCCGGGGAGGCCACTTTGAGCCCGGTGCAGCCAACAAAGCGTCTGGTGGCAAGCCGGTTGAGGTCGTGTGGGTTGTCAGTCTGCAAGCGAGTGTGCAACGGGAAGCCTGTGGCTCATGTATGGCTTTTGGCAGCCAGGGATTGTCTCTGTCCAACAAAGCCACCGATGGGAGTTGCCGTGCAAGGAGGACAAGGATTGGACGCGGGAAGAGACGTTGGAGCCGTTGAAGACCCTAGAGCAATCCCAATGCCGAAGGCGGAAGAGGGGAAACAAGCAAGAGATGTGATATGTTGGCGACGATTCAATTGGCGTCCGTCGGCGGAGAGAAGGTTCCGGTAACAGAGGCTGTTATTGAGTCTCCAGACCCTCTCTTGACCGGGAATAGATGGGGTCGGCCCCGAGTTTCTGGTAGAAAGAATATTCAGCAAGGAACGGCCCAGTGCTTCCAGGTTCCCACCTCCTCTGCCAGGCACTCACGGTACTGTACATGTCCTGGTGAGCCGAGAGAAGTGTGAGGTTTTTTGATCGCCAGGGTCCATCCATCTGAAAACGTCCCACAGGTGGAACTAAAAACTCCATCCACACCACCCTCATCCTCACAATTTCGTATTCATAGGTCAGCCAGTCGACGATGCCAACCAACCAGACTGCTCAAGCCCGGGGGCCGTTGATGGCAGCCGAGGGAACATTGAGCATGAGCCGGCGCTAAAGAGAATCGGCTCTGACAAACAACGCCTTTTTTTTCTCTCTCCTGCACGCACAAAACGAAACGTCCAGAAACAACGCACAGGCCCAACACTTACATGCGTGCCGTCGTTGTCCCAGGACCCATGGTTGGTTCGCCATCCATCTGTCGATTCCGCAGCCAGCATACATGACAAGACGCAGGCTCTGGCACAGGGACAAGCACCTACAGATGCTCACCGTCTCTTAGACAGATCCCAAGAGAACCTCAACCCCCACAGAAAGCCAGCGCCAAGCGGTGCGGGAACGTTCTAGCCCAGACGTCGTGTCGTGCGTCATGATGCTGTACCTGCTTTCTTTCCGAGACCCTCGAGTCACGACTTGGCGTTCAGTTGTACAGAGGCAGGCTGCTGCTGCGAGTGTCTCGTCTAGTAGCATTCATAGAGCAAGAATTGTTGTCAGGAGAGGAGGGCAGAGTTGGTCAAGGGAGGTTATAAAGACTACGACCTCAAAGGCCCTTGTGAAGATTGTGGAACGCATGAAATGGAGGGGTACGTATTGCAGGGAAGGTGTGGAGGGATTGGCGTTGTCGTGGAGGGGCAGGCAGGCACGCTTGGCTGATTTTTGCGACTTCCATCGACTTGATTCCCATGGATCTCGAGGTCTTACCTCAGCTGAACAACTTGGCATTGGCATATAGATAGGTAAGTAGACGTAGAGGCCTTCTAATTGTCCTATAATACCTTATAAATATCACTAATCTGCCGTATTACTGGTGTTTGGGGCCAAGGTCCTTAGTCAGCCAAAGACTGTCCAGTCTCATGAGGTGGAGGTTATTCTCGGTCGTTTTGCAGGGTAAACCTGGACCACCGTTATGGAGCCATCCAGCTCGCTCGCATAACTCGTTCCGCTGGCTCGACTGTAGGACATTTTCAACTGCAGCGGAAATTGGAGTCTGGGGTATTCGCTTCTCGATGGATGACAATACTACGTGAAACTGTTAGCATACCTGTAGTTGAATGTAAACTACCCATGATCCATCCATCCACAAAGCTTCCAGCGGGCGCTCTCCAAGCAATCGATGGAACCCCAAGCTAGCAAGGCCCTAGTCCCAGCTCTTGGAAGCACTCTAAAAAAACAGGCCAGGCACATACGTCATGAGGGCTCAGGATCATAACCCCGCCAAGCACATGCTTGTGGCCTCTTTGTTGGAATTTTTCTCCCCCCCCCCCCCCCCCCCCTCCTCCTCCCACACAATCAGGGGTCGCAAAGATCACCCAGCGGCCGACGAGAGAGAAGCAGATGGAGACACACAGGTGAGGCCACAACCACAAAGTGTTGGGAAGGGGTCTGCAGGGGTTGCCTGAGCTCCCCTGTTCCCCTCGTTATCACATTGCAAGCGCAGAATGCGTCGGGGATATTCTGCCTATGTCGTCTTGTTTTTCCTGTCCTGATCGAGGGCACGGTATCATGCCCGACGAAGCCATTGGCTACCTTGCTGGTTTTCTAGGTTGCTTCGAGATATGCTCTGCCACCCTACATCAAGTCAGGTATCCGGGACATGTGGCCCATGGGCAGAGACGGAGCCGAGTGGTGGAGGGATTGGGTTGGTGTTGTGTCACCACGCCGTGATGATGATGATGATGTCGGTTCGGCGGAGGAATAAATGGGTTAAGTAGGCAGGGGATCTAGAGCACGTCAATAATGAAACGGCAAGCCAGGCCGATGGAAAGGTTAAAATCTGCGCTTGCTCGCTGCATCGACAGCTCCCTATCAGATCATCCAGATCCAAGGGGACCGTTATCAAAGCTGGACCTGGACAGACATGAAGCTTGGCCCCGTTGTCCAATAGCTCATCAGCCTCTTACAGTTCGGCAAGGGGAGCATACTCATGCAACTCGGAAGCTTCATGGATGGTGATAGCGTTTGCTTCAAGCTCCGGTAGCACGCGGGTGGGCGGCTCTCCTTGCATTATCCAGAGAATAAATCAAGATTGACAAGTCAAACAAACGGGACCCAGACTAGAGCAACCCAAAAAGTCAAAAAAGCTACAGTAGCACGCCACCGCGCTCATCATTCTGCTACAGGGCTGTCTGTCATTGTTGTGTTGTGCCTCATCATACCTATCAAACCCCCGTTGTCCCGGATAACCATCAGTTCTTACAGCTTCTCCCCTTGCAAAGAAGCCATCGTGAGTCCGTCTTCTCGTCGGCCTACTTCCCGGTCCTCCTTCGGTCGCCTTTTCCCCAGCCCCGGGTCGACAATTACCGAACGACGGAGCAAGTACCTGGTACCAGAAAAATCGCCGGGACCGGGACCTTCCAACGGGAACTGGACTGGAACTGGAACTGGATCCCAACCCAACCCCGCCCCCTCCATCAAATTGTCCCATCCCATCCCATCACGTCTCATCCCATCCACAAACGTTCTGTCCGGCCTGGGTCCTGACAATTTACCTACCTACCTTACCTACCTTGCTTGCTTTGCCCTGCCCAAGGTTGTCTAACTAATACCTGACTTATCTCTGCTCACGTCAAATCAATCAGAGCCACAAGGAACCTTAAGCTGCCTACCTAAGCTGCCTACTTGTCCATCATCTCTATCCTCCCCTCCCCCCTCCTCTCTTCTTCTTTTCTTCTCTCTTTTTTTTTTCTCTCCTCCTCATTGTTGTCGTCACTTGTCGAAAAAAACAACACCCCCACTACTCCAAAGCCCGCACACACCAACTTCACCATGGCTAAAACACAGCCCAACCTCTTCGCCTTTCCCAGCGTCGACGTCCTCGCGCAGGCTCTTCGCTCATATGTCATCCAGAGCCAGGCCGCTGGCATCGCCCGACATGGCGCCTTCAAGGTTGCCGTTTCTGGCGGTTCCCTCCCAAAGACCCTCGCCCAGGCCCTCCTCGCCCCCTCCTCAGGCTCCAACGACGTCGTCGATTTCGCTCGCTGGGAGATCTTCTTCGCCGACGAGCGCGCTGTTCCCCTCGACCACGACGATTCCAACTATGCCCTTCTCAAGAAGGAGCTTCTGGACAAGATCCCCGAGGGTCAGAAGCCCACTGTCCACACAATCAACACTGAGCACCTGAACGACCTTCAGGAGCTCGCCGACGAGTACGAGCAGACTCTCGTCGCTAGCTTCGCCAGTCGCGACTCGGTTCGCCTGCCCATCTTCGACCTCCTCCTCCTCGGCTGCGGCCCCGATGGCCACACCTGCTCTCTCTTCCCCGGCCACCCTCTGCTTCGCGAGACCAGCGCCTGGGTTGCCCCCATCGACGACTCCCCCAAGCCTCCCCCGAAGCGCATTACTCTTACCCTCCCCGTCGTCAACCACGCTGTTCGCGTCGCCTTTGTTGCTACTGGCGGCGGCAAGAAGGATATCATGAAGCAGATCTTTGATACCAACGGTGGCCTGCCCTGCACCCTTGTCAACGAGTCCACCGGCGAGCGCTGCAGCTGGTTCGTCGACGAGCCTGCCGTCGAAGGTGTCAGCTTCCCTCGAAGGGCCTTCCTATGATATCAGTTACAGTCCAGCTACAAAGTAGCTCTGCGCACTCGGCGCGTTGCATTTCAATTGTCACGCAAATGCTGCTGGACAGGGGATCTTGCTTCGCTTGAAAATCTGAGACTGGCGCGGGGTAGCTGATGACGAGCTTCGACGACCTGACCTACCTACCTACCTTGGCAACCTTGAACCTTACCTAGGCAAGCGAGCTACGATTCATTGCGCATTTTGGTGGCTAGACGAATCGCGACAAGAATAAACTGCACACCTCGTGAGCAGACTGTGCTCATGTCTGTGTAAGCGCATGCATACCTCTTGGTGTGCAGTGTTCTTTCTACAGCCCATATGCCTGGCTTGATCGATCTCTTCGGAAATTCAATGTTTTATGAAACTTCGTTACGCCTTCGACATAGATAGGATGTGCCTTTTGCTCTTCACTTCACTTCATCATCCACCCGTTTAGCCATTACAACCCCTTATGACATCTCTTTTTTTTTTCATTTGCGCGGAAACCATTTAGAGGGCGTTGCGAGGCGGAGGGAAGCCGCTGAATATGATGACACCACACACACTACCACACACACAACGCATCGAGTCACACATGAAAACACAAACACAGACACTCACACGATACTTGCAAGTTAGAATGGGAGGTTGGTCGTTTTTGTCACAGCTTTTAGCTGTCCCCTTGTCCCTTTTAATCGATATTCGATCCAGTGGCGAGCAGGACAAACCAGGGGGAGAAGATCTGCTTTTCTGTGTCCCTTTTTGCTCGTCGACATCATCTTCACCAATCGCCTTAGCTAGAGAAGCTCTCGTCTTCCCATGATAAAAGCAGTCTATTCTATTTCATCGCGTTTGGGGAAAACCAAAAGAGTTCAATCGCCTGCTGTGATGCTTGTGGGTGTGAATCGCTCTCATGACCATGTTGCGCTTCATCCATCCATGCTATTATGCTTGTTGTAAAAAAAGAGAGAAAAAAAAAAAAGGAAAACATTATCCATCCATATAAGAATCCGCAGTGAACCAGTCTTAAACGACTCGCCAGATCGCTCCAGCCCTAGGGGTATCATCGACATCTTCTTCCCGGTTCATCCTCTCGATCCAACCGTCCTCTCGGGCGAGCGCGTCACGCTCAATGTCTTCCATGATGGCCAGCTCTGCTAGCATCCCTTCAACCATGGTACGCGAGCCTTCCACCATACGCTGCAGGCTCGACAGCTCTGCTGTCTTATCTCCGTCGTCGGTGTCAGAAAAGTGACCCAAACCCTCCAGTTGTCGCCCCAATGTCTCTAGGCGTCGGACAAGCCCTGTGTATTCTTCCTTCCACTCAGTCTCTAGCTCGCCGATAAATAGAAACTCGCTCTCCTGTAAGAGGGCTCCGCCGTCGCGGCGCGCATCTTCAATCTCGCACATGCGGTCAACCCACCGCTCGAACCGTCTGACGACTCTGGCATAGCGGCCTCCAGGTTCGCCGAGGGTCCAGACGCCATTGACCACTGCATCTAGCGTCTGGATGCGCTCCTCCAAGCCGCCACCAGTAGCCCAATTGCGAAGAACCAAGACGTTTTCTCTTTCGACCTCGGCCCTCTCGCGATCGTCAGCCTGCTTGCTTGCGACAGCAAGCTTTGAGAATCGCTCTCCCAATTTGCGCTCAGCGCTGGCGCGCCAGGCAGTGTCTACAGCAGTTGCATCCTTGTGTAAGAGATGGAGTTGTAGAAGCTCGGTCTGTAGTCGACTCGTCTCGGCAGAGGCGGCAACGTTGGCTGGGAGTTTCGACGGGGACGGTGGAGCGAGGAAGGTCGACGTCAGAGGTTTCGGCGCGGAGGACTTGGCTGGCGAGTAGTGTTGCTGGAGCGTTGAAAAAGCCGGTCGGAGATGAGGTGCGTGGGCGATGGCAGCATTTGCGGGCTTGTCATGGCTTCCTGCGGTTCTCGACCGGAGGGGACGGGTCGCTGTGGTGGTGGTCGTTGTCGTGCCGCTAGACGACGAACCTGACGAGGGTGGCCTTAGGACGGGAGCGTTTCTGAGTCCGGTCGCTGTGCTCTTAGCACGGCTATGCGAAATAACCCTCTTTGTCTGTGGAGGCTGGCCATCTGCTGAAGTTGGCCTCACCGCTGGTCGAGGCCTCGTGGCTGTTGTGGACGGAGGATACCTAGTCGTCTCCCTCCTTGGAGGCTCATGTGTCGCTGTCTTTACAGGCTGCCTCACCGTTGTCGACCTCGTGAGGCCTGTCGATCCGCTTCTCAATGTCCTCGTGGTGGTGGTGGTAGTACTGCTGGCCGTTGTTGCGCTCCTAGTAAGAGGCTTGATGGGCAGGCGACTCGGCGAACCATGGCGCTCCGCATCGGTAGTGCTCGTAGCCGTAGAAGTAGGCTTGCGCAGGGAGCGCGAGCGTTGTAGCGAGGACATGATGACCCTCTCTTCCGGATGGATGTGTCAATTCTTCCTTGATGGGTTGTTGTTGACAGGCGGAGGAGGATTTGAGGCTGCCAGGCCAGGGTTACTCGGCCTACCGGTAAGTCAGCCGGACTGGCAGGTGGCAGGGGCTAGATGGATTGGATGTGGAGCCGGAAACGCAGCCCCCCACACTGGCGGATTGGGGAATTCGAGATCAGCCCTACGTCGAGTCAAAGGGAGAGAAGTTGTTTCGAAGGATGTGATGTTGAGGGACAGTTTTTGGCATGTTTTACTTGTATGCATTGATATTCAATGCCAAGGTTAGTAATGGCATTTCCTCACCCTGAATATGAGGTGATAGCATTGTCAGATATTGCATAAGCCAGTCTGTTTGGGTCATTCCTTGATACTCGTGCCTGGTCAGTTTCACACATTGTCATGCTGGTAGGAGGCCTGACACGTGGACCTATAGCTCACCTGTGTCACTTGAACTGCTACTATAATAGGTCTTAGCGAATGGGTGTAGTGACCAAGGTCTCGGCTAGCTCAGGAGGTCTCTTCAAACAATACGACTTGGCTGGGTGATGGATAGAGAATTGGCTTTGTTATTGATCAACAATGGAGTAGCGCCCTTCTAGGGCACCACACAAGCGGTCTAGATCTAGCAGAGCAATGAATAATAACATGAGAGGACATAAAGAGGACATCCTATCCATACAGTGACATTGGTCAGCCAAAGATAAAACATGTCCTCCTCGTGCAGCCCCATGTGAGCCCTTCTCCTTACCATCCGGCGTGCCAAATGCGCCAGTGGTCGCAAAACATGGTATCATCAAAGAGGCAAGAAATAACATCCTCCCAGGGTGTCTATGTTTTCCATGCAACTATTTTCCCTTCGTAGCCATCCCATATCATACATGCAATCCGTGAGCTAGCCTAGCCCAGCCCTGTAAACGTTTTCTATGCGTAACAAAGGAAATCAGTAGTAGTGACAAAAGTGAACAAGTGTGGTGATGATAGGAAAAGTTTCAAGGATTGTCAAATCTCGCGAGATTTTTAGCCTATGGTCTGGCTTAATTCGATCACGACGTTTGCTTCGCCTCGTCTGTCAATCGTCGTAGATCTCTTCCATTGCTGTTCAGTTTCTTGAGGCAAGATTCGCAGATTCGTAAATGGCAAAACGTGCATGTCCATCGATCTTCGACATCAGACTTCTCGCAGCCCTGGCACGTCAGAGGATAGTGTCTGTTGGTTCGACGGTTCATGGTCCTGTGTCCATGGTAACAGTTGAAGTGGGATTCCTTCAACGGCGGTGCCTTGATGACAGTGCCCTCGGCTATGGGGAAATCGGCTTGTTTGGGGAAGTAAGCCGCTTGCGGGTCGGGTTCTCGTAGAACCCTCATCTCGGGGTACAAGGTTCCATCTCGGCCTTTGTAGAGAAATCCCTGTGATTCAGACTGTACCAGCCTTGGATCTTGATCCGCTGCAAGCTGTCGGGGCGGAGCATTAGACCTCACAGACGAGTGCCGTGGCGGAAACCGAGTGGGTACATCTGCAGGAGGCTGCGTACGGTTCGACGGGGAGTCGCTACCAGATGATCCTCGATTTCCGGCAAAGTCAGTGACCAACGGTGGGAGCGATCCTATCACCGGTGATTCAACTTTGGCACTTGGCTCGGGCTGGGGTTTGATCTCGACTGGACTTGGGAGCTTTGGTGCGGGAAGAGCCTTGCGACTAATGGGCTTGGACTCGATGCTGGCGGATGAGGGCGCCCTGGCTCGCTGCTGGGGAGGAAGCTGAGGAATGTCATTTGGAAGCTCGGGAGATACTTCTGCGGCAGGTTCTGGGGACGACGCAGGCGACAGAGGGGAGATAAATGAATCAACAATAGGGGTTTTGATGTCTTCCTTTTGATATTCAGGCGTAGGAGGCCGTTGCGCACCGGGTCGTGGGGTTGAAGACTTGCTAGTGTCACTCGACGATTTGCCTCTGCGATGAAGGTGGAGCTTGTCCTTGAGGCGATTGAGCTTGGAGCTGTTGCTGCCCATGATTGGAGACTCGGCTACCTGCTCGGAAGCCGGCGCCTGTCGAGTATCTTGACCCGAGAGAGCTGAATTGTTTGTGCTCCCGAGCTGCTGGCTCGGTAGTGTGGAGAACTTGGTGACGCCTTCAGGAAGCTGTTGTTGGGCCGACTGAGATGGCGCAGCGACGGCAATAGTGGGCTTCGTCGCAGCGGTTGAGCCGTGGCTGGTAACAAGCTTTAGGTCGGGGAGCTCGAGGCTCCGCTCGGCCTTGCTGGACCGGCGCCGCCAGAGTTGAGGCTGCTGCTGAGCTCGGGGTGGTGATGATTTGATGGGTGAGATGCTAGACTCCGGTTTAGGCGGGCGATTTGGAGCAGGGGTGGCCGGAAGGTGGTATTTGGTATCCTTGGAAGGTAAAGGCGGCGGACGACTAGCTTTGAGGGGCGGCTTGGGTGCAGCATATTGTTGCTGGTCTTGATGTTGATGATGTTGCTCGACGGAGGCAGGACTAATAAGCGTGCTGGTCTTTGTGCTGATGCTGGTGCTGGCAAGTGGAGCTTCACGGCTCGGGGATGGGTTTGCCTCACTTTGACGGTCGCTGCTGGTAATAGCTCCGTCGGATGACCTGACCAGCGACTCGCCCGAGCTCCGGGAGTAAGCAGACAAAATGCTCGACAGTGATTCTGAAGGGGACGGTGGTGGAGGTTGCTGCTTCTGCTGGTGCCCGGGTTGCATCTGAGGTGGCGGAGGTGGTTGCAGAGGAGGCTGCTTGCCGACAGGCCGGCGTGGGATAGCCATCTTTGGTGGACCGGCCGGGGGCGCATCGGCAGCCGCGAGCAGGTGCAAAGGCGGCAGTGAACGAGGTAAAGGTTTCGCATTTGCCATGCTAGTCGACCTAGGCGGCGGCATGGAAAAATCTTGGGTAGGAGGAAGGCGAGGTGAAGGATCGTCGTAGTCGTAGTCGTCGTAAAAAGCTGGGTCGTCAGGACCTGGGACATCAGGGAGAGCTTTTGACCAGCGAGAGGTGCCTGTTTTAGGCGGCTGAAGAGAATTGACGTTCAACATGGTGGCCATGACGAACTAGGCCGTCGATGGAACAAGGAGAAGGGGTAGGGGGAGCCGTCAACTTGAAGCAAGATGGAACAGGCGAAACACGGAGCGCAGCAAAAGGTAAAGCAACGGGCTGGAAAAAGCGTGCGAGAATGCCGGGCCCTGGAATCTTTTTGATAAATTGGGAACCTTGGGTTATGCGGGAGTCACGGAACGCCCCTCGAGGGATGATGGACCAGCATCCGAGTGGGGGGAGGGAGACAAGAAGTGACCAAGAGGCGTGTTGGAAGTGAAACCACGAGAGATCTCGAGCTCAAGACTGGACTGGAGCAAAAGGTGGTGTGTGTGGGTGGGACAAGGTTCAAGACGGAGAGGAACTGAGCTGAAATAGCAACACGAGAGGAAGAAGTAGAGACAAGAAGCAGGGAGAAGAGGTTGAAAAAGACGAAGAGAAGAGATGCAAGAAGAAGAATTGGATGGAGGAGAGAGAATAACAAGTCCAAGAACTTGTTTTGGTTGGTAGGCCTTACGCTTCCTGCCTGTTTACGGGAGTTCCAAGGTTTCATCACTCTCAGAGGCCGCGGCGCCGTCTTCAACCCTGCCCAGCCAAGGCCAGTTCTTTGGACCGAGCCGTTGGGAGCCTGCCTGCTAACCTCGCTCGCTGTCAGGCAACTAGAGATGCACATGTACTGTACCTTGCACCACGACCCATCTTCATCTCCATCCATCCACATTGGATCGCGGGATGGGCGGAGGAGGCTTGAGAAGTGGCTTGTACCGGACGACTCGTCAAGCCCGTTGTGGGCCTTGGGGCTTTGCAGGGACACTCTGGCGCATTGTTCGCTGTGGCTCTTCCCTCCCAGCGGCCATCCGCAATCAGGGGACTCCCCAGGGCTAAGCCATATCGGCTGAAACAGCCACTAGATTTCAGCAGGGTTGAGGCAATTCAGGGCGGGCTCCGCGAGACCGCAGCAGGAACACCCCCAGGAGCTGCAGTAGCGAGCGGGGACAGTTGTTCACTCCAGCTGAAAACCACGTCACCCCTGGCATTGGCTTTTTTCTTCTTTGCCTTTGATAGCATGTGTAAAGAAAGAAACGAGAGTCAAGACATTGATTGCGGTGCAAAGAGAGAATGGTTGGTATGGTGTGTTCTTTCAACCTCGGTTTTAGAAGAATCTGTCCTGATCATGGCATGAGGTAACCATGATCTGAGCGCTTTGTTCTTTCCGAATACGTCCATATTCACGTTGTGTGATAAAGACAACATTTGGAAAGAACGGCCAAGCCCAGCTCTCCGGGAGTCCGTGATCCACTTTGGCGTTTCTTCTTCTCGTCTTGTCCGTCCCATCTCTTCATCTCGTCTCATTTCTTCTCATGCACAGCATCATCACACCGCACGGAACGGAACCCCGAGGCGGTCAGATGGCATTCACTGATCATTCGCTTCCCTACTTCTCCTCGTGAGAATACTGAATACTTCATTCTTGGCTGTTCAATATTATGCCCCTTTGCACGCGTATAAACCCAGCCTCAATGACATACATTTCAACACCAACGCGCCACGAATTCATGGCCCAAATATTGGTTCCCAGTGGTGAGGTACAGTACATGTACATCAGGAACCCCCAGTCACTGATCGCCCAGCCCGGCCCAGCCGCGTCACTCCCCTCGACTGTGTGGTGTGCGCTCAGGGCGATCGATCCCCATTCATCACAGTCCAAGCATCTCCACAGCTAATTACATGCTGCCGGATGGCACTCCACTCCTCGTGATCCTGCAATGTCTGGCAGCATTGTTGGAAGAGGTCGAAACAAGAAGAAAATTGCCTTTGACAGGGAAACGGCTTATGACGAGGTGGTGCTTACGCCGTGGTTGGCATTGACAGAAAGGCGCCTCGTGGTTTTGTCCGGATTCGTCCTCGATCCGCCAATCTTGACAACACCGATGTCTTGCCCGCGTCAAAGTCAACCCCAGTCGAATGTTCCAAGTTTCATGGCGCACGGATCACCATCATGACGAACCTTCCGGGGCATTGGCTTTTATGCGTGGCGGCCTCTCGGTCTGAAAATCATTGTTAACAAGCTACTGTAGTTTACCACAACTACTCTCGTGCACATACAACATTGACGCCCCTGGGCTTGTACACTGTCGCACATCGCGCTCGCAGCTGTCCGTTCCCGTCTTGAACCAAGAATAACTGTGAAGGATTCTCTAGGATTACAACATCTCTAATCTTTTCAATGCTGCGAGATGAGATGCGTCAGACCTGACAGGGAACCCTCGCGGCAGATGCTGTCCAACAATGAGTGGCATGAAAACAATCATGGCTGCTTTGGCCCAAGACCAACAGCACGGACTGGAAGGCTTCTCGGCCAGGCATCATCCATGCTACACAAGACTAAATCACATTGTTTCACGACTTGAATAGGAACTGCCCGATCTCGTGGGAATTACTCACTCTATGTGCCACAGGCAAAGTTCGTCTCGCCGTGCTTATACCAATGAGCACCCACACCGACAAGTATAATTGGCTTTGGAGGATGCATCTCCTCACATTGACGGCTGCGACGTTTCCCCTGGATAATTACCGAGTACTCCGAACAACAACTCACATGCATTCTATGTACAATACTCCGGTTCCCCTCCCCGTCAGCGCGATATTTTCGTCTTTTCGAATCCGATTGAACGAGTTTGAAAGCTCATTCAACACAAGCACATTCTCGCCGGACTCTGAGGTTCCCCGAACCGTGCTAGACTTGGGCTTTCGGCTGGATTATCCACCACAGGACATCTTTTACCCCAGAGATTGCGTTGAAAAGTTTCAACATGGCAATTTATCATGAGAATCATCCGTGCTACCAATCTCGGATACGGCAATTCTTCGTCTGAATAACTTCAGATTCTTCCATCACGTTTCTAGTCTCCAGTATGACACAATCTACCGTTGATGGGCCAGCGGGGGACGGCCCGCAGCACACCCTCTCAATTCGGGTTCCGATCGCTGCTCAGATTTGATTCCGGCTGCAGGTCCGGTCCGAGACAAACGTTTCCTTTGATTTCTTATCTCCAGCCTCTTCCGCAGCATCGTAGAGCTTTTGTTTCTTTCTCACTCAGCTGCATTGCTTTACCAGATTCTTTAATTCGAAGCTCAAGCCGAGGACGAAGCTTCCAGACTTTGGCGTTTTCCTCCGCCTCGAACAGGTTGCTATTCCGGACTAGAAATGACAGGCACTTTGACATCTAGCAGAGCTTCAGCTCCGTCCGAGACATCACCCCTCCTCGGAGACCGCAACAATGGCGATGGTATCAATGGAGACGCAGAAAATGGCCGAGTGAACAGCAATCATGTCCAGGAGCCCGTCAAGGCAAAAATGCACCTCATCCTTCCGGCAGTGGGCATCGGTGTAAGAAACCGATAATGCTACCCGCTATCACTCATTCTAAACAGCGTCACTAGGTCTATATGGTTGCAATTGATCAGTTACTGACCGTAGCAACGTATGCCAAGATTGGAAACGAGCTGAACGCTCTCAACAACACCAGCTGGATTGCCACAGCGTGAGTCAAGTCAGAATTTTGAACACAGGAGACCTGCAGAGCTCTTAGGACATCGTGCTGATCCTTGGCAAGCTACTTCCTCACTCTCACAAGTTTCCAGCCTCTTTACGGCAAGCTCAGCGACATCTTTGGCCGGAAGCCTTGCCTTCTCTTCGCTTACACCATCTTTGCCGTCGGCTGCCTCGGCTGTGGTCTTGCACAGTCCATGGTACAGTTGTGCGCCGCTCGAGCCGTTGCAGGCGTTGGTGGAGGTGGCATGAACGCTGTGGTTTCTATCCTTCTGAGCGACCTCGTGCCGCTGAGGGAGCGCGGGATGTGGCAGGGTTGCATCAACATTCTCTGGGCTGCTGGGACGTCGACAGGAGCGCCTCTAGGAGGTCTGCTAGCTGACTCGGTTGGTTGGCGATGGTGAGCTTGCCCTCGTGCCATATCTTGTCATGGACGAGCACTCATATGCCCCAGGTCGTTCCTTGGACAAGTTCCACTTTGCTTTGTTGCCTTCGTCGCCGTCTACTTCGTCCTCGATCTCCCACCGGTATCGCACGACCACTGGCTCACCAAAGTACGCCAGATTGACTTTCTAGGTGCCTTCACCCTCGTCATCGCCGTAGTCGCCCTGCTTGCTGGCCTAGACTCTGGCTCTAACTTGGGCTGGTCACACATCATCACCATCGTTGCGCTGTCTCTCGCCCCTGTCCTCTTCGGGCTCTTTCTCTTTGTTGAGATGAAGGTCGCCTCGAATCCATTTGCTCCTGGGCACATCATCTTCGACCGCAGTTTGTTCGCGTGCTACCTGGTCAACTTCTTTGGTGTGGCGGGCCAGATGGCAATCCTCTTCTTCATACCCCTGTTCTTCCAGGCCGTTCAGGGACTCACTGCTACTCAAAGCGGTGCATTGCTTGTCCCGGGCATGATTGCTGGCGTGATTGCCTCGCTCCTCGGTGGATGGATTATCAAACGAACCGAAAAGTTCTACGCAATTACTGTGTCTGCGTATGCGCTATTGTTCGTTGCAGCCCTGCCTCTGGGGTTGTCCGTTTGGTTCAGGTCAACCACTGGAGAGGTCATTGGCCTGGTCGCCACTTCTCTTGGAGCTGGTTGTGGTATGTCTATTGCATCTCATCGCTGACCGATGTGACTGGCCCCTTACTGATCAATCTCTCAGGCATCACAACGACACTTGTGGGTCTCTTGGCCAATGCCGCTGTCGAAGACACAGCCGTTGTCGTTGCGTGTTCGTATCTCTTCCGCTCTCTCGGCTCCAGCATCGGTATCAGCACTGGATCTGCCGTCCTCCAACAGGTACTCCGAACCCAGCTGGCCTCCCGACTCCCCAACGGCGACGAGGCCCGTGAGATAGAGGAGAATGTGCGACAGAGCTTGGATTATATCAAGGAACTCCCGCCTCACCTCGCCGCTCAGGTCCGTTCGAGCTACCAGGTGGCAACGCTTGGAGCTATGGCGTTGATCACGATATACCTTGGTGTATCGTTCTTGACGGCATTCTGGATTAAGGAGCGACCCCTCAAAAGGTAAGAGACAGCCGGCATTCATCGCATGAGTCTATTTGAGGGACGCAGAGAATATGTGTGAAAACATACTGTAATCTTGGTCGATCTATAAATTGTATGATAGATATGAGGTCTAAAAGTTGGGCATGATGGCATAAGAAATCAGGTACATTCCGAGTCGTCTAGGTTGCGTTATGTGCGTGTATGCAATCATTTACGATTCATCTTTCGTCTTGGTGAGAGGTTCCAGCCCGAATATCTCATCCGAGCGAAGAGGGTTGCGGCTCTCGGTAACCTCCCCGAACAGGAAGGCATTCTTCTCGCGCTTAGTGCTGTTGGACATTTTCTTCTTGTGCTGAAGTGGCGGTGACTTTGCTGACGATGCTGAAGATTTCGACGGTGCGGACTGGTCTGGCTCCAGCATCCACGAAAAGGAGGACTGGGCCAACGTTGATCGAGTCGGGACAGGGGATGGCCGTACTTCTGCCTGAGCAGTCTTGGTGGCAGAATCTGGGTTTAGGCCGTCCCCAGATGTATCCATACGATCAGGGTTGTTTGGTGCTTCTTCCTCCCGGGGAGTTGGGACCGCTTCAACAATCCGAAGACCGGAGATGTCCACTTCCGCTTCCATCGGAGGGATCGGCTGTGGCTGGACAATAGTCGTCTCTGCCACCACCACTTCCCTGGGGCTCTCTTCAGACGGCGGGGAGTCCAGTATTGGGACTTCCATGGAAGAATCTTCCAGGTAGATCTTGACAAATTGGACCTTGGCGGCCGCAACCTCGATGAGGTCAAGGCTCTTGGTCTTGTCTTCCAGGTTTGAAGCTGACACGGCCTTGAGATTGTTGACCGTCTCGTCAAGCATGGCAGCCAGCTGCAAGTTGCGTCTCTCCAGCGCGGCAAGACTATGTGCTGCTCCCTCCTCGCTCATTCCCTGTCGTGGAGACCTGGGAGTTGATCTGGCCTCGTTGATGTTGCGTCTGATTTCTCCCATAGCATCTCTAACGGCCTGGTTGATGCCGAGTTTTTCGCCCCTTTCAAATACCCCCTTTGCTCCTTTGGCTGCTCCTTGGAACAACGCCTCCATGCCACCTTGCTGCTGAATAAATCGAGACGGCGACGGAATTTGTGATCTCGATCCGATTCCTCGTTGCCTGAGCGAGTTGAAGGCACGGAAGCTTGGGGTGGCTGCTCGCGAGTTCTGCGAAGGTGATGACACAGTCGGCATCCTTCCGGTATACTTCATGATGAGAGACGCTCCGCCAGATGCGCTAAGATGCTCGCGGAGATACAGGGCATCATCAACAAACGTATGAGGGCCGTGAGACGGCGATGGGGCGGGATACTTCAAGAGCAGCTGAAGGCAGACGGAGTAATCCGCTTCTAATACTGCAGTAAAATATCAGCACCTGAAGAGGGGAACTGACAAGACAACTTACAATCCCATCGAATGCGGATCAGCATGGCAACACAGATGAGGTCTATCAAATCTAGTGATGCGTCGACGGAGAATATCGTATCCCATAGGACCAGAAACTGCTCGAACGGGAATTCTCTGCTAAAAAGTAACCGGATCCATCGACTAATTTTGTCAGCAAGAGCGTATATATGAAGAAAGTTTTAGACCATACATGAGAAAGATTTGCGGCAATATCTCGATATTGGTGAGATGTGCAGCGAGTTCCGGGTCCACCTTTTGAAGGCAAACCTCGTGAATGAACCTGCTTCTTTCGACGATAGTAGAACTCTGCTCGGGGAACTTGGAGGGCCGCAAAGGGGTTCCTGGTATCGCAAGAGAGTCCTTAACTTCGTAGAATGATTGCGCATGTTCCATTAACCTGGAAAAGAGGATGAAAGCGTCGTGCTCGACAAAGGAAGCATCCAAAGTCTTGATAAGAGCATCTTCGGGAGAGGCGTCCGACGGTATGGTTGCCGGGTCCAAGGTGTCTTGCTGGATGACGTGCAGAATAGGGGCGAGAAGCTCATGCATGCCTTGTCGATAACCGCCTCGCTCAGGGTTAAGTTTGCAGTACATGAAAAGGATGTCCAGGATCATGGCCTGGGTTTCATCTTCATGGTAGGATGCTTCGTCCGGAAGTCTCTGGACATCCTGCAGGATCTCAGCGCGGATAATCTCATCCTGACGAACCGTGTTCCAGGGAGACTTGAGTTGCGGTCAGCCGTCCAGTCAGAGTCTAAGTTGCAGCACAAGACTCACAGCAGGATCATCTGTTAGAGGGTCTATACTGAGTTCAGCAAGGGTCTCTGGGTGCTTGATGTACTTGAGAAAATGCTCCCGCCGCTCAGTATAGAGGCGTCTTCCCTCATCAAGTGTTTGAGACCAGCTCAAGCCCTCAGCCGCAGTGGATAGTAGAAAAGTCTATCAGGTGTCAGAACTTGATCCAGCATCAGCCAATGATGGAGCAGCTTGACCTACCTTCCAACACACGGAACGACATCCCGATATGCATGGACTGGAAGGCCCATTATATCGGACGGCTCGTTGCAGGTCGCCAAGATGAGCGCCGTGAACTTGAGTCTCACGCCATCTCGGCCTGCGTCAGGGTTTGTCAGTCAATTCAGTCGCTCTTGACGGTGCTCGCAACCCACAGCAACTCTTCCAGAGGCCTCATGATGCTTCGTGGCGAAGCAAAGGGGAGAGGCTTTGCCGTGTCGCAAGAGAAGATGCAGAATGAATGAGATGAATTTGAGGCCGTCAAAGGCGAAGGAAGGGGCCTAGGCAAGTTCCATGGATCCAGGTTGGCGGTGGATGGACGTTGGCCCCACTCTCAGCCTTCTGTTAGCGCTAAGTCCCCCGTGACAGGCTGCCCGGGGGTCCTACCAGAACCTCGAGGCTTCCGCGTTCAGGGGGCATCGCGCTAAACAAATAGCCACGACTTGTGATGCCTCGTGCATCCAATCCATTCTGACCACCTACGTCAAGCCTTGTGCTCACCAGCACCCGCCGTTATCTACTGTGTCTGCTCTCATCCGCTTCCATACCCGCCTCGTGACCGCGAGCCCGGGAACGATGCTTCATCGGACGAGCCACCATGTCTGCCGATCTCTTCGCTGAGTTCAACAGCCTCTCAAGCAACGCTACGCCTTCACCTGCCCAACAGGCCGCTCCTTTTCAGGCCCAGGTGCAGCAGCAACAACCACCACCTCAGCAACCACAACAAACTGGAGCCAAGGATCCGTTTGATTTCTTCAATACTACCAGCCATGCTTCTCCCATAAGCACACAGCCCTGGCCTTCACTTCAGACCCAACCTGCAGCGCCAGTCTCGTGGGGAAGTACTCCAGCTCCGTCCAAGCCGGCAGCAGCGGTTGAGGACGACGATGACGGATGGGGGGATTTCGAGGTAGCTGAGCCTTCAAAGCCCTCACCCGCAAACCCTTCTCCTTTCCAGACCCCGACTCCTACACCTGTGTCTGTTCCGGCTTGGGGCTCACCAGCTGCGGGTCCAGCCAGCTCACCCTCAATACCATGGCATAACCCAAGCCCTGGTCCAGCTCTGGCACAGCGAGCGCCGGCTGTTCAGCAACCCCCAACTCGGGTTGTGAGGGCATCCACACTAGATCTCATGTCCAACAGCCTTGTCGATATTGGCACACTTCCTCAGAAAACTTCTGGCGTATCCCAGGTGCAACAACCTGCTCCTCAGTCACAGCTCCGACAACAGTGGCAGCATACGCCAGCCCAGCAGGAGCCGCAACAGCCACGCATGAAGGCCATGCTGAAGTCTTCAGCTTCAAATGACCCCAGCGTTCTTTTTGATGCGGAGGACTTTGAACTTCAGGTGGCCGAGGGTGATGAGGATGACGACGACGACGAGTTTGGGGAGTTTGAGACTGTGGCCCCCCCTCCTCCATCTGCACCAATACCGAAGGTAGTTCCTACAACGGCCCCTACGAAACCAGCAACAGCTCTTCCATCGATGGACCTCCTTTCATTAGATGAGCCAGAACCGCCAAAACAGCCAGCCAAGAAGCAGCCTCCCAGCCAGCTCCTCGGTGGTCTTGCTTTCGGTTCCACAGCTTCAAACTACCCTCAGGCGCCAAAGTCTCCGTCCTTTCAAGATCGAAACCCTTTTCCTGACTTGGCCATCAAGACACCGACTCCGACGGAACCTAAGCAAGCGAAAAAGCCCAAGGAGCCATCGCCAGTCACGGCATGGCCATCTATGGACAGCCCGGTGGCCACCAACGCAGCCAAAGGCAAAGAAGATGATGAAGGATGGGGGGCTTGGGACGACTTTCCAGCTGCCGACAGTCAAAAGGCGGGTACCGACTCTTCAAAACCAGCCGAGAGTTGGGACTGGGATGCTGTCGACAATGTCCAGCCATCTCAGAGCCATGTTCCAGATGATGCTCCTCCACCCATCAATGTCCCGCCTCCATCAGTGATCCTATCTGTGTTTCCCGACCTCCTCAACTCGGGTAATGCTCTATTCAAACCTATATCGGGCCAAACGGCGTCGATTAAGCAGCGCATTCTATCAGACCCAAAGGCTGGGGAGTTTCTACAGTGTTATATCCTTCTAGCGATGACAGCCGCCCGGGTCATTGCGGGCCGCAAACAGCGATGGCACCGAGACAAGATCTTGGCCAAAAGCATGTCGATCTCGGCCGCAGGAAGCAAGGGCATGAAACTTGCAGGAGTGGACAAGACGCAGTCAGCACGTGAAGACCGCGAGGCCGCAGATGTCGTCGCCGTGTGGCGGCAGCAAGTCGGCCGTTTGCGGTCTGCCGTTGCGGCGGCCAAGGCGGCAGGCAAGGGTTCAACAGCACTCAGGGTCCCTGAGATTAGCGAGAGCATGTCGGTGCAAACGGCCAAGATGGTACCGACGGCCCCCAAGGCGTGCATCATCTGCGGTCTCAAGAGAGAAGAACGGGTGTCCAAGGTGGACTTTGAGGTGGAGGACAGCTTCGGGGAGTGGTGGGTGGATCACTGGGGACACAAGGCGTGCAAGAACTTCTGGATAGAACATGAACAGCAGCTGAGGCAGCGATGAGTCGGGGCCAGATACTCCGAGCCTGGGACATAGCTATGTATGTCAATATACAGTCGTCGTGATATTGGTCGCAGTTCTGGCCTCGCTGCAACGTCAGTGGCCTGACGGCCCACCGTTTCTAGAAGAAGAGCATTCAATTGAAAACATATGCACTCACTCACGCGATGCGGAAAGTCGTCTATATGTGAGGACGTTGGCCACAAGCATCACACGGCAGAGGGTGACAGAGCTCGGCGAGGAGTGACGGGTGCTGTTAAGCTGCATGCCTCCATGGTGACTTATGCAGGCCTCCGGCAGCGTTGCTCCACCTGATGGAACCATCCGAGAGCCAATCTGAGAGACTATTGATGCAGCCAGGTGACGGGGAATTCAAAGAAAATCAGCGTCACAGGGAGGGATCTGCAGGTAAATTGAATTTATACGATCAAATTGTTGAGCTGAATCCAACAAAATGTCCCGAAAGTCACCGTCCAACAGTCGCCGTCAAAGGAGCCAACGGGCTTGAGCACGGACGGATTGCGGGGTCGGACCGTTGCACGGCATCTGAACTCCTCCGGGGGGAGCACCGGCCGAGCCGGAAGCGGAGGGGGAAGAAAGGATTCTTGCTCAATCTAGAAAAAGCCTGCGCATTGGCTCGCCGAGCCGCTCGAGCGCACACAGCGCTATCCTGCCCGCTAAGAAGGATGATCCAAGTAAGTTCGCCGAAGAACAACATTGCGAGGAGGTTGGGGGAAAGCTGCCCGCGAAACACCCCTGGATCACCCAGGCCAATAAGCCCGTCAAGGTCGACTTTGGGCCTGTCATTGGCCTCGACTTGACGCTGCTTGAATGATCTGATATCAGGCATAGTTTCTCCATGTTGTCGTAGAAACAGGAGCTCTTGACGGCCAACTCCAGAGAGGGCCAGGAATTACCAGGGGAACAGGCGGCTGAGGGGGCTTTATCTTCCAAGGTTCTTAAGCCAAGCTAATCGGGCTACTTAAACGTCCACATATATCCCCGCACTCCAGACGAGATGCTGATAAGCATAAGCAAAGTTGACGGCAGAATAGATAAGAGTTAAGGATTTAGCGAGTCCCTGCGTCCTTTTGTTCATTCATCTCCTCCTCTCTTGTCCACCACAGCGACGGTCAACTCACTTGTGATGGTGGTTCTGGGAGACCGTTTCCTCCAGGGCTGGCCCACTCCGTAAGGACAGGCCCCGGGCCGAGTGGGTGTGGAAGAAAACTCCGAGTGACCAGGCACTAGGGTCAAGAAAGAATATGACACCTGTACAAGGAAGCATCATGTCCTTGTTCAAGGATAGCTATCTCGCGATAGTGAAGGGCGTTGAATAGTACATAAGCAGCTTTTAAAGTATCCAAAGTATATGATAACATTCTTTCTGTCATTAAATGATAGAGCCCGTCACAGGATACCTGGGTTTAAGAAGACATGGAAGTACTCTGCCCTTCCTCTGTCTCGTTTATTTCTTACCCCACATGCCAGGTGCTAGGTGAGTGGGGAACGGCGTGGCATTCATTCACCTCTAGACCATTCATTCCCTGGTAGAGATGCCAGAAACCTGGGATGGGTTGCTCAATGCTCGCTTGATGCTCAAACAGGAATAGCGGCACATGCCAAGCAATTTTTTGTCTTTGTACTTGTGCGTGGAAGGGAAAGAGGCTGTCGCGGGAGGCAGCAGGGCCAGCGTCTGCCACGAAACATTGTTCGGGTTTCCGGGTCTGATCCGAAACCTGTGTCGCGGGCTGGGGGAGGATACCCAGATGCTCACGCTTCACTTCCTAGAGGTGGATGGTATCATGGATTTCGGATGTGCCCAGATAAGATGGAATGGAAGAGTGGGAGAATGAATGGGCCTCGGTTGGTGGAAGTCATCTCGAAGGGCACGTGTAGCCTTAAAAAATGGAACGGCAGGTGGCCCAACTACCGCTCGCCAGTACCTTGCCTGGCCCCGTCATTTGCGGCTTCCCGTCTCCAACGGTGCCTTCCATTCCATCCATTACCTGCCTATGGACAAGCAAGCACCTGGAAGTTCTCTGGTCTTTCCTTCCCTGGGTTTCAAGTGGCAGGAGCGTCAATCAGTCAACAAATGAGCCTCCACTTACACCCATCTCCCAACCCCCTTCAACCTCCAATCGCGAGGTCAGGACGGCCCTCGATGCCCATTGAATAAAGAGGCCAGATGTCCTATCGCAAGACGAGTCGCACGAGTTACCTCAGACGCTTCATGTACAATCGGGTCCCTACAAATGCCCGTCACGAGGGGCAATGTAGAGCTAGCACAGTACATGGCAGAGGTGACTTTTGAGCTGGGGCAGGAGGCGTGGGTGTGGATGTCGGCAAGTGGGATGGGAATGGATCTGGGCGCACAAGCTACAGCTTCGGTACTCGGCGAGAAGGTACACATCCCCCTCAGTAGCCGTGTCTCTTCCGCCCTCATTTATTGAACACAACGAGGGAGCTGGGATCACTGGTACAAGATCGTCAAGTATTCAGCCCATGACCTCAGGTGGTCATAGCATCCTGTCCCTCGCTGGGCCATGCAGCACCTCCCTCAGTGAGTGGAGTGGGGGAGCCGGATTGGATGGAGGGGAAGGAGAGACTTGCTGCCGCTGCTGCAGCTCTGCTCTGGGCTTTCTGTGGCCCTGGCAATGGATCCCGTCCATGGATGGGCATGGCCTGGCAGGCTCTGATTCTGATTCTGCTGGGTTTTTGGCTCTGGCTCTGGTTCTGACCCTGGGTCCATTTCCAAGTTCCATCAAACTCCTCCACCTCTTCTTCTATCCTCCTCCTTCACCCACTCACACACCTCTCTCACCTCACTTTACTTCACCTTCACCACCTCTCTTCTCCCTCTCTCTCTGCTCTCTCCATCTCTCTCGCCCTTCTCCTCCCCTCTCCTCGTCCCCCTTCCTCACTTCAGTCTATTCCGCCTCCACTTCTCTAGTTGTTGGCCTCTCTTCCTTCACGCCTACCGTGCAATAACCCATCCGCCGCCGCCGCTTTCTCATCGGAGCGCTCGCGACCCTTGACCCCGCTATCCCGCCTCGCGTACACGACCGCAGAAAAAAAATACACTGCACCACCACCCATCCCCATCCCGCCGCCCCCGCCTTCTCCAGCATCCTTCTGCGTCCTCGCATCACCCCCAGCGTCGACGTCAAGGTCAGTGAATAGTTTTCTTTACTTATGTTGGCTCTTGGCTGCGCCGGCGCGTTTCAGTGCTGGCTTGGTTGTGCCTGCGCGCATGAGTTTCATGACTCTAATTGTGCGATGCGGTGCAGCGAGGGCCAACCATCCGACACGCGGGTTTGCGCGTTGGAGCTCTCGTTTTTTCTTCAAGTTGTGTTTGAATAAGAAACCCTCTAACATATAGAACAGACTCCTTCGGACATTTTTCTCTTGTCCGCTCCCTTGCTCATTCCAAACTTCGAAAACCATCTTCGCCTCCCGCTTTCCGACCCTCCAAAATGTCGGCCTCTCAGGATACCCTCTCCCCCAACAACGGCAGCGATATCATCGACCAGATGGATCAGCTTAGAATGGACGAACGCCTCGGTCCCGATGGTGAACCCGCCCCTAAGACGGACGAGGAGTACGCTCAGGCCCAACTCACCCTTCGCGCCATTGTCTCGTCCAAGGAAGCCGGTGTCATTATTGGCAAAGGTGGCAAGAACGTCGCCGATCTGAGAGACGAGACTGGTGTCAAGGCTGGTGTCAGCAAGGTCGTACAGGGCGTTCACGATCGTGTCCTGACCATCACTGGTGGATGCGACGCCATCTCTCGGGCCTATGCCATCGTTGCTCGGGCTCTTCTCGAGGGTGCCCCCGCCATGGGCATGGGAGGCATTGTTCAGAGCAACGGCACTCATCGTACGTTGAAATTTTTCCTGATGAAATAAATAATTTGATCCAACATACACTAACATTGCTCTTCTAGCCATCAAGCTTCTCATCTCCCACAACCAAATGGGTACCATCATTGGAAGGCAAGGTCTCAAGATCAAGCACATCCAGGACGCTTCAGGTGTCCGCATGGTCGCCCAGAAGGAGATGCTTCCCCAGTCCACCGAGCGGATAGTTGAGGTCCAAGGAACTCCCGAGGGCATTCAGCGTGCCGTGTGGGAAATCTGCAAGTGTCTGGTTGATGACTGGCAGCGAGGCACCGGAACCGTCCTCTACAACCCTGTTGTTCGCACTCAGCCCGCCAGCAGCACAAGCGTTGGCAGCGGAGGAGCGGGATACAGCCAGGGCTCAGGCAGGAGCGAGTACGGTAGCCCTCGCGTCATGCGAACAGGTAATGGCGCCGACTTTAGCAACGGCAGCTCAAGGCCCTATAATCGCCGCTCTGATTCTGACGCAGCCATTCGAGGCCCGCCTACCCATGACGAGAACGGCGAAGAGATCCAGACTCAGAACATCAGCATTCCTGCGGACATGGTTGGCTGCATCATTGGACGTGCCGGCAGCAAGATCAGTGAGATCCGCAAGACATCAGGTGCTCGCATCTCCATCGCCAAGGTAAGTCGGGTTCCTCTACGGAGCTAGTGGCAGCATAGCTAACCCAGATACTTGTATAGGCGCCTCATGATGAGACTGGCGAGCGCATGTTCACCATCATGGGCACTGCCAAGGCCAACGAGTCGGCACTGTTCCTGCTGTACGAGAACCTCGAGGCAGAGAAGATGCGCCGCAGCCAGCTTCAGGAGCCCGAGTAGGCATCTCGTGGCGCCTGAAATTCTCATTGAGTTTTGCTTTGCGTGTTCCGTGCGACTTGCTGAGGTCAGTTCTGGCAAGGCGACCTGGGACACTTCCAGATCTGACTTGCCGCGAGGCTTGTGTATTCTTTGGGGACGATACCAAACGACATTACCATGAACGGCCGACTCCTCTCGACGACTCTTTCCCCTCTGCCGAAAAAGAAAACCCCCCATCCTCAACTCCGTTTCCTTTTCCTAATTGGTCTCAATCTCATTATTATTGCAAAATCAGGCGGGTTGTGGCTACTACTCGTCACCCCGTCGCCTCTTTAACCAACCAACCCTCTTTGTGGCGCGATGTACCGATATGCATCTCATGTGGCATACCGTCTGTATAAGTTTCTCTCAACCGGATGCTCGGGACGACTGCTTTTCTCCTCGGAGTTATGGTTTCATGGCTCTGGATGGGCATGACACTGACACAGTGCTTCTAACGACTGGCGAAGCATGGATGTCGGGCTTGGACCCGATATGGACATGGCTATGGCTATAGCTATGGCTTGACGACACAAAAAACAAAATCACAACACCCCTCAGAGTCGGTAATGATTGGGACAGCGCAAATCCTTGGGGGCCGAGAAGGGCACATCACGGCCTCTACCTTTCCTCACCTCAGTCTCTCTACCTCACTCAATCTTGGCGTCACCTTCCCCTCCCTTTCACCTCGCACAACTGTTTCTCTCTCTTACACGCTCCGCTCGGATTCCGACATTGTCACGCGACCTGCGCCTCCCGACTTATCGCTCACATAATCCCGAATCACGCACGCACGCATCGCTATTACATACCCCCATCACAATCACAATATTCCATCCATCCATCCACCCACACACGCTGGCTCACTTGATTGTGTATTTTGGTTCCTCGTGAACTCGCACTCGCATGATGCCTCTCCTCTCGTCTCTACACGGATCTGGGAAAAGCATCATTAGCTGGGGGCAGATATAGGTCAGGTTGAAGAGCCACGAAATAAAATTAAATTCATGAGCATGATGTTCTTTGTGATGAGTGATTTGAAATATGTCCCTTTGTTTGTCGTGGCTGAGTCTCGGCCATCTCGATCTCGATGTGAATAGAATAGAATTGATGGATACGAGGCTGATGTAACGCCACAAAGACCCTTGTGGCGTCAGGGTGGGGCGCTCAGCCTGCAACCTCTAGGTTGTGTCTCATGCTTTTGACAATTGAAGCCAACTGTCAAGTTTCATCATGGCAACTACATGACCTCCCAACACTTTTCTCCACTCCCTTTCACTCACTCGATTCTTTTTGTCTCTCTTTAAATTCAATTGCCATTTTCTTCTTTTCACCATTGATCTTTGCGTGATTATATCTGCTTTCGCGACACTCCGAATCGCACGCATCTCGACTCCACTCACTACAAAGCGACGAACAAGATGGCGCGCTCAAAGCAGCCAGCCGTGAAGCGCGAGGCTTCGTCCGAGTTCTTTAACAAGAAGACTGCAGCCTGGGAAGATACGAATGGCGGCGCGCACAAGGGCTCCAATGGACACGCCGTCAAGAAGGCGGCTGAAGTTGCGCCGCTGGAGCAGAATGCGGGAGTCTTCCAGCTTGTCATTGCGGTTGCGGGCATCTACGCATCCTTGTAAGTCATGGCCGGCCACATCATGATGACTGATCGAGATAACTAACCCTCCAAGCTTAACATGGGCTTACCTCCAAGAGAAGCTCACGACGACACCCTACGGCCCGGCCGACGCCCCCGAGGTCTGGCACTTTCCCGTCTTTCTCAACACCATCCAGTCCGTCTTCGCCGCCATCGTGGGCGCCGTCTACCTCTACGCCTCGACACCGCGCAACAGCCCAGTCCCTCCCGTGATTCCCTCGCGTCGCATCCTCGCTCCCCTCGCCCTCGTCGCCTTTACGAGCAGTCTCGCCAGCCCGTTCGGATACGCTTCTCTTGCGCACCTCGACTACATCACCTTCCTCCTCGCCAAGAGCTGCAAGCTGCTCCCCGTCATGTTCCTCCACATTACCGTCTTCCGCCGACGGTACCCTCTTTACAAGTACCTCGTTGTCGCAACCGTGACACTCGGTGTTGCAGTCTTTACTCTGCACTCGGGGAAGAAGAGCAAGAAGGCGTCGGCGGTGCGGCCCGACGACGCGAGCACCGCTTGGGGTCTCCTCCTGCTGGGTATCAACTTGCTGTTTGACGGCTTGACCAACAGCACCCAGGACCACATCTTCCAGACCTTCCGCCCCTACTCAGGCCCCCAGATGATGTGCGCCAACAACCTCATGAGCTCCCTCGTCACCGGCGCATACCTCATTGGCAGCCCGTGGCTCGTCGCTACTGGCACCGGTGAGTGGCTCGGCATGGACGTTGCTGGCAGCGCGGGCGAGCTCAAGGCCGCTCTCGACTTTATGGCCCGGTATCCGGCAGTGTGGAGGGATGTCCTCGGCTTCGCAGCGTGCGGCGCCGTTGGCCAGGTGTTTATCTGTAAGTCCTCTTATTCACGACCATGGAAAGCTTCAACTAACCACTGTCATTCTAGTTTATACCCTCTCTACCTTTTCATCTGTACTCCTCGTCACCGTTACCGTCACCCGCAAGATGTTCACCATGATCCTGTCCGTTCTCGCCTTTGGCCATCGCCTGACACAGATGCAGTGGCTCGGCGTCGCCCTCGTCTTTGGCGGCATCGGCGTCGAAGCCAGTATTGCGCGTCAGGAGAAGATGGCCAAGGAGGCCGCCAAGAAGGCGCAGCAGAATGGAAACAAGAAGGATCTCTAATTGTTGTGTTTTTTGTCATGTTTTTGAGAGTTTGTGCTGTTAAGAGTGAAGAAGAAGGAGACGTCTACAACGTAAAACTACCTAGATCAGGCGTTGGATTCAGTGCATTACATTGTTTATTTACTATTATAAAGGCGCTAGAGGATTGCAAGAGTTGTAGGAAGCTCAGAGGAGCTGATTTTGGAGTTGCAAGATATACCTATATAGACCTTAAGATGGATCTACTTACAGAGTCTCTTCCATGGCGGCAATACATTAAATTAAACGCCGAAAATTAAACAAGATCAGAAAGTGTACAGCAGGCATGGTCACAGAATAGGCAATTTGATCATTGGAGAATCTTTTGTGCTTTCACCTAGCTAGGTATGTGATTTCTCGAACCACCTGCTTCAACTAGTTAAGATATCCTTCAATTCCAAAAACTCCCTCCCTGCTAGAACCCAAGATAGCAGAGGCCCGTCTTTCCCATCCATCCATCGTCATGTTTCCATCCCCCCCCCTCCCTTAGCTGGGTATTTGAGCCCTTTCCATGGGTCAAAGGGAAGGGTTTCCTGAGCCATACGCCACTCCCGTTTTTGTTGTCCAAGCTCAACAAAGCAAAGAAAAAAAAAACCAATGAGAACAAAGAAACGAGTTTTGTTTTAAAAAAGGAAACAAAATGTGACAAAACGACACCCAAGTCTTTTGTCTATATTACACTAACGTCTTCCTTCTGATTCAGAAAGACAATGTCGACACCGATGGAGGTGGAACCGTCCGACGCCTTGCGCTGTGCTTTGCTGAAAAACGAAAGTAGGAGGGGTTGCAGAAGGTAGCGATTGATTGGTTGATTGATGGACTGGTTAATGAGTCGATCGATCGATGATGGCGGTAACAAAGAAGATTGCTTGTTTGAGTGAGATATTTGCGTGTCGTCGTGCGTCCGGTCCAACAATGACCGGCCGTGGGTACAGGGAGCAGTTCACCCCTGCCTGCAAAAACGCCTGAAAATGCCGTGATTGTGTCGTCGAATAGTGAGGGTGAGATATATGGCGAATACAAGGGATATAAGCGAAAGTAAGCGGACTGAGTCCCCCTTGAGGGGAACCTGTCAACGCCGAGTCGGACGTCCGTTTTTCCAACACGGGTTAGGGTCAAGCCGAGTCCATATTGACTAAGCTCGATCATAGTAGATCGTCGATTGACCGGATAATGGGTGCCTCGCCTCTTGTTGGGGGGCTCCGGGGGTCTACCACCACTGCAGGGCTTCCGAACGTCGAGAATGGGTCGCGAGGGAACATTCCCGCTCGAGGGGAGAAGAGGCTCTGGCTGGGGGTTGGTGGGCACTCGACAAACCGCATGCCTGCAACTTCGCCAACCTCGTGGAGTGGGTTATTGGTCATCGTCTCGACCCGTGGGGATAGAAGAGCCTCGTCATCAGGGAAAGATCCTGGCAGGGTGATTGTTCTCGTGACAGGAGCATCGTCGTACTTGGTGCTCTCTGACTTGATCGAAGGTGGTGAGTTGAACCTGGGGAACGTCATGCTTTGGAAGCCAAAGCTTGACTGAGACGGGAATCCCGGAGTGGGTGGTGGCATCATATCAGAACCCAGACTAGGTGCCGGGGCCAGAGCGAGAGTAGGCGGCGGTGCCAGGGTTGGTGGTGATCTGCCGTGTCCTGACTTGGGCCGCTGGGGAAGACCTCCAAGCTGGAAGGGGGCCAATTGTTCCGAAGTCTGCTGCTCAACCTCTTCCATCCATGTACAGGTAGGTGGTGCAGAAGCTGGGCCTGGTGAAACGGCAAGTAAGCCGGGGGTTGAGTTCCCTCTGAGCCGGTTCGGGCTCGGGCTGAACTGGGTTTCCTTCACATCCTCAGCATGCGTAGGCAGAGGCGCTGTCTGGGGTGTTTTGGGGCTAATATCAATAGCATCGGCTGACAGAGTTAGTCGGTGCTTCGTAGGCGTACGGCCAGTACGGGGGCGATGAGCGGGTGGTCCAGATCGCTTTTCAGAGACCTCCTTCTGGAAATCCTGCAGCGAGTACATGAGCTTCATATTGGGGCTGATCCATTGGCTCTTGCTCTGGGCCGCATAGTAAGCATCGTTGACTGTGAGCTCAGGCTTCTGGTAGAGACCGTAGGCAATAATAAGACTGGCTGATCGACTGGCGCCCTGCTGGCAGTGAACAAGAACTTTCAAGCCAGCCTTGGTACGATCCTCAATGGTCTCACACAGTCTCATCAGATCCGGTGCGATGTCGGTGTTGTGATCCCAGGGAATGTGGATGTATTCGGGCTCCTTGAAGTGAGTTGCCTTGGGGGTCGTGGGCGTCTCGGCAGTTTCCTCTTCCGGGAAATACTCGAAAGCGGTAGCGAAGCTGGCTGTCGAAATGGCAGTATCGGGAACAGGGCTTCCGCCGTCAGGAGTCGAGTAACGGAAGTGCTCAAAAGTTGATCGGGAGTCCCGAATAGACTGGCGAAGCTCGAAAGGATTTCGGACTTCTCGTGCGCAGTTAATGACTACATCAAACCGCGAAGCCTCATCTGCGTTTGGTTCAGAATAGAGGTAGACGTTGTCGCCATAAATGGCAATCGGACCATCGGGATATCCTGGAGTCTTCATGTCCTCGTTGTTTTCGTTGTCGCGGTAGGGATCATCGTCCCGGATGGCCATTTGGGTTCGAATTGGCGAATCCTCTTCCGTAATTGCAGAACCAAACGATGGCTTCATGATCGACTTTGTAGGTCGCAGAACCTCGGACAGGCCAGACTCGTTCCGCTCAAGAACCTTGGGAAAGGTCATACCACCGGGTGGGCCAAAGGTAGACGACTTGAGGCCCGAGGACATGTGAGGTGAGGAGCACGAGTGCTTGAGAGCGCGGCGCTGCAGCATAGGCATACCTGGCGAGGGGGGAACCTCGAGTGTTGTCCTGCTGATCAAGTCGGAGGTGTTGGTCTTGAGGCTCAATTGGCTCGGCTTCCGCCTCATCGCAGGGATCATCGGCTTGATGAATGATGGCGAGGAAGGTTCCGAAACCAAGGAAATGGTCGTCGTCGCAGTTGAGCTGGCAAAGGGGGGCTGGATCGACAGACCCTTCATGTTGCGCGCCCGGCGCGGCGAGGGCGAAGTCATGGGTCGCTGTAGCCGCGGGGGCTCGCTGAGCAGCATGGTAGGATTAGCAGCAGGAAGAGCGCCAAAGCTCGTGGCGGGAAAGCTATTGAGGGGAATGAGGTTTGTCGGAGAATCGGGGGACGAGGACGGAGACGGGTCTGAAAGAGGCGAAGAGTCGGTTGTGGACAGCGTTGTTGTGGGGGAAGAGTCGGCCGACTCTGAGGTTTGAGTTGAGGTGCTGTCATGGTGCTTGTGGGTTGGATCCGCGGGAAGCATACTCGGCCGGAGGCCATGCTGAGTGGCACTCATCATGCCAGGTCGCTTGGGTTCCAGATCGACAAACTTGGGGTCAACGACGGTGACAGTGTCCTGGTCGGCCATGGTCTCGGCATCCAGATCAAACACTGTCATGAAAGGTGGTATTTGGTCCTCGTAGGCTCTCCGGTCTGTTACTGACGGCATGATTTGCTTCCGTTCCGCGTCGCGGTCTGAAAAGTATGTTGTGTCGTGTGTGTGGTGAATCGATGTGGGCGTTAAAGAGCCAAGTGTGCTCTTGTCGCTGACGAGGGCGTTGGCTGGAATTCCTCGGGGCGTTTCGGATAACCACGCTATTTTCCACCTGGGACAGCGTCGTTGTTGATAGATATTATGAAGTTATGTGCGCAAGTTTTCAAACAAAGCAGCAGAACAGAAAGAAAGATTATTCCGGGCAAACAAATGAGTGTTGTCGCGGCCGAGGTGCGATCGAGAGCAAACGGTCGGTCGTTCGATGGATAGCGCAGCTGATCCTGTCACTGAAGGCGCGAGTGGTGGGCAGTGCTCGGTTCGAGAGCCAGAATCCTTTCGGGGTCTTGGCGAGTAAAAAGAGAGGAAAATGAGCCTTGCGATAAGCGGAGGAAAAGGTGCTCCGGGAGCGAAAAAGACGACGGATTGAGGCGATAGAGGAGTTACTATCGTCGGTCGGACCTGGGGTGTAGCAGGGAGAATAAGGAACGAGCCCAGAGCAGAGAAGAAGTGAGACAAAGAATCGGCGTCTCGGCGAGGAGCATGCGAAGGATAGCGGGCTGCAGGGCTGGAAGTGGCGCTGTTACAATGGCAAGATCATTATTCCCTTTGCCAAGGAGACCGAGTCGTCGTCGAGGTGAGGTGAGGTGAGGGTATACAAGGCGGCTGGGGAGGGGAAGAGGAAGCGAAGGGAGAAGGAGAACAAGATTGAATGAAGATCAAAGTGAGGAGAGAAGTAAGTGAAGAGACGGGGAGTGAGGGATGAGAGGAGGAACGGCGAGTAAGATGGATGGAGAGGAGGAGTGTGAGAAGAAAGCGAGCGAGCGCAGCGCGTCTGGGATTGGATTGGATTGAGTTTGGTTGCCAACAGACGCTGGGTCTGGGGGGGTGGATGCAACTTGGACTCTACAAGTTCAGGTTTTCGGCGGCACTGTAAGTACCCTGCCTGGACACTGGGCCTCACACTGGGCAGCGCAGGCAAGGCAAGGCACACGAGTGGAGGCACAGGCACAGGTCTTCTACAGGCCCTGCGAGTCCAGGTCCCGTCAGCTGGAGCTGGTGGAGGCGCTGTAAGAGGGCGACCGAGCGCCGCCGACAGAGCAACGGCGGCACCTAAAACAATCCATCCCAGGGCCAGGCCGGACCAGCCCTGGCACCGAGGCTCAGTCTTGCCTGGATGCGCCCCCTTCGGCGGCAGCGAGACGAACCCAGCGCCTGTCTGAAGCTGCTGATGTTTCCGTCGCTCCCCTACGGTTATGGATCTCTGCAACAGGCGCGAGGCTGGATGCATCAATGGCGGTTATGCCAGAAGAGACACAGGAGACTGGACGTGAGACGACTTTGGGGGGCGGGTACGGTATTCTAGTGACCTCCATACGGAGGAACCGTGGATCGGTTACCAGCAAGCCGAAACCAGGTCAGGGTTTCCAACTTGGGGGCAGACGGTGTCCAATAGCAGGCTACGTGTAGAAGAAAAAAAAAGACTCCTAGAACATCCAGGCGACCAACAGAAGAGAGAGCCATCGAGAACAGAGCCAGCAGACAGACGCAGAGAATCCCATCATCTCAGAGGATGACCCGATGGGGCAAGCAACGAGGAAGGCGCTACGAGGGACCACTCACAACCCCTGCTTCCCCGTTCCGGGTTAGCCCCAGCCCATGGTCTTCTGCAGTCTCTGGGCGCCGCCGCTTCGTGAGTGGAGGGGGCACGCAAGCACGAAACACGTCCGGGGGGCTAAATATAGAGCGGACGTGCTCCTCCTCGCCCATCACCCAGCGCCAGCGCTCTGCAGCGGGTCGTGGTAGGCGTCTACGGCGAGCCAATCACGGCCCGCAGGCCAAATTTGGGACTTGAGAGTTGGTTGCAAGGGGGGGAGACCAGGGGCGGGGTGCAAGGTCGAGGGTTTAAATTTAAACCGCTGGTGGGCCAAGGACGGGTACCTCCTTGTTTGCAGCAACCATTGTGCACTGTGCGATCCATCCAGTGAGAGTGATGCTTCCATCCATCCTGCGACGGATGGATAATTCCAAGAGAACCGGTGCGGATAATGGGGGTAATTAGTCCTGTTAGGCTATCTGAGATCTCGACGGAACTAAGAAACAACCATACAACAACACCAGCCATTCAAAAGCTCGAGACAAGGCCGAACTTGCAAGATTCCAGCTCACTCTCTTGGCTATCCAACCCCCCAATCTCAGTTATGTAGGGCAGCAGGTCTTCTTTGCATATCCGTAGTCCCATAACTGCAAAACACAGCAGCTTACGGAACACGATCTCTGTCACTCTCGATTATCGTCTCAACTCGCGCGGCGCGGTGCGCCACTCCGTAAAGCCATGTCCACACAGCCAAGAAAAACCCAAAAGCCCAGAGGTCCGTCCTGCTACCCCGGCCCGCCGTCGCCCCGTAACCCCGTCTCATCCAAATGTTCGGTGATTCGGGCGTCTGGCGTCACAGTCACAGGTGGGCAAGGGGGGGTCTCTGCTCTGAGTGAGACTTTGTCGCCGTCTCTCGCTCGCTCTCGCTCGCGCGGTAGTGGTCAAGGTTCATGGTCAGGGTCAGGGTCAGAGACACAGGCAGAGAGAGAAGACCGCCCGCCGCCAACTATTACATCGGATGGATGCTATAGATTACTTCTGCCCTGATCGAAACCCGCTGAGATTGGAACCCCAGCATGTGGCCGCTCGGGTGCACTGGCTCCCGAGTGGCCACTGGGTCGGGTCGCTGGCCGGGCAGCGAGCAGGTGTCATTCAATATGATCGAAACACAGACACCCAGGTCTCGCGTGGCTTTTGTTTGGGGACCAGGCCAGGTGCAGGAGCCGCTGCCGACCAGACCAGAGGAGGAGCTGTTCTCTTGGTTGTTTGGTCGGCTGTAGCTTGTCCGTCTGTATGTCTTTCTGTCTGTCGCGGAGAGGCCTCGTGGCTGGGTCGTTTTAGTTGCGCCACCTCGCGGCGTCTATCGTCTGAAAGCGGCTGTGGCAAGGCTTTCCAGCTGGATGCCAGTCATGTTTGGATGAATCAAGGCGCCTAGAGAAGCTCGTGGACTCGAGTGAAATGGCGAGACCAGGGACAGCGTCTAGTTTCTCGTCTTGGAGAGGCAGCAGGCAACTAACAATACGCGCCCCAGCCTCTATACGAAGACTACCTACCAACCTACTCCATCTTGTCTTCGTACGACAGAACGACTCCGCAGTCTAGGTCATGCGGATGAGTCCAGAAGCAAGTCTTTAAACAGAGATTGGTCAATCTTGATGTCTCGGGGATACCCTTCAGCCACTGAGGACTTTCGACATGGCCAACACCAAAACCAACCGGGAGTTCTTCTCCATTAGCCTCGTCTCGTCCGTCCCGGGCCTCGAGCTCGAGGTAGCCAAGCCACAGCCAAGAGTGTGGCTCAGTCGGAGAGCCCCTGTCTAAAAGGGGGAAATCCTAGTTTCAGCTTCTCTGGATCGCTCACTAACACGCTCCGTCTTCCCCATACCAGCTGACTCCCTTCATGGATCCCATACTACGCAAGAAGCAGAACAAGGCAGGAGGTGATGCAACAGTCGGTCACAGTAAGATTGGCCTCTGGACGATCGATGCACGTCAAATTGCTCGAGGCTCAGGGCCAGGGGCGATGTTCGCAACAAACCCACTTGGATCTCGAATAGCGACGCCTTTTTTTTTAGCTGAAGCGGTCGTATTCCCGTAAAGGCGGGTTTCGAGACGACGGGACTCACAGTGAATGATTACTGTATAATCGTCCCCTGCAGGGTTCATCTGCCTCTGCTTACGACCTCCTGCTATTGCCGGAAGGCCAAGTCTGCTGCAGGCCTGTCAGAGGCAGCGAAAGGTCACGACGGGTTCCCTCTAGTCAGATGAGCCACCTGAAAGTTGCAGCTGTTTTCTCCAGCACTGTGCTGTGTAATCCTCAGGGACCCCTGGGGCGCGCGCGCCATTGTCTCTAGCCCGAGATTGAAGCTAGAGCTAGCCCGCCGATGGACGCGTTTGGGGGCGGGTCTGAATCTGAAACGAGAACTCGCCCATTTCATTCATTGCAGGGTCGCTTCGCCTTCTTGCTACGCGCAACCGTCTTCATCATCCTCCTTGAAAACTTCTCCTGTCTCCTGCTTGACTCCTGTGATGGACGGATGCAAAACGCTTGGGCGTGTCGACCGCGCCGGCGCTTGTTTCGAACAAACTATCTTCTTACCGCCAATGTCACTGCAAGGAACATCGCAACAGGCTTCAAGCTCCTTTCTCGGTTTGAACTCGGCCGAGTCGGATAGGGATTTGCCCTTTGTTTTAGGGGGCCACAGTTTTGTCCTCCCGAAAATCTTCTGCGTCACGCGTTGCCGATCAGGGTCTTGCCACTGAAGCTTCTGGTAGTGTAAAGGTGGCAACACGAATCAAGGTCCGCATGATCTCATAGCCTGATGAATCATTGAACAGGCTTGACATTCTGTGCTTTCCCTATACGGAATGGCAGACCCGAATCCAGCGTGACCTCAAGGTTTGGGATATCCCGTCGTGCCCGTCCGCGTCCTGCCACGAGGCGACGTCCTTAAGACAGCTCTTAAGATGACTGTTTAGACAAACTCTAACAGCATGGTGCCTCAACCGGGATATCCCAAGGTCGCTAAACTTGCCGGGCAGCAATACCG
Source organism: Fusarium vanettenii 77-13-4 (assembly GCF_000151355.1). NCBI lineage: Eukaryota > Fungi > Ascomycota > Sordariomycetes > Hypocreales > Nectriaceae > Fusarium > Fusarium vanettenii. Next base: position 2,214,374 of record NW_003315879.1, on the reverse strand, counting down.
GGCCGGAACACCTCCTTCACGTCATATCATCCCGTCTTTGCTCTGCTTAGGCTCGATCTAGGCGCGCGATGCCGTGGGAACGCTTCCCGGTGTCTATGGGGACTACTCTACGCGGCATGGCGCCATTTCCCCAACTTGCTCACGTTGAGGAGCAGCTCATCTTTCAATATTAAGAGGTTACCAAACGCATGGATAGTTTTCCCGTACATGGGTCCTTGGTGGTATTGGCACGATTCTCCGTGTTGGAGTTTCAGGTTCGACGGAACGTCCCGAAACTCAGACCAGTAATGGCATTGTCTCCAGCAACCGTAGGGTTACAGCAGCCGCCTTTATGTAAGTGACAGTGTTGTTTGTTTTTTCCGTTGACCGGGTTGGCCAGACGGCTCTCGCAGCTCGAGCGTCCCGGGATTTGTCTTTCCGTCTAAGTGTGTGGGTTGTGTCTAGGGTACGGGTTCTTCATATGTTGGTCAGTCTCGACAATTATTGTAGGCGATGAACCCTTTATCCTCGTATGGCTCGTGTTTCTGATATGGTGCGTGTCTGTCGACTGCCTGAGTAGTTTGTTATTGCGCTTTCGGGCCATTGTTGTTTGCAGTTGTCGTCTGTTATCACACATCAGCCAACATGTGAGTGCATCAAGCCCTAAGAAGTTGAGTCACTCCCACATAACTAAGTCCTTGGACTTCTACAAACAACAAAGAGCCATTTTTTCGAGTGTATGCATTAGTCTAATCGCGTTATGATGACCCTGGCGAGGCAGGGAGCAAATATATGAGCCAAAGTCAACTCACCTCTGGCCATCGAGGCTTGGGTTGGTCACTCAGGAGACGTAGATAGGTAGGTATCTAAGCAATACGCCAGCCATCCGATTCCTCTTGTTACACTAGTTCGTTGTTTGTTATTGTCGAGTGCCTGAGCTACACTATAAGCTGTGGTCTTATGTGCACACGTTTCCCAGCATGGCGTCTGCATGTTGTTTGTCTGATACCTGTGGACGCGGTGTAACTCAACTATCGTGACTGCCCTGGAAAACATGGATTAAAAACATGGTATTTTATACGATCTGGAAGCGCTAGAGCATCGTTCATGAGCATACAGTGCTTGTACCGGCACGCTGAATGTTGCTGGATCCAAACATATTTAGCTGGTTTAGTAGTTTGTAGTGGTAGGTGAGATGGCAATGCCGTCAGCCCACACATGCCAGAATGTGTCAAAAGTGCAAAGACATAGATCTACACATTGATGTATGACAAGCCTCTATCAAAAAGTCAATATCAACCCACTGGCTTGCTGTTGGTGTACCCGTTGGCGTGCTCATGTGCGTCTTGAGCCCACGTTTTTGTACAGGGTAGCCGACCAAGACCATCATGATGAGGAATAGCAGAACTGAGACGAGTTCTTTAGGCCCCGTGGTTCCTCGTCATAATTATTTAACTGGGTGTTTATATACGGGAATGATGCTGTGTTGTTGACTGGTATGTAGTCCACGGTAACCGTTTCGGATGGTGGTGAGGCGTGTATAGACATGTTGGCAGACTGACACTCAGGTTGAGATCAGCCGGTTGGAAACAACAATCAGAACCAGGGAATGATCAAGTTGCCATGAATGTCCAAGCACAATGAAACCTGATCGTTTGGTACACCCCATGTGACTGCTTGAACGGGACGCAAAGGGCTCTGCCTGATGAAGAGACAGTCTTGCCCGTCTGTATCACACAATGGGAATGGGCACGTTTCCACGACTTCAACGCGCCATTGTCCACGAGACATGTTCTAAAAACGGTCGTATAGCCAACCCGGAACGGTATTGTCATATTGAACCGGCCTGCGACAAGTTTGTCAAGCCATGTGAAGCAATGTTGGACTCAAGGGTTCACTTCCGCATACGGCTCGACTAAGACATTTGAAGCCCAACGCAACACAACGTGAAAGAATCAGTCCGGATCCAGACAGCACGCCATCTCCGGGAAGCCCCAGGCCAGGCACCGTTTCATCTGCCGATGATGAATTTGTTTATCGACCCAAAACACCAACGCCATGCGGTTAGCGACATCGGGATAGACACGTGTGGTGAGCTACTGCGGCTCATCAGAGGTCATCGCCCCACAAGGATTCAACGGCAATTCGGCCTCGGGCAACTCGACCTGCAAGGCCCTAACCTGGCGGCCGACAGGACAGATTCAGCGATGGATGCTGTCGCGATATGCTGTGAAGCGCGCGGGCGCAATATCCCGTATTCAAGTGCAGCTCTCATCCGCTAAACATTAGACCCAAAGTCAATGCCTGCATAGGACCCCACAAAATAGAAGTCGAGACTGCAGAAGAGGGGGAGCCGCAATAAAAGCAAGCGAGAAACAATGGCTGCAGCTTGGCCGGCAAGTGGTAAGTAGACCAAGGGGCCTAGGTCGTCTTTTTCCGCAATCGTAGCCTTGCAGAAGCTCGCTCGCTCGCTTGCTAGGTGAGAGCGGAGGGATATGGATAGTATGGATATGGATATGGCATAGGCAGCACGCTTAGACAGCGCTACCTAGGTATAGAAGGGGAGAAACGAAATGAGGTCGACGCATTAACGACAAACTGACATGACGCCTGGCATGCGCCGTCGCAAAGTCCGCATCGTCGGTTGCATCCACCAAAAACCACATGAGAAGGAGAGAGCAACAGTAACAGTAACAGTAACAATCCATGGACGATCCAACGGCCAAGAGTTTCCCCGTCAGGATTGGCCCTCGACGATCTGCGCTGCTAAGGATGGAGACGAAACCACCCACGTCAAATTAACGGCGGTCCTGTTGCAGGCCAGAGACAGGCGAACGGTCCTTTCATCGGAGAAAACGCTTCGGGACCCGGTACATGGCGCGAACAAGTAACCATCTTGGGACCACGACGGATTCTGAGCGCTGAGGGTATTCGCAGAGTGTGCAAGGGGCTTCCCTGCTTGGTCCAGGTGCCGGCCTCAAGGTGGACGGGGGTGGGGGAGAGTCCGACAAACAACCTCCAACGACAAGAAGAGTGGTTCACGACAACGACAGTTCTTCGCTCAGACTTTGTCGACGAGACTGTGGAACTTGGCGTTACGTCGTACCTGTCGATCACTAGCTCTCTCCTGCTTGAGACCAAATCAGGACAAGAGGACACTTGCGCGAGCCGAATGCATCCATCTCGGGATCTTGGGGTTGGAGCAATCATCTCATGTTTGTCCTCCCCCCCTGATACCGCGCCCAGATGTAAGTACCACTGGACGATAGATGGCCCCATCGCGCATCCTACCCCCAGAGAGCCTCTGTTTCAGCACAGGGATGGCGACATGTAGTTCCGCAGAGGCGTTTCCCTCTGGTCTACGACCCGGTGGTCGAAGCTCCCACGGGCGCCCTGGCGCTATCCCTCGTTGGGTGAGCGCCCAGCCTCCTCGAGCCACGAGCCGACCCCTGGAATAGTGGGCTCCTTCACTCTATCGCGCTCCCCATCTCTCTCGCTCAGGTCCCGTTTAACGTTAGCTTCAGCGGGCGGTCCATCGGGCGGTTGAATCCAACGGTGGCCCATGCCCATGTTCTGGCCGCTAGGACGGATGACAAGGGGATGAGTTGCATTCCGTACGAGAAGGGAACCGCAAAGGGGAATTGGGATAGTCCTGTTTGAAATCGGACCAGGAGCAAACGCAGCACCGGTGCAGAGACAGGATGAAAAGCTCGGGTCGCTTTGGGAATGGAGCTTTTGGCGGCCCGAAGCTTGCTTTTGACAGGGAGAGAGATAGAGAAGAGACCAAGAAAAAGGAGGGCATCGTCAAGACCCGGGAGATGCAGGAGAAACTGTGGCTTCACAGAGCCGTTTCAAATAGAACCGTCTTCAACTCTCACTCGTACGTAGTGTGATCAACCAAGGTAGCACAACATGTTGTCGGCGCCGCGGGCGTCAGGGTCTCTCTCTGCAGGGGAAGGTCGGTTGCAGATCGAATTGATCCCCCCATGCTCTTCCTCCCCCAATCCTGGATGGATGGATGGATGGATAAGCAGAAGCAGAACAAGCCATGGATCCAATGTCTGTGATGTGCGTGCTGTGCAGCAATAATCCTGACCTCGATAGCATGGTTCCGGCGTTGGGCTGGCTTGATGTCTCTGATTTTTGCGCGAACTGCATCCACTTGCTAAAGCAAAAACCCACAATGTCTAGCCGTCCGTCCATGTCCATCCCTCCATCCATTAAGGACGTCAAAAGTATCCATGACATGACATGGGGGGCGCGCGGCTTTGTCGGGGCATTATTTCGACGGGTCGAGTCAAGTCTAGTCAAGTAGAGTAAAGTGAAGCCGGAAGCGTTGACTGTCGGCCCAAGTACTCTGTACACATGGCATGCCGACAATGATGCATCATTTGATGCCTTGGACTGAGCGGTGTCCTTCTCCTCTGCTGCAAGCCTCCTAAAAGAGAGAGCCCACCTGCTCGTGGCCGTCGTTCCTTGGCCAATTTGGACAAAGGCCAAAGCTCTCGTCTCCTCGATTGCGTCTAGTCCAGCACCTTACCTGTCTATCTGGATCCTCCCGTCCTCCATCTCTTTCACTCGCACTCGCCCAACAGGGGACTGCTGTAAGTTCCAGTGGTCAACTGTTGGTGTTGGATCGAAAAAAGGGACCGTCCGTGTAGGGCCCTTGTCGAGGTCCTGCTGCCCTCGCTCCTCGTTCGCCAAAGCACAACAGACAGACCCCTCCTCTTTTATCCTTTCATTCTCGTCCATTGCTTGCACGCTCTCCTCTCGTCTCTCCTCTTTTTTGCTGCTCTTTCTTTCGCCTGAGCGAATACTCTCTTCATCCTCTTCTCTCTTCCCCTCTCTCGTCTCGTCATCTCCTTGCTCCTTGGTCACTTATTCTTCTCCTTCTCTCTCTCGACCTCTTGGTACCCAACCACCCCTACGGCCGCGCTCGCCATTCGCCTTTGGCAGCATCTTGAAAACTCACCTCACCGACTTGGAGCTGCATTTGCCTAGCCTTCCCTTTTTTCCTCACCTCTTCTTCGACCTTTTTTAGAGGCCTGGACCTCAAAAAACCACCGCGATCGACTTCGCCTGCCACCCAACCCAGCTTGGCTGTGTTTTTTCTGTTTCGTTGCTACTACCCAATTCAACACCAGGTCTCCTCGACGACCCGGGAACCCGCTCCATTGTGACGTCGCTCTTCTGGAATTGTCTGGTTTCCCAGGAACGCGTTTCAAGATACCGTTTGCGCTTTGACAGAGACGGAGGCTCGAGAGAGGCATTCTGCTGTCTTAGTTCATTGTTCTATGGGACGGCCCATGCTGAGACTCGCACTGCCGCGCTCATTGTAATCACTAATAAGAAAAGAAGCCACTGCATCGGGGGTCTTGTCTCGAGGACAACAGCCCAACAGAGCTCATATATCGGAGAGCGCCCAACTTGAAGCAGAAATCCGACTCTTCGACATTCGACTCCAGATCTCATCGATACCCAGGCCTCCATCCATCGCGTGCCCGTCCCGCCCGCGCATCCAAACCTCGAGGGTGTGGATGAAGCTTGACGTCTCATCTGCAAGCACTTGCTGGGATGCTACCGAGCTGCGGTGGGCGAGACCATGACGGCAAAGGGCGGTTTCACCAGTGCGGGCCAATTGGGCCCCAACCGTGCCGAGGGTGCCCACCAGCATCTGCCCATTCTCGCTGCATCCAGCGACGCTGCCAGGCCTGCCCATCAATCTGAACCATCTCCATCTTCTGCTGCCCTCGTCAACCCGGATTTGCACCGTCAGAGCCACAGCTCGTCTAAGCTGCCCGCCTTTCGCTTCACTGACCGAAGGGCCAGCAGTGGAAATACCGCTAGCAAGGCCGACACACCCCTGTCAATCACCATAACCACTGCCCAGCGCAACCATAGCCGGATCCCCAGTCAGGACCTGAAAAATAACAACAACAATAATAATACCACCACCACAACGACAACCAGCGACGGCAGTCACAACCTCATCACCGACGCATCCACTGACACTTCGACGTCTGCTTCTCTCGCCCCCGCCACTTCCCAAAACACATCAGCGGCGCTCCCACTGCAGCCGTCTCTTGCGCTCCACGCTCCCTCTCCGCCTGTCTCACCCAATCCGGGCTCCAGCGTCGCCCCGGCCTCTGTCTCACACCCGGTCCCGGGCGCACTCCCATCCACAGCATCAGCAGATCCAGGCCCATTGGCGCCTCCGAGCACGTCTGCTAGTGGACCAGTCGCGGCGCCAGGCATTTTCTCAGCACCAGCGACGGCCCCGGCGACGACCCATTCTAACCTTTCTCACCCGACAACGCATCACCACGACGAAAAACACGCCGACACTGCATCAGTCTCTGCATCTGCATCTGCGACCATAATCGCCTCCGTGAACACAGCATCGCCCACTGAACTCTCGCCCACCGACGACGTCTCACCGCCGCTTTTGCGATCGCGTTCCAGGGCCTCTTCCTTTCAACCCTCGTCAGACGTCTCGGTAGTTGAGCCTTCACCCCAGGCGAAGCGTCCCGCATCCGTCCCCGACGCACCTGCACCTGTCCAAGGCGACACCCTCTCCCCGCATCTCTCCTCCAACAAGAATCGGACCCGACGATCCTTGGTATCTCGCAGATCAACAGCCGCTGCGGCCTCCACTGGCCCGCCACTTTCTTTGAACGCGGAACGCCTGCACGCCATCGAGGCCATCGAGGCCGCCCAGGGTGCTCACGCTTCCTACCCCTCCTCATCCGACGGCGGTTCAGTCAAGGGTTCTCCTTCCTCTGGTCAGCGAGAATTGATATTGCCCAAGACGTTGTCCAAGCCGAGCTCGATCGATGAGAGGCGATCGTCCCTCTCGCAGCGACCTCCCGTATCCTACCGGCCGCCTCTCAGTAACAATACCGAGCCGCCGGCCTCGAATCCCGTTCGCGTTCCCCCCATCCGAGCCTTTCGCTCATCAGGCTCTCGCAAGAGCCTCACCCTCGACATGAATTCCAGGCCGCGCTACTACGATTTCGGGGATGACGGCCCCGACTCCAACCATGACCAAACTCTGCGCGCCCTAGAGGGCAGAGCCGACCATGAAGTTTTGCGCTCAGCACCTGCTTTCTCAAGCCGGCACGACGCCTTCGATAACGATGACACCGGCGATGTTTTCCTCAAGATTGCCCGCGAGGAGGCTTCCCGGCGACAACCGGACGAGCAGCCTGCGGATGAGACCCGAAGTGTCGTGGTGAGTAAATTCCTTTGCCCTACCAACCCATTGTCTTACGCCCATGTGACGGTCCATGCGTATCTGTTCCGGCGTATGGGCTCTCAAGTCGCGAGACCGAGTTTGATCCACTGAGATAAGAAAATTCTCTTGTGTGTGGTCACTTGCCTCGCTTCTGAAACCGTACCCGAGCGTTGCCCGTGCTACTCGACCGAATGCTAACTGGACTAGTCACGATCAACACGATTCTCCCATCGCCGACCACTATCCAACGTTGTTCCAGCCCGCCAGCCCTCTTCACCTCCCCAGGTGCGGCGTCGTCTTTCTGACCAGCAGGAAACGTCTCGGTCAAGGGGCTATGACGACGAGAGAGCCAGTGAGGTCTCTCGTATGTCCACTTACCGATCATTGACGAGGGACAAAGCCGCATCGGTACATCCCGGAGAGGATTTAAGCCGCCGATCGACTATCCGGCCATCACCGGTGACGCCTCGATCGATAGCCTTCCAGGAGCCCGGCAACGATGCGACGTCTCGCCGACGTCCCTCAGTCACCGACAACTCGAACTCGAACTCGAACTCGAACGGGCAAACGCGCAGTTCCACGTATAAATCTGCTTTGGGACACCACAACAAGACGTATAATTCGTCCCCACTAGTTCGATCTTTCGATTTCCAGCGTCAACCAAACCAAGAGACAAGTAACGGGCCTGAAGGAACTGAGTCCACTCTGTCCACCACAGCGCCCTCAACCGTGTGGGATGAGCTTGACGATCTCAAGTCTCGGATTCACCGTCTGGAATTGACAGGCAAGCTCCCGTCAACATCGGGCGCCGCTGTATCGAGACTATCAGATGAACGACCACCAACAGCAACCACAACGGTAACCACCATCTCCTCATCACCTAAGCGAGTTACCAACGGTAATCAGAACGCGGACGCTGTTAGCACCACGTCTTCGCACCGAGAATCGCACCCGATCCTGCACTCGGCCCTTGCCAAATCCAAGGTTCTGCTTGATGCCGAAGTATACCGGGCTCTTGAGGCTGCCGCAAACGATGCCATGGCGCTTTCTTCTATGATGGGAACCGTCGGTCAGCCCGGGCCAATCTCGAGTGGCGCCAGCACCATTGGTTCTGGCACAACCGTCACCGATCGCCAATTGAGACGGAAAGCGGAGGGTGTGTGTCGAAGCCTAACAGAGCTCTGCCTTGCGCTGGGCGAGGAGGTGACACAAACACGACCACGGCAGTCGGTGGAGGCCCCCCCTCCTGTTCAGAACGACGCACCGACGACACCGACGATCAACAAGACATTCACCGGTTTTACTCATCAACGTCGACCGAGTCTGTCAAACACCGAGCAGGCCTTGGCAAGGGCGAATACTAGTCCTCGAGCCATGTCCAAGTTTGAGGAGAGGAGACTCAACATCCTCAACGGAAACTCGCTCCCTGCTTCTCGTGTGTCAAACTCTACGCCATCTACTCCACTGGAGCCAATCTCGCAGCGGAGATCTTCTCTTTTGGTGGCTCGGTCTCGCCGGGCAGGCACTGAGGAACCAGAAGATGGCAGGAAGTCATCTCTGTTGCTGAGAACTCGACGCGCAGGAACCGAGGAACCCGACGAAGGCCGAAGAACCTCCCTGTTTGTGCGTGGTCGAAGAGGAACAGTTGGCGACGAGAGCGAAGACGAAATGAAGTTCAGATCGCCTTCACGAGCGCACACTGAGCTCAACGCGATTCGCACAGTGACACATGATGCGACGCCACAACAACAAGCGTCTGACACTACTTCAGCCATTCCCCGCCGACGATTCGCCTCTTCCAACCTTACCGTTTCCCGGCTAGCGACGCCTGCGACTAGTATGGCAACGCCCCCTCGGAGATATCTAGAGAGATCCACTCAACAGGATCACAACAACAATAACAACAACACGGTGGCTGACAAGCTCGCCGAGGATCGCGGACAACGCTACATGTCGATGGGACAGACGACGTTGATCAACCGAACCGGCAGCATGATCAGGAGGCCGAATCGAGACAGCATTGTTGCGTCTGCCAACCCTTCTACAGCTGCTGGCGGCTACAGATGACGCCAATGACAACGATTTGCATTGACTTTACGATTGTACTATTACACTATACACACAGTTTATGTTTCGACCGCAGGACGTGGCTATTTTCTTATATTCCGCTTTGGACGGGAGGCACCCCGTTTCCTTTTCTGTCGCATTTGATTCGGCTTGACGATTCATGACGAGCAGGTCCGTCGACAAGTCGATGGCTGCTCAACCTCAGTGTACATACCTACGCTGTCACCACCAGAAGAGGCACATACATACACAAACACAAGGAAGACGAAATAAGCCCGAAAGAAAAGTTGTATCATGGAGTTGGGATGGTTGTCTTTGAAAACGGCGCATTACAGGGCGGCGACATGGTGAAGAAACCCCCGCGGCTGTCCATCTCTCTTGGAGGCGACGCCGTACAAGAGGGGGAATGCAATGGGACCAGGATAAGCATATGGGTACATGCCAGTTAGTCTAATGTATGATATGGCGCGGTCGTGGTAATCACGGCCTGTCTTTTGATGGTTCATTTGATGTACTCTTTTGTCTGTGATGTTTGAAGACGTTGATTTCTCTTGAATAACGATTGTTGATAAGATTTACACACTACGCGTATAAGTGAGATTTCTCATAAAAGACTCGAAACATGCGTAAAGTGTTATTGGCTTCTCAATTCACATCTTTCGACATATCATGGCTCTATGTGTAAAACTTGGGGCTATGAGGCTGGCAGCCTAGAAACCGCAGCGAGGGCTGAGTCAGGCCGAAGTGAATGTACTCAGCCCCACCATCACCACAATTCTCTTTGTTAAGGCTTGATGCTCTTTCTCTACACAGTCAAGCTGAGAAGATTACCCTCGTCTGTTGCTCTTTTTGGAAGAAAACTTTTCCAAATCTCAACAACTCATCATATATCCTTGCGCCATCCAAGTGCTATAAACCGTCCCAAGACATCTCTTTCGATTCAGCCCACAACTTTGACACAACAAACACGCAACATGGCTGACAACCTCCGAGAAGATGCGCAAGACGCCTCACTTCTAGAGCTGGAAGAAAAGGCTCAAAGCAGTGCTTCGAAAGGAAGGGGTGATAGAGGACGGGGAAAGGGTCGAGGTGGTGGTGGAGGTGGACAGGGAAGGGAGGTTCAGGTATCAAAGGCCTTGTCGAAGCTATTGAGACATCAAGCTGGGAACGCGGGTATCCAGCTTGACGATGAAGGGTTTGCACCTCTAAGTTCAGTGGTAAGTGAAACCGAGCTCGACTTGTGATGGCTGTCGTATGGACTGCCGTGAACATGCCTCACCTGGCTTTGAAGACACGGCTAACACATTCTCATAGCTTGCATGGGGTCCCTTGCGCTCTCTCAAAGTCACCTTGGATGATGTGCAATCCATAGTCACCTCCAACGACAAGCAGCGCTTCACTCTCAAACCGAACCCTAGCACAAACCCATCCCTATCAACCACATCAACTTCACCTGAGGACTACCTCATCCGCGCCAACCAGGGTCACTCAATCAAGCTCGAGTCAGCGGCTCTATTGGCACCCATCACCATCGAAGCCGGAAACGTGCCTGACCGCGTCCTGCACGGCACCTTCTTTTACTTTTGGCCAAAAATCGTTGAGACGGGGGGTTTGAAGCCCATGAACCGCAACCATGTGCATTGCTCAACAGGAACTCCCGAGGAGGGTGTAGTGAGCGGCATGCGCAAGGACGCCGAGTTGGTCATCGAGATCGACATCGAGGCGAGCCTGAAGGAGGGCGTCAAGTGGTGGATGAGCGACAACGGCGTACTGCTGACCGAGGGCGACGAGCAGGGTATCCTGAGCTCCAAGTTCTTCAAGCTGGCGACGGGTCGGACTGTTGATGTTGGCGTGCTTTGGCAAGATGGAGAACATGTTGCTGATCTTCCTAGCGGGTTGAAGATCAGACCTCCTTTTAACAAGGGTCCTCGTGGTGGTGGAAGGGGAGGAAGGGGAGGGAGACGGGGTGGCTCTTGATGGAGTTGTCTAGAGAATCAAAACTAAGTGAATGCTTGCATGATGTCCATTATTTGAAAGGTCGTGAATTCGTTTACTAGCTGTGGCTGCTCTCTCCTGATCTTTGTCCTTGACAGCCATGACATGACTCTTGTAGCTCTCCAGCGCCCCTTGCACAACAACAACAACAACAACAACAACAGCATATACCACAAGGCCTCAGATCTGGCTTGTAGTCTTGCCAAGCAGCGCTTCCTTGGCCAGCAACTCCTTATCGAGCCATTCGAGGACCTTCTCAGCGACGGCATCCTCAGCCTGCTGTCGATCAGCGTGGCCGCTCACGGCGCCCACACCCTCGGGGATCCGTCCATCGTTTCTAAAGATTGGGCGGCCTCTCCAAGTTTCGCCGTCCTGTTCGATAAAGTACTCTGGAATACCGTAGTTCATCTGACCTGCGAGAAGGGCGACTCGCTCACGGATCAAGATGGCACTGCTGGAGGGGCCGCTGGTCTGGGGAGGCGCAGCAGTCGTGGAAACGCCTCCGTCCGAGTTGTCCTCTTCAGCCTTGACTCTAGTTCGAGAGGGGGAACCCTGGGTCGTGGAGGCAGGACGCTTGTCTCCCCGGGTGGTCTGGATGTAATTGTACGCCTGCATGGCTGCGAACTGCTTCGCTTGCTTCGCATGCTTGAACGTAGGGGGATCTTGGCCGGCCTCGTACCCGAATCCTTCCTGAGGGAACGTCTGGTTGCACCAAGAGAGATGGCAGCTGACGCGAGAACGCTGAAGACGCACCCCGTGGGCCATGATGCTGAACGTCTCACTAGGAAGCCAGTGCGGGAGAGGGTGCGTATTCTGCTGGCAGTATTCTGAGACGTGTTAGTCGATGTGTAGAGATAGAAAGAAGAGATCAATTACCGCTCAAAGCGCTGATCCAGTTCCCTTCGGTGACATCAGGCTCTGGGATGAGCGAGATGAGGGACGAGATAGCGGTGGTTTGCTGCTTGTCCAACAGCGCAGGCAAGCCAGTTTGCTCCTCCTCCGCCTTCTTCTCTCTGGCAAACTCAATGAGAAGGTCCCAAGGAATGCCTCCCTGAATAGTGGACGGAGCCATGATTCTCGGTTTGCTCGTGGTGGAGTGTAATCGTTGAGGCGTCGTCGTGAACTCTATGAAGCGTGATGAGATCACCCTTCCAGAGGCCAATGTTGTGTAGGCTTGAAGGTTGTCTGCTGAACGGTAAAGAGGTCTTTTTATAAGATGACTGAGGGGATTATATAGATACGCCATTGACCCATTTAGTAAATAAAGCCAACAACGGCAGTTTTTGCGGAATCAAAAAGAACCGCCTTCTTTTTCATGCAAGATCGCAATGGCGAACCACACACAATAGGTAGGATACAGACAGGCAACTTGGAGGGGTCTTCTCCATTGACCAACTGATTCATCCTCGCCGGCCTCATCTGCGCAAGGCCGCCCAAGGATAGAGACGCTCAATGATTGGATCCTTGCTATTCAAAAGTGTACGCGATTTGTCTCTTATTCAGGCGGCATTATCTCATTCTCATAGTGGTGTGCCTGGACGAGGTCATCGACTGGGCCGCGGCCGTGGCTTGGGGGGCCGGCCATGGCCTAGCTTCGGTGGGACTAGGCTATCTGAGAGGCCGACGACGTGCATCATATCGTCTCGTCAGGCAGAAACTGCTTCGCTTTTTTCATGGTTCGTCGAGTCTGAGATCCTGGAATCGCTCAATTGTGTTGGTTACAGCCTGGCCGAACCCACACGGCTCGACCCATCGGCAGCAGGGGTATCTACCAACAATCTATATAATGTGTATGTGTATGCGAGAAAAAAACGCCCAGCAAGAAGCCAGCAGCGCATGAACATCGACATTTCTTCCATGTCCCTCTTCTCTCTTTTCCCAGTGCTTAGTCCTCCTCGAAGAAGCCGCCCCCATCGCTGTCGTCGTCGTCGCTCTTCACGACTGGTTGCTTGTTTTGATGCATCAGTCGTCGGCGCTCTCTGCGGTTCATCGCGGCTCCCGAATCGTCCTTGTTGTTCGATGTGCTCTTGTCCTTGAACGTCTGCTGCTTTGGCTGTGTCTTTGCCACGGGCTTGCTCACGCTCGCCTGCGCCTTGGGCTTGTTCTCGCGACGCTGGGGCTTGGCTTCCTCCTCCACACCACCCGGCGACCGTCTCTCCCTCAACCCTCGTAAAGCGCTGGGCCCCTCCTTCAATGCCTGCTCGACCTCGGACCAGATTGGTGGCCGCTCTGTATGCAGCAGGCCTCGCTGCTTCAGTGGTGTGTAATCATTCTTGTCATCGTCGGCGTCCTTCTCCCGCTTGTCGACAGGATACAGACTGATGTAGGTTTCGGCGTGGGGAAAGTGTTGAGTGTATGCTTCGTCAACCTCGGCGACGTGGAGATCCCGTTTCAATTCCTCGAGTTCTTCCGGGGCCTCTGTCTCTTCAATCTTTTTGCGCAGTTGCTTTGCCAATCGCGATGCCTTCTTCCGTTCTGCACTCGACATTAGTTCCTAAACCTGCCAGGTAAACCAAGAAATACCATACCAAAGAAGCGGACCATGTGGTATTTCGAAATCATGGCGCTTCGTTTCTTCTGGAAAGCCTTGTCGGAGACGGTGCTCTTGAGAGCGGCTAGTTCGCGTTCGAGGTCATTGTGTACATTGGCGGGAAGGTCGTGATTCCGCTTCAGGAGTCGCTCGATCGTGCGCGTCCGCTTCTTGGCCCATCCCGATGTTCCCTCGTTCGGCCTATGCTTTGATTTTGTGTTGTGCTTGCGCTTCTTGAAGCCTTCTTGATCAGGCCCAGGGGAGCCGAGTTCTTCAAAGTCTCGCTTCGGAGCCATGACGAAGGTGCGAAGGTTGCGTAATCAAAGGTGGAAGGTTGTCGCTGATGTTGGCTGATAACCTGGGTGTAAATGGGGATAGAAGGGCGAGCGAGAGATTGACAAAGTCAGTAACTTTTTTTTCGACTGGCGGGGATCGTCAGGTCAGTATCTTATCAGCACTTTCCGTATTTAGATTAGCGCCCTGCGTCCCAAATGTGGAGAAGGTGTGCTCTGCCATGTGAGCTGAGTGGAAGGTACCTTACCCAGCATCCATACCTACTCAATACTCCATACTCCCACCTACACCACGCAAACCATCATGCGTCTCATTTCTTGATGTCAATGGCACCCAATCGCCGCCCTCAAAGGGAATAATTATCTTTATCACTGTTTTGGATACCCTTTCACATTGGGCTTACTCTCAAAGTCCAGCTCAAAACACTCGGCACCTGACTCAGGAAGCTCACTTCAACCTCACCCCAGGTCCAACCTTCAAGCCGCAACCGCTGGCATCCTCCTCCTAAAGATACCACTCATAAAGAGTTTCATCGCCAACTCACATGCTCGTGTGATAGGCCCCCTCGCTGGGCTGATCAGTCTCCGTCATGGACCGCCCAGAACCAGGGCTCGTCAAATGGTCTTCCAACCCTTCATGGGACAACTTCATCCACATCAACCTCCAGCACCGTGTTGTCCAGGTCTATGAGCCCGTCGGACACGCCAGAGCAGGCCGATTTGACTACAAGAAACTCAACCGTCACGATGACTTTCCTCCGCTCACTACTTATGACTGGTCACCCACCAACCCTGGTCTTCTTGCCGTCGGCACTGGGAGCGGTATTGTGAACCTGTTAAGGATCGACGATGGATCCAATGCATACGTTGAGCTGGGTCTCAAGATGTCTCGCACATGTCAGGCTGTCGCATTCAACATCACGGGCCTATTAGCTGTTGGCCTTGATCGCGTTCGAATGGACCAATGTCTCCATATCTGGGATGTTAGCCGCCTGTCTTCGCTCGACAAGAACACAAAAGGCTTCCCATCGGATGCCACCAATATTTCAGACCCCAAGAATCGTCTTGAACCAAGTGTGTCTGTTTCTAGTATCAAGTTCTTCGAGGACAGCCCCCAGACGCTCGTGGTGGGTATCAAGGCCCAAGGACTTCGCATACATGATCTTCGCGGTAAGACTCTAATCATCAATATTGAGTTTATCAAGCTAATCTAGATGTCCTATCTCATTAGATCCTGGCGGTGTTGTTACGTTTCAGACCAAATGCAACAACAACCTCACGATTGATTATGCCGATCAAAACTACTTTGCATCGTCCGCCCTGGACCATCCTGGTGTCATGATCTGGGATCGGCGTGCAACCACGAGGCCTGTGGCTGCTCATTCTTACTTACAGGCGGTTGATGAAGATGACCTGCCTTGGGGAGGAGCTCTGCGTCTTGATCGAGTGATCGAGACAGATTCCGACCCCTTCTTAGCAGATGGCAAGTATTCTCTTGTCAGATCCTTACGTTATTGTCGCGACCACCGAGGCCTCCTGGCCGTATTGTCGCGTACTGGTCAGCTCAAGGTATTAAAGACCAACAAAGAGACCCCATCGGCCAACTCTACTGGTCCAGAGCTCCTCCAGGTCCAGAAATCTTACGAGATGGATGTCTCGTATGTCGAAACATCAAGAAAGAATGACCGAATAGTCGCCTTTGACTGGGTGACGTTGAGTTCTCCTGTTCTTCGCCCACGACTTCTTGTCCTACGAGCAAATGGAAACTTTGAGATCTTGGAGCAGCCATCCCACACTTCAGATCATGTCTACAAGCTTGTGCCCTGGCAAGCACCGCATCGTGGCCTTGAAGGTATGTCGATTCGATTCTTCATCTAGCTTGCGGAACCTGACCCTATACCAGAAGGAGCTCCCTACCACAGCATGATGCAATTCGAACCATCTCAAGCCCCAGAGATTCTGGGGCCTCTGCTCATGGAACAAGCCCTTTCAGATGTCCCGCTCTTTGGACCAGAGAGCGCAAACGTTCGGGCAGACACCGAAGCTGCGATAAAATCAAATACCCTATCTTCCGTCTCGATAGAGAACGTTGGGGCAACTACTTCACCCTTGCCCGAGGCATTTCACGAAGCCTCCACTGTTGCTCCAAAGATACGGGCTCTTCGCGCTTTTGTGAGGGACGAATTCCAGGCCCCTAAATCAGCAAACGGCGTTAAGCCACGCGCCGGCGACACCAAGATCGTTCAAAGCCAGATGAGCGAGATGTCTCTAGCATCTGATAGCCTGGGCTCATGCCGTGAGATCCACGATGCGCTGTTGGCTTCGCTGGCGGAGGCGGAGGGACTTCCCAGAGAAGCACAAAACGTCATTGACCATACAATGCTCTTGCGTGCCAAGGAAAAGTACCTTTTCGATGCCGTCGCCAATAGAGACATTGTAGCAGATGACCCCTGGGTCAAGTATGTCTGGGATTGGATTGCAAGTAAGTCTGGTTTAAAGGACTATAGTGTTGTCTATCAAATACTGACCTCTCTCTAGCCGCAGAAGATACTGCTGATGATGGAGGTTTGATCCTTTCGGGCCTCGATCTCAGCTACTTGGGCGTCCACTCAATATGGACAAACAATCTAGGTTAGCATTCACTTTGCTTACAGTACTGCTTGATCTGACATGATTATAGGCCGTGATCCTCCAACTAGACTGCCACCCGGCACATCACCCCCTGATCGATCAACTTGGGAGCGTTTAATCGCGTCCTTTTGTAAGAAGAACCACCTCCCCAAGTTTGACGGAAAAACCACTAGGTGGCCCGGTCATCGTCAGCTCTGTCTCGAGATATGTGGCTGGGGCGACTCGGAGAAGCACGATCCCAAGGGCCGCAACCGGAAGGCAGACCCTGAGTATCCCACCACCATCCATACCATGGCCGCTGCTCGAGCCTTGTTCACGGGTGACCACAAAGAGGCCATTCAGATCCTTAAAAAGGCCAGCACCGCGCACCCGGAACTCTTGTTTGTGTCCTTGGCCCTACAGCTCATGGGCCGTGGCGATAGCCAGCTCGCCAAGGAGCAGCTCGACTTTGACGAGGCCGTAGCCTCCAAGACTGACCCCTATCTTCGTGCCATCTCGTCACTCATCGCAACTGGGGACTGGTCAGCCATCGCCAACCAGCAATCCTTGCCCCTCTCTGATCGAGCCTATGTCGCCGTCCGCAACTTTGACGACGATCAACTTACCGCATGGCTTAACGACCAGGTCGGCCTAGCGGTCGCTGACGGTGACATTGAGGGCATCGTTTTTACGGGCATCTCGGAGACCTTGGTTGATATCTTTGCCCGCTACATACAAAAGTTCCACGACGTCCAGACGGCGGCTCTCGTCCTCTCCATCTGTGCCCCCCGTTATATCGACGACATCCGCTGCCGCGCCTGGCGCAACGCCTACCGAGCTCATCTTCAGCGTCACAAGCTCTTCTTTCATCGCACAAAGTTCGACGTCGAGTCCACCAAACGCTCCAAGCGTGATGGAATCCCCAACCTCAAGCCTCCCTCACGACAGATCGCCCTTCGCTGCGTCTTCTGCGACGCCGAAACCTCGCTCGTCAACAACCATCAGCCGCCTCACCTTGGAGCCGGTACCTCGGCGCAGGGAGCTGCCGGCCCTTCATCACTCGAGACGCGTAATCCACTCCTTGCCACGAGCATCAACGCTGGTGTGAGCTGTCCCAACTGTGGCCGCCACCTCCCGCGCTGCGTCGTCTGCCTCGAGATTGTCGGCGTGCCACGCTCCGACAAGCCTGAGGAAAAGGGCGAGGGCAAAATGGCAGGCCGGTTCCCAACCTTTTGCCTACGTTGCGAGCATGTCTTGCATCTAGATCACGCCAGGCAGTGGTTTGCTAGACATGTCGAATGCCCAGTGCCCGAATGTCGTTGTCGTTGCAATTTCAGGGCAAACCCGGAGTTGAGTTATCATTAGCTAGAAAGAGAAGAACGGGCTTTGTTTTTTGTGAATATTATATTGATAGCCACCACGCAATCATCTCTATTCACCATTCGTTTCCCAAGTGAACATCCATTGTGTCACGTCACATGCTGTCTTGGTTGCTCTCTATCCACGAAATTCCAAGAAAAAAGAGACAAACCCTGCAATCAACTCCCATCATTTGCCATCCCAGACCCATCATCAGCCCCTGATCCTGCTGGCTCATTTATAGTAGTAGTAGTAGTAGTAGTAACCCGTCGAATCAAATATAATTCCTGTCAGAATAGCGCCCTCTCTACCAACTCGTCATCGTGCTCAGCCTTTCCTGGCTGAGATGGTCTTTTTCTCTTTTCTATCTTTCATTTCGGCTTTCCAATCGAAACGTCTCTAACCCACAAAACACACAAAAGGAAGAAGGGGTTGGTCTTGTTGCTGGAGGAGGGGGTATCATGACCAAAAAAGAAGTTGCCGATAGACATAGGCCAACTCATCTGGTTAACCAGTAGTCGTTGTCGTCATCGTCATTGTGTCGTTCGAGTGAGAGGAGAGTGTGGCTCTCATGAGGCGACGTCAACCTGGCACCAGGGGTGCTCCAGGACCTGGTTGATGTCGAAGCGGTCTGCGACGTCGCGGTTCAGCATGCCGCGGATCAGATCGATGCTCTCCTCGCTCATGGTGAAGGGGATCCGTAGGTCGCGATCCATGATCTCGTCGATGCTGTAGAAGGGGTTCTCCTTGTAGATGATGGTATACAGAAGAATGCCAAGTGCCCATACGTCTTGCTCTGTACCACGATATGGCTTGCCAGCAAGAACTTCAGGAGCAGCATAATCTAGTCGCAAGTTAGTCAGGTCATCGAGCTAATGTCAGGCTCAGGGGGCTACACACCAATGGTTCCTACAAAGACATCAAAAGGACCGCTCTTGATGTATGCAGCACTCCCGAAATCAATGAGCTTGATGTTGCCTTCTCCATCGAGGATCACGTTCTCGTCTTTGATATCGCGGTGCACCACCCGAGCCTTGGTGTGCAGGTGATGGATGGCATTGGCTACTTGCACAAAGATGCTGCGGCACTCGGACTCCTCCATGTTGGTTCTCAGCTCAATGTAGTCAAACAGGTCCATGCCGGGCAGACCGTGGGGTGTCATCTCGATGTAGTAGTTTATGTCGTCCTCGAAGAAGCCTTGCATCTCAATGATATTGGGATGTTGGAACTCGGGTCTGCGGAGGTACTCGAGGACATGGATCTCCAGAGGCACAGTTCCCAGCTTGCGATCCCTGGTCCACGTGTCGACGAGGATACGCCGCTTGGTGACATACTTGAGCACAATCTTCTTACCTGACTGCTTATTTCGGGCTAGCTTCACTTGGCCGTACGCACCCTGGCCCATGTCTTCGAGAATCACGTAGTCGTTGATGGTCTTCTTATGAGGGGGTTCAACGACCTTGGGGGGCGGAGGTGGTTCATCAACTTGGGGAGCAGGCTTTTGCTGGCCGGTGATCTTGGCAGCGGCACTGAGAGTCAGGTCCTTTAATTGCTTGGAGAGCGAGGTTGCCGCAACGAGCAGATCCTTTCGGGGCGCCTCGTCGTCCGAGGTGATCTCTAGGGGAGTATGGGCCGGGGTCTGGCCAGGAGATGGCTGATGAAGGGGCGTTGCAGCTCCGGACCGGGTAGGGGACTCGAGATTGTTGAGGTTCGGCTGGGTGCCATGGAGATGGCGGGAGTAGGTAATCCACAGAGCATACACAATTTCTGAACGGGTCACTTCGAACGCCTCGTCGCCACTGCTCGGGTTGGCGTTATCCTCATCACTGCCTTCCACCACCGTCTCGTTGACCACGAGCGTCTTCTTTTCACTCTTGACTACGCGCATTTGAACGTCAACCTTCAGGTCTGATCCGTCGCGGTGCTTTGCGCGTAACCCAGCGGGATGAAGGAAAGCGGAGGCAGCATCAGGGCGATGCTCCTTTAGAGCGAGAAACGCGGATGCCTTTCTGAACCGATGCTCAGGAACAACCATACCATCGAGCAGCTGAAGCCCGTCTTCTTCTATCAACGAGTCCAGGATCTTGTCGAAATCTGGGATGATGGTGTTGATGGACTTGCCATCCGCCTTTTCGAATCCAAAAAGCGCACCGCAAAAGACCGAGTTGGAGCTTCGAATCTTGAGACCCTCTGGCTCAACCACCACGATTCCAGCCATGTGAGGGAATGTCGAGATACGGAGTTGTAGTTTGCCCCTGACTTGCTCGACAGTGCAAGGAATGTTGACCGTGGGAGAGTAAGGGCATGTGAAGAATCTTCGCCGTGTGGCCTGGGCGAAATCAATCTCTCCAGTATTGGGATCGATACCCTGCCTGGGGATTCTTGGGATAAGTCTGGCGATATCGAACCCTGGAGTAATCGACTCGAAACCCCAGATTGGTAACGTGGACCCCGTCACCTCTTGGACGATGCCATCTTCATCCAGGGAGATGTGGGCTACGTCTTCGTGGATCTCTTCCAGAACCCAGATGAGGCCTACCCGCTTCTCCTTGACCCAAAGGCTAGCAGAGCCTGTTGCGCCATTGCGCTTCTGGATTGGTACAACATCACCACAGAGGAGTACTCCCCTTGATAATGTGTTTCGATGGTGTCCTCCACCACGGGCCTTTGGAGGACTAGGGTCACCACTGTGAACGGTTTGTGCGCGCCTCGCGGCGTAGCTCCGGGGTTGTGTTCTTGAGTTTGGTTTGCTCAAGAGCTGAGCTGTAATACCAGATCGGCCGTTGAGCAATGCTGAAGCTGCCGAAGCTGCCGGTGTTGCTTGCCCCGATGACACTTTGGCATCCGAGAATTCGTCCTCTGTTTTCTTGAGAAGTTTGCGCTCCAACCACGATCGTCTCTCTTCCTGAACCACTTCCAGAATGCCCATCTTGCGCACTTCGGCTTTCGTTACGCCAAACACTAAGCAAGCCAGGTCGTTTGCCGCAATGATTGTCCACGGAGGCTTCACTTCCGTCGTAAAGATCGCTTGGGCGGCCGGAACCCATCGATTTGTGTGTCCATGAACTGAGGGACCGAGCTGAGTAGGAAAGTTGGATGACGAGGAGCTGCGTAGATCCGCCAAAGATGGTGACGCCAATGGCTCTTGATACATGGGCTGGCCGGTCAAAAATGGCTGAGCCATAGTGTCGATCAACTTGTCTTGAACAGATACCGACATTATGTCTGTCATGGTTCGCTTCAGGTTCGTGGGTCGTGAAGGTGCGGGTGCAGGTGTAGGTTTGTTGACAGTGGCAGGAATTTCCTCCTCACCCGTCGGAGGTTTAATTGTTGTTGTTGACTCTGGGACACGATCAAACTCTGTCGGCTCAACAACATTAGACCTTCTCGTCGTCTCAGTTCGTGACCGTCGGGTCATTGGCGCAGGAGAAGTTTGTCGGAGCTGAGTCAAATCAGTGCTCGACACTCGAGGGTTAAAGTTCTTGTCGAAAACGTTGTCTTCGGAGGCTCCAGCAGGGCCTGTCAATGGAGCTGGTTGATAAGATTCATCAGGGTTTGGAAGATTTCCAGCTCTAATCAGCTGTGCTTGGGCGAGCAGGTCAAGCATATTTTGAGTCTCAACATCACCGCTGGCCCTGGCTTGAGCACTTGCAAGAGCCGCCTGTGATGAGTTCATGGGAAGGCTATGGTCCTTCATGAACTCGATGGACCGCTTCAAGACATTGTGCCGGTTGTGCAAGAAGTCTTCAGACTGATTGGCAAAAGAGAACGAGTGCAGAGACTCGGAAGGAAAGCGTGAGAGATCCTCGGAGAAGCTAGGAGATGCCGGACCACCGGCCAGCGGCAGGTTGCCGGTGCTAGAGACCATGGCAGTCATCGAGGTGGAGCGAGACAGAGTGGCTACGGAAGGGCTTCGAGATGAGGCTCGAGATCCCGGTAGTGTTGGGTTCCGGGACGGAGGGCGTTGTTGTCTTATGCGGCGGAGGCCAGAAAGGCCTAGGCCATGCTCATGATCCGTCATGATGGGGGACCTGGGGTTGACAGGGTGGTCAGCGGAAAACGGGCTGAGGTTGGCCGCCACACCCGGGCTGAGCGACACATGATTCCACTCGACGCACCTGGTGATGGCTTCAAGGTCAGCGGCAGCCGCCGCCGCCGCAGACGCATCCAGCGACATTCGGACTCTACTACGATCTTGCTTTGGTGACGACTCGCTCGCGGAAACCAGGTTGCCGGTGCTACGGTTCTTTGGCAGGGAGAGCGACGTCGCCAGCTTTTCCCGCCCGCGTTGATGGTCGTCTCCCGTGTGATTGTCGGTGCCTGCGCAAGAGCATCGTGGTCAGCTGCGGTGGGGGACGAGTCTAGGTAGGCAAGGCATACCATGATCAGGTTGTCCGCCATGCATCTGTAGCATAATTGGAGTCGGCCGAGAGAAGGCCGAAACCACAGGTCAGATGGTGAGAAAAGGGCTGCGAGAGAGGCGTGCTCTGAGTATGGCGGGGTTGAGCAGCAAATCTCGGTCGGCTGGGTTTGGTCGCCCAAAAGCTCCAACAAAATGGATCGAAGCCGTCGCCACTAAGGAGAAGCTGCTGTCATAGATTGTCTAGAAGCGAAGAGGACGAATCGAGGCAGAGGCCAGCCGGTTTATCGAAGAATATTGATACTCCAGGGTTACGATTCGAGGGGTGGTGGCGGTCGGTGGACGGATGGGGTCGTGTTGTTGCTGGGTCTCAACCTGGCCTGGCTTGTGACCTAGGTGACAAAGAAAACGGTCGAGATCGGCGGATTGGACGAGGACGAGGAGCAGGCGGTCGAGTCGGTAAATGATGATGTTGATGCTGGAAGAATAAGGGATGGATAAGTCGGCAATCGAGCCCAGGGAATACGAGAAGAGGAACAGGCGCTGGACGTCTCAGTCGTAAGGCTCGCGGGAGGAGGGAGGATGGTGGGTTTGGTTTGAGGAGTAGCCCAGGCCAGGCAGGTAATTACACACTGGACGGCTCTAATTCATGGGGGTCGTGGTGGTTATCATAGGCTGCCCAAGAACAGAGTGATGGAGGCAAATGGGGTATCTGATTGGCTGTCATTCAAGCTACGGGTCCCCAAGGTCCCTGGACACAGGGAGGTTGTGGCGATCACAGTGAAGAATCCCAGCAAGAAACCTACCTACGCAAGCCTGGCAGGAAGCTACAATTTTCCAATCCGAGTCTGCTGTCAGAGGTGCCCTTGTCCGTCTAGGATTCAAATGACGCCAGCAGTTGGAACCTCGAAGAAGATCATCAACTCGACGCGAAGCACCTCAATCCCCAACGAACGACATGTGCTACGCCAAGCCAAAGGGGGAGCTGGAGCTGGATTGCACTCTGAGATTGCGGTGCTACCTAAAATTTTTGGTCCAAATTTCAATTGGGGACGAGGCTTGAGGCTCATTGAATTTTTTGTCCTCTGGCTGGGTCCATCCATCCCCGGCCTGGGCGGGCTGTGAGACCAAACTCCGTCACCGACGGCCACTAGAGGGTGGGAGGAATAATAGCGTATCGGTTGAGTTGGCGGCCGGCCCACCTCGCAGAGTTGATGAAGAGTGTGTCCAAGGCTTTGATCCATGATGCTGCTCTTTTCCAGGATGACTCAACGATGGAAATAAACAACAGCACGTGAACCAAGATTGCATCGAAGCGCATGAGTTGCCCCTTGTTCCCACGGTAACTTAAAACCTAAATCAAACTGTTGAATAGTGTCGGCCGGTTCAGTAGTCCTGCGTGGGATAAAGTAAACAGCCTCTGACGGGAGTGAGACCTCAACTTAGTCATCGACGGCAACACCAAATGAGGTCTAGCATCAAGGGCCCCCGACTCCCCGGAGGAACGGTTCATCGCCTTCGGGGTCTTGTGTCAAGCGGGAGCATCAACGTGAGTGAGATTACCTGATTGACGATCGCTACGTCGTGTCACTGTCAAGACGCCCAAGGTTTCGCACATGAATCAGGGGAGAAAAATGCGTAAACCCGAGGGAAATGAGGGCAAAAAGCAACAGCAACAGCAACAGCAACAGGAGGAGAGGAGCGAACTGTTCCCCTTTTGACGGCCACGTGGAGTTGGGCTTTGCAGTCAACGCCTCCTCGACCCATCCGAGATTGCCAATCGATTCGACTGGGAATCATTCAGCCAAGAGAACGGCCTCTTGGATTGCGTCAGGGCCCACAGAGGCTTCTCCACCGTCGACAGATCAACAGAATCAGAGAATAATAGTGATGACCTACAACTGACTTCCCTTGCTGTTGTGTTGAAGGGGGAAATACCAAGTCAGGGTCGGGGATACGGAGGACACAACTGGCATTGAGTCCTTGAGACATTTTGCTGTCAACCTAATTCAAAGCCACCAGATCAAAAAGGTATTTGGCCATGGCTGTCACGAAAACGCGATCAAAAGAGTTCGAAGTATCCATGTCTAGTAGCGGGATACCATTAAGACCCTGGTTTTCTAGCCAAGGGAAGAGCAGGCTGCAGATAGCGATCGATATAGGTAGCCTCAGAATCCGATCTTGATTATCACAGCGTGACAAAGTCATGAGGCCAACTCATAGCTGCCGAAATGTCTCGCCAGGAGACACTAACTCAAACGAGGCACGCGACACCAACAGGTATCACAGCCAGGCCAAGCGGAATCGTTATCTCTGCTTCAGGCTGAGAGAACAAGGGCGTGAATGGTTGACGATAACCAAGACACGAGGGCATATGACCCTGAGACCTGTCACTTGAGAGCTGGTGTCATCTCCAGGTGGGCGCCAAATCCGGGAACAAGACGTCTAGCGGTCCAAAAAGGGGACCAGAGGTGCATATGAAGCGCTGTCGACAAGTGACGCATGAGCAACTAGAATGTTTGTCTCTGACCGCGGTAACCGGCTTGGAGTTGATGTCTTCTTAAATGCATCATGAGGTGCTTGAAAGCGATAAGAGATGGAGAAAAGCGATAACAACTCGTGGCGGGGTCAACGCTCCGGAGTCTCAAGGTGAGGGGCATTTTTGGCGGGGTTTTCTTCCCCGGGCTCTCGGTATCAAGGCCCGTGTAAACTGGAAGAGGAAGGAACAAGACCATGAGGCAAAAAGGGTGCCCCAGAACGCAGGCCGCTATTCGACGGCCAGACGCAGCCACGCAAAGAAAACCCTCAGCCCAACATTCTGTCGTGGACCGCGATCTTTTCCTCACTGGTCAGACGTTGTTCTGACCGCCTTCCAGAACCTGCATGCGGAGAAGCGGCTCCCATGGTTGGTCCATCGCGAGCTGGACCCTTGAGTCAGGGAACGTTTTGCCTACAGCTGGGCTGGGTGTAAGGGCCCGAGGGCCCCTTGGAACCTTGGGGGTCCTTTTGGGGGGGGAGACGTCTAGAACTGGGCGATCCGAGACAGGCACGCTCGGGTTCAAGGCCTCGAAGCAACGGCGAGTAGCCTCTTGCAGTAAAGATGAGCCAGTGTAAGTGATCTTTTTCATCAAAGTTTAAAGCATGACCAAGAGCGGGATTAAGCAAAAAAGCCACAATCTGGCGCCTTGGGCAAAATGGATGAGATGATGACCAGGAGAAATGGCATTTTTGGGTGGTATCTTGCTAGGTACGGCGCAACAACCCAAACACGGGTGCCACGCGGACACACGAGAGAGCAGCCTATGTTGGGGATGGCTCGGGTAAGATGGATGGGATGGATGGGAGGGTGGAGGCGATGCACACACCAGTGAAGGAGCCCCTGAAAAGAGACGAGAGGATCCTTGAGTATGGTCTGGAGTGGCCTTGTCATGTACTGTACCGATTGGCCTCCGGATCACTGCCCCGTTGGATTATTGGGAAATCTTGTCCGCTTCAGGGTTTGGGGTTTGCTCGTTTTTGCCTCGTGTATCCCGCGATGTGATTCAAGGTCTCATTCCAGCCAGGACTCGCCGAAACGCTACCAAGGCTGTTATCAATAGAGTCGACGCCATCCACCCCATCGGATTCCCAGTTATCCATGGATCCATTGATGGACTGGACGGATGAACTCGCTACAGCCGGAGCTGTGCCCGTACAGCCCGTACAGTAGCCGACCCCGCCGCCGCTGCAGCACGATAAGAACCTAGACGGTGGGGATTAGCGTGTGAGGCCGAGAAGCAGGGTCCTCCCCCTCCCACGCCATGCATCCATCTAGGCTCTGCTGCTAACTCGGACTCGGGCTCGGTAGGTGGTGAGTGGAAAGTCAAGTAGGTACGGGTGTGTTCCGGGGGCGCGGTTTCCAGCAGGAAAAAAAAAAAGGCTCTCGTCTTGTTCTTCATCTTCCTCCTCCTCCTCCTTCTCCATCCCTCTCTCGTTCCGGTGATCACGGTCATGTTGGTCCTCCCATGGGCATGTGCCTTTTACGCGCACCTCGACTGAACGCCCATCATCTCCTCCTGTCTCTCCTGGAAGATCTGACGCCTCATCCTCAAGTACCACAACGGCCCCGCTGACCACTCCCCCACCACCATCACCCCGTCGTCTGCTGATCTCGAGTCCCCCCTCCAAGAGACATCGAGCTCGACTTTTTTTTATCCTTCTCCCTTTCACGACAGTTTCATTCTTTTTATTGTTTGCGTTTCCCCATCGTCGGTGTCCTGTCACTTTTTGTACCCAAACTTAACCTCCGCGAACCACCTGGCAATCCTCCGTCGACGTCCTTCGCTAGCGATGAGATAGAACAGCGTCCGTCCCAACAGTGACCGAGGAACGCACCAGCCACCTCCCGACCGACCGGCCTCGCTCGACCGACGAGTACAATTATCAGTGGCGGCATTTGCTCTTTTTTGCCTTGAAGGCTTGTCAGCGCAGGAAACGCATCGTTTCTTTCTCTTTTTGGACTTATTTTCTTGCTTTGGTCTTGGTTGTCAGCAACCTCAAACACCATGGACGTACACGAGATAGCGTCATCCGGCTCCGCGACGCCGGCCCCAGAAGGCGTATCCACTCCGCCAGCGCCGGACATGCCGATCAAGGAGAAGAACCGTCACCGGCTGCTCCGACGGATTCAACGGATATCTTCATCACCTTCACTGACCAACTTGCGTCGCTCGAGGTCTGTTGGGAGCCCCTACAGCACACGAAGCACACTCTCGTGTGTTAGTCTCGCCGCTGTTGGCCCACCTCAGACCCCCCACAGCGTCCGATCTCCAACCCCACAAACATTGCCACTGGGGGTTTCCAACGCGTCGACATTTTATGCCCATTCTTCCGGGGAGTTTCCGTTTGAGAGCATCGAGAGTCAATTGGGAATCCGGAAGGTCGACAATGGCACCCCGGCCACAACTCCAGGCACCGTGCCGCTCCCGTCTGATCTCAGGGTGAAGCAAGACGTCCGCCCCGGCATTAAGCCGATCCAGAAGCCACCCTTCCATTTCTGGGAGAGGATGCCTTACGAGCTCCAAATTCACATCTTCTCCTTCTTCAGACCGAAGGAGCTGGTACGAACCTCTCGAGTTTCGAGGTCGTTCTACAAGGCCTGTTTCGATGGCCAGCTGTGGACATCTCTTGATGCCTCCGAGTTCTACCGAGAAGTCCCAGCCGAATCATTGGCCAAGATAATTGTCGCCGCGGGACCTTTCATCAAGGACCTGAACCTGCGAGGTTGTGTGCAGGTTGAGCACTACAAGCGCACTGAAGTTATTGTCAAGGCGTGCAAGAACCTCATGAATGCAACCCTGGAAGGTTGCCAGAACTTTCAAAAGAATACGCTTCACAGCTTGCTGCGAAGCAACGAGAAGCTGGTCAGTCTCAACTTGACTGGACTGACGGCAGTTTCCAATACCTCTTGCAAGATTATTGCCGAATCTTGCCCCCAACTCGAGGTTTTCAACATTTCATGGTGTGGCAGAGTGGACGCTCGAGGCGTCAAGACAGTGGTTGAAGCTTGCCCAAAGCTGAGGGATCTCCGTGCCGGCGAAGTCGGAGGTTTCGACAATTTGGCTGCTGCAAAGGCCATTTTCAAGACCAACAACCTGGAGAGACTGGTTCTGAGCGGCTGCGCGGAGCTCACCGATGAAGCTCTCCAAGTCATGATGCACGGTGTTGAGCCGGAGATTGATATTCTGACCGATCAGCCAATTGTTCCTCCTCGAAAGCTTCGCCACTTGGATCTCAGCCGTTGTGCTCGTCTCACAGACGCAGGTGTAAAAGCCTTGGGTCACCTTGTGCCAGATCTCGAGGGTCTGCAGCTCTCTGGCTGCAAGCTGTTGAACGACGATGCCCTCGAGTCCATTCTGGCTTCGACGCCTAGGCTAACGCACCTTGAGCTCGAAGACCTTGAGAATCTCACAAACTCAATCTTGTCTGAACATCTAGCCAAGGCGCCATGTGCTGACTCACTGGAGCACCTGTCCCTAAGCTACTGTGAGAATCTTGGTGATACGGGTATGTTACCGGTTATGGAACGTTGCACGAAACTCAGGAGTGTCGACTTGGACAATACCAGGATTAGCAACCTCGTCCTCGCAGAGGCAGCATCCATGGTTATGAAACGCTCTGAACGATCAATGAAAGCAGGAACACGACCGGACCTCACTCTCCAGATGGTAGTCTATGACTGTCAGAATGTGACATGGGCGGGTGTTCGAGAAGTTCTCTTCAGAAACACTCAAGTCAAGCCTGTCGCAGGTCAGAGCGGCAGAGTGAGCTACCCGACTGAGGTGATTGGATTGAAGTGTTTCTACGGCTGGCAGATGACGGTTGATGAGCACCAGAAGCGGGTTCTGCGGGGTGATCTTGCAGCCGCAGGCCGCTTAGAGAGGAGATGGGCAGATTACATGCAGGCTACCGAGGAAGCGGGCATGACAGGTGCGGGCTACCGGAGACGCAGGCGTCGAGCCCGGGAGGCCCAAGCCCTCCATATGGACGAGGAAGACGGGGGCTTGGGTCCTACGGGTCGCCGGAGGGCTCGCACACTCGGATCATGCTCTGTCATGTGAGCTTCCGATATGACTTATATAACAAGGCCAGAAACTGCATGGAATGCGGATTTGACACACAACAAACGTACATGGATGGGCTTTTTTCCCCCGATATTCAGGTCAACAAGGTGGTGTTCAATTTGGGATAGGCAAGCACTTGGATCTACTGGAGTTTTTCAGTGGGCGGCGTCAAGGTAGAACAAGGTATATGTGTTTCTGGGTGATTTCCATACTGTTTGGCATTCATAGCATGATATCGGCGCAGATGTAGCTCAAGGGTTTCATCACACTCAACGATGGTCATTCTGCATCTTTGTATAGACGGTCAACTACATGAGAGCAATTCTAAGCTGGATATCTACGAGCCATTTCGGCATCTCAACATACTGGTTGTCTTTCTCAAAGACACTTTCCATCTTACATGACCTCGGTCACCACCCTCTCACCCCTGAGAGACCTCCACCACCGCGAATTCCTCGTCAACTCGCCGTCTTCGCCTCCCACAATGTGCGACCACTTCTGCAAGAACATCTCGGTCGCTTCCCAGCTTCGAGCATCCCACGGAGATCCAGTATGCGCCCCTGCAATACTCCCCCAACACGTCAGGTGATTCAACGAATCGTGGAAGAACTCATCCTCGTCCATGGTGTCCATGTTATCAATGATGTTGTCCCTGATCTCTTTGAACGGGATCACGTCGAGAAACGGATGGTGCTCTATCACGATCTGCTTGTGCGTGGGTCTTAGGTCAAAATGCAGAGCACGAAATCCACGCTGCACCGCTGAAACCACGGCGCCTTCGCCAGGCTCCGCGTCGGTGTGAGGCCTGTAAAAGGGCGATATGGCGTCGTCGGAGCAGTACATGGCGTGTGTGATGCCAAGCTGGAGACAGTTTTGCAGCATGGCACTGACGACACAGATGATGTCGATGCGTAACGTGTTCATGTAGGGGTCTGGGATGACAGGGAGGAGGATGTGGGATGAGTGATTAGGGATGTGAAGGATAGGGCATCCGCAGTTGAAGTATACCATGGAATACTGGTTCTCGTCAACTCCTATGGGGTTTTCGCTGAGCCATTGATCAAGAGTGGCTGAGAGAAGATCTTGGCCCCAGATATCTTCTGTTGACTGTGAGGTTGAGGTCCCACTGCCAGCCTGGAGCTGCGAGGGGTTGACAGTCTCAGCATTGAGGGTTCCTGCATTCGTCGTCGGCTCTGCAGCGGCCCTAACTACCATTTGGGTATCACTGGGCCCGGGAAGAGGACCTGCATGTGCCTCGAAGCCCGGTTCTCCGGCACGACGCTCCAGTTCCTGGATGCGTTTCCTCTGCTTTTCCCCTGAGATGGATCATGTCAGCCACCAGAGCCCGCAACACTTCGAACCCACCACATATAAAAAACCAGTCACCCGTCTCTTCCTCAGGGGTGAAAAAAAACTCACTGTATGTCTTTTGCGCTAGACGATTCTGCAACCGTCTCTTTGCAGGATCTCGCCTCACAACCTTTTTCTTCACGGCCGATGGCCTACTTTGCGTGTCATGGTTCGCATCCGCCTCCGTAGGGGACTGTGAATCGCCAGAACGTGTTTGCTCCATCTCTTTCAGTTGAAATTGTCGGGCCCGAAATCCTTGGCTCAGGAGAATAATAGGAGGAAACTTGGGAGAGGGCATCGCGAAGGCTCTCGTCAGCCATTATGGTGGCTTATGGCTGATGTCAGCCACTGGGTCCACTTGCGTCGAGTAGTTGCCTAATGGGGTAATTCCATGTTGAGCTACCCTGGATTCGACAAATATTGGGACGATAATGATGATGTGCTAATGCTCTGTGGGAAGTGGGAGTTGGATGTGTATTTTGTCTACCATAAATGATGATCCAACTTGGTAAGTCTTTAATATGTCGTGTTTTTCGATGTCATTGCGCAGTCCTTATTTTCGAGTGTTAGAGCTCCTTTCTTTGATCCTCGCTTGGGAGAAGTCCTTCATTTAATACGAGATTGGATATATAACCTGGCTTTCATAGCTTATAAAAGAGTAACTATAATAATAGGCAGTGATAGGTCTTTACCGCGAGGCACTAAAAAAGTTTTAAATACTTTGCCGGCCATTGTAGAGTGAGGTTATTCTGAATGATTTTGGGAGCAACCATGGGCGGATATGAATAGGCAGTGGCTTGTGAGACAGCGAATTAGACAATGGCCCTGCGCTGCTCGGCAAGCACTGTGATAGATTGGACGCGAGACTTCTGCATCTGCTTGGCCATGGCCTCTTACAACCAAGCTTGGCTGCACCAACTAGACTGTCGATTTCCCCTCAGACAGCCCTTGGTTGGGTATAGATAACTGTTACCGCCATGATCTCTCTGACGGCTGCGACCTTGACCAATGTTTATTCTTCAGCTGTTCACCTCGGCGCTAACTCATGAGCTGTCAACCTTAATACTGCCGGCACCTACGCTGGTGATAGGGTTCTGGGCCAGGCTGGCTTTAGACTACAGGAACAAGCCCAGCAGCACGACAACTACCAGCTATTAGCTCTCGTTATAACGCTATTAACAACACGTCGTTAAATAATCAACATTCTATTTGCCAAAATTCATTCTAATGGCTCAAACAGCGTATCAAGGCTCAGCATTTTCTCATCTATCTACACACAGATGCAGCAGGACAGGATTTCAGGGGCGATCCAGATATGCCGTTACGTGTTGGACTCCCACGTTCCCTGCATTCTATCTCGCCTCTTTATGACAGCCAGGTCATGATGCTGACCCTGGGCGAACCGCTTCCCAAGAGACAACCTGGACAGCTTCCAGTTAGCCAGATCCACGTCCTCGTCGCCCACGCCCATGTCCGCCACGACCGCGACCACGCCCACGTCCACGGCCTCTTCCACCTCCACCTTCTGTAGAAGGCAGCGCCGCGGGTTCAATGGCCAGCTGATTGAATGTAGTTGCCAGTGCGTTTATCGTGTCACCTGATAGATCGACCGAGATGGTAAGACGTCTTTTGACGGCTGCAACGACATCGACAAAAGCACGCTCAACGGCCTCATCCGAAGCCTCGACTGGCACATACGAGCAATGCTCAATCCGTCCGCAAATTCTTCTAAGCTGGGAATTGCCGCACTCAGACGCATCGATGATGGTGATGTGAACGTGAGAAATGCCCGGATGCCGGAGGGTCTCTTGGATGCTCTGGATGTCGTGCTCTGTCGAACAATTGTCATAGCCATCGGTAAAGATGACAATTTCAGGCTTGTACCGGCTGTACGCCCTGTTACGTGGAGTCGTGTCGAGGACATACCCAATTGCGTCCCATAGAGCAGTTTCAATTCCGCGGTTAGAGTCCTGTACATCGGTTTCCAACGTGTCCCTCAAGTTATCCCAGTCAACTTTCCATCGTTTCAGATATCCAAAGATGGTCCGTTGGGATTCGGCAAAGTCTCTGATTACAGTAGTTAGCCAACCTTGTCATGTAATATGAACAGCCCATGAAAGGTAGACGCAATGCTCACATGACACTGACGAGGTCCTCGTTATTCAGGACCGCGTTGATTTCGGAAATACCATCGATAACAGTGTCGATAAGTTCCTCCATAGACCAACTGACATCGACTGCCATATGATTTGACAAGGTCGCAAAACCTGTGTGGATTGCTGTTCCTCAATGTCGAGCGTGAGAGAGGCACGGGTCTTTCCGCCACGACGGCCACCTCGTCCACGACCATGAGAAAGGATGAGCATTGTAAGATAATTTGGAAATGGGGGTAGTTAAAGATATAAAAGAATTGGTTTGTTGTAGTTGGTGGTTTGTTCAAGGAGGTAGGTAGGCAATGTTGAAAGGGAACTCAAAAAGACGAGGACAAGGCGGCTTTCAACACGTATTTATCTGCCAACAGGACAAAAAGACGGGGATCCATTTAACCCCGAGAGAAGAGAGGCAACTCGTAATTCTGCGCTTGGCCGACCTTGAAGATATTCCTGTGGATGGTGGCTTTTCACTTCTGTTTGGGTTGCCGCTTTCACTCCAGGCTGCGAAAAGCCTAATGCAGCTTCACGACTTGGGTGCTTAAACAGACTGTGGAAAGGTTCCTAAATTCCATAGTAAACACTGGGTTCTGTCAACTCG
Organism: Fusarium vanettenii 77-13-4; assembly: GCF_000151355.1. NCBI lineage: Eukaryota > Fungi > Ascomycota > Sordariomycetes > Hypocreales > Nectriaceae > Fusarium > Fusarium vanettenii. The sequence continues at coordinate 2,181,244 of NW_003315879.1, read as the reverse complement.
TCAATCTTGTTATACGTGGACAGTAGCTGAGATCGAGTCCTCGTCCAACTCAAGTGTAGCCTTACCATCTGCTTCGCCTTGCCCAGCCTCTCCCTAATATCCGGCTAATTACGACTAGACACGACCTACCTGACATGAAATGAACAAGTCGACGATGATCGAACGATGGAATCAAGAAGCTTGGGTCGACTGGTAATGAAGTTGGCAGGGCGTCACCAACCAAGACTGAGTATGTCTTCCAAAGTCGGGACCTTCAACATCTCCGCGAGTAACTCGGTCAGAGACACCTCAACATCAATGCCCCGGAGAGTTTCTCGCCCGTAATATCGTGCTTCTGGAGAACATGCGAGATAGGCGAGGGTTACTCTTTAGCTTATATGCCCACAATCGAGCCACATGAGTCCTAACCTACATGATATTGACTTTACATCCCTATACTACCACCCTTCGTTCTCTAAGACGCTACCATATTGATAGAAGGTAAATATAGGCAAGTTACTAATAGCAGCCCGTTGCCAGAGGTTAGCGAAGCCGATTTTGATGCCTGAGGTTCATAGCCGAGAGATTCCCTTGAGTCATAAGGTAGTTTACAGCGGCTCGTAAAGGCAAGTTTCAACGGCAGCTCGCTACGGTTTGCAAAGGCAGTTCAGGGGCTCGCAACAGCGGCAGGCAATCAGCTTGCAACGACCTGCAAGGGCGCCAGCTCTGAAACTTATTGATGGCGAAAGTGACCACGACGGGGCTAGGGTTCGATCCGCGAGGTTAGGTTCTCTGTTTCCAATTTTTGATTGGTCATGAGGGATAGTAAGTTCAAGACCGATTTCCGGTAGGTGGGGCCGAGGCTTCTCCCCACGCCGTCATGTGGCTCACACCGAGATCCCGAGGTCCACCAGATCTTGCGTCGGTCAACACCAATCATCATGGACCCCCCATGACCGACATCTCAACAACAACAGCAATGGTAACATAGAGCCACCGATTCTTAACTTGCGCATTGATAGTAGTATCATCATGTCCCTCGAGGTCATATATGTCACCCGCCACGGGGTAAGTCACGAACCAAGGCGTATCCCGGTCTAGACGACCCTACGAGGCGACCATGGTGTTGTTACTTTGGCCCATGTTAACAAATCAACCCCAAATTTCAGTTTCGATCAGGCTGGAGTGTCGACCCTCTGACTGGCGTTTATTCCGCCTTCATACGGTCACCCACAGGCATTCCCGCAGACCCTCCCTTGACGTCGCATGGAGTATCACAGGCCAAGGAGATGGGCCAGCATCTGATGACACTTGATCCTCCCATCGACGTCGTGTACTCTAGCCCCTACTACAGGTGCTTGCAGACAATCAATCCCTTTGTGGAGCTCAAGAGACAGCAATCCGGAGGCAAACTCGACACTGCCGCCACCAGAATCCGCCCAGAGTATGGACTATGTGAGTTCTTTGGGGCAGCGCCCTTTGACCACCCAGTGCCAGCTCCCGCCGACCGACTCAAGGCGCTGTTTCCAGCTTACGATGAGAACTACGTGTCCGCCTTGACCCCGTCGAGAAGAGGTGAAACGATCCAGGACCTGTACGGGCGAGTTGCAGCGGCCGTGCAAGCCATCATCGACCAATGTGATCGGGAGGGAAAGCGCGCCGCCTTAATATGCACACATGCAGCCGTAATCATCGCCCTGGGCCGCGTTCTGTCGGGTAACATCCCCGACACCGTCGAGACGGAGGATTTCCAAGCCTTCACCTGCGGGCTGAGCGTCTACCGCAGGCGAAGTACGCAGACGAACATGGCCGGTCCTGGTAAGTTTTCTGGTCAAGTGACCCAAACTTGGCAGCAGCAGCAGAATCTTGACAAATATGGCACCGCAGGCGAACGCGGGACACTAATAAGCGAGGCCCAGACCGTGGGAGCATGGCAGTGCGAGCTGGACAGCGACTGCAGCTTCCTGACCTCTGGAGAGGAGCGAGGATGGTTAGTTGGCCCATCCATCTACATGGTCTCCAGACGGTAGACCTGCTTGCTTTTCACCGCCATCCACTTGTATCACGTCAATCTCGGCCCGTGCTGACGCCAGAATCAGGAGGTTCTCGGGCGACGAATCGTTTCCAGGAACGGGGTCGCTGTCCCAAGCCGAAGCAGGTTCTAAACTCTAGAGTGACTCCGGAACGAGACGCGTGCCGTCCGCTGGTGAGACCCAGAGGATAAGAGTGGAGGCTCCGGATGACGGTGGAGAATTGGAGGCTCTGCCCAACAACCCGGCTCGAGGTACTGTGCTTGTGATTCGAAACAACCTGACGCCTGGTGTCCGAGGCACCAGGGAGAGGGAGCCCACAAGTGCCTCTGACTCGCAACCGTGGGCGTGCAAGAGCCTGAGGGACCGAAGACGGGCCATGAAGGCTGTGCATCAGTACTATAGACCCTAGACACTGTCTGGCGCACAGACAGACCCTGGCGTCCAGAGGAAGGATGGCATTGAGATTGGTAGTATATCAGGAATCAGATTCATATCCGACTAGGACCGATTTCTTTCCTACCGCTCGCGCCATGGTTCATACCGTCGACGCCGTTCCCGATCTGCCCCTGAGGCTTGGTGAGATGGCAATCGCCACCCTCAGACCCGGACATCGGGCTCAGATGAAACAGGGCTGGACACCAGGGTGAGCGTTGCTGCCGATTGTGTGGCGCTGACATGAGCGGTTGAGGTGCTCGAACCTTGATCTACGGGGGCCATGGGAATAAAAAGCAAACATTGCCGTCGAGTCCTCGGTCACGGGACATGCCCAAGTCCCGAGGTGCCAGGTGTCAACCAGCCACTGCTATCAGATATCACTGACAGACGTCCGGTATCTGTTGGCTGGTGGCATCCGCCTTGCCTTTCTTTGATGTGGAGGGCACGGCAGGCAAGCGTGAGCAGCCGATATGCGACTAAAAAAAGACCCGTCCAAGGTGCAGTCGAGTTGATGCAGGCTAAGCCCGTCCATCTGTGCATTGCCTTATACGTCTTCGCTTGCCTGGGATCCGGAACAGGTGGTGATAACATGCAAAAGCTGAGGCAGGGTTCTGTGACACGGACTTGCCAGTTTGAGAGATGTTTCGGGTCTTTGAATAGGAGACGAGACCAGTAAGTAGGGTCCCCCTCTAGCCCATGCGCATGGCAATGCCCATGTGCTGCTGCGTTGCCGATCCTGTTGACACGAACATGCGATGATCGTCGAAAAATGAGGCCATGATGGACAAGGGGTTCTCTCTTCTTGGGTGCTCATGGTTGTCCAGCCGGACAAGGGCTTCAACCGGATCGGGACCCTTGGCACTAAAAAGTCTTTGCGTCTGTAAAAGGTAGTGGGATCGCCGTCGATCTATGACCCCTGTCTATGGCCGAGCCGGATGTGATACATAGCGGCGGGAACTCAACCGAGATAGCGTCCGTCAACGAGCTACTGTACGATTTGGCTTAACCGAATAGCCATTGACCATTCATCTCCCTCGAGTTGACAAGGGATACAGGGGCCCTGACGTATAGCCGAACCAAAACCTGTTATCCTCGGCTGGTAGACTCTGTCATCAATTCGTAAGTTGAGAAGTGATAAATTCGATAAAAACTCACCTCGCTATGTGCCGTTCCTGCTGAAAGGCCAGGGTTGTCGGCACTAGATGGTAGGAGGTATCTGGTCTGAAAGAAATGATTGGCCTGAGCACAATATGGAGTATTTTCGGTATTCCTCCCTGTCCAACCATGGCGACAAGAAGAGACTGTCGTGTCGTTCGGCCGATGACAAAGGATCAAGGATCCTTGAAATGCCACCAACGCAAAGACTCGGGCTGAGCAGACGGGATGAACGCCTTGTTCCCCTTTTGAAACCAATAGGGCTGCATCGGATCCGACCATAGTAACACGGGCAAGGCAGAAGTAGGCTTTCCGGAGAATATCTGGTGTAAGTTGCTGGTGGTTATGCAACGCCTCAAAGCCTTGGGTGCAAGATGGCGTATGAGGTTTGCTAATCTTGCTCCCACTGGCTGGCACCACAAGAGCGCCCACTGAAAGGACAGCGTTTGAGGCAAGATAATGCACCCCGGCATTACGGAGCATCGGTCTTGGACACAAGCCAGACTGTCTAGCGGAAGAGTCCCAGGCGCGTGATTCCAACCAAGACAGGTGTCTGCCTAACAATGGCTGACAGCTGCTCGAGGTTACCAGTAGCTCGTTTCCTGGGCCGCCTCTCCCCACTGCCTCCAGCGATCAGTTAGACAGTAGACGATAGACGAATGAGGCAACATGACTGCTGCAAAGACCGAACGGCCCGTGTCAACCGCCAACCCGGTCCGAGGAGTGGGCGATGCTAACGCACTTTGAACATGTGGGGGAATGACAAAATCGACCAAAGATGACTAGAGGGGCTCAAGAGCTGGAGGCGGGGAGGGTCGACCGAGTCATGTTTGATTAGTATCATGAACCTCTGTTCCGCAGCAGATTTCGGCTCGGGGATGAGGATCACAAGTGTCCGTGAGTAGCGCCAGTCATGGCGACTATACGTGGAAGGTGGGTGATGCTAGGGGCGGAGAGGAATCGGAGAGGCGGGGGGTGGAGGACGAAAGTTGTGGATGGCGGGGGACGAGGGGGCAGGATCGTAGGAAAAAGAAAGACAGCGGCAGTTTTTTTTCTCTCACGTTCCGCTTCTTAGCTGTCGAAAAAGCAATCCTGACAGCCCGGGACGGAGTGGTGTAGTTCTGACTGATGCGATGTGTGGCGACCGAAGAGCTTCGGAGTTGAAAAGGAGGATGGACCACCCAGCCAACGGTCACAACTAGCGCGACAGACGCCGGCGCTTCAGTCATGTGCTTTTGGTTTTGAGGAAGTAAGCATTGGCTCCTTCCAAGTTGGAAATTGGAGAGGGCTTCCATTCCCATTGTATGGCAGGTTCTTGTCGAGCAGGACCTTCCTTTAGGTTTGGAAAGTCATATCGTGGAATGGATGGAATGGATCGTACCTCCCTTGGGTTAGATAGATTGACAGTTGTGCCTCAGGCTGCAAAGCACAGAGCCTCCCTGACTGGAGTCGAGTCGAAAAGACGCTTCACGTTTTCAACACGCCAACTTCATCTTCTGCCATTCTTGCGACTGTTGACGATTCATCAAACAGCGGTCACCGAGCCTGAGCTGGCGACCCCCAGTACCTGACTCATCGATTCGCTGCCCCTGCCACGCAACCGTCACCTCTCAACTTAAGCCGCTGACCACCACTCAACAGCACCCGCAAGCACCAGCGCCGTTCTGCACCGTCTACCGAATTGGGGTTGGCAGAGTGTGGCGGCGTGGCCCAACGTGCATTCATCCGCGTCCCTTCAGCCAAGGATAGGCAAAAGCAATGTCGTCTGTGTTGGTGACACGGGTCTAAGTCGCCCACGGTCGTCAATGTGAGAAGCCTATGACGCTCGGCTGCATGTCCCCACGGCTTGCAATTGCTAGACCACGCTGTTTCCAGCATTCTCTCCATGCTACGATGCCATGACGGTGCTCCGGGCACGATTACGCGCTTGTACATGTTGCAACAGCATGTAAGTGGCCATTCCTGCTCTCGCCCGCCGCCAGCTGCACGCATTAAATTGTGATTGTGATTTCGCATTGACTGTCCATCGACCTTTGGCTGAACAATCCTAGGAAAGCCACTTCCGCTGGCCCATTATCATACCTGATATGGACCGTCAACAAGGCTCCCTGTGCGTTAGGATGTGAGCTATCGCCGCGATGAAGACCGGCACAGAGACACACATGGGCTAGAGATACCTCAGCGACGAAGACCGACCCCTGGCTTGTCCTGTCAACAATGGCACTCCCCAGCCCGGATTTCCTCTCTCCAGGCGCTACGGTCGCGCCCCCTCCAAAGTTGGAGCCGAGACGACGACCCTGCATCATCATCAAGACACGCAGACTTAGCCGTCACTCGTCTACTAGGACAAAGTGACTTGTCGAGGCCTCTGGGCGGACTGCGTAGCCATAGTTCGCTGCTCATGAGCCGTCTGCGCTTAGGCGGAGCAAGACCTCCAAGACAATACCTGTCAGATTCTGGCCCCCCAATACCTTTTCATGCTATTCTCACTCCGCCTCCTCCCCCTTGTCTGGCCAATGTCGTCAACTACCCATACCCATGTCCAGCGCCGTTTGGTAGCGCACGCTTACCCTTGGCCTCTCCTTCATCGTTGTGGCAGGCAAATGCCCCTGCAATTTGTGAAAAATGAAAAGGCAAGAAGCTATTGCTTCTGAAAGCTGACGAAACAACTGAACCGAACTATTGCCCCACAGAGTCATTCAGGTCCTCCGCTATGGCCATACGCTCGTCTAGTTCCGACGACATTGTCCCCACTGGACAGATTGAACCCGTTGCTGTGTGGCGGCTGTCAATTTAGATTGCCGTTTGAGAACCAGGCACATAGGGCACTGTCTGTGCCATGGAGAGTCGCAAGTTATCAGCAAACGTGCACCCAATTTGTTCAATCAACTTTCCCCTTCTGAAGCCAAGAGGCATCACGGACTCTTCGCAAATATCGCCCGGGTTTGATCAGAAAAGCAGCCGGTCAAAGCCTATCCCAGCAGGACGGTTCATGTCACACAATCATTCATCACAACCCAACAAGTTTGAGCTATTGGGGCAAACAAAGTTTGTTCGAGGGAGCCGGCTCATGGCAGTCAAGTGACGCTGGATTGGCCAGACCTGGACGCCCCAGTGCAGTGGCAACCCCGGCCCTTCAACCCTGGCCCGACGCCCCTCGCACCCATCTCGGGCCAATCGAGCAAGATCTGGCTGGGATCTGAAAAACAGGGTTGGCCCCGGACAGTGCAAGTTCGATCTGATGTGCGTCAAATGGAGACGGCTGGGCCAATCTGACGCGGCACTCCAATTGAGGAGATGGACAAGGGTGGCTGAGATGGGGGCATATCGTCCACAGTGGTTGCCTTCAGCAACTCACAACTTCGACCGGGCTGCCAGACAGGCTGATTGTTGAACATGAGAGGGGCTGTGTGACTGAATTCTTCAGTGCGAGGGCTTAGTATGCTCTATAAAGCACAGTATTATACAGTGAGGCTCGCTTGTGTGCCCTGACCTAGGGATGGGGCCTCCGCTTAACTATCTTCCCCTTGCTTACAGGCTATGCGGGTCCCTCTCTCCGGCTTGAGGCTACGGGGGTCGAGCGTCAACTCCTTCGCTCTACGCTGGTTTCCTCTCTTGCCTCATCCTCAGTTTTCTGTGCAAGTTAGGGTTGACGGTATGAGTTTAGTCCAGGTGTAGTAGCACCAAGGAGAGTTGCTCGCATCGGGTGTACCGGCTTCTGGGGACGGGATCTGGACGTGCTGCTCCTACGTCTTGCCGTTGTCTTGGATGCATCATACATACACTACAGTACGCGACTACCAGTGCTCCACCAAGGATGACAGATGGGTCAACCTGCAGGCAAAGCCATGGCAAAGCAAGTCGATCATCCCGTCGCGGGAGAGCACTGGCAAGCGTTGACAAAAGAGTCTGGCGGAGGGGCGGCACCCTGAACTTGCAGTAACTTACGGAGCTGTCTCTGGTGCCCACAGGTACTGTACAGTCCTACCTGATATCTGCACGTCGAAACAAACCCACCTGGGTCCCCTCAATGGTGGAGGCTCGAGCAGGCGGGGAGGGTGTTCCCCCTCGAGGGGGGCGCTCTACCTACCTAACTGCGAGCTTGACTGTTGGTAGCGTCTATTTCGTATCGAGCAGGGGTGACACACAGACCTCTTTGGCAAGTCGAGACAATCACCTGGCCCGTCTTCCTTTGATGAGGACGGCTTATCATCGATGATTCAGGTACCGGACGGAAGAAGAAGAAAAAGGTTGCATTAGCAAAGTCGATCAGATTTCCTTTGACCCTGCAAAGATATCGAGTCTCGGCCCATTCGCAGCTGAGTACAAGAGAGCAAGGACCCCTCCCTCTGAATGTTATATTTCGACAAGGTGCCCGCAGTTTTGAATATTCTCCGCTCAAACCCTCCCTTCCTTATTTATTAAACCCTTGGCTCTCCCTTCGCCCCTTGCCTGAGTTTGGTCTATCGAGGCGTGACTAGTTTGGAAGAGCCTTTGCCCTTACAGAACTACTCTGCCCAACCCCGAGGATCTCGACCTGTTCCTCCTCGACTTTTCAGGGAATTCTTCAAGAGGCATCGCATTTCCGCCTGAATCATAACAAACAACTCTGGATCATAACAAAGCCCCATTGCATTACTTTCGTTGCACCGCCTGCTTATTGAACGCCCATCGTCAATATGAACATTCAGCCTTTCCTCGATGTCGTCGGGGCTCCCTCGAAATCCGGAGGGAGCTCCAGTGGAGATGTCACAGCCAATGTCTCTTCTCAGCGACCGATGCAATTGCAAACTCCACCAGGATCAGACTCTGGAAGCCCCAGAGTCAAGATTGAGGGTAAGTCCTTCACAACACATGAGAAGTTCTTTCATCCAACAACAACTATAGGCATCTACTCCGAGCCGCAAGAGGTCGCGGCCTTTGCGGAACCCCGTCGTCTCAACTCCCCTCGTGATGACTCCCCCGTGAGACTCCCTAGTCTAGGGGAATTCGACGAGGGCGTAGAGGCTCTTATTCAAAAGCATGGCCCAGTTAGCTCCTGGACTCCTCCATCCCCACTGTCTGGGCTGCCTGGCAATCCTACCGTTCTGCAGCCCCTGAAGTCTCTCAATCTATCTGAGCCATCATGGTCCTTCAGAGACTTCCCTTCAGAGGACTCGGCCTCCGATGGCTATGCTTCTTCTCGTCGAGGAACCATCACTAGCCTTGATCAGTACACCCTGGCCGTTGACCACGCCCGACAGTCACCACAGAACAACTACGGTCTCTACAGCAGCTACAGCAACCCTCACGGAAACGTTGGCGGTGCTCCAGTTGCATGGAACCAACCTCTGCAGAGACAAACAGGCATGGACTGTTACCCGAGCCCACCGCCTGAGGGTGAGAACAGACACATCAACCAGAAGTACACGACCGAGGAAGGAGACTTCATTATTTACGCTTGGCACGATAAGAAGATGAAGTGGCAGCGCATCAAGCAAGAGTTCGCCGCACGATTTGGCCGCACCCCCGAGCGCACCGTCCAGGGCCTTCAGGCGTGGTACTACCGCATGAATCTGCGCATACCGATTTGGGATCAGGACGGCTGGCTCTGCTTCGATAACGAGGACGACCTTGAGCCTCGTCACGTCAGCATCAAGTGCCGGGAGCGTGATAGCCAAGACAAGCCCATGGAGCCGCTCGGGCTTGCCCAGCGGTACCCCGAGCGGGCAGTGAATTACGCCTGGGTCGACCCAGAGCTGAAGATCAAGGCCCGAGACTGGGGTAAGTCCTTTTGTGTTCCATGATTGCAACAAGTGATGCTGACCACTAGCTTAGCTGCTAAGAGAGCCTTGCAATACCGAGAACGTCGCGAGCGAAGACGAAGAAAGGAGCAGCGACGATTGAAGCTGTAGGCGGGCACAGCCAGCCTAGAAACGAAGCTGCCACCAACAACCACCACCAACACACACGTACACGCATACACACACACACACACACCCACCCACGCAGCCAACAACAACCAACAATAACCAAAACGGAGCGGCCTAGGCCCCGCTCCATTGACGAAATGAAGTTTTGATTTCCTTTTATCCCGAGTTTTTGCACCAAATTCCCCGATATGACCGAGGTTCCGAAGTCACGAATATCATGTATCCCATGTACCTTTCCATTCCCCTGCGCATGTAACTACCTTTCATTTGTCACCTAACTTACATGTTTATCACTGAACATCTTTTTTCTTTTTGTCTTTTTTTCCTTTAGTTTCCCACATACTTAACGACTGTCAATGGTATCAAGAAGAGACGGAGAGAACGAGAACAAGCAAGTCAAGTCAAGAAAAGACGAGACAAGGGAAATGAAAGGCAGGGAAGACATGTTGGGCCAGGCGTTGGCTGAACAGGGGTGAGTGAGCGAGAGGCGATGAAATCCGTCGTCCTCATCACTGCTCCCCCACGTGTTTGTATACTAGACCATGAAGGACCATCCAAAAACTACCTAATGAGGAGGGATGAATATGACGGGCTGGACAAGGGAGGGCGTTGGAGGCTACACAGTGAGCATGTAAAAATGTCATTGATTGATCTTATTCATATTCCATTTTGTCTACAGTATGCCTCTGCAGCTGTGTGCCCGTTGAGATACCACTGCGACCACTGAAAATCGAGTTGAATCAAGAATCAATATCCAAACATCGGTCAGGCTCATGTGCATAGTCCCCTGTCGGCTGCAACACCAGCCCGCTCCTCAAGGCACCTCGTGACATGTCGAAGGAAGCCGTGAAGGGCTGAAACGGGACAGATTGTCGACGCAGGGCTGAAGGTTTCGTTTCGCGTGTTCCGTGCACGTGTTTGTATGTGGCTGTGGGCTCAGCGAGGGGCACCTGAGGGGGGGGATGCAAGGTCCCGGTGTGGAAGAGGCTTGATGCTCTGCTCTCATCGACATGCAAGAAAAGGCAAGAGAAGATGCAGGCGGGCTGGGCCAAGCATTGTCCTGGTCTTGTGCTTCTGGGCGAGTGGCAATCCCCATGACGACCCCGCTCATCGAGAGCAAACATTCAGAAGCGTGTGGTGGAACCCCCCTCACCCCCTCGCGTGTGATAATCTACAGCCTTGGGAAGAGAAAAAAGGCGAAAGGCTGGGAATCTCGGATCGAGGACATTGCCGGGGTTTGTTGGTCATCAGCGGACCTGCACTTTCGGCTACTGAACGAATGGAGAGGGCGTCAGGCTCCAGGGGACCACCGCTGTGGCTTGCATGGCGAGCTGAGTTGCTTTGTCCGTGATATATATCGGGGTTGGGATGTTGGTTGTGCTCTCGCAGATGGAGTTGCATTTGTTGGACGAGCCAAATTTAGTCGTCGATCGAGGGGGAACAAGGGGGACTAAAGTGTGACGCCTCAAAATCTATAGCACAGTACGGATGCCGTTCTATTGAAAGGCATGGCTGCGTCTCACGTAGTTTTTGATGCGGGCCATGGTGGCATCCTCGTCGCCGTCTCCCTCCAAGACCATGCCATCGTCATCATCATCGTAGTCCATGTTGTCAAACTCCTCGTCGTCAGATGCGTTCCCGTTGCGGTAGCCGTATGGGCGCCGTCCATACTCATCGTCTGACTCTACCTCGTCTTCGGGGTAATCAGCCGTGTAGTAGTTCTCGGCTACAAGTTTGCTCTGTTAGACTTTTAAAGACAATGGGGGGTGTCGTCTAGGAATAGCAACATACCATTTTCATCCTCGTCGTCCTCATCAAGCTCCTCATCTTCGTCGTTCTCAGGCCCAAAGAACAGGGTGTTATCCTCCTCTCCATCAAGAACCAAAACACCGACATCTGCTGGTGCGATGTTGACCATCATGGCATGTGCAGGGACACGAACGTATTCCTCAATAACCCAGTCATCATCATCCATATCACTCGCGTCGCTCATGGCTGTATCCATTTGGTTGGTCTCAGTGGTACTGGCCACGATTTCTGGATGGCGTTCAGCATAACTTTTTGTCGGAGTTTTTGGCTTGAACCTGTGCTGAACTGCCTTGCGCTTCTCGTTCTCCATCTGTTGGAGGTTTGCGCCGATTTCCTTCATAACCCAGTCGTTCATGTCGGCCGTGATCCTCGACATGTCCTGGTTGTGAGGGTTCATGGCGGAGGCTGGCAGAGGAGCCCGGGCGTTGGGGTCCGGCATGGGAGAGCGTTGTCTACTCCTCACTCCTGGTTTCTTCAAGCGCGGCTCCGTTGCCTTCTGATCTACTGCCACGGTCCCACTTTGCTGTTGCTGGTCGGGCGACGGCGTTGCAGATGCGCGCATTGCCTCGAGAGCTCGTGAAGCTCGCTGACTGGCCTTGACGCGACCTCGCTCAACGAACACGGCGGGTCCGTAACGCCCCTTTTTCTTCATGCCGGGGATGGAAGACTGGTTTGCGGTAGCCGTCATCATCATCTTCTTTGATATGTGGAAACGTCGTGGCTCGGCGAGTTTGGAGTCATCGGCGGGCGTCGGGTTCAAAGTAGAGGCGATGCTAGTAGGATCCGATGCCTTGACGGCGACCTTTGCCTTTGTCCCAGGAGCGTCACCGTCGGGGCCGGACACATGGATGACGGGCTTGACATCGTGGAAGGATCTCGTAGGGGCTTCGGTGGGAGACTGGGGATCGGCGTGTCGCCTTTGGTAGACCCAATTACTTCCAGTTCGATGGCGTTTCGCGCCCTCGTCAAACTCTGCTCAGAGTAAGATACCGCGATAGCAAAGGCACGGAGGAGGGGAAGACCATACGGAGGAAAGTGACGGGCGACTCGTCGTCGCGCTTCCGCTTGACGCGAATGAGTTGAGGCGGGATAGACATGGCTAGAAGCTGCGGGAGGACACGTTCGTGCGAGGTGACGGCTGTGCTGGAGCTGCGAAGTTCGCTGTGGCTCGTCGAAACGAAGCTATTGATTGATGGATGCCTGGCGACGCTCAAAGAGCAGACGGAAGGGACCGAGACCGAAGGAGAGAAGAAGAAATACACAATAGAATAGAGAGACCGAAGTTCTGAAGCAGACTGGAGCGATACTACAGCATGCGCTCAAGCGTGGGTTGCGATCGATGAGGTCAGAGTTTGGTTTGGCCTCCACCAAAAATCGCTGGAGGTGTTTTTTTCGTCCTGGATGAGTTGGGTCGCTGCATCCACTTTCCGGAGAGTGGGGCCTAAGGAGAGTCAAGCCGTCCGCAATGAAACGAGCGGTACGTACCTACTTGTCAGCTGTGAGTTCTGAGCTTCAATAGGATGACAACTAAAAGCACTCATAAGAATACCACATGAGAGCTGTATGAATCCGTCAACATAGGTAATATGGCTAATATCTGGGCTGTCGTTTCCTTGGTGACTGCAGGTGGCCTCTCATCGTCAACCACTTTAGAGCTGCTTCCGGCGTGGGGTCGGAGTGTCCGTTTTAGCGTCATTTCCATCTCTCATGAGTGGGGGCGCTGAGCATTAAGACGGAGACAAGGAAACTCATCATGATCAGCTGTAAATAGATTTCAGGAGAGGAAAAGAGCAAGATTTTGAACATATGTGGTGAGGTTGATGGATGATACAGAAGGTGGCCATGCCATTGGCTGTAATAGGGAGATGCCCGACTCGCGTCGTTATCAGACAAGGACAGCACTCTTTGGTGGATAAGGTAGGCAGTGGAGTACAGACGAGGTTTGGCGTAGAATCCTTTCCTTTGGAAGCCAATCAGATAGAGGCCGGTAATGAGCCTCAAATACCGGAAACGACGTACGAGGGCATGGTCATGATCATGATCATGACTGTCTCATTGTATGTTTGATACCAAACCACCGTAGACCTGGACTTGGCCGAAGAAAGAGGGCACCAAGGCGGTGATATCATAAGCTCTAGCTTGGAAGTGCGGGGGCGCACGGATCATGCTGGTTTCCCTTGGCCTCAAGACGGATGCCTTTACTCCAACATGGCTCTTTGCTACTTCAGACGACTTGCCTATACAATCAAGTGCTCAGAGTTATCAACGCGGTGGGCTACTACGCATAAGAACAAGTAGAGCTATTCAAGCCATTCCGCTGCCATGATATAATGCTTTATAATGTCTATGTGCTGGTACTATCAATGACACAGGCCAGCAACAAAAGCAAGGTGACTATTTGGGAATCTATCCACCCCATCATGCATTTGTCAGGCCGTGTAACCGGACTCGGACCGCCACACGGTTTCCGAAGTTTCCATGACCGAGAGAAAGCCCATCCGGCGTTTTCGACTTGAAATGATAAAAATGTCGGCCGCCGCTTTGGCCAAAGAAAGACGGTGTGTTGTGCTCGGAGAGGTCTTGACAAGAGTTGGCTGACGCCCAAAAAAGGGCGGTGGAGTGTAGATTCACATCTGCGAGATCTCTAACCTGCATTACACTTTCAACAGCATAACACGTCTAGGTACGTGGGTCATAATAATATGGGATATATGTTCACTTCCATGCCCATTTATGATAATCCATGACCACCTCCATCATCAATCCTCGAGTATGAATGCCCCTTGACAAACCCATTGGTCCATCATATCATGACTGGCCGAGATGGAGCTCGAGATGGTGGAATGCGGGGGCGCACAGACCACCTCCTGGCCCGCCTTGACCTCAAAATGATGCATTCTCTCTTCTCCCTTGGAAGCTGTCGGCTGGTAGCACTGTCTTTGGAGGCGCAAGACTTTGTATCGACGTCGCCTTGACAGCAGCAGACCGCCGCTCCAAAGGGTGCGGGGTTGGACACTGTACCTAGTCCAGTTGTAGATCTGAGTCAGGTTTGACTTCGTGCCTACCTCGTAGCTATCGACGCGTCACCCGTCGGCAACTGCCATGTGTTATCCGTCAAGGACCTTTCCTTGCTTCGTACAGTACAATACAGTACACGCCCAGAATATCCCAACCCGTCCAGTCCCTTCGCGCATCCCTGCCTACCTACCTCCAGTATCGTTCGATTCCAGCGCAAAACGACATCATCGCTAATGCCATTTCCTCCTTTAACCTATTTTTCGCTCCTGGAGCTCTGCTGCGACTCGATATTCACACTCCGAGATTGAGTTGTGCGACTACTCGCAACCTCTTCCGTGTCGCTCCCGCCATAGAGGAACCCCATCACACCCTACAATGTCCCCCAAGATCACCTCCACCATCACCTACAGAAAGCCTGGAACTGCACCTCCCATTTTCCTTGCTGGCTCATTCTCCGATCCACAATGGGAGCTCCAAGAGATGGAATTCACCACTGGTGAGGATGGAGAGCACACGTTCCGATCCAAGGTCACAGTCGAGGCGCACCAGGACTACCAGTTCAAGCTCCGCATAGGACATGGCGACTGGTGGGTTCTGGCCGAAAACTATCCCATCGGCGAGTTGCATCTGATCCATCGTGCAATTGGCTTGTCTGACGATCTGTGACTACAGTAACCGACGATTCCGGGAACCAGAACAACTTATTGAACGTCCCCGAGCCTTCCACCGAAGAGCAGCTCGCTCCCGCTGGCCTCAACACCCCGGCGATCAACGTGAAACATGACACGCAGCCGGCCCCGACCTCTCAGGCGGCTGACAATACCAAGGATGAACCCGATGATATAAAGATGCCCCTGTTTGCGCACGAATGCTTGGGCGCCTATGATTTCGGAGAGGGCGACTCAGACCACGAGGCTGTCCCGAGTGCTAGCAACAGCCCGGAGCAGCACTCGAAACACAAGCTCAAGAAGGATGACATTGCTGACATCGACATCAACGATCCCACGCTCGAGAAGTTTCCTTCAGACCGTGGCTCGATCTTAGATGCCCTCCGGACGATCCAAACCCACCTCGGTGAGGATCATACCCACCTTGACGACATCCCGTCCTCGCCTCGTGTGGTTTCTTCAAGAAGAACCAGCCTCGACTCGGCCGATGAATTGAGCCTGTCCCCTGCCCCACTGAGTCCCACAACTACTCGGAGGCGAGAAAGTAGATTGTCCCACAGCAGCTTCGGAAGGACTCGATCGGCAGTCTCCCTGGGTTCAATTGCCGAAGAACCCAAGCCTCAGGGTGACAAAAAGCCCCAGAGCCCCCCTGTCGTCTCGTTACCCGGTCTCAAAAATCCCAAGGGGACAGATGCTGGCTTCAAGTCACCTCCAAGCGAGGAAGATGAAGCTGTGGTGTTGAAAACCTCAGAGGTAAAGCCCAAAGAGAAGAATGAAAGCTTGCCAGTGTCTCAAGTTGAAAGTTATGAGGCCCAGAATGGTCACTCCGGCACGGGTTTGAGCATTGCCGCTGCGGGTGAGACGTCACCAGCTGCAAGTGCCCAGGATGCTGAAGGCCAAGCGGACAAATCTGTGGAAGACCAAACCCCCACAAGCTCAAAGACAACACTTGATCTCCCGTCTCAAGACGAGCCCATCGCCCCGGCTTCGGAAAGGAGAAAAGCTCCCAACGGGGCATCGCCGGCTGAAGAGCCGTCTCGAAGCTCCCGCGGGAGTGTACTACCCATGTGAGTCGAATGAAGCGTGGAGGGGAATTTGGCTGACTGATGAACAGGATCGTTACGACCGGGGCGCTCGCAGTCGCCATTGGAATAGGATGGTGGCAAACTTCTGATTAGTAGGCCAGCCATGCGGTTCAACCGTGATTGTCGAGCTCGCTTGGAGGTATAATATAGTTAAGGGGATAATGTGAAAGGGTCAAGGTTTGGTCTGGCCTTTGGCGGTGGGAATCAATGGGAATGGCGCAAACGAAGTTTCGGTAGGAGGGTCGGATCGAACGGACAACTCCCATAACCTAGGTATGCAACTTGCAAGGAGAATCGGAGCTACATTTCATTATTTTATTTTCAACTTATCTTGAATTTCTTTCCATCGTGAAGCCGTTCATTTTCTAAAGTTGACTGTTGAGTGCAGGATCCAATTGGGGTACGTACCTCGCCACTCATCGGCGAAAAAACTCCGATGACCGACCTTGTAAGAAAAAAACCTACCACCTACCCGCCTACCCACCTGAGTGTAGACGAGCAACAGACAAACATCAATTCTCGGTCACGATGCAGCGCGTGGCATCGAACTCAATTTGTTCGCTTTGCCTATTCACGGCACGCCCGGCTACCGCGATTCGAGCGCCATTGCAACCATGCTTAGCCCAGCGCTTTCTGTCACAACGCGCAAAGCCTCGCCCCTCTCGCATGGTTCTCTCTGACCGGGTTTACGAAGCACCTCGAGATGACCGACGAAGACGTCGAGACGCCCCGGGCCCCTTTGGTGGCATGAACCGGACTTATGCCAACGTCGATCCCGCTAGGAGGGCCGGATGGCAGCGTGCTTTGGATGCGAAAGGAGGCAAGGGAAGAGATAGGCAAAGAGATGGTGGACGAGGCTCGAGGGACAGGGACGGAGACGATCGAAAGGCGCTCAAGATGCAGCGCGCCCTAGCCACCGTTTCATATGGAAGGCGTACGATTTTGAAGGAAACAATGACCGAGTACGAGTCATTCGATAACTTCGACCTTATCCCCGTCCTCCAGGCGGCTGTCAACGACGAGCTCTTCAAGGGCATGACCGACATCAAGCCGACTCCCGTCCAAAGACTCGCAATCCCTGCCCTTCTGGGACAGAAGGGGCCACTGGATCCGAAGAGACCCTCGACCGAGATGAGGTCCTTTCTGCTCGCCGCTGAGACGGGCTCCGGAAAGACTCTTGCCTACCTTCTTCCAGCCATTGACGCTTTGAAGATGGCTGAAGCTGAGGACCCCGAGATCAAGGCCTATAGGGAGCGATGGGAGGCTGAGAAGGAGCGGCAATTGGCGAGCAAGTCAAAATACAAGGCCTTTGACGAGCCTCACCCCACCATGGCTCGTCCTAAGGTTGTTGTGCTTGTCCCTACGGCGGAGCTCGCACACCAGGTTACAAAGGTGTCCAAGTCGATATCTCATGTGGCTAAGTTTAAGACGGAGCTCTTGTCCTCTGATCTGAAGCCGCAGCAGATCCAGCGCAACCTCTACGGACCTAGGGGCGTTGATATCATCGTCTCAACTCCTCATCTTCTGGCATCCATTGCCGATTCGGATCCCAACATTCTGTCACGGGTAACTCATCTGATTGTCGATGAGGCAGACTCGCTCTTTGACCGAAGTTTCGCTCCTGTCACGACAAGCATCATTGAGCGGGCATCACCGTCCCTGAAGCAGTTTGTTTGCTGCTCAGCCACCATCCCTCGAAAGCTCAACAACTTCCTCGCTACCAACTACCCCAAGATGACTCGAATCACCACTCCCAATCTTCACGCCATCCCCCGACGTGTTCAACTTGGCGTCATTGATGTTTCAAAGGACCCCTACCGCAACAAGAAGGATCTCGCTTGTGCGGATGCCATCTACTCGATTGGTCGCGAATCTGCAGGCCACGAGGGTCCCGTCAAGGGCGAGGTTGACGTCCGCCGCATCATGGTGTTTGTCAACGAGCGTGAGAAGACGGAAGAGCTGGCTGCCTATCTCAAGGAGAAGGGTATCAATGCTGAAGCCCTCCACAGGGATACCCCTGAGAAACGCCACGGCGAAGTCCTTGAGACCTTCACGTCCCCCGAGCCCATGAGGATCCCCACTCCCCCCAGCCCATCTCGCCAACGATCCCTTGCCAACGTAAGGGTTCTTGTCGTTACAGATCTGGCTTCGAGAGGTATCGACACATTGGCCGTTCGACACGTTATTCTTTACGATGTCCCGCACACAACGATTGACTTTATCCACCGACTTGGTCGTGCCGGACGAATGGGACGACGAGGCCGTGGCATCGTACTCGTTGGCAACGATGATAGAAAGGATGTGGTTGCAGAGGTCAAGCACAGCATGTTCAAGGGACAGGCCCTAATTTAATGACATGAATCGGCCAGTCTTGTTATGAAATGTACGATAGGGAATGGAATCTTGTACGAACAGAGGCATGAAGAGAAAAGTCTATTTGGGTAGACCGGTCAGGGCTTATCACGATATCTCCATAGCATGTGTAACATATACCGTTTTCAGAAATGGGCTTATAAAAGAAGGATACAGGATGTTTCTTAGGAATGACATTATGTCGTGACAAGACGGATGAGTCCAAATGCAAGGTACGAAAATTGATGCGCGATCGGCTCCTTCTACGCCGATCTTGAGATTGAAGCTCCGGGACTTGGTCCAAGCGCCCGGTGTTTTTGTGGACCCACTCACGGAAGGTACGTACCAGCTCTTATCGCGTCGCGTCCCCTTTGGCGTGTTTCTCTCCCGCACACTCAATATCATCATCATTGCCGCACCTCCGCTTCCCCCAAAAGTGCAAACTTGAGTGTCTGGGACAGCTACAGGCTGGTCGCAGCTGCACTTCGATCACTTATCCCGGAAAGGCCTTGACGCACATATTCCACACCGAAGCAACACACAATCAAACAATGCCTCGCCCTAAACGAGCGCGTCGCGCGCCCGCACAATCTGTGAAAGCTACTGCACGATCTCCCACACCCGAGGCTGAAGCCCCGAGCGACAACGAACTTCCCCGCCAGGACAAGTCTCCCGAGAGAGGGCGAAGACGAACGACGCGAGCTTCTGGTGCCCGCCTTGGCGCGACTGACGAGCAGGCGGTTCTGGCTACGAGCCGACGTCGCGATGCGGCGCTCGACAGGCTGGCCAATGAGGACCCAACCTCTGCAAGCGGTAACAACGCTGCGGATGAAGACTCGGGCAGCTCAGTCGAGGGTGGACGACGAATTACGGCCACCCCCACGAACCGGAGGGACACGACGGGATTGGATCTGGCGGACAGCGTGTTTGGCGATCTCGATGATAGCTTCGATGACGACGGCGATGGCGAGCGAGGAGGAATGCGCTCAACCGACACATCATCACTGAACCTGAGCAACTTCAAGCGCAGACCGCGCCAATCCAGTATCATCGGCCGAAACGACCCGCCTATCAGACCAAGCAGTCGCGGTGGCAACACCCCCAGCATCAGCTCGACACTCCACTTTGGAGCCTTCAGACGACGCGCGCGAGAGCCAAGTATCCTGGGGACAGCGCGGAAGCCCCGACCAGAAGAGGCTGGAACGGGTCAGGAGCCTGATTCGGAGAGCGACGAGGAGGAGGAGTTTCTGCCCGAGGCCGAGTCGACGCCGCTCAACAACAGACGGAGGACGCAACCTGAATCTGAGCTCGAGGCTGAGCGTGAAGCTACTCCAGAGCCATCGACAGGGCCAAGGCGTAGAAAGCGCAAGAGCGAGGATGCGGTACCGAGCAGCGATAGGCCGGAGAAGATGTCGCGCGTCGATGTGGAGGAAGAGGAAGAGGACCACGAAGAGGAACAACAGGGGGAAGAAGCAAGAGCTGCAAGCGAGATCGACCTTGTTGATGACAGTGCAAGCGACTCTTCACTTTCTTCCCTCTCGTCACCACATGGCCCTTCACCCGTTCTCCCCGATCGACCTGTCACCCCAATCAACGACGAAGAGATCATGGCACCACCTGCCAGCAGCGACTCAGAAGAAGGAAACGACGTTTGGCCAGATATCCATACCTTGGCAAAGCGACGACGGAGACCATCCGTTGCCACACCACCTCGAGCCGACAACTTCTCGGACGTCTCTTCTCCACCGTCTCTGACACACTCACCCAACTACGCCGAGACACGGGCAACCAAGACCAGAGGCAGAGCCGCCGCTCGGAGACAACCTTCTCCTAAGCTCACAACCGCCGATCTCACCAACCTACTCCCGAAGCGACGGTACAAGAAGCAGCGGGACCCCATGGGGCTGGAGAGCGATGAAGAGTACGACACATCAGAGATGCCGCAGGGCGAGGATGAGCTCTCGTATGTGGATAGCCGGACGACTCGGAGAAGACAAGCCAGTCGACCAGGCTCACGGGGCGGACGCTCAGCGCAGGCTCCAAAGGGCAGGCAGGCAGCCTCTAACAAGTCCAAGGGGCGAAATCAGCAGACCTACTCCCGGCGCTCGTCAGATAAGGAGAACGAGGGCGAGGAGCAAGGCAGTGACAACGATGAGCACGACCGAAGCCAGTTCCAACCGCTCCCTGATGACACATTCGATGGTGATGGAAGCGGCGAGAGCTCAAACATGCCATCTGCAGATGAGCTCAGACAGGCAGTCAAGAAGTTCAGGGAAGTAGACAGGTGGGAGCTTGACTATGAGGAGGTTACGCAGAGCTCGTCACCTCCGGGTGCACGATGAGGCACGAGCAAACAAATGGAGGGGAAAGAAACCGCTGTGGTCCCTGATGGACTCCAGCATGCCCAGAGGGATGTTGACAGAGCAGTTTGCTTGATATTTTCTGTCCAAAGTGGCACATCTTTTTTGCCAACTGTCTAGTTGCCATCCAGGAGCGGTTGTATCCGAGCCAAGCACACCCTTGTGCGAGGTTTTGATTCATGAGACCAGAGGAGTCGATGTCTCGTTGATCCCTGAACGGCGCTATGAAGAAGACTTGTTTGCGGCATCGTCGAAGTTTCTCTTGGTGGTAGCAGGCTCTGGGAGGGCGTTAGGGGTTTGGAGCGGTTCGTGTTAGCGAAGTAAAACATGTGGAGTTACGCAGGGTATTGGTCTTGTCTTTTTTTCTTCTTCATGAAGGGTCTGAAATGATGGTCGTTTATGGCATGTATCACGTTTCTTCGGGATCAGGGGGGGTTTGCCTGGGTGTGTGGACGAACAAGGCCAAACCAAGTGTTATGGCCGGCTGCGTTTAAAGAAGCAAAATGCTGCTGGCTTTATTGAAATCCAAAACAAATTCATATTTTATCATGTCAGATCATCCGCTGCCAGCTGATGCCGTGACTGAAGCAACTAACCCCCAACGCCTCAAACACCATGATCGAAGCACAGAGATACTTGAATATCATCTCATGTGCTGAACTTGACAGCCTCTGTCCGCTGCTCTACTAGAGGTAGTAGTGGTGCCAAAACGTTGGGATCGCGCAGGGCAATGGTAATATCGTCGGGCAATCTGCCAGACATAAAGAGTTTCTATAGATTAACGGTTAGCAGCTCTAAACTTCCCTAACAGTCACAAGTGGCTGCTCAGATACACTCACCCTCTTGACATTCGCAAAGCTCTCCTCTTGAGAAGAGTACTCGCGAAGGACAGTATCAGTCTCAAAGTCGACATAGATGCGGGTGTCGCGTATCCGCAAGATGACATTGTCCAGGCGCATAAACAGCCGACACAGCAGAAGCATGCGCTTCTCGTGCACGCGCACCTTGACGCTAAAGATAGAGATGCCATTGTCGTCGAGCTCACTCTCGTATAGCATGACCTCGTCAAAGAAGATCATGGGGTCCCGTCGCTTGAGTAGTTCAATGGGGATAGCCTGGTCCGTGGGCGTAAACTGCTGGGTTCCTGGGGCCAGCGTGCCGGTGTACGTCGTCGAGTAGCTCCAGTCATAAGGCTTGACAACCTCCTTGATCCCCTGCGTTGTCCCCTCCCTTGTGCTCTCCCAATCCCGGGCGTAGGCGACCTTGAGCATGTGTTTATCCGTCTTGTCAACGGCGTCGAGGGCGTCGGGGGTGTTGAAGCTGACGGACCAGCCCGAGGGCACGTGCTCGAGGGAGACGAGGTTCTCGCCAAAGATCATCTCGGGCATGGGGATGCCGATCTTGTCGGTGAGGGAGTCTATCACGCCGGCCTTTGAGATGGGGAGCTTGCGTGTCGAGATGCGGAATCGGCCCTGGCTGTGGGTGCTGGTGGCCGCGGCGAGAGCCTCGGGTGTCGGGTAGGGTTCGTTGATGTCGGTGATGTGATTCATGTTGGGCGAGCGGTTACGGAGCGGTAGCGGCTGAAAGATGGAGGATGAGATGTGCCGCAGATGGAGACGAGGTGCTTGTTTCAAGATGAAGCTTTACAGTTCAAGGTACCTCCAGGTTTAGAAGGGTCTGGTGGTGGGGTTTGGTGGGGGAGCTCTCGCAGGTACCTTGGTCCCCGCTCTACCTATGGTACCCAGGTACCTGTCTTATCAATCTATCAATCTCTCATTGGCGTTGGGCGTCTTCAAGTATCTCTATGAGGTTCTTAGGGAGAAAACTAGGCCCTCAAATAGAGGCAGTCTCAAGTAGATCAATCAATAGCATATGTGGGACTGAATCCTAGCTACTCAGAAATTGCACAATGTCACAAGTGGTTGCCCGACAGCCGTAAGATGTGCTCGAAAGGATCCCAGCCCTAAGAAAGAGAGGATTTGAGCGTCCAGAATGACTTTCAATTTCCCCTAGACGGATCGTCCAGCATATAGTGTGGGAAGGAGTGATATCCATGTTGCTGGCTCCCCCCCACTCGTCGTGATGGCTTTAGGTATCGTTCATCCAACCTCGGAGCATCATCAATATGAATTCATTGCCACTCAGCTCAAGATGAAAGACTCCCTTATGAAATCATTGATATTAGCCTTGGCCACCTAAATATGTTTAATCTCTGAATTTTATTTCTTAGGACGTTCTTTGTGTGTTCATGACTACAACAGTTGGATGTGAGGCATACAATCAGTACCTGCCCAGTGAATAGATAAAGGCTCAATTTTGGGCCCTCTAAGGTGCAACCTTGCGTTGACAATTCCACCTAAATTCTCTCTAAGCGGTGATTGCTTGGGGGCGGTTATTTGGGTTAGGTGTCTACCTCGGTGATTGGGTGATTCTAACACAGAGTGTTAGCTGGATGTTGCCATGGTGTCTAATCGTCAACATGATGTTTGCCAAGTATCATAAAGCCATAGCGTTAAACAGTATTCTCTATCTTGTAGATGAGATGTTCTATAGTATCTGGATAACGAGTATAACAGAGTGCTTTTATTGTATGAATGCCCTCTTTTGACATGACCTTTTGTCGTAATCCGCTGTCAGTCACGGGCATACGTTGTGAGATAATCGCACTGTTGCAATGGAAGTAGATGTTTCATCAGATTACCCAGTCAGTCCCAAGGAGGTACACGGTCACATGGATGAGGGTATCCGCGATAATGATGATCATGACAGACTTGCAGGGATTTGAAGTGAGAGGACACATGTTCAAGCCCTGGGAAGTGAGAATGTATAAAAAACAAGTGAAATAAATTATCAGATTTTTTTTTCGGTAAATGTGAAAGCCAAAGAAATGTCGTGGATCGAGTTCATTCCGAGCGCTGCAAGGTCAGCTCTTCACAAGACACCATCGGCGGAGCCACAGGGGGATGTACGCTTGATGAGTCCATTGAGGAAGACGGTATAAGACATAGAAGTCCTGAGCCTAGTATTATAGCATAAATATAGGATAAAAGAGTTTCCCCTCAGTCTGTGAGGGTGTTACGGGTATGTTGTTACACCAGTCTTGTAAGTGAACAGCAAATCGCCTTCTGGTCGGCCATCCATGGTGAAGATGAAGAGTTTCCGTATAGTCATTTCAATGCTAAAATGGGTAAAAGAACATGAATATGGAACCTAATTAGCGAGAAAACTTTGGAAAACAAGCCTCTCAACTTTGGTTCGACTCTCAAGTGATGATGGATGTCCAAAGTGGAACAGCAAGATGCAGTACGGCGAGTACGTACCCACCCCGGCCCCCCACATTTCGCGATAAGCTCCTTATCAGTTCTCCCAGAGGAACTTTTTTTCTAAGCTTCAACACCAAGAATCCAACATCACCAACTCACCACCTTTACCACACATTCAGCAACAGACACCATGCGGCCCCTCACGGAAAAGGAGACCCAGACTCTCTTTGAGAAGCTGGCAAACTACACCGGCAGCTCGCTCAAGAACCTCATCGCGCCGCTCGACGACTCTCCCAACGCCGACCGCTACGTCTTCCGCCTCGTTCGCGATCGTGTCTTTTATGTGCGCCTATCCATCGCCAACTTGGCCACCTCGATCGCTCGTGACAAGCTTCTGTCCCTTGGAACCTGTCTTGGTATGTAATCTCAGTCTGCATATGTTGCACCAATGGCTAACGCCCTGATCCTTTAGGCAAGTTTACCAAGTCGGGCAAGTTTCGCCTGCACGTCACGGCCCTCCCCATCATCGCCGAACACGCCCGTTACAAGATCTGGGTCAAGGAGAATGGAACGATGCCATTCCTCTACGGCAGCAACGTGGTTAAGGCCCACGTCGGTCGCTGGTCCGAGGACTGCCCCGAGCACCAGGGCGTTGTCGTCTACAGCATGAACGACACGCCTCTCGGCTTTGGTGTCACGGCGCGCAGCACAGCTGAGGCTCGAAGGCTAGACCCCACGGGTATTACCTGCTTTAGACAGGCCGACTGCGGCGAGTACCTCCGAGACGAAGACAACTTGTTCGCGACGGGTTAAGCCTGGAGCTGTCGACGTGAGTACTTTGCTGGCGTTGGGGCTCTTTAATTCATCCTTCGTTCTTTGGCGTTGTGGGGGGAAAATTTGCACCGAGCACATCAATGCTCGGGTGATTGATTACATAGACGGCTAGATATCATCAGAAAGCGCTCTATATGCTCAAATCTATTCGCTTGCACCGTTTTTTGACATTCCAACATGGTTCCTACTCCATCACAGCCCGGTTGATTTCTCGAGATGGGCTCACGGGTCTGCTGTCTCTTCTAAAGAAGCCAACATGTTGCCGGTGGGCGACATACTCGCTGTCAGCGTAACCCAGGATCTTTTGAATCTCGACGCTCTGATGCCCCTTGATACGTCCGATCTCGGCGGCGGCATAGTTCACCAGGGCTCTTCCAACCTCTTCTGGGATGCCATCCCAGAGCTTGCCGTCAGGGCCAAGGGTAGTCCGACGCTTGACCACCACGAGCCGCACAACCTCTTGCTGAGCAAAGTTGCCTTCCACGTCAACAACACCAACAGGAAGCAGGCCGGCCTTGCCGAGGAGTGCCTTGTAGGCTCCCGAGTCGATATAGAGGGTTCCGTGGGGATATGGAGTGTGGAGTAGCCAGAAATGGCGATCTCGGATGGGATCATCCGCTGGTACGAATCGAGTATGCAGGGGAGGGCTGGTGAGATCCGCTGAAGAGGAGAGGGATAGGGCCGAAGCTGAGCGTGTCAAGTGACTGGTTCCTTCGTCGGCGCTTGGAGACGAGTGTCCTTTTTGCTGTGGTTGAAGATATCGGACAATATTCAGTACATTTCCTGGGTTTGAGGATCGGGTGATGATGGTTGTGACACCAGCCGAGGTTCCCAATCTGGCGGCAATGATTTTGGTGCTCATTCCACCTGTGCCTAGGGCTGAGCCGGCACTCGATACTGATTGATCTTGGTCAGCTTTATATGTAACAAATTCATGAGAATGAATACGTACCATCGGCCTGAAGAGCTGAGATGTCTTCGACCACCTCGATCGGCTTGGCGTCTGGGTTTGTTCGCGGATTCTTGTCATAGAGACAGTCGACATCCGTCATCAAGAATAGCATGTCGGCGTGAATCATGGCAGCGGTGATGGCAGAGAGGGTATCATTGTCGCCAAACTTGATTTCTGAGACGGCCAAGGTGTCGTTTTCGTTGACAATTGGGATCACTCCTTGTTCAAGAAGGGCATTGAAGGTGTTTTGAGCATTAAAGTATCTTGTTCGCTAGAGCATAATTCATTAGTTTGTAGAATGGATCTCAAGTAAAATGAACCTACATCTGCAATATCGTTCCTTGTGAGCAGGATCTGGGCAATTGGCTGTCTCAGGTGGGTGAACAGGCTATCCCAGAGACTCATCAAACGACATTGGCCAATGGCTGCGAGGGCCTTTACCGGGTTAGCACTTCAGTTTTCACACTCAAAAGTTGTGCAACAGTGATCCCACCTGCAGCTGTGCGAGATGCTTGGGGCGCTTCTCGACATCCATGCGTCGGAGACCAACGCCGATGGCGCCCGACGAAACAATGACGACCCGGTGGCCATCTTTGCGAAGCTTGACGGCCGTGTCGACAATCAACGTCAAGATTGGGAGAAGCGGCTCATGAGTCTTTTCGTCGACAATTGAGCTTGTTCCTAGAGAACCAGTGTTAGTGGGGGATGACTCAAAGCTTCCTTCTCGACGTACCAAGCTTGATGACGATGGTGAGGGACTTTCCGTTTCCTCTCATGGCTGCAAATAAAAGGAGAAGAGGTCAGTTAATGCCTCTTTCGTCTTGGCCTTGTGAATTTCAGGGATTGGTGCGGTGCTTGGTGTTTTCACATGGGAATGTCCTGGCGTGTATATATACCACAAGTATTGTAATAGAAGCCTCAGCCGGACACTACCCGCGAGATAGACAGGAAGAAGATGAATGAAGCAAGAAGAAGGAAGACAAGAAAAAGGCTTACATTGAGCAGTGATTTCACTCGTCATTTTGGCACGCCCTTGTCGCTTTGGATGTGGAACCGCAGGTGTCTCTCTGTCATGAGTTGGGCGCAACTTGGGAGAATCCTGGGCAAACGTTGGTGGGTGGTCGAGTTGATTGGACTGTGCTCGACAAGCCCATGAATCCCCAGACCCGATGTCGGAAAAATGGGTCGAGGGAGTTCGGAGAATTGGTCCAATCAGTTTCCCTCATGAGGCTCACCGCCCTCGGCGTGCCACCGACGGTTTTCCGGCGGCAGAATTTCCATCATGCTAGGGCGTTGCTGGAAGGTAAAGAGAGATCAATTCGAGACATTACGACCGTAATTCATCAGCCTTGCCGACCCCAAACAAGGCTGTCCGTGTTCAATCCAGCTGATCAACCTAATTGATCCGTGTCCAATCCATCCTCATCATGTCATCCGAACCTCCGGCTTCATCTTCAAGCACCCCGGCAGCTGCGCCGAGCTCCTCTACAGCAGCTCCCAAGGAAGTCTTCAACAACCCTGCGCGGACCGGCTTTGATCCAGAGACGGCATGGTGGATGAACTACTTCAAGATCCTCTCCGGTCAGATGACCCCCGAGGGTCAATTCCACTACCGTGAGTGGCGATACCGCGTCCACGAGGAGCGTGACTGCAAGCGCTGCGAGGACTACCGGGACTGGCTCTTCACTTACTCCCCCGTCGTCCGCTTCATGTCCGAGAAGATCCAGGCCCTCAATGGACGGCTAGACCCTTCCAACGTCGTCTGTCGTCGGTGCCCCGCCCATCTTGAGGAGGACGGACAGGTCCATCGTCAGTCTGGTGGCTTCAGCCCAAACCATGGCATCTTGCTCTGCGCAAACGAAGTACGAGACCGAAAACACTTGGAGGACACGCTCGCGCACGAGATGGTGCACGCTTGGGATCATCTGCGGTGGAAGGTGGACTGGACTGGCGACAAGGACTTGAAGCATGCCGCCTGCACAGAGGTGGGTGAGATGGAGCAGCTGCTTGACCACAATGCTAACCGATACACCAGATCCGGGCATCCATGCTCAGCGGCGAATGCAGATGGACACGAGAGTCCTTTACCCGAGGAAACTGGAAGTTGACACAGCAGTTCCAGAACTGCGTGCGCACAAGAGCCATCCAGTCCGTCATGGCCAGGCCCCGTTGCAAAGACGACGTCCAAGCAACAAAGGTGGTCAACCAAGTCTGGGACTCTTGTTTCTCAGACACACGGCCATTTGACGAGGTGTACAGGTGATTGATTGATCAGCCAACGACTGCTACGATAAAAAGGACTTGTACAATACATCAAAGACATGGGCAGGGACTAACGAAACAATGTCTAATATGCTCTCTACTTTTACATCAATATTATCAGCGATACCCTATCAACCAAAGAGTCTTACCATTGGTGCTCTTGTTTGACTCCCAAGTTACTTAGTGACCTTGCTCTTGATCTTCTCATAGACAACCCGGTTGTATGCGCTTGGACTGCTCTAGCTGCCCTTTTCCTAAGGATACTCTCATTACCTATCATCAAGACTTACCTTGAGAGTATGCATACTGGGTATAATCATAGCATCCTAAAAGATGAGATGATATTTGCCGCATCATTTAGTGGATCTGGCTAAAGTAAAGGGATATAAGACTTTGACATATCTTTTAGATTCGTCAAATGGTCACCAATGATGACATTCCACAGTAAAACGCTAACAATACAGTACTCCAGCAAACGCAGACGGCCAGGTTCCGTCCCAGGTCACCATAGATCAAAGATTAAATCACCAAAACGCCCCCTTCCAAGTAACCCAAACCAGGTCCCAACCCATGCTTTCAAACAACTCATATGCTTCCCAGGCATCGGAAAAGATGGCCATCCAATAGACGCCGTCCTCGGCAAAACGACAAGCACAGATGCAAGGTCCCATCTTAACGTGTGAAGACGTTCATCACATCATTATGATCAAACCCCAAAGAGTCATCCTAAGCTTCTCCCTAACGCATACCTAAGTCTAGGCAAGAGATTTCTGTGCCTTTTCGCGGTTGGAGGCCCGCTCTCCCTTGACACAGTGCTTGATGATCCAGGGGTGCTCCATGACCTGCTCGAGAGAGATTCGCTTCTCAGGGTCCAACACAAGCAACTTGATTGAGGTCAGCATATTATCCGGGTTACATGTAGATAGAAGAGCATGCTTACCCTCTTGATGAGGTCCGTAGCCTCAGGGCTCACCCATTTAGGAATCGTCATATCAGCCCTTTCGATCCTCCGCTGCGTCATGATCGGGGTATCCTCAAAGGGCGCCTCGCCGACGAGAAACTCGTACGCCAAAACACCCATGCTCCACAGGTCAACCTTTTCGTTGTAGTAGTTGTCGGATGTGCCGGGCTTGATCATCTCTGGGGGGAGGTAATCGAGAGTTCCACACATGGTCTTTCTCCGGTTGTTAGGAGCATGAACACTCCAACCAAAGTCCGACATCTTGATTTCGCCATGGTAGCCGAGCAGGATATTCTCGGGCTTGATGTCTCGGTGGATGACATGCTTGCGATGAAGGTATTGCAAGGCTGAGGTGACCTGAGCAATGTACTGGGCCGCCTTCCACTCGGGGAATCGGTTCTCTCGTCGAAGGTGCTTGTACAGCTCGCCCTTGCCAGCAAACTCGAGGATGAGAATGACTCGCTTGCTATCATGGAAATAGTTGTACATCTGGAGAATGTTTGGGTGTCGCAGGTTGCTTTGGATCTCGATCTCTCTTCGGACCTGCTTCTCGACTCGGTGCTGGATCAACTCATTCTTGTAAAGGACCTTGAGGGCGCAGATGAAACCCGAGGCCCTCTCCCTCGCTAGATAGACTCGTCCAAACTTGCCCTTGCCGAGGGCGCGGCCGATCTCAAACATGCCCAGATGGAGTTGCTTGGGGATAGAGGGCTCGGGGAGGGCAGCAACCGAGTCTCGTTGTTCTTCAGCCTCTTCTGATGTCCGTGACGAGGAAGGAAGGGCCTTCCGGGGAGGTGATGAGGGAGCGTTGGCATTTCCGCTGTGAGACTGGAGGGCAACCTTGAAGAGGTTGGGTCGGCTGCTAGATGAAGTCGTTGTGACCACGGCCTGCCAATCCAATGTCAGCTACTAAACATCAGCACAACAGGATTCGGACATACCTTGGACTTGGAATACGACTTGGAGCTTTCACCGTCATTCTCATCATTGACCGTCATGCGCTCAAAAGTCGCCTCAAGAGTACGGGCAGCCATGGCGAACAAGGGAAGCTGAGCTGTCTGGGGGTTAGTAACGGAGTGAGAGGGAACAGCAAAAGATGGATCGACGCGATTAGAGTGTGAAGCTCGATCACCGGACATGGACTGTCTTTTTATGAACCCGGGCCGTCACCTGCAGGCCTAGTTTAACAACAGAGCGTTGTCGAAGCAACGGATTGTGGGGAAGCTTGGGCCAATTGCAGCTGACCATCCACCATCCACATGCGGGTTAAAAATAAGAATCATCTAACTTATCCTAAGGATGAGAAGTTAATTAATATAATTATACTAAATGTTTTTTTAAAGATTATGTTAATAAAATATAAATTTTAGATATCTCTCTTATTATTCTTACAATGCCTTCTTGATTGTCCTCAGAGCATGCTAAGCTGATAATCTCTTGTTTTAGCAGGCTGTTAGCTCCCACTGTAGCTGGGGTATAGGACTCAAAGTTGAGAGCCGCCAACCAGCGACAAACGCCTCAGCCCAATTGGCGCAATGGTTAGCGCATTCGACTGTATGTTTTCTTCGGTTACTTCAGATATGCTCACTCAAACTAACAATTCCCAGTCTATCTTGACTCCTCCACAAGGATGGTTGTCTGAGGTGATCGAAAGGTTGCGAGTTCGAGTCTCGCATTGGGTTTCTTTTTTTGGTGACATTTTTGCCTCATCAACCAGTGTTATATGGATTTGCTGTATCACAGTCATCTTGTCTCCTCTTGTCATTCATTGGGTAGTCTGCTTCCGAGAAATTTGCGTTGCTTGGCAATATCTCGCTGACAATGACTAATGTCAAGGCCATCAGGAACAAGCTTTGCAAACGGCAAGTGGCTCCGGTCGGAGGCCAATGAATCGGGAAGGCGCAAAAAAAAGTCAGTCACGTCTAGGTCTCACTTGTACAGCTGCAAAGAGAACGGCAAAATCTACACCGTAGGGCTTCAAACCACCGAAATCACCGAATCAGCGCTCGGCACCCCCCAGAGAAACTCACACAACGCCTCCTTGCTTCCCCCACCGTCCACCGACGTCCACCGCTGTCCATCCCTCCCCAAACAGTCGGGCCCAAGAGTCAGTGACTGACTTGCCTACCTGTAGCACTTACCTAGACAAAAAGAGGACCCCAGGGGAACCAGTGCGGCTTGAGCTTGTGACTCACGCCTCCCTCCTCTATCCTCTTACGACTTTGTAAACTTCGAGTGGATGAAGCCAATTCGTCTCTTCTCGCTCTCTCCAACCTCACCCTCGACAACATCCTTTTCTGCAGCGCCGCCCTTGACGAGGCAGCTCAGTTACTCAAGCTTTGGTCCCAGGTTCCGTTTCGCGGCCTGCGCAAGACCACCACCCCGCACCGTCGCTCCCCGCCGCACCTTTGCGACCTCACGACCCCTCAACGCTTTTCAGATTCAAAAGTCGCAGAAGCGCAAACCAGTCACCATGACCTCCACCGCTACTACCCTCAAGGGCCAGCCCCTTGACAAGGCCGTCCTCGAGTCCATTCTCCGACGTCGCATGTTCTATACCCCCTCCTTCGAGATCTACGGCGGCGTTGGTGGTCTATACGACTATGGCCCTCCTGGCTGCTCCCTTCAGGCCAACGTCATCGACGCCTGGCGCAAGCACTTCATCCTCGAGGAGGATATGCTCGAGGTTGACTGCACTGTCTTGACCCCTCACGAGGTCCTCAAGACCAGTGGTCACGTCGACAAGTTCGCCGATTGGATGTGCAAGGACCCCAAGAACGGCGAGATTCTCCGAGCCGACCACTTTGTCGAGGCTATTCTCGAGGCTCGACTGAACGGCGACAAGGAGGCCCGTGGCCAGAAGGTGGAGGACAAGGAGGAGGACCCCAAGAAGAAGAAGAAGAAGGCCAAGACGGAGGCTGTCAAGCTCGACGATGCCGTCGTCCAGGAGTATCAGGAGGTCCTGGCCAGAATCGACAACTATGGTGGCCCTGAGCTTGGCGAGCTTATCAAGAAGTACGACCTCAAGAATCCCGCTACCGGCCTCCAGCCCTCGGAGCCCGTCTCCTTCAACCTCATGTTCCAGACCACGATTGGTCCCAGCAGCAACTACCCCGGCTATCTTCGACCCGAGACAGCCCAGGGCCAGTTCCTCAACTTTGCCAAGCTCCTCGAGTTCAACCAGTCCCAGATGCCTTTCGCCTCCGCCTCTATCGGCAAGTCTTACCGAAACGAGATCTCTCCTCGAGCCGGTCTACTGCGAGTCCGTGAGTTCCTCATGGCTGAGATCGAGCACTTTGTCGATCCCCAGGGTGGTAAGAAGCATAGCCGCTTCCACGAGGTTGAGGACATTGAGCTTGTCCTCCTCGACCGCGACACTCAGCTGTCTGGCAAGACTGAGACCAAGACCGTCAAGGTTGGCCAGGCTGTCAAGGATGGTCTGGTTGACAACGAGACTCTGGGCTACTTCCTCGCCCGCATTCACCTTTTCATGCAGAAGATTGGTGTCGATCTGAGCAAGATGCGTTTCCGTCAGCACATGGCCAACGAGATGGCCCACTACGCCTGTGATTGTTGGGACTGTGAGCTGTTCACCACCTCTGGCTGGATCGAGTGTGTTGGCTGCGCCGACCGAAGTGCTTATGACTTGAGCGTCCACGCCAAGAAGACTGGTGCCCCCTTGGTGGTGCGCGAGCGACGCGAGGAGCCCCTCGTCATTGAGGAGTGGCAGATCGAGATTGAGAAGAAGAAGTTTGGCCCTCTCTTCAAGAAGGATGCCAAGACTGTCGAGGCAGCTCTTAACGCCACCTCCCAGGAGCAGCGCGAGCAACTTGCCAAGGAACTGAGCGAGACTGGCAGCATCTCTATCGAGGTTGCCGGTGTCGGCGACGGCAAGGCTAAGATTGGCAAGGAGTCGATCGCTATCGAGTTCCGCAAGAGGGTCGAGAACACCCGCGAGTTCGTCCCCAACGTCATTGAGCCCTCATTTGGTATTGGCCGTATCCTCTACTCCCTGATGGAGCACAGCTTCTGGACCCGCGCCAGCGATGGCGGTGACGAAGCCCGTGGTGTAAGCAGCCCTCACATAGTTGATGATTCGTAAAGTTGCTAACAGCTACAAGGTCCTGTCCTTCCCTCCCACCGTGGCCCCTACCAAGGTGCTGCTGGTTCCTCTCTCCTCCAACCCCCAGTTCAAGCCGCTCCTCAAGCAGCTTTCTCAGCGTCTGCGCACCGCTGGTATCTCGAGCCGTGTCGACGACTCTTCTGCCAGTATTGGCAAGCGCTACAGCCGAAACGACGAGCTCGGTACTCCTCTGGGCATCACCATCGACTTCCAAACCGTGCAGGACGGCACCGTCACTCTCCGAGATCGTGACAGCACCAGCCAGGTCAGAGCTGACCAGGAGAAGATTATCGACGCCATCAGGTCGCTCGTTGAGGGCGAAAAGAGCTGGTCTCAGATTGAGTCGGAGCTCCCCAAGTTTGAGGGTCAGGAGGTGGAGGTTGCTGCTCGATAAAGTAGAGCTGGCATAGAGCTGGCATAGAGAGAAATGTAAAATATAGATATCATACCGGCGTGGCTGTCTTGGCCAAAAGACGGTGGCCAAGCCAGGAGTTGGGATCTGTCAGGTGTAATGTACCTAGACACTACATAAAAAGGCCTGTCTGGTAGTCAAAAGAGACTGTCTTGTTTACTCGGCGTCATGATTGTTTCTCCGAAGGTATGAAATGTTATCCGCCACTCATGGTACATAGTATGCTGACTGCAATCTGTGTCTGACACATGCTCCGTCGTCGGCTCTTGATGCTACCGGGGACGTAGTACTTGGCCAGATTCTCCTGAAATCCGGTAGGCAGGGATCCAGGCCTTCATGAGTGTCAAGGATTCCGGGATCTGCGGCCCATGCATGCAGCAGAGACGCAAAAACAACAACCAGCGAGCGGGAGGGCCAGGGGTTGGCCGGGGCCAAGTCAGGGAGGGAGGAAATCCATACCATGAGAGGGTCAGAGTAAGCCACGAGCACCAGCAACCAACGACGTTGATGATGTGCACATCTGTCTCGGGTTCTGATCGGTTTGGCATCTTTCTTGGTGGACATTGGCTGAGACCTCTCCCTTCTCTATCAGAATTGGCAGGCAAAAGGAGCCGGGTCATGGCCCAGCAACGTGCGAGATACCTGAGATTGAGATTGGGTTGCAATAGTGGGCTTTGGTGGTTGGGAAGAGTTGATATCCCCGTCGGCCACCTGGCGAGCCGAGCAGGGCCTCGCGGGAAGGGGTCTCTGCCGCGGGAAAGTCCAATCTTGTTCATTAGCTAGTTATTACGGAGTGCCTTGGTGTAAATGGGATTCGCTGCCATGTTGAGAGAGCCAATCGCAACGTGGCCGTCACCGTCTTCGGCGCCGATCCTAGCACGCTTCAAAGGGGACTAAGAGCGAGCCTTGGCGCCAGGTTGTCTAGTATGGATAGGTCTAGTCGGTCCTCACTGTCGCGTCATGCCGTTTTCTCGTGGGCGGGCTGCGGCGACGATGTTTCGCCATGCGTAGCTGGAACTCTGTCTTTGGGTCTCGTGGCAGTCAGTGGCAGTTTCGGCGCATCAGCCTCGATCCTCGGTCGGGAACCGGCGCTATGATACGTATTGTACGTACACGGCATCCATAGCATGGACGTGTTGATAGTTGCTGATGTTATATGGAAGAACCCACAGCGTATCCATGGAACTCTGTGCCGGCTTCTACGACCCGGAATTAGTACCACGCCTGGTGGAAGAGGATGCATCCTTGGACGGGAATCCAAGGGTAATCAATTCCTAGGTCTCGCAAAGACGGAGAGTCTCAGGGATCGAGACGGGTCGAGGAATGGTGGTGGACGACATGGTGTAACTAGCTGGGCGCCTCAGAGCGCAGCCGGGCTGGACCGCTGGACGATCTTAGCACACGAGGCTCTGAAAGCCTTTTGGGCCTAGCAGATGCTTGAATCGTAACAGCAAGAGGCGTTTCGGGGGCGACAAAGGTGGGCTGGTGTTTGATGATCTGAAATGCGAATCCAACTTGGCCCAAGAAGATGGGAAGAAAGGTTGAGGTTCTGTAGATGTCTTTAAGGAGGTCCAGGTTGAGTGATGAGGAGCAGCTCAGACCTTTGCGTACCTGCCTTCCACTCCCCCAGGTTGGAAGGCTTGACTGACATCCATGACTCCACACTCATCAGGGAAGCGGGGCATCATTTTGTCATGAAAGAAGCACGTAGCAACGTTCATGGAGCGTTTGCTTCCGTGCCTTGCATATATCGTTGCAGCTTAATGAATTGCAGAAGCGATTATTGCCATCGCTGCTTCTGTTACTGTGTCGAGTCAAGTCCCCGTC
This sequence comes from Fusarium vanettenii 77-13-4, assembly GCF_000151355.1. Taxonomy (NCBI): domain Eukaryota; kingdom Fungi; phylum Ascomycota; class Sordariomycetes; order Hypocreales; family Nectriaceae; genus Fusarium; species Fusarium vanettenii. The sequence goes on along the minus strand of NW_003315879.1, from coordinate 2,145,804 downwards.
TTCAAAGGAGACGGGAGCCCCTCCATCGTCTACCTTACCTCCATCCATATCCTTGCATTCAATCCTAGCGCACCGATGGGGGGGTAACTCCACTATAATCTTAGGTGCCTTACCTGAAAGACAGGCGTTAGCGACCCGGGAAGCCGCTGACCGGGCCTAATGGCACATGGAAACAGCCCAGCTGGCCGCCCGTCGACACCTGCCTGACACCTAGTGAGGGACTAAGAGTAAGAGCCTGGGTACCTCTACCCAAGCATGGAGGCAAGCAAGCACTGGCACCTGGGGGCTCCTTCCTCCTTCCCCACCCCTCGTTTCCTCCGTCTCCTTCTCCTTCTTGGCTCTTTGTGGTCGCTCATCATCCAAGCCCACCCCCCTCGACCTTACCTTACCTTATCACCCAACCCTTCTTCCCCCTTCAACCTCCCTCCCCCGCTCGTCTTCTTTGCGGCTTCTGGATGTTTTCTTTATCCTGATCCCGCGCTGCAAACTGTACGTCTCACTGCATCTCAGGCAACTGAGAAGCTTTTGCGTGCGCCGGTACGGTACAACTGCGCAGCTTGCCGCCCTCCCGTCTCCAGTCCGCCGTTGGGACCAACGCCTCTCACCTCCACCCCAAGTCTCCCCCGTGCTCGTCGCCCACGAGCGATCCTGATTCTGACCGCCGCTCCGAACGGACTCGCGACTACATGATCTCTATATTTCGTCGCTGAGAAGCCTTCCTCGTTGCGCCCGAGAGCGAATCGTCTTACTAATCCTAGCACGGTTGCCTTTCCACGAGGTGTACTCCCGACCGCTCAGAGCCCGTTTCAGTACTCCTGGGCCGGTCGACCACCTCTTAGAACCGCGAACCGCCCACCGCCACTGCAGCCGAAGAACCAACAAGACATAGCGCTCGGTGTTCGAGTGCTTGCGCATTATCGACAGCCAGTCTCGGTTTCATTTTTTCCTTGCCAGATTTGTTGTGCATTTTGCAGCTCAGATAATCCAAGATGGCTCAAAACAGGTACGTCTGCAACACTGTAACCCCCGGGCTTGGATGAGGCAGCGCGTGCCACGGTGCCGAGGCGGGGTGAGGGGCCGCGCCTCTTGATACCTCCACGCAATCCTCGCGCTTCCTAGTTTCAAATCTTGGGGGACCGTGGAAGCCACGAAAGGTCCGCGGTCGTCAGATTTTGCCACTTTTGGGCGAATGGCTGCCATGCCCTTCAGGGGTTCAAACTGGGAAGCAAGCCGTGTCCGAGCGGGTGTCAGCAGAAGCGATGAAGCGAGAGATGGGAATCACATTGACGATCGATAACTGACCCTTCCACAGTATGTACACGTCAGGGCAGTTCATGAACCCGGGCCCAGCTCCTCGACCTCCCACCGCCCCGAGGTTGAATCTAACGCCCAATGCCAATCTCCCAGGAAGCATGGCCAACATGGCTATTTCTCCCATTCGCAGCACCGCAACCTCCACATATACCGGTTCCACCATCTCGCTCCCGATCGCTCGCCAGCAGTCCAACAACACCGATGGTCTGGGAGGGGTTGCAATTAAGAAGGAGGGATGGGCCTCAGTCAAGGAGAGCAAGAACTTCATCCAGCCTTGGAAGCAAAAATATCTTATCCTCCGTAAGGAGTCGCTCGATTTCCACAAGACAGAAGGTGGCAAGGTCTCGTACACGCTATTCCTAAGGGACGTTGTCAATGTTGGACGAGTTGAGGCGGCCGGCACCATCTTTGAGATCAAGCGGAAGCCCGACGGCTCGTCCAATAGCCCTGGTGATGACGATGGACAGACCAAGACTCTTCAGATCAAGGTGAAGAGCGACGATGACCTCTACGAGTGGATTGATTTCATCTACGGCGCCTGCCCTGGAATGGGCGGCGTTAGTAACCCGACCAATTTCTCCCATGCCGTCCATGTTGGTTTCGATCCCAAGACTGGCGAGTTTGTCGGACTCCCCCCTGAGTGGTCTAAGCTCCTTAACTCGTCTGCCATCACCAAGGAGGATTACGAGCGTAACCCCCAGGCCGTCTTTGAAGTCCTTGACTTCTATACCGATCTGGCCAAGCGGGCTGAGAACCCTAACCAGTATTCCAGTCTGACCCCTACTCCCCCTGCGCAAAGCCAAGGGAACAAGCAACTTGGATATGGCAGCGGTGCTTCAGTCGCCCCTCCTCGTCCCGCGCCGCCTCCTGCCTCTCAACGCCCCGGCTATACTCCTCCTCAGTCTGGCTCGACCCCCCCTCGACGTCCTGAGCGCCCCGAGCGTCCTGCTCGACCTGACGAGCGCCCCTCGCCATCGGAGCAACAGCAGCAGCGCCAGCAGATGCAGGCCATGGCCCCTAACTATGTGTCACAGGAAGCCTTGAGAGAGGAGCAACGTAAGAAGCAGTTGGAAGCTCAGAGACAACGCGAGCGTGAGATCGAGGAGCAGAACCGACGCGAACTGGAAGCGTACAATGCTTCTCTCCCCAAAACTAAGGTACCTCTAGCCCAGCAGGAGATTGGCGGGTACGGCGGATCGCCTTCTCCCCAGCCCGACCGTTACAATCCATCACGAGCCGCCCCCTCGGCACCAAAGGCGCCCACTCAACAAAGCAACCTCAGAGCCCAGCGACCTGCCCCTCCTGCCCCGACTGGTTCCTCGCGGCCTCCTTTGGCTTCGCAGAACAGCTCCAGCGCTCTTCGTGACCCCACCCAAGCGCAGCGAGTTCCTCGCAACGACGGTGCTACAGGCCACGCAAATGCTCCTCGCTATGCCAATGGCAACCAAGCATCGCAGCCCCGGCAGCAACAGCAGCAGCAGCCCTCGCGACTGCCTGCCCCCGTCAAGCCTCTCAATGTCGCGCCCAAGCCCAGTCAGCAACAGCAGCAATCTGATGGCGTCAAGGCCGCCGAGGCAGCGCTTACGGCCAAGCCCTCGCCATCTGAACGCAAGCAGGATGTTCGCATGTCGACCATGTCCGAGAGTGAAGTCATGGCCAAGCTCAAGGAAGCCGTTTCCAAGGATGACCCTAACATTTCCTATTCTAAGCAAAAGAAGATCGGACAGGGTGCTTCCGGCTCGGTCTATGTGGCCAAGATCAAGGAAACCGCCGTGGGTATTGCCCGTGACATGCTGCGCGCGCAGGGACCCCGGGCTCAGGTGGCCATTAAGCAAATGGATCTCGCTCATCAACCACGCAAGGAGCTTATTGTGAACGAGATCATGGTTATGAAGGACAGCCGTCACCGTAACATTGTCAACTTCCTGGATGCCTTCCTGCGCAACAACAACTCGGAGCTCTGGGTTGTTATGGAGTACATGGAGGGTGGTGCCTTGACTGATGTGATTGACAACAACCCGTCGATCTCTGAAGAGCAGATCTCGACCATCTGCCACGAAGTAAGTTCATTGGCATTCTTGACCTTGAGCCACAATTCTGACAGATACCTTAGACTTGCCGCGGATTGCAGCACCTGCACTCACAAAACATTATCCACCGTGATATCAAGAGTGACAACGTTCTGTTGGACGCGCGCGGAAATGTCAAGATTAGTAAGTTGCCAAACAAAGATGGGTGTCATCTAATGTAACCACTGCTAACACGCCCCTAGCTGATTTTGGCTTCTGCGCCAAGCTCACAGAGACGAAGTCGAAGCGAGCCACTATGGTGGGAACTCCTTACTGGATGGCCCCAGAGGTTGTCAAACAAAAGGAGTATGGTCCCAAGGTGGACATCTGGTCTCTTGGTATCATGGCGATTGAAATGATCGAGTCGGAGCCGCCTTACCTCAACGAGGAACCCCTCAAGGCGCTGTATCTCATCGCTACCAACGGAACTCCCCGACTCAAGAAGCCTGAGAAGCTGAGCAAGGAGCTCAAGGCGTTCTTGTCTGTCTGCCTGTGTGTGGACGTCAAGAGCCGCGCCTCGGCGGATGAGCTGCTGGCCCACGACTTTTTGCGACACGGTTGCCCCCTAGCCAGCTTGGCGGACTTGTTGGCGTTCAAGAAGCACGCCAAGTAAGGGACGAGCAGCAAGTGAGGGTTTGACGATATTGAAGAGTAAGGACTCTTTTTGCGACACGGCATTTTGAATGTGGTTTGGAAGCAAGGTGACACATATATTCCCCCCAGATGATTGTTTTTGGCGTTACGGGCGAAAGTTCTTTAGCATCTTCTTCTGGGCAGGAGGATGTCCCAAGTGTAGACATCCCTCTACCTACCTACCTACAGTACCCAGCTGCCTTGCTCAAGGTGCCGAACCACGTACTATCGATGATGATGAAATGCGATGAAAGCTAGGACAAATACCCAGAGTACTAGGAGTCGGGTCACATATAGGGGGCCCTTGAAGCTTTTGAAGGGGTTGGGCAGAGGGAGACGGTCTGCCGCATGAAAGCAAAGCAAGATTTCGAGTGCAAGCGGGAACTGTCACGCGCAAGAGAATCATTCTGAAGCCAGTAATGAAAGACAATATAGAGGAAATAAAGAACTGAGATGTTTGCATGGATTCTACTGAACTGCCTTGAAGTTGTTGATCTGTTTCAGCTCGATCGGTTTGGGAAGCATCGTGACAGGAAATAAGCGGTTCCCTACTACATAGTAGTTACGCAGCGCTTCGAATACGGAGGCTGGGTTGGCATACCTCCATGGTAACCAATTGCATGCTCAAGTTGAGAGGACAAAGGCGCGTCGTGTAACAGGGCAAAGGAAGGGCCACGGCCTCAGGCAAGACAGCCAAGCATAGGCAATGTATCGAATCCCACAGAGGCTCTTGATGGCCATCTCAGTGATTCGACATGAAGTAGACGCGGGGTCACGGGCCGCCCGGGACAAAGACGATGAGTTACCTTTATGGACTGCTCTGTTTGGGGACCACTGGATGGGAATATGAAACAGGGCCAAGAACCAAAGCCGAGGCGTGGCCGGGGTCAGCTCGTGATATGTCGGTATAGTACGTAGGTTACGCTGTATGGATGCCGAATAAGAAAGAGAGTCCAGTGGTGAGTGCGTGTGTGTACGTTTCAACGTGTAGCCCCTGACTTACACCCACCCTGCCCGGGCTGCCAGCTCTTGGGCTCTCGCTCGCGTTCTGTAAGGACAACTTGCTTGCATATGTACGGGTAGGGGGTAAATGGTAGGGCTTGTTTCAGCATGGAGACTAGCAGATCCTCCGACGAGGCTGTGCGGGGCGGTGATTGGGCGTGGCCGAGCAAGGGGTTCGTGAGATGGGGAGAGGTGTCATCAAGTTGGCCAATGGGGTGGGAGTCGGAGTGTGAAAGTGAGAGAGGATATGGAGATGAAATGAGAAAGGGTGTCTGTCATCAATAAAGCTGAAGTACCTGAAGTGAAGAGAAGCCAGAGAATGGAGGCTGTTGCTGGGTTGAAAGTGAGGCGTGTTGTGTTGAGTTGGGTTGTCAAGGTCAGCAACGTGGCTTTCAAGATCAGGCTATGGATGAGGATTCAGACAGTTGAATAACCGAATCCCGAGCAGCCGATGTCAGTAGAATTTCGCCTTGGCTTTTTTTATAGACGTGCGTACTGCCGTCTTATATGCTGGGCAATAGGCAGCTTGATCAAAGTGACCTTGGGCGTCCAGTGTACATGCAAGGCGGGACAAGGAACCCTCGCCTGTCACTCCAATAACTAGATTGACGGGTGCGATTCTAGAGTATAAAATTGCGAATGATTCAGTCTAGCTACAGGTACAAAATTGATTCCAGGCTGAGCTGCTGGCGCACAGAATTGCCAACGTCCTCGGCGCGTGCCGACTCATGTCACGGACGGACCGTGTGGGGCAGAGAGGCTTACGGAGTACACACGGAGTCGAGACGGGGATTGAGACTCGAAACTGTCCGGGCAGGTCAAGTCGTCACCTCCTGCAACTTGATTACCAGCAGGGCCTTGGGCAAGCAAAGCAAGTTGGTACATTGTTAGATGAATATAGTCTGGGGAAGACTGTTAGAGGAAACCAAGCTGCGAAACGAACACCCAATGGCTCGGCTCGTATCCAGGAAGAACCAACTCGTGTTGCTCCACGATGAAACCTGAAAGTACACGCTCCCGTCGCCCCCTGACGGCAGCACAGCACAGCACGGTACAGTACAGTGCATGTTCCAAACAGACAAATCAACTGTCAGCCAAAGCAGAAACGGCACTGCAAGTTTATATCTGCATCCATCTGTACCCTAACACGGGAACAGGACTGCACTGGACAGGCACAGTTACCTTAAACTAACTCGAATCGTCTTGGCGACCTACGGAACGGCTCGGTTTGGTTACCTAGCGAGAGTTTTACCGCACAAAAAAATTGACACTGCATGCAGAAGGACGGGGGAAAAAAAAGACAGGTAAAATTCCCACGCGGCGGGCGCCGTTTCATACTCAGCGTGGACAGGACAAGTTGCGTGTTGCGTCGCTTTGCTCGTGCCGTAGGATGCCCTGTGTACTGCCCGGCTTCACCAAGTTTCCATACCGCAACTGGCCCGGACGCGTAGCTAAGGTACACAGCCCTGAGAGGAACTCGCACAGCCTTGCTGTTGCAAACGTTCAGTCGCCCTGGGGGGGCTGGACGCCCACTAAAATTATCCACCTCTGGGCAACTCGTCCATCCCCCCAAAACTGCCCACAAGGATACAGAGAGTGTGTGTGTGTGTTCGCTCCAGGGCAAAAGCTGGCCACTAACGGCCGTTCTCTGTCCTGTCCGCGTTTTTGGTTAGCGGGCCCCCCCCCCTGGGGGTGTTGATGTACAGTACCTGGGCTACTGTACTGTGCTGTATTGAGTGTAGTAGCCTCTGAGGACAGCTTCCATGCTCCGTTGGGTCTGGGCTGGAAGGAAGCAAGGCGCGGGCGGGCTCTCTGTCTCCCCTTCTCCTTCCTCTTCCCACTCCCACTCCCACCACTCCCACATCCCTCCTTCCCGCCCAAGGTGCTGCTAACTCCCGCCTCCTCCTCCTCCTCCTCCTCCTCCACCCCCCATTTTGCCCCGTTCTCCATATCGCGCGCGCCTCGTCTGCTTCTCCAGGCCCCGTCAAAAAATCTTCCTTTTTTGTCCTTCTCCATGAGGCCTGTATATTGATCCTACCCTTTGTTTGTGCCCTCTCCCCTCTCACACACTCTCTCTTCCTGTCCCCCCTCCCCCCTTCATATAGTCCCCTTCCCCATTCCCTTCCTTTTTTGCATCACTCCCCAAGCCGCGGGCTCGGACGACGCTGGACGGCCACTGTCCAGTCCTTCACAAGTTCCAGCACTCTTGTCTGGCTACAGAAAAGTCCATCGTCTCGATCGGCTCTCCTCCCGGATCGCCTTGTTCCTCGACATCCATATTAGACCTAACGACTCTCGGTCATCGACTGCTCTCGGCTCCGATCTTGTCCTCGTCTCCTTCGTACGAAGCATCCTTTGTAATACCGACGGCTCCTGGATCTCTTCTCGTTCGCATCGCGCTCCTTAAATCCAACACCCCCGTTTCTGTCGCCTACCTACGGTCCATCATCCTCGGCGCTCCACGTCATCATCCACCCCTTCGTCCATCGTTCGGGGTCAGAAGAAAGAAGCTGCTGCAATACCGTACTGTTCACTCGACGACTTCCTTCCCAGGGCTGTCCTTTTCGCCTCTAGATACGACTACACGATTTGATCCACTGGTCAAACCGATCCCCGCTGCGAATAATAATCCACTATCCGGCCCGACACCTCTTCGTGTCACCGTCTCATGAGGTCGGCTAGATAATTGATAATGTCAACTTCTAGATCCGAACACTTGACTCTTGGCTACGCCTCCCAGTCTGCCAGTCAACCCCGTTCCACCTCTCCCTCCGCCAACAACTCTCCCATCGACCCTCTGCCACCTTCTCGCTCTCCATTCGGCCTGTCTGGTGGTCTCAATCCCTCTGGCAAGATGTCGAGCAATCCGCGATCTGGGGCTGGTTCTCCGTCGCACGAGATGTCTGGTTCCAGCCGTCTGTTTTCCAAGAGGTTTGTCCGTCCCAATCTCCGACCTACTTCATCTCCTCGGATTGCCATCATGTCCCCCGCTTGTGACAGTTGCTGACGTGGACATTGTCTCACCGCGCAGGGCTCGCGAGATTCAGGCTCAAGAGGGCGTACCGGGCATGCCGGGGAGCCTCTGGGGTGGTCCTCCCACGAGCGGCAATTCCACGCCGTTGCGTGAGAATATCCCCGAATCCCCAACCGATGGCTTCCCCGACTTTGCCCAGCTTCCCACGCCAGACTCGATGCCTCAGACCAGGCGCGCTCGTGCTGGCACGGTACCTTCGCGCTTCTCTCCTGGGGGAGTAGCTAACGGCATGTTGGGCGTCGCTGGCTTGGCTGCAAAGACCAGCAGGCCAACGCCGACTCAGAGCCCCTTCAAGTCCCCCTCTCCCAACCCAGACCCCCAGGAGAACACGGCTGCCAATTCCAGCTCCACGCTCCTCTCCCGTCTGCGAGCCGGATCCATGCCCCAGAGGAGCCAGTTTGCCCCGATTCCTGGTACCAGCTCCCCTTTCGGTCCCTCCATCTTCAGCAGCTGGAACCCCGCGGGTGTTGGCCGTGAGCGAGCTTCTACCCTCGCCAGCATTGCCAGTGTGGGCTCCAACGGTCCCAGCTCCCCGGCTCAGTCTCAGTTCTCTAAGGAAGGCGGCGGCGAGTCTGATGTCCACATGAGGACCCTGGATTATCTCGGCCTCGCAGAGACCCCGCAGCCTCCCCGCGCCCAGCTTGCGACTCCATACCTGGCCAACCTCGACTTTACAAAGCAAGCAAGCCGTTTCCGATCCTACTCGGTCAACAACAAGGACAAGTATGCCGATGACGAGGACGACTATGATGCCGACATGCCTCTGGATCCCCAGTATGTGGCTGCTCTGCAGGATCAGCTGGCAGCTACCAACGCCGCAATCCACAACCACAACCTTGCCGTCCAGGCCTTTGCCAACCAGGCCTCGGCCAACCGCCCTCGTGCCCGCACCGCTGGTGTTTTGGATACTCCCGGTAGTCGACTTATGAGGACCTACATGTCGAGTGGTTCCAACATGCCCAATGCCATCACGCCCGCCGAGATTCGCCTGCAGGACGAAAAGGATTATGAGGACCTCCCTCAGGCCGTTGCTGGAATGAACCTTGGCAGGTCCAACAGCCGCAATGCCGGCCTTCTCAGCGCTGATGAGCAGGGCCTTGAAGGACCTACCAGCGCACTCTGGCTGGGTAGCATTCCCACTTCAACCACCACCTCGACTCTGATCGAAATGTTCAAGTCCCACGGTCCCATCCTGTCCGCCCGTGTTCTTACCCACAAGAACTGCGGCTTTGTCAACTTTGAGCGTGTTGAGAGTGCCATCTCAGCCAAGGCAAGCATGAACAGCAAGGAGATCTTCCCAGGTGCAGGGCCCATCCGCATCAACTTTGCGAAGCCGCCCTCTGCTTCCAACACTCCTGGTCATGATGGTGTTTTCCCTTCTCCCAGCCCTGACCCATTCGCCAAAGGACAAGACAACGCTCAGGGCTCCAGCTCTGCTACCCCCGCTGGTGAAACTGCCCCTGCCCCCACCTCAGCAAACGCCTCTCCCAAGGTTCCAGCTCTTCGTGAGATGACTACGGACATCCTCGACATTGTCAAGCAGTTTGGAGCTTCGGACGAGGACAGGTTCAGGATCTCTCGCAACCTTCAGTCGGCTATTCAGTTCAACTCGTTCGTCGAAGAGATTCCCCCGATTCGTGAGCCCGCTCATACTAGAGTCCACGATGCGCCAAAGCTCAGAGATATCCGCAAGCGAATTGACAACCAGAGCCTGTCTCAGGCGGAGATTGAAAACATCGCCGTCGACATGCTCCCGGAGATTGCCGAGCTTTCGTCCGACTACCTGGGTAACACTGTGGTTCAAAAGCTGTTCGAACACTGCTCCGACCAGCTCCGCGATGCCATGCTGACCGAGATTGCACCTCACATGGCCGAGATTGGTGTGCACAAGAATGGCACTTGGGCGGCCCAGAAGATCATTGATGTGTGCAAGACGCCCGCCCAGATGACCATGATTGTCGAGCACCTTCGACCCTACACGATCCCTCTCTTCCTTGATCAGTACGGCAACTATGTTCTGCAGGGGTGTCTCAAGTTTGGCGCTCCCTACAATGACTTCATCTTTGAGACGATGCTCAGCCGCATGTGGGAGGTTGCTCAGGGTCGGTACGGCGCCCGTGCCATGCGAGCCTGCTTGGAAAGCCATCATGCTACCAGGGATCAGCAGCGGATGCTCGCGGCTGCCATTGCCCTTCACAGTGTTCAGCTGGCAACAAACGCTAACGGCGCCCTGCTTCTGACGTGGTTCCTGGATACCTGCACATTCCCTCAACGTCGCACCGTCCTCTCGCCTCAGCTGGTTCCCTACCTTGTGCACCTTTGCACTCACAAGGTTGCCTATCTCACTGTCCTGAAGGTGATCAACCAGAAGGCCGAGGCTGATGCACGAGATGCGATCCTCAAGGCGCTCTTCTTCACCCCCAACGACCAGGTTCTTGAGGCTATTCTCAAGGATCATCAGTGCGGTGCCACGCTCATCTTCAAGGTGCTTACGACGCCCTTCTTTGACGAGTCGATCCGCACCCAGGTGGTTGACAATGTGAAGGCTGTCCTTGTTAGAATCAAGGCCCAACCCAACCAGGGGTACAAGCGCCTGATGGATGAGGTCGGCATCTCGACTCGAAACGCTGCCAACAACCGCGATGCCAGCACTCACGCTGAGCAGCGCCAGCGACCAGCTTCAAGACAGGCGAATTCCAACGGCCACCACCCTCAGTCTGCCCACTCCAACAAGCCGTTCTACAACCCAATGAACGCCCCGGCTAACCCCCCTGGCTTCGACATGCCTTATGGCGGCCAGAGGAACGAGGCAGGCGACGGTGGTGTCTCGGCATTCCCTCAGTTCAACCAGGGCATGATGTACAACGCGCCCAGCGGCCCAATGCCTGCCAACCTCCAGCAGATGCAGTACCAGCAGATGATGAACCGTGGCCCGCCACCCATGAATTACAACTTTCCTCCCATGCAGGCTGGTTATGGGGGTTTCAACGGTCCCAACCCCTCTGTCGATCAGTATCGTCAGCAAAACATGCCCAATGGCAGCCCAATCCAGCCTCCTGTCTCGCAGATGCCTCAGATGCCTACCGGGCAAACCCCTTTTGCGCCACCGGGGTTCAACATGGGAATGGGCAACTATGGCTACGGAAACATGGGAGGCGGCATGCCCAACATGGGCTACATGCAGCAGGACCAGGGTAATCCCAGACGCGGCCGCGTAAGTACAACTCAGACTTGTAACGATCAGCAGAGAAACTAACGTGTCTGTCAGAGATGATCAAATCAGCTGTGTTTCAACGGCGTCACTGGGAGCTGTTTGCAACTTAGACGGATCTTTTTGAGCTTTTCTTCTCACTTTTCAGGCCAGTTCCGGCACATGATGCCATCAGGAGTTGGGGGGTACTAGGGGGGTTCTTACTTCGGATACAGACATGCATGGCAAAGACGGCCGCGTTGTCACGATGACCAAATATGGTTGGTATGGACCGGGTGTTCCATCTCATGTGCGACTTTTGGATGCCTTGGGTTGCGTTGCGCTGCGAGATCTCTTGTTTCGACACCTGCCTCCTATCTCTTGCTTTGCTTTGCGTTGCGGGAGCGCATTTCAGGCCGGCCTTGAATGTCCAACTCTGACGCCGCCAACAAACAAAAGACGGAGAAGCGGGACTATTCTATTTCCACGATTGAACGAACCTGGGGGAAAATCACTTTTTCAGAAAGAAAGAAAGAAATAAAACTACTCGACGATCGATTCTTGTTCAAGGCGGCGACGGACGGACGGACGGATTTATGTATGGGCTCTGGTCTGGTCTGGGTTTGTTCAATTCTCTGTAGAAAGGAAACCTTGGCACCCCTTCAAGGGCCTGCGACGAGTCTTGGTCACACTCACGAGAGTGAGCTTTGGGCGCGTCAATGGACTGAAAGGAATCCTTTTTTTGGGCTCACTCAGCCTTGGGTGAAAAAGAAGAGGTTGGGTGGGTTTTCAAAGCGGTCTGGCAATGCCTCACAATGAAAGGATTGTTGTATATTAAAATGGAAGAATAGGAAGATGGGGGCGCTTTTACGACCTTGACCTTTTCACGGCCTCGCAATTGATGTCGTTCATATGTATGATGTACCAATGTCAAGGTCCTTGACTCCCATCATCAACCAGATGGCCAACATATATGTATGGATGACTCTAGACTACCATAGGCAACAGTGAAAAGAATCAACACGTCGGTCACGGCAGCAAGAAACGCATGACAGATTGTTAGGTTTGATATTGGGCTCGCCTTCTTGTGTCTTTTTTTATCCTCGATACCGAAAAGGAGCTATATCCATCACCATTCCACCCCTTCCTTCCATCCTTCCACCTACCCTTCTTCCTCCCTCCGGCGGGTAATAGGATGAAATATCTCATCCTGTGCCACTCCACCGAAACTATGATACAACAAGAGCATTAAACGCAGCGCTGGTTTTGGGTGAACACCTATGTTTGTGCCACCCCGCTTAGAACCCGCTCCCTGGTGCATCAGACCGCTGCCGCCCCGCTGGCGGGTGAAAGAAGTAAGAAAAAAGGAGATTCGTTTCGTCCATAATATAGTGATTTTTGAGAAGTAGAGTCGCAGGGGAAAGACCACGAATCAGATGGCACTGGGAAGAGAAGAGAGATGCGAAGAGGGGGGTACGACCATGGGCAATAAAACCTGAACGGCAAAGCTGGCACAGGAAGAGAAGAGTCGGGGAGGTCGAGGGCGAGGTGGAAGAGAGAAAAACAAAAATGTCAAAAGAGCACCCAGGTCGTTTCTATGCCGTGGTCGTGATGATTTCGAAATATCAAAAGCCTCCCAAACTCCAGCGATCCATAGTCAGCGGGCTCAAGGGGATTTGGGTTGTTGGGGAGTTGATAGAGTGAGAGTGCTCGCATTGCGTGTGAGAGCCTTTGAAATTCGTACACAGATTTCTATGAAAAGGGGAAAAAGTGAAGAGAAGAAAACGGGGGTTACGCTATAGTCAAACAAGAGTGCCAATTTTGGTCGAGAATCGTTGGGAATCGTGATGCTCCGTCCGTCGTGACAGAGCGAGCAGGAACAAGTTCGAGGGGTTGTAAGCCACTCTCGGAACATGTCGATCGAGGTTTAGTCGAGTTCCATAGCGCCTTCGGCGTGGTCAATGGTTGAAGGGGGGGTAGGTTCAGTAACAGGCGGAGGCACCGCAACCTTATCGAGTGGCTCGGCGATGGCTGAGTCTTGGGGAGATAGGATGCTAGGTATCTCGTGCTCCTGATCAAGCATGGTGGTGGTGTCGGGTTCACCAAGAAGATGTCTGATACGGGATCCCATAGCATCCATCTGGGCAAGCAGAACGCGTAGGCTAAGCTTGTCACCGTCTGTGAGGTGGCCAGTAGCGATGTTGCCAGCATCAGTCTTGGCCATGAGTGCCAGGACATTGGGGTCAGCAGCGTCCTATAGATAGATCAGCAACATGTGAGACAAGGCGGAATAAGAACTACTCACCAAGAGAGCAGAGATCAGTTGGTCGACGCTCTCCGACTTGTGGTCCTTGAGGCTGGTCATGGTCAAAGCGACTTGCATCTCGTCCACTGACCGCTGAAGATCAGAGCCTTTGACGGGATGGCTCGAGTCCTTCACAGGCACAGGGGCGTATGACAGCCATCGAGGCTCATCTTGACGAGGGCCGTAGCCAGCGTTTTGGCGGCGCAACCTTGATATAGCGTTAGAACACGGGGGATCGCGAGAGAGGTAACGGTGTCACTCACTGTTCAATAAAGTCCAGTACAATGCCTTGAGCCGGCAGCTTGTAAGCCCGTCCAAACGAGTCGGGATCTGGCCAGCCAGAATTGTTGACGGGCTTTGACTCTGGTTCAGACTCTGTCTCGTCGTTCCAGTCCACTTCAATTTGACCATTGTTCTTGAGGCCTCGTGACAAGGCTGGCGTGATGGTCTGCGCTCCCTTGATCTTGCGGAACCGATGAGCAGGCGCGAGCGAGCGAACCTCGGCAATTATCTCTTCAGAATGGAGAGGGCATCGCCAGTTCTTGAGAACTGGAGGGACGGCCAAAGGAGGGTCCAGGCAATCAATGTGCCAGTAACGCGGGCAGACGCTGCAAGGAATGATGGCCCGGACATCTGTCGCCGCCTTCTGGCAGCCGTGGCAGAGCACAGGTTGTCCATCGTCTCGCTGTCTGAAGAAGTCGGGCACTTCTTCGTAGCCATTCTTCCTCCTGTCGTCTCGGTTAGCAACTCAGATATCTAGATGCCCGGAATGGTCACTTACTTGGTCGTCTTGGCAGTCGTGACCTCCTCGTACTCGCCATCAGGACCAGCCTTGACCCCTTCAAAGCGGGTTTGCAACTTCTTGGGGAGGCTAAAGGCACGAGGAATGCTCTTCTCGAGGTTGTTCAGAGCAGGTCCAAAGACGCCCTTGTGGACAGGCACGCGCGAAGGATACCGCTTGAACAGGCACTCATTGCAATACCACTCATCAGGGAGGTCTTCAGATGGTACCATGCCCACGCACTCAAAGTGGAACGACCGAGGGCATCCGTCGCAGCAGACGACATCACCAGCTGCACCACAGGCGGAGCAGTCCTCATCGTTGTCGGATATCTAACCGCCGTGTCAGTTGAGTGGTTACCAGGGCAGGGCATGCATATCCAGCCACGTCTCATCTCCACGTTGGCCCGCGAGTTCATTCGCATACGATGCGCATCCCTCCTCGCTCCTCGCTTGAGGCTTGCTTCTGCTGCAACGCGTTCCAATCTGGTGGCTGGCTCGGAAAAGCGGATCATTCTTGCAGGGACCACCAAAAAAGAAAAGCCCTGTCTGGTGATCCTCATCAGACAGACCAGACCAGACCGGACCAGACCAGACAGGGCATGAAAAAATGGCCACCATCTGCTAGATCTGTGAAATTTGGATTTCCATCATGATGGTTCCCATAGAGCATCGCCGTTGAAACGCGTCTCGCATCCTCCAAGTGAAATGAGAGACAAACAAGGAAGAAAAAAAAGAAACATACCTGATCCTTGGCGGCCGCGCTGGTTGCTGTGCCATCTCCCATAGCCCGAGGCACTCCGGCTGCAGTTCCTCCTCGCTTCTTCACGGGGCTAGATAGGGCACATATTGTCAGCAAAATTCTTCATGATGCATGCATTCAAACAAGGCCTTGTCTTGTGCAAGAGCCTAGACTAGTGCATCTTTATCTCTGACACAAAAGGTGGTTGGAGATGAATGTGATGTGAGATCAGCCAAAAAAGGGACAAAAGACGTGATTTCTCACGCGTCCAGGCGTCTCTCCATGTCAAAAAACACACCCAAAGCGAGAGCGACATGAAAACCACCATGGCTGTATAGATGGGATCGATGCATCTTGGAGATGAAGCATCATCTGGGGTGTGACTTACGATGACTTGACGCGAAGGCCAGTTCTCTGCTTCTTGGGTGGGCGTAGTGAAGGCGTGGCAGCCCTCGAGCCTGCGACTGAGCTGCTCTCACGCTGGAAAGGCCATGCAACCGGAGACACGGTGCTCTCCATCTCATCGTGAGGCCTCTTGCTGGCCGATCGGGTCGCCCTTGTTGTTGCTGGGGGCGCGATCGACTGACGCGTTCTCCTGGTCTTCTTGGCGGGTGTCGCAACCTGCTCATCGTCCTCAACATCACGAACCGAGCTCTCGCGGACTGTGACGCTGTTGGCAAACTTTTGCGCGTCGCGTCTGCGGTCCCAGAAGGAGTCGTCGTTATCATGACCAGCCTCATCGACCGGTACAGACGAGCCCTTGGCGCCCTTGGCCGCCTTGGTCTTGGGAGGGAGAAGGTTGTTCAAGACGGGAGCATCAGCAAGCCTTCCTGGCATACTGGCTTCGGCACTCACGCTGATGGTGGCACCGGTGGGTGCATCAGCGGCAGAAGAATTGCTGGTGTTTGAGATGACGGGGAGGGTGGGAGAGTGTGATGCGGATGGGCTTGACCTGGATCGCTTGGACTTGGTCTTGTTGGACTTGTTGGAGGCGGCGAGTGATTTGCGGCGGGTGGTGATTGGCCGAGGTTTTGGCGCATCGCTGGAGTCGGCCCCAGGTCCACGGCCAGCTCCAGCTCCAGCTCCAGCTCCAGATCCACGTCCAGGGCGACCGGCCGTTGCCCCTCGACGGACGGGGCTTGGGCTGCCTATGCTGGCCTCTGGAGATGACAGGCTGAGAGCCGACGAGAGCGAAGAGTCGCTAGACGCGGAGTCGCGACGGCCTCTCTTCCGCGACGTCGGTGTTCGGGGTTGCTTGTCTGTCGACATTTTCCGGGGTGTGTGGCGGGTGGCGTGGCCAGAGGCAGGGTGAGAGGTGTGCGGCGCAGGGTGAGAGTAAGAGTGAGAGTGAGATCGAGAGTGAGACCGGGAAGAATGCAGCGTCTTTGCCTTCTTGGCTGCTCGTCGGTGATGATGCTCCTCCTCGTCTTCGTCGTCACCATCGTGCTGATGCTCCTCTTGGCGGTGATGCAGCAGTTTGCCGTAGGGTGCTGCCTTGGGTTTGTGCGGTGTGAATCGACTGTTCGTCGACGGCGGGATAAAGTAATAGCAGCCTTGATTGTCCTTCTTGCCCTCGCGCTTCTTCTCCTCCATCTGCTTCGAGAACTTTCGCATCGTGTCCTCGTCGGCCGTCTGGTTGAAGACATCCTCGATCATGGCCACGAACCGGGGGTCGCCCGATTTTTCGTCGTAGAGGGTCCGCAGCGCCCACGCCGTCGGATAGCGGTAGTGTTTGAGGGCCTCATCCACTGCAGCCTCGACCACCTTGTCGATGAATTCTTTGTCCTGAGGTTCAGCCATGGGCTCGGATGCCTGGATCGTGTCCTTGATGTCCTTGTCCTTTGGCGACTCTTTGACCTCTTTCGCCTCCTTCTCCTTGGGCTCCCTGGCCTCCCTGGTCTCCTTTGCTGCCGGCTTAGTCACAACGATGGAGCTCCTGCGGCCGCCTGACGAGCGCCGTGTCCGCCTCCCCAGAGATGCGCGACCCGACTGTCGCCGCTTCGTCCGGTTCGGGTCGTAATCCTCGTCGTCCTCATCGTCTGCTGCGGCTGCCGCGTCCTTGAGCACAATGGACCTCCGCCGTGGCGGTGTAGGGGGCTGGGTGGTCGGAGGAGGGGAAGACGCTTCCGCCCTTGCTCTGGCAGCAGCTGCGGCGGCGGCAGCGGCAGCAGCATCAGCATCGTGGTCGGCGTCCACGTCGACATCTGCAGCCGGATCACTCGGGTTGGCCTCGACGGTGGATTTGGCAGCGTTTGCCCCTGACGGCCTCAATATGATCCTCCGCACGCCAGAAGTGGTCTCGGGCGCGGCCTTCTTGGGCTTGGGCAGACTTCCCAACGGAGCCATGTTCTCCACGACGCCATATCGCATCAGACCATCATCCTCGAAGCTCGCCTTGCTCTGCACGGTAGGCTCCAACCATCGCTGCATGAATGCCCTCGATCCCTCGGTAGCTCCCTTGGACGCGTCCAGCACTCCGTTCCATTTGGTGTTTTGGGATTGCGCGGGGCTAGAATAGCGAGATCGTGAGGCGCGGGTGTTTGACGAGATCATTGTGTCTGTCGACCTTTTGTGTGGTGGTTGTGGTTGTGGTGGTTGCCCCCCGTTTCCCTGGTGCCCTTCTTTTTTTTCTCCTGCCTGCCGTGCCTCTGCCTGTTGCCGCGGGACAAGCAGCGCACCTCTGTAGGCCTAGGCGGGCTACTGAAGAAACATGGTCAGCCAGGGCACGCGCGTGGGGAGTAAAAAAAGGGGTGAATAGTTACTTCACTCTGGAGCAGCAGCATGAATTACTGCTGCGGTATCGCGTCTTTTCCGGGCGTTGACGCGGTGTCTTGACGAGGAGAAGAAAGGAAGAGGGTGGTGGTGGGTAGCGGGTTGAGACGAGACTCGACTTTGAGAAGGTCCAGGTAAAGGTGCGGTGCGTCCTGTCGGAGCTGGCGGCGCGGGTCGGACAAGGGGTCGCGGGGGGGCGGGCAATTGAGCAACGCACGGGGGCGACCTGGGCCCAACGGCTCCAGCTCCAGCTACCTACAGCCCTGCTAATCAGTGGATGGAGGGTTATCGGCAGTGCCAGTGTCAGTGGTAGTGATTGAACAGCAACGGTACTGAAATAACGGCAGTTATAGGGCACTGTGATGAGGGCATCAGGGTGAGTACGAGCTAGGTAGTTTGGATATCCATCCATAGCTCCAGCCCCAAGACGGGCACCCACCTCATGAGCATCAAACATTCACACAGTAAACTCTCACTGTCATGCTGAAAGCCCTGTCGCCTCTTTTCCCTCTCCCTCCTCCTTTTCCTTTCTTTTTTCTCATTTTCCCCTTCTCCTTGTACTCTTTTCCTTTACCCTCCCGTCTTAGCTCTCCCACCTCTCTCTTCCCCCAGGTCGTCGAGTCAGAAGCTCAGCAAAGCTCCATTACCCATCAGCCCAACCCAAGTCTAGCTCCCGTCTCGAGCTACAGTATAAGGGGGTCAAGGTCGAAGCTCCCCCATCAGTGCACAATCCCGTCCTCTACCTGAATCAAACATTTCCTGTCCAGCCTGATGCTTACTTTTCACCGCAAGGCAGCCTTTAGGACTAGATGGATGCCTCGTCTGCTTTTTTCTCCCCAACCTCATAGCCCGCCTTAGGCCGCCTCGTCACAAATCACACGCCGTCAGGGGCCGGCCGGGAGGGGGCACAACAAGGCGACTCTGCCCGACCTGGCGAATTGGAAGCCCCTGGCCACGCATTGTGCATCAGGTCCCCCTTCCTCCATGACGAGACCTTGCTCGCTCCCGTCACTCACTCCCGTCATTGCCCCCAGAGCTACCATCCATCGGGTCGGTCTTGTGGCATCCCGCCACAGCACGAGCAGGCCAACTCCCATCAGTCATCAAGTCACTCACTGTCCCTTATCTCAGGCACTCGCCTCGTTTTGCATCCACATGACGATACCCCTCATCCAACTCCTCCACCGGACCCCTTTAAGCCTTGTTCTCACTCCTCTTGCTTGTGTGCATGCTTCAGCCAAGGCCTCCCCAAGATCACTATCCACGAGGCAGTCAACAAGACAACGACAGAGTCAGGGGCTTGGTCAGTATAAGGCTGTTTTGGGCTTCTATATACCTCCCCGGGCTTCCCCAACCATCTAACTAACATGTTGGGCGTGATATTTCGAATGTCGAACGTCCCCGTTAACTTTCCAAAGGTTTGCGCTGGAAAGATTCTTCCTCGAATAGCCCCGTCCGACAAAGGCATGATCAAAGACCCGACCTGTTGACATGCATGCTGATATCTTGCGCCTCTTCTCCTTGGATCGTAGGTTGTCCAACCCCGTCATCAACATCTCCGCTCTTGCCATTCCATTTACTCGGCATCAGCCTCGCCCTCCTTCTTGGCCTTCTTCTTGGGCTTGCTCTTCTTCTTGCCCGTGTTTCGGGCGGTGGGCTGCTCCAGAATCTTGAGAACCTCCTCGTCCTCAATCTTCTTGTCCGACTGGTACTTCTCCAAGTCCAGGGGAGGGGGCGCACCCAGCTTGGTGATGCCGTTCTTGGTGATGGCTGTTTTCATGTCAGCGTCAGGGGCTTCACAGTGGCCACTTGGCGTCTCTCGAATCAAGTAAATACTAACCAATGGTGGTGAGGTATCGGGCAACCTGGGCGTTGTCCTTGTCGCCAACCAGCTCGTACTGACGGAAGACGTTACCGCGGACACACTCGACGACGCCAGACTTGGCATCACGCTCATCCTCAAGCTGTCGCAAGCTGAAGGGGAAAGTTCCGAACTTCTTCTGGACCTCGGAGAGGATCTTGCGAGAGGTAGGTCGCTTGAGGCCGTAGGTCTGGTTGGTACGGCGGTGGAGGGTGGGTCGCTGGTCGATACTCTTGACCTTGCCAGAACCCAGACTGACACCAACCTCGACACCCCAGACCTCGCTGATCTCGGGGGTACCGTCGCCCTTGGTGCCCTCGGCGGGGGCGAGGACAATCTTCTTGCTTCCCTCAATCTCGTTGCGGTCAAACAGCCACGAGGTGGTGCTCTCGACGAGGTTCACATCGTAGGCCTTGGTGACCTTCTCCAGAAGGCTGGTGATCTTGGACTGGGTAGGGGCCTTCTGGGCGGCAGCCTTGGCCTTCTCCTCATCGGTTCCCTGGGCCAGGAGGCCAGGGGGGATCATGAGTCGCAGGAGCAGCTCATTGACGTAGTAGTTGGCCAGGATCAGATCGGCGGTGCGGCCAGTGACGGGCTCTCCGGCCTTGTCCTCGGGGGTAGCGACGACAGTGTCGCAAACGATGGAGCCGAAGCCATCGATCTGGGCACCGAGCTGGATCTTGATGGGCTCTCCCTCCTTGATCTCGATACCGGCCTCAGCCTCGTCGGAGGTAAGGGGAGTATAGGGAGTGACGTAGGACGCGGGGGAGACCGTGGTGGGGTGGGAGAAGCCTAAACGGCGTCAGTGATGCTGTACGGGCGGGAGACGTGGGAGTTTTGGAAGACGGACCCTTGTTGATCTTCTTGCCTCGGTAGACCTTGGCAATCTCCTCCTCGATCAGCTTATCACCCTGCTGGCAAATGTCGACAATCTTGGCGCCGGGGACGACCAGCTTTGAGACCTCGGCCAGGACCTTCTCGGAGATCTGGGCAGCAGTCTTGTACTTGGTAAGAGTATCTGGGTTAGCCAGAGTGTAGTCTGTAGAGCGGCATCAGCATCAGTGTCGTTAGACAGGACTCGACATCTCAAGCGAGGTCATCGTGGGGCAATGGTGACGAGGGCATTCGCAGGAATGGGTTGTTGTTATGGCGGGGCAGCCAGCAGCTGAGCAAGCGAACGGCGAGGGGCAGCGCCAGCGCCAGCGCCAGAGCCAGAGCTACAGCAGGCGAGCTCCCGCAGAAGAGCTCTTTGATGTGCGCGCCATTGGATGTCGAGCAGGGCAGAACAAGATAACACAGCAAGACTCACCGATTTCCTTGTTGTCCGACATGGTGGGCAAAATTGTTCAGGTAGGTTTGGTTGGTGAGAAGGGTGAAGAACTACGAATGCCGGGGGAGTGTGGACGACGAAAGCTCGACCAAGTCGCTCGCACACACAGAAATGGAAGCGGGGGCCCTGGGACTGGACTGGGAGCTGGAAGGAAGGGCTTCAACGACAGGGTTTTAGTGGAGGAGGGGCCCAAGAATGGATGGACTGCATTCGAGGGTGGATTATTGCTATTTAACTGTATGATTTATGGTGATTTCTCGTTTTGATCAAGTTGGCTAGTGCTTGCTTCTGGTCTGTGTAACCCATGCCTCCCCTCGGGTTGCCCCGATGTTCATTGCTGGTGGTGAATGCTGGTGTATTATGTCTGGGTTGTGTGCGTCTTTGTGTGCGCAGAAGCAAGCGCCACTTGCAGCAGAGCGTGATGGTCAAGAGGTCAACAACACGTCATTCCAGTTGCACATAGACCATTTAGTACCTGGGGAATTTGCAAAATAAGTGCGTCTTCTGCTTGCAGCTTGACCTTTCTCGGAGACGGCCGCACACGGTCACCATTTTTTTACCCGAGTCAAGAGTATTCGGGCCTCGGTGTTGAGGGGCTCAGGAACTGTCGTTACTGATAATGACTTCATCCAGCCCTATTTTCCTTTCCGTCTTGGGCAATCGGTCACTCCCGTCTGCCGGGGCTAATTTTAGCTACCCTACACTTTCACATGTGCCCTCGATTGTGACATATGGGGCTCTCTCGGGGCTGAAAATTGCCATTGGGCATGGTTTTGCTTATGTTTCTGTGTTCTTCCTATCTTTGGAGTGTTTTTTCTCGGTTCAATGTGTTGAATGTTGCTTAAAATCCAATTGCACCGTTTAAGCCAGAACGTGCTGTTGTAAGTCAACCAAACGGAGGCGTTTTGCGCCACATATGCGTCCCCAGTACTTGAACAAGATTGCAGCAACATATATTTTTAACCAAACAACGCCTTTGACGTGACATCACCATGCAAACAATAATCAACGGGACCCCGGACATGAAGGTAACTGTATTGTAATTTACCAAGAATGTATCATAACATGAAAGGGGCTATCAGTCTCGCGCTCATTCACAAGCCACACGTGGCGCAGTAAAGTCACTCTACATACCAATCACCACAGCTCGCGCTTCGCAGAGGTACTTGTACAACATGTCAAAGACACTCTCTGACTGATCCAGCAAACAGGAGCCTTCGCGCGGCGCGGCAGAATCCTCCCGACCCTGCACCTGCGCCTTCCGCCTGGTTAGAAACAAATCCTCAACTCAACTCCAGCCTCAAGCCTCGCGCCTCGCCTCGCCTCGACCCCAGCGACTTCATCCATCCCCACCCCAACCAACGTGGCATCCTCGCCGCTGACGATCTCTCTACGAGCCCCTCGACGTGTCGCGCATCCTGTTTCAACCCATCTCAATATTTTGCCCTGCTTTGCTGCTTCCGTCGCGGCCATTCCGCTGCGCCGCGACCGCGATCCGCGCCCCGTGAGCCTCGAACATGGCTGCTCAGCCCTCCACTTCTACGGCGCCGGCCACGGGTCCGGCGTCCACCGCGACCTCGGCCTCCGATAGGGATGCATCCGCCGCATCGTCGAGCAAGATGCCCGTGCGGACAAAGGAATCTTATGATAAGCTCATGGTTGAGCGGTACATCACCCGTGATGCCATCGCCGCTGCCGCGCTCGGGAGTCAGCTGGACCACACCCGAAAAATAATGGCAGACACACGCGACAAGATTCAGGAGTATCGCCAAGTTCGCACCGATTATCGCCAATGGTTCCCGCCTTCACGGCTCTACGGCGAGGGCTACAATGGCTTTGCCAATGGATACACAGAGAACCACGGACCCTCCAGGATCATCTATCCCTCCCAGAAGCCCCGACCCGGCCAACGGACCACGCCTCCCCTAAAGTACAAGCGCAAGGACATGCTCAAGCAGGCCGAGCAGCATGAAGAGTTGGTGCCCCTGCGACTGGAGGTCGAGTGGGATAAGATCAAGCTGCGCGACACCTTTACCTGGAACCTTCACGAGCGCCTGTTGGGAGTCGAGCTCTTCGCCGCGCAACTCGTCGAGGACATGGGCCTTAAGCCCCCCGCATCTCACCCCGTCTACGAGCAGGTGGTGCATCAGATGCGCGAGCAGTTGAACGATTTCTATCCCTTCGTCTACTCGGAGGAGGACGCCCTTGACCCAGAGCTGCCCTACCTTGCGTACAAGAATGACGAGATGCGCATCCTCATCAAGCTCAACATCACCATCGGCCAACACACGCTCGTCGATCAATTCGAGTGGGAGATCAACAACCCTTCAAACTCGCCTGAGGAGTTTGCTGCCAATATGGCAAGGGACTTGTCGCTCTCAGGAGAGTTCACAACCGCCATTGCGCACTGCATCCGAGAGCAAACTCAATTGTTCACTAGGAGCTTATACAGTGTCGGACACCCCTTCGACGGACGGCCGATCGAAGATCCCGACCTGGTCGGCGCGTTTCTGCAGACCCCTCTTCCCTCCGTCTTCCGACCTCAACAGCAGGCCAAGGAGTACGCCCCTTACCTATACGAGCTCAGCGATGCCGACCTGGAACGAAACGAGACGATTTTCTCACGCGAGCAACGCCGGCAGAAGCGGTCCATCAACCGAAGAGGAGGCCCACAACTGCCCGATCTTAGAGAACGGCAAAGAACGATCCGCACTCTCATTGTGTCGTCTGTCCTGCCCGGAGCAGCGACCAGCATTGAGGAGAGCCGGCTGTATAAGAGGGCTGCTGGGCCTCGAACGAAACGTGCCGTACGCGATGGCGAGATCTCGGACTCAGACGACAGTGAGGATTCGGCTCCTGATTCTCCTGCCCCATCACAAATTACTGGCGGTACTGCTCGAACTCGGGGCATGCGCGGAGCTGCTTCGGCGGCACAGCAGAGGATGGCCAACCTGGGCCGCTCCGAAACTCCCGAGGCCAGCGCTATCACACATCACCACGAAACCAGGACGTCCCGTCGGTTCCGTGAGGAGACGGAGGAACCGGCGCATATGATTGTCACGCTCAAGCTCAACCGGGAAAAGCTGAGGAGGCTCATGAACCGCGACTATCGCGATCTAAGGACGCCTTCTCAGACACCAGTCCCTTTCCCTCGTGCCCCTAGCGCTTCTGCTTCTTCAAGATCTATGCCACCGCCGCCATCTACACCATCTGGCTCCACCCCTCAGGCGCATCCTACTTCGACATATCCTCCAGGCCAAATAGGCCGACTACCAGCACCACCGCCTGTTCCTGGGCAGGCCCATCCTCCAGCGGTAAGCCCCCAGTCTATAGCTAATTACCAACTGAGCTGACTGAGCCCCTTAGCCCCCGCCGCCTGAGTGGCTTGTCAACGCCCTCAAGGAATTAGAGAAGACATACAACGAAGGCGACAGGTTCGAGGCCATCATGAAATACTCGTACCTCGACCCAGTGACGGAACTCCCCGTTCAGAACCAACCTATGCCCGAGGGCGTTAGGTATGCCTGGTTGCCGCGCATCCGGTGCCTGGACTGTACTACTAAGTTGTATACACCCGGCCCTGATATGACGGCCCAGAAGTTCGAGGCTCACCTGAAATTCTCGGCGCACAAGAACCAGGTTCGGCAGCGCCAGGCGCGGGAGGCAGCAGCCGCGTCGGCGTCCAAGTCTTGAGAAAGCGAACTGGCATATTCTTAGCATCTTGGCAGTCTTGTCATGTCGACGCATTTCATACGCTTACCCCTTGGGGGCTGTTTCTTGGGTCATGTTATTCCTAGACGAACTTGGGGCGTTGTTCCATCTTTTTTTTCTTCTTTGCTATGCGTCAGACTCAAAGTATCGAGTATCTTTTATCGCTGTACATACGACTCTCGGTCCAGAGGGAGGGAGAGAGAGAATGGGAACCAAGCGGCCTCTCTCCTTCGAGGTTGGTCTAGTCATGGAGTCTTGATCTTGGAGAAATAGGGGCGGTAAAACCACTGTATAGCTAGGATAGGGGAATGAGTGAGAGATATCAATACGAGAGCGATTGCTTGCCACCTTGAATTTGAGCTGTGCTCTCTGTATTGTTCATTGATGAGTCTTCACACACGACGGTTTCAAACGAGCCATGTATAATCAACGTCTTCGCACGCAGTGCTCGAGTCCCGTATGAGAGGGTATATGAAAAGGATAAAAAATACAGAGACAAGCCTCAAGACTCCCTTCCTTGACCCGGCATCATAGGTAATTCAACACCCGCCTCCCATTCATTCACAACTGGCCCGGCTATCATAAACCATTCTCCGGCACACCTATATAGAAGTAATCGAAAAAAAAAAGACAACACCGCGTATCCATTGTTTCCCGTATTTTCGTTCACCCTGCTGCTGCTGCTCTCGATTTCCCCTGTTACTCCTCTTCGTCATCGTCGACATCCATCTCGGCCGACTCCTTGCCTCGTCGACTCCTCGTCGACCGTGTTGGACGCTTCGCCTCGGTAAGGACACTAGCCTTGACAGCTGGTTTGGCAGCAGCTTTGGTCCTTGACGCGAGAGTGGCCGTCTTTCGTCCGTTAGACTTTGGTGGTTCGGGCTCATCCACCTCCATTTCAGGGGTTTCGTTGTCATCGTCATCCTCCTTTTCAGGCTCCTCCTTGTCTGATTCTGCGCCACTCTCCTCAGCTTGCTTCTCTGAAGGGGCATCAGAAAGCTCCGACTCAGCGTCTGAGCCGGCCTCACTATCGTCTCCGCTGCCGTTGCTGTCGCCCTCATACTGCCATTCGGCAACACCCTCCAGCATCTCGGCCTCATCTTCATCATCGTCTCGCTCCGTGTAGATCGACACCTTGTGAGCTCGACCACTGCGACGGCGCTCCGAAGGCGGCGGTGAGTCTCTAGATGGCCGAGGCTTCCTAGACTTTGATACCTTCTTTGCCTTGGGAGTCTTGGGCTTCTTCTCCCTGCTCGCCGCCTTGGACTGTGTCCTCACCCTCTTTGCTGGTGGATCTTGCCTTTCACTCATAGACTTTCGCTTCTAGGTGAGACGTTAGCAAGGTCTCTCTCTAGCTGAGATAAGAGGGACACAAACCTTCTTACGATCGAGAGCTCTGATGAGGTCATCAAGCTTTTCATCCAGCTCATCTGGGATGTATTGCTTCTTTGCAATCTCTCTGGCTTCCTCGTTTGATGTCAAGGCCTGGACGAGCCCTTGAGGCATGCCGACCTTGGCTGGATAAGCCTGAAAGACCCAATTCTTCTTCTCTTGCCACTTGCGGGTTACCGCAGTTGCGAGATCCGACAACACATACAGCCTCTCGCTGGCCTCGGGCGTGATAGCGTCCCGGGTCTGCTTGACGCGCTCAGCGTACTTGTAAATCAGGGAGATGTTCTCCTCGGTCGCGCATGTGTTGAGGTAGAACAAGAAGTAATTTGCAAAGTCGGCCAGATCATTGACGTCTGAGCTGTAATCGGGATGATGTGCCAGCAAAGGGATAAGCCGGCTCATAATGGACTCAAGCACTCTTCTCTTGGCCTCAGCAAGGCTTCGAGCTCGCGATCTGAGCCACGTCTCAACGCGGCTCTTGAGCTCAACCGCCGGCTCAAAGGCGGCTAGGAAAAGGATGGCGTAGAATCTCCCAGGCAGGCGTCCTCGACTGAGATAGTTTTGCAACTTCTCCATAAAGAAACGGCGGACTTGTAGCTCAGTGTCTTGGATGAGTTCAGCAAGCTTGTTGAAGCTGGCATGATCAAACAGCTCGTCGTAACGCTTGACAGTACACATCTTGAGGACAAGTAGACCCGCAAGGAGCCTGAGGCGCTTCTTGTGAGCTAACGGAGTGTCCTTGACCTTGCAGAACTCTCCCTCGTGAACCAACAGGTCCTTGAGAAGCTCGAAGACGGTCTTGACTCGTTCAGTATCGGGATCTTCCTGAGTTGCAAGTGCCTGGTTGACCAATGTCCTCAACGACAGAATCTTGGCTTGGAGCTCCTCATTCATGTCGGCGTCCTCAACCCAGGTAACCTCGGGGGTTTCATCCTCTGTGCGGACCTGACGCAGGATCTTCTGAATCGTCAATTCGTTGATGGCATCGTCAAAGTCGACTGTGACCGTTGGTGCCAGGCGCTCCAGTTGGCTGACTGCAGTCAGCTTATTGAGAAAGTGCGGCGAGCCATAGTCGAGGTCCTTCATGACCTTTTGTATGAGATTGGTGGCCGTGACCTTGCTCTTGTCGTCATTCCTGGCAAGCAGAATATTGACAGCATACTTGGCAGTCCTGGCCGGTGTTCCATATAGAGCGTAATCCATGAGCACCTGGATGAACTTTCGATCATAGGTAATGTCTTTGGGGTATCTTTTGGAGAATGACGAATACGCCTTGAGAATGTCCACCATACCCGGGTCGTTAGAGCGGGTTTCCGATGGCACTTGGTCAATGATCTCCTTTCGCAGGGTTTCCGAGTGAGCCTTGAAAAGGTCAGGGTTCCTCTGTGAAATGTCGTTGAGAACCTCGTGAGCAACAGCAGCGAATCCGCCCTTGTCGTTCTTGGAGTAATCCATAATCGTTGCCAGATGACTTCGGTTATACATCAGTGAACCAGAGCGGTACAGCAGTGGAATGAGCGTGTCTAGACAGCCTGCTGCTGATGTGCTCGCTTGGATCCTGCCAAACATCTCATTCATTGACCTTCGCACAGCCAAGAAGTCGCTGTCAGAGCTAATGGTCCACTTAACCAGCTGGTAACAACGACGGTCGTTGAACTTGGCGAACTTTTGGAGATCGCTGCGAACCTTGAGGGGATCAGGGAGGAAGGTACCGAACCATTGATATGTCTTTTCCAAGACCTTCTGGACCTTCTCCTCGTTGGCGTGGCCGACACCGCCGTTATGTGCCTCGCATTGCTGGATGAAGACTTCGACTCCCTTGGCAACTTGTGGTTGACGTGCCTGCATGGCGAAGAATGCCTTCTTGGCGGGAGCATCGAGAAACTTGAGCATAAGGAGAATCCTCTCAGCTCGAATCTTGTCTTGATCTGCCTGGCTGCCACCAGTCTGCGACTGCGACTGAGACGAAGCCTTTGCCGCCTTTCCACCCTTAATGATGGGATACTTGAGAGGGATCAGGCATTCGAACATGACACGGTCCAACAGGACGTTCAGATCCGGATCGTTGGCATAAAACGCGTTAATGATGCGAGAGGGCACGCCACTCAGACAAGTCGTGACGGCCTCCTGACCGTCAGCGATCTCGCCTGAGCCAACTGCCCAAAGCTTTCCCAGTAGGACCATGGCATCCACACGCACGGCGGGCCTTCGATCACGGCAGCGGTCTGCAAGACTGGCGAAGATGGAGCCGGACTTCTCCACGCCGCCAATCACTCCCAGCTTCAGAATGATGTCGCGGAAGTCGAATAGCTCGATTGCCTTGACGGCGGCCAGACGAACCTTTTCCTCGCTGTCATTGAGCTTGTCGCTGAGGGCTTTGACGAGTTCAAGCTCATCCTCCCTGCTCAGACCAATGCCTCCAGCAGACGTGGCTAGGATGTAACCTGCGGCCGTTACCCAGGCTGCGCGGATAGTACCAGTCTTGTCGTTTCTTCTCCCCACAAAGTTGCGGTAGGCGGTGTGATGAGTTTGGGCAAAGGAGTGCGGTGAGTAAGGCTTTGTCAAAACATTCTCGACTGCTGCAGCTGGCCTTTCGTCCAACAGCTTCAGAGGAGGGTACGCTGCCGGCTCCAACACAGGAGCTGGAGGAGGCCCAGCCACACCGATCCCTGAGATCATATCACCAATGGTCTCGGTTGCAATCTGGCGAAGGTATACGTTGTCGGCAGAAAGCTCGGCCTCAATCTGCGGCACGACGCTGAGAAGAACTGCAGGAGCAGCTCGCCAGAGCTCGCGAATCAAGTTGTGCGCCTGGTCAAGGCTCTTCAATTCGGAACTCGATGGGCCCTCAGCGGCGTCCTCCTCATCGTCATCCCCTTGTCGATGGCCGTTCGCCTTGGTGGCGAAGCTGGAGGCGTTAAGAATAACATCGCTGAAATATTGGCTAACATAACGGGCCATCTTGTCAGAACATCCATTGCAGATATTCTTGGCCATAACATAGGCTGGTGGCTCAGTCTTGACGAGAAGGGTGGATTGGTTTCCATTCTGCTCTCGACCGCGCTTGTCTTTGGTTTGAGGGCCGGCTCTCAAGAATTGGCTGATGATGATGTCGACTACATCGGCTGATACGCTGGCTGATTCATCAATCAATTGCATCAACATCTCTGTCAGATGAATCTCGACATCCTTGGCAACCTGTTCTTCAGTGGCGGGTTTGACTCCGGATTTTGATATACCATCGAATGTGGTCTTGAAGAGTTGTTTCATGAGGCCATCGCCGCCAGAGATGTCCTGAACGAGCAGGATACTCTTGACATCAGTCAGGGACGTCAGGACATACTTGTGCTGGCTGTCGTAGGGGTTCGTGGGGTCATGCAAGGCAGGCAGAATGACGTTTATGAAGAGAGAAAACATGGACTGGGAATCGTGTTAGCTTCTATATGTCCCCCAGTTATACTCTAGAAGAAACCCACCTGGAGCTGGTCGTCCGAGTAAGGGGCGTCAGGGACGTATAGTCGTAGGATGTCGACAAGACAGCAGGCAGTGTACGCCTTGACTCCCTGATCCTTATGCTGAATCAAGTTTCGATGGCCGAGGTGCTTGGCGACATTCTTCAAAGAGTCGAGGTCGGTGGCGCCTTGGTCGAGCTCGGACAGTTCTTTCGATAGGGCTTCAAGCCGCTTAATCAAGGTGGCCGTTGGAATTGGTTTCGCTGGCCTCCACGAAAGCTCCTGGTCGAAATCTAAACTTCGCAACTCGACTTCTTCGTCATCGTTTTCGGATGCTTGGTCGCCCTCTTCAGGAGCGGCCTCTTGCTCTTCCTGCTCTTCCTGATCCTGCTCCATAACCTCCTCTTCCTCCTCCTCCACCACCTCGACGGGCTTTTGAGCGCGCGCGCGACGACGCGCCATGATGCGCTACTTGGGGATTGTCGCTAGAAAAATAGACCGACGAGATTAAATGGTAGGGCTTTTCGAGGCGGTCAAGGTACGGCCTTGATCTGCGGCGGGTTGAGGTGACGAAATGCTTCGAGTCGTACTTGGTTGCGGAGGCGGAAGCGGAAACGAGGGTGGTGCGCGACAGCAGGGTCACCACATGGCATGCGCACTCGCAAGGAGATACTCTCGGTGGCTAAGATATACTCAGCACGAAGCGCCCGATGACGGACTCGAAGACGGCGGGATTGAGCGTCGTGGGGGACAGCTCGGGCAGCTTTGATTGCGTGCGATGCGAAAAAGGTGAATTGAATGTGAAGGTGGGAGAGAGGGAGACTCTGCCAATGTGATAAGCGGAGGCGCGTTCCCCTGCAAAGCTGGAAGCTGCACCTAGCCACTTCATGTTATGCGTACCTTCTCAATGCAACTTTGCAAAATTATGTAAGCATGATGACATAAGCCATTACAAGACAATTTTACCTCCTAACAATTTTCTTTCTTAGTCAAGACTTGAGGATTTATTTCCAAGTCATCACATTTACGAGTCGCGACGTTTCCTGACGGGAGTCATGGCGCAGTGTCTGCTCCGAACGTCTCAACACCATGGCTAAGGAAAGACTTTCGACTCAGCAAACCCAGGCCAAGGCCAAGACTAAGGCCAAAAAGGATTCCAAGAAAGGTAATTCCTTTTACTCCATTTCTCTATAGACCTATCTAACAATTCATACCTAGGCCAGCCGCCAGCGGAGATCCAGAAAATCTGCGATCTTCTAAAAGCAGTGATTGATTCGCCTGAAGGTCATCGCCAAGAAAAAGCCGTGATGGCCCTCAAGGAGGCCCTCAATGCCGAAGAAGAGGCAGAGCGTCATAAGCGGCGCATTGCTGCTTCTCTCTCGTCGCGGCCGAGTTCCAGCTATGAACTGCTCAAGGCCGACTTCAAGTGGCTACGCGGTACCGCTGAATTGATAAAGAAAGAGCTAGACCGTCCAGGCTCTCAGCCTCGCCTTCACAAAAAGATTTCTTCGTCTTTCAAGAAAACAATTTGATCGAGAGTCTTAGGGGATTGCAGGATGCGCTCGGCTTGTGGATATCGTGAGAGGAAGCAGACTCGAACCATTACAGATAAAGCAAGGTCAAGGAGGGAATAGCCATCCATTTAATTCCATCAATTTCTGATGCTAATTATCTCACCCAGAACCTACTGAGTGAAGTAGATTGAGCCCTAAGAAATCTACGACTGTGCTAAGCGTCTTAGACACCCTCGATCTCTTAGCGCACTGTGCGTCCCTCCTATCCTCGCCTTCATTTCCACCTAGTATCCACTCAAGAAACACTTCTCTCAAGCGTCTTCGTCCATCTCCGAAGCATCAGGCATTGCCTCATCATCGTCTTCATCTTCACCTTCACCGTCATCTTCGTAGTCGTCATCTGGCACCCAGAATGCCTTTAGCAAACTTAGCTCGGTGGCGGCCTGTGTCACCATACTTTGAGCGAAAAGATCATGTCGCATGAAACTCATCTTGAAGAGCTTCACCGCTAGCTCGCGACAATGATTGATGTCCATTGTTGACCTGATTTCTTGAATTAGCTGGTTCGGAGGGACAATTTCCGTCACTGTGCCGCCAAGCTCCATAACCACTTCTCGTTCAGCTGCCCTGAGTTGCTTGATGGATTGTAGCTGTGCCCGTTTCAAGTGGATAATGCGCTCCAGCAGACCAGGATCAGTGGCACGGCTAGTTGATCTTTGCTCCTGGGTGTCTAAGGGCTGGCCTACCGAGGCTGAAGCTAGGTAGTACGCGGTCTGAATGGCGCCGTGTAAGGCTTCACCCTGAGCACGTCCGGCTGTATGCTCTGCGCAGAATAATGTGATAAATGCTCGGTAGAACGACTCATCGATCGGCGTATTCAACATTGCGCCAGCGCGTAGGCCCCGGGCTAGTTGACAAAGGGCCTCTGGGAGAATGCTGCCTGGGCCGTCCGCGGGTACTGGCCAAAGTGCCTAACTTTTTGTTAGTTCTAGGTATCTATCACGCAAGTTAAATAACTTACTTGGCAGGCTCGGGAAGCCTCGCTTGCCTCTCGTATATCGAAGTTATCGTTGCCCTCGATCATCAACTGTAGCAACTTCCAGTTGCCTTCGTCGTTGGTTCCTTGAATTTCCTCCCAGTTGGTCCTCCCCACAGAACTCATGATGACATCGTAAGCCTGCTCGAGGTGGCCCATCTCCCCGCCATCATTCCACAGCGTGATTGCTTGGTGAACATACGAGAAAATTGCCTCCTTGGGGGCGATGCTTCGTAGTTCACCTTGGGGAGCCTTCCAAGTGGTGGAACGAACGAGGTCGCAGAAGTCATTCTGGTGTTGTTCGATGTATGCCTTAGTGAACTTGCAAACGCTGGCATTAAATGCAAGCGTTCGCAACTTTTCCTGGGTGTCATAGATGCTTTCTACCCACTCACGATAAAACACAACTCGATTTTTAGCCTCCGACGGAAGCCAAGACTTCTGGTATAGCCCGTCTTCTCTATCGTGAAGGAGGAATAGGGCACACCTGGTGTGGTTGAGTTGTTTGACCACGATACCTGCTGTAGGAGCTTGAGGGAGAGAGCCATGGGTGTTGGGATTGAAAAAGGGAGGGGACTTTGCCGACTTTATTGCCTTGCCCTTGAGATCATTGCAGTATCCGACAGGCAACAGTTCCCCGACGACGACAGCTAGCTCCTCCCTATCTACATTAGCAATCACAACTTGAGATTTGGTAAGTATGACATACTGGAACACATCTTTCACCACCAAGTCTTTCTCGGTCCAGCGTTGCTCTTCTCGGGGTTCAAAAGGGATCAACAGTGTCAAGCCGGCGTTCTTGCTATCCTGTGTGGTTTTGCGGGTGCGGATAATCTGTCGAGGCTGTCTGCCTTCTCTGCCGGTGCTGTAGGCCCATCCGTAGGTGCTGAAAGCGAAATCAGGGGAGCCGTTCATCGTGCAGGGTGCGCTGATGGCAGCGACAGCGACGAGGCCTTGGAGGAGAGGAAGGGTGCTGCTGGCAGCAAAGAAGTCGTAGATGCAGGGAAAGAAATCTCTCTGGTGGTTTCTGTTGACTTCAATTGAAGTCTTAGGTGAGTGATAGTATGAAGGGGGGTGCTAAGAGGAAACATATAACGAGGAAGTGTTCCAGGCGGAAGTTTACCAGGACGAAGCGCGTAGATTATCTGTAGAAGCATGGGTTGTTTTCTTTCTCTTCTCCTACTACTGCCTAACTAACACTAACTAAGCACAGGCTGCAGTGATTCACCGTCGAGTGACACTGTCACTGCAGTTACATGCCAGTTGCCGACAGCTGCCAAACTTCCTTTTTACCTCAACCATGCAATCAGATTCTTCTTCCATTTCTCTTTAACCTTCTTTCTCTCTCAGAGCTAGAGGCTTCTTAGCAACCCTCCCTCTCTCCAACGCTCCGTCTCGCAGTATGCACTGAGTACCGAAACCATGGCTCCCAATAATGCTGCCTTAGAGGCCCAGTACGATGCCCTTTTCGGAGACCTCCACGCCAGCGTGGAGCGAATGCGACTTCCGTTAACACAACGCGATCGAATCCGCGACCGATCCCCGTTCCTATGGCTCACTCCTCTCAGGTCTGGCCTCACTATGCTGGACAAGGAGAAGGAGGAGCAGCGAGGCGATTCGAGTCACCCACCTGCGAAACGCCAGCTTGCCGCCCTCATGGACGACAACAAGCGTATGAGGCTTGACACGACTGAGGATTCAACAGTCCCACATGTCAGGCTCAATGGGAAGGAGGTCAATCTCTTCACTTTGCTAGCAGGAGATGAACTTAACCAACACCGGGTAAGTGTCGCTAACCATTTCGCTTGGTTAAGCAGTCATTGCTTGTCATGCATTGTCCGCTCTGAGCCGACTAACATGTCATACATAGGAACGACTCACAGACACAGAGCTCGAAACAGAACCCGTCCTTGGACTCAAGTCAGTCCTGAAGCCGTGGCAACAAACTGGGCAACAGAAACTCCAAATCCTTGCAAAGTCTGTCTTTCAGGGCGGGTTTCTTTGCGACTCAGTGGGCTTGGGCAAGTCTCTTACCTCCTTGATTGCAGCTTTGAAGCTCCGAGCCGAACTGCTTCCCAAGTGTGGTTTTATTCTGGTTGTCTGTAGACCCAGTTGCGTGGCACAGTGGTTTGATGAGATCAGAACGCACTTTGATGAGGTACGTAATTCTAACTATAAATACTCGGCCTACTAACTAACCAATAATAACATTTAGGGCTCTCGACCATCCTGCATCATCCTTGATAGCCATGATATCCCAGTCACAGCCCTCTTGGAATATGACATCGTTATATGCAGCAGCGGCTTTGTTAAAAAGCTACATGAGAACTGGATGGGATATACCAACTTCATTCATTGCATCCACGGTATGGGCCTTAAGACAGCATTGGCCACCTTTGGTCGACGGCTGGAGCGACCATCTCTACCACTACATTCAGTTCTGTACAAGGAGCTGGGAAAGGAGATTCCTGTGTTGATCTTGGACGAAAGCCACGATGCCAAGAATGAAGCTGGCTTGCTCAACCAAGCCATCCGATCGCTACAGTACCGCCACATCTTCCTGCTGACTGGGACTCCCATACCCAATACATGGCGAGACCTCGCTGGACAAACCAGGCTACTCCCAGGTGGCGGGTTATTCAAAAGTTCAGAGCACTTCCTCGAGGTTTTTCAAGGCAGTACTCAAGGTCAACCATCGGACGCCAGGCGGAAGCTATACACAGCTCTTTACCAATGCCTGATTGTGGGTAGGCCGAAATCGCTGTTGCAGTTGCCCCCTCCACAGGAGCACATGGTTCCAGTCCATCTGGAGGATCGTGTGACCATATTGTACATCGACTATCTAACTGCCCGTCACAAAAGATACTTGCGAGACAGCAGGAGGCCCGGAGCGCATGATGAAAATGCAAGAATGCTTTTTCAGAAAGCCATGGCACTGGGGATGCAGGCCCAGAGGTTGGCTGGCTGCACCATTCTCCTCACGGCGACTGACATTGGGGCCGAACATCACGATCCGCATGCGAAGATTTTGCCCACAATCGAAGAGGCTTTTGAGGCGTACAAACGCTCTACAAAACTCATCCACCCCAACACCAAGCTCGACGAGATGGAAGACGAGGAATTTGAGTACTTCAGAGCGTTCTTTGAAGACTTAAGCACGAGTCCTGCATCATCCGCTCCGCAACATGGAAGCCAGCCCGGTAGCGATGAGGAAGGTCAAGCGATTGAGGAAGCCGCTTTGTTAAATCATGAAACGGACACACAACCACGGTACTCCGATCCCAACTTTGAGTATCATGACGATGCCCAGGATGCCGATTGGCAGCCTCAAGATCATGTAGCAGGTTTTGAAACAGAAGAAGAAGACGATGGCGGTGACGCCGGAGCAGCGGACAGTGCAGAACACTCAGGGAACAAGCCACAACGCGAGAAACGAGCCAATCCAAAGTTCATCGAACGGTGGCTTGGAAGACTGGAGACTGAGCCAGATACGAAGATCTTCGAACCTCGAGTCCGGGCGATCATCAACACCATAAAACAGATCCGTCAAAGGTCCCAAGATGACAAGGTCATCGTCGTTTCGGGAATGGTGATGATGCTTGACGTGGTGCATGAAGGCCTGCGTCGAGAAGCCCGAGTCAACCCCAGTATGAAATTCGACATTGGCGAATTTAATGGGACGACGAAGCCTGAACGGAGAACCGAGGTTATCCGAGAGTTTAACCGCCAAAACAGCCTCATGCGAGTGCTGTTGCTAAGTGCCGTTGCTGGAGGTACGGGATTGAACCTTGCTGGCGGGTGCCATGTGATCCTATGCGAGCCTTGGTGGACGCCAGGTCTCGTAGAACAGGTCATTGGCAGGGCAAACCGGATGCCCCAACAGAAACAGGTGCAGGTCTACAAGGTAACCGCGGCGATGTCAAGCATTGATACGCTGATACAAGAGAAATTGGCCAAGAAGCAGGAGTTCATCGACCAGACTGTTCCGTTCTTTATTCGCCATGACGCGACTCCCTGCATCCCCCTTGCGCTGCCCAGTCAGGAAGATTTGGATTCGGAGGTTAGGAAGGAAACAGAGTAAGGGGTTTGGGGATGGCCTTGTGGTGGAAATGGATGATATCTTGGGGATGGGATGGATATGGTTTAAGGGGTTCATTTGGCGAGATGTCTCATATCCTAGGCCTCTATTGCTCTATGTACATTTTGGGGATCATCAATGAGGAGCGCAGAGTGCACTGCCTCCCAAACAAGTCATTATTAGAAGGTCAGTACAGCCTGCTAGTCCCAAATGAAGATGTTCCCAAATGTCAACCTGTGAGAACAGTCCTTTTGGAGTCGCTGGCCCGCTGGAGAACCTCACATTGGAGGCCAGTCCGAGTCAGTTTGTTGGAGATTTTGTATAATAGCCCGCAGCTCCGAAGAATCATCTTGACCACGTTGTCTTTGTGGAAGCACAAGGGTGAATGGCCGATCATGTATGCAGCTCAGCGTAGAGTTACACAAGGTTCAAACAATCGACATGGATGGAAAGCAATCACCAAGAACTGCTTCATGAGAACCGGCATGAATCCTATTGTATCTGATTGGTCAAGGGGAGTTGGGGACATCATCACACACACTTGACACGTCGTCACGTCCCTGAACGATCCATGGATGAAATGGCATGGATGGAACATTTAGGCGGCGACAGCGCTAATCCCAGTCTGTACTTGAACAGACCCACTACAGGTAGAACCACTTCCGGAGCTCTTGGGTGATGGCCTTGGCGCAGAGCCACCTCATCCCTCCCCCAATCGCCCAGCCAAAGCCAGAGCCAGAACGAGCCCAGCCCAGCCCAGTCCGCCAGCCCCATTCAACGTCATCCTATCCCATTCATATCCGCCGACACCGCCGCCGCGACGCCTTTTCGCCCTCCATCGACTCCGCCTGTGAATGGCGTAGAATGGCTGCTACCGTCTACATCGCACTCTCTTGATCCCTCTGATGCACTGATTCAACCATCGCCTCGCTACATTCTTAACGTCTGGAGCTTGCCACGACCCGACCTCTTTCTCCAGGCTCCAGCATAAAGACACCTCAGCTTGCGAAACACTGCACGTCTCCAGCTGTCTGCGCGATTGCAGAGACAAACAGTCGCCATGTGGAACGACGAAGACAACAATCCATACGGCACTAGCTTTGACCGCCGGGATTCGCAATCGTCGTCTGTCAACCCGGCTTCCCCGACCACTCGTGATTGTGAGTATCTTCATACCCGTATCTCCTGCGCTGTCGCCTGTGACACAAGATGGGATATATCGTTCTCGTGGATGGGGAGAGCATGACTGACGCGTACATCGTGGTAGACCATAATTTCGAGCCTCCCCACACGCCAACTTCTGGCAGCGACGACGAGCAACATGGCCAATTTACCCATGGGGGAGCTCAACCCGATAGTGACGAAGAGGTCTCGAGGGATGATGCCGGACCCCGGCGCAAGCCTGGCGGCTACGACAGTCGAATCGAGCAGATCCTCTACGAGAACCCTGACCAGTCTATCTTGATCACCGAAGCAGGCAAGAGCCTTGAGAGTGGTGGCAGGTATATCGTATATACTATTCGCACCGGCGTATGCTCCCACTTGATCCGCTCCCGCGCACCGCTTTTGCTAACTTTCACTTCAAGGACCTGGAAGTGCGACGTCGATATTCGGAATTCGCCTCCCTGCGCGATGCCTTGACTCGTCTACATCCTACCCTCATTGTCCCCCCCATCCCCGAGAAGCACACAATGGCCGACTATGCCGCGAACCCAACAAATGCGAAGCAAGACCAGCAGATTATCGATCTGCGAAAGCGCATGCTTGCGGTCTTCCTGAACCGTTGCCGCCGGATGGACGCCATTAGAACTGACGGAGTCTGGTGGAGATTCCTCGATCCTAACGCCAGCTGGGTATGTTGAGGCCTCCATCGCTCGGCCATCGTTACTAACATTAGAGCAGAATGAGGTTTTGCACTCACATCCCGTAGCATCCATCCCCAAGTCAGTCCTAAAGGCGCCCCCGCTCGATACTGCGAACCCAACTGCCGCCCATAACTTTCTACCCGTTCCAGCGGCATCGGCAAAGCTCAAGACGGTGGCTGGCGCCAACCACGACAACAGCTCTGGCCATATTCAAGCGGGACCTCATGCTTTTGGTCGATTCCCGCCTGAGGCGCATAACCTGAGCGAGCAGGAGCTGGACCCCTACTTCATCTCATATGAGTCGTCGATCAAAGAGCTCGAGCAGCTCCTAACTGGCCCCATGGAGAAGGTCAATCGTCGAACCCTAAGCCATCTTTCATCACTAGCAGCCGATCTTTGCGAGCTCGGGTCCGTTTACAATGCATTCGCCGTTTCGGAGCAGGCTCCGTCTCTTGGACCAGCCATCGAGCGAGTTGGTCAGGCCGCTGACCTCTCGTACATTGCGACAGAGGAGCTTTCAGGGTCTCTCGGCGCCAGCTTTGCAGAGCCGATGCGAGAGAATGCGCAGTTTGCGGGTGTCGTCCGGAGTGTGTTGAAATATCGCGTGCTCAAGCGCGTCCAGCAGGATCTTACCACCGAGGAGTTGAACAAGAAGAGGGCACTGCTTGACCAGCTAGAGCGGAGCGAAGCCGAGGCCCGACGAATTGAAAACTACCTATCGAGCAGCCAGCAAATCTCTCCACCGCCAAAGCGATCGACGAGTCTTAAGGAGCCCGCCTCTTACCAGCGACGAGATGGTGGCCAAGAAGACACAGAGTCTATCGATTCCGACTTTCCTCCAACTCACGGCGATTTCCCATCATCTGCACCCTCGGCAAGTCAGGGGCTGCCAGAGAGGAGCACCAGTGTGCCTTCTCACAAGAAGATGCCGAGCGGGAACTCAATAACGAACAAGATCTTTGGGCCCATCCGCCACGCAGTTCAGGGAGTTGTCGACGTCGACCCGGAGCGAACACGACGCGATTTGATCGGCAAGACAAGGGAGAGCATTGGTCAATTAGAGCAGGCTCAAGTTGCTTCGGAGCGCGATGTCAAGGAGGCCAGCGCTAGTGTTTTGCAAGACCTTAAGCGGTTCCAGAAGGACAAAGAGGAGGATTTGCGGCGGTACATGGTAAGTTTTATCTGCATATGAAGCAAGATAGAGACAAGAACTGACGCTCAATAGCTCGCTTATGCGCAAAGCCAGATCGAATGGGCAAAGAAGAGCAAGCAGCAATGGGAAGAAGCTCGGGCAGAGGTGGAGAAGATCGAGGAGTCATGAGGAGATTGCCTCGTTATTGATAGTCGATGGAATAGCTTCAAAGGTGTCAAGAATGGGAGGAGGCAAAAGGACCTCGGACTAATTCGCGTGGACGATTCTTTTCACGATGGCGTTTATCAGGGGGTGTTGCGTGTAACGTAGACGGCTCTTGACCTTGAACAGGGCCCAACAGGTCGCCATTGGGCGGGCCATCTTGGGTAGAGCTGCATTCTATTGCCACATCCAGCAAGAGTTGTGTTGAGAGAACCTCAGTATTTCCTAGTTGGCGTTGAGAGATGGTGATCGGTTGAAGTGCTATCCATGGGTATTCCGATGACCAACCGCAAGAAGGACTATTCTGACCCAGGACAACATTGCGCAACTTCGAACTAACAAAACAACACAGGCTTCATTTGACTCTAGGCTATAGCAGCATCTCTAGGTGACCTTTGAAGTGATTGATGGTCTGTGGTCTACAGCCAGCAGCTCATGTGGATCCCAAAGGAGGCCTTGAATGCACCTCTAGAGGTGGGGAGCTACCTCCACGTGGCAGGCCAATGAGGGGCCGGCCCTTATCGATAGAAACACTCTGGTTTGCGACTCAGTTGCCTGCCAGTCGCAAGCTCATCATCATGTTGAACCCTCCATTAACAAAGACTCTTGACCATAAAAACACGTCTCTTAAGCGCCGCCCTTGAACAGTACTCGAAATCACGATACAATTCCACTCACATCACACATGGATATCATCGAAATCACGCTCAACTCAACATGAATCAACAAGATGGACCCATCACCTCCATCGCCGAGCCCGGCATCAAGGCCACCTTTGAGATGCGCAAAGAGCTGCGAAGCAAAGTCTCGGCCTTGTTGGAGAGAAACTCGATGAGCTTTCCGGGCGCGCAACCTGTGAGCTTTGCCAGACAGCATCTAGACGAACTCACCAGACAAGAGTGAGCACCCAACTCTAAAGCTGGGCCGAGACGCGCCTCACGACGGTTACTGACCCAGTGGCGTTTAGTTACTACGTCTGCGAAAAGTCGGACGGCATCCGATATCTCCTCTACTCACACATTGATAACAACAATCAAGAGGCGCACTATCTGATCGATCGCAAGAACGACTACTGGTTCATCCCCAACCGAAATCTTCACTTCCCCCTCGAGAACGACCAAAGCGCATTCCACACTTCTACACTGGTCGATGGCGAGCTGGTCTGGGACAGTCTTCCTAGCGGAAAGAAGGAGCCCAGATTCCTCGTCTTTGACTGCCTGGCCATGGATGGGAACAAGCTTATGGATCGAACCCTCGACAAACGGCTGGCCTACTTCAAAGAGCGACTATACACGCCTTACAAAAGGTTGTTTCAGGACTTTCCCGATGAGCTCCAGTTTCAGCCCTTCTACGTCGAGATGAAGCCCTTCCAGCTGGCCTACGGAATCGAGATGATGTTCAAGCAGGTCTTGCCCAGCCTCAAGCACGGAAACGATGGCCTCATCTTTACCTGCCGCAACACACCTTACAAGAACGGCACCGACCCTCACATCCTCAAGTGGAAGCCCCCAGAGGAGAACACGGTCGACTTTCGTCTGCGTCTGACGTTTCCCCTGGTGGAGCCTGATGAGGAGGAGCGCAGCGAGGGCATCACCGAGCCGTTTATCGACTACGACAGCGTCCCCAAGTCTGACCTATGGGTCTACCTCGGCGACAGCGGAGAACGATATGAGCGCTTCGCCCCGGTGTACATCACCGAAGAAGAGTGGGAAATTCTCAAGAGCCTGGGTGACCCTCTGAACAACCGAGTCGTCGAGTGCAACCTCGATGACCAAGGACGGTGGCGCATCGTTCGCTTCCGTGATGACAAGAGCGAAGCCAATCACACAAGTACGGTTAAGAGCGTCTTGGAGAGCATCAACGATCGCGTCACGGAGCAAGACCTGTACAAGGCTGCAGGCCGGATACGGGACAATTGGAAGGCCCGCGCCGCTCGGGAATCCCGATGAGGCATCAAAAACGACTCGAGAAGCGCAAGGCTCGCTGGTGACCTCAATGAGAGCTTGCATCAGGCCAATCTGCATTCCTCTAGAGTATTGGATTTTGGAGGTAGGGAACCGGGCACCTAAGATGTTTGGTCGAGAGAGCAGAGTGATAGGGATGGCGTCCGCAAATGTTGGTTTTCAAGGCTAGGGCGAGGCGTTGGACAAGGTAATTGGGATAGGGACTAGTATTGTTTCATCGATTCCGCATTGTGTTTCCAATACAAATCGAATTTACATTTCTCATCTTTGCTTTGCTTTGCTGCAATGTCATCGATCATGCTACACTAGGATGATGTTCAAATGCCACATTCACTTCACTTTGAGAACTTGATGGGATGGGACATGGTCAAAGTGATGCCGCATTATTTAGACTTGATAAAATCTATACCTAGCACCCAGCCTCCTCTCATTACCTAGGTATGCGGCGTAGAACAAGCCAAAAACGAACCGACAGATCCCCTGATTTTAATTTCCAGCTTCGATGCCAAATCCGACCGATGAAACTCCAAAATCCTAGAGTGATCCATCCCCTTTTACATTCATACAAGTGTCGTTTCCGCCATGGCGCACCAGTTGCGAGGCTAACCCAGCAACAAACACCTCGGGAGAGTCTAGAGGAAGAACATGATGGTCGCAATCAGCATGATGGCACAGCCCAGGTTGGAAGTGCCGTTGCTGCCACCGAAGCCACGCGGCTCGGGCTTCTTGGTCGCACCCGAGACGATGACGGGCGTGACAGCGGTAGGAATGACGGTGACAGTGCCAGAAGGACCAGCCACCATGGTGTTGTTGGCGGTGGGGTAGGGAGGCATTTGAACCTGGACCGTCTTGGTAGAGGTGGAAGCCTCGCCGCTTGTCTCGAAAACGACCTCAGTGAAGGTGCTTGTGGGGGAGATAAAGGAGACGGCAGGGGATTCCTGGATGAGATCCGTGACAGTGATTGTGACAATCGACTTGTGAGTAGTGAGAGTCTTCTGAACCGTGGTCAGCTCTGTAACTGTGCTCATATCCTCCGCGGGAGGGAAGAGGTCCGTGACAGTGATGACAGTGTGGAAGCTTCCAGTGACAGAGAAGCTCGGGTCGACCTGAGTGACGGTGGAGGGTTCGCCCGAGACGGTAGCATCGGGGAGGCCACTGGTGAGGGACCAGTTGGTCTGGACATCAGCCACAGTAGAGGGGTTACCCGACACTGTGGCATCAGGAAGACCAGGGGAGACAGAGAAATCAGTCTCAACGTTGGTGACGGTGTCAGGGCTTCCAGAAACTGTAGCATCAGGGAGGCCGCTGGTGAAGGAAAGCTCAGTCTGGACGTCGGTGACGGTGGAGGGGTCGCCGATCACGGTCGCCTCAGGGAGGGCAGCAGACGTGGCCGTGAAGTCCTCACTGGGAATAGGAATCACAGTGACAGTGAAGCTCTCAGTCATGGTGACGACCTCGATCTCGCAAACCTCGGCGGAGCTCTCGATGGTGGCAACAGAGATGGAGACATGGACCTCCTCAGGGACGGTAACATAGGTGGTGCCAGTGACAGTCTCAACCTTGGTAAAGACGTTGGGGGCGCGGCTGGTGGCGTAGAGAGTGGAGAGTTCAGT
This sequence comes from Fusarium vanettenii 77-13-4, assembly GCF_000151355.1. NCBI lineage: Eukaryota > Fungi > Ascomycota > Sordariomycetes > Hypocreales > Nectriaceae > Fusarium > Fusarium vanettenii. Next base: position 2,102,793 of record NW_003315879.1, on the reverse strand, counting down.
CTTGGTCTCGGTCATTGTCCTAGATTCGACGTTAGAGCTGAGTGATGTCCAAGTGTTGGAGTGTCTGCTGCTTACGAAATGGGGTACACGGTACCATCACCATCATCACGACGAACAACGACGTGCTCGTCTCCATGGGCCTTAGCCTCAGCCATCAGCGCGCCATCATACGCTCGAATCTCCTGCTGGGCTATTTTTACGTCAGTGATCTCTATCAATGGGAGTGTTGAGGGCGAGAGGACTCACTGTAGTGGGAGGCGAGAACACCCATACCAAACATGACCGCGAGGAGGCAAACAAGAAGAACGAAGCCAACGAGAAGCTTCTTGACGGGGAGAAGACCATTGAGCTTGTCGAATTTGGACACTCGGGGAGTCTCCTCGCCCTTCTCGGTATCGATAACAGTTGCCACTGGGCAAGGGGTCAGTTGGAGCGAGCGCAAGAGATGAGAACGACGACATACTTGGATCGGTGCGATAGCTGAATACAGGTGGTAACGAGCGTTACTGCTGCGACGGTCAGAAAGGTATTTCCGCTCATTTCATGACGTGCCGTGATGTTTTCTTGGTGTGCCTGCGATGTTTCTCTGGGCGGGCAGCCCCGAGGCGCAGACGGAGGAGATGAGGATGATCAAGAGGTAGGAAAGCGCAGATGAGCACATACCTATTGGCTAGAAAGCATGAAGCGTCTGTTGGCTTAAAGATCAGCGAGGATCAGGCGTTGGAGTAACGAGGGCGGTGGTGAAGCGAGGTGAAAATGAGCGATGGAGGAAGGAAAGAAATAGAGCGAGGGAAGGAGCTGTGGTGGTGATTCAAGTGCAGATAAACAAAGGCGATGGGCGTTTGCTCAGGCAACAAGGAAAATAATGAAAGATTAGGGCAGTGATTCATCGAGAGGGCTATAAATAAGGGCAAGAGCTGGAAAATATTGCTGTCGGCCGGTTGGCAGCTGGCGGCCAGTGTCAGGGCCGGCAGATGTGAGCCAGATGTTGAGGGGCATCGTCGCCGTAGACGGGTGCCCCAAAAGAGGGGCAAATAAAGGGAAGTATAGGTTCCTGTAAATACTCTTGATGCTAGAGGCTCAGATCGATAGAGATTCGAGGGTCTAGGGCGAGATAAATATGAGAACCCGGACTTACACTGGATGCTATTGCAGTCAATGTGGTAAGTTCTCGTCGTCACTTGGCAGCAACAGCTTATCAACCGACGACAGGGAGATAAAGTGAACGACTAGAGTCAAGATACCGTAAATGGAAGAGGAGGAAACGGGAGAAATACGTGCTCTCTTCAAGAGGAGGAACGGTTCAACTTGTACTTGGCGGCCAGTCAGCCAGGACACTCCAGCAGACCAGACAAACGCAACACCATATACCACCTCCACCGACGGGAAATGTCCCCTTTCATAGGCGAGCACAAGGCAGATGCAGCACATGGCTCCGTCCTTTCCATCTCGGGGCAGAGAAATGATTCGACCGACGGCAAACGACGCGGCCAAACTTGTGCCACAAGAGATCTTGTCCCAAATTGCGCCTCCCATGCCGAAACTGTCGGAGGGGGAGGGAGAAAGTTCCAGGGCCGAGTTACAGAAAGGAGAGGCTGTGTGTCCGTGTCGGCCGGCGGTGAAATGAGGCAAACATGATCTTGGTGGTACGTCAACGGTCGTGATGGGACGAGTCGAGTATCACCATGTCTCCACGACACATGTATCTGTTGTGTATGTGCGTGTCTCCGTGGTCATTGATACTCAGGAGAAGCAGCTTGAAGATTGCTAGGTCGAGGAGGGAGTTCTCTTGGATGTGCAAAGTATGACTGGCTCCTTTTGCACATCAAGTGGCCTCCCAGGTCCGCAATGTTGGCTACATTGGGTGCTTTACTCTTGGATGAACGGTTACGTTGGCTTTGTCACCCATTCATCGACAAGATGGTTTATTGTAGTTTGAGGGTCCAATGTCAACGCCACCTGCAGAATGACACTTGGTGGTTGATACTTGCATTGGCAGTTGTCATCTCGATGCAGCGAATCTCGGCACTCAACGTTGTTAGTTGCATTGCAGCTATGTTTGACATGCAGCCAAATGCACATATATAAAAACGGCACCTTAAAATTAAAGGATTAAAAGACACCAAATGTTGCCAGATAGCGGCCCAAGCCTGGTCCTTTCCTCGTCGCAATGCATCAGCGTTTTGGTGGGCGACTGTCACAGATAAATGACCGACGTCCAAGTATTCGGAGAATGCAACTAGCCACTGTTTCAGGTAAAGGCTTGAAGCGAGTATTCTCGAATCCTTCCAGATGCCATTTACAAAGGGTGCATATTGACTGACCCAGGAATGACGTGGATGATGGCCAGTTGAGAGATGAGAACAGCTCTTGATAAGGTTGACATGCAATTATCCAACAAATGGATCAGCTCGACAAAGGACCTTGTTGGCGGGATCCACTAAAAATGCGCCAGCATGCCCAGGACAGCTCCAGGCGGCAAACGGGAACGGGAGCTGGTCCGCGCCATTAGCCGTAGCTGCATTTGGGCGCTGCTGCTAAGGTCAGGTCGCGCGTCGCGCACGGGCGTCCACGGGTGCTGCCATGCGTGCACCTGGTTTTGCGCGGCGTATACTAAACTACCACGCGCACGTAGGAACAACCCAGAGGAGAGTAGAGTAACAGGAGGCAATGCGACTGCAGATAGGCCCGCGCTTCAACCATTTTATCTACCTAGCTTTCCGTGACCTAAGAGATCACAGCCGTAACATATCTAGCCTAGGTTAAAACATAGCAACATGAGTCCCCTCCATATGACTGGCCCTGACTGCTTGAATGATCCCAATGCACAATGCGCTTATCATGAAGTCGTGACGTCGTCTGGGTGGATTTGTTGACTACCTCGCAGAATAGAACCAGGTCCGTTCACATCAGCCCACGGGGGAATGCAGATGAGTGCTTTGTCCCAACCAGCGTCTCGCGGCGGACTAGCATTGGACCTGAGCTTGATCTTGTGCCAATGTGATAGATGGGAAAGTTGTCAAAGATGACGAGCTGTTCCAGCCGAGGAGCATGTTCGAACATGAGACGAATCAAGGTGGAATACCAGTCATCAACCTCCTCTTCGGAAATTTCACGAGGACCCTCTTCAACAAAGGCTGCAGCGAAGTCTTTGCGAATGACTCTGCCATGGAACCGCGTTCGTCGGAGATCAAAGGCGAGTCTTTTGAGTCTAGAAGACTGTACTCTCTGGGCCAGAGTCTCTGCCTTGGAGAGCTAGGTACGGTTAGCTAAATTCACATGGAGCGGATACAGCGCCAGGCACCGCTGGCAGGATGAGAAAATACGTACAATCCCTCGACGATCTCTCGAAACGCCTCTGATGGTGTATGGCTTTTCAGACAGGATGAGCCACTGGAGATAAGGGAAATCTTCGATGATGCTGTCGAGCACATCTACGTCGAAGGTAGGTGTGCATTTGTGGTATGCTGACTTTGGGTGGTCGTGGTACAAATGCAACTTGTGGAGTTGGCGTGAAGGGGGATTATGCGGATCATCTCCCGTCCGATCTCTGTACTTTCTCTTTACCGCGTCATACTCGCGAGAGCCATACCACTTATACAGGTGTATGGCTTTGAGGACCTTGGCGTCACAGTGGTCCAAAACGGCCGAGAAGACTCCTGGCGGGAGATTGTAGTTGTCTTCCCACGGTTGTGGCGGGGGAAGGCGGACGCCTACCGGCCGGATGTCGATCGCTGGGGGGCCGTCAACGGAGGGGGCATTCAGCCTGAGTGTGTGTATGATGTCCCATCTTCTCGTCGGTCCCAGTTGCACACTGAACGAGAGAGATTGCTGGGCAGAGAATCCCTCGAGATCCAAGGTGAGGTTTTGGAGGGCAGTCATTCGAGTTAGCGCATCGACGATTCGCGAGACCAGATGTTCGTCCTCTTCATCGTTGGCAAGAGGATAATCTCCCGCCATCGACGAGTCCAGGTGAGTATACCTCAGATTGATGGTAGCAACACTGGATAGATTATTAGCAATGTCGCATCCTGCGCGATGAAACAAGACCTACCGAATATGCTGGCGGATTTGATTCATGTTGGTATTCGTCTTGAGAAGCAGAAACGCTCTGAGCTTGCAAGAAAGGTATCCTTGCGTGTCATCGAAGCGGATTTCTTCGAAGTTGCTCTGCGCAAAAGCATCGTAATACCTCTTGGAGGCTCGTGTGAGGCTATCTAGAGAAGCGCCATCAGTGAAGCCTGCGATCGCATTATAGCAATCCTGTGGGAGCTCGTGGAAAGTGAGTTTGCGCTTTGCCATGGCGTAGCATGTGCGATGCCGAGTGTAAGGTTGATAGAAGGCAAAGAGAAGAGTGATGTTGAGGCGCCTCTTTTTTTTTTTTTGGCAGAGGAAAAGGCAGCCAGTTGTTGACAGTGAATCATTGCCACTCACTGCATAACGAGTCAACACACATCACAAGCATTGACCACCGCCTATTTTCATAGAGAAAATGTACGTTCAGAGAGCATGTGTAAACATTGCCACGGTGTTTGATCACATGTGTAATATTTGGACAATGCATCACCATTTGCCTTCCACTCCTCATTCTTCTAGTCGTTAAGTGACTCTCTCCCCCTCCCTTCTACGCTCTGTGTCGCATTATCCATTCGTGAGACGTCATCCAAAACATCACCAGCGACTCAAGTCACGGGTTGCCTGTACCTCACACAACCTCATTCGACTCTCTACATATATCTCATATGTTTACGCGATGCCGCCTGTCTGGGGAAAAAAGTACTTGATGGAGCTAGGGCTTGAGTCCTGGGAACAACTCGAGAAGCTCGCTAAGCAGAAACTTAAGCAAGATGATAGGGATTGGGAGGCAAAAGTGGCTCACGAATTGAGCCAAGAATCAACGCAAGAAGCTACAACACAACGCCATGTAGCGGTAAGTTAACTCTGGCAGGTATCACGAATGATTCTTATCTAATGCTTACCTTTAGCGACGAAAAGCCAAGGGAAAGGTAATCAGCTACAATGAGGAGATACCTACTCCCCCTCGCCCTAGGAGAATCATCAAGATCAAGGTAGGTATCCTTCTTAGCTTACAATTGCATTATGCACTCTAACACTACCTCCCTACATAGGTTCCAAAGAGATCTCACAATGAGGCCCAGCAAGAACACCACCAAGCTCCTGGACCAGCCAGCGCCGGTGACGAGCAAGATTCCGATGGCATGTCTGTACGTTCTATTGACGACGAACTACCCAATGCCGAGGATCTCGAGTTTCTTGACGACGAGGGCAACGAACCTGAGCCTACAGGATCTGAAGCCTCTTTCGCATCCGGCTCTGAAGATATCCCAATGTCCGACACGTCTGACTCCGACACCTCCTCTCCAGAAGCCACTCCCGACAGAGACCTTGGCATCGATTTAGACTCCGATTAAGACATCATGATGGCCCCCGTCAGGAACCCCTTTTCTGCCCACCTAAGTAGGTAGGTAGACCAAATATGCTGCAAGCGCACCTTCCTTTCGTAATGCTGCTTCCCGTGACCTGGCCCTGTCGATGTCTTCAGCGCAGTCAGCGCGCTGAGCCGGTTCACTCCTTCCCGTCCTCATTTCTCCTGTGGGAGGAAGGTGCTCCCAGGCACCTGTCCGACAAAGGTCTTCACAATGTCTTCTCTGCGTCTACTCCTCCATTTGTCCCTCTGGTTTTTGTTTTGAGAAGAGTCTCATCTCTCCAACACACTTCCAGGAGGTCATTCGTACTCCATGCATGATACGATGGATTCTGACTACAACTCCTCCGACCTGGAGCCCGATGAGCCCGCCCCAGATCCCTTCGCTACCGCGGGCCAAGCATCTCTGGATTCCATGCTTCGCTCCGCGCAGGAAGATCGAAAGACATCTAAGCTCAAGAAGAAGTCATTGACTCTGCAGTCCGGCGCGCCCAGTACGGCTGTCATTCAGACACTATGGCAGAGAAGATTCGAATTCTTTCGTGAAAACACTCTTCGTAACAGGTACGTTAACTCCTCTGATCACTGTCGCATAATGCACATCTGACACTATACCCCTAGGGCCCAACAAGTTCCAAACATTGATGACCTTGAGCGTTTTATTACGACTATACCTCATCACATGAAGTCCATCAACCCCAACAAGAGCGCCATCGCGTACAGCACCATGACCAGCGCACTCCTCTGTATCGTCAAATACTCTGTATTCACGTACCCTTCATTTCGTCTCGATGCCCATGGTCGGTCTAGACTTGGTATGTCCCCTTGTTAGACAAATGCGTTCAAACACTAACGGAGTATTCGCATAGACTCTGCCTTGAAACAGATGCTTAAAGATGGGATTCTCACCAAGGAGCGGGGTCGCAGCGAGAAGATGTGGATCACATGGGACATCATACGCAAAATGAATGTTGCCCTCCTGTGTGATTCGATTCAGAATGGCGCCTTCTCCTGGGACAGTACCATCTACAGTGTGCTCTTTCTTTCTCTGCAGTCTGCGCTGGGCTGCCGAGTAGGTGAAATCATGCGGTCGAAGTGTTATGACAATACAGCTTGCCTTCTGTACAAGGACATCAAGATCAAAATGGTGAAGGACGGCGGTCAGGACAGGCTTCGGGCTCTTATCACGCTGAGAGCTTTGAAGGGATACAAGTAAGTTCCCAATATCTGACTGATAGCGAGCTGTGTTGATTAGTTTTGCGCCAGACTCGACCCCCAGAAGAATCAGATTGTCGAGATTGCCGAAGTCATGGATCCAAACCTTAACGTCTGCTGTGTCATCAAGCTCCTGATGATTTGGGCCATGCGTATCGGCGCTGTTTCACATTCGAGCTGGGAAGATCTCATCGACGCTCTCCGAAGAACCCCATCCTCCACTCTGTCCTGGACCCGTCCTGATTTTCCAGTCTTCTGTGCGAAGGAGAGCGGGGGCGTCAAACAATTCGATTGGGAAAAACCTGCTGGCACCAATGTGGGCCAACTGATCCTATCTCACGGCGCCCAGCGGATGGGACTTCTTGCTCAGCCCGTCACTCATGATATTCGCAGAGGATCTGCAAGAGAAGCTGCCCATTTGCCATCGCTGCCCGGCACCAACATGGAAAATGCTCGGCTTATTCTCCAGCACTCTGCAAGTTCCAAAGACCGTGGAATCACGCAAGAATATGTTGGCCACGTCGGTACAGATGTCTGGGGGGCGCGACTTCAAACATCCCCCAATACGTTGCCTGGCGCGGGAATCCAACTTGACGTTGCCATTGAAGGATACAAGAAGACTACGAGACGCTCAGCTGCTGCTATCGAAGAAGTTTGTGCTCGTCACTCGCTCGATCCCACAACCAACTCTGGCAGACGGGCGGCTTCCAAGCGCGCTGCTAACGATGACTGGAGTAATTGGATCGCCGACAAAAGAGCCCGTCACGACGAGCCCATCTCATCTTCTCACCCCGAGGATTCGCATTTGGTGGTGCAAGAGAACCCTGTCGAGAAGCAGGCATCTGACCACAATATCAACGGCAGTCTGGCTGCCGAGAGTGAGGAGCGGATAAAGCACCAGCAACCCGTTCAGCCGTGCCCCTCGCTCTCTACCGACTCGCTAGAGGATATTCTAGATGACGATACGCCGATTGACCCAGCCCTTCGGAGCCTTCATGACGCACTCTTCGATGCGGATATCCCAGCCAACGAGAAGCTCCTTGCGCACGTCTCTTTGTCAAATCCTGCAGATGATACCCTGCCAGCCAATTGCAGCACCATCGTGTCCGATTCTGCGACCTTTGTCAGATTCTTCTCCCGTATCAACGTCATGAAGGTCGACCCACGAAGCTTCGAGAATTATAGCCAGCGTCGCTCCTTTACAGGCCACACTTCCCGTGACGAAGCATCCCAGTTTCGGTATTCTTGCCCTAATGCCCATCTTGGGTGTGACAAGACATTCAAATTCTCTTTTCATGCCGCTGCGCACTATGCGACATGTACCATCACATCAGTTCAAGCATCTCTCGCTAAAAAAGCTTTGCAGACTTTCGCCTGTTCTGAATGCGGTACTACCTTCAAGGATCAGAAGCATTTACGCAGCCACATGAACAATCAGCACTTCTTTGTCCCAAGGAAATGTGGACGCGACGGCTGCACTTCTCAGGAGATTTTCAACTCAAAACGTGCTCTAGACAATCACGCTATAGAAACCCACACCTATAGCAACTGGCCTACGCGTACCTGCCCTGTGGTAACCTGTGAAAAAGCATCATATACTTTTCAAACGCCATGGAGCCTGAAGAAACATCTAAGAAAACTCCACGGTTTCTCTGATTCACAAGTTGCCCAGTACATGCCACCTCGGATTCCTCGAGATGCACCTTTCTTGCCTCAGCGGTGCTCACACCCCGACTGTACGTACCCTGTCATTTTCAACTCGCGGGCAAAGTATCGAGAACACGCAGTAAACGAACACGGTGCCTACGGAGAGTATTATCTGCTCCTGGAGCAGAATTGACTCCCATAACTCGTGCTTTGGCAGGAACAGAATCGGATGGATTTTTTGTCACCAAGTACATGTTTAATATGTCATGTAGGGCCGGCCCAGTTACACATTTTGGGACTCTCCGGATGGAGCGGATCATGCAATACGTAGCCACCTAGAGTAACTCAACCTCTGGCAATCTAATCATTTTATCTTACAAACTCACCACATCTAATCTTGGACGTATTCGAGAGAGCATTAGTCCACCATGAAAGGGAGGGAACTGTTGAATTGTGGGCTTATCCTTCCACCTGTGTGTATTGCTTGTCTCCCTCGTTCCTGGATCCCATTTGATAAGATCAGAAGGGGAGGGCCTTATCTTATCTCTTCTGATAAGAGCTGAGATAAGAAATTTAAAACCTGGACCCTTGTCGCTCTTTCTTCTCTTCCACTCATCATCACCACCAATCGCATTTTTTGCGGTTCTCTTCCCCCACAATCCCCCTTGTTGGTACACCATACCTGCCTATCTAATCGTCGCCATGTCCATCAGCCTTCCCGGCATCCAGGGCCGCACCCGCAGTCCTCAATGCGATGAATTCTTTTCAAGCCTTTTTGAGTTCCAAGGAGAGGAACATATCTTCATACTTCAGGTAAGATATATGATTGAGATTCAAGGGCGTTTCTGTTGACTATGATCTAGCGTCAAGGCGAGCCTCGATCGGCGCCATGTCTCGAATGTGCTCGCACAATGAGCCACAGACGCACCTCGCTCGGTCCAGATGGCAATCATGTTTGTCGCTACTACTGTAAGAGTGCGCTGCCATACATTACTGTGATGGCTAATTTCTCTATAGATGGTAGCCGCCGCTGTGCATCCTGCGTTCTGAAGAATAAGGACTGCAATGAGGTAGGTATTGATGAATGTATTAACTAGGCTGTGCTAATCGGAACAGATCATGGATATCAGTCTGCGCCGCGCCGCTATTCGTCTTCAGCCCCTGTTTTTGGACTAGAGAGCCAACGCAGTTGCGCGAGGAACCTCGGACCGTGTAAGTATTGATACACTTGTGGGTATGAATGTATATTAACAGCGTACAGCCTCAAGCCCTTGTTAAGGCTCAATCCAATTTCAAAAAGCTCGATGCGACTAATCACACCATGTCAGACAACCCAGGTGGCATCGCGGAGCTCGAGCGGCGTATTGCTACGCTACAGGAAGAGCTTGAAGCAACCAAGGGACAACTGCAACACACTCAGGTTGAGCTTGGCCGACAGGTGGAACTCGCTGATTCGCAAATCAGCATGCATCTGGACTCATGAGATGGAGGAATGAAGAAGATCATGACTCGAGTGTCTATGAGAAGTAGCTAGAGCAATGGGAACATGACGATCAAGGCTAATAGTTGAGTTCCTACTGGACTGACTAGTACAACGATTGGTGGTTGGTGGGCGCCCTAGGGTATCCTCGACCTCTTTATTTCCCCTCCCTTGCTCCCCGTCTTTCTGAAGCCTCCGGGTACGTGACGCACCATGCGTAGCCAACCTCGACTTAATCTGCTCACCCAACCATTCTGACCCTCTTGACCACCAAAATGACTCTCACAACTCACCTATTAGCAAACATTCTCCAAGATCACGAGCACTGCTCCGTTTCACAGCATCCGCTGTTACCTCTGTCAAACCGCATAATAATTTCCCCCTCCTTGGTGGATACGTCGAGGTGGTAGAGGCCCAGGACCATCATCCGTCATTTGGCTGGGGTCGACGACCCTAGAGCTTGGAGTCAGAGTACGCCAAGTCGGCTCTGAAGCTTTAACTCACCTTTCCCAATGCTTCCTTTTGTCTTCACGACCTCTGTGGTTTCGATACATACTAGCCCGCATCTCTCTGTCCTCATTGACAATCGGCGTCCCTGGCCGAGACATGGACGTGTAAGAGGCCTCACCCAACTCTTCGGGTAGATGAGCTGGCCTAACTCTGGTGTCGAAAGCTGGTCGAATCGACGAAATTGTCGGCAGGGTCTGCCTTACATCTGAATAGATGTCGCTACTCAAGCTGCTGGAGCCCTTCTCTTCCCTGCCTTGGGGCATTGCCGTTAATGGCCATTGCTCATCTCTGACAGGACCACATCCATCAGAAACTGGTCCTGGGATGGGAGCCAATTCATAATCGTCGCTATGGACTGTTGCAACATTGGTATCAGGAGACTCGGGTCTCGGCTCATCCTCTCGATCATGGTCGCTGCTGTGACGAACCTTGTCTGAGCGGCCGCGGCTCCGACGAGATTCTTGGCTCTTGCGAGATACGTGACTATGCTCAGCACGCTGGGACGTAGATAAGCTGCGTCTTGTGTTTTCGCGACCAACTGCTGAGGCAGACCGGGATCTAACAGGAGTTCCCGGAGTCGAGCTTGCTATCGTTGAGGCTCTTCCCACGGGGAGCCCGAAAGCTCGACAGAGCCTCTGACGCCAAGTTGGTTGTCGAGGAGGCAACCCTTCTGATTGAGATGGGGAAGGCGAAGGGTATGAAGACTCAGATGGCGGGCGGCGTTGGGTAGGTCGCCCCCGGGGATTGCGCCGTGGATTTCCTCGTGGACTCCCTTGCTGAATATGAGGAACAGCAACGTAGGTTTGGCGAGGTGGAATTTGTGGTGTTGGATAGATGATTGAAACAGGTTGTAGAGGAGACGTCCCTGGAGGCACTTGAGCTCGTGGAGGCAAGAATGGGGTGCTACCCAGACTATAAAACACCGGCTGGTAGACAACCTGCTGAGACTGGCTTGGATATTGCGGAACGGCGGGTAGTTGTGACATCGAGATGCTCGCAAGACGTGCTCTGCGTCGACGACGACGGCGACGGGCAAGTACGATTTCTTGATGGGCTGAAGTAATCCTGCCAAGGTAGTACATGTAAGCAAGGATGAGAACAATCGAGGTGATGACTATGCTGAAAATGATTCCGCACTGCTCGGCCTCTGTCAAGCATTTCCATCCTGAGCATTCGTTATCGCGGGGACCGAGGGAAGATACATGCTGTGAGGCCGTGACCCATGCCCCGCCGGTTGGAGGCATTGTTGCTGCAAATACAGCCTGTTGAGGTAGTTATGGTCGCGATAGGAAAGTGAAGCTGAGAATGTGAAAGCCTTCAACGAACTGTTAGGACATTACGGGTGTGAGGGGAAGCTGTCTTTTGTCGATGTGCGCGAGATGTTGGAAAGGAGGAAGAAATGAAAAAAAAGACGAACGGGGTCGAGAAGAGAGAAGGAAGAAGCTTGAAGCTCTTCATGAAAGCTGCCACTGGCGAACGGTGGTTGCCAGCTGATACCTACTGAGCTCGCTTTGGGGGCATAAACCGTCTGGTACCGACTGTTGCAAGGGAATTGAGACATAAAAGTGCGCCAAAATAGAATCAGAGTACTAAATAATCTATGCTGAGGCGTACTAAGAATACCTTCCGACCCTTCTTGTGATAGCAATCCATTTCAAGCTGCTGTAGTCCTCCACAGCCCGCTGACCACCAACCAAGCTCGGTCAAGGGGGAGGTTTTCGTGGAAGATATATGACCTTAAGAACGTTTAAAAAAAACTAAACTCCTTCTGAGGTTTAGAAAACAAGTTCTTGGGATATTCTACACTGAAGGACGCAAGAACTCCAGATGTTGTGGTTATTCGCAGTTGGAGCAATGAGAGTTGTGCCAAGTATACTTTTCTATATACCTTCGCCAACGTGTCTGTAATCAGTGGCTCTGGAGAAAAAAAATCAAGAAAAAGATCACTGAAAACGGAATTAACAACATATATCAAGATTTTGGCACGATTTGCTACTGTAAAGGTTTGTCCATGTAGAAATGGATGTACGGTTGAAGTTGAAACTAGAGGCAGCGGCGTTGGACAGGGGCTCTTGCCCAGCTGAGTGCCACTGTCCGCTAATGACCAATCAGCGATCCGCCTTCCGCCCCGCAAGTACGTACCGCCACGGAGGTGCAACTCAAGGTTCTCAGTTTCTCTCTCGCTTCAGTTGCGATGCAACAAAACTAACACGACAAACGCCTTGCGCGACCATCATCTTTCCGCCTTCTCGTCGCCGGCGCAGCCTCAAGCCACGCAAATACTCCCTCGACTCCTGCGATTGATTATGCACTCTGATTTCTGAACCGTCCGATGCGCTGATCGTCCCTGAATTCGAGGCGCATTGCTAGCTGCTCCGAGCGACGCGTTCCTCCACCGAAAGCTTTCGCTTCACAACGAACACAGCACCTTTTCATCCTTACACTCCTTCGATAATCATGGCCACGCAACAGAATGGCACCGCGAATGGTGTCAACGGCGACGCCCCTGCTGGCCCAGTCAGCACCCGATTCACAGACATCCCTTCCGCCATCGACATCCCCGTGCAAGGCGACCAAGAGGACGAAGCCGTCGAGATCGATCTCGAGGACCTGGTCGATGATCCCACCGAACTCTGTACCCTTTTCGAAAACGAACGCGCCGCCAAGACATACTGGATGACGGTCGCTCTGGCATATGCCAAACAACACAAGATCGACCATGCCATCGAGATGCTCCTCCGAGGCGGAAGCGCCATCCAGAGCAACAGCACAAACCCGCGTGATAAGGTTAGCATGATCTGCTGTCTGTGCTGGATGTATCTGTGGAAGAGTCGAGAGGCGCCTCGAGTTGCACCCGACGGCACTCGAGTATCCGAAGCCAAGACCAAGGAGTACTACCTCCAGCTCGCGACATCTTCCCTGAACGACGCCGCCCGACTGAACCCATCATTCCCACCCATTTTCCTCGCTAGAGGTGTTCTATTGCTCCTGAGAGCGTCGCTGCAAGCCCCGTCTAAGACCGCTGGTGGTATTGGTTCAGAGAAGCATGAGCTCTTGAAGACTGCCGTCAAGTCTTTTGACGATGCTCTCAGGGTCTCGCAGGGAAAGAATATGCTGGCTTTGATGGGAAAAGCGCGGGCTCTGTTTTCTATGCACAAGTACCCCGACTCGCTTGCGATTTACCAAGATGTTTTGCACAAGATGCCAGATTTGGTTGACCCGGATCCCCGAATTGGCATTGGCTGTTGCTTCTGGCAGCTTGGCTTCAAGGATGACGCGAAGATGGCATGGGAGCGATGCCTGGAGATCAACCCTAATTCTAAGGTGGCCAACATCCTCCTCGGATTGTACTATCTTGACGCCAGCGGCCATGTTCCCGTTAACAGCGACGAATTCCTCAAGCTCTACAAGAAGGCCATGACCGAGTACACGCAAAAGTCCTTCAAGCTCGACAAGGACCTTCCTCTGACCTGCTCTACCTTTGCGAACTACTTCCTTTCGAGAAAGGCATGGGACAATGCCGACAAGCTCGCACACAAGGCCATCCAGTACACGGACGTCAACGCCATTGCTAGTGATGGCTGGTATCTTCTGGCCAGAAAGGAGCATTATAGCGGCAACACCGAGCGTGCCACCGATTACTACCGTCGTGCGGATGATGCGCGAGGAGGGACAGAGACCGGTTACCTTCCCGCCAAGTTTGGAGTCGCGCAGCTGTCAGTCTTGAAGAATGACCTTGGAGAAGCCAAGCTCCGTCTGGAGAAGATGATTCAGCAGTCAAAGAACCATGAGGCCATGATTCTTCTGGGTACTCTGTATGCCGAGGAAGTTTTCGCCAACCAGGTTAGCGACAGCAAGGAAGATAAATCTGCCGAGCTCAAGAAGGCCATCACTCTTCTTGAAGGTGCCCGAAATGCATGGAAGGACCCAAAGAAGACACTGGCGCCAGATGCATCAGTCCTACTGAATCTAGCACGCCTGTACGAGACAGATCACCCTGACAAGGCTCTGCAGTGCTTGCAACAGGTGGAGCAACTTGAGCTGGACCAGGTTCCTCCTTCAGAACGCCCAGAAGATGTAACAGACGAGGCCGAGATCAAGGCTGCTCTTCGCAAGTCTCTGCCTCCTCAACTGCTCAACAACATTGGCTGCTTCCACTCGCAAGCTGAGAAACACGAGCTTGCCAGTGATATGTTTGAGGCTGCTTTGAGCGCTTGCATCAAGATTGGCGAGAAGGATCCTGACATGGATACGGATGCTCTTGTGTCCACTATCAGCTTCAACCTCGCCAGAAGCTACGAGTCACGAGGACTTACGGACAAGGCTGTCGAGGTTTATGAAGGACTTTTGGCTCGCCACGACGACTACACAGATGCTCGCGCACGACTGGCCTACATCAAGCTCAGGAAGAACCCCAATAAAGAAGGCCCTGATGCTGTTGCCAAGTTGTACCAGGAGAACAACACCGACCTCGAGGTTCGTGCCCTCTATGGCTGGTATCTTGGCAGAGTGCACTCAAGGAAACGCCCTTCCAACATCGGCGAGGACCCGGAATTCCGCCATTACAAGCACACTCTTCAAAACTACGACAAGCATGATCGACATGCTCTGGTGGGAATGGGCAACCTGTATCTGATCCAAGCCCGAGAGATGCGCCGCGAGTCTGAATCAGACAAGCAAAAGAGGAGTGCAACGTATGGCAAGGCTGTCGAGTTCTTTGAGAAGGCTCTGTCGCTGGACCCAAAGAACGCATATGCTGCACAGGGTATCGCCATTGCCCTCGTGGAGGACAAGAAGGACTACAAGTCCGCACTCGGCATCTTTAACAAGGTTCGGGAAACCCTTAGGGATTCGCATCTATATGTCAACTTGGGCCACATCTATGCCGAGCTGAGGCAGTACTCCAAGGCTATCGAGCACTACGAGATCGCCCTCTCGCGAGATGGCAAAGCTAATGACCCTGTGATCCTTGCTTGCCTGGGACGAACTTGGTTGAACCGTGGCCGATCGGAGCGCGACGTCGATGCATACAACAAGGCGCTCGAATGCGCCCAGAAGGTACGTTTTTACTCGCCAATGCCAATCGTTGTCATACTGATCTTGGGATACAGGCCCTTGAAGTTGCCCCTGAGCAGGTTCACTACAAGTTCAATGTTGCTTTTGTGCAGATTCAACTCGTCACGATGATCCAAAATCTGCCAGAGAACAAGCGCTCAGCAGAGCAGCTTGAGAAGGCCGCCGAAGGGCTTGAGGCTGCCATCACATCACTGGATGAGATTGCTACTCACCCTCAGACTCCTTATCCCAAGCACGATGTCGAACAGCGTGCCAACATGGCCCGCAACACATTGCGTAAGCAACTGGAGCGAGCCATCGGGAAGCAAAAGGAGTGGGAGGAGAAGAACAAGGAGAAGATCCAAGCAGCCAAGGCTCAACGAGAATTGGAGCTTAAGCGCCGTGAAGAAGAACGCCAGAAGGTGCTCGAAGAGGAGAAAGAGCGACAAGACAAGATCAAGAAGGAGCGTGAAGCCATCGCTGCACGAGACAGACTGCAGGCCGAGAAGCGAGCCGAAGAGGAGCGTGCTCGCATGGAGGCTGAGATGACGACGGACAGCGAAACGGGAGAAAAGATCAAGCGGAAGCGCAAGACTGCACCCCGAGCTTCCGGCGAGAGCAGGCCGAAGCGATCAGGAGGAAAGAAGAAGAAGAAGGCAGACCGTCAAGATGACGAGTCAGAGGAGGAGGAGGAGACTCAGCCCAAAAAGCGCCTCCGTCTTGGGAAGAAGGAGTCTCAGAAGTATAAGAGCCAGGAGTTGGTGTATAACAGCGATGATTCAGACGACGACGACGCGCTCGAACGTGCTGAAAGAAATATGGAAAGAGAGGAGACACCTCTATCAGAGGCAGACGAAAGGGCCGTCGACGACGATAAGATGGACGTTGACGAGGAGGCCAACCAGGGGGCCGGCGATGAGGACGATGACGAGGAACTCGCTCCGCGCCAACAGCACAAGCGAGCCCGTCGTGGACGTGTCGTCGAGAGTGATGACGAGGAGGAAGAGGAGGTCCCTGCTCCAGCCAAGAGCGCGTCTGGTGATGAGGATGAAGAGCCTCGTCGCGCGGACACGAGCATGGCAGATGCGGACGATGACGAAGAATAGGGGGCAAGAGAAGTTGGATGCTCAGAATGTGACCTTTACCTACCAAGCCCTAACACAAAAATTTGGGAGTTTTACAGTGCAGTGCAGTTTGGGGCTATGCTATTTGTACTATATCATAATGCTAGACGAGTTGGGGCTGGGGACAATGGGAAGCGTGCTTGCAATTGTTGATGTGATGTTTTATCTTGTCTTGTCTTGCCTGGGGAGGTCGTCTTGAAACAGACTCCTTCAACGCCAATCAAGTCTTGGTATATAACTAATGTGAATCTACATTTCGTTTCCTTGCGTCAACATATTCCTCATCATTTTGCTATGACATGACATTGCTCCAGCCTATCTAGGCTTGCTTGTCAGAGGTACATGCATCCCGTCCACCCCCTCTCTCTTGTTTCTAAGCGTGAGATTACCGATAGACGGCTATCCCTCTACGGGTTAATGCTGATGGGAACCCTGGGCGGATTGTCAAGCTTGGGTTGGTAGATCAGATCGATGCGCTTAAAAGGCGAAGATCTGGTCCTCGAGCTTGCTGACGGGGCGGGCCTTCTTGAAGCCAAGGCTCTCTGCGGCCTTTTTGAGACCGCTAATCATGGGAGGAGGTCCACAGAGGAGGATCTTGACATCGTCGGCGGGCTTGGGGAGCCATTTCTGCAGGATTGATTGTCAGCGAGTCAGGTCTTTGAGACTAGAGATTGGGGTACCCACGGTGATCATGTCGGCGGTGACATAGCCGACGCCACCAGTCCAGCCCTCCGGAGGCTTGTCCAGGACGTAGTGAATGCGGATACCAGCGTCCTTGGCGGCAAGAGAGTCGAGGTCCTCCTTGAGGAGGATGTCCTGGGGAGAGACGTTGGCAAAGATGAGATCGACCTCGGTCTTGTCTCCGGCAGCGCGGCCTCGGATGATAGCCCGGATGACCTGGAGCATAGGGGTGATTCCAGTACCACCGGCGACCATGCCGAAGTGACGGACCATGTTGGGAGTGTAGACGAAGGCGCCCTTGGGGCCGCGAACGCGGATGGTCTGGCCGACGACGAGCGAGGCCATGTGCTTGGAGATGTTGCCCTGGGGGTATGACTTGATCAAAAGGTCGAAGTAGCCGGGCTGGTGGTCACCAGAGACGGGGGTGTAAGAGCGGACAATCTCCTTGGTAGAGCCATCGGGCTGGACACAGGGGGCGCCGATGGAGATGTGCTGGCCGATGGGGAGGCCGAGGATGTGTTTGGGGCTGGGGAGCTTGAAGCGGTAGCTATCGTCGAGCTGTCAGCGCGCGGGCGCATTTCGTAGCGCGAGGCAATTGGGTCGTCAATTGTTGCGTCGGCGGTCAAAAACTTACATGGCGACATTGTGCGAGATGATGGTCTTCTCCTCGAGTTCGAACTCTTGGAAGACATCAGGCTTGAGGACCTTCTTCACCTCTGCGATTGGTTAGCTGACGACATCGACAAGCTTCACCACCAAGAGCGGGGGAAAGGTGAGAAAAAGTTTTGGGGACAGGGAAGAAGCTCACGGAAGGCGAGGAAGTTGTAGGCGCCAAATGCGACGGCGATGAGGGCGGCAAAGGGCGTCCACTCCTTCTTGACGATGAGGGTTCCTACGATGAGGAGTACGCCGGGCATGTAGACATAGTCGATGTAGTGCCTCGCAAAGAGCGAGTTGTCGCCGGAAGACATGGCGGCGGCTTGCTTTGGTGCGCACGTAGCTACACCCAACACACACCGATTTTTTGCGATTCGATGCTCTCAAACTAAAATGGAGCAATTGAAACCTCGCGACGAGGTCTCGAGTAGGAGGAGGAGGGAGAGGGGGATTGCGGAAAAGAGGTCTCAACAAGGCGAAACCTGGGCTTTGAAGAGGGGAAGCTGTCCTCGATTTAAAAATGGTGGCCTTGCCTTTGCCTTGCCCACCCACCGTTTGGAAACCGAAGACCGGCGCCCGAGTGACCCCCGAATCGCCCCGGGTAGGTCTTCTGCTTCTGGAAGGCGGTGACGAAGGTGGGGACGGTGTTTGCGGGAGACGATGCCGTGTTGAGAGCGGATGGAAGGAATTCGCGCGGTACGGTTTTTTACCCCAGACTTGTGGGAAGGTGGGGTATTTTTTTTACTCTCTTGCGGAATCGGATCTCCTTTTGTTGCCGGTTTGAGCTTGGTTCCGAAGAAAGAGCTTGGAACCGAGGGCAAATAAGTCGGCAAGTGAGAGGGGATTTTGAATTGTTGAGCTTGGGGGCTATATAAGAGTAGAGTCGTTGCTTTTTGCATTCTCAAGACATGACCGGAGTGACTCGACCTGAGTTTGCCAAGGAGATAAATTACAAACTGACTGCTCAAGTTCTTCAACATGTTCAGAGCATCATCCTTGTTAACTGGGGCTCCTTTGGAATCTTTAATCTGATGGATCCCGTGACATGCAGAATGTAAGTTAGCAACTTGGGACATGACCATATTAGGAGATTCCTCCCGAGGGTCTTTATCAATCAAGATCCATAGCAGATCTACCAATTGTCATTGCCCAATATCCGTCGAATAAAAGTTGACCAAGATCCATCTGACCGGTCTCGAGTTCCTCCAGTGGCTTTCCAAGTGCCATCCTACGGGTCTACTTTAGTCAAGACGGAGCGGAATTCTTGTCCCTTCTTCTACCGACTTGCGGAAATTCGGTCTTGCAATGCCGAGCCATCACGTAGGCGCCTTTACACCTTGACTCGACAAATGCCATGAGCATGGGAGTTCCACTACATTTCCATTTCATGCAACCTCACTCATTGGGGATCTTAGGTATTGCGAGTGGCTCCAAAACCTAGCTTCAGCAACGTCGTCTCACCAAAGTCACTATGGCATAATATCTCAGCATCGCTTGTAACACTATTAACCTCAGCCACTTAGTCTCAGTAACATCGTCTCAGTTATACCAGAAGCCTCGAAACTAATTCAGGACGAATTGGAACTTGAAGCAGCATATTCAGAGATCCCTTCGTCCCCCTCACCAGACATGTTTTCCACTGACTCACTGACAATCCACCTCACATCACCCACAGTACCACGCTGACTCTTTCTGGTTTCACTGCAGAAAAAGGAAAACTCGTGACTGTCGAGCATCTCTCATATCACCTCACTACTGCAAAACGTGCGGGCAAGGTTGGTCAGCTTGATGGAGGGTATCGCAGCCGTGTCGAGTCTCCCGAAGCCTCACCACAGCTGTGGTGTCATGATCATATCAATGCGTCCATGATACAATTCCTGCAGGTAAATTCGATTTGGGTATGCGGTTCTTCTGGTTGATGTTGTCAGACCACAAGTCACATCATAGCAGTTCGCAGCCCAATCCACCTTGAAATCGATCATGAGTATTCGCCGAAACATCCGAGATGCATTCCTTGTCAACGCAAATGGTATAGATGCCGTCTGTTGGATTGATGCCTTAGTCTTGATGGTGTTGGTTATGACGTGGGTGCTGTTGCAACTTGGGGAACGGGATCACTCCAGGCGCTGTTTCAACAAGTGCTAAGTGAGAAAGCTCTTCATTTTTCATTGTCATTCAGGCTATGTCTGTCCCTCTTCCCTGGTGTTAAATACCATCCTGCAAAGCTCGTTGTTGATAACTTAACATTGCAATGCTGACAACACCAATGGCAGGCATGTGTGTGCTACCACAAGAACGCAACGGGGGAACTGACCTACGTATGCCAATGTTTGGTACACAAATCCGCGATGGGCCTTCGTATATAGCACTAAGAATATTGTCTTGCGGAATTCGCATGCCAACGACCATACTGATATTGAACATGAGGCCCCTGGTGCTCCTTGATCTTGTCCAACTTGAACAGCCCGACACAAGGACAGAAGTGATAACCATGACATTGGCCACATCACGCAAACTTGAGAACCGGAAGTAATCGGATATTTCTCTGAGTGTGCCCCATGATAGACATGTTCGACATCTTTCTGTGCAACAACCATTTTAGAGATCGTGGCTTGCAGCTTACGTTCTTTTTCCACAAGCCGTTCTGCCATGTCTTACACTTCTCGGCAGACTATGTATACTTGGCTCTTTATTGCTAATCTCATGTCACTTGGATCAGGATCATTACCAAGTTTCTTCGTGGAAGCTGAAATTGATGACCGCTTCTAATCAGGTTCATCAAGTAACCGAGAGACGCTCATAATACCGA
The DNA here is from genome assembly GCF_000151355.1 of Fusarium vanettenii 77-13-4. Classification (NCBI taxonomy): domain Eukaryota; kingdom Fungi; phylum Ascomycota; class Sordariomycetes; order Hypocreales; family Nectriaceae; genus Fusarium; species Fusarium vanettenii. The sequence goes on along the minus strand of NW_003315879.1, from coordinate 2,082,169 downwards.
CAGCTACCAGAAACGAGACAATCCCTCTTGCACCATAGTCATCATGTAGTTCATTTCCGTTACCTTGGATCGCTGTTGTAACTTTCACGGGGAGCTGAGAGGATCTTTATATGTTGGTGGATGGCTGCTTATTGTTCATTGCTACTATAGGAGGAATATTCGACATAGGGGCAGAGAATTGCACAAGTTGTGCCAAGAAGTTGATAGATAGTCCGCCTGACAAGCATCCATAGTATTCCTCGTATCGGAATAACTCTCGACCAGGTACAATTCGAAACTATCCGAAAAATCCGTCACGGAAAATGCGGCGACCTGTGGTCCTGATGGTCCTTCTCATTCCATCACCTTGAACCCAAAATGTCAAGTTTGATGAGACGCCAGCATCTACAAACCTTGTCAGGGGACTTGACTTTAAGATATTAGATGTTTGAAGAGCAAATTGTCCATCAGTCATCAACAATCGCCTGGTCAACACCCCGCAGGAGCTACAGTCTTATATCAAGGAGAATGGACGTTGATGGTGAGGCGAGTGAGCAGGTTAATAAGCGGAGCAATGTGCAGCAGGATCGCATCTCAAGTCTCCGAGTGGCTCCCGTCGTCTGTTCGTGTTCAGCTGCCCCCTGTCCAGAGGGTCACTGAGGGTCACTGAGGGGCCAGAGGCGCAGAGCCAAGGCAAACAATGGCCAGGAATCATCCATGGCGGATACGACCATGACCCCGGGACCCTTCCTTCTCACGGGCTCGCCGACTGCAGACTGCGCTGCGGCGGTTCTGCCAATTGTTTGTTGGCGGATATCACGGTTTCACCACCAGATGCCACGCCCACCCGTGCGGGCATGGGTCCTGTGTCCAGTCCGAATGATGGCACATTGTCAGGCGCGGATGGCGAGGTTTTTTTTAATGTCGAGTCGGTCAAGATCTTCAATGACGCAAAGAATTGTCCGAAGACGAGAGACGATGGAGGGAAATGGAAGGGGGGGTTCAGGTCTCGAAGCGCCCATGCCATCTAGAGGCTTGTCTCAAGGGGGATGCGCTATCACCGTAGACCATTTTAGCGGGTGACGGTATCTCAACGGCTGCCGAGCTTTGCGACTGACTTCTCGTACGGCAGATCGATCCATGGCCCGCGGGTGGAAAGCTCATGCACGAGATCCAGAAGGTCGAGGATGACAGAAGCAGAACGGGCAAGCCACAGCACGACACGAGATCAACAATACGATGTTTATACAGAAGGATCAGATCCAGTCTCCAGTCCCAGCAGGGGCCGGAGGGCACGGGGGCTCTGTATGCACATCTGCATCCATGCATACAGTACGTATGTATGTACACTGCGTACCGCGCATGCGGTGCGGGCATCTTTTCCACCGAGCGTGATCCACCGACTTACGAATACTCGCAGCTCCCCGTGCTGAATCTCGCGGCTACTGCAGCAGAAAAAAAATCATGGGCCTGGAACCTACCAATGTCGGGTTCCTTGGCGCCTGGAGCGTTGGGCTAAAGTGGAGGGGACCATGCTCCGAGCTTCAGCTGTCCTAGGTTCATCAGCAAGCGCAAGCAGCAGCAGCAGAGTCAGAACAACGTGGGCTCGTCGACGTGGGCGGCTGAAAAGGACAAAAGAAGTTCGATGGGGCAAGGGTACAGTAATTTTACCCCGCGCACCTGGTGATTGGCCGCGGGAGTCGACGAGTCGAGAGACCACTCCGAAAGCATGATGGGTTTCGGCATCATCACGGCCTTCTGTCACGAGCTGTCAGCGAGGTAGCATGCGAAACGGAAAAGGCGCTCTCCGGAGGAGGAGAAAGACCATCCCATCACATCCCATCCCATCCATCTGAGAGGGTCTCAGTCCAAGAAAACCTTGGACCACGCCATGTTGGTTGCTGGGGCCCCTGGCTATCGGCTCAAGAGAGGGTTGAGACCTCAGATCAGAGCAGAGCAGCTTACAGTGCTGCAACTAACCAGTAGCCTCCGAGCAACAAGGCCGCATCCTTGGGTTGGTTCATTCAATTGGCCTCTCCCAATGATCGAGATCTGACACACGTTAGTCCTCGTTTGTGCTGGCTGTCGACGCCGGGCCTTGCCAGGGTTTCCTGTTCTGGGCGGCTCGCTGGGCCAACTTGTTTTGGGGCCCGTCGGCCGCGTGGGGAGCCACTGGCCCGCTGCTCCTCAGGGCGTTAGTGCGGGCTCGTTAGCAGACGGGCTACTGCAATGCACAAAGCTTCCAGGGGTGGCCGGGGGGCCCATCTCCACTGTGACCCGGCGCAGCATTATGACGACGACACCTTCAGTCTGCCCGTGTGTGCTTGTTAGGTGCCTCACACCATCGACTTTTCTCTACTCTTGCATGTTCAGGCTCTTATTTCTTTCTCTTTACCCCATTTTCCTTGGATAAACCCTAGCACCTACACCCCTCGAGGCCGATCAACTCCAAGGCACAAATCACCACCGGTGGTGTTTGCTGTCTCCCCAACCCTCTCCTTCCATCCTCGTCTTTTCTCAGGCTCGGCCTGAATCCGTCTCTCGTTTCTCTCCCGTCGTCAGAAACCACCACAGCCTCCCTCCGTCGTTCCCCGGGGCCACCGGATACTCTATCTAGGCACCTCGTATCGTGAAGCCTCCCGCTGGCGTCTCGAAAGCTTCGTTGCCCGGGCCCCGTATCGCTCACTCATCTCAACTGCTTGCGTTGCTGGGCATCGCTCTGCCCCCCCCAATTCCTCGTGCCTGGCAGCTGTCAGCATGCCTGAGACGTGACCTGGTCCTCACATGCTCCTGGGGCAACTCTTTGGCCTTTAACCTCCAAACGACGTCATCCCCAATCCAATCCAATCCAATATCCGAGTCACATCTATCGCACGCACATCCCGTCAAAGCCATTCCCTTTGCCGCCGATCATTCTTCCCTCGACCTTTACTCAACTCAGCTCGCACCGTAATCTCTGCTTCGTGCAATTCACATCTCGCTCTCGCTCCTCTCCTTGCGTGACTGTGAGTTAGGAATCTCTCTCTCCCCTCGGCCGAGAGACGAGAGCTGCTATTCATAGCTTACGCCCACGCGTCACTCGGCTTTTCTATTGCACGCTTTGGTCCTACCCAACCCAAAAAATTGTTCAACCACGGGCGTTGACACCAGCCAACGCTTCCGCATCCGCGTTCCGCATCCCGCTTCAACGACCACGCACTCACGCATGCGGGGGGGAGTTCTTGGCTTGATTTAACAAACTTCCAAGACATAGTAGCCGAGGACTGAGACAATTTGACGTCTAGGTGACCCTGCCTGTTGCGCAGTCTCCGCGCCGTTCTCATCTTTGCTCCACGGCGTCACGTCTCTTCACACCAGGAGACGCATCCTCATAAGACGTCTTCCCATATCCAATCCAACTTGATCAAGTTCCTGATAGATCCTGTCTTTTTTGGCGGCATGCGAGGCATCCACTGATCCTCAATCTGCTTCTCCATCCTTGCTGATCTGGGAAACCCCAAAGAACTGGGTCTTGACGCAAAACCGCCGACGATCGCGACCTCATCACAATGAACGCCGAAAAGTGGAGGAGGAAGACTCTCCCGACTCTACGCACGACGCCCCCTGTCCCGATCCCTCATAATGAGAAAAAGAAGTCTGAAAATGGCGACGGCAAGAAGCCTCGCGTCTTCTCCAAGGCCCTCCGCTCCCTAAGCAACTCGTCCATGGAGTCCATGTCCCAGAGCCCATCTCGAAACTCGACCTCCAGCCGCCGTCTCCAAAAGAACCACTCCGGTTCCGGATCCATGATCGATAGAATTCACCGCCGAGTCTCGAGCGTGTCGCCTATGAGCGCATCCGCCCCCGAATTCTCGTCAATGCCCCCCGAGGTGCCTTATTCGTCCATGGAGGTTGCCCAATATGGCCCCCTTAAAACCGATGTCACACTCCTCAAGGCACGCGCCGAATACCTTGTTCTCACCGACGCCTGTTTGGTCAAGTTTGGGAGTGCCGAGGCCGCAAGGGCTGTCTTCCCGCAGCTGGATCAGGGGGACGGCATGTTGAAGCCTGGCGGCTCCCCCTATTCTGGCGGCGGTAAGTCCTCAGCAGCAGATGTCCGTATGGAGATTCCTCTACGTTCTATCGTTGCTGTATTTAATGAGGAAGGTTCAAGCCCGCGGTTCGGCATCGAAGTCTGGTGGTTTGCTCAGTGGCCCAAGCTGGCATACTCCAAGACACACCTGTTCTTCATGCTTCCCAAGGACCGTGATGACTGGCTTGCCAGCATTCAGAGGGCCTGCAGGATGAACCTCAGACGATCACCACCTCCATCATTGATCCCCGGCAACCTCAAGGCCAGAATCAATCACATCGTCGAGACCACGGAGCCTGATGCGAACAACAGTCTCTCTAAGATACTGACTTTTCCCGTTGTCAAGCGCACAATTGGGGCACCCCAAAAGACCAACTCGGCCGAGGACTCTCAGCACTTTGTGGACGGTCCCTCGTTTTACATTGTCATCGGACCATGCATGCTGTACTTCCTCGAGGTTCTCAAGGCAGATTATGCAACCACCCCCGGTGACCTGCGTGTGAAGGTTCAGTCCTTTGGCACAGTTTCACTCATCCGCTTCCGAGCATCCGTTGCGTCGCACGAACAGAGATTTGTCATGAGCTTTCGGTAAGACGCTGCATGCCTTGTCCTCGTTAAACCCCTGATGTACTAACGTTGCTCAGACTTCCCCTCGGCCGCGAGAGTAGACTCGAGCTCGCCAGTGTTCATTATCGACGAGTCATTGAGGCCATGACCAAAGTAGACCGGGAACTCAAGCCGATGTGGCCGCAACATCTGCAAAAGGCAATTTTTGACATCAAGGGGCTTCCCCCGCCTCTCTCCTTGACCTCGGGCAACGATTTGGGCGGACTGGAGCGAAGCTTGCACGCATACTGCGCCGCCTTCAAAGTCCAGGTTCCTCGATGGACTATCGAATGGAACACGCCATCTCAACCCGCTTTTCGCTTGTTGCCTTCAAGTGGACAGCCCTACTCTACACTACAGCTACTCGCACTTTTCCGAGCTTTGCGTTACAACAGCTACTTCAAGGAGCTCTCTTTCCGTAATATCGACTTGTCTGGTCTTGCTGGCAAGAAGGATTATTCTCACTTTGGAGATGCCATCGCCTACACGTCCCTAAATGGTACAACTCACTTCTTTTCGCGGCGTGCACAATTAACTAACATGCATAGGAATCAAAATCTCGGAAGAGCACTATGATCTTTTGATGCAAGCGTCCGTCCTTAGTCAGGAGATGCATGCTCTGGCCTTCTCATCTGAGTCTATTCGTAGCATGGACTTGAGAAACATCCTGGGCTCTCAAAGCACGACTCGACGCTCCAAAGATCATGAGGGTGCTCGAAGAGTCAGCTCAGAAGTTCTGCGCCCGATCCTCATGTTGTTGAGGCGCCAGGCTTGCCTCTGTCACAGCATCACCATGGCCGGTAACCTCCTTGCGCCGGCCGATGTTGAGGAGCTATGTTAGTTACTCTTTTTGTTGACTACCCCTGAGTGTTTATTGACCTTTCACTAGCGAATCTCCTCGTCCTCGAAGATATTTACATGAGAAAACTCGATCTGGCAAATTGCGGGCTCGGTGATGAGGGTCTTACAACTCTATGGACTGGTATCGCAGGCCAAGGCACCAGCCTACAGCACATCGACACCTCGGAAAACCAAGGAACTGTCAAATTCGAGATCATTTACGACGCGCTCAGCCAACTCCAGGTCATCAAGAAGCTCAACATTGCCGGAAACACCCGCATCCCGCTAGATGTTCCCTTGTTTGACGAATCGGCCTTGCACACTTGGGCCCTGGAGGAGCTTGACTTGTCTGGTATTGCAGTGAGTATATGTCCCATCTACCAGTTTTAATCAAGACTAACATACCCTAGCTCAATGCTCCAACAGTTGACATCTTGACTGGGTACTTGGCTGCACCTAGTTCGGACAACTTGCGAGTGCTTCGCCTAAGCAAATGCGGCCTAACAGGAGCTCAAATCGCCCAGATATTCTATGCTATGGGCCCTGCCAGACAAATAACCCTTTACATCAATGGCAATCGCCTAGATGAGGGCATTGATGACATGTGCGCAGTCATCACTGAGGGTTTTGGCCCATGGGGTCTATTCATCCAAATGGTAGAGTTCGCTTTGGAGACGAACTATATCAAGCTATTGAAAGCGCTCACGGTCAACACAACGATCGAGTGCCTCAGCCTGGCCGGAACAGCCACCCCCGACTCGGCCAGCGAGACAGCCTGCAAGGCGCTCGCAGACCTCTTCTCCAATAACAACACCATCAGATTCCTCGACCTCTCTGGCTTTGATGCCAAGCTAGACGAAGGTCGCCTTGGTCGACGTTTCTCCAAGGCCTTGAGTGGACTTCGATCAAACACGCGGCTTGAACACCTTCGTGTACGAAGTCAGATGTTGAACGTCAACATTGGTGATCTGGCAGAGGCCATCTCTGCCAACAAGACGCTCCACAGCCTCGACTGTGAGGGCAATGACTTTAATCTCTCTAATTTCAGGCATCTCGTGAAACATCTTAGCGATAGCACGACGATCCGTTATTTCTCGGCATTTTCGGATCGCGATCTCGCCCAGACTATCCAGAAATCGGTCGACAACGCTGTGGCTGCTGCCACTTCCACAGCACGCAGGCAGTCGATGATGTCTAGGCTACGACATGACAAGGTTCCCCCAAGCATCAGTCTCCCTCTTGCGCAGCAGCTGAGGGATGGATGGGAGGACTCGGTACAAACGCAGCAACAGGTTCTGGAAAGGAATCGACTGCTCTTTGAAGCAGGAGAAGATGGCCGAAATGATTCAGGAGAAGGCTTCCTGTTTAGCGACGGCGAAGAAGACTTTTCCAAGGCATTCGGCGGGCTGGCGCTGAAGTCATTCGAGGCCAAGCGGGCACAGACACGTCGCATGTCAAACCCAACCCTGAACCCGAAGAGAGCTAGCACCATATCTCTGGGGGCAACTCGCCTGATTGGATCTTCCTTTGATCCTAGCACCAGAGTATCAAGATCTTGGTCAAGATCTTACTCGATCGTCTCGAGTGAAGGGGGCATGAGTGCCACTGGCGAAAGCCCAAGCACAGGCTCAGCAGTCCCGACACCCCCTGAGGCTGAAAGCCCAGTGGACAAGGAGTATCTGCTGGGCAACCTGGAAGAGACCCCGGCGGCTCCTCTGGGGTCCCCCGACAACGACTACACATTTGCCGATCCCCAGGACGCAGAATTCGGACTGGAGCTCCGAGCTCACCGAAGGTTCTGGAGTGATGAGGCTGGATGCATTGAGGAGGAGGACAATGGGATTCAAGTTGATGAACGGCGTCCATGAAGAATGGATAAATGAAGTAATGGAAACTAACACATGTACGAAGGAGCGGATTTGACCGGCCTTTTGCGATCATTTTTTGGAGTTCTTTTTGTTGTAAGAAATCTGGCAAGCAGCAGGCGTTGAAGGGATCTATTGATTGGATGGGGGTCTGGATTTGCTGCGTATACTCACTCTTGATACCCTTCGCGAGTTTTCACTTAGACAGGTCGACTTCATTGTTTTTAATGAGTAATTGTTATGTACAGTTGTGTAGGGCGTGAAGCATTGTGCTGGTTGTGAGTACCTATGTAAAGTTGGACCCTCATGACTGAGTTGCTTCAAGCAACACCATGTCTTGCCATTCACAACCACTCAACACAGCGTCGTCATGGCACATGAATGTATGCACAATAACACAATAGCCGAGCTTCTCCGTACCACGCCGCAATAACTCGCAGAATGTCCGCCAATCCCTGCCTGGTCCAGGGGAGCCCAAGCTACTCCGTACCTCAAATTGCTCTGGGCCCAAGGCACCACTGAGAAGGCGGCGCTCCACGGGGGTGACTCCACTGGAACCTTTAGCAACCTGCCTGGCCTGGCGAGACGCTAGGTCGTCATCACCAACCAAGCCACGCTCGGGCACTCTCTCGCTCTCACTCTCGTTCTTTCTTTAATCCTCCACCTTCATCATCAAAACTTCCATTATCACCCCCAAGTGGATGCCCTCCATCTGCTCTACGCATGCCATTTGAGGGCTTCCGTCCTTTCGTATTCTAATCTTTGATATTTCTTACCTACACTCTCTATCAGTCTAGTACTCCTGGAGCTTGAACGCTCCATCCGCGACGTCGTCAACCCCCCGATTTAGCGTCTCCCCCTCGAACGAACGAGCTTCATACGTGGTCTTGACAGCGGAGGGTTACCACAACGGCAGCGCTCGCCCGCCATGTACTCCAACTCCAACGCCTTTCTAGGCGGAAATAGCCAGCGACCCGGGCAACAACAACAATATGGTGGAGGATCGTTCGGAAACTTGGGCGCAGGCCAGCAGCAACAGCCCGGCCAGCAACCTGGCCCCTTTGCGCCCCAGCCTACGGGCTTCGGACAGGCTCCTCTGCAACAGCAGTTCACCGGCTTCCCAATGCAGGGTCAGGGACTGCAGCCGACTCAGCCGCTTCAGCAGCAGTTTACCGGCTTTCCGGGACAGCAGCAGCATCCTCAGCAGCAACAGAGCTTCCAGACCGGCGCCCCCCCGATGCCGTCGATCCCGCCGCAGTTTCAGCAGCAGTTTCAACAGCAGCAGCAGCAGCAGCAACCTGGATTGAACCAGCAGACCTCCTTTTCCGCCTCGCCGCAGCCACCCTCTGGCCCTTCTCAACCGCCGCCCCCGCCCATGAAGCCCCAAGCTACTGGGTTCACCGAGATGGCCGCTTCCTTCCAGACCGGCGGCACTGCGAAGCCTAGAGGGCGCCGGGCAGAGAAGCAGCAGCCCAACAAGATCCCCAACATCCGACTTACCTTTATCACGGCGCAGGACCAGGCCAAGTTTGAGACCTTGTTCAAGTCTGCTGTTGGCGAGGGTATGACAATGTCAGGAGAGAAGGCGCGCGACCTACTTATGCGCTCAAGGCTCGACGGCGACTCTCTGTCGCACATCTGGTGAGCATTGGGTTTCTACTTTATATACTGATTTGCGATCTAGCAGTTAAGCTAACCTGTCATAGGACTCTCGCTGACACCACTCGTGCCGGTCAGCTGTACTTTCCCGAATTTGCGCTCGCCATGTACCTATGCAACTTGAAGCTCACTGGCAAGCAACTGCCGCCATCGCTCCCCGAGAATGTCAAGAACGAGGTGTCGAGCATGGTGGATATCATCAGCTTCAGCGTCGCCGACGAGGGAGGCAGCAATACCCCGGATATCAGGACCAATACCGCGACTCCTCCTACGATCCAGCAGCCTCAGCCTCAAGCGTCCAACTCGCAGCTGCTCTCGGCTCAGATGACGGGTTTCCCTGGACAACAGACAGGATTCGGGCAACAAGGCGTCCAGTCTCAGCCGACTGGCTTCGCGGGCATGCAGAACAACCCTCAAGCTACTGGATACAGCGGCCCTCGGCCTCCAATGCCCCCCATGCCTACGGGTTTTGGACAATCGCTTTCGCCTGCTGGAGCTGGTGGCATGGCTGCCCCCTTGAACGCCCAACCCACGGGTCGCCCGGGTCAATGGGGTCTGGTTAACGCTCCTTCGACCGGTCTCCCCAATATCGATGCTCTGCAGGCTCGTATGATGCCCCAGCAGGGCCGAGAGGGTGGTAACTTCACCACCCAAGGCCTTCAAGGGAATGCCGTCATCCCTTGGGCAATTACCAAGGAGGAGAAGACTCGTTACGATTCCCTCTTTAAGGCTTGGGATGGCCTCGGCAAGGGTTACATCGGTGGCGACCAAGCCATTGAGATCTTTGGCCAGAGTGGACTTGAGAAGCCCGACCTAGAAAGAGTCTGGACGCTGGCAGATCATGGTAACAAGGGCCGTCTTGACCTCGACGAGTTTGCTGTTGCCATGCATTTGATCTACAGAAAGCTCAATGGATACCCCCTGCCCAACAATCTTCCTCCGGAGCTCGTGCCTCCTTCGACACGCAACTTCAGCCAGTCGATTGGCACTCTCAAGTCAATGCTTCACGACGAATCTGAGTTCCGCACCAAGTCTGGTGCTGCTTTGCTGCCTCAGAAGACGGGTGTGAGCTACATGAAGAACCGCTCGTTCAGGGGTGCTCCTGCTGGAGCTGTTGCAGGCCGAAAGGATGCCACTGTCTTCAAGAACGAAGATGAGAAGTTTGGATACAGATCTAGTGCTCGTCGTAGGGTTGGCAACAACTCTCCCCGGCCTGACTCCCCAGCATCTGTTGCTTCCAGCGATGATCTAACCTTGGACCAGCTGAGGAAGAAGATCAAGGAGAAGGAGGTCCTTTTGGATGCTATGGATTTCGCTGATGAGAAGAACCATGAGGAGGATGACATTCTCGACCGGCGAGATCGACGTGAGGCGGAGGAGCTGTATCGTCGCATCCGTCGCATTCAAGATGACATTGACTCTCATCCTGATGCTGCTCTTATCAGTGGAGACTCCGATGCGGAGAGAAGAGCTCTCAAGCGCCAACTTCAGAACCTTACAGACAAGGTTCCAGAGCTTGCCTCTCAGGTACGAAGAACCGAGAAGGCCATCATGGAGGCCAGGCTCGAGCTGTTCCGCATCAAGGACGCCAAGGCTCATCCCGGCAGTGGTACTCCCATTGTAGGCACTGGACCTGGCGGCACTGTGACTGAGTCGGATCGACTCAAGGCCAGGGCCAAGGCCATGATGCAGCAGCGAACTGCCGCCTTGACCGGAAAGAAGATTGATGTTGGCACTGAGGATCTCGATGCGCCCAAGCGACTCGAGGAGGAGAACATCAAGGTCAAGAACGAAAAGGAGAGTAACGAGCGCATGGTTCGTGATGTCGAGGAAAGCGTTCGAGACTTTGCCCGAGGTATTGAGGACAGCCTCAAGGAGGGTGGCCGTGATAGCACAAGCGAGCATGAGAAGCGCCGATGGGAGGACGCTCTCGGTGTCGAGGATGAGGTCCGTGACTTTATCTTTGATCTCCAGCGTGAGAGCCGAGCTTCTCGAACCCGCGCTCAAGACAAGCGACCCGCCCGGAGCGCAGCCGCCGAGGAGGTTCGCCCGGAGCGTGTTGCCAGTCCCCGGATCGAAAGCCCCGTGTCCACCTCTCGCACGGCTACACCCTCTGGAGGATCCTACTCGGCTTATAAGACTCCTGAGGAGCGCGCTGCTTTCATCAAGCAACAGGCTGAGCAGCGTATGGCTGAGCGCCTGGCTGCCCTTGGCATCAAGGCCCCTACTAAGTCAGGCGAGACAGCCGCTCAACGTATGGAGCGTGAGAGAGCTGAGCGAGCCGCGAAGCTTCGCCAGGCTGAGGAGGATGATGCTCGTCGAGAGGCTGAGCGACAAGCCCGTCTCGCGGAAGAGCAGGGTATCCCACCACCCGCCCCTGAGCAGCCCAAGTCAGAGGCCAAGAAGCCCCCGCCTCCACCCACTCGACATCGTGGCAAGCCTGAGGCAGATTTCGACGCCGCAAAGAAAGCTGAGGAGGAAGCTGCTGCTGCTGCGAAGCAGGCCGAGGAAGAGAGGCTCGCTCAGGAGCATGAGCAACAACAGCGTGAAACGCAAAAGATGGAGTATGTATCACCCACCTCTTACACAACTACGATAAAACATTGGCTAACACCTTGAAGGGAAGCAGCAAAGGCACAGGAAGATGACCTTGCTCGTGAGCGAGAGGCTGCCGACGCTCGTCTCAAGGCCCTCGAGGAACAAGTGAGACAGGGCAAGCTGCGCAAGGAGGAAGAGAAGAAGCGAAAGAAGGCCGCTCTCGCTGAAGCCAAGGAGAAGGAGGCCAAGCTTGCCGCGCGACGAGCCGAGATTGAGGCTGCTCGCCAGCGTGAGCTTGAGCTCCAACGTCAACTTGAGGCTATGGATGACGACAGCTCTTCATCAGATGATGACGATGGTCCTCAACAGATCACCCCTCAGGCCTCGACACCCACGATGGCCGGCAGCCAGTTGGCCAGCCAAGAATTAGAGAGGAAGCCATCGCCTCCTCCAGCTGCGGCTGCTGTCTCCCCCCCTCCGGCGGTTATCACATCACCACCCGCTGAGAGTGAGAGCAAGAATCCATTCTTCCGGATGATGTCTCAGTCGAACGAGCATGCGGCTGCTGCCCCAGCTGCTGCTCCTCCGGCGCCTCCCGCTCCTGCTGCGCCTACGCCTGATGTCTCTACGAACCCCTTCCACCGCATCACTCAGAACCAGGAGACCAAGGCTCCGGCTGCACCTGCGGCTCCCGTCTCGCGCCGTCGTGCGGACACGGATGACTGGGGCTCCGACAAGGACGATGACTCTGACGACTCTGACGATGACCGTCCCGGCGGCGGAAACGCGGCACAGCTGGCATCGATCCTGTTCGGCACCATGGCGCCTCCTCGCCCTCTGTCGGCAGCCGGCAGGGACTCGACAACGGCTAGCCCGGCTCCCCCAAGTGTCAACTCCCCCATATCTCCTCCCCCGGCACCGCCGTTGCCTACTGCTGCTGCACCACCACCTCCTCCGCCCATGCCTGAGGGTGGCGTCCCAATTGCGCCGCCGCCCCCTCCTCCTCCTATGCCCGGATCCGATGCACCTTCGGCTCCTCCACCACCCCCTCCGATGCCATCCGTCGGAGCGCCTCCCCCTCCCCCGATGCCTGCTGGTGGAGCCCCACCTCCGCCGCCGCCGCCGCCGCCCCCTGGAGATGCGCCAGCACCTCCTTCCGGGGGAGGCCGACCCGCTGGTTTCCTGAGCGAGATTCAGCTGGGCAGGTCGCTCAAGAAGACAACAACCAGGGACAAGAGTCAAGCGGCGGTGGCTGGGCGAGTTTTGGACTAATAGGATTGTGTGCGTAGGTAGATAGGAGAGGGGACTCGGGAGAGGTGCAACGTTGAGCAAAGGGATGTAGAGGCAGGATGTAGTGCAGTGGAACGCGGGCAATGGTGACCCCAGCGGTTTCAATATGTAATTGTGAATATCTATTTGACTAGGAATGGGTTTTGACTTGAGTGATGTCTGTCCCACGTGGGGCGAACGTTGCGAGCGTTCGCTGTTGTACTCTGTGATAAAGCAGCCAGCCGGGTTCACGATGGCCTCGGCCGGCATTCAGTAGTCAAGGTGGTCCCTTCCGACAGAGATCGGTTACGGTACCTCGGTGACCTGGAACAGGCGGTGCCACGCGGGCGTTTTCTTGTCATAGCTGGGGAGGTCTCAGCCATGACCCAGCCACTGCATCGATTCACGTTGTTGAAAGACGGGGACGAATGTCTTGGATGTGGAAGCTCAGGTGTCTGTGCTGTGGGGGCCGATGACAAGCGTGTGAGAAGGGATCAGGTCAGTGTGAGTCTGGAGAGCCCATGGTGGTTCTGCACAATCCCTCAGTGTGGTAGTGCAAGTGGACGTGTCAATTAGTATGAAACATGCAAGAAGTAGAGGTTCGTGATGCATGGAAGCGAGGTGCGAGTAGAGTGAGCAGCAGGCAGGGATGTAGAGGAGAGCCAGGGTTGGGTTGTGAGTGCTCACGGCTACCTCATTCCTAACGGCCGATGGTGCCTTGGAAGGCCCATCATACCGGTCAGTAGTGAGTGAGATAGGTAGCCTAGAGAACGCTATGGGATGCGGAGACGGGACCGAGGCCGAGGCCGAGGAAGACTCGACTTGTCAAGTCGAGGGCGACGTTGGACCGGACTAGAGTAAAGGCAGGGATGATGACAAGCAGACTCAGCTGGAGGAGGTCGACGGCGGGAGTTTAGACAGTAGTGCTAGTGTTAGAATACGGAGTATAGCTCCATGAATGTATACGGAACTTCCGATATATCTGCAGGGATAAATTACCTATATCGGAAGCTTCCACGATAGGTTGGTCTACAAGGCGGGTCTCACGGGGCAGATGCAAGCTGACTCAAGGGGGGGTCATTCATTTACAGCAAGGAATATTCATGAAAAAATGAAAAAAAAGCAAGGCAGAAAAAAGAAGGAAACAAAATGAATGATTCTCTATCATTAATGGCGAGAAGCTCAGATCAGATTGTGTGAGGAGGGGATGGCCTTAGCTCGGAGCTAGATGAGTTGTCAAGGACCGTGAATCTCGCCAAAGAAGGAAATCCTGGTTCCACGGCAAGATTGGCATCTCATGCAGGCATCGGCAGATGAGGGCTGACTCTTTCCATTTGGATTCCTTTACAGAGTAAGAGAAAAGGAAGAATGAAAATCATTTACAACGGGCCTATCCCATCCCATGGGGCGGGAGGGACCCGGTATGCCGGGGGAGGGGGCTCTGCCAACGGGCGAATGGCCTCGAGGAGCGTGTTCGGTGTGGACACCAATTTAGATTTGGTGAAGCACGGGATCGCCTCCAAGGCAGGGGCTGGGCCGGGTTGGCTTTTTGCTTGGTTTGTCTTGGCTGTATTGAATTGAATTGGTTTGCCCAACGGCTGGGCTGTCATGATGTCACGGCATGGCATGGCATGGCATGGGCATCAGTCGAGGCGAGAAGAGAAAGGCATATAAGAAAGGGGGAACGGATGGGAAAGGGGTGAAGAGGGGGGCGTGTTGACGAGAAGGATGAGCGGTCAAATGCATGCATTACTTGGTTAAACAGATGGAACTCGGCTCAGGGTCCGTTGATAGATAGAGGATAAAAAAAAGAGTCAGGTGAAGGAACAAGTCAGAGGGCGGTCGCATTTTGGGTTATCCCATCATTCCTCTCAAGTGTACATCTTGCCTGAAACGGCAATGTGTAAATAATCGGGGTCGAGTCAATTGGAGTAAGAGACGCGTCTTATTTGACGCGTCGGAACCCAACTTTGATGCCTACATCCCCGATGACATGACACGAACACCACCACCACCACATGGCTTGCAGCTGATGTGATGGATGGATAGACACATATAGCTCATCATGACGAGCGAATAGCACCCGGATGTGCCCCCTCTTCTCCGAGGCCAGGCATGGAACATCCAGGCTTGGAGGGGGACCGGTCTCCAACCAAGGAGGTATCTCCGGAACGTGAACAAACCGAACAGACAAACGGCATTGTCGTGCCATTGACAAACCATTCCACCACTTTTTACTCTGACAGCTGAAACTGTCGGTCTCGTGGTTCCAACTACCGCCCCCTGGTCAAAGACGAGAGGTTGGGTTGCGGCACTTGCAGAGGGAGAACAAGAATGAACCGTAACAAACTTTGGGAGCCAAGCAAGGCAGCTAGTGGGAGAGGCTGTGTAAAAATAGGTCCAAACGTTTCGTCATCAGCCCAAAAGCCGGACTTTTTTTATTTTTCTTTCTCTTTTAATGAGAGTCCTTGAGCTTAAACTTGAGTCGCCGGGTTCATTACGGCAGAGCGGGACAAAGATCCATGCCAGCTGCTCCGTTTTGCCGAGATACAGACGGTGACTCCGGGCAGCTGAAGTGAGGCTGGGGGGGAATATGCAGATGATGATGTTGAACCAGATTTTGGTTCTTTTTCGTGAATACCTTGACCTTGCTTAACTCAAACTCAAGCGGCCATACTCTATACTCTCTAGATAGGACAACCATCAAAGAATCTGATCTGATGCTTCCAACTCTTCCTCCTGCTTGATCTCATGGAGGGATGCCAAACGACCCCCACCTGCCGAAACGGGCCTGGGCGTTTCTCCACAGATAGACCCGACACTCGTTAGAAGCCTCCATCTCAGCTCTGCCTTGATGGCTTGGCCTCGGCCTTTGTTCTCCCCTTGCCTCGACCAGGGCGGACGTCCCATGTTTACCTCTAATTGAGCCTGAAGATACGCCACAGGGTCCCCTCTCTTTCTCCTTACTCCCAAGAAGCAAACCCAATGGGACAATAAAGGTTGAACTACTGCAAGGGGAAGCTTGTGATGTCGAACTCGGGCCTCACTCTGGTTTCAAAGCTTTGTTCTAAATTAAAAGACATCATGATCTGTCAATGACGATGATCAAACTGCCGGCCCGGGCTCTCCTCAAGGCCGACCTCGGTCGGTCACGATGTTCCAGACGCCGCAATTCAACTCTGAGAAACTCAGCCCAGGCACCACCACCACCACCACCAAACTTCAGACCCTGGGGATTGGCGGTGAATGATTGGCTAGGGAGAGTTCCAATCCAAACAAGAAAAGTGTCAGAAGACGCGTCTGGCCCCGACCGAGACGCGTCCACCTCCTCCTCCTCCTCCCTCCTTCCCCGCTGCAGCTAAGCTCTCAGCTAGCATGCTATAGCACCATCGTCCATCAAGAGGCCATTCCCAGATGCCACCCACACTTTTCTCACCCATGCGCCCGTAGGCCGCCGTTCACCGGAGGCGAAGGACACCCTCCGAAGCAGACAAGCAAAGTCAAATCAAAACGGTCGGCCTCTTTTCTCTCTCTCCCTTGACTGACCCCTCTTGGCATTCCTCCCTGAACCACGGACAACCCCCCAATCACACGGCGCCTCTCTGCGACCCTAGGCGGAACCACCAGGCCGCAGCGTGTTGCAGTTGTCTTCCGCCCTTGCCTTGCTGGGGAGCATGTGCGTGTGAGACGGGGGGAGAGGCAGAAGGATGGACAAGCATGAGGGAAACGGTGAAGCGAGACATGGGTTACAAGTGGTGCAGAAAACGGAGGTCCACGAGTTGGGGGAGGCGTTCTCTGTTCTCTGCCAAGAGCCAACAGCTTGATCGATTCGGTGGAGTGGAGAGTGGTCAGCACCCGAGACGGTGTCTTCTATCGAAATGTGGCTGGCTGTGCTTGACGAGAATAGCAGTATGGCGTTCTTGCACAGATTATGCCATCTTTTGCTTCTTTTCCCTTTCAATCTTGTGTTGCCGCCCAGCTTCCAGAGGCGAGACAAAGAAGTAGTGTCTCCCAACGGTTATTGATATGGAGGCACAGGCCAAAAGATGATGCTATAGACATTATGACCTGTGTGTCGTCGCATTTGTGAACCACACACACTTCAACTCTGACGGTCAGATCTTGGGGGTCTCAGCCCATCCAAAGGTGCGAGGTCCGAACTCCGAAACCTCAAAAGCCCAGACAGGCACGGCGGCGTTTCGACTGGTTGGTTGCAAAAAAAAAGGAAGCACATCTTTTTTTGAGTTTCGTCCTCTGCAACTTGGTTCCCCTCTTCTAACCGGGAGCATATCATCCCACAATTGGCCTTCCGCATCCTGCATCCATGGCCCGCCCGTGATCTGCCTTGCTCTCGCATGGTTCTGGCGCCACTCTCGGGCCCTCTGAAAGGCCCCAACAAGAGAGAAACTGACGGGACGGAGAGCACGGAACGTCTGGGAAAAAAAGAGACCGCCCGGCTTTTACAGCGAGTGGACGTCGAAGATCGAGATCTGACCCATCATCCCCCTCTCTCTCCACCACAGGAAGCCAGGTTTCGGCCAACGACGCCTATCATCCATGAACATCATCTGCTTCTTCTACCCTCTGTCTGCCGTCCACGATTGTAAAATCATTTGGTCTCTAAAGAGGTCGCATAGCACTAAAACGAGAACATTCTCTTTCTTTCTAATCTTGTACAAAGAGAAAGAAAAACACATGATGCATTCCGGCGGCCAGCAGACGCGACCCCGTTTCGCCTTGATCGTAGTCCTCGACACTTCCTTTGTCCAGACAAGAAATCCATCCAATCCCCGTTGCTGTTCCTCTCTCTCTCCAAATCCAATCAGAGGCTACGCGCGCGTCGAAGCCGAGACGAGACGTGCTATGGACCCTTTTGGCTGGCTGATGATGTATGATGGATGCATAAACCTAGCTGGGCTCTAGCTACTTTTTACGGCAGTAAAAATCGAGGATGGATCCATACATTGCATTCACGCTCTCTCATACTTGCACTCGCACACACACACACACACACACGCATCGTGACCCCTGCAATCGCGGCGCACGTACCGCACGCCCCTAGTAACTTTTTTTTTTACCCTTCTCTGCCTATCCCCATCCTATCCTTATCCTATCCCCACACCTTTTCTCTCTCTCGCGTCGCTTGGTCTCTCTCTCTTCCGTCCTCTCCCATCCCCATCACGATCACGCTCTTCTTCGTCTCTCCCTTTGGTCGGTCAGTCAGTCGGCGGCGCAAAATCCCCCCCATTCCCGAAACACCCACGCCCCCCATCTTGCACACGCCCTATCATTAGCTGCCCGTGTAAAGCTACCAGTAAACCAGCTCTCTCTGCCGGTTCCTGTTCTTCTTCCTGTTCCCTCTCCTCCCCTCATCATTCTCGATAAACCTGAGGAACGAACGGGTGCATCTTCAACCACCTCCAGGCAGACTCATCAGATTCCCCCGGTTTCGCGCCCGTCGTCGCCGCCGCCGCCGATTGATTGTCGCGCCCATTGCCTACCCAGTAAATCTCCGTGCCGCCTCTCACTCGCTCATCAACTCGTGTCGTGTCAGCCCGGACACCTCCCACCCAATCCCCGGCACTGCGCTCATCATCCTCCCTGCGCCGAGCTCCACCTGGGGCCTCTTGCACGGCGGCCAAGCAGAGA
Source organism: Fusarium vanettenii 77-13-4 (assembly GCF_000151355.1). NCBI lineage: Eukaryota > Fungi > Ascomycota > Sordariomycetes > Hypocreales > Nectriaceae > Fusarium > Fusarium vanettenii. The sequence goes on along the minus strand of NW_003315879.1, from coordinate 2,063,692 downwards.
CAGAAGAGCCAAAGAGAGAGAGGACCACTCACCTCACCACCCACAGCCGGCCCAGGCCTGCCTGTCTTTCCGTCTCCAGCAGGCCTTTCTCTCTGGTCCTTGGCTGAATCATTCAGCAACCGCCGCTTTCCACACCTCACATTCTCTCATTCTCACTCACTCTCTCCACGTTCTCTTCCTCTCTCACTCTCTCTCCTTCAATCGATATCCATCTCGCCTCTGATCATCAGGGTTACTATATTCATCCGCCAGTCAGATCGCACAGGCTCTGCTCTCATCTCGCCCATCTGCCGTGCATAACTCTCGCGTGTACCTAAGCATCCCCATCCATCCAGCTTCTTCTCCCGCTCTTTTCCCTCTCTCTACTTCGACCGCATCTTTCCCCTCTCCTCAACCAAACATCTCTCGGTCCAGTCCGACTCGTACCCGACCAGATCTTCGCGACATCCCCTACTATAGTCAAACTCAACCCCAGTATCATCCGTCTGTTTCGGCGCGACTCTTGCCCACCGCTGCTTCGACCGCCTACTGCATTTGCTTCTTCCTCCGTCTCGCCTAAGACGCCATTGGGAGCAAAGGCAGATGACCCCAGATACCGGCAGCTTGTCCTATTGAACGCCTCAAGCAAAGGTCACGGCAGCCCTGTCATCGACCGCCCCACAACTCATTAACAGATTACACGGTCCATCCAAGTGAGTCTCGAGCCCTTTTTCTCCTTCTCCTCCTTGCCGTCATGCACTCTCGTCCCATCAGGCTCTGCCGGTGTCCACCTCTTACATCCCGTTTACGACGTTATCTACTCTCCATCCCCTGGCTTGCTTGCTCTGCACTACCCGTCCCCGGTGTCGACTGACTAACCTCCGGCAAAAGTCACAGACCGCAATCCTCGTCTTCTCGCAATTGAACCGACCTCGAGCTTCCCGTCAAGGCCACAATGGCCAAGCACACGCGTTTTTCGGCTTTGGACGAGCCAGTAGACATCTTCCAGGACGAGATCTTCGAGAGCGCCGCCCCTATGACCAGTCACGCTCCCATGCCCTCAGTCACAAAACCCAACCGACGACCCCTGACGAGCTCGAGCTCCAACGTCGTCTTCAACCAATCCGCCACATATTCGACCTTCAAGACAAGGCCGTCTTCCTCGTCACACATTCCCCTGAATTCGTCGCTCGGGAACAAGTTGAACATGGTGCCCATGGCTCCTCCAACAACCAGAGGCCACAGCGCCAACATGCCTCAAAAGGGGCCCTACCTATCAGAATTCAAGACGGGCCCTCAAAAGCCATCCATTGATATCAGCTTCGACTACGGAAAGGAGAACATTCGCCCTCAGCTCTTCCCGGCACCCCCCGCCGTCAACCTCCACGCCGAAACCTACTACCGCAAGCCCAACGGCAAGCGAGCGCTCATGGATGCTGCTCCCATCAAGGACTCAAGACCAGCAAAGAAGATCAAGACTGAGCCGACCGCCGCAGTCATTCCTCCTCCCGACGCCTTCCCACCCATCATCGATGACGGCAACAAGCCTCCTCACAGCTACGCCCAACTGATTGGAATGGCCATTCTCCGATCTCCTAAGAAACGACTCACACTTGCCCAGATTTACAAGTGGATCAGCGACAACTACTCCTTTTACAGTCCTTCCGATGCCGGTTGGCAGAATAGCATCCGCCATAACCTCAGCCTCCACAAGAACTTCAACAAGATCGAGAGACCCAAGGACGACCCCGGCAAGGGCAACTACTGGGCCATCGAACCCGGCACCGAGTCCCAGTTCCTGAAGGAAAAGACTACGCGCAAATCTGCATCCGCCTCGGAGAATCTGCCTGTCATGTCAACTCGGCTAGAGCCCTCGCGTTCGACTCGTGCCCCGATTCAGGAGCCGACTCTCCCTCCGCCTGTTCCCGTCAGCCAGGCTACTCTCCCGCCCCTTCCCACTTCTCAAGCCACCATGTCGATGCCTCCGGAGTTGTCTTCGGATGCAACCATCCCGGTCTCTGATAACATTGGTCCCGAAGATGCCGCAGACAAGGCCGATCACGATGCTCCTCACGACTCCTCCCTCTACTCACCTCTTCCCGCTGCCATGCACTCGTCACCTCCCGTCTCTCGGCACATGGAGCCCCGAAGCAACACTCCACCTCCTATCGCTCGCAACCCCGCCTCTTCCATCTCACGATCTCGCAGGCGCAAGTTTGCGTCCATGGATGACAGTGGATACATCTCTTCTCTTGATTCATCCGTTGTCCGACCCAACCAGAAGGGTTACCTGCTGACCTCAGAGGCCGACCGCCCCAGGATGAAGGTTCGAGGCCGTGCCGAGGAGGAGATTGCCCGTCTGCGAGGATCCTCTCCCTTCAGCCCGACCAAGTCACGCTTCTGCCCTCCCGTTTCGTCCTCTCCGCTACGACTTCACGATAATCAGATGCTTCCCCCGCTCACACCTATCATCAAGATCAAGCCTCCTGTTCGACCACCTCCATCGGTCTCTCCCAACACCAACCTTCGACTTCACCGTGACAAGGTCCAAAGCATTCTCCAGTCGCCTATTCGCCGGGTTAATGGCCTCGGTGATATTGCACCATGGAGTCCCGCCTTCAACCTCGATGACCCCGTCTACAGCTTCGACTGCGATGTCGTGAACTCGGCCGACTTTGAGATCTTCCACGGACTGCCAACCCTCGAGGGAGATGCCTTTGCTGGCATCAGCTCAGCCGAAGCTGGATCCCCTGTCAAGCGTTCTGTCAAGCGTAATCGGCTGGATCGATCTGTCTCTACATCCGCCCTGGGTGAGATCACAAACTCTGCCATCAAAAAGCCCATCGCTTCCGCCCCCCTGCTCAAGGCTCCCGAGCCATCTGCTGCTTATGACAGCCCCAGCAAGAGCTTTGAAGGCCTCAGCTCGCCATCTAGGATGTTCCAGCAATCCCCCATCAGGAACCAGTCCCCTTCCAAGTTTGCCAGCCTGCCAGATCTCCCTGCCGACTGTGACTGGCCCTCGATGATGATGGATCCTGTTGGCTTCATGAACCACAGTACACCGGATGTCGCAAACTTTTCGAACCTAGACATCTTCAAGGGATTCGAGAAGATTGGCTCCGGATCACAAAACACCTCGAACGACAACGACAACTCTACCAACTCCAACTCGGCCAACCCCAGAGGCAGCAAGCCCGGGCTGGGTCGGAGTTATTCTACTGCATTTTAAGACGCATACAACTACCCACCTACCCACCAGAAAATGAAGCGGCGGAGACGACAAACAACACAAAGCGTAATGATGAGATTAATGACTTGACGAAAAGAAGAAGAAAACTTCCAATTTCCTCCTCGAGAGACGGCCATGTCTGTGCTCCATTGTGGCTTGGACACGTTTGGATTTGTCCGGTATGGACTAGAACAGGGAGGCTCGGTGCTTGCCGGGCTCTCAGAAAGGCTTCGCGGCTGGCAGTTGACGACGATAATGACTTTCGGGCGCGGAGGAAAGAGAGAGCTCGTGTGAGGCTCGGGACACCACTGGATGACGATTGATTGATTGATTGGTTGATTTGGCATGTGCGTTTGGTTTTGGTTGCGTTGATGCTCTACCCTCTTTGATTTTTAACTCAACTTGCATGTTGCGTGTTTTCTTGGTTGCTCGGAGTTTGGATGGCCCCCGTGTGGCTCTGGAAGAATTGTGTACTCTACACCCTGCGTATGTTTGCGTGTATCCCTTTGTTACTAGGTTCGGAGAGAAGCTACCCGAGGCCAGCGTTATAACTACTATCCTTTTAACATGATGAATCATTTCTTTTTCTAGCTTACTATGCTTCTTAATTCAAATGTCCACATGCTTGTGCCAATGGTTGTGCCAATACTCGTAAAGCCTTGGTTTGGGTTCTAGATCACAACTACGTGTTGGCTGACTCGAGCGTCTGAGACTGTGGTCTCAGCCTCGTTGCCGGCGGCAGGTTTGTCGGGAATCGTGAGTGTTGACCATCATGTGCTAGGCGGCTGAGTCGTGCGTGGCAACGGGGTATCTATTGTGTGTCTTGTACCAATCGAGATTCCAAACTCAACTCCGTAAACGCCATCGTATCGCCTTGCCCGACTAGGCTGTCTATGTGTGATCTACGCTTCCATCTCTAGATTGATCGAGGCTAACTGCACGATCGAGATCTTTCATCCGCCTCCCAGGCAACCACTCCCGTGTATGTTCTGCCCTCCTGTCTGTTCTCGGTCCCTTTTTAACTATCCAACTTGGCAACTCAGTACCCCCTTATAGGGGAATCGTCGTCATTAGTTGAATAACTCAATTCCTCTCAATATATACGCATCCGTGTCGCCCAGCCTGTTGCCTCCTTCTGGTCTAGGTTGATCTTGTAGGGGAAGGGGTTCGTTCCCTGTGTCGTGATTGGTGGGATATGGTCTTTGTGTGTGTTGGTGAATGTGACAATCTTCATGGCTGAGGTGAGGAGCGTTTGCTCCATTGCGCGCCGGACCTTGGCTCGTTCTATGCGATGGTAATGTGAGCGAAAGTCGCGATAATACCTACCATTCCCATGCGCAAGATAAAAGGACTGGCAAGGGGGGTTCCTTACCACTCTCTGTCCTCGGCTCAGCAACTGTTACTTTAACAGTCCAAGTCTCCCAGCAGACCTCCTCGTCTCCTCGTGACAACCACGCCTTGCGCCGGCGCTTTTCAAAGAACTGGACAGCCAGCTGCCCGCGACCCCCGCCCTCTGTACCCGTTCCCGTGTTTGCGGCTCCGCCGGAGGAGCGCTGTGCGTCGAGTTGTCGCTCCAGTGCAGCGACGCGCTGCTCGATCATGGTCTCGAGTTCATCGTCATCGACGTGGGGTAGGGTGATGTCGAGAACCTCGCGGGTCTGGGGGACGACGGAGGGGAAGAAGCGATGGAAGAAGATGGCATGCAAGATACCTAGCGCAAAGCCGTCAGCCCATTATTTCATCCGACAATGTTTCGCAGGTGCTGTCGCGATCGCATTCTCGCCGATTCCGGACTATCGCGACCTCGTTGGTCGTCGTCGTCGTCAAGGCCCGTCACGGGATTGCGGGGTGGGATATATAGGGTAGGGTGACGTTAAACAAGGACCTCAACTCACCTTTGACAACGTCGTGGACTGAGCGCGGGTCGGCAAAGACGTCTAATAGGAACTCGGGTGGCTCCTGCTGTTCCATGGTGCGCGTTGCCGTATCTTGAACTCGAGTCTGGGCTACAATCATTATCAGTGACGGAGAGAGTGAAAGAGGTTGTTGTAGAAGAGAGAGTTTTGTTCATCATACCCACCTTCAACTCAAACCAACGTCACTTTTCTCCTGGGCTGACCACCACATCGGGGAATGCGGAGGGGCACGGGGCATGCGGCAATCAGGTCAACCGCATTTAGTCTAGACTCAACTAGCCACATGATAAAGACACCAGCCACACTTTCAGCAGCAGGCAGGTGCACATTCGCCTCTTTCCCCGTGCCGTGCGTGTTCCATGATCGATTGGAACCTCCTCCCGGGGCCGAGGTACCGAGTACTTTGATATTCAAACCCTCAGCTCGCGACAACCTATCGTTGGGGCAGCCCATCATAGAAAAAGCCCAACGGTTTCTTTTCCGTCCACATCCCTTCGTTTTCACATTCCCGCCACCTGATCCTCACAGGGGGATCGCATTCATCAGAAACAAAGCCACAGCTTCCTACTCCCCATGAGCAATTGACCCGTCCCCTCCAAGCCATGTTCACCTCCATGCGGCGCTGGTTGCGCAACAACCGGACGCCCATCGCCGTTGGCGTCGGCGTCATTGGCGCCGGCTACGTCGCGACACAGTATGTCATATCCAAGCTCAACGATGCACGCGAACGCATGAGCAGCGATCGCATCGCCAAGGAGAAGTGAGTATACCGCCTGTTACTGGATCATCATCGTGTCACCACTTTTGCTAACGTGACACTCACAGCCTGCGACGCCGCTTCGAGCAGAACCAGGAGGACTGCACCTTTACCGTGCTGGCCCTCCTCCCCTCCGCGACCACCGCCATTATCGAGGCCATGAACACAGAGCAGATCACATATGAGATCCAGCAGATGAAGGCCACCAAGGCCATCAAGAATGGTGCCGCCGAGTCCATCACGCCGCCAAGCATCGCCGACACGACGTTGACAGAGGATGATGGAAAGAGCATGGTCAGTCAGAGCATACAGAGCGAGAGCGGGATCCATGCCAGCCAGATTGCAACGCCGTCACCCTTTGCCGCCGGAGGAGAAGCAGGCCAGCAGGATGGAGCTTCTCTGCCCAAGCCACGAAAGACGAAGCGGCAGCTATGGGATGATGTGACCATCAGTGGTAAGCCAAGCTCTCCCCAGCATCATGTACTAGATAACTGACACACCAACAGCCGTGACGCGATCCTTCACGCTCATCTACACCCTCGCCCTACTGACGTTGCTGACCCGGGTGCAACTTAACCTCCTCGGCCGACGAAGCTACCTCTCAAGCGTGGTAGCCCTCGCCACGGGTGGTCAGCAAGGCACCATCAGCCTCGAGAACAACGATGACGACAACACGGAGCAGACATACGGCAGCGACTTTGACATAAACCGAAAGTACCTGACCTTCAGCTGGTGGCTGCTTAACAAGGGCTGGGCCGACCTCATGCGCCGTGTCGAGAGCGCTGTGCGTACTGTCTTTGGCAGCCTCAGCCCCAGGGACCTCCTGAGCTTTGAACGTTTCTCCGAGTTGACTATGGAGGTGAGGAAGCTGGTTGAGGGATCTACAGCTGAGGAGCGCCGCAAATGCGACTGGCTCCGATTCCTCCTCCCACCCAAGGATATGGAGGATGAGGTGATTCGGGAGTCGGGTATCCTCGACGAGGCCCCGGCCCAAGAGGGAGAAGACCCGACAGCAGCCGCATCGCAGGCTATCCTGCGCCGCCTCCTCGACGAGACGGCCGACCTTATCGAGTCGCCCAGTTTCTCCCATGTGCTAACTCTGCTCCTTGATGCTGGCTTCTCATACCTGGTGGATAACAAGCTCGCCACAGCGGCCTTCGAGCTGCCTGCATCAGATGGAATCGTCTCCCCAGAGCTCAAGGATCAGCGACGGTCCAAGGTGATCCTGCTGCCCAAGATCATGTCGGTGCTGACGCGCCAGGCTCATGTCATCGGCAACGGTATGCCCAATGAGTACCTGCAGAAGATGGAGACGGTCCGCGACCTCGAGGCGTTTGCCGCCGTGGTCTATTCTAGCAACTGGGAGCAGGAAATCCGCGCCGATGACGACCTCATGGCCAGCGCTGTTGATCTGGGTACTTCACAGGCCAGTGGCAAAACATTGCAGGCACAAACACAGACACAGACGACTCAGACGCAGACACAAGGCGAGTCGAGCGTCGTTGTGGTGGACTCACAGGGAGGATTCGAGAGCGCATGGGAACGAGCCGTGGATACCAAGTCGTCGTCGTGAGTTCAGGCGTTGAGGCCGTATTCGTGTAATGCATATGAGGAGTCTTGCCGGGAAATGCCATGAGTTGGTTGATATAAACGAGCTGTACAGGGACTGGTTTTACATCTGGATTCGCCGAGGCACACACAAACAAACATACAATGGTATTCTAGAAGGGAATAGGTAAGGGCATAGCTTAGTTGGGATCTTGGGGGGGGGGGGTTAGTTTATCTCCCCGTGTAATATTTTTGTCATGCCGGAATCGGCGTTGGGTATAGTCTTGTCTGTCTGTTTCGTCTACTTCGTCTGCCTCCTTTTGCTACGATCGTGATGTGTCTCTATCTTGGCTCGACGCGATTCATGGGTCAACTTGGGGCCCTTTCCTGGTTGCCATCTGCGGTTGAGATGTCGTTGCTTGTTCCTGGGCTGGATCATCGTGCGGAGGCCCCCGTCCTGTTCTCGTGCCTCGATGGTCTGAGTCGGGGAGGGGTCGAGAAAGACTCCCTCGTAAATCCATCTCCCCTCGATGGATGACAAGTCCAAGCTGCTGGCTCTTGGAGCTGCTTGATTCCTTTGTCCTTGAGACCAGGGTAGTCTTATTTCCTGCGGCGCTTATTCTCTATCGCAAGCGCTCACATCAACCCCCTGATGAACTGATCCAGTCCAAGCTCAAAGAGCTCATTCTTGACGCCATCACCATGTTTGTGCTCAACCGGCGCCAGAGGATTCTTGACCACTGCGATCCAAATTAGCAACTCTTCCGCACATCCGGAAACTCCTCAAACATACCGTATTCCACCCACAGGTTAATGTATATCTGGTGCAGCACGTTGCGCATGCTCAGAGTAGCCGTGTCGGTGAGGATGACGAAGCGCAGGTTGGCGGGGGTCTCGTAAAAGTGCAGCTTGTACTGGGCGGTGCGGTAGCTGATGAAGGCGTCGTCGTCGCCGCCGAGCTTGCGGACCATGTTGCGCAGGGAAAAGACGGTGCCGAAGATGAGCTTGGCGTCGTCGGACGAAGTCGTCGGGGCCTGGGTGTTTGCTGCGGGGGCATCGGGGTCGGATGGGTTTGTGGACGGCGGGAGCCAGGACTTGGAGTAGATGCACTCGGCTTGAGGGTTTGGTTAGGTTTGTGAGGTTATATGGTATAGGGAGCAAGGGGGGGGGGGACTTACTGTGCCGGTCAAAGATGTGGAATGAGTAGACAACCATGATGGCGGTTTAAGGGGGATACGGCGAGAAGCGTGAGGGTGTAGAAGTTTCGCAAGGTGTTCCTTGATGAGCAGAGACTATGCGCCAGGAGTCTTGAGTGAGTGAATGGCAGTATTTGGTCGTCAAAGATCAGATTTCAAGATGCGACGCCGCGGAGCGAATGAAGTCGGGGTCGCGATAGGTAGATCGGATGGAAGAGTTGTCCCATCTATCATGGATGAGACGGAAGGATCCACTGAGCCTCAACGCAGACAAGACCAGACCTGCACCGCCTCCCCCACTCAAAAGCCCGGCCCATTGAGCTCTAGTGGGGCCGAGGGTCTTTGACGGGATCGTGACAGGGGCTGGCAGGGGAGCAGGGAGCAGAAGGAACGGAACTGTACTGTACCTGCCTCGGGGGCTCCGTCAGTCACAGTCAGCCTTCAGTGCTGAATCCGCCCTGCCTGTCGCCGCGCCTTCCCATAAACTTATGCTAGGTGCCGTCCAGCCCGGCATGGCAGCAGGGAAGGAACCTGAAGGGACCACAAGGCGTCAGCTGCCGGCGCGCCATCTGCCCTTCTCGGTAACTGTTTGGTTGTAGGTAGTTACCAGGCACTATACCGCAGCTATTGGATGTCTCCAACTGGAATAAGCAGCCACAAGACCAAAACAAGTTGATTCCCGTCTCAATGACCCCAAAGCCCATTAGCCCAATCTTGCCTTTTTACCCATTGTGACCCTCACTCTCCTCCACAATCTCTCTCTCACACTCTCTCCCTTGACTTCTTGTCAAACCTCGTCTCTCAACTCAAGGCGCAAACCGTGACGTGACGTTCAAGCCCATCATCGTCCCCCCTCACATCGCGGGGTGCGGGGCAAGCAAATCCACCGAAAAACAGGACAGACGCGCATCCTCATACCCATCCATTCTCCTCACGCCAGTGCCGCTCGACCCTGCCTCTCTTCTACCATGGATACCTCTCAATCCGCGCCGGTCCCTGAGATCAGACAGTCTTTCACTTTCCCATCGCCTCAGGTCAAGGTCGACTGCCACGATGAAGCCGTCGACGACAGCCCCCCGCCACCCCTCGCCCACCACCTGTAAGTCCAACACCAGGCCAACGCGCCTTGAGCCCATAGACTTTGCCTGACACCGCGACCCAATGCTAGGACCGAGCCTACCGCTGTTCATCGCTTCTCGAGCCCCATGCGACACCACAAGCGGACCCCGAGTGCCCATCGCGAAGTCAAGGTCTTATCGTCGCAACCTAAACTCATGGACCTCGGCTCACCTTCTCTTATAGGAAACCCTCGATGCGCAGACGCAGTTCGGAAACGAAGATCCCGATGGAAAGTCGCATCACCGCGTGAACCAATATACCATCTTGGAGGAGATTGGGAGAGGCTCATATGGCGCCGTTCATCTCGCGACGGATCAGTTTGGCCACGAGTATGTGAGTTTCTACTTGCCCCCACAGTCCCATACTGCTTTTAATTCCTAATACCTTCAGGCCGTGAAAGAATTCTCAAAAGCTCGTCTTCGAAAACGTGCTCAGTCGCATATCTTGAGGCAGGGTCCTCGCGGCCCTAGACGTATGGGCCCTGGTTTTGGATTCAATGCTCGCGCCACCGAGACCAACGATGCGCTGCACTTCATTCGTGAGGAAATAGCCATCATGAAGAAGCTATACCATCCCAACCTGGTCCAGCTCTACGAGGTGCTGGATGATCCCGAGGAGGATTCCATCTACATGGTCTTGGAGATGTGCAGGAAGGGTGTCGTCATGAAGGTCGGTCTGGATGAACAGGCTGAGCCGTACCCTGAAGAGAACTGCCGTTACTGGTTTCGCGACTTGATCCTGGCCATTGAGTACCGTAAGTGATCTCTCGGGCTATTTCGTTACCCTTGTTGTGACTGACAACTTCGCCTTAGTTCATGCCCAAGGTATCATCCACCGAGACATCAAGCCTGACAACCTTCTCTTGTCGGATGATGATGTCCTCAAGGTGGTTGATTTTGGCGTGTCCGAGATGTTCCAGAAGCCAGAGAACATGAGAACAGCAAAGTCTGCTGGCTCTCCCGCGTTTCTCCCCCCTGAGCTTTGCGGCAAGCATGCTGATGTCTCGGGCACTGCTGCTGATATCTGGTCTATGGGCGTCTCGTTATACTGTCTCAAATATGGTCGGATACCCTTCAACCGCGAAGGCGTCCTAGACATGTATGATGCTATCAAGTCAGATGAGCCGGAAATCCCCAAAGACGAGAATCCTGCTTTTGTCGACCTGATGAGCAAGATCCTCGAAAAAGATCCAGAGAAGCGTATCACCATGGATAAACTCCGAGTTAGATTCCCACCTTTGGAAGGTTGCCGACATTCTTGACTGACTTTTGGTATAGGAGCATCCCTGGGTGACACAGAAAGGAGCTGATCCCTTGCTCCCGGCAGAGGAGAACTGTGCCAACATGATTGAGCCCCCAAATGAGCTCGAGGTCATCCGCGCCTTTACGCGAAAGATGAATCACCTCCTCTGCGTTATGAAGGCCATCCACCGCTTCAAGAACATATTGGCCAAGCATCGAGCCAGCTCTCGACCTGGGTCCGGCACCCCTAACCAGATGCAGGGTGCCTTTGATGCATCCCAGGAGAGGGCCAAGGCTGAAGTGATTGAGGCCCTACTGTCGCAGCGACGGAAAGTCCAAGCTCAGAACCGCGTGAAAGAAGACAACGAAGCACCGCCAGCAAGGGATGATAAGGAGGAAGGCAGCGTGACTTTCTTGGGCATCGGTACCGGTGCCAGGGACGACTTTGCCAAAGACGAGGCTACCCCCGGTCTGGTCTCAGATTCCCCAACTGCCGTCGACTTTAACGTCTACGATCGGGCGTATGAGAGCGCTATTGAAAACATCACTTCGGGGCAGAATGACTCGTCACGCCGGCCGACCGTGTATCTGACCAAGTTTGTCAAGGATGCGAAGAACATAAAGGGGGTCCCTGAACTTGTCGAGGGTATAGATACGCCCAAGAACGAAGATCGGCAGGCGTCCTCGAGCTCAACGGGTACGATAACACAGCTGACATCGAAGTTGGACGTGTCTGATGCCAACTAAGACAATTTTTAGACAGAGAGTTACTAGTCGACAGCAATATCCACGCTAGCAGGAGGGCCTCAAGGTTGGATACCATATGCAGGGAAACGGGCGTTCTGGAAGATAACCAATGGTACATTACATAGCTGGGAAACCCAGATTGATCAGCTCGATGGGCAGGGGAGCGAGCGAGCGAGATACCATGGCGGTAACGTTATTTCTTGGTAGCCGAATGGAACATGATATCCCCTGCTATGCGGATGTGCATTGCATGTGCGACAAGTGGTCTGCGGATAATGCGGTGCGGCACGGATCGACATGAGAACAATAGCATGCATGGCCTTGATATATGGCCTCTTCATATCTCTGGCCCGTGTATGTGAGCGTTCTGGAGGCCCGAAACTCTCCGACACCGCCATGTTGAAGTAGGTGAGTCTTGGTCACTTGTATTCTTGGCATTCCCGTAATAGAATGGTTGGCGGCATCTCTGTCGCGGAACCGGGAAACAGGTAGGGGACAAAAGGCCTGCTGCCAGCATCCTATCTCAGATACACGGCAAGAGACGCACTGGCCAGGCACAGACGACGGGGGCTGGGAAGAGCACAACCAGTGAAGCGCCCATCCACGGCTGAGATGCATCATGATACGCCGTTGAGATGGCGGCTGAAGAGAAAATTTTTGTCCATGATGGCTGACGCCCTGTGGATAGCTGCCGTGAGACCCTGCGGCCAGCCACGGCATGAAACACCATGACAGGTCGGTCAGTGGATAACAACAAGAAGCGGTTGGTCGACAGAGAGAAAGGAGGGCAGAGAAAACTAGGCACGGCAACGGGGAGCTCTCCCGAGGACGGGATATTAATCCAGACCATGCGCTTCGTACATAAGTGGGTGCCGCGGCGGTACATGGCCGCGCCAGGAACACCCGACGCCACGTGGAAAACGTTGCTCAAGTGAGACACTACTGGGTGTGAGACAGGGGTTGAACTGCCATCTGGCAGGGCCTTGAGATGGAAGCTTCGATAAGCTTGTGTGGGCCGCAGGGGTAGCTTTCGGGAGGAGAGCCAGGGTTGAGATGGATGGTTGGTGCTTATTGACGGTGAGCCAGTGAGCTATCGGCCAGAGACCACGGGGAGCCAAGGTGAAGAAATTCCGTTATCCAGTTGTCGGTGTAGTTGAACAAACCCAGTCGCAAACACTCTTGGGGGTAGAACAAGACGGTGTGACGTTAGGTTGAGATTGCAAATCCGGACGTCTCAACGCTCATTGATCGACAAGGAGACATGGGATGCAAAACATGACGCTCTCGTGCTTCGTGGGTTATCTACTGACTGGAAAATATCCTGCCATGTCGCATAACCGCACAACTTACTGATGTGATAGAAACAACACGAGATTCAGCGCGTCTAATCCACAGTCCCGCCAACGCCATTGTGTGGGAACTAAAAGCCGGTGAAGGAGGCTGGGGCTGTGCGACCTTGTCTTTTCTCAATGGAGCATCCCGTAATCTTGAAACTGTCAAGCACTCTGCTTGGTTGTGTTGGGGATGCAGCCTCGACCATGACCGGTTACAGCCAAGAAAGCAAGAATTGGTGAGATCCATGTAAATAGCAAACTTGTGGCGGCACATGTCTCGCTTCTGCCGAAAGGGCAAGTCGAAATAGAGCCAGTCCCGGCGCCACTGATGCCAGATTTTTTTAACTGTACCCCTGGATTGGGCGCATATCAGTCAAACAGGATATCCAATCCCTTTTGTATGCAATCAGCATGTATGCAAACGCACGCGAGCTGATGGCGGACGGCTCATGGATTCGGTGGTTGCGGAATGCGAAGCGGGTTCCGCGTAACCCTTAGAGGCGGATAAGCAATGAGCCAGCCTAGGTAGGTGCAGTACGTATGTACGCGCGCGGTGGACACTGGTGGCGGTAGGTAGCTCATGCTTGTGTGCGGAGGCGCCAGCTATGGCAGCTCGGGGACATTGTGTCGGTCGCGGGAACGCAACATCATTGAGGTTCCGTGACCCTTGACCCTGGGCAGACAAATGCTCACGGAGAACGGCTCCGGACTTGCTGGAGGCCTCTGTCTGCGCCGCTGGGGTTCAGTAATTCGCTTCAGAGCTCATGTAGCCGGAGCTAGCTCAAGGTAGCGTAGGCCGGTGGAGTCCTGGCTGGGAGCTCCCAGACCGCAGCTGCGGGAGACAGGGAGGGTAGAAGCAATGGAGCAATCTCGGAGACGCGGGGGCGGTGCACGGAGGGGATACCTGCACTGCACATCGTACCTGGATAGGAAAAATTAAAACAACGAGAAAGCAGCGGCATCGGCAGGAGGTCATGCCACTTCATCGTGCTTTGTGCTCGTTGTCCTGCTGCGTGCACGGAAATCCCTCATACTATCCTCTCACTTAGCGAGCGCGAACAGGGCCGATTCGTCGGAAGAACGAGGTCGAGATCCTGTGGTTTTCCGCACCAAACTCCTAACTGCTAGTGTTGTTAGCTCAACGGCTCGGGCTAAGTGAAGTGACGTTGGTTGCGCTGCTTGAACGAACTGGTGGACAAATTGTTAGGGAGGACATCATTGGTGCTGGCGGTTTTGTCTGGCCTTGGTGATTGCAAAACGGGCGTAATAGCGTAGACGGAATCAACCTCGTGAAGGTTGCTTGCGGTGGTTGCTTTGGTCAACACAACTCTAACAACCAATAATAGTTAGTCGTCCCTAATGGTGGGAAACACAAAGACCTAGGGCAGACATATATGTAAGGAATACATCTGCCAAGGCTGAAAGAAGAGTGTACAGGCATTTCTGTCACCACCTTTTGGCGCCTTGCCCTCCTTGCCGAATACGCACGAGGGAGTCTCCGGGGCCCCGGGACCTTTCATTTTGACGTACGTCCATCGTCTGTGGGATGGATGCAAGGCCTGCAGCTGGCTAGGCGAATGCTTCCCCGGGGGCATTCCGAACGCGGTGTAGACATGCGCTCGGAAGAACCAACGTCTTGGTGCCTCTCGCTGGGGTCCTCCCACTTCTGGGCCGATATAGTCGAAATGTAGAACCGGCTTCAGCGGGCGAGAGTGGACGCGTCGTGTAGGGAAGAGGCTGGCAGAAGAGCAAGAGTGGAGGCATTGAAGCAATGGCTAGTGGATGATGGCTTTGCTGCAGACCAGCAGAGCAGAGTGTTGCAAGATAATGTAGAGGGAGGTAAGCAACCTTGAAGTCAGTTTAGTCGGTGAGCGCAGCATGTTGGCTGTAACAATCCAGGCAGTAGCGAAGCCGAGTCCCATGCCCAGGCAGGTACCTCCTTCAAGTGGAGGCAGGTCCGACACCAAAACAACAAAATGCATGGAAGCAAAATAATATCTTTGACCATCGCGACTCGACTCTTAACGAATCTACACCACATCTTTGAGGATCGTAGATTCTGGTCCACCCGCCAGGTATTCGACCAAGATTCGCAGATGAGCAGGTCAATGCTTACACAGGGTTCATCAAGAAAATGCCAATGTTGTAAGGCCAGCCAATAACCGACAAGAATGAGTCTGGGCGTCAAGCGTCAAGCGCCCAGCGCCCAGCACCCTCGCCATTCTTCAGGTCCATGCCCAGGGCAGGGCAGGGCAGGGCAGGTAGCGGAGTCATCCATGATGGATGGATGGATGCACTCTGCGCCTTCAGCGGCTGGGGCAGCACGGCGCACAAGGTCTTGAGCGCTCTGGGCGAACGGCATTGAATAGAGGCTGCGTGAGATTCGACTGCTGCAGATCTCGCGCATATTGGACTGCAGCTTCCATCACTTAGACCTCGGCTCATGTCTTGGCAGCCCTAGCAATGCCACCAACAATTCGACACCCAGAAGTCCTTGAACTGACCCAGATCAGTCATTTCCCTCTGTATGTTCATGATGTTGGTGAGCAATGCCTGACTTGAACTCTTCTAGGATCACCCTCTCAACGACTGACAATTCGGTGACCCCAAAGCAAAGCACCTTTGGCAGCCCCTCCGCGCCGCTCCCCACATTTTTGGCATCCCTGTCTAGCCGGATCTCTGTTGTTCATGTCCATCTGGTGGTCAAGCACTGACCTACCTATGCGCCATTTTCTTGGCGCTTTCTATGGGTGGAGTTGGGGTCCGCACAAGGTCCAAGGATGGACGACTCGCTCAGGTGGATTTCATCATCAAGCACAAAAACCAGCCTGCCCAGCTGCGGAAATGGGCCAGATTCTCGTGTCAGAAAGGGAAGAGGTTTGCGCAACAGTGACATGAAAGATAAGACGGCTGACAAAGAGAGGCTTAGATCTGCGCTGGTATATCAAACCTGCGAGGCTCATCAATCCATCTGGAAACACAAAACACACAGCTTGGTCAGCGAAATGATAGCACATGTCAGTGGGCAGCGGGTAGCGACAGCTTTCCGAGAACGGTAGGTCGGGGCCCATCCCATGTCTTGCGCGAGTGTGGGCAGAAGTCCCTGGACGGACAGGACGAAGCGATTTTCACAAACCGCCACTGCATTCACACCCATCGTGCAGGGCGACCCAGCCATCTCACGGTCCAGGTAAACGGCAATTCAACACTCACCTCACAGAAGAGCAATTCGAGGCTCTAATGGTAAGCGGCCACAATGTCAGCACCCAGTCCCTCGAAGCAATGGGTTGCTCGAATCTTCTGCGGTTTTTTCTCTTGTCCCCTGGTCGTCTTTGCCTACGAATCGGTCTCGACGCTCCAGACTCTCAGTTCGACCTGTCTTGGGCCTGCCTAGACTTCCAAGGTTGTTATAGTCACATCCGAGGCGCCCCGAAAGATTTGGAGACGGAGCAGTCGAACGCCGAGGGTACCCACAGAGCACCGCATCAGCCGCTGCATCGTCGTCTCTGTGCGGGCTTCCAGTGCCAACGTCTAATAAGTTGGTACCGAGTCGAAGAAGCACGGTAACTATTCCGGGTCGCTTCACCTTTTGATTAAGAGGAATGGATCATGGATGGGCCCTGATCAACAAACCCTTCACCTCCGCCTCGTCGTCATATTATATTACTTTGTGCGAGTACCGCGCGGCTGGGCGGACGGTTTTCGCTGGGGCCTCGCCTCTGCACAGCCTTGGGTTGCCATACCGAAAGAGTCACCGCATCGCATCGTATGGCTTGTCCGGTACAGGATACTGAAATGTCGAGGTGCTTCGATTTTGTGTCTGCCAGCCTGTCTCGTCGCACCCCGTTTTGCAGGGACCGGATCGCTGATTGCCGGTTCTTACAGATCTGCCGTCATACAATCAGGTGCTCCCTCGGTTTTCCGGCTTTGTTCGCCCTCTCTACGTCACCGCCTTTGATTTTTGATCGTCTTTGAACCCGGGCAGTTCGGGTAGTGCTTGGCAGCCTACGAAAAGTAAAGGAGGAGAGGGGAGAGTAGCAAAGTCAAGAAAGAGATGGAGGCTCGGCTTCGTGGGCGACGGACCCGACCCGGGAGGACGAGGAAGAAAAAAAAAGCACGTTCTTCCTTGCAGGGGCTTCTTCGCCGCAAAGCTTGGCCGGTTCTTGAGGACCGTGGCTAGGTATTCTTTTTTTCGGATTTTGAAAACAGATGAGGGTTATTGCAGGTACTAAATGGTACCCCATACCAAAACCTACCTCGTTTGTACCCATATTTGACGACAGATGGTGCTTGGCGTTTCCCGGGCTGAGGTACCGTGCCGTCTTGGCCAGCCCAGAGGAGACCTTGCAGGGCGGGTCTTCCCACCATGCAGAGCGGTGCTGTACTTGGGAGGGAATTCCCATTCTGGTACCTGGACATCATGGCTCGTATGTACATCATGAGTCCCATGGTCGCCCACTGCATATTTGGTGGCCCCTCCTTTTCATGACGGCGTTTTGCGAGGGCAGGGCCAGGCCAGACCAGGCCAGGCGGGTTCTGTGCTGTACCAGGGCTCGCACAGCACAGCACGGCACAGAGAGACGGTCAAACCCACCCCTTGAATCCAAAGTTACGAGTCGGAAATAATTGAGCGGCCAGGGAGATATTCGAAACGGCGGCTTGGGTGATCAAAGCATCAGCAGCTGTCCTGATGACCACCGCCAATGCAGCCTCTGGACCTCCCTGCTGCTTGCTGCGGAGTCCATGGTCAAAAGGAGAGCGAGCCACCGACAGACAGACATTAAAAAGGCTTTGTTCCTCCAGGCCGAAGCCGCCCGCCAGCCAGACAGGCCAGGGAGCCCCCAACAAAGATTCGAGAGGGTCATAGAACCTGAGGCGAGGCAAGATGGACAAGAGTCACGAAACAATTGAATGATAAATAGTAAGCAACAAGGAAAAACTTGGAGGGTCATGGAGCCGAGCCAAGTCGGCATATGCCTCGATTGGATCCATGGCAACATGATTTGCTACTCCGTACTCCGTAATAAGGTACTAATTATTGAAAAATCATCCATCCCACAAACTGGCATCCATCCATCCCGCCCATTCATGGATGGAACACAGGCCGAAGAGACGCTGTACCTGACTGTACTGTACCTACTGTACTTTACCGGATGGACCCCACATCGACCCTACCTGCGTTACTGTACCCGCCCGCTTCGCCCTCGCCCTCGCCCTCAGTCCTCGTACTCTGGCCCATTTCTTGCGCTCCATTTCTCATTTCGCTCCATGTTGAGGTGTAATACAGTAGCTCGCAGGTAGCGACCTTGGCTACATACGAATTGACCTTAATTATCGCGGTCTGCCAAGTACCTCACTCCCGTGCCTGCGTACCGCTTGCCTACCTTACCTTACCTACATCCGTACACGCCTATTGCTTTCCTGCTTAGCTTTCTTTGCTCTGGCCTGGCTCTTTCTTACCTTATACTTCCCAAGCCCTTATTCACACCCTTTCCCCCCGTGCCCTCTTCTTAAATTCCCGCGTCCTGTTTTTCTCTTTTACTTCACCTTACTTGGCCTCACCTCACCTCCATCTTCACTTATTGCGCTCTCTCTCCTCTGCTTTTTTCTTCTCGCCGTCCTCCTCCTCCCATCCACCGAAACCCTTGCGGTTTTCTGGCGCGTTCACAGCAAAGCAGATCGCCCCATCTTTGTTCTGTGGTACGAGCAGAGTTTCCCGCCCCAAGCTACGGGCGCCTGAGCCCAGCAACGCCTGTAAGGCGTCCCTCTCCAGCGCCACTGAGCGTGTCTCTTCACCTACCTACCGCCCTCGACTCGGATTTCTTGGGGTTTCGTTGGACGGGTTGCTCGCCATCTTCGCATCGCGCGGTCCCTGCAAGCCGACATCCGCAACTTGCATTTGGTTCCTTTTCTTGGCATTCATCATCATCAGCCAAGAGAGGCAGCGAGGGTCTCAGCAAACTCGCCTTTGGTTGCTTTTCCGAGGTCTGGCGGCCCAGAGAGGAACGCACGACTGTAGGCTGTACGCCGATACCATTCATCAAATACCTTCCGGGTTTCCTGCGACGTCTTGTCCGCCTTTGCCTCGGGTTTTGGTTTTGGTTCACCGTCCATCCCACCAACAGCCGCCACTCACTTACGGGCTATCCACCAGCCCGTCACCTCCTCCACCTCTGTACAGACAGGCGCTGCCTTACTTCTCCAGCTCCTGCTGTCATCGACGCTCGCCTCCTCGCCTTGCTTTGCTTCGCCTCATCTCCACTTCCCGCCAAGATCCAGAAACAGCTCACAGATCCGCCCTGTCCTGTTTTTGATCTTCTTGGACTCGACTTCTTTTTCCCCCTCCCCCTCCAGCACTTTTCTCCTCGGTACCGCATTTCTTACCTGGCTTATCGTCGCACGTACGCCCGGCATAGCCCGTCGTCTGTAGGCTGATCCGTTGCGCGACACTACTCGAGTCGTGCTTGCGCCTGTCCGCGCTGCGCTTGTGCTTGTGCCTCACACTGGTGTTGCACCGAGACGCCGCATATCCTACAATCACCGCACCGCTTACTCTCTCCGCGCCAGTCGCTTTCTCGACACCCGAGACACACTTGCTCTTCTCTTTCACCTCTTACGAAAATGCCAAACCTCCCAGGTTCCTCTAAGCCGCCCTCCGCATCGAGCTCGAAACCCTCGTCCATTAAGTCACAGGATGGCGTCAAGAAATCTCCCGGTTTGACACCGCAAAACGGCACTGGCCCTAATGGCACTCCTAGCGACACTCATTTGAAGCCCCCGGACAAGTCATCAGTCAAGAATCGTCTCACCCGCATGTTCTCGTCCAAGGACCCTTCTCGAGTTCCAACCCCCGCCCCCTCCTCGGTCGATCTTCCTAACCGTCCGCGGGCTTCATCAACGAATGGCACCTCAACCCCCGCTGGAAAGACCTCGTCCGCCGAGAAGGGTGCTGAGAAGTCTACGACCAAGTCAACCGAAAAGCCGACGTCGACACCAAAAACAACCAAGCCCTCAAGTAGCAAGGAACAACTTCAACGATTCGTTCTCGACACCGAGTTCCAAGGAGGGCATGAGCATCACCTCAGGTCTAGTAGACGCCAGGAGAAGTTGACAGACATGTGGAGAACGTTTCTTCGCAAAAAGCAAGACGCTCCCGATCACGACCTTTCCCTCGTCTCAAATTGGGTGGACACTCTACAACAGGAGAAAGAAGAGGCCGGTGACAAAAAGGGCGGGCCCAACGCAACAACAACCCTGGTTGAAAAGTACGGAAAATGTCAAGAGGTTGTCGGACGTGGGGCTTTCGGCATTGTTCGGATTTCCCACAAGAAGGTCGGTGGCAGTGGCGAGAAGCTCTTTGCTGTCAAGGAATTTCGACGGAGACCCGAAGAAACCGAAAAGAAGTATAGCAAGCGACTGACGGCCGAGTTCTGCATCTCATCATCGCTCCGCCACCCCAACGTTATTCACACCCTGGATCTCCTCAAGGATGCCAAGGGAGATTACTGCGAAGTCATGGAGTTCTGTGCCGGAGGTGACCTGTACACCCTTGTCCTATCGAGTGGCAAGCTCGAGGTGCAAGAGGCCGACTGCTTTTTCAAGCAAATGATGCGAGGTGTTGAATACCTGCACGAGATGGGTGTAGCGCACCGTGACCTCAAGCCAGAAAACCTCCTCCTGACGACGCGTGGTGCTCTCAAGATTACTGATTTCGGTAACGGAGAATGCTTCCGCATGGCGTGGGAGACGGATGCGCACATGGTTTCTGGCCTTTGCGGCTCGGCTCCTTATATTGCCCCCGAAGAGTACACAGACAAGGAGTTTGATGCCCGAGCAGTTGACGTGTGGGCTTGCGGTGTTATTTACATGGCAATGCGCACTGGTCGTCACCTCTGGCGACTTGCCAAGAAGGATGACGACGAATTCTATGCCCGCTATCTTGAAGGTCGCCGAGATGAAGAGGGTTACGGCCCTATCGAGTCCCTTCATCGGGTAAGTTTATGGGTGCTGCGTTGTAATGAAGGAGTCTGCTAACATGGGCCCTAGGCTCGTTGTCGTAATGTCATCTACTCGGTTCTTGACCCCCACCCGACTCGCCGCTTGACAGCCGCCCAGGTCCTTAAGTCAGAATGGGTTCGCGAGATCAAGCTCTGCAAGGCTGGCGAGGAGGGTCTGTAAGGGGATAGTTTGTGTTGATGATCCTAGAGCTAAAGCCACGACACAATAGCTTGGCCAAGGGGTTTATCAACACACGTGCCTTTTGTTATTCAAGAGAGCACCCAGATGGAATACCAATCTCTCACGAGGCGGAATGGGTAGGCTGTGACGTCCACTGGCGTCACCTCCCGGCTGACGATTCGATGACCTATCGTTTGGATTATTTCCTATGTCATTTGATACTGAGCACTGGTGTTGGGCGCATGTGTAAACAGACATGAAGTCTTTTGTTTTTGGAGCGTATCATGCGTGGGCAGATGGGATGGGATGGGACGGGACGGGATTTTTCTTACTCTCTCTTTCCCCTATTCAAAGGATGGAGAAGGGCGGCAGGAATTGGTTACCTATGCCCTGGAATCGGGCCGGCGATATAGGGAGGTTCACGATGTTGACAGACATACATTTTTTCATTTTCCAAAGCGAGGCAGAACAGGACAGAACACACACACAATGGACATGATGAAGGGCTTTGCTGCAGATTCTGGGAGGAGCCCCAAACAAGGATGGAAGCTATGAATCGATCGAGGAATTGATCAAGCGTGGGCGGATGAGTATGGGTATGAGAGGAAGAGAAGGAGAAGGGTGAAGTTGTGGTTTGTGTGTGGACACTAAGGAAATAGGATTTATCTCGCGCAGATATTCTATGGGTATCAAGATAGTCTTATATATCTCTTGACGCGAACCAAGACTTCAAGCAAACCAAAATAGACGAGACGTTGATGTCGGCCTTGAACTTGAGAGAAGCGCTGTAACCAACCCACGTGCCCCATATCCGAATCTGAGTTCTCGACTGCCGCTGAAACAAGCCAAGTCCAAAATCACTCACCGAGCTCTTCCCAATCCGTCACGACCTAAGCTTTGCCTCTAGCAGGGAAGAAGAACAGAGAAAAGAAAAGGAGTGTGTAACTATGTCCTGCAGTACATATGTTCTAGACTCATTCGCGACGCGCCCCGCCCACAAGCCGCGAACCCGATGGTCTGGGACTGGAACATGGGGGACGAGTCATTTTTTTTGGACTTGGGTGTTTTCTGGTTTCTATCAATTTCAGCTGCGTTTCAGTCGGGGAAAGTTTAAATTTTTTATTTTTGAAAGACGGTCAAGGAAACGCTTTGACGGTGGTGGAAAGTTTATGTGAGTGGAAGGGAGCGAGCGGCTTCTTTGACATAAGGGAGGGAGTTTGGATATGTCAGAGGCATTGATAGCCGTCTAATTGGTATCTCAACAAACAGGTAAAATGGATAGCGAATACTATGAAAGGAATCATCATGGGCGATCACAAGAGAGTTCAAGGTACTATCAAAGACAAGGCATCACATCTACTAAGCATCATCTCACGCCGAGACCACAAAAGGTGGCTACACGGTTTAGGAAAAAAGAATAGCCTTGAGCACAGACTCAATGGGCTCTGTCATTAACCAATTTAATCAAGGACTTTACATTGGATCACAAGGTTGCATCTCACTCTTGACTACTACGCAATAGAGTAACAAGAGTGGTTGAGCACAGACCAAAGACAACGCATCATCACAATCACCAGCAAAGGGAACATTGAGTTTGAAATATCCTGTTGTCAGGTGCGTGAAATTCCATTCGAGTTTCTCCATACTTGAAAACTCTTCCCATACCTATCAGAGGTCAGTTGACTTGAACTGCCTCGACAACCAGAAAAACCAAAACTATCCGCGACCATCTTGGGCCGGAACCGACGTAACTATGCATACAAATAAACGATGTAATCAACCCATCCGTCCTCCTTGTATTGAGGCCCAGTAGTACACCAACCCCCCCCCCTTTAGGATCATTGCGTAGCCCACTAGGCAACGCTTCAATGTCCCTTTTTGCCTCGATCCCTATGTTGCGAGCATCTGATCAGAGAGCTCGATGAAATAATATAAAACCCAAGTCCAAGAGAGTTGCTGCCAACCATGGCAGCCCAGCAAGCCAATCCCCACCAACTTGTTGCCGGCCCGAGAATAGAGGCTGTCCAGGTAGATAGGCCCAGACCTCCAGAGACCCCTTAGGATATCGACGCAAAACCCTCATGGCGTCGTTAGAACAAAGACATTACATCCCACTCGATACACCCCCCCCCCCCAATTCCGTGACCGCCAGATTCTCATATCTTTTTGAACAAAACTCGGAGGCAAGCTGCGCAGTAATAGTGTAGAAATAATGAACAAGAATGACGCCTCAGCTGGCAGGTTGAATCAGCCCAGACCAGACATACTCGGAGGTCGTCCATGTGTAAAGAATTATTGGTATATCGTATGCTGGTTTACGAGTGGAATAGATCCCAAGCCCGTTCACATAATCGGATAAACTCCTCCTTCTTCTGTCGCTGAGTTTCGGGGCTGTCGCGTCCGGCACCAAAGGGTCCACGGCGAGTGGGAGCAGGTCCGTGGCCTAGGGGAGGGCTGCCGTCCTCATATTCGGCTCGGGTCCGTCGCTTGCTGGCACTTCGTGAGGCCTCAATAGGCCGGCTTCCAGGAGCGGGAGAGGGAGGTGTCGGGGGCTGGTGTCCGCCGTAGTGGACCAGCTTGGGAAGAAGTTCAGGTCGGCCACCGGCAAGGTCTTGCTGAGCCTCCTCGGCAGATCTGTACTCGCGGCTACGGCCGGGGGTCGGGGCCTGGGGAAGAGGAGGGTGTCCAGGAGACGTTAGAGGTCCACGGGAGCTGGGGCCGCTAGGGTAGAGGGACTGAGGAGCATTGTCGGGGTGCGCTGAGAGGCCCTGGCCAAAGACGTCGCTGATGGGTGGCAGACGGTTGTTGGTCTGGTTAGCAGGGACGTGGTGGATGTGCGAGGTGCTTGACAGGTTAGAGGGCTGGTTGGCGATATGTCGGGTCATAGGAGCAGGATGCTGTCGACCAGTGAAGCTGTGGCCAAGAGGCGCCGACTGGATAACTCGCTCGTTGGCGAACTGCTCGTGAGAGGGAGCAACAATAGAGAGGCCTGGAGGGGCCTTGTTTCTTCGCGACATGCCAGGCGTCTTGGCGGAGAACTGGGAGACGGGATCCTTGTCGGAGCCGTCACCCTTGGCAGACTGTTGGTGCAGTCTCGCTTCGATAATGTGTCGCTGCTGCTCTCGAACTGACATACTTCGCTGGAGCTGCTCCTTCATGACGGGGTCTTGGGTGACAAAGCCAGGAGAGAGACACGCAATACCGACTTCCTGGATACCGAGGCCGTCGCGGGCGGTCATCGGCCGCGCAGAGGCGGGCTGGTTCGATTTGAGTGTGTTCTTTGAAAGATCGAGTCTTCGCGGCCGGGGTCGCGTGTTGGTCATGCCGGGGGAGGCGGGCTCCTTCTTGACGACAATCTTGGGAGGCGCGCCGGTAGATCGAGAGCTAGAGAGACAGGCAGTGTCAGCAAGAGGGAAATTTCGGGTGGTCAGGGAGTAATTGAGGCTTACGCGCTGGGGGGCGAGGACTTGGGACCAGAGCCGGCAGCTTTGGGGCTGCTGCTGTTGGATGAGTGCGCTGTCGCATTCGATGCTGAAGGGGCGGCGGCGGACCGCTGTGCAGAGGGAGAAATGGCGGTGGTTGAAACCGACGTGTGCGCAGGAGGCAGCTCAGAGTATGAGGGCCTCTCGTGAGGAGCGGGAGAGGGGGCCATTGCAATTGCTGCACTCATAGTGAAAGGAGCGGATGCAGGGCTGGCTGTGGGAATTGGTGAAAGGTGGTTCGTAGTTGGCAGGGTGCGAGGAGACCTGCAAGGAGGGCGAGAGGCCAGTCGGGCCAGTCAGCGAGCCAGAGTGAGCCGAGCTGCTGGGTTTTTCTGGGTCTCGCGAGTCGGAGGCTTCCTGTCTTGGCGAGGAAAATGAATCGTTCGGCGAGGGCCGCGAGACAGGAATGGAAGCGATCGTGGACGTGGCAGACTCGAGTCAGCACGAGATTTGTGTGTTGTTGTAGAACAAGATGGAGCAATATCCAGAACCGGGAGGCTGGCGAGAGTAGGTAGCTCAGCTCAGCAAGGAAGGCCGCGATGTCTGGTTGGTGGTTCGACTCGACGGCTGGGGCTCCTTTAGTTGTCCAAGCTCAAACCGGGCGGTTCAGCTCTGTGCGAGATGTGACAGAGCAATGTCGAAGGCTGGGTTGGGTAATTTTCCTCTTTTCCGGGAAAGAGGAGGACGATCGAGAAATCGAAATTAAAAATAAGATGATAAGAGGCGGCAGAAAAGGAACACAAAAAAGACACGATTATTAGTCCGGACTCTGGTTGCTGACGATTGATTGATTGATTGATCGATCGAGGGAGTGAAAAGCCAGGGGGCGTCAGAGTGGTTCGGTCGGTCGACTGGCGACTTGTTTTAACATGGAACTTCAGGTGTGGGTTGTTGGCTCGGCAGGCCCGCGTTTGGCGTGTTTCGCCCAACTCAGTTCAGTTGGTGCGTAGGAAGCAGCGGGCAAACGGCCGAAGAAGGGTCGCTTGGTTCTTTTGGGTAAAAGATGTGCGCGGGGTGCTTCCGCTGGACGGCCACTAGAACTGCTGGATTATAGCGAAAAGAGGTGGTGAAGCGAGGGAAAGACAGTCGACAATGTCCTGGTATTGGATCTTGTCGCCGTTGGAACAAGGAGGCCGGTAAGTACAGCGCAGTGCAGCGCAAATGCAGTGCAGTCAAGCGCCCAACCAACAGCGTGGTATGCAAGACCGTGGGCCACGGGCTCGGAATTAGCGAATGAAGAGATTCCCACAGCCGACAGCAAATGTGACGAAGCGGAAAGGCGTTGGCGTCGGCGGTAGCAGTAGTGACAGTGAGCAGTCACAAAGTAGGCACCTGGCAATCGATGGCTCTGTCTGGTTGCGTTGCGTTGCAGGCACTTGACGAGCTCGGTTGCGAGGTTGGCGACGGCGAGAGTAGAAATTCGGATGAGATGCGGGAGAGAAGGAGAGAAAAAGAATGTCCAGAGAGGAGGATGGCTCGAGACAAAAAGTCGCAGAATAACGGCAGAAAATCGCCAGCTGACGATGAGGGGTCGGTCGGGTACCTGGCGATGTTTTATTTGGTGCCATGTATTTTATGAAAGGGGACACGGGGAAAAGTGACACAAAGGCATGGCGCCCGGTTCGTGTCTTGAAGCAATGGATCCGACCCAGCCAGACGAGCCAAGGGACATGGATGGGATCGATGAGGATAGAGAAGGACCGGGGTCGCCCCTGGTTGCTCCAAGCCCAGAAGCCAGATGGGGAGGGGTGAGGCTATCACACCAATTGTGAAGACACAGACCGGATGAGCATCTCGAGAGCAGTCCAAGCGATTGGCACAGGCACAAGAGGCCACAGACAGACACCTCAAGTCCCTACCCACACAACTCCTCCAGTGTCGTCCCGCACAGGCACAAATCAAGCCAGAACCAGACGGCCCACGGCCATTCATATCGGACGGATAGGCGATTGACAGGCGGGCAAACATCCCAAAGAAACGACACGAGGCATGGCAAGCCAGGGTCCAGGGTCCTCCTCACCTGAATCCTGCTGCTGGATGCACGCGACCCAAGCCAACCGTCGGCCACTCGTCGTCGACCTTGTCGCCATCGGCCTCGCTCTCACCGTCGCTGGCGGTTTGACATTGATGCTAACAAACCCTCCAACGTGGCCCCTGCCGCTGCTGGTTGGGCCTTTATCCCTGTACACGCTGTTGGCAGCCAACCTCACATGCCCAAGAGCACTGCATTCTCTCTCCATCGGCCGCCGTTGATGCGCTGTGCCCGCTGTGCGGTTGCGGTACGGGCGCCTTTTCTTGCGTCCTCGGCCTGTATGTATGTCCAACCATCGCCCACTTGCAGATGCCTACATAGATGCTGTTGGAGATGGGATCAACATACCGCGGTTCAGTCCGCGGCCCCAGACCAGACCAGACAACACTTGCACTGACTTGACGGCCCCTGTGTCATGTTCCCATCTGAAGCTGACCGCTCCTCAGTCTTGGATAGTTGCGGTGTCCATCTCAGACATGCAGATTAGGAAAATCTCTCTACTATGTGAACCAGCCAGCGTTATATGGCAGTCCTGAGTCTCAGATCACTGATCAAGACGAGGTGCTGTGAGTTGTTACACAACCCGGCTGTTGTGGTTCCAGTTCTCAGTCGCAACTGGAAGCCAGTCGCTCGGTTACCGGGACGGAGGGGTGGTCTGAGGGACATGGGATGGGCTCGGTAGAATCTGGAATCCATCCCATCCCATTCCTGTCAGGCAGCCCTCCATAACCTGTAACAGCCAGTGTCAGCGTGAGGGTCAGAGGTGAGGACTCCTGCTGGATGCTCGTCGCTAGTGCACCCCGTGGCGCTGGTACGCTAGCGGTCTCAAGGTCCATGGTTGGTGAGTCGAGATGGATGGTGAGTCGGCCGTCTCTGAGCGATGGAACCTGTTTCGTCAGCGATCCACGGCGCAGCAGCATCGGCTCTGAATGCAGACATCCAATGGTGAGAGCTCATCCGTACAGACACGAGGTAAAGGGGAGGGAAAGGGGGAGGCAGGGACCGGACGATTAGCTGCGAGCTGTTGATTCAAGACCTCGGGCTCTTGAACGTCGGGCCATGCGTATCCTTCTGGGCATGAGGGTTCCATAGGCACTGCAAAAGCACCTCACTTGTTAGCGAATGCATGTAAGATGAGGAAATCCCGTGTTAGGTGCGAGTGAAAGAGGAGCTGCTAGAATCACGGGACCAAGAGTTGCATGAATGCCTCCATCTAAGATACAGCAAGGAAGGTGCGCCTTACGGGCTTCAACTACACTACCTAGGCAGGTACGGTCCTGCAGTAGAACATCTCGAATCCCACCCGCATATTACACGTCTCGACCCAACTCAAACTCTCCTACAGACACGACAATACAATTCGCACGCAAGTCCATCTCAATGCAATCTCATCCCGAGCTAATCTTGGGCTGCCTCGTGGCTATTAACCACCCCCCGCTACTTCCCACTCACGGCCGGTTCGCCTCCCAAAACCCACTTCCACTGACACGTCCTGTCGTCTCCCCACTATCTCGGCTCGTTCACTCCCTTTCCCACTTCCCATCCATGCCTGGATTGCCACTCCCACATGCTGAAACTTCCCTGCCCCTCATACGCATTCTCAAACACGCTGGATCCCAAAACGGGCTTGGGTCCCTGACGATCTTCGGCCACAAATTCTTCCAGCAAAGACCTGCCAGACACAGCAACAACTCCAGACTAGGCAAACGTTACAAGAAGGAGTTGCTATCACGAGGGATCAAGGCTGTGGAGGCAAAGGGCGAAACGGTGAGAATCAGAAATGAAGGACTGTTTCTCGCCTCGTACGATCTACCTTCTCCTCATTCATTCATCGTCTCGGTCGTCGTCTTTGTCGTCGCAAGCTTTCATCTGCCACCACTGACAATTTCGCCCCTCTGCCCCCGAGATCCCCGCTTACAAGTCAATAGTTGCAACATCTACAGAGAAGGCCTGCAATTGATAGGCAAATCGCCCCGGGTTCTCACAGCATCTGCTTGCACTATTGCTCTTCTACGAACGATAGCTGCCTTAGTGCGTTGCAAGTCGTCTTATGTCTGCCTCAGCCTGTTCTCCATCCAGATCAAGATCTTCACTCGGCTCACTCCCCCTCACAAAATCGTATACGATCTGCTGTTCCACTGCCCATCCATCTTTCATGCTTCTCACCAACTGACAATATCGACAACCCCAGAGGCTCGGGCACGCGGAAGACAGTGATATGCATTCCCTATTAATGAGAATATTATTGTGATGCGTCAAGCGCATATTCATTATTCCAAAGCTCATGTTGATGACGAAACCTAACAATGATTTCATACACTTTTCCAGACTCGAGTCGTTTCTTTCCTCGTTCTTTCGAGGCAGCTAATAATTGTCGAGGTATTTAGTTAGGGCTCTGCCTCAGTCATGCTGATGGATGACAAGTCTCATGTTGACGATCTTCTCTTGACCGGCATTGACAGCGCCCCAGTTCCGTCCTCAGCAACCCCTGTCAACTGGCCCCTGGCTCTGATCGGGCCTGCACCCATCATCCATATTCACCACCGCTTCTAGCCAACCATTCGCTGCAGGATTAATTTCTACTGCGTCCACTCTTTTCAGGTCTGCCACATGTCCATACATGCGTGCCGTGCACAGTACGTACCGCAGCATTCTGCTGAGCAGCAAACGAAATGGAATTCCCGCTCAATGGTGGTGATCCCTTTTAGGATGGTTCGACCAGCGCAGAATCTGGGCGTGAACCTTGCGAGCGCGCTGAGGCCCCCAAACCTCCTTTCTCCGAGTATTTTTACCAGGTCGATATCCATCCAGATGAAAGGCTCCGAATTCTCTACAGCAGAAACCGGGTGGGTGACTAGACATGCTGCATGCCTTTATTTTCAGCGCCGTCGCTGCTTAACCAACCAAATCTCGACGCCGTGGGCCTTGCGAAATGAAGAATGGCGCCGTCCATCTCCCGCCGCCATCGCTTTCAGGTGGCTTCTCCCCGGGCTTGTTTTGGTTCAAAGCTGCTTGCCACGGGCGATTTGATGGTTCTGACGAGGGTCGGCGTGGTTGAGGAGGTGAATACCCGGATTCTCTTCCGACTCTCGCCTCCGCTTCACCCTTCGGACCAGGGACAATTGTTGCGGATTGCGGACATGCTCTGTAGGGCTTTCACATTGTTGTGCTTCACCTCACCTGAGACGGCGTCTCAGGTTATGAGCTTGTGGAGGGTTTCCTCCACATGCACTGACACCACACCTCTCGCTGCAACAGCAGCACAATCCCCGGGGGCCCCCAGCACAAGTGCCCAATTCGTTTCTGCAACCACCCTTTCTGGGCGCCGTCGTTTGCCATGTTTCATACCCACGGGCCTTGGTCTCTGATTGGTCTTCCATTGCTACCCTCCCAAACCCTCAAACGCGAATCATGGCTGGTCCGTGCTGAGTCCTGATGTGGCTAGCCGTTGCATTGAATCGATATCCAGCTGATCCAGGTGAGGTTTGTGGTTGTGATACACATTTGCTGGTCATGTTATGTTGCTTGATAAATTGGATGTGGTTTGTCGTCATAAGAGGCCAAAGTTTGGCTCGGCTTCTCCTTGTCCGAGCAGTCAGTATAGGCCGCAACTCTTGCCGTTTTGTGCACATTTCTCTGTTGGCTCATCCGAAGGCCCCTCCATGACGCCCGAGACATGAGGGGCATCCTTGTCTATATGCCAAATCTTCAAACTTTGCCTCGTGGACAACTTGGAATATCCTGGGAGAATATGGTGACATTCCAAGGCATGAACCATGGTCGGAATCATCGGACCTCTCAGTCATTTTCCCCAGGGGCAGATTCTATGCAAGAGAGTGATATTGACTTGAGACGACTGCCACTGTCTGGGGCAATATCTGCTTCACGGTATTGGATGAGCCACACTATCATCCGTTGCGTGTAGCTGACCACTTCATCGTGCACCCTTCCATTCAGGCTGCCTCCAACGCTAGCTTGGTCGTCTTGTGCAGAGCTGTGCAACAAGACGTGTGCGTGTCTTGGGTTCTTGGGTGAACTATATTTGGCAGATGTGCTGCGCCAACAATCCCACCACAGCTGTCGTACCATGATTGACAAGCCCTTTCTAATCAAATAAATTAATTCACCCTATATTGATATCATGAGCTTCAGGCCAAGAGCACCGAAAACCGGGAACCACCCTGCATTGCGGGCACTCGTGAGGACTCTGATATGTACGTTTGTCGGTACTCCCGGAAAACACATCGGTTTCTTGACATGTTGGTTTACCAATGGCACGCAGGATTAGGAGCAAAAATCATAGCATTGACAAATTGTCATGCAGGTTTCCTATTATATCACTCGTCAAACATGGTAGGTTAAGACAAACCGACGTAGTATCGACGCCGGTGTCGCCGCATGAGGCATCCACGCTGCGAGCCTGATGGTCATCAGAGATGTGAGCGAAATCGAAATGGATATATGTTTGCTTCTTGAAATATGCAAGAAATCAAAGACAGGGATTGGCAGTCAGGATGTTTTCTTGACAGGTACCGATCCAAGTAGTTTGCCATCCGTGTAGGTTGTCCGGTTGCCTCTGATAGCTCTTGCACGCCACACTCGGCCACTCAGCCTTGTCAGTGAGAGTGGAGGCGCCACAGCACAGCCTCATCAAATGCGATTGGACCCCTCCGCCCACTGGTCAGCCTTTTCGGGCCCCGCCAAAATTTTCCTTCAGTGGCATTGCGATTGAAGGCTCCGACCTCTGATACTCCAGTGAAAAGGAAAAAAGTCAACCTTGCAACAAGACTCTACAAGAGAACCACCCTATTTTACACTTTACTTGAATTATTCCCATACATAAACATGCCTGCTCGTACCAAGAAGGAAGAACAGCCCCAGGCTGAGGACACCAATATGGAGGATGCCCCAGCCTCTGCGCAGCCTAGTGAGGACGTAGAGGAGGAGGAGGAAGAAGAGGAGGAAGAGGAGGTTGAGCCCCAGCGAGTGAGAATTGTAAGTTTATTTGGATTATTCTTCATTCATGAGTTTTACTGACAAGCCATTCAGCTGCCTGGCTCAACAGACACTGCCGCCTCTTTTGAATTCGTTGACGAGGGTCACACTCTTGGAAACGCTCTGAGATATATCGTCATGAAGAAGTATGTATTGCCAGAAGCGTCGCTTTGTACTCGTGGCTAACATGTTTCAGCCCTGATGTCGAGTTCTGCGCCTACTCGATTCCTCACCCCTCAGAGCCCAAGATGAACATCCGCATCCAGACCTACAGTACGTTCATACGGTATCTAGTTACAATGACCAATCACCATGCTAACTATTTCACCAGGTGGCACGGCGGTGGATGCTCTCAAGAAGGGATTGACTGATCTTCAGGACGTCTGCGACGTTGTTGCCGACGAGTTCTGGACCAAGAGGCAGGCCTACAACGCCGAGCAAGGAATTGACCGGTAAACCTGGAACGGGCACTGTAGGGGTTTTTAAAAAAAGGCAATTGCATTCACAAGGAGCACGATGGACATAGAGGCGTTTTGATGAATTCCTTCTAATAAGTTATATACACGAGCAATCACTGCCGTTAACTTTAGTTGCGACCCTGTGTCTTTGTTAGCTCCGTCTCGACATAGGGTGAACTGAACGATGGCTCACCTCCAGGAAACCAGTCATGAAGCTTGACGGTAGTCTCTTGTCGCCTCGGAAGTTCTCCTCCTTGAAGTAGGACATGACGTGGTTGGTCTGCTTCCAGAAATTCATGGTCTCCTACAATCGTGGGGTTAGCAAAGGCAACCCCTCTCATCATCCCCAACCCGCTCCTGGTCGTAGGGATCGTCCGCACCTGGTACTCGGCGTGAGACTTGAACAGAAGAACGTCCACGACGGACAGCTTGTTCGCAAATCGGTGTCGCTCAAACTCTTGTCGCATTCGGGTTCGGATCGTAGAGACGGGCATGGGCATGTTGTACATGGTCTGGACTTCGGGGGCCTAGTTCTCGCTGGTTAACCAGATCTATGAGTGAGGACTCGAACCCGGCCTCAATGGGCCTCCAAGTAAGGCTCATAGCCTTCCCGGAGCCGTAGGGACCATGTCGGGGTTCGTCAAACGTACAGCTCGGAGCCATTCTCGGTAGGAGGACAGGACTCGACGCTTCGCGTCCGCCCAATTGGCAGCTATGGAGGGCATCAGCAAGGTCAGAAATATAGCCGGAAGCAAGTCGTCTCACACTGCGCCGTCTTCTTGGCAAATTGGGTCGGCGTAATGGCCATGGTGGGCAATCAATGCTCTCAAACAACGGGAAACCACTCTGCTCTGACGTTTCCCAGATTCCCGAAGCCGAGATGCACGAGAGGTAGCGCCCGGAACAGGATCACGTGGTTCTGGCGCCACACGCTAGTGCACAGCCACAAGGGGGATCTCCCACTTACAAAGCCGCCTTTCGTCAGCGACGCCACCTTTAAGTTTGTCAGAGGCAACCTGCGATTTCGGGGTTTCTCCAACGCGCGAGCGCAAGCAAAACAACGACGAGACACACGCAACAGCCAACAAACAACACAACCACCGCAACCACCCATCATGCCCGCGATCCGACACTCGTCCAAGAGAAAGCCTCCGCCGGAGGGCTTCGAGGATATCGAAAGCGATCTGCTCGTGTTTGCGAACAAGATGAAGGATGCGCAGAACAAGCCCCCACCAGCAGGACCCAGGCATCAAGCCCAGTGGGAAATCTTTCAGATCTCGCATCAGCGCAGTCGATACGTCTACGAGTTATACTACGAGAAGGAGGCGATTAGCAAGAAGTTGTACGACTTCCTCCTAAAGAACGGCTACGCGGACGCCATGTTGATCGCAAAGTGGAAGAAGCAAGGCTATGAGAAGGTTAGTTCATCATGCTTTCCGCTCTCTGATGTTTCGTCGCTAACTCTACCTAGCTCTGTTGTTTGCGCTGCATCCAAACAAAGGAGACAAATTTTAACAGCACCTGTATCTGCCGAGTACCGCGAGCGGAGATGAAGGAGGACCAGGACATCCAGTGCGTCAGCTGCGGCTGCAGAGGTTGCGCATCGAGCGACTAGACATGGCGAGCTCAAGTTTTAACACCGGACGGGTATGGGAAATTAAGACTAAAAACGAAACCAAAAGAGACGGCGTTTGGCGCAACAGGGAAGTTATCAGATCATGGGGTCTACGACTGACTGGTGGAAAGCGATGGAGGTCGACATGATGAGGTAGAAATCCTTTTATTTGGCCATTTCATATCTTCATAACATGGTGCTGATTATACTACACAGCTTGGACACCCCACACCCATTCATATCCTATCTCTTGGAGAAGCCTGCCCTCCCGCGTCCGAACCGGATGCTTGGAGGGACAAAGCTCAGCGACGACATGGCGCCCGCAAGGTCTGCCATCTCCGTGTCTGGGGCCTTGTCGCTGTCGGGCCTCTTCTCCTCCTTCTGTGCCTTTGGTGACTTTGGTGTCTTTGGTGACTTGGGTTCCGGCTGTGAATTTGCACCCTCGGCCTCGAGGAGACTCGCGCGGCGCCGAGAGCTCTTTGTGACTTGCGAGTTGGTTGAAGATCGGCGGCGGTGGTGACTACCGTCGTTTAAGAGTGACCTCCTACCGTCGATGCCATCTCTTGTGACGGCGAAGAAGAAGTTCTTTGGGTACATGTGCTTGTCGATGAGGTGCATCCGTCGCTTCTGGTGTGTCATGCACTTGCGCTCACATCCTTCCACGAAGCAGGAGTACTATTCCATGTTAGTCGAGTCGGTTCCTCATATGATGTAGGAGAGTCATGGGCTTAAACTTACAGTATGCTCCCCCTTTTCCCGCTTGACAGTCACCAACGGGTCATGGCATTCTTCAATGTGGACGTTGAGCAGATGCTCGCTGGGAAAGTTCTTGCGGCACTCGAGGCATCGATTTGTGTGAGTCTTGTTGTAGTGAACCTCGTACTCGTCGTAGGTCTTGAAAGCCAGAGGCTCTCTGTGCGGTGGCAAGTTGCATCTCATGGCGAATGAGTCGAGCTCGTCGTCGATGGCAGAGTCGAGCTGGGTGACCTTGAAAACCGGGCGGATGGTGGGCTGGGTACCTGCAGTTTCGGAGTCCGAATCTAGCTCTCCTTGGAGCTCTCGTGAGCGCTTCATCTTTTTGTGTGTGGTGAGCTTGATTGGGGCGGTAGAATTTACGTTTTTTTGAAGCAAACCAGAGACTTGCGGAGCGGTGAGTGCAGGGTAGTGAGTGTGTTTGTCGTGTCTGAGAGGATGCTGGACTGTTGCTAGTTGCTTGTGGGAGGCGAAGCAATGTTGGACAGTTTTGGTGTGTATAATCTGGTGGTTATTTACTAGGAAAGGGTCAAGCTAAAGGCTGTACAACTGTGAGGTTGAGGCAAAGCCGGGACAATATTCAAGAATTGGATCTCGAGCTTCTGCGTTGGAGTTGCGGGCCGATCAGCAGCTCGGGCAGTGAAATATGGCCGGGTTTTCACTGTGACGGGCGCTAAAGCTCGCTACAGCCTTAGCCGACCAAACGTCCAACGATAGGCTCATGTTAAAACCACTGGTTCAGCTCGGGCAAGAATGGTCAAAAAGGCTGACGGTATGATAGATATGAACCTTATGCATCACGGATGTTTAATGAAATTTGCTTTTTTAAAACCACGATATTAAACATTGACGTGGTTGTCAATTGATCACGCATGTAACATTTTCTTTAGCTGCCTGATGATGATGAACTGGTGAGGGGTACAAGAGACAAGCACGGACCACGAGTGATGAAGCATGAACCGACGTTTAAAAGTTGACGAGGAGAGATGATGCGTGTAATTTGAGGATAAACTGTGCGCTGTGATTGAAGCAACGTGATTTCTAGAGCCTCAAACATGCCCTTGGCTGTACCAACCATCGGGCAGCCTCAGACACACACACACACACACACACTAGCAACAGTAGCCTTGCAGAAATGGTGACGGATGATGCGTTGATACCGGGCTTCCAAGCGATGATCCAAGGGTCTTGGAAGTGCACATCCGAAGTATTCCCACGGGCACCAAATCAGGACCTTGAGGGGTTCAACCTTCAACTAACTCGGGGTTCTCGTGTTTGACGGGAGGCGGCTCAGGCTCAGGCTTAGAACTCGGATCGATCCATCCCTCTTCACTTTAATTCTCACATTTATTTATTTTTCGCCGCGCCTCGCCCAACACCCCAAACTGAACTCACTCACTCACTCTCAGCAGCGCCTTTTTGTTTTTGTGGCGCAAACGACGCAGCCTGCAGCAAGCTCAACTATATTTCCCATTTTCGTGTTATTTTCCTTTTCCATTTCCCATTTCGTATTCTCTCCCATCCTCGCTCGCTCGCTGCACCCGCCCGCCGGCTTCTTCGTCTCCGCCAATGTGTGTCTCCTCGGCCGACGCTTCGATTTTCGCGAGCCGCCGAGTCTGCTCCCCCCAAACCCAGACCCAGACCCAACATCCCGAACTGCGATCGAGTTATGGACCGACAGCCTCTCCATGATCCTGCTCCAAGAAAGAATGATCGAGAATCCTTTTAGTTCGATACCAACTCTCTAAAATTGTCCCCCGCGACATCCTTCCTCCCCCCTCGTCCCGTCCCGCCCTCGCCGACGAGACCTCTCGCCTTAGTACTCTGCGCTCGCCAAGTTTCCCTGCCGACCTCGCCGATCGCCGAAACTCGCCCAACTTTGCGACCATGGAGGCTGCCGCTGCTCAGGCTTCCACGCCAGAGCACGCAGACCTTTCTGCCAAGGCGAGACACACGTGGCGGTACGTGTGAATGCCCTCTTCCCTCCCTGCTGTTGCTTGAGCTCTGCTTCGACAATACCCCGCCAGCTTCGCGAACCCCCATTACCAGTCACTGACCTCACCACCATTCCAGCACGGCGCTCAAGCTGCGAAAGCTCCTCACCAAGCAGCTCGAGAAGCTCCCCAAAGATAATAACGCTGGCGTCGACATCGCCCAGTTCGAGGCGATAGATTCGCAGCTGGAAAAGTGAGGATAATGGCTCGCAGTCTGCTGCGCCCCTGATGCTGATAGCTGCCCTCAACACAGATTCCGCCTTGCCTGCGTGCAAACCATCTACCTCGACTTTGAGTATGCTGTCGCCGAGCGCACCGACCACGCAATGTGGACGGTGCACACCAGCATCAATAACGAATACCGACGAACCCTGGGTCGCCTGAGACACCTGGCGCAGCACTCGGACAAGCACAGGGCTGATAAGACGGCTTCCGAGAAGCGCAATGGCGAAAAGTCCAAGGGAGACAAGCAGAGCACCCCGAAGCAGCAGAAGAACGACAGGCGCAACGTGGAGAAGCGGAAGCTTGGAGAAAAGTACACGCACTTCCTGCACGTTGCTCAGGAATTCTACAAGGGATATGTCCAGCGCCTCTCGGCGCGCTACGATATCGTCGAGCTGAAGCGCATTGCTCAGGGAATCGAGGTCGACGGCTCTCCCACCAGCGATGTTATCAGCCCGGTCCCAAGCCAGATCTACCCCCTGGTGCTGAATTCCTGTCACTATACTCTTATATGCCTCGGCGACTTGGCTCGTTACTACGTTCAGTCCGGTCTGAGAAAGTCGAGCTATAGAACCGCATTGGCCTACTACAGCCTTGCCTACGACCTCAAGTCCGACTCGGGCTTCCCCTTCCACCAGATGGGCATCATCAGCCTGGACGAGGGTAAAGACCTTGACGTCGTCTACTACTTTTACCGGAGTATCGCGACCGCCGACCCTCACCCCAATGCGAGACAGAACCTCGAGTCCAAGTTCAAGACCATTTTGCAGCCGGATAAGAACCCGCCCAAGAAGCAAACACGCGGGCCGAGCGATGCCTTTGTCACCTGGTTCACCAAGCTCCACGCCTCGTACTATCGGGATGAAGTCATGTCACACAGCTCCGAGCTCGAGAGAGAGGTTCTGCATCGTCTTGACATGGCCTCTAAGAGCGCCAGCCACACCCAGGTCCTATTCAAGATGTCCTTGATCAACATGTCGAGCTACTATGTTGCTACGCAAAAGTTTACCGGTTTGTTTTGCACGCCCCGACCTTTCGAAGCACCTCCTAACGCCGCATAGAGTCTCAAACCCCTGCGACATCGCGCTTTTGCCAGCACACTTTGCGCCTGAACTCTCAGTTTATCCTGGCCTTTTGTGCTGCGCTGGAATCTGAGCTCGTCGAAATTGTTGGTCGCGAAAGTCACGAATCCGAGGACCCGGCTACCGCAAAGTCGTCTCCTACTATCACTTCGCTCCTCCCACTTCTCCGCATCTACGGCATGTGGCTCGCCGCTCGCCGTCACGAGATCTTTGCTGCTGGTGAAGCGCTGGGTGCAGTTCTGCCGGATATGGTCAAAGCCCTCTCCAAGGTTTTCTCTCTCTTGTGCAACGACACATATACCCAGGAGAACCTAGCTTCGTGCCCTTACCTGTTGGCCGAGGATGTTGACACCCAGGGATTGCTTCCCCTTTCCGAGGAACAGGTTCCCCTGGCTTGCCGTTCTTACTTTAACGAGAATGGTACCCTGAAGCCACGACTGCCGTCTCAAGAGAACCGACTTGATCCTTTCCAAGAGATGTTGGCCAGAATCCTGGACATCCTTCGTTGCGCCTATTTCCTGGCTGAAGACAACTCTTGCCCTCTCGCATATCGTGTCTCTGAACGGGGTCTGGTCTTTGAATATCAAGTCGTCCCTGTTGCGAACAACGCCCCCGCCGCTATCAACAATGTCCCCGTTATGAGCAATGCTCCTGAGCCAATGTCAATCGTCAATTCCCCTGTGCGCGAACTCAAGGTCAACACTAAGAACCCCGGCCGGCAGCGCACCACATCTGTTAATCGACAGCCCGACAATGGACAAACCGAAAACCGACCTCCGGTTAACGATGGCGCGAGAAAGGCATCACTCACTTCACCCCAACCTACGGTTCAACCCGAGCCTGAACCTCAGGTTCAGCCTCGAGCACCCTCCCCCGCCCAGAGTGAAAGCACCTTTATCCTCGGCATGCTCACCCCTTTCCTGAAGCCCCCGATCTCGGATGCTACCCAGTCATCCCACCGGTCTAGCGATGAGACTTCTTATGGAATGCATAGTGCGACTGCGAATGAGGTCTTTGGCATGATCCAGCAGCCTGAGCCTAGCCCAACTGGTTCGATCACCTCTGGCAAGCTGAAGCCCTTGCCATGGGATTGGGTATATACGCCTACCCCTCATAAGGCGACTGGTCCCTCCGCCATGGCTTGCAAAGATGTCTTCGATGCCCCTGTCAGCCCCAACTTCTCGTCCCGAGACCTGCCCCGAGGGACTGTCAGTACTCTGGAGGATCCCTTTGCGAGCACTTCACCTCAGCAACTCTCGACGAACCTGACCCCTCGAGTGGCTAGCGGTATGATGGGAAGCCCTCGCCGCGTTTCAGCTGCAGATGAAGCCGCTCACCGTAACAGCCTGCTTCAATCTTTTGTGAGCACCAGGGCTCCCCGAACGTCTATGTTCAGTCAGTGGGGTCAGAACTCGTCTCGCATTCCCAAGGAGACCGTCCCATCGTCCTACGGCAACCACCAGGCCTTCAACGGCTATCCCATGTCCTCCGCATCTGCCTTCTCCCACCCCAGCAGCCTGTACCAGGGAACCCCAGCCAACGGAGCTGTCTATGGCATGCCGTCTGGAGGTTATATGGATATGAGCCAGTATAATCGCACTCAAACTCAGGAGTCGATGACTGTCCCGTCCGCCGCCCGGCGTTTCCAGATGGATGAGACGGCTCTGAACTACGACGCCGCTATTCTTCAGGCTGCTTTTCACGACAACAAGTAGGCGGCCAAGGGTTTCTCTTTGAACCTTTTCTACTTTCACATCAACCAATCTGACAATTGGAGACGGCCAACTGCCGAGTCTGTTAGCGGCCATGGCGCTTTCGTGATGTCCCGTTCCTGGCTAGGCCATTCGGGACCATCACGATGAGTTGAGCTAAACTATAGCGAACAACCATGTGCTAGCTAAAGCACCCATTCTTGGAGTCCTCGCGGTTTTGACGACGATATGAACTTATCGACACACTCGATCATTCAGCCGATGCAACATTCACTCATATACGGGATCTGGATCTGCTGTTTTGCCGATACACCAGATCTCTGCACAACATCTGATCTCGAGTTACTGCGACACAACAGCCCAGGCTGGTTATACACAAACCTTGTGTGCTGTGCTGGTCTACACGCCAATCAGGCACGGGCGATTCTTTTGGTTTCTCAGGCAAGAAGTCACTCATTTTTTATATTCACTCAGAAAAATATGCTTGCCAAATACTCGATATCGTGGAGGATACCGTGCCGCTGTGCGCTTGGGAGCTCCCCCCCATAATCAGGGTATTCTCTCTCCCATTTGGATGCAAACGCCGTTGTTGAAACCGTTTCCCTTTTCCCTATCAACGCCAAACCACATTCAGTCCCTTGATCAAGGATACGCAAGATGAGTTGTTTATGGGTTTAAGCACCCTGGTAGGTCTGCTTGGGGAAGGGGTATCTGCGGGAGACGGTTAGCTGAGACATTTTCTGAGATGGATGATTCCGGGGACTGGTGCCCTTGTGGAGGAGGAGCCATCGTGATGGTGGCTGTAGGGGAAGATAGGTAGAAGAAATGAAGTTGCAATCAATGTCTTGCGAGGTGGTAGAATCAATCGTGCTCGTGGGGGTGAACTTACGAAGGTCCAAGCTCCTGGATGCTGAGACGAGCGAGCCACTGGCCGAGGTCGATGCTGGTCTCAAGGGGTTTGCCCTCGAGGATACCGGCAAGGAGACCACCGGCAAAGGCGTCACCGGCACCGTTGGTGTCGTTGATCTTCTCGGTCTCGATGGCGTGGACGGGGAACTCCTTGATACCCTCCTCACCTTGGATGGCAACAAGGGTAGGGTCAGTGCCCTGAGTGACAATGGCAACTCGCTTTCGCTTGGTGTTCTCCTTGGGGAGGTTGGCAAGGTGCTTGACAACGTCCTTGGGCTCCTTGCTGGGCAGGCCGTGGGACTCGGCGTAAGCAGCGGCCTCGGTCTCGTTACCGATGATGTAGTCCCAGTAGGGGGCGCTGGCATCAACAACCTCCTTGAAGAACTGGGGGATAAAGGGGGCGGAGAGGGAGAGGACAAAGATCTTGTTGTGCTCAGCAGCCTGCTTGGCAAGCTCCATGATGGCGGGGGGGCAGACTGGTTTATATTAGCGCAATTGAACGTGAGCTAAGCTGCTGGAGCTCTCTCTCACCAGTGAAGTGGAATCCACCGACGTAGTACACCTCGGCGTTCTCGACGAGCTTCCAGATCTCAGGCTGCTTCAGGTGGTCCAGGTCGTAGTGGTTGGCAGCACCGAGGTCGGTGCACAGGCTTCGGTTGTGGCCAGTGATGATGGCACCGCAGCGGCCAGTCTTCTCCTTGGGGTCGACACGGTACTCGACGCGGAGGCCAGCGGCCTTGACGGCGTCGTGGAGGATGGCAGAGTACTTGTCGTCGCCGGCACCGCCGATGTAGACGACGCTGTTGGGAGGGAGGATGTACTGAGCACCTCGGGCGCTGTTCTGAGCAGCACCACCGGCGATGAGCTTGGCATCGTAGTTGTTGAGGAGGTCCTCGTAGAGAGGGATGTGCTTCTCCTCGGCGAGGATGGCATCGTTGGCCTTGAGACCGTACTTGTCGAGCAGGGCTTGGTCACCGACAGCCTGGATGTCTGCGGGGGAGGGACAAAAAGGTAACCGTCAGCACGCAATCCAAGACAGGACATGTCGGTGTAAGGACGTAAGATTTGCTCATTGAGGGGTATTCAAGCTTCGGAGAGACTCACCGAGGAGAGGGTTCTCCAGGCAGAGGAGGGAAAACTCTTTAACGGGGGCCATGGTGTTCAATTGTCTAGTAAATACAAAAGATGATGGTGTAGATGCAGCTCTCGAAGGGAAGAGTTTGAGATGGATGGAGGGGTTGATGCCCGTCTTGGTGGGGTTCAGGTCCAGTCGACGTGGGGCCAGCGTCGTCGTCGGCGTCCGAGTGGGAGCGACGCCTGAGAGGCTGCGAGCCCACGTGCGACAGACGAGGGAGGGAAGACGGGATGTGGACGGTCTCGCGAGCATTGTTTCGATCAATTGTAAAAATCAATGGTGTTGAGAGTGTTTGCAACGGTGGAGTTTAAAGATGGAAAAAGGTAGACAAGCATTCAATTCAATCGAGATCACCATCATACGATCCATCGCTTCGGCAAGGACTAGTTGACCCGGATACCCGCATCATAGCAGCAGGTGACCCTTGGCCATGATCCATCGCGAACCTTGACGAGATGCATCCACAGATTGGCAGGCAGACACGTGTTTGGCTTTAACTGTAGATTGACAATCGGACATCATTACCGATCAAGCAGGCTCCTCACCTCACGACCGCAAGCCCTGAGCATCTCTGGTATTCCTGGTATCTCACTTCTTTCGCGCAGCGCACATCGTTCACACAGAAACGGCCTTCAGATTTTTTGCGCCAAATGCCATAGTACTTGCCCTTTGAGCTACCAGCCATCTGCTCTCAGCAGTACCATCAATAGATGCAAGCAAGCCAGTATAACACCATCCCAATGAGACCATGAACCAGCCGCCATCTTACTCCTTCGTCTTCTGGGTACCACGGAGAAGACCCGTCCTCCGGGCAGCGATAAGACCGGCCTTCTGACCCTGGGCGGCGTATCGGGAGATGGTAGAAGCCTTACCAA
Source organism: Fusarium vanettenii 77-13-4 (assembly GCF_000151355.1). Taxonomy (NCBI): domain Eukaryota; kingdom Fungi; phylum Ascomycota; class Sordariomycetes; order Hypocreales; family Nectriaceae; genus Fusarium; species Fusarium vanettenii. The sequence continues at coordinate 2,021,184 of NW_003315879.1, read as the reverse complement.
TATGTTGGTGGTTACCCTGTGTCGAGTGTCAGCTCTTCTGTTTTTGCCTTGTTAATCCTGGGGATACATACACCACCGTGGGGATGGTCGACGGGGTTCATGGCAACACCACGAGTCTTGGGCCAGCTGTTGCGCTTGACAGCGAACTTGTGCTTGGCACGAGAAGCCTCTGTTTCTATTGTTAGCAATCCATACCTACCAATCTTGTACCAGGGAAAACGTACTCAGGAGGGGCTTGTCGGTTCGGCCACCACCAGCAACAATACCGATCATTCCTCGGGACTTGGAGAGGACAACCTTCTTGGCACCAGAGGGGAGCTTGATGCGGGTCTTGCCCTCATCGGGGTTGTGGCCGACAATGGTGATGTAGTTGCCGGAGGTGCGGCCGAGAGTACCACGGTCGCCAACCTTCTCCTCGACGTTCGAGACGACGGTACCCTCAGGCATCTCACCGAGGGGAAGGACGTTGCCGACGGTCAGGGCAGCCTTCTTTCCGGCGTAGATGAACTGGCCGGTGTACATGCCCTCGTTGGCGATGAAGGTCTCGGTGACCTGCTTGAATCGGTAGGGGTGGCGGAACACGACCTTGGCGAGGGGAGCACCTCGACCTGCACAAAACAATCATGGTTAGTCGTCGTTCCTCCATGGCCAATGTGTCTGTGGTTTCCGTCGAAAAAAAATAATTCTTGGGAAAGCTCGTCGGGGAACTTGCCAGCATCGTGAACGATCTCGCGGACGACACCTCGGAGGTAGCCATGGCGCTCGGCGTAGTCGAGGTTGCGGAACTTGGCGGGAGCCTTGTTCAGGCGCGTGTTGGCCGCTTTCCTGGATGTTAGTATTTTCGAAACTTCGATATCGTCGGGAGGAGGCTCGATCGGTACTGACTGAAAATGGATCCACGACCCTTGCGCTGGTTGCGAATGACTCTACCCATGGTGGCTCTTCTTCACGGTAGATGCTGTGAAGCTGTGGGTTAGTATGGAGGATCGAGGGCGAAGAGGTAAGGATGGGAATTTACCTGGCTTGGGCCGCTTGGTGTTTTGTCAAAGAGGGCCGTCGGTGCACTGAGCTTGATAATTTTTTGTGCGCGGGACCTCAATGGGTGGGAAGGGAGCCCTGACCACGTGACCTGCACCTCGCGAGCCGATCAGTGGAAAAGATGTGGGGCGCGGCAGCCGAACAACTCAGGGCCCCAGCTCTTGGAACCTGCAAAAATGACGGGAACCCGGCCAACTCAACCCAGACGTGCCAGAGATTGCCCGGTACCTTGGCTAACGTGCGCCCTGCGCCGGCGCGACGCGTACCGAGCCAATGCCATCATCTCATCCCCCAACGTCCTCTGGCTGAGATCATCACCACAACGGAACAACACCCCGGCTACTGGAAGATTACCGCGACGCCTGACCTACGCGACATTTCAGCCTGCTACCATGTTGTGATATTACATGCAATGCGGAACGGTTGTCGGGCTTCATCGCATCTTGACAGTTTCTATCACGGATATCTCAAGTCTTATGTCATGGAAGGTTGCCTCACGGGCTGTTTGAATTGTGGCTCGCTCACCATCAGGTTTGGCTGAATCATCGTGGAGAAGCTCTGAAACGCTTCTATGCATGGGAGTGGTTGGGTCCGACCAAGTGGTTGACCCGTTGGATGGTCAAAATGGAGAACAATCACATTGTGAGCTGCTGCCCCGTGTTACGATGTTGGGATTCAAGACAAAACCTATGCGTTCTCAGTGGGACGCATCCCTGGTCTGCCTCTGCGGATGCTCAAGATCTTTTGAGACAGCCATTGATGTGTGGCGCGAATTCTGCGCTATCTGAAGGTTAAGGCGGTGAGAAAACTCTTATTTTGTCACTCAGGCTCTGTGTGAGACGTGGTCATCCGCTCTGGGTTGGCTCGCCTCGATTTCAGGCTGAGCCTACGGGAATGGACTCCAGGAGCGTTTTTGCACTTGTGGGAGCAGGGAATGGGCGTCGGGGGTGACATAAGTCGACGGGTTGGTTGGGTGCTGGGGATCGTCCAGGATGCCCGCTCAAGGTCAACGACACAGAACTTGAGTCGCGACCGTCAGGAGAAGGATCAACAAAACAGACTTGCTAGACTCGAATGCACCTAGCGGGCCTTCAATCCCGTCTCAGGTTAAGAGTCATAACATGGGATGGATAGGTTGGGGTATGATGGATGCGTTCATGGATGATGGCAATCTTCAACTTGGAAGATTTGACGAGGGAATGTGTATGTGTGGATGAGGGCATGCGAGCTTCATGTGTGTCGGGCTCACAGACCTCATGTTGCTGTCATGTCGAGTGCCAGGCGAGGAGACATACCTGCTCAGGCCAGGACCTCAGGGAGCCAGAGACAGACGACAAGGCTCTGGGTGTTTATTGTGTTGCTCAAATAGTTAACTTGGCTTGGTCGACCTATCAGATTTGATAAGGCTTGCGGCTCGTTCGCAACCTGAGGCTAGTGTGTGCTTGTTCCGCGTGAGAGCCCAAGTTACGTCGTTCCTCCTGGGCTGCTTCTTCCCCCCCACATCTCCATCTCCATCTCCCATTTCAACCTCGATCCATCCTCACAACAACAACATCGAGCAGCCGCCCGCAAAATGTCGGACGACGATTCCTCGGACCTCTCGTCCTTATCTTCGGCGCCGTCAGATATCGAGCTGGATGCTCCTGAAGATTTGGAGGCGCCCAAGCCCAAGACCAAGAAAGGCATCCAGAAATACTTCTCCACGGTTGCGGAGCAGCCACCCAAAGAGCCCTCGCCGCCGCCGCGCAAACGATCACCCTCGCCGCCTCACGAATATGTCCTGGCAGACAATCCCGACATTGCTGTATGTGTTTGCATCCCGATTTTTATTCATTTTTCAAAAGGCAATGGTTTGGCGCGTGTTGCCACCTTTGCGACGCGACCTGGTCGCGTACCTGACGTCAAGGGCCCTTGCTAACAGATGCAGTTCATTGTAATGTTCAGAAGCCGCTTCCACGACGCATTTCCCAAATCCCTCGCCCACTTTGGCCCTCAGGAGCTCGAGCGCGATGTTGTCGAAGCCACCCCCGGCGATCGAGTCGAACACTTTCTTTGCGCGTTGCTGGGGTTACTCTTGAATCGCAAGCAGGATGTCAAGTACGGCCGCCCCTTTCGCTACGATAAAACAGCATGCTGACAAGCAATTTTCTAGGCCAGGCCACTACGGCCGCGCCCTGGAGGATGCCATTAGCACCCACAAGAACCAATGGGCGCCCGCTTGGGAGGACAAGAACCCCTTGTCTGGCGGCGCAACATTTGCGTCGATGAACCCCACGCAGAGGGTGTGTTACCTCAATTTCTACTTGATCGCGCGATCACCGCTAACCATCTTGCAGCTCACATTGCTACGCACTCTGATCCTTTGGACTCTTTCGTCGTCCGAGACTGTCAAGGGGCTCATCAACCAATCCTACAAGCAGAACCGCCACGAAGATGATGCGAACCAACCGAGATCGGTCCAGCCATGGGGATCCGACGGCGACAAGCGTCGCTATTTCCTAATTGAGGGACAAGACGACACAGCCTTTCGCATCTACCGAGAAAGCAACCCTGCTGGAACGAAGCGCACATGGTGGAGTGTGGCAGGCACAATTGATGAGCTCAAGGCCCTTGCCGAGAAGCTCGAGGTCAAGGATGGGGGCCCAAAGGCTAGGAAGTTGGCTCAGAAGATGACCTCTGCGGTACCTCGTTTCGAAGCTGGGGAAGAGGTCAGTATAGATCCATCCAAATGCCAAGTAGGCATGCTTTGCGTTTCTCCTACTAACACTTGACAGAAACGTAAGCGTCGCGAATACCGCCAGATGCGAAAGGAACAGTTCAAGCGACCTGAGCCCGGCTTCTCACTCTACGAGGGTCGCACTCGGGGCAAGAAGATGAAGTACACATATTCAGACGATGAGGATATCTTCAGCGACTCGACTACTCGGCGTTCTGCCCGCAACACTGGCACTCATACTCCAGTCGAAACCGGCCCGGTGACCACCTCGAGTGGCCGGCAGATCAGGGCGCCAACCCGACTGAATGCTGCGACAGGTAGCAGTGCTCCTGGTAGTGTACAGGGAGACACATCGGAAGTCGAAAAGGAGAACTCGGTGGGCCCAACAGGACGGCCTCGACGGTCAGCAGCTGTCAACCATGGTACCAGTGGCTGGGCAGGAACCAGCAACGGCTCTCGGCACAATACCGCGGATGACTCTGAGAATGAGAGCGAAGCTGAATTTGGGGACGACGAGGAAGACATCGATGCGCACGTGCCTGAGGAGTCGGAGGACGAAGACGAGTTTGATGAAGATGAGGCCATGGTTGACGATGATCTGGATGATTCAGCCCGCAGCCTGGTCGTGAAGCTGTCAGTCACGCCACCAAAGCTGCGAAGCGTCCTGGCGCCAAACCCGCATGCTAGCAACAAGCTTCCGACACCTAGCTCTGAGAGAGGGGGTGACAAGGCTGAGGCTTCTGAGGCGCCTCAAGTCGAGATGGAGGATGCCCCGGCTACTGAGGCCGAAATCAAGGAAGCTGCCAGCAAGAAGGTTGAGCCAGCAGCTCGAGTATCCCCGGCCCCAGACACCAAGTTTGCAGAGCGCCAGGCCGCGACTCCTGCATCGATCCATGCGACGCCTCTGGCTTTTAGAGGAAGCCCAGAGAAGCCGCATGTTCAACCGGTCCCCCGGCCTATTGATATTGGCACAAGCCGCGAGTAGGGAGTGGCGGTTTAATCAAATGTTTTTGTCGGAGTTCCGGAACAGGGGGCTTATATGGCATAGAGTTAACATGGCCAAGGGTCGGTATCACGGCGGAATAGATTTTTGGCATGCGGCAAAAAAGGGTATTGATGGCACGGCACATTGCATGAGATGCCGACGATGGGCCATCCAGACGAGAGATGGCGAAGCAATACCCAGCAGAGATACTCATGTTGAGCCCTGGTTATGTATTTTGTCATAAGTTAGGGGATTTGGCCGGAACGCGAGCGAGGGCGAACGCGTTGTATGTTTTTGATACCAAAAAGGAAATAAACACATAATTCATCCAACTTTGAAAGTTCTGAGCGAGAGAATGATGCCGAGTTGCCTACATGGATTCCTGGGTCGTGAGGGCAAAGTAACAGTGAGAAGACGGTAGTGATAGGATGCTCCCTCGGCTGTTTTTCATCAATATTATGGATTATTTTTATTGTTTCTTTCTTTGCCTTGTGAGGTCTTGAGTTGACCTCCTTCGGCATCTAGGATGCATCTCGGTCAGTCACCTAGCGTATGGGACAGGAGCTGGAGTGCATCAAGTTCTTATAAAGATATTGGATTGCATCAGTGAATCTTCCAGTTATTCACTCCCCACCACCATCGCCGCACCCGAGCACCTAATGTGTTGCCGTGTAGTCGAGCATTCCTATTCCAGTGTTGCCAACCGCAGAGGAACAAGTTGTACAACAAGCCCTGTGTCAAGGGGACCAGAATCTGTCACCGCATCAGTAAAAACGTCTTCTACATAGCTGGGCATACCGTACCTGATCTCTCGTCGTGATGAGCGCCACCTTCCACCATGTGTCCGCCTTGGAGATGCTCCGGAGATAGCTCTGCTCGAAGCGCAGGTCCGGCAGGGGAGGGAGGTTGTAGTGTCGCGGCTGTGGGCGGAGGACGCTGTATGGGATATCTTCCTCGTCCTCGTCGATGCCGTCGTCGCTTCCGTGCTTGAGGCTCTGCAATATCACGGGCTCTCTCGTCGAGGCGGCTGTAGGCGGGTTGACGTCGAGGGCCGCGTCCGGGTGGCGCTTGATGGACGCGGACTGGATAGTGGACGCGAGCTCTGTAGGCACCGAGTCCATGGTGGGCAGGCTGCGATGTATCGAGCTGTGACCCTTGTTGAAGAGCTGATGGATATGCACCTGGGCGCTTTGGTCACGCTGAAGCTGAGCAACTGACGTCGGAGAGCCGAGTTGCGGCTGATACCCACCGGGGCGGCAAACTAGCGCGCGGGGAACGGAAGTGCAGCTGATTGGTCGGCCCCACTGATTGGCTCTCACAAACCAAACCACCAAGTGTCCGACACCTGTATGCCGGTGTAAGTGATGAAGCCTTATCATCAAATCCAACAGTTCCCCTTTCAAATCCGCTGCTAAGAGTGTTCTACCTGGTCGAGTGGTTAACGCCATACTCCCTTGTAACCGGTCATTCCACAATCCCTTTGCACAAGATCGCAGCCGAACACAGGTCACAAGTGTTCACCTGGTCGAGTCTTTGCTCCCTTGTATCCAACGCGCCCAACACATCCCTTTAGCACAGTCCCCTCCGCAGCAAACCCATACTCTTCTCTCTTTTTTGCTTTTTTAATTGAGTTTTAAAGGTTTGATCGGATGTAAACTTTTAGTATGGGCTCCCATCGTGGAGGGGAGGAATCGAACAAGACGGTGGCATGGCAAACACCATCTCGAGTCCAAGACAAAAGTGGTGACTGCTAGGGGGGGCTCGAACTGAGTCGCTCGGGGATAGTTTGAGTTCCAGAGTTCGAGCCCCCCCAAATCCTCTCTTTTTATAGATTCGTGAGGGATACATGCCTTTCTTCAGGGGCTTGGCGAAGCAGGCTCTGGCATCACCACTACTGATAGGTTGGGACCTGCACATTGTCAGCCTGTAAGGATGGGATGTGCCACACTGTAGCTGCGAGTAAGAACTCAGCCCGAGTATTTAAACCCAGCTGCATCCTCATGAAGTGGACTAGGCCCGGCCAAATTCGCAATAGTATTCTCTTTTCCTAGCTGCCACACTCTTCCCGGACTCCGGCTCATATTCGAAGCGTCATTCTCTTGCCCAGTTCCACATTCTTCACCATGGGGATCTGCACCCAGCCGTCTTGCCCAGATACAGCAAAGGATGTTGTTGATCCTGACATGCATGGAATAGGGGTAAGGCTTTGCTGATTGAGAGGGTCTTTTAGCTAACAACTCTACTCGCAGATCATCATCGCCTTTGTCTTCACGGCCGCCTTGGCACTTCTTATTGCCGCTATTGCTATTGTCAGAGGCGGTATCCCCATCTGTTACTATACGTGGCTCGATGAGAAACTCTTATCGAAGCTGCCGGCATGGGCTACAAAGTTCCCAAAGGAGACGCCAGACAACCTCGGCTACCAGGCGTTTCTCCTCAGTCTTAGCGACCAAACACTCCTGACGGGCATATGTTATGCCATCACGATGTATATTCGCGTCTGCAAACTGTCAGTCTTTGCCTTTCAGGTCGGGCTTTGCCTCATATCTATCTCCTCGGCCGTCCACCTTTCCACATTGGTTGTGCTCAAGCCGCACTTTCTCGAGCACAAGTGCCAAGCAACCGTTCGCTGTGGAATCATGGTATTTTTTCTGGTACTGTACATCATAACCGTCTTCCTGGAAGCCCGTACATGGTACTATGACATCGATTCGTCCTTTATTTGCACAAACGAGGAGCAACTCTCAGCATTAGCAGCGACCTGCAGTGTAACTATCCTTTTGGGAACCTCGTTGCTCTACCTGAACGGGATTATGTCCATAAAGCCGCGCGAAAATAAGTTCACACCAAGATTCTGGACAACGGGCCCCTTGAAACTCATCTATGACCGTGGCGATAAGAGGATGGATGTCAAGACTTACCTACTTCAGAAGCATACCAGGGCAACTCTCGTGGAGCAAAGCAAAATTAATGCTTTGAGACAGAAGCCAAACTACTTCAAGGTCGTCTGTATCATTGTCCCGATCTTGCTGTGGGAAATTGTTGACTCGATCTTTTTTGAGTTGTTGTTGGCTGCTGTCTGGTTTGGTTACTATACTCACTACTTGTGCAGTCTTCTCATTGCAAAAAAAAGGGGGGTCGACACAAAAAAGATCTTGTCCTTTAGCTTCGATCAGATCATGCCAGTCCTTCTGCTATTTGTTTTCGCAGTGACTGCTTTGGAGGTTGGCAGTAAGTCGGGTCTAGGCGACGCAACCACCCATCTCTCTTACACACTGCCCGCTAATTTCGATTGCTTCATAGGTATAAAGCAGCACCATAAGGCTGCTGTTAAGGGGGCTTCCTTGACAAGCGAGACCACGCCGAACCTCGGCGCTATTACTGAAGCTTCAACTACGCAAGAGACGCTCGTACAACCCGGCCACTCTTCTGGTAGAGCTTCGTCTGCGACCGATAATGATGAACAAGATATAAGTCAGGCTCCGTATTTACATCCAGATCCGAATTTCTCAGCGACAGACATAGCAAGTACAACTGGGCCTACCAGAACCGATTCGTTGCCTGGGTCTCTGGGGGCGCCAAGCAGAACCAATACTGTAGGACTGGAGAAGGGGAATCATGTCAGTTAGCCCTGCAAGAAATATCTTCGAGATGCCTTGGACATCATGGGCTTGCTAGCTAACACCAAACATAGCAGTCAGCAGTATACACCTCCGAATGTCCAGTACACGTCATCGAGGCTGGCATAAAGCACGTCCCGGTAGCAACGAGATTTGCTTTGAGTATTGGTGATTTGATTTTTGTTGCTGTCGTAGCTCTGAGCTACACGTTCTTCCCATGGGTTGACTTGACACTCGTGACGTTGGCATTGGTCCTCTTCTTTGGAGAGCTGATCATGGACGTTGTGAAAGTCCATCAAGTTAGCGTTGAACGCCGACGCAAAAAAGACGCGACGAAGGCATATCCCATGGATGACTTGCCAGCTCAGAATGGGTCAACCAGTGTTGATCGGGGGCAACCACCGGTTTGGCACCCCTCTTATTGAGTGTGGCCAGAAGTGTTGAAGGGTGACAGCTCTCGTTTTTTGGACATGGTGTATGTAGATTTGAACATGGAATATCCATACCAGCCTGATGAGGTTGTTGCCTCTAACCAAGCTCTGACCCCGGATTGTGGCACGCACATGAACAGTCGGTGAGTCAACAATCCTTCCTTTGTCATGGATGGAAGTCAAGGCAACAGGGCAACCAACGGCAGACAGACAATACAGACTGGGGAGTGAGTGGACGCGATGGCCCGGGGCTGGAGTAAGCGTTTTCCGTCATTGTGGCGGTGCGGAGGTTCCGACGCCCCGCTCGGGCAGCAAGTCATTGGATTCACACAGGGCAATTGCCTGCTGTTGCGTAGCAGGTCGAGAGTCAGACACAGGCAGCAAAAGTTCAGTGGCCACATTTTATTTAGCAGACACACCCAGTAAAGTGGGTTCAGTGCGTGCGGGTTGCGGGTGCCTAGGTCATCGCCCGTTGCACGAGAAAAAATCTGGCACTAACATCCAACTTTTTGGCTTTGGCATCCTCGCTCGGGCTCCAGAGATCACGCCTACAAACAGGAACGAGTCCCCAGACTCGCGAGAAGAAGCCAAGAAGAACCCCTCGCTAAGAAAGAGTCCTCGATACATCTACCAAGATGAGTGACGCTCAGGCGAACGAGGCCGAGAAGAACGTACGTCTTTGTCTAGCATCGCCCCTCCTTAATGTCAACTTTTGCCCCGCGTTCCCAGAAATCAAACAATTTACCCCCCCCTTCAACCCCAAGTTTTCCAACCGCAACTGACGACTAATCCCGCGATAGATTGAGATCTGGAAGGTCAAGAAGCTCATCAAGCGCCTCGAGGCCGCCAGAGGAAATGGAACCTCCATGATTTCCCTCATCATCCGTGAGTCGCTCCATTGCTCCGCTTCCGAAACCGCGCACTAACACGTCCGCGTCCAGCTCCCAAGGATCAGGTCTCTCGGGCAGCCAAGATGTTGGCTGAAGAATACGTACGATTCTGCCACTGTTCCCAACTCCCCCGTGACCTCGCTGACGACTCCTCAGGGTACCGCCTCCAACATCAAGTCCCGTGTCAACCGACAGTCCGTCCTGTCCGCCATCACCTCGACCCAGCAGCGCCTCAAGCTGTACAACAAGGTCCCCCCGAACGGCCTGGTCGTCTACTGTGGTGAAATCTTGACTTCCGAAGGCAAGGAGCGAAAGGTCAACATCGATTTCGAGCCCTTCAAGCCCATCAACACCTCCCTCTACCTGTGCGACAACAAGTTCCATACCGAGGCCCTGGCTGAGCTGCTCGAGTCTGACCAGAAGTTTGGCTTCATCATCATGGATGGTAACGGTGCCCTCTTTGGTACTCTCAGCGGAAACACCCGTGAGGTCGTCCACAAGTTCTCTGTCGATCTTCCCAAGAAGCACGGCCGTGGTGGTCAGTCCGCCCTGCGTTTCGCCCGTCTGCGAGAGGAGAAGCGTCACAACTACGTCCGCAAGGTCGCCGAGTTGGCTGTCCAGAACTTCATTACCGCCGACAAGGTCAACGTCGCTGGTATCATCCTCGCTGGTTCCGCCGATTTCAAGAACGACCTCAACGCTTCCGACATGTTCGACAACCGTCTACAGTCCAAGGTTATCAAGGTTGTCGATGTCTCCTACGGTGGTGAGAACGGCTTCAACCAGGCCATCGAGCTGTCGTCCGAGACCCTCGGCAACGTCAAGTTCATCCAGGAGAAGAAGCTCATCGGAAAGTACTTTGAGGAGATTAGCCAGGACACCGGCAAGGTCTGCTACGGTATTGAGGACACCCTGAAGGCTCTTGAGCTCGGTGCTGTCGAGACTCTCATCGTCTTTGAGAACCTCGAGATCACCCGCTGGGTTCTCAAGGACAGCAACGGCAGCGAGATCATCCTCCACACCACCAAGCAGCAGGAGCAGGCCAACCGCGACAAGTTCCTCGACAAGGAAACTGGCCAGGAAATGGACATTGTCTCTCAAGATTCGTTCCTGGAATGGATTGCTGAGCACTACAAGGACTTTGGTACGGCGCTCGAGTTTGTTTCTGACCGATCCACCGAGGGCAACCAGTTCGTCAAGGGCTTCGGTGGCATTGGAGGCCTTCTCCGCTACAAGGTCAACTTTGAGCAGCTAGCTGACCTGAGCGACGACGACGAGTACTACGACGGTGAGTGACAGCTGATCATGGAAATCCATTCCTTGAGTTAACATTGGCGCAGATTGACCAGCGGATCCCCTCGTCACCAGCGAGGGATCGACTCAAGTTCAACCGTCCACGCACGACAACAGTGCCATGCGCCTCGAGGCGCAGAGGTCGACCGATGCCGCGCCGATGCCAATCGCTCAGAAGCGCTTGATGGGGAGGGACAGTCTCGCGCCTCCCCATTACCCCCGTCAGGTGTCGCGACCCAGTCCGCTTCGCACAATGATGACGGCTTGAGTTATGATCGGCGGGAATAGAGGTAGATAAACCATCAACTCTGCTCTGCAATCCCAGAAGTCAGGTCTAACTGCTGGTAGGCCCACGCGTTAAAATTGAAGGATCGGGGTGTCACGGCGACTAGAGGATCCGCGAGGGCCGTCACGGGCTTTGTCGCTCTGTATGGCTTGAAAGATCTGTTGTCATGGAGTAGAATCGGCGTGAGCTGGCTGCAGGCTTGTTCGTCATTTCTTGACGGGTCTCAACCACGAGCAGTCACGACGCGTCGAATCAACAAAATACTAGTCGTTTGCATGGCCATTGTTGAGCAGTTTTCAAAAGTGATGTAGTTGGCGCGTTCACGCGTTGCTTGAGTTTGTCCGTGTCCGAAGGCTTCCCTCGTTCCCATGGCTGCGTAATCCTGCCCTCGCATTTGACGGCTGCTTCCGCAGCGAGATTACTTGACCGAGGGGAAGCTCCGCAGTTCCCAGGGTAGGTATTAAAAGCTCCGCGTATTCCGTTCGTTCAGTTGTCCGTAGGCGAAAAACGTAGTACGTACGCCGGTAATCATGGAGTTTGGGGTTTCCCGTTGCGCTTAGTAGTTGTGGCTTGAGACCACCTTCCTTCCAACTCCGTCCGTAACTTTGATGTGGGGGCCTTCTACGAATGCGAGAGGAAGGTACGAACGAGCAAGGGTGCTACGTCAACATGGGAAACAACAAGGGCTCGACCTATCCTATCGACCACCATCTTACCAGCATCATTCCATCTCCCACCGCCATATTATTTCGCGCCATAAAGACCACAGCTCAGTGTCAACTGAAGCTGTAGTCAGGCGCTGAACATCATTCATCATTCATCATGCCTGAACCACCGGGCACACCGGGCACTGCGACCATGCAAGCTGGCCGCGCCATCCCCGTTGGCCTCAACGAAGCCGCTCTCGACTCCCCGACCTTTCGAGTAACCGCCACCACCTTTGGTGAGCAGGTCGATGCCATCGAACGATGGCTCAACGGCTACGTCCAGTCCACCTCGAAGCTCCTGCACGACTTCCTCGCCCTCGAAGAGACCGTCAACACCTACATCGTCAAGATGATGCCCTCGGCCGCCGACGGCGTTGTTGACAACGACTATACCTTTCTGGCCCTCAAGAGGGTCGGTGATGGCTGGCGCGAATACTGGATTCAAATGCTGAGCACTATGAAGAAGATGGATGGCTCTATCGTCGATCCCATCCGGCAGTTCATTGTTGGCGACCTGAGGAACTTCAAGGAGTGCAGGAGAGCTATGGAACAAGCGCAGCGAACCTTTGACACCACTTTGGCCCGCTACGTTAGTCAGTCAAAGACAAAAGAACCTTCAGCTCTCCGCGAAGACGCCTTTGCCGTGTTCGAGACCCGAAAGCTATACCTGAAGGCGTCCATGGACTACTGCCAGCTTGCTCCCCAGCTACGCTTCAGCATGGACAAGCTACTTGTCAGGATCTGCAGTGAGAGATGGAAGGAGCTGAAGCGCACTAGAGAGGCGGTTGGCAACGCCTTTCGGTGGAATCACGAGATGGAACGAATCCAGGGCTGGTCGAATGAGATGGGAGCTTCAGAGATGGTTTTCAGACGTGAACTACAATCGGCCAGGCGAGATCTTGCAGAGGGCGCGCTCGCAGGATTTAAGCCGTCCCGCGAGCTCGAAGACTACAGCACCTCGACTGTCCCCTTTCTCGGCACCCGTGGTCCCGTCACCCTGCGCCTCAAGGAGGGTGTCCCTGTCATCTCGGAGAAGCAAGGCTGGCTGTTCCTCCGCGCACTCTCTGGCAAACCCGCAAGACATACGTGGATCAGGAGGTGGTACTACTGCCGCGATGGTATCTTTGGCTGGCTTATCCCAGGTCCGCTGGGAGTTCTCCAGGGCGATGAGATTGGAGTTTTGCTTTGTAACGCAAAGCCGGCGGTGGCCGAGGATCGACGTTTCTGCTTCGAGGTCAAGACAAAGAGCCAGACGATACTCCTTCAAGCCGAGACACAAGGCGAACTCACGGAGTGGCTGGAGGTTTTTGAGGTGACCAAAAAGAACGCCTTCGAGACAAGCATGAACAGAAACAACGCTACCCTCCCTGGTGCTGTTGATCCCGCCTTTTCCATTACACCGCCAAGCATCCCAGAATTCTCAGCCAAGACACTCGATGCACAGATTGGTATCTACGACGAATCTGGGAGTGGGTTCGAGCGAACAAGTACGCTGCCAGTTCCTGGGACAGATGGTAACCTCAGCACGAGGCAGAGCTTTGATGTTAATGGCAGCTTGTCTCGCCGATCCATCACGGCCCTGGGAAGAGACTTGGCACGAGAGGAGGGTGAAAGTGGCCGTGAACATGCAGCCAGGATTATCCAAAAGCTTGATCTTCACCGCAAGGCCACATTTGGTAGTCAAGCAGGTTCTGAGGCTGCCCAGGGAAGTAGCCTAGGATCTCCTGGACTTTCAAACATGTCCACCAGCCACACTCTTCTACCCGGATACTCAAATGCTCCAGCAAGCTCTTCCACCTTCAGACAAACGCCTAGCATGCTGCCATCGGTCGACACCCAATCTGGCACTCTGGCTCCAGCTACTCTAGCTAAGCCTCCCTCGATGACAGGCTTGAGTCGCATTGCCGTATTGGCTGCGGGAGAGCGTCGCCCTGTGGGGAGCAATAGGAAGCTCCCAGCTTCCGTCATTGCCAACTACTGGGGAACTAGTCTTTGGGGTGCCATGAACACGCCGACCCAACCCGTTCTACCTAGGCTTGATGAAGACGACCCTATTGGAGTTGTGGTTCCCGGAAGTTCACAGGCTAGTCTTGGCAAGGGCATCTCGCGGAAACAGACTGGTGAGCTGTTCCCACGCAACTATCCCCCTGAGTTGAGGGCCCAGCATGCGCAATTTCGTTTGCTGTTCCCGGATGCGCCTTTGGAGGAGAAACTTGTGCTCGTCTTCCGAGCGGCCTGGACTGGCTCCCCTGAGCGTGGACCTGGCAAACCAGACATGGCTGGAGATGGCCGTATCTATGTCACACCTGACAACATGTACTTTTACGGACAGCAAATAGGCCTCGTCACAGCCTACAGCATCAGCCTTGATATCATTGCCGAGGTGACGGCTGCTCCAGGAAAGGACTGCGATTTCATCTTCTTGCATCTGGGCGATGATTCCAACGACACTGGGTATACTAGGATCACTATCAAGGTTTTCTTGGAAGAGTTGGGTCTTCTCCACACCCGTCTGAACCTGTTGATCGACGACCTTCAGGCTGAGGAACCCATGGACGTTGAGGAAACCATTACTGCGTTGATCAATCTTGAGAAGGAAGAGTTTGAGCGACCAAGCCCCAGCGTTGAGAGCTGGGAAGAAGTTTCCGCCAATACACCGATGGACGATGGAACCTGGCTAGGAAGACCGGTAAACAGGCGAAATGACTTCAGCTCCCATATGCGCGCCTCGAAATCAAGGGCCAGACAGATACACAAGCTTCACCTACCGGTTCGACCAGTTATTTACGAGCCAGAAGGTATGAAGGAGATGGCAGCCGAGCGCAACTTTGAGATCAGCGCAAAGTCGTGTTTCCATGTTCTATTTGGCGACAAGAGCTTTGTGTTCCCGAAGCTTTACTTTGAGCGACGTGCTCAGCAGATTGCCCAGGGCCCATGGGTACTAGTTGACCAGGGAAGGATGAGACGGGACTTCCAGTTCAAGGTCGACTACAAGGATGTCCTGGGCCGATCAAAGGAGGCCGAGGTCAACGACTATCAGATCATTGACGTATTCAGTGACCATGTCACATACGTGGTGACACACGTCAAAACGGCGTGGCATCTACCTCACTCAAGCTGGTTCAAGGTCATCACCAAGATCGTCATCACACATGTGGCCAAATCCAAGTGCAAGCTTGCCATCTACACCAAGATTGACTGGTCCAAGCTTCCGGCTCTGTCAAAGAATCTGGTGGAGCGTCAAGCGCTTCGCGATGCCGCAAGTGATGCTGAAGAGCTTGCCGAAGTTGCCACAGACCAGGTCCGCAAACTCGGACCTCGAAGTCGGACGAACAGAGCAATCCAAGTGTATGGACAGATCGGCCAACAGACAGAGGTGGTGGTCTTCAGACCCGGTGCGACGGACTCAGCTAAGAAGCAGGTCATCAAACCACGAACGTTGACCACCATGATATTCGAGACAGTTCGATCTCTGGGCGAGAGCGCAGTATCATCAGTTATCATGGGTGCTATTGCGATTCTACGCAAGGCGTTTAATATTATCACGGCTCAGTGGATCATCCTCGCTTTGCTTGGATTCAGCACACTCACCAATGTGCTTCTGACATCGAGCGAGGTGACAACGTGGTGGGGTGAACGGAGGGCAGCCGGATTCATGCAACGTATTGGAATTCGACCAAACCTGATGATGAGCAAGGCTATTTACATTGCCGATTTGGATGAGGCGTCAGGGGCTGGCCAGACATTGTCATTCCCGGAAAACAGCACATGCTTTACTACATTCAAAGACCTATTGGATGCCGCGGATATGGACATGCCATGGGAGGATGCCGGAGCCAGCTTATCAACAGCCACAAGCCAAGCCACAGCACGCCGACTACGACGAACGCGACAGCGACTGGGTTCATACCGACATGATTTGTTGGTGGCGATGCGAGTTGTCAACAGCATTGAGCGGGAGATGCTCCAGTCGGAGTGGGAGAACTGGCTGGTGGATGAAAAGTCGCTGTGCGATGAGCTGGACATTATGCTCCAGACGGATGATCGCAGCAAGAAGCAGAAGAAGGGATCAGAATCACAAAAGGTGATGGAGCAGACAACGGCGAAGCGAAGACAAGCACTTGAGCAATGGCGCGACAGCTATTGCGGGAGCTGTAGGAAAGATTACCAGGTTGTGATGCGGGAGCGGAGGTTGTCAACATCGTAGCATGGATCGGAGTCGTTTCAGGAGTAATCGGGAGGAGTAAAGCTTTAGCATATTGAAGGCATGTTGGATCAGAGGTGTACAAGAAGCGAGCAGTGAAAGGGGAATACCAGCCCGTCCTTGGCCGGCGGATTTTATTTGTGCAAGCAATCAATCAATCAATTGTATTAATCCAAGCTTATGAAACAGGGGAGGTCCGAATGCGAATAGGGGTTGTCCGAGTGTTGTCTATTTATACTATACGCTGCAAGTCCGTATTTGTCAGAGGAGGTTTCCAGAAGACCGGTCCCGGCGGATACGGAGCAGTTTTCGTATTGGTATTTGTATTTGTAGGTCCGCGTATTCCGGCGTGGGGCGCCCTGACCGACCCGGAGAGCGAGGCCCATGCCCCCCCCCCCACTCGCGTCTCGGGCGCTAATTAGGGCGCTAGGAAAGAGCGAGAACGACCAAAGAGCGAGCTCGCCCTACGGGTTTTCAAGTGGATTAGGTTAGCGGTAGGTAAGTGTCCTAGTTGGCTGACGTCAGTGAAGACGCCCCTCCGGCTTCCACGGCTGCCGATCATGTCTCATCACCTCCAAAGACCTTTAATCCTGCTTCTTCTTCTGGCTTGGTCATCCTCTTCTCCTCTTCTTGGCCTATACAGTAACACATCTTCTCTTCCCTGGACTGTCAGTGACGTATCGACTTTTCACGAACAACGATTTTCCTTGCTTGTTTCTTTGTGCTTCTCTTTTTCTTTTATTCCTTGCAAGCGAGCCCGTACCGAAACCTCCTACATACCAACAACGCACCACTATCAAAACCATGGCGAGCCATCACGAACCGCTCGCGGCCATGGGTCCTGTCGACTGGGATCAGGTGCCCCAAGATGACCTCAAAGATTTCCTCGCCGACATATTTTCCGAAACACAGACCGTTATCGAATCGATCCCAGCTCCGGCTACGAGAGCTGCCCCAAGTGGCGGAGGGCGGGCTCGCTCAAAGACCGAATCGGCCGCCTCGGGCCCCGATATCCAACGAGCACTATCGCAAAGACAGAAGGCTTCGGCCATCACCCAGGCTCAGGACCTGCGAAAGGAGTGGAAAGAAGTGAAAGTTAATGCCAAGGAGAATCCTCTTGGTATTAATGTCTACAAGCTGGCTTCTAAAGATGGGCGCGGGGCCTGGTTTGCGCGACGAAGCGTTCACGAGGGCCTGTCGTTCGACGACTGGAAGACAGGCCTTTCTGTTGAGTTTGCCGAGACGATGAAGATACAGGGATCACCAGGAAGTGGCAACATCCGTGGTATCGGGGCCGATAAACGTGTCGAGGACAAGGACATCGATGATGCTAGTAGACTGCAGGGTAAGTCGTGATATACCCACTCGGACAACGTGATGCTGACTTATACTACCAACAGTCTTTCAACTTTCCGCCCAGTTTCCGGGTCCGACTGCTCCGCGAGACTTTGTTACTCTGCTCTTAACATCCGAGACCTCCGTTAAGCTCGCTGATGGTTCTCGTCCGTTGAGGCAGTTTATGATTGTATCCAAGCCTTGCCATCATCCAGAATCACCTCCCCGCCAGGGCATTATCCGTGGCTACTACGAATCGGTTGAAGTTATCCGCGAGGTCCCCATTGACAACTATGCTTCCAGGAGATCTTTGTCGTCAGCAGACCTATTGACCCGGGACGAGCCCAGGAGGCCGAGTCCAAATAGCGAAGGCCATGGTTCAGCGCCCACCGACGACTTCCCTACAGCTATCGAGTGGCTCATGGTGACCCGAAGCGATCCCGGTGGCAGCGTACCACGTTTCCTCATCGAGAAGGGAACGCCGCCTGGCATCGTTGGTGATGCTGGCAAGTTCCTCAAATGGGTGACGTCCAAGGCGATGCAAGGCTTTCCAGATCCCAACGCGGTCGTCGAACCACAAGAGACTGAGCTGCCTGTGTTGGATAAGGAAAAGTCAGCAAATATTCCGAACATTCCTACGGCTAATGTTGACCCTGTTGATGAGCACCCGAGCCAAGATGAAATGATGCCGAGTAGTAACGGACTCTACGGCATGTTAGCTGGTGCTATCGGCGCCGCGAGCTCATATCTCCCTACTGGACTACTGAAGACATGGGGAACCGGATCGGACATGGCCTCTACCGATGAGAGCACCTATGAAGCTCAGCAAATCGAGAAAGAACATCACGACGATGAAAGTGACACTTCGTCCATTCGAAGCTTTGCATCCGCCTTGGAGAGGAGCGTAACTGCAGAGAACAAATCCCCAGACAGTATCACCGAGTCGCAATCCGAGACATCCCGTTCGAACCAAGCACAGACACAGGGCGACAAGGAGCTTAAGAAGCTTGAGCAGCGAAGAAAGAAGCTAGACGAGAAGGTTGCCCGTCTCCACGAGCGCCGGCAGAGCAAGCTGCAAGGCGAGAAAGAGAAGGACGCTGCCACGCTGGCCAAGATGCGGGAGAAGCACGACAAGGAGGTAGCCAAGCAAGAGGAAAAGTATCGTCGCGAGATCAAGAAGCTCGAGGAGAAGCGTGAGGCGGAGCAACGCAAAGCTGAGGAACGCCGACGCAAGGCTCTGGAGCGGGAGGAGAAGAACAATCTCTCCCTCGAGCTGGAGCGAGTTCGTGCTGAGCGAGATCTTGCACGTCGTCAGATTGATCTCCTTGAGAGTCAGGTTGGCGAACTCCAAGCTCAGAATACAATGCTGGTCCGCAAGCTGGGTAAGATGGGGCTGGTGGACAGGTCCGACTCTACGGCGTCACTCAAGAGTCTCAAGAGAGCTGGAACGGGCATCGAGACACCCTAGAAGGAATCGGAGAAGGATGAGGCAACACTTGAATGTACACTATAGCGTAACGGCCAGATTGGTTTACTGCGAGGCGTTGTGGATAGGCGGGATCATTGTGAAGCAAGATAACATGAATTCACGACTTGTTTATTTTTCTTTCTTGTTCTTTTTACTGTTTCTATTGCGTCAAATGTCTATAGTCTTTTCCAGAGGCTGTAGTAAAAGACCCGACATGTGCCCATGTCCTTCTCGTAGAGCGCTGCCAAACTTGTCGACGCCCTCGAGCAGTCTACCGTCGGGGTGACGCCTCTCCTTCACTAGGGCGGCTGAAGCGTAGACGACGCGGGAGAGGATTGCAAAGACTTCTGGCTTGGAACTGTATCCGAGAGGACCGTCCTCCTCGCCTACAAGACGACGCAGCTCGTCGACGCCAGCATTTGACCATGCGGTCAACGCTTCAAGAGCGGGATCCTTGGCTTCCCAATTCAAGCTCTCGTAGACAGAGACCCAACGTTGTGTCTCCCTGACTTCGTCGACGAAAAGGTTCTGCTCCTCGATGACGAAGAGCGAGTCATCAAACTTCATGGCGTTCTGCAGCTGGTCGCTCACAGACGCCGTGTGACTCTCAGGGGTCGGGAATCGGGCGTCGCCCATGATTCTACGGACAACAACTTGTCGGAAAGTTGAGTCATGGCCGAAACGTTCCGAAAGCCATGAGAGGAGACGATTGGCGGCTTCGACAGGGACGAGGGCTTGGCCGAGGATACTCTTTACGGCAGCAGAGCCAACGTCTCGGACATCGTCATCGTCATCGTTGAGTGAGTCGTACAAAGCGAGTAGTGCCGGGAGATGCTCCTCGCGTGCCCAGTCTTGCTCATCCTCAATACCGACGAAGAATGAGCAAAGAGACTCTGCAGCGGCCAGACGAGTATCAAAGTCCTTGTTTAAAGTGTCAGCAGTTGAAATGACGGAGAGTGACTCTTACAAACCTTGTCATCCAGGCCAACATCGGCCATCATATGTCCCCAGTTCTGGAGACCAGCCGCGGATATAGCTTGTGACTTTCTCAGAATGGCCGAGATGCAGCCGCTGGCTCTTATCACGGCGTTTGCGAGGGCTGGGTTCAATAAGCTCAATGGCAAGCTATCCCAGATCTGGGAGAGCAGAGTCGGCGAAACGGCTCCGACGTTCTTCATCTTGAGTAGCTGATCCAAGATTTCTGTCAGATTCTGCAGGGCAATGACTCTAGGCTCTGCGGGACCGATCTTGAGACAAACGTCTCGGTACAGGTTGCAGAGCTCGTTCACTTGACTCTCTGATAGCTTCGAGGCACGCCATAGCTTGGGGATTGTCTCGAGGCCAGCGACTATGGTGTTGACGCCCAGAGTCTTGCTCAGCAAGAGAACGTTGAGGTTGTCAACCGGATCGTTGGACTCGGAGATAGAGTGCACTTCGTGGATGACACGCTGACCCCTGAGAAGAGCGCTCTCCCGGGCGTTATCCTCTGGAAACTCGAATCCGAGGGGAGCGACGCCCTTTGGTCTGGGGAGGACCCGTACGAGGTTTACAACCTCGAGATAGGCTGCGGCAATTTCTGGGGAGTCGAGGGACTGGATCTCACGCCAGTATTCTATGAGGAAGCCTGAAAGCTTTGGGGTATCGTCTGTAGAATGTGTAAGCAGTTGGTCTCGTTCGTCAAAAATGTAGATCTTACGCTGCAACTGCTCTGGCATGACCTCACTAAGCCTGTCAATAATGTACTTCAAAGATAGAAGAACGCCATGAACATGGTTCTGAACGTTGCCAATCGGTGAACGAACAGACTCTGCCGCCAGACTGATGATAGTGTCCAGCCAGAGATCGTGCAAGAGACACGAGCAAAGAGTTCGGGCTGCAATCTCCCGTACATGCCAGACTGGGCTGGCTAGATACTTGGCGATGTGCACCTGAAGTTCTTCGCGGAGAAGCTCAGGGGGTCCAGCTCTCCGGATGATATCGAGTGCTGGGAAGACAGACTCGGCTGCTGCTGAGCTTGTAGCTGTGACCGCCATCATCTGATGGCCTGACTTGAGGAGGTTCAGGAGAACCTTTGGCAGCGAGGGGTAGCGATGATATGAGATGCGGTTGGCTTTACCGTCCCAGCCAGCCTCCATAATAGCCTTGCTCTGATGGGATCCAAACAGACAGTCGATGAGACTGCGGAGGAGGATGAGGCCACAGTTGCGGATCGCCCAGAGCTCTGACTTGAGTCCATTCGCCGCCAGCTCGAGACACTGTGTCAAGAACTTCTCGGACTTGTTTCCAAGGGCTGTAAGATACGAGCTCTTGAAGATCTCCTTCAGACAGTTGTAAGCGTGCACCTGGGGCAGATTGGAGCCGTCCGTCTCGGCGGCGCGTGCCTCCTGGCTGGCAATCTCCATCAACTTGGCCATGACCTGATCAAACGAAGGACTGACCGCGTTGGCGGAGAGCACGCCCGTCATCATGGATGGGATTCCGGCGGACCGTCGAGTTGTTGATACCTGAGCGTAGATGGCATCCAAAGTGCCCTAAATAGGGGTTAGCCCCTGAACAGAATCGCGTTCATCAAACGAAGCGGTGGGTGCGAAAGACTGAAACGGAGTGTTGACTTACATTGTACCATGTTTCTAGCAGATCTGGGCCTTCGGCGCCGGCCTCTCCCTGATCAAGATGCTTGACCTGTTGGCAGCAGGTTGAGAAGGTCAAGGCAACAGTAGCAAAAGCACCACGGTGTCTAAGGCTAGCCAGTTGGGTAAATGTCAGATTTCCTATCCTTTCGTAGACCTCCCTCGATGGAAAGATCTTGCCCTGACGGGATCGTTGTTTGATAGGGAGGATCAGGGTTCGCAAAAGGTTGCTGCCTCTGTGTTAGCCTGAATAACTGAGACGCGAAAGCTTAATAACATACCTTGATTCATGAACTGATCGGAAACTGTAGCTCAGGACGTCCTTCGTGTCAAGTCCATCTACTTCCTCGAGTTCCTGGGGGAGATGGCCCTCTGGGGAGTCATCGCAGAGAATGTCCCGGACCGCAGCCCAGACTCGCTCGCAGCAAGTCACGAGCGAATCCTGCAGACCTTGCACAGCCTGTAGCTCGGTCTCAGAAAATTGAAGCTCAGAGACTACCTGCCACGTGTAGCAGAGAGAAGCAAAGTCACCGTGGAGAGGAGCATCCAGAACAGCCCGGCCAAGGTCCTTCTCCGCCACTGTCAGCTTCTCCTGAACACCGCCAACAAGCTTCGAAAGAAGATCAAGTCGCTGTTGCTCGTCCTGGGAGAACCGGTAAAGCAATTGACAAACCCTGGCAACACCATCTGAGTGATCTGCTCTCGCCGTCCGGCGTGCAAGCTCATCAGACCTCTTGAGAAGCTCTGCAAGCTCTTCAGCAGGATTGACTTTACCCCCCGTTGCCATAAGGTGAAAGTTTCTGTACCGCTCATCAGAGAATATTCTCTTGAGCACTGTGGCCGAGTGAGATCGAATGTCGTCAAAGGGGTCCATGACCAGATCAGACAAGGCACGAAGCCAACGACCGTTGAACAGATCAAAGAAAAGCTCCTGATCATCTACAGTTTCCCATGTCTTTGATTTTTCACCCTCCATTCGGAGGATAAATGTCACCGCCTTTAGTGAAGCAGCATGTCGTTGATAAGAGGCCGTCGGCGTCAACTCGCTGCACAAGAAGCCGATGTACCAGAACAGGAACTTTTGATGATAGTCCAAGCAATCAACAAGCTGGGCTTCCGGTAGTGAGATTAGGTTGGTTCGGTAGAGAATGGGCTTTGACATCTCTGTCTGTCCAGGCTGCCCCTTTTGGTCCCGAGCGGCTGCTCTTGGTATGCTCTTCTTGAGCACAAAGATGGCACCTCGTACTCTCTTGAACATATCTCGCACCTTTCCAGCCACCTCGTTTCGGAACTTTGCATCTGAGTCTGCGAAGTAAGTTGCCAAGTGCTTGCGCAGCAAGTCCAAGGCGGTGGATGAATATGGCCTTGTTGTCGACGGAGAACTGATGAGTAGAGAAAGGGCAAGAGATCGAACTTCATGTGAAGGATGGGCCAGCACACTCTCTAGCACCTTTTCATCGAGTACGATTGATGACTCGCCATCAGTCGTCTTGTCTTCGCCCAATGCTGCTACTGTTAGCAAGTATCAATATAAGGGGTATTCAAACTTACCAGGTTCCTCCACTAAGCCGACCTTCTTTCCGATCTCCAAGGCCGCTAACTGAAGAATTGCAGGGAGATTCAGGTCTATCTCGGCACCTGCAGAAACTGCCTCGTGCTCGTTCATTCTCTTCAGGAACTCCAAGGCCTCGGCCTTGTCAGCCTTGAACAGGGGTAGGAAGATGTAATTCTTGATAGACTCTAGGATCGAAGGCTCCTCGTTCACAGCCTCCAGAAGCCACTTGTGCCAGATCTCGACGGTCAACTCGACTGGCGTCTCGCCGTCTCGTTGTCTCAAGCCGCGGTAAATGCAGACGATGAATCTCCCAGCTGTTGGACACACAAAGTGAAGTGTCATCCAGTGGAACAACTCGAAGATGAACGGTTTCCATATTTCAAGCGCCTTAACGGAGGGGTCCTTCTTCTGGAGGGTGACATAGCTGGTTCGAATCTCTTCCAGGGTGACAATATCCTTGGTTACGAGGTGGTCCAGGGCTTTGATGGCAGACTTGGCGAGAGGCTTTGTCGACTTGCCTGTCACAATCGACACGAGATTGTCAAGAATAGCAGACTTTGTCGCTTGACCTGCTTCCTCGTCTGGGTTTCTCCTGATGAGCTGGGGAATCAGATCGAGAACGAGCTTCATCGAACGGTGGTTGTCCGACTCATTCCACTCGACATAGAAATCAAACAGCCTGATGGTGATATCCCTGGAAAAGGCCCAGAGCCGGAGATCCTGGGACCCCGACTTTGAAGCCTGCTCCACGAAGCCGCAGAGTTTTACGCAAGAGTTGCCTGAAGCACCCCTGGGCTGTGAAGCACCCTCGAGAAGCCTCGCAAAGATTGACTGGGCCCAACTACAGAAAAATGTCTTTTTTAGGATACATACATAAAAAAAAAAGAGAGTCAGAAGAATTGCGCACCTTGCCTGGCTCTCACTTGGCTGCTCCTCGACCCATTTTGAGATATGGTTGGAGTTGGCGATTAAGTCGTCAACTTGCTGCGCCGTATCCTTCATCCTGGCGAATGAATTCTGCGACGGAGAAATGACGCGAGTCTCGTGAACTCTGCTTCTCGTTTCAAGACAGAGGTGACTCACTCAAAGATAACCAGCTCAATGCCCCAAAATTCAACCTGAAGCCGTCGCCGTAAAAGTTGACTCCTTCGCCGATAGGCTTTTGCGACTCATGCGGCCAAGAACGATGGGACCCACATCACGTGCCTGATCCCGTGAGGAAATTTTGCCCTTCAAGACCCCACCAAAGTCCCACAAGCAGCATTTTTCGATTTCTCAAAATCTCACCCGCCCCGAAAGATTTCCTAGATCCCCTCAACCACGACTCGCCCTGACCACCATTAGATTGTAAAAGACCATCTATTGGGAGACTGTCAAAATGTCGAAGATCACAGTCGGTACGGAAACCTCTGGCGCCATCCTCAGCTACTCGTCGACAAATGTGCTAACCACCACGCAGCTAATGTCCGGACGCAAGTCGCCGAGCTCTTGGAGTACTCCAACGAGACCAAGAAGCGCAACTTCCTCGAGACCGTCGAGCTCCAGATCGGCCTGAAGAACTATGATCCCCAGCGTGACAAGCGTTTCTCTGGCACTATCAAGCTGCCTTCCATCCCCCGCCCCAACATGGCTGTCTGGTACGAGACTCGAGATACCCGAGCAGAGAGACACGAGCGCTAACTAGCTCCAGCATTCTTGGTGACCAGCACGATATCGACCGTGCCAAGCACGGTGGTGTCGATGCCATGTCCGCTGATGACTTGAAGAAGCTGAACAAGAACAAGAAGCTCATCAAGAAGCTCGCCCGCAAGTACGACGCCTTTGTCGCTTCCGAGGCCCTCATCAAGATGATTCCTCGTCTCCTCGGCCCCGGTCTGTCCAAGGCCGGCAAGTTCCCCACCCCCGTCTCCCACTCCGACGACCTCACCGGCAAGATCAACGAGGTCAAGTCCACCATCAAGTTCCAGCTCAAGAAGGTTCTGTGCATGGGTGTCGCCGTCGGCAACGTCGAGATGACCCAGGAGCAGCTCATTGGCAACATCATGCTCGCCATCAACTACCTCGTCTCTCTCCTGAAGAAGGGCTGGCAGAACGTTGGTAGCCTTACCATCAAGGCTACCATGTCTCCTCCCAAGCGCCTGTACTAAGTGTACTTCATTTGGTCTCTGCCTGAGATGGCCTAACAATCTTGTCCGCTGAGACGTGGACAATGCAGCTTAGACTAGGATGGCGGAAAAATTGAAGACTTTTGGACAATTCATGCTCTCTCATTGTGATGTAACGTGATGATGCTTCCTCTCAACAACGCTGTCCATGTGGTGTGACTATCTCGGTGTAATGCTAGGAGCGAAAGCACCCATGTGTCTTGATCTTGTTGTTAATGTTATTCAAGACCCTAGTCTTCAATGCATCAACACCTTGTGAATTATGCATCGCGAGCCCCGCAAGTGTTTCGAAGACCATCGAAGACATTTGGAAATTGCCTAGTTTCCATGACCCCCACAAGGCTCGCCGGATGACGCCAGTGACTCGATTCTCCTGGTGGCTGATGAGTCTTCGGGTCATTAATTGCGGGGAGAGCAAGGGGTCCTGGGCATGAGGCTGGCTGGTGGGGGAAATGAAGCCTTGATGATAATTTCAGCTGGTAAATCAGCCTGACCATCATGATGAGAAAAAGCAAGCAGCAGGCAAATGGGTTCATGGGCCACCCCAAGAACTAAAGTAGTTTTACATGGTCATTAACAGTGTCTAACTAGAGTCATAAAGCTGGAAAAGAGATATACGCCACCCCTTTCTTTCATCAGTTCGGGCAACTTTTCGTCACCCTCCAGGCGACAAGACCCCGCCGCCCAATCACTCTGACCAGAGTGCCCCAAACGCCGTCGTCCTCAAAGTCCAAATCATCCAGGTTCAAGTGCTGCCGGTAACGCCAAACCTCCCTAAATCGTAGCCCCTCCAGACCCTTGTTGGGGAGGTACGAGTCTAACCACGTCGCTGAGGCCGGGGCCATCAGGTACGTGCCGTTCTTCTCCTTCAGATACTCCTGGTTCCGTCTGTCGGCCGGGGTGTCACAGGTCGCGAGCTGGTATAGTTGCTCGAGAAGCAAGTCACCCTTGAGGCCCATGACGTCTCGCGTCGTCAGGACCTCGTTCTTCCCGTTAAGAAGCCAGACTGGTGGGGTATAAGTCTTCCACCAGATCGCCTGGGTTGCATCTGGTTGCTGGCTCAAAAAGACCTGCCCCGGCACCACCCCACCTTGGTGATAGATACCCATCATCACTCCAAGGAACAGGTTAAAAATGATCCATGCCGACATCCATAGCCGAAACACCGTCTGGTTCCGGGGCAGGTGGATCGATGATAGGAACAGCGGCACCGTCGGCAATAAGAATCTCGCCTCTTGATGCTGGAAAGCCGAAAGAACAACTAGTCCAGAAATAGCCGAGTAGAGCCGAAGGGAAAAGGCAGGCTTGAAGATCAAAAGTGCCGCAGCTGGACCCAGCAGCAAAGGCAGGTTTGCGACCAGATGCTGGTACCACGGGTGAAGGCCATGCTGGGCCAAATTCTCAGTGGCCGAGTTGTATTTGAAGTTGTTGAGGGGTGTGATTACGGGCTTGTTGATCAAGTCGGTCCATGTGATAGGACTAGGCAGATAGAATGCAGTATCCAACCCGATGGCAATCACTGTCGTCACGGCCGCAGCCAAAATCAAGCACACAAGAGATCCAGGCCTGTGAAGATTGTTAGCTCGGGCTCTCCCGCGCCAAGCGCAGGTGGGTTATCTGACCTCTTCCAGAAGACGGGAATCAGGCGAAACCCGGGAATAACAAGGAAGGCTGGAAAGGTAATTCGGTTGAAGACGCCAAACACACCAACTATTCCGAGAACAGTGGCGGATAGGACGCATGACCGTTGCTGCACATTGATATCTTGTCAGCTGATTTGTCCATTTAGCGGCGACGTGGGAAAAAAAGACGAACCCGTGGATCAGCGAGTCGCTGGATCAAGACCAGACTCCACGCGACTACCAATGTTTCAATAGAGTTGGAAAACGTGTGCGTCTGGTAGGTCCACGTCACGTAGGACGAGGCAACCAAGAGAACTGCGACCCTGCGATGCCTCGGCGACTGGATCAATTCGTGTAGCGCCCAGTCCTCGAGCACGAAGCTAATCAAGAACATGAGGACGCGCAGGGTCCAGAAAACGGCAATCGGGGGTATCTCGCCGTCCTGTCCATTACCGATCCATAGCCACCGCAGGAGGAGCATCGGGAGACCGTAGACTGGCCATAGTGGAAAGACGCTTCGAATCGGGTTCTCGCTCGTAAATTCCCAGGTATGGCGCACAGGGTAACTAAAGATCTGTCCTATTGATGGGAGCGTAACGGTCAGCTTGTGGCTCTCTTACTTGCAGAAGCGGGACGCAGTTGGCGAGCACATTCGGCTGGATATCAAAGCTGACAAGAGCAACAAATCTGGCTTGTGCAACGCGACGGCAAGGAAGCGCAGGAAGGCAGAAGCGGGAAACATACCGGCTATGACCTCGGGGCCTTGAAAGTTCTCGTCGGGGTGTAGATAGCTGGGTGACAATGCAAACCACAGCCGGATGAGAACCAGAGTGAGATATGTCCGCCGCCACATAGTTCTTAGCAGTGAGGAGCGGGCAGAGCAAGCATGTGCTTAGTCGCGAGGCGCAAAGGCATCGAGCATCTGCGAAAGCGAGGACGAATACGACGGCCGAGAGTCGCAAAGTACACAGCAGCCGATTCGAGATGACGCAGCAGTCGTCGCAATGGTGGGCAGTGACAATCTAATGGAAGAGAGAAATTGCCAACGATCGAGGAGTACTCGAATGCAAAACCAAAATTATCGTATCGTATCGAAGAATGCCCAAGACATAGAATAGGTACAGTTCGTGCGGGCTCGGTTAGGTGTATGTGCGTGGCGGGCAGCGTCTCGGTGTCGGTGTCGGTATCGGTCGTGGAGGTGGGCAAAGGTGAGGGGAAGTGAAAGAAGCCCAATCAATGATTAACTAGGTACTATAGGGATGAATATGGTTCAAGGCAAGCTCGAGGAAACAGACAAGAACATGGACAAGGAGACGAACAAAATAGAGAAACAAAAGGAAGCGGCGGGAGGGTGATGTTTGTAGGTATAGGTGGTAGGTATAGGTCTAACCCCGTCACAAGCGGTTCTCTGTTGGGGTGGTTTCCATATGGGGGCTCGCTCACACACCACCACTACCGGGTGCCGTCCATGTGCAAGCAAATGCAAATGTCAGTAGGTACGTATCGGCCAGTCCCAAGCCCAAGGATAAGAGTGGGAGGGTGACGCACAAGGGGGCTAGGGGGAGCCAGGGCGGGCGCCAGCTCTAAACACGGCCAGTTGGAGAGGGCACCGTCACCCGGGATGGGCGGAACTAACGGAAGGGATGGCCGCTGGAAGTGGCCCACAGCGTCCGCTAGAAGCTTTCTTAGGGGCTGCGGGACAGGGGGAGGCGACTTCCGGGGGGGACTCTGGGCGAGTGCAATGGCAGCCTCTCAAGCCTCCTGAATCTCCAGGAATTACGACCTACGGAGGTAGTCAAGCTAGGTGGGAAGCCGTCGGCTTGGGGAGGCTGAAACGGTTGAGCCCGGCTTGTCGAGAATCAGAGACAGAATCTCTAGAACAAAAACAAACTCCACGGCAACCCGCAAGCCAACCCAGCCAAGCAGAGGCTCTGTGGCATGGAGCTCGGATGGAGCCCTGCCAGAAGAAGCCAATCCATGACGCTAAGCCCTTTGGAACCGAGATCTCAGAGTCTCCCTCGTCCTCTGATACGCCAGATGGCAGACGACAAGGATGAGATCCAACTGGGCAATTCCCAGGGCGGTGGTAATCTTGTGTGCAATTACAAGCCATTTCACAACGCCCATTGACAAGGCCATGCCCATGGCCTGTTTTCCCATTCATCACCGCCCTGCAAACACGTGTTGGGCCCGTCCAGTCTCCTTTTCTGCCGCCCCGCGCATCGCCCAGCTCCCGTCCTGCCCCGGGGTGCCAGCATGTCACACGATTCTGCTGCATGGCACGCATCCACCGCTTCAACGGTCCCCCCAGCGCAAAGGCGGTCGGCCATGTCAATTTGCCCTACCCGTAGCGCTGGAACGCTCGTGTGTGGCAAGGCACCCGGTGCTTTTTGGACGGGAGTTTAAGCATGGTGAGATCGAGGGGCACCTTGATTGGCATGGTGGTGGGCTGGGTCGCTGCCGCTCCTTGCTCTGGGGACTGCTGCCATGGCATGCATGCCGCGACGTTTTGAATTGCCCTTTGGGACGCCATCACCGCCTTTGTTGCATGATATGGCCCTGGCCATCATGATCTCGAGGCACCATGTCTGTCCTTCCCTCTGTGGGACTCGGCCGAGCAGTAGAGGCTGAGTCTTGTTTGATGGACGGGGGCGCGCGGGGCCATTATCTGACCATGGTTGCGTCTCTCGGAGCGAAGACGAGGCAGGCCAGCCATCTAGGCACTGATCAACTGGATCTCGCAAGGGCATTCCCGCTTCCCTCTAGATGGGGGTGGACCAACTCATGGTCTGTCCATCGCGAGGGCTGCAGGGTTAACCGCTCGAGAGCACAGCACAGCACGCACAGCGCAGCATGTAAAGCACTGACTGTCTTCCCCAACAAAATCAGCCTGAATTGATCAAACGCCACGGTGACAGAATCGACAAGGGATGGAGACCGAGTACGATGGACGACCAGCATCATCTCTGCCATGGTAATGACGATGTCTTGCAGTCACCAGCGCATGGACCTTTGCAGGGCTCCCTTTGATCTCACCAAATTCCCACGACGAGTCTCTCCACCGGCATTTCCTCACTTGTTTTGCCTTGGGTTGAAAGGGCCGATACTCATATCTCGTTATTGTCGCATGCTTCGGCAAGTGGCATTGATGATACCCGATGGCTTGATATGAGGTCGGGTTCTCTTTCAGACAAAGTCTGTGCCATGTCGTGGTCACGGTAGTCGCAACTTTAAAGGTATGCGGGCACGCGAGAAGGTGTCCTCGGTCAGTTACCGAAGGTGAGCGTTTTGCTAGACCAGATCATGATCGACTTGATAGTTGCAGACGACGTCGAACTTGGCAGAGTTGGTTGTCTAGGTCGGTCGGCACTGAGAATATGTGACGCCACGAAGCTAGTCAGTCCGTTCGCTATGCATAGGTTAGGTTCCAAAGCGTCCACTACAACCTTAGGCTTACTTACCTAGTATGCCTAGGAAACCGACTATTGTTTTCTCCGCCTTTTGGTCTGAATCAAAAAGCACCAACTTGAGGAGCTAGGTTGCCAGTGACAGCTTGATCACGGGAGAGTCACATGGTTTCCCCAGGATGATGACTAACCTGGCAGGCAGAGATTGAGAAGACACCACCTGGGTCAAGGAAAAAACGAGACACGAGGATAAATACAATACTTAATCCTACTCTAAATATAATCAATAAATAATAATAAAATATATATATAAAATCCCCTAATTATTATATTATTTTATACTAATTTTTATAAATTTTATTCATAAGGAAGGCATAAGGTAATTCTCTTTATACCTACTCTGGCGTCTCATTTATTTCTTTGCCCACGTGGACACCAAGGTTGACAACACTTACCTACCTAGGCAAGTAATAGAACTGAGCAAATATAATTGGTTTTCCTCTCTTTTTATGATTTTTTTTTTTTTGTGCATCCCTTGAAGTTCTCGCAATGAACACCCTGCTATGCTTTCCCTTGTCGAGGTGGCTAGCCGTGCTTATGAGTACGGGCCTAGACGGGATCTCACATGGTTCTGTGGCTGTACCTCATCCGTCTCACCTTAACAAACCACCGTGGCTCAGAAGGAGCACAACATAGGCGAATATTCGGGACTTGATGGAATCGGATCCTTCGGCTGAAGCTCCTTGGCGACTTACCTGCCTCTGCATTGACGGTCAGCCAGCCGAAATAGAATGAAAACAAAGAGCATTCCGGGCCGGTATGCACAAGACTTGGTACCTGGTACATTGTCTTTATCGTCGTATCGACTCTTTCACCAACAAAGACTGTGAGTGTTGGACAAACATGAACAGAACAAACATCTTCCCGATGCATTTCTTTAACCTTGTCAGCTGCAAGGTTCCTGAACAGGATGGGGTTATTTAGCTCCGTGTTCCAAAATACCTTCTCTCACGCAGGCTGCCGCCTGACTCCTTTGACTTGCGCCGAAGGCAGCAGTGGCCAACCAACTCCACTGCATGGTCAACGACCAGCATATAATGCTCTCGTCTTTCCGCGACAAGGCCAACATTTTTTCCCTCTCTCCTCATCACACAGCTTATTTGAGAAACATCATCGATAAAGCTCAATCAATTCACCCTCAAACGCGACTTCGCAGAAAATCAAATCTCGATAACTTTACACTTCCCGCGTCTTTATTAGTCAGGGTCCTCCTCTGAATCACAGCCCTGTGGCCCAAGGTACGTCGTTGGTTGACAGACACGCAGCCCCACGCTCAGCCGACCCCGCAGACTCTGGCCTGCTGCTCTACTTCCTCCAACTTCCATCATCATCACACCGCACGCCGTGACAATCTTTCGCCTCCCTCATAGTCGCCAAGTCCGTCGCGCTCACATCTACAGATTTTACAGGAATCATCATATCATCAACCACCACAATGTCTGACGCCCCCTCCTCGAAGGTCTGGCTTGTCTCCAACGACAACGCCAAAATCGAAGTCGGTAAGCTTGCGCCACTCTGTGCATTCTCGTTCGTCATGATGCTAACAACACCCATAGATCGCACCGTCGTTGAGCGCTCAATGCTGCTGAAGAACATGCTCGACGATCTTGGTGATGTCGACATCAGCGCGGATAACCCCATCCCCATTCCCAACGTGAGCCCATCTCCCTTCCTATATGTTTGCATTTGATTGCTGACATGTCCTCCAGGTCAACGAAGCCGTCCTCCGCAAGGTGATCGAGTGGTGCGACCACCACCGTGGCGACCCTCCCCAAGCTGCCGATGACGAGTCGGACGCCCGCAAGAAGACCACTGATATTGAGGAGTGGGACCAGAAGTTCATGCAGGTTGACCAGGAGATGCTCTTTGAGATCATCCTCGTATGTTGCGCCTCCCATCATTAACTATCAAAGCACTTACTAACATTTGATATTACAGGCCTCTAACTACCTCGACATCAAGCCCCTTCTTGATGTTGGCTGCAAGACCGTCGCCAACATGATCAAGGGCAAGTCCCCTGAGGAGATCCGAAAGACATTCAACATCACCAACGACTTCACCCCCGAAGAGGAGGAGCAGATCCGCCGCGAGAACGAGTGGGCTGAGGACCGTTGAAATTGACCGGATGAGTTCCAGAGAGGTTCAGGCAATTGGCGTTTGGGTTTATTGCGCGTTGATTTGGCCACGGTTGGCACGCAAGGAGCATGAAGAAACCTGTACCGGAGCAGCATAGCTGCACTAGGCAGGCTCTTCTCAACACTCACACGACGCAATATTTCGGTTAACTAGTTTGCTCTTTGACTTGCGGCAGAGCGCTGGAGGCGTTCTCCGGGGTAACGACTACCTGTAGCATTTAAAAATAGATGCGAACTCCCAACTTTAAAGTGTGTGCATGGTGATTGTCCTTCTAAAGAAGAAAACGTTGAGAGCAGCAACCTCGTGATCCTTTGTTTCGGGCAGAAACGACCAACGAAGTAAAGCGTAAACACTCGATCCTTTGTTTCGATTCAGGTCCATGTTCTGAGACGAAACGTGGCAGGCAGTCTAGTGGTACAATGCAGTATTTCATTCAAGCACAGTTCAAATATTCCATTCCTGGGCACAGTTGAATCTTGAAGCGTCGAGCCTTGGGACTCATAGTTGACATGACAGTTGCTTCATAGTTTGACGTAGAGTTGGACATGACGCTTCATACGAAGCTTGATATGAGGCTTGTTCACGACGGGATGGTGATGTTTCCGTGTGGTTCAGGCCCGTTCTTTTGGGGCATCAAAAGTCTTTGCATTTCCTTTTTCCCTATGACCGTCCGTGTGACATGCAGTAACCGCAAGAATCGACAAACCAGGCAACCGGCCCATCCCCCCGTGCGCTGAGCACGCAACAACCCCCATTTCACGCCGTGACGAAAGTTCTCTCCCTCCCCTTTCCCGTTTCACATCATCGTGATGCCATGCCCAAGAAGAAGTAGTCGGGTGTCGATGCACAGGCTCGGAAGTGGACGACAAAATTGCACAAGAGCAATTTAGATGCCGATGCGGGTCTTGCGCCAGTGCCTTCGCTTAGCGTTGTAGCTGTAGAGAAATGTTAGTGAGGAGATCTTGATCCAGGGTGTGTGAGGTTTGGCGAGGAGTGGAAGGAAGGGGTCCGTGGTCGTAGATCGTGAATCGTCGGGGGAGTTGTTAAACGCACCGGATGGTGTTGCCAGTTCGGAGGCGAATCCACTGAGGCACAGGGCGGTTCTGCTTCTGGGCCTTGGCAAGCTTCTGCTTGGTACGGAAAGACTTGTGGCTCTGTAGCAAAAGGCAAGATGCGTTAGCGATCGAGTTATTCAAGAGATCACAGCGCAACCCTCGAGCGTCATCGCATCTTGATCCGTCGACGAGAGGAAAGCCGTTGTCGCGTATTTCTCATCGTCGACAGATTGAGAGGCGCGCTTCAGAGGAGCGAGGCAAGGGGAGGGGGTGCCATACCGGCATCTTGACGGCGTTGATGATCGAGTCGGTCGTTGGGTGGTGAATCGATTTGCGAGGAGTTGAGACGTCAAGGAATTTTTGGCTCACACGGGTAGAGGGCGTGAAAGCCCTAGCGAGGAGAGAATGATCTTGTGGGTGTGGCTGGTGGACTGTGGCGTAGCGAGCTTTTGCCTCAGGCAGAAAGCTGTGGTTCGCTGAGTCAGCCAAATGCCAGCTCGGCAGGGCAGAGTGGCATTGACAAAATAAGCCGTCATGGGGCAGGGATCTGGGGCAACGGCTTAACTGTAAGCGAGAGGCCTCTCTTGTGGACCGTGATGATGGAACCCTGATTCAATCTACAGCCCTGCCATGTTTGTTCGTTCTCGGCCAAGACGGCACCGAGGACCATAGAGTTTGAGCCCCTAACTGAAGGATACTCGGTTTCGGTCTCGGTCTTGTATATGGATGATTCTGCAATGGGGGTTTCGCTGAACAACGCCACCAACGAGTAGGCACAACGTTGAGCTGTCTCAGCTGCAGTGCGAGTCTTGAAGAGCATCTTTAAGAAACATGAGAGCATCTATTGGATCATGAGGGTGCTAGATTCATGGTGGCTTTAGATAATAGGCCATCCAACACCAGTCTCTCACTTGAGCCTAACGGCATTTTAACATTGGCTCCGCATGAACCTACCAAGTTGCAGAAACTCACCGTAGATTTGAGCTTCTACTAATTACACCAAAGAAAAAGGATGCAACGTTAAAAATAACCCCAGTCTTGCAGCGAGCAGGCATACATAGCCTTTTGAATTACAGGGGGTGAAAGAGACTGGCCCGGGCGGTTTATTTTGTCGGGCGCTTGGACCAGCCTAACCCGCCAAAAAGAGCAACTTGTCCATCAAGCGGGCCGCCCCCCAAGTCCAAGTCCTTTTTTTGAATCGCATTGGAGGTCAGGTCCAGAAAAAAAGGGGATCTTCCCGAGCAATTACTAAGTAAAGACGCCCCTCGAACTTGTTGCCACGAGGCACGCGACGAAAGAAAGACGGTCACTTGAGCGCATCATTTCCCTGTCGATCCCCCCGACTCGACGACTCTGTTCTTCTTCCTATCCTTTCCTCTTGGTGCTGAGCATAGCAAACCACGAGACCGAGCTACTCTAGGCGGACGAGCGAGCGATAACAGCTTCAAGTGGTGACCATCTAGACATCCATCACCACCACGGACGGACCAGAGCGAATAACACAAGACATCTTCTCACATCAAACAACATGGGTAACTCAGTATCATGGCTGTCGGGCCTGCTGTGGGCAAAGAAGGAGATTAGGATATTGATTCTGGGTCTGGTACGATGACGTTGGTCCTACCGCCATCACCAACGTGGACGCTAACGAGGCGGCATCGCAGGATAACGCTGGCAAGACAACTCTGCTCTACCGGTTGAAGGTTCGACACCCGTTCTCCCTCCGAGCTTGAGTGCATGCTGACCATGATTTGTCAGGTTGGCGAGGTTGTCACGACGATACCCACCATAGGTTTCAACGTCGAATCCGTCACCTACAAGAATCTTAATTTCAACGTCTGGGTATGAGCCATACCTTCGGGTTACCGCCTTGAACAACTTCGAAATACTAACACCGACACCCTTGCAGGATCTCGGTGGTCAAACAAGCATCCGACCATACTGGCGGTGCTACTACGCCAACACGGCGGCCGTCATCTTCGTGGTGGATTCTACCGATATCGAGCGATTACAGACGGCATCAGAAGAGCTCTCGGCCATGCTAAACGAGGAAGAGCTCAAGGATGCGGCGCTCCTGGTGTTTGCCAACAAGCAGGATCAACCCGGAGCCAAGGGCGCGGGCGAGATCTCGGAGGCGCTGCGTCTGGGCGAGCTACGCGACCGCAACTGGAGCATCATGGCGTGCTCGGCGGTCGACGGCAGCGGTGTGAATGAGGGCATGGATTGGCTTGTGGTGAGTTTGTCCCTGATGCTTTCCAAGGGACATTATACTGATGTGTATCTTAGCAAACCGTCAACCAAGACTAAGCCCAGCCCTCCAATGACGATTTTTCCTTGCACCTCGGTTTGGCATTTGTACAACAGACGACATGAAATGATTGCAACAACAACCACCAACACCTCACGGTTCAGTGGCATCTGGGTAGACAGCGTATACGGAGGAGGAGAACGAAAGCAGATGATGACTCGGCGTCACAGGGAAAGGAGCCCGCTGATTCCTGAGAAGGGTTAAAGGCGCGTGAGGAAGGGGGGGGGGGGGGGGGGGGGGGTATATGATAGTACAACTTTTCTAATGCTACAATCCGGGTCCGGTTGTGTCCCGGCTATGATTCTTGCTGCAACCTTTAATCCGACTAGTGGAATGGCAAGGATGGAGAGTTTGAGCTGTTAGTCTGTGCAAGTGATATCCCGGTTTAAATGCCGAGACCCTTGTAACGGCACTTGTAGGAACCTGGCACTGTATGACCTGATGTTGGATATACAACATTCAGGGAGACCTCGAGGCTTCCTGGTTCTGACTTGGATAGCAACAACCCAGCAAGGTAAAGAGCGTGATATCGCGGTAGTCGAGTTTGCTTTCAAGTATCACGAGCCAAAAGTTTAGAGGATCAACGAGTGAGTAATCCTAAAACATGCATATCACCGTGGCTAGGGAGTGTACTGAGCTCGATCATGCGTGCTACATGGTTGCGGCTGGCTCTACCTCAACTGTCTACTGTGGATTTAGGTAGATGCTTGTCATATTTCCTCCTCTATGCTAAATACATCGCTACTATTCTCATTATGTGAAAGTTTGTTTCCGCCTGGGACGATCTATGAGAGGAAATTTAGTAATTGTAACCTTTGGATAAAGGGAATAATTTGAGTGGTGTGATTAAGACGATGAGTTCATATATGACTGAGCACCTGATTCATGAAGGATCCTGGAGGGACTATGGTAGTCCATTCCGAGTATGAATTAATAGGGAGGACCGACTACAGCTCAGGCATCCAATTAATACTGGTGCCGTGCTGGTGGTAAAGCCGAGGTTAGTTGATGAGATGAAGGTTTCGGGGTTGAAGAGGGCGCATGGAACAGACCCGTTGCTAGCCTGGGAGGTCAAACAACTTGATCATGCGTGTATGAGTCTCTACTTGGAGCGGAAGGTAAAAGCAGACTTGGCATTAGCAAACATGTTGACAGATTCTCATAGAGCGGAGAGGATAGGAAAGGAGAAGAATGACCGACGGGGGAAAACTGCCGGAACGGAGCCCGGATATTTTATATGCACTCACTCAGACTTACACTGTCTTCTTATTTCCAACTGTTAGTCTGGCCTGGTACCCCTCCACTGGCAAGCGGTATGCCATCGTGTGTTGAGTATTCATTGCCCTATGTGCTGCCACTTACTACAAGTAGGGGTAGGGAATGAAGCACTGCGAGTTGTCCATTGCTGTTGGTCACGAGGAATGAATACAGTCAAATACAGTCCCTCTGTGTGTCATTTTTGACCTTTGTAGATAATATCAACCTGAGACTCGGCGAGAAGCTTTTCGTAGATGTTGCCTTAGGGGCCACCAGCTTCTACAGCGTCCTTGACAAAGTACCAGCCGACAGGGAAACTCCATCACCAGTATTCCGTGCCATCTTTCTATCAGCCGCGGTGATATATAGGAAAGGAGTAATACCACGTTGTCCGCGGTTGGCACTGGCCTTGGAGCAGTTGCTGGGAGCAAGCGGCAGATCTCTACCAACATAGCACCAGAAGACGGTGATTCCAGGTCTTCCTAACCAGCAAAACACTGTGAGTTCATGTTGAAATATATCCATTGAGTTCGAGTTAGGAGTCCTTTCATAATTTTTAATCTTAACTAGAGTTTATTTACTGCCAAGGGTCAGTCATGTAAAGCTGCCCGTGTATATACTCCCTTCTTGACGCAGGTCAAAGAGTTATGAACGCGGAAATACCCAGCAAGTGGAGTGAGATGAGACGCAACAATCAGTAGGGTGTGTAATACACCATTACTATCTCATGCAGGTAGTCTAACCTAAGCTGAGTAACGACCAACACCAAGTGACAGCCTGGCTATGTGGTTTAGGGATTGCAGTATATTCAACATGTCACATCACAATCAGGTACGGGAAGAAAGCTTCATTGAATCTGTTTTTTTTTATTGTTCAGATTAACTAATACTGCAACGACAAGACAACGAGCAGGGACGCTTGTAGCAAAGCAGGCTTGTCCTTGTGTTTGGGAACCGCCGCCAGGGCGTATCCTGTTTCCCTCGCACGCCACTAGATACCAGCATCTCGGCCGCAGGACTCAGGGTCCGGAGTGGGCTTTGGCACTGCCCTGCAGTCACCAGCTCCACTCTCTTGCGGCCTAACCCAGCTCGCCTGGACAGGCCAAGCAGACCAAGCTGCTCTGACCTGTCCGACGTGAAGGGTCTGTAGGGAGACGATCCTACAGTCGCCCTAGTCTATCCTCGCCCAGGTCCCCGTGGCAGTCCCGATCACCCGGCATGTGGCCGAGCCGCAGATCCATCCTCGAAGCGGCGTCCTCCACACACCAGAAGGCCCGGCTAGCAGGCTCAGCGGCGTTGTGGTTTTCACCTCGACTCGGCCATCTACGGTCATCCACATCCGGGGACCGGAACTCCTAGAGGACGAGGGTTATTGTTTTTGAGGATGAGTGACCAGGGCGTGTCGGCTAGACAGAGGCTGCGCGACTGCATCTGCACGGCAGAAGTACAGTGCCCAGCTCATTGGAAGAGTCCCATGAGTTCACTCCATCTTTCCATTTGGTGCGTTCCGGTCGACACTTGGTCGCCGGCGCACAGCGGTGATCCCGTTGACAACCAGTGTCATGCCTCGACGGTGATATTCCAGATATTCCGTGTTGGCTACGCGATGATGTGTAGTCGAGACGGCCTTGCGATCAGACATCCTGAAATCCAGTCCAGGTGCCATCTGTTAGGCTAGTCATCGTGCCGAATGAAGCGTATGTGCTCAGTGTTCGATAGGCTTTCGAAGAGAAGTCATGTTTCGACATCAAGCCGAAAGTTCGTGATTCTGTTCGTAAGTCGTACCAGGTCTGAAAAGGTAGTCGTCATTCGTCATCGATTCGTAGAAAAGGTCGTCATTAAAAAATTATCGTCGTCGTAATTCGGGAACAAGGCCAAGGAAAGAGTCGAAGCGAGAGTGTTTGTTGTGAGTGTGAGTTTGTGCTTCGGTTGAAACCGAGCGATCCAGTCGTGCTCCTTGTATGGGGGTAGGGGTATCTTCCGAGAAAGCCTCTATGCCGAAAGAATAAAAAAAAGAGAAAGAAAGTTCCGGGGATATCGAGAATCCAAAAGTTTCTGTCTCGGACTTGGCCGAGCGTCGTGCATTGCTGCGTGTTCGTCTTTTTCTTGTTGTGAATGAACCAAAAGATAGATGACGGAAGGAAAAAAGGCCAAAAGAAAACAAGCCGCCTGTATCGAATCCCTGCCCGGTTGTAAATGCATTCCAAATACCCGCCCCGGATCCAGCCATTTGTGGTGTGGTAGATGAAAGAAAACCCAGAGTTGGAAAACTGAGATAGATGTTGTTTGTTTGTTGTGAACGACCGTTCGAGTGTGTTTCCCGGAGAGGAATAGAGACCAGATCAGATTCCCCGAAACCAAAAAAGACCGCTTGCTATGAGGACAAAGGAAATAGTAAAATAAAAAAGAAGAACCAAAGAAATCAGATCAAGCAACGCGAAGAGGGGATATTTGTTGACTTGTTCGAAACACCGTTCCTGATGCAGTAAAACGCCGGTATGCCCATGATGGATGATAGTTCTATGCCGCTGCGAAATTGAGAGCTTCAACTTTTCTCCGGGAAACGAGGAAGGGGATGCGGGTGCGTGCTGTATTAGCTCGAGGTCGTCACCACTGGATAGCTGTCCTGGGGCCCTGGTTGTCACATGATGGTAGCGTACTCCTGGTATCGATCCCAGTTGAAGCCGCCCATGCCACCCATGCCGCTCATGGTGCCCATACCGCCCATACCTCCCATGCTAACGCTGACACCGCATTGTGCAGGAGCAAGCATGCTAGGGAGGGGGAGGGCGGGGATGGGTGCTGTCACCTGAGGTGAGCTCCAGAAGAAGCCGGCGGTGGACTGAGGCTGGGTGTATGCGGGAGTAGGTGACAGGTCGCTCATGGTCATGGGCGCCCAGATGGGGCTGGTGTTGGAGTCGGCCGACGATGTTACACTGGGGCTTGAAGGAAGGACTCTCCACGACTCAACAGCGGGGAGGCTGCCGGGCATGCCGGCCTGCGACCACATGTTGGTAGCGGGAGAGCTGGGCAGCAGTGTAGGTTGTCGGACAACATCAACGACGCGGGGAGGGGGAGGCAGCAGAGGCTTCATGAGGGCAAAGATGTTGTTCTTGACTTCCTCGCTCTTGCCACAGAGAAGTTCGCCAGCACCCTCTTCCTCAAGGCCTTCAAGAGCCGAGACGTGGGTGCGGAAGACAAACTTGTTGATGGCCTGGACAAAGTCCTCATGAAGCTTCTTGCACTGCTGCTCCTTGTCTGACCAGTCGTAGGTGTTGGCCTTGGCGTCGACGCAGTAGACCTCCTTGTGGTACTCAACGAGGGTCTCGATGGTGTCCTTGGTGAGCTTGTAAGCGACCTCGTTGCGCAGAACCATGTCGACGTGCACGATGTAAGCCTCCAGGTGGACGAGCTCGTAGTTCATGATGGCCTCGACGAGGGGGTTGCCAGCATCACGCTTAAAGTCGGACTCGGGAGTCTTGGGGAGCATGATCGAGGTGAGGGTCCAGATGGCATTGGGTGATGAGAGAGTCTCGGTGAGGCATCGCTGGTGCTGAGGGACACTGTTGAGAGGACGCTTTACTCGGTTGATGCGCTTGAGAGTTTGTGTGAGCCAAGGCTCAACCTTGGAACCCAGGACGACATTGACGGACGAAGCTCGAGGAGCGAAGGCGGCAGCCGAAGCCGGAAGTAGTTGCACGGGCATGTTGTAAGTCGGAGTTGTGAAGCTGAAGGCGCGCGGGCGCAGGGATATATGGCGGGGTAAACTTGGCTTAGGTTGAGCACAGTCGTAGACGTTGGCTCGGGCGGAAGACGGTGGGGGGATTGGAGGTCGAACAAGAATATATATCAAAAAAGGAAAAAGGTATCGGATGACGGAGCAGAGCAGGGATTCGGGGGATATAATAGACTAGAGTTGTCTGTCTAAATCGTTTGGCAAATAGATTTGAAATCGCCTGCAAAGCTGCCGCAACCGAGAAAGAAGAGAACGTAGGACGAGTTGCTCGTGAGAGGGAAGAAAAAGGAAGAGAGAAGGGGCAACGGAGGGTGGTGTGGGGAGATGATATACTTGCACAAGAGCCGTGGTGCGCGTGCGTGTGTGGTGGGTGTGGATGCCAGTGGGTGTCAGCCGGTTTAGCGGGCGAGGAGAGAGCTAAAAGTGCGCCCTGTATTTTGTAGGTCCATCGATGGTCATGGTGGCTACAGGCTGTGTCGATAGCGCATGAGCAAAAGCTGCAGGCGACGGCCCACTATGCTGAGGGAGCCAGGCCTAGCACGAGGGCCTCCTCAGAAGCGAAGCCCAGCCCAGCCCAGCCAGTCCAGCCCACCTGCACCTAGGCCGTCCTGCAGGATGGGTCGGGACAGGTACCAAAAGCAGCCATGCCAGGCGACTTGGGGACATCGGTCACGGCGGCGTCGGAGCGGAGGTCTCTCCCTCTCTCTCCATCCATCTGCATCTGCACGGCACTGACCATGGATGTCCATCTCCATGTCCATCCCTACTGAGAGGGGGGGTGGTTCTCGGAGGAGGCGTGCGGCTGTGTTGATACGGCCTGCATATGTACCACGCATATTACGGCTCCAGGCAACCTACGCAACGGGATAGACAAATGGCCGTGTAGCTGAAAGACAAAGCTGCATGCGTATCTGCTAGGCAGGGAAGATCAAGAGATTCTTGTGTGTTGCGAGTTGCAAGGGGACTAGGTAAAAAAAGGCTGGAAACTTGGGAAAAATGGTGGGTGTGGCGCTCCCAAGTACCGGTACCTTGGGCGACGGTGGCTTGCTGTACCCTCCCCGGTGGAAACGTCTCCTCTCTAACAAGCATCAAGGACACGACCAATTCGCAGCATACACTCAATCACTGCAGCTTCACTTGTCATCAGGCAATTCTTTAATCAAACAGAGTGACGTGAATCAGCTCGTAATCTTATCATCCATACCCAGGCTCTTGGAAATCTCACCCTCTCCCTTCTCCCTATCCTCCCGCAATGCCGAAGTAGTCACAGCCACATCCCGGCCCATGCCCTTCCCTGCCCTAGCCGCTGTCCTGTCCCGTCCGGACGAAACCAGACAGAACAAACAAGAAACGAAACAACCGCCGGCGCTTCTTGTCATCCCCCTGCCATGATCCCAGTCTTCTCGCCTTGCCCTATTCCGCCAAGTGAACTGACCTTGCACATCCTTTCTTCAACGAAGCCCTCACGGCACCTCTATACTATAGCCTTGACCTGATATAGACCTTTGTAGGAGTGAAATGTGATCTGTTCTACGGCTAGAAAGCCCTCTCCTCACAAACCATGCCACTCCGACCAAGGGCGAGACCCTTCGGGCACATCCCTCTCCACGGCTGGTTCGTTTCCTCACCATATGCGACCTCCTCTTCGACCTATGGCTTACGAGTCTTGCCGCCTCGTTTCATTCCAGTCCCCAAACTCGTGAGGGCGCTCGGCATATGTCTTTCCATGCCCGTGCTCGTCCCACGGAGTGCTTCCCCGTAGCCCAAACATCAGGGCAAAGACCTGGTGAGAGAGGGGGTTGCGCCGCTTATGCAAGCTTCAGAATCCAGCACGAAAAAGGCCCCATGGCGGATCTGGCCGCCGTCTCTGTTTCCACGAGAGACACAGCGAGCAGCCCATTCGTGCCTCTCGTGGTGGATGGGGCGAGTAAGGACATTTGTGTGCTCCGTACTTCCGCTTCCCGCATACCCGGGGGAGGGGGACCACCCACGACTCGGGGATCACACCCTTATCGAAAACACTCGGCGAGATCGCCCATCATGCTCAATACTGACCTTGTCCGTGGCCCGTCAGCTCTGATTCTGGGGCGAGCTGAAGCTCCAGGATCCCTCAGCTGGCGAGATGAAGTAATAATAAGGCCCGTCAGAGTCCTGTCAATGGGATGCGTCGGACGCTTTGTCCAAGAGCAGGTTATGGGATGACCTGCATGCGCATACAGATAGCACCTGCACTACCAGACGCAAGAGGTGCCCAGCTCATTGAGACAGCTGCATGTGCGGTTGGTTTAGTCCCCAACAAAGACGCCATGGGAGGCGGGATGCCCCCATCCCCCACCGTTGAGTTTTGATACTGGATGGGCATGCCCTCATTTTTGAGAGAATTCTTCTCTTGTAGACGCCGAAGCGACCTCATGGTCCCTAGCCCCGGTGGAGCAACCCTGATGCTGGTTTCCAGCCCTTTTCCTCCCACCGTCAGGAGTATCAAGGGGCCTCTGCCTTACAAACGGCTCGGGATCCATATCATCGCGGTCGCTCCCGTCGTTCCCGTCTCGTCTTTTAGGGGGAAACGTGATCCTCACGATATGGTTGGTCATACAGACTGTCCCATTGATTCAGGATGTCCAAGTCTGCGGGACAGGATCCATGAATCGAGAGTGTTCAATGCCGGAAAGGGGGGAAGACAACTTGTCCAGGAGCCCTGGGCCACCCGAGCTAGGAATGGGGGCATGAGGAAAAGGAAAGCGAACGGGGGCTAGACCAGGAGAAAGAGGGGGGATCCCAAAAGACTGGAGAGCAACAAGAGCCCGTCGATGTCCTGGTACGAGAAGAGCCATCCATGCTAGTGTAAGATGTGAGGTGAGGCTCTCTCCAAAGTGCGCTTACAGCCTCTGATTGGTGCAGGCAGAGTTGACGTGAGCCAATCAGGGTGCGGGGCATTTCTCGGCTTTCATCGCAACCTCCAATCATTGCCCATAGACGGGTTGAGACGAAGAGAGTTGGTGAGACCAGGCAAAGGGCCATGGAGTCACGGACAAACCAAGCCCAAAGGGGAAGATGAGCGACTTTGACAAGAGCCGAACTGTCTTCAGGAGGCGCCTGAGGATGTTGCGTCGCGGGTCAAAGCTTCAGGCCGATCCGCAACGGAGGTTCGATGCATTCCAAAGCGAGAAGGATCTTTGAAGGATATCGACATGAACCCTGCTATCTGGCTTCTGCTCTTGGACCTCCCAGCAAGGGGGGCCCCCCGCAAGCCAACCGTCCCTTTTGCTCCTCTTGTTAGACCTCGTGGTACCGTTCTGGAAGCCTCAGCATCGTCG
The DNA here is from genome assembly GCF_000151355.1 of Fusarium vanettenii 77-13-4. NCBI lineage: Eukaryota > Fungi > Ascomycota > Sordariomycetes > Hypocreales > Nectriaceae > Fusarium > Fusarium vanettenii. The sequence continues at coordinate 1,976,964 of NW_003315879.1, read as the reverse complement.
CAATCTACGGCCGCATGGTTCAGTAACCAATGGGCCGGCTCAGGACGTCTGTTAATATCAGCGACCCAGGGCAATGGGTCAAGCAAAAGTCAGTGTTGTTGCACTGGATATGCGCGACGCGCTCTGAGACGCGTGGAAGAGGTCGATTACTCGATATCGTCGTCAATGGCTCGCAGCGAGCGTGCGTGCGTGCGTCTGTCCCGTCCTCGACAGACAACCACCACCAGAGAGCGGAGATGGCTGGCTGGGTCCACTGATCGCTCGGCCGGTCTAGGGCAAGGAGAAAAGGATTGCACATGCACGTGCGTCCCCCAAGATCACTCACACTTCAAAGGTACTGATACTCACGCCAGGACTGGACGGTTGTAGTGTGCGAAAAGCTGCAACGTTGGAGACGAGAGGCAAAGGGTCCAGGAACGGTAGAGGCTACACAGGCGCCCCGGCGTGGGACTAGGGGAGGGCTACAGGGAAGGTGCAGATGGAGGGACGCACTTGACTGTGGCTCAGCTGGTACGTATCTTCCTATTTTTGGGCCCCAGGAATCGGCCAGTCCGTCAGTTGCCGCTGTCTGTGTGTCGCTCTCCATGCGATTACGATCTCGCAGTCCCGCGATCTCTCTCATCTACAGTAGTACTATGTGATTCTGCCTTTCCGTTGATGCTGCAGCAAGATACATATGCATGCACAGGGCCGCCCAGTGGGAACGGAGCCTCCGCTTCCGTTCCCCATATTGTTACAAGTCCTGTATGCTGCAGTCACGGAATTCTGTGTCTTTCGTCATATTGGATGTCACATGAGAGGGTAGTCCACTCCGAATTTCGCAGCCTTTGTCTTTTTTTTCTTCCGTGTGACTGCGAAACCCCAGGTTTCACCGCATCGTTCTAGCCGCCGTCTGGGGCCATGTCAGCTATGACCTGGGCCAGCAATGGGTCTCTTCCCATGCCGCCATGACGTCGATTGTCAGTCACGGGACTTGAGACACGGCTTGCTAGATGCACTGCGCAATGTGAAAGTTGGAGTTGTGAGTCAGTGACATTCATGCATTGTCAGAAAACTGCCTGCAGGCAGTCATGCTGAAGAGAAGTTGCCTATCACACCGCACCAGATCCTGTAGTTACCCTCGCAGAAATCCAAATTCCAATTACCATGGCATCATACGGTCACAAGACCCAAAATTGCATTATCATCACAACGGAATCTCACCTCCGCCTCCATGAGGAGTTCCCCTCGTCAAGGATGCAAAACTATAGGGTAGCCAATAAGTCGCCAAGACTTGAATGTAACGATAGATGTTCTGTAGATCTACGCCATATCCCCAAGCCTGGAAAGAATCTTCAAGATCCGAGTGCAACCCGTGCCAAAAATAAATTCAAACTCAAAGGCGTCGACTATGAAGTCGTATCTGGACATTGAATTCCTCAAAACCAAACGGCCCGGCACGGACCCGAGAAAGAGCGGCGAAAGGCAAGGGAAACCAGACCCACCAGAGCCGCCGGACGGACCGCCTGTGGCGGTGACATCACTGTGGCGCCCGGCGCTTGTCTCCTGATTAGGAAATCCGTCCGGAGGGTCGGGAGCCCCAGGCTCTGGTTTCTGTGCTTCGTCTGCATCATCCAAGGGACAAAAACGCAGGGCTGGAAAAGAGCCTCGGAGTGGATAGTGCACTAGCATGGAATGCATGCTGCAGGTTTGTCTTCGGAAGTAAGCCAAGCGGGCTCCTTGGCCAACGTCGTCGAATTGGAATTGGTGGTGGTGTATAGCAAGCCGAATATTCAAACTTCCCTAGCCATCCAAGTCTCAGCTCAGTGACAAGTTCCAAACGTCTATGCCCGCAAGTACAGTCCTGCCCCGGAAAACCCAGTCTCACTCATTTGTGATATCAAATCTCCGTGCCGTCCCGTCTCATCCTGGGTCCAGGCCAGAGCGTTGGTTCAACTCTGAACTGACTGCATCGGACATCTACCTGCCTGAGGTAGGTGACTCAAAAGCCATCGGGCTCCGGCAACGCCAGAAGAAGCCAAAACACAAAACCCTCGATCCTTGCTCCTGCATCACTTGTGCCCCTTGAACAGCTGAAATCCCCCTCCCCTACCGTAGGCCAGCAGCCAGCTAATGCGACCTGCCTTGCTGATCCTGCCCGCACAACAGGTACCTACCGTACCGACCTCGGCGCGGCAGTAGAGTCGGGCGTGGCTGCAGATCCTCCGACCTCCACCATGCTCGGTCGGTGCGGCGTCCGTGGCTGTGCCTCGCCATATGTGGCGCCGCCCCACTCGGGAGGCCTACGCTACTGTGCAAGCGAACCTCAAGACAATGGGGAGAGCCTCACTTTGGCAGTTTCAAAGACTATCTCGAAAACGTGGCACCAGCAACCGCTCCCTCGGGTTACGACTAGTTCTCGAAATATCGATAGCTTATTCAGAAGCTCGCCACGCAGGATAATATTTTCGGTATTCTTGCCAAATTTAGCACATGGAATTCCAGAGGTACGGATCGCAAAGTCCCCGAGGTTGCGGGACCTTGACTCGCCTCTCCTGCGCAACTCGCTCGGCGGCCGCTGGCCACATGACGGTCTTGAGAGTTTCAAAGTATCCCTGATAGACTGTCCCCGCTCGTCTCTCACTGGAATATGACTCGGATCTGGACCGTCTCCGACCTGTTTCGCGGGGAAGGATGACGAATCGACGACCTGACCTGCCGATGGCGGACGCATGTTGTGATAAGAATCAAGTTGCGACCAGACGTCACTCCATTGTCCAAGCATGCCGACTTCAGGGGCTTGGCTCACGTGGTTCATGCACTCCGTGGAGGATGACTCTTGGAAAGCTCCCTGCATACCTATCCTACGTCGGTCAGACTGCCTCCCGTTGCTGATAGGATGACCATACTATTACACACAACCACAGAAGCATCTCTCTCCATACCAGTAGTAAACACAGCCCAGGCTCCCAGGCTCCTCACGCCCTCAGGTCTGCGTCCACCCCGCGGGATATCCAATCCGCAATGGCCATGACGGTGATCATGGGATTCACGCCACTCGCGCTGGGAAACACGCTGCCGTCCGCCAAGTACAGGTTCTCAGTGCCCCAGACCCGGCCCCTATCGTCCACTACGCCATCGTCCTTGCTTGCGCTCATCCGGCACGTGCCCATCTGATGGGCCGACGACCAGGACGCTGCTGGCGGCTTGTTGCCGACCTCGCGGACTCGACGTAACCAGGCGGCAAACTCCGGGTCGCTGGTCTCGGGGTCGGCCACTGGGCCGTTCCCCTCGATGGCATGTTCTGATGGGGGCTCCCCAGTGCGGATGAAGGGCTCGAGGCCTGGTAGGAGAGGGCGGATTTCGGTCGCCCCCGTGACATGGCAGATCTTGGCCAAGGCCTCTACCCCTTGGAGCGTGTGGGCTCGATCATAGTCGGAGGGAGTGTAGTCTATCCGAGGTCTGCCTGTCGTCGGGTCGGGGTAGACCCTGCCAGCGTCGCGGTCTCGGGTTATCGAGATCCATCCATTCATGTGGCGATATTTGGCTAACTGGAGTTTGACTTCCAGACCACCGCGCCAAGGCACCATAGAGAGCATTGTATAAGGCTTGACGATGTCAGACTCAAGTTTGATGACATTGGCTGCCGTGGCTTGATACTTACCACCATGCATGTAGTCTCCAGCTTCACCCCATACCCACTCCCGTCGACATTGTCAAACTGGGGTGAATAGCTGGTGATGATGCCCCCCTCCCAGGGCCGCACCTCCTCCCTGTACACTGCTGAGACGAAGTTGCAAGGATGGAGGTGTAGATTAGCTCCCAGGTGTTGGTTCTGGATGGGTTAGTCGAAGCCCCCTGACTCAGTTCTGACCAAAAGACTTACATTAATCCCGCTCTTCATCAACACCACCGGACTCCATAATGAGCCTGCCGCAAGGATCACCTTCTTGGCCTTGACCACTACTCGCCGCTTCACTCTGTCACTGTCACCTTTACCAGTATCCCTCGATACCCATTCTCCCTCGACGCCCGTGGCGCTCTGCCCGTCTGGACCAAACAGTACCTTGTCCACCTGGAATCCCTCCATGAACCGAGCACCGGCGTTTGCAGCATCTGGCAACCAGCTCGTAGCAGGCCCTCGCTTTTCGGCTAGGCCGCAGCCCAAGTGACACTGGCCACAATAATGCTCCTTGTCAGCCGTGTTCTGGGGTGCTGGATGTGCAGTCCATCCAAGCTTCTCGGAACCGCTGAGGAGGACACGGTTACGGTGATTGTGACGGATACTATCAGTGCCCGCTCCCTGAAACTCCCAGACGCGGTCTAGACACTCGTCGAAGGCGCTCGATGTGAAGAAGGGAAGGCCCGAATCCGCCCACTCCCTCCTCACGAAATCCTGGGGCTTCAGACACACGCTCCAGTTGACGGTACCTCCTCCACCCCATGTGCTGCCAGCCGCTACATTGCACCCGTTGTCGTCAGTGATGTAGAAGCCACCGTTATCAAAGAGGTGAGTACTCGCGGCATCCTGGGGCATGGGGAGATGTGATGGCTCAAAGTGATATGCCTTGTCGACGACTAGGACCCTGTGACCGGCTTCTGCGAGGTTCTTGGCAGATACACCTCCGCCGCAGCCAGAGCCGACGATGACGACGTCCGTCTCAATGACATGAGTGTCGTCGGCCGCCTCGAGCTGGAGAAAACTGTATTTAAAGCCTGGTTTGGGCTGCCAATCCTTGGGCGTATCCGAGTAGCCGGATATCTGACGAAAGATGGGGTTAGTCTGACAAATGGACTTGAGAGCCAGGGTAGAAAAGATTTTTGCCAAGGTCCTCCATACGTCACGGCTTGATGTGGCCCAAGACTTGAGGATGGCTTCGCGGACGTAAGCTGGCTGGTTGAATATGGGCTGCCAGTAGCCAGTTATGAAGTAGCTACCAGGGCGGGTGCTATAAAAGCAGATCAGCTTGCTGTCAGCTTCTGGGTCTAGATGTTTGGGCTCACGCCATCAAAGTCAACAGTCGACCCAATCGCCTCTGCTGGCTCGGCGGGCTGAGGGCTAATGTCCTCAGGAGGTTCTCCTTGAAGCGGGGATCCAGGATTGGGCGATCCTCGAGGAACGCGCGGATATTGTCCCCAGTGGCTGGAGCCGCGAGGGGCTCAAGAGCCCGGTTGACGGTGTCGTCGAACTCATCATCAGGGAGCTGGATCTGGCCTTGGTCATCGGTGGCGGCTGACTTTGAGGTGATGGAGGGGACAGCCCCGTCCATGAGAGCAAAGAAGACACTCCATTGAGTTGGACTGAAGAAGTCATCTGGTGGGAGTTCCGGTAGAGCCGTGGCGACGGGGGCCTGAAGATGGGGTTGTGGAACAGTCATGGTCAAGGTGATGGATGATGTGACGAGGAATTCGAGAGTAACTGTCTTACATGGCTTCTCACATAAAAGCCCGCCCAAGTACAAGAAAAGAGACAGACAAAAGAGGGGTATCACGGCATGAGATGCTCGGAGGCCGAGGACATTTAAAAGATTGCCCTGGTCTTGTTTGCTTTGAGGGAGAGGATCTCTTAGCCCATGTAAATTGTCTGTGCCACTTAAACAACGGGCCAGGGTGTTAGTGTGGTAGGCAAACAGAGCATACTCCGAATAAAGCCAGTAGAAAGTGAGGGGAAACTCCCGAAGAGGAAAAGGCTGTTGGTAGGGCTGGCATCATGGATCCTCGGCATCTCTAGAATTGTATTTGTCTCGTGATAGTAGATGGGAGAAGGCAATGACTGAGAATGGATTCTTTAAGTCGAGTCTAGTAGATACGGATAGTGGTTGGCGCCTTTTCTAGCCTACGCCGGGATCTTGAAACACGACAAGGGCCTCGGAAGGAAAAATGTTTCACGGTTATATTAACGGCTCTTTTGTGTTAGTTTAGTTACTAGAGATTCTTTATTTGCTTTTCTATATGCTCATTTTGAGGGGAGAAGAGGCATCATTCAACCGAGGCTGCTTGCGTGAGGTCTGGAGAGCTAGTTATGCGAAGCTCGCAACCTAGGTAGGATTGGGTCAATAGAGGACCTCAGAGTGCTTTGTCGATTAGATCGAAAGCACTGCCTATTTCGCAAATCCGACTCTTATTGATAAGATGCAACTGATAAACTACACCTTCCTCTTGTTCTCACCCAGTCGCTGTTGATTGCCCGGGAGGCGCGACACTCGGGTTCACCTGCCGTATTGCTGAACCTGGTCCTTGTAACCTGATATCTCAGGTGCACGCCCAACAGGCAAGACCCAATGCGAATGCGCAGATTTCAAACGATTCTTTCCCTCAATTATCCCCTTTCATTAAACCGCTTCTTCATTCTTTACAGTCCTCGCTTTGTACAGCGTCTCATTGCCGGTAGATGGGCGGCATTCACCGGCCTTGTCTCGCCGATCCCGCATCAGTCATTATGAATGGCTATCGGAACCGGCAACCGGCCCGGGCCTGCGCCCTCTCAACTACACCTCTCAAGACTACATGAACGAGCGTCTATAAGGCGTCTCCCCAAACATAAACTCGTCAATTCGAAATCTAAATTCACTTCGACTTAGAATCGACATAGTCACACACGATGGACAAGGCTAGAATCCTGCTTGTGGGCTGCGGCGGTATTGGCTGCATGGCCGCCCTGAACCTGGAATATGGTGGACGAGCTGCTGTCACAGCCGTGTTACGCTCCAGCTACCAAATTGTTAAGGAGTCTGGCTTCACCATAAACTCGGTCGATCACGGAAAAGTTCGTGGGTTTCGACCAACTGAGAGTATGGTGGACCATCTCCTACTATATCCATTCTGTTACTGACTTCAATCAACAGTCCTGAACTCCGTGCCTGATGTCTCTCGAGCCGGTGTCGCGCCTTTTGACTACATCATTTGTGCCACCAAAAACATGCCGGACATTGGCCCATCCATCGCTGACCTTATCCGTCCTGCTGTCACTCCAGGTCATTCTACCATCTTGTTGCTTCAGAATGGACTCAATATCGAGGTGCCCCTGTTGGAAGCATTCCACGACAACGTCATCCTCTCGGGTATCAGCATTTGTGGCTCCTCGGAGCCTGTCACTGGGACAATCGAACACACACTTCATGACGAGTTGCGCGTTGGTCCGTTTCGCGACGAGGGCGACGCTGCTGATCGAGCAAGGGATTTCGTCACTCGGTATAGCGCTGGAGGACGTTGTACCTGTCACTTCGACTCCAATGTTGCCTTTTCGCGCTGGCGAAAGCTTCTCTACAACGCTGTCTATAACCCAGTTGGTGCCTTGACGAATCTTGATACGGGCGACATGCAACTTTGCCCTGGACTCGTCGACGATGTCGTTCGGCCTGCGATGAAGGAGATTCAGGCTGCGGCGGCCGCCTACGGACAAGAGATTCCAGACGATGCTATAGAAGCAATGATCACAACGGAACCTATCGAAGCTCATGTTCCACCAAGTATGCTTGTCGACGTGCGGAAGGTCTGTACCCATACCCCGTCTTCCCACCCGGCGGTTGCAGATAAGCAGTCACTCACGCATCTCTCAGGGGCAATACATCGAGTTTGAGAACCTCATTGGTGAGCCCCTCAGGGCTGCTAAAGCTCGTCAAGTCCAAACTCCCATCTTGCAAAATCTATACTCCTTGGCGAGGAGTTATCAGTGGAAGGTCAAAGCAAAGCGCTCGGGTTGAAGGAGGATCGGTTCAAGTTGATTCAACTCATATTCGATTAATCTCGATGTACGCCCAATCCATCCAGTCCTAGTGGTATTCGCGAAACAGCAAGTTGCAGCCAGCCTCCTTACACCCGAACATTGGATCAAAAGTCATACTCACCGTCCATACCCGCAAGAAGAAACTCCAGTGCTGAAGGCACAGGTAGAAGATCCAAACCTTGGCCACTCTCAGCCATATCCATCCCATTGTCGATGAAACCGTCACTGTACGGGATACCCCCTTGCGCAATATCCCTGGAAGTGTTTCCTGCGCCTTGTCCTGCCATTGCGCCCCCAAAGTCATAATTGAAAGCATATGGTGGACCGGCCTGTCCATGGGGTAGGCCTTGGCCCGGAAGTTGTTCACGATGACCAAGACCGGAGGTCCTAGAAGATGTTTGGAATCCTGTGGCTGCAATACCTCCAGCCGGACTCTGGGGGATGCCACTGGAAGTGGCGAGAGGATCAGGGCGCAGGGAGAAGCGCTCTAGACCGTCGTTTTGAGGACCTTCGTTTGAGCGCTGCAGCCCTCTTGCGACTGAAGCCTCAGCAGAACCGTCAAGATTGGCCCTTGGCCTGTTCCACATGGTTCGTTCCTCGAACAAGCGCAACAGACTCTCGGCATACAGCCAGTGACGCGATAACTCTCGCAGAGTGACTACGAGGCACTCAAACATGCGCAACGACTTTGCAGCTACGAGAGGATTGGCTGAGTTGAGTTCACTGGCCACATGCAGCAAGGCCGTGAAGAGCACATGAACCGCTGGGAGCCACAAATCACACAAGAGGTCTCTTGAGCGGAGCGACTCAAAAATCGAGTTGATAGCTGCAACGGCGTCACCGCAGATGCTCATATCGGTAGCTGTGTCTGGTGAGAAGTGCTTTGGATCTTGGCGAGGCGGTGGCCGATGCAGCAGGATCAAAAAGTTATTATAAGAGAGGTGAAGGGTTGCCTGCCAGATATCTGGCTCTGGAAGCGACAAGCGAAGACTCTCTGGCAGCTGGGTTATGAACTGAGCCAACTCTTCATCGGCCTGCTTCGTCACTTGAGCTCGATCAGCTGGCGAGGCTCGGATTGCCACTCGCCCCTTCATGGCCTTGGAGAAGATTATGCAGAGCTGGGTGTGTTGAATCGCGAATGCGCAGTTTGCGTACGGGATACCATCAAAGTGCTTCTCATGCAGCATGGGCGCATCGGACTCGTCGAGGTTTCTGACTTTGTTAGAAGACACGCATTACGGCTCTGAGCTGGGACACTCACATTGCCTGTGGTCGGCCATAGGAAGCTGAGACCATGACATCAAACTGGAAGACAGACCACCAGAGCCGAACCCACTGGGACTTGTCCATGGTGTTGAGGCTGGACGGAGCTGCATCTCGGTGCATGCCCAGGCCCATGGCCGTTCGGGCAGCGACACCTACCCAATGCCAAGAATTGGAGACGATGTCTTCAAGATTGTCACACTGCCATGTTAGGAGAAGGGCAACCTGAAGATAGGACTCGCGATGCTGCTCAAAGCGACAATCGAACAGCAGCTTTGCTCTCCGGAAAAAGTCGAACTTTATGGCCTTGACGTCCTCGCGATGGGAAGACAGGACATGTGCACCAACAAGACAGACGGCGTGGAACAAGGGCAGAGAGATCTGCCTGTAGGCGTCTGTTCCATTATATCTTGCCATGAACTCTTCCTCATCGACAACAGGGAACCCCCTATTCACGTGAGTGAAGTAGGCCCTGACAAGCTCATCGGCCAGTGCCTTTGGGGGCAACTGGAGTGCTTCCTGCGGCACTGAAGGTATCTTTCGAGCAAGCGGGTGGCTTCCAAAGTGCACGACATTCTGGTCCGGCTGTCGAGCTCGTTGGCGAACTAGGTAGTTGAGGTTGGAGAACTCAGTGCCGATGTAGTAGAGGCGGGCGGCTCGAGTGATCTCGCCCACTCTTACTTCATCTTGGTCAATGAACTCTGCTAGGTTACGTGTGGCCTGCTCATCCTCGCAGTTTCCGGCGGCGGAACCGTGGATGGTGGAAGGGGAGTCGTTGTGATGATATCGGGCCCTGTTGTCGGCTGACGATGAACTCGGTCGAGGAATAGGGTCTGTCGAGCCATCCGCCGAAATACCGGGCCACCGGGGTGTTGGAGTGGGTGTTGCAGGTGCTGTTACGGGCTGCTGGCCACGGTGACGAGGCTGAAGGGGGATATTTGTTGGCCGGTTTATACGTGCCAGCGTGGACCTTGTCTTCTTCTTCTCGTACAGCCGGCAGTTTGACCTGTCCTGGGACTGACAGTTTGAGCAAGGTATGCCCTTTTCCAAGATATCGCACCGAACTTTTCGCTGATGGCAGACAATACAGGCTCTCCCATCTGGAGCAAAGCAACATGAACAGTTAGTCTTATGCACAAGGAACCTAATGCATTGACGGCTAGTAGAAACGACAAAACACCAACACAAGAGGAGAGATGAATCATCTCTACAGAAGCAACAATTCAATATAAGGAGGGGGTTTCATACTGGTTCTTCGTCGAGCAGGTCCTGTTCGAGGTTGCCGGGAGTCGTTGGAGGCCGGCTCCGGATGCCGATGCTCGGCGGGCCCTTCTGGTGACATTTTTTTTAATTTTTTTACAAGACAGCGCCCTTCCTCCCGTCGAGATTTCTAAGCCGCAAAAACTCCCGACAGGAATTTGGGGGTAAAAAGGCTCGGCCGAATCGAATCGTTCAACAGGCATCACATGGGCCGAGTCAAGTGGATGTATCAATGACGGATCAAAACCGACAGCTCGGACTCGGGAGTTTGTGGGTCAAATAAAAACCGAGACGCAGACGCTGGCTTGACGCCTTCGGCCAAACTGTCCAATGACGGAGCGAGAAAGGCTCTGGCTTATACACGACAGAAGACCAAGAGTTCGCGACCGGTCTAATGTCCACGATGAGTTGAGTCAAGCCAACAGTGACAAGTCGGAGAAGGGAAAGAGACAAGAAAATTTTGTGTGAATTACCCACAGTGGGAACACAGCAATGGAGATGGCTTGGGAGAAGACGGATATAAGAGCCGACAACCTGCCCAGGCGTAAAGCAGTTGACTCGAGTTGTAATAGACATCAACACACAATTTGACCTTTTACTTGGCCAATTGTTTCAACATCATGGGTTCCGACGAGACTCGGTGCTTTGGCGATGATGCCACCCGCAACCACACTGTTGTCGACATTGAAGAGAGAGGAGACTCTTCGGATGAGTCGAGCTGGTCCGACAGCGAGTCTTGGGATGCCACCAAGTTATCGTCGGTCAGTTAATTGTTAAACAAGTGTAGACTAGGCGATACTGACATGCTCAAGATGAGAAAACTGCACATCATCGTCGCCGGTTTCACATGCACATTCAACGGCAACTTTGGATCGTCGATGCCTTCAGGTGCTCTGGATGCCATCGCCGAGCAGTTCAATGTCACCAACCCCGTTCACCTCATCCTCCTCAACTCTCTGTACATGGTTGGATATGTTCTCGGCCCTCTGCTCTTTGGCCCTCTCAGCGAGTACATCGGTCGTCGACCTGTCTTGATCGGTACCTACCTAGGTTATCTTGTCTTTATGCTGGCATCATCAGGTGCTCCCAACTACGCGGCCCTCCTCATCTTCCGTCTTCTTTGTGGAATCAACGCGGCAGCTCCTACGACTGTTATTGGCGGACTGTACTCCGACATCCTAGACAACCCCTCAGTGCGAGGCAATGCTATGGCCCTTTACATGGGCATCACCACCTTGGGTCCCTTGGTTGGCCCCATCGTCTCGGGCTTCTCTTCTCCAATCTCGTGGCGCTGGCCATTCTGGATCGCCGGCATGATGGCGGCTTCTGGATTGCCTCTCGTCCTCACACTCCCGGAGACGTACGCCCCAGTCCTTCAGAACAAGGTGGCGCTCAAGCAACTCAAGAAGAACCGCAAGTCGGGCGAGGGCCAGGTTCCCGAATTGAAGCCTTTCGACGTCCGGAAGATCTTCCTACGACCCATGAAGCTTCTGTTCACGGAACCCATCCTTGCCTCCACTTCGGCATATCTCACACTCGTGTACGCCGTCTTCTACCTCATGTTCCAGGCGTATCCCCGAGTCTTTCAAGGTAAGCATACATAAACTTGGTTCATATAGTCTCGGGGCATCCCTAACGTTAATCTGCTGAGCAGGCTTTTACGAACTTTCGCCAGGAATGGCCGGACTTGCATTTCTGCCTTGTAAGTTAACCCGCTGCTGTGCTCTACACATTAAGACAACTCGCTAACCTGTCCCCTGCAGTGGCTGTTGGATCGATCCTGTCTCTGGTGGTTTTCTACATCTTTACTTGGTATCATGATAGCCAAACCAAGGCCGGCGCGGAATGGACCAAGAACCACATCTATCGCCGCCTGCCCCTTGCCTGCATCGCTTCTCCTTGGTATGTCCATCCTTTCCTCAACCCCGAACTAGTCGATATTGTATGGCACGAGATACTAACTCGTTGGCTTGTAGCATGGTCATCTCCCTATTCTGGCTTGGCTGGACCGTCTGGCCCAGCGTGAACCCTATCATCCCATCTCTGGGCGGTCTCTTTTTCGGTCTGGGCTTCCAGCTTCTGTTCATGGGAATGATCAACTATCTCACGGACGTCTTTCTCCAATACTCGGCATCTGCCCTGGCTGCAGCCAGTATGACACGCTCCATCGGCGCCATTCTACTCCCGCTCGCTGCCGACAGCATGTATGCCGACTTGGGCCTCCACTGGGCGCCCTCGGTGCTGGCTTTTATCGCGCTAGCCATGGGAGTCATTCCATTTGTCTTCATCAGGTACGGTGATCGCCTGGCGAGGAGCAGCAAGACGGCCAGGGCAGCCTTTGCCATCCAGGACTAAGTCCACAATGCACCACTTTAATTTTGAGAAGCGGCTGCATGACGGCGACATTACTTGATGACATTTTGACATTGCATCATAGACTGCATTAGAAAAAGCGACTTGGATTTGTGTACACATTGGTTGAGTTTAAAATGGTAGAGAGGAGACAGACAATGGGCGTTTTTGGGCTAGAAATGGAAAATCATGATATAAAATAATGATAATTTGAGCTTCTGAAACTATTTGTCTCTTACTATTGGTATTTCTGCGTGTCTCTATGCCTCATTTCTCCACCTAGGTGAAAGGTTGGGATGAATTCATGAGTAGACCCCTGGGGCACACTTTATGGCGTCCAACAGTCTACAAGGCAGTATTGCTATTAACCTGAAGTAAGTACATCTTTATTACATCTTTTACTTGGAAAGAATAAATATTTAGACTACAAATCATCACTTTGGGGCTGAACATGTTCTAAAAATGCACAGTATAGGGTTTGACTGAGTCAGGCGTTGGCAACCCAAGCGAGGCACTGACTCTAAGGGAACACCGAGATAAATGTTCCATGTGACGCTGTTGAATGTGACTCTAAAACACCCTGTTATTCCCGAATTATTGCGATTCTACCCAACCTGCAAAAGCCAAAATTGTCAGGTTTTCATGGGAGCCTGAAGAAATTATCACGGCTTCACCGTAACAACCTAACCTAACCTACCCTGCTTGCCCTCATCCACAAACACAAACTGCAACAAACCCCCCCCCACGTACTTGGAACACATCCAGAACCCACAAAGCCCGAGTCTAGAATGCTACCCGTCCATCCAACCTTGCACAAATCCATGACATTTCCCCATCGGCCGACCATCTAGTGGGCGTCGTTAGCAATACATGGAGGGCGCGCGAGAGCTCGGAAATTCTGACCAATGGGCTTTCATCAATCCCCATCACCTCGGGAATTATCATCCCGTGCGTGATCAGAAAGTTTAGAGGAGCCGCATCAGCAGCGTTCGCAGATGAGGAGTCGTGCATGAGAAAAGAGGCATGGATTGTATCCAAGTCTCATGTGGTTGACGTCCAAGTGACTACCTATTCACTATTGACAAGTACTGTGTCCCCAAGGTGACTATGGCACTGCATGATATTCACATCACAAACGTCATCTTTACTTTATGATTGCCCTTCCCTAACAGATCTCTCAACTTTGACTACCATTTGACGATTTGCACGTGTATCCCCCCCTTTCTGGTTGTATCAAGATATCCGGCTCACACAATACACCATCACTTGCACCATAGTTTAGAATCACTACTAGCAAAACTAACTGCTTCAAAGGGCCGTCATCATTGAATCTGACATCTCTTGCGAGGGCATCTGCTTGCGGAACCGTACATAGCCTCACAGCCATGTAACCTGCTCATCCATCACCCAACAACACCTAAACAACACCACAAACCAACATCCGTCCCCCCCTTCCATATATCATATACCCAACCAAACCCAACCAAAGCGAAAAAAAAAAACTACCATGTCCCACAACCATCCTGCCGTGACTGATTTTGATACATTTCCTTTCGTCACCCTGCCGACCCTGCGCCAACGCCTGTAGCGGTCTCCGGTCCCGGTCCCGGTTTTCCCGCTCCCATAAAGGTGCTTCCTGAGTGAAGAAGATGAATGCCATGCCTCTTCGTCCTCGCAAGCTCTGGGCCTGAGCTGCCGTCTGCGCACCCGGCTGAACCGAACCGCTCGCTCGCTCACTCGCCGAGACTCTCCACCCATAGTTATTGTACAAGTATATACTGCAATCATTAGGGCAGCCGCCTTGACTGACACGTCCTTGGAAAAGAAAAGGCCATTGTGGAATAGCCACACACGTCTCCGACAGCATCAGCCTATATAGCCCTGCCTCGGGCCTCTCCAGCTTCTTGTCTGCCTCGAGTCGGATTTCGAGACCCCCCTTTTTTGCGATTCGTTACATCTCATCTTCGCTCCTGGCTGACGAGTACTGTGATACCTCTTCACCCAGTCGTGTCCGCCGTCGATGGCGAGCTCGTGCCCTTATGCCTCCTGAAGAATGGGAAGTCCTTCATCCTGAACCTGCTAGTCTTCTTTTTCAATGACTTGCCCTCGGCCTTGCCAATGCTTCCGCCTGTTGTGCTTGCGTTGGATCTTGTCTCGTCATCCATCGCCGAGTTGTCGTGGTACATCGCTCCCGATGTCTCCTTCAAGCTCGCCGAATCGACGTTGATCGTAGGAATGCCAACTGGATGCTCCGTCGAGTCACCGCTGACAATACTTGTGCCCCGCGTGCTTGGTGACATTGGCATCTTGCCCGTTGTTGCGCTCGTCGCTTGGGAAGCCCAGTCTCCCGAGCATGCCCCCGAAACACTTCCTTCAGTTGTCTCGCTCGATCTTTGCTTCGCCGAGGGCATTGACTTGCCATCAGGATAGCTGTCGCCCCTGCTTCGTGTTTGAAACGGGTCGCTGTTCGCCAACTCTCTGACTGCGTCAAATGATGACGTCGAGCCGTTGATTTCCTGATACTCCTCGAATGAGCCACTCACGGGCGACGCACCCATTGTTCTTTGGCTGTCAGCCGGCGATAGATCTTCTCCCTCCGCACGGGGCTTTGGCAGATCTCCATTACCCACTGGAGTCGAGTCCGACTTTCGGTCCGCTACCTCCATTAGTGACGCTGGCGCTGGCGCTCTCTTTCCCTCCTCTTGTGGTACCGCAAAACTCATAGTCCTCGGCGAAAACGTGCCCTCCTTCAGAAGACGCTTGCGAACTGGGTCATCCAAAGGCTCCTTCTCCTTTTCCTGCTGCAGCTTCAGCTCGAACAAGCTCTTATTCATCTCGAGCTCCTCCACGGTATAATCCATAGCAGGCATGATGTCGGCAACTCCTTGGAATAGCGGGGTGGCAAAGAGGTTCATGAATCCAAGCTGGCTCTTGGCCAATGATGTCATGTCCTGCTTCGGCGGTGACATGAGCGATGATTGAATGCCCAGTTCACCTTCCATCGACGCCTGCCGCGAGAACTCCTCCGAGAGAATGTACGTCCATTTCAACGCTATCTCGTGATTCCTCGCCTAAAAGGACATATTAGTTTTCAAGCCCAGATTGACAAGTCCGAGGATGAACATACCACATTGCTGATGTCGGCACATTTGATGAGAAGTGAGCACGCCAAGGTCTTGGCCTCCTGCAGCTGCCGGCCGTTCCAGCCATCAGTGCTGTTCTCCACTTGAAGACGCTCTTGTACGTCTCCAAGCTTCTTCATGTATTCGAAGTGTAGGCCCATGTCTGTTGCCAGGATTGAGGCAATCATCAGATTACGCATCTTGCTGTCTTCGAAGGCCGCGGGCCAATATCGGCGAAGAATTTGTGAATAAGCTGCGCAGTGGAACGACTCCAATACGGAACGATCATTGTAAAGCTGGGCTAGAGGGGCGTTCAGTGTTACAAGGAACCCGTTGTTGACACCAGGGTGGCCGACATCGTGACCGATGGCAGTGATGAGAAGCGTCAAGGCCTCAAAAGGCGTGATCAACGCGGCCATCGGTGATTTTGCCGCAGAAATCTTGGGCTCGGCACCTGCAGGATAAGGCGGTAGAGCGTTGATGCGAACCAAGAAATGGAAGGTTGCCTGCAAGACGTCCACAACATGGCGAAAGTTGTGATACGGAACAAAATTATTATACGCGGCACGGCAGGCAACGAGAAAGCTGATCAGTTGGTCTAGAGTCGAGGTTAGCATGTGGCCGGCCGTGATCAATACAAAAATAGTAAAACGTACCTGCATGTAGCCGCCATCGCTCGAGTTCAGGCATGGACAAGGCGTGCCTGAACATGTCCATGGCTGCCACCAGCAACTCATCGTCGGAGAGTGAGTGGGCACAGAAACGCCAACTGCCGACTGCAGTAGCAACGGCAGCTTGTCGTTCAGAAGACACGGCTACGTGTGCATTATTGATCTGGTCATCGTTGGTAGACAAACGGCAAATCCCGTTCATCAGCCCCGAAACCATGGCTTCCCGAAGATAGGCAAACGGCTTCTCCTCGTTCACACCAACCCAGGATCGTTTCCGACCTTGCCTAATTTCCAGCAGGGTCTGTTGCTCCTTTGCAGCATCTCTGTGGGCCCGATAAGCGCAGATCTCCAGACTCGTTATGCACTTGACGCTTAGAGGGCTGATGATGACGTCGACAGCGCCAAGATCTAGGCATCTCCTGATGAGTTGACGGTTTGCATCAAGTGACTCCAAAGGCGAAACAACGGGCTCCACAGCGCCATCAGTCATCTGTCCATTCGTAGATGGGTGCTCGATCTGTGGATTGCTGATGACTGGTATCGGGACAATAAGCTTGGACATGCCACGCAAATGGGCTTCGGTGATGATCTTTTGTAGCAAACCAAGACCATAGAGATCTTCGTCTGGGGTGTGAATATCGACATCTTCCGTGGAAGAAGTGGAAGAAGGCGAGGGCGACAGGGGTCTTCTCCGATAATCGTGAACTGGTTCATCGTGTGGAGTGTCGAGAAGTACGAGTGTCGGCTTCAGACCGTTTATAGATATTTCCTGTAATTCGAACAGCTTTGACAAACAAGCGCCCCCAGAGGCGCAGACATTGACTGGACGGCGTGTTAGCAAGGAAAGCATACCACAAGCAGGCATTATCTGGCAAACTCACCATCGCCAAATGCCTTAAGAAGGGGCTGCACGATTTGACGAGCTTCATCAGTCGCCCAGTCGGATGCACCGTCGTCAGCAATGGCGCGAACCAAACCCTCCTCGCAGACGTTGCGATTGACATAGATAACGTGACAAGCGGCGCGGTCCATGTTGCTCATGGAGAGCTACCAGTCTCGCGACTGGAGCACCGTAGCCCTTCGGGCAGCTGAGAAATTGGACCAAGATGTTGTAGTGGGCGAAGATGAATACCCTCACGAAACACCAAGGACTGAATGTCCTGTGATATACGAATTCGAGCCGTGGTTTAACGTCGATTGCGAGCAGAAACGCCGAAGGGTTATCGGGGATCGTGATTCAGGGGCGTTGCGATCGCGAGGCGATTGGGTCAATGCGACTCAGGAGCCGCGAGACATGCGACGAGATGGATAGATGAAACCGTCGCAGAGAAACGAGGAAAGGAACCGATTACCGAAACGCGCCTGTGTGCAGCGTCGATGAATCAAAGACGTCCTAGAGTACTCGGGTTGGTTGTACAGCGAGACGGCTTTCGTGTGGAAGGGTCGGACGAGTTCCTTGGTTGGCGTCGCAGTGGCGGGAGCTGTCGGCAGACAACAGGGTCTCGAACAAATTGGGATGAAAATCGAGACTGGATGGCGGAAAAGGAAAAAATGTCAGCTGGGTGCGAGTTGAAAAAAGAAAGGTCGCGGCGACGTTGTGGGTTCGGCAAAGAGCGATGCGAGAAGAAAGAGAGAGGGCGAAATCTGCTGGAAATGATGGCGCGGTAGGTAGAGAGGCGAAAAGCTGAGTGAAGAAATGGTCGACACACGGGGTTGGAGACGAATGGGTCAAGATGGAATGGACCAACAAGGGCCAGGGGATGGAAGACAGAATGAGGAAAGCTACTAGAAGGAGAAGGGCAAGATGATGTGAGTGAGGGTGAGGGTGCTTGGTTGGAATCGTTGTGGCAGGATAGATGGAGCACGCGTGCGCTGGGACAATGGTGTCAGGGCCATGAAGGTATCTGGGCCTTACCTCGAGGTACCACTGCAGCAGGCGACGTGCTTGCTTAGCGGCGAGCAGAAGGTGTCGGATCCTGGTTGGAGAAGGGCTAGGGAAGGATGAGGGAAGAGCCCAAGCAGGACAAGGGCACCGACGGTCGAAGTAACCGGGTCCGGGGGAGGAGAGAGACGATCTGCGAGCGTGGCTGCAAGCGGAGGAGCAGGGCGTGGTCGCGATTGTGGATGGATGGTGCGACGTGACGACAATACCAGTGGGAGCAGAGGTAAAACTGGTTGGAACGGGGAAAAAGGAAGTCCAGAGAAAGAAGGGTCCAGAGAAGGAGAAGATGGGAAAGAGAATGAATGTTTCGGCGCGTGCGCGAAGAGAGAGAGAGGGTTGAGTTTGAGATGCGGGATGCGACAGGAAGCGCCTGGCTTGGCTTGCAGCGGGCGGCAACGAGGACTCGAAAGCAAGACGGACGAGGCGAGGCCGGGAAAAGGCGAAGACGGGAGGCAAAGCCTGCCGCTGGTAGTCAAGTACTCTGACAGTAGTGGCCTAGAGTATCTGCCGTGGGAGGGCGTGGAGAAAGAGAATCGACAGCGAGTCAGAGGCGACCGGATCGAGGGTCGACTCGACGAGTCGAATTGGCCAAGGAACGGATTAAGACAAGATTTTTTGGAGAGAGAGGAGGAGGAGGAGAGGAGAGAGGGAGGGAGGGAGGGAACGCGCGAGAGTCAGAGAAGAGGGTGAGGGTGAGGGAGAAGGAAAGGTCTCAGAGCCAGCCGGGGGGGCAGGAGTCAAAAAAGTGACTTTTACTTCCCGAGCAGAGACTGGGACCCAGCCTTTAGGGGACTTGAGAGGGGTTTTTACGGGGCAGACGTGCCCAAGAACAATGGATGGCGCAGCCTTGTGAAGAAGAAAAAGAAAGAAGGGTGAAAAAGTAACGTGGGAACAAGGAAAGGGGAAATTGATGCAGAAAAAAGAGGTCGGACGGAGAGGAAGCCCAGGCGCAAAGATGGATGGCAGTTACAGGATGATGATGAGGATGGACGCCATCACGCTCAGGCAGGAACAAAGAAAGGCTTGCTTTGCTCAGCTCAGCTCAGCTCAGGCAACCGAGAGAGGAGCGACTAGTTACTGCCTGGCGGTGATGTGTTTCTCGGTAGAAGTAATGATGTGTCGTTTTTCAGGAGCAAGGGGACATGATATCCCCAGGTTGTTTGATGACAGAATTGAAGCGATCACCAGGACAAGAAAACAGAGAAGCGACCCCTAGCTTAGCAGAGAGCTGGAGGTGAGTGATTCAACTGGTAGTGTACATAGAACACAGTGGAGAGAGGTGATGAGCAGTTCATCGATGGAGGGGTGCGCGACGAGGCTTGAACAAGGCTTGTGGATGCGCCGCGTGTTCCTGTGAGATAGGTGCCGGTTGCGCGGGGGAGGAAGCTGGATGGCTTGACAAGAGGAGTAGCTCCAGACGATGAGGAGAAGGTCACAGTGGTTGGCGCAGCGCCTGGTTCAGTTGAGGACAGGAGCTTCAAGGCGCGTCTGCGTCTGTGTCTGCTTGCTCTTGCAGGCGAAGGTATCCCTGTGTCGACCTTGGGAGGGCTGACATGGCATACAGGGGGGCGACCTGCACCCAAAAAGACAGGTCAAAGTAGAGAACAGTGGAGTTGGAGGGCTGCAGTCAATGGGAAGGGTTCCTTGGGATCCCCTATCGCGAGGTTCCAGGGAGGGCATTCTTGGGCGTGGTCGAGGATCGTCGTTACAGAAGGGGGAACGTGCTTGGTTCAACGAGACACGAGGCAGCAAGGCAGCCAAGCTAGAACCCACGGCGTGCTCCACTCGCTATGGCCGGGACCGGGGATGGGCTGGTCGAGCCTATCAGATAACGCGTACCAGCCCGCTGAGGGGACAAAGGGGGTCCAAGCGGGCTTCTTGGCTTGGCTTGGATTCTTCTGGCCGTCTTCGAGAATCTGGAATTGGCCACAGTTCCCACAATTATCGAACAAGGGACCGGCGGGGGCGCATGAGGGCTGCAACGCAAAGGGGAACCAAGAATCGTTCTCGAAGGAAGCACAGTCCGGCTGTACAGTGTACTCGGTGCAAGCTCCCAGAGGCAACGCATCACTGCCGGGCCACTCTCGGGCAGTTGGTGATAGGGCGCAGGACTGACAGTAATGGCTGATCATGCTCAGCGGGCAGATCCGTGGTGGTGATGCCGTCAGAGAGGACTCGTCGACCCATCGCCTCGACCAACCAGCTGGGTCCTGGCGTGCAGGTTGCTGTACTCAGTGCATTGTGGACACTGTCCAATCGAAGGTTTGGGTTCGGTTCATGAAGCTGCAGAAGGCTTCGAGAGAGGGCACCCGCATGGTCTCCACACTGTCTGATCACGGCTAGACGCGCACTGTGGCTACCACTCTATTGTTCCTGCGGCGTGGTTGCTTCAAGTTGCTGGGAGCCGAACCAGTTTGTAGATGGTCAATTTTGACACGATACAAGATATAATGCGCTGGCAGACCGGTCCAAGCATCAAGCATGCAAGTCAACTTACTCCAGCGGTGGAGTTGACGCTCCTGGAGGATGCCCGAGCTCTGTCCCAGCTGCAAGCTGTGCTGTGCTGTGCTGTGCAGTGCAGTGGAAAGACGTATCCAATCCGTAGATAGGCAGGAGGTTGCACCGGGGAGGCCCTTCCGTGCAGCCCGCAGACAACCTAACCCAGCCAACGACTGGCTTCGAATTACAACCTTGAACCATCCACATCCCACAACCGCCAGATTCATCATCAACGTCGTCATTCTTGCCCAGGCTATTATCGATGGGTCAGCCAGAGCAGCATATAGATTCTGGCTTTTGCGAGTGGCTAGGCTGCTCCCTAATGTCCAAGCTGCGTCTCTCGATGGAGCAGAAAAGCCAGCCTCATCCGCCTTCATTCTTCAACACTCTGTCTCGCCCTTCCATTCCCATGCCCATTCCAAACCCCGTCCGCATCCGCAGTAGGCTTGCTGCCCCGCACCGCACCGGCTCAAAACTCTCCCCGCCTCTAGGTGAGGTTGTGAGGAGCAGGAGAACCAGGAGGTACGCGGGAGCTACGCTTTGGGGATAGGATGGCTGCCAATGGAGTCACGAGAGTCACCGGCAAGAATGGAGGCCGTAACTGGCTGACCTGGCACCTACACCAACATACGCAGCAGTTTGTGCCTCTCCGTCACGTCACACAATGCAAGCTCGGCACGAGAACCCTGGGCGTACAGTATCTTCTCGTCCATACCCCACGCTCATCCAAATTCCCCGGCTTTTTGGCAACCACCCCCCGAGCAGCGAATCGCTGACACTCCAAACCTTCCGGTTTCCAGAAGCAATGCCGAAAGTGGCAAAGTGCTTGGAGGCTCCGGAGTGGCTTTTGATCGTCACAGGCGGTTCCCAGCCTCCAGCCAGCCCCACGGCACACACGAGGGAATGATGAAAGAATTGGATTTCCAGGGGGGCTTTGTGAGATGTGAATGCCAGGGTGGTCCCGCCCACCCAGTGCGCGCACGCCGTTGCCGGGATCCAGCTGATTGTCTACCTTGCCGTCACCCTCTCGAGGGAACCCACGGGCAACAAAAGACGAGCAGGACGAGGTCATGAACTGTACCCAACCCATGACAACGCGGGGCG
Source organism: Fusarium vanettenii 77-13-4 (assembly GCF_000151355.1). Classification (NCBI taxonomy): domain Eukaryota; kingdom Fungi; phylum Ascomycota; class Sordariomycetes; order Hypocreales; family Nectriaceae; genus Fusarium; species Fusarium vanettenii. The sequence goes on along the minus strand of NW_003315879.1, from coordinate 1,955,046 downwards.
AACAGCTCACCCATTCTAGTAACGAGCTTTCTCGTCTGCCATGGCGTACAAGAGCCGAAACTCTGCAGCCTCAAGCTATAACATCTCCACCCCCAGACTGAGGATGATGAGAAAGGAGAATTCGATCAATCCATTACTCAGCTCCGCTGGACCTTGACCCTGTCAACCTCGAACCTCCGAACCGAGGCTCAGCATCACATCTCTCCCAAACGGGCAGCTCCTAATTACTTTGACTTTGCACCCCACATAGGCACCGAGCAGAGTCTTGCGCGCCTAGAATGCTGCTCTGCACAAAGTAAGGATATGCTCGCTCGTCCTTTTCAGGGGTCTCGACTTTTCGAAACCGCGTCTTCGGCTGGCTTTTTTGCCATATCGCCAAATCCTCACCCCAATTTCGTTTCGTTTCTTGCCTTCTCTGGAGCTCTTCATTCCGCCTTGTTCCCATCTGGGTGGTGTCTCCAGGCTCGGCGCCGACGCCGCCTCCGTGAGCCCCGCGAACCTCCACAGCCAGCCCCCGAAGCAGCTCCCGATGGCTTGACCTTGCCTTCGGGGCCGGCAAGGATGGAATTCCGTCGTTGTTGATTGATTGTGTGCCTTGGCCCCTGATGGGCAAATCGACAAAGCCTCTATCCGGAATCGGGCAGGTCACCTAGCCTTAGTGGACGCCCGCCATTGTCCGCCATATCTAGAGCCCACGGCAGGCTTAGAGGCGCAGAAATACACCCTCTGGAGTGCATGGCGGGCGTACCTCGATTCCACCTTTAGGGTTTCTTCATTCCTTGCCTTATTCACTCGTTCCAGTTTGTCCAGGCACCATGCGTCGATAGCGTGAGCCCCTGAAGGGCCACCTTGAAGAGGTTATCGAAGCTTGCCCACCTGCCTGCCGTGAGTGACGAGCCACCAACGATACCGAGGACTCAAAGAAGCATCCCAATGTCGATGAGGCTAAAACCGACTGGCCCTTCGATCTGACAGGAACCAACCAGCACCCGTCATAGCACCCATCCGTCCAAGCTAGACGTGCCCACACACACGGCTCAATGTCTTGGCAGCCTCGTCCGTCGACCCCGCGACCAAATGGCAGGGCAGGTCTGTCTTGGACCCTGCTGTCTCGGAAACAACAACGCTCAAGCTCTGGCGAGAGGCCCCATGGCACCACCAGTCCAAGCACAAGAGGGACGCAACCCAACCAAGATGGCCTAAACCAGGACCCTCGCCGCATCCGCCCCGTGTCCTTGGCTGCTGGCCCGTATCCCCTCTGATGTCGGTCAAAGATCCCTTGTCTTTGAGTCCCCTGGTATCAATCCAATTACTACATGCTATGTACATAAACCACCACTACTGCTCATTCATCCTCCGGGTCCCTCCCCTACTGCGTGAGGTAAGCAGGAGGCCGGCACGGCAAGCAAGCAAGCAAGCAGGTAACGCACGTCGCGCGCCCTCAATCCAGCGGCCGTCCCCCCCGCTCTCAATTTCAGCCCGCCTGGGTCGCTCCAGTGGAGCGGAGAAATCGCATCAAACAACTTCCCTAGTGGGCTATCAAACATGCCCAACCTTGGAGAAGCATCCTGGTCACTTGTGCCGCATCATTGCTTCTGTTTGATCTCGTTAACACGTATGTACAGAGTATGTATCGACGAGTTGAATGCCAAGTTATGACATCAACTTGAACATCCACAGGTTCGTCAATCTCCTTGACGCCATGCCATGCCATGGTAGCGCTCCCCGGGAAGGAAAAAGGAAGGAAAAAAAAAAAGTCATTAGACTGCAACGGAGTGCCCCCATGTTCCGAAACGCCGGGCTGCTGTCGCCCTCTGCAACTCACTTGCCTTTGGAACCCCCCCTGCTTCCCAGAAACAACAGCATCGCCTGAGTGGATGCCCTTATCTTGCGGTTCCCATATGACCAGGGCCATGGTACTGGGGACACCATGCCACCTTCACCGTCACGTGGCTTGCAGTCTGGAGTTGGAACTGGAGACAATGAGGCGCCTCTGAGATCGATCCCGTCTCCCCTACTCCGTACTGCAGAGCTCAAATCTCAGCGCTCTGACTGGCACTGGACCTTGTCGTGTTATTGGGGTTTCTCCCACCCCACGGACTCGAGGGACACGGTCGTATCTGAGCTGCTCCCTGATGCTCTGGACCGGCCGGTTTGAGGGATACCCGCTGAGAATACCACTCTGTGAGAGCCGCAGTCAGCGCCCAAGTTAATAATGACCCAAACCCGCCAGCCTGGTTATCAAGGTGAACCGTGTTCATGCCGCTCGCCCGGGACGATGTTGACCAGGAGCAAACGTTCCGCAAACCAACTTGGATGTTTGGTCCAGAGATGATGAGGCTATCCTCTTGACTTTCAGCATCTATGTTGTATTGTAGTCATGGGTATAATGATAATTTTGGGGAAGGAGAGTAAGCCCTAACCTAGGTAGAGTAGACCCTATATAGTATCTTTTAGATATTCACCTGCCCTTGCACTGAGGCAAAGCATAGCTATCAATATTCTTCACAAAGGTAGGTGGTCAAGTTGGTGTGTCAAAACATCTGCTCCTCAATGGGAATGTCTATTACTTGCAACAAGCCCAAGCAAGAGTTATGCCAAAGTAATAAATAATACCAACACTGCTCTAACAACAGCCTGTTGAGGCTATCCATTGTTCATTCTCTGCTAAAGGTATTCTGCAACAAATGATACCTGGCCGGGGACGCATCTCCATCCATGTCCAGCCGCTGAACATGTATGATGCAAAACCAAACGCCATCCTCTGTAATGCGACATGCTTGCTGCCTGCGCGCGCTCATATGTGTGTGCTTCTATTCTCTTTTGCTTCTATCTACACCCCTTCCCAACACGTACGTCTTGCTTCACGTCTTGCACATGCTTGCACCAGGTCGTGGTCTCATATCATGTCGTTGCCGCTTCTTGGTGTCGTGACAAAATGGTCTACCAGTGCTCGCCGCCCTGGGTCGCTTGATCATTGTCTTCGGACAGCCGTTCTACCCGGTCCGAGTTCCTTTCTCGTTCTCGAGATGGATCTCAGCCACTTCGTTCGAGTCCCCATCACTGCCTGCTCCAGTAGGCACCGCGATAACCCCCTTGCGCTCCCAAGTTGCGTTCTGGATGTCTGCCAGAGACCCCTGGTGGCTGTCATCGGGGACCAGCGGCTCCAATTGTTCGTCTGCAAGATCGTGACCAGTCATCAATGTATCGGGGTCATCGAACTGGCTCAGACCCCGCTCATCTGATGATGAGTCCAGTTGAACTTCATCTGAGGCAATATCTGCAACCGTAGAATCCTCGGCGCCGCTGCCGGCCAAGCCCTCAAAGTTCCAGGTCTGAGTAAGGCTGATAGACTTGGAAGTGCCGAGTTGCTGGTAACTATCCTTCACGTCTACACCCTCGTCCTCGATACTGTCATGGATGGTCTCGATACGATTGGCGCCCTCGTAGGGAGGAGGATCGTCGTCGTCATCTGGGCCAGCCAGTGCCTTCACAGCGACACTACCCGATCCACGATCGCCCCGACGGCGAATTGCTGCGGCTCCGGTCCCAGCGCTCGACGACCCAATCAGGGAGGAACCCTCGCCGAGGCGCTGACCTTCCCCCAACTCGTCATCTTCTTCCGAGTTCTCTTCGCTGGTTCGGTACTTCTCAGAGATGACTCCGAACCGAGATCCGCCTAAAGGGATGCTTGAACGGCGGCGGTAGAAGAGAAGATACGCAGCTGACGTGATGCAGGCTGAGGGGTCCGATACTGGGCTGACGGATGAATCTAGCAACTTGTTAGTGATCTGCTACGACAAGGAGAGAAAGGCAAGTCACCCACCATTGTAATTATACCAACGTCCATCAACAAAGTTCTTGGCATAGGCAGTGTAGTGGCCTCCGCCAAGTCCGCCGTAGTGGTCATCGACGGCAATCAAGTCGTAGATCTCGTCCTTGCCCTCCTCCTTTTGAATGACGCGTGAGGTGAGGTCAAGACCCTCGATAGGGAAGTCGACTAGCACATCCAGCTTATCTCGCCGGTACCCAGAGCTGCTGAATCGTTTGAGGTGGGCTACAAGGATATCGGGCGACTTCCAAAGATCAAACTTCTTGCTCGCTCGGCGGTGCTCCTTGCAGCGAGGACAGTACCACATGTCCTGCTCAGAGAGGATCTCGGCCCTCTCGAACTCATCAAGGCATTCTTCGAGAGTGATACCTCGAGTGCGACGATTGTTCCTCCGTCTCTGGCTAATCTTAAGAGCAGGGTCATTGAGAGTCTCTGGGTTGGTGAACGTTGCCACTCCTTGATCATCGAAAGGACTGTTTGGAGAGCCACCAAACACCTTGAGCCAAGCGTCCTCGTTCCAGTTAACAACGAGACCCTCGCCCAGGCGGATCAAGGGGCCGCCATCAGCCACAGCTGGAGGCGTAGGCTGAGACTTGACAGTCTGTAGCTTGTGTTTCTTATCGGTACGCATCTGCTTGTCTCGCCGCTTGTTGCCCTTCTTGCCATACGTCTTGTTATTCTTGTTGAACTTCTTACGTCGGCCAGCCACCTTTGAAGGACGTCCATTGAACGCCTGTAACGTGTTAGCAGCGGAACTGTTGACAATAGAACTGATGTTGAGGCTTACTCGGGCAGGCTTCTGCACCTCCTCCTCCTCGCTTGAATCATCCACCATTCGAGTCTGTGACGTCTCAGCCTTGTGGCTCTCGTCGTTGGTGCTATCGTCATCAGGACCCGATGCTGTGCTGCTATCGGCCTCCACACTGGCAGCATCGTCATCGTCAACAACCGGCTCAGGGATACGATCCGTGAGCTTGGGCAGAAGCCTATGGGGGTCAACATGTGACCAGCCAGTCGGCACACCACCGTCCGCTGCGGTATCTACAAAGTAGCTCAGGTCGAAAAGATTTTGGAGCTCGGGGTCCAGGAAGCCATCTGGGTTGACAAATTTGGGTCGCTTCGAGTTGAAACGTCTCAGGACCTGGGGCTGATGAGGAAGAGGGGCGTTGGCATCGGTCGAATCCTTCATGTGCACATCCACCAAGTCGTCCTCGCCCTCCACAGAAGTGGCAACAACCTTACTATCGCCTGAAGAATCAGCATCTGAGGCGGAGGTGAGGACGATTTCTCCATCAGCATTATCCGAACTCTCTTCCTGAGTATCCTTGAGTTTGGACCAAGTTGAAAAGGTAGCAATCTTCTCCAGAACCTTTCGTGTAATGATGTCGATGTTGGATGCGTCTTCCTTGGTCAAGCAGATGAAGCTGGGTGGTGAAGCACTATCTCGGCCACGGCCGCTGGACGATGTCGCTATTCTATGGAATACTGGCACCACCATCTGCTCGTATCGTGGGTCATCCCATGAAACAGTCTCGAGAGGAGTATCGACATCCAGCATGGAACGATATTTCTTAGTTCGTGCCTTGTGAGGCCAGTTTGTCGGGACAGCTTCCAGCTCGTGGAATGTGACGATATCGGACTTACCGATCTCCTCACTCACATCCTGGGTGTTATCATAGATCTTGAAGAACCGATCTTTGAATTCTTCGCCACCCATCAGGCGCTCTGGGGGAACACCGGTCCGGATTGAGACGAACTGCTTGAGCTGCTCGATAGCGCTATGCTTGGGCAACTCAACCTCGATTGAAACGGGGGCATCGCTCAGGGGCAGGAACGTGACCGTGCCGTGCCACACATCCTCAACGGGCAGCGGAAGGGTCAGGTTGTTGAAGGGATCGAATGTGATGCTAATCTTGCCGCATTCAGGGCACTTCAGAGTCGACTTGTACATTCCAGTGAAGAGGTCGGCGATGACGGAGTCGTCTCGGCGTCGAGTAATATCCCAAACCTGGTCGGCCATCTCCTTGATAGCGGCCGGGTTGTTAATCATGTCGTCTGTTGAGTCCGGCTTTTCGATGTAGGGCTTCTTCTTGACACGGCTAAGGTCCTCCTGGAGACCATCCAGCAGGAAACCAAGGAACTCCTGAGAATCTTGCTGGCCCCAGCCAGAGAACGTTGGCCGGCAACGACCGATAGTTGTCTTGAAGTCTCGCGGAACCACCGAGCTTCTGCCTTCTGTGTAAATCTCCTTCAGTAGGTTTCCATACGTCATAGCAACCTTTCCGTTGTACCCCAGAGGATTGGTTTTGTTGACCTCATCAACGTAGTCGTCGGTCAAAAAGTACTTGGTCAATTCTTCGACGCTTCGAACACACTGCAACGCAGAGTTCATGTAACAGGTATTTCCAAGGTTCTGAAGACCAACTGCGCCCACACTGCGTCCGGACTTCTTGCCCATTCGGCCCCGAGTCAGAGGACCACCAAGCGCAGGGCTACTCCGGCCACTTGCGTTGGACGAGGCTAATCCGCTGCCCCGCGTGGGGATGGACTTTTCGTTGGCGCGGCCTTGTCCAGTATATGTGCTGACCCACGACTTGTCGATCGCTTCATCAATGACAAGCGTTTGGTCCGTGACGAGGTCGAAGATTGCTAGCGTCGTCTTGCCGTTATAATTTGGATCGGTGGTTCTATCCTCCAAAGTAGACTTCACCTTGAGATCTCGAACCTCTGCAAAGGATGGGGTATCAAGAAGCAGCTTTGACCACGAGTCGGCAGGGTTCGGCTCCTCATCTGCTCGGTCTGGAGAATCGGGAGGCGTGAGAGCTCGGGAGGGTTCCGAGGGGCCCGCTTCCTGCTGGATTTGAGGGACCATGAACAGGCGGATCTTGCGATCAAGAGGAACGCCAGTCGCTGTCTTGAGTTCCTTGATGAAGGTTTGCGCATGGTACTTGCGGCTTCTGGAGATTCTCAGCGGCGGAGGATTGTTGGCTTTGAGGGACTGCTCAATTGGTAACGGGCTGACCTGGGACCAGAGTCGGTGAACGGTGAAGAGCGGTGGGTGGAACTCGTAAAGAATATTAGATTCGTCGCCAGGGGCCGCAGTGTTGATAGCAGTGCGAACGATGGCTTCTTGGCCTTCCTTGACCCCATACCACTCAACCACCATCTTCCAAGCATCTTCAGGGAAGAGAGTAAACTCGTCAAGGCCGAATCCTGGTTTGAGGAGGGTGAAGTTGCCGCCACTGGGATCCTTGAGCACTTCTTGGATAATGTCTGAATTGTCCACAGGGCCCAGGGCCTCGGGTGTGCCATCCTTGCTCTCCTTGGTGTCTCCACGTAGCGCGAGCGCCTTCTTGACCCAGGTGTTGGAAACGAGATACGCCTTGGCGCCTTCCTTGATAGGCTCTTCGTCAAAGGCCTTTAGAAGAGTCTCGATTATCTGAACCTGCTCCTTCAACGGGGGCATCGCTGGAGTAGAAGAGTTAGCTACGAGTTGGATGCTCTGCGGGCTGGCGGCATCGCAAGGCTTACGTTGTGAGGAGGCAGCATCAGCGGTTGATGGTGTAGGTTCTGAGGGGTCAACGCTCATGGCTCGGGGTAGGGTGCTGGTGGATGGTTGAGAAGGCCCCTCGGTAGAGTCAGCGGGCTGGGAGGAAGCCATGTCGACGTCGCGGGGCTTATCCGCTTCGTTTTCTGGATCCATGCTGGAAGCGCGTCGTTTCAAAGGCGATGAAGAACGGTGAGGCAGGTCCGCATCGCCATTCATAATAGCACGATGGGAGAGACGCAAGGGAGACTGGCTTCTGGCCGTGGATTGGGCCGGGCCAGTCTCTTCGCCGCCACGGTCGCTTTCGAGAGAGAGATCGGCGTATGCAGAGGCACAAGGGCTCGAGGCGGTGGACGAGGCGTAGTCGGCAGAGACGAGGGAACTGGTCTGCTGCTGGAGGCGCGGGGGCAGGCTCGAGGCGGGCTGGGAGTCAGCCCGGAGGTAAGAGGGAGTGTCGGGGCGCGAGGCCACAGAGGCGGCGGAGAAGGAGAGGGCGGGATCGTCGTCGACTTCGCACGAGGGCAGGACCGAGTCGGGGGAGGGCGAGTCAATGGAATCCTGGTCGTTGTCGACGGGGCGGGAGAGCTTTCTCTTCTTTGAGGACGACGTCTTGAAGGCGAGCTGCCCGGGCAGCTCGGGGTCGGGGTCGGAGGGGGTGGAGGGGAAGACGAAGGCGTAGACGGGGACGGGGGGCAAGGGCACCGACGACGGAGGTGGAGGTGGAGGAGGAATTGCCGGGGAACGGGAACGGGAACGACAACGACGAGAGTCGGAAAGAACGACGGCCAAGGCGATGGGAAGTCGAGCAAGAGTCGTGTTGCATCTAGAAACCAAGACCAACAAAGCCAGGCCGTTCGGCGATACTTTTTTTCGGCGGAGGAGAGAGTGAGAGGGGGGGGAGGAAGCCTCTACTGTGATTTTTTTTAGACTGATCTCCCAAAGCACAAACGAGAAGAGGGCACAAATAGTGGCATCGGGGCTGTGGAGGCTGGCCAAGCGGTGACACGGTGGGGCTCCTTAAATAACTGGAATTTGGTGGTGTACAGCGCTGTACTGTAGGTAGGTAGGTAGTTGTGGCGGGGTGGCAGGCAGTGACGATGATGAAGACGGGAGGAAGCCTAGAGAAGATGATGGTGAAGGAGAGATGTGTTGTAGAAGCTGTTGCTGATTGCTAACGGCAGCTGAGATAGAACGTGCTCGATTGGTGAGGCTCCCTGAGAAACTGCAAACGGCAAGTTTGCTGCTGGCTGCAATGCACAATGGACGAAAGAGAGAAAAAAGCCCTGCAGTGTGTTCCTGTCTCGAGAATGGAAGGGTCGGCGCACGAGTGGAGGGGTCGTTAGGGAGAAGAAGAAGAAAAAGATGTGACATCAGTCGAATGATTGGCTGCATGCGATTCATTCTTTTGATTCCAGCTGCCTGCTTACCCGCCTTTTTCTCCACCTTGGAAGGTGTTCTACCGGATACCCGCCGTGCTTAAAAAAATACCACGGCACCTAACATTCGCGGGCCCCGGGGGCGTCCACAGCTGGCATGTGCCCTGTAAACGTGCCCTGGGTAGGTCATCAGGTCCACCAGGGCCCTTAACCAGCCGCTCCAGATGGGAGGGTTTCAAGTCGACGATCTCATCCCCAGGTAGATCTCCGTTTCATTGTTGAGATTCGAGTCAATGAACAAGGGTCCTATTCTATTCTTGAGCTAATTCGTAACTCTACCGTCGGTCAGGTTAGTGAAAAAGCTCCGTCGTCAACTTCCCGTCAGCAGGCAACCACTAACAAACGCTGAGATCGGCATCAAGGTTTTTCGCAGTTTTTTCCCCTCCTCCCCTGTTGGTTTCTAGTCCCACACAATGTGTGTGTACCCCTGCCCCTGGCGGCCAAGTCCATTTTGGAATGTGCAAATGCCAATGAGTGGTACGCTCCCAGATCTTTGTGCAACACCATCTCCGTATCGAGAGGCTCTCAAAAAGCTCCGAGACAAGCACGCCGTGTTCCCCCCCCCCTTTCATGTGAAAGCATTGACTAGGTTCTCATTGACGTCTAGCCTAGTACCTGCGACTCGAACAGGGACTGGTTAGACATGTTAAATGGTTCAAGACCGAGCAAAGATCACTACAGCATTTACGATCCTATCACATCTCAAGTCACATAATTACTCAACTCCTTTCTAGCCAGTCATCTGAGCCATAGCTGGCAGTAACGTGCTTCTTCTAGAATGCAACTACTACGTACATCCCTTGCGGGTACTAGACTAATGCTACTAAGTAATGCTACTATCTTCAGGAGCTTTGTCCTCCCAACTGTACAGGAATACCTCTCATAAGGTAAAGCTCCAAAAACATCCTCCGCCCCATGGCCCAAGCCATGCCTCTCCTGTCTACCTGTGTCGTGATCGCGCCTTTGTCTAAACCTGCTCCCTCAACCGGCCTTGACAACAACAAAGCGCCAACGAGAAAACAACCCTTGTCAAAGTATCCAAGACGTCATGTAACCATGACCTTCCCTAAAGCTTCGCATCCGTATCTTCATACTCGCTCACATCCTTTACCGGTCGTGCGCCTGAGCTGGCCGGTAGGTTCGCCTTGAAGACCCGCACATCGGTGATTTCCACGGCGGTCGAGACGGCAGATGGCACATCTCCAGCCGGCGCCTCCTCATCGGCCTTCTTCTGAGCCTCCTCTTGTCTCTTCTCAACTCCCTCGGCTTTGCCTTGCGCGTGCAAATGGATCGATAATCTGGCCCTGTCGCTCGAGGCAGGGTCGAAATACTTGTTGAAAAATTCCACCATCTCGGGCTTCGTCAGCTTCTTGACTTGCTCAGCATCTCGTTGAGCTGTAACTAGTTAGCATGCTCCTAGCCTAAATATTTATATTTGCTTATACTTACCGAGCTCAAAGTCATAATACTCGCTGGTGATTTGTGACCAATGGCGAGACGACTCTTGGTCTAAGTTTCGAAGCTTCTCCAGTCTACGGATGACCAGACTTCGCTTGTGGCCCTCGAATTCTGTCTCGCTCATCTTCTCTAGTGTCTCCACGTATCTCCTAAGGAAAGCCTCAATTCGGGAATCCAAAAATTCGGGAGTCATCTCGCTCTGGATGAGGAAGCGGAAACCGTACGTGGTTGAAAACACTCGGGGTCCGCTGAAGACAATGTAGCCCAGCTGCTCCTTGGTCCGGAGCTGATCGAAAGCGGGCTCGTGCAGCATCTGGTCCAAAAGTAGAGTCTTGGTGCGAATCACGCGGTCTTCTCTACTGCCGACATAAAACCAAGTCTCGACGCAGTGGTTGACGTTAGCAGGGTCCTTCAGAGTCTTCTTAAAGACATAGTTGGATCCTCGTGGCAGGATGAGCGACCGAAGGACAGGCCATTGGGCCCGAGGCAGGGTTCGAGGCTTCAGGATAGACTCCACCATATCTGTGATCTTCAGAGCATCTTCCTTGTACATGTTGCCATGCACATAGACCTCGATGAACAGCCGGCCCAGCATCTGCTTCTGGAACAGTCGGACGCCCTCCACCGTGATGCTTGGAAGCTCCGCGGCAAGCTCTTCCACTATGAAGTCTCGCTCCGGTGCTGTCAGCCAGGTGGTATAATCGCCAACTTGGTGATAGGACGACTGAAGCTGCCAGTTGTTGTACCCCCTGGTCAGGCGTTCCCTGACAATCTCAAATCGGTCTTCTTTGATATCCAGATCTCGCATCGTCGTGACGACTTGCTCCAGAAGCACGGGAAGTTTATCATTGTAGCCACTGACGTTCAAGCACAAGCCACGCGAATCAAGACTGACATTGTACTGCAAGCCAGCGAGTTCCGCATCGTATGAGTACTCTTCCAACGCATCGCGTACCAAATCAGAAAAGAGACGAGCCTTAACGTCGTTTTCGGCACATGAATCGATCAGTGGCGTCTTCAAACTGACAATGACGTTGGCACGAGGAACCCAGAAGGTATCATCCTTCTTCCACCATGTCCTGGCGATGCCGTCGTTGCGCAGCACCCGTGGGTTGAGCGCTGGCTCTGTGACCTCCTTCTTTTCAACCTCAAGCTGGTTGGGGATGAACTGGTTCTTATGGGGCAGGTGAAGGGATGACAGGCGCTCGCTGGGCGAAACAGAGGCGGCTTGCCTGATCTCTTTCATGAGATCTTCGGGGATCTTCTCGTAACGATACTCGGTTCCATACCACTTCTCCTTCTGGTCCCAGTTACCAGGATAGTTGCGAGATACAATGACCATTCGGAAATTGTCAGGGCGAATCATGGCAAGGGCGTCCTCGATTTTCTTAGGCTCAAACGTCCGAAGGCGACTGTGACCGCTGAGCAGCCACTCTCGAGGTAGGGGTTTTTGCATGACCGAGCTGATTCGGCTAGTGAAACGACTGGCTGGCGTCTTTTGCTTAAATTTGAAATCCACGTCCGCCATTCCCTTTTGCTCCTGGAAGATCCATTCCTGGGGCGGAGACTCGCGAAGAAGGGTGATGTACTGGAAGAAAATCTTGACGATTTCCGGGTAGTTCTTAAGGCCCTGTGTCATGTTAGCACTACTTGGTTATAAACAGACTGTGGTAATGGCGTACCTCTTCCGTCAAGCGGACCTGGACGTCAAAGATGCCGGGAGTGCCAGGGCAGACAGGGTAAGCACCTGCGCTGAGGCCGTTTGCCCAGCCCTTGGACTTGATGTACGACATGACGCTCCCAGGACCTTCGTGTCCAATGAGGTGGCTGATGTACCTGCTGGGTTGGCTGGCAAACATGAACTCCTCATCGATGAAGGGAAAGTAGAGATTCAGCTCCCGCGAATCCATGACGGGCTTTGCAAAGCATTGCATGCCGAGATCGGCCTCTCTGAAGGGAAGCTCGCCGGGCCATCTGTTTGGTGGGAGCTTCTTGTTGACGACGGGAGAGAAAAGCTCCACGACCCATTTCTGCAGAACGTCAAGCGATTCGCGGCCCAGGACAACCAGCTTCATGCGGTTGGCCGAGTAGTGTTTGGCATGAAACTCGATGAACTTGTCCCGAACATTGATACCACGAGCCTCAGGGAGGGTCTTGAGCACCTCAAAGTTACCCGTCGAAAAGTGGCAGAAGGGATGATTGGGATTCGACAAAGATTTCTCGAGCTGATGCAACCGCCAGGTGTCATTCTGGAGATTCTTCTTGTTCTCGGAATCGACGGCCTTCAACTCCCTATCCAGCGTGCTGGGGAGGAATAGCGGCTCGATGAAAAACTGGGCGAATCGGTCCAGGGCTTCGCGCAAGGGAGAAGGGTTGCTGTCTGAAGGATCCTGGTCGTTGGCTGGCTTGGCGGCGACGTCGAAGAAATAGTTGGTCGAGGTCGGGCCGGTGTAGGCATTGGAGCTTCCCGAATGAGCAGACAGATACTGACCGTATTCATTCTCAATTGGGAATTTCTTGGTGCCCATAAAAAGGAGCTAGAGATAGAGACAGAGGTTAGCGAGTGCGCCGGAGGCAATTGAGGGCATCTGAGGGTGCTGGCTTACATGTTCGACCGCATGGGCCATGCCCGGGATATCGGACTCATCACTGAAGTTTCCCACATTGACGTCAAGGGCTGCGCTGGCCTTGTCGGTCTCGGGGTCGTGAACCAGAAGAGCCTCGAGCTCATTGTCGAGGCGGACGACACGATAGTCGCGATCATCGAGCAAAGGCTTCTCGAGGGAATCGGTGAGAAGCGTCACGGGGGCATCAAGACCGCCCGTGGTGGCGGGGGCATCTTCATCATGCTGCGAGTGAGGCATTGTGGATGTTTCAGCAGCAAAACGGACATGCAGGCCACGACACCGACACCGTCACCGTCACGGCACAAAGAAACCCGGAATCCGGAAGGGAGAGGCGGCCGTGGCAGGCGAAGGGTTTGGCGGGTTTTGTAAGAAAACCAACCTGACCGTACCTAGAGGCGACGGTCGACGAAGGTTAGCAGGGGACGTCGACGACGAGTTCTGCTGGCGGCGGCTGGCGTGCGAAAGGCGTGCGCTGCGCAAATACCACTGATCCGATGGATACCCGGCAAGCGTTGGTGGGTAGGTGCCGGAATGCAGTGCAGGGAGGGCAACAGGGGGGATATGGATGTGATGGATGGCCAGCTCGTCGCGGGGAGACGAGGGGGGCGCAGACAAATGGAGGCGAAAGAATGAGGGGAGCTCCAGAAGGTATCAACTCACCTCAACTAAGTACTAAAGGGCGCCGAGCGTTAAGTACCCCTCGCCTCCAGCCGGCAGGCAGGTACTAGGGCTAGGGGCCGCGACCGTGAGCGAGCCGAACGAACGAACGAACGAGCGAGATGGGCTCGAGTGACTGCGAGATGAACGGCGATGACCTGGCTTGGGGATGACCCGGACACTGACGAGGACGCTGAGAGAGCGGCGGTTGTGGTTGTGGGGTGCGCCACCACTTAGAGCCCTTGAGAAGCCCCAGATGAGCCCAGAGATAGAAGACCCAAGGGTCTGTGCGACGGAGCAAGTGGAGACGCTATTACAAGCCAGAAGGTCCCAATGTTACCGGCGATATGGGCGATGTGGGTGGTAGCTGTAGCTTTTTGGTGGTGACGGGAGTGAATCGGAGAGGGGGGGAGCACGATGCAAGATCTGGGCTGGGCGGCTCTTTGAGGAGATTTGGAATAAATGAATGAATCGCAAGGACGGGCGCTCGGATAGATATTTCAAGGAACACGGAGCTCTCGGGTGCGATTTGTAACCTGAGATAAAACAAAAGGTTGAACCAGATTGGACGCCTCGACGATTGGAGGAATGGTAGGTTGTACAGGACACCTAGATCCCAGGGCGAGAATGTGCTGTGCTGTAGTCGACCGACGGGAACACCTTGTTGGGTGGCACCAAAGGCAGGTACCTGGGTTTGATGGAGCTGTATCCGTAGCTCGACCAAATGGTGGAGATGCTCAGGCAAAGCTCAAATTGTGGGCGTGATGGATGACTGGGACCGCATCGAAAGCCCTTTTGTGGGCAAAAGGTCTAACCAACCGATGGGTGAAGCCCTGCAAGACGCACAACGCTGAATCGTTTGTTCGTTGGCAGCAGATACGCCCGAGGTTGCACTTGCTATTCCCCAGTTGGGTTATTGCTGGAGGTCGGAGATGTTCTTCTGGTCTCATGCAGTCCTGTGGCGAAGGTGCTAGAAGGTCTAGGTGTCTCAAAAGTGTGTCTTGGACAAGCGCCGAGTGTAGGTCGGTAGGTATCTTGTCAGCAGCCGTCAAACTGACGTTATCGTTTGGCTGACGGGGCTTGCGAGTATCCGTGACCGAATGAGGCCAAGCAGTTGAGCGGTGGATGCCGTCCGTTTGGTTATCTCTCCTACGCAGCTAGTTGTCTCGTTTATATGCTTGGCGAGACAACATAAGCTTCACTGCGTATTGCCTCTCTCTGCCTGCCTATCCCTATAAATATCAAATGACTAAGCGTGTCCAGACGTTTCTCTCTCTGTCTGGCCGCGTAAGGAGGTGGCGGTGATGATGGATGGATACGGGGGAAGGATGGATGATATTGCTTTGTCGTCCTCTCGTTGCCTATTATTGAAGGCGTTGTCAATATCCAGTACGGTTGAGCACACACGCTCGGCTGCATCAAACCTAGCCTGAATTACAGGGGGAGCTTGCTTACATGGACCCTTTGTTCAAGACTGGCTAATACCAATTAACTGCTATTACTGTCAGCTTCCCGGGATAGGTCTGGGGTCAATGAGGTCACGATATCAAAAGTCACTTTGCTTCTGCCGCTGGGCAAATTGCACACGAGACCATGTGGTCTCTAATAACTCAATCCCACCGTCAAGTGGCGCGCCTCGCAAATATCACCAGAAGAGGTGTCTGCTAGTGGTATGCAGAAATGCCCTTTGGAAGCCGATCCCCGGCACGCGGGCGCATGCATCCTCGTGGCATGGCATGGCATGTCCCTCGCCCGGCCGCCGGTCTTTTTTAGTCGCGGAGAGGGCGCCTATTGCCGCGGGCTGGCCATCCCTACCAGGAACGGACCAAAGAGTGAAGCGCAAATGTGCATCAAACATGAGCAGAGAGGCAGGGCTTGCAAAGTTTCAAGGGCATTGGTTGAGGAAAGCTGACTCGAGAACAGAGACAATATACTCACATTGGTCGCCTGAGTCGAGGGAAAGGATGATCGCCACAATGCTAATTCGCAGAGGGGGGCGTGTGTCGTCGCCCAGCTCAAGAGTTTCCACCTGATCGTACGCCAGCGAGATGAGGCGAGCACCTTGTCGGCACGACACGACGGAACGCAACAAAAGTCTTGGCCGGTCCCGGCCCTGAGGTAGATCGCCGAGCGAGACCACAAATGTATCTGCCGGGAATTGCGACGTGTCGTCCAGGGAGTGCCGAGGCCCGGGTAAGACCTTGACTCGTCGGTGGTGGAACCGGCGATGATGTAGGATGCCTCTTTTCAGGGCTGTGCGAGGTATGATGAGACTGCTTCGATATGCAGGCTGTGGCTGTAATGTTCTGTGTAAAGCCGATTGTAGTGTTGGCGAAAGACATGAAGTCTTGGAGCTTGGGACGGCAGAAATCGACGGCATATATACCCATCAGGAGACGGTTCATCACGAAAGGAACAATGCCACCGAGGCATCGTTCAGTGTTGAACCCCTTCTCGGTGAGCCATCACGTCGCCCTTCGCTTGTGATTCAACCCCGGCATAGGCGAATCGTAGCTAAATCCATGTCAAGACTGACAGCGGATGGCGTCCAGCCCCAGGTTGCTTAATCCATACTACCTATACAGACGTAGGGATATACGTAGTACGCCTCATCCTTCTGTACGATATGACGAATGCTTGGTAACCCCAGGTTAGTTGCCCCTGATGCTGATGGCCCTTGCATACTGCACACATGTCTACATCCAATCCGCTGTCTCTCCGAACGAAGACCCTTGAGCATAGGAAGCATGTAAGAGCAACGTCACCTGTTTCCTGTCTACAAAGGTTAGGAGGCGAGGGGACAGGCTGGGGTGGAGTCCCTTGATACTCCGGAGCTTCATTTCAACTTCCCCGGTCCCCTACATGTCCCACGTGTTTCCTAGTCATGCTTTCGACCTTCATGAAGTAAGGGGTGATGCTTGTTCTGGCGTCGACCTTGAGGCGCAACATTGAATCCTCGTAGGCCAAGTCTAAACATCCGAGGCGCAAGAGATCTCTACTTCACAAGCAATCAAGGATGCACATGAGACGCCTTTGACGTGGCTGGTTCAACCAATAACACAACCAGCTATTGCCTGATACATTCACATGTTAACCTGTAGTCGCGGCTCCAGGTTAGTACATTCACATAGTTCGAGCCAGCCCCTGACTCAGGACTCCAGCCCTACTACTACATAACTTCATTGACACACTCTTTCACGTGCTAATGTATTGACAATTAACATACACGCTCTAATTGAGCCGCTTTTCCATGTCCTAAACAATTGACGCAGGGGTTCATAGCCCTGCCTTCCTAGAGAAACCCTGAAGATACGATGCTGGATGCGAACTAGACCATATACTTTTGGAGGAGAAGATAGCATGCTTGTGCATACAACACAAATGGCATAATCATCAAAGCATGCCCCAGTGAGCATCTGCCCCAGGAAATAGGGAAAGTAGCTCAGTCTAGGCCTGTCATCCTGCCCTGCATAGCATAGAGCGCATTAAAACAGTTTCATCCCATCACTGAGCTACCTGTTGGATCGTCCTCTGAAGCCTCCAGAATTGGGGCAATCTACGGCTTTGTGGCCGGCTTGGTGGCACTTGTAGCAAGTCATGGCCTTGCTGCTAGCAGGCGAGAACTGATTGCCTCCTCCAGATGATATCCCTCCACCGGATGAGATGGAGGAGAGCTTGCTAAGCTTCACCTCCTTCTTTTTTCTCTTGTCACGGAACTCTTTGGCTTTGGCAGTCTCCATGCTCTGTCGCGATTGTGACCTAGAACGTGAGCGGCTTCGCCCAGCTTGAGAGTGTGGGCTATCACTAGATGGCTTTCGCTTTCGCCCCGGGGTCGGCGCGTCTGAGTTCTCTGAATCTGAATCATCGCTGTCGTCATCTTCGTTTTTCGTCACATCCTGCGCATCAATTGTCAGTTTTCTAAATTCCAAATTCGTGTAGTGTAGCTGTCGCGTTCAACATGCCTGCTTTTTTGACGCCTTGGATTTGCCTATTGAAGTACGCCCCCGAGAAGGAGCTTCTTCATTGTCCCCTGACTCGTTAGATGAATCAATGTCACCATATCCAACGTAGACGACATTCAGGGATGGTTTGGAGCTGCTGGCGGCCTTTCTGAAAGGGGAGTCAAGAACCCAATGAGTGTCGCCCCCAACGTGCTTGTCTAGTGCGGCCTGTCTTTTCGTCTCTTGATCATCCAGAGCAGCCTTGATCGCAGCCTCGTCGATATTCATGTCGATGCGACCTGCCGCAGGGGAGTGCCCCAGTTTCCGCTTCTTTGCTGAGTTTGAGTCCACGTCGGGTGAAGAGTTTGCCGAAGCCACTGCTCGCTGCATGAATTTCATGGTGAGGAGTCTCGATGAGACACCTCTCGGTGTTTCGGGCGCCATGGTTGGGGGTTTGTATCGATCGGTGGAAAAAGTGAGTGAAGGGTTGACGATGTCGTCGAAAGGTTATGGGTGAAGCACAGTTGCGCGCACAGGGGAAAATATCGACACGCTCCGTAGAAAACAAAGAATTTCGAGTATGGGATCGGAAAAAAAAAGGTTTATCTCGAAGTCGTCCGTAACGTAGAAAATTGGGTTGTCGCGAGACAAGATTCTTTGTCCAGGCGCAATCTGCAGCAACCCAACCCAAAGGACCGCGATCAACCAGAAAATATTTCGGATCCGGATAAACTGAACCCCCGGCTTCACTCATCCCGGCCGACAAGTTCAATGCCTCACGACCTCCTACTGCCCATCCCGAGCCGACAACGTCGAATCGACCCGCACACCCGGTATCCGACGCAATCACGATGGCCACATCTCAATTGAGGGCAATTGGTGTCCTGGCGCGCAGCGCGCGACTCTCCCAGCGCGCCTTCACCACCTCTGCTCGGCAACTCGAGGCCGCCGTTTCCGCGAAGACCACCGAGACGTCCCCCGCCCCCGTCGACGAGTCCAAGCCTGTCGAGATTAGCCAGGCTCCCAACCGTGTTGGTGTTTGGTCCCGCAGCCAGCGCCCTCGTGCCCAGGCCATGACTGGTCCCCGATTCGAGCAGACCGACTTCTCTGTCCAGGTATAACCGGCACTTGCGAGCTAGGAAGGGAACCCAGGTCGGCTAACTGCTTGATAGCCCCAACCCAAGTCTGCGATCGAGTTGATTCACCAGCAGCCCGTCCGATGGACTCACGATCGAATGGTTGCCTGTGACGGCGGCGGCGGTCCCAACGGCCACCCCAAGATCTATATCAACACCGACAAGCCCGAGATTTCCACTTGCAACTACTGTGGCCTGCCCTACGTACGATTCTCTTCTGATAGGTCCCCAATGCTATAACCAATGCTGATATGCCTCCAGGCCAACGAGCACCACCGCGAGCACCTCGAATCCCTCCCCGCGACCTCCTACCCCCTGTCATGATCGGCTTCGAGCATTTTGGTTTGAATTGGTTGGGAAAACATCTAGATCGCTAGAGGTATGAGAGGGAAGGTATCAGGCTCGCCTACTGAGCTCTGACTGAAATGAAGAAGGGAAGTTCTGTAAATACTACGCCAATACAACGAATGAGCAAAACAGCCAGCTACAGCAAGGATGTGATTTTGACATTGACGATTGTTCATTGATCAACCCAAGTAGGTATGGGTCAATACGCCCTTCAGACCTACTATACAATTCGCCTAGGCACCGGCAAGATATACTTCACTTCTCAAACAACAGGCATCGAGCTCTTATCACGTCTCATGGTGCGATTCGCACCTTCAAGGGCGGGATTATGAAATGATACTCTGTGATTGGCTCACGGTTCTCGATAGCTGACAGGCTCAAAAACCCCAGTCCGACTCCAACTCCAGCCCCACTATGACGGGCATTTGCTTGCTCAACCACGATACTAACTATGCCTCAACCGCAAACCTCGCGTTTTAATTCTACCACTACTCCAGTCCTGCTGTGCCTCCTTCTTGTGCTGTCGTTGTTCCCCAGTGCTTTTCACTACGTCTGGACTCTGCCGTTCAGTCTCCTTGGCTTAACAGGATCTTCTCATCCACCCCGCCCAACAACCCATCCAGCCCTAGATCACTCAACAACCATGAGCTGGTTTCAGAAGCAGTTTACTCTGACGGCCAAGTCCCGGGGATCCTACCTGATCACCGATCAGGTTGTGTCTGCTCTCCCTGAGATTAAAGACTACAAAGTCGGTCTCTTGAATCTTTTCGTGCAGCACACAAGCTGTGCCTTGAGCTTGAATGAGAACTGTGAGTATCGAGACTCATTTCATGATACGGTTCGATATTGACTTGATAACTCTTATAGGGGATTCTGATGTCCGCGAGGATATGAGTGATGCTCTCGATCGAATTGCGCCTGCAGAGGGACCAAAGGGAGAGGCCTTGTACCGACACGAGTGAGTGTCTTTGCTCCCACCATGGCTGATATATACTGATAATGTCAGCGCCGAGGGACCTGATGATATGCCTGCGCACATCAAGTCGGCCCTGATCGGGGCAAGCGTTACAATTCCCATCAAGGACGGAAAACTGGTGAGTTTCAGCACCCCATTGAATGGACAGACAATCGCTAAACTTGGTTCACAGGCTACGGGAACATGGCAGGGAATCTGGTATCTCGAGTTCCGCGCGGCTCGTCACCAACGCCGAGTTGTCGCAACCATCCAGGGAGAAAAGGCTTAGAACAAAGCGCACGAACATGGATGCCAAAAGTTCAAGATTGATTCTAGACCATTCATTCCATATACGCATACACCGACAACGCCAAACACCTTCGCCATGTCTCCAAACTGATATCCTAGGAGATTAGCTTGTACCGTTCTCTTCCTTCATCTCCATGTCGTCTCCTGCCAAGACTTTTGTTTGCGGAACATAGCCATCGGGGGCGCTGGACCCTGGCGTGGCAGCGACAACGTTGCCCTTCTCGTCGACGAACTCGAAATTGTACCGGCTAAGAAGATGGGGTATGGCAGAGAGCTGCGGACCATACCGGGCTGTGTTGTCGTAGAGTTCGAATAGAGGAACAGCGAGGAGCTTCATGTTCTTTGGAACGCTCAGGACCTCTGAAAGCTGGGTCAGCGGCAAGCTTCATGACAATGGTGAGCCAACCTACTAGTCTTGGGCAATTGAATAAAATAAAGCTTCTTGCACTCCTTCGGCCGCGTTACATGCGCAGGAACAAAAGGATACATGAACGTCTCAAAGTTGGGCCTCCACCACTGGGCCAAGCAGTCGCCTACTTGCCAGTCGCCGGCTTCCTCTCCCTCTCCCAAGCGGCCGACAGGCGCCAACCGTTCGTCTAGCCGGGACTTGAAACCCTCGATCTCGTCATCTTCCGGCTTTAGGTAGTCGCCCGGAAGCTTGAAGAAAGCATTCGCGATCTGAAGCATCAGGATATGAGGGTGGTTGTGCTCGTGGCATACGAGGATGCCTTCGCACGTGCGGCGCATGCCATGTTCGGTATAATGCTCTTCGAGGCGCTTCAACCGGGCGATGACCGACGGATCCTCTTCAAGCTGCGTTTCCTTGACGCCGAATGTGTAGTTGGACAGAGGGTAGAGTGTCACTTTTTCGGGTTGGTGGCCATTGAAGGACAGCGGGATGATGGGCGGGTTTCCCGACTGGTGCGCGTCGGGGGTGATCGTGGACATGGCGGACTAGGAAAGAAGGCTGGGATAATAGATTAAAGAGGGAGGCATCCGTGGCGCCAGCGAGCTCTCTAGGGAATGAGCTGGTGAGCGCAATCTACCGGGATAGAACGCGGTGGTACTGAGGATATTGGATGGCAACGGCAACGGATGTGGGGAGGTCAGTGCTTCTAGAGCTTCCCGTCTGGAGGATGGACAATTTGCGGCAGAATTATCAGCCTTGGACGCCAAGGATGGAAGGCGGTGAGGCGCACAAGCTCTGGCGCATGCGGGCACCCAGAGCTAGACCTTGCTAATATCAGCCTTCCATTTATCTTTGATGGAGGAGGATGAAATTCATTGGTAGGTCAGTATCGGAAGACCGTTGGACGCATGAGCCCCGCGATTTCTGCGGCTCACCTTTCGTTGTGGTGGTCATGATGTTGTCGATTGCGCAAGAGACCTACCTATCGTCTTTAACAGCCAGTATCTGGTGTTGGACCCATAGGAGCTCGGAGAGCCGGAATCGCTCTACCTTCTTTCAAGCAATGTGGTATCCAATGTGACCGAACATTGAATGAGAGTTCAGTAGCTACTGTAGGCTGCGGAGCCAATACGCGTAGCTTCGGCAAGGATGGACTCCTCGCGGCTTAAATCGAGGATGCATACGGAGTACTACGTGGTCGTGTTCCCCCGTCTTTCAGTACATGTAACTCTATGAGCCTCAACGTCACTTCCAACGTCAGCCTGATTCTTAAGCCAGGCACAAAACCTATGAAACGCCCCAGTTGCCGCATACTTTCAAGTATGAGATGCTTCAAGTTGGATGTTGGCCAATAAGTACTCACCACAGCATCCAATATCTTCATCCTTTCCAACCCCGTGAATGTCTCAGCCCTTCGTCATGACACAGTCTGGCAGGAGACTTGCGGAAAACAGAAGCCGCGCACACGTGGGTGCCATGTCGTTCAGCTTGGTCTGTCACATTCACCTGCCCACATGGGTAAGAGGATGCAGCCGTTGAGAACAAGGTTTTCTTTCTCCGCAAGAACTGCTTGCTCTGGACTGTACAAGAAGCAGACGACCAACTTGAGCAAATGCTTTGCGATCCAATCCATTAATAGATGGTGATTCAAATGCTTGGTCATCTAAGAATGTGGAAATAACGGACAAGACAAAGACGGTTCCCGCCCTCCCTCTTCAACAAAGTCCGCAGAGCTGCGTGGGCTGCCTGTCTTGCTCATGACCTTAGCCCGCGGGGTTGAGCCACCAGGCGCCCAATCGAATCAGCCAAGAGTGTCCAGGGGGAGCTATCAGACTGTTGGAGACAAGCCGCAACTCGGCAGAGTGATCGCCATTCTCCGCAACCGGCCAGTCAGAACAAAGACTCGTCTGCTTGGCCGCGGGATGATTTGCGGTACGGAAGCTGGGGCTGAGATGGATGGACACGAGGTGAGGTGAAGGCTCATGATGAGTATTGACCTGTTTATCGTACTTCGGAGGAACAGAACGAAAATGAAATGGTTGAGCCCTCGTTTAAAAAACTCGTATGGTCTAGCCAGAGTTAGAACAAGGGCCGCTAACTCGTGGGATGGAGTAGGTTACTGTGCTGAACCACGGCGGCGCCCATCAAAATCCCACCAAGTTCCCATCCCCATCTCTGGCTCACGCGGGCACTCAATCCCACAAACCCTCGCGTGCCGTCACCCGCAGACTTTTGGCACGCATCTACCCGGACCTTGTTGCGTCATGCGCATACCGAGACACCTGCCATTGCCCAGTCCGCTTGCAGGAGCCTGTTAAGCGCCATGGAGGAGGCGAGGCTTGTCGATGACCTCTCGCAGAGGCTCTCGGAGCTCGAGCACAAGGTTCAGACCTTTCGCCACGAGGTGGCCGCCGATTTTCTGCGCTACTACCACGATCTGCTCCGAGACATCCACCCCGACGTTGCCTCGAGTATTCGGCAATCCCTTGCCAAGTCATTGCCCAACTATCCAGACCTGACCTCGGCCCTCACCAGTCTGGACCTTGAGGCTGACTCACGAGCATTCGCCCACCCCGGATCGGGCCAACGCCGCCTCTCCCCGCCGACCGCTGCCTCTACTACCTCCGGATCGGGAGCCGCAGAGCCTCCAGGCAGCCCCCGCGATCGACATCAGGAGTTGCACGGCCTCTTCACTCCCAGCTACCTACCTCTGCTGGAGAGCTCTCCCATGCTGCCCACCTCTCCTCCCATCCCCAACCTCCCAAGTCCTCCTCTTGCGATGCTGCTGCCTGAGCCAGGCATCCGAGCGGAGGAAGAACAGCAGCAAGGCGCAGACATGGGTCACCAACCGGGTCTCGACGAATTGCAGAGTGGCCTGTCGGCATTGCCTCAATCGCCTGCCCGGCCAGGCCATGTCCGTCGAGCAACTGATGACACAACCTCGTCGGGCCATTCGGATCGAAGCGACTCCAAAACACCACGGAGTGCCTTGCGACGCTCCTCCAGCGCATCGAGGCCTCCGCATAGTCCTAGGCGTGTTCGTTTTGATGTCATGGGCGCCGAGGTCTTGCCCACAGCTTCACCACAACCGACCGATTTCATGATTCCGCCAGCAGTTCCGGCTCCCCCGATCGATGAACCCGGCACAAACTCGATGTTGTATGACGAATTTGAGGAACGAATGCCGCCCCGCAAGATCTCATCCTCGGAAGCATTGAGGGCATTGTCAAGAACACCATTGGAAGACGGTACTGTGTGGACTGTGGTGAACTCGACTACAGATCAAACTACCGTTGAGCAACGGGACACTACTACAACCTCGCAAGACGCACAACCAGAAGAGA
This sequence comes from Fusarium vanettenii 77-13-4, assembly GCF_000151355.1. Lineage (NCBI taxonomy): Eukaryota > Fungi > Ascomycota > Sordariomycetes > Hypocreales > Nectriaceae > Fusarium > Fusarium vanettenii. The sequence continues at coordinate 1,931,047 of NW_003315879.1, read as the reverse complement.
GAAGCAGCCCAATGTTTATCGCACCGGAACCTCCATCAGCAATTTATATCCCCGAGTCTGTTCGGATAGAGCGCACCCTCGGAAGCGTTAGTGAAGAGCCAGAGCCCGACACAGAGCAGGATAACTCTTCGGATGAAGAGTTCCTTTCCATGGCGAAGCCCAAGTCCTTTACGAATAAGAAGCCTCCTGGCTCGCCCTCTCTAGCGAAGAGTCCCGAGGAATCCAAACCCAGCGAGCCTATTCCGAGCCCCAAGTCGCCAGTGAAACCTCAAGTTTCTAGCGGAAACAGACAAACGACTCCTCATGACGACTCCGACGCAGAGGAAGACGACTTATTCCATTTTGAGGCCGGGGGTTTGTCTGCGCCGCCAAAGCCGCGACCAAAGCCCCTGGTTGTACAGGAAGAGGAACCCGAGGTTGAGTTACCGGATGTGCCAGAGTCTGAGCAGTCACTTTATGCGACATCACCAGCAGTGCATATCACCAAACGAGATGTTTCATCTGGCCCAACGACGCCAACAGCAACACGCTTCCAAGTTGGCTCTTTGGGGTCTTACAAAGGACGACCAGTCATCATGCCGGTCGTTCGCAACCCCGAGGTGCACGCTCAAGCTGCTTCTCTCGGGAACTTCAATACGTTTGTAGGAGGGCTAGACGGCCGCAGCGGAATGGACGAGGGAGACCTCAACAGCTTCCGCGCCAGTGTGGCCAATACTGGCTTCTCCGGCACTCCTCGCAGCTTTACGGAGCGCCTGATGATGGAGGAGGCCCAAAAGGCCAGGGCGGGCGGTGCGAGGCTGCCCTAATGAAGGTGTTTTGGTCATGACCAGGGAGTTCGGGGGATCTTGTGCATATACTTGTGGCTAAACGCCTGGGAACTGGGACAAACAAACAAACACGATGTGGGCGTTGAATTAACTATGCGAGGATATGGAGTTTTATATATACGTGGTTGGGGGGGATGAAGGTTTGGTGTTGTACGCTGGCTCTGGGGTCTTTTGGAAAGGAATGATGCCACCGATTGACGATGGTATTTATGGGCGTTGTAGTTGAACCCGTACATGCTACCTAGAAACTAAGAAGCTCACTTGCCCACATGACGTTGTCGACCTCTTTTTGAGTTGCTGAGGCTTACAATGTGCGTTTGTTGTCTCAGATGGCCAATCACCCAATCATGATAGACTGATTTCTGAGTGGTGGTGGGCACTAGTACCTCTCTACCGGGGCTATCCATCTAAAGGCATCATCACCTCGTCCTCTCAAACATTTCGCCTTCACCTGCTCCATCGCCATTCCGAGTTACGAGTGTAAGCGTTCAAAGATCAGATATTCAAAATGGGTGGTCTCAATCTCGAAGTGTTCAAGGTAAGCCCCCTCTGCCCTCATTTTGCAGGTTCCGAAGATCCGGCGAAATGATTCAATTGCCTGATTTAAGGACCTCGTCTGGATGGCCTCACCACCCGCTTCGCCGCTGCAGATGCTAACCACAACTTGGCGCATTAGTTCGGCACATATCTCATGTTCCCGATTGGAATCATGTACTATTTCGGAACGAACCTCGACAACCGCTTCGCCGTCCCCGGCTTCTGGCCCAAGCCCGAAGAGTGCAACAAGATCCCCAAGGACCGAGACGAGATCAAGGCCGAGTACGACCGCATTGTCGCACGACAGAAGCTGCGACAGGCCAAGAAGCTCGAGGAGGAACGCCAAAGAGCGGCGCAGCAGCCAGAGCAGGAGCACCACGAGTCGTAAACGATTTATCGAGCCGACACAGCTTTCGAGACCATGACCCGAACGTGTACATTATGACTTGGAGAGGATGTTTTGCGGGCGGCATGACAGTGTAATCACGGCGTTTGGAACTGGGCATTGGAGAAATCTCGCATCTCAATTTGGGAGGGAACAAAGGCACTTGTACAAAAATTGACACAAAAACGCTATTCTACATGTTGTACGGCAGCATACATGTTTTATACATCCAGGTTCCTTTCGACTCTGTCCCACTCCTCGTCCTCGATGGTTCCCTGGCGCACGTTGGCGTAGATGGCCTTGACCTCGGGGTACTCCTTGAGCCCGTTGAAGAGAAGATCGAGGCTCTCGACTTCAGCAGACTTATCAACGCTGACCATTGTGTCCTCGTTCGGGGCCCAGACAATGTCGGAATCCAATACCTCGAGCTCAAACTTCTTGGACAGGGCTTCGGTGATGGCGGCCAGTGTGTTGGGCTGGGTCCAAACTAGGAAATCGCCTTCCGGCAGCTCCTCAACATCTTCTAGCCCGTCGTGCTCAAGTGCTTCGTCCAGAACGTCAGACAGTGAGGGGCCGCCTTCTTTCGTCTTGAAGACGGCACGTCCACGCCTGGTGAAGTAAAAGGTGGTCGATCCGACGACGCCGCCGGCCTTCTTGACCACAAGTCGCAGGTCGTGGAGAGTACGGATCTTGTTGTCCGTCTCGGCGTCAACAATCATGGCAATGGTGGGGGGCATCAAGACTTCGAGGGACATGGATTCAAGCTGGGCTCCAGAGGCTGAACGACCTTGACCTCGTGCAATGGCGCCCTCGATCAAGTTTTTCGGAATGCTCGCTACCAATGGATTTAGAACCCAAAGCAGTTGGAGGAGGGTTTTGGGATGTACCTTTTGTTGCAGCAGCTATGGCACTGGCCAATTGAGGGTTAAACTTGAGATCATCACCGTACACTGCTCCTCTATTAGAATTACTACTACGATGAGACGGTAGACTGATGGCTTACTCCTTGAATACATGGCAATCGTCTTAGTAAACCCAGCCCGCTCAGTCATCTTCTTCTTATCCGTGACCGCCTTGATATGTTTCGTCTTGGACCACTTGTTGTGACCGGCCCATTGAGCCGGCGTCGTTGCAAAGGATCTTTGACACTGTCGGCAGATGATTGAATTTGCTGGCTGAGCGGAAGTGAGCAAAGTAGACGCCTTTGCAAGTGAGCGCAAGCCCTGCCCAGTAGACATTTTGCTTATGAAGAAGCAGAAAGACCTAGATTCAGATCCGTCTCTCAAGATTGACCTCGTAGTGTCAATCGACTTCAAACCTCTATCCTCGAATAGTCGAGTCCGAGTCCAATTTGAGATCCATGCCGGGATGCGCCGGGCGAACTCCGGAGACGGATAAGAACCATGCCCCACATCGATTGCTTGTAAGGGTGGTACCTGCCATTCCCCTGGAAGCAGGTGGCATGTGGCATGGGGAGCATCCAGGTTACCACCTTTTACCCTTTGAAACAAACAAGAAACAACGTTTTGTCGAATACCATATTTTACGATATTTTCCATCGAGCTTGGGCATCGTTGACGGCGTCTACATCTTTGCGCCATGTCGTCGACACAGGAGCCCGAGGCTCCAGCCCGCACCAGCGAGGCGCAAGCTTCCCCCGACTCGGCGACTGCGAACCCAGAGCTTGACCTCCCCAAGCTCCAATCCCTACCGGCCGAACAGCAAGAGCTATTCCTGCTCACATTCGTCTCGAGCTTGACCAAGCACGTCCTGCAGCTAGAGGCCGACGACTGCACGGCGCAGCAGTTCTATCTCAAGAAGGAAATCTTCCAGATCATCAACCTGTCCTCGCCACAGCCGTCTCGAGTTATACGGAACAACCTGGGGAAGTGTCTGGCGCACATTTTTGGACATGGAGACAGGAAGTTACTGTTCGAAACCATCAACGACTTGATTGCGATTGTGTCGAGCGGCAAGCTCAAGACGGATGCTGAGATACGGACCAAGCATGCAGCGGTGGTCTCCTTGGGCGATGTGTTCGCTTCTGCTGGAGACAGCGCGATTGGTCTTCACCAACTCGCCTGCACAACTTTGATCAAGCTGCTCAAGTCCTCCTCCAGCAATGCTGGTCTTCGCGCCGCATGCACAACCGCCCTGGGAAAGATCATTCGGATGGTGGAAGGGAGCATGGACGAGGTCATTGCGCGAGACATTTGGAAACAAGCACGGAACCACGCCTCATCCGACAAGGGGCATCTCGTTGTTGCTTCCGCCTGCCGGACTCTCAAGGCGCTCGTCAAGCACACCCCCTATTTTCTCAATTCCAACGACTTCGACAAACTGGAGTCGGCCGTACTGAAGGCGTTTGATTCATCATCTGTCCAGGTTCGGCAAGCCGCAGCAGAATGCTTCGCCGAAGCCTTTTATCAAGGCCACTCAGAAGGCGGGCCTTCCGAGGTGGCATCTCCCAAGGGCAAAAAGACCAAGAAGGCGTTGAAACGGCAATCTACAATCCCCAATATCGTAGCCGACGAGGATGAGATTCCGTCTCGTTCAGCTAGTCCCGCGCCGTCTGGCAAGCGAAGTCAAGTGCTGGCATTGTCACTGGCTGATATGCTGAAGAACCTGGCTACTCAATACGTCAAAGCCTCAACCTCCAACAGGACCCGGGCAGCCATCGGTATCTGCTATGGCAAGCTATTTCGACGACTTGGGGAGAAGCTAGTTGAAACCAACTATCTAAGAATTGTCGAAAGTCTTGCGATCGACTTGCTCGGGGCACCAACCATCATCAACAATCGATACCGCCTCTTAATCTCAAGAAAAATCGTTGATGTTATCATTCAGGACATTATTGGACGCAAGATCTTGGGAGAGTCTGGTCAGATATCGGCGGCCAGGTCACTCATCAACAACGTCTTCAAGAATTACCCCCAAGCCTTGGCGGAGCGGCCCGAGCCTTCTAAGCACACTTTGATCGCGACGCTGAGTGCTGTCTCTTCACTGGTGGACTCACTCGGCTCGGCAGCCAACACCTTTGCAGAGTCGTGCAGAGATGGTCTTTTGCAGGTGCTGCAACATCCCAGTTATACTGTCCAGGTCTTTGCATCCCACTGCATGAAGACACTAGTTCTTGCATGTCCTCAGCAACTACTTCCTTGTCTTTCAGTCTGCATGAACAGCCTGAACCGCGAGCTCTCTCTGCTAGGGGGCCCCCGAAACTCACCAAGACGATGTATTGGTGCTGCACATGGGCTCGCCGCCACGTTGAGCGCGAGTCCCTCTCGTCCCCTCCACGGATCGGTCGAAATCAACAGTCGAGTGTTGACTATGGCAACCAACATGTTGAAATCGAGCAGTAAATCAGAACTTCGTGCTGCGAGCACGCAGATCCAAGTCGCCTGGATTTTGATAGGCGGCTTGATGTCTCTTGGTCCGAACTTTGTCAAGATTCACTTGTCACAACTACTCCTCCTTTGGAAGAATGCGCTCCCGAAGCCGCTTGCCAAAGACAACACATCAGCACGAAGTCTGCTTGAAGCATCCTTCCTGGCTCATGTGAGAGAGTGTGCCTTGGGATCAATCCTGGCCTTCCTCCAGTTTAACAGCCGTCTCCTCACAGTTGATGTGTCCAAAAGGATCGCCACCATGCTTCAGAATACGACAGCGTTTCTGAGAACTCTACCCTCAAAGAAGACAACTGATGATATCAGCCAGAGACTGGCCCCTGCCTTGCAGCTTCAAGATCTTGACATGATGGTTCAACGCAGAGTCCTACAATGTTATGTCAAGCTCGTCAATCTTAGTCCCGCTGGTGGAAGCGAGGCCTTGCTGCAATCTAATTTGTTGACCCTGGCCATTTCTCTCTTTGCGGATCCGGAAAACTACGCACCAAATTCACTCAGTGCCTCGATCGCAAATGCCGCGGCCACTTTCGAGTCTATCTGGGAGGTTGGTGACAACTCTGGCTTCGGTATCACCGGCCTTGTCTCTGGATCTCTGGTCAGGAAGCTTCCTGGACAGCAGGAGAACTCAGTTGAGAACTATGATGAACTTGACAGCACTGAGGATGCGATTAACAACTTGCTTCGGTCTCCTATCTGTGGAAGCTTGGAGCATGATGCCTCTGTCTTGTACATTGGCAACATGGATCCCTCGTCGGTGACCCCTGATCCTCCTGCCACAGAGGTTATCAACGCCGCAATTCAGCTGTTTGCGTTCGCCTTCCCCCTCACTCCAGCCAAGGTTCAAGAGAGTATCCTGGAACAAATTCGAACTTTTGCATCGGCAGGTTCGCTGCAAAGAGACCCCGGCCGCAAGGCTGCCATCAATGTCAACCTCGCTACAGCCATTCTAGCAACAATGAGAGTGGCGGTGAAGGAGACAAAATCCCCTGCCGGCGACATCTCTAACCATGCAGTGGAGGCGCTACTACAGGACATTGTTCGTGACTTCGTGCTTGATCCTGATGAGCATGTCAGAAGCCTTGGGTACGCCGCTGTGGCTCGCCTCTGCAACGTCTATGGAAATGGCTTTACGAACAACGAAATCAAGTACCTGGTGGACACCATCGTCGGCAACCGTGAACCTAGTGCGCGAGCGGGTTGCGCCATGGCGCTCGGGTCCATCCAAACCCAGGTCGGCGGAATGGCTGCTGGATACCATCTCAAGACTATCCTCGGCATTCTCATGTCTCTTTGCAATGATCCTCACCCGGTAGTGCACTATTGGGCGCTGGAGGCACTGTCATTAGCCTCAGACGCATCGGGGCTTAGCTTTGCTGGATACGTGCCTAGCACGCTCGGCATGCTAGTCCAGCTCTATCTGTCTGAGACACATCATGCCGAGATATCTTCAGCAATCACCATGAACCTCGAGATGGAGCTTTCTACAACATCTGCCATTGCTCGTTGCGTTGACTCGCTCATCAACGTGCTTGGTCCTGACTTGCAAGATGCCACCAAGTCACGGGAACTCATCTTCACGTTGGTCAATCAGTTCCGAGAAGAACCAGACTTGCTTGTGCAAAGAGCAGCGCTTGGGTGCCTAGAGCATCTGTCTCTCTACGCCCCCGGACACATGCACTTCGCTGACTACGTGAAGCTTCTCCAAAAGTACCTCTCTTCCGAGTCTACTACACTGCGGGATGTTGCGGTGGATGGCATTCACAACATGATGAAGAGGAACCCACAGGATGTTCTCCGGGAAGCAGAGACAGGATTCGAAGAACAGCTCTGGCTTGTCCTTGATACTGTCCCATCCCATGATGGAATCCGTAACATTATTCGAAACTGGATGCACCACAGTTGTCTCGCCGAGACCAACGCCTGGCTTCAGCGATTCCAGGCGGTGCTCAAAATGACGAGGGCGCGGCCCAAGACGGAGGATGCTTCATCTGGCTCCAAGAGCGGTGGTCAACTCGATCTCCAGGATGAAGAGGTGGCCGGTTTTGCTGCTGCTGCGGGCGCTGCTAAGGACGAGAAGGAAAACAAGGGAACATCCGAAGTCGAGCCTCTGCGATGGCAAGTGACAACCTTTGCCATGAGCTGCATCGATGAGATGTTCTTGTTCATTGCAAAGGACGTGACGGCCAATGGAGACTCCAAGGCCCAGAGTGACCTACAGAGTAAGGTTGCGGATGTTGTTCGCATGGCCTTTTCTGCGTCCACCTCGAGCGTGCTGGAGCTTCGGATCTGGGGCCTCAAAATCATTGGAGACGTGCTCAAGATGTTTGGAAAGACGCCTGACCCAGATTTTGAGGAGGCAATGCTCCTGGAGCAGTACCAAGCCCAGATTAGCTCGGCGCTCACTCCAGCGTTCGCCGCAGACTCTTCGCCTGAGCTTGCGTCAGAAGCTGTCAACGTCTGCGCAAGCTTCATCTCGATCGGCATCGTCACTGATGTGGACCGCATGGGCAGGATCTTGAAAACACTCGTCAGTGCGCTCGAAAACTTTTCCAAGGACAACGAGAACGCGGCCATTGGCGACCTGAAAGGGCTGAGCTCCAATGCCCAAGTCATGGTCAAGATATCGGTGTTTTCCGCCTGGGCAGAGCTGCAGGTTGCCAGCTCGGAACAGAAGTACCTATTGGATGTGCTGAGACCGCATATCGGCACGTTGACGCCTCTTTGGCTAGAGTCTCTGCGTGAATTCGCGCGTCTCCGGTTCGAGCCCGACATCTCAATGACACTGGGACCCCCCTCGCTGTCTGGAAGCCTGGACACGATCTATGCAGCTCTTAACCGCGAGACACTGCTGCGTTTCTACCAGGATGCTTGGTTGAAGCTGGTGGATGCCATTGCTAGCCTGATCGAGCAGGACAGCGAGTTCGTGTTTGATGCCCTGGACGGAAAAGAGTCGGATGGCCCATCGACCAACGGCAGAGGCAAGAGCTCAGACATCAATTACCGAGATGAGCCTGTTGCATTCTTCTTCGTCCTGTTTGGGCTTGCGTTCGAGGCCCTCGCCACTCGGTCCGGGCAGAGCGATTCTCTGGCGACACACGAGCAGACGTTGGCCATCCTCCAGGCGCTCAAGAAGATCCTGCACCCTAGCGTTTCTGGTCATGCCATTTACAGGCCGGACGTATTCTCCGAGACTATGGATCTGCTAGACCGCCTGGTGCTGACTGAAGGTCTGGACGTCCAAGGTGTGATTGTGGAAATTGCTAGTGTGCTCTGCATTGCGCACCCCTCTGCAAGGAGGCATGCGACCGAAGAAGGCGACCTATCTGACGATATCGACCAGCTCTTTGAGCTCACACGAATCATCGTGCTGGTGCTGACGGGGCTCCTGCCCAACCTCTCGGAGGGAAATCAGCCGGCCAGGCATCAGATGAACGAGGAGGCGATCCTGCTAATACGGTCGTCTTTGAACGCGCTCGTGGATGCTGCAGAGGTGTTCCCGGCCATCATCAAGACTGATCTTCATGCATGCATCATCCACATCTTTGCCACCACCTTGGCCACACCCGGCTGCCAGGAGCTGATAGTTCCACAGTCGCTGCCCACGCTAAAGCGCTTCGTGGGCAGCATGTCTAACTCGCGGAGGAGCCCCGGCGGTGGTGAACCGTCGGCTACAGACATCCAGATGCAGGGCTGCCTACGCCGCTTCCTATCAATCTACCTAAATGCGCAGAAGCGAGAGTATCCGCAGTCCCTTGCGTGTGTCAAGAACTGTCTGTTGGCCACTACCATCCTCTTCACAGGTGGGCGAAATCACCTGCCGGCTACAGAAGCCCTGGTAGCGCGCTATCTGGATGAGTTGCTGGACTGCCTTACGGACCGAATGGTATGTTGTTATGCCTCAGCTGAGCCAGCTATGAGCTGGCGCTGCATCCCCTTGAAAGAAGACCAAATGCTAACCATGATGGATACTACTAGACTGCCAAGATTGCAGCAAACTGTATCAGGTCCTTGCTGCTCCAGCCAGCGCCAACCAGCGCCGACCTCAGCATTGCTCGGTACCTGTTCCCGCGTCTGATAGCCTTTGTGACGGACACGGACCCTGAAGATCCTGAGAACGCCAGGGCCCTGATCGCGCATACGCTATGCCAGTACGTGGGTACAGTGGACAAGGCCCGACGCCTGGCGGCCATGACGGTGGTGATTCCGACCCTCATGGCCCGAGCAACGGCTGAGGGTGACGAGGTGTACAGGGAGACGAGTGCGCGACTATTGGAACTTGCAGCAATAGACCAGGAGACGTTTAGAGCGGTAGTCGGCGGCATGAGTGACGGGCAGAAGGCATTCCTGGAAGAGGTTATCCGCTTCGGACGGGCAAACACAGGTCAAGCGGACAAGGCGGCCTCGGGATCTTCTGGGCAACCGACTATTGCGCTAAAGATGGATTTTGGCGGCTGAACCAGCAGCATACTCACGTGTTGTGTTGACCTGGGGAGGGATAGAGGCAGAGGCAGAGAAAGGACAGCATCAACAGCAAAGGTTCAACACGTATGAGGGTAGAGAGAGCAATCAACAAGCCTCATGCAGCGGCTCTTGGCAGGTCGGGCCCCGTGCCCCATGCCCCATGCCTATCCATGCCTAGTTCCAGGCTCAGTTTCGATATGCAAGCCCATTACGAGGAATGACGATGTGCGAGTTGTCGACAGTGGGCGTGACAGGGGTAGGGAGAGGAGGGAGAGGAGAGGGGAGAGGGGATGAGAGAAGGGCATGGGGGTGGGCGCTCAGAAGCAGAAGCTAGTGTGGTCGATGGACAGGACAGACAGGGGGTGACAGCGGGTACAGACATACCCGCTTGCAGCCATGGTACGATTGGGGGACGAACGAAGCCGGTGTCCCCAGGCTACTTGGTCGGTGGGCCTGTCAGGTTACACAAAGGATCGCCAGCCTGCCTCGTTTGGGTGATTCTTGGACATGCATGGTCGGGTATGTGGGAGAGGGGGCAGACTAACTACTACAGCAGAGTGGCTTTGGCTGTCGATGCCGAGAGGACGGGTACGGTACCATGCATAGTTGTATGCTGGGGGCAAAGCTGTGCTACGTATGTATGTTGGAGAGTCGTCTCTGTACAACACGGAGAGAAGAGATGTCAATGGGAGAACAGGTGTTATCTTGGAGAGCACATAGCATATAGCATCATGACAGCATAGTTTTTGAATAGAAGGCACCCAAGAAGGGATCTATGTCTTTCAGTTGATACTGACATGATGTTTTGTCTCATCATCTCTCAGCCTCGATCGAGTCTTTTCTCTCTCTCTCTCTTCTGCCCCCTGCTAGTGGGTGATCAGGTAACAGGGAGCTCCAGCCGCGATAGCCCTATGGCGCGCCTTTTTACGTAGTGCCATATCTTATGTATGGGACCAATAGACGTGCATGGAATAGTCCCGACAACGGGAGGACGCCGTCCAGAAGAATATCCCGAGACAGGCGCCGTAGATGGCACCAAAGACGTTGAAACAACTATGAACTGTAACGATCATGCCGGATCTTTCCGTCTCCTTGCCTGCCCGAGCCCATGTCCATGTCCAAGATGAGGCTGGCTGCGATGCACCAGCCAGGGGTTCGTTCCACCAAACGAAACGGGCCTTTGGGTTGAAGGAAACACAGCATTGACGTACACGCACGACCACGCATGCAATCAATGGCCCAAGATGGCCAACGACATGTCACAGTGGGGAAAAGGGGGGGCTTAGGGCTTGTTGGTTGTGTCTGACTTGTCTCTGTGGGCGCCAATGTTGTCTCTTGGGCGGATATTTTCTCTTCCATGTCGTTTTCCCCCTCCAGTTGGTCGTCTTGTTGGTTAGCCGTTCCGCTGGAGATACAGAAATGGGGGTACACAGCATGCACAGGGATAAAGGGCCTTTGATCTGTCGGAAACGTTGTCATGTACCACAAGCCAGCCGCTGCAGATCGATCATGTCAGACGCCACGGCTGTCAAGCTCGTATCGAGAAACGGCTTGAGAATAACTAGAAGCTTTCCTATCAGACTACCTATCCAACTGTCTCTCTCCCTCTCCCTCTCTCTATTCCCATTAATGCCAGTTTCTTCAATTATACTACCCCCTTGGACGCCAGATGCGCTGCATCGAAAAAAGCAAAGAAGCTCTCTGTGCAGGTCGTATCATATGCAACTCTAGTATTCCCATTATCCTGCCCGTTAACTAGTTGATGCAGCCTAGTAGCTCTGGTTAGTCTTGAAAGCACACTCTCCTCACCTGTTACTGCTGTGCCTGTTTCTTGCTCAGCTAGCCTCCTGTGTCCAATGACAAGTGTGTATGACACGCGTCAGGTCCAGAGGAACTGAACTAGACCTCGTTGAGGCCAAGATTCTGCACTATACTGTGCCATAGTGCAATGTGGTGCAGTACACCATCATCAACGCTTGTCATGCCTGCGGCTGGTGCCGTCAACCACGAGAGGGGGCTTGTCATGCCTGCGGTTGCTGCCGTCAACCACGAGAGGGGGAGGCAGATCCCTAGTGCTGCTGCTACCCTTCTTGTCCTTGTCCGGCAATGAAGACGTCTTGGAACTCTTCTTAGCAGACGAAGACGACTTCTTGTCAGACGATGACCACTTCCTGTCGGGCTCTCTATGCCTTGGTCTCTGTGGCTTGTCTCCCTTATTGCGATCGTTTCGGGGTCCCTTTTGGGTGCTACCCTCACCCACCGCGACGCCCTCCGCTGCGGTCCGCGCTTTGATTTTGCGTCCTTGGTAGCTTGTCTTGTTTAGCTGTTCCATGGCCTTGGCTGCTGACGAGGCGCTGTCAAAAATGACCAAGGCGTGGCCTCGGAGGTATTTTTTGGTCCCGTTCATGGGAACTTCGATACTGTCGATCGTCTGCTTCTCATAGATCCTCTGTCGGATCCACCTCTCGACGTCTTTACGGGATTCTTTCTGAGGAAACGGCGACACATGTATCTTCCGGGCTTCTGTCGTGACAAATTCTGCCCCTGTCTCTGTCTGGTACGCTGGCTCCTGTCCTGGTGCTCCTGGTGCTCCTGGGACACTTCCCCCGGCATAGTACGCCGATGCATCTTGTTGGTCACGGTAGGGCAGGGCAAACTGATTGCCGTCATATTGGTAACCGGAAGAGTATCCAACGCCTGACGAAGGGCCAGCATTGGAACCGCCGTAGCCGTAATAGTCTGTCGTTCCTGTCGGCTGGAGAGGGTAGCCTTGCATCGGCATAGATTGACCCGAGTAACTCGAGCCTCCAGCCTGGTTATAGCCAGCCGCGTAGTACTAGGGAAACCCCGAGTTAGAATAGATGCTCTCCATCTTCGTGACGCCAAACAGCTCTCTTACCTGTCCAGATGTCGAAGAATACTGGGGAGACGTAGTTGACGATGCAGCGGCTTGGTGACCTTGAGCAGCAGGGGGGTAACCTGGGGTTTGCGAATAGGCCACCACAGGCGGAGGCAGATTCTGCTGCTGTTGCTGGGGGTATTGCTGGGGCTGTTGTTGCTGCTGTTGTTGCTGCTGTTGTTGCTGCTGTTGTTGCTGCTGTTGTTGCTGCTGTTGTTGCTGCTGCCGTTGTGGTTGTTGCTGCTGCTCCTCCTTCTGAGAATCTGGCTGGTCAACCTTGCTCGCGATGGTGCATGATTGGTTGAGGTTTCCAATAGTAGCTACGATGGGGCTTCCCTGATACTCAGGGGCGAGCTTAAGTTTCGCTATTATGTTGTCTCGTCAGCATCTGTATCCAACTATTCTCGAAAGTAGCTCGCTTACCCCATGCTCTCTCAAAATTGTCCCTGCCCACAAGGCGGACCCATCCCGAACGGGTGTCGAGAAAGACTTCGACCTTGTCGACCTTGCACTTGGCCTCTCGGCTTATCCAACTCTTGAGTGGCCGCCAAAATACATTTGGAGCTAGCTGTACTTCACAGTTAGCCTCATCCTTCATGACATGACATGAACAGGGTCCTTGAAAGGTGAAACAGACATAACCGAGGAGGATGTAGTAGATGCCCGTCTCATTGCCCGGCCGGACATGCACATTGACAGACTTTTCGGCCGACATGGATCAACGGTAAGCTGCACACAGCCGAGGCGCTCAGATCTCAGATATGACGCTTGTGCGATGTTACAACGGGTTCGGTAAGAGATGAGAGACCGTGCCACAGTCGGTACAGTAGGTACAGCGTAGTGTAGTGCAGTGCAGTGCAGTACGATGTGATGTGATGTTATGTGATGTGATGTTGGTTGCAATCTGGTCCGATGTGTTTGAGTTGTATTGCTTGCTTGCTTGCTTGCTTGCTGCAGAGTGTAGTCCAGGGTGTTGAGTAGTTTGTTTTATACCCAGCCGTCTCCTCTTGCTAGCAGTGAAAGAGGTGCTCAGTCACGCACGTCGTGATTCATCCCCAATGCAAACATCAAATCACGTCTGCTTTATAGTTCGCTTCTCACGCCCGCTGACAAAACGTCGACAAGTGGGTGATTAAGGGACGGGGACGGGGACGGGGACAGCCTGTCCCTCCCATCTGCCATGCCAAACATCGCGAGAACCGTCCCTTTCCAGCTCTGGATTCGAGTGCATCTGATCCCAGTCCTCCAAGCCCCTGGCCTGGGGTCCTACGGGTCCAGGGATAGTGCATATCCAGAGAATGAGGGAGTAAAACAGACACGCAAGAGAGGGTCCAGAGGTATCCATACATGTCCAGTACTGCTCAACACCGCAGAACTGCTGTCGTCTCAAGTCTCTTCACTCTCTGTGCCCCCCTCGCCGACCTCGACACTAACACGACCGCATTTGGGAAGCTCGTCGTCTCCTGGATGATTAGCAGCGCTGTGTAACCCGAGATCCTTGTCTGGCGTTTTCGATACGCACACATCCATCCTCAGCCTCAGCATGTGGGGGCCCAACTAATCGAGAACTGTCGAGAACCGCCGGGCCTAGTTGGTACTGGTCTGGCACTGTACATATGGGGGAAAGCCAACATCTCCGGGGTTAGCTAGGGGTCGCGCAGGGGACTCATCTCATTCCCATGAGAGAGAGATGCTGCAGTCTGCGACAACGTTGATCACCTCGGCCCCATGCCCATCAAATTGATCGGGTCCAAGCCACAGGCCCTAGCCTAGTGCCCACGCCGGTTGCCCTCCTGGTCCATCTGCAGAACGCCAGCTTTGTCCCGCCTTGCAGCCTGACACATCATATTGAGATCAGTGCTCCACCGCTATCAGTTTCCCACTGAGATGTCGGTCGTGACAGATGCCCAGAGAGGTAGGACGACCATCATCGAACCGGGCTCGAAGCGCCGGCGCGTGTTTTTCTTCTGAGAACCACGAGGGGCTTGGCCTGGCCTGGGGGGTGTCGTCGTCGTCTAATGCAGCCCCCAACCCTTCCTTCATCTGGGCTGTCAAGTCGCTTCCGCGGCGCCAGCACAGCATGCCCTAATCTCCCATTGGAGGCCAAGGATGCAGACAACGCTCGCGCGAGAAAAGAGGGAACTAGACGCCTTCTTATACCAAGCTCATTATGCGGTCATGCCTGACACATCGTCATCAGAAGCATCAAAGCAGCGCCACCCGTGTGTCTACGGCCCTGGCAGCCAGCCCAGCTCTGCTCGAAACATCACATCTCGACAAAGGTCCGGCCCAGCCCAGTCATCGTATCTCACGGCGCATGCCAAGATGCAACCTTTCCCACGCGTATCAATTCAATCAGATCAAAGCATGGGTCCCAACCGCCAGCCTACCGATTCTCTCACACATGCTTGAAAGAAAAGGTGTCATCCAATGTGGATGTGTCGTCCGGCATCAGAGCAGACACATCGACCGTGTCTCCAATATCCTGCATCGACCCAAAAGTCCTGTCACCAGACGCTTCGCCCCATGGAGTTGGGCACTGCTCCGCATCTGCGCACGACATCAACACATAGTGTTGTGCATCAGATAGGAGCAGAACCGGGAACTCGGTTTCCCCGTTGATCCAAGCAGTTCGAGTCTTTCCCACCATCTTTCCATTTGGGAGGTGAGCCTGTAATGAGACCTGCTTGGGCCCTTCGGACAATGGATCCCAGACAAACGATATCCCACGGTACTTGTCATCCTGGCATGTTATCAGGAGCACCTCACGAGCGTCCGGGTGCCATTGAAAGTCAACACTTGAATGGAACAACAATACCGCCCGGAGTTCGGCTGAGGTGACATCCCAAATCCACAGAGTAGTGGGTGTATCGTCAAGCCTCGTGGCCAGTAGGCTCGAGGATGCGTCAAATGCTAGCGAGGAACAACCCGGCTTCACATCAGGAGAGGGCTTGCCATCTACCAATCGGCTCGGGGGAGAAATCATCTGAGTAGCTCGAAGAAACGTGTGAGAGGGACCACCCAGAGAAGAGGGATTAAGCTGTTCCTGCCAGACCTAGAATAAACTTTGTCAGGAATACATCTTGGCGCCAATTTCAAATCTCTCACCTGGAGCGTATCTTTTGGGACGATGGTGGTGGGGTGGACGAGCTTTAAACCGTCTCTCCACGTCTGCGTGTTGAGGACACCCACAGTCCTGCTGTGATCACCTACAGCGCAGAGGGATGCATCGGGGCTGAGACGGCAAAGCTTGATTCCGGTTTCCAGGTCAGCATCTTGTCCTCCCACGATGCTCGAAGCCCCAATGGAGCGAAAGAGTTCTCCGTCAGGCGTGTAGAGCAAGAGCTTGTGGCCATGCGCCGGGGACTCCCACAGCAGTAGCCATCGTCCGTCAGGGGTCCATGTCAAGCCATGAGCGTCGGCCGTGTCTGGATACCAGGATCTCAAGACCTGCCTGGTCCCAGGGTGGTGGATGCTGACGACGTCTCGACCACTCGTCCGCGTCAGGATGGCAAGATGCGAGGTATGCGGGCGTACAGAGTAACCCCGCGAGGCAGAGGAGGGCAGATAGAACTTGGGGTTTGCGATCTCGATCGCCTTGGAAGTAGACAGATCGAAAATGATAAACTTGAGTCCAAATGCAGCACAGGCGAAGATCTCAGTTTCGTGGGCGCCAAACTGAACCAGGGCTTGCTTTCCACCACCAGGCGCAGGGTTTCGAATCGTGGCACGAAACGACGAGTCGGTTATCGAAAAGACGTGGATCTGGTCAGCACTTGCGACGAGGATCCGGGAAGAAGATGGTGCCCATGCTAGCGTGGACACAGGGGTTGGCAGATCCGAAGGGAGCTTTACCTGGTGCACGATCGAGAGCGACAGGGTTGAACGCACAGTGATGCTCTGCGAGGACAGGGTAGCAACAAGCCTCCCGTCTGGACTAGCGGTGCAATGTGGCGAGGCTATACGGATGGACGAGGCTAGTTAGCGCCATCCTTGATGAGTGGTGCGGGGAGAGACGACGGAGGGTGAGAGAAGAGAGAGGAGGAGAGAGAGGAGAAGACATGGAATTTGGGACTAGAGACATACATTTGAAAACACGTGAGGGATGCATCGTGACTGCCTCTCCCCGCACGTTGTTGAAAGCCTGAAGTTGAGGTTGATGATAGTTGGGCAGGAACCGAAAATTGGGTGACGAGAACCACTGATAAGGGAAAAGAACTCGGGGACCCAGCAGCTTCAGTAGAATCGAGCTTTGTTGCCTTACTCCTTTACCGTGAAAAATTCTTCAAGCTGATACCGAGTTGTTCAAGTTCAAGAACATGCGAGGATGGTGGGGGTTGTTGACCTGTAGTCGCTGTTTACATAATACCCACTGAGGTTTAGCGTCAATGGTCATTTTAACGACGACCTATGCATTCAAATGGACGAATTATACGCAGCAAAACGACAGCTTAAGATTGACTACTTAAGTACATGCCTATCCATGATCAACTCCCTTAAACTCCTCCTTCATGGCCAAATCTTGGGATCACTCTTTTGAGGAACGTTGTTGTCGTTTTTGCACTCAGGAGGCCGATGTGTGGGAAGCTGGCCAGGAGGCACGTTGACCTGGCCGAGATCAACACCCGCCCAGGAATAGGGTAGGCATGGGAGGTTCTGACCCCTGACAAAGGCATTCCGCATACCGTCTGCCATGTAAAAGGTGGACAAGAACATCTGCAAGAGAAACATTGAGACGTTGCCAGAGTTGCGTGCGAGGTTGCCGAAGAACTGATCGACAAACCGAATCCCCAGGTGATGCAAGGCAAACTCGAGTCTTGGCCCAGGACACACGAAACGTTGCTGCATGTCCCATATCTCGACGTTAGGTTGGCTGAACCACTTGAGACCAAGACGCTCTATAGTCATCTCCACCAGCCTAGAGTCCCAGGTGAGAAAGATTACCTTGCGCAACTTGTTCTGCTCCTTCTCCTCGGCGGTCCTGTTGAGCTTGCAGAGGTACATGAAAACGTTGTTGAGTCTGTGTCCGAGTTTGGATTCTGGAACCAGCTCAGACTTGCCGAACGCAAACGAGTAGGGCGCCGGCTTGTGCTCCCTATCAAAGCAAGTTTCGCCCCAGTGTCCTCGAAATTCCTCCACGAGCCAGTGGTGTTGTTCCATCAAAGTCTGTAGCTTTTGCCCACGGTCCCCGGGGGCGATTCCCTTGCGGAGGATGTTTCTGGCGTCAATGTACGCCCATCCAGCCTCCGTGATTGGTTTGTAGCTGTGATTTTGCTGTCCCAGGTGGTTCAGAGCTATCTTCCAGCGACAGAGATCCCGAAAATCCAGCGCAACAATAACACACTCTTGTTCAGCGGGTATGAACGTCTGCGATTTTTCGTCAAATTGAGGCAGTACTCGAGCAGTCGAATCTGGAGTTTGTGCTTGGGGAGGCGATGCATGAAACGGATGGACGCCTCTGCACTTAAGAAATGTTTCAGAGTAAAGCCCCATTATCCAGTTGGGAACCGACTCGGCCCGTCCCGGGGGTGGTATAGCTGACATGATGTGTTGTCTGTGATAGGCGGTTAGAAGTTACTCCCGTCAATACAACTAAGAAGTGAGAAGAAGTATTATGCAGGGATAATGACAGGATACTCACATGTGGAACTTATTTCTGATCAGGTAGCTGAATGGGAATGAACTCCTAACTTTGGCAGTTTCCAAGCGACCGAAACGTGAGTGAAGCGGGCAATAACCACCGAGAAGCGATGCGGCGACACCAACGGAGGCAGATGTTTTGAAGATGATCAGGAGAGCAGCTTCCGGGAATAAGATGAGCTTTCGAGTTTCGCAGCGTCGCGATATTGAATTAAGATTAATCGTGTGTTGGGAGGAGGTGAGGCAAGCACGAGATGTGCTGGA
Source organism: Fusarium vanettenii 77-13-4 (assembly GCF_000151355.1). Lineage (NCBI taxonomy): Eukaryota > Fungi > Ascomycota > Sordariomycetes > Hypocreales > Nectriaceae > Fusarium > Fusarium vanettenii. Next base: position 1,912,627 of record NW_003315879.1, on the reverse strand, counting down.
GAAGCCTTTTCATAACAGCTGCCGACAAGGAATCATCGTTCCTAGTAGACAGGCAATCACAGAAGGGGTAGGGTAAGTCTGAGGGCGTTTGAATCGAGTACATCAGCATCAGCTAATGGCTTTACTTGTATTTTCAAAACTATTGTCTCCTATTCGGTTTGCTGCAGCGCCAAACGCCAGCGAACCGGGATGCAAACAAGGATTGAGGCCAAAGAGCCCATACAAACAAACCTGTTCGGTTAAGAAACATAGCACACAGCGTCACTAGTCTGTTTGCTATAGAGTGAAAATGCATGGAGCCGTCTCTTCCCGTTTGATACAATCAGGATGACTCAGAACGGTCGCCGTTTGGGTACAAAGCCGGGGGAACTGCCTTCTAGAATCACACCGTAAGGGAGGTTGCATAATGGTACCATGTCGATCTTGTCGCGCAGGCGTTGCTGTCCCGAATAGAGCACGGCATAGTGTTGATAGAAGAAAACATCGATTAGGAACCAACAATTACAACCACTTATCTCTATCAAGAGCAGTTGCACTAGATTACGATGTTTTCAGGTGTAGGGTATCTCTGTATCTCTCCAAGTAGGTCGTTATCCCCAGTTAAGTAACGAATATTTGTAACACCAACCACGACATGCCCATCTCCTCGGACAAGTCGTGATAGCGTCTCATCTCCTACAATTCCACTATCACAATGAGTTTGATTTTATAACTTGTCGTAGTTCATGCGGGCCGCACTTGCCTGAAATGGAAGCTAATTAATCAGCGCGGGGAAAGTGGGTGGCAAGTGGGAGAAACGATAAGATTGGATGTCTTCATAGTTGCGTACCTCGCTCGTCGCTCGTGACTGTTTGAAAACGCTGACAACCCAAATACGTATTGTTTTGGAGTTTGTGCCTGAGCGTTTTCTCTCCCAATTTATCCTTCTCTTTGGTCTTGAGGGGAATATGGCTCCGTGACAAGTAATCACCGAGCTTTGCCCACTCTAATCTCTAATTCTTCTCCCTTTGACGAGCAGAAAGAGGTACTCATGATGCTACCTCTCTGCAGCTTGGGCGCCAGCGCGTCAGCTCGATTCTCACGTGCTACCCCAACTTCCCTCGTGCGATGCCTGGGGGCGACAGCTCAAATACGCGTCCTCCCTCCCACCTCGAGGACCGTAGCCACTGCGGCAGCGTCGGCAGCATCACCGGAGAGGCTCCCTGAAACAACACCCTCTTCGACACCAAATCCAGAGCTCTTACAACCCCGGCGTCGCCGCATTAGCGAGGCAAGGCCCTTTTCCGACTTCCTTACAGACACCTTCCACCGGCAGCATGACTACCTCCGCATATCTGTCACGGAGAGATGTAATCTCCGATGCGTCTACTGCATGCCCGAGGAGGGCGTACCGCTCTCGCCAAACCGGGGGCTTCTGACCACGCCTGAGATCGTTCTCCTATCGTCCGTCTTTGTATCCCAGGGGGTCTCAAAGATCCGCCTGACGGGAGGAGAGCCGACGGTCCGGCGAGACATCTTACCTCTGATGCGCCAGATCGGAGAGCTGCGGCGGCACGGGCTCAAGGAAATCTGCATCACGACCAACGGCATCTCGCTGTATCGAAAGCTCGACAGCATGATTGAGAGCGGGCTGACGGGTGTCAACCTCAGCCTCGACACTCTCGACCCTTGGCAGTTTCAAATCATGACACGGAGGAAGGGCTTCGAAGCCGTGCAGAAAAGCATTGATCGTATCCTGGAGCTCAACAAGCTCGGTGCCGGTATCAAACTCAAGATCAACTGCGTCGTCATGAGAGGCGTCAATGACAGAGAGGTGCTCCCTTTTGTGGACTTGACTGAGGAGAAGGACATTGAAGTTCGCTTCATCGAGTACATGCCGTTTGACGGCAACAAATGGAGCAAGAACAAGATGTTTAGTTACTCAGAGATGCTAGATCTTATCAGGACAAAGTATCCAACCCTGCAAAAGGTCCAAGATCACAGGAACGACACGAGCAAGACATGGCACATACCCGGGTTCGCTGGCCGCATCGGCTTCATCACAAGCATGACGCACAACTTTTGCGGCACCTGCAACCGACTGCGCATCACGGGCGACGGTAACCTCAAGGTCTGCCTGTTTGGAAACGCCGAGGTGTCGCTGCGGGATATACTCCGCAAGTCCAACGGCGGCGAGCCCATCGACGAGCAGGCGTTTGAAGCCATGAAGCAGATCGAGATGGACCGCCGGAGGGACCTAGCGGCGTCGAACCAGACACCTCTCGGCCTGGCGCCCAACGAGATGGAGCTGCTAGAGGTCATTGGCGCTGCCGTCAAGAGGAAGAAGGCCAAGCACGCGGGAATCGGTGAGCTGGAGCACATGAAGAACAGGCCCATGATCTTGATAGGTGGGTAACGGCACTCTTTTACCCATCTCTTGCTCACTTGCCGATACTTTGATATGGATGTATGGGATCTATTCTGTTAGTATTTGCTCTGAGATTGTTCGCGGGGCAACTATCTTAGGGGCGTTGAGGGGGTTTCTTGTCATGAAGTTTACTGGGCCTGGATATCATACCCTCATGAAGACGGATATGCTGAATGAAATTGTTGTAGATGCCATGAAGCCTTCTCTATCTCGCACCATGCCGCCTCGGATCCAATCCCTGTTACGTGATGGCATATTCACCCCTAGGGGCTCATCGACAGTTCGCCAACGGCGACTCTTTTCTCAGACTCGCCATGTTCAAAAGGACGAGGACGATCCCCCAAGGCCGAAGCTGACCCACGTCTCCGACTCGGGAGCAGCACGGATGGTGTCGATATCAGACAAGACCGTGACATCACGCATCGCCAAAGCTGTCTGCACCGTCCGATTCTCAACCAAGACGGCCGTCTCGCTCATCAGGGACAACCAGATGCGCAAGGGGGATGTCCTCGGGGTGGCGCGTGTCGCGGGCATCATGGCCTCGAAGCGGACGCCCGATCTGATCCCTCTGTGCCACCCGATCGCCCTCTCCAAGGCCGTCGTTGATCTCGACGTCAGGGGTGACAACAGGATCGAGATCGCTGCTACGGTCACGTGCGAGGGGAAGACTGGTGTGGAGATGGAGGCCCTGACGGCGGCGTCTACGGCGGCCTTGACCGTTTATGATATGTGCAAGGCGGTCGACAAGGGCATGGTGATTGAGGGGCTGAGGGTTGTGCTCAAGGACGGCGGGAAGAGCGGGAGGTGGGAGATGGAGTGAGGGATTCAGACCAGCGACGTCAGTATGGAGTAGGGATAGTATCAACAACAATAACAACAACACTGCGATACTACAACAACCTGCCCTTGCAGAACCACCCTGTCTCGAATTAAACAGGCTGATGAGACTTGCAGGGTCCACGAGCTATTGTCTTCATCTGATAGTCCTTTCTGTAGTCTCAGATCCAGGCCCAGGTGGCTGAGGGACAGAGAGATGGGAAAACGTGAAGGCTGGAAGCAGGTCTGGGCCATATCCCACTTGAGACTACACTAACTAGCCAAACGACACCAGCGCATAGCTGGGACAATGGTCTTGTTCTCTCACGAGAAAAGAAAAGCAATGAGTGGGAGGTGGAGTCTAGTCGGTCATGTTAGATCCTATCGTTTTAGCCACAGCGCAGGAGACCCTCTTTTGATCACCTCTCATCTGCGTCTGGCCCTGTACAATCAGAGATTAGATGCAGCGGAAATCGCGAGATGAATCAAACGACGCCCGCGGAAGCTTCTGCAATACGACAAGAGGCGAGAAAAAGCAACCATGGGCAGCCGAGACATGTCAGGGTCCTGTCCGTCCTTGGGTCAACACCGCCGGGTCGGGTGCAGATGTGACCCACGGAGCCGCCCGGCCGCCCCCCGGACGTGACTCCCGATCGAAGGCGGGGGAGGAGTGAGCGTGAGGGCTCGGAGCCGTTCAAGTCCGAGAGGCGCTGACCGATGAGATCTGTCTGTGGACAACACAGAAGGGCAAAGGTGGTGGTGGTGACCTGTGGCACATGACCCGCGTGAGCCGCTGGAGATGAACACCTCCTGGGGAAACAGAAAAGGCGGTGGAGGATACATGCGACAATCCATGCAGGCAAGAAGTCCAGTTTTGCTCCATTTCGAATATGTAATTAATGACTTGCTGATATGTGGCTGCAAGTTCATCCTCTCGCCCTCCAAAGCCAAAGCTGCGATTGGGCAGATGCTGCATCGACATGACCCATCTTAACGCTTAATGCCTCAGGCATAAAGAGGCATTCTCCTGGGCGTTTCTCAAGCTTCCACTCAGAAGCCCTGTCAGGTCTGCAGAAGGGTGTGCATGTGTGTCACAACCAATAAGAGTCCGATGATAAGGAACCTGGGGAGCCGCAAAGCTGCATGGGTGTGTTGAAGGTGGACTTCCGATACAGGTAAAGTGCAGCCTCCACTTGGGAGTCTTGGCGGCTCTCTCCCATACCTAACTTGAAAACCAACATGAACATGGGCTTGGAACTCGCTGAGGAGGCTCGGGTTTGGATCCTGGTGCCTGTCGCCTCCCGGTCTGGAGTTCTCGACTGGAAATCTCGGGGCTTTCTCGCTGGGGTGCGAGCTGAGAAGAAGGCCAACATGGTGATGCCCCAGATGAGGGGCGACTAGCAAGTTCTGGATTCTGGATCCAGATGATCCTAGCCAGGTCGCGTGTCAGCCAGTCGTGATGCTGGTATTTGCTGTCGTTCGCACTGCGGATGCCAATCGTGTAAGCCAAGAGGCTCCAGAGACCTTGACCAAGGGACCTCATGATGGGGCAAGCGATTCTTTAGCTTTGGCCCCTGGGTCAGTTGTTGCGTCAAGTCGACCGGGAATACTTGCCCAATTGTAATTGCCAGCCTCATCCACCAGGCACGCGTCTCATTCATCTGAACACCTGCTTTGTGGCGCTTGATGGCTTGCACACGGTCGCGGCTGGAGTCGGCATCTTCAACGGTCACGGGTGGATTCGTCTGTAACCTCGAATTTGCCATCACCAGGCAGGCCAGGCTCCGGCTCGCTCGCTCGCTTCGCTTCCTGGCCTGGCAATCGTCTTGTCTGACGCACAGCATCCGATGTTGCCTTGGCCGATGCTGTACGACATCCGAGAGCTGGCTGGGACATGTGGTACGGGCATCCACCTCCGCATTGTCCGTGAATCTGACCTCTCACTTCTCACCTTGGGAATCCTCACCTGCTCACGACCTGGTGCTTGCAAGAACAGAACACTCCGGCGGCTCCTGACCTGAGCTCGAGGTGCGAGCTTACGTCGTCCCGTCCTATGGCGCGCAGCTTGGGTCATTTTGGCCTGGACCCTGAATTTCTGATGCTGTGATGCAAGATGCAAATGCCAGTCTCCATCGAACCATGTAACGCTCGACGATCCTATCATCTCGAACGCGTCGATCGGGTCTCTGGGCGCTGTCGATCAGACCGAGCCCTCCCATTGGGACCGCATCCCGCGCAGCTTCTCTGGCCTCTGAATGTCTGAGGCCAACCCACACAACGTTGGATCTGCTAAACAAAGAGTCGGTGACGGACTCGACGGACTAACGCGGCGGCTATTGGTCGATTGAGCTGTTAGAGGAAACGCCGCCGGTTCCACTCCCCACGGCAACAGAGGAGGCCCTCGGCGACGCCACGACTTTGGGTTCCCGGAGATGGAGAAAACGTGGCTGTGGCGAAGAAAGCAGGAAATAGCCGTCCCACAAAACCTCGGGAGCGCCTAGTTCAAGACGCTGGATCGGCTCCGCTAAGCAAGGACCACCAGCGGAGCGCCCTGCGGTAAGAGGAAGCCAGTTCAGGTCCAGTGGGCCGTCATGTTGGACTTTCAGTGTCTCCATCTCCCACTGCCCAGTGATACCATCCCGTAATAGTCTTCTTGTGGAGTGGCCAAGGGGCACAGGCCAAGTTGCAACGTCTAGGTGGCGGGTAAATTGAACCCTTCTCCAGACCCAAGAGCTTCTAATAATTCGAGAAGCTCGCCGTAGCAGGCAAAAGTGCCCGAGGGGCAGCGATGAAGCGCCGAGGGGCCGCGGCTCGTTGTTCTTCAGAAGTCGGAGCAGGTGCCCGACAGTGATTGCCAAGACGGGCAACAAGCCCGGCCGGGTGAAGGCTGCAGAGGACAGGTCGACGGCGGCAATCAAGATTCAAGCACTGGAATGAACGACGAGGGTTTGACGTTGACGGTGGCGCCTCGTGGAAACTTATTCCCGGAACCGAGCCGCAGAAGTTGTGATCCTTCTTTTCTTCTGCCTGGCTCCGTGTTATCACCATTCTAACGCACGTAGTACTTGTCAGATTCGGCGGATGCCGTCCCGTCTCAAGCACCTCCAACAAAAGAGTTTTGTCCCGAGCCAAGCCGCCAGCCAACAAGAAGTTCCGGATATCACAGAAAGTCGCCCGAAGAGTAAGACCCGTTCCGGCCGAGGGACTCGGACTAAGGCGGGCCTGGCATTGGGGCGGAGTGAGATGTGAGGCCTGCGAAATTGAGACCAGACCTGAGACTTGACTGGGAAGGTGAACGGTCACGAGACCAGGTCGCCACGACGGGTGCATCGGCGTGACAGGGATGATGGATGGGTTCGGACGTTCTGGGGTTCTGGAAGAAAGCGAAGACAGGGAATCTTTGCTGGGCCTAACAACAGATCCCGGGCCGGTCAGTGGGTTTCATGGAGCTTGTCTTTTGCTCACTCTTCTCTCTCCATGATGATAGCTCGCCGCCCCCGGCTAGATTACTCGCTCGGGATGTTGACTGTCCCTGGCCAAATGAAGCTCGTTGGCGATCCTCTGAATCCTGCCCATGTGGAGCAATCTTAAAGTGTGAGTGGGGATACACGAGTGGATATGGTGGGAGGGTTACCGGCGGGACAGGACAGTCCAACCAGAGGCGACCTGTAGACGATGAAAGCAACGAGAGAGTTGCAGTGAGCGGGTTGGGTTTGCTAGAGAACCAACTAGTCATGTTGAGTGAGGCCAAGCCCAGCGGATAGTGTGTGTGGAAGGTTAAAAAACGGTATTGAGGAGGGTCGGGATGACAGCCGGTGTTGTGCAGCACCACATGTTTGCAAGTGCGCTGTAATAAGTGCGCTGTCTCTTTGTTCACTGCCGCTCTCAATGGAACGAAGATAGGAGACGATCATGGTGGAAGTTGTTGGTGTTCTGGTCAGGAAGATCATGACGAAAGCGATGCCATACCCCCGACAGCATTCAGACCTAGATCGCGATGGGCAGGCACCACAACACGATCGGATCGGAGAAACGGGGGTTAACTCAGCTCAGGCATGAACTCATGCTCATGTCCTGTACTGTGCACAGGCAATCATGACATGGTAAGCGCGACTTTGTGCTGCGCGTATCCGTATGGTGTTGTCGTGTTGGACATGGCTGGGTTGTTCTGTCAAATCATTGTAGAGGAGGGGCACCGATATAGGACACTCTCCTCCGTCATTGACAGGGGTATCAACACATCCCGAAGACTTCCCTTACTTGACAGTGACGATGAAAATTTGAAGATTGAGATGAAGTGGGAAGGGTGCGTGGCATTGCAGTTGATACAACATCGGATAGGAAAGCAGGCGTCTACCTTATCCAGACTGACCTTGAGGTGATGAGTTACTGACGGCAGGACCCGTCAGGCTGCACTTGCCAAATCGCTCATCCATCCCACTATTGGTCCTCCCCTCTTTCCCTACAACGTAGTAGCTCGGTTACTCTATCCTCTATCGTGCATCTCGACAACTCGAGTTGAAAATCTCACACCTCTTGCAGCATCACTACCTTATGGAAACACTAGGCAGTGAAGGGGAGGCCGCAATTCTATCTGTCTCTTTCTATTTCTCACTCTCGGACAAGCCGGCCACTAACTCCTTCTTCGTTACTCTTGCCGTCACGAGTTTCTATGTGTCGCGAGACCGCGGTGCAGCGTCTCCGCTGCCGGCCTAGAACCAGAGTGCACGCAGCAAAACCATGAGCGAGAGACACAACGGACCAACGCTCGCTAGGGCGAGCCAGCTTCAAGCAAGCTGCCCAATCAATCAACATACATCATTCAGTGCCCAACCCTTGAACCCTGTATTGCGCTTTCGCTACCAAGCGGGACCACCGTCTGGGTTTAAAAGCGCGCTTGTCCAATTGCCGCCCTACGATAGTCAGCCCCGCGGGCCGCACAAGTCTTGGCCACATCTCGTTGCTTGGGGAGGAGAGGGGACTTGGGGGACTGGTAGACTGGTTTTCCCTCGTGCAGAGGGCTACAGATCAAATCACCCCTGACCGCTTGAAGCCTTCCACTCCCACACTCGCACCCAGCAGTGGGCATTCTGGTGGTCGGGCATGGCTTTTGCGCAACGCAGCACCGTTTGGGAGGTCAGAACCCAGGTCGTGCAGATGTGATTCCGAGGAGCCTGCCTGACTCGAGCGGACCGCGCTTCGCCGAGACCGCTCCGTCTTTGAGACCTAGGAGACGATCGAGGCATCCGACTTGCGTATGCGACGCAACACACATAGGTACGGACTTGACAACAACCGGCATCCAACACGATGCAGCATCGGCATCGGCATTTTTGCCATCGCCATCCATCCATCGTTGGTCGTGTCCAAAATTGACCATGTCCGCCCATCCATCCCTCCCCGCTGGACTTAGACTGGGTGGATTGCTTGCTTGCTTCGCCGGTCTAGGACCGCGCATCAACTCTCGGCATGTTCCTCGTCGTGTCCATCACAATTCGAGCTAAACCGACAGTGCCTGCTCGTTGTGACATCTCATTGCAACGTACGTAAACGCTGGCCAGACAGGGGAACATGTCCTCGATCGGCCATCCCATCGGATTGGATCTGTCTCCATCGGACCCGGTGGTTGTCCAACCAGGGCAATGGGATAGAAAACAACTCATCCACAGTTTTGTGCATTGGTACAATATCGAGCAGCGGTTCTGTTTATCTCTCAAGACCCTTATCCCCATCCGGATGCCTAGGGATTTGGCTCGGTGTGAGAAACCCTGAATTACATCAAGGCCGGAAATCTTGAGCGCCATCCATGTCGATTAGTTACGGGATTCTGCACCGCACCCATGACATGTCTTGGTTGAAAGCGACAACAAGAAAGACAAGGCCAATCTGACACCACAAGGGGGAGATAGGTCAGCAGGGGGGGGTCTCGAGCAGGTGCTGAGACAGTCCCGAGCGCGACAGGCAGAGGACGGATAGAGAGGCCAGGCCAGGTCAGGGCGGACCCCAGTCTCAAGCAAAATGGCCTCAGAGCCCAAGCCACCTCTACGACAGTGACCGACTTCCGTCCAAGCCCAAGCCTAAGCACGAGCGAGCGATGGGATGGGATGGGTCCCTCTCCACCGCCTCCATCCAAGAGGGCACATCCCGGTCTCGCGCTAAAAATTAGGATCCCCAGTCAGTTCTGCTGCGACTCTCCGGAATACTTGCAGACGGAGTCGAGGTACGTACCATCCACCCCCGGTCTCCATCCCCATCCCATCTCCATTCCCAGCTCCGGCGCATCCCTCCCCCCCATCCCTCCCACGCGACGGCGACGCCCGCGCCCAAGATCTGCTCCCTCCTTGGTTGGTTTGGTTTAAACTCTGGCTTGGCCCGCCCTTCATTCTTCCCTCACCCTCTGCTCGAGCCACAGTACACAGAGTACCTACGCAGTACATCTGCCATCCATCAAAGAAAGGCTCATCATATATCCCCTCTATCCGCCACTCGTCTCCCCACCCCTACCTGCTTACCGTACCGACCTCACCCGTTCCTCTGGACGACCTACAATAACAGAGCCTCCCCCCAAACAGCATCTTGTTTCCTTGTCTGTCTACTGCGACCAACCACACCATCGTCGATACAACATCTACCATCACAAGCCGACACTACACCTTACGTATTCGATCCTCGACATCAACCGCCATAATGGCCGCCGACCTCATCATGCCCACTATCCCGGGCGACCAGCAATCCCGTCATTTCTTCCCTCAGCAGCGCTCTCAGCACAACCAGTCGTATCAAATCTCAGTCGGCCCTCAGATTTCGCCCATCAACACGCACGAATCTACAAGCCCCGACTCCATTTCTTCAAACCCCGCCTCGCCGAGAGCTTATCAACAAGCGCGTCAAGTCCGCCCCATGTACATGCCTGCAGCTCTCCGTCCCAACCTGTTCCCTTCCAAGAAAGCTCAGAACAAGTCTATGGATGATGCCGCTTCCGCTTCGAGCACCGAGTCCGACACCACATTGCGACGCACCAACAGCAGCATCATGAACCTCCCTGGCATGTCTGTTTTCAACAACCGACTTTCCCGCGTCTCTACCGGCGACAGCACCCGAAGCAGCCTCGACGGCGACTTCGATCTCGAAATGTTCCCCGAGGTTACGGCTCTGCCCAGCCGGAAACACTGGAAGGTGAGTTCAACCACCCGCGACTTGTTACGCGGCATCCCTCGCACAGCATCCCCCTTGAGGCGCCACTGTCTCAAGTGAATTCAACGTTCCCGTCTTGTGCGACACAAGGCCTTTGTCTCACTTCCCCGGACGCCCATCACTTGCTTCAATTCCGATTTCGTGCCCGGACTGGGCTAACATGTGCCCTTCAGCCCGACTCTCAATCCTCCGTCTGCGACGATCCGACTTGCAAGCGCACCTTCAGCTACTTTACTCGCCGCCACCACTGCCGAAAGTGTGGCAACATCTTCTGCGACTTCCACTCAACCTTTGCTGCTCCTCTCGACCAGGACGCTCAGTTCAACCCTCGGGCCCCCCTTTCCCGTACCTGTCGTCACTGCTTCGAGGAGTTTAAGAACTGGTACAGCCGTAACAGCAGCCGAGCTTCCAGCGCCGCTTCTTCGGATGCCCCCAACCCCGTCAAGTCCACTCCCATTGCCGCTGGCGGACAGGGTGATGCCTCCGGGCTTCCCCGAGGACCTGAGGTTGCTGCCAGTGTACCTAGGGATTGGAACTGGAGCACCTTCTAAGAACTCGCAACCCCGACACACAATTACGGAACGGCTGGCCATCGAGGGATGGAGTGTCCTTGGCTGGACTGCGGTCTACAAAGCCTCCGATCATACTCGATCGCACCACGTTCACCCACTACCCTAACATTACCACCACCCCTGCCCCAAATGGCAGAATGAGATACCCGAAGCCCGTCAGCTTCACGAAGCCATGACAGAACGACGATAGATTGATAGAAATCAAACGACGAGCGACTCAGTTCCCAGTCAGAACCCGCCAATCACCCCATCCTACCGCCCGCCCTTTGGGTGGTCTCCCAATCACCCCACACACAACCACCCCTGAGTGCCTGGGGACGGCCCGTCGGCCGTTCTTTGAGCCTTGGTTCCTCTGGCGCGTCCCTGTTTCTGCTCCGTTGCCCTTTTTTTTAATTGTTATTATTCAAAGCGAGGCGTCTTGGAAAGCACGGTCACCCGACCTGCTCTTTTGCGGTTTTTGTTCCTGGAATTCTATTTCCGAGCCTTAGGCCATGCATGAGCCTCCTTGTTGGCGATTGGTCCTCTTGCGAGCAAGAGTGAATGCCTGACTTTGCATAGTCACATAGTTAATGATTTGTTTTTTTCTGGATGGCGTCAAAGGCAAGGGTCTGCACAAGCAGCAGTTATAGATGAGCGAGGATAGGATACCGATTTGCATGCATGCCACGCGTGGCACACACACTTTGGAGGGAATTGACGATGTTGATGAATCTAGATGGTCAATTGGCCTCTTTCGGCTGGACTTTGTCGTTACGACTAGTAGTTAATCATAACATTCCCTAAACTTGGTTCATTCCCAGCATGTGTTTTGTGACGTGAATGATAAGGAAAAGGGTAGTTCTGGGGATAACCGACATCCATGCCCTGAGGCAGCATCACCTTCTTGGTTAAACATTTACCCATTCTCAAGCACATTCCATAGAGTTTCAGACATATAGCAGAACCTAGTCTACATGAGCCGGGTGTAGTTGTTCAGGGCATGGCAATATGGAGCAAGTCTTTCCATGTGAGATTGGTCCAAGGATTGGAGATCTATATATAAGAGGAAACCGGTGGACATGTGATATAACGCCTTTCTCTCTTCTCTTCTCATCTCTCTTTTCACCATAAATCCTATAACGCTCATAAATAAACACACAAACATCCACGCTTTTTCCGTCTATACGCTAGGAAAACAGGCCAAGAGAGCACGTCGTGTCCATCCAAAAGGGCATTCCAAGCCCGTCATATTCTTTTACCGCGTTCCATCATGGCTTACTCGCTATCCTGTAGATAGCACCTTTAAGCCTTTCTTCGAGACTTGCCATTGGACTTCTTGGGAGTTGAAGCCCGCGAGGCCTCATCAGAAGAGCCGTTGACCATGCTCTCGCCATTGTAGATCTCCTTCTCGAGGCCCTTGGCAGCATCCCAGCCAGCCTTCTCGGCGAGGGCGACGTTGGCATTAACATCAGGGGCAGCACCCTTTCGAGAGATCTTGCCTGCAGCGTTGCTGCGCTTGACATAGCTGGCAATGAAAAAGCTGACGAAAAGATACGTCAGGGGGGCGAGGTACAACACATTGAGCCAGATGGCAAAGGTCTCGCCGGTCGTGGTGACGCAAGGCTGAGTGATATACCGAGTCTCGGTGGTCACGGTGCTGTGGGCACCGGCAGCTTGGGAGACGACGGGCTCACCGCCAGCAGCCTCAGCAGCTCCCCAGATAAATTGCCTAAGTGACTCAATGGCGCTAGCAGCAACAGTCTCGAGAGTCGAGTCGGATGAAGTAGCAGTAGCCGCATCGCCGTGTGTCTGCGTGCGAGTGATGGTGATGGGAACCGTGTAAGAGACGAAGGAGTGAGCCATGGCGTAAGAGGCGCCAACAAGGAACTGAGTAATTTGCATCGAGGTGAGAGTGCGCTTGATGGGGGTAGGAACCCGAATCGAGAAAGCAGTCAGAGTGTAGTAGAAGTACTGGAACCAAGTTAGTTTATGAGTTTGAGCATTGCGAGAGACAACGTACCATCAGAGAGTGAATGAACGAGTTAACCAGGACAAACATCCAGATGGGAGCAGACATGTAGCGCATGCCAGCCCACATGCACATCATAGCACCGGCGTGGTGGTAGGTCTGCAGAGTAGAGCTAAGCTTTCCCTTGGCAAGGATGATGAAGGTGTCAAGGACCTCGTAGAACTTGCTGAGGTAGAAGATCCAGCCATAGTAAGCCAAGCCCTCGTTCCAGAGACGGCCCGCCTCTGTGCCACTGGGAAGGCCATTGACAATGGGGGCATGCTCAGAAATAGTAACAAATGTGCTCGAGGTCTCGTTGTAGTAAACAGAGTTTCCGAGACCTTGAGAGCCGTGAAGGCGGCAGAAGCTGTCAGCGGTGCCGGCAAGACCCTGAGGACCGGTTGGGTTCAGAATGCTCCTCCTCATACCACCGAGCATACCCCAGAAAGTCCATGCCGAGTAGACGGCGAGAAAGATGTTGTGGAGGACGACAAAGACGCGGAAGGGACCGGTCTTGCTGATTGCCCAGGCCTTCTTGCCGTGAGACTTGTTGTAGATGTTGAGGCTCTTGACAGTGACAGCGTAGAGGGTAGCAATGGTCAAGGGGACCTTGGCGTCGAGAGCAGCTGTGTAGATGTGCCCAGGGATGTTGAATGGGCGCAGGATGGATGTGGCAACGTCGACAGGAGGGATTGGGGCCGGCGCATTTGTGGGAGGAAAGCTGAAGAGGCTGGAGTCGGGCGCCGAGCCGATCAGGTGAAGATACTCGGCCATGGTGACGGCTGATGTGGTTCTGGTGATTTTGGTAGGCGAGAGTAATAAATTCGGCCGTCTAGTCGTCAATTGATGTCGTTGGACTGCTTAACAGCTCCTAATAGGCAATGCCTTCAGGAGAGGTAGCCAAGCTGTTCAAGGCCTGTGGCTTTTCTAGGACGACTATGCGTCGTGACCAAGATGATGTCACACCCGTTGAGTCTCTGAAATGTTGAGACGTGTTGAGGATATGTTCCTTCAACGTCCTAATAGCCAACTCGTGGGGTAACGTTGTCGGCGGAACGTGAAGTGTAGGTGACGAGGATGAGGAAAAGAGAAGTAAAAGAGGTGGTTTGGTTATAACAAGACCCAAAGTAGAGAAGTCGCAAACAACGACAAAGGGTCCGTGACACTCGAGGCAAGAGAAGACGAGGGATGAGAACAAGTTCGACGAGGAAAGTCGAGGACAAGAAGACGAGGCCGATTTTCTTCTTTTAAAGATCAAAGAAAGAAGGCCTCTTTTTTGAAGAACCCCTGCTCAAGAGCCGGGGGGTGGGAATGGAAGGGTCTAGGAAAAGGAAAAAGGGACCTTGTTAGAGGCCCCGGGCAAAGAAAAAAGAACATGGGCAAAGCTCGCACCTGCCGGTGTCGCCTTGCACCCGCTGCTGGCCGCGCACAAGGCAAGCCAAGAGGTAGGAGGTACCCAGGGTGCTCCGGCGGTGCTTGCCTGGCTCCATTGGGCCTATCAAAGCCGTGGTTTTTAGAGGGGATAAAACGCCTGCCTGTCAACTTGTCTGAGCTGTACGGATACGGACGTAGGAACGAGTGAGTGAGTGACGGAAGGCGTGGGGTAAAAAGATCTGGATCAGCTGGGATAAATTGTCTCATGCCTGGTTTTGTAGTGTAGTCGTCATGATGGCAAACAGGTTGGGGAGTCTTTATCTATTCCTCGTTTTCAAGTTGATAAGACGCTTGTAAACACTATGCTGTGCCACATTTACCAGTACGAAACTCCTTTTCACTCTCTGTTATGTTTCTCGACAATATCATAACATTCATGGAATATCTACGACGTGCCTGATATTGGTGCGTGGCACAAGACGGAGCTCCGTGGTGGTGATGATTGTGGGTGTGTGGGGTTCGCAGGCAAGGCAAGGGGACCCTGGAGGGCTACCATTGAACCGCGGCTCGCACTCAGCTTCAGCTCTGAAGGACGTCAACTGATTTTCCAGAAGGTCGATTAATTGGTTCTTGATCTGATGTCTACTGATTGATATTGGGGGTTCTCTTTCTTCTGTCCACTCCGACACCGGTGTCTTTTACTTGCCTCTCTGTATACCCTCACCAAAATATGTACCTGCTCCGCACCGTCCTGGTCCCGCCCCGAAAGGTGCTGGATATCGACCGGGACCTCGCGGGCACCGCACACGGGGATGCGCCCCAAATCTGTGAACAAGGTGTGCGTCTGTCCGTCCGGCGGCCAAACAGAGGCGCGCACACACACAGCATGGCATCTCGCAGCCATTTTTTGTTGGGGAGGCGCTAATGCAATGTCCGTTGTGGACCTCGACTAGAAAGAAACTTGTCTCGTTTCTCGGTAGTCGTGTGAATCCGGTAGACACAGAAAAAAGTGTTGTCGACGACAACTGAGACTATCACAATAGAAACACAAAGAACAAGAATGCAATGTTCCACGCGCATGTGCTGATTGTGTATGTGCCGTAATCGCAGCGCTCAGACCAGACGTCAGCCGCATCACGCTCTGATTGATAATGGCGAGCTTCGTGGTGCAACTTTACTTACTCTGGTTCTTCGTAGCTGTGAGTGTGAGTGTGCGTGATCTGTAGTTTGTTCCAACGTCAATGCAATCCCTGCCTCACCTCCATCATTACCTAGCTAGAATCACATGCGTCTCGCAAGGCGGCCCTGTCCCCTTTTTTTTTTTACCCAGATCTCACGTTCCTCGCTTCTCTTAGACAATGGAGGGATGCTTCTGTAACGTTCTGCGCTCGCAAAAAAGGTCAGGACTTTTTCTCTGTCTCTCCGCCGAGCCGCGGCTCTCACCGGCCCCTCCCCTCCCCTCCCAAAGATCCTCAACAAATCTACAATTCCTTGCCCATTGCCTCTCGGCCGCGCATCTTCTCCTCTTCCCGGCGCCTCCTCCGCCTCCCAAGATCCAGTCCCGGGCCTGCACCCTGCCCCAGCCAGTTTCGCACCTAGTGGATCTGATCCATCCGATGGGACGTCTTTATCCAACACGTACCAAGTTACCCGCACAAGGCACAGCAAAGCCCACGCGACCTGGGCCTGAACAAGGTGTGGTGTTTGACAACCAGAGGTCTACAGTACCTTGCCTTACCGGCATCCCGCCCATCCACCACCCACCTCCCGTCGTCCCTCGGCACGGTAGCTTCCTTCCTAAACGGGAAAGCCCTCACTCAATTCAGCTTCTGGCACGAATTGCCCACTCAGGACCAAAAATCCTCATTTTCGAGCCCAACTTTCTTACTCGTGTAGCCGCCTTTTACCATTTTGGCATCACTCACAGAAAAACAGGTCATATTCAGTGCATCTTACCTTCCTTCCACCTTGTCTTCACCTCCACATGCCGCCGCTCGGCCGAGAGTGGAGACCTGAACCACCGTCGGACTTCGAAACGGCTTCTACTCTTACACTCCGATTCCGTTTCGGCCGCTCCCTACATCATCCGTACACATGCTTCAGTCAAGGATTCTGTCAAGCAATGGCATGCAATGGCTTCAATCTCATCAAAATAATGGGTGATGTCTCCAATATGTCGTTTCATAATGTGCGTGTTAAATTCATGTCTGTATCTGATAATCGGCCAAATAGCCGCCGTTGCGAATACCGAATGCCCACTTCTCGCGTGTAATCCAAATCATGCCCTAGCAATCTCTCGCGCAGTGTACATCTAATCACTCAAGTATTAAGTTAAAACTTCCCAACAACTCGGGTCCAGTTTAGAACCACTCTCCGCCGAGCCAGCGGTTGAAGAAGTCAGAAGACGCCTCAGGCTGGTCCATGGGGACCATGTGGCCGGCGCCGTAGATCTGCATAAAGGTAAAGTTGCCGCTCGTCTTGATCTTGCCGTACTCCTTGCCCTCGACCTTAAGGTTCTTGATGTCGGCGTTCTTGAAGTCCTTGTGACCGGGCCACTCGAGCTTGTTGGTCCAGGCCTGGTTGCCCAGCCAGTTGCAGATGAAGTCGGCATCACCAGCGTAGATCAGAACGGGGATCTTCTCAAGCAGGTTGGGGACGACCTGGTGGTAAGGCTGCATCCAGTCACCAGCAAAGAGGAAGTTTCGGTTGATGTCCATGTTGCAGCTGTCGTAGCTGCTGACCTCGGCACCGAGAGCATCCTGAACGTCCTGGCGGTTGAGGTACTCGGCGATGTAGCCCAGACCAGAGTAGCACAGGTTGGAGCTATCCTCACAGTTGCCTCGGATATCATAGACGTTGCGGCCAGTTCGCTGGTAGGGACCCATCATGGCGTTGTTGCAGTAGATGCTGGCAGGCACGCAAGACCAGGCGCTGCCGGACTCGTAGCAGCCCTTGATCAGAGACTGGCAGCGAGGGAG
Organism: Fusarium vanettenii 77-13-4; assembly: GCF_000151355.1. Classification (NCBI taxonomy): domain Eukaryota; kingdom Fungi; phylum Ascomycota; class Sordariomycetes; order Hypocreales; family Nectriaceae; genus Fusarium; species Fusarium vanettenii. The sequence goes on along the minus strand of NW_003315879.1, from coordinate 1,895,299 downwards.
AGCGTTGTCCATGGACTGGCACTCGCTCTCGCTGAGGACAGAGGGGTAGCCACCCTCGCCACAGGCCATGGGGCGGTAGTATTCGTACTGGGTGTAGCCATCGGTGAGACCGTTGCCAATCAGAACACTCTTCAGGTTGATGTTGCGGTCCTCGTGGGAGAGAATCTCGTTGGCAAAGACAGGGATGTAGTGACCGGCATAAGACTCTCCAGCAATGTGGAAGTCCTGCTTAGCATACTCAGGGAACTGGTGGAAGAAAAGGGTAAGAAGGGCATAAATGTCCTTGCCGGCGGCAACAGTGTTGCTCACGGAGCCGCCACTGTACGAGTAACCGACGTTGACGGGCTGGTCAAGGAAGATGACGGAAGCGTTGTTGTTCCAAGACCAAGGGTTGTTGACAATCTCAATCTTCTTGTTGATGGAGGCAGGGCCGAGCTCGAGGAAGAGACCGGTCAGCGATGAGCAGCCGGGGCCGCCGTTGAGCCAGAGGACGACAGGGTCGTTTTCGGGGTCATTGCGCGACTCGAAGAACCCTTGGAAAAGTTAGCGCGAGATTCACGTGTGATTGGGCTATTTGAAAGCTTACAGTAGAAGAGGTGCTTGTCCTGCTCCTCGTCATCGAGGTAACCACTGTACTGCTTGACCTTGTCAACACCGAGCTTGGAAGGGTCGACCTTCTTGGCACGGAGGTTGTAGTTGTCGAGTCTTCCGCCAACCTTGCGGTGCTTCTCGTTGTTCTTGTCAACCCAGATGGACTGGACATCGGCGCCCTTGACGACGTGATCCCAGTGGTTGTCGGGGCGGCGGTTGGCCTTCTTGGGCTTGGTGCCGATAACCTGCTTCTTGAAGGCCTCGACAGCGTCGGGAGCGAGCATAGAGACCTCCTCCCAGACGGCCTTGGCCTCGGCAGTGATCTCCTCACCAAAGTTCAACCATGAGCTCAGATCGAGATCAATGGCGGGCTTCTTCAGGTCGCCGAGGACCTTCTGGTCGAAGGCGACGGCCGACGACGCAGCGCCCAGGACGAGGGCGGAGGTGGACAAACGCATGGTTTGTTTTGGGGGATGGACTCAGTGACACGAGACCCTGTTTGATGATGACGATGACCGGCGGAGGGAGTTATGGTGATGAGATAGATGATGGAGATGTTGAAAGATGAAAGAGGTTGGAAGAGCGAGCGAGAGGAACGAGCATAATAACATGGGCAAGCTCCGACAGTCTGAGACACCAGAGCAACCTGCAGGTGACCCAATCACCCCGCGCAGCGGCTATGCTTCCCTAGCGGCAGGGGCCATTCCAGGCAGGACTGTTACCCGAGTGGGGAAAGCGGACAACTCAGGACCCACTCTGCTGATAACGTGACTCGAGTGCGCTATCTGAGGCTGGTGCTGTGACCTTGATGAATCGTCGATTGCGCGCACACCTCTACGGGCCTTGTTCTCCGGGCCTGGAAGCTATTAGTCGACTTGTTCGTCTCTGTAGATGAGAGCATCGTTCTGTCTATCCAGTCCTCCAAGTCATTGTCTCACAGCATCTCGGCGGTTGCGGCTTGTCAAGTCAGACATCCAGCCGGTACCGGTTACATGACGTAAGTGCTGATACGCAGCCTCAGGCACGCTGATAATGCACGCACTAAGCACGCGGCGCGGGCCAAGGGGCGACTAGGATCTCGGAGTTCGCCTTGGCTGGGTGAGATATTGAGTTCGTCACTGACTCTGTATGGGAATCAGTTTCAAACAGGGTTTTCTCAGTATTAAATTGTACCGAATTGTGTTTGCATGTTGTTAGACACGGCAAGGGACTCTGGTTCTAGTCCTGGGCGCGTTGGCTGCTCCAGCACGGTTAGACGCCTCTCGCTAAGAGCAACAGCTTGACTTGTCGCGTCGAGGTTGATAAGTCGCGATTAGACTCGGATCATGCGGATTGGATGCCGAATGGCTGAACAAGGCTGCGAAGCCACGGTGTACCGCTGACAAGCTACCCCAACTACAGCACAGTAGAGGCGCATGTCGATGCGACACGTCAACTCTTGGTTGGCCTTCGTAATGACCATGGGTTCGGTTTCACTTTGCCTCATTGGGAGAGCTACACTTGTTGCATGTGCATTGCGACAGCTAGGCTGCCTGCAACACTCCCATGGTTTCATCCGACACCCCATGCTTCCCATGGCTTTGAATCCATGAATCGCATACGAATCTCGGAAGAGGATTCTATACCTTGCGTAGCCTATGTTGCCAGGCTAAGGCGGTATGCATCTCAGGTAGGTAGCCACTGGTGTTAGTAACCTTCAATTCTTCACCGTTGGCAAGCCCAAACTGACAGGCAAGAACTCTGGGACACGATATTGTCAAGGCATTTCTGTTGGGTTGCTCTTCAACTGCTCCCAGGTCATCGAACCTTTTAATCAAAAGAACGGTTCTCAAGTTACATACCTAACTTCTGTCCGTAGGTTGTTGTCGAGAATGGGGCAGACTTGCGGTATGGAGAATATGCAGACCGGGGTACACCGACAAGTATCCAATCTCACATGCAAACAGCCAGTCAAGTACAATTCGATCTACTATTCCAGTCCTAGCTGAAGGAACATGAACTACATTACTCCAAGGTTAACCAGCATAGCATCCTCAAGATGTATATGTTTGAATTCTTCCGAAGCCAAACCTATAACATGCACGTCCTCAGTTTACTTCTCGCCAGGCATACACGACAAAAGCGAAAAGCTAAAAGTCAAGAATCCTGAACACATCTCAATATTCTGAGCAACAGTAAAAAAAAAGTCACCGAATTCTATGTTGACTCATAACGACCAAATTGTATATTGCTGATGTGACTCAGTATGACAAGAAAAGCCCAGGCTTTCACCTGATGCGGGGCGTGACGCAGCAAGAAATCCTGTCTGTGCTGTGCCTTGATGGCGGGGTCAAGCAGAGCAGAAAAAAAGTCAGTTCAAACCCATTTATAAAACTTGCAACTCGTCCAACGTCCCCAAGCCATTTTATGCAGCGTCCGGCATCCTGTCTTTTACACTATCGCATATTCCTTTCCATCTAAATACTACACATACGATCGCCCACCATGTCTCGCCAGATCAACCAGCCCTCGAACCAGATCAAGCTCACCAACGTCTCGCTCGTGCGACTCAAGAAGGGCAAGAAGCGCTTCGAGCTCGCCTGCTACAAGAACAAGGTCCTCGAGTGGCGCTCCGGCATCGAGACGGACCTCGACAATGTCCTGCAGATTCCAAACGTCTTCCTCAACGTCTCCAAGGGTCAGACGGCGCCCCGCGAGGATCTCGACAAGGCTTTTGGCAAGGGCAAGGCCACCGACGACATCATCCTCGAGATTCTGAAAAAGGGAGAGATGCAGGTCGGCGAGAAGGAGAGAGCCGCTCAGCTGGAGCGTGTCCACAATGAGGTCATTAGCATCGTCGCTAGCAAGCTGGTCGACCCTCGGACGAAGCGCGTCTACACATCGGGCATGATCGAGAAAGCCCTCGACATGCTGAGTTCCCAGGCGCATACCTCGACCCCCGACAAGAGCGCCACCGGCACGCCTGCGACGGGTGACGACGGTGAGGCTAAGCCCAGGCCCAAGGAGCACCACTGGACTGGTGTCAGTACAACAAAGAGCGCAAAGAGTCAGGCCCTGGATGCCATGAAAGCCCTCATTTCTCATCAGCCCATTCCCGTGGCCAGAGCACGCATGAGACTACGAATTGCATGCACAACCAGCGTCCTCAAGCAAGCCGTCAAGGGGCCCAAGGGAGGCAACAAGGACGAAGACGGCGAGCAAAAGGCTGTCGGTACAGTCAAGGACAAGATCCTAAGCTACGTCGAGCAAGTAGAGAGCCAGGATGTTATGGGCTCCGAATGGGAAGTAGTAGGCTTCGTCGAGCCAGGAGCCTTCAAAGCCCTGTCCGACTTTATCGGAAATGAGACAAAGGGACAAGGAAGGGTAGAGGTTTTGGATATGGCCGTCACACACGAGGATTAAATAGAGGTTGAAAGAAGAAACCAGTGATACCCTTTTGCTCCTGCAATATGTACCCCTTCCCTGGCAAGACGCCTTTTTTTTTTCGTCGTCGTGGACTTCGTTTGACCATAAATATCACAATGTGCCAGAAAGCAACCCTTCCACGTCTTTCCTTGAGAACATTTTTACTTGAATGCTTTTGATTCGTGACTCTGACCTAGAGTACAGCCCTAGCTGCGCATGCCGGAAAGCAATCCCCTCAAAATGCTCAGAAAGATGGAGAAACCAGCCGTCACGCCTGTCCACCCGTAACCAACACCGATAATATCTTTAACCACCCTTCTTCTTGGAGACACCGACGGTCCGGCCACGGCGACCAGTGGTCTTGGTGTGCTGACCACGGACACGGAGACCCCAGTAGTGTCGGAGACCGCGGTGGGCGCGGATCTTCTTGAGGCGCTCGAGATCCTCACGGAGCTTGGAGTCGACACCGTTGGCAAGAATGTGGGAGTCCTTGCCATCGACGATATCGCGCTGTCGGTTGAGGAACCACGTGGGGATCTTGTACTGGGTGGGGTTCTGGATGATGGTGACGATTCGCTCGAGCTCCTCAGAGGTGAGCTCACCAGCACTGTGAGGCATTGTCAGTCTGCTTATTCTCCTTTCGCTTGCGTGTGTGTGGATGGTCGTACCGCTTGTTCAGATCGACATCGGCCTTCTTGCAGACCAAGTTGGAGTATCGGCGGCCGACACCCTTGATCTTGGTCAAGGCGTACATAACCTTCTGCTTTCCGTCGACATTGGTGTTGAGAAGACGGAGAATCTACCCATTGTTAGCATCCTGTCAAATGCTTCCCGTCGTGATCGATTTCGATGCAAAATGAGCGTCCGGCCATGGCGCCAGCGCAGGCGCGCGCAGCGACGTTGTCGATTTCGAAGATGCAGTGCTGGAGAGGTAGAGGGATGACTTACGAACTGGAAGTTCGACTTCTCTCCCGAGACGAGCGACATGATGGGCAACTCTGTCGGTCGTTGCCGTTGCTCGTTGAATTCGATGATCGGGTGTGGAAAGATAGAAGAGTAGGAAGCCCTCGCTTATGGGGGTCGAGAAATTCACACTTGTGGGGACCGTGCTAGGGCAAGAGCGCACAACTTGCTGTTGTTGTGTGCACGTGAAAGATCACGCGTCCACACAGTGATCTCCATTTTTCTTGATGCACTGTATTTCTGCCTTAGACGAGAGGCTCACAACGGTTTTAGTAGTCACGTGATTATTTGCCTGAGCGAGCCAACCACCCAGCACATTTACAATCCTCGAGCGACACGCAAAGATATGACCGTCGTGGTTCCATTCTACATGCTCATCATTATCGAAACCGCACAAGGCATTGAAAACATCAGCTTTTCATGCTGTCGACATTGAAATCGCAACCCGTCTCAGCACAAGACTGTGGGTCTTTACACAGTGCTACACTGCTTAACCCCCTGTCAAACCTCGCTTCAAATTTTCAACTGGGTCATCTCTGGCATGACCTCCTTTACACTTTGGCAAACAAGTTCGCCATGATGTGCGCACCGAGACTCGCTCGGCAAGCTCTACGGCTCTCAATTTAGAGCCCCTTATTCGAGACTTGCGTATCTCTCAACGGTAGGTTTGCTACAATTGCTTGCTACAAGCCAACTGTTCAGCCGTCTTTTGCCATTGCTCGATCAGCCCAGTCACAACGACTGATCTTGAGCCGGATGCCCACACTTGTGTAGGTATGAGACAAGAACAATCCAGCAACGTTTTTTGAGTACGGGGTCTTTAGTGTTTTCACCAAATGGAGCCTCCCGTAATTTATCTGTTGTTACATCTCAACCATAATCCTGTGGATTGTCCTATTGAGCGCTATGTTCGCTAGACCCTCATAATTACCAGACTTGTGAAAGTCATATCGTCCATGAAAAGGGGCCATGTTCTCTTCTAATTCCTCCTCAACGCCAATTGTGAGAAATGCCAGTTCGTGAATGTCCATCGTAAGATCGTATAGTCGTCAATACCAGTTTCGTCCATCAGTGTTCGATTAGCTCGTTACATGTCCTCAAAAGGATCGTACCCCTATCATGTCAGCTCAGGTTCGACCTGCTCTGCGTACATGATCTCACCTTGTCTTGCTTGAGTTGGCTCGCCAAAAGTTCCGCAAGACTAGCTCTGTCCGTCTCCTGGGCGAGGTTGGTCGTCTTTGACTGAAGATGGACCACGGCCACCTCATTGAGACCTCGGAGAGTCAACAGTTCATCCAACCCAAGAACGTCGGTAATTCTGGTATGTCGGTAGGACAGGGGGAAGTAGGTCTTCATCAGGTTGGAACGTTTGCTGAGATGTGCCAATGTCGATTTGGAAATATTGATGGTCAAACTGTCAAGTTTATCGCATTCGACCAGCTTCTTGAAGCTTGTCGCAGACCTTGGCCCGCACCAGTGAACTTTGATATCTCGGACGTTCTTGACAAGCATGGGGTTGTGGGTGAGGTGGTGTTCGAGCTCGCAGCAGCAGCGGAAACGGACCGACTTCTTGCGAAGGAAGATACGGAAGAACTCGTTGCTTAGAGCAGGGCCGAGAAGAGATGGTAGCGCTTTCATCTGCGTACTCTGGAAGGAACTGTTTTCTCGCTCGAGCCTCGGGCAATTGCAGGACACTCGTTTGGTGGCCGGTCTGATTCCCTTAGACTTGAAGACTGTGTCGACCATCAAGTCGATGATAGCTTCTCGAATCTCGGGCGGCAGCTTCATAAAGGGGAATCCGTCGATTGGTGGTGGTCGGTCTGGAAGTCAACCATGGTCAGCGAGTTGCGCGAACTGCTGGTCAGCAAGCACCTACCGGCGATCTCAAGAATCTCGGTGCACATTTCAATAATGTCGAGGCATGTTTTCAGCTCTTCAGGTTCCTTCTTGATCATGTTGGCGCATTTAGAAATGGTGGTGGCCACCGATTCTCGCCGTTTAGGGCTCAGACGGACCATGCTCCCAAGCTCCCTCGCGTCGATGATGCCCTCATGATACCTATCCAAGCCGTGCAGAAGTGTCTGAATATTCTTGGACAAGCCGTACCGCGTGTGCGCGGACTTGGACTTGAGAGCGTACCAAGACTTGCTCGACATTGCGACGATAGAGATGACGATGCTGCGCGACGTTGTTGGGGCGGAGGAGAGGAGAGGGCGCGCGCTGGTGCATGTTGAAGGTGAGGATGCCAAAGGTGGAAGCGGCGGCGTTGAAATCAAGATCGCCTACTGCCTATTCCTGAGGCAGTCAATCAAGGCCGATTGTAAGAAGCATCTGGCTGAATCACGGCACGGCTGTGATGTAAACGGAAGTGACGTTCGAGAGCCGCATTCTCTGGTCACAGAGGGGCTGCCGAATTCTGCGCAGGTGCAGTCGAAAGAGGGGAGAGCATCAAAGCTTCATTTTTTGGGGGAATTTCGGCCATTCATGGCTTCAAAAATGCATTTTGGGCCACGGCTTGGGCATTTTTCGTTTGAACGAGTAGGGCCAACACACCGTGCAGTGTAAAGTGCACTTCTTTGTTGATTGGGTTCTGGGTCCAGCTGAGCCTCACGGCAGACACGACAGGTTCAGCGACCAATGAATGAATGCATATCTGATCAGACTGAGTGCACAGCTACAGGTGCAGATCCAAGGCTATGCTGCATCGTTCCCTAGTTAAGGATCCAGTATGAGCCGCTCACTTGTAGATTTCACTTGAGACTTCACATGAGCTTGGAAACAATGTGTTAAAGATTGTAAAAGCCTTTGTCAAGGTCTATTCAATTTGAACGCCCTCATATCTGGTCTATGTTTTTTGCCCAAACCATGACCGAAATGCTTATGCAGAGAAAACCTCCCAATGCCAATCGCTAAATCCAAAAATGCAATTCGTACCACTCTCTTGTGGTGTTTCTGTGTCAATCATGCGGCTCGGTGGATGAGACACCGAAGCCGGGGATAAGGGATTATTTCATCGTCCCAGCGATGAAAGACAGCCAATGCGCACTGCTTTTGTTTGGCTGCCTTTATTTTGTAATTCATTGCCAAGGCATAACTTGGGAAGAAGGAAGTGATGTTGAAAAGGAGTACCCGCTAAAGGCGAGACTGTCCCCGTGATCGTCAGTTGCTGTCCCTGTTTGGGACGGACGCTGATCTGGAGATGGAGTGTGTCACCCAATCGGTGAAAACCGTGAGGTGACATGGGGGTCAGTCCCAGTTGGGATCAAAGAAGATGAGCGAATTGAGGGGCCCAATGTCGAAGATCAGCCCCAGTTGAATCACCGAAGTGAGCGGTGTGCGTGTGCCTTGCTGCGTAGCGTAGCGTTGATGTCGTTGTGGGTGGCGGTCGTTGGAACGTGGTTCTAGAACTCTGGCAGTTCGCCCTATCGAGATCCGGCGTGCCCGGTTGCATTGCCCGCCCATCCATCAAAGCCGACCATGCCGGTTCAGGGAATCAGTTAATCCGACTTGATGGAAGAGGACGAAGATGATGAGGAACGGCCATCGCTGTCGCTGTCGCGGTCAAGAGCAAAGTCGACGACGCTAGGAGCGCGGGTGCAGCAGGGGCTGATGCCGATAAAGTCATCATCCTCAATCTGCTCGGGTCGGGAGGCGCCAAAATTCCATTGGAAGTGAGAGAGCATCTCCTGGTGCTCGAGGTTCTGGGCCGTCAAGGGCTTCTCGCTGGGGTGGACGATCTTCTTCTTGCCCTTGTTCTTTGGCTTGCGGGCCTTGATCTCCCGGTTGTTGGACCCCCACGTCCAGCCACGAGACAGCTTCTCTGTAAAGGAAGACTTTGATGAGGACGACTTGTCGCTGGTCTGGCTGGATTTTGTGATGGTGGCAGTGATCTTTCCAGGAGTAGTAGCATCGAGTTGAGAGCCGGAAGCGTCGGAACGCAGAGCACGGCGGAAGTGTTCTCGGATGGCCATTGTGGATGTGATGTTGATGTGAGTGTTGTAAGTGGAATAGGTAGGCGAGAGTGGATGAGAGAGTGAGTGAGTGCGCGTTGTTGTTCTTCTTGTTGTTGAAAGGGAATAGGCGTGTAAGTGTGTGGGGTGAATTGATTTGGTGATTCAGTGTGGTAAGCAAGGAATTGACAAGCTTCTCAGCATGCAATGCAAACCAGCAGATGGAATGGGCGTTATCGAAATGCAAACGACGAGACAACGAGTGCAGCAGCCCGGACTTTTAAAGGGAATCCCAAGAGATAGAGAAAACCCCTCAACACGGGCGTTTCGGCGAGAACCAGGGCATCCAAGTGGCCCCCCCGGCCGCGGCCTGGAAGCCTGGGCTGTGGAGGTGGACCCTGGGTTTCCCTAGGATCCTGGCTTCCACGGTGCGTGGATGGAGGGATCGCGGGTACAAGAGGTACATCTGTCGGCCCCCGTTTCGCTGGGTCCGTGGGACTCGTGCTCCGTGGGACAGCCGCAGAAATCCTGAAGCCTGAGAGGCGCGGGACGAGGATTTTCAGTGGAGACGCAGACGGTGGCAGAGTGTGAGGCGGAGGATGGCGGAGGTTTCGGCGGCGCATTACGGGGCTTGCCCGCGCAATGAGGTCAGCGCCGGCCAAAGCCAGCCAGAGCGACTATGGAGAAACCCTGCTGGTTGGGACCGGGGGAGTTGCAGCTGGTACACGTCGGTACCTTGTGTCTCTCGCTCTTTTGTTCGCTATCGATGCGAGCCTGCAACCCCTTGGCCGGCTTTCTAGCAGCCAGGAGAAGCCTTGTCGCCACGCCACCCATCAGCCTCAAAGGGGCAGGCAGGATCAAGGAGGCGATGATGGTTTTTTTTAGCCGGTTGTTTTGGTACGTACTGCACAGATAGGGATTTCTGTAGTTTCAATTTTTCTTTTCCGACAGGGGGTGCTGTATGGATGCCGACCCTGTCGCGGGATTCGTCTTGGAATAGGCATCCAGATTTGGCTTCCTTCCTGTCATCCATCCTTCACTTACCCGAACATGTCCGTAGGCGTTTCCAGAAGGCATGCATGCACGACCAAAGCATGGCGCGCGCACCTCTGAAATGAAGGTTCCGCCTCGTGTATCAGTCGTTGACACGTCCCTGGGACGGTTGAGAAGCTGGTAGAATAACTCTGCCGCCTCTGGACGCTCACAGCTAGCACAGTTGATGGTGTAACAATGGCCGTCTCTTGACATCCATTGATGACACCTTTTGCAATTCCCCAGGAACAGGAACGGGGTCAGCGACAGAGTCGAGAGTCCTCCTTGGTCCCGCAGATAACAGTATCCACATGATGCCTCCCCCCTCTTCTTGATGGCCTCCATCTCATCCACTTTGTCTGTTGGGGATTTCTTGGGGTTTAGCAAGACGAACGATGGGGTGCTTGCACCGTAAAGAACGCGCTACTGTAGACTGACTGACTATTGGCAGCGTCATCGTGAAAAAGGTAACGCCGAGCTGGTTCCGTTGGTCTCCCGGTTGCCACCCCCAAAGGGAGAAAAAACGGAAGAAAAAATCGGATGCCTTCAAGGGTGTGGTAGGGAAAAGTTGGCCATTCCGATTGACTGTTGCATCCAATTCATCCATTGAAACGCCCGGGGAGTCACCTTGCGTGGTTGTGACAATCAAAGTCAGCCCTGGAGCCCGTGTAAATCTTTTGACGGGGGGACGGGTATTCGATCTCCATCCAAAATGCCCGGCACAGCCGACGTCTGAGCCTGTTTTAGCGGTCTTCAGTCAGCCGCATTCTCAACAACCGCCCAATCTTGAGCTGTTGCTGCTTGCTCATCAGCTTCGGGGCGGAATTTTTCAACGTCGGATCCCTTCTAGCTCATCCTCTAGAAGGTTCAACGTCTTTGTTTTCCGGCTCCCTCTTTGTCCTTTTCCTTCCGTCTCTAGCAACCACCATCTCTGGGCGTTCGGCAGACACCGGCCCGGTGCTTCTCAAGGTTTTTCCCAATCCTGTTGTTTCCCCCGCCGTTGGTTCCCGTTCTCGTTATTTTGCCACCCGCACTCGGCGTCCTTGGCAGCACCATCTTTTGTTATTGCTCTGTACGTACTCGGCCACTCCTTGAGAGAGAGGCCACGCCGCGGAAACTGACAACCGGATGAAAACTGGCTGGACACGTGGAAAGCAATTTCAATCTTGCAGGTTGGCTTGATGCAACACATCGCTTAGTGCGCCAGGACCCGACTCAATGCATCTGCGTCTACGTCTAGTGGGACTCGGTCGGCAAATGCATCTTGGGGGAACCCGTCAACCAGTCCGTGCAGCGCAGGGCAAGTGCATCGAGTGCAGTGACAGCAGCCAAGCCCAATCCTGAGGTCTCGACCTGTCTCCTCGGAGTAAGTCCGACGTGGCGGCTTTACCCCGGTTTTCCACGGCGTTTGGGAAGAGGCGATCATGAGTGTCCATTTTGGAATGATGTGAGTCGTCACAGGTGGTTATCTCCAAGGGTCCAAGGATGCCCTCGGAGTTCGGATAGTACATGACCCCGGCCTCTTGCGGCCCCTCATCCAGTTCCAGTCCCAGTTCCAGTTCCAGTTCGCTACAGTTATCATGCATGACGTGAGCGTGGTTGTTTACCCATCTCGGCGTGGGCTAGCCCGAGTGAGTATTCATCTCGTTGACGAGCTATCTGCGGGACTGATTGGAATACTTGGAGATGAGAGGAGACCCTGACTTGGCGGTGAGGTGTCATGAGTGGGAACTGTACCGTGGTCTACTACGTAGTAGGTATTTCATCCTGCTCTTGTGAGGTCGTAGAAACGGTCATGCATTTTCGTGGGCGTCCTTGCTTCGTCCAAGTGGCAGATCCGGGGTGTTGTCCTGAGCGTCTAGCAGCATCACTTTACTGCCCCTTGCATCTACCCCAGGTTGCATCGTCACGCGTGCTTACATGGCAGTGGAAATCACGGGAAGGATGTCTCTCGTAATAATGATTCCTGGCGTTCGCTGACCCCGTTCTTCACAATTAACCGGTTCGATGTGTCGCTACAGGGTAAGTCACCGGCCACGAAGCCTCCGGGCTCAGCCATCCCGAGACCCGTGAGAAAACAACCTGCCACTCCGCAAGGGGTCAGCCGCCTTGAGCCGTCAACCCAGCATGGATCGCTAGCCTCTGGACCAATACCAGGCCAGCACGCAAGTCCCAGAAGGACTCAATCAGGAACGGAGCTGATCACTCACGTCACCAGCTATTGGCGGCCAGTGACGCACTCTTACGCTCATGCGCCGGCCTCTCTTCAGCTGCCACGCCTGCCTACGACGAGCCACGGTCGCGTGAGTTTTCCCTCGTCCACATGATGGAATCTACTTGACTCGAGCTCGAAAATCGCTGGCATAGAAGAATTATCCGCTCTCGTATCCATTCGTAACCCTTGTCCCCGGGACATGAATCCATCACGGCTGTCTCTGCGATATTGCAGATAGCGACGCGTAGCAACTGCTAGACCCGAAACCCCGTTGACGCCCCGCCTCCCGGAACCCGACTACCCCGGCTTGACATCCCAAGCTTCCAGCCTCGCAGAATTACATTCAACTCGATAAACCAAGTCAAGATCGTGGCCGCCACGGCCTTTCGGTTCTATCCACAATGACGTTGGCATCCGAAGCCACCCCCGACAGCGGCCAAGCTGCTTCTCCCTCGATGCGAACGCCTGTCGACGCCGGCAGCCACTCCAGGCATCAGTCGCTGGATCGACTTGCTGAAGGCTTCAATGAGCAATCACCTCTGTTGAGCAGCAACAGTAGCGCCGATGGAGATGCTCTTCTAGGGAGGAATGCGAACCGCGGTGATGAAGATGATAGGCAGAGCACCAAGAGCATCTGGTACCTGATATTACTGACCATCAGTATTGGTGGTCTTCAGATCGCATGGTCCGTTGAGCTATCCAATGGATCACCATATCTGCTCTCTCTGGGACTTAGCAAGTCCTTGATGGCTCTGGTCTGGATTGCTGGCCCCTTGACTGGAACACTGGTTCAACCCTATGTCGGCATGCTGAGTGACAGCTGCCGGCTGCCATGGGGAAAGAGGAAGCCCTTTATGGTGGGCGGTACTGTCGCTACCGTCATTTCCCTCATGTTTCTTGCCTGGGCGAAAGAAATTGTTGCTGGCTCCCTTGGCATCTTTGGCGCGGATCCCGAGTCCCAAGGAGTAAAGATTACGACTATTGTGGTTGCTGTGATTGGAGTATATGTTCTCGACTTTGCCATCAACACCGTCCAGGCAGCCATCCGCGCCTTTATCGTCGACTGCGCACCTGCTCATCAACAAGAGGCTGCCAATGCCATGGCTAGCCGGATCACGGGCATTGGCAATATTGTGGGATATATTGCTGGGTACATCGATCTACCAAAGCATATTGGCTTCCTCGGAAAGACACAGTTCCAGGTCCTCTGCGCCATTGCGAGCGTTCTCCTTAGCTTGACCATCTTCATCAGCACCACCATCATCAAGGAGCGAGACCCTAGGCTCGAGGGACCACCCAAGAAGGACCGGCCCAACGTCATCTCGTTCTTCTTCACCATCTTCACGTCCATAAAGCGACTCCCGCTTCAGATCAAGAGGGTATGCGAGGTTCAGTTCTTTGCCTGGGTCGGCTTCTTCCCGCTGCTGTTCTACACGTCGTCGTACATCGGGGAGATCTACGTTGAACCATACCTCGATGAGAACCCTCACATGACTCCGGCCGAGCTCGACAAGCTTTATGAACAGGCGACACGTATCGGTACCTTTGCCCTTCTCGTGAACTCGATCGTGAGCCTGCTCACCAACGTCTTCCTCCCATTCTTCATTGCTCCGACGTACGACAGTCGGCCCATAACCGCCCCTGGAGAGTCGAGCGCCGTGAGTCTTTATGACGAAGAAGACGAACGTCCCTCGTGGTTGAGCAAACTGAGGATCCCCGGCTTCACCCTGAAGCGGGCTTGGTTCTTGTCGCTTATTCTGTTTGCTGGATCCATGTTCTGCACCGTGCTTGTACGAACCGTCGCGGCGGCTACCACGTTGATCGGTCTTGTCGGCATCACGTGGGCGATGACACTGTGGGCTCCATGGGCCATCATCAGCGCCGAGATCAGCCGCCGAGATGCCATGATTCGTGCCCAGAAACTCCGGACACTTGCCCCTGGGACTAGCGGTGAAGCCTCGTCAGCGGCCGCTCGTAGCCCTTCGAACGACAGCGCAGCATCAAGCAACGATGCGGAAGAGGAAGAGGTGGATCAAGCGGGAGTCATCCTCGGCATCCACAACATGGCGATTGCAGCACCCCAAATCATTGCGACAGTTGGCTCCAGTATCATCTTTAAGATCTGGCAGAAGCCACGTGGCACGCCAGGGGACCATAGCATCTCTATTGTGCTAGCGCTCGGTGGCGCCTGTGTATTGGTGTCGTCGTTCTTCGTGGCCAAGATAAAGGATGACACCTCGTTGCCTGCTGACGCCGTTCTCGAAGCCGAGCAGGGCCACGGTGGATTGGAGGACGCAAACCGGCCGAGGCCACTTTCAAGGCGCAAGTCTAGCTATGAGCAGCTTCCAAGGGCAAGCCAAGACCGAGCCACGTTGACGAGGAACAAGAGCTTTGGCGGGGCGGAGATGAGCTAGGTTACATTGAACTCTTGGATATTGGACTCGCATGGAATCGGCGCTGGGTAAGGGGTCATGGGATAGCATTTTGGACCATCTTTTTCTCCTAGAATATTGGGTTGAACGGTTTCACAAGGATCACCGCATTTCATATTCATCGGTACTGGGGTTTGAATATCATGTTGGGCTATTTTGGAACACATCCGTACACCTAGACGGTGATACAGTCTGAGCTTCGATTGCTATTCGATTTGTTCCAATTCTACCGTGTCCCACATTGCCACATTTGCCTGTGTCTTTCCCATCTGATGCCCTGCCTAAGACACTGTGAATTGTGCCATGACTATGCTAATTCGCCGCAGGGTTGGTTGCCTTGCTCCCGCAGAGACCGATAGAGGTTCTTGTTTCGCCTGGTAGAGGACCGAGAGTAGGGTCGATTGTAGTGAAGGGGATAAAGTGGAAGCACCATGAAGTGCCTTTCTCGTCGCAGTATTTGTAGTCGCACTTGATGGTCGTGGTGGTGGTGGTTATTGGCCCTACATCCCCAGGGAGGGCGAGCGCTGCCGACGCAAAGAGTGGAATGAAGTAGTTGAGAGGATGCATCTCGTCGACTTTGTATGATTTTTAATGTGGGAGCTAGTGATGTTCTCTTGTAATTGAACGAGGTTGGCTGTTGACGAGTAGATGGTCTACGACGGCGAGTGAGTCTTTTATGGTTTATATCAGTGGGCGAATGAAGGCTTTCACAGCCCTTCTATAGCACTCGGTCAAATATTAACTGATTCGATAAGAGAGACTCACGATTGCTAATGGCGCAAGTGATTGGAGCTTATTTGCCCGATCAATAGACGACGACCTCTCTAACACCTGGCCACGACGACTGTATACTTGCAACAAAAGACAGCAAACATCAAGGGCAAACACTCGAGTGAAAAGGAGCCAAGGAATCGGTAGATGAATGCATAAGGCTCTTATCCCCGAGGCAAGAAGCGAGGTAGGACAGTGTCGTGGAAAAACGCGAGTGAGTTACACTGCCGAGATGGCGGCCGAAGATAAAGGTAACGAGCCAGCACTCGTCAGTATTGGTTACATTATCTACAGGAGGATTGCTCCTATGGTACGTATGATATACTCAGTTGCTAACAACGTGCCAGTTTTTACTCTTACACACTCTATGCTGCCAACATGCTGTTCCCAGCCTTCACCCACAACGTCGTGATGAGCCCGATACCCACGGTCCACACCACACTGCGCACCCAGCACAGCCGACGGTCCGCCTGAAGCCAGACGTAGGCGACGTTGTACACCGCGCGGCAGGCGACGTAGCCGAAGCTCAGGGCGTTGAGGGCGGGAGCGCGCACACCCGCGTGGTTGGCCGCAGCGACACCAGCAGCGAAGTACCCGATGGTCTCGAAGCCGTTTTCCGTAGCAGCCTTGGCGCGGAGGATGAGCTGCTTCTTCTGGCGTGTGTTAGAGGGAAGATTAGCGGAAAGGGGGAGAGAGACTTGCGGGTTTGTCGAGCTTGTCACTCTTTTCGACATTTTCTTTGTGACAGCGTGGGTTGGCGTTGTCGTAGGTTCCAGCTGAGATGCGGACGCCGTAGATGTGTGGGAAGGCGATGACGAAGAATGCTGCTGGGACCTGGGATGTGTAAGTGAGGGTATTCATAAGATTAATAGGGGTGGTGTACCGCAAAGAAGGAGTAGTTTCTGGAGAGGTCAAAGCCGAGGAAGGACTCCATGATGGGCAGAGTAGGATGCTTGTGATGTGTATTTGATGGGGATGTATTAGATACTGAGAGATGAAGAGTTGTAAGCCAAACAAGAGATTCACACTTGAATTTAAGTAAATGAATCTAGATCTGAGCTCAAATTGTTGAGGATAGCATCTATCAAGACGTTGAAACGAGGAGAGCTGATCTGGGAGAATTACCAAACTCGCCCGAGGAGATCAGGTCTAGTTTAATAATCGTCGGGCGTCTTTGTGTGTATGGGACCGGGGCCCATGCCTAGCTTGGGGATATGCAGCCATGTTGGCTTGACATAACGGCCTCCGGTTCAGCTCGTCACGGCGTCGGGTCATCGGGTCACGGGTCATCGGACGGTTGTTATGTCTATTGATTATTGATAGAGTAATTGTATCAAATGATATGAATCTACTGATGTGACATGTTGAATCATGTAGTTTGAAGTCTTCAGAGTCTTGAGTCTGCATAGATTGGATGTGCAAGAGATGATCAAGCATAACGCCCATAACCCACTCACGATGACATCCCCAACCATAGATGGAGGCTGACTAAGGTGGGGAGAACCTTCTCAACGACCTCTGCCCATGTGGAGATTGCTTCCCCTTTACAACCCCAAAATCATACCTCACGTTGAACAGGCCAGATCAGATTCACAGACGCAAGGCGTTGATTTTGAAGTCATTCGTGTTTGCTAAGTACTTTTGCGGGCTCATCGTGGTGACTCCCACGGCCACTGCAGTCAAGATTGCTACAATATATGTACAGAGAAGGTGACATAAGAGAGGAAGAAGCCGGGACAGGACCGTGAGGTCTGCACCTTTGACCGGGCTTGGATGACAAAAAAGAAAGAAAAAAAAATAGCAGCCAAAATAACGCCTCCGCGATGGAATGGAAACCATCAACCACCTCTGGTCAAGTTCCTTTTTTTCTTTTCGGTTTATGGGGTATCTCATGAGATGATGAAAAAGAGACAAAAAGAGATTGTGAAGTGACGCTCGTCAAGTGCGAGTCGTGGCTACTCAAGCGAGGAAGGGCTTGGCAACTACTGCGCGCTTGGTAGAGTTGCCATGGTAGCCGTCATTGCCACCGCCGTTGCCGTATCCGTTGTTGAACACCTTGATGCTGTTGACGAGCCAGTAGGCCTCCTGGAAGTCGGCCGGGTTGGAAGCGACGTAGTCCTCGCAAGCACCCAGGGCCGATGTCTCGGGGTTGTTGTTCCAGACATCGGGAGCGCCGGCCCAATCACCGCAGAAGGTGGTGTCGAAGATGAGGTTGTGGTCCTTGAAGTGATCGTCGATGTTGCAGCCCTGACCGCCGTTGAACTTGGCCAGGGGAGGGCCCCAGGATGAGGGGTTGGGGCAGTCGGAGTGGATGTCGGAGGGGATACTGTCGCGATGGAAGAACCAGACGGCGATGTAGTCGGATGTCCACTCGGTGGCATAGACGCCGCCGCCAATGGCGTTGAAACCATCGCCGTAGTTCTGGTTGTCCGAAGTCTGCTGGCCGCAGCCCTCATGACCGTCACCGGCGTTGCAGTCCTTCTTGTTGAGGGTAGTGCCCTGGGCGGTGCCGTCGTTGGTGATGGAGCAGCCGGGTCCGGTGTGGAGGGTGATGGCGTTCTCAGTCTGAGTGTTCACGCCTTCGAGGATATCGATCTCGCCCGAGGTGGGCCACTCAGGACCAAACATCCAAAAGGCAGGCCAGACACCGGGGATGCTGCCGGGCATGTGGGCAATGTCGGCGAGGAAGAGGCCATGGGTGAAGGACTGCTGCGAGGTGACGCGGACAGACTTGCGGCCGTTCTGAGGGTTCTGGGTTTGGTAGTCGACGCCCATGTAGATGGCGCCCTCGACGAAGCCGGCGAGGCCCTCTGCGTTGGCCGTGTTGGCATCGACGTACTCGACAAAGCCGTGGGTGGGATCTTCCTCGTTGAAGAAGTCAAAGGCAGTGAAGAAGTTGGAAGCATCGTATGTGGTGCTGAGGGTATACTGAGCGTTGACAGCGCCCTGGAAGAGGGCCGCGAGGCCAAAGGCGAGGGTGGAGGTACGCATTGTCTTTGTGTTGGCGTAGTCGTCGACCGAAGATGAAGTATCTGATCAGAGATTCCGAAGAGCAGAGTTGAAGTCTTTGCTGGGCTGAAAGATTGCAGAGAATGTGAAGCCAGTCACTTTCTTGCAATTTGAAGTCGCTCGAGTTTCGTCGTGATCGTGAGAAAGAGTGGATGTGACGAAGTTTAAAAAAGCACACCGGACAGAAAGTCGTTGTGTCTTTGAAACTCTTTTGGGGTATCTCGAGATTTGGCAATTGATTTCCCGAATAGGTCGAATGATTCTCCTGAATGAGGGTGGGAAGGGTGAGGTGGCAGCTGATATACAATGCAAGCTATTGTCTACAATGACCGAAAGAGGAAAGCACCCGAAGCGGATGAATATGCGGGCTGGAGCCAAGGCAAGGTGAGGGAGGCTTGTATTGTCAGTGACAAGGGGGCAAATATCGGGCACTGCCAAGTGGGAGCCAAGGAGGTCTCTAATCAATAGAGAGGGAGGGCCAAGATTTGAAGAGTAAAAAAGAGAGTGGGTAGTAAAATAAAACGGCGAGCCAGCTACCGAAAGGATTGAACGGCTAGATGACGAATGCAGAAGGCAAGAATAAAGAGAGTGTGCGGGTGTTTGTAAGAAAATGAGTGGATGGACAAGAAAGAAAGAGAGTCCGTGTTAGACACCAAGAGGTCCCGAGAGTACCAGACACTGAAGACGGAAGTGAGAAGGAGAAGGAGAGAGGGTGGAGAGGTCATGATAGCCTCACGAGGGAATGCGGGCGAGGTTATATGTCTCTGATGGAAGTCCACAGAGTCCAACTGACTCTTGCAACCCAAAGCATCCATCAGACCCTTGTTGGATACAGCTGGATCTGTCGGTCACTCGGTCTAGGCCCCCTTTGCTTCTGTCAGTCTGCAAACCCTCCGAAACAGTCCATCCCAAACCCATCACCCATGATCCCGTCATATATGCAAACCAGCGAATCACGTCCCCCTCAAGCAGTCCCTGATGCCTCTGGTTCGGGCGGCCGTTCGATGGTGGCTCGTCAGCGCGAGGCCCGTCTCCTCAGCCGCCGCGCCATGCAATCGACACCCGTGGCCAATCACGCGCCGAGGCAGGGGGGTTGGAAGAGCCTACTACGGCAGGTAGCACCCGGCCCCTGAGTTCGGGCTTTCCACTCTTAGCGTGCCTGGCACTGACTGGCAGGAGGCTCAGTTCGAAGCTTGGCTTCCGATGACGCGCCGTGATTGGTCGGGGTGGCCTCTTTCAAACGTGGCCCAGGGGGTTCAACTGCGCGGCCGGGGGTAGAAGGTCACTGAAGAGTGCCCTGGAAAGGGGATGGCCTGCCCCCCTCTGGGACCCGCTGTAGCCCTCCCGCTGGGCGCTTCCGGATCATTGTGGCCGAAACGTATTCGAGTTCAGCTGATGTTTGAAACACTCGACGAAAACGAAACAAGCGGTTTTTTTTATTGATTTCTTTTTTGCATTGTGTCCTTTTTTTTCTTTGTTATCTAGTAAAGGAGTAAAAAAAGAGAACAACAAGGTCAATCCCGTTTTGTCTACCGTCAATTAAATCCCTTAACTTTCGTCCTCTACTCGATTTCAGGTGAATGATACCTAGATCGTCAGATCCTCTCCCCATGGGACCCAAACCCCAGTCGTCCTTCGAGGATCCCTCAGGCTGCGGCGCTTCCAGATAGATTAAAAAACACATCAACTCTGTTGTATTAACCGCGCGCCATCGTTCATCCATTGCATCCATCACCCGCATGCGTAGGGCCGAGCCAGGTTTGCGTGGCCTACCCCATAAAGAAAAAAAAAACTGTTGCCAAGCCTTTTTTTGTAGTGAAGCCATCGTGAATGGGTCTAATACCCAATCCGGGCTGGATCATTCCTCATCAGAGACATTTTTTCCCTTGTTTCCTTGCCTGGACGACTCACTTGACGCGCGTTCTTAAAGAGGCAGACAGAGACAAACTTTATCGCCACTGAAAAAAAAGGGATTGCTCATAAATCCAGGTGGATGGATGACTATCCATGAATGGATGTTTCCACCTTGACCGCTCTGAAACGCAGACAGACGTAAGGTAGGGCAAACATACAAAGTACACCTCCTTGCTTGCTTACCTGCTCAGGCCTCAACTTCAATCTGTCTTCTGCTGAACCTCTCTGCCACCTCCTTTCCCGCCGTTATCCATGGCACCACCTGTAAACTCTCACCCGTTTCAAACATATTGATCCTCTCCCCAAACTCCCGGACCATCCGCCAGATGACAAGCGTTGAAGCCTCGTTTATCAAACCCGTGTGCCGGGATCCGGGGTCCGTGGATCACCGTTCAAGCGAATCCTATTCCAAGTTGGGTTGATGATCGTCCATCCTTTCAACGGGGTGGGACTCGGGTAGTATCTGAGATTGGAGGCACAGCTGCTCATGGGCGGTTGTTCTTGTTCTTCCTTCACATGCTTACGTAGTCTACTGTCGATACGCGCCGTGTATCAACTTGATCCTCCTCTTGTAGCATCATACTCATCGTCCAAGCCCTATCAGCCATCATCCTACTCAAAGTCTCTCACAGAGGATCTCGTCCGAGACGAACCAAGGATTCACTTCATCAATTCGATTCATGACAATCCAAATTCTCATCCAAACATTTCATCTTGGCCTAAACAGGTAATGCGAGTGTGGTGTCCCCTCATCCTATGCATCCACATGAAACCACACGCATGAAACTGCAGCATCCCCCCTGAACCCCTCTTCATATGTGGACAAGACCAGTTCGTCCCATCCATCTCGAAACAAGATCCGATAAAGTGAAATGTGATTCCTCTGTTTCTTTCATATGAAAAAAATCTTCAACTGAAAAAAAGTCTCAAGGGTCTGAACCCCTTGCCAACCCTTCTTTCTTCTCTCTTTCTAAAATGCCTTGTCTAAAGGGGTATATGCAGCCAACGAAAAAATCAAATCATGTACAAACATAAACGCAAACATCAACATAGTCCCAACACGTGGCGATTGAGTCGCCGTCATCCTCCGTATATCATTCACATCGACAGGTTGACGGGTTGCTTGTCCAGCACCCAGATCATCCCCAACACGCCATCCTTGACGCTCATCAACCTCTCCCTTACAGCTTCACCTTCTGACCGGTGAGCTTAAACCACAGCACCGCTATCAGGTCCTCCTTGAACCGTTCCCACGGGTTGCGGTTGAGCCAGTAGCTGAATTCGCGGTAGTAGTACATCTCGCCCCAGCAGTCGCGGCCCCATTCACAGCCAGCCATGTTGACCATGAAGTCTCGCTCCGTCTCCTCATAATGGATATGCGGATCCTTGGGGCCGCCCTCAGGGTTGCACGCTCCCGGCGGGAAACTGTTAATCTTTCGCTGTGGGAGGAACGCCATGTGCTTACGCACCCACGGCTGCGTACGGTAGAGCTGGTCGAGGGCATCCTGTTCCTTGTGTGCCCACTCCATATGCTTCTGCTCGTACGTCACTGGATCCCACCAAACGTCCAGGAGTCGATCAGTCCAGGAACTCCGGCGAACGAAAAAGGATCCCAGGTTGAACCCCGCGCAGTCTTGCGACATGATAAAATTGACCGAGTTGCCTTTTCCATCGCCCACAGGGCTCAGCGAGTCCTTGTCAAGATACGTCTCGGTGAATGGGTGCGAGAAGTTGCGGGGGTTGTAGTAGTTGACGTCGCGCTCCACGTTCTTTTCGATGTTGTTGAAGATGTGGTCTTGCAATGACATAGAGGGCTCCATGATGAATGTGTTCAGGTCAAGCCACCACACCCTATCCAAGTCAGTCAGCTTCCCAATTTTATACATGTCGCTGGCAGGAAATCTCACCATTCGGCCTTGGGGTATTTCCTTAGAGTTGACCGGATAAAGTCAACCTTCTCCCAGCTCTCCCGCCACTCGTGCGCATACTTCTTCTTGGTGCTCATGTCGACGATTTCCAGGTCGTAGCCCCATCGGTTCACGTATTTTCGCTTATTCCGCACGCTGTCTCGTTCAATGGCCCATTCTCGAGCACCCTTCCACTCCATGACACCGCCTCCAACGTTTGCGCCCAGGATGATGACGAATTTGTTGCCGCCGCCGCCGATTGATGATCTTCGCCAGTAGTATACGAGGGCTGCGCGCATGTTAGCAATCGCATATTGCGCAATTCAGCGACCAGTCAGAGCTTACGAGTTGTGTAGAATATGGTGTAGCAGAGGATCAGCACCAGGATGAATAGCAGGCACATCTTAAGCTTCCTTCCCATGCGCCCAAAGATGGACCGTATCCTGCCAACCAGAGGCACCCTTTGAATCCATCGCCGGCCTCGACCGAGCTTCTCCTTGTCTCCGTATTGGCGGGAATTGAATCGCGGAAGGGTACTCGATAGGCGGCGTATATGTCTGGAGAAGAAGCCCTTGTTCTGGGTCGAAAAAGACGGGTATGTGCTGGGGTTGTAATGCTTCATCTTGGCGGATTCCCACATTACAGGGCCGGCGCTCACGTTTGCTGGACTCGATCTGCCGCTGTTTAGGGTCAAGCCTGGACTTGACCAGCCACCACCGGGAACGGGTGAAGGGCTGCGCGAGAGGGTCATGGAAGGCCCTGGGGTATCTGGAGGGAGGCGGGCACAGCGATTAGCCCGCGCGAACAATGTCACTTGTGGGTGTGGCCCATGAGAACTGCAGTAGAGGGAAGATATTTACGCAAGGAAAAGAGGAAAACGTCAAGAGGAAGAGGAAGAAGGTAAGGGAGCAGTGTCTGGATTCGCCAAGGTGAGTTGCACCACCTTGATCAAGAATAGATCTAGGGCGGGCTGGGGCGGGGAGGACGGCAATAAAAAGAGACAGGCAGCACAGGGAGAGACAGTGAATGGGGAGGACAGCGAGGCCCGGAAACAGAGGCAGGGCACAATTGCCAAGAGGGTTCAAGGTATGGGCAGTGAGACATTGGGTGGGCAAGGCCGAGAACGTGAAGTACACACCTGGAACCGGGGAGAGAGGAGTATTACGAGGCTGTTGAGCCTGGTGGGTATCGATAGACAGCAGGCCGGGGCGCTGCTGCTGCTGATGACTCTGTTCGTGTAGGATATGGCTAACCGAGGAACGTTGACGAGTATGATGGGCGCGGGGAGGGCGGTCGCTAAAGGAGCTCGAAGAGCCACCGTTGAGTCGTGGAGGAGCCAGCTTGAGCAACGTCGCAGATAGCGACGTAGTAGAAAGCCCGATGGCTGCTTATGCCGCGGTGAGGTGAGGTTGCAAGCACCCACTAGAGATACCCTAGCCTCTTCGGTAGGTCGTGTAGATGCAGACAGGCGGGGCTGAGGTGCGTGCAGGCGCAGGCGCAGATGCAGATGGATGGTGGATGGTCGAAATGCTACTCGAGCCTCGCAGGAACGAAAGCTTGCTTCGAGAAACGCAACCGGCGCCACCAGAGATCCGGCTTCCACCTTGGCAAGGGAGGCTGGACGAGAGCCCACAGTGACCGATGGGTTGATCAATCGACCAACCAACGGAGACTCGAAAGCCAGGAATAAACTGCTCAACACAGCTTCAGCCTTAAGACGTGGCGCAGAGTCCCCGGACTGGATGGTATGGATAATCGGGGTCGGAAAAGGATACGAAGAATCGAGAGTTTTTTTTTGACAGGTAAGCCCGGCCGGCGTGTGGTGGATGATGGAATCAGCCGTTGCGATAGCGTATCTTGGGTCGATAACCCAGCCTTCCAATTCTCTTCTCAACCTGGAAGTGACCGACGTGTGGTGCGAAGTCAACTCGCTAGGTAGTGCGAGATGGAGCCGAGTCCGGTCCGTCGATCGATTTGATGGTTGGATGCGAAACTCGTCGCGAATGTGATGTGATGCGACAGCGGGAGCAACAGTGCGATCGAGGCTTCTATCGTTGCTATGCGACACGATGCAATACGGGTATCAAGCAATCAGCTGGGCGTGTGTCTCGTAGGCGAGGGAGTGTATCTGTGTATGTGTGTGTGATCGTATCGTGTTGCCCCGTGATGGATGTTCCCCTCAGTACAAGCTGCCAGTGGTGGTGGTGGCGTCGATACGAGAAGGTTGTTTTGTTGTCAGAACAAAACGGAGAAGGGGAGAAAAGGTGGGATGAGGGAAAATGGAATGAGTTGAATTTGGCCACATCAATCAAAGAAACACACCAAGACTATAGTAGACACGATGCAACCCAAGGCTGAGCCTCCTCCCCTCCCCTTTCCTGTCAGAGGATCGAACCCGCCGTCGGTCAGTAAGGGGAAAGGCTCGAGCCGCCAAATCAAAATTGATGCTGGTAGGGATTCGCCAGTAAGGGCCAGGTCATGGAGGATAGACTCAGACGCAGACGCAGCGTAGCGCAGCAGCCAAGCAATCGCTATGCTGTACTTGGTTCGAGGGGGACCCTCTTTTGGGCAATCGTCAAGGAGAAATTTCCAGACAAGGAATCCCATCAGATGAGGAGGGACCGGATCCTTTGCATGTGGAGGGAGGGACTCTCCCATCCCATCTCATGTGCTACCGAGATCCATGCAACATGAAATCAACCTGCCGAATCGACAATTGCTCAAGCAACTATTTGTTTGGACGCTCCGAGATGACAAGCTGCAGCCAGCCTCTTGCATCTTGTATAACCCGCAGACAGCTTCAAATGTCACGCCAGACCCAATGGTGGCCGGCCATCTCCTGCATGTGTCTTGGCAACGCCCAAGATGTGCTCTCTCGCCTTTTTTTTTTCTTTTCTTCTTCTTTAATTTTTCGCTCTCTGCGCCAGAAATTACGTCAGAGTCATTTACCAAGAGACCCATGAACCTCAACCTGTAACATGCAATATGAGGGGAATCTTCAAGCCTCGAATCACGACCCCGGGAAAGAACTTGATGCCTGTCTTGACGCGCATGGCAACTGCAGCCATCGCTCGGGGAGTTTGCTCAGTCGTCGTCAAGGGATTCCTCATCATGAAACCCTCTCCATTCTTTGTGCTCTTGTACTCTGTCATTCCTGTGCCCGCAATGGTCATGATGGACCCCCACATCCGTCTGTCGATTCACTTTCAGGTCGCTCAATTTCACTTGTTCAGGGGTTCACCCGCTAAGAACGATGCCAGGGGTTGCTCCGTACTACACTCTCTGGAAGACTTGAAGAAAAATCGACAATGTCGAATATTTCACACGCTGGCTCTCAGTATCAGCGCCACAACTGGTGTTATGGCCCTGTGTGTAACTTGATATTATGCCGGCTGACAGAAGCCTCATTCAGGCACATCTTTCACGCAGTCAATGGATCCTTGGTGACCCATGTTGCTGACTGTTCCTGACGGGGTTGCATCAACTCACTGATGGTCCAAGCCTAGCCCTGTCGTTGGTACCCGTCATCTCTGCCCGAATCTCCAATGAACGCCCACTTGGCTGTCATTCTTCCTACCTTTCCTATCTTGACCAAGTGGAAGAGGGACCCTGAAGTTGCGTCAACGAAGATGTGTGTGTCACGTGGTTGGGAGATAATCACCTCTACTAACATGGCCAGCCAACACCCGGTTTCATTGTTGCCAGGACATCTCGGTTCAGTCTGACAACTTCATGTCATTCTAAGAGTCGTTTCTGGGCGGCCTCTCACCATACAACGTCGAAACCGGAGGCCGAGGGGCCGATTTAAGATGAAGCACTCGGCCACTGGGTCTCGACCTTTCTGGCCTACGCTCCGCCCCAGGGTAGGCTCGGCAGCAACACCAGCCAGGCCAGTTCTGCAACCTGCTCGACGCAAAGAAGGCCCCATGAATCCTTAAGGAATATTGACTTGCATGTCAGGAGATTGTGTGAGTCAAGCCGGCGCGTCAGTCATTTTCAAGTGAAGCTCTGCTGCGCTGTGTTAAGGAAGGAGCCTCTGCTTGTCGTGTGATGCTGAACCACATCCGCTCACTTCCTACCATCAACCTCATCCAAAACACAATCACCCTCACAATGAGATTTATCTGACTTCCGAGATTCAAAATGTCTTCACTCCAATGGGGCATTGACTATGGCTTGCAGTATGCAGATATTCGTGTCGGAATTCGTCAAATGCTGACGACGAATTGGCCAAGCGACCGCATTCAAATACTACTACACCTGCATACAGGCAGGAGAAATGATCCTCCAGCACTCACCTGACGCCTACAACCTACCTACCAGGGACTGCCAACAGATCAACGGCTGCCGGATGGGAGCATCCGGATCCGAATCATCGCGACATGCACCAATCGAGCTCTCGTCTGCATCACCATCAGAGACATTCCTTCTCTGTTTGATGAGCAATCTCCCCTGGTCCCTGTATCTCGCGCTCTGGTTCGGCGTTGGATGCTGGGGATGTGGTCGCCAATCCATCGACCCGCGACAAGCATCCAATCACGCACAACATACGTCGGCGCTTACACCTGGCCAATCAAAGAGCCGAACCCCAAAGCTGGGCGGCTATTCCATACATCTGGTTGCGCCAGCTCATTCAACCCCCCGCCTATGAGCCGTTGTTTAACGTCTGGGCTTCAAGAGGCTTTATTTAGCCATGTTGCGAATCGATGCAAGTCTCCTGGCCTAGCCCAATCAAGAGGGCTTGCGCCCTTGGCCCAGCCCATTTCTGGCGGGTCTTTTGTCCCAGGCCGACAGTGCAGTATGCAGTGGCGGGCGGTGGTGGTATCGGCCGCATCCTCACATTCGCCCAACTTTCCTATTCACGTAGCGTTGCCCATTGTTTTTCTTTAGAATCTGCCCTTTTGACCTTTTCCTTCTTTCTCACTGCTCATTGTCAGTCTTTTGGCCACGGGCAAACTATTCCCTTTTCATCTATTTCCTTGGTCAAGTTCCTTTCCTTTGTTCTGAACAATACCTCATTGATTGTCTGTCAACCCCCTCATTGACCTGTTTGGGATATTCATTCTTTGTTGATCGTTCTGTCTGCATCATCTGTCTCGTTTTACGCCACGACTTACCGTTCGACCGACCGCGTTGTTGAAGTCCTTACCAACAAAACACATGATCATTGTCAACATTCGAGAGCCAGCCTTGCATGTTTGATGACCCGTTGCTGCTCCCTTTCTTTCCCTATTCGACTCTCTTTCCTTTCTATTTCTATCTAATACACTTCGACATCACACCATGAACTATTCCGCACAGTCTCAACTCCCACCTTACCCTCCTCCATATACAGCAGCCCAACCGCGAGTACAGGAGGACTGGGAAGACTGGGAGGACGATGACCACATTGCGCCAATCCACGCCGGCGAGCAGGCCTCGACCGGCTTCACCCCCGCGCATCGTGTATCATCTCGAACTTCCAAGCTTTACGGACAACGATCATCGAGAGTCTCCGCTGCTAGAGCCACACGAGTCAAGTCTCGACAACGCCAAAAGGCCCAAAATGCCAAGGCAGGTATCAAGCTCATTACCGACATGTCTACTTTCCGACGCCAGACCAACTTCGGCCATACCAGGCACACACCAGTGGGTCGTACTGGAAGATTCGTTGATGCTGCTGCCCTGAGGGCTCTGGAAGGAGAGCCAAACTCGGCTTCAGTAGGAAACTGGAACTGGTTCAAGAGGGGCAAGGATCAAAGTCCAGCGACCGCCTCGCCTCAACAACTATCGGCCCAGTCAGCACGAACTCTGGACCCAAAGCTCTCACCAGATGACCGACCCATCGTGATTGGCATTTCTCTTTCGTCTGAAGAGGCAAATGGTTCCGTGGGAGGCTACAATACTTCACCAACCCCTATCGAGACTCCTCATCCCGAACCTCCTCGGCAACAACCGGCGCCTGATAACCTCGCTGCTCCTGCTCCTACTTCCAAGCCACTTCCCACTGCTGCTCAACAAAAGTCAGTATGGTCGCCTGATACCCCCGATACTGCCTCCTCGTTCAGCACGATCCGCTATGCTTCGAGCATCTATTCGCAATTCCCAGTCCCCCCCGATAGCGACGCCCCTCCAGTACCAGCGGTTCCAGAAAACTTCAAGAAGGCACAAAACAATCGGCATGTTAGCATCGACATGGGCGGTAACGCTCCCGAGGACTCGGATAGCGGGACCCCATGCACCCTCTTTGAAGAGGATGGAACCTCAAGCCCACAGAAACAGTTGAAGACCAAGTCACCCGGAGTGACCCCAGACAGCGCTGGTTCCAAGACTCGCGGGTGGTGGGATCATCATGTTGTCACTCCCTTCATGGACAAGAGGCTCACCTTTACGACCGCTTTGAAGCAGACCTTTGAATCACCCAAAGATATTCGCATTGATGAGTGGTGGAACAAGGTTGAGGACAAGCCCCAGCCGAAACAAATCCAAAACCCGAATTCAAACCCGAACCTGTACCTCACGCCGAACCTGCTGCTTGGTCCATTCCAGACACCCATCGTCAAGGAGCCCATGCCACGTCGAACGCCCTCGCCTCGTATCGAAAGCATAGCTGAGTCTTCTTCTGGCCCTTCAACCGCCCGGTCATCCCCAGTCCCCAACGCAACCTCGAGCATTATGAAGCCGCGGATTGTCATCACGTCAGAGGTTATGTCTGACGTGCCACCCCCATACTCACCTCCGCCAAAAAAGACTGAAGGCACGCCGATCAAGTACGCGGCTGTGCTGCCACCTGGACATGCTCTCCAGACCCAATTTCCACCATCTCCTGGACCCACGTCTCCCGGGCCTATGTCCCCGGGTCTTGCCTCAACCATGTCCTCTCAGAGGGGTACTCATTTGCAAGAAGTCCCATTGACGCCTGCTCCTCGCGAGAACGTTCGGGACAATATTCGACTCTCGCAGATGCCGCTCCCAACACGGCCGATTGGAACCTTTGTACCCCAAGAACATTCGCTTGCTGATGGGACGCAAATGACCAAGGTCGAGCGTACACGACGTCGACACGAGAAGGAAGACGTGGTAGCCCGACGCTTGGGTGGTTTCTGGAGGGGCAGGGGATGTATCCCTAAGGAGGGCTGCTTTGGTCGAACTGGTCGGGAGGGACGCAAACGTCGACGGGTTTGGATGATTGTGGCTGGCGTCATTATTGCTCTGATGATTCTGGCGATCACACTAGGAGTTGTTTTGAGCCGCCCCCACCACAAGAAGGAACTCCCCTCGATTTGGGTCAACCTGACAGATTTCCCTCCTATGCCCACAGGAGGTCTGACGGTGGTTGGACCAGACAATGTTGTGGCCAAGTCTGGCTGCACTGAGCCCTCGACCATGTGGAGCTGTGCTCTCCCCAAGGAGCAGCACAAGTCGGTTTCCCCTTACAAGCCTACCCAGCCGACCATCATGATGCAGATCCAGTGGGACAACAGTACACGCAATGAGTGGAAGGTTCCCAACGGAGACCCCCCTTCAGCCAAGCACCGCCGAAGTATGGGTATTGCGGCGCGTGCGAGCAGCTTGATCCGAGAGCGACAGACAACCGACTTTGAACCCAGCCCTGACCAGCCAAACTTTCAGGAGATGTGGTTCTTGGGCAATACGACTGACGACATCAAGTCGAAGGAGAAGGCAGGTGAAGCAACGCCTTTCTACATCAGCCTGGTGGATTCTATCGAGACCCAGGAGACCAAGGAGCTGGTTAAGCGTGATAGCTCACCGGAAGTCAAGGTCAACCTGACTGACGCTCTTCCGCCGCCTGAGCTAGATACAGACGGCAAACCCAAGCCAGCTGTGTTGCTGCCAAAGCCTGTGCAGCAACCGGTGCGGCTCTACGACCGTGGTCTCCCCACCGAGCACTACGGGTTCTACACATACTTCAAGCGAACCATCTACCTGAAATCGGTAACGGTTCTCAACAACACTGATGAGGGTGACATTCCATTGGACGAGGATGGCGGCTGCGGGGAGACTGAGGCCGACTTCCTCACCACCTGGAGCGAGACACGGCTGTTGGTCCAAATCTGGACACGCAAGCTCGCAAGCAACACATCATCGCTACTCGAGCCTAAGGGCATGGGTAGCATCGATGGTTCCACGGAGCTGATCCGACCAGGCACAATGCCGTACCCGGTGACAGTGACCATGGATACACACGGCGGAGACCGGGGGAAGAAGTTTGTGTGGGCGTGGCCGATTAACAACCGGCAGCAGGTAGATGAGGGCAATCCCAAGTTGCTGGCCAACAACATTGCCTACGGTGGAACATGGATCAACAAGCGATCAGACGGGGACGAGAAGTTTGGCGGATTCGACGGCGGGACCGGAGGATGTAAATGCCAATGGGTAAACTGGGTGTGAAAAAAAAATACAGCACAGTACTTAATCTGATTAATGGGAGCATGTAGCGGATGCATTGGACGGGGCGTCTGGATAAAACGGAGCTTCTAGGATCCTTGATTAGTCTATAAAAAAGCTAGATTGAATTCATAAACTGTGATTTCAAGTTGTTTGCCTATGTGAGTGAGGTTCTTGAATGCTCCGGCCCCCACACCGGATAGTGGGGCCGTCCGGTTCCGCCATCTGCCGTAAACTAAAAATTACCGACCGGCGTCGCTTTCAAAAGCTTCAACCGAAACCCACCATCCGCCGTCTACCGTGCTCCGTCGATGCACTCCCTCCTACAATGCAGCCGTCGGCGCCTCCCCACCGTCGCCATCCTCCAGCGCCGTAGCCGCTCCCTCGTGACGCTCGCCATCGAGACGTCCTGCGACGACACTGGAGTCGCCATCCTCCGACACACACCCAAGTCGACCGAGCTCCTCTTCAACGAGCGCATATCATCCGACAACCGCGCCTTCAAGGGAATACACCCACTGGTCGCCGTAAAAGGCCATAGCTCTGCGCTGGCACCCCTCGTCCGCCGCGCCCTCGACGCTCTGCCTGACCATGTCGGTGATGGAAGGCATTGCACTGCGCCTGGTGGTGCTCGCAAGCAGATTCCGGACTTTGTCTCGGTGACGCGTGGGCCTGGGATGCGCTCTAATTTAGGGATTGGGATTGATATGGCAAAGGGACTTGCTGTTGCTTGGGGTGTGCCGTTGGTGGGGGTTCATCATATGCAGGCTCACGCCTTGACACCTCGTCTGGTGAGAGCGTTGGGTATGAGCATGGGAGAGAAGGAGACGGAAGGGAGGACTCGATCTGGACCCGAGTTTCCTTTCCTGTCTCTTCTCGTCTCCGGAGGACACACACAGCTCGTCTACTCCTCCGGTCTCACCGATCACGCCATCCTCGCCACGAGCGGCGATATTGCCGTCGGGAACCTGCTCGACCAGACAGCCCGCGACATACTCCCCGCGGACGTCTTTGACTCGAGCGACCACGTCATGTACGGTCGTCTCCTTGAGGCTTTTGCCTTTCCTCCGAGCGAGGACATGGAGTCTGCTTACGAAGCTGTCTTTACGCCGCCAGCCTCGCGGGCTGCTGAGATGGAACCACCTCCGTCAGGGCATGACTGGGTTGTGCCGACACCGTTTAGGCAGAGTCGTAAGCTTGCCTTTTCCTTTAGCAGTATATACACGCATGTGCACAATATTGCTACGGAATCAGGCTCATCTATGTCTATGGTTGAGCGCCAGAAACTGGCACAACACACCATGATGGCAGCGTTTACACATCTCGCGGGTCGGCTATGCGTAGCCTTGGAGGATAGACCAGAGCTGTGTGAGGCAAAGACACTCGTCGTGGCTGGCGGCGTGGCGAGCAATCGTTTCCTCATGCACGTTCTTCGACGGATGCTGGCAGTTCGTGGGTTTGAACATTTACAAATCGTAGCACCACCTGTTGAGCTCTGCACCGACAACGCCGCCATGATTGCGTGGACGGGCATGGAGATGTTCCAGGCCGGTTGGGAGTCTGAGGTGAACATCACGGGGATTGGAAAATGGCCTATGGACCCGGAGCATGGGGAGGGCATATTGGGCGTTGAAGGTTGGGTGAGACGAGAGTCATGATTTAAATCTTCATGTGAGCATGAGCCGTGTGCTCGCCCTGTATACTATTGTAATTCTCAAAGACATCACGGGCAGGCGTTGGAATCTAGATGAACCTTTCACAACAGAAAAGCCTTTGTTGTACATATTACACGGCCCATCTGGAGCTTTATACCCTCCAGCTGAACCGGTACAAGAACCAACCCTCTATCATCCACGTCCCTCTAATGTCCCGTCTAATCCAGCTCGCTCGTCACGTTGGTGAACTCACCCTTCTCCAGCTTGGTCTTCCAGAAGATGGGGTTGGTGTCGTTGAAGCCGTGCTTGACCCAGCCCTCCTCCTTGACGTGGTACAGGTTGATGAAGCCACCAGAGTAGGCGTCTCGGTGGGTGGCGGCCAGGATACTTCGCTTGCCGAGCTCGAGGGCCTCCTCGTCCGTCAGATCGTAGCGGTACTCGGCGTCGAGCACACCGTAGGCAAAGGTCTGACCGGAACCGACGCAGAAGAGGTTGCCGGCGAGGCGGGTGCCGTCGCTGTCGACGTAGTAGAGGGCGGGACCCTCCTCCTTAGTGACACCAGCGCACATGGTGCCCATGCTGAGGCCCATGCCCTTGTAGCTGTAGACGAGGTTGGCGAGGATCTTGCTGGCGGCGGCCACGCTGATGCGGCGCTTGTGTCGGAGCTCGTGCAGGCGGCACTGCATGCCCAGCCAGGCGAGCCAGTACTGGCAGTCGGCGGCGCCACCGGCCATGGTGCCCAGGAGGACGCTGTTGATCTCAATCACCTTCTTGACAGTCTGCGAGGCGATCCAGTTGCCGGCCGTGGCTCGCGAGTCGGTAGCGACGATGATGCCGCCTTGGAAGCGGAAAGCCAGGGTCGTGGTTCCGTGGGCGATCTTGATGGGGCAGTCGGGGTTGGATCGGTCATCGGTGGCAGCTCGGAGCCATGATGAGGGCTGGAGATTCGAGTTAGCATATTTAGATTAGGGAGAGCTTTTGGAGCTCTCAGAGGAGGGTTAATGGCGAACCTGAGCAACGGGAGGCATGGCAAACTTGATAGAGAGGTCGGCCATGGGATTCAACAGATCATCCTGGTCCTCAAAGGACTCATTCTGCTGGTACGCCGGCCGGCTGTATTTTGCGACAAGGGAGTCCATATTTGCTGTGATGAAGTGACGGCAAGTCTACAAAGGTCGTGGTGGCTCGTCGATGACGATGTTGACGCCCTGGAACTGGCTGGCGATGGAGGATCGCTTGCCGCGGCAGTAGAGAGCTCTTGGGAGTGTCTAGGAGACAAGATTTGAGAGTCGAGATTATCTAATCAAGGCCGCCGATTATTGTTCGCGGTCGAGATTGGGGTATTGTCGTCGTGGAGGAGGTGATGGCGATGGCGGCGGTGGTGGTGATGGTTGGTGCTTGAGTGTGGATTGGCAGAAGCTCCAGTCCAGTCAAGCTGAGGCTCAGGCAGCTCCCATTGCGCGCGTCAACTGAGAGCACCTGCTGGCAGTTGGTGGGGTACGTACCTGCCATAGGTGACGCTCCCCTGTGCGGCCTAGTGGATGCCTTGTTGGTGCCTTGGATATCAGACATCAACATTATCAACTAGAAGCATCACCAACCTCTCTATCATAGGCGGTTCTTAGCAATTCAAACCATGGAACATGAATATTCTTTGATTAAATGCTTTTCAATTCATTCATTCACCCCTTCCCGGGCATCTTACTAATCTCCTACCTAATTACCTATACCCTATTGAATCCAATCCGCGCCAAGGAACCGAACCCAACTTCCAGAGGATATCAAACTCAAGTAAATGAAGCTACCACTTTGGTCTCTGCAGTCAAGACGTCTTGTCCTCTTCCCTTTCCGCCCATAAGAGAACACCCTCCATTCCCTAGGTGACCTAACTTTCACCAACCTTCACAATCCAGGAAAACAATATCGAGATTTGTAGTAGTCGCATCATAACACAAAAAGAGGAACTCAAAGAAACATCACGCGTGTCAAGCAGAGACAAGACGAGGCACCCAGCTTAGGGATTTGGCGTCACCTCCCTGCTGGTCCGTCCCTCTCGCTTGCTCAGGAAGCTTCTTCGAAGCTGAGTTTTGGGGCTCTCGGGCGCCAGGCTTGGCTCCGCAGGCTGAAAGGTGCTCTTGAGCGTCACGCTTCCGCTGCCCACAGATAGATCCTTGGCTGTCGAAGCACCAGACTCATCCACAAAGTAGATGTGCTCGCCAAGGTCGTCATCGCTACCAAACAGGTGCTGCCCCTTGGCCTCAATCTTGAACTGCGCGTCCGGTGTGCAGGGGAACTTGAACGTCTCGTCAAATTGCCACTGGCCTGACGACGACTTGAAGTGCTTGGTCTTGCCCACCGTCTTCTCCCTAGGATTGATCTGCGAGATGATGATGTACAGATCCGACGCTGGCGGGAATCCTGACGCTCCCACCACAGTGAAGGACGCGGTACCGCCTTGAGCACCACCAGGGAGTGTGCTATGGACCGACGACTGTCCAATGCTCTTTGACCGGGAGTGGCCATTGCTGGTGGATGGCCGTCCCATTGCAGGCGCGTCACCCTCCTCCACAATGGCAGGGGGCCGTCGAAGACCACCGTTGGATCCTGCACTGCCGTTGGACGCCATAGTCGGGGGCTCTACCACCTCTGGCACCGTCTCCTCCTCAATGTCGCCGTTCTCCTTCTTATTGAACAGACCGCGACGGAGGAACGAGGCACCCTTTCCAACACCATGACCGACGACTCCAGCCACTGCCACGCCGCCCTTGATAGGCGCACCGGCGACGCCAGTCATGATACGTCCAGGAGCACTCGAGAATGTTCCGCCAAACGTCGATGTACCTTGACGGGTTCGTACAACGTAGTCGGGTCGGAACAAGAGTCGAACCCGGACGGTTCCCGACTTGCCATCCAGGATGTATCTAGTCTCAGATGGCCTGAAGGGGTCCAGAGACTCCAGGTTGATGTCTGCACCGCCCAAGAAGTCGGGCTTGTCTGCAAAATCGTAATCCCACACCGAGACCTTGAAGTCGGCCCCAGTCCTCGATGGGACGCTGACCTCGAAGAACTCGTTCCAAGTAGGATGCAGCGTCTTCTTCTGCACCTTGGTCTTGTAGATCTCCTGGCCGTTGAGCTCAAACTTGCAGTAAGGATCACTCTTGCCGTTACGATCGGCCGAAGGCAGGTCCGCACCGTCCAGAATATCCACACGGAGCTTGCCCATGTTGTTGATACTCTCACTTGGGTCGAGCTGCATCTTGACGGGGATGTACTTCAAGCTGACCTTGACACTAGCGGGACGGCCATCCTCGCCCTTGAGCTTGAGGGTTGTTGGATTGTTCTAGAACAAGTTAGCTTCGTGATCTTACAGAAAAAGCTGGACATGACATACCAGACACTGCTTGAGGGTTTCTAGAGTGTTGCCAGAAAGCGATGCCATGAGATCATCTTGGTCATCACCCTTCTTTCGAGCCCTGAGAGTTAGTCGTGAAAAGTCAAGCTCGCGAATGAAGCAGTCTCCAATCTCTTCAAACTTGTGCGACTTGCTGCGAGCAGTAGAAGACACGTAGGAGGGATACGCCATGTCGTCCACCAGAACCTCGAGAAGACCGTGGCTCTCTGGCATCTCGGCCTCCATGAGTCTGAAGATGAGCAGACCACTCTCGTACTTGAGTAGCTCTTCCGGGGTGAGTCTGATCTTGGCGGGGCCCTTGGGCTCGTCTACCGAAGGCCTCTGTGTGGTGGAGGGGCGTCCAACGGTTGTGGGAGTGGGTGGCTCGGCGTCCTTTTCCTTGGGCTTGTCCAGGGTTGCGTTGAACTTGCCGGCATCTGCTGACCTTTGCGGAGTGAGGTCGCCCTCCTCTCCAGATTCCGCCTTCTCCTTCTCCGCCTCTTCCTTTTCCTTTGCTTCCTCTTCCTCCTCTTCAGGGTCGGCGACGTTGAGGCAGGGGTAGAAGGCAACCGTGTAGTGCAGAGTACCCTTGGCAATGCCCTTGTTGTGAAGCCGCAGCCCGTCTTCGCGGTGCTGCTTCTTATCGTTGACCAGGTACTCTCCAGTTTCATCTTGGGCAACATAGTCGGCAGCAAAGACTTCGATCATTCCCAGACTTCGGTCCTTGCCGACCTTTTCCGTGTCCATCACCTCCAGGGCGAGTCTGTCGCGAGCAGAATGGATGGGGACATAGAGCACCTCGTCCCACTCAGGGTTGAGGTCATTGCGGAAAGTGACAGTTCGTGCCTTTTCAATACCGGAGAGCAAAACTCGAGTGTATGGGTCCGACTTGCCAAAGGCCTCAAAGTTGCGGAGATCAGTAGCCTTCTTGAAATGGAATCGCATCACACCAATGGGGGTGACATAGCCGCCAGTGCTGGCCACACCAGAGATGGCCACCGGCTTCCACTGTGCCATCATCTTGACACGACCGGTGTGAGCGCCATGTAGGTTGTACCATTCCTTGCCTTGTTCCATGCATTCCAGCATCTCGTCGAGCTTGATCTGATACTTGCCGAGCACCTGGTCTCCAGTAAGATCTCGATCATCCTTGACTGTGACACCGAGCTTGGCCTTTTTGCGATCCGTGATGAGAATTTCCTTTGAGCCGTTGTCCCAGATGGGGTTATTGGTGCGCTTCAGCTTCTTGGTGTGGTGCACCTCCTTACCGTTCAAGAACATGACTGCGTACGGGTTGAGCATTCCCACGATACTCTTGGTGCCATCCAGTTCCTTGGCCTGCTCCACTGTGAAACGGAGAATACCCTGGTTAGACTCGGGCGGAGGCTCATCTCGTCCTTCGGCGTTCTTGATGGTTTCGAGCACAGGGAAGAAGCGGAGATCACAAGAAACCACACCACGGGCCTTGCCGTCAGTAATGACCTCGAGTCGTTCGTTTTCGTACACATTGAGCTCCTCGATGTTCTCGAGGGGGAAAGAGGCAACACCGAGCTCCTTCGACTTGCGGAAATCGTTGTGGTCGAAAACCTGGATATCAAGGGAATCGTTGAAAGAGGTGATAATGATGTAGTGGGTCTCGTTCCATCTCGGGTTGGGGTTGTCCTCCACGACCTTAGTCCGGGCGAGCTCCTGGCGTCTGTTCAAGCTGATGGATGCGTAGGGATCGATGGTTCCACCAAAGTTGTCGCTGTTCTTCAGGCCATGAGCACCGTGAAGGGTCACTGCAACAACACCGACAGCCTGATCAACCGGGTTGCCAGCCAACATCTTGGCAACTTCGATGGGAAAGACCTTGGGGGCATACATCATGGGGCCTAGGTTACCGTGAATCTGCTCAAGAATGAAGCTCTCCAAGCCAGGAATAAAGTTGATATCGAAACCAAAGTTCTCACCACCGAGCGGCTTACAGACGTAATCAATGGTAGGTCGCTCGAGGAAGCACATTTCCACGCGGTCAATGTGGGGGAAGGGGATCTGAAGCTTGATCTTGAGGCGCATAATACCGGAGAAAGCCATATCCTCAACAATGACGTCGAGACCCTTGCTGATCATGGCCTTCCCGATTCGGATCTCCAGCACAATCTTAGGGTTGACCTTGTTCTTGAGCTGCCGGGAAGTCATATCGTCGGTATCGTTGGGAGTGAAGCTGAACTTCCAGTCCATCATGACAATATCGTCCTCGGTCTTGGGATAGGTCTTGACATGCTCCATGCGCGGAGGCTTAGAACCCAGAGTAAAGGTTTTGAGCTTCAAGCTATCCAGGAAGGCGGGAGTGGCAGAGCTGAGAACCTGGTCGACAGAGTTGATGACGGTCTGAGCGAGAACGGGCTGGTAGATGGGCCAGAACTTGACCAAGAATGAGTTGATCCATTCGAGGGATTCGTTATCGTTATCGAGCTTCTTGAGCGCCAACTCACGAGTGATGTCGTCGCGGAAGTTGCGTCGCACTCGTCGTAGAGAGGTTCGGTAATAGGTGGAGCAAATGGCCATGATGATAATAACCCAAGCAAGACCGCCGCCAAAGACAGCGACAAGCCAGGAGCTGATACAAGCAAAGATGACAAGTCCAGTGTTGTGATACCAGTCTGTAAATGTTAGTCCGCTACGCTTGAGAATATGCAAATGATGGAGAACCTACCGCCGTAGAGGGTATCTGGGAGCTTTCCCTCCACCCAGGTCCCATGATCGAGCAAGCTTTCCTGCTCTAGAAGCTCATCGCTTGGCCATCCAAGCTTCGGAGCCCAACCTGTGCGCGAGTAGGGAGGCTCTTCAGAGGCGGGGTCAACACCATCAGCAAGAGGCTTTCCCTGCTCGTCTCGTGCGACATCCAAGACTCCATCCTTGCTGGGCTCTGGGAGGTCCTCGACAGGGCCGGTGCCATCGTCAACATCGGTGATGATGGCGGTGCCCTTTGGCCGTCTGCTGTGTTGCAGCTCGGGTGGGATAGCCTACGGTACAAGCTTAGTTAGTCGAGGTCGCGGGGCCAAGAGAGTGAGAAGCGTACAGCTTTGGCCTGAGCCTTCTTCTGCTCGGGGCTCGCATCGGGATCAAAGGTAAAGGCAGCAACGCCGGCATTTCGGGAAGCCTCAACGATTTCCTTCTGGGCATCTGCGGCGGTAACGGAGCTTTCGGGGTTGGCAGCGGCTTCAACAGCTCCCTGCTGCTTCAGCTCGTTGGCCTCCTTGGCGGTTGACATGACGCCGTTGCAGCGTCGCCGCGACAGCTATCTGTAAGTCGGTGCTTCGAAGATGGTGTTTGCGGATCGTCGTGTGATCAATTGGGACAATTGAAGCTATGATGAGCGTCGCGAGGCATCCAGAGGTAGGGCGTCGGTTGTAAACGACGACCGTGGGACCGATTCTCGAGGGATGTGGTGCCAGGTGACGACGGGGGGTGGGCGGCTCGGATTAGGTGCTAGCCTTGGCTCGATTCAAGCCAAGTCAAGTCGAGTCGTGGGCTGACTGAGACGAGGGAGGAGTCGACTCTGCAGCCAAAGGCAGCTCTAGGTCTGTCGGGAGATGAGTTGAAACGGGGTCGAAGGGAAGAATAAGAGAAGGAGAAGGAGAAGAAGAGAAAGAATGCAGGGCGACAAAAGGAAACCTGGCGCAGGCAGGGTTGGGTTATCGGAGACGGCGAGAGGGAGAGACAAAAGGTGGAGGAAATCCTGGCACAAGGTCGGTTGGTGCAGGTCAAAGGTGCAGCAGCTGCTGCAGCAGAGAGAGAGAGAGTAGGTTGGCTTCTTCCAAGCTCGTGCAGCTTGCCCGGCCGTGCCAGGTCCCTCCCGATCGTCAGGGAGCTGGGGTGTCTCTGGGAGAGTCGCAGTACGGCGCAGGTACCTTGGCAGACGGGCTACTGCAGGCGTCAGCTGGTGTACCACTCGGGTCCCGCAAGCCGAGCTGGTTTGTGGCTGGGGGGGAAATTGGAGCAACGGAGAGTTCTCCAGCTATCATCAGTCCCAGACAGCGGATGACACCAGTGATGATGCAGTGGGTGGAGTGGTGGTGATGGGCGGGCCGAGGGCGCGCACGACGGCAGGTGGGCGAGTGGGTCAAAGCTGCCCGTCTGGGAAATAATTGAGTCTGGCGCCTGAGTTTTCTGCTGTGGTGATTGCGAGGCCTGGCAGAACATCAGAGTCATTGAGGGAGAAGCATGAATATGATGATGCCGATGATGATTGTATTGCATAGAAGCGTCAAGGGAACAGCTTGTAGCATTCGCAACTCTCTGTACGTGTTCGTGCAGCTATCCGTGTCACAGAAAGACAACATCCATCTCCATCCCACTGCAAAAGTCGTTGTTGTTTCTTTTCTTACTGACCGAAGGACGGCGTTGGTAACTGGAGCTGGAGCTGAGGACCCCAAGACAGCTGGAGCAAGCGTCGCTTGGCCTCCGAGCTATTGCGTGGATGAGCCCACCAGCAAATTCGGGCTATTTCCCTATATCCAGAAGGAGGAGGAGAAACATGCAGAGTCACCCTATCACCCCATCCCAAGAAACCCATTCCCACCCTTCGTAAGCCCCCTGTCCCCCGTCTCCCAACCCGGCCAATCGCTCAGCTGTCCAAGGCTCTGGCCTGTCCCCTGTGGTGCTGAGCAGCACCTACGTAATTGATGGTCCGGGGAGACTCGAACTGGCCTCTCCAGCGTCCACTCTCTGCTGGTAAATGGGCTTGGTTCGGTGGACCCTAGGGTGACATCCCATCCAAGATCTGGCGCCAGGCGAGCAGAGACGTCTTAGTGTGCACGCCGGCGGCTGGGTCCCTGGGAATCAATCCCTGTTCCTGATGCCTTTGTTTTTCGGGACCTTTCCTGTTTGCTCTTCAGCTGCTTTTGCTGTCGCAATCATGGCTGCGCACCGTGCTGTGCTGGCGTCTACTTCCATTCGCGATGGCTTCCAGCAGAGAGGTGCAAGCTGAAACGGTTCCAGACACGACACGACTCCAGACTCACGGTGACGCCGTCAAATGTCACTGCCCGTGATTGATTCACCTTGTCTAGGGGGGCGTTGCTGTGGCACGGCGTCTAACTGCTGCAATGAGGCCGCCCGCCATGGCTCGCCTTGCCATGCCATCCATGGGTTGCCCTCGGGAGCTATCAGCTGCACTGACCTGTCCTTAATGGCTCGCCTGCTGTTGGACCGTCGGTCAATCCAACTGTGTCAAAGGTGAACCAAGATGCCGTGAATCCCTTGCATTGCAATCTCGCCTGTTGCGACTGTCGTACACTGTGATGTGCTCTCGTCAGTGTTCTACTCACGAAGTATACAGTGCATCCCTGCAAAAGAGCCTCAGCGCTTCACACGGCCCTCCGGCCTCCATTTCCGACCTCCATCCCCATTCTCCTCCACCCGCAGATGCACAGCCACTCTCGTCGACCTGAACTTCCAGCATTATTAAACCTTCTTTCTTTGAATCCCCTCCTGAGACCCCTGCACGGGCATACAGCCATGGAGAAAACGGACTTCATATCCGTCCACCGGCTGATAATCGACAAAAAATATCGCAGTGTTTCCTGATCTTGTTTGCTTTTGCCTTGTTTTTGTGTGTCTTGGTCCAATCGCTATAATGTTGCAACCCTGTCCACCAAGTTTAGCGCCTCCTCCCAGGCCAGATAAGGATCTTCATTTCCAAGTTGTCGGACCATTGCCCAATTTGTTAAGTGGCACAGAGTCGGCTCGAGAGAGCTAAAAGAGACGACGTGTGCCCATCATGACGATTGCTTGACCTGAAAGGATCCTGTCGAACCCTGCTCTAACATTAGAGGCAAATGCACAACAAAGAGTTTAGGTGAACTTCCTTTGCTTGAGTTGCAACATGGCTTGATTCGACCTCATAGTCGACTTTTCACCAAATATCGAAACACTAGCCAAACGAAATTTGACTCTGGAGATGATATGTCGACAGTTCTTTCCCGCCGCGGCTTGTGAGCCGCCCATCCCGTGACCGTCCTTTGCTTTCCTTTCAAAGGCGTTGGTGATAACTCACCTCACACAAACATGATCTGTCATCCAACCAGGAGAGCTTCTGCCACCAAAAAGCACCGTGTTCCAATCGTTGGCTGCATCTCGCCTCTTAGTCTCCATGAAACGATGTATGGCAGTTTCGACAAGGGGGGATGCAGCGAAACTGGGCGTCTGGTGCTTCTACAGCTCCTGGACTGAATGCGAGCCCTGATCCCCTTATTTGATACCGCGAGCCTCTTTACAATGGACGTCTTCTTTGCAATTTGGATCCCACCGTCTTTCCGCGTCAATGGAACCTTTCAGTGTTGCTTCATCTGTAGCAGGTCTTATCATAGCCGCAGGCAAGATCTATAGCCTCCTCGATTTCATTTCTTCTGTCAAAAACTCTCCGACGACCGTTAACGATGTCAAGAACGAAGTCAAACATGCCCAATCGGCGCTGTGCTCCCTCAAACGATATCTGGACAACCTCGCCTCCCTCAATCCTGAGCGAACGGCCATGATCCAGGTTGATGACTTGAGAGTGACCCTAAGTGATGCTATGATTGCATTCTCCGACTTTCAGACCCTTCTCCTCACCCTGGAAAACATTGCGCGGGTGAAAGCGTTTATCGTATGGCCCAAGTACGCAAAAGACATCGAAGAACACATGGCTAGGGTTCAAAGACACAAGACCTCCCTAACCTTGATGCTAATTATCCTACAAAGGTATTTGCTAGCCTCAAATATTAAACCGAACGAGACTAATAGCAGGTGACAGTGACACTCAGCTTGAGGCGTCGCAGTCTCAACAACGCCTCGAGGCATTGATCGAAGGCGTCATGCAAGAGAACAAAACACTGAGGCAGATGATGAATGAATCGCAAGACTCATTTGATGCTCGGAGCACCTTCACCAAGCGGCAAGGAGATGACCGATCGACAATCTGGGCAAGCGACGACTA
Source organism: Fusarium vanettenii 77-13-4 (assembly GCF_000151355.1). NCBI lineage: Eukaryota > Fungi > Ascomycota > Sordariomycetes > Hypocreales > Nectriaceae > Fusarium > Fusarium vanettenii. The sequence continues at coordinate 1,852,712 of NW_003315879.1, read as the reverse complement.
TGACACCGAAACAATCAGGGGGAGTATCGGAGGACGCATCAGAGAAAGTATTGGGAGCGGCAGCCAGAAAGATGACCTTAAAAATGGACATCAGTCCAGAGTGCTGAGACTTCCTTTTGAGAGAATTCTCGAGAAGTCATGGGTTTATAAACGGAACCAGCGCAACTCATGCGACTGCTCATTCATCAGCTCCGCAGAACGATCTCATACCTGGTCTATTTTCTCAGGCTTTAGCTTGGCAGATGTCTCTATCCTGTCAGTCATCGCCATGCCTCTCACGACTATGGACCTCGCGAATGGGGAACACTACCAAGCCGAGAGCCTGAAGGAGGGCTTGAAGTGGCCACCGGAGGATTTTGACAAACAGATCAAATTCGACTCACTATCGAACTCTGAAGCACCCACCATGCCTTGCCCCGAGAGCAAGGACATGAGATCGACCTGGAACGTGCTCTCCCAAGAAGAGCAAGAACTAAGGGATTGGATGAGTGAATCCAGTTCTGAGATGATGGAGGACGAAGAAGCCTCTGAGAGGACACAGACTCCCTTTTCCAACTCGAACAGACTGGACGAATGCGACGAGATAAGAGCCTATAAGTCAGGAAGTGGTGTTAAGGACCATGGTGACGAATTATGCCAATGCACTGGCTGCCGAGGGGTTAGTTGCTAGCAAATTCACCAGTGTTGTTTCCCAGGATTGCTGACAAACTGTGAACATAGCCACTCGAAAAGGATGAAGCATTCAGACTGGGTGAGATTTCTGTTCACGTTGACCCTTGTTTGTTTTAGCAGTTTCTAACAACAGACTCAAGGGAACTTTAATTGGCATAGAAACTGCTTCCGATGCAGTATGTGCGGCTGCATCATGGAACTAGATGGCAAACTCATGCTCCAGGAAGATGGGACTATTACCTGCAATGAGTGTTCGCAGCATTGCGTAGATTGTGGCAGCAAGATCGAAGATCTCGTCTTTGTCCTTGGGCCTGGCACTGCTGTCTGCCCCTCATGCTTTGTATGTTTTGCCTGCAAGCAGCAAATCAGAGATCTCAAGTATGCCAGAAGCACCCGGGGCAGAGCTTGCATGACTTGTCATGAGATGATGATGGCGAAGAAAGCTCGGAGGAAGGCCATGCTGCTGCCGGCAGCCCAGGAGACTACCTATGCCGAGAAGCCGTTTTGAATGCTGGCATGAGTTGTTTACTTGGTACATGGCGTTCTTGAGTCCCCCGTTTGTTGGAAGAAGACGGGAAATAATGGGAGTCGCGGGATGTTTGGCATATTGGCTTGCCTATTTTATGGATGGTCATGGCCCAGATAGTATCATACGTAGAATGTGGTTAATTGCTACTCTGTTGTAAACCTTTTTGGCCTTTCTTAACTGTTAATGGAAAATAATAGTAGCAAAGGCAGAAGGTCTACCAAATATGTCCTTGTAAATGAAGTGTTGTCATCTCGGGATCAACGTCTGGACTGTATTCTCATCCTTGCCATGATCAAACCATCAGGCTATGAGAGTCAACACCAAATACAGCAACATTGGGAAGCCACCATAAACTCATGCAACCTCGTACTACCCAAGTCTGACTTGCAGTGCCGATCGAATGACGTCTTGACAAACGCCCTGTCGCAAGCCTCGTACCGTGGGACCGGGGCCATGACAGAGACCAGGGGATGTATTATAGACAAGGGGGCTCTCCGTTATTGCACCGGAATGCAACTACGCACGGCATTCAAACAGGGAAATTTATCATGGGAAAAGCAAGAGAGGAGTCGTTCAACATTCGACTACTGCTGCTACACCGTGGATATAGATTTGAATCCGCCACCCACCCATCATCGTATAGAAACCCCATTCGAACGCTATTCTTGGAAACAAGGTATCCAAACCCAGGATAAAAGAAAGTGCCGAGTGCCTAGAGATGCTTGCTCGTGTCTAGTAATGGATAGTAGTAGTAAAAATAACACGCTGACCGCCAGACAAAAATATCAACCTTGACGCCGTCTGATATGCAATCAACTCCCCCCTCATCTTCAACCGTGAACCGTGACTCTTGACCAAGCGAACAAAGGCTTGCTTAATAACCAAACCCATCATGCTGGTGTACTGGACAACGCCCTGGGTGCTTGACGAACCATGACGAGATGCACGCCCGGTGAAATCGACATAAACATTCTAATCGCGCCATGGGAACTCCAACCGTAAACTCTTCCAGGCAGATGGTACACTCGGCGTCGTCGATACAGTCCTTCTCTGTTGCCAGGTAAGTGTACATGCCAGTCCGTCGTGGAGCAGGCGGCGCTCCGCCTTCCCCACGGGGTGTGCCATATGTGCTATGGTTTTGGATACACGACGTAATGTGTGATTCTCGAAGGGCTTCAAAGTTGGGGAGACTCTGTGAGGGCAGCTCGCGATGGCAGATAGGACACTCGTCCTCTTCTGCAATCTGAGGTGTTGGTGGCAGTGCCCTCTGTCTCGAGGATGACTCTCCAAGTGAGCTATATCGATTTGGATATGAAGAAGGTGACGAGGACTGAACGCCAGACAATAGACGTTCAACAGGGGTTTGGTGTGTTCCACTACGTTGTCGATAGGACGGACCAGGAGATGATGAGCCAGATGAAGGAGGGACCTAAAGTTGTTAGCAAGTGTGGACTCGGAGACACAAACAAGGGCCACAAACCATGGTGACGCTTCTCATCCTGGGGGAGAGGTATCGATAAGGATCACCACTGGCGCCTGGAGCAAAGACTGCACCGTGCCTATTGGACGGCGGCAATGTGCCATAGGCGCTGCCGATACTGCTCCGCGATCTCTGGTGAGCAGATCGAGGCGACAGGGTTGCTTGGGGGCTCGGACTCTGCGGAGGTGCAGTATTGGGGTCTGGAACGCATGGATTGCAAAGCCTCACCCGCTCACCCCCTGACATGTCGTTGACATCAAAGTATCCAGCCCCGAGACCATCGATTAGTAGCGCTTGGTGCATGGTCGTGTCTGAGCCAGGTGGCCTGACGATGTACTGGTATGGAATGATGATTCTGTGCGGGGAACACGAGTTGCAGACAACTCTTCCACATTTTCTAAAATCGTGAGTTTCAGATCCCTAAGACATCCCGGGACATGTGAGCCTACCTGCAATGGTGTTTGCGTACAAAAAAGCTGAACTGGGTGCGACATATCGGGCAGTACGTGACTTCGTTATCGGGCTGCCATCTGGGTCGGGGAGGTTCTGAAGATATCGATGGCCGAGAGGATCGAGGGAGTGGCGGTAGAGCATCTTCTAATGATCTGACAGAGGGCAGAGGAGCATCCATTCTCTCGCGGGATGGGCCTGCCCAGGTACGTCGATACTCGGAATTGCGTGCGGAGCCGGATGGTCGGTGTGTTGGACTGGGTTGGTCCTCGGCATCGTCCTGGGGAATAACTAGGGTTGCAGGTTGCGCGGGCACTCTGTCTCGAGAACTGCTCCCAGGCTCTTCCACGGATGTCGGCCTCTGCGTTGTCGTCAAAGCAGCCCCTTGATCGTCAGGAGTTGTCGAATCTGGGTCGCCTCCTGCGCTTGCGCCAGCGTCCCTTTCCGGAGAAGTGGCCTCCATGTCCGCGTAAGCCTCAGTCGTGGGTACGGGTTGCGCAGGGCCTCTGAAAATGCCGATTTGCGCAAGTTCCGCGTCTGAGAAACGAGAGGCGTGTTCGTTTTGTTGGTCGCGATCGTCAGCGGGGTGCAGTGGTTCGGAGTCGTCGGGGTCGTTAATAGACTCCTGATGCACTGATCCGTTATCTGATAGGCTTCGTTCGACGGTGTGAGATGGGCAGTCGAAGTAGCGTGAACATTCTTGGTCGTAGAATCGAGAAGTTCGCCACGGACAACCCTCGGACTGGTCTGATCCAATGTTATCACTATCGAAGGAGGAGCCTGAGCCTGAACCTGAGCTCTCAGAGTCGCTCGACACGAGGGCGTCGTAGTCTCTGGCAGTTTCAGTCGCCAAATGGCCAGAAGCACCCGAGGGGCTAGCCATGGTAGTACATCCGTGCCGGGCTCAGCGATGTAGGATAGAGAGAAAGCTGAGGCGGGACGTGAAGCCCTCCTCTCTAGCGCGACATGTGTATGTATCGATCGAGGCGGGAGTCTTGACTCGTTGGCCGGGGGCTTGAGGGAATCGTTTTGTTATAGGAGAAAGCTTGCGATGGAAGAAAAAGTTTGAGGCTGAACAAGGTTGCGAGATGCAGGAGAGGATGATTTGACCTGAGACTGAATGTGCGATTAGCAAATGGTTGGCTGAGCCCGATCTCGCATGATGCATAATAACAGGCGGACATAGGTATCAAGATTGGGGCTGAAACCTTGGGGATTCGCGCCGACGTACCTGGATGAAACGCGGCCAGAGGAGGAAAGGAGAAGAAAAAGGCGACCAAAATGAGATGCAGAGTCAAGCCGCAGTCGGTGACGAGAAGAAGAGAATCGTCGAGTCAAGTCCTGGCATCCATGGAGTCAGTCCCTGCCTGAGGGGCAAGTTCAGTGGAGGAGGAGGAGAGGCGGTCCTGGCCGGGCTTGTCCAGTAGAGATCAGTTCACTCCAGTTCGCCCACGCGATCCTTGCATCACCAAGCTCGGGCGAACTGGGGGCGTTAGTACAGGGCCAGTGGGGGAGCGAGCGCCTAACTAGACGCGGCCGGCGGATCAGCCACGTTTGTTAGGACGGACGGGACCCATCCCATGGAAATAGGCACCCACAGGGCACGCGCCAAGTCCGGCTTATCAAGTTGACAGGGACTTTGATCTGGACCCTTCCATTTCTAGCACCATTCAGACCTCGTCTGTCTGTCATTGACACTTTTATTACGCCAATTTCCCGGCCTCTACAGCCTCCTTCTCCTTTCGATCCTTCTTGCCGGACACTATTTCTTTGAAGGCGGTAGCTTGCCTTCCATCTCGCCGAGCTCCTCCTCCAGCGTGACTCCATTCACAACCAACGGCTTGCTCTCCTGGAGCATAAACACCATCCGTGCCCACTCGTTGCCACTAGGGTTTATCCATTGGTGAATCGTCCCGCGCTGGATCGCCACATCTCCGCGTCTCATATGACGGGTCTCGCCTGAGTCTAGTAGTAGCTCCATCTCGCCCTCGAGCACAATGCCGTAGTCGATGCTCACCGTCCGATGCATGGCCGACTTGCCCGGTGGGAAGTCGACGAATCGAAGGACGCTGCCTCCTGAGACGGCGAGTCCTGGAGGTTGGGTTAAGTATTGCTTGTAGACGTCAATGTCCTTGTTGTCTTGTAGATCGACAGGGTGCTCGTTGGTGACATAACCAAGGAAGAAGTCATGAGTCCCGACATTCGTCCTGACGAGCGCATCGGGGAGGCAGGTTTCGAATATCGCCTTGCCAGCTTGATTGTGGCCAGTAATGAATCGATTCGGGATGGGAAGTTGGTTGCCAGCCATGGTGAATGCTAACTTGTGTGTCAACTATGAGGACGAACAAGTTGAGGAGTGCAAGAGTCGAGTTGAACTGAACTAACTCGTTTTGATGCGGGAGATGGAGTTCATATGAGACCTACTTGACACTCGCCTCTTTGATCGACACAACGCGGCCATCTACATCCCGTCTTCACCAGACACTCCTCCGATAGGTTGTCCATCTCAGTTGCTGTGAAACCCGGCCTCAACTTTGCCTTGGCAGTGGGACTTGACACCTGGATTCAGATCACGGCATATATCGTGTCCAGTAACACGGCCTCATATGGCCAGCTCACTCTGCATATGTTCCGTCCTTGCATCTAATCTTCCCGATGGACCTAGCAGATGGGTCTCTCAAGCAGCCCATATGAACCCCAACGCATACGATGTCTTCTAGATTCTGCTATACCTCCTCTTGTTAGGAATACCAGTTCCACTCACCACCTCGGCAGATGTAATCCCATACATGGCCATATCCGCTAAGGCTGCTGCAACATGGTGAAGCGTCGGAAGTGATTCCCAGCTGCGACTCTGCAGTTTAACGGACCCTTTCTTGATCCGCCATCTCTGGGTCACCCTGCAAGATGCATCCGCAATGCCCCCCTTGATGTCGCATGTCTCACCTGGCTCCTCAGGGACCCCAATTTTCGGCCTCAAGTGACGTGATAGGAGAACGCGGCCCGATACATCATCTCCCGTGCTTTCTGCAGCTCGAGGATCCTCCTCGAGATCCTCCAAGGCCAAATCTATGAAATCCACACCCCTCCACGATGCCTTCATCTGATAGGTCTGTGGGGTTGAGATAACCTCTATATCGCAGAAGAGGGCAGGCATCCCTTGCTCCTCTCTTGTCGAAATGACCATGTCCGCTGAATCCTCTAGAAGCACAGGCACAAAGCTGCCTTGAACGGTTGAGCCGTCGTCCCTCTTGTACTGAACGCCATGGAGGTAGAGGCCAAACCGACTGTAGTCTGCGCCCCCTAGACACGGCACATTCTTCCGGGTGGTGATAGCAAAGCTTACTTCGCAGAGTGTGTCATCGGCGACAAAAGTGTACGACTCGGTCGGGAGTAGAGACTCGAGATACGTCCGTGACGCCTTGAACCTCACGGCAGCGGTTGTGAAAGTCTGCAAAGAGTCGCTTGAGTCGTGGCTGCGTAACTCATAAGACGGCCCGAAAGAAACAGGCATTCTCCACTTGGCACCTGGTGTGCTCTTCCAAAGATGCCGCTTGAAAATGATACTCGCATGGTGGTAGGCGTCGTGGGCAAAGTTGAAGCTTCCAAATATCGCGGCTCGACTTCTGTAAGCTAGCCTAACCTCGCGCTTCTAGAATGCCATACTTACGGTCGACTTGAGGCCTTCCATCCTTCCAGTCCGAGCCCGCCCTCCGGGAATCACTCTGTATTTTATGAGCTCTGTCGTAGCGGATCTTCTCGTACATCTTTAGGCGTTCTGGCACGTCTGCCGGACAGGTGCCGCGAGGCAACACGACCGTAATAGTAGCTGCGTCTTCTATGGCTTGGTTCGCCCCTTGTCCCTGATCTTGACACTGGTCAGCAACACAAGAGCGAAAAATGTACAGGTTGCGTACAAGGCGTGAACGGATGAGCAGCATCTCCAAGCAAAGCCATCCTTTCATTCACCCAGGTCGGGGGCTTCTCCATGTCCAGCAATTGCCACACTTTGAGTTCCTTGGGATCCATCTTTCGAAATAGTCGAAGAAGAACTGGATCGAAACTCTTGAATACCTCGAGGACCTGCTCGAGTGAGCCAGTCTTGTCCCAACCTGCGCCAACGTTAACGGCCGTTTGTGACATGCGTCAAAAGAATTGCAGACCATCACCCGCCATTGAGTGGGACTCTTCTTCGGGGTGTATACAGACAAAGTTGAGAGTCTTGTTCGAATTGCAAGGATACAGAACAACGCGTCTATCATTAGCAAACCACATGTACGCAGCGTCTCGAGCCTCGACAAGAGGCCGTGTTTCTGGGTCCTCGTCTGCCAACGATCTCGGGATTAAGAATCGGAACGCTGCCTTTCCTGAGCTGATAACTCCGGGCATCGAGTCACAAATGAATCGTCGACTTCTGGACTAGAGGCTGACGTTAAATGGAGTTAAACTAGGTGCCTATGGGAACACACTTACATGAACACCATCCGCCCCTATTATGACATCCGCCTCGATGATAGTGCCATCTACGAGGATTATTTTACCCCTCTCTGGTGAAACATGGACAACTTCTGATGATGTGTGTAGGATAGCTGGCAAACCTATCTCATCTTCTCCAGTCGCGGCTCTCTTCAATCGTTCATGTAGCGCAACCCTGTGAACGAGATGCCAAGGATGCTCCCAGCGAAGATTAGGCTTCGTCAGGTCCTCGTCCAAGATAGGTTCGCCATTGTAGTGGAACTCGAATCGGCGGTTTAGCAGAGTGCCGCCAAACTCCTCGGCAAAGATGCCCCATCGTCGTAGGATACCATTCCCGTTGGGGGTGAGATGGATACCGGCACCTAACTCGACGGCGAAGCTTGACTTTTCGTAAAGCTGATACGGTTTTATACAAGTTCGGCAATTTATTGAGAAAGGATTACTTACGTCAACTTGGTGGCCTTGTTGTCTGAGCCCAATAGCAGCACTGAGACCACCGATGCCTGCGCCTATTATGGCAACTCGGAGTGGACCATAGTGAGAAGTTGAAGCTGAGTTGTCTTCGATGGAGGGCAAGTGATCCAGATCCCCATTCTGCGTCGTCATGATTTGAATAATGTATGTGCGTGTTTCAACTTGCAAATGCAAAGGGAACTGGACACCAGAACCTTGATACGCAACCAACCCAGGGAGACAAACGTGGAGAGGGGGAGGCATTTATTTATGAATATGAATAATCGCAACGAAAACATTCAGCGCATCTTCTAATTGGCACACATGCCTGATGCGCTGCTCCCACATTCCCTTGTACTTCGGAGCACCGGGACCCGAGAATATTGGCTGCACAGATGACTATCACGCCTCCCGAGGTAGTTGGTGCATCTTGAATTGTGAGGCCACATGTCATCCTCGCTACAGCGAACATTTCCATGCAGTTCGCGTGGGAAGCCTTTCTTATTGGGTTGCGGTAAGCCATTCAACAATGCAGACTGCAACAGACGCCATGGTACGAAAGGAATCTATTGGAAACACTATACACGGTCATACTGGTGGATGGGGCCTCACATCCGAAAGAATATGCGACGCAATGATTGAGGTTGAAAAGATAAAAGAATGTTTTGTTACCTAGTTAATTGTCCGAGGTCGGGATGACCTTGGTGCTTATCGGCCGAATGTACTCCGGTCCCGGCTCCGATCTCCAACCAGATCCCCGCTTCCCCGCTCCGGGCCCGCCCCCGCCGGATCCCGGGCAGCGGAGGACATCACAGCCTCTGCCAAGATAAGAGGAGGGGAAAGTAACCAACTTCACAACCAGAAACTGAATCTCAGTAATATATACTATATCACCAGAATCCGTAAATCATGTCGTCGTCCCCCTCGCCTGTCGCGCTTATTACTGGCGGCACCGCCGGTCTCGGCGCTGCTACAGCTCGCCTCCTAGCTAAAGATGGCATGCGTGTCGCTGTCAACTATCACTCTGATTCAACCCGTGCCGCCAGCTTCGTGCAGGAGCTACACGCCCTCTCGCCGCTACCTCATGATGAGAACAACTTCTTGTCTTTCCGTGCCGACCTAGGAGTACGGGCAGACCTGATTAAACTTGTGGACGAGGTTGTGGGCGCCATGGGACGATTGGATGCCGTTTTCTCCAATGGAGGCTGGACCAAGATCCGGGATATAACTGACTTGGATGACAATGTCAATGAGGAAGACTGGGACCGATGTTTCAACATGAACGTCAAATCTCATCTGTTCCTCATGCATGCTGCAAAGGAGCATTTGGACAAGACAGAAGGCGTCTTCATTACCACGGCATCTTTCGCTGGCGTGAAAGTGAGCGGAAGCTCTCTGGTGAGTCAAAATCGACCCAATAGCGTAAAGAGATGAGGCTGACGTGGCCAGGCATACGCCGTCACCAAGGCAGCGCAGATTCACCTCGCCAAGGGTCTGGCACTGGCCGCGAGCCCCAGGATCCGGGTGAATAGCGTATCCCCTGGACTCATGCTAACGGTAAGACACAATCGCCCGCTGACAATTGATTCTGTGCTAATTGGCCTAGGATTGGGGCCTTAGCTTCCCTGAAGAGAAGATAAAGGAGATGACAGATCGGACGAAACTTGGACGTCTGGTGACGGTTGACGATGTTGCTCAGCAGGTTCTCTGCTTTATCAAGTCTAAGTCGGTCACAGGAGTGAATGCTGTGCTTGATGCTGGCATGTCACTTTAAATACCTATGTAACTAGAACTATACGAGGTATACCATGCCAGACGTGATTACCCCTTGCATTTATCTTTTCGCATAGCTTCAACGACCTATTCTCCCACTTCACGGTCGCCATACCAATGGATATAGGACACAAGTGGCCAGTCCCAAGTTGCATACCGTATTCTTTTGCCCCATATATACAAAGGTATCCACAGGATGAGGATGGCGGCTGCGATACCAGCCATCGTGCCGTATGCGATTTGGTATCCGGAGTTGTTTATCCAGGGGTTGGTGTAGAACGACAGAAGGAAACCGAATAGAGCTATGGCTGGTTAGCTTCGAACAAACCCCAAGTTGGGGAAAGGGGGAACTCACCTTTGAAGCCCAGCACAGCTAGGCTGACCTCGCCGGCAACCGGTCTGTAGGCGTCAATCACATAGACCAAGCATACGCACGACGCTTGCGTGACGGAAAAGTTGAGAAGGCCCAGGCCAATGGTGGGGACAATCCAGTGAAGTTGATGATGGATCCCAACTCCGTACAGGGTCAAAGAAAGCGGTGTGGTAACCAAGGACAACGCCATGACAGGGAGTCGCATCTCGGGCTCCCGAATGCCTCCATTCCTTTTGGTAAAATAATCTGCCACTACGTCTCCAAGATGACCGCCAGCAGGGATGCCAACCAGGGATCCGATGATGGCGGCTATGAAGCAGAGGCCGACCTGATATGAGTCAAAACCGTAGGTTCCTTCAAACGCCGTGTCCACGTTGGACGAGACAGCAACTAGAAAACCAATGGTGACTGCCTGGATGAGCGCGGCCCAAAGCACAGGAGGAAGTATAATAAGGCCAAAGGGTCGAAGGAACATCCTTAGCAAAGACTCATTGGTCAATGATCTGTGGGATATGCCAAGTATTGTCTCTCCTCGCTGCTTCTGTTTGGATACGCTTGCAGGCCTGCCTGCGTTTGCTGGATCCGAGCCCAAGTAGTCTTTCTTTTCGATTTCGACGCCAGTAATAGACCCGTCGCTTTGATCGTACTGGCGGTTATAGGCCGTCTCTGGGAAGGAGAAAAAGATGAGTACCAGGACGAAACCCACGAGAGCACAACCAACTTGATAGATGGTTCTCCACTCGTAATCGATAGTGATGAGGCCTGAAACGACCATGCCCAAGGCGACACCTACAGATAGGGCGCAGTTGTAGAAGGACATGATTGCTCCCCGCTCGTGCAGGAAGAAAATGTCGGCAATCGTAATAGGGGCAATCGTTTCTGCGGCACCAGCTCCAAAGCCCATGAGTATCCGGCAAGTAAGAAAGCCCCCATAAGACTTGACAAAGATCAGGGCTACGGCCACGGCAAAGTAGACGGTGTAGCTGGCAAGATAGACGGGTCTTCGGCCATACTTGTTCGCGAGGGGGACCCAGAAGAAGCACCCGACACCGAGTAGGAGACTAGTGGTGGTGAAGAAGTAGGCGATCTTGGGGATAGCGGAGCTTGTTAGAGTGTCGTTGACGGCCGCGTCAGGAAAGAAGCTCAGTGCAGTCTGGACGATGGCGATGGAAGGTCCAGCGGCGAGGAAGTTGGACATGGTCATGGCCAAACAGACCAGGCCAGCGGTGTAGTACTTCCGCCATGGCGACCTAAGGGAGGACTGATGAGTATCGGATGCCTCTGACACAGACAGAGAAGAGAGCAGGATGTCAGTACCAGTTCAGGGGATCATTCGGGTCCGAAGACGGTGTGGGGATGAAAATCAGAGCATTCGTCTCTTGGTTGCGTATGCGGACGTTTCCCAGCGCGTGTCGGCGAGTTGCTCGGGCACCGGTGTCGACGGAGGCGTCTGGAGCGACGGCCCAGTCGTCACGAGTCAAAGCCATTGGAGACATTGGTCGTTACATCGATAAGGTTTAATGGGGCATGATGGCTATGATGAGGTCAAATACGCATTTTGATGGGAATAGAAGCAGAAGAGTTTTACCGCGGCCCAGGAACTGAGTATCTTGAAGCCGCGTTGCCAAGAAGGTGTGAATAGCACTAAGGCCCCGGCACAGAAAAGGACAGGGGGTGCTTGCGGAGGTTAGCGGGTGGCGTCTCTGATCGAGAATAGCACGAACTGCGAGGCGCAGGTTGTGATGGTGATGTTTATGGTGACGATAATCGCCCCTGGGCTGAGTATCTCAACTTCCGTCCCCTGAGAACAATGCTGTGCAAAGACGACTACTGCGCCGACGTTCAGAATAGCATCGTGATAGGGCGCAGAATGGACATGACCATGTCTGAAATTGGCCCCCCAGGTGACGCGGACAATAAGGTATTTGGCTCCTTGATGGCGGATCTTGATTGGTGTTAGTGAGGTGGGATGGCGTTGGCTTGAACTCGCCAACGCCGTGACCGGGGCAGAGAAAAGCTGTACTCAGACAAGAGAAGCACCCTATCCTGTCGAGCATCAAGTTGAGGTCTTGGCACGGCTGAACGGCCTGAGTAGACGCGCCGGTCCTGTTTCAGATGATACTGAATCTGATAAAGACTTCAGGGAGAAGGAAGGGCTTGCTCTTAACGTACGCAACTCAAGGGCGCGTAATGGTTTCATCAACGGGGTCAAGTCGAGTCAATAGCATGGGTGATGGATGGGGCCAGGTACGTACGCACGCAAGCACACAGCGCACCTAAGCGCAGCGCAGGGTCAATTCTTTGACGCTATCCCCATCACAAACCCCGGCCACTTGTGGACGGAGCTTACGACGACATCGGACGTCGCCCCAAATCGCGGCGTCTTGAGCGGGCTGCTAATGTCAGGTCCCCAACTCCTGCTCCCCGGTACCACGCAATTGATCGCGGTCTTGTCTGTGAGGCGAAATCATGCATGCAGTGATTTGATTTTTAGTCGATGGTTATGTCGGGTATTGCCGTCGTCTGACCTTGGGGTTGTTTCCTTCGGTATTTTTTTTTCTCTCCCTCTCCCTCTCGCTCTTTCTCTCATTTCTATTGTCGCTCTTGTCGCATTCTCTGCCTCGGTCGTTCCTACCCTTGCTTATATCCATCAAACCCCCAAGAGGCAGGCTTCCCTTATCCGGACTGCCGTTCCCACTTCATCCCAGCCCTACCACTCGTTCTCCTACACTTACACTTAACCTTACTGCTTCGCCTCGTATTCATCTCTCTATCCCGCTTGGCCCTATTAAAGGCCCCTCCCCGTATAGATTTACCGCTGCCAGCCGATGCCGACGCTATAAACCCCCGTCAATTGGACACTCAAGTCCGCCCTGGACTGACTGACTGCGCCATGTCTGGTCCCTCGCTCTCGAGCCTCTCCCACATTCTCGATCCTCCGCGTCCGAACCCCGATCCCACTTCCGCTCCGAACACTGCTTCGGCTCCGGTTCATTTTGCTTCGTCTCAGTCGTATCCGCCTCCGCCTTCTGTTGGGCTCAGTGTGAGGCCCTTCAACCCCGCTGCCATCGGACAACCCTCGTCTGCGCCCACCACCACGCCTCCTAATCCGGCTTCAGCCGCGCCTGGTTCTGCTGTGAACAGAGCGCACACAGGGCCATCTCTCTACGCCTGCGGGGACTGTGGGCGCCGTTACTCAAGACCTGAGCATCTTCAGCGTCATGTCCAGACGCACACTCTTGGCCGTCGCTTCGCCTGCGGTGTCTGCGGCAAGACGTTTGCGCGCGCGGATCTGAAGAAGCGGCACGAGACAAATCACGAGAATGACTCGTCCAAGAAGAGGCGCCGTGCCACAACCTCTCCGAGCGCTGGTCGTGTAACACACGCTTGCAAAGCATGCGCTTCTGCCCGTGTCAAATGTCAGGAAGAGAAGCCCTGCCAGAGATGCGTTCGTCGGGGGTTGACGTGCGTCTCTGCAGAGGCTGGCTCAGCCGCCGCCATGCATTTGATACATTTATCTGCCAACGGGCACTCAAGCACGCCCTACGGCGATGAACGCGAAAATACGAGCTTCTCCGCCGATTATCCAATTGCTGGTATGCCCGATTCAACGCTGCAGGTCCACCACTCTGTTGAAAGAACCTCCCCGTTTGAACAGACTCCTCCATTGAATTCGGACTCTGGCCAACTATCTACCCCAGATACAGTTGGAGATCACGCCATTTCAGATGGCTTGACACCCAAACTCGAGCCTGGCGCAGGGGGGCCAATGCCCGTGGACCGCCTTCCCTTCTGCGACTTCCTCCGAGATGTGTTGTACGAACAACAACAGTTTGACCATTCTACCAAAATGGCCGAGAACCAAGGACTTGCTGTCTTGAACTTTTGTGATGACAGCAACCTGGAGCTCTCGGACATGGATTTTGGCCTGCTGGATCACTGGAATACCGATGGCATGACTGACACCTTGCCGGTCCAACAGGAGACCCCTGAAACGGACAACTCTGTCGATATTGCACAGATGCGTCAGAGTTTGGTCAATGCTTGGGACGTGTCTCCCTGGAGATGGGACCCCGTGGCCAACGACAACGCCTATGGCGAGCAGGCAAATCTGCCCGTCCCAAACAGAGATGTTGCCAGCATACAAGCCCAAGCGGCTAAGAAGGGACTGCAAAAAGTGGTTGACCAGAAACTGGATCTGTCATGCCGCGACCGAGTCTTGGCTGTGGTCTTGAGTGCGTGTCGACCAGACTCCATGTCGAATCGCATATCCTCGTCGTTTCCCTCGGCAGATGTCATGGATACAATGGTTCACATCTTTCTCAACTCCCACACTAATCAAGTATCGGAATGGATACACTTTCCGACCTTCAAGCTCAACGAACAAGAGCCGGAATGGATAGCTGGTGCAGCAGTAGGTGGTGCCGTCTTGGCGCCAATATCGACACTACGCAAGTTTGGATACGCTCTGCAAGAGTCCGTCCGTAAGTAGAATGCTCTTCATGGCACTGCAAAGATATGCTAACAATATTTTTCAGGCCTCGTTATGCCCAACCGAGTATGTGCCAGAATTACGGCTCTTGAATCTGGTTTTCGTTTTGGTCAGCAGCTAACTATTGTAGTTTGAGATGAACAATGAGACAATCTTGAATATAGGTCTAATTCAAGCTATCATTCTTGGCCAAGACGCCGGTCTCTGGAGTGGGAATCGACGAAAGATGGAGATTGCCGAATGCCACGTCAACATTCCCGTCACAGTATGACCCAGTGCCGAGCGCTTTAATTGAGCAATATACTAACGTATTACAGATGATGCGATATCGTGGCAAGCTTCAGAGATCCTCCTACCCTTTGATTTCGGTCGACCCTGCAGATGAAGGTGCCATTCTAGAGCAGAAATGGAGGAGCTGGATCGAGTTGGAGAAGTGGAAACGGTAAATACAAATCTTGAGTCTCATGGCGAGGTGCTAACTTGTCCTAATAGACTTGTCTTTCACTGCTTCCTCCGAGATAGCCAGCAGTCCATGACAGCTTTGACGAACCCCGTCATGTCTTACTCTGAGCTGACTCTTCCTCTACCAGCTGCCAAGGAGCTCTGGTATGCCAAAACGGCAAAGGAATGGAAAGGCATCTACCTCGAGCGGGAGGCGGGACAGACTAAGAGGGCGCCATCAGTAGGCGATCTTCTTTATGACGTGAACCTTCTTCCCGCGAACCGCCACCGTGTAGACGTGCAATTCTCGACAGCAATCTATCTGCACGCATTCTGGGCCCTCATTCTCGAGTTCAGGTGTCTGAGCTCGGCCTGTAGAACGCGAACCTACACGACAAGCGCCATCGGAGGCTACGGCTCACTGCTTGGCTCGCGGCACCAGCAACTGGTCCAGGATCTTCAGGCCTTTCAGTCAACGACAGCCACCTGGCCTGAGATTTCTGCGCAGGAGCGGCTGGTGCTCAACCAGCTCATGATGAACCTGCACGTGTCCCTGGATGACCTTCAGCTCTTCGCGGGCAAGGAGGGAGAGGATCAGGCACGGCGAGTCTATCCGGTGCTACAGAAGTGGACTGAGACGACCGACTCTCGCGCAGCTGTTAGTTGCGCCGGCCAGGTTTTGCGATTTGCGAAGCTATTCCCAGCTGGTCAGTTGAAGAACTTTTATGCAGTTGGGGTCCATCACGCGGCGCTCGCCCTGTGGACTTATGGTGTGGTGACCCGGGCTAGTCGTCGGCAAAACGCGACCTTGCCGCAGGAAAAGGTCTACCTCGATGACCCAGAGTCGATAGTGATGCAGAGATTCATCACACTTGGGCAGGGTCGGCCTATCATCCGTGGACCCGCGGGACGTGAGGGAGCACCCGAAGCGGCGATCGAGGATCCAAAGACAAGTATGGAAGCAGCATACGAGGTGCTAAGGACCAACTTCTCAAACGGGCAAAGCACAGCTCCGGCCATTGTCGAGAATCTGTGTGTGTTGATAAGGCAGCTGGGAAACGCTGCGTGGGCGGTTGGGTTGGGATAATGTAAACGATATACGTCAAGGTTGGTTGGCTGGATATGGGACATGTGCGAGATACCCCGGGATTTGCGTTAATTGATACCTGCATTTACAGGCCAGTTGAATTTAACAAGAGACAGACATGATATTGTCATTGATTGCCATGTGGACGGATGCGCATTATACAGACAACACATGATGCTCCACGTGGGTGGGATATGGCGATGTAGTGGCAGGGTTACCAGTGAGGGTAGTCCCTGTTTGGACAGTTACTGGCCTCCGACAGGGCAACTGCACCTGAGGCCCAGGCGGCTCAGAGCGGGGACACCCGTCCTGCAGTGCATCCACCATCCACCATCCGCCATCCATCGCACCTTCCCAGCGTGCGTGCATCAGTTGGGTTCCATCCTTCCTTGCCGACCTTACCGGGAAGCCACTAAAATAACGGTGACGTTATCCTTGAAGCCCCAAGCAAACAAAACTTTGAACCTCTCTCTCTACTTCTTTTTCCTTCTTGTCCCTGTCGATCCCTCCGTGCGTTGGACGAATCCAAGTGGCTTTTGCAATCTGTGGCTTGTCTCATTTACAATCAGCGTGTGATAGGAGAAAGGAGGAGAGGGCTTGCTTACTACCTTACCCCTACGCAAAGGGGAGAGAAGGTGGCTTGGAAACTGAACCCGTCTGTGTTACTCGTTGAGAGACACACTCAATCTTTCGATTTGCCAGCTCAGCACGTTTTACAAATCTCACTCTTCTTTTCTTTCTTTTCCTGCACTCAAAAACCTACTCCAAAAAAAAATGTCTTCCCAAGACGTCGCCAGCCCGGCCCTCGTGGCCACCACCACAGTCCTGGCTACAGTCTCATTCCTCGCACTCGCTCGTGCTCTTCTCTACCCTGCCCGCCCAAGCAGAATCCGAAATCCCCTCAGCGAGGGCGTCTACGCCAAGAGCCGTGCCGACGAGACCAGAGGCCTTGTCTACCAGCCGGATCAGTTTCCCGGAGCCCGAGACGTGGAGACTCCGGTGAGTGGGCCCCATCCGCCCCGGACACCGGAGCCACTTCATCATGACCACTGCTAACACCGTGATTCAAGTATGGGAGCATACGAGTCTATGAGTTTGGCCCTGAGGATGGAGAAAAGGTCTTGTTTGTTCACGGCATCAGCACCCCGTGTGTCACTCTTGCACCTTTGGCCAACGCTCTCGCCAAGCGAGGCTACCGTGTGATGCTCTTTGTAAGTCCTCCTGTTTTTCTCACCCCAGTCACCTTGACTGACAACATGATTAGGATCTCTTTGGCCGTGGATTCTCAGATGGTGTAGCTGACCTCCCCCATGACGCCCGCCTCTACGTCTCCCAGATGCTCCTCGCCCTGGCTTCGAGCCCCCTGGCCTGGACTGGTACCGGCGCCTTCCGTCTCATCGGTTACTCCCTTGGTGGTGGCATTGCCGTGCACTTTGCCAACGCCTTTCCTGGTCTGGTCCGAGATCTTGTCCTTCTCGCTCCTGCGGGTCTCATCCGTGCCGCCTCCTTTGGTCACGTCTCTCGCTTCCTCTTCCAAACTGGTCTGGTTCCGGAGCGTATCCTCGCTGTAGCCACACGCCGACGACTCCAGCAGCCCATCGCTGCCTCGGCAAGACAACCCGACAAGTCGGCCATCGAGAGCATCACCACTCCGACGCCCGTGGCCGTTGCTGAAGCCGAGGTCGTGCCCGCGTCTGGCGAGCGTGTTACGCCTCTGGAGCAGCGTGTGATGGAGTACGTTCGTTGGCAGGTGGTCAATCACCATGGCTTCGTCCCCGCCTTCATGTCGAGCATTCGCTTTGCACCCCTGACTGAGCAGCACCAGGCGTGGGAGAAGCTAGCCGAGCGTGCCCCTGGCACCACTGCCATCTTTCTGGCTGTTGCCGATGAGATCATCAACGTTGAAGATTACCGTCGGGATGCGCTGCCTCTGGTTGGTGGTGAGGACAATGTGCGCTGGCGTGTATTGCCCGGCAGCCACGACTTTGTCATGACGCACGTGGGGGATATTCTCCGAGAGATTGATGACATGTGGCACGTCAAGGCATAATGGCTTTCATGCAAGATATGGGTCATGTTTCTTACCGTCATTCGTCACAAGAGGATTAGATATCAGGGGAACCTTTTAGAGAGGCGCCAGCAGGGAGTTGGGTAATGATTTTCCCCTGTTTTTCTCTTACCACTGGGGCATTCTGAGGATCTGATGCAGAGCAGAGTATATGAACTTTTAGTCACCAAGGAAACGTCTTCTGCGAGACTTGCGGTGATTTGATGCCTTCGATTATCGTACAATTCTTTCAACTCCCACTGTTGGAGAGACCCTTATGCCTCTACCCGCAAACCTATGTATTTGCTATTTATGTTTGTTATAGAGGTTGCTATAGAGCAAACCTATGTGACTGCGTTAGGCATAGTTGCTGCCTAGGGAAGTCAGGGTATAAATACCCTTCTTCCTTCGCACTAGATCTTAGAGAATCAAGCTGCTCTTTACACATCAACTCCCACCTCGCCTTATCTATCCAGAGCCTGGCTTTGACACTGTTGACCAAAGTTAGCACCACGGTCACCAGAAATCTCGACAAGAAAGAATCACTCACCATGTGCCAATAAACCCCCCGTTGCTTCAACAACTCAGCATGGCTTCCTTGCTCCAGTAGCTGTCCATCGCCCAACACAAAGATGACATCCGCATTTTGCACCGTGGCCAATCTGTGAGCCACCACGAGCATCGTGCGACCCTCACTAGCCCTTTCGAACGCCGCCTGCACAAGCTTCTCACTCTCCGAGTCGAGGGAACTGGTGGCCTCGTCGAGCAGGAGAACCTTGGGGTCGCGGATAAGGGCACGCGCAATGGCCACTCGCTGCTTCTGTCCTCCGGAGAGAGATACTCCACGGGATCCAATATTGGTGTTATAGCCCTCGGGTAGTGAAACGATAAAGTCGTGAATCGAGGCATCGCGACAGACCTTGTGGAGTTGCTCGTCTGTGATGGACGAAGGGTCGACTCCTAGCAAGATATTCTCGCGAAGGGTACCCTGGAAGAGAGTGGCCTCTTGCGCAACAAGGGAAAAGTACTTTCGGTACTCATACACATTGATGTCTGTAGCATCTTTGCCGTTAAGAAGAATGCGGCCCTTGTCCAGGTCGTAGAACCTACACATCCGTTGTCAGTAACAGCATGAGCAATCATGGTCAGGAGTCATACCTCTCAAGAAGAGACACGATCGACGTCTTTCCACATCCAGATGCGCCCACTAGGGCAGCAAACTGGCCTTTCTGGATGGTGAGATTGAGACCCTTGAACACGGGCGTGCTTCGGGATGGATACTTGAAGTAGATGTTGTCCAGCTCAATCGACATTCCACCCTCCGTATCTGGGATCTCTTGTGAGGTCGACACCTTGTCCTGAAGCCTCGTTTCTCTCATGTTGAGGATGCGATTCGCTGCCGCCGTCACCTGTGCAGCATTGGGTCCGAAACCGAGAGCTTGACCCGATGCCTCTGCCCCCTGCATCACAGCCACTAAGATAAGAGTCAGTAGAGTATTGATGAAAATGCTTGTGATCGAAAGCTTACTGAAGCAAACAAAGAATGCGAGAGCATCGACAGTGCCCTCCGCCACAAGCCGGCCACCGTAGTAGAAGATGAGAGCCTGGCAAGCCATACTTGCACTGTCAGAGAATCCAAAGATGATACTCACCCATCGGGCCTTCTTGTAGGCTGATACGACGTGCTCATTGAGCAGAGTCTCGTATCTCGTACAGATAGAGTCCTCTAATGTCAAGGCAGTAACGGTCCTGAAAGCACCGATAGATTCTGACGCAAACTTGGAGCTCTCAGCAAAGACCTCATTGTTCATCTTCTCAAAGTGCATCTCGTACTTGAAACGCCAGTACGTCGATGCGAGCATGACGGGCAACACGACGCAGCAGGCCACAAGGGCCAGCCTCCACGAAAAAGCAAATGCGATGGCGATGGATCCTACCACGTTGAAGATAGCAACGTAGACGCTTGCCATGTTCATCCCCATGAGTTCTTCGAGCTGCTTCGGATCCTGCCCGATCCGAGATGTCATGGTGCCGTGCGAATGATCTTCGTGGTCAAAGAAGGACGTCTTCTGGAACATGACAGCGTCAAAATATTGCTGCTGGTACTTGGCGCGGATGATGGTGGACATGTGAGTCGCAACGTAAATGACGGCAAAGTACGCGACTCCAACTCCGCAAGCCAGGACAACCCACATCAAGGACCAGAAGTTACCATCCGAGTGTTTGTCTTCCACTTGCGAGTTGAGTTGCGCGTTCGTACCTCCGCTTTCGTCTCTCATCTTGAGAAGGATGTCGAGTTCTCCAGTGAGGGAAATAATCTGTCCAAAAAGCCACGCCTGAAGAGGGATTGCAGCTCCTACACAAGCCGCAGTCACGACTGTGATGGCAAAGAATGGCCACACGTTCTTGGACTCGAAGAACAACCGCCCAAAACTCTTCAAGATGCCTCGAGTCTTCTCGATTGGTGTTTCTTTGTCGGCTTCGCCCTCGGAGGCAGCGATGCTCTTGATACGAGCCAATTCAGCCTTGTCGGCGTAGTCCACAACCTCCTCGGCTGCATCAGTAGGCTCCCCGAGCGACAGCGATTGAGCGTGAACAAGGCCAGAATAAACGCCGCCATCGATCGCGATGAGGCTATCATGTGTTCCAGACTCAACGACTCTACCCTTCTTCAGGACAATAATACGGTCCGCCTTCTTGATAGTGGAGAGTCGATGGGCAATCGTGATCGTGGTTCGATTCTGGGCAACCTTGTCGAGAGCAGCCTGTACAATTCGTTCGCCGCGAACATCGATAGCACTGGTAGCCTCGTCAAGGATTAGGATCTTCGGTTTCCTCACAATCGATCTGGCAATGGCCAACCGTTGTCGTTGACCACCAGACATCTTGGCGCCACTGTCGCCAACCACAGTGTCGTAGCCCTTGGAACGAATTAGCACGGGGGTGGCCAGTGAACTAGGCCAGCACTTACATCAGGTAGCCTATCGATGAACTCATCCGCAAAGGCTTCTCTGCACGCCTCCTTTACCAACTCCCGTTTCTTGTCTTCAGGTTCGTCCGCCCATTGGGTGCCAATCAGCCCATAAGCAACGTTCTTGTAAATCGTGTCGTTGAAGAGGAACGGCTCCTGTTGAACGAGTCCAATCTGGGATCTCCACCATTTCAGATCAATCTCATCCAAGAGGTGTCCTGACGTGGAAACCCGACCACGAAGTTCGATCGCGGGTCCTGTCTCCTCGGGTTCGGGTTCAGGGGCGCCGTCTTCGTCTTCCTCATCATCCTTCTTCTTCTTCTTTCCGTTCTCCTTCTCCTTCTCAATAGCCTTGGCCAGGACATGTTGCTCCTGTAGGGAATACCATCTCTGGATGAGACCAACAATAGTACTTTTTCCAGAGCCAGATGGACCAACCACGGCATTGATCTTGCCAGCCTCAATCCGCAGATCCAAATTGTCCAAGACTCGCACATGCGGACGGCTCGGGTATGCAAACGTGACGTTTTCGAAAACGATGTCCTCTGTGGATGAAACATCGGGCTCCTTCAGGCTGCCTTTGTTTGGCTGGGGAGCATCGATGACAATGAAGAACTCGCAGGCGGCGACAGTTGCCTTTCCAACAGCGATAAGAGGAGTCGAGGTTCGTTCGAGGGAGATGACAATCATCATGACGGAGAGAAGTACACTGGTCTCATCAGTATGGATCCCCGGCATAGGGACACAGAGTACACTTACACAAGAATGTCACCAATATTACCCACCCTACCTTCGACAAGAGATTTAACCCCGTACCAGAAGGCAAGGCCGAAACTAGCGTACAGTCCGAAAAACTGGCCGGGTTAGCACGAGCGAACGGCTTCTCTATCCCGTCAGTTGACTCACGATCAAACCAGTTTGGATTCCGATAAGGGGGGAAAGGACATGGGCGTGTTTCCTTGTTTCCTCAACGAATGCAGCGTATTTCTTTGCAATGCGTGTCTCTGCACCGCACGCGGCTACCATCCTGATACTCGCAAGTGCCTCACTGGCAACTGCGGCCGCTTTTCCCTCGGCCTGGAAGGTTGTCAACAAGGTGGCTCTTCAAGAATGTCCAGTTGCTTACCCTTGTAACCCGTGTGTTGACCTTCAAGATGAAAGGAAGAATTACTCCAAGAACAAGTAACAAGAACAAGACGACCGATGCTGTTACCAAGGTGAGAGACCAGTTCTTAGTGAAAGCAACAATGAGAGCCGCGATGATGGTGGCATTGTACTCGACAAAAATGCCCAGTTTTTCAGAGATTCCGAGCTGCAGAACATTGGCAGTAGAAGTGATAGTGCTGGTAGCATAACCTGGGGGCATAGAGTCAAGAACATGAATGCTCTGACCGAATAGGCGTTGCAGGTAGTGTAGTCGGATGGCTGAAGACAGCCTGATGCCGATCATGCGGAAGGCGAACTAACTTGGATAAGTATTGATGGATTCCACACAGGTTTGAACGACATACTTTATTAATAGAGTTGAGAATAAAACGGGCAAGGAACAGAAAGAACATGTAGAGCCTAACGGGAAACTGTTAACAATAGTTGACTTGGACCAGCATTCAAACATACGCGAGCCTCTGGGTAGTCTTAATACTGGACGTTAAGCTGGTGAACTCGCCCACAAATTGGCCTGGTGTAATAATTAGAAAGAAGATCAGTTGCAAGGTCTGTAGATCCACTAACCAAAAACGACATTCAGCAACGGTAGGGTCTGAATAGTGTCAGTGATTCATAACCTAACTTGCTTGGGGAAAAGCAGACATACGACACCGGCACCGATGGAAGCAATCACTCCAGCGGCGTACGCGAGGAAGTCCCATTTTGTGGCATAAGTGAAAACCCTCTATAGACCACTTGTCAGCATACCACAAGAACGCGCCGGGATACAAAAGATGTACCGTGTAATCCTTAAAGGTTGCCGTCCGTTCAGGACGAAGCTTGGCCTCTGTCTGGGCCTTTTCCTCCGTGGCATTCTGTAGAACCGAATTTTGAGGGCCTGAGGACGACGAGGTAGCCGGCTTCTCGCTGATATGTTCACGATCCATGGCACTCATCTCGGTGGCGACGTGGGTGATGAGCGCATCGACATGTGGTTAAGCAAAAGCGTCGTAAGGCAGTACAGATTGCAAGTGTAAAAATGATGAAACAAGGGAGCGATGGGAAATAAAAGAATTACAGATGGCAGAATGGAAGATGATAGAATGTGAGGATAAATGAATGATGCACTCAAGCCGAGTCGAGACGTTGAGATGGGACAGGAGCGTTTGGGAGGGTGTCCCCTAAAGAGGCAAGTACAAACAAGGGGGTCTGGATGGAAGCCCGCTTGATACGAAATACGACGCTAGTCAATAGCGTTAGTTTGCAGCAAGCGACAAGACCTTAAATGGACGATGGCAGGGTATGTCTCAGGGACTGAGTGGGCGTGGAGAATATCGAACGTCTTCAACATGTAAAGAGAAACGTGACGGGACGGCAGCTGCGCCTTGTACTCAAAGACTCGAACCTCGAGGCAGTCCTTAAGTGATCGTCGAGATGGTCCTACAGCGCGCAAAGGGGGTTCCAAGTCAGCTTCGCTTAAGAGATGATGTTAGGAATTGCTGAGCGATGAGCAATCAAGCATCATGGGTGCCTGGATTCCTAAATCAGGACACAATACGGGGCACGGCCGCGGATCACATCGCGTAAATTCCCTAATCTGGGCCAAGACGACAGGCGTCCGTGTCTCTGCTGTGTGAGGAATAGAGCTCGCAGTGCCATCATGACTGCGTGGATATCGTCATGGGGCGGGAGGCCGTTGGCAAGTCATTAGCTGCATCTTCATCTGCCACGAGCCAATAGCGGAAGGGTCATTTGGATATCCCAGCAGACCCACGGGTAAGCACTCGGGTTCGGGTTGCTGTTCAATCCGACGAAAGCGAGCAAACCAAGCCAATTAACGGGTGAGAATATGCATGTTTAGTGGGACTGCAATATGTTTCGAGATCTAATGTACAGTACGGCGCAACCAACCATGAGGCCGAAGGATGATGGATCTTTACAAAATCCCGAATCCGCGTATAGAATTGTTTATCTTTTCATCATGAAATTTTGCTTGTAGATAGATATTATCTCAATTGCAGGCTCATTGGTAGCTACAATGATTCAACTTGGCTAGGAAATCATCAAATATTGACGACTTTTGTCGGTTCCATTGGATGCCAAGCAAGTATTCGTGCCTACAGGCAACCATCTCGGCGCGCCGATTCACCAATTCTGTCTGACGCCTGAAACAAATGTACAGTACATAGATCTATACAACAGTAATACCAGACACATTTTCGTATCAGGAAACAAAAGTATCATAAACCTAAACGTCTGCCTTCCAAGTGACACTAGCCTCAAGGCACCTAAATTACTTGACCCCGTGGTGACGACGTCAACGCCTCATGGCCTCATGCAATTTCACCACATGTCGAGGCTGAAAACCCGCAAAAGCCAAACCGCAGAAGCAGATGCGCCATGTCTTGGCTTCGCCAATAGAGTCGACGCGAAATGCTGGCGTTACTCAGCAGTGGTTGCCTCTTCAGCTAGCTCGTCGTTGAGTCTGCCTTTTGCTCCGACACGGGACGGATTGCTTTGGGGCCATCCTGGTGAAGTCCATCCACACGCCGTTTCACTTACAGAACAAGGACCCGCGGCTCCACGGAACCGGGGGCACGGCTCGAGGACGGACGCCCAGAGCCCACATCCGGAGCTGAAAGGAAGTAGCAATACTTGGGGAGACAAGGCCGGGCACATTTTCTTTCAAGCATTTCGGTCTACGATGGCACGACTTGAAGTCACCGATGAAAGAAAGATCATATTCCTTCACAAGGCAGGTTGAAAATCCTTTCTCTAGATCTCTGGAGCATCGCTATGGTGATAACTTCAAAAACAAGCCATCGAGGCGCAGTTTCAAGCCCCTTGACTTGACTCGCAAATTAGCTAGCTGGATGTTTGCAACCGTGTCTTCTTAAGCTTGTTGTTTACCTTGCAGATAGTTGAGGACGCATACCTCGCTTAATACACAGGTAAGCTCTCATGGATCGTCCTGCAGGCTTGAAGCATGAGTGAAAAGGGAGGTCGTGATACGCCAGCCTTGTCGGATAGACCTCATCACGACAAACCCGCTGACCAGGACCCTGACCATCTATCTACCTAAACAAATTGCCCCTCGCATTTGCCCCTCACACCCCTCCATCACAGGGGATCAAGCCTAGATACAGGGCATTGGCTGCCCATAATTCAGGCCACAACGAGCCCGTACAGTAGACGCCCCGCCAAGTCGTTTCTCTTTGGGCCATGGATGGACGGGAGTCATCTTGCCGTGGAAAATTTTCTGGACCAGGCACAATTGGCTTCTGCTCCAGGTCGGGTCAGAAAAAGCGTGACGCATTGGATCGCCCGGCGCTTGCATGACTACAGCCGTGTACCAGTCATAGAGTGGGCTCCAGTTTGGCAGAGAAGCCTCACGTCCTCCCACCAAAAGGTCAAGGCATGAAGCCAAAGCCAGCCTCGGCCAAATTTTCTCTGGCCAGATCAACATTGGCGTCCTCAACTGCGTCTTGTTACCTTTCACGGCCATTGGCATCCATTTCCGCTGCTTCTTCTGTATCATATTTATCCTCCCACTGCCCTCCTTCCTGTCTGGGCCGACGTCCTCGTCTGTCCGTCAACGGCCTTGGCCCCTCCATCAAAGGCTTTTCTCAGCCCCGCCATTCTTCTTCCTCCTCCTCCTCCTCCTCCTCCACCACTGCCCCGCGTCCCACGAGATCCCAACAACCACAAAATATGGCGCCCAAGAACAAGTTCGAGCTCAAGACCCCCAAGGGTACAAAGGACTGTGAGTTTGTCCCCTCCATGATACATCCGACCGCGAATCGCAAGTCCTGACACTGCGCGGAGGGGAGGGCAAGGATATGGTCATCCGTGACCACATCTTCAACACCATCACCCAAGTCTTCAAGCGCCACGGCGGAGTCACCATCGATACCCCCGTCTTCGAGCTCAGAGAAATCCTCGCTGGCAAGTATGGCGAGGACAGCAAGCTTATCTACGACCTCGCCGATCAGGGCGGCGAGATCTGCTCCCTCCGATACGACTTGACCGTCCCCTTCGCCCGTTTCCTCGCCATGAACAAGGACATCCAGAACATCAAGCGATATCACATTGCCAAGGTCTACCGCAGAGATCAGCCCGCCATGACCAAGGGCCGAATGCGAGAGTTTTACCAGTGCGATTTCGATATTGCCGGCACCTACGACGCTATGCTGCCCGACGCCGAGGTCATTCGCATCATCTCCGAGGTGTTTGAGGGACTTGGTTGGAACGGCGGCTATACGATCAAGATGAACCACCGCAAGATTCTCGACGGTATTTTCCAGGTCTGCGGCGTGCCTGAGGACAAGATTCGCACTATCTCCTCTGCTGTCGACAAGCTGGACAAGCTGCCATGGGCTGATGTTCGCAAGGAGATGACAGAAGAGAAGGGCCTTGACGGCGCGGTGGCTGACCGAATCGGCGAGTGGGTTATTCTCAAGGGCAAGCAGGACCTCCTCGAGAAGCTGCAGAACAACGAAAGCCTGGCAGCCAACGAGTCGATGAAGAAGGGCATGGCAGATCTTGCTCTGCTCTTCGAATACCTCGAGGCTTTCAACGTGCTGGACCGGGTGTCCTTCGATCTCAGTTTGGCCCGTGGTCTTGATTATTATACCGGCCTTATCTATGAGGTTGTCACAGAGGGTTCTGCTCCCCAAGTGGCGCCCGGCCACGAGGACGAGGCCCCTAAGCCCTCGAAAAAGAAGGGCAAGAAGGGATCTGACGACGATGACCGTTCCGGCGATCCCACAGTCGGTGTAGGCAGTGTTGCTGCTGGTGGCCGCTACGACAATCTTGTCGGCATGTTCTCTGGCAAGAACCAGATCCCTTGTGTTGGCATTTCTTTCGGTGTTGACAGAATCTTCTCCATCACCAAGGCCAGGATGGCAGCCGAGAAGAATTCCGCTGTCCGTGGCAACGATGTTGATGTCTACGTCATGGCTTTCGGCAAGGGTTTCTTGAAGGAGCGCATGGCGGTTTGCACAAAGCTCTGGGAGGCTGGCATCAAGGTTGGTTGATGACACATGACTCAAGATTTATGAGCAAAAGCCAAGTACTAACATGGTTTTACAGGCCGAGTTCCTCTACAAGGTGAAGCCCAAGCTGCCAGCGCAGTTCAAGGCGGCAGAGGCCAACGGTGTCCCATTTGCCATTTTCCTTGGAGACGATGAGGTTGCGTCAGGCAAGGTCAAGATCAAGGAGATGGGACTCCAGGATGGTCACCCTGAAAAGGAGGGTATCCTTGTGGCTCTCGCAGATATGGCCAAGGAGGTCAAGGTCCGACTCCAGCGAAAGCGAGAGCTAGACCACCTGACAAGACAAGCTGAAGGTCTGCGAGTTGTCCACGGCATCAAGGGTGACGAGGTAAAGGATGGAGAGAAGAAGACTGAGGCCCAACCCGAGGCTGCACCAGAGGCTGCCGCTCCTGAAGCTACCGCCCCTGAGGCGAGGCCTGCGGCAGAGGAACAAACGCCTACAAATCCCACCGCATAGGTTGGAAATGACGAAATAAAAACAGTTGAAATGATGGTCAAGAATTGATAGTCAAGGCGTTCTATGTTATTTGATAGATGGAGGTAAACAGCCAGTCTAGAGGAGTCTATGGGGTTGTTGATAAAATGGAAGGAAAGGAAGGATCTCACCTCAATACTATCTGGGTAAGTACCTGTTCTGTCTGGACCTGCCAGAGTCTGCCGACTCCTCCGCATCGGAAAGAGAGGTTATTCCGTGATACGCTATCATAAACGTCGTGCCGTGGCATCCATTCTTAACCTAGCGCCGCCACTCCAGTTTCTCCCTGCGACAGAGAGGGATTCCTTGTTTGATCGACCAAACGAGGCTTCAAGGTCTCAGTCTGTGACAAAAAGCACAGAGCCTCCAACGACGGGGCTTCTGATCGCGTCTCCCAGGCAGGAGGGAGGCACCAAGAACGCGTAGGCATCCTGAGATGGCCAGTCAGCCGGCCAGCCCAATGCGGTACAGAACGTTCCCCCCCCGGCCCCCCAGCCCCCAGCCCACGGTCCCATCCGACGTTCTCGAGCGATGAGGGCTTGATGGAGACCCCGAAAACAAGAGGCGGGGAGCGCGCGTGATGGATACTTGGCGGATTGAGGCTCATGTTAACCGAGACGCAGGTCCCATGAAAGTTGTGCGCCGCTGGCAGCAGTTATACCCGAAGATCCAGCTCAAACGAGATGATGGGCACGCACCGAAGCTGGGCAAGGGAGTTGCAATTACAACCACAGCTGCAACGTCGAGCGGGATGAGCCGTGTGTTTTCTCTCGTGTCACTGTCCCGCGTTGTCCGTGCCACAAAGCTCTGTCCTGAATAGGCTTGGGAATTGAACCTTGGCTATTGGGGTTGCCCATCGCCATCCCGACCCTCTGGATCCGACAGGTTGGCGTTTCGTCTACTACGCCACCCTTCGCGGGACCGATGGCGAGAGTAGACCAACATGAGGTCTATTCTCTTTGTTCGTTATTGTCCGCTCTTCTGTCATTCTGCTCTCTTCTCCCTTAGTCCAGAGAGTTCCACCTCTCTCTGCGTCACCGCCAATCCTCATGGCTCACCGACCTCCAACTCCAGGGGCTCTTTTCTTCTTCCTGATGCAAGTGCCGGCCCAAGCCTGAGGAGAGGGAGAGCAAAAAACCCACCTGGAGACAAGGACGGGCTCAGGCGAAGCGTGGGTCTGCCGGGTACGGGCGGCGCGCGGCGGGGAGAGGAAGGTCAGGATGATCTCTCGGAAGGCCGGCGCCGCACCTAGGCCCTAGCCGGACCAGTCGAGCTCCGCAAAGATCGTGGGTTTTTCTTTTTGATCGTCTTCCTTTTTTTTCATGCGAGACTTGCTAGCCATGGTGTTCCCCATCGGAGCAGGGGAAAGGAAACTAGTGTGCAAAATCCCTTGCAGCGGTGTCTCTCTTTGAACCCGACACGTCGGATGGGGCACAGCTGAGAAAATGATAAGACCAACTTTTCTCCCTCGAGTGAGGGTAGAAAATAGAGGCTAAACTTGTCATCATCGGGTTTGTGTGTGTGTGCCCGTGAGAGCGTGGTGTGCGTGGTGTCTGGCTATTGTGTCCATGTCTTTGTGTTATTCTGCTTGCCTACTCGACGGCCAACGTATGACAACCTGGATTCATAGCATCTCGACCTGAATCCTGACCTTCTTTTGTTCGAATACACGGGCTCAGAGAATTCCTTTCATTTCCAGTGTTCCTCTCGCCTCGCCCTCATTTACACTAAGCCTTCACTTACACCAACAAACGACTCATCATCGTCATCACGACAAGGTCGCAACACCACCCAGCAACCAGCCAAGAGCTCGGCGCCGCTGACACAAGGACGAGACCAAGCCCAGGAGCGATCTTCGTTCCCCAGAGATCGGTATTCCCGACGACAGAGTGGCATCGACGCTAGAAGTATTTGGTTTGTACTCATCACCTGGTCAACTTTTTGGACTGGCTAGATGGCTCGCCCAAGTGGCGCTCCTATACTCAACACCAACCGCTTTCGGATGTCTATGAATTCCATTGTCATCTCTTTAACTACCCGCAACCACCTTGGCCGCACAGATCGACTTTTTTTTCTCAGAAATTCATCTTTGCCCGCTCATCAGTCGACCACACTCGTTGCTTCTCCTCTCTGGTTCTTGACGCAACAACACGCACTCAAGCTCGGCCCGGCCCTCTCACCACCTCCTGCTCTCACTTACACCTTGTGTCGCCGCCCTTTATTGACACATTGTCTCACCAATCAGCCCGCCGGACGACTCAGACGCGGATTCCTCCCTCCCCTCCTTGCCCCGAGAGACGGGTGCCTAAGCAGAGACATCTCGCACGTCACAGGCCTTTAGACTCTGTCCTACCCATCAGGTCCCCAGTCATCCATCTATCCCCCCCATAGGATCGACCCACGAAGAGCTGAAAGGATTGACAAACCACCTACTGTACCCATCACGGGCAACAACATATTGGCATATTGGCCACACAAACCTTCGCCACGCCACGCGCGCCGCCGCCCTCAGTCCAGACTCTTATATCGCAACGCCCCCCGGAACAGCCTCTGCCTCCACTTCTGCCTCTAGGTCTCGACCTCTAAGCCCCGGATACGAGTCCTCTTCCTGCTCTTGTGTAGGATATCACTCACCGTCATGGCTGCTCTGTTGCCTCACGCAATCCCTCCAGCCACCACTCCGACCTGGCCGTCTCGATCTACCTCACTGCCCATGTCGATGCGCCAGGAGACCTGTCGCGCCTCGGCTGCCGAGGTCAAGTCGCCCGACTACCTCCCTCAGTCGCTCTCAGAGTCGCTACATGGCATGCCTCTCACTTCTGATGAATGGTCCAAGGCTATCGCCGACGTGAAGAGGGAGTATCTCAACCGCCGCTACCGTCCCTGTGCGACTCGATGTTGTGAAATCTTGGATAACATCAAGGACTCTGTAAGTCACTGTTGAAATTTATCATCATCATATAGGCGACTAACATCATGCAGAGTGTCATTGAGCCTGCCTATCTCATCTACCTTCACTTCTACGCTGCCAGCTCTTTGGAGATGCTCGCCCGCGCTCTCAACCAAGGCTCTGCAAAACGCACTTCCCTCCTTCACCAGGCCCGTGATCACTACCAACGCGCTTCCACCCTCATCAACGCTGCCGACTCAGCTGTCGGCCCAGCCCTCCTTCGCAGACCCTCTGGCACCACCACTACCCTCCCCAGCCTTCACTCCGCCGACAGCTCGGTCAGCTCCTATGCCTCATCGGGATGGACTTCATCCCACGGAGCCTCCCCGGCTTCGTCCATCTCGTCGATCCAGGACACGCCTCGCCCCAAGCGCAAGAAGCGTGTGACTTTTAGCGAGATGCCCATCGAACTCCTCGAGCGCCCCGACTCACCGACCCTAGGTCTCGGCAGCTTGCTGGGATCCGCCCGCTCAGCGTCGCCTGATCCCCTTGACGCCGAGCCGTCCGTCATGCCGGCGCCGCTCCGGCCCTCGGGCCCTCTCCCACGGTCATGCCTCACCCCACGCTCTGCCCCGGCAGAGTCCGTCTCATACTCCGACTCTGAATTCGACCCCTTCCGCCATGCGCGCTCGGTGCATCGCTACAGCGCTCTTCTGACCAGCCTGCAGCGACAAGTCTTCCGGCATCTTACCTTTATCGAGTCGGAGCTTCTTGAGACTGTCGCTCAAGAGGTAACGCCGCCATCTCCTGTTTCTATCATGGCGGTGCATCCCGTACATCCATCCATCGATGCAGGCCGCTCACCGGAACTGCAGGCTCGCATAGAGCGGTTGCGGGCCAAGGGGTGGGAACGCAAGCGGTTCGATGCCCGGCGCTATGAGGAGCTCCGTGAGAGCGCCGTGGCAGACTTGGTAGATTAAGTTTGCCCACTGCACTAGTTCTCCCATGCTTTTCGGTGTTGGCATATGTCTTGGAGGTTACGGTTCTTGTTCTATTCAATCATGTATGTATGTATGGATGTGTGTATGTAAAAAGAGTTCAACGATATCACGAGGAAGGATTTGCAAGAAACATGGAGAGGAAAACGAGCGTCGAATTGGATGATAGGATATGTATAGGTACCGGTTTGGCAAGAAAAGACTGGATCTTTATTAAAAAAGGATTAGTTATACCCATAGGAAAAGACTGGATCTTGAGGGCAGCAAAAATTGGGCGAGTAGCTGGTTGCTTCAACGATACCACTTCTATATAGAGAACAACAACAACGAGTAACGGATTCAAAAAGATGAATGACTTGATTTCACCACCTCCTCATTCATTGTCACCTTTTTCAAAGCATTGCCTGAAATCAAAACGCTTCCAATCAAATCGACACGATATGATCACTTGTAATGACCTGCCTCTTCCTATCCATCTCATCTTGCTGACCCAGTCCGCTTTCGAGCGGGCTCATACCAGCCCGTTCCGGCGGCATCAACTATAGACCCAAAAATCCTTTCAATATCCGGCTGATGACATGCAGCCGCACGGCCTTTCGCCCGTAGTTTGTAAATGCAATGATTCTCTTTAAGCCTGGAAGCTGCGGCGCTTGGCTTCCTTCGTGACCTCCTCGGTGACGCGCAGCACCTCCTTCTCCTCCTTGTCGTCGGCAAGCTTGGCTCTGGCGACCTCGCTGAATATGGCCGACAGATCCGAGTTCTCGGGGTCCTCCTCCAGATCCCTGAGCTTCTGGATTCGGGCCTGGAGCTTGATCTTCTCGATGATGCGCCTGAAGCGGCTTCTCGCGCGGAACGACTTGATCTCGGGCAACAGGTTGTGGTCGGTGGCGTTCTTGCCGCTGAGCCAGATGTGACCCAAGGCTTCCTGTGAAAAGTCAGTCGTCTTATCTTTCACAGCCAACGTGCGTCATCCTACCTCGCTGGTCCAGCGCTGCTCGGGGTCGGGGTTGATCAAGTGCAGGATGAAGTCCTTGGCGTCGTTGCTGACATCCTTCCAGTATCGCTCGTGGAAGACGACGGTACCATCAGTGCACTCTCTGATCAGGTCCTGAAGGTTTTCGCTTCGGAAGGGAGAGTAGCCGCAAAGCAGGGTGTAGGTGATAACACCCATGGACCACATATCAACCGGCTTGCCGTGGCCCTCCTTGCGCATCACTTCGGGGGCGGCATAGCCAAAGGAGCCAGCCATCGTCTTGAGAGACTCACCCTTGCCATCGAGCATCTTGGCGATGCCGAAATCAGCAAGGACGAGATCGGATTCGGGGTCCTTGCTCAGGTAGAGCAGGTTCTCGGGCTTGAGATCTATTGAGCCGCGTCAGTTGGTGTGGTACATCATGATTGCCCCGCATCACGGTACTGTACCTCTGTGGACGATCTGGTTCTTGTGCAAGAAATCGACTGCAAGCAGGACCTGCTTGATAGTTTCGGCGGCATCCTTCTCGGTGAACTTGCCCTGTTCGCAGATACGATCGAAGAGCTCACCGCCGGTCGCGAGCTGTGTGACGATATAGAACTTGTCCTGCAAAACAAAGGTGGGTAAGCTTGATGTGTGGGTGGACGAGGGGTACGTGCCCAAGGTGGCAGCGCAGTGGAGGGGAGATGAGGGGAGGGGGAGCTTACCCTCGACTCGAACCAGTCGACAAACTTGACAATGTGAGGATGCTTGAGCTTCTGGAGCATCTCGAGCTCGTCGTAGACCATCTGCTCGTTACCCTTGACATTTCGCTTCAGGATAATCTTGACGGCCACCTTGCCCGTGGGGCCATCAGCCTCACGAACGACACCATATGTTCCAGCACCGAGAGTTCGACCGAATCTGTACTTGGCCCTATACGCAAAGATTGATTGTTAGGCTCTGTTGGATCTGGATCTGGACTCGGGTGGAGCGAGGGAGGGTAATTCGGGTTGCGTACTTCTTATCGTAGCTCTCGGGTTGGCCGTGAAGCCTGTTCAGCATGCCTGCGACTATCGAGGTGGAAGCCATGGTCAGCAAATGGAACAGAAGGTGTGTAAAGGAACAGCGACGACGAGGTCCGAACTGCCAACACAAGAACACGATGTCAAGTGCAAGAGAGGCGGGACAAGAAGAAAAGCTGACGGCGCCAAAGCGGGGAGAGGAATGAGGCTGCGGATAGTCGCAACTTACAGCTCATGGTGGCACTTATGGCGGGGTAGCGTCCAGTTCCCGTTGGGCTTTTGGTGATTGAAAAAAAAAGATACAACGGGAGCAAACGGCGAGCCCGTAAGCTGATGCGATGTCGGTATCCGTAGCCGAGGCGCTCTGCCGTACGACAATGGAGTTTGGAGAGTCCAAGGAGAGGGCGACGAAGCCTTGGGGATGAGGGAGGAGGGAGAGGACCTAAGTAGGTGAGATGGATGGATGGATATCGACGGGCATGGAGGGGACGAGGATGGGAGGTCCTTGTTAATGAGCTTGCGACAGCTGAGCTGAACTGAATGGACCTGCTCGGACTCCCTGCAGCGGCCTCCCCTCCTCAGTGGCCCTGCCCTGCCCGCCCGGGCTGGGGCTGCTGGTCGTCAGCAAAGTTTAGGTGCCTTGCGCACCATTTTCCCGTTGTTACGTTAGGGGACTTTAGCACTAGCGCCCCCTGAACCGGTCATCCATGGAGTGTGCGGCCCTGGCGGGGCGACCGAACCTCCATCCATCCAAGGATTCTCGGGATGGAGTGTGTCCCGTTCGCTCCATCCATCCCAGCCCGCTCATGGTATGTGGATGTGGATGGGTGGATGGATGAATGCGTCAGGCTGAGCCAGTTACGCCTGTGGCTCAGTCAGCCGCAAATGCAGCCGCGAAACGAACGATCCGTTGCACAAAGAGGCTGAGCGCGCCATGTCAGATTGTCTGTCATCCAATCTGCCAATGAAGCATTCCGGCAACCTCCAGAGTTTCCTCCCCAGTCCTGTCTCCTCCTTGTTGGCCCCTCCGTATTCATCATGTGAAAAAATGGAAACCTGAAGAGGGTCCGCTTCGAGATGGCAACGGGATCCATTTTCTCGCCAAACGCCGTGTGGCTGAGCACCTTGTCTTTCCAGGTTCGCAAGCCCTTGGACCCAACCGACGCTCGTACAATCCTATGGATGGATATGGATGCCGAGTTCCTTGCTCGCCTCTTGCGTCTTTTCCAATTGGGGATAGGAGGAATGCCTCATCAGACGGATCCAGCCCTACGAGGCTGTCTAGCTTGGCATGGCTATTCATGACTCTGAATATCCCATGTTGACGGAGGCCTCAGTCAATCGAAGACATGTTGCCTTGTCGAGGCATGTCCAGGTCATTGACGAACTCTCGAGTCTTTTGGGAAACCGTCCAGCGCAGCATCAGTCAAGTTGTTATTTGACTTCTGACTGCTCCTGGCAATATCTACCCGCAGTAGGCCAAGATCATGGGTAATGGAGCGCATACGCACATCTACCAATGGGCTCCACGGAACTTGCATGGAACTGCCCATCCAGTACAGTCAGCGTTTCAACACCCGCTCAGGTCGAAAACTCATAGTACACTCTTATCATATCTCAGGTTCATCTAGAATGGTGAATAGTATATCTCACGCCTTGGGTTCGTGAGTGTTGCAAGACGATCCAGCATCTCACACTCATGTTGGCCAGGTCATGGCTACCCTTGAGGCCTCATTTTGGGCAACATCGAGATCATTTTTTTTTTGTGATACTGCGGATTATTATAAGCGACTCGAGGGCAACTGAGACGTGCAGTCGTTAGAATGGCCCTTCACCTCTCGATCTTTAGGGCGTTCTTTGGGTACTAAAGAGCTACAGTTGTGCTCCTGTTCGTATCATATTCGGTAATTCTATCTAATGCGCGCTTAGAAACATCGGATGAAAATCTGCCGGAGTATTTAAGTAGGCAGTTAGATCCCGTTTTGGCAGGTCCAGAAACCTCGGGCAATTTATGATTTCACCACATATTCCTGTCATGAGCTTTAAGTTATACCACTTCATCCGCCTGCCTTGTCTCTCCTTGCGAACGGAGAAACCGGCCCAGAGCGTCCAAGCTACAGCAAGCGACCTAAGCCTCATCTTGTTCGCTGCATGGAGGTGAAACCGGGCTATTGTATGCACGCGAGAATATAGATGCCATTGTTCGGGGTATATTGGGTAGGTGGTCTTGAACTCCATCCTTGCTTCAAGACGGGGAATTCGTGCTTGAATGCGTTAAAGCTCGATTCTGGTGATATCTGGCACAGAACTTCGACTCTGCCACGTCGCTGCACCTGGCACATAATCAATAAAGACGAATCTGGATTCCTTGATGATCAGTGTCTCCCACATACTCTGATGATCATATGCATCTGGGCTAGAAGCATGCAGTCTTGTTCCTAGTGTATATGCCTAACCAAACAGCAGGGAAGTCGGCCGACCACGTCACAAACGGCCCAAACATGTTTGTAACCGCTGGCGTCTGCAGGGCCAGCGAATTGCCTTGTTTGAAGTTGGAGTAGACACTAGCAAAGGTCTTGAAAGTGTAACCATCTGCATGTTATTCGCATGAATGTAAAGCACGTTATTCACTGTTGCAAGTAATTTTGCGTTGCGAGAGCCCAACAGTGAATGGATGTCACATCAGGACGTCTCACTGAATGCCTCCATGATCGACGCCATCCAATAGTACAACACGATCAGATTTATGGGTCGAGTCCTTGCTTGAATGATATCACCAGGTGACAGTGACTGGACGCAGCTTTTGGCGAAAAGGGCGGTACAAACAAGACATGGACGATGTTTCAAACGAAAGATTCAGAGTCGAGGCCTCTGCAGAGACTAGCCGCCAACTGTTTAGCCTCGCTAAGCCACGCAGAAGCGACAGGCTTTGAGGCTGTTGCCAGGTCGTAAAGGTACCTCTGGGGCATCCAATGTGGGTGCAGCGCCGCAAGCGGCCCCTCCCAGCAGGTGGTGTTTCTGCTTCTCAGTTCCACAGAGCGTGCCCGACGACAAATCCTCCCACCTACAACCCGCACATCATCGCCATCGACGCCTCTCCCGCTGAATCAATCAATACCCAGACTCTCCAAGCAGATTCCAAAACGGTCAATCATGGCCGGAGCCACAAGAGACAGGCGCCTAGTCAAGGAGCTGGGCAAGGTTCGTTCTCTTCTCCCCCTCCCTCCCTCCCTGGCCCGATCAACTGGGAGTCGAACTGACGCTGCTCATCTGGCGCCCCGCAGATCCACAAGGACGGTCTGCCTCCCGGCATCAAGCTGCTGGACCGTGACGACAGCGTTGCCGGCGACTGGTACCTCGATATCCAAGTCCTCGACGAGAACCCCCTCTACAAGGGCCATACCTACCGGCTCAAGTTTCACTTCCCCAAGATGTACCCCATAGGTACGCTTACGGATCTTCCATGCTCCCGCACCAAACACCCTACTCACTTCAACCAGAACCCCCCGAAGTCACATTTGATCTACGATCCGACCGTCCGATCCCTATGCACCCACACATATACTCCAACGGCATCATCTGCCTCGACCTGCTCGGCCAGCAGGGCTGGAGCCCTGTCCAGAGCGTCCAAAGTGTCTGCATGAGCATCCAGAGCATGCTGA
The DNA here is from genome assembly GCF_000151355.1 of Fusarium vanettenii 77-13-4. NCBI lineage: Eukaryota > Fungi > Ascomycota > Sordariomycetes > Hypocreales > Nectriaceae > Fusarium > Fusarium vanettenii. Next base: position 1,815,266 of record NW_003315879.1, on the reverse strand, counting down.
CGAGCAACGACAAGAACGAGCGACCCCCGGGTGACGAGGACTTTGTACGAGGCAACAAGCTGCGACCCCGTGATATCGAGTTCCTTTACCACGATAACACCGTGTAGGAGGGGGGAAAGGAGTTGAATATCTCTCCCAGAGGGCAAAACGGAAGAAATCCCGACTTTGGTATTTACACAGCATTCTTTTGGCGTTTGGGACGACCACCGGTGTGATGACGGAGACAAGGGAAACAGGCATGGCATTTTTCGTTTACTGATGGAACACGGCCGTTTTTTGAAAGATTTTAGCCGATTTATACGTGCCCCGGCTGGGCTGTCTATGAGCGTCGAACCTACCTACAGTGCGTCAGGTGAAAAGGACTTGACCGAGCATGGATATCACGAAGAAGCAGCTAGCGGATGCCTCATAAGCACTGTGATCACATAATGAATAAATAGGCTCCAAGGCCATTACAATAGCATGCTGAAGCGTTCTGTGCTGTGTTTTGTTAATTGACTGGCTATGTTGCTGTGGACTGTCACGAATACTGAACAGGGAGCCCAGCAAGAGATGGATGCTGGGCTTGACAACAACCCCTCTATCAGGCACAGAATAAGTTGAACCCTACGGGCCTGTTGGGTGTTTTCTTATCAGCATCAGAACATGTGAGGCTATCATTATCTCTTAGCTCTTATACTGAACTCGATTATTAGCTGTTAAAAGCGTACATAGACCCAGGGTAGGCCTTGAACCAAGCCTCGAGTGTTGGCATTTTGACACATACTTTCCTAACTGAAAGGCTTGCTTGGAAAACCTGAAACAAACCTCTCAGTCATAGAAATCATTCAACAGCCATCTTGATCTTACAACACCTACACGGTGTCCCAGGTTCTTCACATGAAGCATCTCCGGCTATCGGCCCCACCATCGGCGCTGCCTGAAGGTCCCGGTCAGTGGACGCTAGCGAGGACTGCAGTGGCTGGAAGCTCCCCACTTTATTGCCGTCATCAGATGGAAGCTCCAACGGCGGACCTCGATCCCATCATCTCGCATCCATACCCATCCACCGCTCACTCTGTCTCTCAACTCTCCCCCACCAACCGCGCCGAGCTGCCCTCCATGGCTCCTCGCACGGAATTCAGCACCGAGCAGATCCGCAACAAGGCTCGGAAAGACCTGCTGTATCTCCTCGAAGGTGTATGTGCAGCCTCCTTCCCCACCGCCGTGCCCCGCGAGCCTCATTCTGGCTGCTGCCTCAGCTCACACTTTGATCCATCTAGGTTCGCGGAAAGAAGAACGTCGTCCTTGATCGAAGTCTCGTCGGCCCAATCGGAATTATAGTCAAAGTCGCCGTGCTTCAAGAGTATGGCGTTGATAAGTTCTTTATCCTCGAGAACGATAATGTCGACACCAGCCAGCGCAATGTCGTCTTCATTGCCCGAGGCGAGTGCGGCCGTCATGCAGAGGCAATAGCAGGTTTGTGAAGCTACTCTTATTACTGGGAGAATACCCTGACCATAAGCTCAGCCCAGATCAAACGTGTCCAGCGCGAGAGCCAGACGGCGCACGACTTTCACATCTTCTGGGTCCCGCGACGAACCCTCGTTTCCGACAAGCTCCTGGAAGAGGCCGGCGTGCTAGGCGATGTAAACATCTCTGAGCTGCCGTTGTCCTTCTTCCCTCTGGAGAAGGATGTCCTGTCCCTGGAGCTCGACGACTCATTCCGCGACCTCTACCTTTCGAAAGATGTGACACCAAACTTCCTCATGGCCAGAGCCCTCATGGAGATTCAGCAGAACCATGGCCTATTTCCTCGCATCATTGGAAAAGGCGACAATGCAAAGCGTGTCGCAGATCTACTCGCACGTATGCGCCAGGAGCTCCTCGCCGGCGAGGATGCGACAGAAGCCAACAAGACTGGCTTGACCCCCAGTACAACCAATGAGAGCGTTATCATCATTGACCGTGAGGTCGACTTTGTCACACCGCTACTCACTCAGCTCACATACGAGGGCCTCATCGACGAGGTGTTTGAGATTCAGAACAACCAGACCAAGGTCGATACCACAGTGGTTGGCGCGCCAGCACAATCTTCGGCAGCAACATCACAAAGCCGCAAGCGAACGATTCAATTAGACTCAAGCGATAAACTCTACGAACAACTGCGAGACGCAAACTTTGCAATAGTTGGCAGCTTGCTCAACAAAGTTGCAAGGCGGCTTCAAAAGGTGCAGAGCGACTACGAGAGTAAACATAAGACGAAGACCATTGCGGAGCTCAAGGACTTTGTCAGTCAGCTACCAGGGTATCAACAAGAGCAACAGAGCGCAAGGATCCACACTGGCTTGGCCGAAGAGATTATCAAGCATACTCGGACGGATCTTTTCAAGGGGCTCTTGGAGGTACAACAGAACCTCGCTGCAGGTGCTGATCCGTCGAGCCAATTCGATGGTATCGAGGAGTTGATTGCACGAGATGCCCCTATGCGGGAAACGTTGAGGCTGCTCTGCATCTACTCGTGCATATCAGGAGGCATCAGGCCCAAGGAGTTTGACCAATTCAGACGGCTTGTTCTCCAAGGCTACGGCTATCAGCACCTGCTCACACTCAACAATCTCGAGAAGCTGCAGCTCTTCTTGTCCAAGTCATCACCATTGGCTGGCATGATTCCCATCCCAGGCAACACGGGAGCAACTGGTAACAAGACCAACTACAGTTATCTACGCAAACAATTGCGTCTCATTGTTGATGAGGTTCAGGAGGACGACCCGAACGACATCTCGTATGTGTATAGTGGATACGCGCCTCTTTCAATCCGACTTGTACAGTGCATTCTGCAAAAGCAGTATCTACTCTCTGTAACAAGAGGAAACAGCGCGAGCGCGGCGGGGGTGCCTCCTGGAGTAGGCACGCAAGGATGGCAGGGATTCGACGAGGCAGTCAAGCACGTTCGCGGTCAGACGTTCTATGAGCACCAGAAGGGCGAGGACAAGGCGGTCAAGGCGAGGGCGTTGCTCTCGGGAAGCGGCAACAAGCAGACCGTGTTTGTCGTGCTTGTCGGCGGCATTACGTTTACTGAAATTGCTGCTCTCAGATTCATTGCGAAGCAGGAGGAAGGTAAGTACTCTCACAGTTCTCAATTTGCCCCGCGATTGGGTGCGATATCTAACGGCTCGGCAGGACGAAGAAATATCGTGATTTGCACTACATCTATTATAAGCGGGAATAGAATGATGGATGCGGCGATCGAGAAAGAATCGTTTGCGAAGGAGAACGCGCCTGCGCCTGCGCCCGCGCCCGTTTCGACAAGCTGAGACGTCAGCGACTGTACGATACGATATCTGGAATCATCTGGCTGGCTGATTGGCGCAATTTCGGTGGCAAAGGCATTAGGATATTATAATAGGCTAATCCAGCGACATAGAAATATTTCCTAAAACGGGAATTAACCCAACGCGGACAATGGGGGGGACTTGGACAGACGAAGTCTCATTGAAGTCATTGTGAGAAGTCGAGGCGATGAATGCCAATGTCGTTGGAATGAACTCGAGACCCACCTGCAAACGCGCATCTGATTCGGTGGTAGTGTCGCACGTGATCGAGAGTCGAGCGTTGCTTTCCGCATTCTGAGGGGCTCAATGGCTGACGATTGGGAGTTTCTCTAAGACGAGAAGGACCAACAACGGATGACGGTCATTGAACGAAACGGGCGATTTGTTTGGCCAAACATCCAAGTTTTGGCCATGAACTAATCGTCTCTCGCCGAGTGTCGTTTAACCGCCGAAGCTATAGCCATCTTACAAACCAGGTCTCCTCTCTCACTGGCCATCATCCTTGACACTGGAACTGACGCGGTTGTCACTGAGTGCAGTAAGTCATCTCCCGATGCCTATTGTAAGCCTCTAATGGAAATGGGCTGATGAACTAGTGCAGATCATTAATTGGCATCCATGTCGGCGCATGATGCGAATTTTCTCATCTCACTCCGTGATAGTCCTTGCGGCGATAGTCGAAGTTGATACTCTCCACCCCGCCCTATAATCGTATCGTATCGTCATTTTACACCTCGCCACCAACCAATATCCCCGAGAACTGCTTCGCGAACCAACGCCGCTATGGGGACAGACTTTGGGCGAGCCTTTAGGACGGGAATTGGTGACCGCAAGGGAGCCCTTGGGGACAAGTGCGTCTTCGACTCACAGCCTACCTCAGACACGGTCGTCTTGCCGAGTGCTCAGACCCGAATGTCACCTCCAACAACACCCGATATGGCATCGCTGCCTCAGTCGCGGCAGACCTCGACAGAGCATGCCTCAGAAGTCGCTCCCGAAATAGTAGTATGGACTGGGGATATGGAGGTTGACAGCGAAAGTGCCGCTGAGTCTGATGACCAGTCGAGTGTCGCCGCTGATGCTGAGTGAGTGCCATCATCTCATTACCGATATCCCCCTCAAGATGTGGCATTCGGTTCTCGACTTCGATTACTGACTCTGCAATAGGGACGAAACACCACAAGTCGATGACTCGGCATTACTACACACCATCGATGCCGCCGTCGACTCCTTTCCCTCTTCCCTCGCAGACCTCTCAGACCTTTCGTCAATACCGTCGACTGATTCGAGCAAGGCTACTACCCCAACGCCAGTCGAAGCTGAGAGCCTCCAAGATCAAGCAGTCGACGACCAGCCTCCCACACGACCTTCCTCCCACCAACAATCGCCATCTCATAACGAAGCAGAGCGCTACAACTTCAACATCCGACCGAAATCATCAATTCCCACCGATATCTCGTCGTCAAGGTATGCCTCAGAGTGCATCGCGGCGGCAGAGTCGAGTCGACTCAACCCCTATGCCCTGCACCCGGAGGAATACCTTCTCCTACGCCATCACATCTCTTACACACAAGTCACAACCTACCTAAACATCAGAAACGGTATATTACGCCTTTGGATGAAACGGCCCTGGATCGGTGTTACTCGACCAGAGGCAGTCGGGTGTGCAAACGCACGCTGGTTTGATGCAGCAAGTGTTTGCTACGATTGGCTTGTTCGTCGAGGTTATATCAACTATGGATGCGTTCAAGTCTCTGAGCCTGGGGTCGATGAGAATGGTGCACCAGTCGTTAGGAGGCAAAAGACGATCGCTATCATCGGTGCCGGCATCTCTGGACTTGGCTGTGCCAGACAACTAGAAGGTTTGCTCACGCAGTACGCTGACCGTTTTCGCGAGCGAGGTGAGCCGCCACCGCGTGTGGTGGTTCTCGAGGGACGAAGCCGGGTAGGAGGCAGAGTGTATTCTCGCGAATTCAAGACCAGACCGAAAGAACCCGTGCCGGATTTCAAAGGAAAGCGGCACACTGCTGAGATGGGCGGCATGATCATCACTGGATTTGAACGAGGAAATCCCATCAACATTCTTCTACGCGGGCAGCTCAGCCTGCCTTACCACGCGCTTACAGCAGACACTACAATCTACGACAGCAATGGGAAACCTGTAGATCCTGTCCGAGATCAGCTTGTGGAGAAGCTATATAATGATTGTCTAGACCGAGTCAGCGAGTACAAGCACAAGAACCAACCGGCAAAACTCATTGAGGGCAGGCGGGACCTCATTGAAGAAGGCCGGGACAGCCCCGGAGACGGCAGCAAGACGATGATACAAGCAGAGGAAGCTGCCGCTGCACAGCCAGACGCTCCTCCAGTGGCCCAGCAGAATGTTCCAGCAAAGGTCAACATGATACCGGTGTCATCAGACAAGCTAACGGGTCGGGTACACACTGAGCCTGGGACTCCGGCCACGATCAAGGCTTCCGAGAAGGCAAAGCTGATGGGCTGGACACTGCGAGATCACTCGGCCGAGGGAGATAACATCGACCTAGTTCCAGCAGTGAACGAAGAGGGGGCAACTCTAGGATCCGTCCTGGACTCTGCCATTTCCCAATACAAGCAGATGGTCGGGCTGAATGCCCAGGACCATCGCCTCATCAACTGGCACATTGCCAATCTAGAATACAGTAATGCAACTGGTCTGCACAACCTCAGTCTTCCCCTATGGGACATCGATGCGGGCAACGAGTGGGAGGGGAGTCACACAATGGTCGTCGGCGGCTATCAGAGCGTGGCTCGTGGCTTGGTTCAATGTCCAACCTCACTGGACCTCAAGACCAAATTCCCTGTCAAGAGCATATCTTACCACGTGGGAGAGGGCATGCCGTCTGCGGCGATTGAGTGTGAGGACGGATCAGTCGTCGACGCTGATGCCGTTGTCTGCACTATTCCTCTTGGTGTGCTGAAGCAAAACAACATAGCGTTCAACCCGCCTCTTCCTTCGTGGAAGACTGACGTTGTGGAGCGTCTAGGGTTCGGCATCCTGAACAAGGTTGTGCTTGTTTACGACAAGGTCTTTTGGGAGAATGACCGACACATCTTTGGTGTGCTGAGAGACTCTACGAATCGGCACAGTACTTCGCAGAAAGACTACGCAACAAACCGTGGCCGCTTCTTCCAGTGGTTCAATGTATCCAACACAACGGGTCTCCCCTGTCTGATCGCCCTGATGGCTGGTGAGGCAGGCTTCGACACTGAGCATTCGAGCAACGACAGTCTCATCGCCGAGGCAACAGAGGTTCTGCGCCGTGTTTTTGGTTCAGATGTTCCCTATCCCGTTGAGGCGATGGTCACCCGCTGGGGTTCCGATCGATTTGCCAGAGGGAGCTACTCGTCAGCTGCTCCAGGTATGCAACCCGAAGACTACGATGTGATGGCACGGCCTGTTGGCAACCTCTTCTTTGCAGGCGAACACACTATTGGCACCCATCCGGCGACGGTTCATGGTGCCTACTTGTCCGGCTTGAGGGCAGCTTCAGAGGTGTTGGAGACGTTGATCGGGCCCATCGAGGTCCCAACACCTCTAATTCTGCCACGGGATTCCGTGCTACTAAGGAAGCGCAAGGAACCTACCAAGGACCCGAGACGAGCAAAACTAGAAGCATACGAACAGGAGTTGCTCAGCCATGTACATTCTAAACTAGGCGAGCGGCCCGTTCGCCCGAACAAGGTGGCAGCGAACGCCTACATTCTATACAGCAAGGCCCTGTTCGACGTGGCCCGCAAGAAGTGCGAAGACAACCGCAAAGGCAAGGCAGGCCGCGCCGTGCCCAACGAGGTCCGTATCATGACGTCCAAAATGTGGAAGGAGGCAACTCCCGAGGAGCGCAAGCCCTACGAAGACCAGGCAATGGAGCAGAGGCGTGGTCATGCTGACGCCGTGCAGACCTGGAGCCGGGATGTTGAAAAGTGGGATCGAGAGGCTGCCTCGCTGCGGGCGGAGTACCAGAGGGACCATCCTCCTGCTCCTGGGCTGGGCGAGTTTGCTCGTGAGTCTTCGCACAAGCATCGTCGGGCGAGGGTCAGCTACGCCGAGGACCGTGACAGTGAGGGCGAGATGTGAGTCGAGTTGAGGTGTCAGGCAATACCCATTTCCTAGGGTCTCTTTTTTTTTTCCTTTCCATCTGGCGCATGGTATACATTATATTTCAATTCCTTGTTCGCAAGGCAACCTATATCAGGTTCGGAGGTGGAATCGTCATTCCGTGTTTGTGGATGCTCGGCGTTAAACGGACATCGAGGTCTGTTTTCTAGGAGACGACTTCAAACCACATAGGCAGTGCAGTGTGTACATAGCAATGTCTTTAGAAACTTGTTCAAAAATGCTCTCCAACATCAATTACTCCTTTCTCTTTTTCTTTTGTTCTCTTCTCACTACCACGCTTGGGGAGTGTGAGCTACTAAGGAATTTATTGAAGGCTTTGATACACTGGGGCGGGAGAACCACACACTGATGGACGGCGTGGTTGAACCCGCTGGCATTGATACAAAGGGAAGCGTCACACCCCGGCTTGCACTCCCACTGTTTACATATCCTCCGAGGCGGTGGCACCAGTGATAATCTCGACCAGTTCTCCGGTAATGACAGCCTGTCGGGTACGGTTGAACAGAATCTGGTACTTGCTAATCATCTCACCGGCGTTCTTGGAGGCGTTCTGCGGGAATTATCAGCATTGGGACATTTCACTGAGACATTCATGATACTCACATCCATGGCATTTCGTCGGGCAGACTGCTCGCAGGCGTGGCCCTCGGCAAGAGCCCAGTACAGGGAGTTGGCCAGGCCGTACTCGCGCATGTTGGAGAGGACCTCGTCATCAACCTCGAAAGCGGAAAAGTTGGCTACAAAATTGTCAATATACCATTCCAACGCCGTCAGTTTTCGACGCAAAACTCACGGGACTGGGTGATGGCATCCTCGGAAAATGCCTCAATGATGGAGGGCTCGTAGCTCTGGGCGTTCAGGAAGCTGTTGTACAGGATCTTGATGTCGGTGTACTCAGTGGGAAGCTGAACGATCTGATCGGCGATAGCCTGGGCGTCGGCAAAGGTGGGGACGTCCTTGCCGATACCAGCGAAGCTGAGCTGGATCGACTTGGCGTTGGTTCGGCCAAGCTGGGCCTTGGCCTTCTCGCCGATGATGACGAGGTCGAAGTCCTGGTCGGCGGCCTGGCGGCGGACATATCGGGCAAGACTAGAGTGAATACCACCGCAGAGACCCTTGTCGGAGGAGCAGACGACGATGAGGGTCTTCTTGTCCTCGGTCTCGAGAGCCTTGGTCTCGGCCGACTCGTAGACCTCGTTGGAGGTCTGGCCGTACTTGCGGGAGTTGTTCATGGCGCGCTGGGCACGGGTGAGCTTGGTGGAGGCGACAATCTTCATCGTGTTGGTGATCTTTTCGATGTTTCGGATCGACTTGAGACGGTCCTCGATCTCACGGAGGGTCGCATAGGTGGCGGCGGAGCTCGGGACGGCGGCCCTGGAAGCGCGAAAAAGGCCGTTGTCAGCAAACAAGGTTCCATCTCTTTAATCAATTGCTATCCGTCATGTAATTGTAGGTGTCGAAGGCCGGCGTGGTGGCCGAGGGTCGGAGGCAAGCTTTCTTCGGCAACAAAATCTTGGGGGGCCAGAGAAAGAGGGTCCCTCCCGGCAGCCGGAGGGAAGGGAAAGACTTGGACTTACCGAGCCTGAGCTGCGGCGGCAGCTCGGAGAGCTGGTCTGGCGGCTCGCGACAGCATCGTGACTGAGGTTTAGGACGGTGAGATGGGAGCCTCTGCCAACGGTGGCCCAATTGATCACGATATACGGATCAATTGATGGGGGGAGAATCGGTCGGGGTCGTGTAAGGTCGGAATGAGGTGTATTGGTTGCTGCGGACCAAAGCGTTTTGTTCTCGTCGCTATTTTCCCGGTAAATTAGCGGGCAGCCGCGCTGAGAGCTCCATTCGAAAAAGGCTCGTCACGTGTACTCGCAAAGTCACGTGGACAGAAATCTTCATTTTAGCTCCATCTCCATCTCCCCAGCAAACCATGACTAAGGCACCCAAGGCTCTCCTTCAATCCTTTTTCCAACTGACCCGGCAGCCAACCAACCTAACCTTGCTTCTCCCCTCAGCCAATCACATCCTCCCCTTCATTCCTCTGGACCCATCTCTTACTCGCTGGCGTCGCTGGCGTCGCTGCAACTGTGAGGCCTGCTCACGCACTTGCCTTCCCCGGGAAGCGTACCGCCAAAAGTCGCCCACCTCTTCGACCCAGTCGGGTCTCTTCAGCCAGTGAGCTTTCGGCCCGGGGCGTGCCTGCCTTCCTTCCAGTGCCACTGCCCACTGCCTTGTCTCTCTGTCGCCTCGCCTCCCCGTGCCCGTCGCCCTGGACCTTAAGAAACCAAGCAACGCCGTTCTCTACTTATTCTCCCAGATTCCATTGTCGCTGATTCTTCGCTCCCACGCTCTCGCGAATCCCCTCACCCCCATCATCTTCTCCTCTGCAAGGCCCTGGGGGGGTCGTTTACTGACGCTTCCTCGTCTCATTCGACCCTCATCCTTCGCATCGACTCGCTCTCGTTCCCGTTTCCCTTGTCACGGTTTGGCATCTGAGATCCTAGTCCCTGACCTCATCGCACTTTGCCAGGCGGCCACCCGCAGAAACGGACAACTGCATTCGCATTCAACCCCCAACAGCGCCATGAGTTCGAGCTCCGACGATGATCGCCCTCTTGCTAGGGTCAACGGCAATCGACGTAAGTCGCGTTTTTTTCTACCCTTTTTTTCCTGCCCCTGCGTTGCTGCAGTTCTTCATCATTGGCGTCCATCTCCATCTGCACTCAAAACAAAGTTTCCCCCGGCGTGCTCCTGGCCTCCTCTCCTCCCCCAAGCGCGCGCGAGTTGGCTAACAAAGTCTTTTTCTCTCCCACATAGTGTCCTCGTCCAAGATTTCGCGCGCCGAAGACGATGCCATGGACCGTTCTATGCCTCGCGACGCCGCAAAGCTCGTTGGGCTGTCGGTCCGCAACGGTCCCGTGCAGGATGACCCGATGGACGTTGACGGGCCCGTAACCAACGGCGCCACGAAGCGCAAATCGCGTACCTCCATCACCAAGGTCAACTACAAGGACAACGATTCTGACTCGGAAGATGGTGCTCCTCTGGTTCGTGCTCCCCAGGTGCCAGAAAATTCCTGCTGTGGGGCCAACTCTTGCTGACGATGGTATCACAGGCAAAACGCCAAAGACAAAACAAGAGGGTCGCCGAATCGGACTCCGATGACGAGCCAATCATGAAGGCACGCGGCAAAAAGCTCCCGCCCTCCTACAAGGAGACTGCTCTACCCGAATCCTCTGATGATGACCAGCCCCTGGGACAGAAGCTTGTGCAAAAGAAGGCAGCCATCGAACGCAGGGCCGACAAGGAGGCCAAGGCGATACGTGCCAAGGAACGGACCAAGAAGCCGACCCCCAAGAAGTCCATCATGGAAGAGTCGGACGACGATGATGTGCCTCTCGCCAAGTCAACCAACAGGCGCCAGTCAAACGGAACCGCGGCGAAGCGGAAATCGAATGGCGTGAAGAAGGCAGAGTCTGATTCCGATGCTCCCATCTCCAAGAAGGTCAAATCTGCACCCGCCAAGAAGGGCGCGAAAGCGGACTCCAAGACAGATTCCAAGAAGGCCAAGGAGAGCGGCGAGGAGGAGGAAGAATTTGCTTGGTGGTTAGAGCCAAAGAAGGAGGACGATTCCATCAAGTGGAACACGTTGGAGCACAACGGCGTGTTGTTCCCACCCGAGTATGAGCCCATGCCCAAGCATATCAAGCTGATCTACGATGGCAAGCCGGTCAACCTTGCTCCAGAGGTCGAAGAAGTCGCCACGTTCTGGGTGGCTATGATGACCCCTGCCTCGTCGCATCATATGGAAAACCCCGTCTTCCGCAAGAACTTTTTCGAGGATTTCCAAGAGTACTGCAAGAAGTATGGTGTAACGGACGCCGACGGTAAAAAGGTGCAGATCAAGTCTCTGGATAAGTGCGATTTCACGAAGCTTGCCGACTATTGGCTCGCCAAGGCCGAGCAGAACAAGACCAAGAACATGACCAAGGAAGAGAAGGAGGCTGCCAAGGCAAAGAAGGAAGCCCTCGAGGCTCCCTTCACTCACTGCATGTGGGACGGCAGGAAGCAGAAGGTTGGCAACTTTCGAGTCGAACCTCCAAGTCTCTTCCGTGGTCGTGGCGAGCATCCCAAGACCGGCAAGGTCAAGAATCGAGTTACTCCCGAGCAGATCACCATCAACATCGGCAAGGGAGCCAAGATCCCAGATCCCCCCAAGGGTCATCAGTGGAAGGCGGTTCAGCATGATCAAAAAGCCACTTGGCTCGCCATGTGGCAGGAGAACATCAACAACAACTACAAATATGTGATGTTGGGTGCTGCCAGTGATATCAAGGGACAGAGCGACTTCAAGAAGTTCGAAAAGGCACGAGAGTTGAAGAAGCACATCGACAGGATTCGCAAGGACTACACCAAGGAGCTGAAGAGTGAGGTTATGGCGGATCGTCAGCGAGCCACGGCCATGTATCTCATCGACAGACTTGCTCTCAGAGCCGGAAACGAAAAGGATACGGAGAACGAAGCCGACACTGTGGGTTGCTGTTCGCTCAAGTACGAGCACATCACCCTCGAGCCTCCGAACAAGGTCACGTTCGATTTCCTCGGAAAGGACAGTATCCCATACAGAGAGACTGCCCATGTCGAGCCTCAGGTCTTCAAGAACCTCAAGCTTTTCAAGAAGGCGCCCAAGACCAAGGGAGATGACTTGTTCGACCGCCTAACCGTGAGTTTTAAACTAGTGTTTGTCTATGGACGCCGTACTAATAATTCTGTAGACTACTCAGCTGAACAAGCACTTGACCAACTACATGCCGGGCCTGACAGCCAAGGTTTTCCGTACTTACAACGCCTCCTTCACCATGTCGGAGCTGCTGAAGGGACTCAGCAAAGATCCTCGGTCTCGCGGCAGCGTCGCCGAGAAGGTGAAGCTGTACAACGACTGCAACCGTGAAGTAGCTATTCTCTGCAACCACAAGCGGACAGTCGGTGCCGGTCATGAGCAACAGATGCAGAAACTGGGTGACAGGGTAAGTTTGGTGATACTCGAGCTTTTGGACAGCATGTTGACTCCGATTAGATCAAGGGCCTTCGGTACCAGCAGTGGCGGACAAAGAAGATGATTCTTGACATTGATCCGACCCAGAAGAAGAAGAAGGGCGCAGCCTGGTTTGAGCTTGACGAAGACCTCGATGAGGAGTGGATTAAGGAACACCAGCAGTTCTTGATCGAGGAGCAACGCACCAAAATCACCAAGAAGTTCGAGAAGGACAACGAAAAGCTCAAGGCCAACAAGGAGAGGCCGATGCCTGAGAAGGAGCTCAAGGAGCGACTCCAGGTTGTCAAGGAGCTCGAGGCCAAGTTCAAGAAGGAGAACAAGACCAAGAAGGTTGAGGCTGAGGGCCGAGGTCCCACGGTCGACAAGTTCATCAAGGCGATTGAGAAGCTCGACGAACGTGTCAAGGTGCTCGAGACGCAGGCTGAGGACCGTGATGGCAACAAGGAAGTAGCTCTTGGAACTTCCAAGATTGTAAGTGCCTTTGATGTGTGTATTCGAACTTTGCTAACCCAGCACAGAACTACATCGATCCTCGCCTCACCGTCGTCTTCTCCAAGAAGTTTGATGTGCCGATTGAGAAGTTCTTCTCCAAGACTCTCCGCGACAAGTTCCGATGGGCTATCAAGTCGGTCGAAGATGAGGATGACTGGACCTTCTGATCCGGCTTGGACGACGCCCGTCCTACGACACATCAAAAGATTGCTCTACTTTGATTTGCAATTGCATTTTATACTCTTGTTTTTACTATTTTGGTCGCTTTTTTTCTCTTTTCTTGTAGGAATACTCGACCGGGAGGTGCTCTCAACACCGGCGAGCGGAGACAGAACAGGTGCAAGGGCGAAGCACACAGACGCATGCGCAAGCTCAGCACGGGTACCTGGACACCTAGGTATCCGTTGCTAATGAGGCATATAGGTGGAACGGCCGCGAATCGATGAACTAGCAGGCAGGCGCTGAGCGGCGAAATTATTCACGGAGCATTGGGGTTTACGGCGGCAGAAAATCTCCTTAGTACGAGACGAGACCCACGTATATAGAAGCGCCTCGTGGAATTGGGGGGGGTGGGAAAAGGGATGGATGAGGTCTCCAACGAGGTCTCAATTATAACGTCTCAGTAAGGGGTTGGTTGGCTTGGTGGCTGGCTATATTAGAACATTGGCATCGATTTTCTTCTAGAACCAACAAATGAACAGATCATAGCAGAAGTATTTGTTGGTTATTGTGAGATGATGGTGAATGTCTTTTGAGGCAAGTTATTCGGTCAATGTCACATTATGAAGGTGGACTTGGTCAACATGGACTGTTCGCATCAGGTCTGATATGTTTTTGAGTGCAGTATGTGTCTAATTCTTTTCATGTTGCTCTAGGCAATGTGCCAGTCATGTTTGACAGTAATACTATGTACAAATGCCTGTCTTCTCTATATCCAGCAAGTCAAGTCAAATCAAGTCTATCTATCGTCTTGGGTGTTCTGTTTTGCCCACAACGCCGTCGCTGAAATGCAAATGCAAGTCGCAAATGTCAATGCTAATAATGGTAGTAATAAATGTCCAGAACTCCTGTTCGTGACATGCAAATCCCAAGTTTCTCGTGCCCTGGTCGTTCGTTCCTTTGTAGAGACCAGGTAAAATCGTAATAGATCATCCGTGTTTTTGTCCATGTTCGTGTGGGCATGTGCCAGACAGTATGCGCCACAGGTCGTATCATATACAGTTCAAGTCGTCTGAAAAGGGAGTCGGAGTAGACTCATCAGATGAATCTACCGGTAAAGGTCATGATGCCGGCCAGCATAGATGCCAGGACCAGCACGGTGTGGTAGGGTCCCATCAAGCTCGAGGCGCTGTTCTCCTCGGGAATGATTCTACCCTCGGCGTTCAGCCTCCAGCCGCTGGGGATGGCACCTCCGGAGGGTCGAGTACCAGTCCAAGGCCAGCCGGTTTGCGTCGCAGTTGCAGGGCTGCCGTCCTCGGCGATACCTCCAACAGGGACATTGTTGTCGGCTGTGGCGACGGTACCCTCGGCAGTAGCCGTTACGGTCATGGCTTCGCCGTTTTCGTTGCCGTTGACGGCACCGCCAACGGCTTCAATTGACTCCCACGAACCCGAGTTGTCCTTGTACTTGTACTCGTCGCCGGTGGAGTAATCGGTAACAACGATGCTCTTGACGTGCATGGTGAAAGGGCCCTGGCTGAAATCGGTCGGTCCTCTAGCCCACTTGACAGTTCCAGCGGCGTTTGTGTTGGGATCACCACCAGCCCAGGCACCAAACTTGACCTGCATAGGGGTCTGGGGATACTGGTTGGCCTCGGCGTCGCCAGAGTTGAGCGTCCGGACAACAGTACCAGCAGCCATCCACACAATGCGGTCCTTTGTCCAGTCGATGGTGTAGGTGATCCATTCGCCCTGTGTGTTTGTCACGTCGTGGAACTCGCCTCGGTTGTACGACGTGGTCTGGCCCTTGCCAAAGTAGTTGGACTGGATCTCGTCGTTGGCGGCGCCCAGCCACTCGATATCGATCTCGTCGAGGACGTCGGACTGGAGGACGAGGGAGGAAACGATTCCGGCGCCGGGTGCGGCCTTCATGGTGATCTCGACACGGCCAAACATGATGTAGAAGAGCGAAGCGAGCTGAGGCGCATCACCACCCTTGGCGACGGTAAAGGCTACGCCCTCGTCGTCGTATTGGGGGGAACCTGAGGCGGCGAACGAGTTGACCGAGCCTTTTGTGAAGTCGACGTTGATGGCCATGCCTAGAGCGTCATTGGCGGGACAAGCTATGAAGATTGAGTGTTAGCATTGTCATGATGGAGCTAGGGGTGTGGGAAAGACATACAGCTGTGCATGGGATTGCAGCTGCTCCATGTCTGCGCAGAGACAAAGTTTATGGGTAATAGAGCAGCCGTTGCTGCGGCCAGGTAACCTTTGGATATCCACCGCATGATGATGCTATGTTGTGTGTGGTGGTTTGACTTGTCGGGGAGGGGGAGCAAGCAGACTCAAAGCTCTGAAGCAGAAGCGACGAAAGGGCCGAGTGTAGAATTGTTTGTTTGTTTGTTTGCCTCGCCTTTGTTCTGGAAACGGATGATACTCGACGACGTGAATGGCTTGTTCTTTGTCACACAGTGACTCGAGGCGTGGTATGTTGCATGAATTGGAAGTGCAGGATGCAAGTTCCCGGCAAGGGAAAAAGATTGATTTGATATAACAGGCCAACCTCTCACAGCCACGTCACTTTCTTTTTCTCCTGGTTCGTATTAAACGCGTTTTACCGCCCCATGATAGGAGAAAGGGGAATATTCCCGGTTTCTTGGTAGCTGAATTGGCGATTGGGCCCTGCTTTGCGCCGTGCTTGGCCGAGGAGGTTGGGCTCTCTGATGATGTATTTGGGTGTGGAGCACACGAGGTGGCTGGTAAGTTAAAGGTGGCTGGGTGTGGGGTTTTTTCGGTATGGGGCTTGCCGGATATGGCTTACCCTAGACTTGCCTTTTGACAACGTCTGGCCAACTTCAGTTGAACTTGGGATTTCTTTGGGCTATTCGTAGTGTGTGTGTGTGTGTGTGTGCTATTTAGTATTCGTATATTCGCTGCTTTCGTATCTTTCAATTTGGTTGTGGATTGGTTTCGTACAATGTGGTCATGACATGTGAATAGCTTCATGATACAGCAGCCACCCTCAATCAATGACTTACCTAAACTCTACCAAAATCACAGACAGGTATTCCGACTTACTGCGACTATGATACACCGTAGTTCCCACTGCGATGTTCATCATGCATCGTCCCGACTTCCCTCGCAAATTCATATTACTCAACAATTGAGACACCAAGAACATCTCCCTCACTCACACCATCCATCAACTTCTCGACTCAGCTCGAAACCCCCGAATCTCGATCTCAGAACATCTAGACACGTATGTTCTCGCATTTCAGATCTCACTGGCATGTTAGGACTCGATACTCAAAAACATTAACCACCCTTGCATACTGTATCACGAAACAAAACTCAAATCCACGTGTAGGCCATGCCTCGACATTGATCCCTTGCATCCATCGTGTCCCGCATACACAGGCCCAACAAAGATCAAGAGGACCGCGTCATGGTCAAGCCTCCATGCCAGCAGCCATCATCCCTCGAGAATAGCTGGAATGAGTCAAATCTTGAACTTCAACTCGACTCAGATTTACCCTACAGTTTGCCGGTCAGACCACCGCCGTCATGCAGATACTATAGATCCAACAAGTTAAAGATTTTTTTTTTTTTTTTTTCAATTTCACTCAAAACCGCAGCACCATCATGCCATAAACGTCCGTCCCGTTCCGACATGGCAGTGTGCAGCAAGGGAAAAAGAAGCAAGGAAGCTACATGACAGTAACAAAAAGCATGTTCCAAAAGAAAGACCAACGGCTTTTTGCCTCCATCAACGGGGGGTCTAATGACCTATTCAAGCATACGTCTTTTCAACATTGCCCTCACATATCGAAAACCAGACAAGATTGGGACTTGATGCAGGTCCCAGAATGACGTGTCAGCTTCAGCAGCATCAGACGAAAAGAGACGGACTTTGCATCCGCCCGTGAGACCAACCATTGATCATCATGACAAGAATAAGAAGTAAAAAAAAAAAAAAGAAGTTTCTTCTCCCTCACATGCACGGCAAGAAACCGGCCTGTAGACAAGTTCAGCCAACCAAGGCTTTATCGTTCCTCATCCATTCATCCCATCATCATCGGCCGGCTCCATCTCTCGGCCACCGGCTGGTTTCGCATGGCCGGGTCCCGATCCAACGGCTCCAGATTTCCCCTCGTCTTGTCGTGCCTCGCCGCCGCATGAGGCCATCTCGACCCTCTCTATTCGCGGCTATCCTCCCCTCAAAGCTCGGAGTGACAGTCGATTCCCCACCTCCCATCGTCCAAGCATCGTGAAGCCCGCATGCCCTAACCCCACAGAGGAAGGACACTGCATTGAAGCTGGGGACGAGTCCAGTCCAGCCCACAGACAGAGCCGCCAAGCTGGATCTCACAACGTCAATCAATCCCGCCGGACCCCGCCGATAGGTCGACAAGTCGTCACAAGAATGCGATACATCATCAATTGCCCAGTCTTTTCAATGCCCTACTCATAAAGGCCCCGTCCAGAGAGAAAACTCTGAATCCGTAGCTCCAACAACAATGCATAAGCCTGAATTCAATTCAATATCCACGCCCTCTGCCCAGAGAGAGAAAAGAATTGTTTTGCTTTGCTTCTTCAAACCAGGAGAGACTTCCCATCGTCTCATGGGCCATGGCCGATGCATGACCGAGGCAATACACACACTTGTGAGACGGGCCGACCAGCGACTCACTCGAGACGCCCATTCATCGGCAAGCAATATGTCATACATGGAGCATGGAACTGCAACTCGCCTGCCTCCAAATCCGTCATGGGCGTTGTGAGAAAGAGGACCAAACAAGTAGAGTCAGGTAAAACAAAAAGAAAAGCGAAGCCAAGCCAAGCCTGGTCTTAATGCTCGCTGATATGGCGGCGTGCCGTCTTGTAATGTAATGGTTGAGTTGAGTCAAGCAACGCTTCAAGAACGTTTCAAACCTCCACTTGGACAGGTCCAACGTCTTTTCCCAACCAACTCGATTGGGTCGATAACCTCATCGCTGAGCACAGGATGCGCATCAGAGAGGGTCTGCGCCTCGTGTCTCGGCCTCGTGTTGCTGCTGTTGCTTCTTCTTTTGACATGAAAGTAGTCAGTCTGTCCCTCGCATTGGACCACGGTTCCAAGACATGATGGATCCCCGTTTCTGGGGACTGGAGCAGTCCGTGTAAGACGCCGTTTCCGCCTCCACTGTGAGACGCAGCCGATCGACCAAAGTCCTTACCTTGCGTCCGAGTCCTGCTGCTGCTGCATCGCATCGGGCACACGTAATACGCATGCATGGGCATATTACATGACACCCTCGCATAAAAAGTTATCCAATCAATCACACCATGTTATGAATGGCCGAGAAACAGGTCATAAATGGAAGAAAAAAGAAACGATAGTGAGACGAAAAGAGACTGCTCGGTCAAGGACGGAGGGGACGAGAGGGAAGAGGCAGCAAAAAGAAAACAACAAAAGTAAAAAAAAAAAAAAGTAACATCAGAGGATAATTACCCAGTTGCGCATAGTGCAAACATAACCAAGAAAATGTCACCCAACTAATAACTGACTGTGGGTGGGCTCAATAAAGGCCAAACAACAGTCGACAATACAACCCCAAATGCCGAAATGACCTCTTAACGTTACCTTGTCGGTACCGACCCTCCGTAGCCCTGCTAGCCTCGACGTGCTGTAGGTACCGCGGCCAGGTCGGTCAACGAATGGATGCAATGCATGTTTGCTCCATGCAAATACTTGCTCCGTTCTATGTCCTGGGCTCGCAGGAGCCGCGGATCACGCCTCGTTCTGGCCCCGGGGCTGCCGCGCCGGCCGACCAACTTCGCCTGAGAATGAGAAATGACAGAGTTACTGTCCCGTAAACTCGGGGTTGGTTTCTCCTTCTTGACCGCTCTGCCAGTGCAGTACCATGCCGACATGGATTTCCACTTGGATTCATGCACGAGCACCGATTTCGAATCCCTCCCTCGGTTGTTGCTAGAGCTGAAGCTGGAGTCGGGAGATACGGTGTAGGCATGCGCTGCGCAGCGCTGCACTGCACTGCACCCAGTTCCGCCTTGCGGAGGTAACGCATAGTAGCAATAGCAGCAGTACCCATCTACTATGTGCCTGGCCTGGCATGTATCATCGAGAGACTTGCCAGGGAATCAATCAAGCCCCCCCACACGGAATATGTCGACATCCACTCAAAGCACTCTCGTACCTGAGACAGTTCCTTGCGGTGTAGCCAACGTTGGCACCGAAAGAGTTTTCTCAAGCCGTCTTGCTTTCCTTTTTCCTCGAGCTCACGGGCCATGGCGGGAAAAGCCTCACCCTCGGATGCGGGATCGTGGAACCATCCGTGCCTGGGATTTGCTTTTGCCTGTCCATTGTCGGTAGTTGTCCTACACCAAGAACATGGCCCGGGTGCTGTATGGGTTTAGTTGGTATTGGATCCATTGGTATGCCCACCCCCAGCCGAAATTTTCTTTCTTTTCGCCTCGAGCAAACCGAACGGTCAACATTCCCCGTCCCGTCCGCCTGTTTGTCCGCCCTGGCTCCTTGTAAGCCCGTGTATCATGTTTTCTTTTTCTCCGAGTGAACGGTGTGTGGATCTTGCCTCTTGCTCCTCGAGGACCGACGCAAACTTCTCTTCAACTGGATGGAGCATGAGCTGCGGCTTGCTCAATCGAGAAGTCGTCGTTGAGCATCCACCGTGGGGGAGACAATCATTGAGCAACCGCCTCTCCTACTGCTCCATCCATCAGCTATCAACTCAAGTCTGTTACGTATGTAGTCACCCACCAACAACTCCGACTTCGCAAACATGTAGTCAAACAAAAGCAATCCTCAAAGGGCACCCACGGACCATTGTCCATGACTGACGGGCTGGCTGGAACATGCCTGCTCCCGAGGACACCTTGACTTCGCCTGTCATGGCGGTCCAACATGAGAACAAATACTGGATAGATTCGCACAAGCCACTACCTGCTCCGTATCTCCATAGGAGCACCGAGAAGGAAGGTAACCTGACAATGTAGTCGCAGCATGGTCAGTTACCATACTGCTTCACCTTACCCCACCCCGCCACAGGCGAGCCCGAGTCCTTGATAGGTCTTGGGTGGTGTCGTCCCACGCAAGTTGACTGTCATGATTTCGTGATGGCATTGGTCTGTGTGGCTTCAACACCGTGGGGTTGATAAGTAGCCGCGCATGGCAATGACAGCACTGATAAAGGAGCATAGACGCCAGATAACCTAAAGCCGCTCTGATAACTGTTCAAAATGCAGTGCGTGCCCAGACCGTCGGTCGAGCGTCCGTGATGCACTCTAGTCCGATGCCGCCTGTCACTGTTTCCTCCTCGACGAACCACGGGGAAACGGAGTACCCAAGTCTTGAGATAGTTATCTCGTCTTCAGCGGGACCCTTGTAGATTCATCAGCACCGCAAAGGTCAATCAATTCGTCCAGGCCGAGGTCCCTTTGACTAGTTCCCACACTGACGGATCTTCAACATGGATGGATATTTCAAAGGCAACATCACCAACTCGAACCGGCCACCAGTTCATATCATCGAGGGTTGATCTCGCGTCATGCTGGGGTGGGGTCTGAAACCTTCGAGAAGGCCCAAGGACATGGTCGGCGGAATGCCCAGTCGGCGCAGACAGGGGCCGTGGTCTAGCGGCTGGACTGGGGAGCCACCCTTCCAGGCACGCCAGGGCATCCTGGATACGAGCTGATTTCGAGCTGCCTCCACACAGCTCGTCGGTCGTTACTTCGGTGCAGGGTATTGACTCGTGGCCAAGCGGACCATTCATTGCTTCCCAAGGTACCACGTCGACATACGGATAGTTTGGACGGTGTCGAAATGGCTGTCAAGCCCTACTATCTTGTAATTTGCAAGGCTCTTCCCAGCCGTCACCCAGGTCGATCTGTGGAACCGACAGGCTTCTGAATGCATGAACGACTCAGCAACGCTGACTGACTTGTCCGGTTGACCCGGGGTAAGAGATGTCGGTCGAGTTTCGGGTGAATCTTAGAACGCCAAATAATGCCAGCGATCGCCTCTTAGCCCGTATACAGTACTGTACTGTATTGGATAGTCTCTTTGAGTCTTGTTGCTCACCCCGGACGGTGGCCAAGCTGTTCAGGAAGCTCGCCACTGCCGCACCACCTCTTGGCTCCCAGCAAGGACGATGGCGGCGACGAGAGGAGCGATGGCATCCGATAGAGGCTCGGGCTCACGAATGAGCCAAAAGCTTGACTCGCCTGGGGTCGTTTAGACGTCCCAGCCGCGGGATAATGTCCCTCTTCGGTACCGCCAATGTGAGCTAGGTCAGATGTGTATCTGGGAGGCGATCTTCCAGAATCATGCCAAAGTCCAGAAGGCCCCACGGCGAGCGAGTCGGGCACCAGGTGTTGGATTCGCTGGAAATCCAAACTGGACTGCATTTGGCCGGGCTGAAATCCGGGGAGCGTCCCAAGGGCCGGAGGACAGGGATCTTTGCAGTCCTAGTCTCCGTCGACTTGATCAGCGAGATTGGCTGGCCACACGGCTACGCACCCGGGCCGTTACCAAATCTCCAGCACAAGGTTGCCAAGTCCCGCCGGTCCATCTCGGGGAGGGGTGACCCCTGGTCCAGCGGGCCTCCCATGCTGGATCAACCATCAGGGTCTCATCCTTCCATGGCTTGCCCCAGGGAAAGCCAAGCAGCAGGCACCCTCGCTTCCAAAAAACGCCGTGCTGGGACCTCATGATGGTACCTACAGCTGGGTCGAAAGGTGCAATTTGGGGAATTACGGCCCCGAATGGATTAATTGGCGTGGCCGGAGTGTCCATGAGAAATACCCACTCGTCTTTGAAGCATAGATGTAGCATTGAGCGGAGCGATAGATAAACTGACCGACTGCGTAGATTGCAGGGTGACTTGGTCAAAGAGAGAACAGAGATAACAAGGCGAGGAAAAAACTTCTTCAAGACGAGCCTCTCGCCGTACCCTGGCTCCCGCGGACACGGGACGAGATTCCCTGGCTCCCTAGTCTGGGGTGGTGCAGTTGGTGACAGGGCCTCTGGGCCAACTGAATCCAGCACGACGGATCTCTTTGCCTCACTCTGTTGGTGTTGCGGCTGTTGCTGGTCTGATCGAACACGGCCCAACCACAGTGCTGGTGGCCATGACCAGGCCTGAAACGGCTAGACGCGAGACCTCACGGCTCCCACTTTCTGGGATTGGGGTTAGCCAAGCGTGGGAACGCGATGACTCGTCGTGGATCGTTAGGTAAGTGCCCGCTATCAATGCTTGCACCCATATCTGCCACCACACTACACCAGGCTGTGCGCAGCCGGTTCCGCGAGGCCCAAACCCACACTAACACGGCGACGGAGCTGACGATATGCCTTCAATGTCAAGGGCCTCCGGGGCCTGCACCGCCCTGTGGTCTCAGCGCGACGGCGGTGTCGATAGCTTCAGGGCACGTTCCCTGGAGCTTATGCTGTAGTGGGAAGGCCGCGAGAAGCCCCGCGAGGAGGATCAGTGGAGTAGATAACTCAAGACGGAGGGTCCAATGTCAATGCCAATGCCAATGCCAATGCTCCAGCCTCCAGGCCAGGACCAAGTGTCGAGTCGAGGGTTCGGCCGCATGGTGATGTGATGCTTGATGGCGATAGATGGCGAGCGATGTCGGTTGCTGACGATTCTGGGGCAATCTCGCACGAGTGGCCGGGCCGCCATGTCCACCACGGATCATCGTGGGCCAAGCCCGTAGTCTGGCTGGATGAATGGAAGGATGAAAGGATTGGAGCCATGTTTGTAGCTGATGTAACTGTGAACTATGGCGGAAACAACCTCTGAGTCGCAAGCCGCGTGGGCGGTCGCAGCTCGCCTCGCGGAAACAAGCCCAGCTCAGCGGGTTGACGTTAGCTGCTCCCCAAGAGAGCCAGAGGTGTGATATGTGATGTGATGATGTAGAGCAAACTGCGTGCCTACCTACCAGTCTGAGATAGGCGTCCATGCAGCAAGCTTGCTCGCGGCACAACGCCACACACTGCTGCCAAACGGCTCAGGGAGCTGGGAGGGACGGTTGGCGAAGGATTGGTGTGGCGGCCACAACTGGCCGCTGTTCCTATTCCTGCATAACGGCGGCGGTCGCGTCTCAAGGGCCTGTCTTCTGCGGCATTCTGCAGAAGAACGCCGCCATGCAAGGTACCAAGCAGCCAGATTGCCACCGTTCGACGAGGGTCCACGAGGGCGTCGGTCATTGGGCCCAGGGCGTATCTTTACTAAGGCACACGACGACGGCCGGTCCCAAAAACCGACACCGACAGGGCACCCGACCTGTCAAGTAAAGGCTCCATGGGACCCAGCCGGCGCCCCAGAATCGCCAGGTGCCCGGCTGTTGGAGAAGAGACGAGGTTTATTGGGGACTTTCCCGATATAGCAGGGCGAGGTCCGGTTCATGGCAAGGCAGCAGAGAAATAGAAGCAAACCGCATGATGAGAGAGCCATCCTTCGGTGTCAACGAGCCCCCATGTCCTGGGACTGCCCATGGTCCTCGCCGAATCGACCTCATCGGTGGTCTGGAGATGGGCTCTGTCGATTACTGTTAGTGGCGACGATCGACACCCGGTAGATGGGATGAGCGTCCCTAGTCCTTGAGGCCTTCTGGCATCAATGGCTTGAAGGTTTCTTGGGGGCCATTGGGGGCCTCGTTCTCGAGCGTCTTGTGGATAGTGCCATGGCGAGCATGGGCTATGGGCTAGGTTGAGGGCATTATGCAGCCTCAGCAGGTCCCTTGTGCAAAACCACCAGCCAATATGGGACATCGATCCGTATGCAGACGCACGTGCAGGCGCACGAGCACACAAGCACGAGCACAAGCACAGGGACACGGACTCTGTCTGTCCAGAGGAGGAGACAAGAGGGCCCAGATTATGATGGCCTGAGGCATTAGAGGATGCCATGCAATGTGATGCGTGCTTGTGCGCATGTGGCTTGCATGGGGAAATGAGATGTCGATTTGTGCCTTGTTTGTGCGCCGAGACGCGTCCCTTCTGCTCGTTTGAGCTGATGCCCCGCGCGCTATCCCACATAATGTCGTCTCGTATGCATAGTTCCTGGCTAATGCAACCCCGAAAGCATAGCACCACGCTCAGGCACCGTGACTTTGTGCAGCAGCTAGAGTTTCAGGTCCGGGGGATTGTCCTTGTGCTGTCCAATGGGACACGACCCGGGCCATTTAGCCTGGCATTGTCGGACGGCCACAATTCGGTCGTGCCGTTCATAATGGGCATCGCTTGAGATTATCAGATCCCCACTTTGCATTCGTTCGTAACGTCGTGTCCTCAAGAGGAAATTGTCGGGAGCTGTGGGCCGGGGCACCGCTGCAATTGCAGAGAGTCAGCGACTCGAGGCTCAAAGACTGGAGACGGCAGGACGGGCGGGAAGGAAAGGCGGCGACGGCGCGAGAGCGGGCAGAGACATTCCATCAGAGACATCGAACGGCAGCCGAAAAGGCAAGACAAATTGTCATGCCATCGTTTTCCCTAACGGTACGGATATCGTCGCCAACGCTAAGCCTGAATCCGCCACCAGGGCACATGCTTTCGTATGTATGGATCGCCAAAGATGTTTCACCTGTTCGATGACGAGTTTGACGAGTTTGACGATTGAGGGGCCCGCCGAGCCTTTGGGACCTTCTGGAACGTTCAGCTTCCGAAGCCAATAACGCGGCCGTTTTCTGGGGCGGACGGTCGCATGGTCATTCGCAGGCTATTGATCATAGACTCCCGGCTCTGTGTCGGTTGTGACCCTGAAAACGTCGGTTGTGAACAAGATGGAAGTTGCTCCGATCAAGGCCCGTAATTGTTCGGTGCCATTTCCATCCTAAGCCAGGTGTTCCAGAAGGTTGGGAATTACCACCAGGGTCTCGAGTCCATTGGACTTGTGCCTCCCATAGCCGATGCGTTGACAGTCTATTCTTGTGGTTGCGAAGGGCTCAAAACACTGCTCGGCTGCCGTTTCCATCTGCCATACGGGGGCAAGATACAGGTAAGATCCATATGGTGGTCCCTTGGGATGTCGGTCCTTGACCCCGGCTACCCGTCGAGCATGCCTCGTGGGCTTAACTGAGGTGCTCTTGCTCTTACGACATGACACCACCATCGACAGACGTAAGACGGGAGCAGGCGAAGCCACAAACGGTTCAAAAGAGAGGCAGACCATGATCAGAGCTCCGTTTAGCTCTTCAACCATGACTGACCCCGGTGAGAGACCTGGACCCTCAAAAGAGTACTTGGGAAAAGTTGGGATGACAGTCGACCTGACACGAGCAAGAGGGTGGCAGCGGGATTGGAAGCTGGTAGTGCGTTCCGGGACGATGCCGTGGGACCGTCCGTCCGTGTTAGTGTAGATCTCGATCTGAGCAGCTCTCACCTCGTGGCCTGCCTGATCTGACTCGCTGTCGGCGCAATGGTGAGACGGACGATGTCCATTGAGCTGAGAGGCCCTCTTGGTGAGCCAGTCGGCTCAAGGAAGCGTCATGGAAGCACGGAGGCGGGGTTGAAGACAAAGCGGCGGCGGGGGCGGCGTCGACGACGGCGTCGCTGTTATTGTCGACTGGCGGATGTCGAACAAGCTGCTTGAGTCAACGTCCTTGTCAGCGGCCGTGATACTGTCGGCGCACGGAGCCTGGTGCATGGCGCACCGGCCTCATGGTGCGGTGATCGTGGCCGAGGGGAGCTGAAGCTTGTGGCGCCCAACTCTAGCTCTCAGTGCGTGCTCTCTGGCTGCTGTACCTGTGCTGTGCCTGACTTGACAATGGATGGGGAATGGAGAACCTGAGAAGCCAAGCCAACGCGGGCGCCCACTGGCTGCTGGCGACGATTTGGTGGCGGGCCAAGCGGCGGGCTTGAAGGAGTTGAGGCAGCCCGGTGCAGCCAG
This sequence comes from Fusarium vanettenii 77-13-4, assembly GCF_000151355.1. NCBI lineage: Eukaryota > Fungi > Ascomycota > Sordariomycetes > Hypocreales > Nectriaceae > Fusarium > Fusarium vanettenii. The sequence continues at coordinate 1,789,181 of NW_003315879.1, read as the reverse complement.
CGAACAGGCGCAGTTGAACGCCCAGGCCAGACGGGACAAAGCAACAAGCCAAGACACGGCCGCGTAGCACCTTCCCCAGAAGGGACGTCTGGTTCAAGACGATTGGCCGGGTCAGGGGCCGGAGCGTCGCTGGTTGCATTACGCTTGCTTAGGTCCTAGATTCCTGGGATCTCGAGGCTGCTGGGATTCTGGGATTCTGGGATCCTCTGACGTTGCATTTAGAAGTCGTCTCTCTTTCCTCGGGACCCTTTGGCAAATTGGGGACTGTGAGCCTATCGCTACCGGGGACGACTGGCTGGGTCGGTCTTGTCCTTGTTCGGACATGTCAAATTTACCTTATCCTCAGGGTAGATGGGCAATTAGGTAACAATTTAGACGTTCGCATAAACCGAGGTAACGCTGTTTAACCCTTCCATTGAGTTGGCCGAAGATAGGCCTCCTTCATGCCATACAACGTAGCTACCTACCTACCTGGAAGACGGCTTCTGCGTTGAACCATGCGGGCCATGGGCTCAAGCCTCTAAGCCTCAGCTCGAACGGCCAAACGCCTCGGACCTGGCGGGACTGGGCGGGTTGGGTTATGGAATCTTGCTGCAACTAACATGTTCAGCACTTCAAGGTCAACCGCACTTACGCAATGCTGCCCGGACGGTCCATAGGTCGTCATACGCCATCCACAATAGACCATCCACTCTGTCACTATCCACGTCCACAACTGGCTCGCCCATGGTCTGGTCTGGCTCTGGGTCAATCAATGGCGGGCGTTGCAGAATAATGGAAGCTCAGGTACGAGGTATAACATCTCACATTAGGACTAGGGCCAGACAGCTTTCCCCGAGTTGGTAGGTGCCAGGGACGCTCCATCCCGTTTTATGCACAGGCCAATGCGACAACCGACGTCAGAGCGCAAGAGCGTGCGCACCCGGGCTTGCCGCATAAAATTAATTCTGGCGGGGGCTGTATCAGCGTCCTTCGGACCTGCCTTATTCCAGGTCGCAGCAGGCTTCGGTGACATTGTTGATCAGTTTAGTGGCCCACATCGCCATTGCTTGTCTTTCTTGTTTGGCTCAAGAGGTGGCTATAGTGGCATGACTATTCGTCCTCTGACATTGACAATGCTACGGTTTCGGGACAAGCTACAGAGGACTCGACTCGACTGGATGACACCTCGAGTTGCAGCTTCCTGCGTCGTTTGACGGTGCATCCGTTCCATGTCAGTATCCGCCGTTGGGAATGGCACATTGACAGGGTGCTCGCATCATCTACCTTGATATGCAAGCCGGGCTGAACGTGACCATGATGAGCAGCATGCGAACAGGCAAGCAAGCAATCAAGCAAGCAAGCGGCCAAGCAAGCGAGCAAGCAAAGCGAAGCAATCAGGTCCTCGGCAAGCAATCACACCAGCCAGTTTGCAGCCAGTCAGCAACGGAGTAGCCAGTCAACAGAGCAGACAGGTCAAACATATCGCACACCTGTCACCTCGACTGCCGCGGCATCAAGCTTTAGCTTACACTCCTTGTTTCGTCTTTTGGCTATCTTGAGCGATGATGGGCGAATGCTCCAACAAACAAGCCCTCTGCTCCATATCCGCCCACGCGCTGTGACGAGGCGCAGATCCAACCAGAGCAACAAGCGGCATCATCACTAACAACGGGCTCCCTCCAGCTTGAGCCGCGCAACGATGACGGCAATGGTGATGGTGACGTCGGGCGCTCCACGGCGTCGACTGCATATCCGCATCCACCAAGCAAGAGCCCGTATTGAGGTGATCAGCAACCGAAACAGCGCGACGCCGTCGTTTGTGCCTTGCATTGGACGTCCGACGATGCATCGGAGCATAGCGCTCGAGGGCAGGTGGATGTGACACGACATCAGCCCAGCGAATGGCTGTGCACATGTCTGGCGCCGTCGACATGCAAAGACGAGAAGGGTGCACAGCACAGTTCCGAGTGGACAAAATCGGAGTTGTGCACGGCCAGGACCCGTTATGGACTCGCCCAATCTGTTTTATTTATTCTCTCGCGGCGAGGCGCGGTGATGCACGCCGATGCACGGCGACTCGCGACGGCGCCGCCCTATCAGTGCGCGGGATTATGCAGCCCTTGTGACGCGGTTTGCGGATTGCGTGCCACTTGGGTATATACGGAGGTCGCGCTGGCGAGTGGGATTGCACCATGGCGCATCTTGGCTGGGGCCATGGCATAACTCCCAAGCGCGTCTGGCATCCCAACATCTCCACTGGTGGACAGTGAGAGGTCGAGCACATAGCGCAAGCCATTCAAACGAACGGAAGGGATAAGACGAGGGATGAGAAGAAATGTGCGAGATGTGCTCATCATCAATGGCGGCTGTGGCAGCCGTTCCGTTCGCTGGATCGTTGATGGAGGGCAGCCAGCTGAACGGATTGTGGATTATGGCCACACATATCACGCACTACGCGCGTACAGGCAGGCACCAAAAAAACAAAAAACCACCAAGAAGAAAAAAACTGACGGATGGACGACACCACACACACAAAACACAAGAGACACCGAGGGAGAGACATGGGAGTTGTGCATGCTCGCACAAGCTTGCACAGGCGACTAGGGACCCTCTTTTTGCGAGCTTGGTGCCCATCCCATCCACATCCACAACCCATCCATACCTATCCACTACTTTATGGCCGAGCTCTCTCTTCAGTCGGGACATGGGTCGTTGCATTGGTACGGGACAGGATAGGTTCCGGGGGCTACTCTTCATACCGCGGCGGACCATCCGGCGACCAAAGGGCTCAAGCTCCCAGCAGACATCGTCCAGAATTAGAAAAGCCAGTGGCTGCGCCATGGTGGTGTGGATGGAACCGTGGCCCCAAGGCCCGTACTGGCAGAGACGGTGGATGACAAGGCCCAGGGCCAGGGACGCCCAGACCCGCATCTGATGTTTCCCTTGCCCCAGACATGACTTGGCCAGGGGTCCGGGGGCACTCTGCCGTCTGGCCCGCCGCCGGGTGGGATTGTGGATAAGAGGACGTGGGCGTGGGTGGGTGAGGGCTTGGGCGTGGATGGAGATGACTGGGAGGGAGCAGAATGACAAGGCAAGGCCACAGAAGAGAGCGAGATGGATGGGGATGGGATATGGTGGATCCAGAGAATGGGATGTGGTGTAGGTGGATCTTGGTCCACAGCTCCCTGACCCTGGCTCCTCGAGTGAGACAAGGGCATGGAGGCGACGGAGGGTTTTCCATCTGCCTATCGTGCTCATCTGGGCCGACCCGTGTGAGTGAAGGCGCTGCTGGGCTTCGTCGCTGGAGGTACTTATCACTCGATGGTCCCCGTGCTTGTCCATCGTTCGTTTCCCTCCGCATCAAAAGGTATGATCGACAACAGCAGTGTCGGATCTGTGTAATCATCTCTTCTCTTTTATGCCCGCTCGGTTCTTCCTTCTTTTGTGACTCGTTCTTATTTGCTGGATATCCTCGCCTTTCGAGAGTCCTCACACTCATTAACAACATCTTGCGGCACTCTCGACATACTTGATAAACCCTCCCGTCCTGCTCTACATCGTCTCTTAGACTGGACTCGAGTGTTTTCCATGTACAACAAGAACGTCCCCAACCAACGCACCTAATAATCGAGTCACCCTCCCCCATCCAGACAGTTACTGCTCCGCCAGACACTTGTCGTCCACTCTCTTCCACCCAAGGAACCGAACAATCACCACCATCGTTAGGCCGACTGCCAGTCTTGTCGCGAAGCAAACTGTATTACAATACCGGATCCAACCTACCTAATATCTAAAACCGGTCAAGCACCACCAACAACCCCAGAGTCCAACTCTATCAAGGTTTGTGGAATCCTACAAATACCAACCTGACTGGCCATGACTAGGCGCAGTGGCTGACATGAAGGACTCTACAGCAGAAATGGACGCTACCATGATGCCCCAGGCCATTGGCCAAGCTCCCTTCTACTTCTACAACCCAGAGGCCAAGAACGAGGTGCGACAACACTTCCAGCAGCAGCAGCCCATGCAGCAGATGCCCATGTATCCCATGGTCCCTACACTGCCCTCGACTCCCGTCTACTCGCGACCCAACTCTGCCAGCAACTCGCAGCCTCCCACGCTGTACAGCAACGGTCCCGCCGTCATGACACCAACTGCCTCGCCCCAGCCCATGTCCCATAAGCCTGCCATCATGCTGGAGAGTGAGCTGTACGACAACTCGTACTTCCCCTCGACCCCACCACTGTCGACCTCTGGAAGCACCATCGGCAGTCCCAGCGCCTGCGAGGTGCTTCAGACTCCCATGAACCCCATGTTCTCGGGACTGGATGGCATGGACGGTATCAAGGAGGGCCTCGAGCCCGCCGAGACATCTGTCCTTGACTGGTCCAGCTGCGGATCCCCTCCCATGACACCTGGTAAGTTACAGCAGCTATTTTAGCATTTCCTTTATTACTCAGATCCTTCCCATTATGGCATCGCATACGAGGAGAACAATCCCATTGTGCGGCAAACCCGGGCTCGAGCCTATTTTTGGGTTTGGCCACGGGAGATGGTGGTGTGCTTATGGTTGACGTTGGCGGCCTCGGGCTCCAATCAGCACCGAGGCGCAGTTTGGCTGGCCTCCACCAAAAAGCGCTGCGCTGTCATGGCTCATAGCACCTGAATAGTGGGGTATCGCGGGAAAGACCTGAGACTAACCGCGATTGGCAGTGTACCTCCAATCTCAACTCGGCAAGGTTCCCTCGCTTAGCAACACCGCCAGCGACCTCTTGTCCACGCCTTCACTCTCGCCTTCGCCTGCTCCCTACGCGCGCTCAGTGACCACTCCTGACCACGACGTCGACTTTTGCGATCCCAGGAACTTGACCGTCTCTGGTGCCGCCGTTAACGCCCTGACCCCCGAGTTCTCCCTGGTTGACGAGATCAAGGTTGAGCCCAAGCCTATCGCTGCTCAGTCCTTTGACTTCAACCCTGCTATCCCCAACGGCCTGCCCACTTTTGAAGATTTCTCCGACTTTGAGTCTGAGGACGACTTTGTGAACAGCCTTGTCAACCTCGGAGCTGAGCAGTCTGATATTGGTCGCCCCCGTGCCTGCACTGGCTCTTCCGTCGTCTCTCTTGGCCACGGTAGCTTCATTGGTGACGAGGACCTGTCTTTTGATGAGAACGAGGCTTTCCAGTTCCCTGCTCTTCCCAGCCCTCCCACTTGCCAGTCTGAGGACTGCCACCAAGACAAGCGCGTCAAGAAGACCCACAAGACCGAGACTGTTGCTGCTCCCGTCATGAACGTTGCCGCTTCCACCACCCAGTCGGGCAGCGCCCAGCAGACCCCCACCCAGGCTGCTGATGCTGCCGGCGATGTCAGCGACTCCAACGCTTCCAGCGGTTCCGAGGCTGCTCCCACTCCTCTTCCCGCTCCCGCCAACCGCCGGGGACGTAAGCAGTCCCTCACTGAGGATCCCTCCAAGACCTTTGTGTGCGATCTTTGCAACCGCCGATTCCGCCGCCAGGAGCACCTCAAGCGCCACTACCGCTCTCTTCACACTCAGGAGAAGCCTTTTGAGTGCAACGAGTGTGGCAAGAAGTTCTCGAGGAGTGATAACCTCGCTCAGCACGCCCGCACCCACGGCAGCGGTGCCATCGTCATGAACCTCATCGACGATGACAGCCACGCCTATGATACCTCCATGGTGCCTCAGCCTGCTGGAGATGACTACAGCGCCTACGGCAAGGTCCTCTTCCAGATCGCCTCCGAGGTTCCCGGCAGCGCCAGCGAGCTCTCATCGGACGAGGGTAGCGACCAGGGCAAGAAGAAGCGCAAGCGCTCCGACTAAATGGTCATGCCAACAAAACACGACAACATGATCGAGACAGTCAGCCGACCATCTTGATATACGCCCGATACGACGCTGACGACCTTCTTTTTTCTCTTGGCCACTCGCTCGAGTTAGGCGGTGGTAGTAGTAGTAGGGTCACGGAACAATTTCCATTTGGGTTACATCCTTGGGTAAAAGGGATTCACAGCAAAAAAGAGTGCAAGCGGTTATGAATGCATTTACACAACATTACAACAAGAACATCGTCGCAATACCTGTATCAACACTTCCAAGACCTCCTTGTTACGCCTGACGACCAGGGAGGATATTTGTCGTTTTCTGCTTTTGATTTCGAGAGTTGCATCGCGTTTGCCAGCCAACCCGGTCCCCGAGCCGGTTGAGCGAGGCTTCAATTATTGGGGGGAAATTCCATGGACACAATTCCGGCGCGAGGGGGAAAATTTGAATTTTTTACATCTGGGGAACCAAAGCTTGCATCGAAAGAAAGGTGTGATGGATGAGTTTTGCCAACCAACGACAAAGACGTCCATCAAAACTTGGCGGCTTGCCGTTCTTACACTCGTTGTAATCATCCCGGGCGGCCAGCAGCTGGATCAGAGGGCTCGCCGGGACGACGTTATCACTTGAGACGCGTGGAGGGGGTTGTTGTTTTTCGCATACAGCTCGGCCACATTCTTGTGTTTACTCTGCTTCATTGTCTGTCGTTTTCCTGTTGCTGAATTTGGAAGATGTCGAGTACAGGATGTGCTGGTCACAATCATGACAGGCACTTATCCTCACAACAAATCATGTACACTTTTTAGAAACCTTGACACAACAGTCAAATTTACAAAATGCTGCCACCAAACTTCAAGTCCTTGTCTTTTGACTGTCTCATGCTCAGTGTCTCGTATCCATTTGTTGGGCTTCTTGGCTTGAAACCATCACCAAGACTTCTTGCACCTCCCTTGGGGCTTTGATCATTCCAGACCCGGAGCAAAATTTATCTTTGTACTGGCTGTGCTGTCGAGTCTGGACCACACGCCCTAATCTTGAGCTCAAACTGGAGTGCCTCGAGTCATGATGATGATGTAGACCTCGTCACATTAGTGGTTTGAGGTCAAGGGAGCCACGAGAGGGCGCTCAGCCAAGCTTTCCGAGGCGGAATTTTGGGGCGTACCGAGCCGTCCATGGACCTTGCATGAACCCAAAGCCAAAGAGCACTGAGCCGCTGACGACCTGGACTGCCAGCCATGATTCCATCAACTCTCTGTGTGCCCTGGTTAAGAGGCCATCTCTACAGGGGACAGGTTCTCTCGCCCGAGATTTCAGTCGAGCCTAGAGCTCGGGAGTTTCGATTGCGATCTCATCTGGCGCCCGCCGCCAGCCACCGCGTCTTTGGAATCCTGGATAGCGCTCCCTTTTGGGCGGGGACAGGTCGCTCATTACTGTGCAGGGGTTTGCAAATCACTCTGTCGATGAATTTGCCTCCTAGGAACGACCTTCTTCACCAAGTAACGATGCCTGAGCTAGAAGCAGCACCGGCTTCGGGTGATCGCCGCCCCGGACGTATTCCCCGCCGAGGAGAGGATCCGGAGCCGGAGATGAGACGAGATGAGACGAAAGAGACGGGGCGGGGAGATTGCGTCAAGGACGGGATTGACATGGTGCAATATCATTGATATTGGCATCGCCAATTGACACTTGGGAGGCTTGGCTTCCGGCTGGTCAGGATCAGGGCCCGGCCGGGGCACCGTGACGGCGCTGTTGAACTTGCTAGGTAGCCCGGTACGTACGTGCTCAATAGAGGCAAACGATAACACCCCATACAATCAGTGAATGAATAGCTCAGGTCCGTGAAGAAGGTTGTAGACAGTCCGGTCGTGGTCCGTGATGAAACATCCATGGTGAAGCCATGAACCGTGGAACAAGCGCAAGCAATTGGGTTCTCTACTCTAATTGCTTGATCCAAGACTCCACCAACGACTCGGCAGCAACCTAAAAACCTCCACCACCAAATGAATACACACCACGCTATCGATACTCACCACACCAAATACCCGCAAGCGAGGCAGCACGGCACAGCGAGGGAAAGTGGAAAGCAGCTTGAAGACGCCCGCCTTCTGGATTAATTGCTAGAGCCTCATTTCCCGGCTCCGGCTGCTCGGACAGACACGCCACTCGCTGCGACGACAACGAAACAAACGCCCAACCAAATCATGTCGTCGGACGGGCTCAATGTCATTGCTCTAATCTCGGGAGGCAAGGACAGCTTCTTCAGCCTGATCCACTGCATCGAGCACGGCCACCGTATCGTGGCCCTCGCGAACCTGTTCCCGGCAGACGAGGACACCAGCCAAGAGCAAGAGCACGCCCTCCTCGTCCAGGAACAGTCATCATCCCGGGGGCAAGACGCCACGACTGAGCTCGAGACCAATCCTCGTGCGTCGTCTGCGCTGCCATCTCCCGCGGGCCTTCAGGTCATCGACCCGGGTACCTGGGCGGCCCAACCGGATGCCGAGGAACATGGCCATGGCGAACCTGACAGGGACCTGAACAGCTTTATGTACCAGACGGTCGGTCATGAAGTTCTCCCCCTGTACGCCGCCGCGACTGGACTGCCGCTCTATCGCCTGCCCATCGCTGGACGTGCGGTCCGCCATGAGAGGGACTACGACGCGACGACGATGGCCGACGCTCAGGACAGCGACGAGACAGAGTCCATGCTGCCCTTGCTCCAGGCCATCATCGCCCGCCATCCTGAGGCCAATGCCCTCTGCGCCGGTGCTATTCTCTCTACCTACCAGCGCACCCGTGTTGAGTCAATCGCCCTGCGCCTTGGCCTCACGCCCCTGGCCTACCTATGGCAGTACCCGATCCTGCCACCCCCATCCGCAGCCACTGCAAGTGACACCCAGCTACTGGTCGACATGGCCAACGCCGGGCTTGAGGCACGGATCATCAAAGTTGCCAGCGCTGGTCTGGACGAGGACTATCTCTGGGAGCCGGTATCCAGCGAGGCAGGGGCCCGGCGTGTGAAGAACGCACTTCGCAAGTTTGGCGCAGCTGAAGGCGCAGCGGCCCTGGGAGAAGGTGGCGAGTTCGAGACCCTCGTCGTCGACGGACCTTGTCGTGTCTTCAAGAAGAGGATCAACGTCCCGGACGAGGGGCGAAAGATCGTGCGTGAAGGTGGTGGTTGCTCGTGGCTCCTGTTGGGGGGCGCACGGCTCGAGGAAAAGCCAGATTCTGCACAGGCACAGGAGCCGACAGTTCGGATCCCTGATCTGCTCGATCCCAGGTTCCAGGCCGTGTTGGATGAGCTGCTGTCTGCACCCTGGGCAGCACAGGAGACCAAGCACGTCTCTGCCTCTGCGAGGCAGCCAACGCCATTCGCCGCGGGTGCAGGGACTGCAACTGCCGACATCGATCTTCACCGCTGGTCCGTTCTCCCGGATCTGCGCACGAGCGAGACGTCGATCCAGGAACAGACGGTGCAGGTCGTGGCGAAGATCAGGAGTCTGGTGTCAGAGGCTTCCATCGATCCCTCGCAGATCACAAGCACTATTATTGTGCTGCGGCACATGTCAGACTTTCCAAAGGTCAACGGGGAGTACGGAAAGCTGTTTCCAAAACCCAATCCGCCGGCTCGAGTGACCATATCCTGCGGTGATCTGCTCCCGGATGGCGTCAGCATCGCTGTGTATCTCACTGCCCCTGTGTCTCAAGCATCTGAAGACCGCAATGGTCTTCATGTCCAGTCACGGTCCTACTGGGCTCCTGCAAACATTGGTCCCTACAGTCAGGCCATAGACGTACCCGTTACGATCCGCCAGCAGGCGACTGGTCTTCGATGTATCTCCATTGCAGGACAAATTCCCCTGATTCCAGCCACGATGCTGCTCCCGGCCCCTTCTGAAACCTCGCACGAGCTCCAAGTTGCGCTCTCTCTGCAGCATCTCTGGCGAGTTGGTCAAGAACTCAAGATTCAATTCTGGACAAGCTCAGTTGCCTACTTTCCTCAGGCCACTTCTCCTAATGAGATGCAACGCAGCGCTCAGATTGCAGGGCATGCTTGGAAGAAGGCTCACGGATCTCCTGACGATGATGAGGACAATGACAACGGCCCTGATCCTTGGGATCTAAAGTACAACCCGGCTTACATGACGTTGGCAGCCAATGATGAGAAGCCCGCAAAGATTCCTGACTGGGAGGTCCTCACCCTTCGTCAGCAGAACGAGCCTGACACTTGTGTCCCGCCAACCTTTGCTGTTGAGGTTGAAGAGCTGCCCCGACAGTCTGATGTGGAATGGCATGCTCACAACGGGTTATCGAAGGTGGATGATGCAAGTCTTGTGATGATTCCTCCTCCCGAAGTCGGGATCCTAGGCTGGAATGCCTGGCATGCAGTTGTGCAAACGACAAGCGGCACAGTGATATACAGTACTCTGGCCTATTATTGTGACGAGGCATCTCAAAACTTTACACTTGGTGGATTGGAGGCGGACATGAGCAAGGCCCTCAACGAGTCCATCCGCCAACTGCGCCCTAACGAGCCCGATATCAGCCTCAACAAGTCTTCTCTTGTCTACGTTGACGCTACTCAAGTTGGGTCTTTGTGGGAGCAAGTTGATTTGCCGACAGGGTTGGCCATCATCCCTTGCCGGTCCATATGGTCACCTACTGGACAACGAGTAGCAATTGTTGGCTTGTTTGAGACGATGTTGACACAAGAATCATGATGATACGAAGATATGAAGAAATGAAAAGCATTTGTCTATCTAATTGGTTTACCACTCATCCCTCTGCTCTGTGCTCGCTGCCCCTATCTAACCATCCAACAAGTCCATATGAGCGGCAGGGTATCGCTCACCAGCCGTCTCAAAGGAAGCGAGGATCTTGTCGATACTGGCCATATCATCATCGTTCAAGTCAACAACAGTTGCGTTCTCGCGGATGCGGTCCGGGTTGGTGGAGCCAGGAATGGGGATGATCTTGGGCATGCCAGGGCGCTTCGACAGGGCGACAAGCCAGTTAATGGCGACCTGGCCGGTGGTGCAGCCCTTCTTCTTGGCGATGGCCTCGATGGAGGAGACGAGTTCGAGGTTCTTGGTGAAGTTTTCACCCTGCCAGCGAGGGTTGATGCGGCGGAAGTCGTTCTCGGGGAGCTCGTCAAATGACTTGATCTGGCCACCGAGGAAGCCTCTGCCGAGGGGAGCTGAGGTTGTCAGTTAGCCTTGTGCTGTCAGGGTGAAGGTATAGGGGCGACTTACAGTATGCGAGAACAGGAATGTCGAGCTCGCCACAAGCCTCAAGAAGGCCGTTGGTGAGGGGCTCGGGAGTGAAGAGCGAGACCTCAATTTCCAGAGCCGTGATGTTGTACTTCATGGCAGCACTGCGAAGGGTGTTGACGTTGATCTCGCTGCACGAGATGCCGTCAATCTTTCCCGCCTTGACATACTCGTCAATGGCAGCCAGAGTCTCTTCCTCATAGTCCGAGTTGGGATCCTTGCGGGCAGCCTCGAACTGGCTGATGCGTCCCACAGGACCCAGCGTCTTCAGGCAGTTGTCGATGCTCTCGCGGACGCCCTCCTTTGTGCCGCGAGGTCGGTAGTCAGGGCCGAGGGCGCCCTTGATGTTGAGGACTATGCGGTCGGCATCCTCAGGGTACTTTTCAAGGTATCGACGCATGAGGGTCAGGGAGTTTGCGTCAGGGGGGCCGTAGAATTCACCGCCATTGAGGTAGTTGCAGCCCGAGTCGAGGGCGGCGCGGATGGCGGCGAAGGCGATATCGTCCGAGAGGGGACGCATGGTGAGGCCTGGATGAGGTGTTAGAGAATCACGTTGGAATTGGGTGTTGAGGGAGTAGTACTCATGAGACCGTAGCCGATAGGGCCGACTTCCTTTCCAAGAATGGTGTAAGTCATGATGATGGTATAAGGGTTGAGAAGTTGGTTGAGAGTGTGGTCTTGTTTGTTGATTGAGATGATGATGTGTTTATTGAGTTCCTGGAGAGGTCTGTACACTGTCTATTTATCTTTGCCATGTCCTCCATAACTCCAACCTTCTCTTACCGCCGTCATCGTCGTAGCTCCACGATGTCCGCAGCAATACACGGATTCGCGGTACGGAGTAAAGACACGGAATAAGAACATGGTCCTCTGAACATGAATTGTTTTCCTAAAAGGGAATACAATTCTATTCGCGTATTTGTGAGACAATTAGAGCAATGGAGTTTCTCATACCATCTTCGTTGTTCTATGACGATGTCCGGAGTTTGACACGGAGGTAAAGGCGCCGAGTTACCGAGGCTTTGGATTGTTTTCCTAAAAGGGAAAGCAGTAAAAATAAAAGCGCGGAGGAAACGCCCGTGATTTTATTGTTTAACTCCGAATGTCGCACGGAGCCGGAGATTATTAAGGTGAGGAAATAACGGACGAGACATGGGAGGGCTATTTAAGTTGGACAACGGGTCGTCGGCGATTTACAAATATAAGAGCATGAAGCTAGAACCCCGCCAGGAAGTCAGAGGGAAGATGTCAGATTCTGTCTGGACTTTCTCTCGCGCATAAGAAGGGTCCTGGCTGCTGCATGCCGCCAGCCTGACAGCGATTATCACTGCTCAGCCTGTGGGAGTGGCAGGGTGCCTTGCGTTGGTGTGCATCACGGGAGTTGAAAGGGTCCAATGGGTGGTGGGTGTGGTGAGGTCAGATGACGAAGGGGTTGAATCATAAGGGTCTGTCATCCGGGGTCACGGATGTGAGATGAGGTATGTGCAGAATTGATTGCATCTTCGAGTATTTGACTTAAAAAGTGAAGGCATTCAGAAAAGATCTCGACTATGATGGTATCTAGGTCCCCGAGTCATCATTTTGGTGCTAGCTCGCTGACGTGCTTCTAGCCCAATCTCGTGCCATTTTTACTCAGTCCCCCCCAGAGATCGGACTCGGCAGTGCTGCATCTAAGAAATCGTCCCGCCCTCTCCAGGCGTTCAATTGAATGGGATGGGGGTCCTTTATTGATCCTCTCAGCGCCTGTAGCGCGACCACCCCTCGTCACAAGCACAAGCAAAAGATGGCAGATCCATGGCACCACAGGCTGGTTCGGGCTCCACTGAGATGGGGGACCCATGACTTGAATGGAGCCCGCAGCTGGCGTCACGATGGGAGCACCTCCAACTTTTGAATCTCGAACTTGACAACATTTTTTTCTTCCTCTGTCTCTATCTTACCTTCGACGCCTATCGTTCCAACTGCCCCGTTATCCGCCTTTGACGCCACCTGTAACCTTGGCGACTCTATCTCACCATCCGCTAACAACCAGTCTGCATCCACTGCAAGATAGCTTCCATGGCTGAGGATGCCGCTCCTCATCCCGCAGCGCCGGACCCTGTGGTCCCCGCCCTGACGCGCGAGTCCACGGGACAAAGTGTCTCGGGAAGGACGCCTTCCAATGCCTCTGCCTCTGCCTCTGCCAATGCATCTGCCAATGTCAATTTCCAGCTGAGCAGCGGCAGACACCAATCGTCGAATGCGCGCATAAACGAGATACTCGAGGTAAGGTTTCCCCGTCTGGTTGGTGGTTGCATGTTTTTTGTTTGTCTTGCGCAAGGATAAAAGATGTACCTCAAAACTCTCGATACATCCTCTATCCATGCTCGCGTGAATACTAGAGCGTGACAACTTCTCCTCTTCTTGCGTCTTCCCATCTCATCGCGCTGTGGCGCATGTGAACCCCCCTCACTCACCCCCCGGCCATCTTTCCCTGCTAGACATAGCTTCCGATAGATCGGCCAAAGCTCGCGTACTCGAGCTACCTTAACCTTCTTTTTCTTCCTCTTTTTTACTTTTGACCCCTACGAATACTCGATCAAGCTTGATCCATTAGCCAAAACGTTGGAAAAGTGAAGCGCTGACCAGGAGCTTTGCCTCTTGAACAGAACGCCCGTGAGCGCGCCGAAACAATGGTGTCCGGCACCGCCTCCCCAAAGTCTCCCCGGGCTCCCGGAAGCCCCATCTTCCCGCCCCGGACCAACTCGGCGGTGAACCCAATCATAGAGGATAGCAGCGCCGACGAGGCCACCGGCTTCATCGCCCACACTCCGCCGCTCAACTACAACTCCGTCACAACTACAACCACAAACACAAACAATGCCGCCGTAACCTCAGGAGCCCGCGTGCGGAAGACGTCAACCCGGAGCACACGTCGGTCAAGGCCGGCCTCGCAGCAGCAGAGCTCCGATGCTCACCCTCCTGCTGCCCCCGGCATGACATACTCACGGCAGTCCGAGCCTGAGGACAAGGGCCCATCATGGTGGCAGGTCCAAGCCGAAAAGTTTCAATCCATTGAGCTCGAGAACAAGGGAAGTGTTGCTCGAGATCACCTCGCCATTGGTAATCCCACCTCTTGAAGCTCAACACATCAAGTCTCTAACAATGACTTCTTAGAACGAACCTTCCTCGCCTGGCTCCGAACATCCCTCAGCTTCGCCTCAATTGGCATAGCAGTAACACAACTCTTCCGACTCAACACTTCCCTCGACGGCGGCATCGACGCCACCAAGAACATGGACACGCTTCGTCAGATGGGCAAGCCTTTGGGCACAACGTTCCTCGGCATCAGCATTCTCACCCTGTTCCTCGGTTACAGGCGATATTTCCAGTCTCAGCATTGGGTAATGCAGGGCAAGTTCCCTGCCAGCCGCGGTACCGTCACCATTGTCGCCTTTGTTGCCTTTGCCATCATGGTAGCTTCCCTCGTGGTTGTGATTGCTATACATCCGTCCGAACGGGAATTGTAAAGTCTTGGTGCTTTAATCTTTGGGTTTACCATGAGTGTTGGGTTTATAATGATCTCTTGGGGCTATCTTGGTATGAAGATGGGAGCGTTTATGCTTGGAGTTTTTGCTTGATGTTGCGCTTAGGACTTTTTGCGCAGCGTGATTACAGTATAAGTATGGGAACTGAACTGAACTGCATCATGACTTGATACCAGCAGAATGGTTATGCACCTCGGCGCTGTTTGAGGCTTGTACGAGAACCAGAATGGCCAAGTTGAATAATATATACTTACGACATTGCAAATATTAAGCCTATGTTGAAAATCATGTCTTCTATCGTGTTTAGTTCTCATGATGTTGATCTCAAATCCTTCCCAACAAGGCAGGCAGACGTCAGAGCTTGAACCGTAGTGGGGTCCTTCTCCGGAGCTCCCCTCATCACACCCACACACATGAAATCCCACCTTTCACTCATACACACCCTCGAACACTTTTGACACTCCAACTTTCCATCCGTCCATTCCTTTTAGAGACTCGTACATCATGGCACCCGGGATAGAGCCCCTCGACGTCCCCACCTTTGCGTCAACCCAGCTCGCCCTCCTGGATCAGGAGCTTCAGACCGAGATCAGCGAGACGAGCACCCTCATCTCAAACCACAGCCCCACGGGCCTCCAACGCGCCGGTCTGGCCTTGACTAACCTCGTCGTCTCGGCCCAGCGTACCGGGTTCGGTGGCAGGACTGTCTTTGAGCTCTCGCCTGATGCTGCCACCGCCCGCGCTGGTGCCGACGGCGAGCTTCCCGAACATGGTCTACGCACTGGAGATATTGTCCTTGTTGCTGAGCAGCCCGCGGGGAGTGCTAAAAAGCGCGAGATCAAGGAGCTTGAGAAGAAAGGTGCTAGAGGTGTCGTGACAAAAGTGAGTCGTGGGTGGATAGGCGTTGCGCTGGACGAGGGAAAGGATGAAGTTGCTTTCTCAGGAAGAGTCTGGGCTGTTAAGCTGGCAGACGAGGTGACGTATAAGCGGTATGGCTAAGCTCCTCTTCTGCCCACTGCCTCCATCTCTCATATCATATTGATACTGCCTAGGATGAATCAAACCATGGAGAAGCTGCAAAAGATGACCGAGTCGGAATACTCGAGCTTCATCAGAGTTCTCTTTGGCTTGTCAAGCCCATCACCAGTCGCCCAGGATCTGACCAAAAATGAAAACGTTGGTCAAATCGACTGGTTTGATCCCACCCTCAACGATTCACAAAAGGATGCAATTCGATTTGCCCTAGTTTCCCGCGAGGTGGCCTTGATCCATGGCCCCCCTGGGGTGAGTTGACCAGACTTGCTGGTACATGTTACCTCGCTGACATGTATAGACCGGCAAAACTCATACTCTAATCGAGTTGATTCTCCAAATGATCAAACTCGGTCAGAGAATCCTTGTCTGCGGTCCTTCCAATATATCTGTCGACAACATCGTTGAGCGACTCTCGCCTCACAAAGTCCCAATCCTTCGACTTGGTCACCCTGCCCGTCTTTTGCCCTCTGTTCTAAACCACTCTCTAGACGTGCTCACTCAGACATCCGAGGCTGGGGCTATAGTGAAGGATGTCCGGTCCGAGATGGATGCCAAGCAAGCCTCCATCAAAAAGACCAAGAGCGGTAGGGAGCGCAAGGCCATCTACGCCGACCTGAAGGAGCTACGTAAAGAATATCGTGAGAGAGAGCGCCGCTGCGTTAGTAGCCTCATCGACGGAAGCAAGGTTGTTCTCGCAACGCTACATGGCGCAGGTGGTTTCCAGCTACGCAACCAGGAGTTTGACGTCGTCATTATAGACGAGGCTAGTCAGGCCCTCGAGGCCCAGTGTTGGGTTCCCTTGCTGTCGGCAAAGAAGGTTGTCTGTGCTGGTGACCATCTACAGCTCCCTCCCACCATCAAGTCGTCCAACACAAAGGTCAAACCGGCAATCAAAGATGGTGTCAAGATCCCCAAGGGTGCCACCCTCGAAACCACTCTTTTCGACAGGTTGCTGGCCTTGCATGGGCCTTCCATCAAGCGCATGCTCACTACGCAGTACCGAATGCATGAGGGCATCATGCGCTTCCCCTCTGATGAACTATACGAGTCCAAGCTAATCGCGGCGGACGCCGTGAAACACCGCCTCCTCAAAGACTTGGATTACGACGTTGAGGATAATGAAAACACCAATGAGCCCCTCATATTCATCGACACACAGGGCGGAGACTTTCCAGAGAAGAACGAGGAAGACGACAAGGATAACCCCAAAAAGGGTAGAGCAAGCTTACACGGCGAGAGCAAGAGCAACGAGATGGAGGCAGCCCTCGTGCGACAGCACGTGGAGCAGCTCGTCGAGGCCGGAGTCCGTCCGGAAGATATTGCCGTCGTGACCCCCTACAATGCCCAGGTAAGTTGATTGTCTTGGACACATCATGTCTTTGTGAGACGTAGGCTGATACATATCAACCCCAAGCTCGCCGTACTGGCTTCGCTCAAGGACAAGTTCCCCGGCATAGAGCTAGGCAGTGTGGACGGGTTTCAGGGCCGCGAGAAAGAGGCAGTCATTGTGAGCCTCGTCCGGAGTAACTCTGAAGGCGAGGTCGGCTTCCTTGGCGAGAAGCGCCGTCTCAATGGTGAGTTTGAAAGATCCAATTCCGGCCATCCTCAATAGGCTGGGTCCGACATGATGGGGCCGTCACTAATGCAGGAGCGTCTAGTCGCAATGACACGTCCCAAGCGCTCGTTGACAGTTATCGGAGACTCGGAAACCGTTCAGAGGTAAGCGATGGCCACTTTTGCATGCTGGGCCTCAAAGCTGCAGCCTCCGGTTTGACAACCACTGCGCAGATTGTTCCAGCTGTCCACCTGAGACGGAGCACCGCTAATGTGTATTACCTGTGCCACAGAGGAAGCAGCTTCTTGAAGAAATGGATGCAGTTTCTCGAAGACAACGCCGATCTGCGGTACCCAGACGCGTCCACCGTGACACACCAAGCTTGAACGTCCTTCGAGGTCCAAGCTCGTCGAGATCCCCGGGAGGCAAGGCCTGTCAGTCTTTACGTCGCATCATATAGGACTGAAGATGGTGTCAACAGCTTCTGGAAACATTCGGCCGATAACCAGACTGTCGGCCGTCAATTCCAGTCCGTTGTGCTGGTTAGCGAAGCTGTTGAGGAGACAAGCAGAACGGCTGACCTTGGCTTCTCCTGAAACAATGCCTGGCGAGCCGTTTCAAAGATGGTTCTGATTCCAAAGATAGTATTGAGGCCGCCGTTCTAGAAGAATTGGGAAAGGTCCCTTGTCTGGGGCAGCCTATCCTCCGCCTGTTCGTGTCGTATCCCTGATGGCTTCAAAGCTGTCGGGGACGGATAGCTTCTCAAGAAACGCGGTCGCGACGCTGCCACCGGCATCCCTGCATTGTTTCAGGTCACTCACTGTGGGACCGGACCGTGGGGGACGAGATCCCTGCTCCGTTTTTCTCACTGCGGAGCACCTACGGAGTATCTTGAAGGGTTCTTGAGCAACGCCGGAGCGAGGAGAACCCTTTGGCCGAGCCGTGACGGAAGAACTATCAAAATTGGTCAACTAGAAAAGGGGACGTGGTGCAAGGTGACAGCTAATATGAAACCTGGCGTTCTATCAAGCACAACAGGATTCCTGTCTTGTGCAAGGGAAATCGAGCAACCTTGGTTGGTGGAAGACGGACATTCCAATACAAACGCGATGGGAACAAACTCGCTCACCAAGAATCGCGCATCCATCACGTCTCTCAAGCAAGGTGCGGTCCCGCCATGCCACTAGCTTCGCAGGATACAAGAGCGCCGTCGTGTCAGTTTCAGGGACCCCTTGCCCAACGGCATGCGACGATGTCGAGACGCATCGTTGGTTTTGACAAGCCATTCAGCTCCAGGCTGTCAAGGTATGAACGCGCAGTCCTCCGAGGCAAACATCCGGTGTCGTGCTGCGGAGGAAACGGCAGATCAGCGGATCTTTGGAGCAGGAATGCTCCTTGATGCTGCATGGCAGAGATTGTCGGATACTCAACTGTCAAGCTGATTCGTAGGAACGGTGACGCGAGATCCCTGACGCAGGGTTGTCATTGATAGCAGCTGTCATATAGAGCGGATATCGATGATGCGAGTTGTCAGTCAGCTTGAAAGGTCGGGTTGGCATCCAATTCTGGCTAAAACGGTGACAACTCACGATTGTATGCTCTTCAGCCGCCATAAGGCTGCGATGCTAATTTAGTTGATAATGCAAGCAGGCATTGGAGGGCTCTCACTTGCTGGCCAGACATGCATGAATTAAGGTGGTCTCCTTGCCAGTATGTGACGGTTTTTTCCATGCACAGCTGGTCACAGGGGCCGACCTGTAATCAGCCTGAACAGTTGGAAACCAGAACTGTGGCGATGCCTCATGTGTTAACGACTGCCAAATCAGAGCATCAAGCTGGGATATTCGGGCGTCGAGTTGGAGGGTGGCTTTCCAGTTAGGAGTAATGCTTGCTTTTTACGGTGGCACTAACGCGATGCAAGTAAGTCGAGCTCAGACCGCGGCACTAGGACTAGTTGGCGGAGGAGCCTCAGCGGTGCTCCAGACCGGGGCGGCAGATCGTCAGTCGTGTGTGGTTGCTTTGTCTGTACGGAGCACGTCTGATACATCCGTTGTCGAGCACTTGAGATCTCGTCGTATTGTTAGCGAGAAGAGATGAAGGCTTTCAAGATGAAGATCGAGATTGGTAGAGGACAGGACCCTTCCCTTGGCAGACCTGACGCAGCAACTCAGGGTGTCCCGAAATCGGGCAACCCCATCTGAGAAGCACCTGCCTTAAGCACGAACCTGGCAAGCACAGCCCGTATACAGCAGGCACCTCATTTTTCCGTCCATCTCGACAAAGGAGAATGATCATCACCTTTCCGCTGTCTTGAATTCTCACCTGAAATGAATGTGTCGGCCAATCTTGGAGATGACGAACGAAACAACGGCCTAGACATTCAATACAATATTGACATGACAGTCGATCGAAACTAAGACGGCACCGAATTTGGCGGTACGTGCCTCGTGCATATCTAGTACGTGAACCCAGGGACGCGATAATTGGTCTGTCTTTAGGACATTGCACAACAGGCTCAGATGCAACAAGCACAACTCGTTTGCCGCTGCTGGGCGTACAGAAACCAATGGAGCTTCTTTGGAAGAAGAACTGGGTAGCGTTTTGCTGACAATCGTACAAGGGAGCCCTGCCTCAAGCATCCCCCAGAATGCCCTGCACCCGGCTGCGAGCCACGAGGGAAGATGGATCCCGGCCCGTTGAGGCCATTCCCCCCCTGTCAGATGCTCGTCCTTAGTCGAGACGAAGTGACCCAACGACTCAATAGACCCAAGGGACACAAAGGACGCCAGGGCTCGTGCGCTGCGATCGAAGCCTGATCCTGGCCCTCGTTAGACTTGGCTTCAACGGAAACGTCCAGGGCCGCTGCTTTGCCTGTTCTGTCGACAAGACGACACGCCATGGGCCCGCGGAAGAGGGCAACGCCAGCCGCATTCTGGGCGATCCCTGTCTTGGTTCTGCTCATCAACGGCGCTGCTGGCTCTCGGGCTCGACACATGGCAAGCTCTGTCCACCAGATTCTGGTGATGGAGATGCGCTCCATCCCCATCCACATCCACGGCCCCACGCGACCTGCCTCTGGACCTCTTTAAAGCTGCACGCCGGAGGCTGGCATTGGGTCTTTGGAATGGCAATCCCGTCTTGATCTTGTTCACCGCTGCGACTGACGGTCCTGCAAGGTAACATGGCCTGCTTTTGCAAGACTGACTACCAATGCCATTCCCCCCGCCTGGCCCCTGGTCACCTTGGACATGCCTTGTCGCAGCCCCCCTTTCGTCCCTCCTGGTCATCCAACGTGGCATTGAACCTCTCCTCGCGCTCCAAGAGCCCGCAAGTGGTCTGGTCCCGCAAGGCTCAAGAGCGGGTTCGCCAGGCTTGCGTCTCATGTCTATCCTGCTGACCGGACATTAATAGGTGCCAGCCGCCCACTCGGACCGCTCCAAGACCGTACGTATTTGTTTCAAGCCTCCTCGTCCTGTCCCTCTGTCTGTCTGGATTTCTTCTCGCCCTTCCTGGACAAGGGCGAGTTGTATCGATCGCAATGCCATAAACCCGCCCGTTCCCTACCTCCCCACACTCCTTTTCCTTGTTTCACGCCGTGTCTTGCCGTGCCCTTGAGGCGACGCTTGAGCTTAGCATTGCATACGGTACGCACATTGCATTGCCGACTACGAAATGATAGGCCTGGCTGCCCGGTGTAGATGAGCGCACGTATAGAGGGCTTTGGGATTCCTTGTTGACCACTTCTTCATGGATATTTGCCAGGGCATGCCATCTTATTTCGCCTTCTGATCCGCTTCACCTTTCTTTTTCCACTTCTCTTCTGTCGTTTCTCGTTCTTCTTTTGTCGCGTCGCAACCTTTTCTCCCTTATCGGTATCTCGCTGGATTCAGCGCGCTTCTCTCGATGAAGAAGCCGTGGAAATCGACCCCCAGCGCTGGCGGGAGTGCTCGACCTCGAACCGGTCAGCACTCCATCCGTGGGAGGATATCAGGTCCTGTTCCTATTCCAACTCCGCTAGACGATGAGTTCCCTATTCGCAACCCCGGCACCAGTATCGCAACGCCCGTACGAGCCGAGTTCCAAGAATCGCAAGCCGACTCTATCCAATCAAGCAGGGACCGCCAGTTCAGATCTCCCACCTTTCCGGAACCTCGCCGGAACGGTCCCCAGGCTTTTCACGAACCGAGGTCACCAACTTTCCCCCGAGCGCCTGGCGCACCGGCAAGACTGCAAAAGGCGGAGCCCTCTAACAACGCAAGGCACTCCTTCGTCAGCGCAGATACTATCCATATAAGAGACAGGCTAGATCGCCCCCAGCGCAAGCAATCGACTCTTCGAGGTGCCCTAGGAAAGCTCTTTAACCGCAAGAAGAAGACAAATGGCGGCGATAGCCCCAACAATACCGATTCGGAGACTGGCTCAGCACCGGCACCACCACGACCAGAACGCTTCCGCCGCTCAACAGGAGAGAATCCCCGACCAGAAGATGTAGTCCCGAGTTTAAGATCCAGGGAGAGACCGGATCCCAGGAGCCGGAGTCGGCCCTTCCCTGGCGCCGAGTCGAAGCGATCTGCATCTCTACCTATCACTGAGTTTGACCGAGCGTTGAGATCTCACTCTGTCCGCCCAGAAGATGTCCGAGCCATTGAGAGCGCGCGCAACTCCCTCAGCGCCGACTTTGGTCTTAATCAGGCACGAGCGAGCGCATTGAGGGTGCGCGAGAGCCACCTGGCAGGGCTCTCGCCGCGACCTGCAAGCAGCCATGGCCGAGAGAGCCGGCAAGAACAGCATGAAGATGATCCCGACGAAATTGGACGCGCAATTACTAGTGACTTTACTGGAGTGCGGCGAAGATCACGAAGTTTATCAGGGTTGCCAGAGGCAGAGGAAGACCATGGCAACACTCGCCGGCGCAGTGACGAGATCAGATACTGGAGAGAAAGTTACGACCCGGCATTCATGTCACCTGTGTCCTCCGAAAACCCAGAGGTTGAGGATACGGCGGTAGTTGCGGCTGAGACAACACATACTGTTGAGGAAAACCCTCTGGCGAAAGCGACCGCGGAACCGTTCCACTTTGAGCCCTTTGCTGGGATGACTGAGGTGGCAGGCATGAAAATCACACATGCTGCGACCTTGGAGACACGGATCAACAATCTCGAGTCCAGGGTCCATCGGTTGGAGCAGGTTCTCGACCGAATGTGCGACACGGTCCCCAGCTGGCAATCGCAGACGGAGCACCCAGACCGACCAGCACCTCCTATCCCAGTTAGAGGCCAAAGAAGCCGTTCAAGGGAGGATCAACCACTAGACCCGATCAATATAGGTGTCGCGATGGGCTCTAGGAGCTCTAGTCGATACCGCTCCGAGACGGCTTCACGGGCATCGAGCCACGAGGAGCCTACTTTTCTTGACCCTCATGCGTCCGGTCTGGGCGAGGGTATCAAGGACCGACCTACATCAACAGCAACCATCCGTGGGGCAACTAGCCTTCCCAGCCTCCTAAAGGATGCGCCTGGGTCATTCACAACAGACCATTACACTAACCTCCTGGCCCTGATCCACACAGAGCGTTCCGCCCGAGAAGCCTTAGAGGCACAGGTGAAAAGGCTTGGCAACCAGCTCAGTGTCTTGTCCAATTCAATGGTGATCCGAGAGACGCGATTCGACCCCCCTCCGACGGCAAAGTCTTTCGGCGATAGATCAGCTTTTGATCACGATGACGAATCAGAGGTCCTGGGCTCCTTGGTGATCAACACGCATTCACAAGGGCGTCATGTCGACCCTGAGGACTCGGGCATCGGGACTGGTCATGGAGATGAGAGCGAGTACTCGGAGTCGTTCGAAACTCCTCGTGAGGAGGGACACAGCTTTGGGGCGTTTGGAGAAGACTTGGATAAGGCAGACCAAGCACAAACAAAAGCAGCGAGGACGCTGTCATTATCCCAGCTCACGATGGGCAGAGGCGGCCAGAGTGCCTCTCAACATCCACGGCGCGTCATTTGACGACACATACATTTACGTTAAACCAGCAGACCTTTTCATTCAGCATATATCCGATTCTATTTGCAGCCAGCCATGCTCCCTTTTGAGACGATACCCTCTTGTTCGATATTTGAGGACAGATGATTCATGAATCTTATCTTGTGCGAAGACGGCTTCGTTCTCGGTTTACCTATCTATTCGCTCACCTCTACACCACCTGTCCTACTTACAATCCTTCCATCTCTCTGCTTGTTACTATAGCGTGCATCTGCACAGTTGTCTGAACCTCTTCGAGCGCCATCGTACGCATCTTCTGATTTCTATTAGTTTTGACTTGTTCCCACATCCTATCCCGCTTCTAGGTGTCATGGTTTGGCGTACACGGTGCTTGGACTGACTCAGCGTTTTTGGGCCTTTGGAACCACAACGTTTGCGGATAACGCCTATGATAGTCCTTAATGAACAAACTAAAAGTGTCACCATTTTGGTAACAAAGACGCATTGTATCTGTCATTTATACATGTTCTCTTCGTAACAACATGTAAGTCTATATATGAGTGTCTATATGTGCATCAACATCTATGGGTGATGGTCATCCTTGATTCCCCAACTTCCAACCAACGCCATTGACTTTTCGTCACCAGGAGCAAGTCTCTCATCCTGGAGTGTCTCAGCCAAACATGTCCATGGATCTCGACCACCTCCCCACTTCAATAGGTTCTCCTTGAGCCGCTCTCCGTTCTCACGGTTAATGGCAGCACCATTTTCGCCGGCCTTGAACACGACACGCCAGACACGCTCAGCCAGGACACGGTCAAAGAGGTAGCTATAGTAGGTGCTTCCGTAGCTGTGCAGATGACCAAAGAAGCCCTGCCAGCAGGTGTTGGGGGGGTCTTGAGGCCCATGGGCGAAGCGGCCCTTGATGTCATGGAAGACAGCCGTGGAATCGAAGGCTGGGCTTGCAACATCGGACGCGTGGTAGGCTTGATCAACCATGGCGAGGATGATCTGGTGTTCGGTATCGATACCCTCGAAACGCTTGGTGAGACGGGCTCGTTCAGCCACAAGCTCATAAGGCAACGGCTGGTCCGACCTCCAGTGACGAGCAAAGAGAGAAAGGACAGTTGGGTCGGCGGCAAAGTGCTCCATGAGAGTCGATGGCAGCTCGGCAAAGTCGGTAGCACACCGGGTGCCCGACACATTCTGGAAGCTCGTCCGGGCGAGGATGGAGTGGATGGCATGGCCCATCTCGTGGAAGAGGGTCTCGACGGAGTGGAAGGACAAGAAGGCCGGCTCCTTGGAGTTGTCACTCTTGGCAAAGTCGCAGACGAGGGCGATGGTTGGGAGCTGCTTCAGCACTCCATCCTTGGTTGAGATCTCCATGCCGTCGTTGGCAGCCATCTCGGCCGACTCAAAGGCCGGCGCATCACCGTCCTGCTCAGCTGCAATCTCTTCGACCTCGCTGGGGAGAATCTCGCGAGAGCATCTAACAGTAAAGTGAGCTGGGTTTGGCGACTTTTGTGGGCGGTAAAATAGATCACAGTACAGGACAGCCACTTGGTCACCCTTGTCGTCAATAACATCAAGTCGCTTGACATCTGGGTGCCAAGTCTCTCCAGGGAGGCTTTCCCGCGGGACGAGGCGAATGCCGTAGAGACGGTCAAACAGCCTAGACAGACCCTGTATCACTGTTCCCACTGAGAAGTATGAGCTCAATTGGTCTTCTTGACGCTTTCGAGATCTCATATCCGCTCGGATCTTTTCCATATAAAAGTCCCTGTCCCAGGCCTGGAGTTTAGAGTCTGGGATATTGAGCCTATCGCGCTTCTTCAATACCAACTCCCGCAACTCGTCCTGGATAATAGGGGTGTTGTGGTCCCTCAAGGCCAAGAGGAACTGCATCACTGAGGCAGGCGATTTGGCCATCATACGGTCCTTCAAAGCCATATGACCATAGCTTTCAAATCCTGCCAGTTCTGCAAGCTCGCCCCTCAATCTCAGCATAGCCTCGAGATACTGGATGGTTTCACGAGATGCGGTTCGCTGGGCGAGGTATATCTCTTTACGAGTATCTTCATCGATGACACTCTGAAGTGCTGCTGCCGCTTCTGATCCAAGAGTAGGAAGTGTAATCTCGGAGCGAACCTTTAAAGTCGCCGCCAGACCAGGATAAAGGCCGTAGAATTTGTGAGCAGGGAGAGTTATCTTCTTCCTCTCTGGTTGCATTCCTTGCACAAAAGCAGAACCAATTTCACTGATACGTGATGATAGATCGACGAATCTGTCCCGTGAGGCCTTGGGTAGATTGACTGCCGACTTCATAAAGTCCAGCTTGAGCTGCTCCGCCACAGTCTTTTCCTCCTCCGACCACACCTTTGTAACTTCAGGCATGGCCAGAGCCTGGCTGAGTTGGTCGCTCAAGCCAGTCATGGTATTGAGCTGATTCATGTACTGATAGACCAGCGCCCATGCATTGGCGGCCGCATCTTGAAATCGAGGGTCCGGGTGCGTCATCCGAACAAAGTCTGAGAGATCCAGGACTCGACAGAGCAGATCGCTAAGCCTGTCCAGGTCGCGGACAACGGCCTGATATTCTTGCACCGAGGACGCATTGAGGACCCTGTGAACAATCTTGGTCGCCCGTTCAAGGTTTGCCTTGGCGAATCGAAGGAAGCCATCCGGGCTAGTAAGATATCTGTTCTTGAAGAGTCCCTGGCTCTTCTTGAGGCTGAATTTAGGGAAAGATCTGCTGGTGGGAGCGTCGAACAAACTGCGCAGAACAGCATCATCGTGAGCAGAGCTTGCTGAATGATCGACCGGAGCGCTCGGCGAAAAGACCTGGGCCACGGCGGAAACTATCCCTCGCCGCTGAGGAGGTTTGGTCGCGTGTCGAACGCATCGAGTGCAGATCCAGAGGCGGCTGCCCCTCGAATTCAGCATTGTCGCTTCGCTTCGCTTATAGAGTTGCGGGCATGGGGCAGTATCGACGAAGGGAATGAATGGCAAGGACGGAAAGTCGGTAGAGAAGAAACAAGAGGCCAGCTGAGAATAAAATGGGTAAAGAAAAGAATTCAAAACCTGGGGCAAATCTGTAAAGCCAAGCAAGTAATGTAATTGGGGCTTGCAGCTGGCCCTGGAGGTCCAAGTCGAGTTTTCCGGCTTCGGCCCCTGCCTTCCTTCCATCTTTGGCGCAGCACTTCCATCTGTTTTGGAGCAGGTTGCCTTAGTCATCAATCCCCCGGTCTCAACTTCAACTTCCCGTAGATGCCCCACTCTCAGTGGCCGAACGGAACCGGATGGGATTCTCCGCCCTGGATTTTCCGTTGGTGATGATTATGTCTAGCAAACCGTCGTCTGCCTCGATTCCCGCGTGACGTCTTCCCATCCACTCGTCAATTGAGCGCACAATGGCTTCACGAGTGGTGTTCTCACGGGTTGGTGACCGAAATCCAAGCTTGGACCGAGCTTCTTGATGCTAATTGACTCGCACAGCGCTCCCTCGCGCCGCTGGCGACGCTGGCCCTCGGCGGCATGGCGCTCGCTCCGGCCACTGTTTTCGCCGAAGGTCCCATCAGCCTCAAGGTCCGTTGCCTTTCTTGTCGTGCCGATGGGTTGGCTTGGATAGCCCGTGGAGCGTCCCCTTCTGACACCATTGTAGCGAAAGCCCATCTACGACGACTTCGAGATCATCAAGCCAAATCCCGCACCCGTGACACCACCACCCGCTGCCGCCCAGCCCGCCGAGCCTGTCGATGAGGAGGAGCCCAAGGCCAGGTCGCCGACTCCTACGGACCGTCTGGCTGTCCATATTGGAAAGGCGCGTTTGGCATTGTACGAGTACGCTGTGGCCGCCGAGAACAAGGTCAACGAGACCATGGACTCGGCCTTCAACCTCGAGCAGTCCTTCACCAGCACCATTGCCTCTCTGGCTCCCTCCCGTGAGAGCGGCGAGCAGCTCATGCCCGGCACCATCTACGTCCTTGTCGCCGCCATGGCCGGCAGCATCATCACCCGTAACCGGAGCATCGTCCTCCGCGCCTCGCTCCCTCTGGCCCTGGGCATCGGCGCCGGCTGGGTAGTGCTCCCCGTCACCATGCGCAACATCTCGGACCTCACCTGGAAGTACGAGCAGAGGTTCCCCGTCGTTGCTCAGTCCCATATCCGGCTGCGTGAGAGCATCCTGAATGGCGTCAGCTTCGCCAAGACCCACAGCGAGGTGGGTGTGCGATATGTCGACGAGAAGGTGACGGACGCGAGGGAGGCTGTCGAGGGCTGGGTCCAGAAGGGCAAATAAGAATTTATCCATGGAAGCAAGCCATTAAAAAGCGAGATGAGATGTACCACCACATAGAGTTCCCGAACAATCTTCATTTGTATCAACGAGCCTCTTGCTGAGAGTCGATGGCTAGGGTGTGTTGTATTTATCTTAAAAAGGGCCTCTGCCAGGCCGCCGTCCGCCGTCGTGACTGATAGACGTCTATTGTCTTTGGAGCGATATATAAACCATCCTGAATAGGTACCTCGCTCAAACGCTGAGCCTCTAACCCCCTAAATCGTGATCCTTAACTCCACAAATGCGAATATGAGCTGCCATAGTTGAACCAGACGCCCCTGACCTTCCCCTTTCCATGTGTTGGGTTCCTTTTGCTAGAGGATAGTTTATGCTACCTCAGCCGAGGCGACTTTGGTTACCTCTGGAGCTTCAGCCAGAGTGGCAGGCTTTCGCTCGGACAAGGCCTTCTTGCGCTTCTGTGTCATCTCTTGTCTTGACCTCCCAGACTGTCCACCAGCTGCTAAAGCACTTGCATTAGCCCTGGCAGCAGCCTTCTTGGCAGCTTTTCCCTTCAGAGGCTGGTCGAGGCCACGTTTGGCGTCGATATGAATGGCATCGTCCATATACTTGTCAAGACCCAGCGCCTCGCATGTGCTCTTATAGTTCTTGCACTGGTTGACGGGCTGATAGAACTTTGACTTTCCAGGGACCATCTGAGCAAGGAGGAACTTGGAGTTGCCGAACCGGTTGTCGACATCAATCGCCGTCTTGACGTAGTGATCAACAACCTCCTCCCAAGGGGCCAGTCCACCATCCGCCTGGCTCCGGAAGCAGCTGGGGTTCTTCTCGGCGGCGGTTGCAATCATTGCGCCATCGGCGCCAAACTCCTCTGCGAGCTTGAGGCCCTCGTCTCGGTTCTCAACATCACCATTCATGAGGCACGCAACGCCGTACTCATGGCAGACCTCCGCTACCATGCGGAGCTGTCCTCGGATGGCTCGCTCTCTGGGCCGCATAGGTGTGGTTCGGCAATGCACAGTCAACCCCGTGATGCCTGTGGCACAGAGCCTCCGCACGAGCGCCTCTGTCTCGGCGGCAGTGTCGAGGATTCTGATCTTGACGCTAATCCCAATCTCAAACTCTGGAGTGATGTTCTTGACAAGGGCCTCGAGGATGGCACACAGCTTATCGGGTGTCTTGAGGAGGGCTGCGCCCATGCCTCCGCTGGTGCTGAATGGCTTTGGGCAGCCGGCATTAACATCGATGCCGGCAACATCTGCGGCGACCAATCTGGCTGCCTGCACAGCGCGGTCGGGGTCTGCGGTGCCAATCTGAAAGATCAACTTGTCCTTCTCGATCTCGGGAAGCATCCTGTATATGATACTTTCTTTAGCATCGGCAGGAGGCTCCTTTTGACCCTGGGAGGAAAGCCGGAACCATTCAATAGTCTTGGATTCCTCGTTGAATCGTCGAGATGTCCCAATCATGGAGTAGTCGACAGTCTCAGGACCTATACACGGAAAACGACGTCAGAACAAAGATTACACATTGTGAGGCCGGGGTTGCTTACCCCAGACAAGGTCCGCGCCATACTTGAGGGCCAACAATCTCGAGGGTAACTCGCCAGAGCGAACCATTGGCGCAAGGACAACCTTGCCACGGTAATCCACACCCCGAGGGGGGATAGGCACTCTCTTGACTTCTGCGGCCATGACTTTTCGTATGAACTGAATTAGCATGCCGATGTCTGGCGAAGGAGGGTTTACATTTCCCGACAGATCTTCGGCGGCGACTCATAAATTGTCGCGGCCGTGATGGGGGCAAAGTAAAATGTTTATCTTATCATATCGATAAGAGCTTACGTGGGGTAAGTACCGAAGTACCTATCCACTAACATGGACCTTGCATCAGGCTGGAGCCAGGAACAGAACCATAATCGTTGATGTAGGTACTCAACCATCATGCTCGATGCCTTCAACATAGTTATCAATACCTGACAAGCTTTTCAGATGCATCCATATCAAAATTTCACCTCAACAAACCTTGCTACACAAATAACACTTTTTTACGATTATAAAAAGGTGCCGGCCCGCTCTCCATTTGGAAACACATCGTACAACGCAGTCCGCTTGGCTGTGGACATTTTGGCAGAGAACGGGCTGTTGATGGACGGTCAGTCGCAATACGTATGGCACAATCACAACACGATGAAGGGGCAATGATGGCCTTGGTCTGAGCCCATGAGCGAACACCTTATGGCCATTTCACTTTAAAGAATCGCAGCACGAGGATCTGGGGGGGGGGGGAATGTATCATACAACAAGGCCCGACAGGTGATGGGAACATTGACAAAGAACAGTCGCAAAAATTCATCATACAGTCACGGCATGATGAATGGGCAATGATGACTCTGATCTGAGCCCGTTGGCAAGCACATTGTGGTGGTTTCACTTTGAGGAGTCACAGCACGATGATCTGGGGGAAAATGTATCGCACGACGAGGTCCACGTTAGTTAAGATGGAAACATTGACAGAGAGCAGGCATTTCAGCACTTGACGGTGCAAGGCCAGTCTCATGCCAGTCGCACGATTGGAATTTGATCTTGCCCAAGTGATATATACTACGGGAACAGGACAAGCACTGAGCAGCTTGGCTGTAGACCGTGGGCGACTGGGGACGATGATGACCATCATTGATCGGGAGGTTTGCCTCCCGGAGGAACTAAGAAGATCCTCATTGACTGCTGAGTCCCCAGATATGGCTCCCCCAGAGCGCAAAGGGTTTCTGAAAAGATGGATGGTGGCCAGTGGCCAAAGATGTTTGAGATGACTGCCATGTTGCGTGTGTTGGAGGAAGAAAGGAAGATGGATCATGGCAGACGATGGGAGAGCTTTTAACATGGACCGCCCAGTGGCAGTTCCTTCCTTCTCTCTGTACTTGGGTAAATATTCATGGCAAGTGCCATCCATATCTTGGTGATGGTTGTTCATCCGCTCAGCGTAGGTGCGTGCGGTGAGGGAAAGAGGCACCTACCTCGGATGTCTATCTCGGGCTGTCCAAAGGCACGGATCGGAAGGAGAAGGCAAGTGCACGTCTCCTAAACACACAGGATTCGAGCAAGATGGGCAATGGCAGGGCTTGTCCTGGAGAGCGGTATTATGCGTTGATATTATTGTCTTGTTCAGAACCACTTTGGGAGCCCCTATGCTTGTGCCAAGGTCTACCGTCGAAAGAGTGCCGGGTGTCTTTGAAGTATCGAAAACTAGTCAATGGTCGGAATAGCTACTCGGGAATCGTTGTTGAGTGTAATAGGTGATGTTGTCTTCAACTCAGTCCCTCGAGTACTCGGCCAAGTCCTTGTCAGGCAGTCTTTGCCTCAGTTGACCAGTTGCCCGTCCATTTTTCGTCCCGTAAGTTTGAAATTGTCTACATCTTAACCAATGAATTACATTACGCCGGTCATTTGCACTATCTTTGGTCATGCCCGACTTCTTTCGAGTTACAGGTAGAGAGCCACATTTGTCACGGTTGCTAGCAAGCCAGTACCGCATGTAAATTTGACGATTGGCAGAGAAAATGGAGTCGATTTTGGGCTGAGCAGGTCCAAGGCAGACACCAACACCACAGTGAAGCCAAAGCCATGGAAGCTGTAGTTGGATCAGTGAGCTCCGCCAAGAGTTCAGGCGGCCTAGGATACAGCACCATTCTGTGGTGTTTTGATGGCCAATCGGTTGCTAGAGCTCGGGGAACAGATAGTCTTGAAGTCTAATGTTGAGTTCTTAATAAAAACATTCATGTCTATACAAATAGTGTAGCATGGCATAGGTAGTCGTGCTCGATTGCCTGTTACTTGCATCGAACGATGATGTGAAGCCGATATTAAAAAGAAGCGAATACCCAACAATATGGATACTTATCCAGATAGTATTGACCCAGTAACATCCATACCATTAACAATGAATTGATCATAACGCTTGAGTTGTTTTCCCACAACCCTTTTCTGTAAGTCGAAAAATTGAGCTACTCACCCTATAGACGCCTCTCTGACTACCCATGTTGCCCATCCTCGAGCTGCGACCACTCAATAACATCGATCTATGTAGTTAATTTGAAAATATGGTGCTTGGATAGTTCCAGCAGTGATGGTGAGCTCCCAGGAATAGCTGCAATATGTTCTCTAACGTGCAAGGGACTGCGGCCTGGAAGATGCACGTCCAAGTAGTGGACGAGATATCCATCTCGAGTTGCGCAAACAGGCGGGCACACACAGCGTGTAATGTAAGTCCATACGAGCCTGCTAAGGGAAGATAGTCTTTGTTGTGATAATATTTACTGATCCCTGGTCTTCAATTGAAGTGTAGACAATTACGCTGTTGTGTGCTGTTGACGGGAAGCGTCACCGTCCCCTCGTCCATCCAGGACCTGTCAGCTTGTCGATGACCAGCCCCCAAAGTCTTGAAAGACGACAGACGGACATTGCAGTAGATGACATTGCAGACACCCAAAATTCAATTCTTGCCGTATAAATTACCCAATCAGCGACACGGGCTCAAGACAACAGGGCGAATTCCCGCTGCTCGACGGAAGATGGAGACAACCATCAGCCCTGCCTGAGCTCAATCCGCCTGCATGTCGCGATGCCACCAGCACCTCTCCCTCTCCGTCCCAATGCGCAGCCACCAACAAGACAGGAGCTGCACGAGATGCTTCATTCAGCCGCAGACTATCTGTATTGATTGACGAGATGCTCAGGCTGTCATGGATCTTGACCATGTGCCAAAACTAACCTTGAGTGCTCGACAATTTTAGCTCTTAGTAAGACTGCACGTCGACTTGCATGCCATGGAATGGAAAAGGGAATTCCCGCCTTGTAGCGTCCCCTTCTTTTGCGACATGCCTCCCTTTGTCATCACAAGAACCAAAAAAGACGACGCCGCAGCGGGCCAGGGCTTGCACGATGCTCAGCGCGAGCCTGGGCATAAGCACTGTGGGCACAAAAGATCAATACGAGACTTAAAAAAGCGAGACCCTGGGGGCCAATTGCGCGCGAATCGACAATGGGAGATGACGATACGAGAAGCGCCTCCAGCCGAGGCCTACAGAGTCGACCAGGTCAGTCGGAGGAGAAGGGCCGGACCCGTTCGTCGCTTGTACAGAACAAGTCCAGTCCGACGGAGGGATCCGAGGTCAGACAGATGGACGGACGGACAGACGAACAGACAGATAGACAGGTCATACGAAGTCAAAGGAAATGAATGCGAGTCTGGCTGCTCGGCGATTACAAACAAAAGGCATGCCACCGGGTATTTTTGGCAGCAGCAGACACAAAAAAAAAGACGCTTCATTACAGAGCAAAGACGAAGACGAGCCGACGCACAGGCATGGATGGACGATGATGAGCGCAGGGCCGCATCATCAATCATGCTTTCTTTCCATCCATCTGAGCCTGACCTACCTGCCCTCGTTCAATAATAGACGCCCTCTGCTTGGCTTTCATTCCCGCGACAGCGCCCAATCTTGTCTCGCTTGCCCTGGATCCGAGCCGCCTGTCTCTGTCTCGGACTGTCATCCATAGACCAAACGATGAATTCCCCTCAGACTACGGCCCACGTATACTGGGCGGGGCGACCAACGTCACCACCGAGGCGCTAAAACAAGGCCAAAGGGCACTGAAGCACCAGAGGGGCCAGAGGAACAGACAGCACGAGGGGCATGGCATCCATGGATCCCTGGATGGATCCATCCTTGGGCTTGGGGGAGGGGAGGGACCCTCTGCCCCACGTTCCAGGCGCCCGCTAGGGATTCAGGGAGATGGATGTGGATGGAGGAGGGAGGACGCGACCAGGGGGTCCGACATGGTGAGACCAGTTCAAGGGACCTCAGAGCATATGGATCCTCGAGAGCCTGACCAGTGAGAGGAGCATTCAAGTTCCTGCACAAACCGCCCGTCATCCATGAATGAGACTCGAGAGCAACATTTCTGATCGCAGGGATTGTTAGCCCTCGAGTACATACTTGTTCGGTAGGTGGGCGGGATTATTGGGCATCTTATCAGGCTTACAACTGTAGCTCCAGTCTGGGTAATAGAGCGCCCCCCCCAGCCGTTTGGGCTCATCAAGCCCAGACAGTGATACTTTGCGGCGACGTTTCAGCCCGGCACTCACAAGCCACTAACCAACTAACACGGGGGACGGTGCCCGTGAACAAAGCTGCCCTGCCCGCCCATCCACGGGCGGGCATCCATATCCACACCGTCCCGGGCTCGACTCGTATGGATGGATCGATACGGGTGACGCTAGGGAGCCGTGTGAAGCAGATCCAGTCCATATCGGCCTCCCTCTGCACAGCAGCTTGCGCAACAGGTAGTTGATCATGACACTAACACGGGCACGAAGAGCGGACGACACACAGAGATTGGGTGTGTGGAGGCCGGTAGTGGAGGCCAGCAGACGATTAAGGGTCTTGCTCTGTGCTCTCACAATCTCTATCCTCGTCCGTTACTAAGGATGGGCGCCCGAGGAGCTATCCGTGGATATCTCTGTCAGCAAGAATTTGCCTTTGGATATTTGTTTTGGGTGTTGGTCGCATGTAGGATCTGCGATTAATTAATTCTCTCCCCTGACCCAGAACCAAGTTCTGTGCTGTGCTACCACCCCATTGACGTGTATGTACCTCGCCATAGCGCATTCAAAGCGACGGTACTCGCTCCCAACGGGATTCCCAGTCTGGTCAGATTGTTGATGCTCGCTCTTTTGTTGCTGGGGACTACCTTACAAGAGCACACAGAGGGCACTTTTCATGTTGATCCCTGTGACTCTGAAACTCCCCTGGATCTCGACACACACACACGCACACAATCTCTTGCCCTCCCGTCTCTTTCAACATCCCTCTTTCGATCCATCCCCCTCCCTCGCTGACCTCACACCTATCCTGTGCCTGCCCGCCCTGTCAGACGGTACAGCGGCAGCTCTCGCCATCCACATCCATCCATTCATCGCTCCTCCGGCCTTGCATAAGACACTTGCCCACGTACCGACCTTGGGCCCAGGCCACTGTCCGTCAAACAGAGACCAGAGAGACCCTTGGCGGGCTCCCGACCAGCCTATCCATCCCCTGTCCCTGTCCGTCCCTGCTGGTGCTCGCCCCTGCTTGCAACTGGAGCCCGGTGCCCTGGCGACAAAGCAAAGGGGAATTGCCTAGGCGTGCTGTGTGCTGTTCTGTGCCCAGCCGTGGTCCGCTTTGGGTTCTAAGAGACAGAAAGAGTCCAAGAAGCCTGCTGTATTCTGCTTTGGCCGCCTCGGTTTCTGTTGCAGATACCTTTGCTACTTCTCGATCTGGAGGCCTGCAACGGAGCCACGACACCATCCACACGACACCTCACCTCTTTCACTCTTCCCCGCGCCGCCATCGACGACGACCGAGCGAGCAACCTCACCTCAGCTCCGCACACGACCTCTTATCAGAGCCCACCGCCGCCGCACAGCTACTCTCACCACCACCGCTATCACCTCCTCGACCACGCTCCTTCACTTGCAACCACCCGTAAGCGACGTCGTCAACCAGAACCTCTCACTCTTGTCAGACGGCACCCCGTTACCTCGTACGCCGACACCGCTAGAGCTGCTGGAAGCTGCCGCTCTGTCCGCTCAAAGAGCGCCACCTCCAACCGCCTGTTGCGCTCCCCACATGTCGGCCAGTTGATTCTCGTGTCGCCAGAACAAGCCTCATTGGACGACTCCACTGCCTCTGCCGTTACTGTAACCGTTACGAGAACGGGCGGCGATCAATAATCGACGTCTTTGTTCCTTCAAACAAACACCACGCCTCTCGGTTCGACTGCCACAGCCAGCTCGGCGCGATCAACGCCCGACCTCTCCTCCTCGAGTCAATGACGTTGCCATAGGTCTCTCCCGATCCTCACCCACGACTGTATTCCTCATGGAGAACGAAGTGCCCGCTGTTCAGGTGCCTGACGGTCGCTCCTCAAGGAGAGACCGTCTCATGGGCAAGCTCTTTAAAGCTGGAAAGGACCGCAAAGCTACCGAGCAGCAGTCCGCCGCCAACGTCGATGCCTTCCTCCACAGCTCCTCCGATAATCTTACAATCACCCATCCGCCCCCGCCTCCCCCGCCGTCATCGCTACCCAAGCTAGCGAAGCTCGACACCACATCAATCTCACGCTACCCTCAAGCTCTAGCTGTCAACCATGCAGCTCAGCAGAATCGCCCCCTTGTACCAGGGCGCCCCGATACCAATACGCCGAAACGAAGCCCACGACCAAACAGAAAGGGCCTTATTGTTAGGTTTGACGATTCGGCGCCAGAGGTTATTGGTGAAGGAGGCGACGAAACCGAGGCGCCAACTATAGAGATCTCGAAGCGCAAGAAGGCTCGACCGCCGCCACCTCCACAACCTCGCAAGCCAGCATCTCCCCCAGGGCGACCTCCTCCACCGCCTTCAGATGCAGGTACACCTAGAAGTGCTCCCGCGGTGGACGATTTCAGGCCGAAGCCACTGTTGCGAAACCAGACCGGCTTTTCTTCCATCTACGAGCCCGAGTCTGACGACGATTCGCCCAACGTTGGCCCTGATCCTGATTCCAAGTCTGAGGAGCTGATCTCTCCTATATCAGCTCAGCACCACACGCTCCTCCCCGGGAAGAGATCTCCCGCTAGGTTTCTGGGTGCGGCAGCAAACCACGATGATAATAGGAGATCATTTATCGAGATTCACTCTGCGCAGATGCGCGAAGCTGAAGGCAGAGTGTTCGCCGAAGCTGCTCGTGTGGCCAGCGCTACATCTGCGTCTTCTCACAATTGGGATGACCCTCATTCCGCCGAGCCCCTTTCCACTTCTCCTGTTACAGCGCGCAGACGAGGGCCCCCGTCACCGGAAGCTCAGATCTCGAAACCCAATATTTCATACAGTCCCGCAGCTTCAGTCCATTCTAGCTCGACAACTGGATATTCCCCCCCGCCAACTCTGGTTCCAGCTGCTCCTCCTGTCTCTGCTCCTGTTCCTGCCCCTGTGGCAGTTCCAACACCAGAGCCGCAAAACTTGTCTAGGGAGCCAAGTGTTGCCTCTCAGCGTGCGCCCCCTCAAATGGCGTCTAGATCACTGTCTATCAGGGTTGGCGATGGAAATTCTGCAGCGGCAGAGCAAGCACTTGAGACCTTTATCTCTCGAACGAAGCATCTTTTCGAGCTTTTCCGTCTTCATGCCGAATCTGTTCAGCCTTTATCTACCTGCTCTCTTACAGAATGCGCCAGAGGTGCCCTGTGGTGGTTTTTGAAAGGCCGTATGGGCTTGGAGCTGGCAATTCGAGAACGACCAAACTCCCCGCAAGGCCAGATGCAAAATGACCGGGACCGCCAGCAAGCTTATGCGAATTTGGCCAAGGCATTCTGGCTTTCGGAGCAGATTGTCCCCGAAATAGCGCAGTCACAGGGCTTGGAACCGGATTCTGAGATCGACGAGGTCAGCAAGAACTTGGTTTCGTCGCTCAAGAAGCTGTCCATGTCGATGAAGCGAAACGGATTCCTGCCTCCCGAGGATGCTTTCCTGCCCCAGACTATTGATAAGTCCATCTGGGTTGAGTATCCAGCACTGAGTCAGGATATGATCGCACTTCTTTCAGGCAATTGGGGTTCTGGCCTCACAGCCATGACCAGCCCAATGTCCAACCTCCGCCTCTTGGATGCCTTCCCCATCGGAGACACTACCGAGAACTTCAACTATGGAAGAGTACAGGCCGACGTATATCTTATGGAGCAGGGCCACGAAGCTCAGAGGCTGTATTTCCCGTGTCTGCTTTCCATGGTTCGACCACAAAAGTCTACCGGACTTGTGTTCGTATTGGCTAGCCAGAACGGCCACATGCAACTCGCTATCCAGGAGAGTAAGAATGTCGGTCCAGTGTGGGACGATGTACGCTGGCGAAGCGACACTTGCACAGTTGACATCCGACTACGCCGTGGTTTCCAATTGGCCATCCAGCTGGTTCAGCAGGACTTCAGGATACTCTACAACATGTACGACTTTGGAACCAAGGTCCAGAACTCGCTCTTCCCCCGGAGTGACGAGAACATGGTGTTCAGGTCGACTTTGCGATCATTCCAGGTCATGGATGCCGACCCCAGCTATCGCCAATTCCCTAAGGAGCCAGTCCCTCACTGCGACGTGGCCCTATTTGAGAAGTTGTATAAGGAGAATGGCCCTGCAGGTCCTCGCACATGGCATCTCGGGTTCAGGGTTGCGGTGGTGTCGGGGCCGAGGACGAGGACACTGAGCGGAGTACAGCATTCCTATTCTCCAGCTCAGCCTATTCAGTTCGGTTTCTTCCGTGGCGACGGGGATGCCCCCTCCCTGACGATCAAATATGAGAATGGCAAATCCAAGGGCCGTATGGTCCTAGTGTTTAGCGACGAGAAGGCGAGGATCAAGTTCCATTCGTTGCTTACAGGGACATTCCTGGATCACGATGAGAAGATATATGCCGATATGGCAATCAAGAGCTTCAATGTCGCCCAAACTCTTCGTGACCCTCTGGGCCTGGCACCATTTAGTCGGATGCCCTGGAAGGCCGTCAGAATTGTTAACGACGAGTATGGTGGAGATTTTCCGCCAACTGTCCTGGCAGACCGGCTCAAGGTGGTGCTCGATTATCAGAACGGCAACGTCGCAGACCGCATCAACGTAGCTCCAGGCGAGCTGCGCGTGAGGCTGGAAGTGACCAATGCTAAGCTGCTCCGGGTTCTCCGGCAGCCACAGAAGGACATGACCATGTCGGTCTCGGAGGCGCAGGTGCCCAAGGAGCTCCCTCGGAACATGACGGATGGGCTCCAGCTGTTGCGACACAACCAAACTATCCGAACGTTTGAGTTTAATAACCTGAAGGACCTGCATGATTTCCAATTTGCCATGACTGGCTTTGAGGTTATCTTTGATGCGCTGGCAGTGACCTTTGCCATCTCAAGGCGCCGGATGGTGGTGCCGATTCATAAGAAGTGGGAGGCTGGATACACTCGAATTCAAGTCATTCAGCAAGAGGACAAGCAACTGCAGCTTCTGGCTTTCTTTGAGGACTTCCACCATGGACACTGCATGAACTTTGTTCTCAAAGGCACGGATGTCTACGAGAGCGTCCAGCGAAGCAGCAAATCGGGTATCAAGTTTGTCGACGCCAAGTTCCCCCTGCCACGTCTGCCGGCAGACAAGGATGGCGACTACGATGAAATGGCTTTTGTGTGCCTTGACCTCCCGGATCTACCGGGCGAGCACGATGATATCTCCATACTGTTTGAGAAGGAGTCTGGTAAGTGGACTACATGATGATAGGCAAACGCAGCGGCTGATGATTGATATAGACCGAGACGCATTGGCCCAGTGCCTACCAGCGCCAGTCAAGGGTTCTTCAAAAATGTCTTCACGACTGAAATGAATGAGTGTCGATGAAATGAGATCAGACATGTGACAATGAGTTGGAGCTATGGAAATGTGTAGGAGATATCCCTGGGGATCCAACGCCCAAGACGAAGAGGGCGGTGTATCGGTTTGTAAGGTCTACCCGAAGCACACAATCGGAGGTCCGGAGTTCCTTCAACGCCGAGGAGCGAGCGGGTCTGGCAGAAAAAGCAAACAAGAGGAGACCAGTCAGCGGAAAAAAACTGACACTTTTGGAGACTCAAGTGGATGACTATGCCATACGGACGGAGTTGGAACGGAATTCAGGACACACATATCAACCGCGGCGTTGAGAGAAACGGAGGAGGCTGGCTTGATGAATGGAGCTTAGACACACATGATACCTCAGTTGGGGCGGAACGGCCGGCCCCAGAAAGTGTCAGCTGAAGCGAGCAGCAAGGTACCCTTTGGAGCGGAGATATCGCAAGTTTGAATCTCCAGCGAGGCGGAAGTAGGCGAGGGACCAACTGTAGACGGGGTCCTGCAACTAGATGAGCCATCCAATTATACCAGGATGAATTGGATGGATAGACGCAACTGTCGAGCTGTCGCTATCGAAGCTGGATATGAAGCAGACAGAATAATACCAAGAACAGTCGAACGACTAAAACAACGGCAAGCCCAGCAACAACAAAGTCGCAGATTAGCGAGGTGCCTCGGTTTCTTCACGTGGTGAGGGTTTGATAGCGAGCCTAGACCACGGGTCCCAGTGAGTGGATGAGGGTCGGTCAAGCCAGACCGGGAGGCGCTCGGGGAGGGGGGCCGGGCCGAGACTCAACTGTGTGCTCCGTGTGGGGCCGGCGCTTGCCCGTTTTGGATAATGTATGGAGGAGAAGGATCATGACAAGGTCATGCTCATTCTTACATCGCAATGACACTGATTGAGGCGGCAGAAGACCATGAGCGCTTTGGTCGTGCAAGAGAGTGAGCAAGAGAGCAAGCGGTGAGATGATGGTTCTGAACAAGCGTCTTGTAGAGTGAGTGAATAAAAGAATGGTCAGCCAGATAGGCACTATTGAATGTGGACAACGGACGAACCAGCTTCGACTCCGATGCTGATACAGCACAGTCAGCTTGGGAACGGTTCCCAGGTGCTCGGGCTTCTGACGTAGCCAAGATGGCTGGCCTCAGTGGCCTTAGCTCATGACACCCGACCCATGAATGGAACCTGGCGGTCCGCGTATTCAACCCCCCCAAAGGCCCCAGCGCAGCGAGGACATGGCAAAAGCGAAATTTATTCGAATACGCGTTAAACTCTGGCCTGACAACCGAGTTTCCACACTTTCTCCATTTGCGGTGAAAAGGGGAGAAACGGAGAAAGCAACCTTGTCGCAGTCGCTGTTTGCGGCTCTGACCTGACAGGGCAAGGATCTGAAGATTCCGACGGGACACAACCTACCTTAACCTCTCACGTCACAGGCGAGAAGCAAAAGATACAAGCCCTTTTTGACAACGCGGGGGACCACTGACTGGTTGCTGATTGGCTTTTTTGTCTGTAGCTGTCCAAGCTCACATGGCCCTACAGCCCGCCACCTTTTTCACTGTACAGAGACCTGAGTACAGCCCACGGAAGGGAGGGATGTACTACTACAGAGGGAGGAAGTATCGGCGCCAATTACTTCACTGTTGCCTTCATGACCTCTTCCCGCAGGCGTCTTTGCCTTGGAAGGAAACCTGACGGCGTGGATCAGTGGTACCTACAGTACACCTACAGCGAATGCACCTTCCCTTGTCCGGGGCCATGACTGCAGTGTCGTCACCAACGTAGTAGCATATTGATTTACCGGGCCATCCGCTCCGTCATCCAACATCCAAAAACTAAAGATTCCCTGGATGCGTCTTTTCAACCTTCTTATCTTTTCCTCTTCAACTTGATCCTCCCTTTTTCGACATTTGCGCCGTTCAATTCTCTGCCCACTGTCGCTCGCAACCTGCACCCCCAACCATAGTATTTAACGCTACAGCATAGGTTATTTCACAGCGAAAACTGCTGTTTGTTTCTCCCCCCCCAACGACATTTCGATCCCGTCCATCCATCAAAAACGTCACCCCCCGCACCCAACAAAGCTCGAGCTGTACCCACGGGCCGCCCTCCCGCGTGCGTCTTGTTGCGTCAGAAGCAAAAGACGTTTACAACAACGGGAACGCGTATCTCGTCGTCGTTGTCGTCGCTCATCGTCGCCGCCTGTTTCCTCGCCGATAGTACTCCACCGGCAATCAAACAATCTACTCTACCTTACGTAGGCGTACAGGTGGCAGCCTGGAGCCATGGTCATGGGCCTCGTTTCGGTACCTGGTCGTCGAAGGACCGGCAGTAGCAGTGAGTCTGCCTGTCCGCTCTGAACAGTTCATCATGCTTGCGGGCGGGCGCACAAGCTTCAACGCAGGCTTCACAGCCCGGGACGGGAATGGAATACGGGCGAGGCCTCAGAGAGCCCATCCAGCTGGCGGCGTCAGAGCTCCAAGCTCTAAATAAGAACCGCCGCCCCTCCGTTCCCCGGAAGCACGCCGCTCATCCATCCCACATCCCCACCCCGCCACCTCCGAGTCCTCCGCCTCACCTCGATTCTCTGCCCCTCCCAATTCTGCTGCCCCTGCCCCTCTCCTCCAACTTTTTCGTCAAGAGTCGCCATGTTGACCAACTGGTTCTCGCAACCCGCAGGCACCCGCTCCTCGAACGAAGACCCTCGCAGTCCCGACGCTGAGGATGATACCCTCGTCGTGGAGCCTGATCAGGGCAATGGTGAGCGATTCCTAGGTCCCCAGACCGCGCTGGCTCAGCTCTGCGATGCTGCGCAGTCGTGCCCGTCCGTGACCCTGGACTAACGAGCATTAATCCATAAAGTCCTCTCGCACATCATCTCGCAACTACGGCCTGGAGCCGATCTGAGTCGTGTCGTCCTCCCTACCTTCATTCTCGAACCCCGCAGCATGCTCGAGCGCATCACAAAGTGATTCCCCCATTTTCCAAGCTTTTAAACTCGCCCATTAACGTCTTGGCTGCAGCTTCATGTGCCACCCCGAAATGCTACTCCATATTCCAACCATAGATGACCCTGTCGAGCGTTTCGTATCTGTAGTCAAGTTTTACCTCAGTGGATGGCACATTCGTCCTCCGTGAGTTTTCTCCCATCCCCGGAATTGACTCGCCAGTTGCTGACGGCTTGTAGAGGCGTCAAGAAGCCTCTAAACCCGATCCTTGGCGAAATCTTCACCTGCTACTGGGACTTTGAGGGCAACAAGCGCGCATACTACATCTCGGAACAAACGTCGCACCATCCTCCCAAGTCGAGCTATTTCTACATGGCCCCTGAGCATCACATTCGAATTGATGGCACCCTCAAACCCCGAAGTCGATTTCTCGGAAACTCTGCCGCTAGTTTGATGGAGGGAATTGCGTTCTTGAGCCTACTCAACCGTGGTAAAGATCCTTCAAGGGGAGAGCAATAGTAGGTCGACCTGCGCCTTCACAGTTGCAGATCTGTTTGGTTGTCCACAAAGATTACTTTGCGCTGGCGGCAGCAACTCGTTCAATATGTGCGAATATCTCTAACTATTATAGTATCCTGACTCAACCCAACATGTATGCTCGAGGAATCCTGTTCGGCAAGATGAAGTACGAACTCGGAGACCACAGCTTTGTCCGATGTCCTGAGCTTGACCTGGTTGCCGATGTTGATTTCAAGACAAAGGGCTGGGTTGGTGGCACATACAACGCGATTGGAGGTGTAATCAAGAGAGAAAGCACTGGCGAAGTCTTGTTTGAGCTGTCTGGACTGTGGAGCGAAGAGATGTACATCAAGGATATGATAGTGAGTGAGGGCGTCGTGTTGGGAGAGGGTTTGATTGACTAACACTCGCAGACTGGTTACCGAGAAATGTTCTTCAATGCTATTCGATCAAAGCCCTCACCACCAACCGTACGACCGATTGCGGAGCAAGAAGAGCGAGAGTCACAGCGACTTTGGGAAAAGACAGCCAAGGCTGTCAAGGAGCGAAATCACGAGGTTGCCACAGATGAAAAGACCAAGATCGAGGACCGGCAACGCGAGGAGGCCGCTCATCGAGCACAGGAAAACGTCGAGTGGCACCCGCGATTATTCAGAAGGGTTCATGGTGGCCCTGGAGGTCTAGAGGAGGGCGAAGAAGACCTGGAATGGGTCATCAACGCAACCATGTAAGTGCTGGTGATATGAAAAGCGCCAACAATGACTGACAACTCCCAGTGACCATACCCTGAGCCCAGATAAGCAAGCCGAGCAGATCATGGCCATTTACCCGATTGTCAAAGGCCAAAAGCCAGACCAACGGCACATGATCCCACCTCACAGCCCTTCTGCGAAGCCCATCAAGACACACGAGACCAAGCCGGTCGAGAACCACATCGACGACAACTTGATTGATTTTGACGATACGCCTGCACCTGCACCTGCGCCCGTGCCCGCCGCTGTGCCAGTACCTGCGAAACCAGCTCCCGCTGAGCCCGTGGCAAAACAGTCCGAGATTCAGACTCTTCTCACTTCGACTGGCAAGCCGGCTGACGGACCCCTGATTGACTTTACCAACGACCTAAAGAAGGGACTACCATCCACGACACAGCAATAAAACAAGGGGACGAATTTCGATTATCTCTTAGATGCGGCAAGACGACGGCGACAACTGGTTTTGTTTTTGAAAGAATTGGATTAGGACGGAGACAGGGGCAGGCTATTATCAACATCGGCGCGAAACAGGATTAGTTATACAGGGATACCATTGTACATATCTCATCATCAGTGGGTTTACAATGAGTAGCAAGGCTTCAACACCAGCCCTCGCTAAAAAGGTGACAGCAAAAATATGCGTGGACTCGCAAACGTCCATGAACCCTTGTAGGGAAATTACTATGACAAAACCCCAGTCCCATAACGCCGTGACCGTACCACCCTTTCAATGTTTCGTTTCCTTATCACCATCACTCCGGATGTGGTTCCCATCCCAACCATCTAGTATCGTCGCCTCGTAGGCTCGGGCGTAGGGGAGCGGCTCACGCTCTTCTCATCGCGACCGCGTTGCTTGAGCCACTTCTTTGTGCTAAGCTGCAGGTCGCGATCCAGCTCCTCGCTGGGGTTCTTGCGGTGGATAAAGTTGCAGAAGCCGCCACGGACGCAACCTTCGCCTGAGTTAAGGCGACAGCAGGCCTCGCGGAAATCGGTAACGGGGCTGAGCTCGCAGTAAATGGGTCGCGCGGCATACCAGCGGCTATTAAGCTCGTCGCAGGCCTTTTGGGCGGATTCCTCGTACTTGAAACGGGCGTAGACATTGCCGATGAGGTCTGTTGGGTGACATGTTAGCATTTGGAAGTGTTATAGATATGGGAATGTGGAAACATACGGTCATTATTGTTGTCGCAGACAACGAGCTCCTCAAGCTCGCCGTACTTGCAAAGCTCGCACCAGATATCCTCGTAGAAGGCGTCAAAGTGGTTCTGGAGCTGGGACTGGTTCATTCGGTTCTTGGGGTCGTATGCCGGGTTCTGGTAAAGGTTGGGCATGAGAATCGTCTGACTGTACGACGGCTTGACGTGCTTTCGAGAGCAGCGATCACCGTGACGGCACGCGCCGATTTTCTAAACAGGCGCGCAAGTCAGTAACTGCCAAAGACCAGACGCGTAAAAGAATGGAAGACTTACAAAGTAGAATGAGCAGTTGACCTTGTCAAGCTCTGTGCCGAAAATGGAGGCGAGGAAGTTGGCCATGATTGCGAATACTGTAGAGGAAGAGCCAAGGACGAAGAGGCGTTGATGGTGATGAATTGGAAAGCTTGGGAAGATTTGGGAATGGATGTCGAGCATTGGTATCTAGCCTTACGAAATATGCGCCACAGACCGTTATGAGGCTGAGTCACGTGTGTGGCTCTAGGAGGTTCTGTGGCTG
Source organism: Fusarium vanettenii 77-13-4 (assembly GCF_000151355.1). Lineage (NCBI taxonomy): Eukaryota > Fungi > Ascomycota > Sordariomycetes > Hypocreales > Nectriaceae > Fusarium > Fusarium vanettenii. Next base: position 1,744,338 of record NW_003315879.1, on the reverse strand, counting down.
ACCAAGCCACCACTGCCACAGAAGCACACCTCTTGGCGCCCGACACGCTAAATGAGCTTCTCCATGAGGGTCTGGGAGGTTGCGAGAACCCGGAATTGCGCTGCCCAATCCCATTGCGTCTCCCTGAAACAAGCCCGCAACTCGAGGCGCCTCCCCTGAAGGCTAAGAGCTTCCCCAGTCCCTTCTTGGCAATTGGTTCATTAAATCCGACAGGGACCTTGAGGTGCTGCTGTAGGGGACGCTGAGGCCAGGCGCTCTCAAAAAGACGTCGTCTCCTAAGTACGTAGTGCTCCCCGAATCGAAACGACAACAATCGGCTCGTACAAGCACGAATTCGACCTTGCGGGCCAGAGATACCCCCTTTCCTTCGAAACGGCCGGGCCATGATCACGACACCATAGGCCATACCAACCTGCTCTACCCTCCTCGGTCGCTTTCAGCCTCGTCTTCGCACCCGTGTTATACTCGACGACCATGGATCAAGCAGATATCCCCGCGCTGCTGGCGCGCCTGGCCAGCGATGAGGACGCCTCACGAAAGATGGCCGTGTTTAAGCTGCAGAATTCCATCAACGATCCCGCATTCGCCGACGTCTTTATATCCTCTGGCGGCCTGGTCGTCCTCCGCCGGCTCATCATGACAGCTGGCGGCAACACGCTCGCATACTCGCTACAGAGCTTGACACGCCTGCTCGAGGTGGACATGGGGTGGGATATCTTTGAGGGACCGACAGCCAGCGACCTGGTCGAGCGCGTTGTCGAACTCATCGTCACGAACCCGCTCGTCAACATCCTGAGGGGTGCCATGTCTATCCTCGTCGCCCTCGTCAGCCATTCCCAGTCCACAAGCCGAACCGCTGCCGCGAACCGAACACCAGGAACCTTTGGCTTCCGCGCGCTGAAGCCCGCCGTCGCCGTGTACCCGCAGTTCTTTGAGCTGGTGATACAGCAACTGCAGAGCGCAGATCATGCCCTGTGTGCCAACGCTCTGATGCTGATCAACGCACTCATCCGAGACGCTGTGTCGAGCGACAGCACCATGAGTGGCGGCAAGGCCAACGCGGGTTCTGGGGAGGAGTGGGCCAAGTTTATCAAGCGGCTGCAGGACTTGGGTCTAATCAAAGCGGTGTACAAACTGATGCAGAGCTCGGCGCTTCAGGATCTGGCGCACCCTATGCTAGAGTTCCAGTCACTAACCAAGGTCCTGCTGAGGAAGTGGCGCGAAGTTGATGTTGACCTGGAGCGGCCAGAGCACCGGCGAGCCCTCAAGGGGCTACACCTGGCGAGTGCGCCGGAGCGTGTCCCCGTAAATGGGCATTTCCCGGCGCACGACTTACACGAGGCATCGGCGAGGAAGGGAAGCAGGCGACACAACCCGGAAAAGTGGAGGAGGCTGGGGTTTGAGACGGAGAGCCCTGCGCAAGAGTTTGACATGACGGGGTTTTTGGGTATGATGGACCTGACGGACTATGTGCGCAAGAACGAGGATGGGTTTCAGAAGTTATTGCTGGAACAGGCGGGGAAGCCTGCATCCGAACGTTGTCCCGTTGCAAGGGCAAGCTTTGCGGTCACCATGATACTGTACGACCACTTCGATATCGACAAGACGGATCTGGACGACGTCAGGGGGTATCAGTTGTTGGAGGCCAAGGATCACGATAGGCTGTTTAGGCCTCTGTTGCTTCAGTGGTCTCGGCTACATACTGCTGGTTTGCATGCCTTTTTCCGAGTATGGAAAGTTACGGGCGCGGAGCAAGAGGATATTGACAAGGTTGCCGAGCTGGTACGAATCCTGGTCGATCAGGTTGTCGGAGGAGCCACGAGGACCAAGGATGTGATGGAGATGGAGGAAGAGATGCAAGAATATGACATATCGCGACTACGAGATCAGCAGATGGAGCTACTCGAGATGTCGTTTGAGGCAACATGGGGTCAACATCTACAGCAGGTGAGGGAGGAACTCAAGCAGGAGGCGCTGCAGTTTGTCAAGGAGCAGAGGATTCGATGCCTCCTCCAGGGGTCATGGTTCTCGAAGCCGACACCAAAGCGAGACAACAACGGGACAGCAAAGCACCGACTGTTTACACCTACGCCGTGGCGATATGCGAAACTGTCCCACAACCGGCGATATCTGCATTACGCCGACTTTGAACAGCAGACGGTGCAGGACCCTAATCTGGACGCGCTCACAGAGCGGGTTGATCTCAGCACTATCAGTTCAGTCGTTTCCAACGTATCGGCAAACGAAGACGCCAAGAGCACGACGAGTGAGGTGGCGGGCAAGAATTCGGGGGCAGTCCCCAAGACGACGACCAAGATCACCATCTACAGCTTCGTCAACCCGGCTGACGCATCAAGAGGGGCTGAGGTTAAGGAGCAGCCAATCTTCACGCTATGGCCGCTGAGCCACAGCTTGGCGTCAGAGTGGCTAGACGGACTGCTGATGCTGCTGAACCAAGCACCCATCACGGCAGAGACGAACAAGCTGGTCAACTTGGTGAGCGAGTACGGACTCAAGATCCGACTGCTGAATGTGAGGATGGACTCGGCGTTTGAGGGCCCGGTGCCCGGGGCCGGAGTGATTCCAAGTCGGGAGGGGCTGGACGAGGATTACTTTTTTGAGGTGTGAGATGTGATGTGTTACTGTGGGTGTTGTTGGGTCTTCTTTTTGTTTCTTCTGGTGGCTTTGGTGATTCACATATACCCCATTTTTTCCGTTGCGCGGCTTTGACCAAAGGCATAGCGAGCATTTGTTTAGCTGGTGGATGGGTTGGATTGGATGAGAGGGGGAGGGCTATAATGAAGAGGCGGCTCATCAAGGATGGCCATGATAGACTTGGATTCTTTTTGGCTCTGTCAGTTGACACTGGAGATTTTACTGTCACGTCGAAAGAATCGGCTAAAAGCACAACCACCAATGAAATGTACTAATTAACAATTGAGTGCCCATGAATGCCTTATTGTTTCATATTACTCATTCCCCTGCGTATCCCCTCCTCAGGCAGCAAACTTGAGGCTGATATAACCTTTGGTCTGGCTTTTGGGCCACAGGAACTGCTATTGGGCATATATTTTCGCGGTGAGAGATGGGGTCTAGCAAGCTGCGGCCGAGCGTTGCTTTTGCCTCACACACACACAGACAGCTGGCGGTCAGCAACAAGTCCCGTCCTCCAATGGATTCATTCATGCTTCTCCGAGGTTCTATATGTGGCTCATCCGTAGTGGATGGTTCGGCTCTTCGCATCTCACAACTGCCCGGCCAAGCGGTCCGGGGGTGCGGGATCTTGGACCCAGTTCGTTCTACAATGCATTGGGTTCAAGCATGTGAGACCAGGACGGTTCGATGCAAGATGCAGTTTTTGTCTTGTATCTCTCTACCATGTCGAGCCTTCTCTATCCGTCGAGATGTGTTTCTCTTCCCGCTCTTTTTGTCTCACGGTGCCAAGGATAGAAGGTCCCAAAGATGGGCTCAGTTGTTCTACTGGGGGTTGGGGAGTGGGTAATCTTTCGATCAGAGATCAACGTGTTTGTGGGTTTTGGGCAACTTAGGAAGCTCTCCGATGGAGCTTGTGAGAAGTGGATCTTGGATCGCGGATCGTTGTGTGACGATGAAACGGCGGAGAGAGGGACAAGAAGCGAGAGATGATGGTATCCCGGCTCTAGGATTGTGTTTATTTGATATTACTATGGATGTAATTCTTTTGCAAAGAAACATGTCCTCGAATTTACAGATTAGAAAAACATCATGTTCCCCCTCAGCCATGCCCTGATCAACATGTGGTTTGGCGGTATCCGTCAAAAGCGGTGACGCTCCCCGTCTTCCACTTGGCTCGCTCCAACTGGTGTCGCGTGCATAAGCGTCGCGGGGATGGCTCTTTGCTGGCCTTAGAGTTACAAGCTACCTGACGGTGCAAACAAGTTTACACAGAGAACGTCCTAGACTGCCCACCTCAGTCAGTGACGGGAGAGAAGAAAAAAGTTTCTCCATCCATTCCGTCGGAATTGGGTCGGTGTGCAAAGTGTGGTTGGGCTTCCATCTGGTTCTTCTCAATGTTTTAAAAGAAAAGGCGGAGAGCTCCAACTCTCCTGCTTTCCTCTTTTTTCCTTTCTTCTTCCCTTCTCCATTGTCAGTCAATGGCAACCTCCCCCTTGAACCTCATCTGTTTGGGTTGAGAGGGGAAGACTATACACGACTACAGAAGAGCTTTCTTCTCCTCTCTCTCTCCGCTAGGGAGAGAGGCTCTGTTACAGGCTCCCCGGGGCTGCCAGCCTGCCCCGGCTGAGGATTACACGTATCCGTACTCAGTCGGGCATTGAGTGGCAATCTCGTTTCTTCCTCACCCTCTCCGCTGGGTCTCCTTCATCATCCTCTGGGTACCCAGTCTCACGAGGCTTGGATCCATACCAATTCGTCGACATCACGAAGTCGGTACGTACCTCCTCCCCCCTGTGGAGATCACACATCCAGTGGCTTCCCGGGCTCCAGCTGGCAGTTGAATCACTGAGCACCCCCTGTAATGGCCCCCCTGAAGCTGAAGCTGACAGGAGACGCGTCCCTAGCAAATTACGAGCCGAGTAAAAAAACCCCCAAAAAAGCCAATCTTATCTGAAATCTGTCCGCGAGTACAGATTCACCCCCTACTTCAACAAGCAACATTCCATTGATTGCTCTGGAACTTGACTCTCTTCTATCAACCAACAAACTCTGTTGTTGTCTGTCTATTGCAAACTTGCGTCTTGGTACGTTGCATACATCTAGCCCCTTTTATTCCTGCCGTCAGCGTTGTAGCTGGCTGTCATATACCTGCGCCTCGTCTCCCTTTCTCCAGGGGCCAGCTTGTCCTCTTTCTCTGGCTGCCTGATTCTCAGTATCGCCTCTTTCACTACGTCTTTGCTTGTTTGCTAACTTACTTCATTCAGCTCGCTAAGCGTCTCCATTCTTTATTCCTGAACACGCAACCGACCTCGTCATCGTGCCTGATCGATAATTTCGTTGCCTATTCTCCAAGGCCATAAAGTATTCACTTTTCGTGCAACACCAAGCACTTGCCAGCTCAACAGCCAACCCTTTCCTATCTACGACTCTACATCGCAAAAATCAATCGCCATGGCTCGCATTCAGATCCCGCTGGACGTCATTACGTCCCGCATCAACTTTGGCGAGCGCTTCCAGGGCCTTCGCTCTGGTCCTCTCAGTGGTCGCTTCTCCAACCTTCGACCTCTGTCCGAGTTCCTCGACGTCAAGCGAGTCTCGAAGCCCGCCAACTTTGCCGAGATGCAGTCGCGCGTCAACTATAACCTGAGCCATTTCTCGAGCAACTATGCTGTCATCTTCGTCATGCTCAGCATCTACGCTCTGCTCACCAACTGGGTCCTGCTCTTCGACATCATCTTTGTCGTCGCTAGCATGTGGATCATTGGCCGCCTCGACGGCAATGATCTTGAGATTGGTACCTTCCGTGCCAGCACTTCTCAACTCTACACTGGACTCGTCGTCATCGCCGTGCCTCTTGGTCTGTGGGCTTCGCCCTTCTCGACCATGCTCTGGCTGGTTGGCGCATCTGGCGTGACCATCATTGGTCACGCCGCATTTATGGACAAGCCCATCGATGAGGCTTTTTCCGGGGAGGCGGTCTAGGTGGTCGGCCGCGAGCTCCCGAATTTGCGCCCCAATGGGGAAGACCATCGCGGCGCAGGCGGAGGAGACAAGACGGGGACGCTGCGTCGCACGGGCGCCGAGAGGGAGACGCTCGTGTGGAGGAGTTGGGTTCAGATGAGGATAATGAAACGAATACACAAGGCGTTGGGATTTCTTCGGGGACTGCGGCTGGTTTTGCCAGCGACGCTCTTCGATTCACGGGTGTAGACATGGGCGATCGAGAACGCGGGGTGGTTCGCAGAGGTAATTATGTGGACTCGGAGGAGGATGATGATGAGGACGGCTCGTCGAGCAGCGAGGATGAGGAGTTTGAGGAGTATCTGGCGCAGTTGGCTGTCAGGGATCGGGAGGAGGCATTGGTACAGTCGGCGATGCGCCGCATCGATCGTGCCAAGGCCAAGGGGAGAACAGATGTCAGTCTCAACAAGGAGGAGCTTGCGGCTCTGGAGCGCCATCGCCAACGCATGGCGGAGGCCGAGAAGAAGAAGCGGAGCAAGAAGCGCAGAGATCAACGGGTCGCGGTGCCTCTGACTGAGCTCGATCCAGGCTCACGCAAGAAGAAGTCTCGGCAAGAATCACGGACTCGGCATTCGTCGTCGACTAACAGCAACCACGGCGACCAAGATCACCAAGGCTACCCTCCCATGGGCTACTTTCCGCCTCCATCAACAACCGGCCGACGACGCTCAGGCACTACTACTTCCTCTCAGAGGGCGGCCAGTCGGGCGCGGGATGAACGAAGCAGCCGTCACCCTTCAGACGCGGCAGCCCCCCCTTATGGAGATATCCCGGTACCAGGCATGTCTCCTACTTCAAGTCGGGCTGCCCTTGATGTCTTCCAGTACCAGACGGCTTCTCAGCAGGCAAACACCATGGCTTCGTCTCGGAGACCCTTTTCGGGAGCTCCACAAACGGGCTATCCTCAGCGAGGTGCCGGATCCATGGCCTGGGGTCAGTCGGGCTCTCAATCAGGTCTTGGCGATGGTTCAAGTGAAGAAGAAAGCGAGGCTAGTGATGGCGAGTCTGAGCGAGGACACCGAGAGGAACAAAGCTCCAGCGACGATGTCGGAAGCGGGGCTCAGATCAGGGACGTCCCTCGAGGACGAGGTCCTGCCGTTCCGCTCGAGCCTTCACCTGAAGCAGAGCCTGAGCCTGAGGCCCATCCAGTAAGGAGGAATCCACCTCGCGCCTCGACTTCATCCAAGAAAAAGCCAGTCCGAAGTGGAGGTGGTGGCGGAGGACGTCGAAAGAAGTAAAAAGGATACCCCTGTCGAGAGAGCTCAAGTCTACCCAACATTGATAGACTATCTACTCTAATCCAAATTGTAATCAGTCCCCAAAATTGGAGTTTTAGATGTTCAAATGAAAAGTGATCAAAAGTTGCTGTTGGTATGAATCGTGATTAATTGTCTTGTCCGATGAGTGACCAGGGGCTATTTTGGACCCTGACTTTCACATGATAGACGCGGGAGTGAAAGTTGTCATGAGGAAGCGCCACTCCTACCTAGCCACAGCAGCACAGCCACGGGGGTGCGTCTCCTCGGTAGATGTGTACGTAGCAGCTACGTAGGTCATCCGGCCTCGGCATCATCACCGGCCTCTATCCCTGTCGACCTGGACAACAAACCGAGCTTCCATCCAAGCTCCAGTGCCGACGACTAGTTCAGACCGTCTTCATCTCCATAGTTAAGGAGCACATTCATCCCTTGATCCGTTACCAGCAGGACCAGTGACTCCTTTCCAAAGCTGTGCATCTTTTCTACCCGTCGCATACAACGCCGAGCATCAATACCGTCATCGCATCGCATTCAACCATGTCGACACCAGCAGGACCATCCGTTTCAAGGAGCGCCAGCCGGCGACTAATAAAGGAACTGGATACATGGAGTACTGAGCGAAAGGATGAGACGGGCATCGAGCGCCTGGGTCCCGTCAGCGAGGATAACCTGATGGAGTGGGAGGCCGTCATCAACGGACGGGGTATTGGACATGGCTACGACGGTTAGAAATCTCCCCCCCTTTGCGAAAACACATCAACTAACTCTTTCACAGAGGGTCGCTGGCTTCTCAGCATCTCGATCCCTACGACGTACCCCCTCGCGCCTCCCAAGATGACGTTCGTCACGACCATCGTGCACCCCAACATTGCCCTGCAGACCGGCGAGATCTGCCTCGACCTGCTCAAGGACGCCTGGACGCCCGCCTACAGCGTCCTCGAGTGCGTGCGCGCCGTGCGCATGCTGCTCGGCTGCCCCGAGACGGACAGTCCTCTCAACGTCGACGTCGCGGCCCTCTTGCGCGGCGGGGATGAGCTGGGTACGCGAAAGTTGGTCGAGTTTTGGTGCAAAGACTCGGATGGAAGATATGATGGACCCTAGGGCATGTATGAATAAGGATGTTTATTGTTGGATTGGGATATACTCTTCGATGGGAGTGAGTTTTAATACGGAGTTTAGGAACAAGGGTTCGTGTGATGACTTGGATGTACAAGATTGGGATATTCAGATATTTCTTTGGGACTTCTCGCAATGAATGGATAGGATGGGTTGAGCGACAGCAGGCATGATGAACAATCAGACAGATACCAGACACACAAACACAATTCCCCTCGTATGACAGACAGTAATAAATGTCAAATATCCGTGAAATCAAGGTCTGCCATCGATTCGTGGCCAAAAACTCTTCTAGGATGGTAACAGAACAGTCAAAAAATCATTCGCATAGATGCCCGTCTATCCCATCATTCCACTATTGCTTTCACTCCCCCCGTAATCTGTGTTTTACAAAAAAAAAAAAATGCATAGAAACAAGAGATGCCAGCTGATGCATCTCTCTCACCTCCTCCTCTTCTCTCCTTCTGGAATTCGAGCCTCACTTTTTGTCATCATCCTCCTCCCTCATTTTCAAAGGATACACTATAAAAAAAAACGCCGTGGCCTAAACCCGCCCGATTTGAAACATGAATTGCCCAGCAATGGATGGCTACAATAGAGCGAATGGGGCGAGCCCACTCGTCCAGTCTGGTGCAGCATGGCTCGTCGTCTCGTGAAGGAAAGAAGTTTGCTCAAGGAATTGGTTTCATGATTCCCAATGTGGCCTTGCTGCGACGAAATTACTCATTATAGTGGTAAACCTGCATCTTGTTAGACACGGGATTCAATGGGCTGATGCTATATGCTTACCTTGTAGTTGGGGAGACCGTATGGTTGCCAGCCTAATCGCTTGGCCATCTTGGCGAATCCCTCAGTCTCGATGAGGTGGTAAAAGGGGAAAGGAGGGAACATGGCACCGTCGCGGTGGACGTCTGCCTTGACAAGGAGAGCGGTGCCTCCAACTCCATCGAGAGGAATCACCATCTTGGGGTCTCCTCCATCAGTCGCCAAGTACGCCATCAACATGCGGTAAGTCGCCATCTCGGCGTATCCCTCGAGGAGGATCTCATCAGGGCCCATCTTGGCGGCGAGGGCAAGCGCAGTCTCGCTGTCCTGCCAACTGTTGAAGTCGTATGGTCGCTCAGCCATTTGCTTGTGCTCGTCATCGTAATATCGCTGGAAGCAGTTGGGGACGATCAATGGCTTGTCAAAAGCAGCCAGATCTTGAATGAGGGAGGTCGGTGTCTCGACAATGTCAGAGTCTAGCCACAGAACCCAAGAAGTATCCGGTCCAAGGGTGGTGAAGAGCAGAGAGTTGCGGGCCTTGGCCATGACCTCGCGACGGGCCTTTTGGTTCGCAAGCTTATGTCGCTCGCTCTCATCCTGAGAGACAATGGCGGGCTCGAAATCTTGTCGCAGGATAATGATGCTCTTGAACTTGTCCTTCTCGCGACCGTGCTTCTGAGTCTTGTGTACAAACTCCTGCAGGTCAGTTGTGGCCTGGTTACCCTCCTTGGTCTTGGGCAGGATGAAGCCCAGAGTAATAAGCTCGTGAGGGTAGCTCAGCCTCAACAGGTTCTCCCAGTACTCAGGGTAGAAGCGGGCCATGGGGGTGAGAATCAGGACATTCTCTCGGTTCTCGATGGGCGAAGTGGTAATGGTGACATTGTTAAGGTTGTAATGCGCGACGGGTGGTGGCTTGAAAGGGACGCCAGATCGCGATTTTGACTTTCGGTACGGCGACGTAGGAGGCGACAGATGATGCTCTGCGGTTACTGACTCGAATCGCTTGGTTGTGACGGACTTGCCCGAGGGCGAGACGAGGAAGACGATGATGAAGATGCAGAGGATGACACCGAGGGCGAGGGTCGAAGGATTTCCCTTCTTGAGGCGGACTGACCCCATGGGGCGAGCCATGAGTGCCGTCTTTCGTCTGGCTTGTTTTGCGCCTAGAGAGGCGAAGAGGGAGACAGTGTCGAGGTAAGCGTGCGACAGCACCGGCTATCGCGAGCTGGACGAGGGCATCAAGTTGGAGGTTTAGTTCGAGGTGCGCCGCGACGGAGAGGACGACGAAGAAGGAACCAACAAGTATCCGCGCCGAGAAACGATGATCCTCTTGACAAGGGAAGGGAGGAATGAGAAGAGAAGAAGAAGAAGAAGAAAAAGAGGGAAAGATCACGACGGTCAGCCCGAAGAAGGGGTAATATCAGGAATACGAAAAGGTGGTTTCTGGTCTACTAGGGCGCCGGCCTGCCACACGAGCGAGAGCCAGCCAAAGGGATAAGACAGGACAGCTTAGAGTTCCAGATTTGGGGTAGTGCCAGAATAGGCCTAGCGGGAGTTGGGATATGAGCGGATAATTAATCGCCCGCCTAGGATGTGGCTTGGGCATCGGCGTGTCCTTGCGGTGCCATGACTTTTTACTGCGTGTACTTTGAGTAGGTACCCATTGCATTGTCCATCTCAATCGTTCGAGATCTGATTATGCATGGCTTTATAGTTAAAATTTGATATTCGAGTTATCTATGTATTGTAATTTACGACGAGTAATCTACAAACAAAGAATAACACATGCTGCCCCCACATCTGCACGCCGCTCATAACCGTCGAGGCGTGGCTGTGGCTGGTACGTACCTTGGCCTGACGGCGGCGCTCTGCAGTGCAGCAGTGGCAGCAGCCAGCTTGGCCGGGCACCGGGCGTTTGCCAGCCGCGTCCGTTCCCGTCTCCATGAGAAGTCGCCTTGCGCTCCTCCTTCTTCTCTCCTTCTCACCAACTTTTTTTTCTACACCACGAGAGACTCTTTGAAACTCAACAAGTCTCCCTAGAAATCCTTACAACATGGCTGATAAGATGGACCGTGGTCTTGACGAGATCATCGCCGAAACTGTAAGTCGCTACAACTTGGTTCTACCCTCCACCGCAGTTCCTGCGTCGCGCTGCGCTGTCGGCCACAGCTAACATCGCCACTACCAGCGCAGCAATCGGCCTCGCAACCAACGCGGCCAGGGTCGCCGACGTGAGCCGCGCCAGGATTACCCTCGCGACGGCGTCAGAAAGGTCAGTTTGTTCCTACCCCCGCTGTTTCGCCTTCTCCGCCAGAGCTTTACTGACCATGCCCATCCAGGTTGATCTATCCTCCCTCTCATCCTCCAGTGATGCCTCCTCGACCTTTACAACCCTCCTCGCAACTCGTCCTTCGGTGCTCGGAGCTTTTGTCGATTGAACGGCTTTCCACTCTGAGAAATCTATTGCTGACCAGAGCATCCCTCCCACATACAGTCCTTCCGAGACGAATCGCGAAACCTCGACAGGTAGCAATACTCGTACCTCTTTTCCCCTCCGGTTGCTAATTGGAGATAGTGAATGGGTCCATGACCGATACGAAGAGAACAGTAATACTACTCAAAACCTTTCTTGACGATTCCCCAGTCTCACCTTTTGCAGACAGTCGCAGAGGACCCGCTCCACGCCGGCGCCGCGAGTCTCCTGACCAGTAAGTCAGACGATCGACGCGAACGAGGGTATTCCTAACAGTCGAACCTTTAGGGAGTCCAAAGGCTCAAAACTGCGAGTCGATAACATCCACTATGACCTCACCGAGGATGACCTCGATGTACGCGCATCCATTCACCATGCGATCATAGAATAGTTGCTCACTATGGTTACAGGAGCTCTTCCGCAGAATTGGTCCTGTTGTTCGACTTCAATTGCGATACGACCGCGCCGGACGATCCGAAGGAACGGCCTACGTGACCTACGAGCTGAAAGAAGACGCTCAAGAGGCGGTTCGACAGTTTGATGGCGCCAATGCCAACGGTACGCGGGCAAGACCTGTTATTCAAGCTCTGACATTTCTAACATAAACATATAGGACAACCTATTCGATTGACACTTCTTCCCAGCGGCCCTGCTAGAAACCCCTTCGATACAGCTGTCATGCCTAGTCGCCCCTTGGCAGAGCGCATTTCAGCCCCAGGAGACAGGGCGCGATCTCATTCACCACACCGCCGATACGACGAGGACGAAGCAGCTCGCAAGGGAATTGATAGATATGTTCCTGGACAAGGAGGTGACCGAGGAGGTGATCGAGGTGACCGGAGGAGCCCAATGCCCCGGCGGCGCGGTCAGGGTGGTCGTCGTCCCGGAGCTCGTAGAGATGGTGGTGGCAGAGACAGTGGCAGAGAAGGTGGCAGGGATCAGGAGGGAGGTCGTGGTGGACGAGGTAACCCTCGTGCAAAGAAGACGCAGGAGGAGCTGGATGCGGAAATGGCGGACTACTTTGGCGGAGGCAATGCGCAACCCACGGAGCCATCCAACGGAACCGAGGCAGCCCCTGCCCAGGCTCAGGCTCAGGCTCAAGCTCCAGCCGCTGCCGTCGACGATATCGACATGATTGAGTAACCGACTCGTCATATTGTTGACGACGTCTGTCGTCTGATCTCGACTCGACTATATACATGACCAGACTGTTTAGCGCATCACAAGCCGAAATCTCCACCTATTCTCACCGTTTCTCAACGATGGACTTTAACTTGTTGCCACAGCTCGTATGGCTTATTGCAGATGGATTGGAGCTTCACCTCAACTTCCCTGTGTGTTGCGGCGACTCCAACCGTAGGATAGTTGTCCCTGGATCTGTGAGTCAGTTTGTTCCTTTGATACGAACGGCGGCTTACATACCCCAGCGAATGACAGATTACGGCCTGTAACAAGGCCACTGAAAGACATGTTGACGTCGATGCTCATGTTGACTCTGAGGCTGTTCCCGTTCGATCGTCTTTGTTGTTGGGTATTGACATTTTGGCCGTGCATGGTAGTTTGCTGTTGGACGGTTCTGGTGCCGCGAGTTACGGCTCTGTTGTTTCCTTGGGGTTGCTGTGTGGTTATCCAGTGTGTGGTCTCAGATTGAGTCTGGACAATTGTGAATGGCGAGGATGGTGATGAATGTTTTACGGCGCGTCTAGTTGAACGTCTCGTCAACTGCCGGGGTGGTACTGATTCCACGCTGTCGTCGGAATCATCTGAGTCTTCTTCAGACGTCGTGTCCTGGTCATCGCTACCTTCGTCGTCTGATAAATAGACGCTTTCCGCATCATCATCATCTCCTTCTTGGTCCTCTTCGTCTGATGATTCAACTCTCGTGGGTTTCGGTTTGGGTGCTGGTACTACCGATTCCGCCTCCTCAATCTCGTCCGGTCTCCGTGGGGCAAGAGAAGATATTGGCTCAGCTCGTTTCTTTTTTGACTTGGTTTCATTTGCTGGCTCTTGCGGGTTGTTCTGTGAGGAAGTTGCCGGCGTTGTTTGTTGTTGGCGAGAGGGTGCCATGGTGTATAATAGATGGTCTTTCTTACATGGGTCTGCTGAAGTGGTGTAGTGATGGTTCAAAGATGAAGTTTGCATTCAAGAAGAGAATCAGGTTCTACTGTGTTTCTAGCTGCTCGCTAACTCGGGCTCTTTGTCCTGTAAATGGGGGGCCTGTCAAGTGTTCGTCATCATGTCATGCTGTTAGAGGCGAATCGGGCGATGGACGTTTCCCCGCGAGCGGGCAAACAGGGACGGATCCTGGGTGGGTGACGTCGCTCACCACCAGAATGGATGGCCGGCCATGGCTTTCGATTCGCTTGGTGGTTGATGAAAGACGTGTGTTGACTAAGCCGTCGCGATAACCTGATTTGTACCAGAAGCCAAGAGTACCTATCTTTGATGTAGACCTCGGCGCATCGAGATGATGCTTCTGGTGTGTTGAAAGTACTATCCACATGCGTTGAGATCCAATTGTCGTCAGTATCTAGTTGCTCAGATCAACACATTTCAGTTACTTATTGCGCCATATCCTGACAAGAATGAGGGCAGTTCGAACCTGATACTTGAGGGTGTATGCGGCTAATTCCCCGCTCGTAAACATCTCTTAACAATAAACTTGGACCTTGCATGAACCTGGTGATCACGTTTCCCTGAGACCGACATCATAAACGACATCGGATGAAACTTTCCGTGTCAACCTCAGATTAATATTCATACGTCAGCGTGAATTGCCATAATAATATGTCAAGCAAAGACGGTCCTATTGCCAAAATTGGGCTGCTGTCCATAGGCGACATGGGTGCTGGCATCGCCAACCTGCTCGTTGCTCACAACTTTGCTGTTGCGACGAATTGCTCGGGTAGAAGGTAGGATATACCTACCACTCGGCAAGAGGCAGGAAACTTACAAACACGACAGTCAAGATACCATTGATCGCGCCCGGGAAGTCAATGTGGAACTGCTCGAGACCGATGTTGACCTGGTGGAAGAGTGTTCAGTGATACTCTCTGTCGTGCCCCCACGAGATGCCGAGGCTACGGCACGACGCATCGTGGATGCGCTCTCAAAGTCCAAGAGAAGAGAAGATTTATACTTTGTCGATCTAAATGCAGTTTCGCCATCAAGTACAAAGACAATCGCAGCGCTTCTCGAGAAATCCGAGGTCCCCGTCCGCTTCATCGATGGATGCATCCTAGGAGGTCCTCCAAAACGGACAACTCCCACCGATGGCGGATCCAAAGCTTCCAGCAACAACGACTATTCCGACTGGATACGCCCAAGACTTCCCATATCTGGGCCAGAATCTCTCTCGGCCCTCCCTTACGGCGATACTCTTATTTCAGTGTTAAACATGAACCCCATCTCCCCCAACATCGGCGCCGCGAGCGGGCTCAAGATGTGCTTCGCTGCCATGTCTAAAGGCTTTATAGCCATAGCTACTCAGTCATTCACAACTGCACACAGCCTCGGTGTTGCGGATGTTCTGCGAGACGAGATGGCTAAAGGCCTTCCTACGCACCTCGCCCTCGCCGACAAATCTGTGCCAAATATGCCGCCCAAGGCGTACCGCTGGGTCAGAGAAATGGAAGAGATTGCTGACACTATGGGTGAAGAGGGGGGGTGGGGAAAGGAGCTGTTCCAGGGCGCCGCTGGTGTATACAAGGGCATTGCGGAGGATGAGGTACTTGGAAGCGAGAAGGTCGGGAAGAGAAAGAGGGGGACGACGCTGGAGGATGTTGCAGCGGTAGCATCAGAGGGATTACAAAAGAAAAGAAGGTCAGGTCAAGAGTAGATGGGGTATGTATTCATCAGGGTAGAGTTGGCAGCATCGTCTAGATATTAGAAGGGGGAGTAATTACACATCTCAAGTATACACGTGCACGCGCACCAAGCGAGAAACACCACAAACCAGCCATCCAGATCCTACTCTTTGTCGGCGACAAAGATCCGAGAGTTTGGCACGTTGAGCTTCCAGTCGTTGTTATAGCCTGGCGTCGTCTCGGCGGCAGCGTCCGACGAGGTGACAAAGATTCCGTCATTTGAGAGCGCGCCAAAGTGATTCTCCAAGACGACCGTCTCGGACTCGGCGTCTATCGAGTCTTGGACCCTGCTGGCAGTTCCAAACACTACTCCAGGGGCGGGAGTTCCAGATGCTTCCGTCGCTGAAGTCTCTGTCGACACGAAGAACTGGATCTTGGAGCCCACAGGAACAAAGTTGCCGCCGTCCATGGCCTGGATGAACCTTTGCATCTCCTCTTCTTCAGACAGGGCAAAGTGAGTCCGTTGAGGATCAAGTGACAGCAAGCCCTTCTTTGCGCCCCAACCGCCACCACCGCTCACTACTCATGTTAGCACTTAGTTTGGAATTGTTCAAGTAGAAAGGACGTACAGATCTGATATAGTCGACCCCCTTGCCCGTATAGCCTATGTAGATGACTAGATGTCGAGGCCACCAAGTCTGTAATGTTGAGATTCTCATCAAACGTCGCCTCCGGATCTGGGTCGGCAGAGTGGGAGACATTGCTTCCCACTTGAGCAAACGTAGGAGGCGTGATGACAGCCCAGATGCCCATAGGTGACTGAACCAGGTTGGACTTCCGACTATGCAATTCGTCGACTGCTGGCTCGAGCTCATTTGAAGCAGGAACTGATTCGTCATCGACATTGACTCGCCTCACAATGTTGCCAAAGCTTTCCGTCACCACACGTGGTTGAGTCAGGGGTACCAGGGGAGCCCAGATCTCAAGGTCTTTGATCGAAGGGAGCTGCTCTCTGAGTGGAAGAGTCACCTGCTGCCAGTGCTTTTCCGTCTTCTGCAAAAGCTTTGGAGAGTCTTGAGATAGGTCGTATCGGCTTGCAATAAGAGTCGACGTCTTGTGGTTCTGGAAAGTGGTATTTGTCAAAGGAACAGTGAGGTGGGGGTTGCCGAGGTCAAACGTCAAAGCCGCAACCTTGTTCGCATCCTCCCTCGCCTTTGGAGGAGCCTCACTCCAGAGTTCCGGAAGGATAGAGCTGACAGAGCCGCGGAGGATGGACAGGCCCTGGATGGGCTTGTTTGCCGGAATAGGCGGAGCAACATGGTCAACCACAGCACCAAGAATGTGAAACTGCTCCATCTTTTCAGAGCCCGAGAGAAGCTCTACAAACTCTGCCATGAAGCCATCCTCCTCCAGCCATCGGGCATACTCTGGCGTGGCCAGAATAACTGCTGCGTCATGACGACTGGGGTTAGACAGCTTGATTTGCGGCTTCACGCTTTGTAGCAAGGCAGCGAGGTCCTAGGATGAAGTTAGCTCATTGCAAATAGGTAATTCCTTCAGAATTGTGTCACCTTTTGTTTAGAGCCCAAGTTTACTGTGAAATATTTTGAGCCATTGCTTGTTGAATATGCCCTTCTAGAGCCGGCTGTGATACTACACAATGTTCGGCTCGTGTGAGCTCTCAAAGCTAGCCTGAAGGCCATCAAGGCAGAGACTTTGAAGAAACAGGGCAAAGGAGAGTAACAAGGACCAGTTTCAACAGGCTCAAAATAAGTATATGGACAGACAAGATCCACTGAAACACAGCATGAATACAGTCGTTCAATGTCAAGACGTGGGTGGAAAACATGACCACCAGCACCAGAGCTCCAGCCATGTGTGCACCGCCACAAACGCCACACTACGCGGGGTACAACCCACCTTCCGATATTCGTTCTGGATGGCCATGACTCAAATTTACAAACCAAACCGTCTTGAATCGTAGCAACGAGGCTCGACTCTGAGTCATCTTTGCTCTTTTCTCTCTATTAAAGTCAATTCCCGGCGTGCGACAGTGTCTGAAGCCCCAAAGCAACGGGCTTCACTCAGTCATCTCCGGCACGACGTTTAGACGACTCGCGGTTCAAGCACTTCGCGTGCGATCTGCTTCCCCAAGACCAAGTAGAAACTTGACAACCACGCGAGTCACCATGGCGACGAACAGCGGCCGAGGAAACCCCAGTAAGGATGAGAACTGCGAATGGGGATATGTTTAGGGTGTGACTAACATTGGAATCGTATAGTCGGCGCCAGCGAGGGCCTTGAAGACGCTACCAGTACCCCTCCAGCCGTCCCCGCCGAGGAGAAGAAGAGCATCACCGAGTCTGCTGCCCCCGTTCATGCCTCAGGCGCTGATGCCGGTGTCGAGGGCGGTGCCAAGGTGAAGACTGCCAAGGAGTGTATGTGAAGCCTCCCCGAACCGATTTCGACCCCAGATGGTCTAACATGATGGCGCAGTGGAGAAGGAGCGCAAGAAGGCCGAGAAGCAGGCCAAGTTCGAGGCCAAGAAGGCAAAGGCCGCCGCGAGCGCCCCTAAGCCAGCCAAGGAGAAGAAGCCCAAGGAGAAGAAGGTCGAGGAGGAACCCCTCCCCGAATACGTCGAGGACACCCCCGAGGGTGACAAGAAGCGAATCCGATCGTTCGAGGACCCCCATTTCAAGGCTTACAACCCCATTGCCGTCGAGTCGGCATGGTACAGCTGGTGGGAGAAGGAGGGCTTCTTCAAGCCTGAGTTCAAGCCTGATGGCAAGGTCAAGGACGAGGGCAGCTTCGTCATTGTCCACCCTCCTCCCAACGTCACTGGTGCCCTGCACATGGGTCACGCTCTCGGTGACTCTCTCCAGGATCTCATGGTTCGATGGAACCGAATGCAGGGCAAGACCACTCTCTGGCTGCCTGGCTGCGATCACGCTGGTATCTCGACTCAGAGCGTCGTCGAGAACATGCTCTGGAGAAAGGAGGGCAAGACCCGACACGATCTTGGCCGAGCCAAGTTTGTCGACACTGTCTGGCAGTGGAAGGATGAGTACCACAAGCGCATCAACAAGGCCCTGACCAGCCTGGGAGGTTCTTTCGACTGGAGCCGAGAGGCTTTCACCATGGACGCTAACCTGTCCGCGGCCGTTACTGAGACTTGGGTCCAGCTTCACGAGGAGGGTACCATTTACCGTGCGAACCGACTTGTCAACTGGTGCACAAAGCTCAACACTGCCCTGTCTAACCTCGAGGTCGCCAACAAGGAGCTGACTGGCCGAACACTCCTCGATGTCCCTGGCTACGACAAGAAAGTCGAGTTTGGTGTTATTGTCCACTTCAAGTACCCCATTGAGGGATCCGACGAGCTCGTCGAGGTCGCCACTACCCGTATCGAGACCATGCTGGGTGATACCGGTATCGCTGTTCACCCCAAGGACGACAGGTACAAGCACCTCATCGGCAAGACTGCCATTCACCCCTTTATCGAGGGTCGCAAGCTCCCTATCATCGCCGACGAGTATGTCGATATGGAGTTCGGAACTGGTGCCGTCAAGCTTACCCCTGCCCACGACCCCAACGATTTCACCCTCGGCCAGAAGCACAACCTCGAGTTTATCAACATCTTGACCGATGATGGTCTCATGAACGAGAACGCCGGTCCCTACAAGGGCCAGAAGCGATTCGACGTCCGTTACACCATCCAGGATGCCCTGAAGGCCAAGGGTCTGTACGTCGACAAGAAGGACAACGCTATGAAGGTCCCTCTGTGTGAAAAGTCCAAGGACGTCATTGAGCCTCTTATGAAGCCTCAGTGGTGGGTTCGCATGAAGGAGTTGGCCGAGCCCGCTCTTGCTGCTGTCCGAGACGGCCGCATCAAGATCCGCCCCGAGTCTGCTGAGAAGAGCTACTACCGATGGCTCGAGGATATCAACGACTGGTGTATCAGCCGACAGCTCTGGTGGGGTCATCAGTGCCCTGTCTACTTTGCCAAGATTGAAGGAGGCGCTGGAGATATCCCTGAGGAAAAGCTCTGGTTCGCTGGCCGGACTGAGCAAGAGGCCGAGGAGAAGGCCAAGGCTGCCCTGCCCGGCAAGACATTTACTCTTCAGCGTGATGAGGATGTTCTCGACAGTGAGTTGCCCGTGAAATATTATTGGATATTAAAACTGACCGCATAAATAGCCTGGTTCTCTTCTGGTCTTTGGCCCTTCAGCACACTGGGTTGGCCCAACAAGACCCATGACCTCGAGACCCTGTACCCCACATCCGTCCTGGAGACCGGTTGGGATATTCTCTTCTTCTGGATCGCCAGAATGATCATGCTCGGACTCAAGATGACGGGCGATATCCCCTTCAAGGAGGTCTACTGCCACAGTCTTGTCCGAGATTCCGAGGGCAGGAAGATGAGCAAGAGTCTGGGTAATGTCGTTGACCCCCTGGATGTCATTGCCGGTGTCCAGCTGGATTACCTCCACGAGAAGCTCCTGCAAGGCAACCTGCACCCCAGCGAGGTCGCCAAGGCCACCAAGTACCAGAAGACTGCCTTCCCTGATGGTATCCCCCAGTGTGGTGCCGATGCTCTGCGCTTCACCATGATCAACGCCACCACTGGTGGTGGAGATATCAACCTGGACGTCAAGATCATCCACGGATACCGAAAGTTCTGTAACAAGATCTTCCAGGCGACCAAGTACGTCCTTGGAAGTCTTCCTCAGGACTTTACTCCCTCCAAGTCGGGTATTGCCCGCGGCAAGACTCTGGCCGAGCGATGGATCCTCCACAAGATGAACACCGCTGCCAAGGATATCAACAAGGCTCTTGAGGACCGTGAGTTCTCCAAGTCGACGCTCATCGTCTACCGCTACTGGTACAACGAGCTTTGCGATGTCTACATCGAGAACTCCAAGTCTATCATCCGAGATGGTACCGAGGAGGAGCGAAACTCGGCCATCCAGACCCTGTATACGGCTCTCGAGGCTGCCCTGACCATGATCCACCCCTTCATGCCCTTCATCACTGAGGAGATGTGGCAGCGAATGCCCCGGAGACCCGAGGACGAGACCAAGTCTATCATGGTTGCCAAGTACCCCACCTACACTGAGGAGCTTGACGACCCTGAGTCTGAGCGTGCTTACGAGCTTGTTCTGGGCTGTGTCAAGGCCACTCGATCATTGATGGCCGAGTATGCCCTCAAGGATGATGTCGAGGGTAAGTAATCAATCTTTAACTATGATCAAGGTGCTAACTGCTTTATAGTCATCATCCAGGCCTACAACGACACCTCCCTGGCTACTGTCAAGGAGCAGGTCGCCTCCATCAAGACCCTCAGCGGCAAGGGCATCAAGGGTGTCGAGATCCTGTCGCCCGATGCCACTCGACCGGCCGGCTGCGTCGCCTACCCCGTGTCTACGGAGGCGGCTGTCTTCCTTCACGTCAAGGGCCGCGTCGACATTGACGCCGAGATCGTCAAGGCGCAGAAGAAGCTGGACAAGGCCCGAAGCAGCATCCAGAAGCAAGAGAAGATCCTCAACGACCCTGGATACCTCGAGAAAGCCTCGGACGCCATCCGCGAGACGGACCAGAAGAGGCTGGCCGACGCCAAGCAGGAGCTCACCAGCTTCGAGGAGACCATCAAGCAGTTTGAGCAGCTGAAGCTCGAGTAGACTAGACAAGACTGTTATACTAGACCTGCTGTCGGATGACATGTAGAAAAAAGAGTAAAAGAGAAATGGAAATGAATGTATGTTATGTCAAAGAGTAGACGATGCTGGTCCACTGTAGCACAGCCAAGTAATGATTTCATCATGTTCCCATTGAATCTATCCATACAAAAGCGTCATTCTATTATTACTGCCAACCTCCTTTCCCAGGTGCTTCCTCCTTTTCTCTCCTCGCCGCACCACCTCCACCGCGTACCGGTCTCGACTGCGCAGCCTCGTGTCTCCTCAGCTCTTCTGGCACCTTTGAGATAGAGCTCTTGCTGAGGATCTGCTTCAGATCGTACATGTTATCCGCATCCTCGTTGCCCAGGAAGGTGATTGCAACACCACTCTTGCCGGCACGACCGGTACGACCGATACGATGGGTGTAGCTCTCGATGTTGGTGGCCATGTTGAAGTTGACGACGAGAGAAACGTCGGGGACATCGATACCACGACCAGCAAGATCGGTGGCGACCAGTACTTGTGTGTGTCCGGCACGCACCGAAGCCAGGGCGGCCTCTCGCTGCTCCTGAGTCTTGGAACCGTGGAGTGTGACGGCAGACCATCCCATGGCCTTGATGTCTCGCGCGACAGCATCGCAGTTGCGCTTGATGTTGACAAAGACGATGATGGGGGGCGCAAAGGCCTCGGAAGACAGAATCTCTTGAAGACGCTTCTTGCGGCGGTCCTCGCCTGAAACAAACTCGACGCGCTGCTCAACCGTGTCAACAGCCTCACCTGCGTTTCCGATGGTAACGACAGCCGGGCGACGGAGGTACTTCTTTGCAATCTTCTCGACGACCGGAGGCATGGTGGCCGTGTACATCATGGTCTGGCGGTAGCGGTCGTTGCCGCCGAGGTAGCGCTTCATTAGCTGCGCGTTCTCTGCATCGTCTGTGTCAGGCTTCTCGTTGGAAACGGGCAGGGCGTCGAGGATCTTGTTGACCGACTCCTCAAAGCCCAGATCGATCATGCGATCGGCCTCATCCATGATGACGTAGCAGCACTGGCCAAGCACCAGGAGTCGACGCTCAATGCAGTCCACCAGACGACCGGGTGTGGCGACGATGATCTCGGCACCGTTGCGGAGGGCGTATGCTTGCTCTTCGAGGGAGTGACCACCGACGATACTCACACAGCGGAAGCCAAGGGGTTCGGCAAACTTCTTAGCTTCGGTCTCGATCTGCTGGACCAGTTCTCGAGTCGGGGCGAGGATAAGAGCGTATGGGCCATCGTTCTTGTTGTGATCTTCCAGAGGTGGAAGGTCAGAGATGTACACCAGCAGCGGCAGAAGGAAAGCCGCCGTCTTTCCGGAACCGGTAACGGCGACACCGATGAGGTCTCGAGCCTGGAGAGCGATGGGGATGGCAGCTCTCTGAATGGGTGTAGGCTCCTTATAGCCGACCTGGTCGACGACGCTGAGCAGTCGAGGAGGCAGATTCGACTCGCGCCAGTTGCGCATGGGGTTAGGGATCATGCCGCCCTTTGTCGCAATACCAAAGTCCTCCTTGAAGATGCGCCAGTCGCGCTCGCGCATCTCGTCCAACGACTTCTCCGTCCACCGCTTGCCCAGACCTGTACGGTCCGCACGCTCCCGAGCCCTGTCGCGAGCTCGGAAGAAGTCCTCCATGAATCCCTTGGCTCGCTCCTTTCCGTTCTCCGGGTCTCTCTGCTCAATCATCCTCGCGCGCTTACGAGCTCGCTCTTCAGCCTCCTCGTCAAACTCGCCACCAACACCAGCAAAGGATCCATTGTGGTTGGCGCTCTGTCGCGTGTATAAGGGATCGTTGTCGCGTGATGTGTCTTCGTCGGCGTCCCATTCAAAGTTGAACTTTCTCTCCGTCGTGCGCATCCGCTTCTTCTTTGCCGAAAAGTTGGACTGTTGATTTACTTCTGGGCCGAGATATCGTGATCGTAACAGAGACGCTTCGATGTCCTCTGCTAAGCGCTTGTCCGCGTTCGCCTTGTCTCCCTTTTTCCCTTCACGCCCTCTTCCACGACCGTTCTCTTGGTTCATGGCTTTGGGCCCCGTGGGCACCCGCGAGGAGGAGCCATTCGTTGCTTCGCTGGGCGTTGATGATGAGCCGTTTGGTCGAGCAGCCCATTTCTGTTCATCCTCGCGTCGTCGTTGGGCGTCCTCTGCGGCCTTGCGCTTCTTGTCTTCTTCTTCCTTTTTGGCCTTTTCAGCTGCCAGTCGCTCTCGTTGGGCCTTGGGGATGAACCTAGGCTTGGCGGCAGCGGCGTCTGCTGCCTTTTTCTTTCGTAGGATCTCTTCGATATCGAGAGGCATGGTTTCTGTGTGTGTCTTGAAGATGAATAGAAGAAAGAGAGAGAAGAAGAATCAAAGCAGGCAACCGCCCGCCAATGTAAGTGATGACTGATGGCTGATTGAAATGGATGTTGCTAGAGTTGACGAGGCTGTAGAATTAAGCATTGGAGGCTGCAACCCATCAACCAATCATGACCCGCCTGTCAAAAGTGGGCCCACACTCGAAAACTTGGGACGTCAGCCTCGACATGATCAATTGGAGAGGCCCTCAAAGTCAACGACTCCATCTCAAACCGATCGACCCCTTCCTCTCCCCCGCGGGACATGCGATTGACCGGCCCCTAGCACAATGGCATCCTCTTCGCAGCTCATCCAGCTGGCAAAGTCGCTGCCAACGCCCCTGCAGCGCTTCTTCGCCCGATACCCCCCCGCCGCCATCGTCCCCGAGGGGAGCCCCAAGACACCCTCCCAAGAGTCCCGGCCGGACCCCTTCCGCTTCTACAAGCACCCCGTGACGGGCAAGTGGCAGGACCCCGTCTACTCGCAACGCCGCCAGGCTGAGCTGGTCAAGATGGCCCGCGAGCACGGCGTCGAGGACCTACTTCCCGACACTCGCAAGGGCACCGAGTACCGTCTTGCTCACCGGGTCGAGCACGGTCTGAGGGTGAAGGGTACTGGTGTGGGACAAAAGGTCAAGGGTCACATCCACGAACGACACATGATTGCCAAGTACGAGGCCCAATTGCCAATACCGGAGTGGACAATTGCTAACTATGACCCAGGATGGAGCAGAGGAGAAAGGCCATGTTGGATATGCCCAGCCTCATCAAGCGCTGGAAGAGGGCAAGTCATAGTACTCATATCAACTCTGTTCATTATACTAACTCCCGTGACAGGTGGGCAAATATGGCTGGACAAAGTTCCCCAAATAGAGGAGACGACGAGAGATGGAATGACCTGCTTTGGCGTACCTGTACATGTACCCGTGTATTATTATGTACAAGAATCTCTGCAACAGTCTCAAGCAACGACTTTACGCATCGACAAAACCCCTCTCCTTTGGTGATTTGTGTCATGTCTTGGAACAAGCAGTGCTGTCTTTCCACCTTCCCCAGAGTGACACTCGATAACTACCAGGCAAAACATTCCCACGACAGCGCCGAATAACTCCATCGCAAACCACAATGCTAACAAGCATTCACGAAAGTCAATGGCCTATTTCCTTTCAACATCTTGTTAGGCACATCTCCGTCACGTGATATCAAGATGTCTAAATCCCAAGATTTTCAGATTCAAGACTCACACAATCCGCCATCTCCACTTCCTCATATCCCAATGTTTCCCTTATAGCCCAAGGCCAACCTCCATGGCATCTTCTACAGACTTTTCCGCCGTCTCCGGCACGGCGACGCATTATCAAGTCCTCAACCTAACAGCAACCCTCCTCGACACACAACAAGACCCCACGCCACTCATAAAGCGCGCCTACCACCGCGCCCTCCTCCGCAACCATCCTGACAAGGTCGCCGCCTCAAATCCTTCAGACTTCTTCACCGTTGACCAAATCACCACTGCTCTCAATGTTCTCTCCAGCCCTTCATCCCGGGCTGCCTACGACGCTGCCCTACGTGTGTCTCGCCCTGCTGGTGCTGCAAGTCGAGACGCAGCCTTTCAGACAGGCGTAGAAAACGTCGATCTGGATGACCTTGCCTTTGATGAGGATGACGAGTGCTGGTATCGTCCCTGCCGCTGTGGAAACGAGAGGAGTTATGTGTTTCGAGAGACGGATCTAGAGGAAGTCAGTGACGAAGGGGAGTTGGTGGTTGCATGTCTAGACTGTAGCCTGTGGCTGAGAGTTCACTTTGCTGTCATGGATGTTGACGATGATGAGACGCCGCCTTCAGATGATGTCACTAAAAAGAGTTGACACCCGAAACATTCCACAAGAGAAACACCCATGTTGTTTGTGCATTGTCATGACTGAAACCGTAACAGCCTACCTTGCAGCTACAACCCATGACCAGAGCCATGGTTCACTACATCCCTGCCGAATGCAACATGCCTCGAGGCTAGATATCCAATCCCATTGTCACCAATCATGTATCATCGTGTATTGAAAGTAATTTTAGTATTTTTATTGTCCAGACGGTCAACGCATTAAAAGTCTAAAAGCAGAACGTCCAAGTGCTCTCCTCAAGACCCCTGCCAGCCCGTTGGTGGAAAAAGTCAGCCCCTCCATGGTGCTTGTCTGTGTACCGAAACGATGCCGAAGCTCTTGATCAAAAACGAGGTCTTCCGTCCACTCCGTAGACACCAGCCCACCTGACACCTGCATAGACCAATCATACTTTGTCACTCTACTCGGCCTTGGGCTCCTCAGCCTGGGCGGCGGGGGCGGGGGCGTCAGCGGCAGGTGCGGCAGCCTCCTCCTTGGGAGCCTCAGCCTGACCAGCAGCAGAGGTCTCGGCCTCAGAAGAGGTCCAGAGGGTCTGTTCAACATGTTAGCCATCACGTTCGTAATCGAGAGCCAGGTATTGCGGAAAACGTACAAGGTTGTCGCGGAGGAGCTGCATAATAAGCGTGGAGTCCTTGTAGCTCTCCTCGCTCAGGGTATCAAGCTCTGTACGATAAGAGTCAGCAGGGTATCAAGATAACGGTAGGCACGGAGACATACCAGCAATGGCATCGTCGAATGCCTGCTTGGCAAGGTGGCAAGCCTGGTCGGGGGCGTTGAGGATCTCGTAGTAGAAGACGGAGAAGTTCAGGGCGAGACCAAGGCGGATGGGGTGGGTAGGGGGAAGCTCAGTCTGAGCGACCTCAGTAGCAGCCTTGTAGGCCTCGAGAGACTTGTCGGCAGAGTCCTTGCGGCGGTCACCGATGGCGAACTCGGCGAGGTAGCGGTGGTAGTCACCCTTCCTGTAGGACTGGTCAGCACATGACGGGTTGCGGTCAAGCGGCCGGCGGTGGCCATCGAGGATGCGCCTACATCTTGTGGTAGAAGACCTTGGACTCGCCGGACTTGGCAGAGGGAATGAGGTGCTGGTCAAGGACCTCGAGGATGTCGTCGCAGATCTTGGCAAGCTCGGCCTCGATCTTCTGTCGGTACTCCTTGATAAGGGTGACCTGAGAAGAGTTGCCCTTAGACTCCTCCTTCTGCTCGATGGAGGTGACTATGCGCCAAGAAGCACGGCGAGCGCCAATGACGTTCTTGTAGGCGACGGACAGAAGGTTTCGCTCCTCAACAGTGAGATCGCGGTCCTCGGAGGCGACAATCTTCATGTTCTCGACCATCTCTGCGAAGGCGCGCGCGCCCAGTGTCAGCGCGCGATCGATAAAAAGGCAGGCAAGGTGATGTCGATTGAATTCTTCGACATGCAACACATACCCTCGTAGCGCTCAGCCTGCTCAGCAAGCTTGGCCAGGTAGACAGCATCTTCGTGACCCATTTTGGCGGTGTTTGACGACTGTGGTTCCAAAGCGAGTTAGTAAAAGGGGTGCTGTCAGACGAGAGGTAAACAAAGCGGTGCGGTAGGTGGGTAAGTTAAAAAAAGAGGGCAGGCGCAAAGGAAGCGAAGCGAAGAAAGAATCGAACCAGCGCGGATATGCGAATGAGTCGAGGCGGCGATGAAAGATGACGGAGCGAAGTGACGAGGGGCGACGGGTCGATGGAGTTTATGGGCGATTGAAGAGGGAGAAGCAGAAGCAGTTGCGCGCCGCCTGTTAGTGCGTGGCTAGAGCCAGCGAGCGACGAACGACTCGGTGAGGCTCCCCGCTCTTGCTTGGCCCGTCAGTGGCGGGGGGGTTTCAAACAGCTGCTCCTGGAAAGGCGCGGCAGCAGGGGACAGGACAAGCGATGCGATGCAGCGTTCTGAGCATGTAACCGTACGCCTTGTCGGAGAATATCGTCGACGATGGAAATGAGGCTCCGTTGTTCGCGCGGTGGTTGAAGGCGTCGAGGACTCCAAAGGGGCATTTGATGGGTGCGTGTTCCTTTCGCTGAGGGAGGGGGGGGCAATGACGACAGAGGGGGGGGCAAAAGGGCACAACAACACAAACAAACAGGTACAGGTGCAGCGACAGACGTCGCTCAGGGGAAAGGAAAGGGGTCAAGACGAGGTCGCAAACATACCTAAAGTCGGGAATCTGTAGGAGTGACGGTGAAGGAAAAGGGGAGAATTATCAAAGGTAAAAGCTGGCGAGCTCAATCAAGTAGAAGGTGACTGTGACTGCACGGGGGGGAGAAGGTGAAAAAAAGAAGTGGTTTTGCGGGACGGCGGATGGTAGGTAGGTAGGTAAGTTAGGTAGAGGATCCAAGTCCAAGTCGGGCTTCGGGGGTTGTTGGGGGATTGGGCAAGTTTTGGTTGACGACGGGCGGGAGTGGAAAACGTGGAGGCATTGAAGGCTGCCCTGGAGCTCCATTGCCCCCTTCCTCTGGCTTCTGGCAGTGTTAAGCACAGGCAATCAGTGGCCGCGGTACGTACCGCAACTGGCAAGCACTGCCCACCAGCTGTCGAGTCGAGTCCCACTGAAGTTCCAGGGCACCCCTTCGCCCTCACAGTGGGCACGGCCTGTTAGTGGACGGGATGCAAGAAGGCATTGTTGTCATCGCCTGGATCCTCACCTCAGCCTTGACGAGAGTGCCTCAGCTGCCCATGGCAAGGCGTAGAATGAGTTCTTATTGACAGCCTCACGTGCTAGATAAGATGCCCAATTGGCAGACTGCCTTTGCAGATCCTACCTGGCTATCGACGAGTTGCGAGTTGCCCAGCTTCACTTCTAACGGCAGCACAGTATCTAGACTCAACCAACATAATCAAAGCCCAATTACGATCAACAACAATCCGCCCTGGAAAGCATAGTGCCCTTATCAGTCAGTCCCTGCAGCCTCGTCAGCCCCCCCGGACCCGAGACTTTCGAGACAATAAGATCAGAACCCCTCCCTTTCCCTCCCTCGAATGCTTGAACCTGACTAGACCCGATATGAGCCGTCATGTTGCGGAACGACACGTCAACGGCTGAGCAACGAGCGGCTGGAATTCCCAGGAGTGAAGAAAAACGAAGCACAGGGAACAGCAGCGAAACGAAATGATGGATGGGATGGAGGGGCCCCCAAAATCGTCATCACCGTCATCGTCATCATCGTCATCATGCGCCCAAATTCGTCTCCCAGAATCCAGCGTGCTGGTGACCCCCTTCATCCTCCCTTTGGCGTGCCAGAGCGGGCGAGCAGCCACACAAGTGCCGACACGAGGCTCGTGGGACAAGCAATAGAGTCCAAAATATCCGACCAGCGATGAAGGCGACGTTTATTATTTGCACACCTTTGAGTGAAAACTGGTTACATCTTGCATGCTTCTTTTCATCACCATGGTCTCCATGTTGTTCGTATTCTGTCCACCCTGATGCGGGCTGAAACGGCGACCGAGCATGAGGCGCTCTCGCTGCCTGTGCCACTCCAAACGCAACCAACGTTGGTTGGGCCGTGGCGATTGACTCATCATGCCCAAAGCTGCCTACAACGACAAAGAACGTGATGCCTCGCCTCGCCTTGCCTCGACTTCTACAATAGGTCATCTGGTCGACGGCGCAACCTTGTTTTCTTATTCACGTTCTTATCAAGGCTGTATTTGCGGAGCAGACTTTGGCCATGGATGGCTTGGATTATTTGGAATGCACAAAGGCGGACCTGCAAAAAAACTCACTTACAAGACAGCATGAACCTCCATCAAACGTCTCTCCATTCTCCATACACAAGACGTGCCCATCATGGTGGGCTCGATAGCATTGCAGCCGTCTGCCCGAGCTGCGCTGCGCCGCATGGCGTTGGTCTGTTTTGCAGGGCCCGCTGACGTCGTTGCCACCACTTCAGCTGGGAAGAAACATGGCCATGGTTCCAGAAACACCAACAACTGGACCGCTTGTAGGTCAACAAAAGAATTTTGATAAAAACGTCTTTCATTGACGACAGCTTGAGGGTCTTTTGATGATTTTTGAATCATTTTATCAAGAATCCTCTTCTTTTCTCTACACTGCGTCTCTCAATGTCCCTTAGACGTGTGCTACCCAATCAACACCCGAGGTCAACCAGCAACACCATGGTCAATGGGTGTCCACCTGATCACTGAAGTCCTGGGCAAGGTGAGAGATTGTGTGCCATCCGAGGCCTTTTGCAGCAAATATCTGGTGATCTCTGCCTTCCTGCCTGCCTCCGAGCCGGCTATCTAGCCTGTCAGTTTTATTTCCCTCCGCACCGCAGCCCCATCGCCTACTCCATACGCGGTACAACTCCACGCCACCCGCCCCGTCACCTGAGGCGAGGCGTTCGTTCTGTTGGTGATGGATGCCTCTGCTGGATCATGAAGTCTTGACTTGAGCCGTCTTGTTTACCCTTTTCTTTCTTGAGGATCACGACGGGAATTAGCAAAACTTGAAAGGATAGAGAAGCAAAACGTCCGTTCACTGCAGCCTTACAGGGAACCCCAGAAGCGATCCTCACCCTGGCTGCTCGAATTCTTCAATCCCGTAGGCTCACTCGTCCGCGCTGACAGGCTCCCAGATCCGAGCTCCCAAGCGGACGGGGCCGGGATTTACCGCCAGCCGTGCGACCGTCTTAACAGGGTACCTGTGAAGTCACTCTGAATCGCTGTTCTGTAGATGTACCTCCCTATAACCCGAAGCCTGGCCCGAACCCAGACAGCTCGGTGCTCATCAGATCATCCGACCAATTGCTCTCGGCTCTTCGCAACCACTTCTCCAACCTTTCCCCACGTCATCGCTACACACACAAAACGCCTCTACCTTCACCCTTCAACCTAGTCTTTCACAAGACACATCAACAACCATGCTCCGAACAACCTTCCGCCAGACGGCCACCTTCCGGCCCGTTCGATGCTTCTCTACCACCCCCCGCGTCATGACCGAGGGTGCTACCGGTGCTCCTCCCAAGACCGGCGGTCCTGGGTAAGTTCCTCATCTTCCTCCCTCCGGCCGCGGATGGATGGATTTGCATCAATTCGCATCACCAAGACATCAATTGATCCTAACCCCTGTGCCACAGTGACGCCTTCCAGCGACGAGAGAAGGCCAACGAGGATTACGCCATCCGCCAGCGCGAGAAGGAGAAGCTCATTGAGCTCAAGAAGAAGCTCCAGGAGCAGCAGCAGCACCTCGAGCGCCTCTCCAAGCACATGTAAGGTCCCAATTGAATGCGCCAGGCGACCCCATTTACTGACTTTTCCGTCAACAGCGACGAGATCACCAAGGAGCAGGGCGGCGAGCAGAACTAAACCTCTCAAATTTTCCACCACATCTTCGTTTACCGGAAAGGTCGGGCAAAGCTTTGCGCGGGGAAAGCCACTCAATTGCGAGAGATTTTATTTCGGCTCGGCAAGACAACAATCACCAACCAACCAAAACACAATCACGATCGTCGACTCGATGGGATGGATACGATATGAAATGAAATGACACATCATCCAGAGGTTCCCTTTTTCCACAGTCTAAACTAGTGTACAAGAAACATTCACGCATCCGCGCACTCTACAAGTTCCGCATCGCATCGCATGTACCTCCCACGTCTCATCTCGTCTTGATTGCTCTCCAACCATGTCTGTCTGTGTGACTTAGTCTTCCATCTTGCTACTACAGAATTACATAGAGTCCTTGCCCAAACTCCATTCCCAATGAATTACACTCGTCCTCCAACCTATCGTCGCCCCATGTAGGAACGGTAGAAGCTCTCCGCCGCGTCATTATCCGAGCTGCCATAGTGGCTTCCAAGGTTGCTGCTCGACTTTTGGGCCGCCGTCACCTTGGACTGGAGGGCCGAGGCATTAGCATCGATCCACTGCAGCTGTGTGAGATGGCCGTTGAGAACCCGGACGATCTGGCTCAGCTGTGTGGTTTGGTTAGTAACTTTGCTCACCCTTGACCTTGGGGTAATGAGACTTACAGGGTCCTCGGGCTTAGCACCCTTGTTAAGTGTGCCCGAAATGTCATTGATCTCCTTGACCATCTTAGTGAGGTCCCTCGACTTCTCATCCAATTGTTGCATCAGCTTCTCGGCAAGCTTGTATGTGCGCTCCCGCTCCTGGTCAGGACCTGCCAACTGCTCGCCGGGACCAAGCTGCTTGGCAAACATGTCCTGGACCTCCGACTCATAACGATCGAGCCAAGCCTCGAGCTCATCCTGCTGGTTCTCCACAGCCGCAAGCTGTCGCTCAATCTCATGGCTCCTTCGCTCCGCCTCAAAAGTATCCAGGTACAACTTCTGAATCTTCTCGCCATTGTCAACGAGGCTTCTGTCCCAGGTGGACACAGTGGTAGCTTGCTCCTTGAACTCCTTCTGATACTTGGACAGATCCGAGGCCCATCGCGTCACGATGTCCTCCATCGTCTTGTTCTTCAACCGGGCCATCTGTGAGGTAGGTCCAGTCGTGGAGGCACCTAGAGCACTGGTTCCGTTCTGAGCGGCAGGCTTCGCTGCGTCCTTGCTGGCGTCTGTAGTCGTGGCCGCCTTGGCTCCAAACAGGCTGCTTGCTGGCGCTGCGGTTGTGGTTGCCGCAGTTGCAGGAGCAGCTGTAGTTGCAGATGTCTGAGCCTGCGTGGTGGCCGGTTGTCCAAACAAGCCGCCCGCAGGCTTGGGCGCCGCTGTCTCGGTGGAAGGCTTCGGGGCGCCACCAAAGAGACTACCCGCGCTGGAAGCCGTTGCTGGAGCCGCCGTAGTTGCAGCTGCGGCTGTTGTTGCAGCAGGCTTAGCGCCGAACAAAGCTCCAGCAGTCGCAGGAGTCGAAGTAGTAGCAGCAGTAGATGTTGCTGCCGCACCTCCAAAGAGCCCGCCAGCAGGTGTCGAGCTCTGAGCAGCTGCCGCAGGAGCCGCGGGCTTAGCACCGAACAGGGTTGAGGTAGCAGAAGGTGTCGAGCCGGCTGCTTGGGAAGCGGCTGGTGCAGCTGTCTGGGTCTTTGCGCCACCGAAAAGTCCACCTGATGATGGAGCGGCAGTAGAGGCTGGGGCACCGCCGCCGAAGAGCCCTCCAGAAGGGGCGCTGGCGCCAGACTGCGCGCCTCCAAAGAGACCGGACGGAGCTGTTGTGGTTGTGCTGGGCTGAGCGGGAGCTGAGGTGTTCGCCGGCTTCGCTCCAAAGAGAGAGGGTGTGGTAGATGTCTGAGCACCTGCGTTTCCAAAAAGGCTGGGTCCGCTGGGCTTCGAAGAGTCCGCAGGTGGTGCTCCGGCTGGTGTCGTCGATGGCAGAGCAAAGGTTGGCTTCGCGGGGGTCGCAGTCGGCGCGGTGGAAGCTGGCTTGTTTCCGAACAAAGAGTTACCAGTGCTCGCAAACAGTCCAGACGCTGGGGCAGCTGAGGTGGTGGCTGCGCTCTGGGCCTGGGTAGCATTGTTCTGTCCAAACAGAGCACCACCACCACTGGCAGGAGTAGTAGTGTTAGCACCACCAAACATGTTACCCGCAGGCTTGTTAGCAGCGTTTCCGTTGTTTCCAAATAGCCCTCCGCTCGCAGGCGTGGTTGAAGTGGTGGCACCTCCACCAAACAGTCCTCCGCTCGCAGCAGTTGTCGCAGGAGTGGCAGAAGAAGCACCACCTCCTCCAAAAAGACCGCCCGATGAAGGAGTGGTAGAGGCACCCCCTCCGAAGAGCCCGGTTCCAGTCGAGGCGGGTGTGGTGGAAGTGTTGTTGGCCGCGTTGCCTCCAAAGAGACCTCCAGCAGGCTTTTGCGCCGAGGCGCCAGTTTGTTGACCAAACAAACCACCTGGGTTGCCTGCGGGTGTAGTGCTGCTACCAGCAGTGGCACCTCCAAAGGAAAACTTGGGTGTTCCCGCCGCAGCTCCAAAGAGACCGCCCGAAGCCGGCGCAGTGGATGTCGTGTTGTTGTTTGGCGCGCCCGAAGAGCCGCCTGTGCCTCCAAAGCTGAACGACCCGGACATGATGGCGGCTGGAGGTTGAGGATCAGCTTCCTCGCGTCTGGGGAATTGTCGATCGCAGTATCTCTGATGCGTTCACGTGATGCTCGGCGCCTTGGAGACGAGGTTCCTGATGACCGACAGAGAGACCTGGGATGTCAGCGCGAAAAGTTGAGATGGGAGAGGTTCTTGTCGTCGATGGCAACGGGGTGATTGAAGACGGACCTTACAGCACATGGGAGCTTTTTTTGTGGGGACGCGACTGAACCTCACCACTCACCGTTGTCTAAGGAGGTGCCTGAGCTAGTCTATTTCTAGCCATCGTCTTAGGTAG
This sequence comes from Fusarium vanettenii 77-13-4, assembly GCF_000151355.1. Lineage (NCBI taxonomy): Eukaryota > Fungi > Ascomycota > Sordariomycetes > Hypocreales > Nectriaceae > Fusarium > Fusarium vanettenii. The sequence goes on along the minus strand of NW_003315879.1, from coordinate 1,711,010 downwards.
CTCTTTGACGCAGAGACCGTTTTAAACGGTACATATCCCCGGCGACTACAGGTTAGCAGTCGTGCATGCGATCTCGATGAGAAGGATAGAGTCGTGAATCTTGCGTGATGGATCCATGTAAGCTGTTCGATGAGACACGTGAAGGACAAATTCACGCAGTGTGTAGATCGTGAGTACGAGCTTGCGGCATTCCTTGTGTGTTATCTTGATATTGTTACTCTGAAGCTGGAAAGGACCCATTCCGCCCATGATTGCAACGGTGTTCTTTGAAGTTTACCTATACTTCAGTATAACTATCATATACACAAGGCGGTGTAGAAGAAGAAGCGAATTCATATACATACACAAGAACAAGCACGTATGATCATTTTAAACGTTCACGCAAAGGACGGTGTGCTCGGCAAGGAATAGGCCAGGCTTGCGAATGGATGAGGCGCGCACTGTAAGTAGCCCCACGTGATGTACCTATGCGTTGGAGTGGGCGAGCTTCCAGAACTCGCAGATGCGGTCGACCTCCTTTCTTGATCATACCAAGTATATTTGTCTGGACCTTCTTATCTGTACACGGCCCAAGAATTGTCCTTCTGACTGGGGAGCCTCTGGATCCTCCCGTTTCAAGTTATCACCCCTCACGGACCTGTCGATCGCGACCCAAGCCCACCGCCCAGGTCGGGCTCCCCTAACCCCACGCACGACCATCATATCACATGCCCTAGAGCTCGCTACCTCGAGGTTCTGCAGCTCCAAGTAGTATTTTCGTCTATTTCCGGTCATCATGACAGACGCCGAGAAACTCGAACCTCCCAAGGTGGCTCCCAGCGAGGACCCAGGTGCCCGCGAGCTGGGTACGTTTCCCAGCCTTGAACACTCTTGCACACTGCTGACATGTCGGTAGCCGAGGAGTCTGAATCCGAAGACCAGTTCACCGACGCTCAATCCGATGCCGCGAGCTCGATGCTCAACTCGCCGGTCCCCAAGACCCGGGTCGAGAGAGTCGATGACCAGCCGTCATATGGCGAAGTCCCTGGAACTCCAGCATACGCCCTGCGGGAACAAGATGCCCAACCCGACGAGATCGCGATTGCCCCCGAAGAAACACCATCTCGAGATGCCTCGGTGACCCCTGAAATCAATGCTCCCACAACCATTGTAGAGGAGGCCCCAGGGCCAAGAAGCCGCTCGCACTCGATCCAGTACGAGGAGAGGCGCAGAGCAGACGCTTCCCCAGATATCGTCGTGGATTCCGATGGTCAGGTCAGGGAGATTCAGGGCGAGAGCATAACTGGCGAAAGCGCCGCTGGTATGGGAATAGCCAAGTCCTAAAGAGCACAAGAACATCTGTTGACCACTGAGTTTCGTTTTTTTCGCGTAGAGAACCCATCACCTGAATCCCCCGATTCCCCGGCCTCGCAGTCAAAAGAGGAAGAAGCGTCCGAGAAGCCCATCACTGTAGCCGCGCCCGTACCAGCTGGTGACAGCGATGACGATGAAGAGGACGATGAGGAGGAAGATGGTGGTGAAGATGATTTTGGAGACGATTTCGACGACTTTGAGGAGGGCAACGAAGATGACGACTTTGATGATTTCGAGGACGGTTTCCAGCAAGCAGAAACTCCGGCACCTGCTCCTTCACAAGCAACTATCCCACAACAACCTACGTTACCATTCGTGAGTTTTCTTGATATCACACTTGTTCAAGTTGTTAACAATTCATGTAGCCTATACCCGACTTTGACGGACTTGATCCCGAAGGAGTTATAGCAACCCTGGAACCATACCTCGCAGCCTTGTTCCCACCCGAGGAACTTGATCTTCCCGCTTTCCCTTCCCTGTCTAAAGACTCATCCGTCTTCTTCACACCTCGATCCGCATCTCTCTGGTCTCAACTTGTCGCTCCTCCACCTCTCGCACCCCCTGACTGGATTCGCTCCCGCACACGGCGCCTCTTCCTCGTATCACTCGGCGTCCCCGTGGACCTTGACGAGATCCTACCAGCCTCCAAGCAAAAGAAGCTTGTCCTTCCATCACTCAACGTTCGCACCGCATCCCCACGCAACTCTAGCGAGTCCCGATCAGTATCTCGGTTACGGCAGGGCGAAGGTAACAACTCGTCTACATCGGTCGATACCCAAGGAAAGCCCTCGGCCTCAAAGAAGCGCAGAGGTCCTCCCCCACAACCTGAGCTGGATCTCGTGGCTGCCCGGCATCTGTGCATGACGACAGACGAGGCACTCAACGGCATGACTGACCAGGAACTCAAAGCCCACATTGCCAAGCTACAAGGCTTAGAGGGAGCAGCAAAGGAGGCGCTGGAATACTGGCAGAAGCGGACGGACGAAAAGATTGGCGATAGGGAAGCCTTTGAGGGGGTGATAGAAAACCTGGTCAAGCACGCGCGCAAGGTACGGAAATAGACGCTTGTAATATCTTTTTGGGGTTTGGTCAAAAACCTCGTTCAATTCTTCCTGACCTTCAGGCCTTAAAACTTTTGTCTTTCCCCCCCGTGAGGTTGACGTGACCCTCTTTGATGCACTTACAACGTAACTACATGGCTCATCCCGCTACCGTCACTGGTCCCCAGAGCTTCTCCGTCCGGGGAATGCTTCCTCCCCTTCTCCTCCCCGTCCCTGAAAACGACCACTATAAACACCAGGCCTCATTCCAGCGCCAGCCGTCTACTCAAAATGCCGTCGAGGGCTTTGCCTCTGTTTGGGCGCCCTCGGGTCCGGAACTTTGCGTAGTAGAAGAATCGTGAGAAACCGTTTGTTTGTCTACATGAATTGCTTACGAAGTGCTGGGCTCGAGTGTCACACCGCTGCAGTAGAATTAGTTATGATCTAGATAGAGTGGAATCAGGGCAACTTACGCAGCAATGGTAGCCCATCCGATAAGACGCCAATGCTTCTCGATACGTCGGGACAAAGCAACCTTCTCGCCGATGTTGCTGCAGGCAGGGCTGGTCAGGACCAGCTTAGCGGCATCGTTCTTGATAGCGATGACCTTGGCTCCAGTCGAGGTGGAACCAATGTTGACCATGATCATCTCGTTCTTGGCCAGCTTGGCAACCTTGGCCTGCTTGCCGTCGGCGGTTCGCACACCGAGCAGGCGGCGGAGCAGGTAGAAGTTGATCTCGATCTCGCTGTAGATATCGGGGAGACGGCCCTTGAGACCCAGGACGAAACCAACGAGACGATCGGCACGGCAGAGGGTAGGGTCGATTCGGGTACCGACACCGATGAGACCACCGGGGACGGCGTACTTGAGGTCGTTGGCCTCGGAGTTGAGAGAAACGACTCGGCTGAAGATGGGGGTACACTTGAGGGCACCGCTGTCATCGCGGGACACAATACCAGGTCGGATCTCAATCTCGTCACCCAGCTTGACAACACCGTGAAGGATAGAACCACCAGCAACACCACCCTTGAGGTCATCAATCTCAGCACCGGGCTTGTTGACGTCGAAGGATCGAATGACAATCATGTGAGGGTCCATGCTGAAGTCACGGGGAGGAACGGGGATGGTGTTGACGATGGCCTCGTTGACGGCATCAATGTTGAACTTGAGCTGGGCAGAGATGGGGATGACGGGCGACTTTCCAGCAACGGTACCTCGGATGAACTTGAGGATGGACTGGTAGTGCTGCTGGGCGGCCTCTTCTCGCATCAAGTCGACCTTGTTCTGAAGAATGATGATCTTATCGAGCTTCATGATCTCAATAGCAGCCAAGTGCTCCGAGGTCTGGGGCTGAGGGCAGGATTCGTTGCCCGCAATAAGGAGCAGAGCAGCGTCCATGACGGCGGCACCTGACAACATGGTGCTCATCAGAATATCGTGACCGGGGCAGTCGACGAAGCTTGTATCGTCAGTTATGGTCCTATCGCATTCCGAGGCTTAACTTACGAGACGTGTCGCAATAGCCGGTAGGTACCAGAGCATCCCTCTCTCTCGCAGGGAGGGTCGACCTCCTTCTCACTCTTGTAACTTCGGTAGCATCCTGGCCGAGGGCACTGAGGGCTATCGCACTTGTAGATCTTGGCGTTGGCATAACCCAACTTGATGGTAATGTTTCGGATCAGCTCGTTCTTGAAACGAACGGTCTGGACACCCGAGATGGCCTTGACGACGGTGGACTTTCCGTGAGCGACGTGGCCGATGGTACCAATGTTGATGGTGGCTTGTCGGGCAATAATCTCGGGCGTCAGGGGAGTGAGGCTGGCGACGTCGAGGTCTTTGGGGTCGGTTTGCGGGGGAAGCTCCGGTCTTTGAGCAGCGGGCTCGGCGATGGCTGGGTTGGACTTCTTGAGAGCAGACTTGATGGGCTTCTCATCGCCGGCCTCGTTGTGGCCGACAGACTCGCCAGAGTCGGACTCGGACTCAATGTCGTCGTACTTGGGGTCGCCGTTGGCAGACATGGTGGTGGGAGGCGGGGCAATCGGCCGGGTTTTGGGGGTGTTTTTCGGTCGTGGAGCAGCAGTGAGGGCGATTTCCGGGGTTGTAAATGGTCGCCTGGGTGTGGAGAAAATTACACTCGAAGGTTCGAGGGGATCGTGAGCGGTTCTCGTCGTTGAGGTCGTCGAGAGCCAAGAATTTGCGTATTTCGCCTTGATGATGGCAAAATTCCTCGTGTGCAGTCTGTCGGGATGGCTATGACTCTTACGCTAAGCCTGTTGGGGTACGATAAGGCGATAAGGATTCGATGCCCCTCCCCGGAAGATTGTCGGTAGGTGCTCCCACCAAAGCTTCAAGTTTAGGTTGTGGGTTTAGATAATCAAGCGCTGCAGCATTTATCACCAGCTTTGGGGAGTGCGACGACAGCCTAATCCCATTGAGTCTTGGGCTGAGAGGACATGTCAAATGCTAACGCAGACCCATCCAATACAAATTCGACCCAGGTCTTTTGATATGCATAATTCATCTGTCGTCGTTTTGCTGTTAGTTGTCTATAAGGCTCATCAGTCTTGCACCTGATAACAGACATCTCCAACACAAGTCAAATCGTTGATATACTTCTTGGCACAAAAAGTCCCCTTTACAGCACAACTCAACACGCTGTGACCATCAAAGCAAGATGGATGGAATATGTGCTAGAAACTGCTAACTTGCTGGACAAAATACGATGACTGACGGCGGCGCTGGTTCCTGAACCTCCTCAATCAATCACAGACATTGCATTAGTTGATAAACTAGTCACGTGCCGGAAACATCTGAGAGAAACAGAAACGAAACAGAAACCGAAATCCGTGCGGTGATGCAGGTTTCAAGTGGCGCTTGCTGCCAACAACGCCAAGGTGAGGGGGAGAGACGACATGGGTTGTTCACCAACCTCCACGTCAAGCAACATGAGGAAAAAAAGACTCATCATCATGGGTCGTGTGGATCGTCTTTTGTGCTCTGGCGTGCATCACGGAGCATATGTCCGCAGCAACAGCGGCCGTCTTTATCGGCCCCCGGGCTCCGGAAGAGGCTGACGACTGCTCGAGATGGGCATGGATGCCAGAATCGGACGTGGGTGGTTGAACGTCTTGTCTGTCTGTCCGACATGGAAAAGAGAACCACCATGTTCCCGAGTGCTACATTATCACACCCATCTCAGCATGGACAAGAAACCACCATGATGAATTGCACCACGCGACTTGACTTGACTTGCAGGTCAAAAATAGAAATGTGACGGCTCCCCCAACCAACAGTTCCCCGTCAACCAATGCGCTGGGGGGCTCAAGAGTCAGGCATTTTTGACTTGCCAAGAGGGACGACGTTCGGGAAGAGTCGCCTCGCTGTGCAGGGCGTCTGCAAGACAAATGCGCGCACCACCACTACACCGCAAGGGACCGCACAAGAGAGGATGGAAGAAAAAATCGAAAGGCACACACACAACGGGAGAGGAGCATCCATGGTGGGCCAAAACGAGGCATGGACCTCGACGACGTCGAAACAGAAGTCGTTTGTTGCCGCCGAAGCCTGCAGGTGGCTGGGAATCCATCACGGACCTGGGACACCTGATTGGTGGTGTTTGGTGAAGACGTGAAGCGCTTGCAGGAATGCAGCCTATCAAGCCGGCAGATGGGCCGCCAGGGGGTTAAAGAGCGGCTCTCAGGTCCGACCAATGGCACTTCAAGGGCGCCATCTCTCCACGATCCACGCTCTCAACTCCAACATGCTCTAGCCGCCGGGGGCAATCCCACCGCCCAGTGACATGGCTCGGGCCATGGGTCAAGGGCCCGTGGCCGACAGGCGAGATGGATCGCTCCGGGTCATGCAGCGACGGGGGCCCGGGGGCGATGCTAACCAACGTGGGTGTTGTTTGCTGGAAGAGCTGTCCAGCTGGCGGCGCAGAAAGTAAGTCTGTAGTATGCGAGTACGCAGAGACCCTGCTGCCCGAACCCTCTCACATATCACGGCAGCTCTCCCAATTCCCCTCTTGTGAATCCCTCCTCCTCATCCCCTCGGTGGCCCGTCTTATGTGCGATAGAAGCTTCTTGGACTGGTTCCAGCATCTGTATCACAGACGTCAGCCGCTCTCGAGGCGACACGAACCATCAATCCTTGACAATCTATCTGTGTCTCAAAAGCACCGACCAGGTTATCTACGCCTCAGCTTCACATCTTCCCAGCTGCGTGGGCGTCTATTTCCAAGACGAATCACTCGTCGGCGGCTCGCCTCTGCCTATCAGAAGTCTGCTTCTCTATCCGCCCAACCATTCCGGTAAGACCATTTTCCCAAGGCTCCATCTCCATCCCCAGCACGCCCCTCCCTCATGTATTGTCCCATCGTTGGCGTCTTGGTGTCGTCGAATGAGCGTGCCTGATCCCTCTATCGCTGCCGACCTCAAAACTGGTCGCTTCCCACCCGAGTCCGCCTCGCCGGACCTCTCTCTTCTTCTTCGATAGCTGGTCTCCCTGTTTTTGCTGCAACAATATTGTCTGTCTGTTCCTTTTCAGGGTGTAGTGGCTTGGACTGCGTCGAAGCTCTTATACCCACTCAACAACAACATCTTCAACCGTCACTTACACGTTTGCGCCTCTTGTCCTTGAACTTTACTGCCCTACACAACAATGGCTGGACCAGGTCCGTCACTTTCACCGAGCCCTTCGTATGGCATCGAAGAGGGTCCTTTACTTACACGTAGCCATGTAGATGAGAAAAGGCGGCCTGCCGCTCTAAACCTCACTCCTGCTCGACCCAGTACCTCCGAGTCGTCCTCCTCAGACGGTTCCCTCAAGCCTCGAACTCCCCGCTTCGCCGAGGCCACCTCAGTTCACTCGCCAGTCGACTCTCGATCGCCCTTTGCCGACCCCGAGAAGTCCCACGCTCCCCAGCCTCAGCCCGCAGACGTCGGTTTTGGTTACATTGGTAACAACAGCAACCGAGAATCCATCCCCGTCCCAATGACTCCCAAGACGCCCCTCAAGAGCGCCATGAAGGTGCCTGGAACACCAGCCGGTGCCCGAAACCCTCTTAGCCCGACCTTTCGTGAGGCCGACATCCTCGAGAAGCAGGAACTGGCAACCGAAAAGGAGCAGGCTCGCGATGTGGTACGTCTCTTGTGCTGGAAAATTGATGGAATCACTCACTTACATGTCAACAGAAAATCAAGGCCCGCGTCCGTATGGCCAAGTTTGCCCTTCGCGGTGTCAACTTCAGCTGCTCTCTCATCATTCTCTGCATGCTCTCGGCAACTTTCTCCATCTTCAACGCTACCAGGGCCCTGCCTGACCAGAGCCGGATGCCGTCCTGGGCCAAGAACACCAATGCCTGGCCTCAGAAGCTCGTTCTTGCCATGGCCTGTGTCTCCCTCGCTGCTTGTATCATCGTCTTCGCTTCCTACTGCCGAGGTGGTCATAGACGGGCCGAGAAGGTTGGAACCTATTACACCCTGTTTGCTATCGGTTGGGTAAGTTGTCACTCGATGAACTGAGTTGAGTAGCACAAGCTAACAGCACATAGTTCATCCTTTCTTTGATCCTCTGGGTTGTCACGGCCATCCTGTTCCAGAACGCAAAGAACAACTCCAACAACAAGGACATGTGGGGTTGGTCCTGCGTGCAAAACACTCGTTCTGAAGTCTTTGGCGACAAGGTTGACTATGCACTCATCTGTCGTCTCCAGAACTGGGCCATGATCTGCATCATCATCGAGGTGGTGATCGAGGTTCTCTGCATTCTCCTCTACAGCATCGTCTTCTACCGCTACTACACCAAGCGACGTCTGTTCAAGTCCATGGACATGCGAGACCGCGCCCGATCCGACCTCTACCTCGCCCAGCTCCGCAGTCAGTCGGCTCCCAACACTCCCGGCTTCGCTCCCAAGTCTCCCGCCCTCAGTGCCTACGCCATGTCTCCCCGCCACCCTCCCGCCGCCTACCAGAGCTTCCCCGCCGTCCACGAGGTCAACGAGAACCCCTTCACGCCCGGCACACAGTTTGCTGAGCCCAAGTCTCAGTTTGCTCCTCAAGAGACCGGCTTCAAGCTTCAGGCTCCTCCCACCAAGGCTCCATCTGCTACCCCCAAGATGAGCCAGGGCGGCTTCACTCCTGCTCCCATGCCTGCACCTGCACCTCCGGCCACTCCTACTTTGCACGTCTCGGAGCACGGCCCCACAGCCACGAATGAGCCCACCTACGAGGCTGTCCCCATCCCCGGCGCCTACGGTGGACAAGTCTATGGTGACCAGTCTCTCAGGAGCCCACCCCCCACGCAAACCACCTTTGGTCATGCGCAGTAGACAAACATAGAAAAGGGGGGGTGTTCTTTGCTTGACCTCTTGCTACATGTTAAGCAAGGATAGGTCACTTCTGTCCGGCAACGGCTTATTCATATATTTCATGCGGCGATACCACAACACGGCGTTCTGGGCAGGGCTAGGTCAAAGTTACTTTTTGACTCTGATGCATTTCTTTAAATTTTCCTATGTTATTTTCTAATCCACCAGAGAGATGAGTGATACGGGTTCCGTATATAGCAGACTGGGTGTATTCTGGTGACACCTGTACGATTGGGATTCGGGTTGCTGCAAAAGACGGACGGATGAACGGGACGGGGAACGAATATGTGAGACGAGATGACAGACAGGGCAACGAGTTACATACGGTACTTTCGTTTTGTATCACAGGAGCCCTTTAGGGCGAAACAGGATAGGTTCAATCAGGATTGAGTCTACATGCGTTGTCGTGATATCGTGAGAGTGTGAATTGAGTTGAGAGCCCTTGGTGATGTGTACTATTCCATTCTCAGTCAAAGAGTCTGCTAGGGACTCTGTACCTTAACAACTCCTGAGGACTCATTAGGTGATATTAGATGGACCCAATACGTGAACCAAGCAAGCAAGCAGACGGCAGCACGTGGTAGGTGATTGGGCATCTAGCATTGCCCATCTACGATTATCACTAGAGCACGCACAATGAACAAGTCACATTCACATTTGTAGACACCAAAAGTTAAAGAAAAGAGAAAGCATTCATCATGATAATGACACCTAAATACAGAGACAAAAAGCAGGGTCAACAACCATTGCATTACTTTTGGTAGCCCCGCCGCGCCTCCAGGTATTAAGGCGCAATGGACCCTCGAGCCTTTTTGTCATGCAGCCAGTTCAGTCTCCCCGTAAGTCACCCCCGGACCGACGGCAACCATGTGCCGCCCCAGGCGGTACTCTAGAAACGAGATCTAATCAACAACTGCCGCAAAGATTTCTCCGTATGAAACCCTCCCAAAGAAGTCAGGCTGCCCTGCGTCGTCTGGTCGTGAGTGAAGCAGGCTACGCAGCCTGAAAAAAACGGATATGGAAGACTGTGCTTTTTTGGATTTTTTTTCGTTGTCCCCGCTTAGATGAGGTCGGCAACGTTCATGGGCATCTCCTCGATCTGGGTGCTGTAGAACTGCTCAATCTCACGCATCATGCGGACGTCCTCGGCGGTGACAAAGTTGATGGCAACGCCCTTTCGGCCGAAACGACCACCACGACCAATTCGGTGGATGTAGTTCTCACGGTTGGCGGGGAGATCGTAGTTGATGACCAGGGAAACCTGCTGGACATCGATACCACGAGCCAGAAGATCGGTGGCGATCAGGACACGGGAAGAGCCGGATCGGAACTCCTTCATGATCAGATCACGCTGACCCTGGTCCATGTCACCGTGCATGGCAGAGACGGTGAAGTCACGGGCAGTGAGCTTGTCGGTGAGCCAGTCGACCTTTCTGCGGGTGTTGCAGAAGATGACGGCCTGGGTGATGGTGACAGTCTCGTACAGATCCGAGAGGGTGTCGAGCTTCCACTCCTCCTTCTCGACGGCAATGTAGAACTGCTTAATACCCTCCAGGGTAAGCTCGTCCTTCTTGACCAGGATACGGACGGGGTCACGCATGAACTTGGTGGTGACCTCAAGGACGTCCTGGGGCATGGTGGCGGACAGGAGGACGACCTGGGTGGACTGGGGGAGGAGCTGGAAGATGTCGTAGATCTGCTCGGTGAAACCGCGCTGAAGAATAAGGTTAGCGCGTGGGATTGGGTGGGGGGGGAGCAGAGTTTTCTTACAGAAAGCATCTCATCGGCCTCGTCGAGGACGAACATCTTCATGGAGTCGGTCTTGAGGAACCGACGCTGGATCATGTCATGGACACGGCCGGGGGTACCGACAACGACCTGAGGGCCGTCCTGGAGGGCCTTCATGTCCTCACGGACGCTGGTGCCACCAATGCAGGCGTGGCACTCAATGTTCATGAAGTCGCCAATAGCGACCACGACCTTCTGAATCTGCTGAGCCAGCTCGCGAGTGGGGGCAAGGATCAGGGCCTGGCAAGCCTTGACGTTGGTGTCGATCTTCTGGAGAACGGAAATGGAGAAAGTAGCAGTCTTTCCAGTACCGGACTGGGCCTGAGCGATGACATCGTGGCCCTTGATGACGGGCATGATCGCACGCTGCTGAATGGCAGAGGGACGCTCGAAACCATAGGCGTAGACTGCGGGGGGATGTGAGCGGCGTGCGGGAATAAGGCGAGTGGGATGTGGATGAAGCACTTACCACCTCGGAGGAGCTCAGACTTGAGGTTCATGTCATCGAAAGAGTCGACGGTCTCATCGTAGTTGGACTCGATCTGTCCTGTGAGGCAAGCAATGTTAGCATGGCTGTTGTTGTTGCAGGTTGGATTGATGGATGGATGGAATGAAGAATGCGAGGGTATGCTATGCGATGGCCCGACGGCACCAATGATCTGGCGCACAATGCGATGTTGGGCTGCGGCCCACCAAAGCGGCTGGCCAGCGCAGACAGAGCACCACGCGATATTGGGTCGAGCGGGCAGACGGCAGAACGGCCTCGGGAGAGGGTTCAGACGAAGGCAGGAGGAAGCAAAAACTCACCCTCGGGGACGTCCTCGAGTCCCTTGTCGGTAGCCATGTTTGCGGTTGAGGCGCGTGGAATCTAGATCAAGCACGGCTCGATCTAGAGGTGGTGAAAATCGCGGGGTGACGGAGGAGGGGGAAAAGAGGGCAGAACTTCTTCTGGAGAAGACTGCGCCTGGGAGTGAATAGAAAGTTGGTATCGACTAGATTCAAAGCTCTCGCAAAGATGACGAGAACTGACGAAGAATCTAGGAAGTGTAGTAAATCGTGGTTGTTTCTGTTCCTTTGATGGAGTATGAAGGGAAGGAGAAGAGAAAAAAAAAAGTCGATGAGGGGCGGTCGTGGAGGTGGTCCTTTTTTCCTCTGCTTCCCACCCGCTTACCTCAAGAACGGGCAGCCAATCATTGGAGGGGGAGCGATTATAAGTGGGCCATCCGATTAGGGTACATTGGGTGCCTGCTGAGTACTGGGTCGGAGTCAGTTTTTTTTTTTCTCTCTTGGGGAGTTTTTTTTTTTTCCTGCCCTTGCAATGAATGGAAGGCCGCGCTGCATCCCACTTTGCCCCGCCCTCGAGGGAAAGAAAAAAAAAAAAAACCACAAGCCCCTCCACCCACGGATCACTTCCCGCCACCTACGATGACCCCCCGTTTGATGGTGGTGACTGGATTGTTTGGTCATTGTTGCTCTCATTGTCATACCATTCTTGAAGTGAGCCTCAGTTTTGGAACTGGGGGGGCAATGTGACGGGCAGCCCTGTACACTCGCCTAAGACCACACTTCTAGTAACTGGAGGGGAACCCATGCTTCAACTGTGAATCATCCATCAAGAGGATTGCAACCCAGGGCCTGCACGCGTACTGTATTGTCACAGTCGCTTCTGTCTCCCGTTGTCTCTCGTTACCGCCTGTGGCTGCTCCTCGGGCCTGCCTGTCAATCCTCAGCCGATTTTTCCTCCCTCTCCTTCGCCCTACGCACTAAAATCTGCTGCATCTGGTACATCGCTGCGCTTTGTTGTAAATCGTATCATACCTACTTACCTCTTGTTCATCGCTCCGCTTGCCAGCCTTGTTAGACCCCCTGTATTCTCGGCTGCTCGTTTTTTTTCTTAATCTTGTTTCTTCATTTCATCTTGCGAGCTGAGCTGTTTCTCGAGGCCGGCAATTTTGGTCCATTGCCAACACCAAATCACCACCCATCATGCCCTCGGCCGTTGCTCAGAATGGCCACAGCGCCCTCTGTGACAGGACCAATGACTCTTTCGAGTCACAATCTCACTCTGACTCAATTCCTCCGCATCCCCTAGGACTCAAGCCCCTGGGCAACCAGTATCTCTTCACGGGTCGCAATGCTCGACGCTCAGTCGGTGCGTGGGGCTTCCTCCCAGACGAGGTTATCATGCTGGTCTTGGAGCATTTTGACGCCTCAGCCCTCTTGAAACTTGGCCACACGTGCAAGTTTTTCTACGCCTTTTGCCACTCAGACGAGTTATGGAAGCCTCTTTTCCTGCAGTGAGTACTTTTGACTCTGGCTTTCTGACTCATGACAAGGATGCCCCCGTGTCATGTTTTTCATAGGCCTGAGGTATCTATCTGGGAGCAACGGCTAAGCCGGACATAGGTCACCACCCAAAGACGGCAAAGACATTCGATGGCAAGGATCGTGGAGGTCAACAGTTCTCGGATTCCCTGGTGACGAGAAGATCAAGATTGACTGCAGCAACGTCTTCTCGGATGTCCTACATCGACCATTTGCTTGCAGTCATGTGGCTCTCTCTCAGTTCTCCTCCAACATTCCCAAGGCAAACCAAATCCGTCGATTCGACAACTTGACATACGAGCAGTATGCTGAGAAATGGACTGAGCAGCCGTTCATCCTTACGAAATGTATCCAGGAATGGCCAGTGTGTTCGGAATGGACTATCGATTCGTTGCTCGAAAAGTATGCCCAGGTCGAGTTCCGTGCCGAGGCCGTCGACTGGCCATTCACAACCTACTGCAACTATATGAAGAACAACAAGGACGAGAGCCCTCTATACTTGTTTGATCGCAAGTTTGCGGAAAAGATGGGCATTACGGTTGGCCGTGATAAGCCAGACGCTGCATACTGGAGACCAGACTGTTTCGGTCCTGACCTGTTCGAGGTTCTCGGTGATGAACGGCCTGCTCATCGTTGGCTAATCATTGGACCTGAGAGAAGCGGCTCGACCTTTCACAAGGACCCCAACGCGACGAGTGCCTGGAACGCTGTGATTCAGGGAGCCAAATACTGGATCATGTTCCCTCCCACGACCCAGGTTCCTGGAGTATACGTTTCCCAGGATAGCAGCGAAGTGACAAGCCCGCTCAGCATCGCCGAGTGGCTTCTCACTTTCCACGAAGAGGCACGGCAGCTCCCTGAGTGTATCGAGGGTATCTGCGGTACAGGCGAAATCCTGCATGTGCCAAGTGGATGGTGGCACCTGGTGGTCAACCTCGAGAGCGGCATTGCCCTAACCCAAAACTTTGTCCCTCAGTCACCAAGCTTGAACCTAGTGTCAGAAGTCATCTCGTTCCTAAGGGACAAGGCAGACCAGGTCAGTGGTTTCGATGACAACGTTAGAGATCCCTTTGGACTCTTCTCAGAGCGAATGAAGACCAGCTACCCAGATGTCCTGGAGAGGGCGTTGGACCTGGCCGATAGAAAGAGCGGGAAGAAGCGCAAGTGGGATGCTGCTGTTGGTGGAACCGAAGATGAGCAGCAAGGGGGCGGAGGCGGCTTCAGCTTTGGTTTTGGAGGAGACGACGATGACGAGATACCCTGAAACGACATCTTTACGTGAGACGGCAGTTGTATGTGGGTTCTTGATAGATGACCCGAGTAAGGGCAACGCGAGACTAGATCGACATAGACGAGTAAATATGCACAGCATGAGATTAGATAAGACAAGGCATTATCAACCGCTGCACATAATCACAGTGGCTGTTGCGTTGCGAGATGTTGAAAGCATCTCAGGGATGATGAGGCTGTAGAAACCCACTATCAGTCGACGTCAAACGGGGCTATGACATGATTGATCGGATAGACACACCGAGTTGTTTCGAGGCGAAACTTGAAAAAGAGGGGGAGATAGCAGATTTACTTTGGTTTGAAAGAAACCCGGGCAACTCAACTGTTGCCCGTCCAAAGAAGCCTCGACAGTGTATCTCTGTGGAAACAACAAAGAGACCTGAATCACCAACTCCCTCAGTAAGTGTGGATTTGAAAGATTAACACCTTCAGCTACCTAGTCGAGCATGTCTGCGCCAATTGGAGGCTGGTGGAGAGGGTGTCATCTTCGTCCAATAGGAACCAACAGAGGGAGCTCGTTCAAGCTGAAGCAGCTGATTGCCTCAACGCCCAGCGACTAGGAATCACCCACGGCAGAGCTCCAGTCGTGAGGGAGACAGACAGACAGACAGAGTACAGGCCATGCTGTCCACTCGGCATTGGCTCTATGATGAGCGGCCGAATTGAAACTCGCATTGCTTGCTCTCCCCTTCGCTTGCTCTTCTGGCCAGGGACAAGAGCCAGGGGCGTCAGGGAGAGAAGGCTCTAAATAGACCGTATCCGATGGCCCGTGTGCTGAGTTGGTTTGAATAGGCTCCCCCCGCTGGAGTTGGACCCTTGGTGTTCCGTAATTAGGAGGCTTGAGATTGTTTGGTCGTCTCCTGAAAGGTGGTCGTGATTAACTGTGACACTTGGGTAAAGTTTTCAGGCTCGTACCTGGGTCAATGACGACTCTTTTTTCAGCTTGCAGCCTGGGACGGACAGTTCCCGCCTTGCTTAAACAAGACCTGAACCAAGACATCCATCGCATTGGATCGGGGGGCGGGCGATATGACATGGGCTGCCGTCGAGGGTTTGCTCATTTAGACTAGTACGCGGTACCACCAAGCTCTGGAGACACGTGCGCCTTGACAATGAATGGATGTCCCTGATTCCGCCTCACGAAGAAGGGATTAAGAAGACTTGTTTGTCTGTGAGCAATGAAAGCTGTCATGGAATAGAAATAGAAATAGAAGGATGGCCGCCACCGAGAGAGCTCAGGACCTACAATCTCGAAACGCCAACTGAAGCAGATCCAGCCCCTTGTTCCATCCGCTCCGTGCCTCCAGCTCCAACCGGCGAGACAAGTCCAGTGGGATCCTCCCGCTACTAGCGCCCCTGCCCGTCCTCTGTAATTGATTCATGCCCCCTACAGCTCAGTGCCTTCAGTACTAAAGTACGGACAGGTAAGAAGGTGCAGCTGGGGCCGCTTCCTCCCCCCCCCACCCCCCGGGCGACCATTGACCTTCTGGGCGTCGTCCATCTAAACTCATCTCCTCCTCCTTTTCCCGTTGTTATAACTTCTTGTTGCGCGTGCGCTTCTTTTGCTTTCACTTCGTTGTGTCTCATCTGCGATTCTCCTTCTTTTCATTCTCGTTTCTTTCTTGTCTCTTATTTTTAATCTGTAAGTGCCCTCCCGCGTCAACAGCATGCTCCATCCGACCTCCTTTGTCCCATCTCCCTCCACTATCTGTCCTGTCCCTTCTGCTTCTCCGCGTTGCCGCGTTCCCCGGGGGCGGCCACTCATCATCTGCCCGTCCAGCTAGGCTGACCATAGACCGTGACAGCCTCTCTCCCTTTCTTTGTTCTTGCTTGCTCCAACGCGAAACCATCCCGCCTGAAAACCATATTCGACCGCTTCCAGCTGCCGCCTTAGCTCCAAATCACTGCTCGTCCCGTTGCGCCATCTCGCGAGACCCGTTCCGACTAGAGCTATAGCTGCAACACCCTCTACCCCCGTATTACACTTTACATTTGGCCTACGCTCAGGGGAAACGCGCCGCAACCATGGTCTCGGACGAGCACTACGAGATGTGCCTGCCCATCCTGCAGGATTTGACACTGGAGGATGAGGACAAGACAGACAGGCTTGAGGAGCTCTTCCGCAAGGAGACGTCCCTTACCGGCGTCTCGCTCGACAACGCCATATTAGACGCCCTATGGCGCTATCGCGACGGAGGAGGAACTTCCACCTCGCCGCCTCCAATAAGGCAGACCATCTTGCGACGTCCTTCTCCGGCCTCCTGGCGCGGTTCGCCCACTCCTCTTTCTGGATCTCCAAGACTCGCCGTGAGCCCGCTTGCTCCTCCGGGCTTTGTCCCCTCCACTTTTGGCAGGGCCAAGTCCTCGACAGCCTCGCCCTTCTCATCACCGCGCGCCTCGCCTCGCCTGGCTCTCGCGACTCCTGTGATCCCCCATAGCCCCAACCTGAACGCATACGAGTTTGCCAGTGATCCAACCCCCGCAACTGAGATTCTGGGAGACTATCAGGCCGAAAACGTTGAGTGGCTTGTCAACGATGACGCAGTCAGCGTGACTTCGTCTGTCGGCGCATCAAGTGTCGTCTCCAGCGGGCTCAACGCTGCGGCACCAGAATTCTCGTCCATGTCGGCGCAATCAGCCGATATGTCTCCATATGACATGTTGCGCTCCATTCTTGGACAGGCCAAGACAGACGACGAGATTGAGGCTGCTCTAGCACTCCACGGCTATGACCTCAGCGCCACCATCGTCTCCTTCATGGAGAGCCAGGCTCAAGAGAATGCTCAGTCTGGCGGAGTCCCGTTGGAGGAACCCAAGAACGTATTGATCGGAAAGTCGGTCGAAGGCCGCCCAACTACTCCTCTTGGCCAACAAAAGTCTGGGGTCATCTGCAAGTTCTACATGTCGACAGGTCAATGTCTGCGTGCAGATTGCCGCTTCAGTCATGACCTCAGCAACCATCTCTGCAAGTAAGTCTTTGTGCCGTGAACCGTGTGTTGTCAGTTCTAACGCCGCTTGCAGATATTGGGTCATGGGCAACTGCCTGGCTGGAGAGACTTGCATCTTCTCGCATGATCCTGCGAAACTGATGAACAAGCTTGCGCTCGATGGAGCCAACACCCCGCCGTCAAAGCAAGGGAACTTGCAGCTACAGGATCTCAACTCGTTCCCATCGCTCCGCCCCGGGACTCCTGATCACCTTGGTGGATTCGCTGGAGGCAACAACTTTCCCGCTGTTGGCATTACGCCTCCGCCTGGATTGAAGCATCTGCATGGCACTTCCAGCCCTCGGGCGCGGTCTCGTCCTGGCAGTCGGCATCAGACTAGAGAGTCGGATGCCTCTGCACCCGCCCTTGACGACAATGACGCTTTCCCCTCATTGGGGTCTGCTTCTATCAAGCAAGGCAAAAAGCACCATGGGAAGCGTGGCGGCCATGGCCACGGGCACAAGGAGAACATGACGCTGAGCTCGCTGGCTGATATTGTCAAGATGTCGCCCTCCCCCAGTCCAGGATCGCCCCGACCCGAGTCTAAGAGAGGAATGCGGAACGGCAACGCCCCGTCAACGCGAAACGGGGAGAATAGTGCCGCGGCCCAGGCAATTCCCAACCCCAAGCACATCCCCTGGCTGGAAACGGGCGAACGGGCCAATAAGGCGTATCTGAAGGCTCGCCAGGAAGCTATCAAGCACGGCGGCCTTCGCAACAAGTTCCTACAAAGGTTTGTGTTTCAATGATCTGAATCATGTTGAAGATATATAGGCTAACTTGATGCGACAGCGCCGCACAAGCCTGGAACCGTAATGACGCCAGAGCTGCCAAGGCCCTGAGCCTTCGTGGACAGAGCGAGAATGATCTCATGCGAAAGGCGCATCGTGAGGCTGCTAGAGAGCTGTATGAAGAGCGCAACAAGGGCAACACGAGCGGGCTGGAGCTCTATGTGGACCTTCACGGTCTACATCCCGAGGAGGCGGTTGAATACCTGGAGAAGGTTCTCATGGAGAACGGCAGGGAGTCCCGGCCCATCTACGCCATCACTGGATCTGGACACCACAGCAAGAATGGCAAGGACAAGGTGGGCAGGGCTATCCGCAACTTTCTCAACGAGTGGAGGTACGCGTACCGGGAGTTCTCGGTGCCTGGAGACCGCAACAACATGGGAGGGATCCTAGGCATCGACGCTCGTAGCTGGGACAAGTCGCTTTCCAAGGACGGCTCCGGCTCGGATGACAAGGAGGAAGAGGTGGACATACTGAGCCAGGGCGTAGAGATTGGCGACGGCAAGGTCAGGCTTCTGGTGCGCGACCCGCCCAAGGGGCCAAGCGGACGTCGATGACAAGATGACGCGAGGCAGGATAGAAAGAAAGAAGTAAAGCAGTAAAATAAGACGATGTTCTACAATACCTACTGTACTCTGATGTGTTTTCAGATGAATACCTACACCTACCTAGTCTGGACAAGCCGGAGAGAGTGGGGCCGAAATGCTGACACTAGCAACGTCATCTAAAACGAACAACAGCTTCAGATTTAACCACGTCCCACGATGCGCATACATCACTTTGGCTTCATCAAGTGCTGTACATCTGTCAATCATCGCTGCTAACACTATCGATCAACTCTTTTATTCACCTACGACTCTATTCCTCCCTCAAAACCTTCAATCGCGCCACTCAAGACTCCTCCCTTGAACATCCCATTTCCGCGCGTTCCGGATCTCATCTCCCATACTACACTCAAAGACATGGCTGCATAGCCCCTCGCGCGCGCAAACACCTTGACCTTACATACTAAAAACCCTTAACTCCCCTCCTCGCTGAGAAGAAAAGAGAAAGAATGCCGGCCGACTATCATTCCACCGCCCAGGCCCTGGCCCTCTCGCCGGACCGCAGTACCCCGTCACCCTCGCCGAACCGTCCTCCCTGGGCCACCGATTCAACCTCGCACACTCGTCGCCTCTCGAACCCCCTCATGCGCCGGAGGAGAAGCAGCGTCGTCGCCGGAGCCAGCCCTGGCTTTGCGCGACGCATCTGGGCGTCGGTGAACCTCCTCGGCGAGCAGACCCTCAAGGTCTACCTCCGCATGTCGCCCCTGCAGCGGCTCCTCGCCGCTCTCGGCGCTGTGGTTATCGCTGTCCTGGGCGTCTTGGCCATCATCTTTTCGCACGCCTTCTTCAAATGGCTCGATCCTGTCGCTGAGAAGTGGCGCGCTCTTCCTGGTGGTTGGATACTGGCCTTTTTGCTCGTCTTTGTCACGTCGTTCCCGCCCGTTATGGGTTACTCGACTGCGAGCACCATCGCAGGTTATGTCTACGGGTTCCCGTGGGGATGGCCTATCGTGGCATCTGGCTGCACTCTCGGCGCTCTGTGTGCCTTCCTTGCTAGCAGGACTGTCCTCAGCGGCTATGTCGACCGAATGGTTGGTCGGGATCATCGCTTCATCGCCCTGGGCCAGGTGCTGCGCCAGGAGGGTATCTGGTACCTCACAGCCATCCGCTTTTGCCCACTGCCGTTTAGCTTGAGCAATGGCTTCTTGGCCACCATTCCCAGCATCACCCCGCTGAGTTTTACCCTCTCGACCGCATTGTCGAGGTATGTTACTACTCTACACGTAGTAAAAACATCTTGCTGACCTCTACAGCCCTAAGCTGCTCGTCCACGTCTTCATCGGCAGCCGTATCGCCCTCCTCGCCGAAAAGGGCGACACCATGACAGCCGGCGACAAGGCCATCAACTACCTGAGCATGTTGATTGGCGCCACCGTAGGTCTCGTTGTCGGCCTCGTCATCTACCGTCGCACCATGGCCCGGGCCGCCGAGCTCGCCCGCGAGGAAGGCCTGGATCCCGCTGCCCTAGCCACCACCGAGGAGGGTGAGGCCGGGTACCTTGATTCGGACAACTCTCCTCTGATGGACCCAGAGGACGCGGCTGTGCTCATGTCTGACGATGACATTTCGCTGTGGGAGAGGGATGGCTTGGAGAATGGGTACCACGATGACGACGACGATGAGGAGTCGAGCAAGAGAAGGGATTAGACTTGAAGATGGCATTATCTACTTGGGAGACAGGACAATGAATGGACTGGCCAGATAGAGGGGCGGTAATGATGGGAATTATTCAAGGAAAGACGGGCGTCAATGTTCATGGGTTAGATGGCGTTCTGGACATGGATGTTTGTTAACTATGTTAGACCAAGGAAGCCATGCATGCATGACTGGATGAGCACTCGAACAAATAAAACTTGATAGAAGCGGACGAGATACGAGCAGAGAAAATCAACCGAGGGCTTTCATTGTTCGCCCATGTCATGTTGCGGCAAATCAATTTGGATATCATTTCGTCAAAGTGTAATAATGTGCTAGCTGCTCTCTTCAAGCTGCAGACAACTGCAAGCAAATATCAACGCTCCCATCCCTTGACCAAGACTCGAATTTCTCAAAACTATTTCCCAAAACGCCGTCGCTTATGCATTCTTGTCAAGACGCAAAATCGCAAACAGAAAAGCAGGTATTAACATGGAGAGTTTACTGGCTCCCCCGATATTGGTTCATGAATTGTATAGCCTGGTCCATTGGATATCCAATAAACACAGGCCCCGTAAAAATCATCTGAGGCAAATTGCCCGTCCCCTTGGTCATGTCGGGGTTGATAAAGGCAGGTTGTGGTGGTCTTGTGGGTTCAGGAGGAGGCGCCGTCTCCTTGACGGGCGAAAACGATCGTGATGGCTCGGCATTTTCGAGCGTAACGGACACGGGTGGGTCATGCTTCATTGATGGGGGCATTCCACCTAGCGCGGTAAATTTCGTGTGGTCAAATGGGCATTTCCCAGGCGTATTCTTTGTCGGTGTTCGAGCGCTCCTTACACTCGGGATCGGACTCGGCATGCGGACGGGTGCGGGCGGCGGAGAGAGCGGATGGTTGTCATCTTGCGTAGAGGGATCGTAGGGTGGAACTGATATTCCCCATGGCCGGTTCGGAGACTCTCCTACGCGCACTTCCCTAAACGGTCGATCAAAGTGGCCCTGTCGGTCGCCGTCCTCGTGGGTCGGTTCTCGAGCATCATTTGGATCCGAGTTCACACTGACGGCCTGAGCCCAATTCTCGACTCTTTCATTTGAAGGTTGTGCCACATCACTCGGTCTCGTCGGGTCATCCTCCGCCTCGGGTAGCATGGGCTGATGAAGTTGGCCCAGTCCCTCAATCATGCTCACGATGTCGCCATATTTAGAGTCTATTTTCTTGATCTGATCTTCGTCACGCTGGTATCGGCGGAGGCAAATTTCATGGCTGCGAGGGAGTTCATGCTTGTGCGTCTCAACATAATGGGCAATCTCGGCTGGCGAGTGTTTGTCCATGTAGCGGATGGGGCATTTGCCCGTCGACGAGCCATTGGTACGGGCTTGTTGAGACGTGGACTCTGCGTACATGGCTGCGCAGATGGGGTCCATAGAATGGTGCGGCGTAGTGTCTTGCACGCCCTCATCTTGGTCCCCAGAGCCGCTCGCCGTGGCCGGCTTGGAAAACGGGCATTGGAGATGACCCTTCTTTCCCTGGACCGTGAAGTCTTGTTCTAACGCCGTCGACATGGATGTAGCGACGTCCGACGCCTGAGACGAGGCTTCTCTGCTAGACCCCGTGGTCTTGCTCGCGTCGCCCAGCGAGGCAAGCTGGTTGGCAACTCGACGTCCGTCGCGGATAACGAGGGCAATCTGATGTTGAGAGCCGGGGTTGTATGACCGTGGTAGCGGTACAGGCAACGAATTATCAAGAGGATTATATGGAGGGATCTGGAGCTTAGCCAGGGTATCGGCTATCTCTGGCGCCGCCGGGGCATATTTGTCTGCCAGGTACTGGAACTTTTTTTGGTCTCGAGTCAGCAATGAGGACATTGAAAGGTGAGATGAAGTGCGATGTAGAAAAGAAGGAGTTGATGTCAGGTCAGAGTTGGTAAAGGTGTCAATCTCGGCAACTGGGAGCTGCTCTTGATCTAGAGCTAATGATATCTCATCATGCTGACTGGGGGGGGTGCCGACAGCTCCGGTATCGCCGAGCGATCTCCAGAAACTGTTCGGACTGGGTAGGGAAGGACAACAGGGAAAAGCCGGATTGCGTGCGCATAGAGCGGCTTGGGTAGGCAGGCATGCGCATAATGGGCAGAGGATTTGCTTTGAAATCAACCGAGGCGGCTACCCCAGCGCGTGCGTGCGTGCGTGTGTGTGTGTATGCGTTGTAGAGCTCCCCCCGGAAAGAGTGGAGGAGCCGCTAAAAAGTCGGACTCACCTGTTCATGGGCGAAGCGCAGCTTGTGCTCCAGGACAGTCTTGCGATCAGTCAATGTCTGAACCTCATCGGCGAGGGCGTTGAAAGCATCTGCCAGCGTGTGCGCGAGGTGAAGATACTCCATGCCCTTTGGCCGCGATGGATGAGGAGAAGAAGAAGGAAAAAGAAGAAGTATTAAAAGGGAAGAGAAGAAAAAAAGCCAAGTTTTTGAAGGGGAAGAAAAGGGAAAGAGATTTGCCAGGCTTGAAAAAAGGCACCGAAGAAGCAGGCGAGCGAAGTGCCAGGGCGGAGTGGGGAAGCTTTGCGGTGATTGGCTTGGTTGTTGCTGTGGGGACCTAAAATGGAAAGGAAGGTAGCACTGGACGGCGACCTCTTTCCAATTCTTTGAAGCCCGGGGCGAGGAAGGAGGGGGGCTGGTTTAAAAGGGGATTTTTTTTTAGCTCCGAATCGACTCGGATCTCAAGTCAGATCTCCCGTTGTTGAATCGGCGAAAGAAAAAAGATGCGGCTTAAAAGTATATGCGACCCTGTTTCCCGGTCGTGTGTTCATGCATTGTTCATGTGACTGACACCTGACAGGAAAGTAGAAATGTCTGAGACTGCGTACATACACCTACTGTATGTACCGGCGGCAGAAAACACGCGATTATCAGATCCATCTCCGTGTCTCGGAGCCTTCCTAAGCCGAATCTCCAATGCTGGTCGGATTGTGGAGGTGAAAGTGGGCGCCTAATACTCCGAGCCGAGGGACGCTCATCAGTCAGTCACTTGTCAGGAAACGTGACCTTGTCGAGTAAAGGGACGCATGAGCAGGTGTCAGTATAGTATGATGCCTCAGTTTGATTGTTATCTATCTTTGCTTTCATCTCATGTCAGATTTCCGAATAGGTAGCGACGGTTCGACCCGGAGACTGTCTGAACCCTTGTAGTAGCGGTCATTGTAACATCGCTACCCTGTACATGTCCACCATCTGGCAGCAACTCGACTTTTTCAGATCTAACCAGGTTGTTGATAGCGAATAACATGTTTCCTATCGTACCGTCAAATACTCCTTCACCCGTTGGCTACCCAGAAATGGCCTACCTCTCGATACCTAGTCAGCCTGCAAGTGATGCTGCAGGTCGCTTCCCCAGAGTGGGCACAAACAGCGCTGATACAGCAGTTAACTACCTGCAGATTGTAGATAAACACTGCGCACTGCCAGCACATCACATTGGGCAGGTCAATTAGCTGTAGCTGTTCCAGGGCCGTACAAAAGAAGCCTCGATCAGTGCTCTGTTGCAGAGGTCTCACCGTGTCCGACATCCTGCATCCACTACAGCAGCTCCAAGATAGCGAGCTTCATCCGCCAAACCCCGCCATCAACTATCTCGGCGTAACTCAACTAACAACACCCGTCTCAAATACACCGCCCATCATGCCTGGTCCTGACGTCCTCACCATTCCCCCGGCTAAGCTCATCAGCAGCACCTCCCATGTCCTTCCCGGCCAGCTGAGCGTCACCGAGTTGTTCTTCCAGGTGCCCCTCGACTACACAGACCTTGAGGGACCCTCCATCACGCTCTTTGCCCGTCGCGTTCGCAAGCACGAGGCTCCCATCTTCCCACCTGAGGATGACGAGGACAACACCACTTCTGGTGATGCGCCAAAGCCTTACATGGTCTACCTCGAGGGGGGACCTGGCTTTGGCAACCGGGAGCCTCAGGACCATCCTCTCACCCGCCCCGCCCTGGCAAAGGGGTATCAGGTCCTCCTGCTCGACCACCGTGGTGTCGGATTGAGCACCCCGGTGAGTGCTGAGATGCTCAACCTCGTGCCCGGCGGTCTTGAGGGCCGGGCGCGGTATCTCGGCCTCATGCGTCAGGACAACACTGTCCGTGACTGTGAGGCCGTCCGCAAGTGTCTGACCGCCAAATGGTCGGCGCCAAAGCAGCCCTGGTCCATCTTTGGACAGTCGTACGGAGGCTTCGTCGCACTGTCTTACCTCTCCATGCATCCAGATGGTCTCAGGGAGGTCTTCCTCACTGGTGGTCTTGCTCCTGTCGGCAAGAGCCCTGAAGAGGTCTACAAGGCGACGTTCCGACTAGTGGTGAAGCGTAATGAGCAGTATTATGCTAAATTCCCCGAGGATGTTGAAGCCGTTCGTCAGATCGCCAAGTACATCGAGGGTAAAGATGGAAGCGTTCCTCTACCCTCTGGTGGCTCACTCACTGTTCCTCGCCTCTTGACAATGGGTCTTGCCTTTGGCGGCCATGGGGGGTTTGACACTGTCCATTCGGCTATTTTGCACCTCAAGTCCTCTCTTGATCAGTTCGGATTCTTTACAAGGGCATCCCTGGTGCCACTAGAGGGCTGGAATCCCTTCGACACCAACATCATCTACGCCATCATCCACGAGGCCATCTACTGCGATGGTCCTGGCTCGGCTTCTCGCTGGGCAGCTCACCGTGTTGGCAAGACTCTCGAATCCTTCCCCTGGCTCAGCTCAGACTTCTCCTCTGCCTCGACAAAAGGCCCGTTGTATTTCTCGGGCGAGATGATCTTCCCATTCTTCTTTGAGACATACCCGGAGTTGCAAGTCCTGCGTGAGGAGGCTGAGCTGTTGGCGAACCGTGACGACTGGCCTGCGCTATACGACCAGGAGAAGCTCGGCCAGAACAAGGTCCCCGTCTATGCCGCATCTTATATCGAGGATATGTACGTCGACTACGATTTCGCTCGAGACACGGCCAAACTGGTCAAGGCCAAGACATTCGAGACAAACGTCATGTATCACTCCGCCCTGAGGGCCAAGTCGGAGGAGGTCCTGCAACAACTGTTTAGCCTGAGGGACGACGTCCTCGACTAGAGATGGGATATGCTGCCACTGATGTAGAAAGGGAGGGGAGTCATCGCAATATGCATCTATGTAGCGACCTAATAGATACAAAATCCCACGGGTCTGGACAAAACAGCGGCGCCGCTGACTGCCGGGCACAGTCTTTCCCCCTTGATACCTGAGCCGAACACCTATGTCGTAAAGAAGCCAAGTCCTTCTCTTAAATCCTGTTGCTATTTATCCCCAACCAGTCATGCTAATAGTAGGGCATCACCCTCTCCAAATTCTGCCTTTCATTCTCATATGCTGTATTCCCCATTTCCCCTGTGTGTTCCATCGAGGGAAAGACCGCTATCCCTGAGATGGCATCGTGCCTCATGACTGTTTCCCTCAGTACCGCAGCAGCTAGCTCTGGGTTGCTCACCAAAAACTCGCTTGTTTCCTCTGGCGCTCGTTTCCACAGCAGGGGCTGGAGGAAACCCACTCGTGCCAACACCATCTTGAGCAAGGGATCGATCTCGGGTACGCCGTTGTATAGCTTTTTTGTCAATTGTAGAACTTCCGTCTGTGCAGCATCTGCCCCTGCCGTCTCTAGCATATCGACACATGAGCGCATCACGGCCTTGCGAAAGTCGTCCATGAGGAAGCGGTTGGCGCATATGTAGACGTCAAGGTTGAGCTCGTAAGCCAGAAGCCATGTCCGCAAGTCCTCGCCCTGTATACGCACGGGATGGTCTTGTAAAGGCGGCGGGCCGGCATGAACTGGTCGGTAGGGCGCTGGGGGCGGATGTCGCCCAGGAGCTTGGACTCTATGCCCTCCATTGTCACCAGGAAAACGACGAGCACCGCAGTGCCAGCACATGGCGAAATCCCGTCTAGCGAGGCATCGAGGGCAACCGCACCCAGGTCGATGAACACCGGGTTGCTTCTCCTGGCTCCGGTCCGCGGCGGCTTGTCTAAGTTGCACACGCCGTCGGCGACGATATCTCCACCCCGGCCCTGGACTACCTGAACTTCGTTCTGAGCCGGATGAATTGTCAGACGAACCTGAGTCTGAGGCCTCTGCTGCTTCTGGAGCTACTTCGACACCTTTTCCCTTGTCGATCCTTGGTTCTGAGATAGCGTCAGCTTATCCACACCAGCCAAAGAACGGCGAATCTGTTTTGCTCACCCAAGGCACTCGCTGCTGGCCGGATAGGTTCGAAGCGACCCTCGTATAGGAAAGCGACAAGGAAGTGAAAGATCGCGGGGTCCTCTTCCGGCAGGTCAATGACTTGTTCCTCAGCTTCCCTGAATTCGCCGCAAAGAGCCTTTCGAAACCACTCAGCCTGGATAAGTATATCTTTGTGAACCTGGGATTTATTAGCTCGCCTGCTCTTTCACATCTGCCGCTAGATCAGAGACACACGTAGAATGTCTGGATATTATTCAAGGGCCCGACCCGAATTGGCACAGGCGGGGACGAATACCGCCCATCAACGGAGCTGATCCAGAGATCCTCGGATGCACTGGGGACCTTCTTCTCATTATCTTCTTGGTAGTCTCTCTCAAGCACGACGACATTAGGCGGGCCTGAAGGCGCACTCATGGCTTCGGCCAGGGTATGGACCGTCACGGTCGTGCCACCGGCTTCGGTAACTCGGGCCATCCTGGGATTCGATTCCATGGTGATGAATCGAATCAAGTGGAGGTATATCCAGTCCAGATCCAGGTGAGCGCGTGAGGGACCGCGAGCGCGGAAAGAAGGCTTTACAAGTAAGAACCGGCCGGAACGCTGGCCGAGCAGAAATAGTACAGTCGCAGTATCTGCCTGTAGACCTTCTCACACACGCACCAAGGCGCACCAGCACCAGCACCAGCACCAGCACCAGCACAACCACACACACGCGCCGTGAGCACACCAACCAACGACATGTCAAACATGTGGGTGCTTGGCCACTTGCCAATGGCGAGGCGCAGCCCCCAACCTCTATCTGCCGTTTTGCGCAGAACAAGTATGGCGCCGACGCCTACAACCTTGTGCTCCCGTACAAGGCGACCAGGCAATTTATGCGCATACCGCATTGGTAGATCCGCAAAGGCAATATGCAGCCAGCCCGGGCGTGGCCGCCTGGCTACTGACCGCATCGTGTGCCCGTCCTGACACTCGCCAAGGATCCATGTACTGGACAGAAATCGTCTTGGATACCGTGGGTATTGTACTGTAGGTGGCCAGCTCTGGGTCCCGAGGGACTTGCAATACCGAAGATCGCGTCTCCGTCTCGCGTACAACGGTTTCCTTTCGGTGTCGGATGTTCCATCCATGCTCGGTGACGTGAGCCTTCACGCACATCTGAGGCCCGCGCCTCATTCCGCCGCCCGAGCTGCCAGCACGGCCCATCCACTGTGCTGCATGCCATCACACGCTGCATCCAAACGACCCATTTGCCTGAGGCCTGGCTTCCTTCGCTGTGACTCTGCCCGCGACCGGCGCAATCAACAAGTCCCACAATTGGTTGCCTGGGCTTTGGTAAAGTTTATTCATCTCATCATCGAGTGTATCTTGATTCGTTCATGCGAACAAGGGAAGAATCGACATGCTGCGGGAAGGCAATAGGATCGCCATCATGCCTACCTCTAGACCAAGAGACACCGGCCCACCGAGAGGAGCCTACTCTTCCTCCAGTTCAGCCTGCATCTGGAGCCCTTCAAAGTGCAACAGTCAGTATCACTGCAGAGCCAAGCAGGCAGAATGGCCACTTACTCCAGATTTTGTTGGCGGCATCTGATATCACCTTTGCCTTGACCATCAGTTTCTCTTCGTATTTGTCGTTGTCTTTGCCTTTCAACCGGATCTTGTTTGGCTGGGCCTGCCAGTTTCAAAGTCAAGGTTAGAATAGAAGTCTGAGCATTGAATCATCGGTCCAAGCTGGATTTGATTTCCTCACCTGCATTAACACGGGGAGCAATTCCGCTGGATCTGCGTTGGCGATCGTAGCGACAGTTCGAAATCCATTCTCCCAAAATACACGGCTGTACCTCGTTAACGTCAGCTTCTTCCCAAGGGGGAAGCCCACTTACGCTGTACGACTCTTGATAAAGGGGATCTTGGCCAGTGCCAACAGGTCAGCTCTTGCGCCAGCAATAAGCCTGTCTGAGAAGTGGTCCAGGGCTGCGGCCATGACACTGGGCTTGGTCAGTTGTGCTGCTTGATTCAGTCTGCGAGACACCTACCCCCATCCCATTTGTTCGCAAAATTTGATCATCCCCGCAGCGAAGCCTTGACATGTCTGCGAAAGGTTCTGGACAGTCCCACGAGGCACGTCGTATTTTCGTGCCACCATGTGTATTGGTACCTCATTGCATAGGTCTCGCAGCTGGAGAGCAAGGTAGAAACGGCGATGAATACGAGCTAATTGTTTCTCTTCCGGCGTAACTTCTCGGAGGGTTGCACCTTGAGCCCTTGTCATTATAGTTAGTATGCGAAGCTGTATGGGATCCATGGAATGACTTACAGTCTAAGGATCGTGGTGGGCTTGATCCCCAAGAGGCGTAGTACCCGCATACCACTTTCGTCGAGACCCTCCATCTCATTTCGAAATACCTGCCAGTTTACCGTGATGCCGAATTCCTGGACTGGTGTAAATGTGTAGAGCACATGCATCTCTCCATCCATGACAAACGCCTGAAGTGCTCGACTGAGCTCCTTGTGAACAAAGATGCCGTCATCGGGGTCAATTGCCGATGCCACAATGGCTTTGCCAAGTTGCGTTGCAGTAAGCATCGAGAAAGAATCACGCTCCACGAACCCCAGTTTCTCTATCTCTTCCAAGCTTGATGTGATGCACTCGTTGACAAATTTAGCTGAATGAGTATGGCTCAGCAGTGATTTAGAGAAATAGTCATGGATGGATTCGTGGCTCGTTGCTAGGCGGATGGAGACGACCTCTAACAGTGCACTGTCTTCTGTCAGTGAATGGGTGCACGGATATCTAAGCACAGAACTTACCGCTGGATGCGACGGTTTTCGGTGTTGAGGCAACTTGTGACTGGGGGCAGCTCGGCATTCATGAGCTCTACAACCTGTTCAAGGTCGTTTTCTCGACAACACAAATATGTCTCTCCGATAGGCGCCTTGCCTTGCCTTCCAGCGCGCCCTCGCATCTGTCTGAGCATGGACGGCCCAACAAACTCGCGCCCCATCCGACAGTTGTGAAGAATTACCCTTCTTGCAGGCCTAGAGCCGTTAGTGAATCATTGGAGCCAGGGAGGGGAACTAACAGATTAATCCCAGCCGCAAGGCTGCAAGTGGCGACACAGACGAGAAGAACACCATCATCATATCCCGCTGCAATGAGATCCCTCTCTTCAGTTGTTAGGCCGGCCTGTTTTGTCAGAAACGGTTTGACTCTTTTTGTTGTTTGGGGTTCTCACATCTGATGATGTTAGCAAAAAAGGCTCATTAACGAAAACAGATCGATAACTTACGATGAAATGCGACTCCATATAGCACCGTCTCCTCCAGCACTGGGTCAATGCCGGTATTTAAACTTCGAAGCTCGCCCAACAGATCCATTCTCCTATCGACAACTTCGGGTCTGAGCTCATTTGGAGGAGGCATCGCACGACTGATCCATCGAGCATCCGACTCGCACATGCCACGGCTGCCAGCAAACACGAGGGCACCAAAGCCAGAAGTTGCAGTCTCACAAGCGAGCGTGACGACTGCATTGAGAACCGGATCACGAAGTTCCTTGTGCGTTGATGGCTCAATCCGCCTAATAGGTTTAGTGAGCGACGGCGTTTGGGTGGGCCGATTATTTAGCTGTGCCGCGGTCCTTATGAGGCTGCTGGTAGAACCCGCGGGATAGACGTTTCCGTCATATACAAGATGCTCTTCGATAGGAACAGGTCGGTAGCGAGTTTCATAGCAATGACCGTCCAACCACTGAGCCATCAGGTCCATATTCTGCCCTGAAGTGTCAGTGTAGCTGCATTGGTCGGAGATGTAGTTACGTACCGGCAGTGTGGCGCTCATGCCGATAATTTGGATAGGCTGCTCAAGACTCAGCAACTTGCTAGCCACGAGCTCTAGAAGATATCCTCTGTGCTCATCATCAACCATGTGCAACTCGTCAAGCACAACAGCTCGGAGCTTGGTAATGGAGCAATCGTCAATTGCGGTATTCACAAGTGCATTCGCCTGGATCACCGTTAACCATTTTTAACCACCGGGAAGCGCAGGCCTGGGTATGACTGACCTTTTCCAGGGTACAGACACCAATGTCAAAATCTGCCCATGTTGCTCGGACTTTTCCACCCCCAAAGAAGCCAACGACACGGACAGTCCCTTCGTCTGCTCGTCGACGCCAGATGCGCTTATCGTCATCAATGACCGTTTCCGTGGCAAGCCGCAGTCCCTGCACCACGTTTCGAA
Source organism: Fusarium vanettenii 77-13-4 (assembly GCF_000151355.1). NCBI lineage: Eukaryota > Fungi > Ascomycota > Sordariomycetes > Hypocreales > Nectriaceae > Fusarium > Fusarium vanettenii. The sequence continues at coordinate 1,680,338 of NW_003315879.1, read as the reverse complement.
GCCATCGAACTTTCTCCTGAACGAGAGCCACATAGGGCAGAACAAGAAGTGCCTTTGTGCCCTTTTCTTCCAATATCCTCTTGAGCATAAGTACTGCCATCATTTAATTTCCGCTCTTCATTTCTAGCATTCAACTCACCATCAGCAACCAACGACTTGCCGCCACCGGTGGGGGCACAATAGACGAGATTTTTTTCTCCTGTCAATAGGCCAGGTCCCTTGAGACAAGATTTTTGCCATGGATATATTTGCTTGATGCCAAGAGACGCAAAATTGTCCACCAAATGCCGCGGTAGGCCATATGTCGGGTGGTTCAAAGCCAACTCGGGGTCGTGAGAGGCTGTAGGAGTCGCAGCTATCGATCTCCGTTGAGAATATTCAGAGGGTCCCACTCGCTCGTCGAGGTTCACGATGCGACTGGGAGAGATTCTGGGAGGTGCACTGGGTAGACTGACGGCTCGCTGGAATTGGACAGCGGTCCGAGATGCGGATGGCCGAGGCTTGTGATCATCTCCGGTGTTGGATAAACTCCTCTTATGTCCGACAATTGATGTGGTAGCGAATGTTGTCTTTCGATCATGGGCAGCTTCAACACTGGTTGTGTGCATCAACCCTCGTATACTTTTCATCGTGAGCAACAAGACAAGCAAAGGACAATGAAAGCAAACGAAAACAAGAAATCAAGAAAAGGTAATGGGCAACGGTCACAAACATCTCCAGCTACTCCGACATCAAAGAAAAGATCCTCCTTGAAAAGGTGACGTGACACGCGCGTCCAGGCGTGTCAGGAAGGACAGGCAGAAACGCGATGTCACGTGGGCGACAGGTGGCCAAGGGAGGACAGGTTTGCGGTCTGGGCAGGTGCGCTTGGAGGCAAGAGCCACTCAAACGCGGGGCGTTCCTGACACCACACGACAAGCTGCAGCCGATTTGCAGGGCTCTGGCTGAGTGGTGCCCCGCGGCAAGATATGGCGCCGTGATTGGCCTGCCGCCGGGAATGAACCCTGTGCGGTTCTCTCCGACCGCCCAGCATAAACCTGTCTCTTCGGTCGTGTTCCTCGTCGGTAGCGCCCTCGCATCCATTGCGTATTTGTTAGGTCGGTGAGACCTCGCTGAAGACTCTTAATCGGGGTGTAGGGTTGGTCGACTTGCTTACTGAGTTGCGGGAATTTTATACAAATCTCGAAATCGTCCACAAAGCGACTCGGTCCCCCGTTGTTCTTCATTATTTGTGGTTTGCCGACGCAGTGCCTTGTTCCTTGGTACCTCGCGGGCGGCGTCCCAGCCATGCGGCGTCATGCTTGTCCCTACAACGTCGTTCTTAAGTCACTTTTAGACGACCAAGGGAACGGGCTTCTGTCTCACGACCGAAAAAATTGCCAAAATTCATTCCTCTGAGACTTTAATGCAGCATTTACCTTGCACTCAAGATTGGACCGAGATACTCATGCTTTGCCGAATCGAAATGTCGTCGCCTACCGGCTGCACTAGAAACAAGTACCTGCTGGCTTCCATACCTCCCTCCTAGCCCCACGACCCTTCACGTTTTTTGAGGGGCGGGGTTTTGGGGGTGCCATTTCGATCCATTGAATCTTGATTCGACGACAACACCATGCAGACCACAGCGTAGTGCAGCATTCTCTGCAGCCCTGGCCCAAGCCAAAGGGCTCCCGCTTCCCTCTTGTTGTTGTTGTTGTTGTTGTTGTTGTTGATGAAATAGTGCTGTACAGTAGAGTTGGCAGCAGCGAGATGCTAGATGCACGCGTCTCGGCGCCTACTCTACCATCGGATCGGCTGATCGCTGGGCCATCCACCATCCCCGAGACATGCCCGCCGTCGCTTGTCCTGGCCATGATCCATGCCCGAGTGGTATAATGGTTGTGTGATTTAAATGCAATTGACCCAATCTCACGAACTTGGACCACCCATGCTGGGTCAGTGGTCGAACAACCTACTTACCGTACGCTCTGTCCCTCCCCCAGGGAAGGGAAGACATTCTAGAGCCTCATCCAAGTATCTCGGCTGTTCTCTGGCGAGCAAGCTTAGGCCCTGGCTTAGGCGGCCGGCTAAAACGACTGGCATGTGCTACAGAGGGCGGATTCGACAGGACAAATGAAACGTTCGTGTCGACAAGGCCTAGCTGATCTTTGCGGTCGCCTCTGCCAACGTCTGGTAGATTGCGACAGCGAGGGAGTTGAGACATTCCCAGGCGGGCCATGGTACGAAATGGTTGTGGTCCAGAAAAAGCCTGTCCGAACAGGGGGGAGGGGCGGGGGCGGCTTCAAGCCCAGTTGCATGCCACCCTCCATCCATCCACCCTGGGGCCACGCCAGGCTTTTCCAGAGAGGGAAGAGTGCCAGCGTGGGAGAAGAGCAGGACGGACGGGGACCTGATAGGGATGGATTGACGGGTTCTCAGTCAAGGCGGACAAGGACAAGTGCTGCGTCTATCTGCTAGGCGGGCGGCATGTCTTGGTGGCTTCTTAACAAGTCCCCAAGATGAGGTGGACTCCATCGATGCAGTCAGTGGATGGACGGGTTGGATACGTACCGGCCATGGATGGCTGGTCACCACTCACTCACACTCACACTCACACTGACTGCAGGCAATGGAAGTGGAAGCCAGGGCCTTGGGGGCACCCATCCAACCGGAGCCCCGGCCACGCCGGTGGAGCTGGCTCTTTACTACGCCAGCTCAATCCTTAGCCCTATTACCGACTGCCTCCGTCAGCTTCCATGAGGATCTCAACATCATCACCGCACATCCGTTTTTCTGGCGCGAAATTGGCCGGCTCTCGAGTCTGGATCTAGCCTGGGTCCACGGATGCTTGAGGGGAAACGCCTAGTGCTACGGTAGGCGGACCCTAACAGATTGGCCCCATGCCGTCGGTAATGGTTCGCTGTCTATAATGCCAGCCCTTCCTTGCTTGCAGCTTAAAAAACTCGACAATATTGATGATTGCTTATGCATGCCGAGGTAATGATGCTGATGGAGAGTGGCATTTCGGACCTGCTTGATAAGTGCGGGCTGCTGGAAAGGCTCCTTTCACCGCGTGCCGTGCATTCAAGGTATCGGAATTGAGGCATGATGAGATGATCTGCGACCATGGCTTCTGGGGGGTGGTGTGCCTTTGCTCGTCATTGCCTGTGACTCTGTGTTAGTTGGTAGGGGGAAAAATGCCGGGATGACGACAAGGGTCTTGGAAAGAGAATGGATGGAGAGAGAGGATGGGGGAGAGACAGCGAGAGGGAAATAAAGAAAGGACGTGGGCGTTGTATATTAACGTCATCTCAGTCCCGTCTCCTGGCAAAACGATGGACTAGAGCGAGAGGGCGCAACCGCTATCGCTTGTCGGGAAACATAGGTAACGGGACCTATGGAATACCCCCGGCTCCCTGTCGCCCTGAAGCAGCAGCAGAAGCACAAGCACACAATGGAGGTACGGGGGGCTTGATAGCGACGACTCCGTTGACAATGATTGAGTCGAGGGAGGGCGTGCAAGGGTGTGCGAGATGGCGACGGATGACTTGGCGCTGCCCCATGCTCCTTGTCTAAGCTCACATTTTTGACAGGTTTCATGCCTGCTCCTCTGGGCGAAATCTCTTGCTGACCAGTGCCAGTGATTGACTGTAGCAGCGATACACACAAATCAGAGAAGCATGGACTGCGTAGAAGCCATCATGGACGTCGATCTGGGTTAAACGGCGCATGACGAACTCGGCATGGCACGGGCATGGGGTGAACTATCATGGATGGCGGAGCCGAAAGGTTGTCGAATCGAGAGGGAGGGCTTATATCCATGGCTGACCAGCCCAAGCAGGCACCGCTAGGTTGCCCCCAGAAAAGAAGCACGTTCGTCTTTGAGCATCGGCGGCCAGAGAGACGATGGGGCAAAACGCACTTGATTAGGAGCGGAGGGCAAGCAAGCAAGCGAGACGAGAGGACAGCCCGGTCATATTTCGTACGTGTCCCGTTCCCCTTGTCGACCGACATGCTCGAGATCGCCTTACACCCATCCATTGGGGTTTTGGTGAGTAGACATTGTTGTTGTCGTCTAGGTATGGCCCATGCTTGGCTGCGCTGCGACGACCTTGGCCGGCATCGCGAGATCTTGGTCGGCCACGGAATCTTCCCACCAAAAAACAAACCGGCCGTATCGTCCATGGAAGCAGGCCCGGTCTGGTGGTGACCGGCTCTGTAGTGGTCCTCTCCCCGGCATGGTCTGCTCTTGTGGGAGGACCCGTGGACCCGTGGACACGCTCAGAGTTGGGTTGAGATCCCGTCGTGCTGCGAGTCCCAGATGGGCCCCCGTGGAGACTGAGGTAGCACTAGGGTGCCATGTAGAGATGTGGTCACGAACATCGTGCCGGGGGTGCAAGCCACCGTGTTGGGGTGACAGGCTTGGTGGGAGAGGCAAACAGGCCGCATCAGCCGTGATAGCGGCTACCTGGCGCTACCTCGAGGGTTCATGCTAACACCGCCCCCGTGCTCCTTTAGCAAAGTGTGGGCCAGGATCCATGCATCGACGGGCTGGCCAGGGCTCTTGGAGTGCCAAACGTTTCTGCTCCCGGCGCCTGGGAATCATCTCTTCCTCTTTCAACCTTGCTTCCACTCCATCACGGTAGGCAATTCTTACTTTGGTTGAGCCTCCATCTCTATTCTTTATACTCGTGACTTGTCTCTGCCGTCTCTTTATACTTCCCCCGCCTAGAGGCGAATCTCGGCATCTCTCTCGCGCCCTTTCTATCCTCGCACCCTCCTCCGCCAACCCATCACCTCCGGGCATGCCTCCATACGCGATTCACTTCATCTCATTGTTGCGCAAGTGATTTTCTGCTGGAGGTCATGGCACAACAAAATGTGAGCTCCTCTCTTTATCCTTCAAGTCTATTCACTGGATACACTCTTACCCAACTTTTTTTTTATTCGCCTCTACTCTCACACCTCGCTCTCTCACACTCAAGCGGCGAGCTGTGCCAGCGCGGTCGCGATTGGACCCATTCTCTAACTCATCACCCAGGACTCCAAAGCTTCAGACCCTGAAGCTCACTCCATGGCCGACCCGATGACCACTCAATCAGGTTCTGAAGGTGCGGCCAAGGATGCTGGCACAGACACAGCGTCACCCTACGGGACTCGCTCTCGTAACAGGACGGGCACCTCGCGCCCCAACTACGCTGAGGACAAGGACATCGACACTGATGTCTACGACTACTATCATGACAAGAAGGACCACGACTCCAAAAAGTCATCGCGACAGGCCAGTGCCGCCGCGAACGGTGATGCGCCGCCCCGTGCCGGTGCCAATTCACGTAAGGCTGGCACGGACGAGGCCAAAGCCGGGCAATCTGCGAATGCCCCCAAGGAGCAGCAGCCGGTCGCTTCAAGCAATGCGTCCACCACCACTCCCTCAACGGCACCTTCGCAGCCTACACGAAAGCGCAAGGCCGCAAACCAGTCGGCAGGGTCCACCACCCAAGGCGCCTCCGCTAATGGATCGTCCAAGAAGGCGACGACGACCTCTGGACCGACCACGGGCATTTCGTGGCCCGAAACTAACATGTTGACTTTTGACGACTGCAAGGCACGACCCGTCGACGGGCGGATGGTGGCCGACGATGGCACGGTGCTGGAAGCAAATGGTAACATGCTTTCCCCCCTCCGAGGTCCACCGTAAAATCGGACAGAGCGTGGCTAACCCGGTGATGCAGATCATGTGTACCTCGTCTGCGAGCCACCAGGAGAACCATATTACCTGGGCCGCATCATGGAGTTTCTCCATGCGCAGAATGACACGAACAAGCCTGTGGACGCAATCCGCATCAACTGGTACTACCGGCCAAAGGACATTGGGCGAAAGGCCCCGGACACGCGCTATGTGTTTGCGACGATGCACTCAGACATCAGCCCGTTGACTGCGCTCCGCGGCAAGTGTCAGATTCGCCACAAGGCTGAGATCCCCAGCCTGGAAGCCTACCGCAAGACGCCCGACAGCTTCTGGTACGACAAGCTGTATGATCGGTACATCCAGAAGAACTACGACCTGATCCCCACGCGCTCGATTGTCAACGTCCCTGCCAACGTGAAAAAGGTGCTCGACGAGCGCTGGAAATACGTGCTAGTTGAGCAGGGGCGTGGCAAGGAGCTCACTAGCGCCGTTAAGCTCTGCAGGAGATGCACCGGCTATTGCGCAAGGTACGTACCTCACCCCCTGCCCCACGTCCCACCCACGTCCCGTGGCTGACCTCATACCTCCAGCAACGATTCGGTTGATTGCGCCGTGTGTCAAAACACGTATCATATGAATTGTGTCAAGCCGCCCCTGCTCAAGAAGCCATCGAGAGGATTCGCCTGGTCTTGCGCTGCGTGTAGTCGCGCGCAGGAGAGGAAGCTGGAGGCTCGCAACACTCCTAATGTCAATGACCCCAGCTTTGACGGCGATGATGACGACTTCTTGGATGAGGAAGATGAGGAGATGCAGGGTGTCGACACAGGCCGCACTAGCCCCGACGAGGAGGGCCATGGACCTCACGAGGGAACTGCCGAACAGATCTACCAGGCAAGCCTTTGGCCTTATAGATACTTGGGTATGCACTGCAAACCCGAGGATGCCCTCGATTACGACGACAGAATTTATCCTCGCGCAAGCACACGAATTGGCCCACGTCACCAGGCCAATGTTCTGCCATGGCCGGGAAAGCCTGTGGAGTATGTCAAGCCGCCTGAGACCAAGAAAAATGGCAAGAAGGATACCAAGTCGAAAGAGGCACAGGCCGCCATAGAAGCTGACAAGGCCTGGCGCGGAAAGCGACCGAAGTGGATTCAAGACATGCCTCCTGGCTATACCGTTCGAGGCGAGGATCACGACGAGGATGATCCCAAGTGCACGTCAACACGACTTTGGATGCCCCCTTCAGAGGATGTCATTTCTAGCGATGAAATTAACAAGTATATGGAAAAGGCCAAGACGATGGCCAAGGGTCTCGGACTACCGGAACGATCAACCAACCTCCAGGACGTTGCCGCAAACACCCTGTTCCGCACTGATTTCGACACAAAACGTGCAATCAAACTTGTCCCCGAGACAGAGAAGGCGGAATTCAAGGAGCCCGAATTGACCCCAACAGAAATGAAGAAGTTTGAGGAAGCAGTCGTCAAGTACGGATCTGAACTGTACCTTGTCAAGAGGCATGTCAAAACCATGCCTTTTGGCATGGTTACCCGATTCTACTATGCCTGGAAGAAATCCGAGCGTGGTAAACAGGTTTTGGCCAACATGTCGGGTCGAAAGGGCAAGAAGGAGGCCAAACGGGCCGAGGCTGCTGCTAGCAAGCTCGCCGACGATGTTGCTGACAATGACGATGACTCGGCTTTCGATGCGGAGAAGGCGAACCAGAAGAAGCGTGGCTTCGTGTGTCAGTTCTGCTCTACAACGAACTCGCGCAGCTGGCGACGTGCACCAAACCCTGTTCCCGGACTCGTCAATGAGAACGCCTCGAAGAACGCAAACAAGGACAAGGGCAGCGAGCGTGTTGTGGCTCTATGTCGCCGATGTGCAGAGCTTTGGCGCAGATATGCCATTCGATGGGAGGACATGGAAGAGGTGGCCAAGAAGGTGGCTCAGTCTGGCGGTCGTGCCTGGAAGCGCAAGCAGGATGAAGAGCTGCTCAAGGAGCTTCAGGCTGCCAAGGACCTGGGCATGATGACACCTGAACGAGCGCCGACTCCCTCAGCAACTCCTTCGGCGACCAACGGACAAGAACCGCCGCGCAAGAAGCTCAAGACTGCCCCCTCAGACAAGGATGCCGACAACAATCACTCGGACGCGGCCAGTGTGGCAGGCTCTACCACATCCAAGAAGAAGGACAAGAGCGTGGAAAGGGCGGCGGCGCCCGAGATGCCCAAGCCCAGAGTGCTACCTTGCGCTGTATGCGGTCAGATGGAGCCACAAGGCGACCAACGCCTGTCTTGTCGCGAGTGTCGCCTGACGGTGCACCGCAATTGCTATGGCATCATGGACAACCGCAACCCTGAGAAATGGACCTGCGATATGTGTGCCAACGACAAGAACCCCCAGGTCTCGACAGTAAGTGATACCGTGCTCATTCGCGCATGGGTGCTAACGTGATTTGCAGCACTATAAGTGTGTCCTGTGTCCTGTTGACTACACTGAGTACGACTTTGTGGAACAGCCAAAGCTCACGCACCACAAGAAGAAGATGTCGGAAAAGGATCGCGAGAGGGAACGTCAGGATGTCCAGAAAGCCCGAAAGGCGGCCGAGTTCTACCGCAAGAAGCAGGAGGAGATGAATCGACCAGTCAATCCTCGCGAGCCTCTCAAACGGACTGCCGACAATAATTGGGTTCACGCAACCTGCGCAGTCTGGACACCAGAAGTCAAATTCGGTAATGCCAAGGCTCTGGAGCCTTCAGAAGGCATTCCCTCAATCCCTAGGAGCAAGTACGACGAGGTTTGCCAGGTTTGTAACAAGAAGGATGGCGCTTGCGTCTGGTGCCATCAATGCCGTATACCAAGTAAGTACTCTACGTGCAGCAAGCAGATGGCATCCATGCTAATCAGACATGTTAGTGCATGTGGAATGCGCACGGCAGCAGGGTCACGTTCTCGGCTTCGACATTACTCCCGTGAAAAGTTCCCGTCGGGACCAAGTCACGACTGTGACAATCGGCGGAGAGAGTGGCACAATGTCGGCGACCGTTTGGTGCAAGGACCATGCTCCAGCGAAGACGACGGTTCATCGTATGCACGATATTGTCAACGAGTCGGGGCTCAATGCTCTGCAGCTCTACGTCCAAAACTTTAAACAGGCCGATCTCACATTGACGGGTACCGTCCGCAAGGCCAATCTGATGACGACTGCAGCCAAGATGACGGGAACAACGACTCAACCTGGGCTACGGCGGTCGTCAACGACGAATATTCCTGCAGGCGGATGGAGCCAGCAGCGCAGTGGGGAGACTGAGGACGCCGCCTCGGACGCCAAACAACCAGGAGAGAAGGTCTGCATCACCTGCGGCATCGATGTCAGCCCCAAGTGGTGGCCAATTGACAACTCCCAAGAGCGCGAACTCACCAACGGGCACTATGGAACTCTTGGAAGTGAGGCCCAGAAGTTTGTGGAACAGAGGCGATTCCAGTGTCACAAGTGCCGCAAGGCCCAGCGGACCGCGAAGCCACATGCGCCGCGGCGATCTCCTCCAATGGTGGAGATGGCACTTCCGCCAGCGCCAGCGCCAGCTCCAGTTCAAGTACCAGCGCGAGAGCCCAGTGTGCCAGCGGCCGTCAACCCTCTACACAGCCCGCCACAGGCCATACCCGGCCACCGAGAACCGCACCCTGCCACTTACGCCTGGCCGTCTCATGTCCCCCCTCAGACAGCGCCTCCTCCAATGCAGGCTCCAGCTCATGTCGCAGACCATGCCCTTGGGGCCCGACCACCAGCTCCCCACGGATACCCGGCTCCACCGCCGCCGAGAACCTCATTTAACGACTGGGGAGCCCGACCTGGAAGCCAGCACGGATCGCCTCCTCGGCATCTCAATGGAGGACCTCCCCCCCTTCACAACCCGCCGCACCTCTCGTCTCTGCGACCCCCACCGCTGTCGGGTCCTCCGCCTCCTGCACCGCTGCCCGTAAACCACCACGGGTCACCGCCCTATGTCAATGGACTTCCCCCGTCTCCTCGAAGACTCAACGGACCGGCGCCGCCATCGCGATATGTGCACCCGTACCAGTCCCATGGACACCACGGCCCCCCGGCACATCTACCGCCGCCAAGCATGAGCAATGGAGCGCCTCCGCCTCCGCCTCCGAGGAATGACGGATTTGCTCATGGCTTACATCCGCAGAGAACACCATTCTCAGCACCTCATGCGAGCCCGCCCGGATCTCGAAGTGGGCTTCCTCCACCACATGAGCCTCCAGGATCGGCGGGTTCAATCAGCCAGCGGCAACCGGAGAGCCGACCGATGAATGGAGCAAGTGCTAGTCCTTCATTGCGAAACCTACTATCGTGAGGTGGATCCAGAAGGTTTAAGCCATGATGGCTCAGAAGCCCTGCATGGGGCTATCTGGCATGAACAGGAGTTTTTTGCTTTCAACAACGGCAGTTATCTTTTACGAAGCAAGGAGTCGAGTCATCTGCGCTTTTCTTCTTTTACTCTTTCTTTTTGTAAACCCTCGCGTAGACATGCATTACTTACGAGGCGTATAAATATTTACCAAGGGGATCAGTGTTGTGGACGTTATTTTTTGGGTGGTATTCAATTGCAAGCTGGGCGCGATGGCGAGTTGGACAAGGAAACTATGGAGAACTGGGAGGATATATATAAGAGGGGAGGAAGGGAAACCTGTTCTTTTATGACTGTGTAAGAGACCGTGAAAAGCGATTGTGGGAGGGGGTTAGCTTATAGACGACACAATGAAATGTTTAAGACACTTTTGAGTGTGTTCTTGTGCTTATTGAGGTTGTGAGTGAGGTCCTGCGATGTGAGTGAGTGAATGAGGAGTGAGCTTCAGTCCAGACGAAAAGGGGAAGATACCGTAGCCCCACTTTCTCCGGAGATATGTGGATCTCCGAGATGAGCCAATAAAGGACCGTTTCCGTTCATGTGGGTGGATGCCCGCGTGGTCGGGAGAGGGAAGGGAAGGCACCGTCCCGCGGCACTCCCTGAGGGAAACGGTACGTACCGTAGGCGAGGTGCTCTTACTCGCAGGGCAGGTCAGGGCAGTGGGCGGAGTGCTTGGAACATCCCATGCCCGCCCGCTCGCTAACGTTAGCTGGGTAGGTGCGCGCCTGGCAGCTGGTACCTGCCGCCTGCGCGCCTGCCCTGCCTACCTGCGATTCCCATTCCCGGGGCGGGTTAATCGTGGCGCCCGGTCCAAGTATTTGGGGCTGAGCTGGCCTCCTTCAGTGGCTTAGCTTCTGGCCTGCATCAGCTTTCCATCCAACCTCCAACGTCAGCCGAAACAACATCCATCTCGACCACTTTTGGCCGTCGTCCACCTTTGCCTTTCTGCTTTGCTTGTCCAACACTAGCCTATTTCCGTCGTCATCTCGGTGACGCAGGTTTCCCTTCATTGATTTATCATAGGCGCAGCGACGAATTCTTTCCGACGTTACCTGTACCTATTCTGTTGATAGCCCACTCAATTGCGACACGATAGCTATTGCGGCTGTTCCTGGCGATCCATACCATCCCGATTGACCGATTCCGCCCCCATTCCTCCGACCCAGGGAGCCTCAACCCGTCGAACGCACTCTGAAGGGCAGAGGCGATAATTTATTGCAACACTCGCAAGCTCGGATATCTACACTGCGCAGCCATCCACCATGGCGCAAGTCCTCCTCGACCTCTTCTATTCCTTCGGGAACTGTCTCAACTGCTTCCCCGGAAATCCCAATCTCAAAATCAACAACCGAAGCTTTAAGATTCTAAGGCTCTTGGGAGAGGTGAGCATTAGCTAGACGCTCTGCGCATTCTCTGCATCAGCGCTGACTCTGGATAGGGTGGTTTCTCATACGTCTACCTCGTCGAAGACACGTCGACCCACGAGCTCTTTGCCCTCAAGAAGATCCGATGTCCCTTTGGCGCCGAATCGGTGCAGCAGGCTATGCGCGAGGTGGACGCCTATCGCCTGTTCTCACATGTTCCGACCATCATCTCGGCCGTCGACCACTCGGTTGCCACGGAACGAGGCGCAGATGAGACGACAAAGACCGTCTACGTTCTGCTGCCGTACTACAAGCGCGGCAACCTCCAGGATATGATCAACGCCAACCTCGTCAACCACGATCGCTTCCCTGAGCGTCGCCTCATGTTGCTCTTCCTCGGCGTCTGCAAGGCCCTGCGCGCCATGCACGACTACAGACCCCCCGTCGAGCGCATGGACATGGGCCATGAGGAGGATCAGCTGCATCGGGATGAAAGGAATAATACACGGGGCAAGCGGACTGAGGAAGAAGAGGAGGGCGAGCAGGAGAGAGGTTTGCTTGAGGATGAGAACCAAGTAAGCGGTGGCAGGTCAATTCAGCACTATGCCCATCGCGATATCAAGCCAGGTACATGCTGCAGACAAACCATTACTCTCACTCATGCTAACCCATCTTGAAGGAAACATCATGATCGACGATGCCGGCTCAACCCCCATCCTTATGGACCTCGGCTCCGTGGCGCCATCCCCGATTCCCGTAACATCACAGTCCCTCGCCCTCCAAATTCAAGACACGGCCGCCGAGCACTCAACCATGCCCTACCGCGCTCCGGAGCTCTTTGATGTTCAGACGGGCACCGTCATCGATACAAAGGTTGATATCTGGTCCATGGGCTGCACCCTCTACGCCTGCCTCGTTGGCAAGTCCCCCTTCGAGATGCGCTCCGACGAGACTGGCGGCACGCTCTCTCTGTGTGTTCTTGGTGGCGACTGGCGTTTCCCTGATGAGGGCCCAGCTGGCGTCAAGCGTAATAACAGCATGCGACCCCAGCAGCAGCAACAGCAACCGCAGGCCCCCGCCATCGAGATTAGCGAGCCCATTCGTGAAGTGGTGAGGAAGTGCTTGCGTGTTGAGCCTGCTGAGAGGCCTGATATCAATGAGCTCATTGACATGGTGCAGACTGTCATTGAGGAGCTCCCCGATGATTCTCATTAAACAGCTTTGGTCGTCTCTTTTCATTTGGGATCTAATGGCTGGAGGAGGAGGAGGAGTTGGCGATAGGGAGACTGTAGGATAGGATACTTCACCCTTGTTGAGTGATTGGCCTCATCGATTTGATCGAGTCTTGTCTATTCTTAGCCTGACCACCATGTTTATTTACTTACCAGGTACTTATCAAGGAAACGGCGTTTAGGGAATTGGAATCATAGATGCATTTATTGCTGCTCAAACAAGTTTTGCTCTGTTCTCTGTCCTGTCTCTGTGTCCATCCTAGACCGTCTCGGTGTCGTATCCTTGTCAATCTGTCTTGATACTCTACCAGAGACTCATAGCCTCCAGCATAACCCCAACTCAGCAGTAAACCGCAACTAACTTAACTAACTTCATTCAAAACAACACTATCAAATACCGAAAAACACGGGAATGTTCGAGGGCGGACAATTGCATTCAAGCTCCTCGTCATCCTACAACTCGAGCTTGTAGGTTGCAACCTCGAATGGTCGCAACTCAATGGGTATCTTGCCACCAGAGTAATGGATCTCTTCCAACTCATCTTCCAGGATATTGGTCTTGGTGACCCGCTTGACGTCAAACGACGTCTGAATGATGCCGCGGCTGCGTCCACCCAGAGACTCGTATACACGGCATATGATACTCTGACCTTTGTTGACGCGCAGACCATCGTCACGGCTGACATCTTCGTCATCATGTCCTCGCTTGATGGTGTCCAGAACAAGTGAATCAGATTCATCAGTGTTCACCAGTTTGATTGGTGCACCGGAGATGCTCTTGATGGCGGCCTGTGAGGCTGAAAGAGGCTTCAGGGGGTTGTTCAGAGCGTACGCAGCCTTGACGGTGGTCGACGATAGACTGCCCTTGTGGGGGAGAATGGCCCATCTGATGGAATGTTGTCCCATATCGGCATTGGCATCGGGGGCCTTGGGGGAACGAAGGAGTGACAGACGCATCGTCTTGCCCGCCGTCGCGAACCCGTACTTGCTGTCGTTGAGGATCGACACACCATAGTTGCTCTCGGAGAGATCGGCAAACTTGTGGCAGCACACCTCAAACTTGGCCATGTCCCAGCTTGTGTTGTAGTGAGTTGGCCTCTTGGTGATGCTAAAGGCTGTCTCGTACGAGGCTTCGGTGTTGACAATGTCGACAGGGAATTCGACCTTGAGGAACTTGGAATCCTCATGCCAGTCGACCTCGGCTGAGCAGTCAATCTGAGAGGGCTGTCCATCTAGAGCCGCCGAGAGGGTGATGTAAGACTTGATAGAGCTGTCCTTGCTGATCTTGATATCAGTGACCAAGGTCACGCGATGAGGCTTCTGCTCAAAGATCTTGGTCCTGCCATATTCAACCTGTCGGCGAGCGTCGAGGTGGTAGACCTCTACATCCCATGCTTGCCAGTAGAGTGGAATATCGTCAAAGATAACAAACTTGTTGGCCTTGCCGCCTTTCTCGATGACCTCGCGGTCGTTGACAATGTCGTGAAGGGATGTAATGACACCATCCTCGACAACAACGCGAAGCTGGTTGTTTTGCAAGACAAATATATCTGGCGACTTCTCCATGACAGTGACAGCTGGCATGTCCTCCTGTGTCTTAAACGTGCGGAGAGCCAACAACTGACCATCGCCGCATGCAATACCCACCTCAGACTTGGAGATCTCGACCAGTTCCTTTCGGTGCCAAGGAAGAGTGTTGATGGCCACCGACTCGCGAAGAGAGCTGGTGACGTCCTCAGATACGGCAAGGGAGTCGTACAATTCCTTCAGTAGACGCTTGCCAGTCTCAAAGACTTCAGCATAGACCTAGAAAAGTTAGTATATATCTCTTTTAACCAGACATGACTTCTTACCTTATCAGAGTCGTCGTAGCACATCTCAATGCTGCTTCCCGGAAGACAGTCGTGGAACTGGCAGAGTAGGACTGCCTCCCACATATCATCCAGGTCCTTTGTTGGGTATTTGTACGACTTGTTCTTAAGCGACGCAACCGTGGCTAGTTGCTCAAGGTCTCGCAGCAGGACCTCGGCCTTGCGGTTGTAGAACTTGTTGTTCGCCTGAGTGGTATAGGTGCCGCGATGAAGCTCAAAGTAGAGCTCGCCGTACCAGGTAGGAAACTCACTCGCCTTGTGGTTGAGGCGATCAAAGAAGTCGTCAACTGTCGCACCAAGCTTGAGCTTGGGAATGCCACCAACAGTGTTGCTGATGCCAGCACATCGTCGGAGCTTCTCAAAGTGCTGCCAGGTAGGGCCACCGCCACCATCACCCTTGCCAAAGACAAGCAGAGATGAGCTATCGACGCACATGGTCTTGTGGTTGGTGATGCTCCTCTTCAAATCACCAAAGTCGGCATTGGCGGTATAAGTTTCGGAAGGGGGCATGTGGCAAATGACCTGACTTCCATCGGGACTCACCCACATGAAGGTAGTGTGAGGAAAGTTATTGATATTGTTCCAGCTCAGCTTCTGGGTCATGAAGCGATCCATGCCGGCCAGGCGGCACAGTTGGGGGAGTTGGCTCGAGTATCCGAACGTGTCGGGAAGCCAGAAGGTTCGGCATCGGGAACCAAACTCGGCCTCGAAGAATCGTTGGCCGTAGAAGAACTGACGAACAAGTGATTCGCCGCTAGGCATGTTGGTGTCGTGCTCAACCCAGCTGCCGCCGATGGGGTTGAACTGGCCCTCCTTGACCTTGCGCTTGACTCGTTCGTACGCTGCAGGATAATCTTGCTTGAGCCACTTGTACTGCTGCGCCTGTGAGCAGGCAAAGGTAGCCTCTGGGTAACGATCCATGAGATCGCACTGGTTCGTCCAGGAGCGGACAACCTTGCGCCTCGTCTCGGCCCAGGGCCAGAGCCAGCAGCTGTCAATATGGCAGTGGCCAATTCCAAAGACGACGGGCTCCTTGCCCACCTCATACACCTTGTGAGAGTCGACATCAGGACCAAGGATCTCTCGGGCGATCTCACGACACTTGAGGATAGACTCCTGGTTGTTCACCTCAAAGGTGTTGATGATCTTCATGGCGACCGAGAGAGCATGGTTCTGTTCAGCCGAGTTCTCGGGGAGCTCCCGAGCAGCATCGCCAAGCTCCCACATATCTATATGGAGCTTGCGAGCCGGAACGTTGATGGCGACAATGTCGGCCTTGGAGAGATTGAATCGCCTGTTAGGATCCGGCGGTGCAATGGTGGTGGTACCGTTAGGAGCATTTCCAAACATGCCGTTGCAAGCCATCTCAATATAGATGGTGTGCTCCTCGCCGTCGCGGAACGAGTCGGGGATGATCCATTCGATGCGTTCTCCGCTACCGGTGAGACCTTGGATCGGGACACCGTCTTCGGTCCAAATGGTACCCTCGTTGCTGGCATCCCAGTGAAGCTCAATAAGCTCCTCGTTCTTAATGTCGTCAGGGATGCGCAGCACCACCTTGAACCAATGGGTGGACCATGATGGACCAAACGAGGTACCAGTGTGAGTCTCTTTGAATTCGTGTCGCACAGCCTCATCAAAGGTTGGGCGAGAGAGATCTGGTGCATCCCAGACCGAGAGTTGAACGTGAGGCTTACCCGAGTACCTGGCATTGTACATGTTCCTGCATGACTAGAGTTAGTTCGTCCGCCATACGCCAAAAGAGGATGGATGACATACGCCTGCAGGTTCACCTTATAGTACTGTCCTGACTTATAGAACGGTTCAATGCGGCCCTTGAGAATGCTCGTCTTTGGCACGCCGACGGGCCGCTCGGCGAAGACGGGGTAGGAAGAGCCATGGCCCTTGAGCTCGCCGCCTCCACCCATAGTATCGAAGTCGAGCGGGTGACCTGGAGCAGGAGGAGCAGATCGATTCGAGAAGCGGCGAAGCCTTGCCGAGAGCTGATGCTGCTGCTGGCTTTCGGGCGAAGGAGAATGTCGAGGACACGCCGCCGGGACCGAGAGCGGATGATCGGAGGGGGTATCGTTGGTACTATCGAGCTGTGGTGAGCGACGCTTGACGATGATGACGTCAAGCTGAGTGAGGGACTGGAATGAGCGCTTGCGAGGGAAGATTGAGCGCGATCGGAGAGGAAGAAGCAATGTTTATATGGTTGAATTGATGAACTCAATGTTGTTGTTGTTGATGCGGGATTGAAGGATGTGAGACGCGAGAAGCTCAGTTAAGCTCCCGTCTCGCAGCTACAGTTAGTGGTCAAGTGAGCTCCTGAGCTTCCTTCCACACGCGGCAGCTTAGCTGTGCCACCAATAGCCACACCAGACATAAAGGTCAGACACACAGCCACCAATACATCCTAACACAATGCACGCTTTATTCTGACATGCTGCCCTCACACGCCAAGCTGAGAAGCGGGGGAAATCGCCCAGAACAGAACACCGCCCCAGTTGGCACACCCATTGCCGCCTTCAGTGCAGGGGGACCAGGCACTTGCTGGAGCTCGAGCGCTATGACAATGCCCGTCCTGGGGGAGCGGGCCCGCTAACTTTTGGACCATGAACTCTGGGCCGCCAAAGGGTTGGGGAAAGCGTCGTGGCGTGCGGGGCTGGTGTGTCGTTTGATGCAGACGTGAACCATGATGGAAGACGAACATACCTCATGTTGAATCGTGATGGGATATCGATGCCGTTAAAGAGGCGTATGTAGAAATCAGAGTCAGGACAGTAAAGGGATGCTGATGTAGGACCTAAGGCGTATCATAGTACTTGGGATCCGGCCCAAAGTAGACGACGAGGATGGGATGACGGTGACAAAGAGGGTAGCATTCAAGGATAGTGAAGTGGAAGAATTGAAATCAGATCTCACGAGACCTGCCCAGAGTTAAATCAAGGTTGGAATCTACTTCTCTTGCTCCTTCTGGAAACTCTGTGGCTGTCCACTTGGCAGTTTCCGTCCTGCCTGGAAACTCTGTTCCTGCACGACACATGAGCCGTACCATCGGATACACCTGGCTCAGATTGAGTTAGATTGGTAATGAGGCCCATTGCTTGTATGAGAGATGTAGAAGGAACGTAGGAGATTAGACCGAGGTTGTTAGTCAGGCAGCCTCCCCGAGCTCTGCTGCAGACTAACAGCCATACCGGGTCCATCTCAGCGTGAGTCCCAGCCTCATCATATCCTCCTCCGTTCATACCCGAAGAAAGTCACTTTCTCAACGGTCGGGCATCTTACAGAGATGCTTCAGATCTAACCTGCCCTGCAGCATGAGAAAACTCAGAGGAGGAGCCAGGCCCAGCCACAGTCCCTCCCTTCCTTTCACCCCCATCAATGGACCCTCGACACAGGTAGACCCGGCTTATTTAACGCTGTCATCTCCTTCCTCTCTCCTCTCACTCCCGTCTTCTCATCCGGCCATTCGGGAGAGGTCTGGGTAAAATAGAGGCACCCACAGGCAGCCCTAACCATCGAACGATGCCCGCCCCGTCATGACCTGTTCCTCACCCGGCCGCTCCGTACAGTACGCACAAACGCCGTCCTCCCGTTTCAAGCGAAATTCTCATCTCCTCTTGCTGAGCCATTCGATTGCGTGAATGTGCCACCGCCAGTCCATCTGAAACTACTCAGCCGCGGTTGCGCAGCCTGCGGCCCTGGTCCCTGAGCCGTCACTCTCACTCTCACTGACGTTGTCACTCATCTTTCCTCAACGGGTAATTCTTTTTATACATGAAACGAAACGGTCAACGGGATCTAATATCCCTCATGTCCAAAAGTAGTCTGGCGTGTATGCGGATGAAAATATCTTTCATTTACAGTGTAGAGGTTTGATGTAGTACGTACGTTTGCTCGCCTGGCCGAGCCACAATAAGCCAGGTGAGCAACCCTGCCCAAGGAAAACAACAGCAACAGCAGACCCAAAATATCCCGTGCCAGAAAAAGGTATCATCGATGTATGTATGCCATATAAAAAAAAGTGAGATGCTCTTGACTCCAGTAAGTTCGTGTCTGGACCATCACCCGCCTGCAGATTTGCGCCGTTCCGAAACCAATGCCCGAATGTGTCCATCATGGTTGGAGTTTGTTGCCGATGTTTTGTAGTCTTTGTCGTCGTCATTAAAGAGGTATCCCACCTCGCCCTGAAAATAGGGCTAAAATGTTTCAAGCCTTTGGGATTGAAAGGTAGTTCATCCTGAGGATTCGCTCAGGTCGTTGTTTCGGCTACCAGAGCCAGTGCCGTGGTGAACCACCTCGGATCCGCCGTCTCCTGTGAATTCTATGTCGTCTTCATCATCGTACAGATCATCATCCTCTACTTCGTAGTATTCGTCTTCTCCTTCTCCCTCTTCATCTTCTTCCATCTCGTCGAACTGCTCTGGCTCATCCAGATCACTCTCACTGTCGTTGTCACTGTCGTCAAAGTTGAGCACGCCCATGATGGGCACCTCAATCTTCTTGTATTGGCTCTTGATGAGGTTATCGGCCATCTCAAACAGCTTGGCGTCCTTGTCGGGCTGAGGGTCACGGTCCATGGAGAACTCGGCCTCGGCCCGGTCGGCGAGATCGACAGTGACGGGGTTGTTGGGTGACTCTGGCTCCTCGGGGATCTGCTTGACCCAGCGGCGGACAACTTCTGTGCGGGCGATCTTGTTCTGGTTGGTCCTGCGCCTCAAGCCTGATCGGAAGCGGCGCTTCTCCCGTCGTCGCCTGCGCTGGATACGATCCCTAACGTACCAAGCGACCACGAGCATGGAGGCTTGCATCATATCTTGGCACCTTTGCCGGTGCATATTGGCCCATGCCTGGCATCGTTGTTGTTGGTAGTTGGCCACTGCTTGGCACCTCTGCTGGTAGTAGGCGGCAATGCGAGAGACCATGGCGAGGTACTTGGGATCGAGGTTTGCACCGGCAACGTTGGGAAGAGGAGGAGAGTCCTTTGGGTCGCTGGGGCCGGGGCTTCCGCCGGAGCTGAGGTTGGGTGATGAGGACATCTTGGGCTGTGAGGTCGGGGCGGGAGGAGGAGCCATCATCGAGGGGCTGTTGAGGCCGTTGAGGCCGGCTAGGCCGCTGAAGGGTTCTTGCATCGATGCTTTGCGCTTGAGGTTGTTCTGGTAGGGCCTTTGGATAGGAGGTTTAGGAAAGGCGTGGCTTTCCGGTGGGGGGGTCACCGGTGTGAAGGGGTTGACAGACGACATCATAGCCGCCATAGGGCGCCTGGGCTTGGACTGGGGATCGAGTATATATATGTAGGAGGATCTCTGGGATGTTGTTCTCAGGGCACTCTTCCGGGTGACGGACCGTGTGCCGACTGGGGGTGTTTGGTGTTGAGTGTGGGTTTGTGCTTGGCAAGGGTCTCGTTCCTCTTTTTCTCGTCTCTTGTCGGCCGAATCTGGGATGTTTTATCTCGCGTTATTTTGTCGGTCGGATGAGTGGTGGTTGGCGATATCGGGACCGAGGGCGTGTAAGTGGTGACTGTGGGGATGCCGATTGATAGCTTGCCGGGGGGCTTTATGAAGTGGAATTGCTGAGAATGTTGTGTGTAAGCATCAACAAGAGCGCAAAAGTAGGCGTCTCCTGGGACAGCATCGCGCACAAAGGGGATATATAGCTAGGATTACTCCGAGTCGAGCGGGTGGTCAAAATCGACAGATCCGGCCGAGGGTTTGCGCAGGGGGTCTGGCGACGTCGTGTGGCAGCGGGCCCAGAATGGGCTGAGGCTCTCGAGAATCGGCCCACGCCGACCCCGCGGCCTGGGCGAGTGGCACTGGGTGGCATTGAGTGCCGTCAGATATGCTTATGCCAGCAGCACCTCAGCAGCTGGTCGGCAGGTGCTCATTGGCGGCGCCGGGGTGCGGTCACGCCCAATCTGGAGGTATGCCGTCCCATCCTAGCCCGTTTGTACGCGATTCATGGGATGAGGAACGAGCAAGATGGCCGTTGACCAGCACCACCAGATGTTGAGGCCGTGAGAACAACTCGGAGTTTAGCTTGCGACCTGGCACTCACTTGCGGCGTTGAGCTGGCCAACAGAGGCCCGGGCGTTGAGGGTTGCGTAGGTGGCAGAGTATCGCCGACCCGTCCCAAGGGGGTTCCCTGGCTCGTGGGGTCTGGAGTTGAGCGTTGGATCTGATTTCCCGTGCCCTCTCATGTGTTGTCTTGGGTTATGCCGTGATGTATCGATCGAGCTCCAGTCGTGTTGTTCTCAGCTATAGTCGTACATTGCCCCGTCGCTTCTCCCTCTGTTGCTCCGATCCGGCCCTCGTCTCCATGCCTGGCATGACTGCTTCGATGCTGCTACGGCAAGAAATCTGGTTTTCCCTGGTCTCTTGTTGGTCACCTCTCTGCTCGCCTTGCCCTTCTAGTTCATCCTTCTACCCAGAAATGGATCCCCAGGCGGTAAGGGGAGTTTGCCGACTGCTACGTTGGGCCGCCTTGAACGATGGGTTCCCGTCATCTATCCTGCCTGGAGCCCTGCCTGAAGCCCTGCCCGTCGCCAGATAGAGCTCTCAAGATGGGGCCCTGATTCACTTGGGCTGGCCTCTAGGCTCTCTCCGCCTTACCGCCCGGGCGCCCGCACACCGGTCAAGACACGGGACGCCAACGGGAGCTGGGGTGCTCGCAGGTCTGGGGAGGGGAAGGGGAGGTTTCGAGGCCATCTGGTGCTGGTAGAGGATGATGATGACGCCGGCATGGGACCACGACGCATGGAAGATTTGGAAGGCGACCGGGCGCGTATCTTGGTCCTGTACATTTTTCTTTTTTTCGCCTAGAGCCGCGTTTCGACAGATGGAGAGACAGAGACGGTCGGGGATCCCAGTGCACCTCACTTGACAGCTCGCACTGTATTTCCCTGCTTTTTCCATGACCGCCCCCAATCTCCAGGGCTCACGGTGTCTCCCTTCCAATCTCGTTGTCTCCCACAGGAATGGACGGGAATCTTTCGGTAGCGATGGCGCCACTGGGCCGGGCAGAGCAGGCCTCCTAGGTTCCATCCCGTCCGTCAAGTCTCTCCAGAGGGAGCCCGACCGTTGCCAGCTGCCGTGGTGTTGGCTTACAGTGGCAGAGAGCCCTGTAGAGATGCCGGAGCTGCCGCCCATCCCATCCATTCCACCCATTCATCAAATCTCATTGCGCCCGGGGGAGTCGCATGGACCAAGGTTTTCGGTGTCGTTCGAGGGACGCTAGATTTTGTCTCTTAACTGGGTCGTTCTCACACGTTGTTCGCGAAGACCCGGATTACTCTCGTTGGCGGCGCCTCCATGGGCCCATTCTTCCCGCTCCATGTGCTGTTCGCCCACAGGCTCTGGCGCGTTGAATGATGATCTGTTTAATCTAGGTCCGACTGGATTTTGGAGTTGTTGTGGTTGTTGATTTTTCATTTCTTTTTGTTGTATTTTCTGTGTATATTGTTTTTGCTTCTTTTTTTTTCTTCTTCTTTAATGATGTTATCAGTCTAGAATAATATTGACAGCTGTCATTGTTGTCAACGCTGTACTTGTGCATGTGTTGTGTGTGTTGTGCTCATGTTGCTTGCACCTGCCCAAGTTGTGCTCTTGCTTGTGATGCATTCCCGTGTTCCTTCTGAGACCTCTCTCTCGTCTGTGACTCGACTCGACTCCCATCTCCTCAATCTTCCCCACACACAAACCACAAAAAAAAGCACGACTATGCGACAGAATCTGCCGTCTCGCTTCCAAACTCGTTCGGACACCCCCTCGGAACCACGCGTTGTAACCCGGATTTTACTTGGTTTCTATATCGGGAACCACTTTTTGGTTTGCTTTTTCGTTCCACGTTTCGGCGCCAGTCGCGCCGTGCCGGGCCATCAACGGTCCAATCCCTACCGCCAGAGACCACACACAGCTTGATCAATTCATCAATTCTTTGCCGCTTGTTTCGTCTCGGGTGTTTTTTCGCACAGACTACTCTTGATCTCCATACATTGGCCTTGCGTGAGGGCTGCGTGAGCCTGCGTGATCCATCCTCCGATCCTCACCACATCTCGCCCAGTGTCACCATATCGGCACATCATACACCCACTTTTCAGGTTCCTCCTCTTGACAGCCAGTCGAGGCTTGTCTAACTACCTAACCAACGCCAGATCTCTTGTCCATCGTATCTGTGTCGCCTCAAAACTCCGAGCAGAGGGTAACTACATTTGGTGGTGGATATTCCCCGAGCCCCTCTATCCGAGACAGGAACACA
Source organism: Fusarium vanettenii 77-13-4 (assembly GCF_000151355.1). Classification (NCBI taxonomy): domain Eukaryota; kingdom Fungi; phylum Ascomycota; class Sordariomycetes; order Hypocreales; family Nectriaceae; genus Fusarium; species Fusarium vanettenii. The sequence continues at coordinate 1,657,520 of NW_003315879.1, read as the reverse complement.
ACACCACAACACCATCAACAGCGCACCAAGCCGTCTTTCGACTCTTCTACCCTTACCCTCGCAAAACACAAGACAACAGCCCATCTCATCTCCATGTTCCGGCCGCATGGTGTCCCCGGGATCCGGTATCCGCCATCTGCGGCCCCTGGCATCGTCATCTGCCTCTAAACCCGTTTCTGCCCATGTTTCTGTTTCTGCTACTCTTGATTCGATGCCCCTGCTGGCGCCCGCCGTTGCTTCAGATCGTGCTACTGCTGCTGCCGCTGCCGTTGCTAGTCGACCTGCTGTCACTACTATAGCTGTTGCTGCTAATGCCCGTGCTCGTGCTGACCATGGTCGTTATCGTCGTCATCATCACCATAGCTCTCATCGTCTCCTTGAGCTGCCGCCTCTTACATCCCTCCTTCAAGCCTACCATGGCCTCTCCATCCGCCCATTACTACCTCCACCATCTCCCCATCTTCTCCTCCAGGTCAGGGGCAAGAAGACCACCACCATAAGGCTGTCTGATTTGCCTCAGGGTCTCATTCAGCCCACGCCGCCTCCGCCAGCGTCGTCAACGTCACCCACCGAGCCCCAGGATGCTGTCAGCCCGTTGCCGCTCCCGTCGCTCCCCCAGGACCCCCCGGCGTACCCTACCGTGGTGCTCCAGGCGCGCCAGAACATGGACCGTTTCGACAACTGCGTCCTGTTAACTCGTGTAGGAGGCTTCTATGAGCTGTACTTTGAGCATGCAGACGAGTACGGACCCTTGCTCAATCTCAAGGTTGCCTCAAAGAAGACCAATGCCGGTCCTGTGCCCATGGTGAGTTCATTGCTACCATCCATCTCATCGATACTTGACCCCCTGGCACCATATCTCATCATCATCATCTGTCTTGCAGGCCGGGTTCCCCTTCTTCCAGCTGGATCGATTCCTCAAAATTCTCGTCCAAGATCTCAACCGTCATGTCGCCATCGCCGAAGAGTTCCCCAACTCACCCACAGACAAGGTCAAGTCTGGCGGGCTGATGCACGACCGCAGAGTCGCCCGTATCATCACTCCAGGCACTCTCATCGATGAAAACTTTATGGACCCGTACGCAAGCAACTATGTTCTAGCGATCGATATCGGCCGAGTGCCGAATCAGATGGACGGGCTCCCGGGCCATGAATCCGCATCCGATACGGCATCAGCCCACCCCCTCCCGTCAGGTGTTGGCCCGGACGTTGGGGACGCCCAGCCGTGCGACGACGCCGTGCCACTCGGCCTGGCATGGCTCGATCTCTCGACCGGCCACTTTTGCACTCAGCAAACCAATCTTGCATCCTTGCCGGCGATCCTTTCCCGACTCTGCCCGCGCGAGCTCGTCCTCGACCAGGAATTGCAGTCTGATACGGACCATGGCATCTTTGCTCTCCTCGCTGAGGACCGTCACATTATCACCTATGCGCCCCGGCCTGATGACTCCCTACTCAGCCCCAACGGCTGGGCGCCCATGCTCGAGTCTGCCCTATCTGCTTCTGAGGCCGCTGCCTTTTCCCCCGCGGAGGTGTGCGCTGCGGGTGCCCTCCTCAGCTATGTCAAGGATCGTCTGCAGGGCATGAGCATGAAATTGCAGCCCCCGCTTAGGCAGGAGAATATGCACACCATGGCCATCGACAGAAACAGTCTTCGGGCCCTTGAGATAAGACAGACTATCCGCGATGGTGCTTTCCGGGGCAGTCTACTCCATGCCATACGACGCACCGTCACCAAGAGCGGTGCCCGCCTGCTCAACGAGTGGCTCAGCGCGCCGTCGACCTCGCTCGATGTCATCACTGGTAGACAGGACCTCGTCGCTCGCTTCATCGCCGACGAGGACCTCCGTGACTCTGTAGTCCTTTTGCTGCGTAGGAGTTATGACTCTCAGCGCCTGGTCCAAAAGTTCACACTTGGCCGCGGTGACGCCGACGACCTCTTGGGCTTGGCCAACACCATCCATGCTACCAGGGACATTGTTGCGCTCCTAGACCGTGCCCTCCCGAGCGATTCCAACCTCGACTGCTTTGCTTCCTTGACTGCCCGGATTAGCCTCCCCCAGCCCCTGAAGCTTGCTCGCCGCATCAAGGAGGCGATTGACGAAGAGGGTGTGGTCCAGCAGCATGAGGCACAAGACTCTGAGGCCAGCCAGATGATCGCCCTGGCTGAGGATATTGTTAACAGCGAAGGTTCACATGACGATGCTGCCGTGCTCCCCAAGGGCAAGCGGAAGCGGCCCACAAGTGTCCGGGAGTATTATGCTGAAGACGACGATAACTGGATTATGAAGCCCGCTGCCAGTCCTACCTTGAAGCGACTCCATTCTGAACTGACAGCTTTGCGCCAGGAAAAGGTTACGCTCAATGAGACACTCCGCGAACGCCTCGGTGCCCCTAGCCTGTCCCTCAAGTGGACTCCTGGCCTCGGGCACATCGCCCATATCAAGGGCAAAGACGCACGCAATCTCGTTGACGTGCGACCCCTCTCGTCCAGCCGCTCTACACGATCCTTTCACCTCACCGAATGGACACATCTTGGCCAACGACTCGACCAGGTGCGCATGCAGATCCGCGCCGAGGAGCAGGCCGTCTTCTACTCACTCCGTGAGCACGTCGTCCGCAATCTCGTCAAGCTTCGCCGCAACGCCGCCGTCCTCGATGAGCTCGACATAGCCACGGCATTCGCCAAGCTCGCTCGCGAGCAGCATCTCGTGCGACCGTCCCTCAACAACACGACTAGTCACACCATCGTCGGAGGTCGACACCCCACCGTCGAGGGAGGTCTCTTTGAGCAGGGCCGGAACTTTGTTCGGAACGACTGTCTTGTAGGGTCGTCCAAGGACGGGCGTGTCTGGCTCATCACGGGACCAAACATGGCTGGCAAGAGCACCTTTCTCCGCCAGAACGCACTCATCACCATCCTGGCGCAGATCGGTTGCTATGTCCCAGCGTCATACGCCGAGATAGGGGTTGTAGACGCCATCTTCAGCCGCGTGGGCTCGGCGGACAACCTCTACCGAGACCAGAGCACCTTCATGGTTGAGATGCTGGAGACGGCTCACATCCTCAAGCAGGCCACACCACGATCATTCGTCATCATGGATGAGATCGGCCGAGGCACGACGCCGGAGGATGGCACGGCTGTCTCCTATGCGTGCCTGCATCACCTGGCAACCATCAACCAATGCCGGACCCTCTTTGCTACACACTTTCACGGCGTTGCTGACCTGGCCGCGGCCGAGGGCTTGTGCTCCCCGGACGGGGGCACGGTGCAGACGTATTGCACCGACGTGGACGAGGACGGACAGGGAGGGTTTGTCTACAATCACAAGCTACGGAGAGGCATTAACCGCCAGAGCCACGCCCTCAAGGTCGCGAGACTGGCAGGTCTCCCGGGTCGGGCGATAGATACGGCTCGGAGAATACTAGATCATCCCACAGAGTCGGCTGGGGTAGGGCAGCATACGGGACAGGCCGGGACGGGGTGATTGGAGGGTATTTAAATAGGGAAATGATACGGGCATCACACCATGTAAGATGAAGGGCAAAGGCAAAAACGCGGAGACCTGTAATGCTTGACTGTTAGCCATGATACCCCTCAAAAGCAGTTGTCAAAACACATGATTTTTAGAAACGTCCGTCATAAGGTGTTGATGTGTGTCATCACGAGATGTCAGGGTTAAAAAGCTCTTGATCATTTGTATAATCATCCGGGAGGGGGGGTATAAGTGAAAGGAAACGCGTGGGGCTGTTGACTAACCTTTTGGGCAAAACCACTCCATCGGTAACGTGGTGCATGTTTCATATCCGAGATGCTAGGTCGTCACATCATATTTGTGGACTTCCATGTTCGTTTCGTAACCGTCCCGACAGGTTCAATTGACCAGCAGACGATCTATGTACCCCATTTTTAAGATCCATGAGTCGTAATCCCAACCAAAGTCCTGAATTCCGGCCGTACATCATCATGATGTGGCTACATTTAGTCACTGCGAAATTGTTAGCGGTTGTGTTTCCGTTGTAAGTTGTGGGCACATACAAGAGACCACCGAAGCCCTCATCCTCCTCCTCCTCCTCCTCGGACTCGTCCTTCTTCTCCTCAGCAGCGGCAGCACCAGAGTCGGCAGCGGCAACGGGGGCAGCAGAGGCGTAAGCGTCAGGGTTGGCGATGCGGTCCTTGAGCTGCTCAATCTCGGGCCAGCTGTACTCGGTGGAGACGGCAACAGCGAGAACCTTCTTGTAGCTGTTGACAAGAGAGTGCATGACCGAGGGCAGGGTGGGGAAGTTCAGAGCCAGCGAGATGGTGGCAATGGTGGTGATGGCAGAAGCCAGAGTCTTGAGGAGCTGCTCCTCACCAATGTCGAGAACGCTGGGAGGGAAGCTCTGACCCTGGTCGTAGACCTGGGAGATGCCCATACCGTAGGTGAAGGGCGAGATGTTGAGCATGTTGAGGAGGGTGGCCTCGGAGGGGCCGACCTTGGACTGAGCCTCGACGAGCTTGAGATCGGTGGTGATTTCAATGGTACCACGGGCAATCTTGGTGGGGACACCGAGGGCCTGGAAGAAAGAGGTCTTGCCGGGTTCCATACCAGTGTTGCCAGCGGGGACCCAGACATCGACGGGGGCGACGGCACCAGCACGGGCGGGGGCGGCGACCTTGTTGGAGAGGATGACGTCTCGGATCTCCTTGAGGTCCTCGTTGGTGAAGACGAAACCGACGTTGCCCTTGACGTGGGGGAGGAGACGCTCGTACTCGGGGGAGTCGGCGATGAAGGTCTTCAGAGCTCGGCGGACCTGTCAAAGCATTAGAATAACCATCTCAAAAATAATCAATTCGCATCGCGAGGTGCCGTACCATGGTGTTCTTGCCCATCAGGACAACACCCTTGTTCCGGAGAGCCTGTCGGATCTCGTGCATCTGCTGAGAGCTGACATTGTCAATCTCAACGATGAAGATGGAGGCATATTCCTCGAGCAAGCCCTTGAGCTTGTCGAAATAGCCGGCCTTGTTAGTCTTGCCCCCCATATCTTCTTAGTTATGAAGGCAGGTTGTTTAAGGGCAAGTTCGGGGGTATCTTGGTGATTTTTTTGGTGGTTGGAAGTTGTGAAGGGGAAGCAGAAAATCGCATTTTGGAGGCGCGCGAGAAAATGTGTGCGGGTGGTCGCTAGGGCTTGATGGGGCTAGTCTTCTTTGGGTTATTGTGGGGCAAGATGCAGATTGAGGTACATTGTACATGTATCTTTTTTTCACATGGGGCTTCGACATTGAGAGCTTCTTGACTTGAGTTCTCACTCAGCAATTGAACGGCCAACTTGTCTGATACGGCTTCGCTCTTTGTCTGGTTCAAGATGAAGATTCCGTACAATGTTGTCCACGTCAGTGGCAGTGTTCTATTTGCCGCGCGGGGAGGAAAGATTCACTCATTCAGCCTGGACGATGGTGCTCACCTATCGACATGGAAGCATCCCGACGTCGACAAAGTAGATGCTGCTGTCAAGGCCATCTCAGATGAGGCCTCAAGTGAGAAGCCTGTGAGCCAGGAACCTACCGTTGCCGAAGGAGAAGCCAACGATGAGCCACCAGCTAAGCGACAAAAGGTTGAAGAGCCAAAGGACGAAGCAGTCAAGGAGACCGAGCAAGAAGATCCCGACAAGCAGGCTTCAGGGAAGAAGAAGGGAGGAAAGAAGAGTAAAAACAGGAATCAGCCACGGAACAAGGAGCACAACATCTCACGAGTTCCGGATCGCCCTGTCATTACTCACTTGACGAGCACGAGCGACGGATCTCATGTTCTAGCCATCACAGGACACGACAAGGCCATCTGGGTTTTTGAGAATGACGGAAAGGGCAATCTCACTCAACTGAGCAAACGGTATGTTGAACCCAGAAAGGACGTGGCATTCATAAGTTGACACCGCTTAGAACCATGCCCAAGCGTCCTAGTGATGTAGCCATTGGACCAGATTCCCAGATCATCTGCGCCGACAAATTTGGCGATGTCTACGCTCTCCCTCTCCTCTATGATCCCGAATCTCAAACCGCCGTCTCTCAGCCCTCTACTCCTGGGCCAGCCAAGCCCGCCTACAAGCCTTCTGCCAATGCCACCACGGTTCACTCCAAGCGCAACCTGCGTGCTCTTAACAACCAGCAACGTCAGATGGAGCTTGCCACCCGAACCAAGGCCGAGTCTGAATCCAAGACTGAAGTTCCCAGCTTCGAAATCAGTCTCCTGCTTGGACACGTCTCCATGTTGACCTCGCTTGCCATCGCCGAGAGCGAGGGACGACGATACATCATCACCGGTGACCGCGATGAGCACATCAGAGTATCAAGATACATTCCTCAGGCATATGTCATTGAGGGGTTTTGCTTCGGCCACAAGGAGTTTATCAGCTCAATGACGGTTCCTGTCCCTCGTGGGGATGTGCTCGTGTCGGGAGGTGGTGATGAGGACTTGTTCGTGTGGGACTGGAAGGCTAGCAAGCTTCTGTCACGGAAGAGCATCTTGTCTTTGGCTCAGGAGATTTTGCCGGATTTGACCAAGGTGGCCGTCTTGAGCCTCTCCACGTTGGTATTCCCACATGAGGGAACTGACCTCGTTTACATCCTGGCCATTTGCGAGGGGTAAGTTTTCTGATTGATATTGTATTTGACATGTACTGACTGTAATAGCATCCCGGCAATCTTTTCATGGCAGCTTACCCAAGAAAACACCCTCAACCACCCTGCAATCATCCAAGTCCCCGGCAACCCCCTCGACCTCGCCGTCAAGCCCGCCAGTGGTGATGAGTCACCCAAGATCATCGCCGCTCTCGATCCCAGCGATCCTACCAAGGCAAAGAGTCTAGCCATCTACTCTTTGACCATGACTGATGAGAAGCTCGCCACAAGCACAACGGCCCTTGTGAGCGATGAGGATGTCGAGGCTGCGGAGCTCGATGTTGAGAAAAAGGTGGTTAAGAGCTTGCTGTATAATACAGAGAATCTAAGAAAGCAGTCGGAACAGGAGGAAGAGCAGGGTGAAGCACAGGGTACAGAGGTGATGGCGGATGCAGAAGTTGCGGAGTAATGGCATCACACAACAAAATTAAAAGATACGCATTCAATAGTTATAATCAACTTTACAAGCTTCACGTGTGATTCAGACTGAAAGAACTGAAAATCAAATCATCATGTTCGTGGTCTACGTCTGCAACTACCAAATTCATTTAATCGTCTATGACCTCAAAACGCCTCCCAGTCAGATCAAATGCTCCCACGACCCCGAAACACGATCCTAAAAGTGCGTGACAACGTCCACTCAGCTCCTCCTCGGCTCATCCCTCCCCGGTAGCCTCGCGTGAACACCATCACTGCACAGACTATATCCTCCGCTCGTTATGGTATCATTGAATGATTAGGCGACGCTGATCGGCTCGTCAACGCCCTTCCTCAGCTGCGCTGTCGTCCCACACAAGTCATGTTTTGTGTTCCTAGTTGAAGGACGACGATTTGGCAGCCGACGCCGCTTTGGCGTCGAGAGTTGTTGCTGCACTCGAGTGGAGTGCTGGCTCAGTCACAGTTGGCTTACTGCGAGGCGCACTGCACGCGCTCACCACCGGGGTGGCCATCCTCGTCATCATCATCCATCATACCGTCAGAGTTACCAAAGACTCTGGTCTGGGCCTGATTGTCGAGATCCTCGAGGCTGGCGGGCTCCGACATGGCATCGGGAGGAGGAATGTTCTGGACAGCTGGCGGGGGAAGAACCTTCCGGAGGGCCTCAAAGACCTCGGGGTCCTCGGTCCAGTTCTTCTCGGGGAACTTGACGTTAAATCGGATGTACATGTTCCCGAAGTCGTGGTGCCTAGGAGAAGGCATACCCTGACCACGAACCATCTTGACAGCATCTGGAAGGGTCAGCTTGGAACACATTTGGGGCACATGAGGAATTGAGTACGAACCTTGAGCAATGGCCTCACCAGGGAGAATATCAATGGCGAGCCACCGGTCGTCGAGGTGTTCAACGTAGATGGTACCACCAGCAAGGGCAGTGATGAGCTCAATGTCGCAAACATAGAGCAGGTCGTCTTCCCGACGGGTGAAGCGGGCGTGAGGCTTCTGCTCAATCTCGAAAACGACATCGCCAGCCTGGACACCAGGCGCTTGGTCACCCTCACCTCGGAACTCGACCTTGGTGCCGCTTCTAACACCCTTGTCGACGTGGACGTGGAGGACCTTGCGGTCGACGGTAGTCTTCTTTCCGTTGCACTGTTTGCATCGGTCCTTCTCCTTGATGATCTCACCCTCTCCGTTGCAGTCGGGGCAGACAGTCTGGAATCGCTGGATCATGGGACCCATCTGGCGCATCATGGTCTTCATACCGTGGCCATCACAGCCAGGGCAGCGCTTGACAGCGCCCTCCTTGCCACCAAGACCCTCGCACTTGGGGCAGATGATGGACCTTTGGAGAGCCAGCTTGGAGATCTTGCCGCGGTAGATGTCCTCGAGGGAGACCTTGTGAGTGTGGTGGATGGTTCGGGCCTTGGGAGGACCACGGTTCATGCCGCCGCCTCCAAACATGCCGCCAAGACCTCCTCCAAAGCCGCCTCCGCCGAAGAACTGGGCAAACAGATCCTCAGCGGCCATGCCACCACCACCGGCACCGCCCTCGAGGCCGGCCTCGCCATATTGATCATAGATCTGGCGCTTCTGTGAATCGGAGAGAATTTCGTAGGCGTGGGAGATTTCCTTGAACTTTTCCTCTGCGGCGGGGTTGTGCGCATTCTTGTCTGTGAAATGTTAGGTGCTGGTGACGCAAGGGCTAGTTTCAAGGGACGTACCAGGGTGGTATTTCAAGGCACCGGTCTTGTAGGCCTTCTTGAGCTCTTGCTCAGTGGCAGTTGGGGAAACCTAGTAGAATGTTTTAGCGCAAGGCCAGATGGCTAACATAGAGGGAGATGCTTACCCCCAGGGTATCGTAGAACTTGGTTTCCTTGACCATGTTGGCGGTGTTGTGTGTGTTTTGTTGTGTTGTGGAAGGATTTCAAGTTGTTGTCGGCGAGAAGAGGGAAGGGCTGGGGGGTTAAGTATTAGTAAAGCTCCAAACAAAGCAGACAAAGAGGCTTCCGAGTTTGCGCGCGCGGCAAACGCAAAGTCAAGTTGCCAAAAGAAGAAAATTGCATCAAAGCGCAGAGACTGAACACGCCTTTGCGATGCAACGTAGGTATTATATGTTCGTACCTTGTTCCCGGAAAAAAAGGGTTTATCTCGAGTTTCCGACGGCGGGGCAGCAGCGAGAAGTTGCACGGGTTGGCTCTCTTTTCCTGAGTGGACGAAAATCGGGGAAGTGGAGGGCGAGGGCGATTCGACGACGATGGAGGCGTTGGATCGATTAGATGAAGCGCTTCAGCCTTTGATGAATAAAAGGCAACAAGAGAAGAGAGTCGCGCGACAAGAAGAGAGGAGATGTTGAGCAACGACTTTTGATGTCGAGGTCAGGGTAAGGCGCTGAGGATTGATGAGGGACGGCTTTTGAGAAGAAAGGGAGGCTGCAACGAGTGAGCGAGCGGGAGCAGGCGCAAGGAAGGGTCGCCGGCCGGCGAAGCGTGCACCTCATGGAATTGTGTGGAAGAATGTCGATTCTGTGGCGGTGCTGATAATGCACGACCTGGGCCTTGGTACGAGGGACTTGGTTAGGCGTACCACACTGGCGGGCCTCGGAGGAGTTGGGTTATCAAAGCCGAGTTGATGCTACGAGGAGTCCAAGTATTCAGCCTATTTCTTGTCCGTAATCTGTATCAATCCATTACTCTATCTATTCTCCTCTATTGCCCCCTTTTCCAGCATCTTCCTCACTCCTCAGCTTCAATCTCAGCTCCCGTAAGCAGGCGCTTACACCACACACTCCCCCCCAAGCCAAAGAACCTAACCCAGGCTCCCACAGGCGTCATGACAAGGCTGTGCAGGTACCTCACTAACACGGTCCCCTGCCAAAACGCCTCCGATTCCCCATCCCGCGGCCCCAAGAAAGACTGCGGCAGTGGCCAGAAGTTCTTCCATTTTTTTCTCTCCAGCCGCAGGGTCCGATTAAATGGCCCCGCACCCTCTTGTTAGAAGCCACACGCGCGCCGCCGTCTCTTCTCTTTGGGCCAGAAGGCGCCCAACCTACGAGGCCCCCCCGGCCCCGGAGCAACCATGTTTCACTGATTCGTTCACTTTTCGCCCGCGATGTGTCTACAGGTACTGTACCTGGTCTGCCAAAAGGTACCTGACTCTTTAGCTGATGCATTTTTGAGGTTCTTTGTGTGTCTAGATTTAGGGTGTAAAAGGTTTTTCTACCACCTTGCCGATCTCATATCCAGCTAGACTTTGAAATAAGCTGTGGCATGGCAAACATCTTGTGGTTGAAAACCACATCCCTCTCCAAGCCCCCTCACCTTCAATATCCATGCATGGACCCTTCGTACTCGTCTCAAGTCCCTGAAAGTATCGTTACCCAAAGCCTGGTCATGAGCCAGGCAAACAGCGACACAAACAAACCGGCAGCCCCGCCCCGAACCTTCTGGAGGTTGCCTTGGCCTCTTTTCAGGCATCCTGTACTGTACTGTACTTTTGGTCATGCAGCTTGAAAGAAGGCAGAATGGCCTTTGATAATGGTCTTTTGCCTGGTGAGCATCAAAAAGCCATCCATGCTATTGGCCCGGATTACGACTCGGGGTAGCGGTGGGGCCACACCCGATCCTCAGCCCCGATCGCCCTGCCGTAGGAACTCGCCGGAACCGAGCCGGAACTAGTCGAGACCCCGGAAGATCAAAGATCGCAGATGAGCATTGAAAATGATCGATGAAGGTGACAGCGTTAAATACCCAAGGCTGTACCTCCCAGGAATAACCGGGTGTTGTGGTTGGCCTCAGGTAAGCTGACACTTGGTGTCTACAAACTCAGTGACAATGGCAGACCAAAACTCCAAAGTTTACATCAAGATCACGAGGAATGGTAAGGAAAGAGACAGGATTGACCAAATCATGACAGCAAATGACTGAGGACTAGGATCTCTAGGTCATTTATTGACTTAGTATAATCCATTAAAGCAGTGGCAGCTTCTCTTTGCGAACCCAGAGGGAAGTAGGGAAAAAGAAGGAGGGAGAAAATCTGACCTCTTACACTAAACCTTGGCCTCAGTGGCATCGGTCGCATGGTCAGTTGGGCAATTGCTCAAGGCGAGGTCGCAAAGACTGGCGAAGGGGGGCAATGAACCTGTGTGTCGAACATATGGCCAACAGGCCTAGTCATAGTTTGACGCTTAGTCTCGTGAAAAGACCCGGTAGACTGCTTGCTCATTACGCAGGCTATGGCTGGTATGCGAATAGCCTCAATGCACCCGAATTGCGCCACGAGAGGGAGTGCGGGCAAACTGATCAATCAGCATGATATGACGTTGTCTAAAAAATATTGGAAGGGCCACACTCATTTCCCTTATTCCAATCAAACATGGATTCTTGTATAAAAAGAGAGAATGCGAGAGTATGTTGAATTGCACATGGCGATAGTGATTGCCCAGGATAGGGAGAGCATACAAGAGGGTTAGTTGAAAGGAACTCGGATGCAGCTCATGCAGCCCTACAATATGAGTCTCGGTGGATAGCCATGGCAAATAAGAGATCAATATCAACCGTCATTCAGAATACCAGACTGTAATGGGAGCGAGACTATTGTCCATCATGCAAAGGTCGCTTCATCAGCCTGAGGGTCGTTCACACACCAATTTGGGTGAAACCGAGGCCTCTAGGCCAGTTTTTTTCTGGCAGAACTCAAACGTGAGTCATTGGCTCGCGCCTGCAGCTCTGAATCAGCCACTCAGGCGCCGTGGTGGCGCGCAAGTGGACCAAAACCCACAGATCATATACCAGGTTAAACAACCACTCTTCAACGAACAACAAAGCACTTTGGCGCAGCGGAAGCGCGCCGGGCTCATAACCCGGAGGACCACCGATCGAAACGGTGAAGTGCTAGCTTTTTGCGATCTTTTTGGATTTTTGGGGAATTTTTCTTTTTCCCCCGTCCCAGCCCGGATTTTTGGCTTCGCGATGTCTGCGCTTGGTGTTTTGCGCTTAGTCATGCCGCTGTTGTCCAAAAATAGTGGGTGGGGCTGTCCATTTTTAGGCACTGCGCAACGGCTTTCCACATGGCAGGCAGGAAGCACCTTCCCTCAGCATTTTTATCTACCTGCTGAGTACAGGGTCTCTCCTATTCGAGATCCAAAGTTTCTATCGCAACAATGTAAAGACCCTCTGTGAACAAGTAATGACGCCTGAGTCGTGGGTAACACATGAGAGCATTCACAGCAAGGACAGCTGAATCGCCAGTACCCTAGACCACCCAGCAATTGATGCTCGCGAGCGGCCATCACACATGCTCAAGATGCACTTGATACGTAGTACCTATTCTCGCTCGAATTATGGCTAAGGGTTAACGCAGAGACATGTCGCAGAACATCTGTATTCACTGTCTTTGAGTCCTCACTCAAGGGAACGCCCTTGTCTCTGGTACTATGCTACGGGTTCGCAGGCAGTCATTGAGATTTCTTGGCCCGTTCTTGACTCTTGTTCTAATTGTTGACGGAGAAGGGGTTTATGGCCAACAGAAGTCCACACGAGGTTACCATTGTTGTTCCCTAGTCAGGTCAACGCATGCAGTTTATCCTGTAAGACAGCAAACAACAGACTGAATGACATTCTCGACACTTTCATGTATAACGGCAAAGAACTACCGGAACTGGGCCTACATCACACGCATTCATAACTACGTAGCTAGAAGCTGTTTTTAGGAGCCAATTTCAATCAACCATAGGAAAGTGACGACAGAGGTGAAAGCAGACGAAGCAAGCGGAAAAGAGAGGGTCTAAAACAACAAGCAGATGCCAGCACAAGTTGTAGCTTGCTCGATGCGAGCGACAAGCATATACCACGCAATTGGCAACAACTTTACGCACATCCGTTGCTAAGCTGGATGCAGGGACATAGAGCGTGTTGTCTAGTTTATCTATGGGGATTAATCTCTAACTAGCCAAGTGTCCGAATAATGTACGTGACATCCCCGTGCCCCAGAGCCGTTGCAAACGTAACCTGATTTTGTGACGAAGGGTCGCGGGGCTTTGCTGGAGGGGAGTACTTCAAGGAGTTGGCGGTAAGAGACTCCGAGATCTTACACGTTTGATCCGTATTTCTTGAGCATTCTCGGGGTTGAGGGTAATGGTGAAGTAATCAGCTTCTTCCGACGGTGTTTGATGCCGGGGCCACCAGGCTTGTCATTTGTTGTGGGAAAAGTATCCAGCTATACTGTTTAGTACCAAGAGTGTCAAGCTTGTTGTACATATTAGGACCATCACCGCCCACGGTTGCAGGTGTAGTGAGTCCCGAAGGGAGGGACGGGGTTGGTTTGTGGGCCAGGGCAATGACGAGCCGGGCACGGGTGTGCTTTATAGGGAGGCATTCGGAATATCGTTTGTAGCGTTTCCTGCTGGCCATACAGAGCTCAGTGCAGTTTTCAGATCTGTTTCCTCGCAAGTCACGATGTCGATTGACCAAACCGGGACACGACGGACACAATCATGTATGATGCCAGCAAGCGCGCGGGCAACCAACATCAAATGAAGAGGAACAAGGACAATGAATGGTCTTTTTCAGTTATTTACTCTTAGGGAGAGCCAATTGGGGCATGCTGGTAAGGTTGCCGTTCACCTTGAAGAACCCATGAATAAAGGGGTGAGGGGGCAGGTGATTCATCGTCACTCTTGAAGAAGTTTCTTTGCTATTGTAGTACGGAACAATGGACACCTCGAAATGAACCGCTCGCTTTTCAACTCACTGCCTTGCAATCCGGGCTCGCCTGAAGCCACCGGGGGCGGATTGGGAGGGGAGATGCCGCTCAGGCAGCCCCCCTTTTCCTGGCACTGATGAACAGCTGCAAACGACCGACAACCACGCACTCGATTTTCTACCTTGTTGGCCTCATTCTGCTGCACAGCTTGACCGCGCTAGCTTGCCCTAATTCTTTGTTTTTGTTTTTGTTTTTTGTGCGCGGTTGCCTGGCACATATTTATCACCACCACCCCACCATCTTCTCCCCTCCGCTTCCTTTCTTCTTCCTCACGCACACAACTTCACATCCGCGGCGCCTTCAGGCGCCCGCCACCTTATCCCTCTCCCTCCCTCATCTCCTCCATAGGTCCCGGATGACCTTATAAAAGCCACGGCTGCTAGCACAGACCTGATCCCTGTTGCTGCATCCCCCCAGGTCTTATGGTAGCAGACCTACCTACGGGTAAATGCGGCTGTTTTCAAATAACCTCAACTCTCCCACAACTGTGGAAAACAACCCTGTGCTTCGGCACAAACACGCATCTTGGTCGAGTCCCCAGGTAAGACCCGAGATTCTCTCTTCTTCAGGTTCGCTTGACTGACCCTCTCAACAGCGGAACCGCCATCATGTATCACACTCGCGTACTCCTCTCACATCTCGGCTTGTTCTCTAATGTAAGACTCAAGGTGTCTCTCTCTCTTTAGATGCATTTGATTGACTCTCTAAACAGCGGAACCACCATGATGTGTCTCTCCTACGCCTAGGTCATCGACGAGATCTTGCCGCTTTCCTCTCACCTCTCTCGCTTCTCCCTTTCTTCACGCGTCTCTCGCCTCCCCCCACTCTCTCTCATAGGTCCCGGATGACCTTATAAAAGCCACGGCTGCCAGCACAGACCTGATCCCTGTTGCTGCATCCATCAGACCTCTTTTAGAGAGGCGGGTCACCTAGCATAGACCTACCCAAAGATGCTGACAAGAATTCTCAAACTACCTCCACTTTCGTGGAAACAACCACCTGACACTCCCAACATCTTCACATCTTGGCCGATTCTCCAAGGTAAGACCCGAGATCCCCTCATATTCAGGTTCGCTTGACTGATCCTCTCAACAGCAGAACCGCCATCATGTGTCTCTCCTACGGCTAGGTCATCGACGAGATCTCGCTCCTTGCCTCTCACCTTTCTCGCTTCTCCCTTTCCTCACGCGTCTCTCTCACATCTTGACTGGTTCCCCAAGGTAAGACTTGACCTGTCTTCTCCTCTCTATCTTTGGATTCCCACTAACCCTCGACAATGAAGCCGTCATCATGCGCAGTTCTCCCCATCGGTCATTCATAGACCTTTGCCCCCTACGACTCTCTCCCTCCCTCCCTGCCTTAGGTCCCGGATGACCTTTATAAAAGCCAAGACTACGCGGTTACCCAAGGATTCTCTGTCTCTGGACGTCTCTGAATCACTGGATGGCTACACAAAGCAACACTGCACCCAGATGCGTCCATTTCGCCTGTGGTGACCCCATGCAATTCATTTGCACCGGGACGGGGCGTCTGCCCGGACGCGGCGGGCGATTTGACAGATTTTCCTCACCCTTCACCATGTTGCCTTCCCTCACGGGTTGGTGTTGGGACTCTTTCATTTCGAATGCAAACTATATCAAACGACTTGCACCCAGCCTACCCGTCATCTGACTTTACGAGTTTCCCTGAGTTTCTGTTTTCTGTTTTCCTGGTTTGTTCCGCGAAGCTCTCCGTCGCCGCCAGCAGATGTGCAAGAATTCTCAACTTTCTCCATCTGTGGTAATCCCTCGGCCACCTGTTTCCCATCCAGTTTGATCTCTGCTGAGGAGTTCTATGAAGCGGAACTTATCATGAAAGAACAGTTCGACTCTCTTGACGACGATGAGTGGGAGTGCGCACCCTTGGTGAACGAGAACAATGGAGAGGTCTCTTCCAGTTCCATGGTGCAACGGCTTGATGGATACATCCAATCGGACCAGACCTATATTTACCGTCCCTTGCCCTTGTGTTCTGGTACACCCTCTCACCTCACATCTTGGCCAAGTCCCAAGGTAAGACTTCAAATGTTTCCTTTGCTGTCTCGGTTCGCTCAACTAACTTTGTAACAGTGGAATTGCCATCATGTGTCGCTCGCTCCCATGGGTATCCGGAGAGAACTTGACCAAACGTCGTGTTGCTAGACCCGAGTTGTGTTCAAGTTCATTCCACCATGCCCCCCAGTCGCTCTTCTCGGCGACTCGCCTCTCTCCTCACTCTCAGATCTTCACTGATCCGTCAAGGTAAGACCTAAAGTATCTTCCCCTCTCTCCTCTGACTCACTTAACTGACCATTCAATCAGGGTAACCGTCACCATGTCTCTGTCTCTCCGACCAGACCTCTATCAACTGCTGGGTTGCTTAGCACAGACCTGAGGTACCGGTTCGGCATTGACTCTCCTCCCCTCTGATCTTCTCCTCTTCTTCGCATTCAATTTCTCTTTGCTGCCGGTAAGAAACCTTGAGATGATGATTGTAGAAAACATGCTAATCGGTGACAGACAGCCCACCAGTTTACGCAGACTGCACCGAAACCCTGGACCTTGACGGAACCTCGACACACTTGACCTCTTAGCCTGTGTTCCAGAGAAAGGGTAGACAAGTCACACAACAGATGAAGGAGTTTGTGTGGGAAAATGGACACGATGGAAGGGATGGACATTTGTTGAATGACTAGGCAAAGCGCAAGTACTACTTCTCGGTATGCCGAGTAGTTCTACAGCGTAGGATTTTTGGTAAAGGAACAATATGGGTTTTTTGGTCACGTTTAGTTTGGTTGCATTTGCTGCCATGGCACATCAAATCCACCTCAGCATTGCATTGACATGGTCTCTCATCAACACAACACAAGTTCGTAGATGTCGTATTCACTGCACCGGTGATAAACTTTGAGGCGACCCCCTGATGGAGGGTATCGAATCTGGGAGTAATATGCATTGAGGCCGTAGTGCTTGATCTGCGGGAAACGGGGAGCGATGCGTCCAAGACACACGCGCTGCTGTTCGGTCATGGTTGCTATCGCTGCCTCGATATGTTCAAGTCAATTCGAGTCTTGGGAGCCTTGGGCCTGGAATCCCGATCAGAGAGTTTGGGAGCAGTAGCATACCTAAAGATTCTTTCATAGGACTTCTCTACGACACCATGATAGTGGAAATTCCTACCACCTCCCATTCTCACCACCTCTCTCATGTCAGCGTTTCGCAATTAAAGGTCCAAAAGCATAGACTTACCCAAAGTTGCTGAAGGAATTTTGGACAACCCCATGAAAATGGAAAGAACAAGAGCAAGAAGATGGTTTTCTGAGGCCACGGTTCTTGAAAACACATTCATTTCCTTCCATCACTCTCGGGCTTACTTTGATCACTCCCTCTGGCGCTGACTCCCCTAGGATCTTCCTCCTCTTCTATTCTCTAGAGAATATTCGTCTCCTCTCCCCCCCCCCCGGGCCTTGTTCCTCACGCCCCGTCGCGCCAACTCTCTCGAGCCCAAGGAGCTACCTCTTTTGCCCTGCAGCCCCGGCCCTTCTGACCCTGAAGATTTGACGCCCGTGGGTGACATCTTTTTGCCTCCCACCCCCGAATTACAACCTGCCTCGCCCGAGCCTCGCCCTGATCCTCAGATCAGCGACGGTATTGGCAGAGGCCATATTCACGATGATATCGGTGACCGACATGGCGGGGTTGGACACAAGACCAAGACCAAGATCGAGCTACTCTTTTGTTTCGCATGAAGCGAAAAACCACTGGCTGGTTACATGTCTTGCTAGACGTCAACAACGAACAGCAACAACAGCGAGATCGAGGATGCCGATGAACGCCTCCTCGAAATTTTCAAGCACAGCTCTGGTCTAGAATTTCATTGATTGACACCAGACGGTTGGACCTCCCATGGGAAATGGAAGGCTACAGAGACGACAGAGCCATTGGGTGTTCTTCGCTTCACTCTCTTGCAATCGAGTCCTTCAAGAAGAACATAGACCAGTGCCCTGCTCTCGATGATCATGTCGAGAAAAGCTGTCGCTGACAACATGGACAACTATTACGCGAAGTCGCGTCTCAAGGACGTGTACGCAGATTTCCTTAGGGCGCTCGGTGGCACAGTCGTCACCACACCACTTGCTGCTTTCACCGCAATATTCTGTGACTTCCTCAAGCCTGACCTTATAATCGTCGACGAGACAGCCACTATGTGAGAGATAGCGACGCTTATCCCCATCGCCTTCTTTGACCCAAAGGCACGGAACAGTCGCCACCACACCACGGTGTATTGCTGCTTTCACCGCAACGTTCTGCGACTTCTTCAAGTCTAGCCATGTGATTATCGACTAGGCACCCAATATACGAGAGGCATGGATCATCACTGGCGATATCAAACCAGGGGCTTTAAGCTGATTGGTTAGTTGGCGACCAACTCGTATAGCTGCGACATAGTTGAGCCGGCGTGTCTGACGGTCGTCTGCGATGGTATTGGTCGTCGACATGGTGAGTTCAATGGAGATGATGATATCTTCGTCGATATGGACCTCATCTTAGATCATGTAGTTCTGACGGGATATAATTGTGTGAGTACACGCTGACTCTCTTGGGATGTCATCACAGCATCAATGGCGGTGAGAAAGAGAGCCGATTTATGATGATATTATGGATTTCTCTTCCTAAATTTGTTCCAAGTTATGATGATGAAGGTCAGGATTGGGATGAATCTAAGAAGGTTTTTTCCTAAATTAATATAAACATTGTACGGAATGTCTTGAAGGATTGCCAAAGGCGCGCGGCGTTCGTGGACTACCCCCCAACTGCCAACCGACACTTATCCACCTCAACAAGAAGCTGGACAACAGTACCCGGTACTTAATTAGCAGCCTCGAGGAGGCAGAGATCCTCAGAGAAACTAGCATCGATCAGAGACAAGCGGCTGGACACGTTTGATCTTGCGTTAACCACGAGGAGCGAGGGCTGCTCGTCATCATCTAGGGCAAGATTGTTGTGGGCATCGGATGCAGGCTCCTTGAATTGATCTGTCGCAGGCTTCCCTTCATCCTTCGAGGTTCGTGTTCTCTTGGGCGCTTTGGGCCCAATGACTTCGTCATCACAGGATTGAGCCACCTGAGAGAGCCAAGTGAACACGGAGCTGCGGTCTGCGGATACTTCGTTTCGAAAATTTCCGATTTTTGCTGATGTGGAGGAAACGAATACGGGCATCCCAGGTCTGGTCCAGATAACCGTTTTGTCGGGGTGGTTGATGATGGCGGCCTTAAGCTCTTCCCAGGATTGTTCGTGGACGGCACCAGTACGGAGTGCCCAGACCAAAAGGAGCTTGGCAGGGCATACATGATCGCAAGAAGGATCTCGCAGTTCATATAGATGGCTGATGCATCGAACGCTTGGGCGTTGGCTGGTTCGAGTCAGCACGCGGATCATGATTGCCATTGAGCTCTCCATACCTGGAATTTTGGCAGAACTCGAATTGTATGTCTGCGCGGAGGAAACCAGTGGTACGATCCTCATAAATCTTGATGTGTTCCCAGAGCAGACACCTGTTATCGGTAGTGCCTTTCCACTCGTTCACACGTAGCATATCAGCAGCTTTGGCTCCTGTTGTAACCAGGAGCACGACAGCCATGAGAGAATGCAGACGGTAGTCCCACACATCAGCGCCGTAGTCAATCGCCTTCTGTAGGAAACCTGTGATCATCTTGTGTGTGAGTTACATTGCCACAAGCAACTTTTCCCCATCAGCACTGTGGTCATCGAGCAATACACCGTCATGGGCAAGTGTCATCATTGTCATTGCTGAAGTCACACCAGTTAGTTGAGGCACATCAACCAAACAGTTAACATACACAATTAGTGGGCGTCTCTATCTGTCAGAACCCATCCTGGGAAGTTGAGTTTGGCCCACTGGTAGATGCTGCGAAGTCCACGGCAGGCAGTTCCGAGGGAAGCAACTTTGCGGGGGAGCATTCCAAGAAGAGATTGACAGAATTTGGCAAGATGGTCCATGGTTCGCTCGGTTCCCAGGCTGCTAGCATGGATGTTAGTGAGGATCTACTGTTTTTAACAACCTGTACGAAGCTGCAATGGAGGGAGTCACTCATGGACGAGAGGAGACGGCTGCCCCAGACGTCGCGTGCGGGCCCGCTGAAATCATCATTCTCGAAGGAGATGCGCCGAATGGAACTCTGAAGTGCAGCGATCTTGTCTCTTTCGTGCTGAGCGTCAGAGAGCCCAGATGCTGCCATCTTGGGAGGCTGTTTTTGTGTTGTCCACGGCAAGGCTCTGGAGAAATTGTTGAAATTGTTGAAGGAAGAGTCGAGGAACAGAGAGGAGCAGAGGCTGGAGGGAAGGAAAGAATTTTGTCGTGGGTGATGTGAAAAAGGAGCAACTGCCCGTGATGAGGAAGGTGTCTGGCAGCGGAAGTAGGTAGGCAGATACATCCATTGAGACAAGTAGCCATCTGGATACTAGATGTACTGTTGACTGAACTGTCAATGAATGTCAGCTTTTACTCCAGACAGAACGGAGTGCCAATTTAGAAGAGGATTTAGAGAGAGTAGCTAAGGGCTTAGATAAAATTCTCAAAGTTTTACATAACTTCTTTAACAAATTTATGATATTTTTATTGGAATCCTTAGAGAATATCTTTCTGAGCCCCTTCGTTTTGGCGTTCTGTACGCGGCAATCACAACTCCTCTACATCATAACCATGTCTCCTAATGTCTTCCAACAGCCACTCCATCGGGGTAACATATGTCACATCGTGGGTCCCGGAGTCCTTTCTGGCCAATCCACCTATCAACATTCCACCGATACGGCCCTGAATGTCAAACACACAACTTCCAGAATCGCCATCGCCTGAAAAAGCTGTCCGGCTGAACTCTCGTCCATGCCCTATAACGCACCACTCTTCGGATCTATATTCACCATCGGGATGAGGCGACCTCATGAGAGACTTGACCGGATTGGCGATCCCAGTCGTAAGCCCAGTTGTCGGACCATATTTAAGAACGAAAATGCCCTTTTCGCCATCAACTGTGCGAGACCGGGGACCTAGCATTTCGGTCTCCGGAATGGTGCCCCAAACAAGCACACCATGCTCATAGTAGATTAGAGACTGCCGGATATGGGTCCATTCAAGTGACTGATCCTGGATCAACCCCCGACCGCCCGACCCAATATAAATTCTGTTCAGTAAGGAGGTCAGAGGGGTAGCATGCTTCTCCTGGTGCAGTTCTATCAATGCCCAGTCTCTTAGTCGTTTCCCCTCCCTACCCTGGATTGATCCAAGGCTATAGGCTGGCGAGAATGTGGCGTGCCCAAAAATCCGCGATGAAGGGTTATCCCACTCTGCGAGCCTTTCCTTCAAGGCTTCATTTGTATCCAGTTGGGTTTGGACTACCTGAATGAGTGTTTGGAGCCTTCGTTGTTCGGCATTCTCCTTCCAAAGATTGTGGTTGAACTTCTCCTCCAACTCATAGAGATACTCTTTGTTGGAATTGATCTCATCAGGGATAGAGTTGATGAGCTTCGCCCAAGTTCCATTGCCGGGCTGCATGACTGTGTGCGGGATCGTCGTATCATCATGCTGATACTTAGTATTGGGGTGTAGGTTCGTGAAAACAACATGTCGGCATGTCAGTGCAAAGACTTTTGCGCCGCATTGTAGGTAAAGGCACTTGGTGCCTTCGTGTCTCGGGTTATCGGATGGGGCTATCGATAATCCAAGATACTCCGAGAGCAGCACATTCGCGTCTATTGGTTGCCTGAGGGGTTGGGAAGAGAATTGCAATAACCGGCTGGAGGTTGCTTGGCTCGATGTCGATACGGCTGGTGTTGGTAGCGGTGCTGGAGGCGGTGTCGATGCGGCCTGAGTGACTTCCGACTCTTTCATCTCAACCTGGACATCATCGAGATTGTGACTCTGTAAGATTCGGCTACAGGCGACGACGACATCATAGCCTTGCTCAAAGGTCAAGCCCGTCTTGACAGAAATCAAGATAGTCACTGGACGGCTAAACTTTTCTCCAGTCCATTCATTATCACGGGCATATCCAACTCGGAGCACATCAACAGCGGTCCAATGAACCTTATCGACAACCTGCAGTATCTGTCTTCGCAGGGAGCTATCCGCGTCGTTCCAGAGCTCCACGATCGCATGCTCGCCAACCACATAGAGGCATTTGGGGATCGGCCAGCCGTCATATTGTGATGACCATGGAGTAGTGCTGCTTCGTGCGACCAGTTTTGGACAGCTGGGTAAGCCAAGGTAATAGTCCCGCTGCTCTTCGAGGCTTGGTGGTAAGGGGCGTTGAGTTGGAGATGGTTCGGGCGAGGGTTCGACCATGATTGGATGTTATCCTCAAAGTCCACGGGGAGACTCCTGCTTCGTCGATGATCTGCCGATTGCCACGATTGGCTGACGAAGTTCTGTTGAGGACGGGATCTCGGTCTCGGTCTTGATCTGCTGCTTTTCCGAAGGAACTCGCGAAGGTCTGCAGAGGAGAAGGAGTCGGAAGGGTGCGGAGGTAATGAACGTAGTCGGACATGATGCCTATTTATGTTAGCTGATGGGCCGCAAATTGACGAAAAAGTTTGATGACAATGGATGCATGCCGAAAGGCAATCATGTTGGGAAGGCTCGATCGGTTGGGATTTGAATAAAATATCATAAATTCATTACACACTTTACATAAAACTTTGAGAGTATTGTTTCTTTTTATCTCAATTTTATCTAATCCTTTATTTATTTTCTCCAAATCCTCTTCTAAATTGGCGATCCGTCCTGTCTCAAGTACCATCGCTGGGCTCAGCCTTGGCAAGCTCGTAGGCTTTGACGAAGAGGTCTTCATGCTCAAACGCCCATCCCACCACGCGCTCGAGCCACTTCGCTCTGTCGGGTTGATTGCTTTCAGTGGAGTTGGGAACAACCTCGTTCAGCTCATCTTGCGACATCTGGCGACATCTGGCGACAGAAGATAAGGTCAGCTTCCTTGTTGACGTAGCTGAGACGGTCACGTTCTGTAAGGCACTGGGTGACGATGTTTGCCAGGCGATGACCAAAATCCGTTAGCTCACCCTTCGAGATTGGCTTGGCGGCGCTGCTCATGAACATCTTGCAAGATTCGCCGGTCTGGGGGAGGCTAACTTCATGTCCTGCAGGATCGATCAAGCAAATGAAAGATCGGTCGCGGGCCGTGTGAGGAAGCGAAACCAAGAAGGCTGACATCTTCTCTGACTTGAGGGCGGCGATGGCCCTCTTCCGCATGCCTGTCGGTCCCCTGACTGCCCTTGGCGTTTCTGAATAGCGAGTTCTTGCAGGGCCTGCCATTGCAGATGTTCATCGTAGTACGCTCCAGCGACGTTGTAGAGCAGATACTGGGAGTCAGTCGCAAAGTGTAAAACTCGAGCGGCGACTTCAGTGTCCGGAAACCCATCCTCTCCAGGAGCGGGGAGTTGTCCCATGGTAAGGGTCTTGGCCACAGGTGCATGGGTAAAAAAGCGAGCAAGAGGATCTAACTTCGCATCCAACTGAGCTCGGCCACGGATGATGGTCGACGTTGCGTTGATGTCTTCCAAGATTCGCGACGGAAAGTAAAGTCCCCCGTGTTGCTCAGAGTCAATGTCCATAGTCTTTCGAAGAGACTGCAGCTGTGCGTGCATGCGTAGACCATCTTGGCCCTTCACGAGCAGCTTGCTGAAAGAGCCAGGGTGAACGGCAAGTTGAGCAGCAGTGCACTTGATAGTCACGCGAATGACTGTTTCGGGTGCCGCCTAGGTCCCATTGCAGAAGCATCCGAGGACTGACTTCGTCTGCTTCTCTTCTTCAACTTTGTTCTCGGTCATGTGCTTGGACCAGATCGTGATGCTTCCGACTTGTTCGTCACCAAACCCCTCAAATCCGCGAGCAGATAGCTTGAGGTGAGTGGATCCAAAGTCGTCGGGGCTTCCGAAGAATTCGAAGGAAACATCCAGCGATTCCTTCCATGGGCGAGTGAGCAACTCCATCGACTTCTGCATAGGTGTGCTAATCGCAACATCATTGACCTTCAAGAGACCATAAAGAGCCTTGGTCCAATGAAGTTCGTTGCCTAGTGCGATCGAATAAAGTCTGGACGGCGTTATGATGCTCGTCCGCCTGGCGACTGGTCAGTATATTGAAACGATAGGTTACAGCTGCGATAACTCACGTTGCCTTCGAAATCGGCCGTTGTGATGCCTCCGGTATCGGTGATCGTGATGAGTTGTGTCTGGACGGCATCAGGAGGATGCTCGTCGCCCTGGTGACTGGTCAGTATATTGAAACGATAGGTTACAGCTGCGATAACTCACGTTGCACTTGGGCTCGGCCATCGTCAGATGCTATGTAGTCGGATGAAAGCAAGCTGGTTCGTGCTTCGCGCGAGGTGTGGGATGCGCAATATGCGATAGGTGGTATACGATATGCGATATGCGATATATGGGACGGATGATGAATGCGTTGAGCTCTTGGGATTTGAGGTTTTCGATGGCGTGCCACTCATCAGTTGGCGGCGGCGCCATTGTACAGAAGGTACTGGTAGTCTGTCGCGAACTGCGTTGGGCGGATGTGTGAAGGAAGAAGCTGCCTTAGCTAGAAAGCGTGAGTGCGTTTTGTAGTCGTGCGGATGGTGGTGCCGCGCCTTGGATCTGTTCACTCGTGCCGGTTGAGCAAACGGTGATGCGACCGACGCAATCATCGTTGGGGCTGTCAAGTCGCCGATATCGGTAACCAAGGACATCGCGAACGAACGGTGCCGACTGGTGTTACTAATCATAAGATTAAGTAAACATAAGAGAAGGTTGAGTTAATTGTGTCCTTAACTTAAGAAGAATATTTACATAAAGATCCCTAAGTTTAGGTAATAATCCTCTGTGTACGTGTTGCGGGACCACTCGCTTGTCCTTCAGGGAGACGGCGTGAAGACTGAGGGACAATTTGCATATGCTTGCGTCTCTCTTTTTACTCCTCCTGCGCGGTTACCTGCACGTCTCAGAATCCTCATGACCTCGAGACAAGAGTTGCTCATAGAACAACGGAGCGTCCATGTAAGATGATTGGCTGGGTACAACCCCACAACGCGCCTTCGCACACTCTCCATTCTTGTGTTGCTGTTCAAACATCTGTCAAACAGTTTGCATATGCCTGCTCAGCTTTTCTTTACGATGCCGCACAAATCTACCCGTTTCCCAGACGTTTTACTTTTCCCGTCTCGTTTTCTATTGTTCTTTGCCGGTTGTGTGTAGACGCGTCACCCCATCCTAAACATCATCAACGCACAACTCTTCTCCCCTCACCAAACCACCACGCGAAAACAAACAATTTGTCTCCTCAGGCGCCTCCCCGATTTCTCTCTCTTCGTATATAACCACGAAGCTCTCCGCCACCGCTCACCTTCTCACCTTTCCCCTTCGCCCTCAATTTACTCGTTCTGCGTTAGGGCAAGTCGACTCACCATGCGACGAACCTCTTTTCAAAAGCACTCGCCCTTCGGGCGATGACAAGCGCGGCCAGATCATCTCTCGTTCCTACACCACCACCTGCATATATACTTCACGAATCTTTCATTCGAGCCTGATAACAGGACACCTTGCGACCAAGATGCGGCCCTAGAGGCCTACCCTCTGCTCGGCAGTTTCGCACCCACTTCTTCCCTTTCAGAGGGTGATCGCGCCGGTGAGAAGCCTCAAGCTGAGCTCCCCGAAGGGGGACATCGATCTGATGGCCCGAAGGTATAGACCATCATTAGCGACATCGCACAGAAACCTCCATACATGACCTTGGAGTACCAGCTCGGAGCTGGGAAGATCACTTTGAACCCGCTCTTTACTTCACTTGGTCGATCCTGCAGGACAAACTGCCTGTCCTGTCTCGAGGAGTCTTCAACGATCGTCAACACCTGGCACAGCAATCACAAAGGCAATGTCAAGTCGGCCAGGAGAGCTATATATACCACTACTCCCCCCCTTACCGTTGACGGCATCATTGTCACTTCTTGTGATTTATATAAACTCACCCACGACGTCCCGCTCGCTAACCAAGCACGCGATCACGGGTGGTCCCTTGACCTTCTCAACAACAATGCCGCTGTTGAAGAATTCACCTCTCGGCTGCTGGATACCTATGCCGACCTTTGTATCACCAATGCGCCTGGCGTGATGCGTCTCTACCCAATGCTAGGCGAAGTCAAGGCCGGCCTGAAGAAGACAAACTCCACAGAGCAGCAAGATCGCCCAGCAACGTTTGATCGAGAAGGTGCCGAAGAGGCTCTCTTACATGCCAATAGCGTTGGTATCGAATCGAAATTTCTCGCAGCATATGCTCTGACTGGCATTGCTCTTGGTATCGATACCGCCTCTGTTGCCTACCGGTCCGCCAAGCGTCGCAATGTCGCAATGTCGCTTCACTCTGTTGCAGTCGAGTACTTCAAGACGAACATGGCACAATACGCTGCCCTTGACGAGCTGGTCCAGAAAGCTATCGCTGGCGCAGAACTTGACGACACAGGCAAGTCTTACTTGAAGGCTTGTCTCAAAGACGTATACGCAGATTTTCACCGGACCTTCGATGGTACAGTCGTCACCACACCAGTTGCTGCTTCCACCGACCTTGTGCTCGTCGGCGAGGCAGCCACTATGCGAGAGATAACGGCGTTTATCCCCATCGCCTTCTTTGGCCCAAAGGCATAGATCATCACTGGCGACACATCCATATCAACCTAAGGGGCAGTCCACGAATGCGAGGTTAAAGTTGAAGCCGAAGATCAAGATCAAGATCATGCTCAAACTCAAACTCTTTCGTTTCGCATGAAGCAGCAGACAACCGGCTGGTTTCACGTTTTACTATATACCAATGGCAAGCTTCTCCCTGGTTTTGACGCCAACACGGTCATACGGATCGGCCTAGGATCTGGCCGCGGTCTCAAAGTTCGACTACAGATCACCGCTGGTGAATTCTTCCAGCCGTCCATGCATCTCCAGTTCCTCGTTCAACATGGTACTTATTATGACGCTTTTCTCGATGTCATTATTCCCCTCAACACTACCTATATATACTCGGCGGCATTTCAGTCCATCGACTCTACAGATGAAGCTGCCTTAGCTCCTCTATTCACCTTCGAGGAAATGGATTTGTCTAAGCTTCTTCCCTACGCCCGGTCGCGCCCATCCGCACTCGCTGAGCTTGGTCAAGGGCTCGAAGAAGGGGTAGACCGCACTCGTTGAGCATCACGACCAACGGTATTGCCATAGGCCTTCCTCGTACAATCGTTTCTCGGGTTACTTTGGCCGACCTTGATCACTCCGACAACCCTGTCTCTACCCCAGGATGCCAGAGCCTTCCCCTAGCCCTGTTCCTGCATCAGAGCGATCTGCTAGCCCCGTCCAGAGCCCAGAGCATCGCCACGTCGGAACGTTCGCTTAGCCCTCCCACATCAACGCGACGTCGAACATCATCCGTGGCCGAGCTAAGTTGAATGCCAAGTTGGATCCTCTTGCTCGCTTTTTCACCCATGCGCTGAGACGGTGCCCTCTCCTCGCCTGGCTAGCCCTGTTCCCGAAATGACGCTTCCAGCCTGGCACATAGGTCAAGACAAAAACGAGACACGAGGACGAGTATAAATTATAATAAAAAGGTACAACAATCTTCTTCTTATTATATTATTTTATGATCTTTCTTTATAAATTAATTACTGATATTTATAAAGAGTTAGGTAATTCTCTTAATGACCTTCGCCGCCCTCGCTCAGGATATCACCACGAACAACCATCGTCGCTCGCTATCTATATCTGGACGAGCGGTGTTCAAGGAAGCCCCATTCCAGGATGCAGAAGGCACTGGTTTGGCGGCCGACGCCAAGGGCGAGCTTACCACTCGCGAAGACCAGACCAAGTCTTCAACATGCGACTCGCTACGACCACTACTTTTTTTACGTTGGTCACCGTGGATGACGAGATCCTGCCCGGTTACAGCGCGTCGACTATTCCCCGACTCGGAATGGACGTCGGTGGTGGGCTACACGTCGGCGTCTATGTAACGGCCGGACAGTCCGCCCAACCCAACATCCACTTCGAGTTTTCCATCCGACACAACAATGACCTATATGTTTTCCTGAGCCTGCACGTTCCGGTGGCGGCCTTGCTCAGCGATATAACCATGGGCCAATGTCGGTCAGATAATAGGTTAACTCTTGCTCCCCTGAGAACCTCCACTCCTAAGGACTTAGACGTTTTATCTCAATACTCACGAGATAATAAGTACGCAGAGAAGCTTAAGGACGCTGGCCTTTCGGACCCGGTGGCTCCCCTCGATATGGTGACGCTCGACAGTCAATTACTTCCGCATGGAAGTAGACTTCTCCCACATCTTCGAGGTCCCCAACGCGGCCTTCTTCAAGACTTTGGAGATCGCCCTCCGGTTGCGCAGGAAATCGTGACCGAGGTCATGGCCCGCTTGCACTCTGCTCCGAAGTTTGCCCTGACCTGTTGGTTCTTCGTGGAATCTTCCTTCGCGAAGCATTGGCAAGGCATGCTGCCCAGGATTCGCAACCTGCCTCCACCGTTCGCACACTTCCTCACCAATGTGCGTACCAACTATACGGATTTGACGTACAATAACTTGGGCGCCGTTGAGGAGGAGTTTCGTCCAAAGAGGCCAGTGCCCGCAGCCACTGTCTTCCGCTCGGCCGAGCACAGAACCGTTACCCTGATAGCTGGAGCCGCTGAGGAACAACAGATGGTAGATCAGAACGCCTTGGAACTGATCGGCACCCTCATGCAAACTATATTCGTCAACGATATTTTCTCCGCCTGGTCCCCGATGCCTGATGACCTAGACGTATACGGTATGAGAGCCGACGGTTTCCTTACCCAGTACTAGGCAGTGATACCCGTCGATGACCACAACGCAGACCTACTGCCAGAGGTCGGAGACAGGTGTTCTTTCTTCCCGACAGTCGGTTTCAAGTGCCGCAAGATGCCCGCGAATACCCTCACCGCCAACCAGACCTCCAGAATCGTGAGCAGCGTGGTCCGAGCCTGCCACGCCGGCGAACGTGTTGCGGATAACGAGTGTCCTCACGAGTTGATATACTCCCGATGTGGACGCGAAGGTTACATTCTTCAGGTGTACCGCTACTATCAATATCGTCTCTTGAAGACAAGACTCCGTGAAGCCCGGGATCACACCAGGTTCGGCGCTTGCAGCAGTAAGACTGGGTTGTCTTATGATGAGTGTATGGTTAGGATACTCAATCAAAATATCTAATAAAGCTCTAAAATGAGCCTAGAATTATGATATGAAGTGCTGAGTTTATGTAAATTCTTTATCTTTCTACTCTTAAATTATGATACACATTAACAAGCATTTGTAGAGATCAACGCCACTGTCAGTCAGTAAGTCGGGACAGACGCGGAAGTTAGATCGGTGCTTGGTCCGTTGCAAATGTTGTTCACCAGCGAGCGACATTATGAGCTTTCGACTGATTGATGTGATCCAGCAGTGCAACCGGATCTTTGGCGGCAAGGCTACCTTGAGCGCTGTTGCTCTGGACGGCAATGACGACGTCTTCAAGATGGAAATGGCCATATCGGATGCCGTTGTCCAACTTGGGGAACGCGCTCTCCAAATCTGGGAACAAACTCGGAACCACGAATATCAGCTGAATATCGAGGTCTGGGAATTGCTTCTTCAAGAAGACGAGATTGTGTACATCGATAGTGAGCGCGCACAACGACTTGGCCGAGAGCGTGGGGAACTGTCTGGCGATCTCCTCAGTCGGTTCCGAAATCAGGTCGTACAAAACCTCACCTGCCTGTTGGATATAGGCGTCGCGGATCCTGTCGGGCTGCTCAGACTTGAGGCGGTTTACCTAGTCGTCGTTATTCTCTTTCGCCTGAGCCTTCTCGATCTGTTGGCGGAGGCTTTCCTCAACGTTACTCCGAGAGCAGCACAGTCGCGTCTATTGATTGCCTGAGGGGTTGGGAAGAGAATAGAATTGCAACAGCTGGCTGGAGGTTGCTTGGCTCGATGTCGATACGGCTGGTGTTGGTAGCGGTCCACATCGGGAGTATATCATCAGCTCGTGAGGACACTCGTTAGCACTATGTCCCGACTCGGTGCAGTTTCGGCAAAGACGAGTAGGGCAAGCGTTGGCATTGGGGCCGGTTAAGGATCCAGATTTTTACGCATCTCGAACGAGGCTTGCTATAGCCGAGGCTCAGGTGGCCAATTTCAAAGCAGCGGTTGCAAAGTTCGATATTGCAATCAACAGCATTGTGTCCTTTCCCTCCACACTTGTTACAGGTGCGCTGCTCGCAACCTCTTCTCTCGTGCCCCTACTCACCACACTCGCGGCAGGTCACCGATCTCTTCGTGGGGCAATCCTTGACCTTATGTCCAACCTCGTTGCAGGAGTGGCAAGTTCGCTGAGTGTCCCCGTTCTCCTCCTAGCGGGGGACAAAATACACGAGACTGAATTGGCTGTGCCCTCACCTCCCTGAGTCTCGTGTTTTATGTCCCTCGCTGGTCCTCCCACGAAGCCTGGGGTTCCTCGGGGCGCAGGCTTGGGCATCTCCACTGAGTATGACCTTCGGCGTTGCATAGTCTGCAAGAAGACCGGCGGTGGAACACTTCAAGAAGAAATGGCCCTCTCCACATCGGGTGCAGATCAGATCAAGAGGGCACTCGTTCGCACCATGTCCTGTCGTAGAACAGTTTCGGCAAAGACGGGTGGGTGGGGCAAGTCCCGGCAGTATGACCTTCGGCGTTGTCACAAGTCGCGCGAGCGCATTCTCCTGATGTTGGCTTCTCATTTGGGCAGGTGATGGTATCATGCTCATGTGTCTGACAATACAAACAGCATGGCACTCGAACCACAAGGTTGTTGGCCGCGAAGTAGTCGTAAAGGCGGAAGATCTCGTTAGCACGTTTGCGCGATGCATCTCGAGTCTCCCAGCCGACAAAGAGACCGCGGTTGAGAAGCAGGATGGTAAAGCCGCGAGCACGAGTCGTAGCAAGGGTCCCGCGGAACGGCTCAGTGGTAAACCCAGAATGAGAAACAGCGGTTTAGTCGACAAAGGCGAAGTCGGCTTCATCACCTTGAGCTTCATCGCGAGTCTTGGTTTTGACGCGATCGGGAGAGAGGGCGCCACCACTGACAAGCATTCGGATCTGACGTTGGTACTGAATTGTCTGCGCTTTGCAAAGAGACATGATCAGCACAGTAGCGGGTTTGCCATCGTTCTTGCTAAGGCCAGTGAGTTGAGATGTGAGGATTGGCGTGGCCTGCGCAACGATCCATTGAGATGGTCGAATCAAGTCCGGATAGCATCATGGTGCTTATCGCCCTGGTGACTGGTCAGCATGTTATTATTTCAGGTCAGATTGCAGCTGCGATAACTTACGTTGCCTTTGCGGCTTCAGTCATCGTCAAATCGGGGTTGCCAAGACATACATATTAGGCAATCTGGTTCAGATTGTCAGACGATGACACCTGGGAGAGGTGGAAGAGGTAGGGGAGGTTAGGGTGAGAGCACTTGAGAGCAAAGCGGAGAACGCAGACGGGCAGGTTGTGGGGCGGCCGACAGCTCTGTTAGAATATCACGTGAGCTGGCAGCTGCTGTTCAACAGGCACGCTATACAGAACGCCAGAACGAAGGAGCTTATAAGATAAAACTCCTCTAAGGATTTTAATAAAAATATTATAAATTTATTAAATATTTTATAAGAAATACTAAGAGTATTATCTCTTTTTATCTTAATTTAATTTACTTAATCCTCTTTTAAATTAGCGCTCCGTCCTGTCTGAAGTATGTTTGATTGACTGGTGTGGATCCATCTCGCACTCAACACCAGAGTACACCTCTCTTCAAAAACCCAGACTCTCCCACGATGACGAGCATCGTACGGTTACCTTGATCGCTGGTGCCGTCGAAGAGCAACGGATGGTCGATGATCAGGCTACCCGATTGAGAGAGTCCCATTGAGCCAATTTGGCTCCGATTTCTCCTCCCGGGCAGGTCAAAAGAAAAACTAGACACTAGAACATCAAGAGGGTCAATTACCTCCTTTCTCTCGAGTACGATAATCAGCTAAAGATGTATAAAAATAAAGCTAAAGCTTTAGCATTTCTTTATTTATTCTTACTATACTTTATTTATCATCTTTAGGGGAGGATAATCTAAAGCGGTTTTCTGTGTCCGCCGTACGTGCGAGGTCAGCGCCCTTGAGATTCTCTGCGTTCTTAGGGGAGCGAGAGTCAGCCTGTCATCCGACCGACGTTGGCCCACGGTCACAAGATTTGGAGGAGCTATCCGCACCGGCGTTGAGGGCCGTGATGGCGTCACACTCAGTGACAGCTGTCTTTTCGCGGGGTTCATACCACATTCTGACTGTCGTGGCAGGCAGTTTGCCTGATGTCGGGCGGGGTTCAAAGCCGGGGTTGAGGTTTTCCTCGGGAAGCGACCAGATGTCCGCCAGGAAAGTGTTGATACTTCCGAGGGGGGCCACGGACTTTAGGTTGTGCTTGATGAAAGGCTTAACTAGTCCGGGCACCTAGCTGCGCTGCCGTGGCACTTCGACCAGGAAGACGGCAATGCTCGCCTGCGTGCCTGCTGGCAGAGGGATCCGTTTGGCTGGCCAGTCCAGCCCCAAGCCGAAGATGGGAGCTGGCGCCCGAGAAGAGGCGTGTTCCTTCACCCATGCATGGACACGTCGGCCCCATACATCGTCAGGTTCATCGGCACCCTGTCGAAGCCGGAGAGCTTCGGCCTCAGCAGTGAAGCCGTCGATGCCAACAACAAGAAGCTGGACAATAGTACCGGTACTTGGTTAGCAGC
Organism: Fusarium vanettenii 77-13-4; assembly: GCF_000151355.1. NCBI lineage: Eukaryota > Fungi > Ascomycota > Sordariomycetes > Hypocreales > Nectriaceae > Fusarium > Fusarium vanettenii. The sequence continues at coordinate 1,624,772 of NW_003315879.1, read as the reverse complement.
CTCGAGGAGACCGAGACCGAGACCCTCAGAGAAACTAGCATCGACCAGAAACAAGCTGCTGCACACGTTTGATCTTGCGTTGACCACAAGGAGTGAGGGCTGTGCATACAGCTTCAGCCACGAGCCGCAACAGGGCTGGATCGTATCAATTAGCCGACGCTGGTGAACGATTTCTGAAATAAACCGAGTACCGATCCAGCTTCCGCGTCTGTCCCGACTCACTGACTGACAGTGGCGATGATCTTCCTCTGGTACAGCCACAGCCACAGCCGTCTTGTGTACATCGGTAGTGAAGTCGTCGATGCCAACAATAAGAAACTGGACAACTTGATTGGCAGCCTCGAGGAGACGGAGACCCTCAGAAAAACTGGCATCGACCGGAGACAAGCGGCTGGATACGTTCGATCTTGCGTTAACCACGAGGAGCGAGGGCTGTGGATATAGCTTGCTCAAGGGCTCGAAGAAGGGGGGTGGGGGTAGACTTCTGCGCAACCCAACGGAAATAACACAGCCAAAACACAACTGATCCTATACCCAAGACTCAATGACACAATGACTGGGCTGTGGATATAGCTTCATCCACGCACGAGCCGCGGCAGTAGCTCGTTGTCTCATTCCTTCAAGACCGTAACTGGGGGCATTGCTCCTCCTTCGAACGATGCTAAGGACGATCCGAGTCCACCCAGGCATGGCTGAAACCATAGAGCACCGGAAAGCCTTCTCGGGCAAAACGCACCATTTTAGCCCCTCCTTCTCTTGGATCGTCTTGTCATGCCTAGGCCTTTCGTGTTTCAGATGCTGATAGCCACTCTTCCAATGTACATTCTTGGACCACACTTTGGGGTACATTGCATGCAAACCCTTGTTGGAAAGTTGGCCGTAGAGTCGAACGAGGGTCTCATCGCTCATCAAGGGGTCTGTTCCGGTAGGTGTTAGGTCAATGATTGTTGAGTCTTCTCTGTTTCCAATGACCATTCTTCGACCACACTTTGGGATACATTGCATGTAAAACCTTATTAGAAAGTTAGCCGTAGAGTCTAACGAGAGTCTCATCAGATGAGGTCTCATTGCTCATCAACGGGTCTGTTCTGGTGGGGGTCAGGTCAATGAGTGTCAAGTCTTCTCTGTAGCAGTAGCGTCCAGAATCCGATCTTGTTGGCATGACACCATTCGCGGGCGGGTTCTGATTGACTTCCTAGGACACTTTCTGGAGCGCACTGGAAGAGGTCTGCTGAGGAGTGTCCGCCGTGGCGGTATTCTTATCGGCAACTGGAATAGACATCAAAGTTTGTCTCTCGAAATCTTCCAAAGACCATTATTGGACCACACTTTGGGGATTCATATGAATCAGGGGGGGAACGAGACACTAGAATAGACATCTTAGCGTATCCCCTTCTAAAGATAGTAAACAAAGTAGAAGAAGAATAGCTAAGAAATAGCTAAAGTCTTACCTATTTCATCTAAATTTCTTCATTCTCCTTGATAGAAGTTAGGTAACTGTCTGGTCTTTTGGCGTTCGGAGGGGAGAATGTGACCTGGGGTCTGCGAGTGATTCGGGTGATCTTCACAATTGTGTGCGAAGAGAGAGAAATCGGTGAGGGGTTCGGCCAGATTGACTACATGCAGCTCCGAGTCGGGAGAAGAAGACCCGGCGTCCTATTCGTTATTGGCGGCGTCTTCTTGCTGGGCGTTTTCAACGGGACCTTCATTGGCCTCATCTCCTTGCTGGATGTTTTGTTCGGTAACAGGCAGAGAATAATCGCCCTCGGGGGGATGTAATCTTGATCGTCATCAAACACAGAGGATCCATCATCATCGTAGCGCTTGTCGTCAACCTCCTCCTCATCGAATGGGGATCCTGAGGCACAGAAAGATTAGCTACCTGTGATGTGATTGCCTCGACTATGGCCATGGCTGCCGTAGTCTTTCCCGATCCCGGACCTCCGGTGACAAAAGCCCATCCGAAAGGGACCGATCGCAGAGAGGCGACCAGCTCAGCAGTCACACCCTGGAAAACTCCATCCGCAAATGCCTTGGCCAAACCTGGGAAGGCGCTCAGGAAATCGTAAGCAATGGGCTCCGGCTTGAAGTTGGTGCTGTATCCCAAAATTTGCCAGCCCATGTGGAAGCCATCGAGACTTGGTTCATCGTGGTGATAGCATTACACTCAGCGACAATGGTTCGGCCACGTGGTTCATGAGCGATCTTGACCAATGGCGTGTTGTAAAGCGTAGTCGAAAGGCTGACATTTGAGAGGAGTTGGGACTGCCCCTGACCAAAGGGCCAAAAAGAGAGCAATATGAGGAGATCACGACCTCACAGGTGCACACGGCACACACACGAGCTAGGGTTGATACCAGTCGATTAAGGGTGAAGTGTGATGAGAGATGATGCTCTCTCTAGGCACCTAGATCAAGAAAAAAACGAGACAAGAGGACGAATATATTACTTAATCCTTCTCTTAATATAATCAAACTATTATAATAAAAATATATAAAAACCTCCTAATTATTATATTATTTTATAATATTTTTTTCATAAATTAATTAACTATATTTATGAGGAGTTAGGTTAATCTTTGAAAACTCGGGTGTCTTATTTACTTCTTTGCCCCGTGCCAGGGACTATTCGGGGACCATGATAGAAACGTCGGGAATAACGAAATTCCGACCGACGATGCATTGAACCGCAACCCCAGCAATTGGAACAATACAACATGGTCATGATGATTACCAATCAGCCATCATTAAACCCGTCTCATGATGAACAATAAATCGGCGCAGGTGAAGAAGACCAAGGCGCCTGCTAAGCGCAACTCGGAGGCGCGCCGGGAGCAGAACCGCATCGCGAGCCGGAACTACCGTAGGCCACACACACCCAAGAGTACCTGGGGACATGTGCTGACGCCATCACGACAGGGGAGAAGCGGAAGCAGAAACTCGCGCTACTAAATCAGATCCTGGAGCCAAGTGTCTCTGAGCTGGCCAATGTCGTTGATGGCCAGGGCGGTTCCAATGATACAACACTCCCTCAGACGACAACCTCTGGTGCCACAGTAGTTGACCCTATCGCGTCGATAGACACATCTGCTATCGACCAAGATGGTTTCACCGAGTCACTATTTCCAGACGACACCTGGGGGGATCTCACTGCTTCGGCTATCCCAGCATCGAATGTCCCCTTTGCTCAGCCGTTCCCAAACTCATTACCATTCCCATTCACACCCGTGGACGACCCCTTTGCGCCTATAGGAGTGAACCCATGGGCAACCAACACCTTCAGACCACAGCAACTGGTACAGTTCTCAGGAGACTATGTAAATACAGGCATAGTTCAAGAGATATCTGAAGACAGCCCAGAGTCCACCGACCAAGAAGGACAACCCGAATCCCTCGCACCAACCACCCAAGATGACAGAGCCTTGAAAAGCATCCTCAACGGCGTGGAAACATTAACCCTCAGTCAGAAACGATCCCTGCTCCGCCATCTCCAACAAGAAACCCAAGACACGCCCTCCAAGCCTCCTCGAGCATGGCCGCCGACTCGCGCCCAGATGGAGTCTCTCAACAAGTTCACAAAGGCCTTGTACAACGCTGCCAACGCAGGTCCAACCCCTCTTCCAGCGCAGTACATCGTTGAAGCGGGCCTTTTTGGGGCCATATATGCTAACTGCTACGCCCTCGGTATGGGCGGCATCGAGGAGATTCTCTGTGAGGAGGGATGTAGCATATTTTCTGTTACGGCGGATGAAGGGCATGAACCCTCACAGCTTCCCCTCGTGAGGACAAGGTTCCGCAATGTGACGCCGGATCTCCGGCCGACTGACTTACAACTCACCTTTGGACATCACCCCTATGTTGTATGTCTTACTGTCCACCACATGATCACTACGTACTGACAGCAGTAGGACGTCATCCCCTTCAGATCCTTCCGAGACAACATCATAAAGGCACTCCTACATGACCCGCCGCTAGTCGACGAAGACATCCTTTGTCAGGACCTCTTGGCCGGCGGCTTCACCTGCTGGGGCTCCAGACGCAGCCCCCTGGGCATGAACGCCGGGGTACCCTGGGATGCTAGAAGCTGGGAGCCTAGCATCTGGTTCCTCATCAAGTACCGCCAGCTGACGGGCGGCTGGGACGACGAGATGTGGAAGAGCGCGCGTTGGTGGCATAGTGTACGTGGAGAGAGGATCCAAACGGCGCAGGCCATGAGTATGATGGATAACGGAGCATGTGGAGGAGACTTGAGGTGGTAGTGAGTGTTGAAAAACAATTCAACCTTATAGCATACCCAGAGGGCAGATCAAGGAAACCCAGCCAGATAGATATAGTCTTACACAGTTAAGCCATCATACCCAATGCCTGTGGTAGTGAGTGTATAGACTACACTGAATGTTTATCTGAAATGATTAGCAGAGACTTTATCTGCCCTTAAACCCTCTATTATTCCAATACTCATATTATATAATTACATATCAAGATATTCTGGAGATGGACTAGGCGCACTCCGTCTTGTTGGGAAGGGAACTAAACTACTCATGAACCATGCCATCACAAGTAAATGTACAAAGATGTCAAGGTTATCATGTCACATAGGTAGTATTACAAAAACGTGCTATACAAGGCTGGGTGAATGAAAAGTAAAGTGTTAAAAAAAAACAGTAAGGGTATGGTATCACTAAGAATGCCTAGCCAAACGAATGCCCGATAGCAAAAGCCGTCTACCAGCAAAGCCCGGCAAACGGCATAGAAACAATGAATGAAAAATGCATACGCCTTGAGCGGTTTTCATCACGCCCGTCAGCATAGTTTAAATCGTCCTCCTGGCCTCTTCAAAGGCCGTGTCATGAAGTTCATGTTCATCTTTGTGAGCTCTTAAAAGGCATCCTCAAAGGGGCAGTCGACGCTGTCGTGGCCGTCGCGCTCACACAGAGCACACCACTTCTCGGGGTCCATGATACCGCTCTCCTTGCCGGCGACGGGGCCAGACTCCATGGGGTTGGGCAGGATCCTGACGGCGGGCGAAGGAGGACCGGGGTTCTTGGTCTTGAAGGGTGACAGAGGAGCCGGGGCATCGTCGCCAGTGGGAGTGTGAGGCTTCAGCTCGTCGCGGTGAGAGTCCTTGATCTTGACATCACCGTTGGTCTTGGCGCCGTCAGGGCCGAACATGTTGGTGCATGTCAGGATGTCGTGGCCGTTAGTCTCGCAAATCTCGCACCAGAGGGTGCTAGTCTCGGTGGCGTTGGAGTAGACATCGCTCTCGGGCATCGTGTCGAGGGTGCTAGCCCGCTTGTGAGTAGGCTCGACTGGGCGGTTCTCCATGGCCTGGGTCAGGACAACCGTGTCGCGAGAATCCCTCAGCGAGGATCTGTTGGCAGCCTTGGTGGCTCCGGCTGCCTGTCGGAACGACTCGAGCTCCTTCTCGAGCTCGTCCTCCCGGCTGCTCTTCTTGTCGAGGATCGACTGTAGCTCAGCTACTTGTCGCTCGAGGTTATCGCGCGCAATCTTGTTCTCGACGGCGTCTCCTGCAATCATCGAGCCGGGTCTTGGAACAGGTGTCCTGTCTTCTCCGGGGACCGAGTCTCGGCTGAGAGAGTGGATGATAGCCTTGAGACCCCTGATCTCGTCATCTTTCTGCTCAAGCTCCTTGGAGGATACCGTGTCGCCGTTCGCGCTGGCATTGTTGGGTGTCGTAGCCTTTTCACGCTCACGTCGAAGTTCCGTTCTTGTTCTTTCAACCTCTCCCCGGAGGAACTCGACTTCACCTCGAGCCTCTGCCTCTCCGCGACGAGCGTCCTCCAAACCTTCCTCGAGTTCTTGGACAAGTTCTTCCAGCTGCTTGAGTTGCGTGGCTACTGAGTCGACATCCAGGTTCCTTGACTCGAGTTCGCGAAGCTCGCCCATCAACTCCTCTATCCTCTTTTCGTACACGCGTTCCGTCTCGGTACTGGCCAACTCCAGGGTGTCGATGGTACTCCGGAAATCTGCTCGATGGGCGTCGAACTCTGCCGTGAGCATTGCGATCTTGTCGTTCTTCTCCCGCAGCAACTGGCGAAGCTGCGCCGTGTCCTTGTTATCCCAGCTATTCCGCTGAGGTGCCAGTGATACTTCTGCCTGCTCCATAAGCCCCTGCAGTTCGACCAAGCTACCCTCCATGTCAGCCAGAGTAGAAGACTGTTCCTTGAGCTGTCGATCCCGGTCCTCAAGCTGAGATCTTAGGCGCTCAATCTCCTCTTCATTCGCGTTATTGGCGCGAGATGCAGGACGAATCTTCATGCTGAATGATGAGACGGATCCCATGCTGCCATTGGTCCCCGTCCGCTTGACTCCCATGGGGGTAGGATCATCATCAAGCCCAGAGATGGAACCCAGGGCAGAAACGCTCCGGGGCCCGACACTAGGCTTGCGATCCGACTTGGATGTCCTCTTGCTCGGGTCTCCAGAGGTGCCGCGCACACTCTGAGCGAAGCGCGTGTTTGTCGGGCTACCATATCTTGATGGCGTCTTGGCCGGGGTGGTCATAGATGGTCGCGGTCCAGGCGTCATCTGCATTCGGCGGACAGGGGACTCGGGACGAGGTAGAGAGTTCCTTGGCGCTCGCTTCAGCTGGGGACTGGGAGCTCGTGCACCGGGACCGACTGAAGCGCTAAACTTGGGCAGGCCGGGGGTCGGAGGAGTGTAGTTGACAGAATTCTGGTTTCCAGCTCTCAGGCCACCGTAGTTGCTGGTGCTCGGAGTCATGGGGAAGGATGGAATCGACTCGCGGCGTACGGCTTTGGCCACAGGGAGGAAGATGCCAGCACCGGGGATGGTGGTGGTGAAGTATGAGATCCTGTCATGATCAGTCGCAAGTCCAGAAAGAAAACAAATGTCACTATGTCATCTTACCCATCGACATCGCCATCGTTCTTCCCTCGACTGGCAAAGTCTGGAAGCAGTTCGACGCCGGCAAAGACGCCCCTTTTACCCTGAACAGGACCAACAAAACGAACGGTACCCTGCAAGCCACCAGGAACATCGACCGTGTCGCCGAGAGAGACATTGGCAGCCTGGGAACGGCCTGGTGTTGTAGGAATCATATTCTGGGATGAGTCGCTCAGGACGGAATCGACGGCGTAACTCTCAGTGACATCGGGGATGCTGGCAAGAGAGCCTGCGTTGAGCTGTGCGAGCGAGGACTTGCGAGGCAGCGGCGGAGCGAGACGCGAATGAGAAGCGTATGCGGACTTGAGATTCGGGGTCGAGACGGCGCTATTTGGTCTCCTGAGGCCTCGCGACGATGACTTGGGTCTCAACTGTGGTGTGTGTGATCTAGGAGGAGCGGCGGATGTTGTTGTTGAAGTGGCAGAAGGCATCTTGGGCACAGGCGAGGCGAGGCAGGCCCGGCTGGGGGCCCTTATTTCGCTGGAGATTGATTGATTTGCGGAGGGCGTGTCTGGATTTGTTTACACCCCACGCCGGATGCGGAAAATAGGGGGGCAACCTTGTGTCGTGGGAGCAACCAAGGAGTGGCCTCGGCGGTGCCTGGCGCTGTGTGGGCGCTATGGCGTAGATTGGTGCGCTGGCGAAGGGCCCTGAGTGACGGGTCAGAGCACTGATGCTGGCTGTGATTAGCTCCCGTCCCGTCGATTTAGCAACTCGAGCACGGCCTTATTGGCACCCGACGAGACGAGTGACTCAAAGGCTGTTTGATGGTGATGGATGAGCGAATGAGGCTAGCGGATATCCGGGCCAGAAATGAAATTGACAGCTTGTTCCTGGCGACGTGAATGGTCGTGACGCAGTGGGTGGAGAGAAGAGGCAAGAATGGCGAGATGGTGGGGAAGCAGCGAGATGACGGGAGAGGGAGAAGAAGAAAGAAGGTGAAGAGAAGAGGGCAGAGGGGATCAAGTAGTATTGATCCAAGTGGGATAGATAATATGCACGAGAGAGAAAGAAGGGAGAAGTAGAGGTCGGCTGACGGACCAAGTGGAGAGGCGAAGCTATTGATTGTTGTTGTCGTTGCAGCTGTTGATGCGACGGCGGATGAATTGCAGTGGTGATGCAGATGCCGATCAGACGGGGAGAAATGACAAGAGCGAACGTGGCTAAAGCCAAAAAGCGGAAAGAGAGAATGGATGGAGTTTGTTCCTCAAAAAGAGAGAGAGAGAAAAGCCAAAAGAGACCAACCGCAAACAAGGGGCAGCCAGCGCCCTTTTCTCACTTTCTCCTTCTTGGTCGTTTGTCCCGGCAAAGGCGTCACCTTTTCCCTTCTTCCCGACGGCGTCGGGGATCCTCCTCCTGTTTTAGTACCTTGATCAGGTTGGTTTGGCTTCCACCGCCTCTGCACGGCCGGTCCCTTTCTTCTCCACGAGACGATGCAGGGGGTGTCTTGGATGAGCGGCTTCAGGGGACCGATAGAGGTTTGAAGAGAACCCGGGGAAGTAGAGCCAGGGTCTGCTAGAAACCTGAAATGACGATGCTGCGATGCCTGGGATAACGCTGCGAGGCGGGATCAGATGATGAGATGGACAAAGAAAAGAAGAGACCAGATGCAGCTTGAAAGAGAGACCAAGAGAGACGGGAAAGGATGAGAGTTGATTGATGGATGCAGTCTAGACAACGCCTTTGCTGTCAGCCTGAGTACCTACTTAGAGTCGTGGTTGCAGCAGAAATGTACAAGCCCAGCCAAACCAAACCATCTGACAAGACGAGCCCCTCCCTTTATTAACCATGGCCAGACCCTCTCCTGCACTGCTACTGCGTTGTCATGATGCGCATCTGCAAGCTCCATGTTGTTTACATGCAAACAATCCTCTCCGCTCTGTCGCCATGGCATCGTCTGTAACCGTCCCGCTTTGCCTGCATCTCGCTGCATCACCCGTCACCTCTGGCCTCTAGCTCACCGCCAATGGCAGACGCCAACCCACGATGCCATCTGCAATCGCCGCCGAAACCACCCGCCGTAAGCCTCCCATTCGTCCCTGTCAGCTAACCACCCCTGGACCGCGCCCCCCATCGTGTGGCTTTGGCTTTTACCATGATGACCGCGCGCGGGTTGTCATGGACAGTTCCGGCCGTTTCGTCATGGGCTTTGACAAGGTGTCAATCCAATTGACAAGAATAGCCGCCCCGGGTTCGGACCATCGGACGGTCTAACCAGCTCTTCAGACACGCCGTTGGTCGTAAGACACATGGCCCCATGCAGAATCTCTCTTTTCCACTTCTCGACCCTTCAATCGAAAACCAGCAATCATGATGGCTTACTGTCTTAACCGCCCTCATTTAGTCTCAGGACACGAACCCAACCGTTTCGGATCCAATGGCATGCTCAATTGGACTTTAGCCATGCCATTCGCCTAACTACAAAGGGCAAAGTCTCCCTGTTGAAGACCAAAGGTGGATGATTAGCGACGCATTGGCGATTTGTCCTGGGCTCCAGTAATGTTCCCAGGCCTAGCCAATGCAAGCTGATCGCTTGTTTGGTTAGATATTGACAATCTAGCTGAACCATGTTTTGTGAATAGATCCAGAGCTTGACACATTTAACTAGCATGTCCAGAGGGGTTAAAGAGGGCTGGTAGGCCAATTTATTACAATAGTCATTGTCCACCCTTTAGATCTTCCAGCCCTTTAAACTTATCCCTCTCGACCTTGAGTGGAGGAGTAACTCATGGCTCACATGGACGCCATACCCAATAGATCAAAAGGATAACGATAACTCTACTTGTTCGATGCTTTCGAATCGACGGTCTATGCCGTCCAGAACCTGACCACAGTCAACTCAATCATCGAGTTGGTGGCCCAAGGCAAGCAGTATGAGATCGGGTTGGAAGAGGTTACGTATGATTGAGCGACTTGGGCTGGTTTGCTTTTAGCTGTCTTGGACATGTTTCTCCGTCGCTTGTCTAGGTAGATGGACCCATAGGGAGCTACCTAGATAGAGATGCTCTTCCTAAAAGGCATTGATTACGTTTCGGTCAATAAAATACAGCCTCTCGTAGTAAATGAAATTGCCCGGCTACTTAGGTCGGGTTCCTTGCCAGATGCTATTCTCTTTCGGGCCAAGAGTTTCTGCTTCCGGTTGTATTTCTGTAAGCTACGGGGGCTATCTCTGTGTGGAATCAAAGTCAAGAACATGGGCTTCGCCAACTACGTCATGATTCCTTCAATCCTCCATCTCGAAGTCACCATCTTCTTCCTCACTCCCACTCTCCTCGTTGTAGTCGGGGTCGGGTCGACGGCCCATCTGCCGGTTCGACGCTCTTGGAGGCCTCGATGCACTCCCACCGGCAGAAGCAGCACCAGCAGAGGCACAGCCGCTCGACTCAAAACTCGCGCTCTGGGCGGCGATCTTGCGCTTGTTGTGATAGACAGAGAAGTCGAGGGACGTGCCATCACTGACCATGCACAGCTCATACCCAAAGTGTCGGAACTCCTCTCCGTTTGAGTTCTTCCAGAGAGGAAGCTTGTCCCAGTTGGGGATATGGGGAACTTTGATCTCGCATAGTGGTTTGACAGTTCCATCCTGGCGCTTGGGGGGCGTCTCTGCGTCGGAGAAGACAATGTCAACGGTGACTTCATCGTCTGGGCTGCTCAACTCCTGCCAGCACGTGAACTTGTGCGGCTTGTGAGCTGAGACGGTTTCGTTCTACAAAGCGCAAGTGTCAGTCGCAATTCAATACTTCGAGGTATGCTACCAGAGTGAGAGGGCTATACGAACAATGTCAACAAACCACATGGTCTGGTTAGCAGCCAACCAAGCTTGGTTCGCAGAGCAGTAGAACCGATCTTCTTGCTCATGCATTGTTGCATCAAAGGGCATCGCATTGACCAAGGTTCCGTAGCTGTAGCGAGAGATGCGTGACTCAATGGAGACGTTGATGTTATCGGTCATGTTGCTGCGGACAAGCCCATGGTAAACGGCACCGCGAACGACAGCGGTCCACGGATCGCTGTTACTGTCCTGCAGAATCTCGATCTTCTTCCCGAGTTTCTCTTGGAGACACTCGTACAAGAACTTGGACTTCCCAAAGCCACCCACAAGCATAAGATACTGAAGCAACAGTCAGAGAGTGAATAAAAGTAAGAGGTGCTCTAAGTACCTTGGGCTTGCGGCGAAACTTTTCTTTGACTTGCTTGATCTGTTCCTCGACGAGCTTCTCGATCCTGGTGATCTGTGGGCGGTACACCTTATCACGAACGGTGGAGCTTGATCATATCAGCTAAGAGCTATGTCAAAGGGGGTTAAAACTCACGCCTCGATAGTGATCCTCGGAGGGTGATATTTGCCGTTGACCACCCCTCCGTGAGGCAGAACGATGTCCTAGTTCGTACTGTCCTTATCGACGGAGGTCTTGATGCCGTGCTCCCATTCATCATGCATGAACTTCCGGAGCCCACTATCCCCCATCTTGGCCTGAATATCGGCCGGGATCTTCTCCTTGAGGAGAAGCGCGAAGCTCTCATCAAGGAACATGGCGCCGCAGAGGTCACCTAACAATAAACGTTAGTGTATCTCTAACACTCCAGTACTGGGGGGCTTACCATCGCCCCTGGCACTCTCTTGGACTGTCAAAGGGTCCATCTTGATGATCTTGTAAGTGATGATGTCCTAAGCGAGCTGCGTCAGATATGCCGTCTTAGAAAAGGGGCTGGACTCACGACAGTGCCACCGCCGGCATCACAGACAATCAGATGTTGACCCGGCTATCAACAGTAAGCTTTGATCTCGAATGGAATGGAAGGAGGAGTCATACCTTTAGGTCGATCGCATCGGAGCTACCCTCGAGGCACGCCAGGGCCGCCGCCTCAGGCTCAGAGATGAAGTCAACAATGGTCTCACCCGCAGGCCGAGGCTCTCGAATTCCAGCTCGCATTAGTGCTTCTTCCATGCGAGTTCGAGCATAATGCGGCCAGATGGCGGGCAAGGTCACGACGAAGTGGAGGCGGGCGATCTTGAACACACGCTGGCCCACAGCTCTCATGATGTTCTCGCGGCTGTGCTTCCACAACGCGCCCAGATAGTCTCCGATGACTTCTACTGGGGTCTTCTTGAGCTGCCTGATCAGGGCGCGGGCGGTCATGACGTGAGGGGAAGTGCGGATCTTGAAAGGCGGGTCGTTCTCATCGACAAGCAAGAGCTTGAACCATCGCAGCACGTCTTCTCCGATTGGCACCTCATAACCCCAGGAAAAGTCACCCTCAGTCATTAAGTCGTAGAAGACTGCCGACGGGACCTTTTCCTTGTCTTGGTTGAAGTGGCGCAGGTTCTTCCAGTTGGTGATGAGCTTGGGGGGGTTCTTGCGGCGCGAGTAGGCGACTCCCGAGTAGCTAAGGCAGATCAGCAAGCGCGAAGCGCAGGTGAAGGTGAATGTTCTTACGTTGTGCCGAAATCGATCCCGATGATCAGGATCGGGGCTTCATCACCTCCCGAGGCCATCTTGTCGTGTGGCAGTGCCGCCGTGTGTTGGCTTGGAGGAATGCTGTGACGAGAGGGAGTGATGTGGAGGGAGGAAAGACCAAGATTCAGAGCGACGAAAAAGAGGAGGTTCTCCCATTTGCGCACCCAAAAATCGAGAGGGGTCGTGGGAGAAAAAATGTGCTGGTGACGTTGGTGCTCGTCTACGGTGGGTGTTTGTTAGGGCAGAGAAGTGTTTGTATTGCATGCCCCCCGATTCTTTATTCATAATATTCACACTTCTGAGTCTTCTCAAGGAAGCCTTGAAAAAAGATAAGGGCCTAAGGGTTGTTTCAATACTGGTACAATATTTCGTCCATCGCCTCCTCACCGTCAGGAGGAGACCACAGAATAGGCTTGCTCATTTTCTGTAGAATTCAGTGTCTCATTACATCCGTTTTAGTATTTAATTGTAGTCCCACTATGGATATCATGACATGATAGTTGCCTACTGTGCAGTTTCAGAGGGGCTCTATCACTGCGTGACAGGTGGTGGGATAACTTGAGCCTCAGCGTTGTGATATGAAGTTAATGGGACCGGATTCGACCCAAGCGAGCTCTGGAAAGACCCCGCATCCAAGTACGAGAAAAAGAAAGCGCTCCTCCACCCAAAAACAAGCAGCTTGGCGCAGCGGAAGCGCGGTATGTTCCCTCAACTCCACAACACCACAACTCAGTACTGATTCATTCAATAGCCGGGCTCATAACCCGGAGGTCGCTGGATCGAGACCAGCAGCTGCTACCATTCTTTTTTTGCCATTTCTGAGCATCTCAGGGCTTTTCTTTTTATCATTTGAGGCGATTCCAAAGTGTTGATGATCCTGGGTCAAGTTCCGGTGCCGTTTTTCTCCTAACCGTAGGTGGGACATATTTTTAGCAGCTGGCCAATCAAAAGCTAGAGCTCAGCCAGCCAATTCGTGCCTGGTTCTCAGTTGAAAGTGCTGTTCGAGCCGTTGTGAAGGACGCTGCTGTGGACGCCCCTGAGAGAGCGCCCACAACACCACCCAGTAAATTCTCCGAAGAAGATTTTGAGAGCCCCTCCAAAGAGAAGCCTGAGAAATGATTTGAGTAGGACTTTGGACAAGACTCAAAAACCGGTAGTGCGAGTTCAAAGATTTTAAGGAACTCATTATATAGATCCCATGCAAGTATGCGTGGGCGAAGAGCTTAAATCATACGCACATTCAATACATCACAATCAATTATATCTAACAAGCAGCCAAAGAGACTCGGCATAGACGCAGAAGGATAACTGCACAGGACTCGACATCAACCCCTTGAAATTGACAGTTGTGGATGTCACGTGGCACTGGCGGCTCTGGCTCGTGGATGGCCCCACAAATCTCCAACGGCTCGCCCTAAGCCCTGCCCGATCGCTAATTTTGACTTGTCACGTGCACCTCCAGGTGCTGTTTTGGGCATTTGGGTAGACATCACACTGGACAGACATCATGGTCATTAGATTGTAATATGGACTTTCTCAATTGGAGTAAGGATTGAACTGGCACAGGTACTATCAATAGTTAACAGTGCCAGCCACAGGTGTGGTCGCCCCATCGTGGCTGAAAACAAAAGAGCGGCATACACACAGAAGTGTTTGTGCTCCAAACAAACCGTAGTCAGAAAAGAAAAGGAAAAGGATTCGAATGCTACTAGGCACAGCGTTGATTCCAATCTTACGTCGGAAAGGAGGACCCAAGGCAGTCACCGAAGGTTTGAAGTAGGACGGGGGCCCAGGCGAAGTTGGCTGCGGTCGCGTTACCGCCCTATTGACACTCACAGAGCAATATGGCTTGCACCTGACAACGCCCGAGCCCAGGAAGCTAATCTGAGCAGGAAGAGGACTCCTTCAATTATGAATATGAGGTCCTATCTTACAGTTGAAGTTGCGAAAGGAAGAGTGCCGTTACAGAGCCTCTAGCCGGAGGGTTGGTCAAAAATGGCAGTTTCTTTTTTTACCAACGGCATAAGAAACAATCTACGACCTTTCCTGATAGTCTTTTGGGCAAGGGAGCCGTCGCAGAGGTCGCAATCCGGCCCCAAATACGCAAAAAGGTATCCAGGTCATAGTGGATGGGAAAACAACGAAAAGACATGATAAAAACACCAAAAAAGACATCACGAACGGCAAAAAAGAACCGTAGCAGTTTCAGGTTTCGATCCTGAGACCTCCGGGTTATGAGCCCGGCTATTGAATGAATCAGTGAGTGTGATGGTGAGTTGTGGAGTTGAGGGAACATACCGCGCTTCCGCTGCGCCAAACTGCTTTCTTCGGTGATAACCGCCACTGGAAAGGAAGCCCATAGGGCACAGGCCCCAGGCCCGTGCGTTAGTCTCTGGCTGCAGACCTTTGTGGGCAGCTTAGAGCACCTCATCGTATCTGTAGAGCAGTACTCACTTTACAGTAACGACACAGAAAAGCAAGACATGGAAATAAATTTTAAGAATAATACCAATAGATGGCCAAAGCTCTCTTCTATGTAAAAACACCGCTTAATCTCCTTGGAGTCATCTGTTGGTTGAGAAATCACTAGATCAAAATAGGAGGGTCAAGCTCTGACGGCCAGGTGCCATTTCTTTTTTTCCCCCGATGCGGTGGGAGGTGGCATCCTTCCGTACTCTACATGGTCCGGAACAGCCAGAGTTCTATTTTATCTACCCCTCTGAATGCTTGCTTCAAGCTCTATGAAGTCTTCGATTGTATCATGCTCTGCGCCCAGAATCACCATTGTCTCGAGAGCGCGGGAGATCGGGCAGTGCGGGGTGCCCCACCCGATAACCTGGGTGGGTCCAGATTGACTCAGCCACAACCACGATACGCGCCTTGCAAGGCATGTGCTGTAACGTCTTCCTACCTAAGACTCATCAATGCCTTCCGTTGGCTCGGTGGTTTATAAATAAATCTTTGATATGGCAGGAAGCAGTTGTTCTATTTTTATCAACTTAGGTACCTATCGTTGAAGAATGTCGGCTACGCATGATATCAGTAAAAGCATAGGGTAACTTGTGGGAGACTGGCAATTACGGATTTCCAAGTTCAGGCACAAAGTCGAACTTCATATGAAAGAGAGGGAAACCCAAAATATTGTGTGCAGTTTGTCTTCAAGTAGCTGTTTCTGGCATTCCAGCTGGTATTGTATTTAAAATTACCATGCATGGAGACCGTTGTGGCAGTTACACCGTTGCTGGTGTTAGCATATTCTGAATTCAGACATGATAACGGCTGTACCTTGGGACCAGATCTTACCCATGTCTGTTTACGCAGTGCCACCTTGCACCGATGCCCTTACTCCTCCTCACCCTTCATAGCGAGAGACAGGATTGTCAACAAGAACAACATCGTCACAGTCTCCAAGGAGACTCTGTCTCAGACCGTCGAGCATATCCAACTCCCTCTTCACCAACACCAGTTGATAGAAACCAAACGTAGGACAAAAAAACTGTTCTTTTTCAATTCTTTTAACCTGGGCTACAAAAAACCGACAAATACACGCCCCCACCTCTTCAAGGGTCTCCGTCGTGACCCCCGGGGACCAACCTCTCGCTTTCTCTTCCCTTCTTGATGCCATTCCCCTAACGGATATATATTGCACATCTTGCCACAAAGGAGACGCTGCCTTGCGTAGAATCATGTCAAGTTTCCCAACAATCTAAATAACTCCTCGACGTCCCAGACCGCACCCCACTTAGTATACACGCTTGAAGGGCGGCACGGGCTTGCACTCGGCCTCGTCCAGGGTGGTGGAGATGACCTTGCGGTACTTGAGCTCGACCTCGCCGTGGGGCTCCCTCTGGAAGGAGAGGGTGTGCTTCATCCAGTTCTTGTCGTCTCGGTCGGGGTAATCCTCGCGGGCGTGAGCACCGCGAGACTCCTTTCGGTTGGCGGCAGAGGTGGCGGTTTGCATGCTATGACACTGTGTTAGCAAATCACTACTGAAAGGTATATCATGGTAACTTACGCGCAAGTCAGGAGGTTTCGGAGCTCGAGAGTCTCGACGAGATCAGAGTTCCAGATCATGCTGCGGTCCTTCATGCCAACATCGGCGTACAGGGCATCAATCTCCTTCATCTTGCGGACACCCTCGTCCAAGCTCTCCTGGGTTCGGAACACGCTGACCTCAGTCTGCATGGCCTTCTGCATAGCAAGACGGATCTCAGCGGTGCTCTTGGAGCCGTCGGCGGTTCGGACCTTGTCGAGGACCTCGATGTGATCGGCACCAGCATCAGCAGCAGTGGGCTTCAGGGCATCGCCGGGGTTGAACTTGTCACGGATGGTGTGGGAAACGGCACGGCCAAAGACGACAAGATCCAGCAGGGAGTTGGCACCCAGACGGTTAGCACCGTGGACAGACACGCAAGCAGCCTCACCGCAAGCGTACAGGCCAGGGACAACCTTGTCCTCGCCCTGCTCATCGACGGTGAGGACCTCACCGGTGTATCGGGTAGGGATACCACCCATGTTGTAGTGGACGGTGGGAAGAACGGGAATGGGCTGCTTGCGGACATCGACACCAGCGAAAATACCGGCAGTCTCAGAGATACCGGGCAGACGCTCAGCAAGAATCTCGGCGGGCAGATGGCTCAGCTGGAGGAAGATGTGGTCCTTCTCAGCACCGACACCACGGCCGTCGCGGATCTCCATGGTCATGGATCGGGAGACGACGTCACGAGAAGCAAGATCGCGGGCAGTAGGAGCATATCGCTCCATGAATCGCTCACCCTCGGAGTTGAGGAGGAAACCACCCTCACCACGAGCACCCTCGGTGATCAGGCAGCCAGCACCATAGATACCAGTGGGGTGGAACTGGACGAACTCGAGATCCTGGTTGGGGAGACCGGCACGGGCGACCATGGCCATACCGTCACCAGTGCAAGTGTGGGCGGAAGTGCAGCTGAAGTAGGCTCGGCCGTAACCACCAGTGGCGAGGACAGTGTGGTTGGCAAGGAATCGGTGCAGGGTGCCGTCCTCCTGGTTGTAGGCGAGGACACCGCGGCACTCACCGTCCTGCATGATCAGGTCGAGGGCGAAGTACTCGATGAAGTAGTTGGTCTTGTGGCGGAGGGACTGGCCGTAGAGGGTGTGAAGGAGGGCGTGGCCGGTTCGGTCAGCGGCAGCACAGCATCGGTAGGCCTGGCCACCCTTGCCGAACTCCTTGGACTGACCACCGAAAGCTCGCTGGTAGCTGTGAGGCGTTAGCAGCCGAATACAGACAGTTTTCAAGGCATTCTCACATCTTGCCTTCCTCGGTTCGCGAGAAAGGGCAGCCGTAGTTCTCAAGCTCGATAATGGAAGCGGGAGCCTCGCGGGTCATGTAGTGAATAGCGTCCTGGTCACCCAGCCAATCTGAACCCTTGACGGTATCGTACATGTGCCATCGCCAGTCGTCCTCGTGCATGTTACCGAGGGCGGCGTTGATACCACCTTGAGCAGCAACAGTGTGACTTCGGGTCGGGAACAGCTTGGAGATACAGGCAGTGTTGAAACCGGCCTCAGCAAGACCGAAGGCGGCTCGCAGACCGGCACCACCGGCACCAACGACGAGGGCATCGTACTCGTGGTCCTGGGGTAAAGTGTCAATTGGCGTGATTCTAACGATTCCTGGCCGCGCGGGCAGGCGGGAGGGGGACATACGATGACGGCGTACTTGGTGCTCACGAAAGGAGAGGCCTCCTTAGCACGGAGAGGACCATTGGCGATGACTCGGGCTGTAGAAGATCGAGGTCAGCATGTGGCGGCAATCAGGGAGATTCGGTCAAGATGTCATACCAACTGGTCGGGTAGTAGAGAAAGCTCTGGAAGGGAACCTAGCGGCCCGCGAGAACTATTCTCAATGGTCAGTAAAGCACAATGAGGCCCCGGAGAGCTCCTCGCGACAAGTAACGGACAAACCGCTACCATGATGAAGCCATCACGACAGGCGCAGGACGAACCGGGGTGGTTCGTGGGCAGCTACTCACAGCAGGGCCAGCGGCCAATCTCCTCATTGCCATAGAAGAAGCCATGATCAATCCAAGTCGGTATCACCAAGCTGCATCCGCGAGAGAATCGAATGGGGTTATCGAAGGGCTCGGGTGGCGGACGAGCGAGCAAAGGCAGGTTTGAACTTTTGGGAGGGATGATGTTTAGCCAATCGACATTTCCCTTGACGTTTTTTGGGCGCACGCCGCGAGGCTCTACCGGGACGGATTCTCTCGGCTCCTCGGTTGATCCGGCCAATCAGCGTTGGCTTATTATCAGCACACAGGCCACTCGCCCACAGGTCACAGGTCAGTCAGCCACTGTAGTCGCTGCAGTTACAGCGACAAATTCCCCGGACGTCTTGACGCTGCTGCAAGTGAAAGTCGAATCCTGGACCGAGGTGCAGTTCAAGCTGCCAATTGGCTGTCAGTCATTGTTATTTCTATAAATCGGGCTCTCCTCTACCATTCTTTGCCTCCAACCTCGCTTCCTCGCCCCAGGGTTCGGGAGAATTCGCTGTTGAGAATCCATGACGACGAGAACTTCCAGCTCATCACGTGCCGAGCCGGAAGCATTTTCCCTTCGGCTCCTCCCCCCCGCCGTTCCCGGCGCTCCTGTGGCTCGGCATGTGCTGTCGGATCCACTATCACGACCGGCCCGGATACAAAGCCGAGAAGCTAGGAGAACCCGCCGGTCTTCAAAGTCCGGCTCTCACAGATCATCCTCACGTCCGATCAGTCTCATTGATAGAGTCCAATTGTATGATGCTTATAATCTTGTTCAGTATACTCTATCCCTCCGTCTTAAACAAACTTCTTGGTGTAATAATCAACGCAACTCCTTACCCTGGTCGACACTCGATCAACCGTGAAAACAAGCAAAATGGATATCTTGAAAGCTAATCCGCCAAAACGTCCCGCAACATGACCAGGAAATTCTCCGTCAGCTTGTGAACCTCGCCGACGGGAGGTTTTACTGGTTCTCCTGCACTTCGCCGTAAGCGATCCTGTCGCTTGGCTCTGCGTCGTCTCTCAGCTTCGATGGGATCCATCTCATCCTCTTGCTCCGCTTCTAGCTCCGAATCAGACCCATCGTCGTATGCCATGTCTTCAAGGTCATCGCTATCAAGCCCAAAGTCTGATGAGTTAAAGGCCATTCCAGTGGGCATCATGTCACTTCCCGCATGTCCCTCTGCCGCCATCTTCTGCCGCGTCTTGTCGTTGTGCCACTTCTTTCGTGCTTCTTGCCATGCGATGAGTGCATTGATCTCCTCAATTGCCTTGGTCTTGTCCAGCAGTCCCGTGCTAACGCCGCCCTCGAACAATGCGTTGACGTTGAGAGTTCCGTTCTTTGGACCCTTTCGAAGGAACTCAAGGATGCCCTCGATCCAGCCCATGAGCTGGGTAAAGAGGCCGTTGTCGTGTGTATGAACTTCATGAACAAACTTGTAAAAATTATGCTCATGTCTCTGACAGAGGTCGATGAATGCTTGAACAGTTTGGTTGGGGTCGGCAGAAGCGTCTTGCTCTCTGCACTTGTCGACAACCTGGAAACAAGTTAGCTGTGGTTTTCCGACTCACGTCTCATTATGCATCTTACCTGAATCATGTCATCGATAAACACAGCAAAGTCTGTGACACTGTTGTAGACATTTGCCGACTTGTAAACTCGTACAAGAGGTTCGTAAAAGATCGTAAAGAGATCCCGGAAAAGCTGCAGTGTCACAGGCTCTTCGATCAACTGAAGCATCATTTCCTTGTCCCGCTGACGAGTGCAGAGCTTGAGGTACTGCTTCAGGTATGAAAACAGCTCGGCACCCTGCCGCAACTCTTCATCAATATTTTCGACAGCATTGTTGAATGCGACGTAGGCATTGTAGAGCCTCTGGATTTGCTCTCCTGTCAGCCCTGGCTCGATGAGGTCTGATCTCAAGATTGCAACAATCAGGTCCACGTCATCCGCCTCGGCCTCCTCACGGATAGCCAGCTTGATGTGCTCTTCCGAGTGTGTGTACTTGTACATCTTGTCTGAGAAGACTGGGTCACTGATCTTAGTACTCAGGATATCGATTGATTTCTGGAAGCTCCTGATACCGTCGTTGAGAGTCAGAGAGAAGATTCTCTGCATCAACGACCGCGTGCCAAAGGGCTGAGCCAGGAAGATATCGAGAACGCCCGACATGACGGCAGCTGGGTTGGCGATTCGAATCACATTCTTCATGAGTGAGTACGGAATAAGAGAGTGAATCCGCTTCGCCTGTGCAAAGAGCTCAGGGGAGTTGTCCTCGGCAAGGAAAAGGTGATAGATGACGGCGGCAATCTCAATACGAAGCCACTCGGCAAACTTTCGATACTGGATGCTGAGGTCCGGGATCGTTTCCTTTTCCTTGATCTCCTTGAAGAGCATTGTGAGTCCATTGCGTTCGACAATGTCTCGGCGGAACCTGAGCGGGTTAGTCGGTGGATCATCCTGTAGTCGGAAATACTCACTGTTCCATGTACTCATCAAGCTCAGCAGCTCGTTTCCGGGCAATCTCGTAGAATTGCTTCTGTTCTTCCATACGCTTTTCGTCGAGCGCCTTTCTCCGGATAATGTCCTCTACATCTTCATCTGCCGGGGTGATAGGTTCACCAGTCAAGAATTCCTGTATGGCGTTTGTATTGGCGACCTGGGGGTTGTGTAGGAGAGATCGAATGAAGGACCGAAGTGAGATACGCTGATTCTCACGCCAGAGAACGACAGTGGTCTATGCCAAATTAGTTGATGATATCAAGTGATCCCAGGATGAAGCCTACCTCTTTATCAGGGCTTGGAACAACACCTGGACTTAGTCTTCCTCCTTCGACAGATGCTCGCGGTGAAGGAATCTTGGGTGAATTCAGTCCCCTTGAGCGGCTTGATCGGAAAGAAGCCGCTGAGCCAGCCCTGCGATGACCTTGACGTGTGTCAGTATGAGAATCACAGAGATTAATGATCGCCTTACCGGGTGAAAGCATTGATGAAGAGCCATCGGGAGTAGGGGCAAGGCCAGTTACCCGGGTTGATACTGAAGAGATGGAGGAAGCATCTGAGTCGTTTCCATTGCTGAATACAGATGTCAAGGCGGTCGTTGTGTCGGACTTGTTCTTCTTAGGCATATCCGGTAGTACTCGACCAGGGAGCTCATTGCGCAGTCGCCTATGAAGCTTTGCAAAGTCGCTGTACCTCCGGCCAACGTAGTATTCCAACTCTCCCTTCTTTTTGACCCTCAAGATGAACTCGGCGTGTTTATGCTTTCGAATCGTATGCTTGACCTGAGTGACGCGCACACCGGCAACGTTGACATCCCAGCCGTTGATATAGTTGCCCTCGGGCAGGGTATGCATCACCCCAGTCTCGATGGCATTGCTATCCACGATCTCAATCTCTGAAAATCGAATGCGCTCTTCGAAACCAGATGATGTTCCGATTCCGGAGACCATCATCAACTCAACAAGTTTTCTAGCCTTGGTGGCGAGCTTTCGGCGTTTCGTCTCCTCCAGGCGATCCTCAGAGGATGAGATTGACTTGCCTGCAAAGGACTCAAGGAACTGTGTAATGGTTGTCAGCACTAAATCCCAATGCTGCCGCATACTGGTTACTCACCACCTGGAGCTTGTCCTGCCAGAATTCCTTCTCGCGCGCCTTGTCTAGGAAGGGAAAGTCTCGAACATGATGAACAAAGATGTATCGCAGAATAGGCAGCTCGGATTCTTGGGGTGAGACCTCTCCATGATCGGAGCGGAAGGGCGCACCGAAGCGCTGGAGGGCCGTCGTGGAGTTGAGCTCGTTAATCTCCCATTTTACCTGCTCAGAGATGAGCTCTCGCTTTAGGTCTATCATGTATCAGCGCCTGTCCCGTATGTTGAACGCGTCGCGACTCACAGTGCTCCTGCTTTCCGGTGAGCGACTGGCCTGGCGGCGGCGTAGCATCTCGTTTCGTCGTTCGGACGGGCAGTTCGACGGTGGAATTTGGTGTCGCCTCGGGGGTAGCGCCATCGACGACCGCGGGCTTGTCTCCGGCCTCAGCAGCCATGGCTCGTAACAAGGAAGGTATTCGACCGAAGCTTTGGGGACTCGATCCGTGAGGTTGAGAAGGGGAGATGACGCCGTCGGGGAGGAGTCGGTGGAGGAGGGGAAGATGCCAATGACTTGGTCAAGCTGGATTCTGGGCGGGTTTCAGAAGAGAGATATTGCCAAGATGGGCCCTGGTAGGTCAAGTTGATTATCCGTCGGTACGCGGAAAGCCCAGGACGATACTTGGGTTTGGCGGGGCTGGCTGCTGTCAGCTCCAGGCTCGTCGTGGTCAAGTTTGGTACCCGTTGGTTGACTCGAGCAGAAGGAGGAGCTCTGTGCTTCTGGGCAGCAACTACGTCAGTATTTCCTACTGCTGATGCACTGCAACCTGTTCAAAGCCGCGTCACCCCTATTGGTCACGTATGTCGCTCAATATCAAGAGAAAGGGGAATATGAGTCTCTTTCAAGTATTGACGCCTTGTTTCTTCTTATATATTCTTGCACTTGGCGTCTTTTACAAGGTCACCAGCTCGTGCTGGGCACTTGCGCGTGCAAAGCGCCAAAGTGAGGGGCATGACGTGTGCCGCCAAGTCCCAAGCCACTCGCCCAGACTCTCACAGCCCTGTTTTATCGGAATCTTTTTGCCGTACCACAAGCATGGCAAAGTCCGTGTTTCCTCCAGATTTTCTCCGGTTGAGCTTCTGCTATGTTTTCTACGAGCTGGGTCTTCATTCTGAGAGGCATAAATGACGGCATGTTTGGCAAGCAACGACTTGTCATATCTGCCCGTTGCTGACTCGGATTTAACAGGCCGAAGATCAAAATATCTGCTAGATTGTGAGGTGACTTTAGCCATGTTAGCCACGATGGCATCCACTCTTGGAGTTGTGCATCGTGGCTGTTCCTGACAAGGGTCGCGCTAATAGAGATTACTGGATGGCCTCTGCCCCATTCGCAACCGACGCGCCGCTCATCATGCGGTGCCTAGGAGAAGGACCTTTGAGAGTTACTCTGACTGTTTGTTTCTCAACAATACGGTTTTACGAGCAGGCCAATCGTGGCTTCAAAATGGCGCCCAAACTCTGCTCATCTCGGCCTAACCCACATCAAGGCTGACTGTGAATAGGGAGAACAAAGTAGATGAGGTCTAGTTCACATTTTACATATTGAAAAGAAAGACCCTGTCACTTCAATTGGAATTCAACGGTTTGTCTTGAACCCTCAGGCACAATATCCGTGGAATTGCACTAGACGTCTTAGATCCCACAACAGCCAGGGTTCACCAGTTTGGTTACACCCGTCAAGATTGCTGAGACATGAGACATGAACCAACTTCCCAGCTAGCAAGCACTTGCTTCTCACGACGGGGGTATCTACATGACGGAACAAGTGGCGATTCCCAATCCCCTGGGTTGGGTCAACGGTGACCATCCGCTTATCCACATCCAACGTTCGGGATAAACGGCACGACACCGGTCTGGCGCAGCATGACCGGTAGTTTCCCGTGCTTGTGGATCTCTATTTATGGGATGATTCCCCATTGTTGTGTGTTTGTTGTGCTGGACTCACTCATTGACCCTTACATTCCGTTAACAAGCTAGATGCCGGTAGAGAAAATGAGACGAACAAGTAAACATCAGACATTAATAACAGGTGATGCAGTCCGCTTCAAACAGACATGCCAAACTCCCCAGGTAATAATTAATCAATTTCCACAAGTCTCCCTCCGCTTCGGCTCTCTGCCGAAAACAAATAGATGCAGCGTAGGGTAACCCTGCATCCCCCAACCCAGCAATGCCTCTATCCGACAAAACAAGCCACATGCTTGATTCCTGTCAGAGTAGCCGCTCGGCCTTGTTTCCAAAGTGGCTTGTCCCACTGTTACGTACTCCCAAGGCCATGCGCGCGAGGATTTTACCAAAATGGGTTTGGATGCTTGGCAGCGGCTACGGCAAAGGTTCCAGTCCCAGTCCCAAGACAAGACAACGCGGAGAAGACCGCCCGGGATACCGGCTCGGCGGCGGGGAAAGGGACTTGGTCAGACGGCAGCTCCGAGATGTGGCGGCACTGAACAGCTCAGCTGGCCTAGTTGATGGATTGTACGGTAAATATGGCTTCTGATCCGGCTGCATGGTTGTAAACAACGGCCTTGGCTGATACCAATGCCGTGACATCTTTGAGCCAAGAGATACGCGCCAAGTCCTCAATCTGTATGCTACGTAGTATTGCGCGCTAATATGGGTATCATGAATCGTACAGCAGTAAAGCAAGCTTGTCAAGAGCGCCTCGAAATATGCCAAGAACAAATGGCATCACAGTTCGTCGAATGCATGCAGTATTTCGCCTCCGTCCTCATGCCTCCTCCGCAGATATGCTTCATCTCCCTCATGCGTGGTGGGCGGTAGTACTGTATGACCTGCCTCCTTCCGGGACTCGACGATGGATTCAGCAATATGGGGTGTTTCAGAGCTATCACTGCTCACAATGTCCCCGTTTGGCGATAAGTACTGGGCGCCAAAGAATAGAACAAGCATTGTCAGCATGATGACAGACATGCAGATCATGATGGCCCTCAGTCTCAGTCGCGTTTTGTCTTGGGACTCCTTATCGAGACGCTCCCAGCGCTCAACTCGTTCACGAACAATATCAACCCGTTCACTCAAGGCCCGGATCCTGGAACGACCATCTTGGATTCGAGCCTGGAGGGATTCGATATTGTTCTGATGCTCTTCAAATTGCCCCATCGCTGCAATTTGTGCCGTGATGTCATTTTCAATCTCGCGCGCGTCCTTCTCAAAGTTGTTATGAATACTCTGGGATTCCTCTGCCAGCTCCTTAAGGACCGATACGGTGGATTGGAGTGTAGTCATCTTTTCGAGAACGGCGTAGTAGGTCTCGTCGAGTCGTCGGGCTGTCGATGTCGAGAACGTGCCGAGTTCGACGAGTGATTGCTTCAGGCCCCTAAGTAATCTGTATTAGCATCGTGCTGTGATAGACTATGACACTGGAGAAACTCACTCGACCTGCGAGGATGACTTTGTTTGATCCTCCTTGAGCTTCTCCTCCTTATTCAATTTGGGTTCCACGGGAACAGCCGCGTTCCCATTCCTATTCTCTTCCTCCCTGGCCAGCATGACGCTTGGCCGTCGACTCTGGTCGGGGCTTATCATAGGCGTGACACCCTCCGACCGAGGCATGATCTCAACCGATGCCCGACCTTGATAATACGGGCTCACCGACACGGGATGGGATATGGATATGTAGTGCGAAGGCGGGGTGCGGTCGTCATGATAGCGGTCTCGGTCGCGCTCGCGTTCCTTCTCCTTGCGCCGGCTCAGCTTGACGGGCGAAGTGAGCTCGGTGATGGATCGTTTGAGCTGGTGACGGCTGCCTGAGCGGATGCTCGAGACTGAGTTTGTCGAGTCCCGGGGACCCGTGAAGGCACCGGCGGTGGCCATGGCGTGAGCGGTTTCCCGGTTTCGCACTCCCTGTCTGCGTCTGTCCCTTCTTGTCGAAAACTCTATCCGCGTGGACCCTGCGACGCAAGGGGTGGGATGCCCAAAGAGGGCAGCAGAGATTCCCGCTGACTGGCTCAAGCTCCGATGGTCAGCAGCTTTCCAGGTTTGTTGCGGGATGCATCAGGCCAGCGCCGAGTGGACTGGGTACAGTAGAGTAACTTAAGGACGTGACGTGCCCTGTCTGTGGCTGAGTGGGCCCATGCTCCCATCCGCAGGCAGTGAGTTTCACATGTCACCGGAGGGCAGACGACAGGCCTTTTTATTGACCAAGATAGCCCAGGGACACCGGCTAATTCACAGAGGCTAAATCAAGGGTTATAGTATCATATCTATGATACTTCTTGAAGATAAACTAATTTGCCGATGCTTGGCTGGGTAATGAGCTTAACAAGATCGGTATCGCTTTGTTGCCCCAGCCTGATATCTGTTTCCTCCACAGTCCCACTCTCAAGTATGGTATTAAAGATATAGGAGAATATTACGAGACAAACATTATTTGATGGCTGAGGAGAGTTCCAGGAACTGGCAACCTCCTGCCATCTGTCATTCTTCATTACGCAACTCCTATGCATGTACGCAGGGGACAGCCCAAGCCCTGCCGACGATTGTGAGCTGTTCCCAAGCCAGGTTGACGTTTAACACCTCACACCCAGACGTGCTTCAATCGCATTGAAACATCGATTATATGCCGTTTAAGTGGAACTATCAGCGACATACACAGCCTCAGTCCCGAGTCCCCGATATTGCGTAACACCCAAGGCTGATCTTCCACTCAACAATGAACACGTCTTCAACCATCCGTATATTGCGCCGCATCCGATTCTCTAAAACCGCTCCAAGTGAGGTATGTCGCA
The DNA here is from genome assembly GCF_000151355.1 of Fusarium vanettenii 77-13-4. NCBI lineage: Eukaryota > Fungi > Ascomycota > Sordariomycetes > Hypocreales > Nectriaceae > Fusarium > Fusarium vanettenii. Next base: position 1,597,965 of record NW_003315879.1, on the reverse strand, counting down.
TCGTGAATCATAACGTTTGTCAAAGAGATTTTGCCCGTCCATGCCACCGTGAGCCGCCCGATTACGAGTTGATCAGCTTGTTTCTCTTCTCCTTGCGCTTCAGCCGCTCGACTCGTTTTCGGTGCATCTTCTCGGCCATCTTCTCGTATCGCTCCTTCTCCTCCTTCTTTTCTCGCTTGGCCTTGATAGCTTGGATCCTTTCCTAATGTCCGGCATTAGATGATTGTCACAGCTTCGCAAAGAGGCGCTTCTTGCTTACCTGTCGCAACTGCTCCTTCTCATCCTTCATCTCCTTTTCCTTCGCCTTTATCTGCGCCAACAGAGCGCGCTCTTGCGACCGTTTCTCATAAGACTTGAGGCCGGCTGTGGGTCGGAAGGCCTTCTTTGGAGCATGCCATTGCTTGCCTGCGATCGGAATGTCAGCTTGGTGATGACGAGACAGGCTGGGAAATACCCATACCATTCTTGCGCATTCCCTGAGGCTTCTCAGTCTGAGGCGCCGGCTCTGGCACTGGGCTGGCTGTATCGGACATTTTGGCGGTTGACAAAAGTATTACAGAGATGTCGTTCTAGAGATCTACAACCGTCGCCAACTTCGCCAAATTTTCTGCCGGTCAAAAAAAGTTGTGGCGGGGCCCAGCTGAAGGCGGTGAGAAAGCATGTGGCTGGGACTCCGCTTCCCCACATCAGGTGTGGCTTGAAATCCAGGGTCCTCGAACTCCCCACACTTTGAGTTAAGGGGTGGATAAGGGGCGATCTTTATTGAGTCGCGTCACGCCTATGTTTCACGATCTGGAGGCCATCGTCCCCTTCCAGGCAGAGCTAATTCCCGAGGACAGAGAGCCCAAAAAAATCTCATCATCTTCAGCCCCATTCAATAGTTTGTGGTGCCCGTATCGCCCTACGGCACGGAGTACGGTGCGGCAACTCGGTCCGCATTTCTGTAGCTGACCTCTCTTCCAATAACATACGCTCCCGTCCCTGCCACTGGGTAATGGTTGCCAGCTCAGGGAGAGGTGACATCCTTGGAGAACTACACGCTATTGGCCCCGACTCTCACAGCTTCAGCTGCGAACTGTAAGCCTCACGGGGCCTCCAAGACTTCTGGGCTTGCAGACATCTACATTTGGTGGGATAGGACCCGAGGACTGAAACGCTGACTAGGACATTATTTGGTACAGAAATAGCACAACCGTACATTCACAGTGCATGTGTTGTTTTTCAATGGAAAAGGGGTATACGAGTGATGTCCGAATCATGCTCTCATGAAGTGAGCCACATGAGGCCAAGCCAGGAGTTTAAAAGGAGCCCCCATCCCTGCCTGAGAACTTGCGCATCCTAATAGTCTGGTTGCAGATGGAAGGATGGCACTGCATACGTCAGATCAATGGGCAGCCAATTGACCAGACAACTCGTTCGGCACGACATCGTATCGAGCGAGGAGGGCCCCTGAAAGGTTCGTCCTCTGGACAGGGGATGGACAACAAGCTTGGCCGGATCACGGTCAAGTGAACTGCCCACAATAATGACGATAAGGCCAACTCGCCGATGACCACGGAGGACGGGATTTCTGGGCGCAAAGTCTAAAGGACCGAGGCCTCCTTCACGGGAATGCAGGAAGATGGATCTTGCAGCGGAATGGAGGGAAATCGTAATTAGCTGGGCAAATTGGCTTATTACCTATACTAAGAATAGGGAAATCGCGTCCAAGAGCAGTCGTCAGCCGTACGAGTACTCACCTGCCACAACTTGGCGAGATTACCAAGGCATGTTTGTGCATGCAAGGAGGGAGAACCCATTGCTGAAATGTCGAGGCGCTGGTGGGAGGTTATTCGCGGACCAGCTGAGCGATCGCAGGCTGAAAAAAGGTGAGATTTCGTAAGCCTCTTCCACGACCTCTGGCTGAAATTGGCCGCTCGCTCAGCGGTGGAGCTGGGCGAGACAACGAACCGGGAACTTGAATGAGGGAGAAAATGGATCCCTGAAGAGGCTTGGTCGGTGGAGCGGACCACTATGGTCCTTGGCAAACGCCCCAGAGCCTGACTGCGAGGGATGAGACATGAGGGATGAAGAAGAGGACAGACAAGGGCTGGGTCTCACCCATCCTGGTGTTGCAGGTACGAAATGCATGCAGCTCGGAGAGTTCAGGCACATCTTGCGTTGCGCTCAGGGCAGAGGATGGTTTCCAGCGGGTTATTGTCACGACAACCAAACCAGGCGGCTCTTGAACGGACAGTTCGGCCTCTGTTTGTCTTCTGCCTCGGTTGTTGGAAATGTCAGTCAAAGGCTTCTGGAGAGACTGTACACGAAGCTTCATCAACTGGATTAGGTCAAGTAACCGATGCGCCAAGGGACTCCCAGTCCGTCTGTGCACCATTTTGTGGGTGTCGTCGGGCGTTAGATCTGTTCATCTGGCCCTCTTCTTTCTCGGGTCACTGGGACAGACCAGGGCACATCCGAGGAAGGACGATCAATACGTATCAGTCGCATTCGTTTTGTGAGAAGTCGTGGCGCTAACCATGATAAACGAGAAGAAGGGCTGGGTGAGACCCGCGGGTGCCATGTAATTCTGGCGTCGCGGGTGAGGCACTGTATCTCATCGTCATCTGAGCGACATGTCAAGCGCCCAACAATGGATCTGTCCTGCCTGTCAAAAGCAATCTGTACAACAGACAACAGGACATGATTGGGACGTCGATGGTCGTTGCCTTGGTGAGCTACCCGCCCTCGCCGAACAGGGCAATCTGTTTTCTCAAATGTTGCCCTGCATGCCCAGATTAAGGAAAACCAAGCCTCAATTGCATCCGTCATCTGCAGCATCAGCATCTTCCAAGGCCTGAATGGAGGTCCAGGTACCGGGGTGGTCCAAACAGGGAAATGGAGGCTGTCTGTTCCTGGCACAGTGAGAGCAACGGGTCGTTAGAACGGAGCGTAACGGGCCAGGGATCTTGATCGAGAGGAACCATTGTAGAGCCAAACGGCACATGGTCAAGAATAACTCCCACGATGCGCCATCAGCATGTAACCTCCGTAAGCATGGCAGCGAAGCAGGCTCATTCGTCGATAGGTAAAATCACCATGTTGTTATCGCAGCAAGAAAAAGGCCGGTCATGGCAGCTGCTCGAGCTAGCCTGGATGGGTACGTAATACGGGAGGGCTTGGTCGGATCGCTTGGCTCTGTTTTGGTGATCACTTTTTGCTAACGGGCGGTGCTGGGTCGTGTTCTCGGCCTCGTAATCTCGAGTTGACAGGCCAGGTGGGACACCCAAGACGAGGCCAGCCCATCCTGGACAAGATCTGGGTGGATCGGGGCCAAGAGGAAAAGCAACGGGAAAAGAAGACGGAGAAAACCCGCAAAAGCAAAAACGGCACTATGCACAAATGCGTGTTGTCTTCTGACTCCTGTGGCGCATCTCCGTCTTCGTGTGGTTCTAGCCCCGAGTCATCATGCAAGCCATGTCTCGCGGAGGAGCTGAATTGCTGAGGGAGGTGAGGACACGACTCCCTCGATCTGAACCGATCCAAGAGCTTTGTTGGCCAGTTGATGTGGCAGTCACGATGACTAGTACACGATAATTCGCGGAAACTATCGAGTAGTTGGTGGTGTCGATGACAGTCTGATACCGTTCGTGGTGAGGCCTTTTCCTTCCCGTCCCTTCATCACGATGAACAACCCGTCGGTTGGTGGCGGCAGCTACAGTAGTCAAAGGTCTCTATCTTGGTCTGATTGGTTTCCGACTTTCGGGATCAAGGTACGGAGACGGGTGTGCGCTTGTGCAAGAGAGTTTGGTGGGATCGACGACGCGAGGAATGGTTTGGTCAACTCAGACAAGAGCCGGTAAAGGCATTAACTGAACTGAACTGAACCTCATGAATTTGTTGTTGACCGCCTGAGGCCGTTGAGTCGTAGCGGCCGTCAAGCAAGACATCGTGCCGCCGGCTGCAACCGTTGCTCTCCAGGCCTCCACTCTGCTCTTCGCCTCCCCCGCTCTCTTGCCCGTACAAGGCAGGCCATCTTATCCCGGTAACAGGACCGGCTGAGCGATGTCACGAGCTTGTCAAGTGTCATTCAGTTGGGACGAACCTGATCCGAATGCCCTCAGAAAGGCAGCAAACAACGCGTTGCCCCAGCGGCCAGACGCAGCGCTTGCACGATGCAGGTATTATTAGATATAAATCAGCAGTGACTGCTCGCTTGCACGTTCGTCCGTCTGCCGTGCTTTGCGTTGCGCTGCTGCATGCATGCACAAGCGCTCCTCAGGTGCAGGTACACGGCGCGCTGAGCGTGACATGGGCCGGGGGGTCGAGTGGCCCCGAAGGAAACAGCGGGCGAATCGCAGCGCCCTCAAGTGCCCAACAAAGCAGCACCTCAAGAGCGTTCGTCGCGCCGAGACGAGTAGACGACCAGGGATGACCAGGGTTGGTGGCCTTGGAAGCCGTCACAGTGCAGCGTGGGATTCCAGTGTCATGTGCCGATGGCCATGCGTGTGTAATAAGGGCAATCTTGACGGTTACGGCGGTACCTATGGGGGTATATCTGTACTGGCTGCCATGAGATGGCGGCCGTCATGAACGGGGGTGAGTGAATATCAAACTGTGTGACCTGGCCTTGCGATGAAGATCAATCAATCCATGGCCGTGGTGCTGCCCTGTTTCAGTAAGATAGAGCGAGGAGCATCCAGAGGGACCTGCTTGGCGTCGTGTGCGCTGTTTGTCGGGTCAGTTAATTGCTTGATATGCTTTTAGATCCAGGTACCCAGCAGGTTTGCCATGAATTTAATCAATCAATCGAAGGGTTTGGACGGATGGGATGAGATGGCATCTTGTTATTGGAGCACGATGCAATAACATGAACGAACACCTGCTGGCAATTTGCTGAGAAGAGTTGCACAGTGCGGGCCTTGAATGGATGGGATGGACAGACCGTCAAGTGGAGTAGAGTCAAGAAGGAGAGACCAAGGAAAAAGGTGGAGGCCCCTGAACGTGGAAGATGGGAAGGAGCGAAGGGGGTGAGAATGTCGAGGTTTTGGCCCTGGAAGACGCGGCCTTGTGTGATTCTCTCCTCCCTGGAGCCTCTTGTTGTGCCTCTTTGGGCTCCCTTGTCTCCTCCATCGGGTGCCCCTTGTCACTCCCATCAATTCGCCCATCCTCCATCAAGCAGCTATGGCATGGCATCCATGGCATCCATCCATCGTCCATCGCATTTACGGCCTGGGCGGATGCTGGAGTTCCCCGAGGTGGCGCCCCTTGGTGCCTGTGGTGTCCAGGGCGGGCAAGCCGCTAAGAGGGTACCTGGCCAGGTACCTGGACTATAGCGAGCCGGGGGGGTCCATGGGGGTCCTTTTGGGGGGAATGGACTTGGATGGGCAGCGGTACCAGAGGACCAGGTCCCCCTTGGCCATTTCCGGCGCTTCGTCCGCTCTCGTGTTGGTTGCAGCGGTACATGCTCCCGTGTACCTAAATCACGAGTGGACCCCTTGCTCGCAGTGGGCGCTGTGTGGCTGAACACCCTCCAACCCCAGCAGGCCTTCCATTTGCCTTTTCCCTCCATCTCTCCATCTCGAAACCGCCTTGCCCCCTCCCCGTCTTCTCTTCTTCAACCCTTCCTCCGGCTGCACCTCATCGACAACGCCGCCTTTGCGAGCGCCGAACCTCCTCCCCCTTCCTCCTCCCGACATCTTCTGGTGCGATTCCAGTCGCTCTCTTGTCTTCAGAGTTGCGCTGGTCTTGTCCGTCCACTCCTTTTCATTAGTTTAAACAACCTGTCTGTCGAGTTGCCTTCGTCTTTTCGATTTCAGCCATCCAGCTCGACGACACCAAAGCAGCCTTTTTTGCCATTTCCGCCTGGTCCGTCACCCTAGCCTATTCGCTCGTTTCCAGCCTCGATCATAGCATTGTCCCCAAGTCGATGTCATTTAGCGTTTCTCGTGCCGTCGACTTGCAATTCCCAAGACTGGTCAACTGATTGTTGTGACGTCTCAGACCGCGACGGTTCGACGAGTTAATCCATCACCACGCCCGGTCACGACTATTCGAACGAGAAAGCAAGCGAGCCTCACGGTTCCGGAACGGTCGGCTTGCTTGTCCTATGAACCCTTAATTCACACCCAGTTGCCCATCACTTCGATTGCCGCTGCGCGGCTGAGGAGAAGATGGCAACCACCTTCGGCCCCGAACAGTTAACCCGGCCATCCGCTGGCCCAGCTTTCGACAACCCCGCGGATCGATTCGTTTTCCCGATGGATCCTCTGGCTGCGTCCCCGTCACTTGACCCCGAGTCTCGTGCTGACCCTCCACCTAATCCTCCATTCGTCTTCCCGGCTCAACCTCCCGCCTCGGCACCATCCTCCTTCTCGCGAGCCACAGGTCGCCGGCCCATGTCTGCTATCGAGACACCTAACTTTAGCTTTGGGTTCTCCGCTGAAAACGCGGAGAGGCAGAATCGATCTGCGTTGCCAGACTTCAGCTTCAACCCTGGTGCTCTTCTCCCTCCAGATCCCCAGACACCCTGCCTTTTGACTCCTCCCGTGTCTCCTCGGAATATCGCATCACCACAACGGCCCGGTGGTCATGGACATCGAAGAGGCGGCAGTGAGTTTGTTGGTGGCCGTCTTCGTGAGGGCAACTCCATTGCTGTCATGAGCACAAGTCCAACCAAATCAGAGAGTGGGTTTATGACACCTACTTTCCAACCCCCGAGAAGAGGACACCGAAGAGGTATCTCGGGTGCTATCTCGACTAATGATTTGCCCATTCTGCAAGCACCCGTGTTCGATGCCTCTGGTCGAGGAAGCAGTGCACCAACTAGCCCAACTGGTTACATCCAGCCCGAGAACAGTGTTTCCGCTCAGCTCGATGAACCCATGCAGCTCGAACCCCAGGCTGTCCCAACGGAGCAAGCGGATGACACCAAACAACCTGCCTCGGCACACAGTTCCCCCAAAGGAAGTCCAAAGCAGAGCAAGGCAGTGCCGAAAGCGCGAGTCGGTTTCTCGGATACGCTAGAGTTTATCCCACGGCCGCTATCCCTAGTCTCTAATGAAACGTCCAGCACGGTAACAGCACGACCTGGACATTCAGTTTCCGGGAGTATTTCTTCAATCGTCTCTGCTGCATCCCCCAGTGGTAGAGATAGCCCGGTGCCACTTTCTCGAACATCAACACGCGAGCTTACAGATTCGAGACCGAGCACCGCGGGCGCTATTCTCGAACGCACCCAGGATACATCTAATACCACGTCTTCACCAAAGCGCCGGAACTCGATCCCAACACTGCTTCACCTTGCCGAAGCGTCCAAGGCGGGAGAACCTGAACCTAGTCCAACCAAGGTTGCCAAGCGGTGGTCGTTTTTCGCCTCAACCACAGGCTCTTCCCCCACCAAGACACGACCACACAGTTCCAGCTCATCTGATTCTTTGCCAAAGCCAGCTCCTGGATCCGAACACGGCTCCGATGCTGCTGGTGAAAGTCTTGACACGGCTCCCGCCAAACAGAAAAAGAGCAAGAAGGGGAAGAAAAAGAAGAAGAAGGTCAAGGGCTGGGCTGGTGCAATTCTACCACGAAAGCCCAAGAGCCACACCAAGCGTTCCAAGTCGGATGAAGTTCGTCCTCCCACACCGCCAGCCTCGAGTGTTTCACGAGACGATGACGATGGTGAGATGTATGAAGAGCCCGAATTGCTTGAGCCATCTATTCCATCCTTCACTGTCACAGAGTCTCCCAACCTTCCAGCGGAAAATGACCTGCCCAGGCCCTCAGACGAAACAACATATCCCATGATTGATCTTGACGCAGCTCTTGGACCCTTCAATACACCACTGCCGTTGAACCCAGAATGGGAGGCAGCGCAGCGAGCCGCTGGCAACACCACCAACAAGCGAAGACTCCATAGTGCTCAGGGTATGAAGGGATTCACTGGTCCAGGCATGCACTACCATCGACGTGCGGAGTCTGCTCCCGATCTGCCTCCTTTTGACCCTGGTAGGGCTGGTATGCACCGCTACAACAGCAGCTCGACGATGGCCGATGTCTTTGAAGAAGACGAAGAAGACGAGTCCAAGACACCAGATGATTCCTCTGAAGAGGAGTTCGAGTCAGACAGTGATGCAACTCCCCCAGCTGGCGTCACTAAGGACCCATTGCTCGATGTTCAAGATAAGCTCTCAACTCACAGCTCAGCACAGAGCATGAGGCGGACGAGCTCTAGCTTGAGCGACAAGGATCAGATCACAGCTGGCTCAGTCCGTGCCGAGCGCTCCAAGTCATCTCTTCACGACAGCGTCATTGTCGAGGAGGAGCTGCCAAGTGTCATCTTCCGGTCACCCTTCGCATTTCCTGAGCGCAACGATAACGCGGACTCAGCTCCCGCTTCGCTCAGGAGGGCCTCGGGCAACAAAGATCTTGCTCCTGTCGATATTGGCCCCGCCCACCTCCCTACACCGACCAACGTTCCCAACAGCCCATATGCCATGAGCCATTCGTCCTCATTCCCGTCCCCCAGGTCACCCATGTCGGTTGAAGTGCAACGCATCTCGACCGCTCCTTCATCAGTTGCAGATGAGAACAATTTCCAATCCTTGTTGCTCATGGGCGAGCCTGGCCCCGAGGTGCGAATTTCTGTGGACTACGACATTCCATCACTTACCTCGAGCAACTCAACGATGACGCGGGAGAGCATGTTCCTCCCTAGCCAGCGTATGTCTCAGCCGATTCTTCGTGAGCCACGCCCTGTCTCGGTGTCATCTGCCGCGTTTGGCCGCCGTCGATCCAGCCTCGCCAGTCTGAGCCGTCTCATTAGCAGCTCTCATGGCGAACGCAGCAAACTGTCGATGGAAGTGACACTTGACAATGAGTCGACTCACAAGAAATCAAAGAGCAGCCGAACGAAGCGACTTAGCCGGATGATGCAATTCTGGAAACCCACCGCCAAAGAGGGTTCATCCAAGCAGTAATGGTTGGCTTGATAATGGATTTTGGCTGGCATTACTGGCACTTTATTACTATGTCCATAATTCTTATGTGGGCATGTGTACAATATGTTTGACATTCGCGCTTCACAAACTTGCCCCTGGCTTGGTCAATTAGCTCGACTCAAGTCAAGTCAAAGCCTGGGGACAAGCGAGCCGAAGCGTCAAGTCCGATCGAACGAGGATTCCAACAACAAACAGACTTATACTCAAGGAATCGGATCGGCACATCATTTAAGACTTTTAGTTTAAAAGGACGGAAAGGGGCGCAGGCGGTTAATGATTGCATGATTAGCATTGGTACCTGGCATAAGCATGCCTGGCTCCCGGGCCAACGGGCCGCTGGTTGAGTCGGGTTTGACAGGCAGCTGACACTGAAGGTCGCTGGACACACAAGAGACTACGAAGGAAGGATTTGGATGGCATCTCCGAGTGACTGGTTATGCCAGTTGGAGAATGGGATGATCTAGGTATTTGGTGAAGGACGAGGCAGGGTTGGTGACGCACAGAACTAGTAATGAATATAGTGCTGCAATCATGGATCTTGGTACAATTTTGTGATAAAGTTTTGCCTCGTGAAGCCATCAGGAGTCCCGTATGAGTACCTCATGAGCCGTATGAAGTTTGCCGAATTAGCTTGACTTGAGATAGGTATCATGCGTTTCACGATGTTGCCCGAAGAGTTGTCAAGTTGTCTCAGTGACGGTCATCAATCATGAATTTTATCCAAGTATGTGTGTATGTATGTATACTACTCCAATGCAGCTCTTTAAAAGGGATCAAGAAAGCAACAAAACAAGCCCAGCCATAAACGCCCATAATATCTCACATGTCCTGTCTTGATCCATGCCCAGCCCTAATCACGCACACTACATCCACTTCTTGGCCATGTCGGCCAGGCCACCACCCCAGCTGTCGTCGCCTCGTCCGCCGCTGAAGGATCGGGTATCGCGCTCCATACGGACAGAGGTGTTTCCACCAAATCCACTAGCCATGCGGACAGCCTCGCCGACAAGGCCAGACGAGTCCCCAGTGGCAGCCTTGGAGGCGACGCCCAGCATGCGCTCGATAGCCGGAGGGATGCGCAGGCCGAAGCGAGCGAGGAGGGCCGTCAGTGCGCCCCCGGTGATGAGGGGCATGATGACGAGGAAGAAGACCTTCCAGGGGTGGCGCTTGGCCCAGTGGACGAGGTCGCGGAGGAGGCGCTTCAGCTGCTTGTAAGTCTTTTGGATGAAGCCCTGGCGAGGAGAGCGCTTGTAGTAGGACGAACGGTCTGGAAGGAGCACAAGGGTCAACGTCTGGGGGGGCGAAGTGGTCTACTGAAGGGGGCTGAGACTTACTGTTTCCAAAGAAGCTGGAGCGGCTGTTGTTGCCACCGCCGAGTCCAAAGAAGGAGGCGCGAGAAGAATTGTGCTTTCCATAGCGGTCGCCGCCAAAGATGGAGCCCGCAAAGGAGCGGCCACGGTCGGGGGAGCTAGATCGTGATCGCGAGCGGGAACGGCGCTTCTTGTGGGAGCGAGAGGAGCGATGGCGGCGGTGAGAAGAGCGGGTAGAGAGGACGGAGGCGCCGTCATTCCAATCGAGGAAGCCCATTGCGCCCGAGTTTGCTTTCGCGGTAGAGAAAAGTGGTGAGATTTCAAAGAGGCGAGGGTATATCTCGAGGGGACTCGGTGTGGTTTCTTGTCTCGCGAGTACGTATGCGCGCGGGGAGGCGGGCAAAAGTGAGACAAGGAACCAAATGCGTCAATTGAAGTCGCGCAAGGGAGTCGAGTATTTTCCCTTGCGTCGGCGATCCAGCTGAAGGCAAAAGGTTTTGAGGTTGAAGGAAGGATGGGCGCTATATGCAAACCACACTTTGCAGATGCAAGTCAGAGCTGAGATGGAGGAGACGGGAGCGGGTTAGGAAGTGGGCTGGGCTCACCGTAAATTCGAGTGGCTGGGCTGGGCGTGGACCAAGCTTGGCCTGGGCTGAGCAGATTAGGTGAGGTCCTTCCGTTGGAGTTCACTGAAACGAGACGCACGCACTTTTTAGGGGCTAACGTGCGGGGACCCTGGGGCTAACTAACGTATTTGGGGAGGTTAGCTGATCTTTAGAGTCTTGGGTCCTGGGGTTTCTCGTGATATGCGATTGTTGATGGTATTGTAGAGTAAAATATCTAGGTGGAAACTTGCCAGTAAGAGTTTCTTCACCGATGTCGACTTTAATACGACGTTGTGGGAAACAAGCGAGGGCTCATCCAGCTCGAACGCAACCCTTGCCTGTAACACTTTACATTATCAGGACATGGATTACCTGCAATCGAGCCAGTTGGACAAGCCTGATCAGAGCATGAAGAGAACTACGAGATCTGGGAGCAAGAGGGTTACATTTTTATAGTCTTGTTAATATTTCCATCTTAAAGCTAAATACTATTCCATCTCGAAGCTTATTTTCACCCACTACTACCAAATGCACCATCCCTGAATCCCACCAATTTCACCAAATATCCCTCGAAAGACTTCTTTGGTGGCATAGCTATTCCCAGCTATAGAACAGCTTAAGGGCGTGCTTCAGATGCGCATAATGCTCGTCGTAGACCAGCTTCAACACTTCCCGTACTCATCCCTTACTACACACAGCTCTTGGCGACCATTTGGTAGCATGACGAGCAGCTATTCATCATTACAATATTATGCAAGGCTATGCACACGAGGAGATATGTCTGTCCCAGCGAGTAATCTGTAAGTCAAAATCCAGCCAGTTGTCTACCAAGGTCCTTGAAGTACAACCACCACAACTCGTTCCACAGAGGAAAAGGAGAACCCTCAAGATGTAACAAAAAACGACAAAAAAGAATCGTAGCAGCTGCTGGTGTCGATCCAGCGCTTCACTAAAGGTCAGTCTCTGAATAACATGTCTCTAGGATTCGAAGTTGCTTACACCTCCGGGTTATGAGCCCGGCTGTTTCGAACGTTAGTAGATGATCAAGAAATGAGTGAATCTGTGTGTACATACCGCGCTTCCACTGCGCCAAGCTGCTTTCTTGGGTGGATTCTCGCTTTGGAAATGCCTCTAATGAAGGGAGAGAAACGAGCTCTGCCAGCCTCGAAATCCACTCTCGTGCGTGGTTGATATGAGTATACCCACTGTGGTGGATTTGGTGAGGGCTTCGCGCCCTTAGCTGCCACTGCCCATTGGGGCTCATTGACTTGCTCTATGGTTCCTTGATTTGATATCAAGTCATAAAAAACCGAGCGTCTGTCTGAATTCTCGGGTCCATTAAGCCGTATAACTTGACCGTCACGCCGAGTGTTGTTCAGACAAGCCGGAGCCGGAGCCGGAAGCCGGTGTGGTGTGGGGCAATACGGGGCCGAACACAGCCGGCCCGGTGTGTCGGCCCCCGTGCGGGTCAAAAGATGCCGATGAAGGTAACGAAATGAGCACATCCTGATCTGAGGATAGCAATTAAGACAGAAAAAAGTCTGCAAGATGATTAGAAGAAAGCTTGAGAGCATTATCTCTTATGATAGTTTTAATCATGAAAAAGAGTCATTTCCTTAGACGAGTCAGAGGTGTTTTTACCGTAGCAGTGGCATCCGCTGGTTTTATCAACAACAACTAGACAATGTGGTTGTTCAATCGACTCAACATATATCCAGCACGCACATAGCATTATCAAGTTTGAAAACCTATTGTGTATGTCAAGTATTGCCTTGTCATGGCCAATCTTATTATCCATTTATGATGCCCAGTCTAATATCAACTCCATCTATACCCATTCTAATCTCTATTAACTTTTATCCCAATCCTTATTCGCTATTATCATTCTTTCACACTCTACTCCTTCTTCTTCTGGAATGGCTTCTTGATCAGATCCACCAACTTGCCCAGTCCACCAAACACATAGCCGAGGCCAAAGCCCCAGCCGCGGACGCGGACGGTGTAGATGAAAAAGTACACCAACATCCAGTTGGAGATGCAGAAGGCAAGGAAGATGCCAAAGTCTAGTTATCAAGTTAGTATATGTATTGAATTAGATTAGGTCAAGTGACATACCTCTCCACTTGTCGCTCGCATCAATGTTGAGCGACTCGAGATACTGGTTACCAGAGCTGTAGGGACAGTACTGGCAACCGCTAGTAGCATCGGGGTTCAGGAGATAACCTCCAGCAGACTTGGCAAAGTCCCCTGCGTAATCCTGACATGTCTGGTTCGGGGGAGCATCAAACTTGGCCGTCTCCTCAGGGGCACACCTAACGGGAGCACCATCAAGAGTAGCCGCAAGCATGCCGCCGATCCAGTAAGTCGAGGGGTTCACGTAGTACATCCAGTACCTCCAGAACACGGGAAGCATCGAGTAGGGACGGACGACTCCGTTGAACAAACTGAACATGACGAAAAAGAAGGGCAAGACGTTGGAGATGACAGTGAAGCTAGGGGCGAATGCACAGATCCATTGACCCCAGCTGGTCATGAAAAAGAACATGAGAAGCGTCATCAAGAAGGTGTATCCAGAGACGGAGCTCTCAGTGGGAAGTCCAGTCGGCCAGTACCAAAGCACCCAGTACAGCACAGCCGAAATCACGGCAGCAGGGATATCGGCAACAATGTTGGCAGTGCAAAAAGCGACCCATCCGTAGATTCGAGAGGGATACTCTCGAGCCTGCCACAGAGCCATGTTGGTGAAGAACTTGGGCACAACGCCGTTGACGATGGTGGGAGGCACGGTAACGATCAGGAAGCAGGTGAACATGCGGTTCTGCATGTCCTGCATCGTGTAGCCAAGCTTCCAGAAGGTGAAACCGTTAAAGATACCAACAATGACAGCGACAAAGAACTTGCCATAGATGTAAGAGGGGTCACGCCAGTGTTGCTTGAACATGCGCTTGGTCAACTCAACTGACTGAAGCCAAGTCGAAGCAGCAAACTCGGCATGCTCTCCATCGCTGGACTGTCTTCCTTCAGTAGCAGAGCTTCTAACCCGCTTGAGACCATCAATCTCTTCAAGAACCCGTTCAGCTTCAACACTCTGGGCCCATTCCTGGTTCCAGTCAACCTTGGTGCCATCAGGTCGCTTGTGAGGTCGGGCAGCAGTCTCGAGGATGAACTCGGCAATGTTCTTGTTGGGGGGGCAGACAGCTCCGCGCTCAGCAAAGTAGTTGATGATGTCCTGGCCGTTCTCTCCCATGGGACCAAAGTAGAAGGTGTTGCCACCAGGGTTCAGGGCGAGGACCATGTCGAACTGCTGGATGAGGACGGAGCTGGGCTGGTGGATGGTGCAGATGATGGCCTGGCCAGCGCGGCTGAGCTTCTTGAGGAAGCGGACGATGGAATAGGCAGATTGGGAGTCAAGACCAGAGGTAGGCTCGTCGAGAAACAGAAGAAGGGATGGCTTGGCTGCAAGCTCAACACCAATAGTCAATCGCTTTCGCTGCTCAACACCAAGAGACATGATGATGGCATCCTCAAGGTCATTGAGTTCAAGGAGATCAATAATCTTGTCGACATAGGCAATCTTCTCAGCACGGGGGACAGAGGCACTCTGGCGCAGGATGGCAGAGAACTCGATGGCCTCTCGGACAGTTTGAGTAGTGTCGTGAAGATCACCCTGAAGGCAGAAACCGGTATTCCTCTGGAAATCTGCGGTCAGGGGTCGGCCATCAACAAACATCTCTCCAGTGACGACGCCGACGGTCTGACGCTGGGAGAGAGTGTTGAGAAGAGTAGTCTTTCCGGCGCCTGAAGCACCCATGAGAGCAACCATGACACCTGGCTTGGCGTATCCGCTGACCTTGTTGAGAAGCTTCCTCTCTCCTCCCATGTAAGGGACACTGTACTCGATGTCTCTCCAGGTAAAGATGGACTCGCTGTCGGTGATTTGCTCCAGGGGCTCATCCGAGGCATCAGCGGCAGTGGAATCAGCCAAGACGGTAGAGGATGAACCACCAGCCTCCATAGCCTTCTCAGCATCAGCAGGGGCAGCAGCCTTGACGGCCTGGTCCTTTGCCTTGTGGCTCTTCTTGAAGATCAAGGCACCGCCTCCTCCAGCAGCAAAGCTAACCATCTCAGTGGCGATGACGGTGACGATGATGTAGAGAACGGCAAAGGCAATGACCACACCAAAGTTGCGCCAGAGATGCCCACGAGTGTAGTTGTACGTGATCTCCAAATAGTCACTGCCAGTAACCTGTCGCTCATTGACTCCGGCTCCGCTGATGGCACATCCTTGGTACCTTGACTGAACCCCAGGTCCCTGAGGGACAAGCTGCTCAGGGGCACAGTCCATGAGACGGTCCGACAGCTCGTTGGCCATAACAGCCTCAAAACTGTAGCTGAGAGGGTTGATCCAGTAAATCCAACCAAACCAGATATAGTCCTTCAGAAGCTGAGTCTTGGGAATGACGTATCCGGTGTAGATGATGAGCAGATTGAGCGAGATGCCAGAGAACCGCACAGCAGTGTTGATCTCGGGGGACAAGCTAGCAAACATGCGGTACAGTGCCGTGACCATGATTGTGGTGGTGTACACAAAGAGCAGGTAGATCCAGAACTTGGAAGCGTCCACGTCAAGGCCCGTCATGAAGTACATGATTATGCCAAAGATGCAAACCTGGACGAAGATGACGGGGAAATCGAGCACAACTCGGGCGAGAGAGACGGCGGATGGACGGTAGAAGGCGTAGTCATGATGACGAGCAACTACTGAACGTCCAGACACGGCCTTCATGAGTTCAGACAACTGAAGCCAACCGAGGAAGAGAATCGAAAAGAAGAGAGCACCGCCGCGACTGAAAGCACCTGCAGTGTTGGTGGGCTGTCCGTAAAACAGAGAACCCACGATCAGACCGTTGGAGATGATGATGAAGAGCTTTGTCCAGAGAGTTGTGGTATCGCCAAAGAGAAGCCAAGCTTCTCGCTGAGTACAAGCAATAACCTGTCGGATGAAAGAGATGGTGTAGGGCGACTTGTCCGAGACGTGCTTGGACTTGGCCTCCTGCACAGCACCCTGAAAT
This sequence comes from Fusarium vanettenii 77-13-4, assembly GCF_000151355.1. Taxonomy (NCBI): domain Eukaryota; kingdom Fungi; phylum Ascomycota; class Sordariomycetes; order Hypocreales; family Nectriaceae; genus Fusarium; species Fusarium vanettenii. Next base: position 1,582,006 of record NW_003315879.1, on the reverse strand, counting down.
CTCTTGGCATCCTGATAGTCAGACTGATGAAGGGACTCCTTGTATGCAGCAACGTCGTCGAGGAGCTCCTGGTAGTTGGGCGAGTTTCGGAAAGCCGACTCAAGCTCCTCAGGGGTCCGGGGAGCTCGGTGCTCAAAGCCGGGCCGGAAGCGGCGCTCAGTAGGGTCCGTGACGGCGGTCAAGAAATCGGCCGTGGTCTGTCGCTCGGGGCACTCGAAGCCGAGATCGATAAAGTACTGCTTGGCTTTGTTGGCAGGACCCGAAAAGATCTGTCGTCCCTGGTCGATGACCAAGACCTTGTCCATAAGCTCGTAGATGCCTTCACCAGCTTGATAGAGAGTGACCAAAGTCGTCCGGTTGCTGATATCAGTCATGATTCGAAGGGATCGAGCGTAATCGAGGGCAGTCGAGGCATCAAGACCTCGAGTCGAGTTGTCCCAGGCCATGACGGTCGACTTGGAGGCTAGAGTCTCTGCGATGGAGACTCGCTTCCTCTCACCACCAGAAACACCACGGGTGAAGTCATCACCAACGACGGTGTTCTTGGTATGGCTGATTCCAAACATCTTCATGAGGGCGTCGACGATGACTGGGATGTCTGCCTTTTCCTTCCTCTTGGTCTTGTTCATGAGGGCAAAGGCCAGAGTCTTCCACACGCTGAGGGTAGCAAAGTGGATGTCGTCTTCGCCGTTGTAGTTGACCTCTCCTCGATACAGCTTCTTCTGCTCGTCCGCAGGGATACCGCTGTAAGAGACGTCTCCTTCGACAGCTGCAAACGACTCGCGGTTGTTGCTGATGGCTTTCAAAAAGGTACTGCATCCAGCACCGGGACGGCCCAGAACGAGCATCATCTCGCCATCTCGAACACAGCCGGTAAAGTCATTGATCAATGTTCGAGTGGGAGGCTGGCCAAATCGAAAGGCGGGGATGAACTGAGAAACCAGACGGTAGAGATCGGGACCAAAGGTGCCAAGGATGGCATCGGGGACGGTCCGAACAAATGAGGTGGTGCTTCCGATACCCTTGACGGTGAGATTCTCGTAGACGACTCCAACACGCTTGAGAGAACCATCTTCGCTGCGCTTCTCAAAGTGCCCTTCGCGCATAAACTCTCCAAGCTCAAACACATCATCTTCATTGGGACCGGCTTCAACATCGGTGACTGAGTCGTCGTCCTCAGCACGCTGCTGTCGTCTTGACTGAATGCGAGAAGCGGCGTGGCTGGTTCTGCTCTTTGTCGTGTGTGCCTTGCTGACGTGTGATTCGCCAGTTCTCGTCTTGTGCAGGCTCATGAGATTGTGTCGGAGAGACTCAAACTCGTGCATGGCGTCCTGCTCGTGGACGTCTTCTTGGTTGCGCTCACCCCATTTTCCTTCGGGGGCGACATCTGATGAGGAGGCATCACTGCCTGCTTCGTTTCGTCGATGATCATCTTGGGGAGGGTGTTGTTGTTGCATGGACGATTCTGTCCGGCGAAGAGCATCGCCGTCCACAGTGTTGCCCAACATGTTGACGGTTGATTTGTATGGGTTGTGCTCTTTACACGAGACGTGAATGCAGGTGTATTATTGAGGCGATGCCTCGACTGTTATAGATATGCTGCTCGAGTTCAAGATACAAAACCTGTGGAGATAAGCCAGTAAGGCCGTGAACCTTGTCTCTGAATCAAGTCCATTGACCCGGCTGCAGTGGATTTATAGCCATCCCGTTGCGTATTGGCCTCTGGGCGTATCACTAATGTGCACATTTTTAATCAATGATGCAAGATTGCCTGGGGGCTTGCAGGCGAGATGCCCACACTAGGGGCATGCCTCGTAGTGTTGCTGTCAAAATCAACACCCACCATGCATCATGATGAGTCTTGTCCCAGAAACGGACTAACACGGTCTGCCCTGGAGTTAGCTTCTTGTTTCCGACAAGGCTCCGGACCAGTCATAAACGTGGCGTTGAGAGCAAGATGGAGATCCTGACTCGGGATATCTGAGTCTGGCCCACTTGGAGCACATCCAACGGAATCAGGCCGAAGATGAAGATCTTTTCGCTTCGGACATAATCTGCGGATTTAGGACAGGGGAGGGTAAGCGTAGGGCGTCCAGGTCTCACTTTGAGGGTCCAGAGCCGCAGAGCCGCGACGGTGAGTGTGAATCTCTCAGAGACAAAAGATTTGTGTGTTGCTCCTGTACTGTTGGGACGACGTCGTATTGGTAAGCACGGCATAACTCCTAGTGCCAGTCCAACCCAAAGCAGTAAAGGGATCTGCGTGAGGCCGGGTCTGTAAGCAGGGGAAGCTCCTCAACGTTGAAAGCTGATTCACGGTGGATGGTTTATCAGCGGCAGACAGACACCTGTATCCTCTTTCGTCCTGGGGCATGGAATTCTTTCTTCATCTTTAGATTCGTCGACTAATACGTTTCGGCCGATCAGACGGACAAAAGCCCCGGCAGACGAAATGCAACTGCTCGTGATAATGCCAAGAGCTGGCCCATGTTAGGTCGAGGGCTTATCTTGCATAACGTTGATGGCCTCGGACCGTTTGTTGAGGTGTGATTATTAACTTGCCGTGTGATTCATCGGTGAAGCCTTGGCTCATCCGACGGGCTCTGGTACGGTGACAGTTGAGCTTACGACGATGAATGAGGAGGTGTTCGTGAATGAAGGCGACCAGGGGATTCCATTTAGTGAATGTTCTCCAAGCATAACTGGCAGAATAGTAGCCATAGCAACAATAGCTCGTCTCCCTTGATGCCCTCAAGTCGCAGCCAAGTCCGATGCCCTGCAGCTGAAACCGTCCAGGGTTCAAATCTAGCGAAGCCGCCAAAGGCGCAACACGGCAACTAATCAAGCGTTACGTTGTACGTGGCGCTGACTGTCAAATGTCAACAAGACGTACTTCCCTCGTATCCCCTTGTCGGAGATTATACAAATCCCATCCCATGTGGCAGGGTTTACGCCGTTGATACGATCGCCGCCGGGGAGTTCGGTCAGGAGCTTTGGGGGGTTTGACGCAATCAACCCGCTTGCGTGCATGTTTGGACACCCTGTAAGATTTCCTACAAGGTGAGATTATACTTGACGCCCGCCGTTTCCGCTTCTACGGTTTTCTCGGCTTCCATGCCGATCCGTTTCCCTCATTGGTTGAGAAGGACTGTCGGTATCGTCGGGTAAGCTGACAGTTCTATCCGGGCGTGTCGGGGTCGGGTTACAAAACGGCAAAATATCCGCCTTTTCTTTTGTTCATATTTGGCTCTAGAGATGAGATATGAAGTGCAAAATTAGATAGAAAGAATTCAATCATCCTATTTAATTACCCAGATGATTAAACAGGGCTAAATTATCATTGATTAAGATATTGTAAAGTTGGCCTCTGAAACTAGGGTGATCAAGCCTTCGTCGCCGCCCATTTCAAGAGTCAAAGAGAACAAATAGAAATAAACAGGCTCGCATAACTATAGCGTTGTTATGTGATAGGCCGATTAATAAGACTATTTGTCCAAGGAGATTCTCGCTACAAAAGATTCTACCTACCATGCATGTCTTTGAGCCGTCCTCTCTGTTTGGGTTGCTTGTTATGCCCTGGGAAAACAACTACCCTAAACTAACACCTATACAATTTATGTTGGTGATTCTTTTAAACCCTTTGACCAGAAAAGCTCATCAAATATATATTCAGCCGTTCTTGAAGTACATTACTTTGATTTGCGCTATTGTTCTGTTCTCGTCCGTGTGTTGCTGTTGTCGTTAATAACCCTCATATTTCTGTGACTTCTCCCCATCTGCCATGCGACCAAAATCTCCCCAACTCCTTCGCTGGAAGAAAACTTCCCAATGTCGAATCAAGCCAATGATTCTCAATCGCCGATTATGTTGCCCAAAAATCAGGCACTCATGCATCCTAAACGCCAGAGTGGCCGCTTACATGCTAGGCAGCCAACATGGCAATCCCCTCACGAATTTAACCATGTCTCACAGCCTTTCAACTTAGTCAAGCATCTGTTTCCTCTCAAAAGCACCAACCACCTCAAGCCATGGAGAAAATAGCACAGAAATGGATCGAGACCACCACGGTGAAGCCTGAATGGCTGCCAGACGGGACCAAATTCTGGTATCGACACTTTTCCGAGCCTGGCAAGTTCCAATTTGTCCTGGTTGACGCCGTCGAGAGGCGGAGTGATGTCGCCTTTGACCACAAGCAGCTGGCCGAGGCTCTGGAAGAAAAGACGGGCGAGAAGTTAGACGAGAATGCTCTTCCGTTCACCTGGATTGAGTACATCCCCGAAACTTCATCTGTCCGGTTCCGTTTTGCCGATAAGAACTGGGAGTATGGGCCTGGAAATGACCTGAGACAATGGGAAGGCGAACTCTCCTCGGATCAGTCGAACCAGTTTCTACCAAGAGAAATACCCTCTTCCAACGGCGACACTGAGATAACTGTCGACTTTGTCAACCGTACCGGAACAACCATCAAAGCATTCTGGATCGACTGGGATGGCGAACCGATATGGTATCACACCATCCATAACGGCGGGACAGTGCGTCAAGAAACCTACGTTGGCCATGTCTGGCGATTCGTAGATGCGTTGGATGAGAGGTTTCGGGCCATTTATGCTGCACCGGATCAGCGTACCGATGTCGTCGTTATCAAGAATCTTGTCGATTTGGACGAGGAAGCTTCTTCGTCGAACAATGACGACAATATCGAGGAGGACGAGGAGGACGAATCAACTGCTTCGACGACTGAACCTCAACTCTACGTCAAGAACTCCAACGTTTGGTTTGGAAAGAAGGACGGCCAGGACAAACAGTTGTCTGAATATGGCAGCGAGGAACATCCGTACGACGAGGGTCAACTGCACATGTCACCCAACAACCGGTATGCGGTTGCGTGGCAATACACCCCCGAGCAGGATCACAAGATACACCTCGTGGAATCATCTCCAGATGACCAGATCGAACCGAAGCTGCACACTGTTCAATATCTGAAGCCAGGGGACAGGGTGAGAATCAACAGGCCTCGCCTCTTTGACCTGGAAAGTCATCGTGAGATCCCAACAGACAACGTACTGTTCAGGAACCCCTACAAGATACGGGATCTGGGATGGAGCAAGAGTGGCCACGAGTACCGTTTTCTCTTTAATGAGCGTGGTCATCAACATCTCAGGGTGATCGGGATCGGCATCGACGGACAAGTAAGGACTCTTGTTGAAGAGCAGAGCAGCACTTTCGTCGACTACACAAAGCTGTACGTCAAGCTCCTCGAGGAATCAGACGGGCTTGTGTGGTCGAGTGAGCGCGATGGATACAACCAACTCTATCTGGTTGATCTCGCCCAAGGTACCATCAGCAACCAGATAACCAAGGGATCTTGGTCAGTTGGCGATGTCCAATTTGTCAAGGAAGACGAACGTCGTATATGGTTCCAGGGCTATGGAGTCCAGCCTGAAGAGGAGCCGTATCACAAACATCTCTGCTGCGTCAACTTTGACGGGTCTGACTTTAAGATCCTTACAGAAGGAGATGGAACCCATTCGTGGGCTTGGTCTCCAGACAAGCGCTTCTTGATCGATACTTGGTCGAGAGTGGATTTGGTGCCGACGACAGTCCTACGTGATGGGGCTTCTGGCGAGATGTTGCTGGAACTCAGCAAGACGTCCATGGATGAGCTGGAGAAGGATGGTTGGGCTCCGCCTGAGAGGTTTGCAGCTCCTGGTCGAGATGGCGAAACCATGATATACGGAATCATCATTCGTCCTGTCGAGTTTGACAGCAACAAGAAATACCCTGTTCTTGATGACATATACGCTGGACCTCACGACTTCCATGTCCCAAAGGCCTTTTCAGCTCTCGCCAGACAGCGGAAATGGGCAGACCAGGGTTACGTCGTGGTACAAATCGACGGTATGGGGACAAGTCACCGCAACAAAGCCTTTCACGACGTCTGCTACAAGAACCTTCACGACTCTGGTCTTCCAGATCACATAGCCTGGCTCAAAGCCGCAGCAGAAGCTCGCCCGTGGCTGGACCTGTCCCGCGTAGGCATCATGGGAGGATCAGCCGGCGGACAGAGTGCGGCTGCAGCTCTCCTGCACTACGGCGACTTTTACAAAGCTGCGGCAGCTGACTCTGGATGTCACGATAACCGCATGGATAAACTGTGGTGGAACGAGCTGTGGATGGGCTACCCCGTCGACGAGGCGTACGCAGAGTCGTCCAACGTGACGCACGCGGCCAAGTTACGAGGGGCGCTGATGCTGATTGTCGGGGAGCTTGATGACAATGTTGATCCGTCTTCGACGTTTCAATTTGTCAAGGCATTGAACAAGGCTGGAAAGAATTACGAGTTGGTGTTGATTCCTGGGGGTGAACATGGATGTGGGGGTAGCTTGTATGGACTTGCTCGGCAGCGTGAGTTTTTTAGGCGATACTTGCAGGAGGGAGAGAAGATGTGTGTAGATTTGGATGATGTGGTTTCGACTGATTGAGCTGAGCTTGATTTGTGCTGGATATGCTCAATTGGGGTTGAGAGTGGTTCTGTGTTGGTTTGTGAGGGGGTTGACTGAGATTGAGAAGAATGCATAGGGGCAGAATTAACTCTAGGCACAGCAGAACGAGGTCATGATTCACCAAGTTGACAGCGAATATCGACGGCTCAGGTGAAATCCCACAACCAAATCTCTCTCTCTCTTTAGTCGGCATTTCTCGAACTGATTTTGAGTGCATGTTGACAACGACACCTGGTGAAGGCTTCGAAAAGGAGAGACACAGCTGAACTTATCACGGGTTACAATAGACTATCGACTCCTAGCCCGAATCTATCATGATATTTGGAAACGTGGCTTGAGACGATCTCTTGTGGCTGGACTCTGCCCCAGGTACGGAGACTGTGCTTGTCTAGGGGTGGACAGAAAGAAGCGGGCAGCTCGAATACAGTTACTTGTCTATAGATGCTTGAATGCTTTAAACATTGTGTTAATCATAAATGGGAAAAATTATAAAAGACTTGAACTGTTTGATAGTCATGTTTTGAATCATATTAGCCTTTGTTTAGACATCAAAGTCAATAAACCCGTGACTTTTATAATTCTGACGTCTACTTTTTTCCTCCAACACATGCATCTCAATTAGTCCCCTCCCCCTGTCAGGCTAAAATATTCCCTGTAAAAACGCAAGGGGTCTCGGCCATTCTCTCTATTATCGACCCTTTTTAAAGGCCACGACATTCAAGAAACCTCAGTCAGCTTCTGTTTTCGAGTACCCAAACACTTGCGCTTTAGCCAATTCCCGCCCGTGCAAACTTTTGCGTTTGCGGCGCCTTGCTTTTCTCGGTGCATTGGGCTTCTCTCTCAGCCAGACACACAAGTTGAGGCTTGACGCCTTGTACTTTTGGACAGCTGGCCTTGTTCTAACTTTGGAACCCTTTTTTTTTTCTTGTCCTCTCTAGGTTTCCCTCCTACATTGTCAGGCAAAGATGAAGATCTCGTACTTGTCTGTTGGGCTTCTCGCCCTGTTCAGCCCCTTGGCTGCTGCTTGGAGCAAGGAGGGTATGTTGACCAGCTACACTGTCTCTATTAGCGACTCTAATATCTGGTAGATCGCGAAATCTTTCGCATTCGCGATGAAATCTCCCGCTTCGAGCCCGATCCCGCCGCGACCTTTTACGACATCCTCGGCATCTCCAACTCTGCCTCGCTCGACGACATCACAAAGGCCTACCGCAAGAAGACGCGCTCTCTGCACCCCGACAAGGTCAAGCAGCAGATGCGCGCCAAGGCCGGCAAGGACAAGAAGGCTGGTGCTAAGCCTCCCACTCCTGCTGAGATCAAGACCGCTGTTAAGAAGGCTGGTGAGGCTCAGGCTCGTCTGTCTCTGATCGCCAACATCCTGCGCGGACCCGAGCGCGACCGATATGATCATTTCCTCTCCAATGGCTTCCCTCTGTGGAAGGGTACCGACTACTACTACAACCGTTACAGACCTGGTCTGGGTACTGTCATGATTGGCCTGTTCTTTGTTGTTGGAGGTGGTATTCACTACCTGACCCTGTACATGAGCTGGAAGCGTCAGAAGGAGTTTGTCGAGCGCTACATCAAGTTTGCCCGTGACACGGCCTGGGGTGGCGGTCTCAACATCCCCGGCGTCGACGCTGCCCCTGCTCCCGCTCCCGCCCCTGTTCCCTCTGACGATGAGGAAGCCCCTCCTCCTATTCCTCAGAACCGACGAGAGCGCCGTATGCAGGAGAAGGCTGCCAAGCGTGAGGGAGGTCGCCCCGCTCCTAAGAAGACCCGTCGGGCTCCCCAGCCTGCCTCTGGAACTGCTACCCCTGATACTGCTGGTCCTACTGGTGCTCGCCGAAGGGTTGTGGCTGAGAATGGCAAGATCCTTGTGGTTGACTCTCTTGGAGATGTGTACCTCGAGGAGGAAGACGAGGAAGGCCAGGTTAACGAGTTCCTCCTTGATGTAAGTTGTCTTAAGCCAATGGATGTAACCAAACTAACACCGCACAGCCCAACGAGCTCGCCAAGCCCACCTTCAGCGACACCGCCGTTGTCCGTGTTCCCATCTGGTTCTTCAACATCACCGCCGGCCGCTTCCTGTCCAAGAAGACCCCCGAGCTTGAGATTGAGATTCCCGCCGATGATGATGACTCTGATGTTCCCCAGCGAACACCCAGCACCGACTCTGCCGGTGAGGACTTTGAACTCCTCGACAAGAGCACCGACTCGCTTAGCAAGAGCAAGGCTTCTGGTGTTCAACAAGCCAAGGCCAACAAGCGAAAGGGCAAGAAGAGGTAAAGGGTGGACGAGAGTTGCCTAGACAATGATGGGATGGAGTAAGGGGAAAAGGACTAGGAGACACGGCGTAGTACTTAAAAAGAAGGCAGAGTCGGATTAAATCATGAAAATCTACGATTGGATGCTCAAGTATTGTGCCAAGATTGTGCGTCATGTCTTGCTATGTCAACGAATTGTGGTCCAAGAGGCACTGATCGTGTAGTGTTGTGCCAAATGACTGATGAGTATAGAAGTACGCTAATTCGATGTAATTCTATGTCAAATGGGTCGTTACTGGCCTATTCCTTTCCAGGTCCTGGCTGACTCGTCTCCTCATCCCGTGGAGCAGGAGGTGGTATATCATCTCTTCGTGGATGCCATCCCCCTGTCCATCCAACCCAACCCGTCTCTCTAGGGCCCCTCACCAGGGAAATGATGATTGAAGCCACTACAAAGGCAACTGAACTGAATGAGCAAATGCCGTTAAAAAGTTAATGTGTCTCGACTTACTGCTACAAGCGCCACTTCGTTTCCAACCTCCATCGGCATATAGCTTGTTTCCAACAGCCGTACCCGTCAACTGGCCGACAAACGCCAAAGCCATGTATGCCGTGTTTACTCGGTTGCGCGCCCTGGGATTGATGTTGAAGATGGCGGCGCGGTTTGCTACTTGAGCTGTTTGCATGCCAATGTCGATGCCGATGGCCTGGATGATGGGGCCTGCCACTGTAGACTTGCTGATGAATGTGCCAACAAGAGTGCCGATTAGGGCGAGGATCTGGCCGGCGATTGTTGACAGCAGGGGCACGTAACGATCGATGAGCCTTCCAATCAGCGGGATTGAAATAATGGTTGCGATCGCAGTCAGAGAAAAGAGACCAATTTGTAGTGATGAGTAGTCGTAAGGGGGAGACGCCAACAAGAAGGTGAGGGTTGTCCAGAACGAAGTAAAGATGGTCGAGAGGGTAAAAGCGATGAGGCAAGACTGGATAAGAACCGGCTCTGTAGCCATCATATAAGGAATCGACCAAAGCGCGCGGAAATAGTTGAGACCGTCTGGGTTAGTAGATGGATAATCAGGCATGAAAAAGAAGAGCACCAAGGCGAGTAGATACTGGGCACCGCAAGAGAACCAGTAAATGTTGCGCCAACTGGTAAAGTTGGAGACAACTCCAGACAGGAACCTGGCCATTAAGAGACCAAGCATGAGTCCAGAAACGACAATGGCCAGGAGAGATGCCTTTCGACGTGGAGGAGCAAAGTCTCCCACGAGGGGGATCATCAATTGAGGCGTGACTGTGGTAACACCGCATATAAAAGACAGGGCGCGAAAGACTGTAAAGTCGTTGGTCACACAGAGACCTATCCACTAAGTTTGTGTAAGTGAGTGACTATTGGGTTATAAAGACAACTTACAAGAGTCGCAGTAACAATGATGAGTGAGATAATGAAAGGCCGTCTCTCGAGAATGTCACCCAACGGCAAGACGAATACAAGTCCCGCAGCGTAACCTGACTGTAGCAGGGTTGCAACTTGAGATGATTCCTCATAAGTGACTTTAAAGTCGGCAGCTATCTTGTTGAGAATAGGCTGGTTGTAGTAAAGGTTGGCCACAGTAAAAGCAGCAGACTTGGCAAGTTAGAGCTATTAGAATGAATCATTGGCAGATGGACGCACCATGGCATATAACAAGCAATGCGCCATAGTCAGCGCAGGCGGAGACTTGTCATCCCATCGACAATTCTTTGGTGTCGTTACTCTACGAATCCAGCTCGAGTCGTACTTTGACTGGACTATCGTTTCTGCATCGTCACTTGACTCCAAGGCGCTCTCAGTAGCAGCAGCCTTGGTTTCAGGGGATGCCACAGCATCAAAGTCATTCTCTTGGGCGATTTCGAGGTCCGAAGTGGTTGCCTTCTCGGCCGAACGGGTGGAAGACGTCATTGGGGGGAACTATTCGCGTCCAGCGCGAGAGACAAGATGTATGTAAACTTTGAGTTGGCATAAAAGGCATCAATTGAAAAAAGCGACATGGATTATCCAAATGTTGTAGAGGAGAGAAAAAATCGGTGAATGGACCAACAGAGTCAGGGTCATCGATCAAGAGCCTCATAAGTGGGTAATTCCCGTTGGGCCTTTCGGGATTAGTAGCATTCATTTTTGATTAGCAAGCAGAGCAAGCTTAATGGCTAAGGATTGCGACATCGATCTTTTGCCAAGTCCGATTTCCGGTGGGATATAGAAGGAATTGACTTTTGTTTATTGTGGTGATGGAGAATGGTTAGTTAGAGAGCAGCCAAGCCTGGGACTAGGGACGAATGGCATGACAAGTGAAACCGTTTTGTATGAGACTTGTCAGGTTGCCTGTCATTGGCACATCCATAACTTATAACCTTGGGATCTTCATTTGTCTTGATTTCGTCTGTATTTCATCGGCGTGATTGCTTCTCTTTATACATCTACCTGCCTAGGTTGGTAGGTATGGCGAACGGATATGAGCCCTATCAAAGCCAAGACAAAGCCTATGACCATGTGAAATAAATTCAAAGAGCCTCGGCCAGAGACCAATCAATCATTTACATAATTTCAGTCCTGCACTCCCGTACGGAGTTGGCATCTTTAATTTCCCGACCGTTGCGGTGCGGCCCGGACATCCGTTTCTCTCGGAGGCCCGCTCCGCTCCGAAAAGAGTCGTTGATGCCGAAACACTTTATGAGAAGCAATACACGCAGAGCAGTGAAACCAGCTGAGTGACAAACATGAAACGAGGAATCACGAGAATGTCAGTGACAAATCTGACGGGACAAGGGCTAGAATCCGTCATCTTCTCTTTGACGCAAGTGCGCAACCAACAAATCCCTTCCATCAGCCTTGTAGGCAAAAATAAATACACCTCATCCTATGTATGCGCGTAAATGTAACGGCAAGTGGGAGCGCCCCTTGAAACCCGACACGGCATCTGGGGGGGCGCAGGATATGAACCGAATAGGGCATTCTTACGGAGGCTGATGCTCCATCTGTACACCTCTAATCTCTCTTGGCCTGGGCCCGGGCCGTGGTGCAATGCTGCGCCATGCAGGGATCCATCCGCCTGAGGATTTCGCTGGTTGATCCTACGGGGATCTCTCGATACCGGTTTTGGGGGGGAACGTGTAAGCCCGATGCCGTCACGACCACACAAGTATGTGCGGGTGACCTCTTTCTCTTCTGTACGTATTTTATGCGTCTCTTCTTTTTACTCTTTGAATATTTAGTTATTGGTTAACCAAGACTACAGTAGCTTGGCCATGTCTGGGCATCTTTTGCCAAGTACTCACCGCCGGGTCCAAGATAACCATCAACCACACTCACAGCCCGATTTCGAACAAAATTTCCATCAAACAACTTCTCCCATGACTTCCGAACGATTCTCTTCAGGTCCCTTGTGGGCAGCAAAGCTCAACCTCCGTCTCCTCTCCATCTCGTTCGACGTCGTCCTCCTAATCACGCTTCTCACACTCATCGCCGGCTCCTCTCCCGATGCGACAACCATCATCCTCTTTGGACCTCTTGTACGTGTTTCTTCTACTTTCACCGACTCAAGTTGACCGTTTAGACATGTATGGCGTTTGCGTGGAGTTTCATCGACGCAATCTACCTCTGCACGCGCAACCGTCGTGGTCACGAGCCCGTTACCCGCATCAAGTTTGACCTAGTCTTGTGCTTGGCGTTTGTGATTGCGTCGTCATTGATTGGATATCTTGGCACCACGGATCATGCTGTGCCGACTCTGGACCAGACCACGGACGAGCCTCACCTTGCAACGCGGGCTTTGTTCTGCTTTGGTATTGCTCAAGTGTGAGTTTCGAGACTTGATGTTGTAGGAAATGGCTACTAATAAGCGCCGATATAGGTTCGTTCATTCGCTACTGTTCGTCATAGCCCATCAAGAATGGAAGGCCTCGACCAACGAGTTTCAGATCAGCAGCACTTCCTCTGTCGATGATCCTCTTCCGGCTTCAACTTGGACAGTACCATCACCAAAGTCTGGACCTGGTCGGAGAGAAATCGTGGTTCTAAGAGATGAGGAAGAGGGCCTTTTGGCAGACGCATCACGACCATCTAGCGGGTAGCACTCGTTCAGTGACCATTTTATGACTTATGACAATAGACTTTTTTCTGTTCCAACTTCCACCGTGCACTCTCGACTGAATTCTGCTTCAAGTGGTGAAGAGTATTAAAGACACATACCACAATCACTCTGCATTGTCAAAGCAACGAACTCAACACACAAAACTATTGGGCTTGGAAAAGACCATATCTTGGTCTGATGCTTATCTACTAATAATAGAAGACGAGCCTCCCTGTGAATAAAGTCTCCCTGGCCGTCCTGGGTGGTAATGATTCTCTCATCCATCCTGTTTAGTTCTTCCCCCTAGCCTCTGATTCGTATTAAAATTGTTCACTCCGCCACAGCCTTCTAGACAGGCATGGCACATGAGGTTCCTTGGGCCATTCACTTGAAGCTCCATAACTTCACAGGGAATGTGGTACCCGCGTTGGTCTTCTTCTATCGCCTTGGAGCAAGGTCGAATCTTGCCCCAGGGTTCCAGTTTCGTATTGCACTTCAAGCAGTGGGTAACTTTGACGACATGGGTACACATGGTGTTGATGGGATCGATAGGCAAGGCACGGCGATGCAATAGTTCTTGTGTGCTTTCAGAGTCTCTTCTTGCAACTAGGTGTGAATGAGAATGCATTCTCCGCAGGCGAGGCTACTTATCTTGCTTTAGAGTGATCGCTTAGTTTGACAAAAGATCATCTGTATAGTCTCCCTGTTCAGTATTTTTGATATAACAGCAGCATAGTGCTATCATAGTCTTTGTCATCCATGAAGGAAGCATAACAGAACTTAATGTACATCTATGTGCGAAACAAAGAATTCTCTAGTACAGCATCCGCACTCTGAACGCATTACTGTCCAGTCTAGTCATGGTCTTCCTCTGTCAAGCCCGGACAACCCTCCATCTCCGAGTCAGGATATACCATCTTGCACCAAAAGCAATACTGATGTTTCTCCCTTAAATATTCCAGCAACTTCGTCAGTCGCTCACCAATCTCCAATGCATTAAAGTCGTCCAGCTCTTCATCCTCCTCATCGAGATCCTCAGCCGTAGCGTAAACCGTGTGTCCCTTTCCTAGCGCCTTTTTGTCGTCTTCATCTTCTTGATCATCCTCGTACGTTGGTAGCCGTGATAGTGACTGCTCAAGGTCGTACCGCATCCGTCGATCGCGCTCTGCTTCTTCTCGGTGTCGAACTAAACCGCGGTATAGCACAGGCACTGATTTGAGAGGTCGAGATGATATCGGCGCTGGCTTCTTTCGAGAATCGCCAGTCTCATCTGTTGATGCGTCGACTGCGTGTTGGCCTTGAGGATCTGCCTTCTCATCGTCCATCCGTTCTGCTGTGCGTTGCGCCGCAAAGAATTGCTTTTCGAGTCTCGAATCCTCACGCTCCTTTCTCACCCGCTCTCGATACTCATCAGGGTCCATCTTGGCCATCTTGATATCCCTCTCTTCAGCCGCCTCCCGAAGTCTTCTCTTCTTTTCATTTTCCAATCCAATACCTGAACGGTCCTCCTTGACGCTGACCTTGATCGGTTCTGCCCGTCCCGGGGCGTTGCCATCATCCGTCTTCTTTCCTAGGCCACCGCCAGTGAAACCCATCTTGGCCATCATGGCAAGACCCTTGCTCTTCTTTGCCTTTGCGTCGTCGAGCATCGATGTTGACAAGGCCCTTTCTCGCGCGGCTTCCTCCTCCTCTGCAATCTGGGCCTTTGACTTGACGAGTCCTCGAGCGCGTGATTCACGCTTGAGGCGTTGTGTACGTTGCAGAGATGTTTCTTTGATGGGCGCAGGATCCTCGAATGTCATGTTCATGTAGTCATCCTCTTCGTCGTCTGGTGCATTTGCACCGTTTTGATGGGAGCTCATGTTGAAACTGATAAGCTGACTGTGTCTGGTAGGAACTCCCTTGATTGAGAGACTGTTGATCGAGCGTGTAGCGGTAAAAAAACCAGATGGCTGGTGAGTTTGATGGTGTTGATGGATTGTTCATTCTCACAGAGTGGTCCCCACTAAAACTCAGTGGTCGGCGCGCTGAGGTACAGTGTCAATAAGAGCATCTACTCAGCAGCCAGAAAGACGGCCTCAACAAGGGGTTACATCTTGAGCTGTTTTTACGCTCAAACTGGAAATTTCTTTGATCAAACACTTTATCAGGGCTCTAAGCCTCGTTTTCCTGCTACGTCTAAGTTGTGCCACTCCTTGTGGGCACTTCAGTCAAGTTGCGCACAGTGTGTTTTTACGAATGAAGTCATTGGACCTAAACGGTAGATGAACGAGACCAGTTCGATCAAGGGTGAAGAAAGACTTTAGCAAGTTATACTCATAGTATGCTCAAAAGATCATTGAACTCATTCCTGATTTATAATGTTCTTAGTCTAAAGCATATCATCAATTAGGGAAGCCTAGACTAAACTTGATGCTCAATTCTATCCAACAACCTTGCGTATAACTTTTTGTCCTGAGAAGTACCCAAAGCAAACCAGTGACAGACGAAAATATGTAATATTGGTATCCTATGCACAACTGCTCCTCTACCTGTTCTTGGCCCTCTTTCGAGCCGACCTCTCCCTCTCGTACGCGTTCGCCTCTCGTCCCTCCTCGCTCTGGATCTCGGCCACGAGCCTCTTGTACTTCTTCTCGTACGCCTCGTCCTTGGCCTTCTTGATCCGCAGCTTCTCCCGAGCCATAAAGTTGGCGTCCTTGCGTAGCTCCCGCATGGCTCCCTTGCGCTCCTTCTTGTGCTCCTTCTTGAGCTTGGCCAGCTCTGCCCTCTCTCGGTCGGGGTCGTAGTGCTTGTCTGGGTCGAATGTCTCCTCGAACTTAGGCACGTACGTCTTGATAGCCAGAGGTTTGTGGTGGTGGAGTTCTAGGTTGCGGCGTGATAGCTGGGCAACCTTGAGCATCCTCTCAAACTTGGCTTGGATCTTCTCAACCCGCTCAGTGAGAGCTGGGGGGAGTCGAGAACGGCAACCCTTGCTGTTAAGATGCTTCAGCACAGCAGCAACCTGACCAAAGGTCTCAAGGAACGCGCTCTTTCCGGTCCACGTATCCGCAGCCGCTTCCAGGAGCTGAGCGGTGGTATCAAGGATAGCAACCTTGCGAGCCGCCGCCTCCTTACCACCAGTCTCCTCATCAATGCAGTCTGAGAAGTTGAGCCTCCTCACGGCTGTCTTGCCAGCGCCTTCAGTGCGGATGCCAGCGGGGACATTGTGAAGAGGAAAGTTTCCAAGCTGCTTTGAGGCAGCAACAGGGGCCAGAGCAGAGAGTGTGTTCAGAGAGAAGTTGACCACCTCGGGCACATATCGCTTCGATAGCTTCTGATAGCTGACGGCAAGAATAGAGAGGTATGTGCCAATAGCATAATGCGACAGATTTTGAGGGACTCGTTGACCAAGATACCGTCCAATTGTCAGCAAGGCAGGCGTGACAACCTGGTGAAAGTGATCGGACGTGGGAAAGATGGAGCCAACAGCAGTAAGCAGGATCAGATCTCCGGGACCCAAGGCCAGAGGCCGTGACTCACCCATCTCCTCAATGTTTTGTCGGAACTGCTGGCTGATCTCGACGGGGAACATCTTGGCAAGAGAGTGGATGTGTCGCACAATGCTCTCAAGCACGGCGAAAGGAGGGGAGGTCGCAGGATCCCAAGGCAGAGCGACATAGTCGACCAGAGCTGTGGAAAAGTTGGCCAGCTTCTCCTTGTTCTTGTTGCTGAGCTTCGGGTGGTAGAGGGCGCGGATTCGTTGAACAATGGTAGGGAATGTCTTTGCTGGATATGGAGCGATAATCACTCGGAACTCGTCGCAGGACTGGGGACACTCAAAGGTGTACGGTAGACCTTGTTCGTCGCCCTTTTCGATTGCCGAGGCTTTTGTCGTCGAGTCAGCTTCAAAAACGGGGTTTCGGCGCTCTTCTTCGTTGAGTAGGCCCTTGGTGAACTCGTCATCTTCCTCCTCATCAGCCTCTTCGTCAGAGCCCTCCATATCCGAGTCTTCGTCACTGTCGACAAGTTCCAGGTCCGATCCGCTGGCGACAAGATCATCGTCAATGATAAAGTCATCCTCATCGTCGAATCCCAGTTCCGTTGCAGTTGGTCGGGCCCTAATACCATCTCCGAGACCGAAATCCTCGTCATCTTCGTCCAAGTCCATCTCATCTTGCTGATTCTTCTTGCGCTTGTCTGCCTCATCGTCCTCACTGTCCGAGACCTCCTCTCCTCTCATGCGTCTCTGGCGCTTATCTTCAAGCTCCTTAAGCCTCTTGGACTCTTCCTCAGCCTTTTCCTCGTCTGTCTTGGTTCGATCCGCAGGCTGGGCCCTCTTATCCTGTGCGAGTTTCTTCACCTGGAGATCAAAGTTCTTTTCGAAAGTATCGCGATCAACGCCAGCAATTGTCGAGACTGCAGCCTGAGCCTTGGTTCCCTGGCGGCCCTGAGACAAGAGCGCATGGAGGTTCGGTAGCTCCTTGTCAAGTTCTGCTCGCAGATCGTCGTCTTGATCCTTGGCCGCCTGTCGCTCGTACTTGTGCAGCTTGGACTTTGCAATGACTTCTTCCATGACCTCCTTCTTCGTCTTTTTTCGCTCAGGTTCATCGTTTTCGCCATCCTCTCCGTCGCTGCCTGTCGCTGCCATATCGCGAAGGCGCTTCAGTCGCTGTCTCTCTCGTACTGAGCCATCACTGTCGTAATCCTCATCGAGATCGTCTTCTTGGAAGTCCTCCACACGCTTCATATCGTCAAAGGAAAGAGATTTGCCCATATGTGTGAGGCTCTCTTCAGGCTCGTCATCTTCCAGGTCGAACATGGAGCTCTTCTTGTGACTTCTCTGTTTCTCTCGGGCGAATCGTTCCAACATCTTCTCTTCGGGTGCCATGGTCGGGTCGTTTTCACCGAATCGTCGATCGAGGATACCTCCAACCTTGTTACGTCGTTGCATCTCGACTAGGAGCGTTTCTCGGCGCTTTGCCTGTTAGTTGAATTGTCACCCAATGCGACAGTGTTTAGCAACTCACCCTCTCCTCGCTGGCAGCCTTGGCCTGACCAGGACGGCCTTTGATACTGCCTGCAATTCCAGGTGCCTTTGGTCGGTTGGTAGTGACCTCAAACTTGGGTCCTTTCGCATGCTTCAGGTCGAAAGGGTTGAATTGTTCGCGGATGCCTTCCAACACAACCCCTCTCTGCAGTCGCTTTTCGTTACGAGCGCGCTCATCTTGAGCAACACGGCGCTTCTGCTTCTTCGACTGCTGAGGGCCGACAATTCCTTGCTCTCGGAGCGACGCCTTGAGGCGCTTGAGCTGGGAGCCGGCCATAGCGAATGCGATGGTAATTGCAACTTGCGCTACGAACGTCTCCCAGAATTTTTCCAATGGAAAAAGTGTTATCGTTATCAGTAAATTATTGTGGAGCTCCTACTCGCAAGAGATCCTGCCGTCTCGGAAAGGATCTAGTCGAGATTTCAGAGTCGCTCTTCCACGTGACATCAAAGCGTAATTGGTTTAGTGGTAAAATTCTCCGTTGCCATTCGAGCAACGTCGGGGAGCCCTGGGTTCGATTCCCAGATTACGCATTACTTTTTGCCTTTCCTCATGTCTCTGTTGAGTGGGATGATCACTTTCTTTTTGCTCATCAATCGCACCCCCTGACAGTTTCGTTGTGTTCTCATCAGGCTCACATCTTCTGGGGTGCTTGCCAAAAGTGGGGCTGTCCACGGTCCCCAGGAAGGTACATGCAGGAGCTAAAGGCGGTATCTTATGGCAGAATGCCCTGACGTCAGGAGCTCTCGCCTATCGCTATCGCCAGCTTCAATAACATGAACTCAACAAGAAGATTTAATCAACATGGGCTGGGCAAGCAGCCTACTCGCCTTCGCCCGCGATGAGCGGGTAGTTCTTGTGAGCCTAGGTCTTGCTACTTTTGGTCTTGTTAGTACTATAATTACTACACTTACATACATCCGCGACGAAAACGAGATCCCTCCAGCACAGCCAAAGACCCAATACATCACGCAGGACACAGAGGATTCTTTAGAACTCGAGACCCTCGAGAAGCTTCTAGACCATCCAAACTATTCAATCAGGGATATTGCCATAAAGATTCTTTGCGATCGGGCTATCAACGACCGCGAGACACTGCATTCCTTGCTTTTTGGCATTACACGGCCAGACTACGATGAGCGTATGAAGTGTCTTCGGGCACTGGCCCTGCTTACGGGGCAGACACTTGGTATGATGACTTTTCAACTTTACGGGAGACAACTAACCACTTTAGGTCTGGATGGGCTGTCCAAGTTGAACAACCCCAAAGGCTATTCCGCCCTTGTGAGGTCCCTCGAGCTTAGCTTGGACGATGTTGAGCGACCAGATCTCACCGACAGCCACTGGGACGAGTACTACCTTCGCGATATGGCCGAGAGGTTTTGTCTCATGTTCATCCTT
The DNA here is from genome assembly GCF_000151355.1 of Fusarium vanettenii 77-13-4. NCBI lineage: Eukaryota > Fungi > Ascomycota > Sordariomycetes > Hypocreales > Nectriaceae > Fusarium > Fusarium vanettenii. The sequence continues at coordinate 1,562,699 of NW_003315879.1, read as the reverse complement.
GAGCTCACCAACAAGTATGGTTCTCGCGACCTGATTAAGGCGCGGTTCGTCGAGAAATGGCTAGCAAAGCAGGAATGGGGGACTGACCCCGAGGAGAGACGACAAAACTTCAAGAACTACATGGACCTCAAGAGCAATCGGATCGTCGAGATCGTGGATAGAATCAAGGATGAGAGGCGTGGACGTAAGGCGTTGGAAAAGGCAGGGTTGGTGGATTGGAAGGAGAGCATGCGGACCATCTTTCGTAAGACCCCAGAGGCCACCATGGATATCCAGGAGGAGGCTGCGGACGGCGCCCTCGCCGAGCAGCAGATTCCTCGCACCCGAGAGCATTCGGCCGAGGAGCAGCGACTTCGACGACAGCATCGAGAGGCGATGGTGCTCAACGACGGAACTCGACCACTGGGCAGAGAGGACATAATCGAACGGGATCACGGTTCACCGACCTAGTGAGCGAGGAATCGACAGAAGAATATCAACCAGGCCGTGGCACCAAGATTGCCAGCCAAAGACCCAGCGCGGCGCCGAGGTTGTCGTTATAAAGGTAGCGCATAGAAGCGCGGCCTTTCAGACAGCGAGCAGAAGAGGTCGCCAACTGTTACTCCTACCTACGCCCAGGTCAATCACCTAGGGCAGCATAGCAGACGCATACTCCGAGAGGCGCCCCACGAACATTTTGCAGCCTCGAGACAGGCTTCATGGAACAGTATCGGGGTCCAGACATGACCAAAGTTAGGTCTATTGCTAGAAAGTCATTCGCGCTCAGCGCTACCATACTTCACTATTCTTAATGGCGCTATATTTAGTCTCGTCCTGACTGTGTACTTCCCCTTCTCCAACTCCTTGAAATATATATCAACTGATTTCCCCTTGCTCGCGGGCCAGATACGGCGGCGTCCTATCTCTTTGACAAATATTCTTTCGTATCGCCTCCATTACTTCGCTGGGGATTGCACCTTCAAACTTCTTGTCAGGGGGAATTTCAGTGTTATAGCCGTAGACTGAATTACCCCCCCTTGGGAGCTGCTCTTTGATGGACATGGACCAACGAACTCTGTGCTCCCAAAAGTCAAAGTCCTCCCCTAGACCAAGCTGCTGGAGAAAGTCGTCGAGAAGTTCAAGGTCGTAGTTCACCGGGTCCTTGCACTTGAGCGCGGTGCTGATTAGCTTCTTCCAGTCATCCGGCTTTGCGAGATCTGCAAACTGGAAGAGTGCGACAGCGAGCTGAGCCCATCGCAGCACCAAGCCTGGATGCATGGTTCCTTCTAGGTGACGAAACTCTACAGTTCCCTTGACGTAAACGTCGTCGTCGCCCTGGCCTGAGGGCCGGCCTTTTGCGTTGAGAGCCTGGCAATGTGATACAGACAGCGAGACCTTGCGGCAGACGTCTTTGATCGCGCCAAAATTATCTTCTACCCACATCTCTTTCAAGACGGTCCAGAGGAGAGGATTCTCTTCAACTTCATCAGGGAAATACTTCTTGAGGTCCGGGTGTGCAGCTCTGCCCTTGGAATGACGTTTTATATTTTCTGCATCCGCCATCAACGCAGCCGAGTATATCAGGTGCTTCCTGTGGGGGTGACAGAGGCTAAAGACGATATTCTCTACGCAGCACATGAGGCAAAACATCTTTCGGATGAGATGTATAGGAAGGATCTGCTGACCCTTGCCAACGTGGACGTGTAGTCCACAGGCGGTATGTTGAATCACCCTGACATTGTTCGCAAAGCCGCCTACGACCTCAAGGATCTTCTCCCAGTCCTCCGGCACATCCTGGCAGACTGGGCTGATGAGCTCAAGACCAGTCAGCTTCCAGTATCCAGCCCAGGCCCCCTGTTCTGGGAGTGAACCGTCTGGCACAAGGGACCACGCATGGTAGTTGAGTTTTAGGTCGCCCGCGTGGAAGAGTCCACGCTTTGCTAGCTCGCGCTTCCAGGGACGGCCGGTACCGTTACTGTGGTTGCAGATGAAGTACGCCGGGTGACCGAATGAAGAGATGATGCCTGCTATCTGATGGGCTCGTTGAGAAAAGCATATCCCGCGAGCAATCTCTCTAGGGTCTTGGGGATGCGGGTCCTTCTCAGGGGTAGTAGTGCCTTCTTCGGAGGATATGTCAACGTCCATCGGATCAGAGTCAAGAAGACTCGACACGGGGACTGAGCCAACGTCCATCATTGAAGTATCTGATGAACTCGCTTCTGGATCAGTCAGTAATTGATCAACCAGCCAGGAATCTAAATTCTTCAAGTCCATGCCTAAATTCAAGGCGTCCCCCCCTGCGGCCGAGGTTGGCTCATTTTCTGGAAACGTCGGGGTCCATAGTCCCGAGTCCCGACGAGATACGCCTTTGTTCGGGTCTTTTTCCTTTTCTAAGCGAAGCTCTTCTCTGATGTCAAAGAATAGACGGTCAGGAGGGTCGTCGATATACTGATAAGTGTAAAAGGATCGATCTAGCTCTTTCTTGGGATTCTCAGACGTGGGGACCAACATTTCCAGCTCTACGCCAAAGGAGTAGGTGCTATTACCGGTGCCCTTGACGCCTTTGGTGAACTTGGCCCATTTCTGAGCCTCGATCTCAATGTCGTCCAGCGACATGTAAGATCTCACCGGCCCAGGTTCTGGGTCATATTTGAGGACAGGCCTTGTACGAACTGGCCAGTATATCAAGTCTGGGATTTGAAACTCTTTCCTTGGCGTGTAGTATCTCATCTTTCCTATGCCGTCTGAGCGTAGACAATCGAAGACTGTGAAGCCTTGTTCGACTCGCTGTCTCAGGATTCTTGACGCTGCGATGAGAGATGAGTCGTGTACTGGTCGAGGAGGTTCGAGAATAAACTTGCAAATGGTGACCCAATCCGTGATGGCTGGACCGTGAAGAGTTCCGCAATGTTGATTCAGCTCAATACGTGGGTGCTTCAGATCGGCTGCGTTTTGGAAGTTGTACGCAGCCTGGAACTTGTGCTCATTGCCTCCCCTTTTAACAGCCAAGTCCAAGAGATGGAGTAGGTCTGGAATAGATGTAGCTTTGTGAATCTTGTCGAGTCCAGGTCTGTACCTCCCTTCATACAACTCTCCAGGATGAGCCATGACTCTGAGCTGTCGGCGACGCCAGGAAAGACGATCGGTCCAAGGATCATCTATAAGACTACCCAAACCTATTTCCACCTTGAGGTCGATGGGATTGTTCTCCCTGACAAGGTTTGTGAACTGAAAGCCCAGAGAGGGCAGTGAGCTTGGTCCGCAATGAGGGGGGTGAAGCGTACTCAGGAGAGGGTCCGTCACCCAAAGCATGGATGCAAGCTCCTTGAGTCTTTCTAGGCTGAAGGCTCCTTTTCGAGGCTTGAATGTGAGTTTTAGTCTTGTTTCAGCGCTGGGAAATGTGATTAGCTTCTCGTTGAGGAGCTTGAGGACCGCATCAAGTTGTCTCTGTTGGTTGTCAGTAGGCTCAAGGTAAGGAGATGTAACCTTCATCCCTATCCAGCGATACTCATCACATTGAGTCTCCTGGAGATCCTTTTCATAGCTAAACCTCCACATCGCTGCTCTAGGAAACTTCCAGTCATGAGCCAAAAGCTTCTCAAGAAATAGAGTGGCCCACAAGCCGCAATCTTCTCTCACCTGAGGATCCGTGAAATCACCACCGAAATCATCATCGCTCCTCTGATAGTTGCTGGTTGGGTAGGGAACAGGACTTCCTTGAGGTCGCACGTAGCCTGAGTCCTGTGGGCCGGGGTCCTCCCTGTAACGGAGTGCCAGGAGGAAGGGTAGCTCGATGCGGGTTAGCAACTCTGACATGGTGAGTGATGTCGGTGACGAGTTAGTTGCCGTGTTCATCTGAAATCAGTCACTGATTTGGAGTAGCGGTGTCGAAGTATATATGTTTGTCGCGGGAATAAAGGAACATGGTCGCAACTCTTGATGGTAAAGGTGAATCAAGAACTGCCGCCAGACGAGGTATAACGAGGTATGTTCGACGACATAACTGTCGCCTATTGGAGGAGGTGGTGCTTCACATATGGAACGACCATGAACACACGTGATGAACACGACTTGTGTAGGTTGAATTGTCAATGGCAACTTTCTTTGTCCAACACACCACTTTGGCCTGTGTTTGGACCCAGAACATCACATCGATCTTAAATTGCATGGAGTAGGCTTAGATACACTGACTTGTTCTTGTCCTTGCTAGAAAATTGCCACGTTGGCTCGCGTTGGATGACGGTTAACACAATGCAGATCCCTACCCTTCACCACTTATACCAACGCAATCATACGTTCCATTTGAATGAAATACGGCACACTGTTACAGGTATAGTCTAGGATTCAGTTCGCCTATCCGAATCCCCGTTGGTGTATATCATTATGGCTTACCCTATGTTGAGCCTCCACAAGAATTGTTAGGTGGACGATAAGTTCAGAAGGGGATCCCTCGACGGCCAACTACTGGATCAATACTGGCGTGTAGGAACCGATTATCCCAATGTGTTTTATCTAAGAAGGTTGTGTGTTATGGCGGTGACATTTTGGGAGGAAAGGGTTCAACCATCGAGGTAGGACCATGGCAATAGCACGAGGACAATGATCCATTCTTTATCCATAAACAATTGCAAGGACCAACCCTTTATCCCTACAGACTTAGGCCTACCACCTTAATCAGCCCCAAACATGAATGCCAGGAGGCTTTGGTAATGGACGGTCCAGGGGTTGACCTAAGCTTGGGGAGTTAAACCTGTCCGTTCGTTTGAAGTCTTGCTCAATGTCGTACCAGCCCCGTAGAGGGTTCTAATGTCGCTGCTAGGTTTCAGAGGCTAAATTTTGTACAAGGCAGCTAAAGTAGGTTGCAATGCACGCTTTCTCCTTAGTTGATCTCGGAGTTACGCTGAAGTGTTCTGGTGACATCGATGCTACAGTGCCAAAGGGGGAGGCATTGCCAGAGAAACACAGGCGCTCTTGGAGAGGTACATGAAGAGACATGCCTTGATAGGTATGTACCTAGGTACTCATGGCCACGCGGGTCAAGAAAGGCACAAAACGCCAAAATATCAAAAGGGTAACTCCTCTCAAGCATGGTTAACAAGTTGACAGAAAATATCATAAAATAGTCTCATAACTTAGAGCACTTTGTTTATTCTTACTATACTCCATTGACTATCTCAGAGGACAACAAGATCCGTGCTACTCCTTTACTCCTTACTGCGCTTCCCACCCCGCTGCTTCACCTCACACATGGTGACGATAGCCTTGCAGACGATGATACAGCTTTCAAAGTTGAACCCATCTGCTTCCCCATACTTGACGATCTGTGGTGAGACCTGGAGCTCAAGCTCAGTGTTCTCCGTGTTTCCTCTGGTGTATCGGATGTCGACATTATCATCCTGGTATTGGTCCTGCACACCCATCGGAAGGAAGAAAGCCCTCGATGCTATGAAGATTATGTTGAGGCGCCAAGCTCGATGAACGATTTTCTTCAAGCGATGCTCCAACGTCTTGGTCATCTCGGGGTTCGTGAAGACGAATAGGTCAGCCTTGAGACCATTCACAAGCTTGGCCACCTGGACTTTGTTTTCGTCATCGTGTGTAGAGCGTAGAACGTTGGCTGTCTGCGCCTTCAACGGGCTAAAGTTCTTCATTTCCTCGGCATCACTCCCTAAGAACCGTAAACATCAAAACACAGAGAAAGGGGGTTGGTGGATGATCTTACCTGCGACGTCGATGCAGAGGCGATTGAAGGCTTTCCCGCCGCGACCACCCCAAACGTTGGATCCCGCCTGAAATACCTCGTTGTTGATACGATCCCAAATGTGCTTCTGGAAGTGAAAGTTGACCAGTTCCGGGTCTTGCTTGCGCTTGAGTCTGAGCGCGTTGACCTGGACCGAGTTGGCTCCTGGAGGAGCTGCGACACGGGTTGGATCCCTGGTGAGGACTTGGAGGGTGAAGTTCTGAATCTCATGGGCAAGTTGAAGCCACTCATCCCCAATCTTATCGTCCGAGATCTTGTCATAAGGAAAGTCGGAGCCCTTCTCTAGTTCATCGTTCAGTGCGTTAACGTCACTCTTTAGGTCTTCGATATATTCCTTCTGTTCCTTGTTCTCAGCCTTGAGGGTTTCGAAAGAGTCAGAGAGCTTCTTTTCTCTAGCTCGGCTAGCATCGAGGGCCTTGTTTAACTCGACAAGATCACCCCCAGCCTCTTGTGCACTTTGGGCGCTGAGTGTTGCCAACTGGGTCTCGAGGGCAGTGACCTTTGCTTGCATAGCCTGAGCATCCAAGACGCCCTGCATACTCTTCTGGATGGCATCGGCATCGTTGCGCATGTGAGCAAGTTGTTCGCTAAATTGCTGGAGACTGGCTTCAGCTGGATGGAGGGCTGCTGGATGGAGGGCTGCTGGATGGAGAGCTGCTGGATGATAGTCTGCTGGTTGAAGAGTGGTTGCTTCGTGAGGGACAGTAATCAACGAAGCAGCTTCTGTCTCTCTGTTGATCGATGGCTGAGAGGGAGCTAGCGAGGTTGCGGGTGTGGTTTCCGTTGATCGAGTCGCCAAGTTGGACGAAGCCACTGGCTCAGTGGGAGACGTTGGGGACGAGGACGATGTACCATCGGAAGACCTGTTCTTTTTCTTGAAAACGATCCGCTGCTTCTTGACAGGAGAATCGGTGTGCTCCTTGGGCGCACCTCGCTTGCCGGTTGGAGAAACTTGGTCCGCCAACCTGGTGCTTTTATCGGAAGCGACTGCAGGAATGGATGAGTTCGAGCCGGAACTCTCGTACCCTGCGTCTTCGTCCCTCTGAGCGGCTCGGCGGGCTGCAGCATTCTGGGCGGCTCTGGCTTTCTTGCGAGCCATGAGAGGGACATCATCGCTGGAGCTTGAACGGGTCAAGTTGGCTGGGTTTGCTTTCGCCTTGGAGGCCGAGGAGACCTTGGGGGCCGAGGCTTTCTTGGAAGGCTCCGGACAGAAATCATCGTCGGAGCCTGGGACGGTAAATTTGGTCGGCGCAGCGGCGCGATGCTTTCGTGAGCGCCGAGGCGGAGATGCCATGTCGATACAACTTTGCGAGCGACCAATTGAAGTAGACGTATGGTGAGAGCAGAACAATCGGAGAATGAGGGAAGAAGAGGTTGACAGAGAAAAGAAGAGAGAAGCAGAGAGGGGTTGAGCAGGGTGAAGAGGGTTGTCGGCCTGGCACAAGCTGGCACTGGCAGACACCTGTAGGTGATGCAAATTTTTTACAGCAACGCACTTGCATTGATGGAAATTAACTGCTACTCACAAAGACATTGTACACTGTCGGATGCAAAAAGGCAAACGATGCGATATCAGTGTTGGTCACTGAGAAGATCTTTCAGGGGGTGACTCTGGTGCAGCGATTCATTGGGATATACTGCGAGGGAAGAAGCAATCGATCAATTGCGATTGGAAGCATACATTCATGCTCTGACATAAAGGACTCTTGAGTCGTCTTGCTTTTAAAATCGTACACGGGTATCCTGATTGCCAAAGATGAAAGGGCATCATCACAGCCATGCACACTAATAACCATTAAGCAGCAGGCAGTTGAATCATATACGCATTGCATTTACTTGCTCAAGAGGGTATAACTAACTGGTATCTATACTACAACTACTATATCTAGGAGATTAACTCCTATCCTCAAGTTCATTCCTTCACCCTCAGTTCCATTCCGTAAACATCCATCGCTAGTATCAAAACAAGACCAAACCACAATCGTATCATTACCAAATCAGTTGTCGTCATACATCTTCATCAGGTTTGCCTTGATGTTCGTCATCTGGCTGTGGTGCATGCGCTCCCGGTTCTCAAGTGCCGTGATGCGTTCTTGCAGGCTGGCAATCTTTTCATCTCGGATCTTGAGGGTCGCCCGTGCGGAATCACGACCAAGGATAATGCCTTTGGTACGACGGGCTGCCGTAGTCAAGGTGTGTTTTATAGCCCGCAAGACTGAAGGGTCAACCTTCTGGTCTTGCAGGAGACCCATGATCTCGTCTGTCACGTCGTAGCTGTTGTCGGGAGGACTGCTGGATGGGACTGCCTGCAGCCCAGCCGGGGTCCTCGACGGAGTTGTGCCAGCCGAAATGGTGGCGGATGAGAGAGCCACCGAAGGGCGAGAGGGTGTATCTTCAAAAGAGACCTGCTTCTGACGTTTGGAGTCGGTGCCTGGGAAGAGTGTACGGGAGACTGGAGTGGGCAGGCCAGAAATGACATCGGCAGAGCGCATGTTGGTCGGAGTTTCATATCGTCTCTGGGCAGCAGCTTTCTCGACGCTCTTGTCCGCAATAGCGACCATCTGTCTCTCCTCATCCGAGCCGAGGTCACTGAATTCGTCTTCGTCTTCATCATCTTCAAACACATCTCGCTTTCTCTTAGTAGGCCCCCGACTGGGCGTTTCCAGAGCAGCTGCCCTTGATGGACCCGCCTCTGCGGTTTTGGCTGACTTGGGCATTGGGGGGTCTTGCTCAGATTCCTCGCCAGATTCTGTGCTATCTTCGAAATCCGTGTTGCTATCACGTCGACTAGGAGTGACCTGATAGCCATAGGATACAAGTGACTGCTGTGTCAAGGCTGGTGCCTTGGATCGTGAAGATTCACCCTTCTCAGAAGACTTGAGACCGGTCTCGCGAGACTTGGCCTCATCCCACCAGAGAAAGAAGCTGCAGTCGTCACATTTCCAGTAGAAGCGGCCTTTGTTTGGACCAGACTTTCTCGTCTCTCGAAGACTGGCTTTATTTCGAGGCTCACAGTTGCCTGTTGAAATGTTAACCAAATGTTTTTGAGGAGTGACAATTAAACTTACACCACCAGTGTCCGTCACTGAAACGGCCTTTGTGGAGGCGTTTCTTGACAGATCTGGGCGTCTCCGGCTGTTGAGTTGACTGATAACGACTCTTGGCCCGAGGCGTCGAGACCATTGTTGTCGAGTGTCGGTGAAATCACAGAGAGACTTTCAATGACTTCAGATCTGAGTAAAGTGGTCAAGTTGATTAATGCTGATGTCAAAAGACGATGGACGGGAGCTGCCGCAGCGCCGGTAGATACAGAGGGGCTGCGGGGTTGGCGTTGGCATTGACGGTCCGTTGCTAGGGAGGTCAAGCCTCGAAGGGGGAGGCTGGGATGAAACGAATGTGGCTGTCAAACGGAGACCCAGCCACAATTGTTTCGGTGAAGACCTGGTACCTGCCAAGGTGTAGGTACCTGTACCTTGACCTGGACAGGTACTCCGTACTGTATGTAGCCTTTCAACAGCCAGCAAACTCTCTACCCTGATCTGTTCGTTAATCGGCAGAACTCGACCGCAAATGGCGTAGCACACGGGCATTGACCCGAGCTGTTAATCTCGTCATGGATCTGGATCTTGCAGGGTCCCTCGTGGTACAAAACCGGGTAGCTACTGGATGGTTCATTTATGCCTCGACGTTGAAGAAGGCAATCTCCTGGATTTGTATTATTTACCGTTTGTTCATTTATGTTGCATTCTGTTTGGATACTACAACACTTCAATCATAACCGTCAAGTCACATGACTACGCGTCTTGACAGTATCGGACTCGTAGCCGTCTAATATCCGATCCGATCCTTCCCTTGATTGATGAAGCTGAAGCTGTTCCGTCCCCATCCCATAAAAACGACGGGAACGTGGCTCCTTGGTGGCACCTTCCCCTACCTGGGTAGGTAGCGAATTCTAGCCAAAAATAATTAATCTCCATTAACGTAACCTCCCTGCTGTCAACTTTTCCTCCTCTTCTTCAATCTTCCTCCTTCTAAACTCCAATCTTGACTCTCTTTCACTCCTTTTTCTTTTCTCTTCTTGTTCGTTTCTCGTCCTCATCTCCTTTTCTTCTCTTTGGTCGGCTTCAATTGCCCTAATTGCTCCTCCGTTTGCGCCCGTCACCGCCCTCCGGTAGTCGACAGCTCAGCTCAGCTCGACTCCCTGTTCTTTGCTTCTCTCACCTTTTTCCGCACAGAGAAAAAAAAAGGCGCCCAAGCGCATCGACGTCACCCAATGGCTGCACGCATGCCCCTCCTCTCGGGGCGATTCGTCGCTTCTCGCCTGTCCCCTCGAGCTTCATCCTCCCTGTCCCTGCCGACTCGCCCGTCCCTGGCTCTCCCGCGCGGTTTTCGTACAGCTCAACGCGGCCGTCAATACTCGTCTCAGCCACCGAAGCGTAACGACAACGTCAAGTTCTGGCCTTTTCTTGTCGTCATCGGTGTAGGCTCCCTCGGCTACGTGGGTCTTGTCAACCGCCGTAAAGGTGAGCTACTTGCAACCAGCACGCACCTATGCTTCTCCTTCATCTATTCAGTTATCAACAAGGACTGGGTATGGGTCTTGTCCTGGTACGAGGGGTCGTCGCCCCGTCCGAGACATCGGTCCATGCAGCCCGAGGACAAGCTTCTCGGCCTGCATTACGTTTCACTGTTGCTATGCGATCAGATTCATGCCCACCGTCTTCTTCGGCCCTTTGAACTTACTCCTGAATTCTCCTCCTAATATTCACAAACTAACTCCCATCCTTCTGCAGACATGCCTACGCAACCTCAACTCGAAGCCCCCGCGGCCCCCGCTGGACAGCTTGCCGAGCCCGCAAAGTCCACTCCCACTTTCAAGCCTGAGGATGTGACTGTCATCTTCGTCCTCGGCGGTCCTGGCGCCGGCAAGGGAACTCAGTGCGCGAAGCTCGTCGAGGAGCATGGCTTCACTCATCTTTCCGCCGGCGATCTCCTCCGCGCCGAGCAGCAGCGCCCCGGCTCCCAGTTCGGCGAGCTGATCAAGGACTACATCAAGAACGGCCTTATCGTCCCTATGGAGGTCACTATTGCGCTTCTCGAGAACGCCATGACCGAGGTCATCCAAAAGTCGGGCGACAAGAAGGGCCGCTTCCTGATCGATGGCTTCCCCCGCAAGATGGACCAGGCTGTCAAGTTTGAGGAGAGTGTCTGCCCCGCCAAGCTGGTCCTCTTCTTTGACTGCCCCGAGGATGTCATGGAGAAGCGCATTCTTGAGCGCGGCAAGACCAGCGGCCGATCAGACGACAACGCTGAGAGCATCCGCAAGCGATTCCGCACCTTTATCGAGACAAGCATGCCCGTTGTCGACCACTTTGACAAGGAGGGCAAGGTGGTCAAGCTGGACGCCACTCCTACACCTAACGAGGTCTTTGCCACCACTCAAAAGGTCCTCACCCAGCGGTTGGGTCCCAGCTTTTGAGAAATAAACTTGCATAAACCGCACTTTCACATGCACGGGGAGAGCGCCGTCTTGCATGGGGGGAAACAACGTCTGGGGTGTTTTGGACCGTAGAGGGGTTATTTTAAAATTACTTGACCTATAGACCTGGAAAGGGAGGTGGGACATTTAGGATCGCGTCGTCGCCAGCTGTTGGCTCTTGTTCTTATCTTGGTTGTCTTGACCCGCTGGCCCTATTTGTATCCCTATTACCTTTTTTGTATAATCAACGCTCGAATGACCACACCACCAAGAAATAGGGGGTGAGATGGGCTCATGAGAAGAAACAGAAATGAATATCTATGCTACAAGACGCATCAAAGTGAAATCAAGATGCCATCCGTCACATCAAGGCACATCGTCTGGTCAACTGGCGTTCACTTTTGATTCTATATTGGAAGAGTACCGAGACATCATTCTCCCGCTCAATGCTGGGAATAGAAAGACCAATATGCTCATGAAACCGGCTACGCCATTCGCAACCCTTCGTTCGCTGGATTTCTCATGTTGCCCAACGATATTAACGCAAAGCAGGTATGTCAAAATATACCCCCATTCCCTAGGAAAACCCCTTCCCCTTTTTGAACCCTCCACCCTTCCACTTCTGTTTGTCCCGATTTGTTTCGTGTTCCATTCAATCATTTCCACATCTCTAGTCGTCATTTTCCGTTCGCTCACGAGGAGGCTGCTGCTCGCGGGGCTCCCGCTGCTCCCTCTGCTGACCCTGACGGCGGCGGTTGCCACCCTCCTGGTTACCGCCCAGGCCGGCGTTGGCGACCTTGCGCTCGAGGTCCTGGATCTCGCGCTCCTTCTGGGCCTTGGCGTTGGCCTGCTCCTGACGCAGGACGCTGAGGACGTTCTGAAGTGTCGACCGCCAGTGGTCAACGCGGGTGGCCAGCTCCTGGTACTGCTTCTGGCCAAAGACACGGTATGTCACCTTGTGGACGAGGAAGTGCTGGCGCTGCTGAGAGAGCTTGCCCTCGACGAGGCCGGCGCGGATCACGTCGATAGCCCACATCTCAATCTCCTCTGAGGGGATCTGAAGGGCCCTTGTGATCTTGGAGTACTCGATCTCGCGGCTAGGGGTGGCGGCCGCCAGGCTGGCAAAGGTCAGGAGGCGCATCTTGCGGTGGAGCCTCTCGTGGGACAGCTTCTCCTTCTCAACCCAGCCCTCGTGCTCCTCGTTGAAGTCGTTGTAGTCCTCAAGGTCCTGCTCAGCAAAGATGTCGAGGAGTTGTGAGTAAACGGGGTGGGAGTCGCTAAGGGCCTGCACGCTGGGGATGCCCCGCAGGTCTTGGAAGAGGAAGTGGGTGCTGGAGAGGAGAGCCATCTTGACGGCGCGGAGGGATAATCGCTGGGCATCCTCGGAGGAGACGTCGTCCTTCTCGTCGCCTTCGAATGTCCGCAGAGCCTTGAGGATGTACTCGTATCCTTGCCTACACAATTGTTAGAAAGCGCTTCAACAGCACGACTCAACCTATCACGCCGGGTTTCCATATCCCGAGGCAAAGGTTGGCCGCGCAATTCAGGGACAACTCACGTCTCCTCACCGGCCTCCAGGGCCACCTCAGCAACCTCCTCATAGATCTTGCGCTGAAAGTCGACATCAGTGCCCCAGGCGGCGAGCCACTCGGGCAGCTTATCGAGGTACGTCCGCAGACCATCGTACATACCGTGCGATCGCAGGAACTTGAGGATCTCCATAAAAACGCGAGCGCGGACGGGGTCGTTCGGGTCGAGCAGGTTGAAGACGGTGGTCAGGGCGTTGAGCGACAGGCCGACGCCGTGGACGGGAGAGTTGATGAGGGGCTTGGCAAAGGTGGTGCAGAGGGTGGGCAGGTGCTTCTTTGGTTCGGCGGACTGCAGCACTAGGTGGATCATGAGGTTGGATGCGGCAGTGTACTCCTTCTCGGGGACGGTGTTGAGGGCGGCAGAGGCCGAGACGAGCTTGGCCACGACATCCTCAGTAGAAGGGGCCTTCTCGTTGCTCAGGAGCTGCTTGGCATCCTCAGCCTTGAGGTAGTCGGCCATCTCGGCAGCGAGATCCTCAAAGGCTCCATCGACAAAGACCAGAGTGGGCTGGCCAGCAGTCTTGGGGGCGGCCATATTGGCTCAGGTGTTGACTGCCTCGCGGGGTGATTTGAGTATAGGTTTCTCACGTGGGATCGACTCGTCCGGCTTCGGCTTCGAAAAATGCGAACGAGGGCAACGTCAAGGCAAGGCTGCGCGGTCGGAGGGCGATCTCGAGCGTCAGTCAGGCGGGCAGGCGTTGCAAGGTCGACGAGCGGAATAATGTGAGGATTCTTGTCCCAGCGGCGATGGATTGTAGCCCTCTCTAGTGGGGCTCGACTTCTCCCACTGGACCCCGCCATTTTTTCTGCCATGTGTGGGCGCTAAGCGAGGGCGCTGGCACGGATCAATGGACGGGCCGACAAGGACTTTCAACCACACCCACGCAAAGCAAACTCCAGACTTTTGTTAGGTTGTGTAAGTTATCATGGGCTCGACCGATAGTTGGTCGCCCATCCATATATCCAAGCTGAATCCATCCGCCATCATACTGAGTGATAAACCCTCAATCAGATGACTCCCAGCCGTGAATGAAAATCCAAATATGAAACCCCGTGCAAAACCCCAATGTGCGGCCAGTCCCGTCTTCTATAGGTAGAACCACAAACAATATCAAAAACCATCCAATACAGCCAATCGCACAGAAACCCAACACCAGTTACAGACTCGCCCATATCCCAAAATCCATGTTGTGCAAACTGTTGCCACCTTATCGCTTGGCCTTGCCCGCCTTGACCTTGTTGGCATTATCACCTATTGGGTAAATGCTCGAATCTTCATCTCCGAAGAGTTCTTGATCGCCCTTACCTCCCAGCTCCATGAACTCTTGGGGTGCTCGTTGAGAAGCGGGCCCCGCCTCCTTAGCAACGTTGGTAACGCGACCCTTGTTCTTGGAAAACACCTTGACAGGGTTCTTGTTCTTGCCCACCTCGAGCTGGGCTGTGACCTGCACCGAGTTGATCGATGATAGGAGGGTTCGCTCTCTAGCCGGCACTCGTCGGTTGACCTCGAGACCTGCAAGACCGCCCACTAGGCCACCAGTGCTGTCGTTGACACTGGGGGCGTTCTGGGTGAGCCAGGGGTGTGAGAGACATTGATCAATTGTAAACCTCTTCTCGGGGTCGACAATCAGCATTGAATCAATCAGGTCAACTAGTCATGTCAGTAAACGGTCGCGTCTAAAAGGCAGAAAATCTTACGGGCTGGGTCGCCAACAGAATCCCAGTAGGGCGAAGGATAGTCGAATCGTCCACTCTTGATCTGCTGGGACAGAGTGAATGGGAAATCGCGCGAGTAGAGCTCGTCCGAGAAAGGGGGGAAACCGCAAAGACAGATATAGAGCACGACTCCCAGAGACCAAACGTCGACGGCCTTTGTGTACTTGCGCTGCTTCGAGTCGGCCAGAATCTCAGGAGCAACGTAACTAGGAGTTCCGCATAGCGTAGTCGTAAATGACTCCTCTCCAATAATCTTGGCCAATCCAAAGTCGGCAAGCTTGACATGGAGGTTCTTGTCAACTAGCAGAATGTTCTCGGGCTTGATATCCCGATGCACAATGTTGCGCTCGTGCTAAACATGATGAGTTCTCGACTCGGAACAGACATCCGGCAGGACACTTACCAAATACTTGATGCCCTGGAAGAGCTGCAAGAATAGTTTCCTTGATTCGTCCTCGCTGAGTTTCTGCTTCATAACGATGTAGTTGAAAAGCTCTCCCTCTGGCGCAAGCTCAAGCACCAGGTAGACACGGTCGCGCTCGTTGAACGTGTCCTTGAGGCAGAGAACGTTGGGATGACTGACACCCATCAGTACACCGATTTCCTGCTGCAGACCCTCCGTCTTTGAGCGATCCTCCATGCCAGGGTGCTTGGTGAAGATCTTGACAGCGTATCGCTGGCCGGTCGACTTTTCGACACAGAGATAGACTTCGGCAAAGTGACCCTTGCCAAGCTTCTCCAGAAGTGTGTACTGCTGCAAGAAGTCGCTTGTCTGGCGAGCCTGGGGGTAGCGGAAGACGAAGCGCGCCTTGCCGTGGACGGCAATCTCATCCTGCTCCTCTAGCTCGCGACGCTGATTTCGGCCGACGATGGCTTCATTGACATAGGTTCCATTGCTCGAGAGGTCTTCGACGATCGCAACGGCGTCGTTGCCCTTGTTCTCGGTGAAGATCAGGCAGTGTCGGTTCGAAACAATTCCGTCATTGACGACAATGTCTGCTCTGGTTAACCGTGGTGCTCGTGTGACACAAGACGGGTAGTTTACTGACCACACTCGGGATGGCGGCCTATCAAATAGCCACCGGAGGGAACGCCCTTGCTCTTCTTCTTCTCGTAGGCTTCTTCTTCCTTCAAAGCGACTGCTTTACCGTTGGTCTTGCTCACATCCTCTTTCTTGACACCATCGGCAACTGTCTCTGGCAAGGGACACGCACTTCGCTTCTTCAGGACAATAGGCTTGTCGCCATATTTGGGGTCGAGGGGAACCAGGTATCCCCAGACACCTTCGCGAACCTCATCCTCAATGTCATCAGAGATGGCAGGGTGGCGATCGACAAATTGGCTGAGCGGCTGGGTGTCCTGTGGCGGTGAGGACAGCGCCTGGGCTTGGGAAAAGGCGTCTTCGGTCTTCTTTGGGGTGATTTCCTGCTGGCGCTGCCCCGGAGGAGTGACGGTGGCCTCCTTGACGAGGTCGCCAGAGTCTTCGGTGCCATGTGTGACGGGGGAAGGGAGATGCTGCTTATTGGCGACGGGAGTCTTGTCTGGCGCGCCGGGGGTCAGATGTTCGGCTCGACGAGGCTTCTTGGTTTCGGTTTCGTCCTCTGGTAGCGAGCCCTGAATAGCGATGTCAGCACGGGTGGCAAGATAAGGAGAGCGCGACAGCCGTTGCGCGCGCAACGGAGTCTTCGGAGACGGACGATGCCTAGCGAGCGGCAGCGCAAACGCAGGAAAACGAGGGCAAGAGGAGAAGAGGAGAGGAAAGACTGACGCGCGGACGCTTCAATTGGCTCTTTTCGTTTCGCGGAGCCATGTCAGCCATGGCTGAAAGGAAGCTGTGGATGAAGCTGGAGACGAGCCAGGTGAAATTGATCACGATGGGGGTGAGCTGAGATGAGATGACGGCCAGGAACAGGGACGCTGATCTGGTGGGGAAGGGGAAGAAAGTGATGCCTGGGAGGAAGAAGGGGAAAGAAAAGAAAGCAAATGTATGAAGCGAAAGAAGGGAAGGGGATGTGCCGTGAACGAACGGGCCCTAGAGACTTGTGGTTGTTCTTCTGACGGATGGTGGAGGAGGCAGCCTAGAGCTAGAGTCCAAAGTACCTGGGGTGCGACAACTGCCTGGTGATGGTACTTGTTGGTTCCAAGCCACTTTAGAGGTACCTTGGTACGGCCCCCATGTACTTAGCCCTTGCACGTTGACCTACCGAGCGAGTCACAGCCTCGAAGAAGGGGGGGGCTTGGAATAATGAAAAGAATGACTACCGGTTCTTGTGAGTTGTAGAGAGGGATTCAAGCATAATATATTTGAACACCAGGTCTGCCCAGCCGAAGTGGTCACAGGTAGCATTGCCCGTCCATGACAGCATCGGGGAGCTCCATCAAGTACCTGACCCATTCTGCACTGCACAGCACCAGGCCTGTAAGGGATGGCGGATGTGTTCATAAGCCCCCGCCCAACATCCCGTCTGTGGGCTGTGGTATGGATCTCGCCTCGTTTCAGTGGAACCATTTGCTCCAGCTGCCTGTAACTAGAGCTGCTCAAGAGTTGTGAGCCAGACAAAGCCAGTTCAGGAGGCCGACATGATGCTGTCTCTCCTGTCACTCATGACAAGGGGGCTGCGAGTGCCCTACATGTGGATCCGCTTGTATCTCATCGCATTGGACAGCTTCTTCAACTTCATACATGACCCTACAATCAACCATCGAGATGCCAGACCATGCTTGAACACCAGATGATCATACACTAGAGCCCTGTTCTTATCCCATGGGCTTTCCCCCATGTCGTCATCCGCCAGCCTCGGCGAGTCACGCTGTCGGCCAGGATGAGACGTTCCGCATGCTCCCCTGACGCCCGTTTTCTAACCACTCCCATGTTCTCTTGTCACGCGCGTCATGACTCCAGTACCGACCAGTCAAGGACTGAAATCTGGATTATCTCCAACTTCAACGTTTGAAACGCCTCAAGTTCACTCAAGTTCACCAAAGGATTCACCAAACAGAAACAAATATGCCACATCCTCAACTCGGCATTACCATTATTCAATATCCATGCCTAGGTGTGCTGCTCGGCCTATAATAACAACAAGACGTGCCTATCCAACAACTTGGCACTCTAACAAGAAAGCTCTACTCCCACCATCCATTCTACACCTCCCCCCCTCCAAAACATGACCATATCCATCTCCTCTTCTCCCTTGTTCTCTGCAGTTCGCCTGTTGTGTTCATGTCGCATTTCCCAAGTGTCATGGTCCGGAGAAAGCGATCGTCAACGCCTGTAAACTCCATGACACCCATCTTTCTCTTATCAAAAGTGCCTGCCGTCCGTCATTATCAAAGCGAAGTCGTCAACCCAATCGCCTCCAAGAAAAAAAGAAGAATGAAAAATGCAAAATCATTTGCTCTCCAGGCTCCGTGGCCCTGAGAGGTCATACAGATAGTAGCAGAAACCCAAGCCTGCCAATCGTTCCTAGCAGCCGGGCTCCTATTTCTCGGGTATGGGAGATCTGGCCAGCCTGCCTCCTGTGCTCACGCGCTTTTGAAGTCGAGCTTCTCTCTCACGTTGAAGTTTCTCGGCTGGACTCATGGATCCAGGTAGTGAGGGGACTGAATCGCCAGAGCTCCCAGTTATCCCACGCCCACGCTTCTGCTCTACGTAGAGCTGCGCAAAGCGCCCCAGAGGGAACGCTGGCATCGCTGAAGGGATTTCGGCCCCGTTCTGGACCAGCAGTTCTGCTACTGGGAATGGCACAGACTTGCCGTCGTCGGCTGCCGACACAGGGGTAGGAGACGGGGCTGCCGGGTCTGCCGCAGCCAGAGCAAGCCATACAGCGTGAGTTCCCCTCATCTTGTCAACAGTGTTTGGGTTTGCCTTCAGTGCCAGGGCGTACAGCACCTGCTGGATCTCGTTTCTCTTAATAGCGGCTAGCAGAGTCTCATCCGCCGTCGCATATCGTGATAGTGTCGGCGAGATGGGCTCTACAAACGCCCGATCCACATATTTGGCTGTGATGAAGCGAAGACGCTGCTCACGGCTCGCTTGTCCTGTTGGCTTCTGTGACTGATCAAGTTTGGCCTCCCAAATCATGTTCGACACGCGGTTCCCGATGAGCAGGAGGAGCTCGACAATATCGACCGTGAAAGACTTGACGTCCAACGTCAGAGATCGTACCTTGCTGACGTGGGTACCGAGAGAACGGTGAATGCCACTACACTCGATGCACAGGATGATACCCAGGTTGATCGACACCCACTCCACCTTGGATCCGGAACCACAGTCGGCGCACCACATGTTGCCTTGATCGTTGTCCCGAACCATCTGAAGAAGTCTATCGGGGAACTCGTCGTAGCCGGAGCTAGGGGTTCTGACTGCGCTGGGCCGTGCACCCACTGTGATCCTACGACTGGGTATGCCGCTGCTGGAGGAGCTGTGATGGTTGCCGTGGCTTAGCGACTGTGTCTTGCCTGTGAGGACAGAGCCAATGTCTCTCTTGATCGAGTCGCCGTTCGATGAAGTTGGCTTGCCCTGGTAGCTTCGGCCCTCCATGGCGCTCTGAAGAGCGTTGTTGATAGCCAAGATCCAGCTATTCATGTCTTCCTCTGACGTAGCCTGGTACACTCGCTTGAAGTTCGGGGTGATCACCTCGAAACAGAACCGTCGCTCAGCATTCCGAGCTTCTCGAACTGAGGCCATTCGGAGATCGATGGGGTCCATGTGGAGGTCTAGTCTCTGTTTCCAGTTGCTATATTCAGACAGCTTTCCCTGATCCAGAACGATCCAGAACCTGCAAGAGTCAGCAAATATCTGCTGCATCATGATTGGGCAACTCACTTGTGCCAGCCCTGTTTGTTCAAGTTTCGAGGGTCAACATGTCCTCCAGGCCTGTTGAGCGCCCACAAGAGTCCTTCCTTGCGGTGGGTGACAACCGACTGTGAGCTATCCCGCTCCTCGAGATCGCGGATACCCTTGAACTTGGACGGCGCGACCGGGCTTCCAACCATCGGCTGTACGCTGCCTGGGGACCTAGATAGTTCCACAGCTGAAGGAGCGCTCGCGGCTCCAGAATTAAGCTGTGATCCAGTGCTATCTGCGCGGCCCAGGTCGGAATCCGAGGTGTTACCAGCACTTCCGTTAGTGGCTGTGGTGATAGGGATACTGCTAATGGTGCTGCTCTGCTCAGGCTCTTTATAAGTGGTATTGGTCTTCTCGAGCAGGCGCCTCTTCTCTTCGCGCTCACGTCGCTGATATTGATATTCCTTGTCAGCTTCCTGAACCTCAGTCGATAGCGCCTCAAGTTGTGGCAGGAGGGTTTCAATCTTCTTGGCTGTCGCGAGGAATCCCCTTGTTTGTGAGTCGGCGAATTTCGTAAGGTGAGACAGAACTTCCTGTTCCTTTCGACCTCCGTGCAGGTCCTGCATGAAGCTAGAATAGTCGAATCGCTTGAGCTCAAAGTTGCGTCGCTTATTCTGATACTTGGAATCGGCCTCCGCAAGTTTCTTAGCCTTGACCGAGTCCTGACGTTGTCCCAAGTAGCGGGATACGTATGCATAGTAATCTTTGCTCTCCTCCTCAAAGTCTCGTTTCTTCGACTCGGCCTGCTTGATGTCGACCTGGTATAGCTTTGCTACAGGGTCGATGATGATCTTTTGGAGGTTATAGGTATTTTGGCGCTCAAAGCTTAGAATCTCTCGCGCAATCTTGTCAAAGTAGTGCTCCAGAGCGGGTTGGACGGCGTTGGCGTTGGTTGACGCAGCATCTCGAAGCGAGTCAACGAAGGCGAGGAAGGCGTCGTTAGCTTCGATTTGGCATGCGTGTGCGTGTTCGGCCTTCTTCAGAACCTTCTTCATCTGGGTCCTCATATTGCCCGTCTTTTGCTCCAGAGCCTTGAGGGTGGCTCGAAAGACTGGTCCGTCGTCGCTGACAATGACTTCGTCTCCAGGCTTGGGACAAGGTACGTCCACCTTGACAGGCTCCTGAATGTCCCTGAACGAGGGTGTAGGTGGTACCTCGGCGGTGGGCATCAAGGGCGAGACGGGTTCGTCGAGGATATCCGGGACGGTCATGCGCGAGTCTACTGATTGGGACGAGGCAACTCGAATCTTGGGTGGGGATGCTAGTAGGAAAGGAGGAGAGGGCGAGTTCGGGTGGCTCAAGGGTGCGCCTATGCCTGTATTAGTGAGCGAGCGAGAGGCATAAATGTTGGGTCAGGAAGTTAATACCTGCAACAAAATAGGAGAAGCTCGCCAATGTATGCAGTCGATGGGCCCGAGAATCGTACTCAACAAACTACATCTTCAAGTTAGTATGCACTCGTCAAGTAACAGAAAGGAAAACAGTACGCTGCACGAGTTCCTCCATCCACCACCTCTGTCCTCTGTGGGCTTCGGCGGCTTCCACTTCCATGTCCACTCGAATGTCACTGACGGGCTTCCACCGGTCGAATAGTCGCCAACCAAGGCCACGTTGGCATTCTTGTGTAGATTCGGGTCGGCATGGAACTCTCGAGTCACTAGGTTCTCGACTTCTCTGGGGTTGGAGGCGTTGACATAGGTGAGGCCGGAAATGCTGGTATCGATGGGGCCGGGATTTGTGTCAGGTTGGCCCTGCGACTGGCGCATGACAAATGTGAAGGAGAAGATGAGCTCGTCATCGTTGCTCAGCTTGATTAGAAAACTTGGTGCACCGCTCGGGTTTGAGGGGTCGGGATCCTGAGGCGGGTCAGGAGCTGCAAACAAAGGTCGTAGACTGATGGGAGGAGGGGAAGCTGGGGGAAGCGGCGCAAACCAACCTGAACAAATTCTATGGGAGATGTGTCGCCGAGCGTTCTCTGGGCGGTTATTTTGGTAGTTGGATATGCATTGGGGACAATGTTAACAGAGGTTCGCTTCCGTGGGCTTGTAACGACCAAGGAAGATATGTTCACTAGGAGACAGAGTCGGTCAGTTTGGAGGAACAAACCACAAGGACTCGGAGCGGGAGCGGGATCGCAGCGAGAAAACGCGGGGAAGGATAAATCAACGTACATCGGTTCTGATCTCTCAGGTAAAGAGCAGCCCCGTCGTCGGGTTTGCTGCTGACGATACCCATTGTTGAGTCGCGATGTGAGGGCGGCGGGCGGCGAGAGACGAGGGACGGAAACAGTCGCGGCCGGACCCAACAACTGGAGCTGTCGGGATCTTTTTAAGATGGAGCGACGAACGCACGCACACCGGGGGGGCGCACAACGGCGAAACAGGCGACAGGCGACAGGCGACAGACACCGTGACACTGTGACAGCGAGCGAGCAGCAGCAGTCGCAGCAGTAGCAGTAGCAGTAGCAGCAGCAGCAGGCCAGCAAGGACAGGATAGTGCCAGTACGAATCGTGGTAGCGCGGGGCTCAGGGCGGGACAAGGGGGACCGTCATCTGGCGCTGAGCCAACCGGAGTGGCCCACTCGCACCTCGACTAGCTGTAGAAATGATGTCGGAGTCGCAGGATGCAGACTCGCTGGCTGGATGTGGCTCAGGGCGCGGGCGCAGGCGGGCTGGACGTTTGCGACCGCCTCGGGAATGGGCGTGTCGTCTATGTATTTAGCGGATGCGCGAAGCTCGAGAGGCGACGTAAGTATCGAGGCGTCGAGTGCGCGGCGGGATAGGCAGTCATAAAATGGCGCTCTGATAATAGTACTGCTGCGTGTGGGTGTCGTAATGCCGGCGATTACTGGGATGGATGAAGACTGGGGGATGTTCTTCAGGCGGCGACGAAAGACGGATGTCAAGGTTAGGGCGGGCAGAGAGACGACGGAGAAGCTGCGGGCGAGCGGCCGATGGTTGGTTGGCGGGGGGAGGCGGATGAAAAGAGGAGGAGGGGAACAAGAGTGAAGCAAGAGAGAGTCTTGCAGTGGATAACGAAGGCGTAGAATCACTTCACTTCAGTCGGGGAGAAAGAAAGAAGGAGAGAATTCACGCGTCAAATCCCACAGAATAAGTTTGTATTTAGCAGCAGCCCTTGGCCAGACTGATAAAGCAAAGACCCGGGATGTTCGTCCTCTGGCCCCAACAGGCAAATTAGTCGTCGGTGTTTTACTTTGGCTCGGCAGGGTCTTTGCATGTATGTATGTATGTAAGTTGGTTGCTTGCTGCTTGTCGGGGATGCGGCGCCGGTCGTACATGAGACAGACATCCAACCCACACAAGATGCTTCTATGGAGAATGGCTGCAGAATTGGAAAGCCGGTTCGCAGCGATCAACAAACCTTGGCGTTCTTGTCCGTCTTTTTCTGTTTTCCACTTTTGGTACACTTCATGATCTCGGTCATCAATATGTATCACACATATAGAGGTCTGATCTCGTCTGTTGGTGGTGTCATGGGCATTTCTTTGTGACAATCCACACCTCCTCCCACCCTCTATTATGAACCACCCTCTATCAAGAGACTACCTAACCCCGGCTTCTCCTTTCAGGTTCAGGTTCAGTTTACGGATGCTGAGTACGGAGTCTAGCACCGAGGAAAACAGGGTACTGGTCTTTATCCGGCCCGAGACCCTTGCGAAACAGAACAAGCCCGGGTCTCTCAAACAAAAGTTGATCCTCGGAGGGGCCATCCATTGTTTGGATCAAGTTAGCTAGGTTCCTTGTCTGTTGTTGGATCAGCGGTCCGACAAAGGCACAGCATCAGTGACATTGAGCACAAGCCAACACCAGTAGCAAGCGCAGGTACCCGTGGAGCTTCTAAAATTGGAGATATCGAGCTACCCAGACCGTCCTGTCCAGTCCTATCCTCCCAAGCAATCAATCGTTTGTGCCAGCAGGTTTGAAACGTAACGGCGCTCCTGGTGGGCGCTTCGGCTGGGGCAGCGGCGCCTGTAGCTAAATGCGCCAACGGCGGTCTCAGCCCAAACTAGGTAGGTGGTTTGGCGCTCTGACAGTCGTACAGTGCCAAGAGTGCGAGTGCTAACCACGCTTGCGCTTGACATGACCCTTTTTCGCTCCCCGGTCACACTGTCACACAGTCATTTCAAGGGCACCCGACTCCAGAACCCTGGTTCGATCCTTGATTCTCCAGACAAGGAACTGCTGCCGCTGATCCCTTCAGGCATTCGATGTCCAGGATCCATGACCGTGGCTCCTCTTTGGGCGGGGTTAGAGTCCTTTAACCTCCAGCTCCAGATTGTTACCCAATCGTCGAGAGGCTGCTCGTCATCCATCCCAAGTCAGGTGGTAATAGCCAGTCATGTCAATCAAGGCACAACCAAGTTGTTTGCTTCAGCAGCCTCGAGGTGATAGAGCACATGGTTTGTGGCGAATTGCAACCAAGATGCATGCGAACAGGTGGCTTCCAAATCTGGAGTGCAGCGGCTTTGACGTCCTCGTGAGCTGTCAATCAGGTCCGGAGTGCTGAGAACACGAGGACGGAAACACATGATGTCCTGTCATGAACGTCTTTGTTTGCAAAAGGTGGCTCCTACGCGTCTCCCATCGTACTGACAAGCTGTGGCTCAGCCGTCCTGCATATTCTTGCAGTCGCACAAGGCTATATCTGTACACTGGGTACGTAGTTATGCAGCTTATACGAGATTCTGGCATTTTTCCGATGAGGGTCGAGGCTGGTCTAGATCTCGGCTGGTCGAGACACCAATAACGGCCATGAGACTAACAGAACAACAGTGGTATGTCGTCTCTCATCCCAGGGGTTCAACTAATTATTCCACTTTTCTTCTACACGCAAACACATCTTGATTGTTCTAATGACGAATACAGATTCATTCTTTGACTTGATTGGAATGCCATACATGACAAGTGAATGCACGGCGGAATGAAAAGAGTCTTATCAGGTCCAGATCTACAATGACAATGAGAATGGTTACAGCCAGTAAGATACCAACAGTAAGTTACCTGAAAGAGAGAGGACGTTTCCTAGTTCCCTTGTTATTAATATCTCATCATCTGTCACCTTCAATATTCACGGAACCCATGTCTCTTATTGTCAAGACGTCTCAGCCACCATGAATCCATCATGAGATTGGTGTGGCGGTTACGGCGTTTGCGTGGCGCAGCCTCCGACCCCACCTTCAGGAGAGCAAAAGACAGAAAGCAAGCGCCCGAGCTCGGGCGGGCAGTAGCGCAAAGTTAGCGCTCCTCAGGGTCCTGTCCAGGGGACGGAGCCATTGGATATCCCTGGCGCGTGTCAGGCTCTCAGCCCATGGATCCAACTTGGATGGATGACGTTGCGTTCCATCATTTGGGCTGAGCTTTGGGGTTTGGGCTTTGTTTGGGCGCTGTAGCATCCAGCGGCTGCCCACATTCGCAGAACAACCTGGTGTTAATGCTGTATGCTCCGTAGTATCTTTCACAACTTGAGTAGAACTTCAGCTGCTTCCATCTTGAGAGCGATCGTCATTGACTGCTCGTCACACCCAAATTGCAGTGCGCCGCTATCACATCTCTCCAGCTAATCACTCCTTTCAACTTGCTGAGCTGGCTTGGCTGTCTTTACCGCTTTCTTCCCCCCTTCGTATTAGTACCTACCTTGCTACTGCTTATCGCACGGATCAATCAGATTGACTGAAGGAGGCGACGGGGCGACTCCTACTTCCACCACTTCACACCGTCAATCTCCCATCCTGTCAGCGGCCTTCTAACCAAAGTTCCAGAGTCAAAAAAATTCATCTCGCGACCGACTCAAAGGTCTTTGTATCACAATCGCACCTTGTCATTCCATTCGCAAACTCACCGCATATCTGTTACTCTCTTTACATCAGCATCCAAGACCCCTCGCTACTGTACTTGTCTCCCTTGGCTCGCTCAGACCAGGCTCCGTCCCCCTCCCACTTTCTCCTCCATCAGCATCGACGTTTGCTGGCGCCATCTTACTCTCGAACCGCCTCCTGTTGCCATGAGCTGGGGCGCGTAGATATAGACCACACTGGGCATCATCTCGCGTCCTGAGCAACCCCGTCGTTCTTCCAAATCCTCACCGTCCACCTCGCCGTCAGCCCTCGACCGCCGCCGCCGCCATGTCATCTCGACACTCGTACAATCCCAGCCGCCGCATGGGCAGCAGTAGGGATATCGGCAGAGCCCGCGCGACCTCCAGAGCCCAGCCCATCGTCGTTGAACATGACGATGCTCGCAGCTTCGCCTTGCGCTCTGCCTACCTACATTACCTCTTGCAACCCAAGACAAAGCGAAAACAATATGTCCCCGCCCCGAAGCAACCTGTCAGAACCCATACCAGTGTCGGTATGCTGGTGCAGGAATTCACATCAGGCTCTTCGTCCAGCATGAAGCTGCCGCACAACTTTTCATTCAAGGTGCTCAACCGAGTGACCAATGTAGTCAAGGGCCAGGAGCGTGTCCCCGGTTTCAATGATGCTGCTATCAAACGGACGTTTGCTGAAGCTTACATTACATTTTCCGAGGACAACTTCAAGAGAACCATTGACAAGGAGAGGAAGGTGGAGCCTCTTATTCTCATGTTCTACTCTGCTGCTACGAAGGCGGCGCAAAAGGGTGCTGCTCCAGACGACGACTCATGGAAACTCCTACCTGATCGACACCTCGCCCTCTTTGTTCGTCTTCTTAGCGCTATCATTCATGATCACGGCAGCGATAAGCCCGAACTCTTGTCCAAGCTCAATTCACTCGAGAAGAAGCTGCTCACAAATGACCAGAACCTGGTCGGTAGTGGATCTGATGGCGCTGGCACAACCATTGAAGTTATCGTACCCCTCAGTTACGACGTCAAGGACATGCCCCTTGTTCAGCAAGTGGCCAGGATCTTTGGCATGAGTCTCTCCGAGGCGCAGGCCGAGATCAATGAAAACAAGCAGTCTTGGACAGAGGAGGCTGCCCTCAAAGACCTAAAGTCCTACCAGTCTAGGCTCAGCGCAAACATGCCTGGTGCTCTGAGGAGCCAGGACTTTGATGTGGAAGACGCTTTCTTGGAGTGGCAAAAGTCCGAAGCCACCCATCTCTCGCAGATGATGCTCGATATCCTGACTGCCAAGCCAGGGTTGGCAAAGACGTCGGCTGGTGCCATGGACCAAGGCTTGTCCAGTAGGCCTCAGTCTACCTATGACGATCGAGCCTATGCAGACCTCAGCCGTGCTCTTTCTCAATCAAACGACGGTTCCATGGCCTTTGACCCGTCTCTTAACCTTGCTTCCCTAAACCTTGGTGATTCCGGCATCCGAGCAGTGGAGGGCAACATCTACACATTCACTCCACCGGATCCTAGAGCCTTCTTCAAGTATATCCTTCAGCATGCCATGACCTTTGACCAGATCAATAACGACCCTGATCTTGAATATCAACCCCTGTCAAAGCAGTCCATGGACCTCCTAACCGAGCTCTGTGTGAGATGGAGAGTGCCCCAATTCTCCAGACTCATCACCTTGCTCGAGGTTGCGTCACGCAACTTTATGGACCGAGAACTTCTCCCCGATGAGTTGGACGCTGTTCTAGACTTTGTCAAGACACCACTCCCAGAACCCAAGAAGCCTCCCCATATGTCACACTACAGTACTCCCCTCACTGAAATCGATCCGAGTCGTTGGACAATCCATGACTTTGCCGTGTACCAGCACACTCTCCATAACCTTCACGAGACGTTATTGCGTGAGCTGTATGATCAGATGGATCAGTGTTACGCAGCCAAGGCCCCCGATATTGGAGTCATCCAGTACATTCTAAGCAACCACATCTTCAACGACCCCTGCTTTTCTCCAAGGGCTGAAGCTGCGTCTGAATTTGCGGCACACCTTGCGGAAAGGCTCCATGAACAAGCCAAGGAACTGTACCGTCAGAACATGGAAAAGGAGATCTCAGCGGACAGAAATGACTGGGTGTTTGGTAACGTGGTGAAGCTTGGCAAGACAGTCATCAAGCATTGTGAGAGAATCAAGAAGCGATACAAGAAGAACCCCGAGATCATGGGTGTAAATCCCTTCACCATCTTGGTCGAGGAAATATTCCCGCGCTTTGAGGAGGACGCGAAGGCGATCCTTGAGTCCATTCTGGGAATGGGTGAAGAGACTGGCGCCGAGCATGATATCCAAGACGGATTCGATCTATACAGGGAGCTCGTTGCGATCCGCCAGATTCACTCTGAAAATCTCCCCAGCCGATCCTTTGCTTTCAATATCGAGAACCTCTTGGTTGACTTTGTGTGGCGCTGGATCAACGCTGCCGAAGGCAGGATGGAAGAATACGTCGAACAGGCTATCAAGCAGGATCAGTTCCAGGTCCGCACTGAGAACCCAGATGACATCCCCCGAGACTCGGAGCGGCACAGTGTGTCCATCATTGACATGTTCATGTTTTTCAACCAGACACTCGAGACCATCTTCCAGCTCAACTGGGACAACCGGGAACACCATGCCAGATTCATGACAGCTCTCTCGAGGGCATTCTCGATTGGTATTGGCAAGTACTGCGAGGTTGTGGACCAGCGATTTGCAAAGGAGATGGATCGTCCGTCGGCAGAGGAGCTTGCTGCACAAACTCAGACCACCCAGGAGAAGTGGATGAAGTATGCAAAGGATGCCTGGAACAACAAGGAAAGGGTTGAGCCCTTCCAGTTTTACTCCGAGGTAAGCATCACACTTACGAACCATAGTCCTAACCATACGGATATTAACCCTTGCCTAGTCCTTTGTCAAGCTCAACAACATCGAGTATGCTATGCAAGAGCTGGATAAGCTGGAGAGGGCTATGGACCCCGACGCTTGCGCCGCTCTGCTAGAGAGCATCGACGGACCCAAGAAGAAGACACGCAGGCCCAACAAGTACACCTTTACGATCAAGGTGGTTGAGGCTGAGGATCTCAAGGCCTGTGATCCCAACGGGTTCAGTGATCCATATGTGGTGTTTGGTGACGAATATCAGAAGCGACTACACAAGACAAGGATCATTCAGAAGAACCTGAACCCACGCTGGGATGAAACCTTTGACATCACGGTTCAGGGGTCGGTCAATATGATTGCAACGATCTGGGATTACGATACATTTGGCGATCATGACTACGTGGGACGAACGTCACTCAAATTGGATCCCCTCCACTTCGGCGACTACTTGCCTCGGGAGTTTTGGCTACCTCTGGACCTTCAGGGTCGATTGCTGATCAGAGTCAGCATGGAGGGTGAACGTGATGACATTCAGTTCCACTTTGGAAAGGCCTTTAGACATCTCAAGCGCACTGAGAGAGACATGGTCCGAAAGGTTACGGATAAGGTATGGTATCACCTCGAATCATTGCAGAAGATAGAGTGCTAACGCTTTACAGCTCACCTCTCAGATCAACAGCACATTGTCTCTCGAGACTCTAAGACATCTGCTGGGCACTGGTGGCATTGGTGCATCGGTAACGAACCTCTGGAAGAAGCGGGCATCGGCCGCGCCCACAGCGACCCCAGCCCAGATTGATGCAGTGTTGAATCCTCTGTTTGCCTACTTCGATGAGAACTTTGCCATCATGAAGCAGACATTGACTAAGGCCACAATGGATGCCGTCATGGCACGACTCTGGAAGGAGGTTCTGATGGTGATTGAGCATCTTTTGGTGCCACCCCTATCGGAGAAGCCTTCGCAACAACGGCCCCTTACACGAAAGGAGCTGGACATTGTGTATAGGTGGCTAGATCTACTCTTTGCCTTTTTCAATGCCAAGGACGATTCAGGAGAGCAGCTGGGTGTCCCAGCGGAGACGCTCAAGTCGCCTAAGTGGCACGAGTTGGCGTCGCTGAACTTCTTCTACTTCGAGGACACTAACAGTTTGATCCGAGAGTCGGAGCGGATGGCGGCCGCAACGGCGCAGCGGGCACAGCAGGCACTCCAGCAGCAGAATCAGCAGCAGAACCGGCTCTCTGCCCCAGCGGCGCTCGGAGCATCGCTGGGCAGTGCCAGTGCCTTTGCCAGCATGGGAACGATCCGGCGTGGAAAGAGTATCATGATGAGCCGTAACCTGGGCACCATGCGGAAGGCTAAGGAGGCGAAGCGTCGAGAGGCACAGGCAGACCCAAGCGATGATATGATCCTGCGCATTCTCCGCATGCGACCTGAGGCAGCGCACTATCTCAAGGAACGGCATCGCCAAAAGGAGCGACAGGCGGCCACGGCGGCGGCAGCTCTTATTGTCAAGAACAGCGTGACACAAGGATGGAATGCTGGTGGAGGGCCCGCGTTCTCGGGCAACTTTGGACGGAACAACCTGCCACGGCGATGAAGGGCTAGGTTTTGTGTAAAAGAGGAGGATATCTAGACGGTTGGCAATATGACGGATGGTACTGGCTGTTTGATACGGTCAGAAGGGAGCAAGTGGGCAAGATTTGTTGGGTTTTTTGGGCAGTGTTTTCTTGATACCTGGCTGGATGGAAAGGCACCTGATACCCTCATTCGTGAACTGATGGCAGCGAGTTCGATTGTAGCGTATTGCTTGGACACACGAACAACCGGGATGTTTTGGGAGGCGGATAGGATAGGGGGTCAGATAGTTAATGTACAGAATGGTCATGAAATGATGATCCTTGGTGGAAGTTTGCGTGTGATGAAGACTATTAGTCTCTCTCGATATTCCATCCTTGTCATCGCATTTACTGTTGTTTTCTCGACTCTAGGTTAGCCGAGCCAACCAACCTTTTGTCAGTCTGGACCTAATGCTGCTTAAACAACTTACACGGGGGCTCAGCCTTAATTACAATACTGAAACGACACTATAGGCGGATCGTCGCTACCGCTGCGTTTAAGATCCGCAATATACCGTGTGATATAGAGCGCCTGGCTCTATAAGATCACCAAGTTGATCATATTGTCGGCCTTGATATTATCTCCAGTCAAGTTGACTACCCTGTACCTATACGAGGAGTCAATATCACGGACCGATATGAATTCAGGCTAATATTTGCAAAGGACCTAGCAATTATGCCTGCCGTCGATCCCAGGCCATGCAAGTGATTGCCATTGCACGGAAGATATCGTGCGACTAGGCAAATTACCGGGTCACGACCGAAATCGAGTGCTTTTGGTTGTCTCCCTGAAACATGGCATCAACATCTCCCGGGTCGCCTCTGCACATGGATGTACATCTGTGTGCGACTCGGCCGAGCAAGGAGTGGCTCTCGGCAGGCAACCGAACTGTAGGGAGGGAGACTGGTTTACACGCTCGCACAAGATACGCAAGCGGCGCGATTGTTGATGGTTCAATGCATTCATGGTGAGACAGGGGAGCCAGCCCCTTGAACTGGGACAAGATCAACGCCAACGACCATGATAAACTTTGAGACCATGCTCATCCTTTCTCCTATTTACCGAGACGCTGGCTCTGCCGTTGGTCCATTGTTCTCGCTCTGACCGATGAACGGGTTACATCTGGCAGAACACGAGAATTGGCTTCCCGAGGACAAGACCAGAGAGGGTCGAGTTGGAGTGGAGCAAGTCCGAAACAGGTTTAAGGCCTTGATAGGAGAGACGCTATTCGAAAAATCAGGGTCCAACAGGGCCCGCTTCAAGGCGGAGCCGCCCAGAAGATTTCATGAGGGGCAGAGAGAGAAACAGAGAGACAGAGACTTGGGGTCAATCCCTCATTTTTTTTTGTGAGGGATCGGCTGTTGAACAAGGCAGCAGTTGTTGATCAGGAGGGTGATGAGATTAACACATGTGGATTTGTGGGTGATGATCTGGAACTTGGTGCAAGCCTGTTGGTCGTTGATGGGGACATCGACGTAATGGCAGACGATTCAAGTCGGTTGGTGTTTTCGATGAGATGTGGTCTGTGATCAGCCACCCGCGCCTGAATCGGGCAGCCTGAGACCGGGAGAACTCCCAAAGATAGTATCGTGCCCAAGTCTATTTTGCCACCGCTTCGACCCTGATTGCCATAATAGCAATATCGCAAACAACGTCGCCGAGGAATGCTATCCAAAGGAGGCCGCCGTGGGATATGCCGCAACATCATGATGGTGGGAAACACAGGGGGACAGACGAAACAAAGCGCGAGATCTTCCTCAGGGTCCGTTCATCATCAACTGCATTCGGGGTATGATTTTCATCCTGCCATCTCAAAAAACCCCGGAGCTTTTGCAAGAGTCCTTGTCCGGACAACCCCCATCCGGGCGCCTGAAACGGATGGCGTTAACAACGGTCTTTCGGCTCTGCAACGGAAAAGGAGGAGGCGGTTCTTCATCCGATGTCGAAGGAGGTGTGAGAAGTGATGTGAGGCCTCGAGGCGAGACTTGGCATCTGGGTTCTGAGCGCTACCATAGGTCGGTTGTGCTCTATACATGTGACAGAGGATGCATGCCTTTTTTATCCCTCTCCGCCTTGTTCTCTTCTCTCTCTGCTGCCCGTTGTAACGCGGCCTGTCAGATAACAAGAAGCAAGCTAGAGCCGAGTTGCACATGTGCTTCCAACAGTTCTCACGTGGGCGAGCAGCCATCCATCCCTTGGTGCTGTGTGAGTCCCGTCCCCTTCCCCCCCACACATCCATACAACAACGGCTTTGGCACAGTGTTTTCCAGCCTCTACACGAGAGAATTACCAGCAAAGATCTGCCGGTACACCGTGTAAAGGTGCCAAGATCCAACGCGATCTAAAGGAGCTTTTTGGCTGGAGCGGCAATGAGCGTCGAGGTCCGCCAAGGGTGAGGCTGATTCGCTCGAGTCCGGGAACCTAACATGCTCGGCGAATCAGAGGCCGATCGGCTGTGGTGCCCCGAATGACGTAGGTGGCGTATTCGAATTGGACCCACTCTTCCGTGACCCCTGAACCTGAACCCGCGTCACCGCCGCCCACGATGTCATGCCCGTCTGATCTTTTTCTCAACGCGAGCGAGTAGGGACGCAGGGATGCATTTCACAGGATGGGTGTGGGTGGGTTTCTAGTGGACGGGCGACCAGCATAAGCCCGCCCGCCGAACAGCTCAAAGCCCCAAAGCGCCGAGATTTGGGACGTCTCCTCTTCAAATCTCCCAGCCCAGGACAGGCGAGGCCTCGCTCTGGATGGAGGGGGAGGGCATAGACGAGCGAACGACAGCCCTGAAACGCCAGACACGTCCATCACAATGCTGCACACCTGCACCACCCGCGCTACCGCCCGCCGCAACTTCCCGTGTGCGCCCCTCCCCCCCTCGCACAAACGCCATCCCACGACGGATGCCACTGTCCCTCGTGGCCCAGGCCAGACTCAGAGTTGCCCGTTCTGCGGGGGCCCGTCGTCAACGGATGGTCGACATCGACAGTAGCGTGGGTAGACAAGCGCACCGTGCTGATACACGCTCTTGGGGTTGAGCTCATCGACCAAGTTGATGGGGATCGAGGATTCCAACAGGCAGGCAGGCAGAGCGATGGGGGATGGGATGGGATGCAATACGGAAATAGCCCGCCGGCTCTGACTGGCTCCACGACTAGGGTGCTCCATCCGAGCCGAGACGAGGCCGCGTCTTGACAGCTCGAGAGCCGTTCAAACACCAACGACAAAGGGTGGCACCCGGATCGTTGGTGCTAGGACAGGAATTCTGTCATGCTACAATTTCCAACACGAGGGCCGATGGATCCACCTCCGGCCTTAGGCCTAGGACCACGTACGACTCGCGACTCAAGCAGTAAATTAAGCATCAATAGAGGGAAGCTGAAAAAAACAAGAATTTCATGCCCTTAAAGATACAAGCCAGAGTTGAGGAGGAGCTTCCTCTCCCTCGCTTAAGTATCGCCACCGTGCGAGCGGCATGGAACTTCCCCACATCAACCGTCTTGGGCTCTCAAGAGCGTTAGACTCTATCATGCACAAGCTGACAAGAACCTAAGAGACGACTCGAGAAGAGATGAGAGGGGAAAAAAGGAAAGAAACAAGGGCGCTGTTTCGAAACTCTCTGGCAAGTGTCACCTCCAAGCGCGATAGGGCGAGAAACTTCAATAGACCAAAATTCAATGAAACCTGCGCATCCATTCATTGAAACAAACCCCGGACAGGAAAGGAACAGGGCCCTCGTTCGTTCTTATTGCCAAGCCCATGGAAGGCAAGTGTCACGGTTGAGGAAAAAGGTGGATGGACGCCACTAGAGAAAATCCGCCAACCTCCAGATTGCAACCAACCAAGCACTCACCAGCTGCAGCCATTTATTGACCGACTTTGCGAGGAGCGACAATAAAAGAGAGAGTGGAGGCCAAGGGAAAAAAGCAAAGACAACGGTTGCGGCACAGAACGCCCCCTCTCTCTCTGCCCCGTTCAGCGGCGGCTACTGAAATGCCTACCTAGACGATGATGAAAGAAACATTCCAGAGGATGAGGCGCGCTCAGGCAGTGGCCCACGCCCAATGGAACTTTTTTTCTTTCCTTCTTCCCCAAGAGCACCTGACACGCTCAGAGCAAAATGGCCCGTACCCAAAGTTCGACGTTAACGGTTATTGACAATGTCGATCGATCCGTTCGCACAGGCGCTAGGCCCCAGTTGAGAGGGCGGGGGGACGATGTGACTGGCTCTCCATGGCCCTCTATTCTTCCCCAGAAGGGGGCCCCCCGGCTGAAGGAGTGATGCTGATCCCAGGTTGCGACGCAGCCCTGATTTGCAGAGTACCATTTGCTTGGCTGAGAGAAGAGCAATTGTACTTTGGGGGTGGGTAGGGAGAGGACTTGGGATCGGAAATAGAGGGTTTACACCCTCATTGTTCAAAGTGAACAAGGAAGAGAGGGGGAGGCAAGAGGAATCAACGTCGAATATGCAAACGAGTCGAATCGTTTATTATACTCGCATATACGCATTATATAACCCGACCTACCCTACCTATGCAGAGCATCTGACTACGGGCAGGGAGGGCCGAGATCCAATGAATCCCGTCGTGTTCCCTGTGAGAGAGCAAGCATCTTTAATTGATAGGAGCAGCCAAGACCAAAGGTTCCGTAGTGTAGTCCCAAGACCCTCCCTCCCCTCACAGGCTGCTGCTGCTGTGATGCCTCACTCTTTTCGCTACCAGCTGTACAGTACAGTACGTAGTAGTTATCCTTTACAAGGCCCTATCTCGTCCCATCATGCCGGTGCTCGAATTATACTTACAACCCGGACGATACAACCCTGCAAGAGACCCTCTGCCCCTAGCTATTCCTCCCACATGGTGAGCACGGAATACGACACGCCCATGGACCAACTGCCACAGGCAAAAAAAAGACAGACAGAAGGTCACCACCCAGAACAAGTAACCAGGCTAGGCCGGGTTTGATGCTAGCACGATTGCCCTGCTCCGCCTTTATCTCTTTTGTCGCCCTCCTTTTCATCGTAGTGACCGAGGGACCCAGGATCCGTCCCGGAGGTACATGCCACCCTCGCGGACGCGCCACTTTGTAATAGGTATCTCAGGGACAAGCCCCCCCCCTTGGGTAGGTAGACCTGTCTCTCTGTGCTTGCCAGCTGCTGCTGTTGTTGCTGTTGCTGCTGCTTGGACCACCCTTTGTCCTTGTCCCCATCCATCAATCATTCTCACCCATCCTACACCCGCTTCAGTCAACTCCAAAAGGTTCTACCCTCACTCACACTGCCCGTCGCAGCATCGCCATCCGGCTTCTCGACCACTGCAGGGAACACCTGCTTTATTCCCCAGAGAAACCCCTCCTCTCCCTCGCGACGTCTAGTTGAGGCCACACACACCAACCACCACAAAGACGATCTATACACTTGCTCTGATTTATCCCGGTATCGCTCGCCTCGCCGTTGCCCAGTGTATCGCGCCGTGAACCCAAACCTCTTCGCCCTACACTTGAGGATGCTGTGCGGTCGGCTATTACTGTGTCGTTGATCTGGTCGTCGTATCGCCTCTTCTGGCACCCGCCTCCAACTTTCCTTCAATCGACCGCTCGACTCTCTTTTTTTTTTCATCGACTCTTGCACATAGAGTTTGTCGTCATTTCAACTATTTCGACCCGATTATCCCACCCCATCTCTCGACCTGTTGGAGCCCGAAAGCGCGAAAACCTGCCTGATTGCCTGACTGCGGCTCAGCAGTCTCTGCCCCCGCCAACATGATTGACGATGCGGCCCTCGCCGCCGCCGCCGAGATCGTGGCATCGATTGCCCCAGATTCCCGACTGCCTAATTCGATACCCGTTGGTGTAGCGTCCCAGGTCCAGCTACCTGGCCGCGACACCCCCGCCAAGCGCAAGCTTGAGATAGAACTCCAGAACCTCGCCCTGCGCGTGGGCAAGCTCGAGAGCCAGGCCTCGGCCACCTCCACGTTCCCCGAGACGCCCAACGAGGCCATTGACACCCTCTTTGGCGGCGAAGACACCAGCAACACCAACGTTCCGGTGACGACCCGCCCCAAGCCCAAAGTCATTCACGCCCAAGGTAGCTTGCACTCTCCGCATCTGCCGTCTTACCAGCTGACCAAAGAAGCCCTCGAAGGACTTCGAGATCATGTCGACGACCAGTCCAAGTTGCTCGATAGCCAGCGAGAGGAGCTGGCTGGCGTCAACGCCCAGCTCTTGGAGCAGAAGCAGCTACAAGAGCGAGCCCTCGAGGTCCTCGAGCAGGAGCGCATTGCTACTCTGGAGCGGGAGCTCTGGAAGCACCAAAAGGCCAACGAGGCCTTCCAAAAGGCCCTGAGGGAAATCGGCGAGATCGTCACCGCCGTCGCCCGCGGCGATCTGACCATGAAGGTCCGCATGAACACGGTTGAGATGGACCCTGAAATCACAACATTCAAGCGCACTATTAACGCCATGATGGACCAACTGCAAACATTTGCCAGCGAAGTCTCGCGGGTCGCTCGTGAGGTCGGAACTGAGGGTCTGCTTGGTGGACAAGCCCGCATCGGTGGCGTTGATGGAACATGGAAGGAATTGACGGACAATGGTATAATCCCACCGGTCTCTCCTCGTCTTGTAACTGCTGACAGTGCCTCTTAGTGAACGTAATGGCTCAGAACTTGACTGATCAAGGTGTGTATCCCTTCTGTTCTGAGCAGGGTATGAGACTGACAGCATGTTTCTAGTGCGAGAGATTGCCTCTGTTACAACAGCTGTAGCCCACGGAGACCTGACAAAGAAGATCGAGAGACCTGCACGGGGAGAGATATTGCAGCTTCAACAAACCATCAACACCATGGTCGACCAACTACGGACCTTTGCATCTGAAGTCACTCGCGTAGCCAGAGATGTCGGAACTGAAGGTATGCTGGGTGGACAAGCCGACGTAGGGGGAGTGCAGGGAATGTGGAACGATCTCACCGTCAATGTCAACGCCATGGCCAACAACTTGACGACCCAAGTCCGCGACATTATCAAAGTCACGACAGCTGTCGCCAAGGGAGACTTGACCCAAAAGGTCCAGGCCGACTGCAGGGGAGAAATCTTTGATCTCAAGTCTACAATCAACTCCATGGTCGACCAGCTCCAGCAGTTTGCTCGCGAGGTTACAAAGATCGCCAGAGAAGTCGGTACCGAGGGTCGTTTGGGAGGCCAGGCTACTGTACACGATGTCGAAGGCACCTGGAGGGATCTAACAGAGAACGTCAACGGCATGGCCATGAACCTGACGACTCAAGTGCGAGAAATTGCCAAGGTTACCACTGCCGTCGCCAAGGGTGATCTGACAAAGAAGATTGGGGTCGAGGTCAAGGGCGAGATTTTGGAGCTCAAGAACACCATCAACCAGATGGTGGACCGCCTGGGTACGTTCGCCGTTGAAGTGAGCAAGGTCGCCCGAGAAGTCGGCACGGATGGAACGCTGGGTGGACAGGCTCAGGTAGCCAATGTCGAGGGCAAGTGGAAGGACCTTACAGAAAACGTCAACACGATGGCCTCGAATCTCACAGTTCAGGTAAGGCCCTGGATTCGCAACTAACAATGGCCATGTTACTAACAACCCCCCCCAGGTCAGAAGCATCTCAACAGTCACGCAAGCCATTGCAAACGGCGACATGAGCCAGAAGATCAAGGTCGAAGCAAATGGAGAGATACAAGTGCTGAAAGAGACCATCAACAACATGGTTGACCGTCTGTCTAGCTTCTGCTACGAAGTGCAACGAGTCGCCAAGGATGTGGGCGTTGATGGCAAGATGGGCGCTCAAGCCGATGTGGCCGGACTGGACGGCCGATGGAAGGAGATTACAACAGACGTCAACACCATGGCTAGCAATTTGGTAAGCCGTCTCAACCTCAAGGCGATGGCAGTAGCTAACAGATCTAGACCACGCAAGTGCGTGCCTTCTCGGATATTACTAACCTGGCCACCGATGGGGACTTTACCAAGCTCGTCGACGTCGAAGCCTCGGGCGAGATGGACGAGCTGAAGCGAAAGATCAACCAGATGATTTCAAACCTGCGAGACTCTATCCAGCGAAACACCCAGGCCAGAGAGGCTGCCGAACTTGCCAACAAGACCAAATCCGAGTTCCTGGCCAATATGTCCCACGAGATTCGAACACCCATGAACGGTATCATCGGAATGACTCAACTGACATTAGACACCGACCTGACTCAATATCAGAGGGAGATGCTTAATATTGTCAATAATCTTGCCAATAGCCTCCTGACGATCATTGACGACATCTTGGATCTTTCCAAGATTGAGGCTCGGAGAATGGTGATTGAAGAGATCCCCTACACTCTGCGGGGAACCGTCTTCAACGCCCTCAAGACTCTCGCCGTCAAGGCAAACGAGAAGTTCTTGGACCTCACCTACAAGGTCGACAGCTCCGTGCCGGACTACGTTATTGGCGATTCTTTCCGTCTGAGACAGATTATTCTGAACCTTGTTGGCAACGCCATCAAGTTCACTGAGCACGGCGAGGTTAGCCTGACGATCAAGGAACGCGTCGAGCAGAGGAATGTACGACCTGGTGAGTATGCGGTTGAGTTTATCGTTGAGGACACGGGTATTGGAATAGCAAAGGACAAGCTGGACCTGATCTTCGACACCTTCCAGCAGGCCGACGGGTCCATGACACGCAAGTTTGGAGGAACCGGTCTTGGTCTATCCATCTCGAAGCGGCTCGTGAATCTCATGGGTGGTGATCTTTGGGTTATCAGCGAGCAGGGCAAGGGCAGCGAGTTCCACTTCACATGTCTGGTCAAGCTGGCGCACGACGACGCTGCTATGATCGAGCAGCAGATTCGCCCTTACCGAGGACACCAGGTTCTCTTTGTCGACAAGGCCCAGTCGAAGGGCGGTGCCTCCATCAAGGGCATGCTGGAGCAGATTGGTCTCCACCCCGTCGTCGTCGAGTCCGAGAAGAGCCCCGCCCTGACACGCCTGCAAGCCAGTGGCTCACTCCCCTACGACGCCATTCTTGTCGATTCGATCGACACTGCTCGGAGGTTGAGGGCGGTGGACGATTTCAAGTACCTCCCCATCGTCCTCCTCGCACCCGTTGTCCACGTCAGCCTTAAGTCGTGCTTGGATCTGGGAATCACGTCGTATATGACGACTCCTTGCAAGCTCATTGATCTAGGAAACGGCATGATCCCTGCCCTTGAGAACCGAGCGACCCCGTCGCTGGCTGATAATACCAAGTCGTTCGAGATCCTACTTGCTGAGGATAACACTGTTAACCAAAGGTTGGCTGTCAAGATCCTCGAAAAGTACCACCACGTGGTGACGGTTGTGGGCAACGGTTGGGAAGCCGTGGAGGCTGTCAAGAGGAAGAAGTTTGACGTCATTCTTATGGACGTGCAGATGCCCATCATGGTAAGAAGAATATGCTTGTCGATAGCTTTGACCAAGGATAACGGTCTAACTAACGCTTGGGAAACAGGGAGGCTTCGAGGCCACAGGAAAGATTCGAGAGTACGAGCGCGGCATAGGAACACACCGTACACCCATCATCGCTCTAACGGCCCACGCTATGATGGGTGACCGAGAAAAGTGTATCCAGGCGCAGATGGACGAGTATCTGTCCAAGCCCCTGCAGCAGAACCACCTCATCCAGACGATCCTCAAGTGTGCCACCCTCGGTGGTCCACTCCTCGAGAAGAACCGCGAGCGCGAACTGGCCCTCCACGCTGAGGCCAAGTCGTCCAAACACAAGGAGGGAGGACAGGGCCTCCTGCGACCGGCTTTGGAGAGCCGCTCCTTTACGAGTCGAGAGCCTCTGTCGGGAAACGGTAAGGAGAGTCCGGCCCTGCTGTCACCGGATGAGGACCCTATGGCAAGAGCACGTCTCGATTTCTCTGACATGAGGAGCCTATCCAACTAACCGGGGCTTGTGCTCGCACTTCTCAGGTCTACATGAGATCGCTCAGCAGCTAGGCTACGCACGACGACGACGATAACAACAATGATGAAGGCGCCCGCCCGTGTCTCTCTCTCTGCGCACGTAGAGCGTTTCGAAACGCTCACCACTGCTGATGCTTCTTGGACGGTGTGACTGGACCTATTTTTGGATCCTGCCACGGACATGGCCGCCGTCCGATGAAGCTCATCGAGGTTTTCTTATACGAAGCAATTTGGCTGCCGCGATCGGCCCGATTCTCGATCATGATACCATGCCACATCAGCACATTTAGAGTCCGCAGGCGGCTTTCCAACGCCGTCCTGGACCAATCCAACACCCCCGGATGCTTCGATAAAGTTGTGTCTCTCGCGTGCCTTCTTTTTTATACCAAGGGGCTTTTAGGCCATGGCAAGGGGGGAGGTTCATTCTTGATTGTATTCTATTCTTTGATTCGGCGTTTTCGGTTTATGGGACAACTGCGTTTATCATGCATTTTTTGCAACAACCAACCCGGTCGACTATCCAATTATGAAGCGAAACGATTGCTTGCTCCAACGGTGCACATATCAAACTTGGATTGGGTGGTGGCTATGACTTGACCCGACCCCAAGTTGACAACGCAGTTAGAAATGACGTTCTGGGAAAGGTGACGATGGAAGACGAGGTTTCTGCTTTGGGTTGCTCTGTGCTTTTCTTGTTGCTTGACGGGTTTAACAGACGCGGGTTTCTCTGCTGTATGAGGAATATATGGGATCACGATGTGGAAGCGAAGGAATTCCTATTAGAGTGCACGAGGACGACTTGTCTGAAGAGAGTAGTTATTCTCGGGGTGTGGATAAAGACGGTTCCTTGACAATCAAGGGGGCTTGCCCATCTCTGTTAAACTACCATGGTGAAATGCTGTGTTTGTCTTGTGACCAACAACCATGACCAATCGTACCATGATGTTCCAGTTCCGGCCATGGTTCACGCTCCCCATTCCGCCCTTTTGATAGTAGGGAGGACGAACTCGCACGATGTTACGTTGATGTTAGGGTTAGGACGGCATAGAAGCGCTATTGTTAGAGTTGTTCACATGTACTCGGAGCTACTGTAGGAGCACCAGCTTCCCCTCACGCCGTATCCTCCCTTCCCTTGTGCTTGTCCTTGCCCTTGTCAGCACCCTCTTTTGCCTCCGCATGGCCGTCTGCTTGGGTGCCAGTCTCGACAGGGCCTTCGGCCTCAGCTGCTGCGGCGGAGACGGGCTCCTGTGGGTCGGCCCTGGCCTCGAGGGCGGCGAGGATGGCATCGAGCTTGCTCTCCAGATTGGAAAGGTTCGCCTCAAGGGCGGTGGCAGTCTGTTCACCCCTTAGATGGGGAAAGAGAAAACCATGTTAGCGGAAAATCCCCCGGGGCCGTCCCTGAACTAATGCAGAAGAGATGCAACAAGGATGAAAGAGAGAGGGGAATCGACGATGGCAGGCAAGGAATGGGGGGCAAAGAGGCACGGGCAGCAGCGGACTTGGGGCCATTGGGAAAAGCAAGGGCAAAGGAGATGTCATTGACTTCGGCGAGGCATCAGTATATCTCCGAGGGTGGGCAGTGAGACAGTCGGAGGAGCGTCTTGGGTAAAGCATGAGATGCAGAATCGAGGTCCTAGCGGTGGCAGAAGGCTCACTTGAGCAACTGGCGATGCAAGACAGAGGCCGATTTGGCTACGAGAACATACGGCAAGGTCGATCTCCCGCCAAGTCTTGTTGGGTTGGGTCAATGCGGTGACTGAGGTTCCTGAAGATGCAGAAGCTAGGTTCAATGCGCCGAAACATGCCGCACGCCTTGGCGAAAACCAGTGTCGGCGTTGCCGAGATGTTGATGTATCCAAGACATAACCGAGGAGGACGAGCAATGGCATCTGGTCAAGGGACTAATGCGGATGTGGGAAAACTGTCCGGTCGGAGAAGAGCCAGGGCGGAGGAAAAAGTCCCTTTCTGGAGGTGGGCGAATTGTTATGGTGTTGTGAATACGGTATAGCACAGATCGACCAAGAGAAGCTCGATGAGACCGATTGAGAGGAGAACGAGGCGGTGGAGGGGTGTGAAGTGGTGAGTGTGAGGGTGAGGACGAAGTGAGGTCGAGATGCAAGCATCGAGACAAGGAGCGAGTGTAGTTACCTAGCGAGATCCCGGTAGGCCTAGAACAATGAGGCTGTCAGTTGAGCGGGAACGAGGCGCTTTGGTAGGGCTAGCTGGGGTAATGGTGTACGGTATGGATGGGGATGGGGTGTGGACAAGGCGTTGCAAAGCCAGATAATCAATCTGGGTCCAGGGGCAGGAGGGCGAGATGCAGAAAGACTGCAGAATGCAGAATGCAAATCAGGAGGATTCGCTCGTGGCAGCCAAGCCAGGTCTCGACCGATGGCTTGGTTGAGCGCCATCCATCATGGACGCACGGCTGGGCCGGGCTGGACTGGGTCTGGACTATCAAGATGGGGAAGGGGAGGGAGGGGGAGGGAATAGACTGGGAATGAGGAATTGCAATGGGAATGAGGATGGGGATGGGGATGGGGATAGGGAGAAAGAACATCGAGAGTAGTTCAAGTTAACTCGAGTCAAATCATGAAAGCCTATTCCAATGCCATCGCCAATGTCGCCGCCATTGTATCTTGGTGCCTTGCTGGCTCACCAGATACTGATAAAAAGCCCACGAGGGAATGGCGAGATACGACGGGTGATACA
Organism: Fusarium vanettenii 77-13-4; assembly: GCF_000151355.1. Taxonomy (NCBI): domain Eukaryota; kingdom Fungi; phylum Ascomycota; class Sordariomycetes; order Hypocreales; family Nectriaceae; genus Fusarium; species Fusarium vanettenii. The sequence goes on along the minus strand of NW_003315879.1, from coordinate 1,520,289 downwards.
CTGGAATGGAATCGAGTGCGTGATGGATGGATGGATGGACGGACGGATGCGTTGGTTGCAGGGCAAGGATAATGATAAAAACGCATAATATCACAAGAGCAAGCCGATGATCGATCGACCCAAACGAAGGAAATCTGAGGTGACTCAGGGCAGACTGACCTGGGCAAGGTCGGCATCCCCCGATGCCTTGGAGGCTCGGTTGTTGGCGGCCGACTGATCTGATGGGGCCATGTTTGTTCAACAGTCTCAAAGTTGCAGGGCTCGTCCACGTCAGGGTCAGGCAGGCAGGGGCTGATGAGAGATATGCCGTATGTATACCGGAGCGAGGTTTATGGTAGAGATGAGATGCGATACGATATGACCCTGGGCCTGGCGCCGTGCGTGCTGCGGTTCGTACGGGGGGTTTGCAAAAGAACGGAGAGAGATTTTGTTGCGTAGGTTGCGGCGTCGAGCGGGGGTCACCGGCTCCAGGTCCTGCTCCAGGTTCAGCTCACCTGGGCACGCAGGCTCACGGGGAGAGGCCACTGCCCGCCCGCGGTTCGGTGCAGTGCAGCAGCAGCCAAGGTGACCAGGCGGGCACTGGGCCTGGGAACTGGGGGCCTGGGGTCCTCGGAGCTTAACCAGCGCAACTACCTAGCTGCCGTGGGAGCGGGCCTCCCTTCCCTTGGATCGACTGAAGCGCGCGGGCTTGGTCTTGGTGCCCAGGTACCTGGAACGTGGCTGTGGCTGCGTGGGATGTGTCCTAGCCGTCGACTTGTCTTGCTATTCAAGGCGCATGCTGCTGTGGTGGCAGACGCCGTAACCCCCTTAGTGTCGATGCGATGCGATGCGATGTGAAGGGTGGTGGATGCACAGATGGGAAAGTGGATGAATACCGATGGTGGGGGACATGGTAGATTGGGTCTAGATCCCGAGTTGATGGCACAGAGGCGGGCCGGGAGGGGGTGGGTGTCTGTCTACAGTGTTGTACCTATCTTGTCCGGGCTGTAAAAGATCCAATGCGAGCCTGAACAAAGCTGTTTCGAGTCTTGATGCGAGGGTGTTGCCAGAGACAGAAAGGCCTGGTTTGGGAGTCCACGTGGGTGTAACCCTCTATCCATCCGCTAGTCACCTATATCCGCCCGAAAGACATCGGGGGCGAATCTCCATGTTAAGGGCAGCCGTTGCTCCCTCTTGAGTTGGGTTGCCGGTGAGCGTTTCATCCGTTCTGGTGTTTGTTGCCGCCGTCTTTCACACGTGTCACTTGATGAGGAAGAGCCCCTTGAAACTCTGCATTGTTGACGGTGGGCGTATTCTTGAACTGAGTTGGGTGGCTTGTCTGAAGCTCCGACAACAAGACCATCTTTGACTCGTCGACAACACCAAGAGATGTCACCGCCGACAACAAGAAAAAGTGTCCGAAAGCAAAGTCGAGACCAAGCCGCGTGGCTTGCTCCTTGGTCTCGGATTTTGGGGGGCGTCTAAGGCTCCGACTCCTTGGTACATCTGAGATTCTGGGCCTGGGTCGAGCGAGGGTATCACATCGATCGGTCTAGGCGCGCGCCACATGGCCTGGACCATCAGATCTCGAACGATGCGGGGCACGGCGACGACGACAAAGACCCTGACAGAGTACCCAGGAGTAGACAGGGCATCGATCAGGGGTTTTGCGCTCTTTGGCAAGGGAGGGGTTTGTCGAATGTGAAAAAAGATGAGACGATCAAGTTGACTTTCTTCAATTGCTTGGAAAGCGTGACAGGTCATTAAGTTCAATCCATTGTTGCAGGTGCGCCAGACGAGCAAGTACCGGCCGGGTAGGTGCCAGGGGTGGCGGTGAGGCCACTCTGACCTCGAACTACCACCCATGATATGTTGCAACACAAAGTGGGTAAATTCGGAATATAGGGACGAAATGCCATATTAACGATTGCCTATTCAGCTGAACGTGAACTGATTGAAAAAGCATCTGATTAAAGCGCATCCACTCTGCCGGGTCCTGAAATAGCATTGAGCTGAACATGGGGGATCACGCTGTCCGTTGGTAAAACCTGTGTCTCCCCCGGATATCAGCCAATCTCCTTTTAGGAGATCACGGTAACGATTCAAACCTGCAGCCGAGTTTGCCACATGCTCACCGGAAAAGGCATGTACTTCGTAGCAAGTATCATTAAAATCTCGATCACTCAAGGATCAAATTCCCATTCTTCCAAGGGACATATGCTCAGTCATGTGTCTGTCTGTCTGTTCCGCCAGGCCGGTGGAGGGGCCAGTTGCCTTAGTCAAATTCGTATCTGTCAGTCCTGGCCAGGGGTCCGTCAATCTGCACCAACTCGGGGTCCGGAACACAGACGCGCAGCGAAGATTTGTCTAAATGACCCAGCAGATCCAACCTACAGTAGACTATTCGGAAACGGGTCGAGTTCCCGTGCATGGTGGAATTCGAATATCCACGATCTTGTTGCGCATCCCGCATCGTAAAGCGAGAAACGCGCACAGGTGAATTTTGTGTCACCGGGCGAAGCGCCCTTCTCACAGTGGGCTCAGCTCTGTGGTACAGTACCCATACGGCCGCCCTGCATCGGATGGATGTTTGTCGTGGGGATAGGAAAGCAGGGCTACGGAGATTTCTTTTTATGTGCACATGAACTCGGGTTAAACTGCTCCTGGTAAATTCTGTGCCGATTACAACCAAGGATTTGTGCTCTAGGTAAATTGATTCATCTTGACAGGCCAGAGGTGTTCTGGAATGTTAGCGGCAGAAGCAATAACTGTAGAAAATAGAAACGCCAAATTAGGTACCATCACAGCACATCTAACCTCCAGATTCTACAATTCAAAGCAAAAGCCTATCCTTCTTGGATGCTTCTCTCCCAACTCCGTTGATCAATCTTCAAAATTCCTACCCAATCAGCAAAGCCTTATCCTCTGGTGGCAGCTTTCACCATGCCCAAAAGAGCAAACGCTCGACCAGAGTCAAGACGGTAAACCCCGGGAATACCGTAGCTTGGGAAAGCGGCGTCCGCCAGGCCCCTTCCACATGCAGGGTACTGGTACATGTGCCTCCAGGTCCTGTCTTCACAGAACCTAACCACACGCCCTCCACTCCTTCCCCCAGTTCCCACCAGTCCACTTCTTTGCCGTGAGGCCTCGGCGCCTTCTGAGTTCTAGACTCGACAACCTCGATCATCATCCGCCCATTGAATCAATCACTCGACGGCGACCGCGACGGCGCCCATGGCTCCTCTCCTTCAACTTCGGGGAGACGGACGCGGAGGAAATAGCCATGACTCTCTAACCACCAACCTAACACTGGCGGTCAGCCTGAGATGACCGAGACGCTTCGGGCCTGACCACTTGGAAGCCCTCCGACGCCCATCCAGGAGGCGGCGGCCGTTGTGGGCATCTACAGCAACGTACTAACTCAGCCTCAAGCTCAGCACCAGCCTCAAGGCCGATGACCTTGCTGCGCCGATTTGCCAGACGCGAGGCTCGTCTGTCCGAGTTCAACTCATGGAACGGGTCAGCTAAGCAGGCTATTGGACCATGGGCCGCCGTGGGCGCCGCTGGCGGCTCCCGCTGCGCGACCATGCCATGGCGCGCACAAGCACGAGCAAAAGGCAGAAAACCCCAAGACACAAAACAAGGCCCCGGGACCAGACGATGCAAAGGGGGAGGGAGGCGCCGCACCTATACGGGGAGCCGGCCCCTTGAGCCGCCCTCTTCCGCCAATCATAGGGCTGGAAGGGATCGAGATTCTAGGCCTATGACCAAATTCCCATCATGATCATGGGCGATTTCATCTGGCCTTGCCCAGCTTCGCATTCATGAATACCGGCGCCATTGCGATTCATACCCGCGCTCTACTGACCAACAGCTGGCATCCAGCATGTCTCGCCCACCCACTGCTCATGGCTCTGGGCCATGCAAGCTCACCCTCGCCAGGGCCTTTTGCAATCACCGACTTTGACAAAGAAACGAAGGGCCCTCCCTCGGAGGAGCTAGAGACCGGAGAGACAGGATGAAAATGGACTACGGGATACAGTATCGGGGTCGTGCATTCTTGCCATCTTGACCATCGACAGCCGCCCCATCATGAGTGAACGGGAGCCAGTACATGATGCCTTGGATTTTGCCTTCGGGATGCGTCATTCGACTGGGGGAGGCTTACATTACAGTACACCCTCGCATTGCGGCAGCGTTGCCTGTCGGCGCGACATGACGACAAAGCGGCCCGTTGCAGTCAGGATGGGATTTGCAAAGACGTCGGTGGCCATGCCATGTGGCCCAGGAAAGGGGGAACTGGGGAATTTAGACAAGCAGATCGTGTGTGTTGGCGCCGTGACATGGACGATTTGAAAAGTCGCACCCGATGATGCTGTCGGGATAGTTCTGGCGTGGTGCGATCCTTGAGCCAAACTTCGATTTCGACAACGGCCATGGCCCGATGGCGATCAGGAACAACCCACGGCGGACAGGGCGTGCGTCACTCATAACCCGGCTCCACACCCCCCCGGGCACTGTATTTGCTCCGGCCTTTCAAACTCAAGTCGAGCTCCAGTTTAGCTAACCCACGACCATCTGCTTGCCGACGAGCGATCCCCTATCAAGAACAAGCTCGACTTTGGCCCTGACAGCCGTCACGCTTCTCCGGGCATCGCTACGCACCAACTCGGCGAGTTTCGAGCCTCTAGCCGTAATGCCGCGAGGGCATCGACGTGATGGCGAGATTTGGTATGGCAGCGTGACTCTCTCACCCCATCCATAATCCCATACTCCAACGGTTTCACGGATTGGGATCGAGATCTTTCCCAGTGCAGTCGGGGAGCTACTGCGCTGCGGACATGCTCCTTCGTCCTCTGGGCCAACCACCAAGGGAGCATCCAAGTCGATGAGGCTCGCGCGTCTGTGGACTGGATGGGTGTGGAAGGGTGACGGTGACGCACCCAGCCGGTCATTGGGATCTTGCCGTGTTAGGGCAAATCAATCAATTGACGGTTGATCGCCATGCTCAGTTGCCCTTTTCTCATCATGGAGGATGCACGATGCGCCATAGCTCATGACAGTTTTGGCCCTGGCCTTGGACAGCAGAGCATCATGACGGGCCACAAGCTCTGTGCGACGCGACCACCATCACCATCAACAGCAACCGCGCGATGGTGGATTCTCGAGATTCCCGCGATGCCTCTTTGCAATCTCGCTCGCCTGACTCGCTGATCCCAGGCACCCATAGCTTCTGTTGGAGTTTCTGGTCACGGGCGCCGGTACGGTAGCGTTGCGTTGCGTTGGAGCGACCTCAATATTCGCCCATGGCCCCAGATATGGTCCACGGATGCATCCATTGGACCAAGACGGGGCATCTCGATGTCGTCCAGGTGCCGCCCTATCGTATACGTAGCCGACGACAGGGCCCGGGTCCACGCTTCTTGTTTTTCGACCCATTTGAACTTCAACTACTGTACTGTATGGAGCGCGGTACATGCTGCGTGCGGTGCGGTTGCTCAGCCCAGCAATGTCCGTGCCAATGCAATGGCGGCCAGAGTGGGAGCTTGTTTGATGATCAAGCTGGCTTGCTCCAGCAAATGCCGGCCCTTGCATCAATCATCCTTCTCGAACATCGAGGCTCGACATCCATCGACAGAGACATGGAGCTTTAAAACAAGAGGCAGCGAATGAAGCCAAGCCAGTGAGACCAGAGGCGGCCGCCAAGGCTGTGTGTCCTGACGGCGGATGGTTGTTTGTACCTCTACCACGGAGGCATAGTCTCACACCCCCCCTTGCGAGCTGGCCGGGCTAGACCACGCCCTCTCTAGTTCCTGGCGAGCCTCTGGCCTCTGGTGAGAAGACAGAGAGACGCACCGCACCGCACTACACCGGTGCACCCCCCAAACGGGAGTGCCATGAATGTAGGAATCTGATGTTTTGTGACCACTTTCTCCTCCACACGCACGCCTCTTCTCATGCTCACTTCACTTCCGCTCTCACGATTCTATCCTCGCTTCCAAAACCCTGTCTTTCTTTCTCTTTCCCATTGAACTATCTCTTTTGTTTTGCCGGTGGCTGCGGCACCTCAGAGACTGCCCCGTATCACCCCCTGGACCCTGTCTTTGCACCCCATCTACAGCATTGGGATCCCACGATGCCCTGAGTCGCCCTCTCATCGCTCGTTCTGATAAACTCCTCTCCACAGCGGATTTGTCTGTGTTGAGTAACTAACTCTCACGCCCCCTGCTTTGTTCTTCCTCAAGGAGACCCTCTTCCCTTCTCTTGCGATCCCATTCTTATATCCTTCCCTACCTTGCCAGGCTGGTTTCGTGCGCGCAACGCACACGCCAACGGGAGTCGTTCTAGGTCCAGAATCGATACTTGACCCGACTTGCGACTTGCAGCAGTACCCGGCGCCGGACTTGACTCCTTGGCCCGTCACCTCATCAGTCGCCTCATAAGATCCAGTCCCGAGATCACCTGCCAACCCTGCCCTCCGGAACCCTCGAGCAATCACTCACCCTTGGAAGGGATTGCCTGCTTGCGCCTGTAGCAGACTGACAGACCGTTGACCATCTTCATCCTCTCATCGCCGTTGGACGCAGCCATCTTCTGCTAACCCACCACGGAAGACCCAACCTTGGTTTGGGGCAATCGAGATATCCGATCCTGCCTCTGCAAACTCTGGGGGTGCCAGTATCTGTCCGCCATCCATCCACCCATCCACTCACTCCCTCACTCACTCACAAGCTCAAATCATCCCTACCTCTCTCTACTCGGTTGTCCTCCGCCTCCCGCTCTCCCGTCGACGCTTTCAACTCAGTTAGCTGGCTGTGGTGGCATGTCAATTGCTCTGCCATTTACACACGCCCGTCATATGTCCCAAGTCTCCCCGGCTCCAGGGATCGTCATACTACGCCAGTAGTAGTTCCTCACTTACCTCTTCTCACCTTCTGCGTCACTCCATTTCTCTCGCTTGTGCTGTAGGTGACTCCTGTTCTCCTCGTCATTCTCCTCCATCCCTCTCCTCTCCCCCTTCCCACGACTCTCTTGCAGACCAATTAGCATGTCATATGCTTCTAGATCCCTGAGCTCATGACAGCCTTCTCTCGCACTTCTCCAAGGTCTCCTGTACCACATCCCCAACCTGCCTTTCACAACGTTGATCATTGCCCCCAGAGGCGCCAAACACACATACCCTTCCCCAGATCTCTCTGTCCAACAAGGCTTATCATTCTTACACATCCCAGAGTCATATAGCAATATCTGTCTCCGACAACAACTTCTTTCCGACTCGCTCAACTAGGAACGACACCATCAGTCCACCATAACTCTGGCTTGACCCCGCGTCTCAGGATCCACCTTGTCGACTGGCAACTGCACGACCCATTTCAACCCAACACTGACATCGTCTTGTCAGCAGCCCTGAAAGGACACTCACCAAGATTCAGCTGGCTCATCCACCGATACGACCGTGACACAACCCTTCACTTACTCATCCGACATCTCCTACGATCTCAGCCACTGACAGGTGCCGTGCCGCAGCTGTTGAGTGAGCGTGAACAACCCACCACCGGAGCGTCAGTTCAGCTGTCGCCAAAACCCGTCCTGGTTTGCAGGCCAACTCTTTACCCCATTCACCCACATCCGGATAGATGTTAAGTCGTCATCCTGGCACCAATCAAAGCAAGAAAACCGGTTGTCTTTGGAGGGAGGTTCCCCGGAACTTTCCAGCTTAGCTGCATGTCTTCCGATCTTGAAAAGATCTTTGGCGAGTTGGGCTTGACCCAGTACCTGGGCACATTTGTCGAGCAGGGGTTTGATGAGTGGGACATTATCCTTGACATCCAGGAGTCAGACCTGTGAGTTCAACTTAACTCGGGCTCGAAATCGGGACTCGCGCTGATAGGGGTGATTTAGTGATGCCTTGGGTGTTAAACTCGGCCATCGAAGGGTATGTTTTCCGTTGCTGCCCACTTGGTCCGAGTCGCTAATATGGGCCGTGTGATAGAAACTACAGAGAAGGATTGCCAACGCTCGAGGCATCTCCCCGACGGCATCATTGGTGACACCAGTAAGACCACCAAGCGAGGAAGTCAAGCCTGAAGGCGTCCCACCAGAACCTCCTCGGCCGGAAAGCCACCAAGAGGGGCAGGGGGTTGCGAAGCGAAAGTACCGACGACATCCAAAGGTAAATCGGGACAGGGATTCATTCGTCGAGTTCTCTGCTAACGAATAATCAGCCGGATGAAAATGCCCCAGAGAGACCCCCCTCCGCATATGTGCTGTTCTCCAATAGTAAGTTCCCACTGAGTCAGACGTTTGTCCGTGATGGCAGAGTACTGACAAGAGGGTTGTGTATAGAAATGAGAGAAGACCTGAGGAGCCAAAACCTCAGCTTCACCGAAATCGCCAAACTTGTAGGAGAGAACTGGCAAAACCTTGAAGCGGTTGAGAAGGAATCGTACGAGAGCCAGGCCAATGCCGACAAAGAAAAGTACCATCGAGACTTGATGGAGTACAAGAAGACAGCCGACTACAGGAAGTATATGCAATACCTCCAAGAGTTCAAAGAGAAGCAAGCCAAGCGAACTCAAGGTTTGTAGCCAGAGCAGCACTAGATGCAGATACTGCAGAGATATAGTTCTTGAAGCTGACTTGTTGTCCCGGGTATAGTCAACGATGCATCAAAACGACCTAAGCTGGACTCTGTCCGGTTACGCCATGGAAGCAGCAGCAGCACAATGACGCCCGGCGGCAACACGTCGAGTGCAAGTGGAAGTGGCAGCGAGAGACTTCAGGGGAGCGAGCCACCTCCATCCAGGAGGGAGAGGTTGAATTCGATCGCATCGGTAACTGAATCGCAACACTCGTCAACGACACCGACGTTACCGTCGCAAGCGAATTCGAACGACGACACCATGTCATCACCACGAGTCCTTCACTACGACAGCGGGAGCCCAAGAGATTCGCATCGCCAACCTCCGCAGCGTCAGTCGTCATGGCGAGAAGGTGGCCCAACCCATCAACACCTGCCATCGTTGTCCAATATGCTCGATGATGGTAGGAAAGCCATGCCGGCTGCGACCGGATCCGAGGGTAACCCGTACTCGTCCGGCTTCGTAGCCGCCAACCATCCCAGGTCGGTACCGGAGGTTCCGAATGTGCTCCCTTCAGCGCCAGTGAGAGCACCGTTGCTCCGACACGAACAGTCCTCCAACAGCAGCGTTGGATCGATCAGTCCAGCAAACAGCTTTGCGCGGACACCCGGCGAGGGACCGCTACCGATACACGCTCTCCTCTCGCACCACCAAACGATGCCGACTCCGGCCGTGACTACGGCAGCAGTCTTTGAAAGGGGCTCGCCTGGTTCTGGCACTGGCGCAGTCAGTCCAAGCCCGACAGACCTAACACGGCCCCCTTTCGGGCATGGGGCCGTGCCTAGGGGATATGGTACTTGATCCTCGCGATGTGTAGACTTCGTCAGGAGGTCAAGCTAATTCGGCTCACAAGGCTTCCGTCCTCTGCCACCCACTGGGCTGCTTGGCAGGGCAGAACCAACCGGGGATGCCGACGTGTTAATGACACCAGCTCCCGACCTGATGGCCCCCATCCAGGAACACTCCATCAGACCTCGACTTGATGGGATGAGTGTTCTCCTGAGAGCGGGAGAGCTGGTTGAACGACATGAACGACATGATCGAAGATAAGACTTTGGAACGAGTGCTTGCAACGGATGGATCCACGGTCTAGTCCACAATGATAGGTAGGTTCCCGCGTGAGGAATATGTTTCTCACCCAGAGAGAGATAGCTTTGTGTGTTTTTTCTTCTTGGATACCCACGGATTATCATGTAACCTACTGAATGAGACGAAATTGGGCATTGGCGGTTGGTGGTACGGTTCGGTACGTATATGTATGTATGTAATGGGTGGCTGGCTGGTATGGATGGGTATTTGCGGACTCGATTGTGAGTGCAGTCGTGCGTGGGCTTCGGCGTTTCGGGCTCTGGTATGGATCCCAAAGCAAAGGAATCAAAAAGGATATCTGGACTGTCAGTTGTATAAATGAAAGGTGGCATACTGAGTAAGGTAGGCTGGGTCTGGGTAACGACGACATTATATATACTGGCATGTCTGCGTATTTTTGTATGTGTGTGTGTGTGTGTGTGTGCATGTCTGAGAGGCTGAGTGAGAGAAATCCTGTTTTTGGTAGTGGTAAAAGAAGGGACTAGAAGCAGGACATAAACAAGAAATGAAGAGGCAACAATAAACGAATCTGACAGAAGGCGAGAGATCTGCGCTTGTGCCTGTGTGTGTGTGTGTGGTCGGTCAAGGTTGAGAAAAAGCATCAGACCACTGGGCAGCACATTGAGGCGAGGGACCTTTTGCAGTGGATTTGAAACAAGAGGGGGGGCGACGATCAAAAACAGGTAAAAAGGAGGAAACAGAGGAGAGAATTAGTTAGACGAAAAGAGAAGAAGAACAGGAGGGGATCATATCGTGTTTAAAGTAACCACACAGGCTTTTGGCTTTCTCCCTTTCCCACCCCCCAACTTTGAGTGAGGCTTTCGTTCCTTCCTTCCCACTTCGTCATAAGGGTCCAGTTGTCAATCCGTCAGTACGTCATGGCGCAGCCACGTTTTTATTTTATTTTGGTGCCTGTTTTGGGGAAAGGAGGGAGGGGCAAGGGTCCTTCCCATCCATTCACGTTGATCGTGGGGGGCGTGGGACATGGAGATACTGAGCAAGAGGGGTCCTCTCTCTCTCTCCATACGACGTCAAGTCATTGAAGCTTGGAAGGGGGAGGGGGCGAGTGGCTTGCTTGGGTGCCACTGTACCATCTGATTATGTCGTCGTATCGTCGTGCCATTCAAGTCGAGAACCAACATGAGGGGGTTCCAACATTGTGAGTCTATCTGGCTGGCATGGCAATTCACGTTCACCTCAAGGTACAGACAGTAACTTTATAAGAACTAGACAATCAGGCCCTTCAAGTGCAAAACATAAACCATCTAATTTCATTCATTCCCATCTCATTCATGCCCATGTCGTTGCATCGTATCCTCTCATCGGATGTTGTTGCACCATTTCCATCCATCCGTTGACCTGCTCCCCAACGCCTGGATATCAATCATCACACGACTTCCAAAGCCCAAGACCACACGCACGCACGCAGCCTGCCATGACTTCATGTACAACAAACAAAGGCGCTGCACAACCACAAGTACAATTACCCCACTGCTCAATTACTCTTCCTCAATCTCTGCCGTCCAGTCCTTGCGGATCTCCAACTCTGATAGGTCAGCCGTCTTCTCAATCACTAGACCCTTTTCGTTGGCCAAGTGCAGCAGACAGATGAAGCAGTATGATGTCGAGATATCATCCATCACCGGCTTGGGATATACCGCTTGCAGGTTGTTCATGACCGAAGTAAACTTGAGTGGCTCATCCTGGTTTGCCTCGGCAGGGGTCTGGGCAGGTTTCTACGTTCAAGCATTAGTCTGGTGTCCAAGTTATTAGTTGCACCCACAAACTTACCTCCAGAACCTCCATATCCATGCCCTTCCAGATCTCCTCCTTGAGTCTTCGGACGTCCACCTTCTTGGCCACTCTTGCGTATTGGACGTACTCTGGCCGCACCCTCCTTGTCTGAGTGACCAGCGTTGTTCCGAATGCTCCAGTATTGGTCACCGTCTCGCCGCCGAGGAGAGCTGTGAGACCACCGCCCTCTGTCAGGCCAGCTGGGCCATCCACCCCTGGTGAGAAATGCTCCCGTGCATCTGAAAATTCGAGATCATCGTCGTCGTCCAAGTCACCACCGGGGAACGGCATGCCGTCATCTTGGAAGAAGTTGGCGTCATAATCACCCTGTGGAAGCGCTGTGTCGTCCGAGTTCTGCATGGGCGCCTTTTGCTTAGCCCAGAACGCCTCGTCCATCTCTCCTTCGGGCTGGTTGTCCTGGCCAGTGTTACCGAAGCCACCGGCCCGAGCGCCAAATCCAGTTCGTCGTCTGCCCATTCGGGCCTTGGGCTTCAAGAACAAGTTCAGTAGGGACTTGGAGTTGAAGTGCTTGTCGTCAGGAAGGAGGTTGCGTGACTTGGACTTCCAGTCCTTCTTGGGCATGCTGATAGTAGAGTTGCTGGCAGCCTGTGTGTATAGGACATCAAACGCATGAGAGTCGATAGGTGCCGCAAAGTCAATCTCGAAGGGCTCCTTTTCCTTGCGCTTCTTGGTCTCGCCCGCAGGCTTGTTGACATCCTTGATCTTCCGGATTCTCCAGTGCTCGGCGCTTGACCAGTTCTTCTGCAATGCCTGATCAAAGAATCCAAGGATATCTTCGTGCATCTTGTCCGCCTTTTGTGCACTGGTCATCGAGACCACGTACTCTCCATTGTTGTCAAACCCTTCTCCGTCACCGCCTTCTTCACCGAGACCGGCGTCATACACTCGCATCTGCGGCTCCAAGGCGGCTTCTCGGGCCCATGCTTCACCACCCTCACCGAACGCGACCTCGCCCAGCACGTCGAAGGAGCCCAGTCCGAGGTCGTCGTCATCAAAGCCAGCAGGAGCGTCGCCGTCGATGACCAGTCCGGAGATGTCACCTAGAGCGCCTGGAGTCTTTTCCTTGTCCTGATCTTGCCTCCAGTCCTCGGGTGCCTTCAGGAAGGGGATATTCATGGATCCAGAGGGATCTCCCAAATCAAACGTCTTGAGAGAAGGGCACACGTCGAGTTCGTCGAGCCGTTGCAAATCGGGGATGAACTTGGCTCCCAGAGCCCCCACATCGATCTCGACATCAGCTTCCTCCTCTTCTTCTTCTTCGATAGGCTCTTCCTCTAGTGGTTCGGCTTCCTCATCTTCCTCGTCGCCGAAATCCTCAGACTTCTTTTTTCCTAGGGTGTTTGCGTCTCCAGAGTCGTCACTGCTGTCAAAAACGATACGTCCTTGTGAGTCAATCATGAGATGGTTTAGCAGAAGTCCCTTGGCACCGCCCTCGTCAAAGTCGGCAGACGCCTTCTTGAAGAGGGGGTCAACGGCAAATTCTAGCTCAAATTTCTTGAGCTGTAATGAGTTGAAAGATGGGGCCAAGGTAGCTTCGGATGATCGTTGCGTCTATGAAACGTCAGTATGAACCATAGAGAGCGCCAGGATCTCCCCATTACCTTCTTCTTGGGCTTTTTCTTCACGTTGCCATTCTCATCCAGCTCTTCCTCGTCGCTATCCTCGCCCTCTTCGCCATCCCGGTCCTTCTTCTTGGAATTGTTGCTATCGGCAAGACCACTCAGCAGCTTGCCCGTCTCGGTTGCGACACTGTCGACTCGGTTTGTGTAAATCTTGACACACCCATCCAGGGTGCAACTGGCCTTTTGAAAGTTGACACCATCACCCTCTTTCAAGAGCGACATGTCGTGAAAGTAGTCGATGAGGGCAAAGTTCCACGAGTTTGTAGCGTTGATCTTGTTGTCGGTCGCCATCTTCATCCACTCTTCAAAGTTGGCGAGAATCGGGACACGCTTCATAGGCGTGACCGCAGTTCCGCCTACTACAAAACCCTCATCATCGTCAATGTTAATGCTTCGGCTGCCGTGGGGAGTGCGGGGATCGGCTCCTGGCGAGTTCTCCATGTCGTCGCGGCGGAGGCTGACCTTGCGAGGGGTTGCAGCCTTTTTGATCTCGTTGAATTGTCTCTCTTGAAGTGCTCGCCTGGAGCTCATGCGTTGACCCTTTTCGTGGACATCGTCGTTGAGCGGGATCCTGCGGGATGCGTTAACATCACGGTTGCTATGGAATGTTCGGTGAGGGCTTACTTAATGGGCGACGCCGTCTTGAAAGGTGAGGCAGCGCTGGAGCCAGTATTGGATCTGGCATTCCCCGGACGGGGAACTTGAGCAACACGAGGCATTTTTGGAGTCTTTTGCGCGGATTGTGAAGGCAAGAAGGCTGAATTCAACGAGGCCTGGCGCGTCGTCGTCGTGGTGTTGCGGGACCCCCCTTGCCAAAGTAAACAAAATAAATGCGGCGTCTACTGTATTGGTTCGTGGGGTAAGGTTTGGGCCAACTAGAGTTGGTGGTGGAGGGACGGGAGTTGAGCCTTGTAAATCAGGCACAAAGTGTGGCTGAGACTCTTCAACTGCCACAGCCACGGCAAGTACACGGCCAGGTACCTCGAGCGGGGTGGCAGGTACAACGCTTCGGTGCCTTTTCGGTGAACAGGCGGTGGAGGAATTGAATTCCCCTCCCATCAACACGCACCTTCCCTACTTCCGTCCGAAACGGAGAATAACGGAGAGTTGCCAAGGCAGGAAGGCGTGTACAAGATTGTACCCCTGCCCCATGTCTGCATAAAAACAAAGTGCCCCCAATCAGCACGTGGCAGCGCCAAAGCCAAGCACGTTGGACATTGTGTTTGAGCCAGGTCGCATCGGCGTCGCGCATGATTTGTAGCCGGATCTCTATTGATCAAGAGTGGCTGCTGATCTTGTGAGCGAGCGCCACTGTGCCAGTCTGTCACTGCCAACTCTAAACTGGGCAAGACCACGCCGTGCCGAAGCCAGCGGTTCCTCTCCAAGACTCTTGGAGGGCTGGGCCACACTGTGGCGAGAGCCGGCTAATCTCCGCCGCGCGGCCTTCTATTGGACGTCGCCGGCGGCCTCCCTTGGGGTACCTAAGGTTGTCGTCACGGAACAAGACGAAATGGACCCGTCACACGGGGACGCCAAGTCTCTGCGAGCTTGGATTCTGCCCGCTTTTGGCCGTGGGATATCGCCGGGGGGGAAGAAACTGTGCTGTAACTAACTCTATGGGATCCTCCTCGAATCCGAGCCCGAGGCAAGGCAGGCACGACGTGGACAGGACGTAATATGTCATGATACTTGGGTTGCGCTACCTAATCTACAGCATCTTCCCTACCTAGTCTCCCGTCCCCATATGACCCGCCTCCATCCATCTCCCTCACTAACACGCACTTCTCTTTGAGCTCCCAAGCTTCTTTCTCCCTTTCCCCTTCCTCGGTCACCGAGTGAGGATGGCCTCGGCAGCTATCGCGGTATAACATGTCGACAGCAGTTACATCATGACAATGACAACCCCTCGTGGGCCCATCCGCCCTAGCGGAATGGCCAACGGCCGCAATCCGAGCTCGAACCGATTCTTCAGAGGCAGCCGCCTCCAGTCTCGCCCTTTTTACGTTACGATCCTGATCCTTTCGATCCTCACGGCATACTCTTTCCTATCGCACACGACTGCCGCGCGTTACGCCTCCCGCAGCGACACGACCCCCGCCGAAACTCTGCTCTTCAAGCGCAGCTCCTCGCCGCTCGAAGCCCCCGAATGCAACGACGTCCACGATGCTCAGGATAAATGCGCCTTTGTCAGGCAGTATTGCGCCGACGACGATGCCGGCCTCATCCATTACCTCGACCTCTACTACTGCGCCTTCGCCGATATCCAACCCATCGCATTCAGCTTGCTCGTGATATGGCTGGGTCTTCTCTTCACCACCATTGGCATAGCTGCGAGCGACTTTTTCAGCGTCAATTTGAGCACAATTGCAACAATTCTTGGCCTGAGCGAGAGTCTAGCTGGAGTCACTTTCCTCGCTTTTGGAAATGGTTCCCCAGATGTTTTCAGCACATTTGCTGCCATGGGCTCCAACAGCGCCAGCATGGCCGTTGGCGAGCTTATTGGCGCCGCCAGCTTCATCACTGGTGTTGTCGCAGGCTCCATGGCACTTGTCAGGGAGTTTCGCGTCGATCGTAAGACGTACGCTCGCGACATTTGCTTCTTTATCCTTGCAGTTATCTTTACGACCATCTTTCTGGCCGACGGCCATCTGCACTTGTGGGAGTGCTGGCTCATGATCGGCTACTATACCATCTACGTGATCACTGTTGTGACCTGGCATTGGTACTCAACCAGGCGGAAGCGGAGGCAGCGCAGAGAGGGGGAGGCGCGCAGTCACGTCTACGGGCCCATTGGGCACTCTGGAGATGAATTGGCTGGCGAGCCGTACCGGGACGACCCTGATGAGGTTGGGTCCGGCCCAGGCGCCTCGAGTTCTGCTCCGCTTGACATTTCAGTTCTTGAAGCTGGACCTAGGATTGAGATCGAGGGTCAGGAACCAGAGTCAAGTGATACGTCCAGCGAGGACCATGATCGAATGGTCGCCGCTGAGGTCGCCAGCAGCATGCGAGTTCTTCGGGGCAGACCTGGTAGGAGGCATACTTTGACTCCTATCAGACCCAGTCTAGTTGGTGCGCTCGAGTTCCGGTCGGCCCTCGCCCAGCTGCAGCGCGAGGGCAACCTGCAGCTGGCGCCCATTCCAGAGAGAAGCTCATCTGATCATCATGTCCACCACAGGCGGAGGGTGACTACGACGACGATGCCGGACTCCCGCTCTGATGGTCTGCTCGCTACCGCGCGCGCCGACCATGAACTAAGGAGAAACAGAGCCCTCTCCTCAGGGGACCAGCCGGTTGGGCCTTTAATCGATCATGACTTGCTGATGCCCAGCAGCCGAGATTCAGGCGACGGCAACCTGTCTGTCCCTCCGTCGAACGCCAGCGGAACGCGATCACCAAGCCCGAGTCCGTCTTATACCGTCGGAGGCAACTTGGCTCCCCCCCCTGTCGGCCCGAGCGGGACTACTGATGATGCTCCAACTGAGGATCACCAGAACAAATTGCTCGCTCCTCAGCTCGAGTTGCAGATTCCCAGTCGTCGCAGCAGCTACAGTGATAGATCTTCACCAGTCAGCCCTTTCCCCATGTACACGGACTCACCCGCCCTGCTCACGCCCAACTACCAAGCTGAGCCCACCGAGTTCTTGTCACCAGGAGCTGTCTCACCCGGCACCACGCCTTCAAATGCGGTAAGCCGTGAAACACCGTTTGCAGATCTGCAGCGGACGGCGGTATCGCCGAGTCGTCCTGTGAGATGGTGGCCATATGCTGTGCTGCCACCTCCGCATATCCTCTTGGCAACTTTATTTCCCACGTTGCAGGGATGGAGTGAGAAGACGGCCTGGGACAAGTTCGTCAGCGCCATTTCTGTGCCCAGCATCTTCCTTTTGGTCACGACTCTACCTGTTGTCGACTCTGAGACGACTGACGACGACTTGTCCATTCTGGACACGCTCCTTGACCACAGTGTTCACCACCACGATCATAACCCAAGCTTTGGGCATATGGCTCCGCCCGTGTCTATAGAACACGCGGCGATAGAGCCAGAGTCGGAGTGGGAGCGCTACCGTAGACATACCCTCCACAGTCGCGGGAACAGCTACATCGCCTCTTCTGCCACCACTCCGTTCACACACGCCGAAGAAGGAGAAGCTGTGGAAGATTCGAATTTCTCACTGGGTCCTCCGGCCATCGTGACAAAGCCAGCCTCCGATTTTCCATCCTCCAGCAGTGTCAAGAATGACTGCACGGGTTGGAACCGATGGCTCGTGGCGCTCCAGCTCTTCACCGGACCCCAATTCGCTGTTTTCGTCCTTTGGGCTAATATGTTGGAGGACTGGGAAAATCCTCACAAGGTTCTGGTCCGAATGGTGATGTACTCGCTCCTGGCCTCGCTTGTCCTGCTAGGTATTCTTGTCCTCTTTACGACGGAGGAGAGACGCCCAAAGTATCATTATATGCTGTGCTTCATGGGATTCATCATCAGCATAGCCTGGATATCGACCATTGCAGGTGAAGTCGTGGGGGTCCTGAAAACAGTTGGCGTCATCCTCAACATCTCGGAAGCTCTGTTGGGACTTACAATTTTTGCTGCTGGAAACAGTGTTGGAGATTTAGTCGCCGACATCACAGTGGCGAGGCTTGGATACCCCGTCATGGCCTTGTAAGTATTGTTCCGGTCTCTCAAAGTGCACAACTGACAATGACTTTGTAGGTCTGCCTGCTTTGGAGGACCCATGCTGAACATTCTCCTGGGTATCGGCATCGGCGGCGCCATGATGATGATTCAAAAGGCAAACAAGAAGCACCGCAAGGATCCCAGTCATCCCATCAAATACAAGCCTTATCGCATCCAGGTCGGCGGGACTCTGATGATCTCAGCCATCACACTCCTGGTGATGCTTGTGGGCTTGCTGATTGTGGTGCCGATGAACAAGTGGATTCTGAGTCGAAAGATTGGATGGGGACTGATTGCTCTCTGGGCAGTGAGCACGATTGTGAATGTGGTTGTTGAATTGACTGGTGTATGGGGAGAGATGTAACTTTGGATGGGCCCTAGCAACATGGCCTTGATAGCATCATGATAGACGACATTCTATAGTTGAACCTTTTCGAGCAATCGACGAATATATTTGCTTCAATTGACGTTGGATATCACGAAGAAAAGTGCACCTGATACCGAATTGTAATCCAATTTAGCCGGTGAAGCGTGGTCTAGAAGAATAAGGGGTGCGAGCCACGAGGGTTGCAAAGATTAAGAACGTCTGATTGACAAAAATTATAGAGATGGCAGAAGATATATGGCAGAAGATATATGGCAGATGATAAATGGCAGATAATAAATGGCAGATATGATTGATTATACAGCAAATTACGCTGTAGGGTTAGTCATGTAGCATGCTTCGTAGAATGTTAGTCAAGGCGGGGGTCGAACCAGAGCACTCGCTACTAAGTTCTGCGAGAACTCGGGAACGCGACGCTTGCCAGTTCCGTCACTGCTCTCGTTGGGAAGACTTGAGTTAAATTCAATGATAATACTTCCCCCCGTGGTGCGGGTGCTGCAGCTGGCGGGCAGCTGGCGAGCTTATTTTCTGATGCGCCGCTCACCGAGAGCTGACCGAGGGCGCTTCCGCGGTGAGGGACCCACTTGTTGTCTGCGAACGGCTCGGAGGTCGGAGGAGCGGTCCACCGATGGTGTCGGTGGGGACCCCACTTTAAAAAAAAAAGGCGGCCGAGATTTCGCTTGCGGGAGATCGCAGTGGGGGTAGACAAATTAAGATGGTCGAATTGCAGAGAGGGTCATGATGGCTTCAAGCTTCTTGTTGATAGCGCATTAGCCTCGAGTGGATGTTTGTTTCTGAGAGTAGAGCTCGAGGCAAGGCTGGCCAGGCATATGTACACTCAGCCGCTGAGTTTGAACAAGACGAGGGGACGAGCTGAACGGCAGCAAAGAACCATCCTCTTCATGACATGCTGTCCTCATGGCTTCGAATGGCGCGTTCCTAGTCAAGATCTTGTCAATCTCATCTCGCTTCAACAACTGCGCCTCCACGACATGACTCTCTACCGTCGTCCGGTCAAGCAACCCCTGGAGTGGCTTGGGCGATTAATATCTGTAAATGGGCCAACGTGGTCTTGTGAGAGGAGGGATCTGTCGCGTAATCCATCGTTTCGAGGTGATCGATGCTCCCGCGTGACCAGTGTTGAAACAAGATGAATTCGTCATGGGCTTCAAGATGCCAGATTGCGCTTATTGATGTTGATGTTTGATGTTTGGTCCAAGTAAGAGGCAGCACAGAGTCAAGTATAAGAAGTGCGGACGTGGTCAAGCTCTTGCCCGTTCAGAGCAGGTACATTACAGTAGCTTCCTTCGTTGCCCCGCACCCTTGCATCGCAGCTGCCCCTCAGACCCCTTCCCCCCTCCTCAACACCATTGACCCAGCTACTTTGGGTATTCTGTGTCATTTTTTCTTCTTCTTCCTTGTTTCTTCATCAATCGCCCTCACAGATTCTCACAATGGCCAACCCTCCTCCTTCCTACACTCCCCTCGCGGAGCGTCCTCTCAAGGACACCATCTGCCTCTTCGACGTCGACGGCACCCTCACCCCCGCCCGCCTGGTACATGCTGCTCGTCCCTCCACCGCCCTCCTTCGTCGCTAACAATCGCAAAAAGGACGCCTCCCCCGAGATTCTCCAGATCCTCGAGGACCTCCGCGCCAAGTGCTCCATTGGCTACGTCGGCGGCTCCGACTTTGCCAAGCAGCAGGAGCAGCTGGGCAAACCCGCTGGCCAGCCCGTCACCGCCCTCTTCGACTTTTGCTTCTCCGAGAACGGCCTCACTGCCTACAAGCTCGGCGAGCCCCTCGAGTCCAACACCTTCATCAAGTGGATCGGCGAGGACCAGTACAAGGAGCTTGCCAACTTCTGCCTCCACTACATCGCCGACCTAGACATCCCCGTCAAGCGCGGTACCTTTATCGAGTTCCGCAACGGCATGATCAACATCAGCCCCGTCGGCCGTAACGCCAGCACCCAGGAGCGCAACGACTTTGAGAAGTTTGACAAGGACGCCAAGGTCCGCCAGAAGTTCGTCGAGGCTCTGAAGGAGCGATTCGGTCACCTCGGTCTGACGTATGCTAAACTCAACCCATCATGACAAGACCCCCCATGGCTAACACACACCGCGCAGCTTCTCCATTGGAGGCCAGATCTCTTTCGACGTCTTCCCTACTGGTTGGGACAAGACCTACTGTCTCAAGCACCTCGAGAACGAGGCCAAGAAGCCCGATGGCATCACCTACAACACCATCCACTTCTTCGGCGACAAGACCTTTGAGGGCGGCAACGACTACGAGATCTACACCGACTCCCGCACCGTCGGACACTCCGTCACCGGCCCTGAGGACACCATCCGCATCCTCAAGGAGCTCTTTGATCTCTAGATACATATGCTGGCGTTGGAACAAGAAGCAACAAAAGCACACATACACGTACAATAGACATGAGACCAAGAAAATACAAAATTTGCGCATATATCCATCAATAACTGCTCTCAATATTTATCAATTGCCATGTGATAAGGGATATTATCATGTCCAAAAATAGGTATTCAACATCAAGGTATATCCAAATGTATAAGCAAGTCTTCGTCAAGTCATATAAGCCGCTACATGTGCAACACCAAATGCCCGAAACCTGTCACCAACTCCATCCTCCTCAGGATCAACATCCAGCTCTTCTAGTTCCCTCATCGTCCATACTCCAAGTGAGGGATGATGACGGGACCGTACTTGGTCGGCGCTGTAAAGGCCCCGTCACCCTGTACCACGAAATCGACAGCCAGGCTGACCTTGGACAGGCCCTGCCCGTGCTGTGAGCCGTTCAGACTTGGGTTGGGGCTAAAGGCTGCCTGGCTCTGCGCCGCCAGGGCGTCTTGATCATACGACACGACAGCGACGTAGTTTCGGCGGCCCATAAGCTTCTTGAGTTCCCGCGCGGCACCACTGGCATCAGTGTGGAAGATCTCCATCATGTCCTCCTTGGTGTCCGACACCTCGTGCGTCGACTTCTTGCCATTCTGAGGCACGTACAGCGTCTTCTGATTGTGCAACATCTTGAGGACATAGTTGCTCTGGGGCGCCGCCACGATTGGCGACGAGATGATCTGGTACATGGTCTTGTGGTCACCAGGGTGAGTGGGATCGTGAACCAGTCCCGCTCCTGAGGCGTTGACATCTATAATCATGTTAGCTTGGGTCTTCAGTGCGTATCAAAGGATTGCCAACATACCTCCAGAAAGGAAGGTCATTCGGATTCCCTTCTGCTGTGCGATGCCCTGGAGCGTTCGAATAAAGTAAGTCCTCTCGAGATCCTTGGTGTCATGCGTCCACATATCCTTGAGCACCTCTTGGATATCAAGCTCACCAAACTGGTTCAGAACGTTGCCCATGAGACCAGTCTTGCCAACGGCCTTCTTAACCTGCGAGAAGCCCTGGGCAACAACCTCTTTGCCACCGACCACGCCAGCCACTGAGCTTGTCACCTTGCCCAGAATGTTGTACGTTGTGTTGACCGCCTTCTTACCCACGGCCATAGTGTTGGCAAGACTCTCCACTGTATCCAGGCGAGGATAGACAAGTGGCACAGAGACCATCCAGATACAGTGCTGTACACTAGGAGGCAGCGTGGCAACCTTGGGGAAGATGCCTTGATAGGTCGGGCCAGCCATGACCTGGGCCTGAGTACGCTCTGATCGACAATCAGGGCCAACAACCACCACAGCCGGTCCAAGGAACTTGACAAAGTGCCAACCCGTTCCGGTAACCGTGAAGATGTCGTGATCTGTGCTAACGTTTCGCAGCATCTCGACCGTGGTGTGGTGCTGGAAGAGTAGATACATTTCCGTTGCAATTCGGCCAATGTTCTTGAACATGGGCGACGACTGCATATAGTCAGGGTAGGAACCGTATCCATCGAAACTATCATGGTCAGTGAAATGTCTCCAAAGAGCTAAGTAATCAGCTTACATGTCATGATCATCGATCTGCAGGATGTGAGGGATCTGCGCAAACGCTTCCCGCAGGTATGGCTGGTCAAAGTGGCTGGTATAGTAATGGAAGTAGGCATGAGCAACGTCTTCCTCGTGGCGGGCTGTCCATTGGACATTCTTCTTGTTCTCGCGGCCACTCATGGCAAGCCATTGCTTGAGAAGAGGCACTTCTTTCCAAAGTCGATCACCGTAAATCTGGTCTCCCAAGCCCAGCTGAACGTGGAATCCACCGCATTCGACATTCTTCTGGAGGACATCCTTCCACATGAATCCGACGCCGCCAAGCTTGGCACGCTCATTCTGTGATGTGCCAGAGGCGAAATCATTGCCAGAGTGTGCGATGAAACGCCAGCTCGTTTCTTGACGTCCAGCGACAACAAACTCATAGCGGGTGCAGCCCAGATGGGACGTGACAGCGTATGTCCATCGTTCGGTACCAGTTTCAGACATGGGGAGCTCAACATCATATTTATAAAACTTCCACCTCTGGTGCGTGAAGATAGGACGAGGCTGAAGCTGTCTGGGATTTGGTGACAGATCCATACTCAAGTGGAGGTGGATTGTCGGGGGCTGAGGAGCATCCGTCACGACAAGAATGCTTCCAAGCCAGAGGCCCTTTTCGATATCCATGTTGACATATCGAAGGTATGGGCCAAAATAGACGCCATTGGTAGGCTGAATTCTATACATGTCAACGCCAGCGCTGGGTGGGGGGCCTGTGAATCCAGCAGCTGTGGGAGTAGCCGAAGCGGCCACGCTCATAATGCTCTCGGCATAGCCTGGAGTATGGGGTGGGAACATGGGCGAAGCCATATTCTGTTTGCCAAACATGCCAGGTGATCCTAGCGGGTTTCCATACGTGGAGGCCGTGGGAGACAGAGGGGCTTGCTCATGCGTCATGGGGTTTGGTCCCTTGGGGAATTCCCACTGCGTAGCTTGGGTTGCGAGATGGATGTAATAGTACTGGCCAGAGTTCTGGTCGAGGTGTGCTATCCATCCTTCAGGCAAGGGAGGAGGCGAAGCCGGATTTTGAGCCTCAAAAGGCTGAGCAGCAGCGGCTGCTTGCTGCGAGCTTTGTCCATTCTGCTCAGGGTGAGGGTCATTGGCAAATGCTGGGTGGCCAGGATGTTGGAGAGCGGGCGAGGCAAGGCCCGCAGCAGCAGTTGCGGTCGCCGCTGTCGCTGCGGCTGCTGCCACGGCCGCTGCCTTCTTGGGTGGTGTCGATGCGCTGGGGGCCGGCTGCTGGACAGGAGTTGAGGATGATGCATGCGCAGGATGTTGCTGTTGCTGTTGCTGTTGCTGCTGCTGTTGCTGCTGCTGCTGCTGCTGGGGTTGCGGCTGTTGTGCCTGCTGCTGTTGCTGTTGAGGGCGCTGTTTCTCGTTTGGATAGGAGGAGCCAGAGCCTGTGTTTAAGCTTGAGTATGCAGGAGGAGGCGAGTTTGTGCTCATGCGTTCGAAGTCCTGCTCCAACACACTAACTTGTTCTTGACCATGGGGTTCCTGAGATTTCTGAGGCTGCTGCTGGGGTTGCGGTGGCGGCATGTGTTGCTGCTGCTGTTGCAGCTGGGGAGGAGGGCTGAACGACACTTTAGTCGGGGGAGGACTTGAAATGGCATTCATGCCCTGGTAAACAGTCGGAGGTCCGGATGGCGCCTGGTCCGGCGACTCTGTCGGCGTCCACGGCCGTTGAGGCGGAGGATGATTTCCATATTGGGCAAGTCGCTGGGTGGCGGCAGCGCTGGGAGCGCCGAGGCTGTTGAGCGTCGCAGTGCCGGAAATACCGGCGGCGGCATACCGGGCCTCGATAGCATCGGCCGGTACATGGCCGGGCTCCTCGACCGGGGTTTCGGGGGGAGGAGGGGAACCCCGGCTGGCCCGGGTGGTTGAGGTCGAGGCGTTTGAAGCAAAGCGATTCACTCCGGAGCCATCCATCTTTATTTGCTCAACGGCAGTCTTCGCCGGGGGGTGGGGGGCCTCGGCGGCACCGGGTGGTGGGTAGTATGTCTTTTGGTAGCTGGGATAGTTGGCGTTGGATGAACCCGGACGTTGATGATCTGCTATGGGACGCTGAAAGAGATCCTGGTCGGCATCGGGGCTCGTAGGGGAAGAGATGGGCTTCGGAACAGCACCTCTTCGCTCGGCAAGGCCAGGCTTCTTTCCCTGGGGACTTGTCTCTAGACGAGGGCTGGTATCATTATAGGCTGAACCAAAGGGCTTTGCCGGAGTTGGTTTACGAATGTCGTCGTCGTCCGGGAAGGGCAGGGGGGCAGCAGAGCTCGAGGCACCTGGAGGGAGAGGGAAGGAGTGCTTAGAGATGGGAGACGTGGACGAAGGAGGCGCCGGGTATCTGAAGGTGGAGGAGGAGGACCTGCTGTCCTTGGCGGGCTGGGGGCTCTGGGGTTTGAAGATACGCAGTGGCTCGATGGTCGGGCTGTCGCAGTCGTCGGGAGCAGGCTTGTTGAGGAACATCTCCTCGTCCGGGACACCGCGACTTCGCTCCATCTTGGCCTAGATGAGCGCCGGGGCGGGCGACAGGATAATGTGAGGCGGTTTCTGGGTATGTGCCCAGGTATCGCGGGGTTGTTCGGTGAGGGGAGGGGACGACGAGACGCCGCACTAGGGCTGTATGAGGCGAGCGTTTCGCAGGGTCGAGTATCCAAGAATAAAAGATGACGAAGCGCTAGGGATCGTCGTTGGACGGAACTTGCTCGAGTGAGGGCGAATCCTTCAAATCGCAGAGTCGCGATGAGTCTTGGTGGTTGGGCGGGGTTGCGTTGCGTGAGGCCTGAAGGTACGTAGTAGGTAGGTGCGACAGGTGCCAAGTGACGTGGGCGGTCCCCGGTAAGCTCCAGCGGGTCGCAGAAACGGTCGCGCCAGGAACAAGAGCTTTATGTATTGGTTTCAGAAGCGCGATGAGTCTGACAGATGGATGAAGCAAGCAGACAAAAGGAGCAATGAAGGAGACAAAAATTACGTGGATGAGGAGGAAGGGGGACACGAGAGAGGAAGAGAGGGTCTGTCTGGTCAAGCGCCGTGCCCTGCTTTGGCCATACAAATATGATAAGTTAGACGGCCCCGGTAGGTACGGCGGGAGAGGTGGGGATGCTTGGGCGCGGGTGACGTTAGTAGCTGGGAGGGAGCTTGTCTTGCGTGCAGTGTAGGTAGTGGTGTGGCGAAGATGGAGGCCCAATACTTGAAAGTTGATAAAGAACGAGTGAGTACGCGAGGCAAGGATCAAGGCAAATAACTCGCTAACAGCTTTCTTGATGGAATTACTACGTAGCAGGACAGCTGAATCATACTCTTGCTACTCTTACAACCCAACATGTTCAACTGCATGACACGATACCAAGCGTTTAGCCGCCGGATGTGTTAGCCAAGGCTACACCAACTTGCGCAAAACTTATCAACAAAAAAGTTCTCATCCAGGGGCATAGAGGAACCCAGCTTCGATCATGCACAGCAATACTTCGTCACCACGGCAAAAGAATCCATCTCGAAATGGGGACCCAACTTCTGTTTCAGCGGGCACCATGAGGAATAACGACCTCTGATTGGACCCATCAAGCATTTGCCAATCCTGTAAGCGCCCGGCAGCTTGATCTAGAGCGGGCCAGAGAAACGGGGTCTCGGGAAGTGCCAGGGTTTGGGGGCCAGACGACGGTGAGTGTGGATCACTTGGGGTAGACCCGTGCATCATGAGAGGCTTCTGACCCATCATGGGCACCAGCATAGCCTCGATGCAAGCGCTGAGCTCCTCGAGCCAAGAACAGGAGGGAGCCAGTACCAGCGCTCGCATTTATCCACCTGGCAGCTCAAGACATCTGGCTTGAGAATGGAGAGAGGAGTCACAGTTTCTTTGAGATGGGAATGAGTCGATGTGTACATGTGTGTCTGTACGGATTTGTTCCTGGGCGCAACGGCTTCACATGCGTCCAATCACGACCTCAACGGACCTGATGAGCATAGGTACGAAGCTCCCACCAGACAATATGAGTGAAACGAGCAAAAACAACCAACGGCTCTTGAGGACTGTTGGTTCCATACATGTGAAGAGGGCATTCGGATAATTAGTTATGGCCGCATAATGGCCCTGACGTTCAGTTACAAGTGTCCGGGGTATGGACATCTCCCCTGTCCGACCCTTGTAGAAAACTTGGGGCATGCAACTGATAAAGAGGAGAAGACCCAAGAAGCTTTGATTTGCTATTTCGTAGATCATTTCAGCTTTCATCCGTCCCTCCTCGAAATATTTAGTAGGTTATGGGAGCTCTATTAGTGATGAAAGTTCACATTATAGAACCAACGTGTAATATCTGACTTGCAACAATATGTAGGAAAATCTAGAAATTCTACCTTGAGATGCAGACTCGTTCAGATCTCAACTAATCAGGATCCAATCCATCCCTTTCATTTCCACGTAAAAACAAAGCCCTTGTTCTCTTGGTCTCACAAAAGCAAGCAAGCAGCCATGGACTCAAGTTCCAGCGGACGGGACTAGAGAAAAGTGGGTCGCGTAACCACTCAACGCGTCTCGACCAGCCAGAAACGCGCTTCTCCAACGTCACCATCCGTTGCTCCAGGAGCAACTCCTGTGAACAGCCTCCCCATATCAAAGACACTCACAACGGCCACGGAACTTGGTCTCCAACATGGCTCCCACCCCGAAGCCAGCTGCAAAGAAGCAGCAGTCTCTCACTTCTTTCTTTACCCCCAAGACCGTCAATGGCCTAGCTGCCGTCTTCCAAAAGGAGAGCGAGGCACGAGCTAAAGCTCAATCCCCTTCAAGCAAGGATGCCGCCTCACCATCACGAAAACGACCGCTAGAAGACACGGAAAAGGAGAATGAACAACCCGAGAAGACCCTCAAGAAGTCTAGAGCAGATGAGGCTGAGGATGCAGAATCAAGTGCATTCTTCTCCAAAACAAAGGCCAATCAATCATCACCCTCCAGGGCACGCACGGAACGATATCGATACGACGATTCGAATCCACGGAATACTCAGGAGGCTCAAGAGAATGCCGAGGAAGATGAGGATGCGCAAGAGAAACGACGGCAGCATGAGCTACACAAAAAGTTTGTCAAGAAACTCGGGCACCCGGACGCCATGGCCTGGCGACGCCGTCTCCAGGATGACGCGCCAGCCGGTGATGATGAAGAGGCAGATGGCGAAGGAGACGATGATGATGCTGCGGCGCCAAAAACAAAAGCCAAGAAGAAGGGCTCCAAGACTGGGAAGCTGACTCCCATGGAGATACAGTTCCTCGACATCAAGAGGAAGCATCTGGACACAATCCTCATTGTTGAGGTCGGCTACAAGTTCCGGTTCTTTGGTGAAGACGCTCGCATCGCAGCCAAGGAGCTAAGTATAGTCTGCATACCTGGAAAGATGCGTTATGATGAGCGTAAGCTATCCTAAACGACCCCTTGTGTTCATGGATACTAACAATTACAGACCCGTCAGAGGCACATCTGGATCGTTTTGCTTCAGCAAGTATCCCAGTGCATCGTCTTCCCGTCCACGCAAAGCGCCTAGTCGCTGCAGGCCACAAGGTCGGAGTTGTCCGTCAGATCGAGACAGCCGCACTGAAGAAGGCTGGAGACAACCGCAATACCCCTTTCATCCGGAAGCTCACAAACCTCTACACCAAGGGCACATATATCGACGAGAATGGTGAGCTCGATCAGGGTAGTGGCTCTGGTGCTCCTTCGGGTGGCTACCTCCTCTGCATCACAGAGACCAAGGCCAAGGGATGGGGCACCGATGAGAAGGTTGATGTCGGCATTCTTGCTGTGCAACCAGCCACAGGAGACATCATCTACGACAACTTTGAAGATGGTTTCATGCGGAGCGAGATTGAAACTCGACTCTTGCACATCTCCCCTTGCGAGTTTCTCATCGTAGGCGACTTGACCAAGGGCACGGATAAGCTCGTGCAGCACTTGTCGGGCAGTAGTACCAATGTCTTTGGCGATCGAAGTCGAGTCGAGCGCGTTCCCAGGGGTAAGACCATGGCCGCTGAAGCATACTCGCACGTCACCCAGTTCTACGCCGATAAGCTGAAGGAAAACACCCAAGATGAAACTGCCGCCGCCCTTCTCGACAAGGTCCTAAAGCTGCCCGAACCCGTCACTATCTGCCTTTCAGCCATGATCAACCATCTTCAGGAGTATGGCCTAGAGCACATCTTTGACCTCACCAAGTACTTTCAGAGCTTCAGCACACGCTCTCACATGCTCATCAATGGCACCACCCTCGAAAGCCTCGAGGTGTATCGAAACTCAACAGACCACTCTGAGAAGGGCAGTCTATTCTGGGCACTGGACAAGACCATCACTCGCCCTGGTCACCGACTTCTTCGGAAGTGGGTAGGCCGGCCCTTGCTTGATCAGGAACTTCTCGAAGGACGTCTCGCCGCCGTGGAGGAGCTTCTTGAGAAGCAGTCTACTGCACCAGTTGCCCAACTAGAAGCTCTCTTAGCCAATGCGAAAACGGACCTCGAGCGAAGCCTCATCCGTATCTACTACGGCAAATGCACCCGCCCTGAACTCGTCTCCGTCCTCCAGGCCCTCCAAAAGGTCGCAAGTCACTACTCGACCGTCAAGTCTCCTTCCGACGCCCCTTTTACTTCTCCTCTCCTCAATGATGCTATTTGCGCTCTCCCTCAGATCCTAGACACCGTCATTTCCTACCTAGAGCAGATCAACCTCGGCGCTGCTCGCAAAGATGACAAGTATGGCTTCTTTCGCGACGAGTATCAGACTGAGGACATGCAAGACCACCAGCTAGGCATCGCCCACGTCGAGCACGAGCTTGACGGCCACCGTGCTGTCGCTGCTGAGAAGATCAAGAAGAAGACGGTCGAATATGTCACCGTCGCTGGCATCGAGTATCTCATCGAGGTCCCCAACACAGACATCAAGAATGTACCGGCGTCGTGGAGCAAGATCTCGGGCACCAAGAAGCTATCACGTTTCCATACCCCTGAGGTCCTCCGCCTCATCACCGAACGTGACCAGCATCGCGAAGCCCTGGCCGCTGCCTGTGACAAGGCCTTCAAGGATCTCCTCGCTGCCATTTCTGCAGACTACCAGCCTCTCCGTGATGCCGTCTCCGCCCTGGCAACCCTCGACTGTCTTCTCTCCCTCTCCAAGGTTGCCGCTCAGCCCGGCTACTCTCGCCCATCATTCCTCCCCTCCTCCTCTGACCCAACCATCTCCATCACCAACGGCCGCCATGCCATCGCCGAGCACACACTTGAAGGTGGCTACATCCCCTTTTCCACAAAACTCGCACACCCATCGCCTCTCGCCCATCTCATCACCGGACCTAACATGGGCGGCAAGTCCTCCTTTGTCCGAGCCCTTGCCCTCATCGTCCTTCTCGCACAAGTCGGCTCCTTTGTGCCTGCCGATGCCCTCTCCCTCACCCTCTGTGATGCCATTCACACCCGAACAGGTGCCCGCGACAATCTCTTCGCCGGCGAGTCCACCTTCATGGTTGAGGTCTCCGAGACGGCCCGTATTCTCCGCTCCGCCGGTCCCCGGAGCCTGGTCATCCTTGATGAGCTAGGTCGTGGTACCAGCACACACGATGGCGCTGCCATCGCCCAAGCCGTTCTCCAACATGTTGTCACAGAGACGCGCTGCCTGACGCTATTTATTACCCACTATCAGAATCTAGCACGGGTTGCAGAGGGCCTCGATGGCGTCAAAAACGTCCACATGAAGTTCAAAGCTGAGAAGGGAGCTGATGGTGAGGAGGAGGTCACCTTTTTATATGAGGTTGGTGAAGGTGTCGCCCACCGTTCCTATGGCTTGAACGTCGCAAGACTCGCGCGCATCCCGAAAAAGGTGATTGAGGTTGCCTCCCTCAAGTCGAGTCAAATGGAACAAGAAATGAGAATGCGGCGTCTAAAGGGTATCTGCCGCACCCTGTCCGATGTAATGGATAATGGACCAGATCAGCTCGATCATCTTGTGTCGAGCATTGAACAACTGTAATGTAATCAACGTAATCAATCGATCAATACTACTCTTGGAGCCTTTGAATCATTCTTCATTCGGTATTGAAATGCATCCCGATATGTCTGACTAGGTAGTTGCTCCCTCCCATGATATTCCACATACTTGCGCCTTGTTTCACCCCCATAGCTCCAATGTAAAATAATCCTCCAGTCCTCCCAAACTCCAAAGTACCCATAGTTATTTGCCTTGCCCATCATACTGCTGTTTAACCCATATCCCGATAAGATATCCCATAATGCACCAAACCTTTCGAGTGGAACGCCTTTTGTCTCGTCCCGAAGTTAAACGAAAGTCCCATTGTCATTGCCCGCAGATAGTAACTTCCAGGTTGGTGAACGCGAGAGGGGTGCGTGTCAAGATCGTAATTGTGTAAGAATTGGGTGCATTGGGGCCGTCGAATACGAACATATCGCAGTGTAAGAGCTCTAGTTGCTTTCCAAGATTAGCCACCAATGCGTTGGGAAAAGAACAGATAACTAACCTCCTTAATGACAGGTATGGCAATCAAGTTGTCCGGTGCCAAGTTTCACCACACGGTGAGGTTATGCTTCGAAGAAACTTGCTCCCTGCCTTGCCGGTTGGTCGGTTATATGCTAGTGCTTTCATGGCTCTCTCTGATCGATCATGTTCGACTTGGTCTGATCGCGGCCTGGGCGACTAGATTTGCGGCTCCTCTGAAGCCAAACCATCTGGAAAATCCAGGTCATGGTTGGAAGGGTGCAAATGCCAACCCCCATCGAGAACTGGGGTCTTCACGTCGCATAGATCGTTTCCGTCCATTACCTCGCAAAGATGTGTGGTTGGTTTGACGTCGCGAGCAGACTGTGAGCGCTCTCTAGGCCGATTGATTGGAGAGAACGATAGAGTGGAAAGCGATGCACTTGGAGATCCCTGAGTGTATGGGTTCAGGAATAAACGATCTTGAGAAAAAAGAGGATTTGCACCCGCAATGCTGGCAAAGGGGCTGTCGTTGGCCCCCTGGGCCGAATCTCCGGCCATGGATCCAGTGTAATCCTCTTGTTTCATATGAAACATGTTGTTTGATGAGAACCGAAAATGGTCTTGGCCAATCCCGTGGAACTGATTGTGAGCAGGAACAGTGAAAGGAAGTCGTGACGAGGTATTGTAGATGGTTGCATCTTTCATCGCATAGGTAGCTTCAATGTGGCCGAAGGAGCCTGAGAAAGGTCAGCCTGTATCCAAGAATAGGCGACATCCAAAACAAGGATGGAAGCTGGCCAAATAAAAGCATACCCGTTGGGAACGACTCTGGTCGAAGCGAACTGGTTCCATCCCTGGAGGTAAAGTGCCGTGGGAGGTCTCTCCCGAGAGGAGTCGGAGAGACCAGGTTGGAGGGAGTCGTGCTCATTGAACGCATTACATGTCGATCACGTAGATCAAACCTACTGAAAATATTAGAAGGAATTTTAGAAAACAAAATGCAGACTTACCTTCTATCGTTGAGAGTAGAGGAAAGGGGCTGGCCACCAAACGGCCCTATCTCGACAGTCAGAATCTCACAGGAATTGCTGTGTTCAAGACATACCTAGGTGCTCATCGTCATCACGAAAAACATCGTGGCCATGTCGAAAGTGGAATGGCGAGGTTGCTATACCAGAGTCGTCCTGGCCGTCAATCGTTGGCTTGACTTCAGCCCTCTTTCCCGTGTTAGACTTCAGACCGCGGGCAGTGTTTCGTCGCTGTTTGGGGACATTGGCCGAAACTTCAGCAAGAGGCGTGGCCTTCTTGCGCCTTGGCTTTGGAACTTTGCGTGGTGGAGTCTGCGAAGGTCAGTACCAGTACAAAAAGCCTGAGTGCATGGACATACCGATTCCTCTTGACCCGGGATAGGGGATGAGCTGTCGTCGTAAACATCCTTCACCCTTTCTACCTTGAAGTCAGGCGTCATGATGACTTGATTTGGCACAATGCCCTCAGAAGCCCTCTTCATCTTGTCGATGACAGACTTGGGCTTACGCTGGTTGCGAGTGCGTCTCATCTCATCATTGGCAAGATCCATCTTGCCCATTCCTGGCCACACCTGACCCTTCAAGGATAGCGAATCAGCCACGGTAGCAAACTCTTCTTGGCCTTCAGCATCCTGGTCGTGGTCGTAAAAACCAGGGAATAGCGGGAAATCGGCCGTCAGGGCTTCTTGCTCGATCTTGACCTCGGGGTCCATGGCGGTCTCTTGCTTCAGCTTTCGCTTAGTTTGCTGGCTGGTATTAGTATTAGATGCCACGGCGAAGAAGGAGTAACCACCTTTGCCGTAGGTGTAGGTACGGGTACATTCGCTCGGTTCCGTTTGTTGCGTGCGTCCTCCTTCGCTTGCTTTGCCTTCATTCTCTGAACCAGAAGTGCCTCGATGCCATTCTGGGAGTACTACTCCTCGTAACGTCGAAGGGCAACAGAAGCAGCGATGTCTTGATGAGCCTTGAGCTTCGTTTGTGTCTCATGGTGGAGGTGGCCTTTGGAGGCGATGTGCGTGAGCAAGTGGGACACGTCCGAGAATCGAGGAACATCCGGGCAGACGCTGCAGAGGAGTGGAATTTGACGATTGGTGGAATTGGTTGAACTATTTCCTGTTGGCATTGCGGGAGTCATGTCCTGGAATAACGCATGGTCAGTAATGGCCTTTCCTGTCGATCGAAGGCACGATTGTCTGGATGTGGCAGATGTCAAGCGAGGTGTCAAGATCATACAAAATTCGGATACGAAGCGTCCTTCTTCTTGGTCCAAAGAGAAAACGGGAAAGGGCTGGTAACTGGGGAAAACGAGTGTGCTGGGTAGAGGCCGAGACGTAGAATAGCAAAAAGAGCAAGTCTTGTGCAAGTGGAGATGGAGAATTGGGATGAAACTTGAGAAGGGACCAGAGTTGATAGAGATGGGAGGTCAATGGGAGTCTTTGGGGGATGTACTTACCGCGGTAGCCTTCTTCGCGGGCTTCCTTCCTCGAGCCATGATTGCGTCTGTTTGTGGGAGACCTCACTATGTCGGTAGTTGCGGTGGTTTGGGGGATGTAAGATCAGCTGCTTGGCGATGCTCATGGGATGGAACAAAGGGGGAGAGATGCCGAGCAAGTAGCAGTGAGAACCTGTCGAGGGAAGAAGGGAGCTCCTTGGAGACCAAGTGTGAAGGAAGTTACGATGCTACTGCAAAGTTGTTGTTCTTTCCGAATATCTTTGGCTACTGCGGGCGTCCGAGTACAGTCGAAGCTTGGCAGTTGCGTTGGCTTACACGGGAATCTAGGAGTTTCGGTGCTTGTCAAGATTCTCGAGAGCCAGGCTTGATCAGGGCAAACAAAGTAGCCCCGTCCTCATGACCAAGAGCGATCATGTAAGGGGATTGTTGGCCGCGAAAACAGTTGCAAGCTTCGATTAAACGTCCAGTTGCTTGTTGGTCTTGTCTGTACCTTGTCTTGACTAGGCTCGTCGACTGTCACGAGCACTCGAAGCCGTCAAGGTTTGGGCACTCCCCGCGCCAGCAAGTCTTCAAGGCCAGGATTCCAGGAAGACTGGCAATCGGAAATACGTGTTGCGAACCTAGACTGAGAACGAATACACGCTGTGAAATTGATCAGTTTGTTTCGATGATGGTGGTTGGGTGTTAGGCCGAAGTGTCCAGTCCGGCTCCCTTACACCGTGTGAACAAGGTGTTAGGGGAGCGACCTTGGCGGCATCCCGTGTAGGCATAAAAAGGAGTGCTTCTGAAAGGCACCATCAAGGAATCACTCACTTTTGATGGGAAAAGGCTTCCAGGGACATGGACTCGATGGGTGGCCGGGATCGTAGACTCCTCGTTATCGGAAAGCGTGCCAGCGACAGCAGCGATATCGGCCGGTTGAGGCTGTATCGAGGGACGGCAGCTTCCCCACGGGGTGAACAGAGCGAGGAAAGCGCTTAGGAACAGGGCTGTGCGGCCCTGCCGATGACGATACTGTCAATGGCAGGTGAACAGTCCGCGATGGGAAAAGATGGAAGGAGAAGGACCAGAAGTCTGGAGGAAATGGAGCGGATGTGAGAGAGAAGAAGGAGGGGTCGCCAGATTTTGGGTCGAGGAGGAAGGAGCGCGTCCATGAGCGAGTGTGCTCCGGCAAGTGCCCGACGGCACCCTAAGCCTTAGGATGGGAAGCCTCTGCCACTCATCCCGTGGTTCCGAGCGACGCAAGAGACGAGGGGCTAGCTCTGGGGAAAACAGAGGTGCGATGAAAGAAAGTATGCAATGTACTTGAATCTTTCTCGTGTCTTATAGTTGACTGTTCTCGACCTTGATGAGGGTGATGAGATGAGGAGTTCGATCGACTCGGTGATATTAACGGCGGCGACACCCCGCCTCAACACTTTCCGTACTTTATGAATGCCGGAGTTTTGAGAACAGTTGTTTAAGTCCCCTTGGCGAATGATTGGATAAAAGAGAAAGGAAGCAGAACAATCTCGAGTATGCGGCAATCAACTAGACGACAGCTTGGCGGGGAAGAGCACGAGGTTGAAAAGATGCATCGTGTCGAGGCCAGGGAGAGACAAGAACTTCGCAAGAAGGGCGGGAAGAGATCATACAAGTGACAGTTGAACACAATAGGTTGATTGCTGTAATTAGGAACTATCTTAGGTCGATGATGCAACTTGCTCTTTCAAGAGGTCAGAGGGTCAGCCAACCCTTGACTTGTGTGGGGAGAAATTCCAGTTTGGCAGGAATTCACGGATCCATGAATGTCTGCAGGTTATTACAGGACGAACACCACGGAGTAAAGGCGATGTCCCTGAAAAGCCAACAGTTTCTTCTTCTCTCAGCCATACGTCCATGCTATCACGGGAAGTGTCTTTAGCAGGCAATTAAATGGCAAGAGGATACCCGGTAGTGTCGGGTTTGCGTCGGGGAGATGTGATGCAGCTCAGACTTGACGAGACTCAAGAGTTGCAGTCAATCAACCAAAGATTCTTTGCGTGGTCGTCTTAGGCATGCAGTACACGGGGTCCACGGCCTCGAGGCCCGGATAGCCCAGGAGACTCAAACCGCACAAGCCGAACTGAGTATGCCACACGTCGACCATGTCGCCAGGTCGATCGGAAATTCCGCCAATCTGGGTATCTTGACATTGCAGGATGAAGGCGATGAGGGCGTCACGGTCGATCCAGTGAGTCCGATCGATCATCGCGAGACTGCTCAACACCCACCAGCTGTAGCAGACGTCTTCTTTCTTCTCTGGTCGGCCGTTAAGACCACCACAAGGGACTTGTCTCTCACTCAACCATCGACCGAGCTTTTCCTTGTCGACAAGGTCGAGACGACCCGCAATCGCAAGTGCAGCTACACAAGTGAAGATCTGGCCCGAATGCGACTCCGCACCGGGTCCCGTTCCATAACCACCATCGAAGTTGGCACAAGCGATGATGTGAGTGACAGCCCTCTCGACGTCGACCATGGACATGAGTCCGAGGAGGGAGAGGGCGTTAAAGGCACCGTACAGGAACCGCGTGTCCTCCTCGCCCCATTCATCACCAGCAAACGTTCCTGTCTCTCGGTTTTGCAGTTCTGCGATGTCTGCTCCTAGTCAGTAGGTGCATGGAAGCACTGTTGACGTTTAGTAGCACCTACACTTGCCGACTTGACTCTTTCCTTTGCCTTTGGCTTCTAGCTGGTCGAAGGCATCTGTCATGGCGAGAATCTGCACAGCACTTACTGTGGAGAGCATGTGGGCATCATGACCGGGCGCAGCGCCGAATCCGCCGTTTTCATGCTGACAAGATAGAACAAAGTCAATGACCTCTTGACGTGGAAGGGCGTCGGGGCGGCCAAGCAAGTAGAGAGCATTCAACCCCCAATAGAGACCGTTGAGTCGCAAGTGCTCGGTCAGCCAGTAATCCAGCTCATCCTTCCTGGTGTCCAAGCTTTGGATGTATTTCACATGAGCGTCAACGGCGAGCTTGGGGCCGTCGTATTCCGGTGCGACCTGAGCCATGTTGTTGAAGGATGAGAGAGCTTGATGAGAGATGTCGGGGTTGAGATGTCGAGGAGAATTTTGTATGGCGGGTCATTACGTAATCGCGTTGCCTGGCCAGAAACTGGATGCACTTCAAGTTGCTGATACTCACCACGAGCTTCGTTCACTAACTAATTTTTGTGGCATCAAGTTCTGTTTATTCAGTTTCATATATGGATCGAAAATGCTATTTAGCAGTAGTTTAAAAGAAACTTGCATCCGTAGAGTTGGATTTGCAATTTCATGAGCTTTGAATGTTGAGCTGGGTGCAAATGTTAAGGTTTGTGGTGATTCTCATGGTGATTCTTAACTAGTTCGAAGAGAGCAAAAAGGCACGGAAGAAATAAGACAAGCTACCAATCTTGCGGTGATTTGTTTGAACAAAGAAATACATTCTTTTTGGCAAGTTTGCTCAGTTGATAGACCTGAAGTGGTTGGCTCAATGCATTGAAGCTTGAAGCTCCAGTTGTGAGCTCCACATAGAGGTCTCCTCAATATTAGACCTCCAGGTAGGTCTTCCTTTTGACACCTTCAACCACATCCACCCTAGAGGCTCAACGACCCAAGCAGAGCCACAACCCCTGCAAAGCAAGAATGCATCTAGAAACATTCACCACCAACGATGGCTGCAAGATAGCTTACCAATCCTCCCTGCCGTTGAGTGCTGCTGCGGGGAATGCCTCATCTCGTCATTGTGTGGTGCTGATGCATGGCTTCAGCGGCTCCAGCGACTACTTCAACCGCAACATTGGTCCTCTAAGCGAGTCTCTCTGGGTTGTTGCCCCTGACATGCGCGGCCACGGCAGATCAGACCGAACTCGGGGTGGTTACCATGTTGCTCGCCTGGCAGCCGACCTTGCCGGCCTTGTCGCTCACTTGCGCAAGGCGGTACCGGATACGCGTATCGTGCCAGTTGGCTGCTCAATCGGTGCTGCAGTTCTCTGGACGTACATTGAGCTATTTGGGTGCACTGAGTTTGCTGGCTTTGTCTTTGTCGACCAGGCACCATTGCAAGACCGGTCGACGTTTGACGACTGGGACAAGTCCAAGGCGCACACGGGATGCTACGATGAAGCAACAATGCTCGTAGCCCAGAAAAGCTGGATCGAGGAATCCAAGTCAGCACACATTGATCTCGTGAAAGGATGTTTGGGGTACCGGCATGCACCGCAGCATGAGGATGGTGTTTCGGCCGAACAAGCAGCGAGCGATGAGGCCTTCTTCACGGAGATTAGTGCCCTGTGCGATCAAACGTGGCTCGCGCGGCTACTAGCAGATCACACCCGATATGATCACCGTGAAGCTATAGAGACGATCACAGTTCCAACGTTGGTGATGGCTGGGCGCCGATCCGGATGCTTCCCGCTCGAGGGGATGCTGGAGACTGCCAAGCGGGTAGAGAAGACGAGGCCAGGGCTGGCCAAGTCGAGCGTGTTTGAATCCGGCCACTGGCTCTTTTACGAGGAACCTGATAGGTTCAACAAGGAGATTGACGACTTTGTCAGATCGTGCTAGGCCATCAGCTGGGTTGCGTTCGGGGATCGTCAACGTCGGATACTACAACGGGTGCTCCCTTGACCGGGAGTATACCTCAAACAACCTTTTCTCTCCCAGCCAGCGACAGTGTACATTGTATTCGCCGAAAGTGTGAAACGTGACGGAGCTGGAATGCTTTGCGTACCTTGATGAAGGTGGAACTTGAGACTTTCTCTTTGGCGATGCAGGCATTTGAGTTTGCTCAACTACGGAGGCAGTGTACAAGGACAGAGCAAAGAGCAAACAAACGAAACGACATTCTCTATCAGTATCCGTAACCGCTAGTTACTCGAGTGGTAGTCGTGGTAGTCGACTTGTGGGCCAGCAGCCTCATCTCTATACCATGCAGATGAGATCTATTTCGGTCCACCACTTACAGACCAGCAGTGAAACATGGCCAAGGTTGGTCAAGGAATGAGATGACTGGCAATAGACGAGACGAAATCCAATGCACCACGTTTCATGTAGGTTCCTCCATTGGCAGGGAAACCCTTACTCAGGCAGGCTGTCAAGCTTGGCTGTGTGATCCAAATTCGGATCCATCCGGGGTACATCGAGTAGAGTAACGACGACGACTACGACGACGATCGAGCTTCCTAAATTATGCGAGATAACCACGCGACATCAGCCAGGACGCGCAATGAGGAAAGAGGCTCAGCACGAGATTCCTTGCTTAGGCGTAATTATACGGATACACACGTACGCGGTCCAGGACTGGGAAATGATCGTACGAAGAAGAGGGCTTGCAAGCTCACGGCGGCCCACAGCGGACGTCCGCTTGATACAGAATCCCCCCCAACTTCCTCCTATCGGCGGCGTTGAAGGCATCCGACTTTTGCGGGTGCCTCTCTGTACCATGCTGCATCTGTATAAACAAACAACCTGACGTAGCTGAGCATAGGCGGCGCAGGGTGGCACTTCTGCGGGCGGCTAGACGGCATGCCGAAGACGGGGAGCGACGGGAGGTCAAAGAGGATCAAGCGCCGCCACCGAGAAGCCCGAGTTGTTGCGCCTCCTCCTCCAAGTCCAAGGAAAGGAAGCACAGCACAATAGGCGCCGCCCTCGAGAATAGACTCCATCTAGAGGCAGGGGGAGCTCCGTTCTCACAAATTGCCTTTCAGGCACTGAGCGGGAGGGACCACGGCAGTCAAAGAGAGCTCTGACCATGTTCCATTTCCCAAGAGCCCATTCAGAAGCCCGTTCAGCAATCCACTAGCAGCGCCACTTCTGCCACTCATTCAGGCACTGGGCCGTGACCCCGGGACGCTGGTATGTGGGTGTAAGAATAAGCAGAGGGAGGGGCAGTTGTCGACGGGGCTGGGGTTACGTCGAGAGAAGGGAGAAGACGGGAGAAGGTGATATGTCTGCATGGTAATGTTTAAAAACACTATGATTTATAGACATTATGAGCATACTATAAGCATCGTGGGCTAGTTATCCAGAGTAGAGTGAATTAGTGGCTGCCCAGGTATTCTTTCAACGCCTTGGCGGGAACCAGTCGCTGGGCTACGATGCCAGGGGAATGCCAGGAGAGGCAGTTGATTAGGCTTAGCACCAGGCTGTTGGCAGGGGGTGAGTAGATCGTCAGGTTCCTCTGAGACACGCGAGTGTGGGAAAATCAACACATGCAATGCCGGTCATGAAGACGGCGGACGGTACGATACGATGAGATGGCGATCGCAGTGAGAAACAGGACTGCATGTTACACAGCATCTCAACAGTGATCATAGACCACAGGCATCTCGTGTGATACAATATAAAGTTGGCCTCCTATTTGAGGATGCAACCTTTGAAAGTCGACTGAACCCTTCACCCACCTGGGCGGGAAAGCCAGGATCTAGACTCACGGGCCTGGTACCTGGTCCGGTCCATGAGGCAAGCGGCACACGAGACACCGGGCGGCTCTCTGACTGACAGACAGGACTCTCTTGTGATGAGTGGCAGCTCGTGGCTTCAGTGCCATCCAGAGATCCATCTGAACCCCTGGGCTCGACGCCCAATTGCCACATGTTGGGTGCAGCAGGGAAGGCCTCAGAGCTTGCTGTTGCTTCTCGTGTGTTGTTTGTTATTTGATGCTAGTTTCTCAAGCTACTGCGCAGCATGTATCGTCTTTTTTTGCCTCCTCTTGCCGGGGGCGGGCTGTTCCAGGTTGCCGAGTTGTGCTTGGTCGAGTCGGGTGTTTTTCTGATGGTGTCTGGGTTTTAGTGTGCGACAGGCCGTTTCAAAAGCTGCCAGCTCACACCCACCAGCACCAGCACCATTCACACCGCAACCAAGCAATAGAGGCCGCGCAACGCTCAGTCGGTCCAAATAGCCCGAGCCGGATGGAGGAGCTAATAACGGTTGCGAGTGATGAAGAGACTGTAGGTATTGATAGAGATGTGATACGTATGATACGATACGACTCTGGATTGCTGATGCTCCTCCCCGTCCTCGGTGCCCGTTAATGCCCCGGCCGACTCCCCTTCCCAAGTCTAGCCTTACTGCAGAATCAACCCCTTGGCATGGTCTCCATCTCTATCCATCCTCTCCTCCTTGTCCCTTGTTCCTGGTCTCTTTTCCGTGCCCGCATCCATTCATCCCACATCCAGTCCCTTGCTTCTTTTGGCCCCCCTCCAAGCCCTTGCTTGCTTCCTTGCTTGGCCTTTGTCACGCCTGCTTCCATGCTGACAATGCCCTGTTGATACCTGACATTGGCTTGATACACGCTCGTACTCTGTGCCGTATTGCCTCTTTTTTTTCTTCTCCCCTCTATTGTTACCAGGGAGCGGTCAGCAGCACGGACTGTTACCCAGCTGATTGGGACGCTCTCGCTCTCGGGGCCACCGACAGTTTGTGAGCAAGCCAGCCTGCGTGCGTAGGTGCGCTTCGCCTTGAGGCTGGGGGCTCGGGCATTTTGACACTGGCATTGGCATTGGTATTGGCGCGCGGGCACTGGCACTGGCACTGGCACTGACAGACCCTGCCACGATCCAATCTCTCACAAAAGCA
Organism: Fusarium vanettenii 77-13-4; assembly: GCF_000151355.1. Taxonomy (NCBI): domain Eukaryota; kingdom Fungi; phylum Ascomycota; class Sordariomycetes; order Hypocreales; family Nectriaceae; genus Fusarium; species Fusarium vanettenii. The sequence continues at coordinate 1,479,559 of NW_003315879.1, read as the reverse complement.
GCAGAGTTCATCGAGTAATTCGAAAGCTAAAGCTCAGCAACGCCCAACCCGGCGCAACGCAACGCAGCAGGGACCAAGACAAAGACCAAGGGACTCGCTCGGGCTCCGACACGGACACGGCCTCTAATTACCCTTCAAACCTTCGAGAGACTATCCCGGCTTCGTTTCTTCTCGTCTTGCACTGCTCACCCGCTCACTCGATTCGAATCTGCCCCATGCTCTCCGCTTGCCCCTGACGGACCCCAACACCACCACCAGAACCACCACCACCACCAAGACAAGAGGACGCGGCCACCACCTTCACCACTGCCACCAATCGACAAATCTTCCACGTCCGTTGCGCTCTGCCCTGTCCGCCTGCCGTTCTAGTCGAGTCGCCTCCAGACGGTTTTCCGCACCTCTCCCACCGACCCGCGACCCGCAGATCGAGACCACCAGAAACAGACCCCCAAACCCCAATCGGTAGCCGCCCTGGCCCGCCCTTGACCCTCCAGCTCCGTTCTGCCCACACTGCCTCCCCTCGTGTGGCAGAGGCCCAGCCCAAAGCTCGCTCGCTCGCGAAGCAGGCCCGCGACTGCGACTGGAGGCTGCGCTGCGCCGCCAGCAGGCAGGGCTCCAAAATGGGTCGCAAGGCGGCACCGCAGCCGCTGGCGCTTCCGTCTCAGTCGTCGTCTCCGTCTCAGTCTCAATCTGACGCCGGTGCCTCACGCAACAACAAGGGCGACCCGCCAGCTGCTGAAACGACTTCCCCAGGCGTGTCTCCGGCCGAGTCCAGATCGCCCCGGTCCCCCCGCTCCTCTCCTTTCCACAGTCGATTCTCGCCCTTGAGGAACCAAGGCGTCAAGAACCGGAAAGTGTCACAATCAACTGCAGCTCTGGCGGCTGTGACGGCAACCGGTACTTCATCGTCATCGTCAGCAGCGGCAACAGCAACAGCCACAGCACAGCCCTCGCCAACCACAGCAGCTGTCGCTGTCGCTATCGAGAGGAGCAGAGACGAGTCCTCTTCCCAGAAGCAGAAACAATCCTTCAGGCACACACGCGAGGATCCTCCTTCGACATATCCCTCCATATCATCTACCTTGAACGAGCAACCTCCCCCTCCTCCACTCTCCAATCCCCAGACCAGCTCGCGACCCGACCCGCCGCAGCGGCCCATGACAAGCGACCCAAAGAAGGGATCCAAGAACGGCTTCTTTCATTTCAACAAGCAGTCCAAGGCCACCAACCAATATCAGCCGCATGCCCACCACCACAATAATAACAACAACAACAACAGCAACCGCAACCCCACAGAGACGAGAGCACAGATTATGTCGAGGGGCAGCGACGGATCTAGCCGACCGAGACACGCTGGAGGTATGTAAATCTGGATCTAACTTTCGTGAGAGGGGTGTGGTCCAATATACTTTAGCCCACCCGCGCAAGCCCGGTTCACAGCCAGCCGCTGACACCATGCTTTTGAACAGATCCATCCTACTCCGACCACTCCCTACACAAGCCCGTCTCTGCCGATCCTTTGCGAAGCGACCTGTCTTTGTCATCCGCCGGCGACCTCGACACTGCATCACCGCAGTCATCAATAAAGAAGGCCAAGAACAAGCCCTTTGGCCTCTTGAACCGCAGTAGATCCAATCGCGACAAGGAAGACGCCAGCCCCGAGCTGAATCCCGTTCCATCGCCTCGACAAGGCAACGAGCCCGAGCTGTACCTCAACTCTGTTCCACTAAAGACTGCTCCTCTGGGGCCCGACCGATCGTTTAGAGACATGATGAGCTCCGCCGTCCGGAACCGATCCGAAGATCGCGCGCCGAGAGATTCGTCTTCGACGAGGAGAGGGCACCGTGAAAAGGAATCAAAGACCCAGCCCTCTTCCTTGAATGAGAATGGAGGTTCAAACTTCCTCAATGGGCTGAAGAGCTCCGGTACACGTGCAGCCGGTATGCTGAGTGACCGTTTGTTTGGCGGAAAAGGTGGGCGTGGGAGGGACTCGGACCGAGATGCAGTGGATGACGAAAACTACCAACTCAAAGTTATCAACCTGCCGTTGGTCGAGCAGACTCGGTTGACTAGGATCTCTAAGCGGCTCGAGGACTCCAGGGATAAGACGGAATTCTGGATGCCGGCCTTCCCCTGGAGAGCAATCGACTACTTGAACTACAAGGGATGCGAGGTGGAAGGTTTGTACCGTGTCCCGGGAAGCGGGCCGCAGATCAAGAAGTGGCAGCGAAAGTTTGATGAGCGTGAGTATTATCTATCAGTGTTGCAAGGCCTTATCTGACGCAAAACAGGGTATGACGTTAACCTCTTTGACGAGCGAGACTTGTACGACATCAATATCATCGGCTCGATGCTAAAGGCCTGGCTTAGAGAACTGCCCGACGAGCTGTTCCCCAAGGCAGCCCAAGACCGGATAGCAAGGGAGTGTGCTGGGTCGGAAGAGGTGCCTGAACTGCTGATCGAAGAACTCTCGAATCTCTCGCCCTTCAACTACTACCTACTCTTCGCCATCACGTGCCACCTCAGTCTTCTCCTGGCTCACTCGGACAAGAACAAGATGGATTTTAGGAATCTGTGCATCTGCTTTCAACCATGCATGAAGATCGACGCCTTCTGCTTCAAGTTCCTGGTGTGCGACTGGCGCAACTGCTGGCGAGGATGCAAGAACGAGGCCAAATACATCGAAGAAGAGTACACACTCTTTGACCAGCCTCCCCCACGAGGCTTGGCCGAGCCGCAAAAGCCCAAGCCTCAAGAGCCAGAGATCGAACGCCAACAACTATCGTCTTCGGACAGCAGCAAACAGTCAGGACGCATCAGTCCCGGAGATCAGAAGCCAAGGCTGAAAAAGAAGCAGCTCCAAATATCGCCATCCAACGGAAGCGTCGTCTCGAACAATTCGATCATCTCGAATACGTCGATCGTCTCGACTACTCTGACCCTGGATAGCGACCGCGACCGCGACCGTGAGGTGGGCAGGGGCCCAGGGGAGAGCAGGGAGATGCGGCCATTGTCGCCTATCATGCCCCTGTCACCCCTCGGCTTCTAAAAGACATCCTTTGACTCGCTGAACGCGATGGGATGGAGCCTGCTATCACCTTTTTCTCACGCCGATACCCACGATAGAGCCCGTGATTATCTATGCGCGTTCAGCACCAGCCGATTTACGATGCCATGCCGTTTACGACTTTTTCTGCCTTTCGACTCTTGTACTCCGGTTGATCGCTCCGGACGCTGGCGTTTCCGCAGAGTGACTTGGTGGTGACGGCGAGGAGAGATCAAGCAAGGTTTTCGACAAGTCTTGGGAGGATCTCTCCTTGCTGTACCGGAGCGAGTAAAGTCTTGTTTCTATTTATTCTTTTTTCTATTGTTTGTTTGGTATACCCCATGAATGCATTTGAGGGAGGATATCGTCAGGGGGTTGTTTTTTCTGCCCTTCATCTCGCGGGGAATCTTGGGTTTGGAATCCTAGCGTTTTTGCAATCGTGGATTTGCTTCTCGAACATGCTATCTTGTTGCTTAATCTGGGTTTCTAGGGTTGAAGACGCAACCGATCTCGCGTTTGAAAAGAAGCTGAAGAGAAGAGGATATGAGACTGGAGAGCAGATGGCCAAATTTGGCAGTCTGTTGTTTTCCCTTGGTCTCTAGACATCATCCCATTTTGAGAATCCAGGAAGATGGTCATGTACGAAAGCGAGAGTCATGTAAAGCAAAGGGGTGATGATATAATGTTGGGAGTTTCGAGAAATTGGGAAAGAAAGATAGCACATAAATGAAAGGGCGCAAGTGGATTCTTGTTTATTCCACCCAAACAAGTCGATTGTCTTGAACCTCCCACCCAGACTGTGTGTGTAACTAGCTTTTTGATGCCGATTCGTAACGCCAATCCTGAACGCCGTCTATGCTCAACAGCAGCAATTGCAGAACCATATATCAGCTCCATCACCCTCAACTTGATATGCCACCCCTCTAGGCTCTCTTCTTCTTGCCGCCGGACTTGCTGACGGCATCCCTCTCGTTCTTGCGCATCATGCGCTCGTTTCGCTTGACCTTCTCCTTGCGCTCTCTTCGGCCGTCGCCCCTCACGCTGGTGCCCTCCTTCCTGTTCATCTCCTTCTCGGGGTTGACCTCGACCAGCCAGTCGTCCTCGCCCTTCTTGTTCAGGCCCTTGTAACCCCACTTGCGCTTCCACTCGCCAGACTCCTCGTCGTAGGCCAGGTTGCGTCGCTGCTCGCGCGTCTTGGGCTTGATTCCCTTCTTGGCGGCGAAGCGCTCCCACTTTGTCGGGGGCTTGGCCTCTGGGACGGGCTTCTCGCGCGGGAGACGGGTGCTCGGGGCGGGGAGGGAGAGGAGCACGCCCTCTGTGGTGGAGCTGAGGGGGCACGTCGTCAGGAGCTGGTTGATGAGGGACTGGGCGCCGTCGCGGGCGAGCTCGGCGAGGGACTGCTCGAGGTCGGTCTTGTCGAGGTCCACGGGGTTGGGGTCCTCGGCGAGGAGGTGGCCCAGGTCGAAGGTGTAGGGAGTGGGCTTTTCGACTGCGACGGGCAGCTTTGGCCTGGAGCTGGGAAGCGCCATTGTGAATTGTGATTTATGAGTGGCGACTCGTGTGGAGGGATACGTTGGATGTTGAGAAATGTGATCGGGAGAATGTCTTGTCGCAAACCCAGCCTCTCGTCGTTGCTGGCTCTGGGTAACTTTTTTTTCTACCTCTACCGACTGATAAGATAAATTGACGTCGGAGCGATGGACAAGGGTTTTTCCGACACAGCGGCTGGCTGACCAATCAGAACAAGTACAGACCAACTACCCCTGTCCAGCTCCGGGGGTGTGTGGTTAATCCTCGAGATTTTCCCATTGAGACCTCACAGCTCGAGACGAACCCCGCGAGAAGAGCGTCCAAGAACCGGCCCAATTGGCGCCAATGCCACGATAAAACGCCTTGCCTGCCTGCCATCCCATATACCCCCGAGGCTCCTCCAACATCATGGCGTCCGCACACTCACTCCGGTGCCTCGTGAGGCCGGCGGCCATTCCCCGGGCTCCTCGCATTCAGCCCATCCTCGCCGCCCCATTCTCGACCACCGCCGCAGTCCAGGCCGCCGCCGCGCCTCCGCCCATCAAGAGCCGTCGGGACCTCCCGCAAAAGGTCAAGAAGGCTTACAAGAAAAAGGCCAACATCGTCCCCGTCCGGAAACCCAACCCTGGCGAGCGCAAGGCCTTCCGGAAGCGCATCCAGCTCAGCAACAACAGCGCCCTGCCCGTCGAAGGCCTCAACTCGCTGGACCAGAAGAACATGACCCTCGAAGAGAGTGCTGGAAAGGTCTTTGCTATTCCTGACAATGTGGTGGATCACCTCCGTGCCCTCGAGGCCTTCAAGACGACACAGAGCTGGAACCTGTTCCGGAGGCCGCATGTGCTACTACGCAAGGAGACGGTTGAGTTGATGAAGAGGCTCGAGGCCTCGGCTGAGAAGAAGGAGGCTCTCAAGTGTGTCTTGACCGGAAGCAAGCTCTCTGGAAAGAGCATGACTATGCTGCAGGCCATGGCCTATGCACTTCTCAACAACTGGGTTGTGTTGCACATTCCCGAGGGTAAGAGGGCAATTACTTTAAACATGATTGAAACATGATGTTAACTGCTCAAAAGGCCAAGATCTGACAAACGGCAACACTGAGTACTCACCCATCCCCGACACAGAGCCCATGCAGTTCGCCCAGCCCGTCTACTGCCTCAAGATGATCCAGAGCATCTACCGGGCCAACCGCGCAGCTCTCGAGAAGCTGCAGCTTGAAAAGGACTGGTCCAAGTTCACCAACCTCAAGCAGGGCGCCACCCTCGCCGACCTCGCCCTAAGCGCCAAGGAGGCCGAGTACGCCTGGCCTACCCTCCTCGCTCTCTGGACTGAGCTCACCCTGCCCGGTCGTCCCCCCGTGCTCTTTGCCCTCGATGGCCTCTCCCACATCAACAAGATCAGCGAATACCGGGACCCTTCCTTTAACCAGGTCCACTCCCACGAGCTTGCTCTTGTGCGTCTCTTTGTCGATGCCCTCTCAGGCAAGGCTCCCCTGCCCAACGGCGGAGCCGTCATCGGCGTCACATCAGCGAACAACGCCCACCGCCACCCCTCTCAGGAGCTCGTCCTCTCCCAGCTCGAGGCTGGCCAAGCCGGCCGTGAGGTTCCCAAGCCCAACCCCTACGAGCGCAAGTACGATGAGCGTGTGTATGATGCTCTCAGGCACAGCTGGGTGCTCCGGCTCGAGGGCATCACCAAGGACGAGGCCCGGTCCCTGATGGAGTACTGGGGTGCCAGCGGACTCTTCCGCAACGTGCTCAACTCGAGGACCGTCTCGGAGAAGTGGACCGTGGGAGGCCACGGCATCGTGGGCGAGATGGAGCGGGCAGCCTTGATGCAGATGAAACTGTAAATGTATTCTAGAAATGTACAATATCGGTGTCTGAGTAGAAACCTCAAAAACATGTATCAGCTCCAACAACCTCCCAAGTGATTTGCTGGCCAACGTTGTGCTCTCAAACGTCAACTCTAGAAATGGTGCTCCATGTGCTTCATCAATAGTTTTTCATTGTCGACAAAGATCTACCAGCAGACTATCCTTATCTACCTAATATGCCAGAACGCCAGGCCCTTACGTCAGATGCCTCTTCCTATTACACTACACGTCATGCCCTTCTTAAAAGTCCATATCATCATCCCGAACACCACCGTCACCAATGACAAACACCAGTCTCGTGCCATTGCCAATAGTTTGCCAAACCTGTCAAGTAATGTTAGTCTTAACCCTAATGGTCTGGGCAGTGGTAAACTTACATCACCACCAGTATACGCCTCCAGGGTGTTGAGCCACTGATCTTCAGTGAAGCCCTGGGCGATAACTCGTTCCCTGACTTTTCTCATGCTCAGCTCAACGCCGAGATCGTCATCGTCAGCATCATCAGGACGGCAGGTACCATCATCCGCCCATTGTTTGACCAGTCTGAAAATCCTGTCGGTGGCGCTATGAGGCCTCCGGTTAGAGCCCAGATCACTATTCAGACTCTCCTTGCTGGCCTCAACAAGTCGCAACGCCTCATCGACATCATCCTGAGTGGCCTCGTTGCTGAAACGGAGTCGCGCCAGGGCCTGGGCCAAACGCACAACACCGAGCAGAGTACGGGGAGTTGTGTGAGTGAACTGCTTGCCCTTCTTCTCAGCACGCTGCTGCTGGTCTCGCATGCGGACATATGTCTTGATCATGTACTCCGACACTGACTCAGGGACGACGGGTCGGTAGGTTCGAGCCTGAGCAATGTATGATCGCACCTCGTGAGGGCTGAAAACCACATTGTCGGTACCAATATCAGGGTGTCGGCTGTTCATGTGCACAAAGGCAACGTGCTTGGCGAGCTGCTCATCCGTCTCACGTGTAGGGGTATCAAGAAGCAAGAAAAGGATATCGAATCGAGACAAGAGCGCGGCGGGGAGGTTGATGTTCTCGACAGGCGAGATGCGAGGGTTGTATCGTCCGTAGACAGGGTTAGCGGCGGCGAGGATCGAGGTACGGGCGTTGAGGGTAGTGGAAATTCCAGCCTTGGAGATAGAGATGGTCTGCTGTTCCATGACTTCGTGAATGGCAGTACGGTCGGTCTCGTCCATCTTGTCGAATTCATCGATACAGCAGATACCGTTGTCAGCAAGGACGAGAGCACCGCCTTCGAGGACCATCTCGTCAGTGACGGGGTCTCGCATCACGGCGGCCGTCAAACCGACACCGCTGCTTCCACGTCCCGACGTGTAGACACCTCGAGGAGCAACCTTTGAGATGTACTTGAGAAGCTGGGACTTGGCCACACCAGGGTCACCCATCAAGCAGATGTTGATGTCGCCACGGATCTTCATGCCGTCTCCCATCTCTTTTGTCACACCTCCGATCAAGAGCAGGAGAAGAGCCTTCTTGACATCGAGGTGACCGTAAATCTCCGGAGCAATCGACTTGGCGAGAAGCTCATACACCTGGCCGGTCTGGCGGTACTTTTCAATTCTTCGGACCAACGTAGGATCGACAATCATCTCGCTGTAAGCCTTCTTGTGCTGAAGAATGTGGTGGGCCTCGATGTATGTGTCGGTGAGGAGCCCAGCCTTCATGGCCTTGAACCCAGTATAAGGGGTAGGCAAGAAAATGCCCGAGATATCGACAACATCACCAGGGCTGATTTGTCGGACAAGTGTGCCGTAGCAAAAGACGGTAAGACTTCGAGGAATCTGACCGATGGGAACTTGCTCTGCCATCTCCTGAACCTTGACCTCCTGGAAGGGGAGGAACTTTGAGGCCCTCGAGGAAGGGTTGAGCTGACCCTTGGATTGGTTCTGCTTGCAGTCTTCCGAGGGACACATAGTAAGAGGACCATACTGCTTGTCGGTGATGGGCTGGAAGATCTCGCAACCACATCTATCGCAAGTGTATGCGCTGACTTGGACAATTGGCTTCACATCGGAAACTCGAGTGGCGATAGCGCGGATGGTGATGAGATGACCCAGATGCTCGCCGCGCACTTGCCGGACGGCCAATGCCTTGGCGGGCTTGCTTGAGGTGCCCGACCTAGGCTTGAAAACAAGGGTGTATCTGCGGGTCAGCTCGGCAGGGAACTTGTCTCCTTCTACTGTAGGGTCACGCTCGGCAGCCTCGTCAAGCTCTCGGTTTCTGGCTTGTCGTCGCGACATCAGCACATCAAGGACATCATCCTTGAAGCTATCATTGGCTGGTTAGTATAGCTCGCTTCAACTTGATTCAGTAACTCACGTCACATCCACACTTGGCTGGGGCATCACCGCATCCACAGCTCTCGAGACGATCTCGACATAGTGTTTTGTGTTCATCTCAATAGAGTCAACAAGCCTCAAGCTGTCGTCGCTGTCGAATGCCTGATTCTCCCACTGCAATATGGTTAGTAGTTGTTGATAATCCGACATGGAATCCGTACTATTGCTAGATCATCTAGATCGATCGTGGCCTCGTCAATTACTCGGTCTGCCAGTTGCTGAAGCATATCCTTGTACTTGTGGTGAGGGGCTCGTTGGCGCTCCTTATCCTGGCCACGATTTCCATTCTGATTGTCCTCGTCCATAGGGTCATAATCATCGTCAAGGTCATCTTCGCCGATTGTGATGTTTCCGAGCGCTGTCGTGATGGTCTGCTCGGCCGACGTCTTGTAGCCCGTCAAGAAGTCTTGGAATGCATCTGTATGGTTGTTAGTGTCGGTCGCCTTTACAGCTTGGGCCTCAAAGAATCCTCACGCTGCTGCTTCTCGTAACTGACGGGGGCCTTGAACTCGCGCAGCGCCATTGTGAAGTATCTTGTGCGAAAGGCAAAGTCGATGAGCGCTGGGAAGTTGTGAAGCTACGGTATGCAGATGGAGAGATGCGATCGCGATGCACAAATTGAGTGGGCTGGGGCGGGCCGCAGGGCAACGACGGTTGCGCTGGACCTTCCACGCGAACAGCTGAACCAACGCGTCGTTTCGCGTTTTGGGCTGCACCGCCACATGCAGAGTTTAATGGGCCTGCGCCACAGCTTCGGCTTTTCTGCAAGCAAGAAGAAGCGCACGGGTCCCTCATCGCTGCCCAGGACAGAAGAAAGCTGGGGAAGAACGGGGAAGTACCCGAGCACGTGTGAGCTGCCTCGGCTGCGGGACGGGAACGGAGTCCAGGTCGGAGGTGCTTTCGGCGCCAGGTCCCCGAACTCTTTCGACAGACAACATTTGTTCGACCTTTTCTTCCTGCGAAGGCAATGACGCTGGCTGCATTCTAATTCTCTACGCGTTACATCATGCCTCCCAAGAAGAATGCGCAGTCCGTGTCGGCGGAGATCTCGCTGGCTCATCTCAAGAACTGCTTGGTCAACCTCCCCTCGACGCTGGTCTCGCTGCTAGTGAATGTCAACACTGTGAGCAATTGCCTTTAGCCCCCTTTCGACTCGACAGCGTATTGACTTGATATGCACAGCCAGTTCAAAACGTCGTCGTCGAACTAAGCTTCCGAGATGCCGCATCGAGCGGAACAAGCCAGCAACGGTCCGTCTTTGTGGGATGGACCGGCATGCCAAGCAAGAGGAGGACAGCGCCGCCATCTACGCGCGATGGATTCAATGGTTCGAGAGGTTCTTCGCGCGACCAAGATATTCAACTAGTCGAGCTTGATGCGACGTTTGCGAAGACGATAGGGTTGGCGGAGGGCCAGAAGGTCATGGCGACCGTCCACCTGGATCCCCCGCTGGCGCATACCATCAACATTGAGCCTCTCACACCCGAAGACTGGGAGATTATTGAACTCCACGCGACATTCCTCGAGTTGAACCTCATTTCACAGATTCGAGCGCTCCCGAACCCCTCATTCAAGCTCGGCGAGACGCCCGTCGCTCCTCATGCATTGACCCTGCATCTCTCCCCAACCTCGACCGCGAATATCAAAGTCCTCTCGCTGGATCCTGTTCCTCCTGCAGACTCGCCGTTCGCAAAGATCTCCCCCGATGCCGAAGTCATCGTCGCGCCAAAGACAAGGCAAAAGAGTTCTCAAAATTCTGGTGACCATCGCAGCGTAGCGAGCACCTCGAAATCCAAGCGAAGCGGTACGAGTACTGTGCGCCGACGGAGTACCAGGGAGGAGCGGAAGCCTACCATGTTTCTCCGTGGTGTTGACAGGAAATCTTGTGAAGAATGGTTCGACGAGGGACCTCTCGCCCAGGATTTCAGCGTTTGGGTTGACCGCGACCTCCTACTGGGCGATGCCTTCAAGGGGGTCAACTATGTCGTGGTGGATGTCATTAAGCCTGCAGGCCTTCTACAGCCTCAACCGGAAGAAGGTGGTGCTCCAGCCGGCATGACCGCGTCGTCAAAAGTGATTGCCCACCTACGATCATGGATTGATCCTCCAAATAGCCAGACAGTTGCTCTTTCGTCGCCTCTATGTGCAACCCTTGGGTGCACTGGTATGGTGGGCGGCGTCGTGAAGCTTCAGGCAGCACCACAACAGCTACCCAAAGGACCAGTCCAAGGGGTCAAGGTGTTTCCGTTTGCTGCAAGCACCAAGACGGTCGAGGGTCTTCGGTTCGGTGGTGAATCCAAGGCTGAAAAGGAGGAATCTGCCAGACGATTCCGTCAGATCTACAATGCCTCGCGAGGCATTGACGGTCTCCTTCAAGGACCGTTGACTGATGGTGCTGTTATGGGTGTATACGACGGCCTTGACCCCCCTCAAGGCTGGGAGGGCGGTATCATCAAGTTCACCTACGGCGCAGACTTTCAAGAACAAAAGGATGCGACTAACTGGATAATGGGACTTGACCCCAAGTTGGCCATCGACTTCCAGCCACCTACCCCTCGGCCATCATGGATATTGGACTCGGACGGATTCGAGCGACAGCCTACCCATGACTCACTTCTCGTGGGGATTGACTCACTCCTAGACAATCTCCAGTCTCAACTTGTGCATCTATCATCAGTCCTTCTTACCGGAGGCATGGGATCAGGAAAGACATGTGTGGCTAGGCACTTGGCTCAGAAGCTGCGGGAAGAATCACTCTTCCATACGCTTTATTATCCATGTCGGAAGCTTGTCAACGACGAGACGAGGATCTCAACGATTAAGGAAACTCTCAACCGCCTTTTCATGTCTGCAAGCTGGGGGGCGCGACTAAACGGAAAGGCTGTTGTGATCCTCGACGACCTGGATAAGCTGTGCCCTGTCGAGACAGAGCTCCAAGTTGGAAACGACAATGGGCGGAGCAGACAAGTTGGAGAGATTCTAGGTTCGATTGTCAGGCAATACTGCACTCGAGACAGCGGTGTGGTACTTCTGGCAACAGCTGAGGGCAAGGAGTCGATCAACAATGTGGTTGTCAGTGGCCATGTTGTACGCGAAATTGTCGAGCTCAAGGCACCCGACAAGGAGGCGAGACGACGAGTGATGGAGTCTATTGTGATGCAAGACGCCATGACAGCGGAAGAGGCGGCAACCCAGTTCAGTGACGAGAGTCGACCACAGACTGCCGATGGCAGCACAGGAGACGACAGCGGCGCGTGGATGGATGGTGCCAGTCATACAAGCCGTGAGAACCCGCCAGCAAAGACCAGCGGGTTCCTTTTGGATTCAGATCTCGACTTTTTGGATATTGCGGGCTCTACGGATGGATATATGCCCGGTGATATCAGCGTGCTCGTCTCTCGAGCGAGGAACGAGGCCATCATCCGGGCCATTGCCGAATCACCAAACTCCACAGGGCCTGTCCATTTTGCCAGGACTGATTTTGACAAGGCGTTGAAGGGCTTCACACCGGCTTCACTGAGGAACGTGACTCTTCAGAGCTCTTCTACCAGCTTCAAGTCGATCGGCGGCCTTCAAGAAACACGACAAGTGCTCCTCGAGACGCTGCAGTACCCGACCAAGTACGCACCAATCTTTGCGCAGTGCCCTCTACGACTACGATCCGGTCTTTTGCTATACGGATATCCCGGCTGCGGCAAGACTCTCCTTGCGAGTGCCGTGGCTGGCGAGTGCGGTCTCAACTTTATCAGTGTCAAGGGACCCGAGATTCTGAACAAGTATATCGGAGCCTCGGAGAAGAGTGTGCGTGACCTGTTTGACAGAGCGCAGGCAGCGAAGCCCTGTGTACTCTTCTTTGATGAGTTTGACTCTATCGCCCCCAAGAGAGGACATGACTCTACCGGTGTGACGGATCGTGTTGTGAACCAGCTTCTAACGCAGATGGATGGTGCCGAGGGACTGTCGGGAGTCTACGTTTTAGCAGCCACTTCACGACCTGACCTCATCGACCCGGCTCTGCTCCGTCCTGGTCGTTTGGACAAGTCCCTGCTCTGTGACATGCCGTCCCTGGAGGATCGGGTCGATATCATCAAGGCCCTGTTCCAAAAGGTCCGGCTCTCAGATGAGCTGACCGAGTCTGACGGACCCCTGACGGATGTCGCCCGACGGACCGAAGGCTTCTCGGGTGCCGATCTACAGGCCCTCGTGTCGAATGCGCAGCTGGAAGCAATCCATGACGTTCTAGACGTGGATGGTCCTACAGTCACGTCGAAGCGTACGAATGGAGCCGGTGGAAAGCCAAACAGCACGCCTAGCTTTGTGCAGTTCCGCTACGGAGAAGAGGCCAAGCCCTCGGACCAACCAACCCCAAAGAGCAAGTCAGCGGCGCTGGTCGAGAATGCGGCGATCCTGTCCAAGCTAGATGAGATCAAGATTGCGCGCAAGAAGGCGAAGCAGGTGCACGGTGCCCCGGCGGCGGTAAACGCGGACGCCAAGGCGTCTGCCGGTGAGCAGCGGGAGGTGGTGATCGGATGGGATCACCTGATCAAGGCGCTTGACAACACACGGGCGAGTATCAGCTCCGATGAGAAGACGCGGCTGCAGAGGATCTACACCGAGTTTGTGGTGGGTAGGAGTGGGCAGATGAAGGATGGGCAGGGCAGTATGGAGATTGGGGGACGGAGCAGCTTGATGTAACATGTATGGACATATAATGGCGGCGAGATTTAACGATGGATAAATAGAACACCTTTCATACATGCAATTTTGTCTATGGTTTCCATCTATACCTAACGCGAGGCGTCATCCTCTGCCGTGATCTTGGCCAATGTCTCCTGGACTGTGGCATGAATACCTCCCCTTGCAGCAAGCAAACCCCGGTTCTGGTTCAAGTCCCTTCCGGCTCCAAAGTCAATGGTCTTGCCGTCCAGATCCGTCACTTTGCCGCCAGCCTCGGTCAAGACGAGCTGGGCGCCGGCGTGGTCCCAGATCCACATTCGAACCTCCGGTCCCGAGGGAACTCGGAGCTGGAAGTCGCCTCCGCCGACAGCTAGGGCGGCGTACCGGATGTGTGACGACCACACCTCGGTGTTGGGGTACACTGCTCCGAACGAAGCAGCGAGCTTGGCGATGAGGTCGTGACGAGATGTCTTGCTCGAGGAGCAGTCGACGATTCTGGCGTCTGAAAGACTCGAGGCCTTGTCGAGACCCTCTAGCGGGCGGGCTTCTTCGAGACCACTGAAGTTCATGGTGCGGATTGTTGCGCCCTGGCCTCGGACGGCTGACAGCATGAGACCAAGTCCCTCCTTGTCGACAGTTGTCTCTGCGAGGACGCCATCTACGGGCTTGAGGTTGGGACAACCCAGCACGCCGACGACTTCTCGACCGTCCTCGATCAAAGCCAGAGAAACAGCGTACTGCTCGCCTCGAAGGAAGGTTGCCGTACCATCAACAGGATCCATAACCCAGAAACGTCCAGTCCTTCCTCCCTCACCACGACCTCCAAGATCAATCAAATCAAGCATCTCATCCACCGAAGCCGGACTTGCCAACAATGCCTCATCCTCCTCACTTTCCAGATGCGCTCCAGAGGCAAGCTCATACACGCGGTCCCTCAGGGCAGCATCGCTACGCAGGGCACCAGAGTCCTCTTCTCCGACAAAGGTGTCACCGGGAAAGGCCTTGGTCAAGGCGCTGATGAGAATAGCCTGTGCGGCAAAGTCCGCGACAGTGACAGGCGAAGCGTCGGCCTTTGAGATGCCGCTGACGGAGGAGAGCACCTTTTTGGTGAGGATGGAAGCTCTAAGGACTGCGAGCTCAGCGATATGACGCTCACGGGCATATGCGGCGGCCATGATGAATATATGTATAAAGAATATTGATATTTTCTGAAGAGAATTAGCTAAAGATTCTGAAATAGTTTGGATATTCTTCTCGTACTTGTAGGTGAATGAATATGGACCACGTGCTTTTGCTGATGGACGTTACATGATCAGATTTAGTTGAAAATGAGGCGGTGATGGGAAATCGGATCAATCAATCATGATTGCTTGCTCCACGGATCCACAGAAACACAGTCAACACCAAACACGGGCGACTAAACTGCAAGACTCTTGACAAAATTACACATCTGAATCGCCTCACTTATACACAAGTTACGTTACATGTGTAGGAGGCACAAACTCATCGAGATGGGCATCAAAGATTTGATCACCGACTCTCATCATGATGCCACCGCTGGACTTGACCTTGACCTCTTCGTATCCCATGCTTGTCAAATCATGCACCGTGACAACTTCTTTCAAGGCTTCTGCCGCTTCTTCCTCTGATAACCGCCTCGCCTTGAACCTAAGGTGCTTTGATTTGCTAGAGAATCCTGTCGTGTACTCGACAAATAGCTCAAGTGAATTAGGCAGGGCAACAACTTCTTGTCGACCCTTTTCAACTTGTCTCCAGGAGTCTTCATCACTAACTTCGTTCTCTTTGCAGGGTAAGAAACCCTGCGAAGCAGAGGTCGAAATGCTTGAAAGACGTGTTTCGTACGTCTCCGGGCTTATAATCTGGCTCAATCGAGATCCAACACTGGAGTTTCTGTCTGCGTCTGTCCCGACTGTTGAATGATGCAAGTTCTTAGACGATTGGAAAACTTGAGCCTTTGGTGTAGAATACCCACTGGCATCCTGATATTCGTCTGCTGGCGGTTGTTGAGGCTCCTGCGTAGACAAAGACCCGGACAAGGGCCCAGATAACGACAAAGGCTTAGAAAACGACAAAGACCTGGACAATGGCCTTGGTGAAGACCTAGACAAAGACGCAGGTGGAGAGTTTAGCGGAAGCTCAGGTGAAGGTATAGGTGAAGACGGAGGCTTGGGTGAAGACCTGAGTTCCGCACTGCTCTCAACCGTGTTGTGACTTGGAGCCGCCTCTTCCTCCTTTTCAGAACCATCCTTTCCGGCAGGGCTTCCCTGATGCGAAGAAAGAGATTCATCTGCCTGCTGTCCATGAGAGCTCAAGGTTTCAGTCCCATGCTCGGGAACAACCGTCTCGTCGCTGTCAGAGCCTTCAACCATCTCCCGCAATACTTCCGCCTGCTGCGTGAGAATCGACATTCCTGATACTGCAGCCGATGGTACAGTGCTCTCTAACGGATAGTTCATACGCTCTACCCCTTCCTTGATTATCCGGTTAATCTTGACCACCGCCAAGCGCTCCAACTCCAGAGAAAATCCCCTCTTCACCTCCTGGAGGCCACTGGATGGCAGTCTCCAGCCGGGGTAGATCCTCCCGTGGGTTCTTGGGATGCTGTACTTTCCGTGAAAGGCAATGAAGGCGTTGCAGAGATAGCAGGCATCCTTGTTGGAGGCAACTACCCTTGGAGGCGTCGGGCCCTTGTGTTGATCGAGATACCAGATGAGCTGCATTTCAGCATGAACTCTTGGATGACGCATCAGCGGGTCAATTTGGCTTTTATAGCACCTAGATTCGCTTCCAAGGTAACCCGAAAGCTCTTTGACCATCTTGGCAGTATTCCAACTCGTTCCGTGGTGAGCTTTCAGCTTATCCAGCATAGCCGGAAGACTAGGACGCTGTGCAACAGGATGCTGGACAAGTGTCGAGGAGTCCAATACCACGGGGAGTGTATTGGCCTGACGGGTACATTGATATCGCCTGGCGAGTTTCACCAGTGTCGTCGCTGCCCTTTTGTAGTTTCCCACTTTTCGTATCATGTTGAGAACCGCCTCGCATGTACTCGGGTCAGCACGCGGTTTCATGCCGTTCATATCCTTGAGAAGTATAGTTCCAACAGTCGGCATCTCGGAAAACTCGTAGCATACTTTAACAATAGACTCGAGGTCTTCGTCCCTAATTAACGCCCAAGTACCACCGATTGGAGGAGTGAATGCAGCCTGATACTTGACCAGCTCAGACATCAACTGGTTGCTCAGTGTCAGAAAGTTGGTACGATCCGCTCTCCGCGGAGACTGTTCGATTGCTGAGTTAATTTCTCTCAGGAATTTCTGAAATGTCGGCTTGTTCTCGGGGTTGATCATCCTGATTCTTGACAAGATCCGCCAGCGACACATCGACACGATGGCGCCAAACACATCGCTTTCAAGTTTCTCGCGAGAGCCTCGAGTTTATGTTAGGAGAAGGGGGCTCCCAGTGTGGCACTCTTGACTTACTCCTTGAGGCGTCTTTGAGTAGGGAAAAGACACTGTCAAAGCCCTCCTTCACCCATTCCAGATATGGCGATACAGGTCCAGGGCCTTTGGTGTTGGCAGCAACCATGACGACCAGTCCATGTCTTGTCTCCTCGACGCACACGGCTGTCACATTTCTAATGTCGTCCTTTATTCCAGACAATAATCCAAGAGTGGTCGTTAGGTGTTTCTCATCATTGAGAGAGATAGTCCAGCCAACGTCTGCCTCCTGATGCCGGGTCAGGTTCTTGTGAGGGTGCGATGCAACTTGTCCGAGATAGTAAAGAAGAGCAATGTTCTGGGCACAGTCTGCTTCTAAATCTATGCTGGGCATTTCCATCTCATCTCATGGTTCGAGTGTTCATGTTTGACGAAGGGGAGTTTCCCGCAGACCTTGGCTCATCCTTCATCAGACCCGAGCAAGTTTCAACCTTCCTGCAGCTTCCGCAGAGGTCCCAGCAGTCAATCATGATTGATTGCAAGCGCTTATCCGTCATTGTGAGCTGTGTGGTTGGCTCCGAGATACTGCGGGAGGCCGACCACGGTGACGAAAGGGCAACGATGCAGCACAAAACAGACCAGCAACAATTGATGCCCAACCCTTGTTGCAGCCAGTGATGGAAGGCATTTCTACAGTATAAATGCACTCTAAGCGTGTCCCAACCAGTGTACCAACCGCCACAGCCTAAGATTCTCCCCATCAACCCTTCATAATAGTAATCAACACTTGGTAGAGTTGTCAATATTCGGTCACCAGTCAAACAGTCAAGGACACAGTGATTTGTCATGTACTTTATAGCTTCAACCATATCTATGCCACCGAGCAGAAGCCTCTTGCTGGTCCTGCCCCTTTTTTTCCACAGGCCCTGTAAAACATCTTTCATCTAAGAACAAGGGCTCATTTGCATGCACCTGTACGCCTCGCCTCGCCTCGCCTCTGCTCTGCCTGCCTTTCATCCCTGGCAGTGAGCAGCCATTCATCGACCCTCTGTAGTTGGCCAGATCCATCACATCAGCTGTGAGTTAGATAGCCTACCTGCCTCTAGGTCGTGCTGCATGAAAAGAAGAAGAAAACAAGAAAAAGAAGACAGCCTACTCCGGTAAGAGAGACGCGAGGCATGCGAATTAGCAGCCAGGCAAGGCCTGTCCTCGTATGTATCAGTTTGGCCAAGCTTGGCCATATAGCATAGCATAGCAGCAGTGACAACTCCTTCCACCACAGGTCCTATAATGCAACGGGGTATGATCTCAGCCTCTCCGCTCCGCTTCACGTACTTGCGTGCAACATGATGCCATCCATCTGTACAACCAAACGCCAAAACCATGCTGAAAACAAACATGCTATGTTGAGTTGCTGTGAAACACAATTCACCTTCCCTTCGTAATCAAGTGTCTCTAAAGACCTGTCTGTCGTGCTGAGCTGAGGTCTCTTCTGAGAGATGAGACCATTCATTAGGCCCCGTTGGTCTTGTTCGAGCTGGAGCCGCCCTTGTTGCGAGAGTGCAGCGTACGATACATGTTGCTCAGTCGCTTGCCTGTCACGCTCTTGCTGGTGTCGTCGACTGGCCACAACGCTGCCAAAAAGTCCCTACATCAAGCATGTTAGTCCAGGTCGCAGGTCAGGCTGTATCAATGCAGCTGTACTCACCAAAAGTTGCTCTTGAGACCCTCGTCCGCAGCGGTAGCCGGCAATTTTTCGTCCAGGAATGTGCCAATAACTACCAGTTCCACTCCAAAGATGGAGGCTCGTTCCTTGCTTGACTTGACATTGTCCTTGGTGGTTGAGAGAATCTTTTCGAAATTTTCTCTGACGGGCTTCAGGAGGAACCAGATCATGGCATCGTTATCCTTATCCCTCTGGTCCTTGTTGTCACCGATTCGCCTAAGCTCATCCAGTCGACGAAGAGCCTTGGCTCGGCGCTCATCTTGAGGACGAGATTCTTGGGGTCGCTCGCGCACACGATCCCTATCGCGGTCACGCTCTCGCTCGCGGTCCCGGTCACGATCACGATCACGATCCCGCTCACGGTCACGGTCACGATCTCTGTCTCGCTCTCGCTCTCGCTCACGGTCGCGGTCACGGTCGCGTTCGCGATCATCACGATGCCGGTCGCCACGTCGTTCATCACGATGTCCGTGGCTGTGACGATGCTTCTCAGCTCTTCGGTCATCATCATCACGATGTCGACGCTTCTCAGCTCTGTCCCTATCGTCGCCGTGCTTGCCAGATCGACGGTGATCATCCAGCCGGCGATGCTTGGGGCTCCGGCTGTCCTCATGGGAAACATGCTTCCGCTTGTAGTCGGGCCTTGGAGTTCCACGCTCGTCGGTATAGCCGCGTGGCCGATGGTCGCCATGAGCATGATCCCGATCACGGTCACGATGTTTCTTGCTGACTTGGGGTGCAGGGGATGCAGTAGCACTTCCGCGGTGGCCATTGGCAAGATGACTCTTCTTGTTGTTTCGGTGGTGATTCTCCACGGCTCGCTGCACACTTCGATCGTTCGAGTGCTTCGCTTGCAGGACTGAGAGCAGGTATTCAGATCGGCGAACAAGATGTACTGCGCCAGGCGCCTTCATCTTGTCATTGGCCTTGCTACGCTCCTCCTTCTTCTCGACACGATGCTCTTCCAGGAAGAGCTTGTCCGTCATGTCCAGGTCAGGGTCGTCGCGAATCTGAGGCCAAGCACCAAAGCCGTGTCTGTCGATGCCAACCAGGAGCATGGCATCCTCCTTAGCACCCCATGAACAAGAATAGTTGGCAGCCTTGGTGGCGTCGGGAAGACGGAATGCTCGCCAGTCGCTGTGCCCGTTGATAACCTGTCGAAGAAGTTGAAGTTGCTTGGGCCGCTCGATGGCCGTCTCGGCATTGATCTTCTTTAGGTCGCCAAAGTCAATCAGAACAGCCTTGCGATCCTTCTTGGTGAGTGTCTTGCCAAGCCTCTTCTCTTCCTCCACCATGGTGATATAATTGTCATCAACAGCTTCCTTGGCTGCTTTGATGAATTCATCAAGAACCGACTTGACATAGTCTTGGTCTCTTTCCTTGAGCTTGGCCTCTCTGATGATCTCCTCACCGCGGTCGTCCATCGAGCCGAACCGGAAGTAGGCTTTGATGAGAAGACGCTGCTCCTTGTCTGTCAAAGGCCTCTTGGGGTCCGCGATCAGGGCCTGTCGCTCTTCCTCTTCCTTTTCTCGCTGTTCTTTCTGCCGTTTCTTAAACCGGTCAGCACGCTCAGTTTCCCTGTTGCGGCTCTTGACGACGGCTCTTCGGGGAGCACTCTCAGCCTTGACCTGGGCAAGATAGTCCTCGTGTCGCCGCTGTTCTTCGTCTGCCTTGATTTCGGCAAGCTTTTCAGCAGGAATAATCTGATCCCAGTCGAGATTAAGGTCGTCCACCTTGACATCCGTGATCTGCATGAAGTTGTCCCAATCAATGCCACCACTACTGAGGTTGATCTTGTCGTCAACCTTGGTCTTGGTGACTTCAGCGTTCTCCAGGATCGAGTCGATGTCGAGTTGCTCCAGGCGTTCTTGGTTGCCGCTCTGCTCAAACATCTTAGATGAACGCATCTTCAAGACCATCTGAATGTCTTCAGATGAAGAGGGCCCATCGACCTTGAGACCCTTCTTATTGAGCTCTTCTTTGAATGCAGCCTTGCCATCGTCCGTGACACCAGCCTGAATCGTCAGATACTCAAGCAGGAGCTTGTTGCGTGCTCGTTCAAGAACTTCTTCCTCGACTGTTTCCTTGGAAACAAGACGATAGATGTTCACGGGTCGCTTCTGACCGATACGGTGGGCTCTGGCCATGGCTTGCAAGTCGGCCTGTGGGTTCCAGTCGGAATCAAAGATGACAACAGTGTCGGCAGTCATCAGGTTGATACCTAGACCACCTGCTCTGGTCGAGAGAAGGAAGCAAAAGTCATCGCTGTCGTCGGCATTGAAATGATTGATGGCCATGCGTCGGGGTCCGGCTGCGATGGTTCCATCTAATCTCTGGAACTTGTACCCTCGTAGGGAGAGGTAGTCACCAAGAATGTCAAGCATCTTGACCATCTGGCTGAAAATTAAGACTCTGTGGCCGTCCTTCTTGAGCTTGGAGAGAAGCTGGTCAAGAAGCATCATCTTTCCACTGCTGGCAATCAAGCCCTTGATCTGGTCTTCGCGACGAACGCTGCCGGCGAGCACCTTTTCCTCGGCACCTGGGAACATATATGGATGGTTGCTGATCTTCTTGAGCTCCATCATGATGTTCAGCAAAGAGTTCTTGTGACCGTTGGTCGCATCACAGAGGGCAGTGTAGTTGCGAGTGAGGATGTTCTTGTAGTAGTCCAGTTGGACATCTGACAGCTCAACGCGGATGATCTTCTCAGTCTTGGGTGGAAGATCGGATTCGACAGTTTCTTTGGTTCTTCGCAAAATGAAAGGAGCAATGGCCTTGTGGAGTTGCTGAAGCTTTTCTTGCGCATCGTTGGCAGATAGAGAGTCAAGATCCTCATCAATGGCCACCTTGCCCGGGTTCAAGAAGTCGAGCAGGGCTGACAACTCGGCTAGGTTGTTTTGGATGGGTGTTCCGGTGATCAAGACCTTGCACGGGATACCAAAGCTCACCAAGCGGCTGTACAGTTGGGATTCACGGTTCTTGAGACGATGCGCCTCGTCGACGGCAAGGGTCTGCCACTTGATGGACTGCAAGAACTGCCAGTCCTGGAGGATGAACTCATACGAGGTGACCAGGATGTTGAACTTGGGCTTCTTCGGGTTGTTATCCACGAGAAGCTCGTGCTCGCGAATGATGTTTCGGGCATCTTCAGGTCCCAGATAAACGACGTAGTTAAGGTCTGGGGACCAGGTGTTGAAAGTATCACACCAGGCGGGGATGACACTGAGAGGAGCAACCACAAGTGAAGGTCCCTCCTGGTGGCGAGCGTTGCGCAGCCAGCTGAGGAATGACACGGTCTGGACTGTCTTGCCGAGACCCATCTCATCGGCGAGAATCACATTGTTACCTCTGCACCAGTTGAGGCAGAGGAAGTTAAGACCTCTCAGCTGGAACGACCGAAGTTCGCCGCCTACGATGTAGTCAGGCTGCTTTTCCAACTTGACCATCCTTGACCGTGAGTCGAGGCTGGTTTCCTTGCGGTCCGACTGCCATGAACGAGAGGCGCGGTCAAGGTATTGGTCAATCTGGTCCTGGAACATGTCGCTGATGTCCGCTGCAGCCTCCCAGGTGCACTCCTCGTAGGTGAGGCCCTTCCATTTGACAAGGTACTCGTCGCCGTCTTCACCGTCTCTTGTAGCAACCACTCGCTCAACCTTGATGTAATCCTCGTAGGCCTCGTCGTCTCGTTCGCGGTCAAGGAAGAACTGCTCCTTGGTCTCGGGAGGAATGTCGTCGCCAAAGCGGATGTCCAGCTCGTAGTCAACGAACTTCTTGAAGTAATTCTCGACCTTTCTAAATCCGCGAACATTGCGAAGGTCGTCGAGTGTTTCCCAGGTGTCATGCAAGTGAGACTTGCCCTGCCATTTGATGAAGTATTCAAAATCACCTTTGGTCATGTCATAGGTCAAGTCCTGCCCGTTTATCGGGCGATACCGCACTACTTTTTCCACGTATGGGGAATCGTCGACATAGTCAACGACGTAGTTGGAAGGGGCGAGGTCATCCTCGTCTTCTTCTTCGTCAAAGTCGCTCTCTTCATAAGCTCCTTGTTGTACCTGCGCGGCGCGACGACTTGACCAGCGCTTTTCGGCGTATGCGAGAGAGGGCTGGGCCTCGCGTTGCAGCCGAGCCTTCTTCTGAAGACTCTTGGCGCGCGCGCCGCCGTATGTGTCTGAGTCGGAGTCGGAGTCGTTTGTTGACGCTCGTAATGTTGGTGTACCTATCTTGGAAGCTGGATGACCGTGTTAGTCCGAGTCGCAACGATCGAGTAGAATCAGGAGAAAGGGGGTGCTTACAAGGAAGGGATGTTTCTACACGTCGTCGTTTGACCGTACGACGGCTGACGGGAGGTTCGGATTCGGAGTCATCGGACTCGACCTGTCGCGACTTGGTCAATAACGCTCCTCGAGATAGATTCGGGATGACTACGTACGATTTTACGTTGTTCTCGAGGTCGAGTCTGCAAGTGCCGGTCAGCCAAGAAGATGGCGGTGAAAATTTTTCGCTTCTTACACTTCGTCTCAATCCATAGAGTTCTGGATTGGCCTTGATATACTCGTCCTCCTCAATGGGCACTTTGCGTTTCGAGGCTCTGTTCGAGTCTGTGGAGCTGGCGCGGTCCTCAACCGCGTCGTCATTCTGAGATGGCAGGCTCTCCTCCATGTCAAAGTCACCGTCCTCGGACGCGTTGTCCTCGCTGGAAGGTTCACTCTCTGACATATGTGTGTCGTCCTGTGCCATATTCGAGGTCTCGTTCACATCGTCCGAGGGTGACGGTGATGGATGGTCAAGCGTATGATCGTGGACATCAGGGGAGTCGCTATCGGTTGCGTTGTCGCCTGTATCGAACGACATGCTGATTTGATTATCTGGAGATAAATGTCCATTGGAAGGACCCCCAAAAGTAGGGGTGGACATCATGATGGCGATGGCAGAGGCTACCTGCTATGAGACGCGACGATGTTAGCCAATGTTCTGGGCCAGCAGGTGCGGTTGAGGGATTAACGGAACGAGGCGACTCTGGCGACCCAGGAACGGTGCCAAAAGCGCCCGGAAACGCGAACAACGATGGAGATGGTTCACTTGTCGCATCCCGCGTGCGTTGTAGATGGCAAGGCTGATGAAAACCCGACATCGCAATTGGGAAGCCTGGGTGGCCACGGTGTCGGGTACGGGGTCGCAGGGGCATCCGAATGAGCGAGAAGCATCGAATCCATCAAAGGGAAGCACGGTATCGCTTATATACGACTCTATGGGAGCAATATCGCGATGGAGATGGCAGGAGTCGAGGCGGGATCGACAACAGGCGACGGGCCAGCAAGCCAGCAAGGCGGCAGCGGCAAGGGGGAAGCGGGAAGGATGAGGGAAACTTACAAGTCATTAAAGAATGACATCCAGGCGGCAACCAACATCTAGATGTATCGGAAGCTTCACCGGGGGTGCTTGGCGGGATCGGAGGACGGAACGGGGGTAACGTGGGTGAAGAGGTGACGGGCGGATTCTCAGAATGCGAGGCAGGAAAAGAAGTCGAGAGGTCCGAAAAGGCAGGGCCACTCTTGTCCTAATTGGGTGATGGTCTGGGGTGGGTGCGTATCACGTGACCCATTCCCGTCATGCGAACAACCGGACGACCTTGAAAGCTCCCGACGTAGTACAGTGAATACAAGGGATCTTTGGCTTTTCACGGCAATATGCAGGGCCAGGTTGTTTAATGTCGCGTTTAACATTGTATCCTTTGGCGTTCTAACTTTTCTTCTCACTTTCTTGTTGAGGCGTTCGTATCTTCACAAGGAGGCTTCGAGGACCGGCCAATCATAGCGCAACACCATCACCCTAAATTTTGACAGAAACGGTAAATGGAAATTCCTGTGGTTGAGAAAACTCTTAATCGTTTGTTACAGGATATTTCCTTGTTTGAGAACCATGCGTTTCGTCTCTTGTTTGCTTCGAGGAGGCTTGTGGTTTGTGGCAGGCTGCCATCAGGGTATGTATTGACACTGTTTGGGTTTGTCACTTTGTGTCAGATAAAAGACTATTTGGGGCCCAAAGATGGAGCACTTCAGCGTGGTCACTGCCCGCCCCGGGGAAGTTTACAGTGATTGGCGTTGCCCTATGTTTATGGGGAAGCCCTGTTTGGCCTAGAATGTAATGATCTGTCTGTTTCCATCAATGTTGCTGCCGTTGTTCCCCGAGCTCAGGAAGTCATCAGCAATGTGCCTCATCAGCTCGCCTGATTTTCAAGCCCCCTCTCGCATTCTACTGAGGTATCGATGGCTACATAGGTAAGTACAATATGCGGTCAGATCAGAATTGATCACGTGGTTTTATGTTGCTTGGTTCCTCTGACATGCTCAACACGTGAGGTGCGATTTCTTACACCCATGTGCATGCAACCCTAGAGTTAAACAACGAGCACATCCAAGTGCGCAAGTCAAGCATGTCTCAGGAGATGCTAGTTACCAATACAACATTTACAGTTTCTATACACTTGAGAAATCATTAATCAATGCCCTATTTTACGATCGGAAGATGTTCCAGTGTTGGTTTGAATACTTGATCCCTACTTTACGGCTTGAGCGTGGTCTGGTCTAACAAGCTTTGCTACTGTATTGAGTCACAATTCTGACCACCAACCCATAGTGTTAGTTCAAGTATGCAGTAAGCAGCTGCCTGAGCAACACGATAGACACAATATCAAAAACCGAAGACAACCATCTCCAACTCGGCCAGGGCGGATGCTGATGCACGGGTGTTCGCAGGTATCCCTTGTCCACCTCAACCTTTGGGCAACGTCATAGGTAGCTGGAGCCCAACTCTCATCCACTGTAGCCCCCTTGCCAGGGCGAAGCAACCGCCGCCGCCTCCCACACAAAATCGGCTCCCAAGACCCACAGCCCTGGACGACTCACAGGGCACGGATTACCACCACACGAACCTGGAACTCCCGTCGGGTTGACCTGTGATCTTTTCTCCTTCTTCTTTATCCTCTGCTGTCCGTAAAGGAATCTCGAATAGTGCCTGCGTGCCATCGTCTCCTGCGCGCGAGAGATCCCCCCGTCTTCTCCGTCTTTGGAGCTCGAGCTCGACCTTGCTTGTCCCACTTTCTCCCACACACACAAAAAAAATCCACCCCCCACCAACTTGAACTTGGATTGGAAGTTTTTCGTGCTCGTCGTCAGTCGCAACAATGTCGGACAAGCTTACACGGTATGTGCGGCTGGATGAGGAGGAATAACTCGATATAAGGGACAAGATCACAATGACTGACATGCCAATCCAACAGTATCGCCATCGTCAACAGCGACAAGGTCCGTCCACGATCGCCTCCCTCAAGCCAAACACGCTTTTTTGCCCCACCAAAGAAATTCTGACCCCTCCTTTTAGTGTCGCCCGCGAAAATGTCGTCAAGAGTGCAAAAAGTCGTGTCCCGTCGTCCGTAGCGGAAAGCTCTGCATCGAAGTCGCTCCCGAGTCTCGCCTCGCCTTCATCTCCGAGTCGCTCTGCATCGGTTGTGGTATCTGCCCCAAGAAGTGCCCCTTCGACGCCATCACCATCATCAACCTGCCCACCAACCTCGAGAGCCAGGTCACCCACCGCTATGGCCCTAACAGCTTCAAGTTGCATCGCCTGCCGATGCCCCGACCGGGACAGGTTCTGGGTCTTGTCGGAACCAACGGTATTGGCAAGAGTACCGCTCTCAAGATTCTGAGCGGAAAGCTCAAGCCCAACTTGGGCCGACACGACAACCCCCCCGACTGGGAGGACGTCATCAAGCACTTCCGTGGCTCCGAGCTGCAGAGTATGTAACGGCGCAGACGTTTCAGTTGTTATTCTTGCTGACCCCACAAATAGACTACTTCACCAAGCTTCTGGAGGATGACCTCAAGGCCGTCGTCAAGCCCCAGTATGTGGACCAGATCCCCAAGGCTGTCAGGGGCCCCAAGAAGAGCGTGCGATTCCTGATTGAGAGCCGTGCCACGTCGGGCAACATGGAAGAGGTCGCCAACGTCCTGGAGCTGAACCACATCATGGACCGAGATGTCAACCTCCTCTCTGGTGGTGAGCTTCAGCGTTTTGCCATCGGAACTGTTGCTGTCCAGAAGGCCGATGTCTACATGTTCGACGAGCCCTCTTCTTACCTCGATGTCAAGCAGCGACTGAGTGCTGCCTCGATCATTCGCTCTCTCCTCCGAGACGACGACTACGTCATTGTCGTCGAGCACGATCTGTCTGTTCTTGACTACCTCTCCGACTACATCTGCGTCTTGTACGGTCGCCCCGCCATTTACGGTGTCGTTACCCTGCCCTACTCTGTCCGTGAGGGTATCAACATCTTCCTTGATGGTCACATCCCCACCGAGAACTTGCGATTCCGTGACGAGTCCCTAACTTTCCGTGTCGCCGAGGGTACCGACGACTTTGCCATCGACAAGTCCCGCGCCTTTACCTACCCCAAGATGGAGAAGACTCTCGGAAACTTCAAGCTCAACATTGACGCTGGTGACTTTACCGACTCGGAGATTATCGTCATGATGGGTGAGAACGGTACCGGAAAGACCACCTTCTGCCGTCTCTTGGCCGGTGCCCTCAAGCCTGACAGCAAGAAGTCGGTGCCTGAGATGAGAATCAGCATGAAGCCCCAGACCATCACCCCCAAGTTCGACGGTACTGTCCGCCAGCTCTTCTTCAAGAAGATCAAGCAGGCCTTCCTGTCTCCTCAATTCCAGACCGATGTCGTCAAGCCCCTCAAGCTCGACGACTTTATTGACCAGGAAGTCAAGAACCTGTCCGGTGGTGAATTGCAGCGTGTCGCCATTGTCCTTGCCCTCGGTATCCCCGCTGATATCTACCTGATCGACGAGCCTTCTGCCTACCTCGATTCTGAGCAGCGTATCATTGCCTCGCGAGTCATCAAGCGATTCATCATGCACTCCAAGAAGACTGCCTTTATTGTTGAGCACGATTTCATCATGGCTACTTATCTCGCCGACCGTGTCATTGTCTTTGACGGTCAGCCCGGTATCGACTCTCATGCCAACAAGCCCGAGTCCCTCCTCACTGGCTGCAACACCTTCTTGAAGAACCTCGACGTCACCTTCCGTCGTGATCCTACCAACTACCGACCTCGTATCAACAAGAACGGATCTCAGCTCGACCAGGAGCAGAAGATGGGTGGCAACTACGTGAGTTTATCTCTACCACTAATATCTTGCGCATAACAACTAACAAGCATCTACAGTTCTTCCTCGAGGAGAATCCCGATCAGAGCTAAAGGGCGTTAACAAGGAGATCTTTCCTCCCCTTGATGGTGCATCTCCCGGCGTTTGGGGCGTTCAAAACGGAAATGGGAAAAAGCAGCGCGGGGGCGGGCATGTTCGGGTTTTGGGAATAGACGACGACCACGGCGTCGGCGAGGATGACGATCCTGATGGATAACGACGGCGACGGCAGCGTATCCCCTGTTGTCTGGTCCTACGAAGAAGAGCCGGTCTCGCCGGAGAGCAGTTTTGTTTTTTGATCTTTTTGTACTTGTCGTTTCTTATTGCCTGACTCTTCAAGGTCCTTGATCGAGGACTTTAAAGAGTACACGGCATGGGCGAGACCGGACTGCTTCGTAGACTGAGGGACAATGGATCAAGTAGGATCACTGCCGTCTTGGGTTTCCTACCTCGCGGGAAACAACCCCAGAAGAAAGATGGCTGTCAGTTAGTTTTACCATATTCACAATAACAACAGAAAAATTGGATCGTCAAAGAGGCAACCCATCAAGTATAACAATTGTTGATGTCCTAACTATCACTACCTGAATCCTATCATCTATCCATCCATCCAAGCAACTCCGCCACTACCCATAGGTGTTTTTTTTTACGCATATAAACTCACAGACCAAAATACCTAAAAGAAGGAAAAGGAAAAAAAGAGGATGATTGGGAGAGACACATACTGGCCAGACAAGAATTGTGCTTGTGTGTGCTTGTGCTTGTAGGGGAAGCAACGTGGTCGCCATCTGTTTCCACCGCTGCGGCACCGGGCGGCCATGGCGACGAGAAGCCGCAAGCCTGTACTCGAGAGAGTCATCTCGCCCAACAGACAGACGTGCCGGGGGATTGACGGTGCCGGTACGTACTAGGAATGAGTGCAGGTGCATGCCAGTCGAGCCCCGTGTTTACTTTAATCCTCCTCAATCTCGCCCTCCTCGCTTCCGGAATGGACGTCCTTGGATGGGGGTGGAGGTGTCTTTTTGCGAGGGCGCTCTTCAACAACGCGCGGCTCAGCACGCGGTGGAGGAGTACGCTCCCTTGATCGATCTCTTCTCAATCGCTGTAATCCGTGTCAACTATCAATGCCTTCTAGTTGTTCAGTGGAGCCTTCGTACCTTGGAGTCTCGCGAGTCGCGGCGAGTGTAGTCGTCTTCGTCATCAGGACGTCGGCGTCGAGAACCTGATGGGCGCTCATCATAAGGAAGCTCATCATACGAACCTCGGTCAATACGTCGGCGATACAGCCTCTCGCGCTCGTCTTCCCGGTCTCTCCGCTCACGCTCGTAGTGGCCATCGTCATCGCGACGTGAGCGAGAGTGACGGTCGTAGTCTCGGTCTCGTTCTCGCTCCCGATCGCGCTCCCGTTCCCGTTCGCGGCGTGGCGGCGGCGATAGGCGACCTCGGTCAGATCCCAAAAGGCCTTCTGCCATGGTCGATTTCCGATGGTTACGCTCTCGCTCAGCAATGGCCTTGCGTCTGTCCGCTTCGTAGGCATCTGGCTCCGGACTGCGACTACGTCGAGAACCACGTCCACCGCTTCGATGAGATCGCTCACCTCTGGATCGGTCCCTCTCGCGACGGTGCAAGTCCCGCTCGCTAGACATGCGATCACGCCGTCGGTAGCTTCGGTCTGCTTCCTCTTCCTTTTCTCGAAGCCGTCGAATGTGCTTGTCAAAGGCGCTTCGTCGAGCGTCCTCGGAAGTAATGGCCTGGAACTCGTCTGATTTGAGAAGTCGAGGTCGTACCTTGTCATACGTGTCATTCGAAGTGATGGGTGGTTCCATGCGCTTCATGTACGCGCGCAGATCGTCAACGGCTCTACGTTGATGGCGCTCAGAGTGGCGATCGTCGTCCCGCTTGGATGAGCGTTTCTCGCGTAGCTACCACGTGTGAGTCTGGATACAGGAGCAGATAGGCAAGTATACTTACTCGATCAAAAATGAGTTTGAGAATATCGGGTTCAATGTTAGCAGTCCGTCGATCATCGTTCATGATGGAGAGGAACTCGTCAAAATCGCTCGTAGGCGTGAGATCAAACCGCTTGTCCTGAAAGTTGTTAGAACGGCAAGATGGAATAATTCGTCGATTACTCACTTCCAAAACGTCGAGCACGTCATTCCTGGGTACGCGCAAACCGCGCTCTTCGTCTTCGACAATATCCCAGAACAGCTCCTGAGGAGTCGAGCCAGCTTGACCAAGCATGTTGAGGTATCGTTCGTCTTTCTCAATATGAGGGAAGATCTGGCTCCATTTCGTGCCGGCGTTGATCTTGCCATCTCGGCGAAGCTCACCGAGGAGAGCCTTGAACGCATCTCGCGCCTTACGCTCCTTGCGAAACTTCTTGTTCTTCTCCTCCTGTTTGGTGTCGTTGAACTTGCGCTCCAGGGCCTTCATATGGTTTTGAAAGGCAGTCAAGATGTCAAACTTGGTGAGAGCCTGGTACTTCTCGTCATTCTGAAAGGGCGGGGTGGATGAGATGATACCTTGAGCATCAGCCCAGCGAGTGTACGGTTCCAGGTTGAGCTTGGGCAAAAGATCAATAAGTCCGTCCATAGCGTTCTTCCTCTGGGATGTCTGCTGCTCGGCGTGCGCCTTCTTAAGCCCGATGATGTACTCTTCAAACAGCTGACGACGTTCACCCTCGTCGCTGGTAGAACGGAAAATGGTCTCGCCTTCGATGATGGGGCGGGCAGTCTTCCAGCGGGTGTAGTGAACGATCTCGGGATGCCTCTTAAGCATAGTCTCGAAGTCAGCCCGGAGCTTCGTTAACCTTTCCTTGGCGCGCTCCTTGTCCTGAATGACCATGTCCTGACAATACTTATCGAACGCGGCCTTTCGATCCTTGGGATCCTTGATGGCGCGGAACTGAGGATCTCGGGCAGTTGCTCGGATACCCTGCTCCCAGGTCCAATCTGGCTGGACCCCACTTCGTCGCAGGAGCTTGGTGAAGGCAGCCTCAGCCTCCTCAGCCGTTGCATATTCGGGGTCATTGGTGGCGGGGACAAAAGCCTGGACCTTGGGATCGTTTCCGTACGTGATCTGTCGGGACTCGGGATAGACGTCGCGCTGGTCGCGATGCTGGTCGTAGCCGTGAGAGTATCCGCCACCACCACCGGCGCTGGCGGGAGGCGTGTAGGGAGTCGCGGAAGCTGGGGTCGCGGGCTTGCTCGTTGCGCCGAGCGCGTTCTTATAAACGTCGGGCATTTCCCATGAGCTCTGCTTCGTCTCAGTATTATACCAGTACTTTCGACCTCCCTCCGCCGTGTACTCCTTCCAGGGTTGGTTCGCAAGGGCGCGCTTGAAACAACATGTTAGCATGACAGCGCACAACATAGAACAGAATGGACAATCTAACCTCGGCCGAGCTCATCATATCCTCAGGCTTGGTCCATTGAGTGACCTTGGTAGTCGCATTGTAGTAGTAGGCTCGTCCATCGGGGGTATGGTGCTCTTGCCAAGCCGAGGCAGGCTGGCTGTAGGGAGAGCCGTAACCGTTCATCGTGAGGCTAGGGCGACGTCGCGCGAGAGGGATAAGGCGATGATCGAATAGTTGCGAAAAATGCGACGCGTCTCGAGTGAAGCGACTGTGCGCCAAGCTTCTCCCTCCGTCAAGAGCGATGGCAATGGTGTTGAGGGTTGGAGTCGCGATTGTCGAAATTAGAGGCTGTTTGCTGGAGCCACAACTTTTTGGTGCACGGACCAGACGTTGAGCTTGAGTGATTACCTAATCAATTTCATCTGAGGACCACGTCGGTCTATGTAACAACAAAGGGGGTGTAACCAACGTCTTGACTTACACGGCTGGTCCGACGAACGGAGTGGAAAGGTGTAATTCGAGAAGGAGGCAAAATACTAAAAGTTCAATATTTGGTTGAATCTTTCAGTCAGTTGCAAAAAGTCTCACCCCCCGGGGCCCCTCGCCGCCACCATGTCCGACTCGGAAGCAACCCTGGAGCCAGAGTTCGAGGCTGACTCTCTCACCAACTTTGGCACCAAACTCATTTCTGATCCCACTACTGACTTTGCGGAGCAATCGCAACTCACATACCTTGTACCTTCAGAGACTAATCTGGATTTGGAGTCGGCTTTCAGAGATCTTGAGCCGGGAAAGTCAATACTCGACTCACTAGAGCGTCGGGACTCTTTGTTCTTTGGTGAGCTATTCGTTGTACCTCTGGTCTTAGACACCCTGTCACTGACTCTTGTGACTAGATGAAACGGTTGATATACTTCTACTCTTGAGAACACCATGGAAAGATGAAGCATCACTCCGGTCCCACCTCAACCGGCTAGTGATATCAGTTGAGGCTCAGGTGGTCAATAGCAAGACCCATGGCCGGGATAATTCTGTATCAGAGACCATCTTCTCAGGCACAGTTCCGGATATCAACGACCCCTTCATCATCGTTGATGAAGATGAGGATGAAGACGACGACGACGACGATGATGATGAAGAGGATGATGAAGACGAAGAGAGCGATGACGAGACCAACCCAACCGTTAAACATGTCTACGCCGTATGGAAACTACCCGTCTTTCTAGGTCGGCCTCGCGCACGTGTCTCTACGCCATCCGTCATTTTCACCGCCTCCGCAAGCCTCAAACCCGATGTCTCAGCCGATCTCGACGGGCGAGGGAGCGGTTATCTCCAGAGCGGAGTTCCCTCGGGCTTCAACCTCCTCGAGTCCTTTGGCAACGACGTCGCCCTCGGCGGTGCCAAGCCTCGCCTCTCCGCCCTTCGGGTGTCAAGGGTCGCGCCCGTCACGGGCTCTCAGGACCTCACCAAGCATATCCGTGCACTACCTCAGGTCGAGCACAAGATCTTTCCCGTCGTGCATACCCGGATTCGCTTTTCGCGGCCAACTACGGCACCGACCAGTGCTGCTTTGATTGCTCTGCTCGAGGTTGACTTTACGGCTCATTTCGAGTGTGAGATTTCATTAGACAAGATCGACTTGTCTATCCATGATGCTACTGTCGAGAGCCTCAATGAGGACGCGGGCATGGAACTACCGCTTAGCTGTGTGTCCCACGACCATATCACATTCTTCTATCGCATTGCTCCCCGAGAGTACGACGTTTCACCAAAGAATCCCATGCGAGACCTGGATATTTCCATTTCAGCTACCGCCCAAGTTGTCCCTAGCCGCTGCACTCCTCGTTTGACAATGACATGGACAACCCATCTCGACTTTACCCTCCCTGTTAATCCTGGCTACGGCACGTCTACGACTGGGACGGGTATTGTTCGCTCCCACCGCCCCTCGCAGCTCTCCATAACCGGTCAAGCTGTGCAACACCTCAAGTCTCCATCCATCATTCGCCCGGATGCCTTGCCTGCCCTCGAAGCTGCTACAGCCAACACAGATATCCCAGTTCCAGAGCTCGGCATCACTATGACCTTCACCGGTCCGTCCGAACCTGTGCATCCCGGCGAAGTCTTCTCCTGGACCGTCTACGTTGTCAACCGTATCACGGAGAAGAACCAGCTACCCCCTCGCAAGCTGGCCCTGGTCGCAGTTCCTAAGCGCCGAAGAACTGAGCTACGTATGACACGTCCTCCTTCCGTAGGGGGCCGACGACGTGGCGAGAAGGACATCGCGGATGCCGTCACTGATGAGAATGTGCTGCATGCACTGCAAAAGAATGCCCTTGTCGAGTCTACCGATATCGTATGCCTCAGCGCCGATACTCGAGTTGGACCGCTTGTACCAGGCGCTTGTCACGTTGTCGAGCTTCAGTTCCTTGCTCTGCAGGAGGGCGTCGTGGGCTTGGAAGCAATTCGTGTGGTGGATTTGGGATCAAATGAGCACGTCGATATTAGAGACCTGCCTACCATGCTTGTAGAACCAGCTGCAGCATGAGATACTGGAAATAATGTACAAGTCTCTGTCTTTGACTACCATACTGGTATGATGCATGTCATATCTCAAATGTCGTTATCCATACCGGAATCTTGCCACGTGCCTAACGCCATCTAATGCTATATCCCTCGGGCCTTTATATCGTATGCGCCGAATGAAAACACCGCTGTAACATGCTCCATAAACAACTCATAACAGGTCATCCATGTCATCGTCCCATCCCAATTGCTGGTAAATCGACACTGGCTTTGCGGGCGCAATGTTCTGATCCTCGACGTTGTTGCTCCTTGACGTAGCCTTTACGGGCGTAGCCAATATTCCTTCATCTCTCGATGGTGTAAAATTGACACTTCGGTTTTGTTCTCTGGGTGCGAAAAGATCTGCTGCCGATACATTCCTCCTCTCCATTAGCGGCGATGAAGGCGGGAACGGCAAGACATCCTCCTCTTTGGTAGGTCGGCGCAGAAAGTTTGAGCCACCTTTTGTTGGTGTATCCCCAATTCTTTCAAAGTCTGGGGTTGGGCTTCGGCGGAAAGCGTCTTGGTGACCTGGACGTAGGCCCGTGGACGGAATCATAGAGGGCATGCTTGAAGGGGGAATGACCTCCTCAGTGCCCATCATGTGTACATCTACATTCTCAGACTTTGATGCAAATACATCCCTGAACCGATTGTTTGCTGGCGTAGCCTTGACAACTGAAGCGCCAAGGGAGCTCCGGACAGGCTTTCTGACTTCTAGAAGTTGTTAGCATGCCCCAATAGAATAACAAGGTAGTTGTAGACTCACTCTTTGCCGAAAGACTGACAGTCGCTCGGCGTTCTGCCGCTTCAGCTAATGCCTTACCAACAACCTCACGGTTGGGTTTCCTCAAAGATGAGATAGCATCCTTCAACTCTGCTTCGACTTGGGCCTTCTTGCTGGCTCTTGCATCCTGCAGGTTGGACATGCTGCTGCTCCGGGAGAGTAGCCCGCCTCTCCTGTTCAAGAGATCAGGCTCAGCCTTGAGTCCTGACTTGATTGCTGCAGAATCGCTCGCTTCCCGCTTGATTCCTGGTAGAGAGGTGGACGTTGCGGAACGCATAAGAGCAATCATGTTGCTGGGCCCTCTTGACACACTTCGTCGAGACTGTTGCTCTGTTGAGAGCGCTCTTTGCAGCGTTCTTGTTGGCTTACCAGGTGTAGGACGCTTGGTGACTGCGCCTGGTCTCTGATCACGTTTGCTTGACGATCGCTTCAAGGACCTGGACTTGGAAGGCTTTACGATAACAGGACCGCCCAATTTTCGATTGATCGAGTCACACAGCTCGGGAAGTCGGTGGGAGAAGCTACTCAAGTTAGACACTGCATAACCCAAGATCACAATGTTGATAAACTTACAATGGCACAATAATGTCCACACAAAAGTCTTTGAGAGGCTCCGACGAGGCCTTCTGTCGAGGCTGACCATCTTGGGCCTGGGAGACCTGAGAATCCTCGAGAATCAACTGTTCGTCTGAGGCGGTGGACTGCCAGATGGTCAAGCGATCGGCATGCACATCTACCAAGACAGGCAGATTGTGCTTGTTCCGCTTCTTCGCAGGAGGAGCCGCCATATCGTTTTGAGATTCCGCGGCACCAGGCAAGGGCGGCAATTGGCTATCTTCAGCATCCTCGGCAGGTTTTAATGGGGTCAATGCGATGATCTCGAGGATGAGGATCATCTGAAGTTGGGTTTCTCGGGTGCGTAGCATCGAAGTCAGCGACTTTATCTGCTGAATGGGCACATCGAACTCGTCCTCCTTCAACTCAGGCTTGTTTGCAGCCCACCACTTTCTGATATGCTCGTCTTCATGTGGATAGAGGCCGGACTTGCCAATCTTCATCTTCTTGGGTCTGCGTTTCTTCTTGCGTCCTTCGTCAGAGCTATCAATGGTCGTCTTCAGTTTGGAGATGAGTTCAGGGACAGTGTCGCGGTACTTCTTGTCGATTTGTACCGTGGTCAGGACCAGACCTTTGAGGAATTCGATCAGGTCGCCCATATCCAAGCTGGACTCGAGATCAAGGTGGAAAGCAGAACGAGCCCGGGAGAGTGGTCCTTTGGCAAAGTAGGCGAGCGAGCCCTAGACACGTTAGCTGTAGATCGAGGCCGAAAACTAAGTGTTCGTACCATGGACTTGTACAACGTGTCGAAGTACTGCGCTCGGAGAGCATCAAATATCTCATCGGCAGTTTGTTGCGGAGGAGGCTCCTCGGGGTTGGCCGAGACTGAAGACACTGCTGGCTTGGCATTCTCGGTTGGTATCGCTGCAAGTTCCTCCTTCATGAGGACTGGCGATGGTAGCTTCGGTTCCAGGGGAACGGCAGCGTCCGATTTTCCATCAAGCCTCTCAGATTCTGCCATTGTCGAAACAGATTGTGACCTTGGTCTCTTTCTAACTAGAGACTGAATGGCCTCAATGGCAGCCCGTTTCATCTTTTGGTCCTTGTGCAGTTGTGGCGTCGTGATGGCCGAGGATGCGGGTTGACCCTGGGATTCGAGTTTGACGGGCGACCGCAGGCGCTCGAGGCAAACAGCGGAGGCATCCTTGGCCAATTCTTCCAAATTTATCCAAGAACCCAATCTGAACACAACGTACAATCCATTCTCCTGTCGTTCAAGGGCGTAGACAGCGCGGCTGGACTCCTTTCTGGCAAGGAGGACCACTGGGACCGAGCCCATGCGGCTTTCCAGGTCGAGGATTTTTACATGGGCTTCATAGAATCGGTGTGAAGATAGATCGATGTTGGAGGCATGAATATCGATACATGATAACGGAAGATGCTGGCGAGGTAGGACCATCAACGGGTGGAGGACGCGAGGTTGAATGTGCAGGTTTGGGGGATGTGGCTGTCGATGACGATCAGCATGTCTGTGTACACAGCAGGTACCCGAGTATTAGCAAAAACAAACACTTGGGACACGTACCTTGAGAGCAATTGAGGGCTTTAAAAGATGCTCCATGGTGACAGAGTCGGCCCTCTTCCTCTTGCGCTGCTCAGGAGAACGGAGCTCATCTTTCTGATTCGAGCTTCCCTCGGAGCTTGGCGTCAAAATCCTCGACCGCGGCGGACGCGACGACGCGTCTGTGCCAACGAGGGCGGAAGAGGACATGGACACGGCAGTGTGATCATTCGACGCGGGCCATTTGAAAGTATGTAGAGCTCAAAGAATACGTTAGAATATACAAGCGCGACCGTGAGACCGACAAAGCTGCTGTTGTTGTGATAAAGGGATGCTATCGTGAGCTGTTATGTTAAAGTGGTTTCTCTGGCGCGTGCGCGGTTGTGCCACGAGCGGAGCGGAGCGGGAGGATTTTGGGCGGTGACGTCGGGTTTGGCAGGTGCCCGTGTTTTCGGTTGCCTGCAGTCGCGTCCAGTCGCACTGCGTCCGGGTGGCTACAGTTGACAGGTCGCTTACGATAGGCTCTACAACCACTGAAGACCGCTAAAGACTAAGCGCCCAGACGCTGCAGACCACATTGGCTCTGAACAAGTGCATCAAGACATGGATAAACATTCTCAAACTTGGAATCATGCAATTTCTAATGCATATTATTTTCAGGCATATTTATTAATAGACCTGTCAGTGAACAATATGCAAAGGCCATCCCTGCAAGTCCTGTCAATGGATGTCTAGGACACGCCTTTTGACAGCCCTGGTGCAGCTCAAACCGAAACAATGGCAGTCTACCCACCTAGGTACCTATCCAATTTCAAACTGAGACAGGATAAAGGGTTTCTATCAGTAGTTTGGAGATCTTTTCTAGGGCGAGTATATTCATTCTAGGACATGACAGGATACTGGTTCAACATCCATTCACACTCAGCTCCGTGTCAGACCCCAGGTGTCCGTCTTGACATGGAAACTCTTGGTCCAAGGTCTTCCAGCATTCCAGTCCTTTAGTTGAACCAGTAATGCGAGAGGAACGGATAAAAAACCGCCCACTTGGGTAATAAAGAGAGTTCAAGAATCCAGTTTGGGAGCTTGACGAGTTTTCGTGATTGTCTCCCTCAACAGCTAGTTACCAGCACACTCCCAAGATCTTTTCATCACACACCAATCTGCCAAGGATATCAATCTCGATCGGGAGACCCGTTCGCCCACAATCCCCGCCTAGAGACTTCATGATCCTCACGATATCCACATTGTCGTGCTAGCTGGATAGCTTGTAGCCACAGCCCTTTAAGTCGTCCCGTCCTGGTTGGCTCATCTAGAGCCCCACGCGTTGATGCAAGGGACGCTTCAGCAAAGTTGGCCGTCCCTTGCGTTAGTTGGGCGATGCTCATCCAGGGCAGACTCTGTTGGAAGGAAAGGAAAAAAACCGTCAGCCTCTAAAGCGTATCTATTTAACCGAAGGCCGTTTTTGATCATCGTTCGGTGTGCCGTCAAAGTTTTTTCTATTCAAGATGACAAACAAACACCTTTCAAAGCCGAGCAATGCAAGTGGCTTGTTGCGCGATATGCATCATCTCCAAGGGGCGAAACCGGTTTGTCTGTCAGCTCAGCCTGGCCAAGAAACAGAAAAATATTTTCTGACGCGACCTTGGCCAAATCTCGTTTATTGCACCCACAGTTACCCTCGATCGGTAATCTCAACCGCCCTTGATCGATCCGGCACAATCCCCAGTACTTGCAGTGTCGATCCCCCGCGGGCTCCATCCTTCCCTTCCTTTCCCATCCCTTCCCATTGCAGGACCAAGAAA
This sequence comes from Fusarium vanettenii 77-13-4, assembly GCF_000151355.1. Classification (NCBI taxonomy): domain Eukaryota; kingdom Fungi; phylum Ascomycota; class Sordariomycetes; order Hypocreales; family Nectriaceae; genus Fusarium; species Fusarium vanettenii. The sequence continues at coordinate 1,441,034 of NW_003315879.1, read as the reverse complement.
CTTGGCTGCCCTGGGTGGGGCCTTGTCCGGGGTGGGTCGCCGAGGTTCCCGGTCCCCCCCCTCCACTCGCTCGGTTTGTCCCGTTCGGAGTGTGACCGGGTCCCCGGCTGTACGACAATGGACGGGCGTTGCGACACCTGCTTCCAATTCATCTTCATTAGACTTTATCGACTGTCGCCTGTCCACCCGGCTTCTCCTCCCGTTCCTGTTTAGGACGGGCGACCTGATGGGAAAGGAATGTGCTGCACCACCACGAGAATCGTAGAGTTTGAGGCTTGGCCCGAATTCTCGCGCCGTCGCGGTTGGACCTGAGTGCCGTCGTTTGTCGTCCGTTTAACCTCGACTCTATCTCCTGTTGGTGGCTTCAAGTGAACGTTAGGGGGATCGCACAACAAGTCTCCCCCGATGAACCATCCAGTGATCATGTTACCTTCTGTGACATCACCGGTGGATCATTGTAGATGAGGTCACATGGATTCTTTTTAGCTTTGGAAACGTTTTGTCTTGATTGGATTTGTCTTTTTTAGGGCTCTATTCTGCTGGCTGCTGGCCCTCTAACAGTCCTGGCATCCGTATGTCGTTACTCTCCAGATGAGACTCGACGAGGCTGCCTCTGCCCGCAGTCTCCAACTTGTGAGCTGGCGCTCTATCTGTCACATCCTCTCATGAAATGTTTTTCCACAAAGCTTCCCAAGTCATCCCGTTATGCTCCCCTATGTTCAACCCAGAGCGCCGACCTGTACCGTCCTCCCATTACATTAGGGTATGATGCCTTTTTATGTTCATTCGTGAAATACCAGAAGACAGAGACAAATAGAAAGTGGATGGGGGTCGATAGCAGCAACAATGGCCATCATCGATTGATATGGAAGCTAGACAAGGAACACCCAGTCCGTATTGTACAATCTCCCATCGAGAAACATGAATGGATATCGCTATAATGCAAAAATTGATAAAATCACAGTCCGCTGGTGATAAGTGGCGTGTGCGTTCGTGTACGTATGTTTGAGGTAGGTGGTGTAAGGAGATGGTTGCTTCTTCGGCTCGTTATGTGAAGCTCGACGGTGTCATGTTCATGAACTGCACATTCTGCTGGCCTGGCGAGGAGTGTGCTGAGGCAGAAGCATCGTCGGACCAGTTATACTCGGCGTTACCACCAGCGAAGCCAAAGTAGGCGGGTCCCATCTGGGCACCATAGGAAGGTGTCTGAGGCTGACTAGAACAGTTGTTGGAAAGGTAGTTGGGCACTTGGCCCGATGCCCCAGGCATGTCAAAGTCGTGGGGGAAACCACCCAGTCCAGGAGTAACCAGAGGCTCGTCTGATACTGCAACCTCATATGCTGAGTCGGCGTTGTAGAGGTTGTCCATGACACCAGGTGTGGTGGGTGGTGTTCGAAGAGTTGGGTCGTGAAGGGCGAGATCCATAGGATACTTCTCCTCATATGCTACCGTGCTGGATGGTGTGGCCTCACACAATCCTTGCTGAGTTGTGACAACAGGTGTGTTGGGAGTGGGCGGTGCGATCGTTGTAGCTCCCGTGAAGTTAGGAGAACGGTTGAGCTGCAGGAGCATGTCGGGGTTGCGATCAAAGTATGGGCTTCGAGGTCCACCTGAGGGTTTACTGATGCGACCAACTCCTGTAGCCGAAGCAACACGGCGAATCGAGTTGCCGACGTCTGCCCTTCTTCCCATGTCGACCCCGGTTCTAGGGGCACATGCCGAGTAGCTGCGAGAAGCATTGATAGCAAGCTGAGGGGGTCGTCGGTTTCGTCGAGAGGCAATGTCCATTGCGGGTGACGGCTTCAGCGGCGCCATGGCCTGGGCGACCTCGTTGACGGCAAGGTTGCTGTTGGTATATAGATACTGCTCCTGCACAGGAGATGCGGATAGTCTGCTAGGGACGGGGAAGCACTGCTGTGGCAGGCAAGGGGTGGGCTCATCCTCCTCGTTAGGCACAATCAGTTGAGGATACTGACCATAGCTAGAGGCCGAGACAGGTTCGGGAGTCGCCTTGGCAGAAACACCCAGGGGCGAGCTAGCACCGAAATCCGACTGACTGGCATCGGTCTCGCTGTCATGCTCTGGTGTGGACAGGTCTGTAGGTCCAGCCTTGACAGGACGTTGCACGGGGAAGGGGGCGCTCGAGACAACTCGATCGCACCGCCGCTCATCGTCAGAGTAGACACCGGCTTCGTTGGAAGCCTTCTCCTTCTCCATCTTCTGCTTGGCAGCATATTCACGGATGTTCTTCTCCTTCTTTTCCCGTGCTCGCCGGTTCTGGAACCAGTTCTGTCATCATGTTAGCCATGGATGGATCTTGTTGGAAGGACTCAGGTAACAAACGTTGATGCGGGCATTGTCGACTCTCATGGACTCGGCCAGGGCCTTCTTGGTGCTGCTGTTGGGCTTGTGGTTCTTCTGGAACTCTGCCTCGAGGATCTCGACCTCTTCCTTGGAGAGGCGAGGCTTTGTCTCAGTTGTCCTAGACATCTGGTGATGATGGAGGAGGTGACCTTGGTGGGCATTGTACAGCTCCATCGACTCCGGGAGGTAAGCGGCATAACTGGGCAGCTGCTGAGAATATCTGGGGTATTGGTTGGCAGCACCGTGGTAGCCCCAGCCAGCCCATTGGGGCTGATGGTAGGAACCCATGTTCTCCATCATGGGCTACTTGTGTGGAATGTGGGAAGTAGACTGGTGGTGGTGGTTGGAATGAGGGTTCAGTCCCGCGTGGGATCGTCTTGGTCGAGACCTGTTTGGCCTATGAAGCGTCGATGGAGATTGAACGAGTGGCGGATTGGATCCGGTCAACTTCAAGCAAAGAATGACTTGGTGAGAGCAAGACGTTGGATGATATCAAAGAGACAAAAAGAGTGAAGATGTCGTAGGTGATCGGAGGTGGTTGAGAGTGGTGGATTCGGGTCGTCTTTTGAATAGGCGCTGTTGGATGTCAAGTGGGCCTGGGCAAGCGAGAAGGGTACCGCAATGGTGAGACAAAGCTCACTTAAAACTGCCCTCTTAAGGATGAAGTAGACGAAGGAGGTCTTTGGTCGGAAGGGAAAACAGTCATGGAGGATGGGACGGGCGTGGGAGGGTAAAAGAATGAAAGACATGTACGCGTTGCGGACGCCGGAGCTACACACACAGCACACAGCCAGCCTGGGCCTTGGAAACACCGGTAGTCATCTGGCCCCGTCATGACGGTCTGCGAGATGGCGTGTGGGTTCGCACCCGAGTGAACTGGGGTGGAGGAGAGCAATCAGACCCCTGGATCCCAACCACAGACCGTGGCCGGGGGAGGAGATCACATCCGCCATCGCGGCGAGGGCTTCGGTACAGGGAGTACCCAGGAGAGCTCCAGCCCAAGGTCTCCTCAAGGGCAGAGTCGCAGCGGCTCCACGCTCAGGGTACCGGCGGGAGGGTACACACAGCAGTCCTCAACAGTCCGGGCGCGACGCTCTGGCCAGGTACCTCGGGAAACTTGGGTTCCAGGTCCCAAGCTGGAGGCTCGTCGTCAAGCTCATCCCTGCTTTCAACCCCTGTCCGCCCTGGCCCGCCCACAACCCTTGCCAGCGACAAGGCTACCCGAGTGTTTTTCACTAGGAATGCACCCCGGGCGTCTGCAGGCACAGGGCCGTCGAGGGAGCGCACCGCGCCGACCTATCCTGCCGTCGTGGCGGCGCCTTGTCCACCGACTTAGGCCACTCCCTATCTCCCTCCGAAGCCTCCCTCGGAGGGCTTGGCCCAGCATCGCGAGGATTGGGTCACCAACCTGGCGGGATTGGGCCGGCGGGACCCGCGCCCACCTGGTTTTGGCCGCGATAGGGATTGGGTCTCCTGGCCCTATGCTTCAAGGAGTCTTCGAGGGCTGCCACAGTGGAGGCCGCGCGCTAGAAATGTCGTACCTAGCTCAAGGGGCTGATGCGCCTTTGCACAAGCTGGCAGGGCGGCGAAGGAGGCGGACCTGTCCATCGCTTGTTGATGCCATCGCCGTGTCGTAATCTTTTGTCCGAGGAAGGTTGTTGCACAGCCATACCCGCGTCTGAGTCGTGATCAAGATGAGGGCATGGTTCTGTGTCGTGCTGGGCCGTAGGGGCGCCGAGAGATGACTCGAAGGGAAGGGGAGCTTCCACACACCGGCTCCTCCTTGGCCACATAACCGACCATCCAAAGTCAGGCAGTCTGGACGTCGACGACAACTTGCGGGGAGACAGGCCTGCGCAAGGTTCCGGTGAGTGACACCATTCGCCATGGATACAGTCGGTAAGAGCTGTAATGCAGATGGCAGGTGAGATCCCAGCCTGTGAGGGCCTAGACGGCGCGTCAAAGCAAGGTGATGAGCACCTGGTCTGGTCTTTGGAGTCGGGATATCCAAGCAGATCCGGGCCCGAGCTGAGGTGCGGTGCGGTGCGGTGCGTGACCGGGACAGTGCGAGCACGGGTAGCCGGCCAGAGGCCCCCGCAGGTCCCAGCGCTTGCAGTGAGCTGCTGTCAGCAGTCCTACAGGGGGCAAGGGGCACCATTCCCAGTGCACTCGGGTGCTGTGGTCGCTGCAGGCGTGCCTCCCCTAGGCGCAGTGGAGCACAGTCGCGGGAACGGAGCTGCACGGATGAGCGACCGGGTGCCTACCGTGCATTCCTTCCTTAACCCGACTCGGGAGAGTGCAGGAGGAGGACGTCCCGAAACAGAGAGTGCTTTCCGTTTCTAGTTCTTCAACTCTCTAGCTCGCTGGCCCTGGACGCAGGATGCTATTTGCCACTTCACACCATACAACTTCAACTTCAACAGTCCATGCCGTATTCTCATGACGGCTTGGCTTACGATCACTTCATGGCTTGCTTTTTCTAATTCCTTCATCCTATAGAAGCAATCTCGTTCCTGTGCAAGGCACTCCTAGCATCTCCGATCAGCCTGTCCTGGCCTCTCGCCGCACAAATGTGATCCTGACGGCTATTGTATCCTATTGGGGCACACAGCTGGCAAATTAAGCACCCGCCATTGTGTCCCCGATGCAGCACAGCAGCGCCATGGATGTCGGTCGTGACGGCTGGCGGATGGCGGATGACGGATGGCACAGGATCCCTTCGTAGCTGTGCAACCACACCGCAGTTGATCGCGCCAGCATCATCCGCTCTCGAGATACCCCCATGCAAAGGGTTTGCGATTCTCGCAAAAGACTCCGTCAATCCCCGCCGCGAGTCCAAAGTCTTTGAATTTCGGCCTCGGGACGCTTGGCTCGTCGTTCGCACCAAGCAAGTGTACGTACCGCCCAGGCCCCGGAGCTAAGAAGTTTCTTCCAGCGTCCCGATCTCGACCACTGAGAAAGGCGGCGTGAGTCGACCGACAACACACGGACAACCCCAGAACCCCTGATCGTTAGGCGACCCCCATGCAGCGAGCGAGGCAGATGTGAGAGTCCGGACTCACAAAGCGCATAGCTGTTCTTCGACGATGGAACTGGTGTTAGCGGAGCGCAAGCGATGTGTAGCAATGTAACCCTCGACCATTCAGCTGGGCGACGTGTTGGCCGTCAGTCTCAGCCTTCCCCAGCCTCTGTGCGACGCTGGAAGCGATGGCATCGGCAACCTCTTCTCGTTCTTTGGCGCCCACTCAACACCGCTCAAGGGGAGCATGGGGCGATAGTGACAGCTCTGGGTGGTGGCACGGCCGAGGGAGCTGCTAGCCGTTGACAGTGCTCACGTCCGACCTTGTTTCTCATCACGCAGTGATATCGGGCATCTCAAGTTGGTGTCTCTAGGGGCGTGGCACGATCGGCAGCGAAACGACGGCTTGCGTGAAGTTGTGTAAGCGGCTTGACACCACACCTGCAGTGTACCGCTCCGGTTTCCAGCAAGCTGATTTTTCGGCTCTTGACATTTCCGAGTCCAAGAACCTGTCGTACGGGTCTGTGGCGATATTCAGGCCATCATGCATCCAAATCCATCTGATTGTTTTCATGTCATGATGTTTCGCCCGCAGAGAGTCTAGAGAGTGTATCAATCTTGAACAACCACTCATTCACGACATGGAGAGGCTGCTCAAAGACGTGGGCAGCAATCCACCAACAAGGCTCGCCCATCTGGACGATCAAAGCCACGACCGGTGAAAAGGTGCAAGGGAACAAGCGGTTGGCCCTTGGCGGGCCCATCCGCAAATTGCGCACCTGCAGGACAGAGACGCCAGGGCTGGCACCAATGCAGTGGGGAGATTGGGGATGTATCCGTGAACAGGCTTGAGGCTTGAGGGGCAGACGACGGATAGTCCCATTTGAGTCGAATACACGGCGCATCAAAGTTCGAGGGAAAGGTCTCCCAGCGGAATTGATTGTGGATCGTTCAGTCGCCGGCCACCCATGTGCCTCAACGGTGCTCAATGGCATGCGAATCAACGGCATGGATTAAGCGACGATTTGGACACTCACTTGAGTCTCGCCGGCCGGGGCGGGTCACCGGAGACGATAACAGCACAGGGGTGGGGACATGCCACCTTTTCCCAAACTGGCAGTGCCCTGGAGCTGGAGAAGCGCTCAGGGCCTGGTCAGCCTTGAGAGCTGGAGGTGATGTATCGATTGAAAGCATGTTACAGCACAGCAGCGCCGTCATCGTGCTTCTGGTTCGCGAGAATACGCCAATATGAGGGTTACACGAGCCCGGCTGGTGTGTGCCGCTGAGATTCGAGGTCGTAAACCGCTGTGTGTTGTACCAATGAGTGGAACCTACCTGTCCAGCACATTCGCCGATTCCCTCATCACGCTGCCCTCGTCGGCCGACCATACCATGGATCGATCGCTAAACACTGGCTGCCAACGGGGCTCAGGGGGAGAATCCGAGCAGCCATGTCCTCGGCGCGCTGGAGTCAGTGACGCCGTTTCACCATCTTCAACCATGTCTCCTCCGTTGCGCGTTCACGATGCCAGCAGTCAATTGATACTCTCAGTGCAGGACGGCACATCTACACTGACCAATCCCAAAACGAAGACGAATGCTTGGGAGCAGTGGGCCATTCTCCATTCAGAGGTGCGCTGGACATCCACTTCTCAGGTACCGAGTGGGGTAGAAAGCAGAACAAACCTCACGGCACAACCGAAGAGAACGGTCTCGACTTCAATTAGGCCGGCGTGAGAGTGAGAAATCCGTACTCGCACCCGCTTAGGGCGGCTTCTAAGGGGGCGCGTTTCCTTTTTTCACTCATCCCCAAGGAAAAACACAGCCGCTTTCAACTGAAGTTGAGAAGCAATCGTCTGCTGGTGCCAGATGCGGAATTGTTGGTGTTGTCGGAAGGGGAACGGATGTGTCACATCGTGTTGGGCGCCCAAGCAGCGAGTACCAGGACGGTCATTACCTGCCCGGGTTCAAGACGGGTGATCTCCATAAGATGTGCACTATTATGCCCCCATAAGGCCCAACTCGAGAGCTTAAGCATTTGGAGCGGGGACAGAAGCCCATATCTTGGCATAAGTTCCAAGGTGGGAGGTGCTTGGGGGTTAATTACTCCATATCTGCGGCATCTTCCGTGCCAAGGAGAGGCAATGATCGAGATCACAGGCCTGGATTGCTACGAAGACGCAGGAAATGATGGCTACCGTTCACGGGATCAACGGTAGCCGGTGGGCCAAACGGCGGCGATGGCGCCGAGGCACAAGAATCGCGATTCCAAGTGATCTAACAGCCTTGTCTTTGCTCTCGGATATACTTGTTCCGGGGAGAATGGCGGGGGCAGATCTTGTCGATCACCTCGGCCATTGCGTCGAGGGTGCGGCTCTGGACCGTCACCAGGCTGCATTGCTGATCCTTTCAAGCACCTAAAACCAGCAGTGCATTGAGTCCAGATCAGGCAATCAAGGAGTGCTCACAACTTCGACCCCTTCCCAGCTGAGAATTCTGAGCTGACTGCAGGACGCTGTTCCTGATTGAGCGGCCAATTGAGCGACAACCAGCACTTTCATCCCCCCTCGGCACTTACAAGTTGAGGACGTCACCCAGTCCAGTACGGTCTATTCTCTCTCCCCACGTCGACAGCTGCTCGAGTCTGCCTGCAGGCGTGCTAAGTGTCGGCCTTCTACGACCAATACCACGCTGCGCGGAGTGGGCCTTCGGTGACTACTCGCTACCAAGCGGTGCACAGCGCAACATCGCGCAAAAAAAAGAGTGTAGCACTGGCGAGGACCAGAGGCTCCGATTGAATCCACATCCTGGATATTCCAGGATCATGGCTATAGCTGAACCCGTCCCTCGGTTACGAGCACCGGGCACTAGAAACACGGGCCGCAATATTACCCTGAGCTGCATTCTGCTGCGACGGCAGTGGCGGAGAGACCAAGGCGACAGAGTCTAGGAGCGAAACGGCCATGCTGAAAAACGTACGATTTAGAAAGGTTATGGACGTCTATGAGCGAAACAGAACCCCATTTTGTGGTTTCCGGGGAGCCCCTCAGCCGCCCGCCTGGCGTTGAACAAGCACAACGGCTGCCTCATCAGAGACAATGTCTCAGAACCGCTGCGGAGCCTAGCATCTACGGCTCATTGATTGGCTGTTGCCTTGCGAGTTTTGAGCCCTGGGCTTAGCGCCGATGAGGAAAGGCTGGTCTGCCATGTCTCCCTGCCCGTTGAGCGTCGCCCAACACAGCAATATCACCGATCTTTTCCTCCGGAAGCCTGCCCTCCGCCGGGCGCCTGGAGCCGTCCGGGCGAGATAGGGCAAATAGAGCCTCCAACTTTGATCGGACAACCCAACACCACTATACAGCTTCGCAGAGGCTATTCTACACGATCTAGGGAAATATCAACAACCAGATGGTTGCAACCTTTGAGATAAGATCCAAACGCCAGACCCAAGGACCAGGTCATGGTCATCCGTCGCATTGGTAATACTGTAGCGGCCAAATGGAGACAGAGTGGGATCGTGGGAGGTGCTAACGAGTAGTTACCAGCACGCTGGAAAGCTCTAGGCTGTGGCGAGTCACTCCCACGTCAAGCTCCATCCATCTGGGCAGCTCCGGGGCCATTCAGGCCAGCCCAAGGTGATGCGAAAGTCCGAAGCCCCTGTTCGATGGCTTGCAGCTAGCGCTGAACTCACTCGCTCTGTCTGCGCCTCTTCTCAACTCGATCGTACGGGTTCCTATCTCGGCAATCCAACCTCAAATCCCCAATAAGCTTTGAACCCAGTTCCCTGCACCTTTCACCAAAAGGATGACGAACACTCGGTGCGACGTGAGGGCACGGTTCGTTCTTTGCCATCAGCATTCGTCGGATTGCTTCCGGCGGAGCACATGAACCCATACTGGCACAGGCGTCTCACAATACAAGACGAAGCTAGATGACACAAATTTCCTCCAAATGGCATGCATGGGCGAGATCTTGCAATTAACTTTTCAACAAGACCACGAGGGTTGCCGGGTTGCTGGGGAAGGAAATGCACCTGAACCCTGTGCCTCAGGGACAAGGCATATTGAAGGCAGTCGTCGGCCGTGCCGTTGGGAAAAGAAAGCTCTATCAAACGAAAGGTTCGAGACACGGATGTTCTTAGGGATTTGTTTGGTCTCCTTGGCACATGCGCTGTAGGAGGGTGAGCTCAATCATGTCCATGCCTTTTCTGGACAGCGCGTTGGGCGGTCTTCTTCCCCGAGTACAAGAGGGTACCAGAGAGCACCGTACCGTCAAGGATCATGGGGGATCAGACGACAGAAAACGACCAGGGGGGCCAGCAAGCAGCCCCAAAGAAGCACCGGGGACAGGGGTCAGGGGGTGCCGCGATTCTCAACTTGTCCAGCAAGACCAGAAGCGGATCCCTCCCACACGTGGCCAGCAAGCCTCGGCGGTGGCACTAGGCCTTCTCAGGACTCTCTGCTGCTCGTGCAGCAGTAAAGTTGTTTCTAAGGCCTTGACTTTGGGCTGGGTGAGATTTCTTGGCGTTTCTCTCCAGTTGACCGTGAAGTGGGAAGAAGAACCCGATCACCAGTGAAAGCAATGCCACAGCTGCCTCGCGAAACAAGACGAAAATCTCGTTCCGAGCCCAGACCCAAGGTACCAGGCGCAAGATCCGCAAAGTCTGGGCGCCGTATATGTCGACACTTGGTGATGAGCCGCCCAGGAAGCCAAGACAGGCGGACGCAAAGTTGGAGATGGTGTACAAGCGCCCAGGTTCCAAACTCATCAAACCTCCTACATCAACAATCATCACGTAACGGCACTGGCCTTCCCAAATAGGGAATCTGGGAGAAGACAAGCTCACACAAGTGGAGTCGGGCCGGACGGGGCTCCGGTCTGCTCGGACTCCCGTACGGACTTTATGGTCTTCGGCCATGGAGAAGTTGACCCTTCGCTCCGGCCTCGCTGCTTCCATGCCTACGACTCCCACCACCACGTCCGGCCCCCGTCCAAAACCTAGCACTCGCCAAACTGAATCCGCGCCGAAGTGGGGCGATGGAGCGGCTGGCAACTGACTCGCTAACGGTTGCTTCACTTGGGAGCCGCTCCGTTGATCTGGAGCACATAGAGGTTCAGAGCCGCTGCTTCTTATCGACAAGACTCAAACCACAGTCGTGGTGTTTTACCTCAGGTCCGTACTCTAGGACGAGTTGAGGGTTTTTGCCGTGAAAGGGGGATACCCATCAGTGTCGCGAGATTCAGCCCACAGGGCGGTCTCGTCTTGCCTCGTCTAGTTTCTTTCTTTTTTTCTCTCTCGCTTACTTGATATCTCTTGCTGTTATGAGGCGATGTGTTGGCATAACAGATATCTTTTCGCAACGCCGGCAGGCTGGGGGTTGCAAAAACACGCCATGCTGCCAGTGCTCGGACTCTTACTCAACAAGAGTGTTTTAGGCCTCTTTTTTTTCTTTCTCTTTTTCTCTCGGCCGGGGCTGCAAGAATAAGGAGAAAGACATGCGTACGCATGAAGTGTGCCCACGCACGTTGGGCTGACGAAACAACAAAGCAATGCGGTTTAGCATCTAGAACATAGCAAAGTCCGTCATGGAGTGGCTGCGGCGGGCGCATGAGGCCAGAGGAGACCAAATCTCCTATACGCCAGCCACCATCACGGACTACGACACGAATCGAGAGGGCGTCTGCATCTATGGCGGGTTTCCAGGGGGCCGGTGCTGGCCCTAAGAGACTAGGAAGCGAGAATCCAACCAGCCGGGATTTCGTGGGGCGATGGGGATGTGGAAGAACGATGAATTGCATCCTTTTTCGAACGATAGGGCGGATGCCAAGAGTCGGACGGTCACTTACTACACTACTACTGCAGCCTACGTACGTCTGTCTACGCACGCACGCGCGACGGTGTTTTCCCATTCGCATCTATGTGCATTGGCATTGTTTACTCTGGCCGCGCAAGAGCCCCCGTGTGCCCGGCCGTCTCCGACAATGTGGATGCACAGATGAGTTTCCAGATCCCGATGGATCCTGATCCTACCGGAAGATCTCCCTTTTGTTTCCAACCTGGGGCCTCCTGGTTTCCCCTGGCCCAACGTGAGAAGTTGCAAGGGGGCCGGCAAACAGCAATCACAACACAACACCAGAGGTTTGTTTACACTGAGGGAGTTCCAAATCACCACTCCCTTCGCTTCACTTCTAGCGCCGTGGCGGACATTGGACGCAAAGCCACCAGATCAGCCTCCATGTCACTACCCGCCCCTTTACGAAGGATAGCGACCTCAATGACAGCTACACCGGCGTACGGGACCTTGCAGCCTACGCTTGTGGCCGTGAGATGATGGCACGAGATTACCGTCGCCGGCCGAAGCCCGGATCTCGATTTGCTGCAACAAGACAGGCCGCCCATTACTGAGGGTATCCCGCGTGCAGGATTCACGGGAAGGCCGTCATGTTGTGCAACCGAGCTTAAGATTAGTCCAACCTAAACAGTTGCTTTTTTCGTTCCACCCTCCTCGGTCATGGTTCCTAGAAAGGAATGACTGCTCTGTACGGATACTGTACTGTACTTGCAGACTGCAAGACGACAATAGGTAGGGCAAAAAGCTCCGCCTTTGTGATAACGCCACAGAGCCGGCTCAGGCGCTGGAAGCGTCTCGCGACGCCGGCGGTTTTGCGAGTCTTTGTGCCCAGCCTTGCCGAGATGCCCTCATCACCCTTTGTTTACCGTCTCGTCGCGTCAAGACCGTCAGAGGCACGGATGCCCAATCTCCTTGAGTCAGCAACATGTGACAGCGTGGGGAGAAAGGGTGGGAAGGGGAGAAGAAAAATCGACGCGGCAACCAACGCTTTTCGCCTTTGCAGACACAATTGCCCACATGGCCTTTTCTTCCCTGCCTACGAAGTTCTCCCCTTCCCCGCTTGACGGATGAGCGGGCTCAATGTTGGCTGCCCTTGGGCATCCCTGGAGAGCTCGGGGATGGTGCGATGACAGCCGTCAACCGAGACATTTCCAATCAGCTCCAACAGGGCAACACCGGCGTGCTACAAGTCCGAGGATAGGCTAACGTGGAGCGGCGTGATCGCTGGGCGCGCTTGACAGTAGGAAGACAAGGCAAGACAGGGCGGCGCCCGTTTGTCTCACTGGGTAGCGCAATCGGGACACGGGGGGCAGTTGATGCCGAAAAGCAATGTTGGACAAGACAAGACAAAAAGAGCATGAACTGCATGCAGCGAGAAACCGCGTGCTCAGTCAGAGGTGGCTTTGAGAGGTCTCACTTGTGTGGGCTACGGGTGGAGATGAGGCGTGGAAGGTCGCGATGATCCAGGCCGGACAATGGTGACAAAGACGGGAGCCCTTGTCTCGCCCTGAGTGTCTGAGTGTCCGGGTGCCTGGGCAGCTGTGTGATGAAGGCTTCATCAGGGATCTACCACAGAGTCTCCCTCGAGCAGGTGGTTTCCGCACTCGACGGGATTTCTTCACTGGGTCTCACTGCACGTTGAGAGGCCGCTTCGTTTAGGCGTGTCGATCATCGATCATCGTGGGTCAGGACGAGATGGAGATCCCCAGGGAGATGAGATGAGGCCAAGTGCCGAGGGACAGGCAGCTGATGATGTCAAGATGCCCTCTCTAGGGCGACGATCGCTGGCCTAACGTTGTCTATTTTCCCTGCAAGTCCCAACCAACGCCCGTCCGTCTATCAACTGAAGATTCTGTCACAATGATGAAATCGAGCGATTTCCTCCCTGGCGGATTCCATCTTGTCCAGCAAGCCCTCCCTTGGGCGCAGAGTTCCACTTGCCATCTCCTCCCTCTCTAGCTCTACCAGTATTGGACTTAGAGTCTGAGGGCATTCGAAACCTCAATCGTCACCTTGCCTCCCTCGGTCCGAAGCACCTTGACGGAGGTTAGATCCTGGACCACCCAGTCTGGCTCGGCGGCGACGACCTGCTCGACGGTATGGCTCGTCACAAGCCCGAGGACCTTGCACCCAGCCGCCTTGCCCGCGCGAATTCCGGCCGGACTATCCTCGAGCACGAGAACCTCAGCATCCTCCCTTTGGAGGTCGAGACGCTCGCGGCCGAGGCGATAGCATGCGGGGTCTGGCTTCCCGACCTCGACAGACTCGGCTGTGACGAGACGATCCGACGGCGGTGTGGGCAGGTCTCGAGCACGGAGCCATCCGGTTACGAGGGGTACAGTACCGGAGGTGACGATCGCCCAGGGGCTAGACTCGGCGATGAGAGCTTCGAGCATGGAGCGGGCGCCTGGGATCTCTACAGCTTCATGGCCGTGGTACTTAGGAAGCCGGCCTTCCATCTCTCTTACGTCTGTTGAAAGATCAGCAGCTACTCGCCGTGGTAGTTCCGTGGGCCGAGCCTAATCAACTGGGGAGTAGATTGATGCTCAAGAGTGAGGCGGTTGGCCTGTGTGTCTGTCTATGGACTGGTGGAAAATAACGCAACTTACAGTCCCAATTGGCCTTTTCGGGGGCTAGGATTTTGAGGATGTCTATGCTGCGGCGTCCATGAGAAGTCTCTAGGATGACCTCGGGCGCAACTCCTATCTCGTTGCCGATTCTGGTGGGATGTCAACTGGTCGGTCCGATGGCGGGCAACGCGGATGCAAGTGCACTGTACTCACGTTTCCCAATGCTTAACTACTGCTTCTGTGGAGTCGATGATTGTTCCATCCATGTCAAAGAGGAAGCCATCAAAGGTGATCTCCTGCGGCGGCAGAGAGTAGTCTGGGAGTGAACCCATGATGTGTGTATGTGTTTTTGGTGTTGGGGTGGTGAGTCAAAGGTGACGGGCTGATGATAAGGCCAATTTCGTAACGTAGTTGGGTAAGTCGGCTTCTAGTTTCGTTGTATGTAAGCTGTGTAAGGTGCGGGTTGGCTATTTTATATCTTGTCGTTGTCGCCGTGATGATGAAAAGGTTTTGGTAAGTATGGATGAATAGGTGAAGCCAAGGTGACCTCGTGGTTGGCTCGTTTTGGTAGCTCCGCTCACCGAGGCGGTATTTCCGCAGAGGTAAAGTGGGGAGCTGACGATGATATTGTCATCAACGAGTTAAAGATGTTGATTATAAAAGTTTGATGATGAATGGCTTTTCATTTGACATAGGTGACGATATTTGGCTTGTTGTTTTATCGCTGATAGGTCCGTGGGCTATTGTTTCGGTGCATGCGCAGGGTGCTGGCTAGGATCAAGCGTCCATGTTAGCGATGAAGGTGTTCAACCATACTGCACAACCAACATTGACGAATGCATGTACGGACAAGATCTCTTCGGTCAGGAACCTGACTAAAATTTCTACTGGGGCGATGATTATCTAGGCAGCGGGTGAAGTTCAAGTTAGCTCTAGTATGGGAATGGAAAGATGGTACACCTACTACATCTGACAGCCGAACTACCTAAAGATAAGGCCGACAGGTGGTTGCAGCACATCAGGCTGGCAATAGACCAATCAAGCCAAACACGCCCGAAACCAACTGCACATTCACTACTACTGGTTCATATAATCACCACAACTATATAGCCGGAATGTGAGTTCAATAGGAATGAATCCGGAACTCAAGTTTTGTGGTAACTACCCTAGACCTTTTAATTCCGGTTCGTTGCCGCTTTAGGAAATCAGTATATCAAGATGCGGGGAGGGTCTTTGGGGGGTTCAAGCCTCCTCTCGACCAAAGCACCTGCGTCGGGCATCTTTGTACTAAAGCGACCCGAGCTGGGACGTGCTGTGCCTGGAAGCAGCATCTATCCGTGGCTAGACGGGGTCCAGTGGCAGTTCTCGTTGTCGGTGGTGCTTGCTGCCGTGTGTCCTCGACTGACAACCCGCTCTCCCAGCCTCAGGTGATGACGAACACTGTCCCCCCACGGGTATAATAACCTTGGATATCCCCCCATCTCCTGCCCACAGCAGGAACAGGAATCATACACGATGGGTTCGCAGATAGGGGATCCGGATGAATTGACGGTTCTCGTCACGGGCTTTGGCGTACGTCTATCCCCTTCCCTCCCCCGCATACGCATCACGACGTCACTGTCACCGTCACGCGAGATACACGAGGTTGTTTGATATCACAGCTGCTGACACGGGTTACGAGCAGCCCTTTAGGGAGCAGTATCCCATCAACCCCTCGTGGGAGATTGCCAGCGGCCTGCCCTCCCACCTGCCGCCGCTGCGGGCAAAGAACCCAAACTCGCGGCACGTCGCCGTTGCGCTGCCCAAGGTGCGCATCCTGGTGCACCCGGAGCCGATCCGCGTCAACTATCGCGTCGTGAGGGACCTGGTGCCGACGTTTTACAGCGGACAGCGGATTGACGTGGTGATCCACATTGGCATGGCGGGCCCCCGGCCGTTTTACTGCATCGAGAGGAGGGGGCATCGTGATGGGTACAAGCACACTGACGTTGATGGTGAGAGGCCTGATGAGGAGGAGGAGCGTAAGCCTGGGAGCGATTGGCCGTGGAGGGGGTTGCCTGAGGAGATTGAGACGGAGTTGGACGTGGAAGATGTGCTTGGGCGATGGCAGGCACATAGTTCGGTAAGTCGTGATGAGGAGGAGGATTGCGTTTGCCGATGCTGATACTATCGCAGGAGGATTTGGACCTTCGTATTTCCGAGGACGCGGGGAGATATCTATGCGACTTTATCTACTACTCGAGCCTCGCCGAGCTGTGGAAGTTACAGCGGCCTAGAAAGGTGGTGTTTCTTCATGTGCCGGCCGACGCATCGCATCAAAGCATCGAGACAGGGCGAGAGTTGGCTGTGAATCTGATACGGTCCATTGTTGAGAGCGAAACGGACAAGTCGCGGGAGAAGTAAGGGAGGAACATGTCAGCATGTATGCATACGGGAGTTTGTTTCTTTTTGTCTCTATCAATGACATCACAAGCCGAGATTTTCTCACTGCAAAACGTAATTCGGCGACTTGTTATGCATCGTTCGCCGACCTGATGAGGGTATCCAATGGAACCCGGCTTACAAAATATTCTGCGTGATAGGTTGAATTTAGTAATCATCCCCCGGACCTCGGAGATGCCGCCGCGGACTGGATTGCGGAAATCGGGGATGGGGAATATATACCTAGACCGGAACCTGATAAGAACCCAACTCCACCTGAGGATATATAGAACTGGACTTTGCATCTTTAAACTACAATTACTCACATAAACTTGACTCTGTTATTAAACCATCACAATGTGCAAGAAGGCTACCTGCGGAACCTGCAGTGAGTACAACTCCCCTCACCAAAAACACCTCCCACTAAACCCCCCCTCTTAGACAAGACCTCCTGGTGGGGATGCGGCAGCCACATCTCCTCGGTCCTCGACAGCGTCCCTGCCGCTGACCGCTGCGAGTGCGAGCCCAAGGTCGAGGTCGGGGGAACATCTTACCCTCCCATGGCTGCGTCGCCCAACTGACTGATCCGCAACGCTGCTGCCCTGGTGCTGTGGACGCGTGGGAAGAAGGCTGTGTGGTCGCCTACTGGTGTTGTTGAAGAGGCGCTGTGAGATTGAGATGCGTGATTATGGAATGAATTGATGAGGCGTGGCGTTGGGAGGTGAATAGAAAGATTACCTGGAGATGGGCTCGGTATCGTGGAGTTGGGTTGAGTTGAGTTGCCAAAGACAAGTCGAATAGAATGTCCACATGCCAGTCACAAGCCGTTTTATCAAAGTGAACATGTCCCAAAGTATATATATATCTGAGATCTCCAACTACACCCTCATTCTCATCTCCTTCTCCCACCCCCACCAGCACCAGCATCACCCCGCTCAGCCAAACTCACCACCTCCTGGATACCAGCCGCCTCCTGCTCCTCCTCCAATGCCACAATCTCTTCACGGCAATCCCACCACTTTTCTTCACTGAGCTCGTACGCCTTGGCCTTGATCTCCTTGATGGCCATGGTCTCGGGCTGGATGTTCTTCCACCGGAGGCTCGTCATCAGGATCTCCTGCCACTCGGCTGATGTGCGTGAAAAGAACTCGCGTCGGCTCTCGAAAGGCTGTCATATTGTTAGAATGATCTCGAAACGGGGTGAAATATGATTTGGAAACTTACTCTGGGGTGTGGGAGTCCGTCATCCACAGAAGCAGCTGTGGTCTCAGTCTCGTCATCTTCCGATGCGGCTGTCGAAGACTCCGAGGAAGCCTCTGAAGAAACCTCGGACACTTCATCCTGCTTCTTCTTGCGCTTGCTCGGTGTAAACGTTTGAGTAGACTCTTCCTCTTCCTCCTCCTCTTCATCCTCGTCGTCCTCGTCGTCTTCATCATCCTCATCTTCAGACTCCTGCAATGATTATTAGCTTTGGCGCCGTAAGTAGAGAGCACCCAACTCACGATCCAGTCCTCGACAGGCCGGGTAAAGATCTCCTTGCATCCATCCATCTTTCCTAGATCAATCGCGTACAGATCATCAAAGGTAAACTCTCGATCCCCCTTTTCAAAGGTACCGCCGTAGATGTAGAGAACATCATCCTGGACAGCCAGCTGAGCGTTAAATCTCATATGCGGGGGTTCCATAGTCACTGGCATTTCCCTCGCTGGCTTCTCGTCCTCTTCTTCCTCCTTCTTGACAAGTTCAATGTCATCAGCGTCCTCAAGCGAGGCGCCCGTTTCAAGGGCGGCAAGTTGCCTGAGAAGCTCCTCTTCGTTTGCCTGAGCTCGTCCACGACGTCCACCTCGAGGCTCCGGGGCGGACTTCTTTTGCTGACGAGGCTTACGTAGACCCATGGGCATGAAGCGGTTGCGCTCAATGTTCCAGGCAAACAACTGGTTGAAGAACTCACTGTCCATACCCTCCTCGCTCTGCTCAACATCGTGCACTCCGCCAAACAGGATGCCGCGACCCTTGTGCCAGGTCATAGTGGCTCCAGCTCGAGTAGGGTTCGGCGCGTTGGCCGGCTTCTTTCGTCTCTCCCAGCGAACTGTAGGGGGAGTGTTGGGGCTGGCGTCGGTAGGGGGCTGGGTGATTCTGAGGTAGAAGCAGTCTTCGTGAACCTTGGGGATGAGAACGTTTCGCTGGGCTTGACTAGGTCCCTTGTTGCCCTTTTGCTTGACATTAACTGTCGCCTTGACTCGCGAGTATCCTCCATAGAGGGCCGCGCCCTGCTCATGGGGAAGCAGGGTGAAAGATGATCGAGCGTCTGGCTTGAGCTGCGCAGGAGGCAGCTGAGGAGAGTGCCATACAAAGTTGACGGTGTCAAAGATCCAGAGGTCAGCCAGATACTTTGTCTGATTCGAAGTATCCTGGAAACCACCAAAAAGAATAATATACTGCTTCCAGTATGTCATGCGGTGACCACTTCGAGCAGAAGGGCTCTTGTCCTTGCCCTTGACCTCAATCTTGGTCCACTCCCTCGTCGCAGGCTCTAGCCTCCAAAAATCCGAGTAATGATGAAAAGTCCCCTGCTTGGGAGAAGAAAATTCTCCGCCAAAGAGGTAGACGTGGTTTGGGTTACCAGCTCTGGTCCAGGCATGGCCAGATCGAGGTAGGGGGGCGTTGGGTGAGGTGACGCAGCGCCACTCATCACGGCTGATGTTGTAGATGTTCAAGTCATTGTAGAACTGGGCGAGAGAACCATTAAAGTACTCTCCACCAAAAAGCAAAAGAGTGTTGCTATCATGGGGAGAGGCCATCAAAGTCGACGCAGCTCGAGCCCTTGGCGGCTCCTCACAGACTGTCTCGGTGATCTTGAGGAACTGCTCCTGCTGACGACGATACTCCTCAAGCACCTCATCAAGATCAACATCCTCAGCGTCACTGCCCTCAATCTTGGCAGCCTTAGTCTTGGCCTTCTTTTCTCCCTTGCTGGCCTGCTTGGCCGCCTTCTCAGCCTAATAGAGGGGGTCAATATTTCAGCGTCGAACGATGGAGGGGCAATAATTTGGATGGAGGGGTAGAAGAGACATGGAGGGGCAAAGCATCTTCGCACCTTTTTGGCCTTTTTGGCGTCGTTATTCTTCTTCTTGTCCTTGGCCATTTTCAAGGGATATTTCTTGCACTGTGGAGAAGTATTGGGAAGCTTGGGATTTGAGGCGAAAATCCTGCGCGTGGATGGGGGTTGCTCGAGGTTTTGATCAAGTCAAATTCTACCATTCACGACACAGTGTCATTTGCATGACATATACTGTATTTCAACTCAACGGCTGGTGCAAACTTGACGAAGAAAGGAAATGGGAGTTTTCTAGAACTGACAAAGGTTAAAGTAAATAAAGAGGAAAATATTCATCGTCTCAAGATTCCATCTCAAAGGTCTTTAACGTTGCACAGATCGTGCATGCTACAGGTCGTACAAGCCGCGCATCTGGAAGCATCAGTATGACCTAAGCTCTGTCTGTAAGTGAATAAGAGCAGTTGTCCCTGTACTTTAATTCGAATTATATGACGCTTGTTCTATAAATGATATCTGAAATTACACTCTTTGACTGCCCTCACAATCGTGGGATCCAGCTGCTGGACACTGAATATTCCCACATGTCGAATAATCACCTTCACTCAAAATGGCCAAGACGCCTTCCAGAGGTACCTGACCTATTCATCTTTCTGGCACCACTGGCTTTGGCATTCACTCGCTCGCTTGTTTCGGATAGCTTCCTGGTAGGTAGGCCACCATGGCCTTGCTGGCACCCTCCATGCAGTACTGGACCACCTCGACCTTGCGATCAGGAGGCGCCAGCTTGGCAATTTGCCGAATGTCGCTCGTCCGAGGAAGGAAGAGGGCATGATCCAGTCTCTTGTATGCATTGTGTAGATCGGCAAGGTTATACGGCTGCATGTCGTACAAGTTAAACACCTCGTCGGTACGATACCCGGGACCTCCCCATGGTGGGCTTGCAAATAGCACCGTCTCATCCAGGTTGACCCTTAGGTCTGGATGGAGCTCCTCTGGGTGGTTGAAGAGCTTGTCAAGAAACTCGAAACTGTCACCGAGGACCCATGTGATGATGCCTGGTTCAATTCCGTAGACCTTGGAGTTGTTTTGGGCGCAGGCGAGAGTTGAAGGGTCGCGTTCAACTGAGATGATGCGGCTCCATCGCTCTGAGAGGGTGAAGGCGATGGTGTTTCCGCCGGCGCCGGCAAATACGTCGATGAGAATATGCTTCTTCTTGTCGGTACCATACATATCATGTGCGACTTGACTAAGGACCTGTTAGACACAGTGACCATGAGAATGAAGAGGAGACTCACTTGGCTACGGGCTCAGGAGTAACACCAAACCAGGCATCATCTGTCATGTAAACGCCATAGTCGTATAGTGAAAATATGGAGTATCGTTGGGCGAAATATCTGAAAAGCATTAGTAAAATTCAGTCTGAAGGAGGGCTCTGTAATATCTCACTTTTGAATGTCCCAAGGCACCTCGTGTTTACCCTCATAATGAAAGCAATCATCATTGAGAGGGAGCTCCTCTGCTGGGCTGATCGAGTACTCTGCATCCCCCGACGCCATCTCCACCTCTTGGCTGCCCATGATATTCACCTCGTTTGATGTAGAAAGATCTGATCAGGTATCATCCTGCGTCAAGTTTGAAAAAGTTTAACCTTGAGACACTCGTGACGACGGGAGGCAGCTCATGAAAAGGATGGATGAAATTCAACGCGAGGCTGCCAAATCTAGCTCCCCACAGTGCCCACCCACATCAGGACTAGCGCCTTGGCAACCAGCGCCAGAGCTGCAAGGCTGTGCAAGTTGGTGACAGCTTGCTCCACGACCCGCCCTTGGAGCTGCAGTATCGCTGTCCTTCTAACCCAAGACAAGCAGCTTTCAACACCCTTCTCCAACCTTATTGACATTACGACCGACATATCGAACCTCTTAGAGCGCTATGTTTAATGCGCTGAATCGTTTCATCTCGCGCTTGGACGGAGATGTCCAGCAGCAGAGGCGAGAGGAACGGGGCTCTTTTGGCTTCCAGGTCTTGAGAAACACCAACCTTGAGCTTGCTGTCGAGCCCTGGTTTGACTTTATTGTTGGCATCAACGGAAGACCTATTGTACGCACTCTACTTAACTGGCTATCTAGACAAACCCCCGCTAACACAATCAGGACAACCCCGAGCCCGCCTTGTTCTCTCAAGAAGTGAGGAACTGCGCGGGCAGCACAGTCACCCTCGGATTATGGAACGCAAAGGTAGAGATACCCTTTGTTCATCTCTCTAACAGCCGACTCACCATTCTATAGGGCCAACGGACTAGAGAATTGCACGTCTCAGTTCCCGTGGACACGGCGTCGCTCGGCCTCTCCCTCCAATACGCTCCGCTTGCTCTCGCCGCCAACATCTGGCACGTCCTCGATGTCCCCGCCAACTCCCCCGCTGATGTCGCCGGCCTCTTGCCCTACAGCGACTACATCCTGGGCAGCCCCGAGGGTGCTCTGTATGGCGAAAGTGGTCTGGGTGAACTTGTCGAGGACTTTATCGGTCGGCCGATGCGCATCTGGGTTTACAACAACGAGTACAACGTCACGAGGGAGGTCACAATACAGCCTAGCCGGGATTGGGGTGGTCAGGGTGCTTTGGGCTGCGTTCTTGGTTACGGTGCCCTCCATCGGATACCACCTCCTCTGAGCGAGCCTGTCGATGCACCAGGCGAGACCATGTTTGATGGGGGTATCAACGAGAAGAGCGCAGACATCTTTGTGCCTGCTGTTGTGCCTGCTGTTGGGCCTGCGACTACAGAGACACCGCCTCCTCCTTCTGGAGATTTCCTCGTCCCAGCTCAGATGATTGGCACATCTCCTGTGAGCGCGCCGCCAAGAGGAGGACACAAGAAGAAGGAACGTCACGGTCACAGTCCCAACAGGATGATGGACGACTACTTTAAGGAGGAGGAGGAAAAGAGCCGAGCCGTTGACAATGCTCCATCAACTACAGGCTCACCACTCCCTCCTCCACCAAAAGCACACGGTCCCCCCAGGGCGTCTCCCAAGCCGGAGGCACAGGCGGCTGGAGGTGAAGCAGAATGAGTCCATGGCAAAGTAGCATGCATGTATAAATGATTCCCCCCTTGTTGACGTTGACCTGATCTATTTCCTCGCTTTCTTGCTGGCAAACTTTTTTAAAGACTTTCGTGAAATGCCGTCTAGTATTGTACACTGCCTGTTGGGTCCGACATGTCCCCCAGGAAGCCCCTATTCCACATGTAGGGCGACTCTGTCCGTTCTCGATGCTCTAGTTGATGAAGTTGACGCAGAAGAAATGCAGGATCAAGCTGCAGACGACGTAGTCGGCGAATGCTCTGGGGAAGAGTTAGATAGATACTGAGAAAGGGCAGTTGGGAAACGAACCTCTCGGGAGACACTGAAGGGAACTCGGTCTTGTTGGACTGGCTGGTCTGAACTCGCAATGAAGCTGTGCACCACGTCAGCACCCCCTTTCCTTGAATCTAGATACGAATACATACCCGTCAGGACAAACTGTCCAACCGTAGCCGAGAAACCAGACAGGAAAGCGTTGAAAGGCTGTGTGCTCGTTAGTATCTGGTGCGTCTCGCATGATGCGCCCGGAACCTACGTAGTTGCCAGCAAGCACGCAGTAGAGGAACTGGAGAGCTCCGACGGCCACGAGAAAGACGAGGAAGACGTCAATCAGCTTGGTGCGCTGGGGGGTATCCTGGATATAGTGGTCGTAAATGTTCTGCAGCACCTTGTCCCAGCTATCGCCGCTCTTCTTAGCCTTTGGCTGAGAAGCTGCGGCGGGTGCGGCAGCGCTGGCCTGCACAGCAGCGGCCGTGGGGGTGATGTCGCGGACGTTCTTCTTGGGCGCCATGATGTGATCTCGATCGAAGGAAGGGATTGGAAAGTTGGAGTTGATCGGTCGAAGCGGGCACGTGTAGCTGAAGTTGGTGATGGATCGCGGCTTGGAGATAGTTGGTGGTGGTGGTTCATGCTGGTGCAAGCCAGAGCTCCAGATGGACACGAAAGCTCCAAGCTTGGTGGAGACGTGATTGGCTGGATACACGACGCTAGAATCCCGGGGTCGGACCCACTTTCGCCGACCCGTTGATGTCGTCAACTTGAATGTCCCGAGCTCCGACGAGTTTCCATCTGTCTTTGGTATTTATTCGTGTTCAAACTTGGAATTGATTCTTCTTCACTTGAAACTAGCATATAAAGCTGATCAATTACCCACGATATCATCCAATTGAACTAGAAACACTCACAATGGTTGGTCTCCTCCTTCATCTCCTGTCTCACTCACTGACACCTGTCATAGGCAGCTCCCAACTTCCACGACCTCGAGATCCCAGCCTATGTTTTGGGTGCCGTGACTGCCGGCGGCGGCATCATGGGGTATGCGCGGACGCGGTCCGTTCCATCCATTGTCGCAGGCTGCGCTGTTGGTCTCTTGTGTAAGTCAAGGCCACGTCGTCAACCAATCTTCAGCCACTGACTGTCGCAGACGCCCTTGGCGGGTACCGTATCCAGAATGAGCAGTCCTACGGTGTTGAGCTGGGTCTTTTAGCGTCAATCATCCTTGGAGGATCTGCCTTCCCTCGAGCAATCCGTCTGAGGAAGCCGGTTCCCATCCTCCTCAGCATCATCTCGGCGTTTGGCCTGTTCACTTTCGGTACTGCTCTGCGGAGGAAAGCTTAGGATTTTCGAGTGAGGAAATAGTGCGATCAATGCAGTCTGTTATTTCACTACAATCACGGGTTTGTCGATAGCAAGGTCTTGGCGCCGTACAAGTCCTCGGCAAATAACGCAAGGAGTCAACTGAAGCCATGTCCAATATTGCCCGAGTGCCATGAACGGAAATCAGCAATGTCTTTGCGCGAGAGACACTGATTGTGATGGACTCAAGTTTGCCCCTGGGATTGGTCCCCCTGAGAAGAGGTGGCTTGAGGGGCTGTGAATCTGGTATGCTTCAAAACTCGCCCTTGACTGTGTCATTGGCTTATTGTATTTGCCTCGATCGTTGTAGGTGTATCAATCACAATCGTTAGAAATGTTGAGGTTTCAAGTACTGATTAAAATGCATTCGTGGGATGCAAGAGAGTGATCAATTATCTAGGGCGATGGGCATCTGCTGGCGTATTTATCAAACGGGAGGAGACCTGAACTTGGCAAGATTGGACTCCTGCTCGAGGAATCGGCGTTGTCTTTGTCGAAATCTTCAACATGAGGGTTCTACTCAGCCGTCTGATAGCTTTGGCTATCTTTCTGCCGCTTGGTGTGGGATTCACCATTGTAACCAATTCTGATGGCAACACATTGGGCAACGCCATGATGCCTGGCTCCGGGATAACTCTCGTGTCAGGTACATACACTGGGGCCTCTGTCGCGGCGGGGACATTCAGCGATGGGCCCTTTGGTATCAGCTCCGGTACAATCTTGACGTCGGGACGAGCAGATGGAGCAACGGTAGCCGGGTCAGACAACGACAACGGCCAGCCAGGATACATGGGGGGCAACACATTCGACGCGGCGGTCTTGAGTCTCGACATCACGATAGCTCCACCGTTTACCGGTTTTGAGTTGGAATTCGCCTTTGCGTCCAACGACTATGGCGGGTGAGCTTTGAGCGTGGCCCTGTGTTCCTTGAGAATGGCGTGGCTAATTGATCCCAGCAATAATGACGCTCTGCGTGTTGACGTAGCCAGCAACAGTTTGACGTAAGTTGCGAACCTTTATTCATCTTCCACAAGGATGAAGCGGCTGACAATACTAGAACAATCTTCGACCTTGTCAATACTTTCATGGACCCTCCATATTCCATCAACCCCCCCAACAGTCTGACGGCGTACGACAAATCCAGCCCGCCTGTGCTCATAGGGTTTGCGACGGGCTCCGGAGCGTTCAATGTCAAGATCGCCGTGTATGACCTGAACGACGGGTTCGAGGACAGCGCCGCTCTCATCCGGATGAGAGGCTGTGAGAATTGTGCTGCGGGCCCAGTAATCAACTATGAGACAAAGACGGTCACGGTTGGCCCCGGGCAAGCAGAGTATTTCTCCACGATCAAGGCGTCTGGGACTGCTACAGGATACTACGAAAAAGGAGTGGCAGCAACTACAACTGCAGACACGACTACGACTGAAGAGACAACCACGACTGCAGAGACGACGACAACTGCAGAGACGACTACGACTGAAGAGACAACAACAGCAGAGACAACTACAACTGAAGAGACGACTACAACAGCAGAGACAACTACAGAATTTACTACAGAGACAACCACATACTTCACCACAGAGACGACTACAGACTTCACCACAGAGACGACTACAGACTTCACCACAGAGACGACTACAGACTTCACCACAGAGACGACTACATACGTCACCACGGACACAACAACGGTCCCGGATACAACTACGACTATGGACACGACAACGACCATGGATACGACTACAGCTATAGACACAACAACAACTACATATACAACTACGGCTGAGGATTCGACCACCACAGCGGATTCAACTACCACCACGGATTTGGAGACTACTACAGATTCAACTACGACGACCGATATCACTACAACTGCCGATACAACTGTGCCTACCGATTCAACCGCGGTTATTGATTCGACCACAATCATCGACTCAACTACGACAACCAACCCAACTGAGGACTTGAGCACATCGATCGACTCAACCACGACTTTCCAGTCAAGCGAAAACACCCAAGGCTCAACTACAGATGATGGAGAATCGACAACAACCACTTCAGATTTGGCCACCACCGACACAACCGAGAATCTTGGGGAGACGACCTCCACAGCCATCACTACCTCTGCCCAAATCCCTTCCATAGCATCAACTGAAAGCGACACAACCACAGCTATACTCTCCACCTTAGAGTCGTCGTCCGCCTTGGAGGCCACTCCTACCTCTCAGTCTATGACTGAAACGACGCCTGATTCTACCAGCGACATTTCGACACTGGAGTCAAACGAGCCTGAACCACAACCTTCTACTGCTAGCGAGCTATTTACATCCTCCGTAGACACACCTACAGGGAGTGTTGAGCCTCCTAGTACGAATACGCCAGTTGGTCAGTCCTCCACCAGCGCCCTTTTACCAGAGACCCTGTCGCCAGACACCTCTTCTATCTCGTTTCCTCTACCAGAATCTCTGTCTACAGGCTCGGACTCACAGGCCCCGTTGAGCACAACATTGTCGACCCAAGACTCTGTGACCGTCGACTTGACAGCATCTTCGTCACCCCTTGCCACGAGCATCTCGGCTGATTCTTCTATTCTTTCATCTCCAGACTCAACCTCGACACTCTCTGGCTCCACCCCCAATGCTTCAAACGCGCCAACTATAGAACGATATGTATACTTTGGGTGTCTATCGTCTGTGCAAGGCTATCCGAGCTTCAACATCGTCGGTAGTGCAACTGACATGACACCTCAAAAGTGTATATCGTTGGCCGCTGGACGGCGCTTTGTGGGCGTCCATCTTACGTTAGTAGCCAAGCTTGAAGCTTTAGTATGTGACTCTGACAATTGTTTAGATCTTGCTACGCGTCAGATTCCTTGGTTTCTTCTACATTGACTCAGGATGCCAGTTGTGATCTTCCATGCCCAGGGGATCCAACACTCTTCTGTGGCGGGTTTTTGAATGCGGATGGGGGTATGAGCAAGAGACACCGACTTGAACGACGCATCAGTCCCCGAGATGCACCGCCGGGCATCTTGCTCACCTTGTATTTGTTTGCCGACGCCATTATAGAGTCCTCGAGCGAAATCGCCGCGGTGAGCACATCGTCGACTAGCCCTGCTCAAACTGTAGCCTCGCAGTCGAACTCTGTGGACTTCTCGATCAGTCCAACACTGAGCGAGCCTGTCCGAACTTCCGCAGCTGGTCCCGGGGATGTCTCGCTCAGTTCGACGCTAAACAACCCTGACCAGACATCCGTTTCAGCTGTTAATTCTGAGGATATCTCACTCGAACCGACGCTGATAGGCCCTGACCAAACCTCGGCCTCGATAGGAGATGCGTCACTTACTGACTCTCCTCCTTCTGTCCCAACCACATTCGTGCCCGGTGTGAACCCACCTCCTCTACCCTCAAGCCCATTCAACCCGGGCAACCTGTCGAGGAGCGCAACATTTGAGGCTATTGTCACAACGGTCGTCTATACCGTGCTCGACCCTCACGACCCAGCCTATCTAACCGTGGCCGAGTTTTGCACCACGCTCAAGTATCCTCCCTGCCGCAACTGCCAGTTCCAAAGGCTACCGACGGTGGAGATGACGACTATCCTAACCGCCTGTGACGCGTGCGGCTATCACGGAGAGAACAGCATCGAGCTGACCATTCCGCTGGGTGCTAATCCGGCGTTGATGACGAGCAACCCCTATACTCCGGATGATGTCCCAGGTGGTTCCCCCGCAGCTGCTCACGATGAGAATTCAGGCCCGGAATACAGGCCAAGGCCGGGGGGAGCTGAAGCTAGGCCAACAGTTGTTCCAGTTGGACACCCCCCTTATGGTGGACATGACCGGCCTGTTATTCACCATGAGGGAACAACTGGAGAGCACAACAAGGAGAATAAGCCCCCTGGGGATAATCATGCTCCAATTGGAGAACCTGGCCCTTCTCAACATGAGCAAGTTCCAAGCAACCATCATGGCGAGCCTGCCGGACCAGAATATGAGCCGCAAATAGGGCCTGGCAAAGATGGAGCCACCGTCAAGCCAACATTGGCCCCTTCAGTCGAGGCTGTACCAAAACCCGAGCCAGCCGGAGCATCAGCTGATCTAAAGCTGTTTACGGTTCCTATGGCAAACATACCAACGACGCCTCCGGATTCTCCCGTCATCGTGGCAGCAGGTCATGTAGCAAGGGGTATAGATGGCGTATTGACACTCTTTGCTCTCGTAGCTGGATTTTTCCTAATGTTGTAAGATCTTGGTTCATGTACATAGTTTTGCAACTGTCAATCAATAGAATATTTCCTTTGTTCCGCCAGGCTGATATCGTCGATTCTAGCATCATTCTTGCGTGGATAGCTGGATTGACATCCCATCACTTGAAGAGTTGAGCATACACATCAATTGTATCCGTCACTTGTTTCCAATCAAGTCTGTTAATCGAGTATAGTTGCGTGGTTGATGATTGTACATTGCGGATCGTTCCATACGCCCGCTCCATGCATTTCCAATTGTCCCAAAACGCCAGCCCAGTCGTGTAGTATACAAAATCGTAGCAATTCAACTCGGTCGTGGGGCTTTCTTGCTCGTGCCGGCTACAGGCCTAGCTCTCGTTGCTGCTCCTTGATCTTGTCTCGCTTCGCGCGGGCGGCGGCTCGGTTCTCGGCCTGGACCTTTGTCCTCTCGACCCTCAGACAAGCGCTGACCTTGTCCTTGGCATCGTTGCAGCTGCCGACAGCCTTGTGCATGAAGCCTTTGGCGTGGCACTCTTCCAGGGCGGCGATGACCTCCGAGCACCCTGCAATTGAATGATTAGCGATGACCGGACTCTAAATCAGGGGTGTTGGAGCATACCCAAGGCGTTTTGTGTGTGAAGATGAGGATGCATGGTTATTGTGTTTGCGTTGAATTAGTCAAATGGACCCTGGAAGATGGAAAGAAATCCAACGATCGCCACAGGTCGACGGGATTGATTGATGGATTGGATGCGGAGCGCACGGACCATGTCGGAGGTTAGGCGACCGACGCCCACCCAAACTTGGAGCCTCTCTTTGGAGGGGCATTCACTCACTCATTCACTCTCCTCCTCGAGGCGATATCAACACTTGATACTCGTCCACGACAAGCAAAATACGTCCAGAGCCATAGGGTCACAGAGTAAAAAGACTTCAAAACGCCCATCATGTCTTCGGCTCAGGTCCCTGCCAAGAAGCAGCAGGGTCAGTCTCACCTCCTCCATCTCATCCCACCTCGACCCTTTCTCACTCAAAACTCCAAACCACAGATCTCCAGGCCACCTACTCCAACTACAAGAACACTCTGCAGCAAATAGCCCAGAAAATCGGTGACATTGAGCAAGAAGCCGAGGAGCACAAGTACGCACACCCTCTTTCACTCTGCCTCCTTCACCTGGCATGACGTCGGGGCTTGTCGACCTTAATCCTCCCGCCGTCATGCCATTTTAGCATCTTCACCGCTCAAGAAACTCTTTCACCGCTTATTCTGACCGTGCTTGGCCAGGCTTGTTTTGGAAACTCTAGAGCCTCTCTCCGGAGACCGAAAGTGTTTCCGCCTTATCAACGGCGTGCTTGTCGAGAGGACCGTCAAGGATGTAGTGCCAGCCCTCAAGACCAACCAAGAAGGCCTCCGCAAGGTCCTTGATGATCTTGTCAAGCAGTACAAGACAAAGCAGGACGATCTCGAGAAGTGGAAGGTAAGTCGAATCTCCAGTTGTTTGCCTCATGAGTTGAAGAACAGACGCTGATACACTCTACAGAAAAAGAACAACGTGCAGGTTGTACAGCAATAATCATGTTACAAAGACAAAACAAAATAAAAGTACTCGCTTGTAAGAGAGCGATATTGATTGGGTCAAAGCTACAAACATCCTTCGTCTTCCTCTTCAACGTGCATGCTGGAAGCGACCAAATAGGGTCAATCAAGCGCAACGATTTCGGTGTATTCTGACCCGAAACCACCATCCATGCTCTTGCATCTACCAGACCACAGGCATCCAAGTCTGCCGATTGATTACTTACCATCAGATGCCTTCAGGCTGAACAAGCAGAAAAAGATGGTGTCGATGCGTTGTACATTTCTGTGCGCGCGGTGGGGTCCTGGCGGCAAGGGCGTCTCCATGCCCAACCGCATGAGGCCCCAGAAACCTCAAACCCCCCGGGCTTTCTTGACATGCAGGACACAGACAGAATGCGAGGGCAAGGGCGCGGGGGGAAAGGCCTCGAATGTCTTTGGCTGGATGAGGAGGTCCCGATTGACGAGGCTTTCCCACCGGCTGCATCTCGATATGCTGGCCATGTTGGACTAGAGTTGGCGATGGCTGCATTGAGTGAAACTTGTAAACCTCTTCTGACACTACGGGCTATGACCCTCAAATTTTGAGGTGCTGATATAGCCGTGGCCTCAGCATCCTTGTCCTGCTGGGAACTAACAACACTTCGACTTTTCTCTGGTTTAATGCCTCAAAAGGAAGAGACATGCATCTCGAGGCGGACTGCGTGAGCCTTGGACAGCCAAAGATGCCTCAGGTAGAATAACAAACGGACAGCTGGCACTGGATACTCGGGTCAAATCGCTCAACATCTCGATCCTCACCGGGGACTTGGAGCCTCGCAGACCCTGCTGAACGATGTGGACAGGATGACGGCATGTTTGCAGCTGAAACCACCAACGCAACTACTCTGCCTCTCCTCACTGCCCCTTGCCCTTCCCCATCACCAAGACCTCCCTGTGGGGGTTGGTTCATTCGGGTTCCAACTCATCGGGCAACAGATCGGCTGTTGCTGCGAGGAGGCATATTCGAGGCTGGGATATGTGCGTCTGACTGGCTGCCGCTACGCCCACGTCCCCCTCCAAGAGCCCATGCGGCGCAGTAGTCGTTTCTGCGCTGCATGCGGCTTGTCGTCCCGAGATATAGCTTCTGGAAGGCATGGATGTATTCGAGCCCAATCAACCCTGGATCCCGGGATGACCGTCTGCAGCTTACATCGGGTTGCCTAGGTGAGCTTCGGACGAGACTGCCTGTCTGATGGTAGAGATGGAACCGCTGACGTACAGTCCAGCCTGTCAGGATTGCATGGTTAATGACAGGCTCAGGAGATCTTCAGGGACTCTCATCATGGCGCATCTATCACTTTCGTTTGGAGCATCCAGGCACACGAGTCGCGAGGCTGTCAACGCACATCATCTCAGCTCAGCGCCAGCGCGGCCATATCAACCAGCCAAGGCCGACCCAGCAGCAACCCCCTCAATAACTATTAGTTCATGACTCGTCTGCGGCTCAGGTACATGTGCTGAAAAGTGTGACTGAACGGGGCACGGGGTTGGGCTCCAATGATGAGGTTGAATCGAGACCTAGAAGCGCCGAGCGGCTGGGTGCAATTGTGATTCCGACCCTCATGTCACAGCTTGATGAGAAGTGATGCCGGTAGGCGCTGGGAGGAAATGAAGTCATCTCGAGTCGTCGTACGAATGATATAGCGCTTTTGTTGATGTGAGTCCTCATTGGTGATATCGACGAGATTTCTAGTGGACTTGACCCCAGCTCTGTGGGTTCCCACGACCCAGTAGGATACTGTCCACGGTCGTCTTGAACCCTTGACAGATTCAGAGAGAGGCTTGATATTCGGTTGGGCCATATTCATGATTACAGGCTACCAGCCTCGTGGCGAGGTGCTCTGCGGCAGCTTACAGGGAGCACTGTAAATGAGGCCCAGACGGGTATCACCCCAGGCGAGGGCGAGGCCAGCCCAACCGGCCGAAAGACGGGCTTGGGACCGGACCAGGCTGGCCCTGTCACCAGGTTGTCGTGGCTTGGTGAGGTTCTGCCATTGCCAAATGAGGGCTCAAGATGGCCCACCCTCCAAGTACCGTCCCAGCGGACTTGATCGTCACCGGTCAGAGTAGAAGCTGGAGGTGTGTGAGTGAAGGCGGGACGTCATTTTGAGGTGCCCCATCCCGTGTCACTGGAGGTCGGGCGATTTCCGCATGGCGCTGTGAATATGTCCTGATCAACAGGCACAATTGTCGATGTGGAGGGCCTCGCCTGGAGGGTTCTTGAAGGAGCTGGAGGTGAGAATGGCAGCCCTAAATTTAGCCGTAGGGTACTAGGCTATACACGTTTTCTCGGTCAGTACTAGGTAGGCAAGCAGGCAGGTATTACTTGGAACACACGGCCTCCTTCGTACGATGCGATGGATGGATGGCCCCCCGGACGGAAGAGTTTGCGGCACACCGCCGGAGCCATGTTCGTGTTGAACCTGGTGTAGCCGTGGGGAGTGTTTGCAGCAATTGTGTCTGTTACCAAGGATGGGATGGATGGCTTGGAGAGATTAGCGGCTGAGGGGATCATTGAGTTTGGGCTTGAGGCGGATTGTCTTGTGCTCGGACGGGCCGGAAGTGTACGTGACTGATGAGATCTTTAGATTGATAACTGCTGTTGAATAACAGAAACGTATCCATTGCCTTTGTTGTCCATCAGATAACAAAGCAAAGACAACAAATATTGTTCCACGTCGTTGGCGGGGTGTCGTGATGATGACGATGAATGGTAGGGGAACCCGCTAACGGCTGGGTAGACTCTTTCCAAAAGGGCTTAGACTACTGCACCTGGGCAGTTCCTCCAAGTGTTATCGATATGAAAACAGGTCTGGAGTGCGGCAGGTGCCCTGGACGACCTAAAAAGCACCCAGCAAACAGGGCCTGGAGGCGCTTTGGGGGTCACCATTAGCGCCTTCCTGAGGCTGGGGGCGCGCGCAACCCGGAGCCTTAGCCTTAGGCTTTCTCCTCAGGCTTCCATTTCTATTTGTTGTTGCTCGCCGGGGAAACGAAACATGAATCTAACCTCTCACTAGCTAACCCGTCCAGTCTCAGCTCGCATCGCGTCCACTGTTGACCGCATCTTGAGCCTCGAAGTATTCCCTGCTCAGCCTGGATTGGAGTCACTGATTCTGCACTCTTGCTCACCTCGCCAGCGCCAGCCAGAGAAACCCCACATATGCACCTCTAGGACGGCGCTGCGACCTCAAGCGAACAACTCAGACACCCTCTCTCGCCCTCCACGTCTTTGCACCTCGCCCTCTCAAACCTCGCCTCCAGTTGCGGCCTGTGAGCTTTCTTCCTTTGCCTCGTCCCCCTGTTCTTGCAAACCAAACAAACCCCGTCGCGAGATTCCATCGATCGCAGACACACGCCCCGGCCTGGTCCCCCTCTGTGATCCGATCCGCACAGGACAGTGCCCTCTGAGAAGCTGGTCCCTTCAGCGTCGAGCTCCAACCATCGTCGCCCGCTGACGCGAGAGCTCCCAAACCCCGCGACCCATTGGCATCTGCCACTGGCATTGGCGAACGAGAACGCTTGCGAACCCTTTCGTGTAACAGCCCTTTTTTACAGTACAGTACAGCTCCGTACCCGTACCCGTACCCGGTACTCCCTCCGTGCGCGCTCAACACCGTACCGCACCCCAACGCCGCTCCGTCGCCATCTCAAGTCGCGACTTGACCTGCGCCGCTCCGTCTTCCCACCGACGTTGAGACGCGCCTGAACAGCCATACTATACCGGTTTTTGCCTCGCCTGGGACCCTGCCGCTGCGACCTGCGCGCAATAATCCCCCTCCTGCGCGTATCCTCCATCCTGCGCGTGTGTTACGTGCCCTTGCGCGCCTCGGCCATTAACCCTTGATCTGTGTCTGTCAGCCGTTACCACCGGCCGACAGCTTCTGCAAGCAATAACTCGCCGAGAAAGGCAGAGAGAGAGAGGTGCGTAGACTGCGCGCGCGCGATTCATCCACACCCGCCCGTCTCTCCCAGATTCGCGCATCTTTGCTGGACAATTTGCCCCTACCCTTCTCTCCCGTCAGAGTCCCTGACCTTGAAGTCTTGGTCCCTGGTCTCGTTCATTCTTGGCCCTGCGTCTGCATCGATGAAGGTCCCACCCCTCCCCTCCCCTCCGGCTCCAAGCTCCGCTCCGTATCTACCTTACCTCCAAATCCACAACCCACAGCAGGGCACCTCAACCACGCCTCAGAGCACACCCCCCCCAAAAACCCCAAGCAGCCCAGCGTCATAGCCCCAAGATCCCGGGCCAGGGACCGCCTGCCTGAGCGACTAAGAGACCTCGCCGGCATTCAGGACTGACGCAGCACTGCAGACAGAGACCCCCCTCCTCCCTCACACACCCCAACGACGCTTGCAAGCCCTACCGTCTGCGACGTGGCCTGGGGACACATCATCTCGAGGCCCAGCTGTGCCAGCCCGAAATCCCCTTTGACAAAGGACGCTAGCAGCCGCTGCAGGTAGCCAAATATGTCGGATTCCCCCCAATCCCCTCCCAAGGAGGTCGACCAAGGTGCACAGTCACCCGAGGACGAAGCACAAATGAACGAGCAACAAGACCCACAGGCCGCAAACACGGCGGGCTACGAATTCGAGGGTGTTAAAGAACAGGACCGATGGTTGCCCATAGCCAATGGTAAGTGATCTATCCCCAGAGGGGCCCTCGTCGTGATTTGCTCGTTCCTTCGTGCGCGAGCTGCTCGAAGTCTCAGCCTTCTAGCCGTGCAGATCTGGCCGGCCCCATGTCTTGCGATTCGTCCTCCAAGTCGCCCAAAGCGCCTCGCGCCTCCAAGGCCGATAGAGCTGATGAGCTTGATGCTAACATTCGCAACTTTGCACCAGTCGCCCGAATCATGAAGAATGCCCTGCCCGAAAATGCAAAGATAGCCAAGGAGGCCAAGGAGTGCATGCAAGAGTGTGTTAGTGAGTTCATCTCATTCATCACCAGCGAAGGTACGTTTGCGCTCCCCTTACCCCCCTCGGGACTCACAGCTACATGCTGCGATCCGAGTCATGTCTCTCCTCTGCAGCATGCTGACGGGGTTGGATCGCACAGCGTCGGAGAAGTGCCAGCAGGAAAAGCGCAAGACTGTCAATGGTGAGGATATCCTCTTTGCAATGACATCTCTGGGATTTGAGAACTACGCCGAAGCTCTCAAGGTGTATCTCTCCAAGTATCGCGAGGTTAGTATATTAGGGTCACTGCGCGGTTCGCCCTTTGTTAACATGCGCCAATAGCAACAGAATCAGTCAAACCGCGACAGAGTCATGGAAAACACCCCTTGGGCCGGTGGCATGATGGGCGATGCCAAGGCTGAGCCCGGTGCCGTTGGAAACGAGTTTGCCCCCGAAGGCGCAAACAGTGTCGAGGGTGCTGGTGATCCTAACTACATCTATGGGTCGCAGCCTGGCCATAACGGCGCTGGTGCTGGCGATGGCTACTAAGATGCTTCTAGTCGCTTCCGGATATGTCAGGATTGCAGGCGCAAGGCCTTGCATTCACCGCTGGCCTATCACCCCTTGGAAAATCGACCACAACCAACAACAGTCGCGATCTGGATCACATGGATCACCGAACCGATTTGTATTACCGCTCACCTGCCGTTACGAGAAACCCCCGAGGAAGAAACTGCGGACGGTGTATAGAGGCGGATGTATATGTACGAGAACATATGGATTAAGGATATGGAATGGAATAAACCGGAAAAGATGGGAAAGAGACTCGATGGTGCTATCGGAATGATAGAGTTCTTGACAATGCCGTCTCCTATGCCTCTGGGCTGGGGCAGTCTCGAGCCCAGACATAACAGTCCTTCGACAGTCAGATATCGGACTCAAGGATACAGACCAACAGCTATGCATCGAGTCCTAGCACAGAATAGAAACTTGCGCATGGAGTGTTATAACTGATACTTGGCAGACTGCGACTTACAACATGACATGTGGAGTATGAGAGTGTGGCATGAACCTGACCTGTCCTTCTGGAAGTAGACCAAATGCTCAAGACGAAAAGGGAAGAAAGGAGAATGAACAGAAGTCGTCTTGTGTTCCGTTATGAGCTCAATTGACCCGTTTGTTTCCATTCTCGGCATTGTTTCTTTATTGCCCGAAGAGGTCGACGAACGAGCGAGACTGACGCAACAATCAATGTTCAATGGTGCACGGACCACCTTATCTGGATGCAAACGGCACGTGTGCGACCCCACCTAAAAAGTGTTATCGAAAAAAGAAGTGCCCACCAGCGCCCAAGACCGGATTGAAATATTTGCCTTCTCTCACCACTCACTGCAGGGCTGTTTGTCTTCATCGACCAGCACATGTGCTGATGATTTATGCTTATTATGACCAGTAATTCGTTCTGGACTACCTCGCAGCACAATCTTCAGTTCATGAATATCCCTTAAACCCGAAACCCCCTCTTTTCGGTGACGGTGTCAAGAGCCCTGTTGCCTGAGAGACGCCACCATTCCCAGCGAGCGAGCAAGCAAACCTGACATCACCCGATTTTCCCCTCCCGCAAACGATATACACCCATGCGACCCTTTACACCGACGACCAGGAAGTTCTCTGGTCCTGTTCCAAGGGGTTCGACGCCCGTCCGGTCGATCCTCAAGCCGGCGTCTGTTCTAGGCAGAAGAAAGGCTGAGCATGCTGGGCTCAGCGATCCCCTCGAGGCACCCGAAAGCCCCACCAAGCGCCGCAAGGTATTTTTTGACGACATCCGAAACGTAACATACGAAGTTGGTCGGAGAACGATGGACGAGGTCAAGCTGGAGGTCAGGACTGCTCTCGAGGAGCACCTGCGAGGTAATGATGGCCAGTATGATACTCTCAAGGAGCTGTTTGCCAGCGACAAGCAGCGATACCTGCCGCCCGTCGTCGGTGAAGAAGACGACACTTTGAAGCCCCATGAGCTCCAGGTCTACGTCATGGCCCTCACGGGCTGCATTCCCATCCTCAAGGACAAGGCCTGCAACGGCCTCGTCAAGACTATTCTCAAGTGCTCCTGGCTGGGACGAGACGACGACTTTGTCAAGGTCTTTACCCACTTCCTGGCCGCTCTGGTCAGTGCTCAAGGGTCCTACCTGTCGCCTGTTCTGGCCATGATGGTGGGCAAGTTCTCTGATAGCCGTCCCTCTGTCTGGAGTGTGCCAGACTTTCCTGAGGTCAGCCGCGAAACCATGCGGGATAGATTACACGGCACCCTGCAGTATTTGCTCCAGATGTTCCCATCCGCTGTCCCTGTGCTGGAGAACCTCCTCGGCTCCAACTTTCCCTTTCCCGACCAGTCGATGCGTGTCCACATGGCCTACGTCGACAATCTGCTGCGTATCAAGAAATATGTGCCCCTCTTGCGCGACGAGGTGCTCGACCTGATCCTCAACCGGGTTGTCAAAATCGACTCTCAGATGCAGGTCGACCTGGAGGACCTGGACGATGACGTGACTGCCGCCGTCATGTACGCGCTGGGTGATCACTCACGCGCAGACAAGTGGGAGGACGACGGAGACGACGTGAGCGATACCGAATCGGTCGACAGCGATGATCCAGACTTTGATCAAGATGCGGCGAGGATTCAATCGATCAAGGGAAGCGTGGAAAAGATGGATGCTGTCTTGGACACCCTCTTCCGCGTCTACACCCCTCACTTTACCAACCCCGGCTCGGACACGGCCTTTGACGCGTTTACGGTGCTGCTTCGCGAGTTCGACCACATGGTGTTGCCCACCTACAAATCACGACACACACAATTCCTCATCTTCCACTTTGCGCAGATGCACGAGCGGTTGACGGATGCTTTCTGCGGCCAACTTATCGCGACGGCCTTCCAAAGCAACACGCCCAACGTGCTCAAGCAAGCTGCTGCAGCCTACCTGGCCAGCTTTGTGGCTCGCGGATCCCATCTTCCAGGCAGCTTGATCCGCAACATCTTTGGGCTTCTGCTACACCATCTGGACACGTACCGTAAGAAGTACGAGCCTCTGTGCCGCGGACCTGACCTGAAGCGATTCCACCCCTACTACAGCCTCGTCCAAGCCACACTCTACATCTTTTGCTTCCGGTGGCAAGATCTGATCGTGTCAACACCAGAGTTTGTGGACCGCGACGACCCTGCCTCGTACATCGGACAGGAGATGGAGTGGATGGGAACCTGCAGAAAAGACCTCTCGATCCAGATCTTTGGCAAGCTCAACCCGCTCAAGGTCTGCGCCCCCGTTATTGTCGAGGAGTTTGCCAAGATAGCGCACCGTCTCAACTTTATGTACGTGTATCCGCTGGTGGAGGGAAACAAGCGGGTTCGCCTAACGCAGTATCTCTCGGCAACCTACTCAACAGGCGGTGCTCTGCGAGACGCGGGATACGAGATGCAGGACGAGAGCTACCACCAGCTGGACCCGTATTTCCCATTCGATCCGTACCAACTCCCAGTCAGCAAACGATGGCTCGAAGGTGACTACGTCAGCTGGAAGTCGATACGTGGGCTGAACGCGGAGGACGATGACGACAGCGACGACCTCGAGGAGCTGGACGAGGACGATTTGGAGGAGGGAACGGCTACAGACAGCGAGGGGGAAGACTACGAATAGAGTCGTGGAGAGTTGTGTTGCTGCCGTCAATTTCAAGATGCATTGAGCGAGGCGTTGGACGGATTTGCTTGTCTTTTTAACAGGGTATTGGTTGATTGGACAATACCCATTGGAGTTCGGCTTAGAAAAGATGATGATTTGTTAGTTTTGCCATAATTTCGAGATGATCTCGGGGTTATGGCCCAATAAAAGCTTTAAACTTAGGAATCATGTCATTGAATGTGTCTAGGTGAATGTAAGCCCTGCCCGCGTGGATGCTGGTGCCTTTTAATGTGACGTAGTTGGTTGGTACTGTAACATAGAGGAAGGCGCAGGTCGCAGGCAGAATGCAGTGCCAGCCAGTCTAAGCCTTTGGGATGACATGGCTCGCGGATCTAGAAAAAATCCGATTCGCGACTTACACGTGCCTTGCCTGGCCTGGCTCAGCTGGGCTTGACTCTTCAACCACCTGTGGCTGACTTGTTACTGTTGCACTCCTTTGAACGCTGTTTATCTTTGATTGAGTGTGGTTGACCCGATGGACCATTACCGTTGCAGTTGAAACCAAGCTACAGCTACTGTACCGTCTCCTTCGGCAACGGCTCCTCGTTTGACCCGAGCTCTTCCAGACCCGAAGGCAGCGTCTCACTCACACTACAGTACCTTGACTTATCAGCGCTAGCATCTGGATCCAATTACCCAAGAGCAACAAGAAAAAAAAAAAAAAAAGGAGTCAACCCAAGCCATATGGCCTCTTCAAAGTCACCGGGCGATCGGCCGTCCTTCTCGGCTTTTCTTAGAAAGACAAAGGACAAGGTCCGCGGCATCGGGCGTGATGGGAGCGCCTCGCCGCAAGGGCGGGGAAAGGGA
Source organism: Fusarium vanettenii 77-13-4 (assembly GCF_000151355.1). Classification (NCBI taxonomy): domain Eukaryota; kingdom Fungi; phylum Ascomycota; class Sordariomycetes; order Hypocreales; family Nectriaceae; genus Fusarium; species Fusarium vanettenii. The sequence goes on along the minus strand of NW_003315879.1, from coordinate 1,401,756 downwards.
ATTGCAGTAAGCAGCGAGTGTAAGTCGAAGAGAGAGGGCTCTTTCATGTCTTGGCCTTTCTTTGGATGTCTCGGGATTTGTTCAAGAGTTGGAATATCCTCTGAGAGTGTGGATGGATGACTCAGATATTGACGACAGAATCAACCTTCACTCATCACTAGCTACGTCTTGTTGGATTCAGGCTGACGACTCATCTCAGCGCCCGACACCAGCAGCGGTACGTCACCATCAAAGTCCAAAAAGTCGCTGTCGGCCAGTGAAAAGGCAAAGGTTCGACGCGCCCAGGTCCGACGGGCTCAGATCCAGCACCGCCAGCGCAAAGCAGAGTACCAGAAGGAGCTAGAGCTCGATATCACCCACTACCGCGAACTCATCTCTCTGACCGAATTTGAGGCTGGGGAGCTGCGTCGTCAGAACGATGAGATCAGGACACTTCTCGCATCAAAGGGCATCGCCGTTCCCGAGTCCGGCGGTGACCCGCAGTGGCAGCTGCAGAGGTCTGTCATAACGCAAGGCGGCGATGCTTGGGTGGATGAGATTTTGGGCACGGGCGGTTATGACTCTGGGGCGTTGACTCAGAGTGAAGGGGACATGTTTGCTGATGTCAACGTCGACGATATCATCGTCACTCTCAAGAAGGATGATTGCATGGATACGCCCGTCTTTAGCATTCGGTCCAACTCGGCCAGCAGCAATGCAACAAACTCACCGGCAGCTGAGGGAGACTCGGGTCTATCTCAAGAGGAGGAACAGATGGTCATCAATTTCATCCTCTCGTAAGAGCCCTTTCTTCACTGACATCATGTTACAGATTCACTGACGCTTCTATAGTCTCGAGCACATTTGTTGGGACCACTTCTTCCTCGGCGACTTCCCCTCCCACTCTTACCTCTCAGATGATGAAGCCAAGGGCCACACCCTCATGGCCTCATCACTCTGCATGGCGCACGCCCCGCAGCATGTCTTTCTCGGCCGAAAGCTCGTCTCGTCAGCCTCATCTTGTCACAACCGCCGCTCTCTTGGCCTCGATCCCACCGTGCCCCCGGTCTCATTTGAATGGCCCTCGCCAGCCATCTCACTATCGTCACTGCACGGCCTCGCTCGTAGTCTCAACCCGGGAGACAAGGAGCTCACTCCCATCCAAGCGTGGTTCGAGCTCGCCGCTAGCTTCCACAAGAGTGTCCTTCTTAACCCCGCTACGCTGGATCTGCTGAGCAAGGAACTCAATGGAGTCGTCAAGTGTCTCGAGTTTGGTGCTGTTATGGAAAGGGAGGCCTTCAAGAGTGTCGTCGGTAGGGTTCTAGGCGAGGGCTTGGAAGATGCTATGGCAGGGGTTGCACTCACCCAGCCAGAGGGCCAGCAGACACAAGACTCGGGGAATCCATTCGGTCTTGTGGGGTATGCCTGGGCTTGAGTAAGGGCCAGTGAAGTGTAAGATAAAGGCTGCATCTTTTCCTGTACTATATTTGGAGTTCGGGAGCGGTCAGATGGGACATTGGTGAGTTACTACAGAGGTTGTCGTTACCGGCCACTGACCAGACCAACAGGACATGACATTTCGAGCCCTTTAACAGGGTATGACTGGATATAACGAGTGTTGATAGATTTTGGATTTCGCGTACATTCATGATAGGGGCTCAAGACGGCCGTAAACATCTATCTATTGAGACATATCTCCTCGCGTCTTTAAAGACATCTCAACTGCGTGCATGTAGTTCGCTCCAAAACATGCTCCGTTCTATTAATCAAATGTGTTGACCCAGTTCCTCCCGTGAAAGTAAAACCCCCCTTTTTATAGAGCCCTGACAATACTCCGCTCATCAAACAGATCCTTCAACAAGCCAGAGACGCACGTCTCCCGGTCGAGCCGGCCCATTGCATACGTAGACTCGAAAGCAAAGATGCTGAGCTGCCCAAAGAAGGGCCGGAGCACCTTGGCCACCAGCTCGTCCTTTCTCTCGAGGCTGACATCGTCATTGATGCCACCTAGTCCGAGCAGTGGCCTTCGGGATGAGCCGCTTGCCACCGGGTTTACAACCGAAGAAAGCTGGAAGCCAGAGTTGGACACTGCGGCGCCAAGTTCATCAGACAGTTCATCGACCAGGGCGACAGGTTGATAGGTAGATGACCGATAGACAGCGTCGATGGTGTCGGTAATGAAGAGCCACTCATGCAGCTGGAAGTCATCAGGCGCCACACAGATCAAGAGGTCGAGAAGCTTGCAGGCCTGAAGGATGGAGGCATTGGTGTAAGTGTCAGACGCAGGGCTGTTGTCTGGGGCCACGACTGAAGAGATAGCCGCGTGGATCTCAGCGTTGACAACCGGCCACAACATGCCAAGATGAATGGCACTGGTCCTGAGGGCGAGAGCGCGGAAAACCATGTAGATATCCCCTCGGGTGGTGGACGATGGCGAAGACGTTGATGAGGCGGCAAGAAGCTCGGCCAACTTGCCAAAGATGTCCGAGAGGTCAGCAACAAACGCGTCCTCGGCCGACGCAAGAATCAGAGTGGCGATCCTGCGAAGGTTGAGTTGTGTCTTGCGATCAGCCTCAAGTCGAGCTGATGTGGCTCCAACACCAAACACGATACCGGCCGTGGAAGGAGAGCTAATACGGCCGACGATCTCGGACATCTTTTCCTTGTCCGTCAGAGTCCATTGTCTCAACAGCGGAAGCCAATCGTCCTTTGCCAACGCTAGGTTCATGCCAAAGAACTTGGAGTCATTAAAGGCATCGCCGACATCCTTCTTCCAGTTTTTCTGGTTATTGTGCAACCTCGACAGTTCCCAAAGAAGTCGCATGGTGCTCTTGGAGACGATGTCGGGAAAGCCCTTGGCCCGTAGAGTTGGCCCGATTACATTAGTAGATATCGTTGCAGCGGCAGAGAGCACCCTGTCAGGCTCGACGAGAATCTTGCTGAGGTTTGGCACGATCGAGGCGAGGATGGATACGACATCGTCAGCGCTTTCAGCTGCCCCGTTGAGTGAGTGGTTAGAATCAGACTTGGGGATCTTCTCAAGGACACCACTCGGGGCCGCTGGCTCGGTGAAAGTCATAGGTCTGGTCGTAAACAAGGCAGTGAGCAATCTGAGGAACGTATCCTAGCCACGAGTTAGTAAACACATCAACAATTGCACGGGGTGACTTACTCCCAGTTCTCTTCGCATCCTCCGCTGCTCTCCAAAATTGGTATTGTCGACCTTCTCTCCAAGAATGGCTGCGAACTCGAGCAAGTTTGGTAGTGTTTGGCGATGGGGGAAGGGGTTCGTCAGCAAGTCCTTGAGGAAGACCATGCAGTCTTGCCAGATCTCATCCATAGCGTCATCGTCCAATGTCCTAGCGTACTCAACAAGGAACCAGACAAGATCTGTGTCATGGAGAGATATTGTCATTGTTGATTTCGATGCAGGATCGGCTGTAGCCGGATTGGTTCGTCGGTAGATGGCATTGAACAATGCTGGCATGCAGTGTCTTGGCCGAGAAGCCTCCAGCGCAGACAGGAGGTTGAAGACCTGGTTTGACTGTGAACCCTCGGTCGAGTTTTTCCAGATGTCGATGACAGTCTCGAGACATTCTAGGTTCTCTGCGGCAAAGAGGTGCTCCAGCAGGCGCCTCGAACGATTCCGCATTCGCAACGAGGTGTAGTTGAACGACCCAAAAGACCCTTGATCTTGCTTGGTGGAATCGTCACCCTGGCCCCATGTCCAAATTCTGTAGCAGATGCGAACGGCGTCTTGGAGAGCCAAGTGAACAGTCAAGCGATCATTTGCCGTAGCACTCCGAGACTGGGGGGCATCTGACTGCCAGACATTCGAAACCATGCTTCCAAAGATGGATTGAGGCTGGTCTGGGCCCTTGACCACTTGTGTCCGAGCCTCCTCCCGGAGAAGCTGCTCATGAGCCCGTGCAAGAACTTGTTCAAGGCCGTTGAGAAGGAAGATCAGTGTAGACTCAGGAGAGGACTTTTCAATGCCAGTAGACAGCGAAGTAGATGCGAAGGTCTCTCGCAAGTTAGAAAAGGTTGTACCAATCTCTCTGCATAGTGTCTCGACCAGCGGAATGAGAACCTGGAAGATGGATTCTGAGTAAAATGGCAAGCACTCAGCAACGAAAGCAACCCAACTGTCCAGGACGGGCCGACTGTTGGGCGAGCTTAGTCCATCCTGAAGACACTGAAGTAGTTGAGGTGGTGGTGATGAGATAGCCGGCCGAGCATCCGCCCCGGAGAGAGATGGCCTACTTCCTCGGTTCGGGTCGAAAACGGATGGTCTCCTCTCGGAGATGGGCGACGGGGTAACCTCAATAGCTGGAATATCTCGAAGCTTGAGGGCATCATAGACCACATCAAGCAGGAGTACTTGTACGTGGGCGTCAGAGCCTTGCAGGGACTTGAAGAGACGCTCGATGAGAACGTTCTCTAGATGGAACCTTGAGATGGGGGCGGCGAAAGGACCCAGGAGGAACTTGTGCAAAAGGGTGAGAGAATACCGATAGAGCTGATTGACGCGAGCTTCAAAGTCCTTGTCAGTGTTCTCAGCGGGGTTGCCCCTGATGCATCTCATGCAGACACGAATGAAGAATTCCTGCAACGTCATCTCGTGTTCCTCTCCTCCAGCTGTCGTGTCGTCAGTATGGAGCAGGAGTTTGTACGTGATGGGTTCTCTTACAGCTGATTTGCATCTGCTGACCATGGAATGAGACATGCTTCGAGGCCAAGACGTTCCATGAAATCTCCGCAGCACAACCGAGAATATTTGAAAGAGTTCGCAGATAGTATAGGCAGAGCTCCAAATCATCATTCTCGGTGAAGATGGGTGGTTCCTCCTCCATCTTTTCGTCCGCTTCCGTCAGAGTCTGAAGGAAGGGAATCTCGCATAATTTGGACACGAAGATTAGGAAAAGTCTACGTAAAGTTAGCATTGGTTGTCCCTTTTGTATAGCTCAACGAGTCTCACCGATCAATCCCCAGCATGCTGTTCAGCCACGACTTCACTGTCATGTACAATTGTGTGCGATCATCTTGAAGAGCATCAAGAACCAGGAATAGGGGCTGTGTGAGCATGATCTCGTAGTTGTCTGTCCCAGCGAGCCGCGGAAGGGTCTTGATGTCAAGCATCGGCGTCTTTGAGCCTCGTCGCTCTGAAGAAGCGTTGTCTTGTAGGGTGTGCGACCATAGGACACCGAGTGCGCGGCCCTCATCAACAGGCTCAATGATGCCACTGTATCTGATGTCGTCGGAGATGACGAGGCTAGACAAAGCTGCTTCGATATCGCGATTGAAAGGCGTCAAGGCTGACTGCAGCTGCCATAAACCTCGCACCGCCTCCACATGGTATTTCGGCTCAGACGCAGAGAGGTATGTCCAAGCCTGCCGCACTAGAGGGAGCACTAAGCGCGAGAGTTGTTTGGTTTCGATCCTCTCTGCATAGTATAGCTGTGTCGATAGCTGCAATATCGCCGCGAAGGATGGAAAGGGGACTATCTCTTGCTGATCAAGCAGATTATGCATAAGTTCCAAGAGCTGCGCTTCCTTGACTGGATATGTCTTGGGTGTCTTGTGCATTGCAAGAACCAAGAGTCGTACACAAATGCCGAGGTCAGTTGCTGGCGAGTCCAGGTTTTCACAAATAAACTGGGATGCTTTCTCCAAGATCATTTGTCCAATGTCCAGGGGTTTGAAAGGTGGCGGCGATGCCTCGATGTTACCTTGCTCATTGACATAGAAATTTCGTATCTTCTTGAGCACATCCACTGTTGGAGGGGACTCATGATTTCCTTCGCCTTCCGCATGCTCTGGGAATACCCTCTCTGGGATAATCTCTAGAAGTGATATGGCGACATTTTGAGCTTGGCTGGACAGGGACTGGGATGAAGAAGTCGAACTGTCGTTTGATGCTAAGCGGCCCTTGGAGTCTTCCAGCATTGCAAGGGCTGCCAAACAACACAGAGGGGCGTGGATAGTAATCATTTCTTCCTCTCGCACGTTGAAGTTGGTTAGGATGAAGTTGACTAGCGAGAGCTTGTCACTTCGTTCCGCAAAACTGAGAGTGCCAGGGCCCAGGGCCTGCGCAAGAAGTCCGACAATCTCACCGTAAATGAGGCCACTCTCAATTCCATCAAAGAAGACGCTGGCGCTTCGCACGACCTCATTGAACTCGGATTTGGTCGAAGCTTGATCCTTGAAACGCCGCACACTTTCGATTATTGGGAGAAATACTTCGGGAACAACCAAACCACCAATCTCCCACCGATCCATTAGTGAAAGACATATCCTGTAGGGTCTGGCTCGCTCGCTCGCTGTGTTCTGTGAGGTACCCCTGATCATTTGGAGTATGGCTTTTGTCAATGGTTGGAGACCGAATTCCTCAAAGTGGCTGGTCTTGGAAGCTAGATACGCATGATGCTCGGCAGAAGGACTCTGCGGACCTTCAGGACCGTGTTCGTGTTCCGCGGTTGGCTCTGGGCCAAGAAGCCAGGCCCATAAGCGTCTGTTCAGGCTCATGTCGCGGCGTGTGACAACACCGACCGCAGCCTTGAGAAGGAGTTCTAGATCAACAGGTTTCACTCGAGTCTGAATGACATGTGAATTCAGGGGAAGATGAGAAACCAAGAGATCCAAGAAGCCGCGCTGGATAAGCAACTGTTCATCAGAGAGGCCGCTTGCAAAGCAGCGCAACAAGAGACCCGGTTCGGGAGATGTCACGACAGATGCGAGCTTGCCCTGAGTTCCTTCAGCACTTTCGTTTTGTGTGGTCGCTGACTTGTTCGCATCGGGTGTAACCTGTGGACCCAACGGGGGCAGATATCGCACGAGATATGCAAGGGCACCTGAACGACGGCTCTGACTGGTAATGGATGCCAAGAAGAAGCATTGCCAAAAGAATGCATCCCCTGTTGAGTGCTGTTCGGTGATTGCTTCGCTATGAGCTGGTCTAATGACATGCTTGAAGCTCTCAACCAGGCGCAGTGTTCGATCAAAGTCCTCGCTTGTTTCTTCTTCCAAACCGGGTAGTAAGGCAAGAATGATGGACTTCATAGCCGGTCGAAGTGACCGGGGATCAATCCCAAGAAAATGACGTTCTAGGAGATCGAGGTATGGTGCCCGAACGGATAGTGAGGCGAAGGAGAGGACAGTCGCCAGTCCGGGTAGGTATAGAGGGAGGTCTCTTGACAGGCCATCTTTGCCAATGACGGAAAAGACGAGATTATATAGTTCCAGGGCTTTCTGGTGTACGCCGGATGGGAGGGACGGGTTGAGGCATTGTGAGAGTCGTTTCGCAACGGTGGCCTTGGAAGGGATGGCATTGATCGATTTGGGACGTGCTTGTAGAGCCTGGTAACCATTAGATTCTCATAGACATAATATAGGACATCGATGCGCACCTTGAGAAGCCTGTTCAAGAAGGAAATGTAGTCTGCCCACTCCTCCAGAGCTGTCTCGAATAACACGAGCGCCTTGTCAATCCCGTGGGCATACTTGCGATAGGACTTGTCCTTGATTGGGTGTTCCTCTATCCACCGCATGTTAGCAACCGAACCTGGTGATTCGAGCAAGCCATGGCGCATGCGTACCTCCTCCGAGCTGGTTCCGCCATTGTCGCGGAATAGGTGAATCTCGTCCCGAGCTATCGGGGGACACTGAGCGACGACCGGCCCCGGGCTCAAGAGCCATGACTGTGGACTATTGGGATGGAAGTTGAATATGAGAACATCGAGTTCCCTGAAGAGTGGCGACAGTGCCAAAAGGCATCGCTAGCAACCAGAGCGCACGATAGTTGATTTGGTCGCTGGACGTTGCGTAGACGTAATCTCGAGTCTGTAGGTCCTCAGAAGGCTACGTTTCACAGGCGGCAGCTCCAAAGGCCCCGTAGCCGCACCTACCTTGAAAATCAGCGGAGCTTTGAGTACGGGGGAGACGCTGATTGGTCAAAGCTCTCTGAACACGGGGCTCATTAGCGCAAGGCTGCAACAGCCCCTCCAAACTGCATGACCATGACCCAACTGTGGCTGCGTCATGCCCAAAGCCTTGATGGATCTCTCTCCTCATTTGTAGCCCCGATACCACCATCGTCAACCTTAACTTTGTCCGAGATGGCATAATGGCCTCGCCCGTCCTTCGTGGAAGCTTGCCCGGTCGTAGGGATCTAGCTGCACTGAATATTCCTCAATTCCACCATCGAGACGGCTGATCCCCTGGAAATGCGACAAGCGAGCTACGCCTATCATGGAACCCGTCGAGATGGGACCCAATCCAGCATCCATCTCCCCCACGGATGATGATTACCGTCCTCCACTTCCACCACGGCCGCCCGCGAGTGCCACCATGGACCCGTCCGCACTGCAAGCACAGGCGGTCACAGCAATAACTCCCGTGGAAGTCCAGACGCTCTCCTTTCCAGATGGATCTCGTGGAACGTTTCCGACTCCTGGTCCCGATTCTGTACCGAGTCCAGCCGATAGCGGCCATGCCTCTCCTAGTCGACATGAGAGCAGCCTCAGCGGTGAGGCGGACGAGACCGCCAGTATCATGAGCTTTGCACCGACCATGCGACCTGCCGGAGATATTGCCAGTCTGCTTGCCGGGGAGCTCCATAAGAAAAGCCCAGCCTGGAACTTGCTTCGCTCCCAGTCAGCCACCGTCCAACCCTTTGAAAGGAGCAGGACAGGTGCTGACGATAAGCTGAACGAGTTTCATCATGAATTCGATCCGATCCAGGAGAATGATAATGACGACTCCGGAGACGAAGAGAGATTGCGCATTTGGAAGTCGAAACTCAAACATTACCTGATCCTGTCGTCGGCCGGAAAGCCCATCTGGAGTCGTCATGGAGATCTGAGCCTCATCAATTCTTCCATGGGCGTGGTTCAAACAATCATTTCGTTTTACGAGGGCGCAAAGAACCCCCTGCAAGCCTTTTCCGCTGGAGAAACTCGTTTTGTCATCTCGACCGAAGGACCCCTCTACTTTGTCGCCATCAGCAAGCTGGGCGAAAGTGACGCACAGCTGCGGGCGCAGCTAGAAGCTCTCTACATGCAGATATTGTCGACATTGACACTGCCCAGGCTAACTCACATCTTTGCCAACCGTCCATCAACCGATCTGCGGAAGCCACTGCAAGGGACCGAGTCTCTACTGTCGTCACTGGCTGATACCTTTACAAAAGGCTCACCCTCTGCACTCCTCGGGTCATTAGAGTGCCTTAAGCTTCGAAAATCTCAGCGGCTTGCTATAAATAACACCTTTTTAAAGTTGCGGACCGAGAAGCTACTGTACGGCCTCATCGTGGCTGGCGGGAAACTCGTCAGTGTCATCCGGCCCCGTCGTCATTCACTCCACCCCAGCGACCTTCAACTCATCTTCAACATGCTCTTTGAGAGTGATGGGATTAAGGGAGGGGGTGGAGAGAATTGGATTCCACTATGCTTGCCCGCCTTTAACAACAAAGGTTATCTCTACATGTATGTCAGCTTCTTTGATGGCGCATCTGGAGAGCAGGCCAGCTCCCCAGCTGCCGCACAAGGACGATCAGCGGATGAGGAAATCGCCATGATTCTCATCAGTGCCGATCGCGAGAGCTTCTTCGAACTCAAGCAGATGAGGGACAATGTGGCCCAGCAACTTGCTAAGAATGGAACTCTGGCTATCATTCAGAATGCCACCCGCGCTGGCCGCCCAAAGATACACGAAATCACCCCTGGCAGCCAGGTCAGTCATTTCTTGTACAAGTCACGGGCCAACGTCCAGTTTTGCATGGCCTCATTGGACCCCGGCTTCACCGAGCTAGTTGAGCGCAGGAGACTGATGTCGGTGTATCACGAACTACATGCGTCAATACACGCAAAGCACTCGCATCTCAAAGTGTTACACTCTGTGGGGGATGATGCGACGTCCTTGGCCTGGATAACCCCAGTCTTTGAATTCTACTGCGTGGCCGGACCCAATGTTTCGAGGGCCACAATAACACAAGGGGCAAACAAGATCATTCAATGGGCAAAGAGAGAACAAGAGCGCCTTTTCATTATTGGCGGCGGTGTATTCTGAGGTCTCGCCTCTGGTTGAGGACTTGCCTCTATCTGGGGTCATGCCACCTAATCAATCCTTAAATCCAAGCCTGTAACCTCGTCATGGTCGTCGTTGGACCTGAGAAGACTAACACCACCAACGCCGCATTAACTCATTTATTATTCATCCAACCCCATGAGCAATTAGATGGGGGTGCTCGGGTACTGAATTCAATCCATTACTTCGACTCTGATGTCAACTGTTTTGTGGTGACCGTGTAAGCTGCTCGACTACCGTCTAGCTCTGTTGAGGCAATGTCGTCTGCTGATGGAGATGTGGCAACACTGGTTTGGCTTGCGGCGGGTTGGCTGTCGAAGTAGTCGCCTTTGTTGGAGCTGGAGTTGGAGCGGCTTCGCACGGCGCCCCACGATCTCTTGGCCCACTCCAGGATGCGGTCATTGACTCTTGCTCGACGTTTGGTCTCCGACTCCCAGGAAGCATTGCGATGGGTAAGTCGAAGAGGTGACGGACGCTCGCTATCTCCAATGCTAGTTCGGCTGTTGGTTCCGGTAGACGGGTAGCTGATGGTATCGGTGGCAAGGGTTGTCCTTGAAGCGTTCATGATGGCCTCGGAGAAGGGAGCGTCGAAGTCCTCACGGAACCGGGGACTGCGTATTGAAGGGCTCCGGAGCGAAGTCTGGGGACGTTGAAAATCATATGGTTCCCGGATGGGGAGCGGGAGAGTGAGGATGGGCCTCCGGTCTTCCATTGTGGCGAGACGGGCGAGATTCCAAGGTGTCGATTGTCCTGGTTCAAAGGTGTGGGTGAAGAGGGGAAAGGCAACGGGAACCCGAGACACGATATATGGAAGGGGCCGAGTCTAAAGCCACGAGATAGACACGGGAAGGGCGGGAATAAAGTCGTCAAAGGCTGAAAGAAGGCGTCTGTTATTGACAATGGTTTGTTGACTTGACTTGACTTGACTTGACATGGGCGACCGGGCGAGAGGGTTCCCTTTTGTTCAAAATCAAGTGACCCCCAGTTTAACAAACATGTGCATCCGGCATTAGCTCAACCTTTGAGCGCCAAACGATGGCGCTACAAGTGAGCGATAGACCCCTGACTAGTCTTGGACAAGACACCGCGTGGACCCAGCCATGGTGGGCAGCACGGACTGCGGGGATACGGCGGTGGCCAGTTGGATGCGAGGCTTGAAAGGCCAGACTTGTCCACAAGGACGGAAAATCTTGAAGGGTGGCCCAGGGTTGGCCAAGGGGGACCCTCTACTCGTCGACGGTGCAAGCCACATCGGGAGCCGTCTTGACAAGAGCGGCCATCCTGGAGCGCTTTGGGTGGTAGCGCTTCCAGAAGAGCCACAAGCCCCATGCCCTGCTAATTAAACCCTGTTGCCGAGTCAGATGCCTCCCTCGTCTTTCACTTCGGCTCTCTGCGGCCACCCGTTTTCGGTACGGGGTTCCGGTCCCGTCCAGACCCAGGCCATGTCCCTTGCCAAGGGCAACAATCAAGACAATGTGTTTTATTTATGGACATGGAGGGTAATGAGTCACGCTACACACACGACATTGACAAAACAAGCATTCGGTCGAGGCCGTCCACGAGGGAGTCGTTTTTGCTGCCCAAGAAATGAGTGTGTCTCGCCTGGCGGGTCCCGGTCCTTACCCTCCACGGGCTGGGCTGGGGGTTTAATGGGAGATCACGGGAATGTCTCGGGAGAAGGGTAAGGTTCTTTTTTTGTTTCGTGACAACTCAGCAAATGGAAAAAAAGGGACTCGACTCGAACTTGCACGTGAAGACTCAGCGGTGAAGAGAGCTGCTTGATGGTGATTGCACAGACACAGACGACAACCACTTCACAAATGTCCCCGTCAAAGCGTAGCGAATGCTTGATGACGCCCATCCTGTCGGTCATGACAGGGGGGACGGCGTTTGGGTGAGGCGCCACCGACGTTGATTCGACTCACCAAGCATTGTTGACCCGTTGATTTGACCAACAAATCCTCTTTTACTTGAGAGTTTTCAAACCCGAAGGTAACGTGTGGCCTTTCATTTCAGCAATTGTTTCAAGTCGTTGGGTTGGCAGAGTTCCCCTGAAGGCTAGTGCATGGCCGATCCTACGCCGTTGGCAAAAATGACTCTTTTCAATTGTGGAACCTGCCACTTGGGAGGAACTCCTCGGCGACGGTGATGGCTTCATGGCAGCTTGGACCCACCTCCTGCATGAAGGGTTATGTCCTCCTTCTGCACACCCACGCAACACGCAGCGTCATGGAGCTTTGCGTTGTCAAAGTGATCTTGTGATTCTTGGCTCTTTGAGTTGTCACTGCTGTTCTCTGATCTGTCAATGTTGCTCTCGGGCTCCTTCCTTTGCTCCTCAACATCAGAAAAGAGCCCGACGACGAAAATGGCAAGTGCCATTGACCACAGGTATTCTGCTGGAAACCTCCAGTCAACCAAATGCTCCTTCCAAAACTGCCTCTCTGCTCCTGCCTCCCAATGAATGCCTCAGCCTCTCCATTACCCGTAGTTCTCCTCCACTGGCCAATCTTCTCCCGGAGAATGTGTTTCAATCTGCCTGTGACGCCTGTCATTTTGGCTTGTAATCGCCTACTCCAGCTTTCTTGGTCTTCTTGGTCACTTTGTCGTCGATGAACATTCGCATATCCCTCAGTTAATTATATGCCTCCAAGTCTCGGCACATCGAGAAGTCAATGTATCACCATGGATCTCGAAGATTCCCGACACAGATCGGTCAGCCAAACCTCGCTCCACAGTTCCTATCAAGCCCACGAGAGACAGAGTGACATCTCCAGGTTGCGGTCTCCTCCCCAGCTACGTCGGCCGTATCAGAGTCTGAATGAGACTTCTGCTCTTCTCCGCTCTCCTGGTCCCCTCGAGAGCATGCTAAAGACGACCACCGAAACTGGGGATATTGGCATCTTCTCCATCAAGCCTCCAACTCCTTCGATTGTGCACCGCCATCCTCGACGCCCGAGGCCTGAAGTTAGAGTACAGAAGCGTCCTTCTCGCTCTCATCCCAAAGGTTTTCAGGATGACCCTGGTCGAGATGACCGCAAATCGCTGCCCTCGTATCGAGACACAACATCCGAGATCATTTCTCTCTATGGTTCATCGGCACATCCATCTCTCACTCGATCTTTGTCGCCCTCTTCCGAGGATGGTTATCGTTCCCACTCCTTGACAACGTGTAGTTCAAGACGAATACCGTCCTTCAAATCCTCCGGTACTTTTCAGAGTCTGCCAAGCACAAGTGGCCTCCAACGCCCTCGCTCCCCATATCCATATCCAACACGCTTGAGAAGACCTGGGGTTCGACCTGCTTCTCCCGCAATGTCGGACAACGGAGTCATTGATTACAGCAGGATGGTTGGGATTGATAGGGTCTCGCAGGTTTGTCTGCCCGGCATCTCTTTCTTCTGTTCAGTATCTCACCGTGGCAACAGCGTACTGTCTATTGGTCTCATAAACCCAGAGGCCCTCGCAGCCATCATCAGTATCCTCCCTTATCGATGCGACCTGAGTTCAGCCGATCGACACCTTCGTTGCCCTCACATCCATCTCCTGGACCATATCAGTATGGCCCAGGACCCAGTCGTTCAAGAACACCAAGCAGAATACAATACTGGGGTCCACGGCCTCAATACCGACAGACAAGCTCCAGCGACCAAAGTATTCGGTCGGCCAGTTTGACGTCCATTGTGGAGATGTATCAAGGAATGCCACTGAATACCAATGTGCCGCCATCACGCGCGGCAGGCTCGTTTTATTACGATTACACCGAAGAGTTCGAAACGGAGGCCCCATACGAACAGGAATATGCTGGTCCTCTTTGTCCAATCCCTCAGAGGGCAGGGGGCATCAGACATCCATTCTTGCTAAGAACGGACGGCACAGAGACCACAGACGATTCGGATACCCCTGCTACCATTGATTCAAGTGGAACCAACAAAGGTAAGGCGATCAAAATCTCGGTGTATCGGTACTGACCGAAGCAAACAGATCACTTTGAAGCTCCGTCAGAAAAGGACACAAATTTCCAGTCAGATGCAGATTTTGACAAGGCAGATCAGCAGGCAGCCCAAAGTCACCAACCTGCACATGAAGGGGCTCTATCCCCTCGCTGTGCTTCAGTTGGAAGCGGTATCACCGTTTACTCTCAAAATGATTTGGCACATGCAAGACGTGTGCATTCAAGCTCGGCACCACCTGCGGATGTACAGCATTTGATGGAACAAGTTGAAGTCGATGGCTTCTAGAAATCGCCCTCGATCCGTCAAAACACTCACAGCCCATTCAGCCCCAAGACTTTTCGTCGTTCCAAGACATTGGGTGCCGAGCCCAATACTCTGGGTCTACATCTGATGCACCTATGCGGTCCCTACATGAACAACTATTCTTCCGATTCCATGTTGACTGAGCGTGGTTCTGTTGCTCAACTCTCTGAAAGTGGGCAGCTTGATCTATTGGATGATGAAGAGGTAGATGGAGAAGAAGCCATTACTGCTTGTCAAGGAGAGCAGCAGTTCCGAGAAGGCTTTCCAGAAATGCCAGCGCCTCCACCCCCTGAAAACCGACCGTCCCAGCTAGAAGAGTACGCCATGGCAACGAAAGGACGAGCAGGGAGAGGTCGTCATCGCCGAAACCCTGCAACCACAGACATTATTGTCCTAAAGGACTCGATTCCTACCTTCCCCAATCCAGGACGACAGAGGGCAAACGTCGACATGCCTATCTTCTCCCCTAACCCTATTTCTCCTGCCAAGCAACTCAGAGTGACGAACAGTATCCCGCAGCTGATGAAAGCATTGCCTCCGTTACCCGACGAGGCACTGAAGACCGAATCGCCTCATGGAACCTCTCCAACGGAGACCGAGGTTTCTACAGGCTTGCTGTACTCCAGTCCAGTCAATACAGCCGTATCTGTCGAACGGGAGCCCAATGCAAGCACTGTGGCTTTGAAGTCTTTCTTTTACGATGAAACCCCAGAGCCACGTTCTCACCAGCAGCTTCGAGTGAGCCCTTCACGATTCAAGGTTCGACTGAGATCATCCCAGTCCGCAGGATTTCAAAGGGAAGGTGATGATTCCTCAACAGTCCCTAATAGAAGCTCCAGCAATCCCATCAAGCCCAGGCTTAGGCTCAAAGTATCTCGCAACAAAATCAGCCAGAAGCCGTTGGCTCATGACGGTACAGTCATACGCAACGCCGATCTTGGACATTTCAATTCTCTCTTGGAACTAAAACATTTTCCTCAAAAAGAAACGTTAACCAACCGTTCTAGCTTCGGGGAAGCTCTCGAGGAAGAGCTCGCCCACTTAGGGATAGGGGAGAACAGACTCTCCAGCATCGATGAATCAACAAAGAGAGGTCGGCATTGTTCATCTGACCAGTTTGACATCACTTATCCCCCTTCACACAGAGGGATACCAATAGCGACACCGGTCCCCCAGCCAAATCCTAGAAGCGAGCCCGGGATATCGAGACCCCAAGCTTCCTCTGGCCGATCGAGGAATTCCAAGGTACCGGGAACAAAGGTGTCATTTCTCCGGCCAAGAACCGCACCAAGGGCGAGGATAAGAAAACGTCGAAGGGTATCAGCTGTGAACGGTAGCGACCCAACGCCTCTACGACCCAGTGCTGGTCATTACAGCTCTTTCGACGAATCTGGCATTGGATCTAGTCCAACGAGTCAGGGTCTTCAGCAGAAATCACATCATAAAACCCGGCGAGTACGGCGTTGGGCATCAGAGGCGAAACGAGCAGTACGATCCTATGTAAGAAAAACTTTGAATCGCCCATGGCATTCAGAGAATTGATGACACACGATGTTTTCCAATTGCATCAAGGTTCACACAAGCGATGATTATGGGTCTCGATGGTAAAGGGTGCCAGGGGACAATAGAGGCAATGGAGGCAGCTATATTAGTGGCTGAGGTCAACCGCTTGGAAGATTCGTTCCAGGCCCTCCAAGGAATTAGTGTGTAAAGAATTTCGCGTGCCACTCGTAGATACTAGAGCGATTGCAATCAGAAGAATTGTTTGTGGTGCAAGTGTATTCTTAGTACTTGGTCTCGAGTCCCCCAGCTGGTTAAGGAAATAGAGATTTGCAGTAGTAGGTTCAAGTGTTGATTCAAGACCAAGTTTAGAGGTTGAACAAAGTCAAGATAGACTGAATCGACATTATGCTTTATTGTCTGGGCTAGGGGTATCATAGCTGCAAAACAGAGGCGAAATCATTTCCAACAAATGTGCTGACACAATTATAACCGTCAATATCACCAATATCATTGTCATCATTGCTTGGTCGAGTTGCCCATATCCCACCAAGCCTCACACCGCTCTAGCTCTCCCCTGTCGACACTTTCCATCGTCAGGTTACCCAACTCGAACACCAGTCGACTCTGATCGTCACCCCAATTCTCCCAGCGCGGAGTATCCTCGTAACGGTACTCGTTGGGGTCGAGAGCGCGAACGAAGCTGACCCAGTAGTTCATAACTATAGGAATCATGGGGGCGTTGTAGGTGTAGTAGCTGGCTTTTGATCGAGAGGCCATCATGTCTGGACCAAAGACAGCGGGGGCGTTGGCGACGTGAGGGACGCCACGACCTTCTTCGACAAAGTCCTTGATCTGGACGTTGTAGCGGTACCCCCAGATATTTGTGCTGTTGGAGTTTTCGGCGACGGCGTTGAGGATGTTGTTGACCGGGCAGATGAAAGTGACTTCGCCGTAGGCTCGGGAGGCCGAGGGGAACCAGATGTCGTGCTTGGGGAGACTGGGCTCGCGGGGATATAGATCGAGGATGGTTTCGGTGTCGTCATCAGTGAGATAGGGGTACTCGTTCAACATGAACCTTATGAATTGAGCAGAGCTGCCTGCGTTGACAGCATAATTGGAGCCCTCTAAACTGGGGTTAGTATTCAATCAAGACAGACTCATTGATCTTGAGACTCACCATTGGTACAGGCACCAAACAGGAGCGGCACCTTGACAAAGTCGCCCCTCTCATAAAGCTTGGACGGATAATCAGGAAACATGTCGCCGTCGGTACAGGGAGCCCAGTAGAATGTGGCCGGGTAAGTTCGGTCAGCGAAAGGACCCTGCCTGTTGAACTGTTGCAGATCCTCGGAGCTCTTGCCGCGCAGGCAGGCCATCCTGTCCTTGGCGTCGAGGCAGTCGACCTTGGTGAGGATGTCTTCGTATTGGTACTCCAGGTCGTCGGGCGTGGGTTGGCCAGGCATGAAGGTGGACTCGGAGATGACGCCGGCAAAGAGGCCTTCGTCTTTTCCGCCGTAGGCGACGAGTTGGAGAGCAACAGATCCTGCTCCGGCGGACTGACCGTGAATCACAACATGGCCAGGATCACCTCCAAACTATTTTAGCAGTCAGTATGTAGTCCCAGTTCATGATCTGGATGAGTTTGTCTAACCTTGGAGATGTGCTCCTGGATCCACTTCAACACAAAGCGCTGGTCAAGCAAACCAGCATTAAGATCTCCATCTTCCTTGACATCTTTCCCGGCGAGGAAACCAAAAAGTCCGACACGGTAGTTGAAGGTGACAAAGATCATGTTGTTTTCCGAAGTCTCGATGAGCTGCGTACCGTTGGTGTAAGGGGCCGAGTCGAGGATGTAGCCTACATCAGGGGTGAGCCAAACCAGCCAACAAGCCGCGGATGAGATATCTTACCACCAGATTGAAAGTACACCATCACGGGGAGCTTCTTGTCGGGGTTGGAAGTAGCCGGGGTCCAGACGTTGACGAAGAGACAGTCTTCGTGGTATTGGCCGCCGAGACCCTGCTTCACACCAGGACAAACTTTGCCATACTGCAACAAGTTAGAACTAATCAACGCCTCATGAAACTCCGAGTTGGATTGAAAATGCTTACATCTTCGGCGCTCTGAATGCCCTCGGTAGATTCAGGGGCCACGGGAGCACGCCATCTCAGGTCGTCGATGGGAGCTTTAGCAAAGCGCATGCCGAGGAACACTGTAATGCCGTTTCCCAGTTCCCTTCCTCGATACTGTGAGTAGCCCAGATCAACGACACTATCCTCAATTGCATGATTTGTCCCGTTGTTGGTTGAGTCATTCGAGTCAGTAGAAGTCCCATCTTGGCTCTCTTGATTGCTTCCACCCCCACCACCACTCGACTTTTTCAGACCAAAGTAAAGTCCAAGAGTCAACGCCAATATCACCACGATGGCAGCGGCGACAATAGAAAGAATGAGTATCCACCTCTTCCGCTTGGGCTTGGTTACTGGTGGTTGTTCCGGTGGTGCTGCAGAGTGATCGGATGGGCGCCCAGACTCTTCAGAGGAAACCTCCGGCACCTTCGGGGTGACGACTGTGGTGGACATTCTTCCCGTCTACTAGCTGAGTGATCTGCAGCTTTTCCCTGGGTAGTAAGAGATCGGCTGCCTCTAAAAAAGAGGGCGAGCTGATAAGTGGCACGATGATCGGGATGTGGGCGTCAACAATCACCGAGTCTTGTATGAAACACAAGAGACGGAAGAGACCAGACTGAATGAAGCCATGAAAGGCAATTTACGTAGATTAAGAGAAAGAATCCTTCGAGGACAAGGCCTCCTGCACCTAGGGAAGATATGACATGCTTAAGAGGAACCAACAGCCCCTCACAGGGCCTGCTCGCTCTTCTCAGTCTCGCTCTCTCTTTTTGCTTGGCTTCCCAGGGCTGAATAGGTCTAGTAGCCAGGTCGGTCACCATGGAAAAGGCATCGCCACGCACAGAATCAGGCAGGGTTCCTTTGCAACGCCCTGCCATGCGCAGCTGGGCAAGGGTAACCGAGTTGTCTTGGCGGTTTAGACTGAAAGATCTGGGACCTGAGTGGTCAGAGGGGGTCACGTGCGCTGACCATTCAATCATCTGCTTGCCCTTGCAGCATTTGCCAAGACTGACATCAACCAACAGCTCGCAGGGGGTTTTGACTCTCGGCGCCAACCGCAAGGTCCCGGTCTTTTTGAACAACGTGGGAGGCGTTATTGGTTCCTTTGATGGCTTATCCGGCCGAATTCCCCTGCGGGTCCGAGTTCTAGACCTGACTACACTCGAAAGAGTCTTGAAGAGTCCGAAAGACAAGGGGGTTTTTCAACCAGGAACAAGGCGCTTCAGTCCCTAAGCGACATCCCCCCGTGCGGTAGGAACGGGAATGGGGCCATGAACAGCGCACATTATTATCCCTCAATGCCCTTGGCCCCTTGGCCCTTGGGCTAGACCCTGCATGATCCCTTCGGACTCTATCTTTCTTCCGAGGACCACCACTAAACGCGAATCCGGAACCGAGACCTTTCATCCCCTGCAAGGGTTTTTTTTTGTGCTTATCACCGACTGAACTCGCCGATCTCCCTTCCCTCGCAAGGCTGAAGAGGAGACTTGACTCTGCCTTGTGGTCCCCTATCATGATGCCAAGATCTGATAACATCAGGGAGAAAACTCGCTTCGCCTGAGGGTTTCAGGTTGACAATCTACAACGCGACCAACCCAACAACTCGGGTCTTGTTGGTTGCCATCACAATGTCTCGATATGGAAATCGCCGAATAAACTGGGCGGTTGGTGCTTCGAGCCCAACCACGCCCATCAGGTGACTCACTCATGACGCTATCTTACTTTTGACTGCCTCGGCTGCTTTCTCCCGCCAATGTTTAATGTTAAATCTGGCTGCCCCGGACTCAGCCCGGATCGCTTACAGCTTTCTTACCCGGATGACTGCCTCCGGATTGCAACACCCCGACGGAGCTCAAGTCCGCCTCCGTCCAGAGGCTCACTCTGATGCCCGATAGAACTCGGTGCCCCTGGCCCCCACGATGCCGTCACCGACATCCCTAACACCTCGGCCGGCGGGTGCTTCCCTGACGCCGAGGCGGAACAGGCACAGACACCGCTTGTCCAAACACCTCCGGATGTCTGTTGGTTGTTGTTCGTCCGCTATTGTCGACCCACGCCGGCCCCGCGACCGAGGCCATCGCCAATCATTCTTATAAGACCCTAGGCTTGGGACGTGATTCCCCGCCCTTTTGAGAGATGAGGTTGTTTCATGCGACCTTGTCTGTTGGTGCTCACTCCGAGCGTTTTCATTGCAACCGTAAGGTCAATAATCCTGTTTCAGCGCGGAATGTGGGAGCGAATCACGTATTGAAGAGTTGGTAGATAACCGCACTTGATGTAGAGCTGGTCGTGATAACAGGCAAGTGTATTCTCCTGCATGAAAGGTCATTTGAGGCGTCCTCGTCCTAGTATTAGGCCCATTGCACATGGCCAACAGGTTGTGCTTTAAATGAGGGCATAGAGAAGATCCTGCTCATGACATCACAAGAGATGAACGGTATCTTAGTAACAAGGCAATTTGCGATCTAGTAACATCGTCAGGGCAAGCAAGAAGGTGGCTCAAAGTGTTCAAGAGCAGTAGTCCGGACTAACGTGAGGCTCAAGGCCAACAACAGGCAAACCTAATCGTCAATGCATCAAGGAGCCAGAGCCAACCAACTCTAGGTCTGTGAAGCAGCGCTTTTCTTTGAAAAGCTGCGTGCCAACGTCCAACTGAGGGTAACAGATAAATATGAGCAGTCGAGGGCTCAGAAGATGCTCTCGCACGTGCTCAAGATAGGTGACAAGAATGCAGCCCCTGGGTCCATGTCCACACAAGGGGTTTCCCAACTACCGGTGGCTCACTTCCCGGAACTCAGACGAGCACAACGGTAACATCAAAGTATAGAACATGATCTATGGATCTTGGTTAATGTCACATTTCCTCGGTCCCGTATAAGTGTCAAGTATATATCCCTCAGTTCGTTGTTTCCTTGCACAACAGTGAAGATCTCTCTCATAAAAAGTTGATACAATGTCTTGGTCTTTTCTAGAACTAGCAGTTCCTTGGACCCATTTATGACGATGAGAGTAGAGCCAGTTGCTAGGACTCAAGCAAGATATTGGTCCCGATGGTAGTACACACGGGCCATGTTCACTCACGCCAAGTTCGAGAAGCGCCACGCGGAGGCGCCTCGCCCGTAATATGTTTCAAAGGACGTCAGGCGCCCTCTTCGGAGATATCTTGGGATTGAGGTATCACTAGAAATGGACTAGAAGTTGGCTCTCAGTAGCCTGGGGTTGTGGCGTATACTTGGACAAAGTGTCTCGAGTATCAATGAAGATGTGATTAGTGGTGGTGAAAGGAGTGCAACAGTGACAACAGCAATCATTGCTTGAACCGAGACAGTTTGAGACAGGGTTCGATGCAGCTACTCAAACATAGGCATTTTTTCTTCGGGGTGTGTTATCACTCAGTAGCTATCCAAAAGCGAGACTCCAGTAACAAAGTCTACAAGTCTGCGTGAGTCTTGGAACCTGGTGCGTGGGTCATAACTGCACTCCTCGACAACAGACAATGGACTCTCTTCACAGAACTATCTCCGTTTTCGGAGGAAATACTACAGTTCTAAACCCCGATGACCATCTTCATCTTGCAGCACGAGGGTGTGGGGAAGTTGGGGACTATCATGACGGTGGGAATATCGCCTAGTAAGAAGGCGGAGGCGGATGTCCGGCAGGATGAACAACAAAACCAACCCCAAGCTAAGATTCTCATTGAATTGAGGGCTTTTTGGCGTTATCATATCTTGAGAGAGGAAAATAGCACTCCGGACAGGTTTTGAGGTTTCATTGAAGATAAGCTGTCTGGTTCGCGACTGACAACCCGAGAAGCCAACAGGGTACTACCAGTTGCCATTGATAGTCGAGTTGAGTTTCTTTAAACGTGTCATTATCTCCTTTAACCTATGTCGACAGTATTTTTAGCAGGAACTCTTTACCTATACAGTTTCCTATAGTCTTGACATGATTCCGTTACCATGGCGTTGATGCTAGCCACAGGAAAGGACGTCCGATCAGCTGCACGTGCAAACTTACACACAACCTCAACCTCAGGACTAGCCCCGGGTCATGTCCAGGCGAATCTCATTGTTCTCCCGTCCCGGTATGCAGAAGATTTTCGGATGTTATGCGTCCGCAATCCCGTCCCGTGTCCGTTGCTGGCCGAATCAGCGGCTGTGGGTCGGTATGATGCCGTCAAGTCGTGGATCCAAGGCCTCGGGGGAGACGACATACTAGCCTCCGGGTTTGACTTGAGGACCGATGCCCCGCGGTATATGGTGTACAAGGACTCTCGATTGCAAAAGGCCAATTGCAACGACATCATGGCGGAGTGGACAGACGATCATGTGGCCTTTCTCATCGGCTGCAGTTACAGCTTCGAGGCAGAATTGACGGTAGCTGGTTTACCTCCTCGTCATGCTGTCCTTGGAAGAAACGTGCCCATGTACCGAACTACGGTACCTCTCTGTCCATCGGGAGTCTTTACAGGCGGTACCTATGTCGTGTCAATGCGGCCCTACAAGAAGCAAGACGTCAACCGCGTCAGGCGCATCACCAACAGACACAGCAACACACACGGCGAGCCCATCGCGTGGGGATGGGATGCAATAAAGACCTTGGGCATCAGCGACATTGACTCGCCAGAGTGGGGAGCACCACCGCTGACGATGGACGGACGACGGCTCAGCGAGGCTCAGGATGACGAGGTGCCCGTCTTCTGGGGATGTGGTGTGACTCCCCAAGAGGCGGTGATGAGGGCCAGACTGGCGGGTTTAGTCATGGCGCATGCGCCTGGACACATGCTAGTTCTGGACGCGACGAATGAGGACATTATTTGCCGGCGGCGGCTGTGAGTGAATAGCTGCGAGATGAGATTTGCCTAATTACAGATGATGCAAGATGGGTCATGCCAGGGTGAGGAAGAGACGATGTGCAGAGGGCAAAGAGTAGAGAGTAGAGGGTAGAGACGAGATTAAATAGGTCAGTGATCAAGTGTTTGTGAGAAAATAAAAGAAATTGAAACAAAATTAATGGACTAATCATATCTGTCGTGATAGATAGTAGTTGTGAGAGAGGTCAAGTCAAGTGACAGCGGAGGATTCCATATTTAGCGCGCATCTCGACTGCTACCCCAACCTAAATTTCCACCGCCAACCACGAGACGGAGACGACCGCAACCACAGCCCATCAGCTTCAGCCTCTTAAAAGCCCCCCTCGGCTATCGTCTATCCGTTTCGCCATTCTTGGTGCCTGTTAAAGATTTTCCTGTTTCCCATATATCGCCACCAAACCGCCAGAGTCCGACTTCGTCATCATGGAGGAGACTCCGATGGGTGAGTCCATCAAGATATCGTGAGTTCTACTCTCTCTCCACTCCCCTCTTGAGGGCTCCACTTCAGTGGCTCAAATGCGCTGATGCTCTTTGAAACCAGCTGCGAGCGATGTCGTCGTCGCAAGGTGCGTATGGCTCTGTCAACTTGTAATTCTCTCATATACTGACTCTCTCTCTCTTAGATCAAGTGTGACCGCAAGCGTCCATGCTCGCGTTGCGTCAAGGCGGGCACAGAGTGTATCCTCAGCGGAAGTGGAGAGAAGCAACGGTATGCGCCATCACATCAGGCCAGCGTTAGGAACAGCGGTCACTAAAGCTTCAAACCAAGGCCGATATCCAAGGGTTATGTCCAGGCTCTTGAGGGTCAGGTCGCCTCACTCGAGCTGCTAATTCGCAAGCTCGCAGTGGCCGACAGCACCGAGAGGGATGACATACTATCAGAATTGGCTCTATCTCCTCCAGCTTCACTCGATCTCTCGCACAAGTCACCTGGAGATCATCAAAAGTCAAACACTGACCCCAAGGTGGTTGCCGCGCAAGTGCGCTCCGGCCAGCTCCGGCGTCCGCGGTCGAGCCATGCCACTCAGTTCTTTGGCGGCACCAGCGCCTTTCACATTCACCTCTCGCAGGATGTTTCCCTGTCGTCTAATGATGGAACCTCTCACTCTGAAGCTCACTCGGCGCCTCCCATGCTCGGGTCCATGCCAAACACCATGACGGACAATAGCGTCACCAGCAGCCCTCGCGATCCTAGCTACGTCTATGCGCCTCACGACGAGACCTCGCAGACGTGCATGGCCGCATACTTCAAGTATCAGTATCAGTTTCACATGCTCGTCTACCGCGAGTACTTTTTGCGCGACTACGATGTGGGCTCGGGGAGGTATTACTCGGATGCCCTCCTCTTCGCCATCTGCTCTCTTGGCGCGATGCAGCTCGACGATTTCCGATCAGTCTCAGACATTTTTGCCAACCAGGCCCAACAGCTCATCTACGCAACTCTTGACAGTCCAGAACTCACATCCCTGCAGGCCCTGGCCCTATTAGGATATCGCGAGATTGGTGTAGGCCACACGTCAAAGGGCTGGCTCTTTGCCGGCATGGCTTTTCGACTTGCGCATGAGATGGGTCTCCATCTGGACCCGAATAACTGGGATGCCTCGATAGAAGGACCTTCGAACCGCGACACGGAGATTTTGAGACGAGTCTACTGGGCCATCTTCATCGCCGACAAGCAGCTGAGCCTCTACTTTGGAAGGCCTCCGGCTCTACATCCGAGCGAATCCGACGTGCGTAACACCATCAGGCTGCAGTATCCTCCAGATTGGGAAGGCCTCCTCGACACGTACATCTGCAAAGGAGCCTCGGCGACAGAGTTTGAGGACGGTGTTGCTCTCGTGGGATCCTTCATCTACCAGGCCGAACTATGCAAGATTGCCCACGTCATGATCACCGATCTCTTCGAGAACCGTCGGGGCAACGTGGACGCGACGGTGGCAGCCGCCAGGTCAAGGCAAATACACGTGTCGCTGACAAAGTGGCTATCGAGCCTCCCTGGCACCCTTCACTGGAACCAATGGACAGTGGGTGTAGTGCAACCCTCTGTGCTCCGCATGCAGTGGGTGGGCTCTCCTTGGCCGTGGGTTCCTATTTGCTAACAGAGTCTAGTATGCTCTTCCATACCATCATGATCATCCTTCACCGGCCACCTTCGCACATGTATGAGAAGCCAGGCATCGCCGAGAGCGAGGATGTCGAGATCTGCTACGAGTCTCTGCAGGCCATCCTCCGGCTTATGAGGACGTACTCGAGACACTACCGTTTCCGCTCATTACCCCTGGACTTTGTACAGACTCTGTCTACGGCGGCGGGCACAATCATGATGAAGCGCTTCTTCCAAGGCGCTTCGTGGGACGATTCAGACATTGCACGTTCACTTTCAACCATCATCGACGCCATGGAGGAGGTCCAACATACGTGGCCATGCATGGGCGAAATCAAGGACTACGTCGTGCGAGCGCGCAACGCACAGGTGGTGGTACCGCCCGAGGACCCCCTCAACGTGCCAGACCTCATGAACGGCCTGGAGCTCAGCCATAACGTCACGGCCGAGCTCATGGCCCAGTGGGGGGAGGAGCTGGGCACCCTCGTGACCGATGAGTTTCTGAGCATGCAGCTCCAGGGAAGCGAGCAGGGCATCATGGCGCCTTTCGACTTTAACCAGCCTCTGGGGCCACAGTAGTGACTAGACTGAGGTTGAGTAATTCAAGGAGTTGGTGGGGATTTTTCTTGTAAAGAGTGTTGTGTGATATGGGCAAACCATACGATTGAATAGACTATCGATATCACTGTTGCATTTAGACCACTGGGTGAATATTGACCAAGTGATGCAATCCTAGAGGAGTTTAACAATGGGAGTTACGTTGAGCGTACGTCCTTGGCTGCAACCGATCATCTTGGGTAAATTGGGAGCATAATACTGCTGTCATGACAGAACCCTGCCACTGAGGTTTGCCAAAGCTACTGGCAAGCTCAGACAAGCTGGTCTTGGATTGTTGTACGAAAAGCAACCAAGTTTCCCTAAATATGGCATCACGCTTCTCTGTTTCCTAATTAGGAGGTGTTCAGCTACGAGTTTCTTAGAGTCAATTATCTGGAACTAAACGACAACTCTCAACAGGGCATACATAACCCACAGGAGTCAATACGAAACTCTCTTCCCATCCTGCATTGAGCCCGACTCAGTTCGTTAGTCGCGGCCCACTCTCCCGCTCAAGAGCACAAACTCGGCAAGCCACCTCAACAACAGCTGATTGGCTTCCGTAGCTCAGTTGGTTAGAGCGTCGTACTAATACTTCATCAAAGTGTTAAGTAATGCGAAGGCCTCTGGTTCAAGCCCAGGCGGAAGCAAGTTGTTAAGATTCCTTCACACGGGCATCTTGGATTTCTTTTTAGAGACCTTATCTTACATTTTTGGCTTATGCTAGGTATCCGTAGTCTATACTATGCCCACGCAAGGAAAGCCCCCCCTTCATGGGCGAACTTGTTAAACTCGGGTTATCACTCAGGTTCAAGGCCTGGCGGGAGCATTGCTCTCTGTCGCCCATCGAAGAATACTTCAACCTCATAGCATACCCAGAGGGTAGATCAAGGCAACCCAGTCAAATAGATATAGTTTTACACAGTCAAACCATCATGCCCAATGCCTCTCTGCCACCCATCAGCTTCTATTTTTGCTTTTTTTGCTTTTTTTGAGCTAAGAATTGTGGTGTTTTGTTGTGGTGATACTTGGAGTTGAACAGTCGGGCAAATGTGCGTTGTTTGTTGCTGAAGCACGCAGAGGAGCAAGCCTCCAATGATGAGTGGATGGCTATGGGAAATTCTCCAAGTGGGCTGTGCACAAGGGGGTTGTCAGTTGATAGTCAGGAGCAATCCCTTTAACAACAAATTCACCTGGCAAGTACGGAGTAAGTTGGGCAGGTAAGACCATTTTGGTCGGTTGCTGACTATTTGCCTGAGGGTAACAAGTAGTTGTCTAGTTCCGTCATCGACAGCTTGACAAGCAAGGATAGCATCTACAAACCACACGTATCATACACGGGCTTCTTGATCAAAAGCATAGAGTCCACCTCCCAGGTCTCGTGTATAAATACCCCGACCTGTCCCCGCTTCCTTTCCCTACTCCCACTTCCTTTAACGACAAGATCAAGACGATGATGTGATCAACTGCGTGTTGACCTATCCCATCTCATTAAATACTAGCCGCCCGCTATTGCTTCAAGTATATATATTTATATTAGTGTTTCCTAACAACTACATTCGTCTCAGAGCACCTCCGCTAGGCGATGCGTTCAACGCCCGGTGTCCGCCTCCATGAGTTATCACATTGCATAACTCCTCATTTCTTCCAGAGGGACATTTTCTTCTGGGACTGAGATCTATCGAGGACGAGGATAGAATACTCCACTTTCAGCAATGAGAGCCACAAGCACTGACCTCGAATGGATTTGGCGGGACTAATCGTCTTAACCAACACTGTCGTTGAGGTTGTGGACTCTCGGTCACACATTTATATATCTGTACCGTCACAAACGAGACGTTTTGCGTACAGTGCCCTGGCTTCCAGGACCAAATGATGGTCCACTCGGCTTTCTGGATGGACTTGTCCTTCGCATGTCTCCCGCTGGGATAGAGACTCGATGATCCGGGACACTTCTCGCCAGTCGAATTCCACATGGAGGAAGGTTCAGACCCGTTACACTCTGGCCCTTTAGGAGGACTTCTTCAATGGTCTAAATTACGAGGGAGCCATTGGGCTATTGCGGTCGAATATGATACCTTTGCTACAGTAACGCCAGGTCAGAAGATCTGAGTTGACAACATCAATTTTCCTCATCTTCTGTACCAATTTGCACAGTATCAGCACCCAATTCTGCCAAAGAACAATATACTTGTTCCACTATCGGCCCATGTTCTCGGGCACCTGTCCGTTCTCAGACACGACGCCCATGGCGGGAACCTCCCACTTTACACACCTCTTCGCATGGATGAGGTAAAATGTCACTTGACTATATATACTGAGGGAGAAAGAGAGAGGCCATGTCTTGCTGGGTTGTTGAGAAATGTCATGAGACGATTGAAAAGGGTGCAAGTCCTCTTTACTTTGCCATTCTGGTTGGCAACCTCGAAATATCAGAGTTTCTCATCAACGCAGGGTCTTTGCTGAACACCCATTTGGACAACGAAACCACGGGCATCCTATGTCAGCAAGCTCACATCTCACACCTCTCAGAGACCCCTCGAACAGGGTTCCGATATCTCTAACATGGCGCTATACATTGACCTCCCGATTTGATAGACAGAGTCATGGCTCTGTAAGACGCACTTGAGTATATATATCCGACAACTATCACCCTTTCAGGCAAGCTTTGCCTTCCGCCGCTTTGCGATGAGCTAGTTATGGACTTTTCGTGTATAGCAGTGCATAGACTCTTCCCTAGCTTACTCTCCCATGGTGGGCCTCTAGTCGGTGGAAAGACAAAGAGGGCATTCGACGTATCCATGGAAACTACCATGGGAGCCCTACAGACGACTAAGGAACAAGGAGACCGCCCAGGACTTGCGACGGGTGTAACATTTGTCGCTGATCTAATCAAGCGGGAAAGGCAAGAAACGACCAACATGACCAGTGTCGGGCAGTCTCGTCTTGGATATTGAGAGCCCTCAAGTGGCAAAGAAATACATGGAGCCATTGTTGGCCTCGGCATGAACAGTACGAAACGTTCAACCCTTTCTGCGAGAGCTGTGTCCAGCTTGCCACAAAGTCGATGGACACAAGATTTGCGGGTTTCATGATCTCTCACGAGCTTGACTTGGCCAAAATCCTCAAGACACCGCCCTTATTATATAGATTTCAACATCACCATGAAACGACATGTGGGGATCTTTCACAATTTGACAAACACTTCACCAGTATGCCACTCTGATCCCCTATCCTTCCCGAGCATCCAGGATGTTCGACTTGTCCCTGGTGTACAGGCGTGTTCAGGCAACAATCTTCCTTTAGAACGTTTGATCGAGACCATGTTGCAGAGGGTGTGAGAGAGTTGGTGATCGACTCCTCGGTCCTCTCGTCCGCGATCTTCACATCATCCTTGAGGACAACTCACAAAGAAAGGTTGCTGGCTAGCCAAGAACCTGCGCAACCTTGAGTTTGCCCCCTGCGTCTGCACCTGGGATGAAACAGGGAACGGCAGCGTATGGACCTGAAGGAACGGACGTGGTTGTCACAGATCAAGTTCGCACGACCATTCCCTTATATTTTGGCTTCTCCTTGTTTCGATTACACTTATATATCAGCCATGACTTGGAAGTCCTCTCCGGGCGGAAGAAACGTAGAGAGGGCCGAGGAGTTTGGTCCTGAGTAAGTCCGAAGAGAGTACGAGTGGACGATCGACTACATCATCAACAGGGGGAAGAAGCTAGATACTCCCAACAACGTCCTCATCTGCCCCTGGAGAATCCCCATTATTTTTATTCTTATCTTCTGCCTCCGCAGGGGCCGCCACGTATATACACGAGAAGGTGGGGGGAGTACGAGGACAGCAACAATCCAGGGGAGGACTTTGTGCATGTTTTCGAACAAACTTCGATGACCCGGATTCGAGGCAGAGGGTTTTATCACATTTTAGGATATTGCTCCAACTGGGATCCAAACTTGGACCATCGGCTCGGTGGTGTTAAGGAAGATGGCCATGAGGAAGAATCCGGTCGTCTTCAAACCCAACAATCAACCTGCGAAATCTATATACCAGTGACTTGGCATGCCGTGGTCGAATCTTCACCGTGCATATCGAGTCTTAACGATGGACCCGACAACGAGCATGGAGACGGCATCTCAACAGCGTTCTACTCTTCTTTGGGTGGCTAGTCGCCCGATTGTGTTCCTTGTCTCATGCTCCTTTATAGAGAAGGGGGACATACATCCTTTGACGACTATGATCAAAAGATCCGATCTGTGTTTGAAGGCGACTATGGAACCTCATGGCAAAGAAACATGGTACAAGCATCGACATGGAAGACACCGACAAACTATATACGCGAGTATGTTTGGCATGTGACTTTGTGGTCGGAACTTGAGGAATCATTACAGATATAGAGAGAGCGGGAAACGGCTATCTGTACAAGATGAACTGGGCCACACTTAGCCCCCCCCCCTCAGCCCAACCGGACTGTGGTGTCACGCATTCCGCTATTCCTGGTCAAACGACTGGCGAGTAATCAAATTCCACGGCCGTGGACACTGATGTGGGAGTGATTTGACCTACCTCTATAATCCATCATCTGTGTCCGGTTGAAAATGCAGGGCAGGTGCATCATCAAGTCATGGGCCAGATACTCCATATCCCCTTGCAGAGAGGACCTATATATACATCAACCTCAGGCCATCAAACAACGCCTCAAAGTACCGAAACGTCAAACCCCATCAAATTTTCTTGGATTATATATCAGTACAAGTCTTGGCCAAGGTAAAATTGAGTCATAGATGGCCTCTCATTACTACGCTGGCACACGGTCGTGGTCACGCTCACCTCACGCTGGCCCGTCTGACGAAGACCTTATTGAGACTGCCTCACAAGTGGCGCGTTGATAAAATGCTCCAAAGTCCCTTCTCTTGTCGTATATATAATTGGAATAGCGGCACCTTACCTCAAACCTTGACATTTCGGACATTCATCCAGAGCTTCGACATCAGATGCCGTTCTACTCCAGTCTAATTATTCATATATACACGAAAACATATTGCGAGAAGAGTCGCTGGCTTGCGCAATATATTATCTCTCTTCATACTTTAACTACCTTTTACATGTCTCAAGCTACACATGGTGTATGACCACACCTACGACCCATGTATCTGTTTCTGTGGGACCGGCGGCAGGGCCGCGACATTCGGTGCCCGTGGTATTGATCTCCAAGGTTCGGTGCTCCGAATGCGCCATCTTGGAAGACAATGTGGTAGATCGTGGAAATGCCCAGTGAGGATCACAGTCCAAATGCCAAGCATGTGTCACTCTCCCTCTGGTGAATGGTGGTGCCGTCCCAGTTTGACGGCCCGAGACAGTGCTTTATGAAATTGTCGAAACTATACTACGAGATGAGAGGGGAGTACTATTTCTCTTTTGTCGGGAGAGTCTCCCCAGCTGGTCTGCCATATCAAGGATTGCTACCACAGAGCAGCAATGGAAATACCCGCCTCACTCGTCCCTCGTCGCAAACCATTCGACACTATCAAGTGGAAGCATGAGGAATATATATATTATCGGCTTGGTCTGTTTTTCTCTTGTCATTGACTTTGATTGCCTATTATAGCAGGTCTTTTGAAAGACACGCAGCGACTTGGGAGGCCGAGATCGTCAATCATCTAATGGAGCTTGATGCTATAAAGGATGTCCAGATTGTTGCCGACAATGGCCTGGCTTTACGCGTCCGCTCCAATGAAGAGCCTCGTGAGAGATTCTCTTCGAGAGTAGCAAAGCACTTCCGGTTTATTATAAAGTCTTTTATCTTATATCTTCCTTGTTCTTCCCTGAAGATACAATTCCGGCGATGCCTCGATCTTGATGAGAACGCATGGAGATTGGCAAGTTCTTATCCTAGGGGTTGAACATAGCACCGAGTTAATACTCCTGCTTCCCATGAAGAGGGAATTTATCATTGAAAATTGATGGATGTTATGAAAGCAAAAATTCATAAAGAAAAGTACTCCCATTATGGTTGTAGGGTAGTGAGCCTCATTGCACTTACACATTCGCCCGGCTCAAGTGCCGACATACACTTTTAGTCTGGAGTATTCTACTCACTCAAAATAAACAATACATGGCCTCATTCATCTTGTGTCACCTCCCCTCGGCCCTTTCATCCCAAGTACAAAACGGCCCGACACTGCGGTTGTAACACTTCGGCAGCCTGGTACGTACCGACCGGCCGCCGACTTTCCTAGGAAGGAAGTTGGCACATGAAAGAAAAAAGGAAACGCGGGGAGCTTTGCCGGGGCGCGCTTCCCCTTGTTGCTCCTGTGGGTTTAGCGTTCCCGAGACCCAAGACGTCGTCCCGAGGCTCAACTCCAACTTCAACCTCGTCTCTTTCGCATCAACAAAATCTCATTAACCTCTAGCATTGATACCCCCTTTAACGTGCACTTCAACATAGCACTGCACTTTTCGTTTACCCTCGCACGACGCATCAGTCGACTCAGACACTCCCATCCACAAAGGCCTGCGCGCCTCACGCTCTTCGCCGAGATTCCCCATCATGGCCTCCTCAGAATCCTCTTCGCCTTACCCGTTCGCCACCGCCCCCGACATCATCCGCGCCCATCAAAAAGATGCCTACTTTACCGGTCATCTCACTCAGATAATCAGCGACCTGCATCGTCGCCTTCGCGGCGCCCGACTGACCCACGCCCGCGCCCCGGAGCTCCAGACCGCGGCCGCCCTCACATACTTTGCCCTCACCACCATCCCCGGCAACCGGACTCTCGGCGAAGAGTACTGTGACCTTGTGCAGATTGATGGGCGCGACGGAAAACTCCCGAGCATCGATCGCCGCGCAGGTTACGTCGTGGCCAGTATCCTCCTCCCATATGTGGCCGCCCGCATACTACCCAGTCTGCGCGCCCGGTTGCGCCGCCTTCTGCAGCACCGTCTAGAAGCCCTCCGAAAACGAGACGACAAGTCAGCAACCGGGCGAGAGGCGCGCCTGTGGGCTTACATCGACACACACCTTAGTTCCTTCACAACGGGCGCCCCCTTCCAAGCCGTCATCCTCGCCCTGTTCTACTTCAGCGGCACCTACTACCAGCTCTCCAAGAGACTCCTATCCCTGCGCTACGTCTTCACACGCACCGTCCCCGATACGCCCGACCGCGCTGGTTACGAGCTTCTGGGCGTCCTACTCGTTGTCCAGCTCACCGTCCAGACCTACATGCATATCCGCTCCACCCTCTCCGAGTCGGCCGTTGCTGCGCGTGAGCGCGCCGCTTTCCCCTCGGATGACATTTCGCTCAATCACGACGGCGCTTACAATGGCGACAACAACCTGCTGCTCTCCCAGGGTGCGCAGAGCCCCAAGTCCAAGGTCGACATCGCCGCTGCCACTCACACCCCTCTGGCAACAGTGCCGCGGATCCAGTTGACAAGCGACAAGGCCATGGGCTACATTAAGGGTGGGCAGCAGAGAAAGTGCACACTATGTCTGGAAGAGATGAGGGATCCCTCAGCGACACAATGTGGTCATGTCTTTTGCTGGGAATGCATAGGGGACTGGGTGAGGGAGAAGCCTGAGTGCCCATTGTGTCGTCGCGAAGCCCTGGCACAGCACATACTACCATTGCGCGTAATGTAAACATATAGATTTATGTAGATTGATTTCCAATTCAAATGTACAAGATTAGAATACTGCACATTACGTTGTCAATATCAGATGCTCAAAACATCAAAGCATGATGCCATGGCTCAGTGCCAGAGCCAGAGGGCATCCCCGGGGCAGCTGTTGCGCCCCTATATAACGCTCCCAAGACGTCTGTCTCCCGTGGTATCCTGTCCTGTCCTGTCCTGTCCATCCAATGCTCCCCAACCGCCCATTATCCATCCACCATTCCACTCCTAGAAAAAACAAACATAGTCTTCCAAAGATGAAAATCTCATCTGGACATGAAGAAAAAGAGGGGGTCCTATGCCTCAAGCATGGTCCGCCCATCAGAAGCTCCCCTGTATAGTTATACACGGAATTGCCCAACCAGGTTCCGGGGGCCCGGGTGTCGCAACCTCCAGGTACACACCTGGCGGGCGAGCCGGACCCCTTCTATCCCATTCCCATCCCGTCTCAAAAATGAACTTGTACACAGAATGAAAGCATGTCCCTCAAGGTATCGTGAAAGCGTTGCTCCAATGCATCAACAACCTCATAACTCCGTTGTCCGTTTCGACATCCGTCTGGCTTCCAGCCATGGTTGCCCACTGTTGTTGTTTTCTTTTCGTTTCTTTGTTTGTTTGTTTGGTGTATGGCCTCATCTCGAGACTCACTCGATAGAGAACAAGACGATCTCGCCTCGTTCGTTCTGGCGAAGACGAAGCGACCGCCAGAGCTCCTTCTCTTCCTTGCCCTTGCCAAGCTCGCTGCCCGTAGCCTCACGCTCCCTGTGGAAGCGCTTCAAGACCTTGTTCATGCTCAGGCCCTTCTCGCTTTCGGGACCCTTATCCACGAAGCTGAGAAAGACGTCGGCACGAGGCTTGAAGAGGATCACCTGGTTGTTGCCAGGCTCGGTCTTGCCGTCCTTGCTTTGAGGTCGGTATTCGATCAGCTGAGGCTTCTTCTCCTTGTGAGAGTGCTTCTTCGACGAGGATGTCTTCTTAGTCTTGGATGACTTGGTCTTTGACGACTTAGTCTTAGACTTGCTCTTAGACTTGGGCTTGGTGGCGCCCGCAATCATGCCAAACAGGCTGTGACCGGCGCTGTGCTTCTTCGAGTGCTTCGACTTCTTCAATGGGCTCGCAGGGGAGACTTCAGGCGCGTCACCACCAGAGTAATCGGGAGATGGGGGGAAGACGGGGCGCATCATACGGTTCAGACCACCAGTCAGTCCTGAGTGCAGCACAGGGGGCGCATCAGTCATGACCTGGTCGTTGGGGACCTCAACGTGTAATCGCTTGCGCTTCTTGTCCTTCTTCTCGGTGCTGCTTCGGCTCTTGCGTCTCTCCGTCTTCGGAGCTGGTGTGACAAACTGAGGCTCAGGCGGAGGAGCATTGGCGAACTTGGCCACAGGCTCATCGTCGTCATCTTCGTCATCCTCGTCGTCGTCCTCATCGTCATCATCATCGTCTTCCATGTAAGGGTAGTCATCCGTCTTGGGTTCGTATCGCACAAGTGAAGTGCTTGGCTCAGCGTCAACCAGTCCGTGGCAGGCCGCGAGGTTCATGTTGGAGGCATTGGGTGTCTGACCCGATCCAACGAGGAACTCGAATACGTCGACATGAGGTTCAGGAGCAGCTGAGGGGGGAGTCGGGGCCTCTGGTGGGGGGCCGCCGGCAAACTCATCGTCGCTGCTGTCATCTTCCTCTTCGTACTCGGCCCATTCGTAGTCGTGGTCTTCAGGGAGGTCTTCGACGTAGGCGTGGTGGGCCATAGTAGCGTCTTCGTCGTCGTTGTTGTTATTGTCGTTGGTGTTGACAATAGCTTCGGACAGAGACTGGACCTGAGTCTGGTTCTGCTGGGGAGTGGTGGGGGGGTTGTAGTTGGGGTGGCTGTGTTTCTGCTTCTTGTTCTTGTTCTTGTTGTCTTTGTAGAGGGCGCCTTGATACTTTTGGTCCTCGGTCATGCAGCTCTATTATATGATGTCAGAAGACATGACACAGACTCAGGGGCTCGGAGGGGGAAGACATGGGAGCTATGACTCCCAAGATGCCTGCCATGTCCTGTGATACGTACGGTATGAGATCGGTACTGGACGCCGGGGAAGTGAACCATGCAATCGATGCAGGTAAAGGTGGCGCCGCGGCAGCGGTTTCGATGAGGGTCGAGTTTCTTCTTGGTGAGGACGTCACCGCACGCCTGTGAGAGACGGTGAGGTTAGATGGGTATAGTACAGAGAGATCAGGTCGAGGACAAGAGATAATATGTAAGTAGAGACGAGAAAGGGTATATAGCGGGATGCAAGACAATGGAGACTCGTTCGATGCGGCGGGGTGGTGGACTGGGATATTTGAGGGATGCCAGGGGAGGCGAGAGCATGGCGAGAACGTTGTGGTGGGCCAGGAGATCGGCATGGGGAAGAAGGGGTGTCCCTTGAAGGAGACGGTTCGTGACAAGAATGGTGTGGTGGGAGGGATGTCAGGCGTGTATGATGATATCCTGGGGGGTGGGCATTGTCTGAGGGTGAGGGTGAGGGAGAGGGTGGTGGGTGGGCAATTGTGTACGAGATATGTAGCCGGGCTTATTGGCGGCGGCAGTACACACAAGACAAGGTATGCAGCATGAATAGCAGCAGCAAGGGAATGAATGGATAATCGAACCGGGGCTTGGCGAGCGAGCGAGCAATCGAAGAGAAAATGTAATTCACAACGTACCTCACAGGAGAAGGAGACCATGGCTGCAGTGTTCAGAGGGGGATACTCCCGATCCGAGTGTCGATGATTGGGCGAGGTTAGTTGGGGAGAGGGACAGGAGAAGAGGCAAGCTGCAGGTCAAGTGGCCGCCGCGGTATTTAACGGGAGCGTCAGGCAGGCTTTTCGAGAGACCTTGGAAGAGGTTGCAGAAAATGCTGGATGCCGAGACGATCAGTGGGCTCTCAAGGGCCACGGGCGACCAAGTGATTCGGCCGAGGCGAGTTCCTTGGGCTTGGGCACTCTTGACGCAAGAAAAAATCGGGGGCTGCCCAGTTTGCAGAGCTCTGTATGGCCTGGACCCAAGTTGCTGATATGACAGGCGCAAAAAACTAGCTCCCAGAGGCTGGAGTTGGGTTCAGTTGGGCACTACTTGGGTAGCATAAGGCGACGAGCAGAGAGCAGCAAAGAATGAGCGAGGCGAAGCACTTGAGAGGGGCAGAGGAATGCGACGCCCAGGTCAAGACAGGACGGGAGGAAAAGGCGGAAAGTCAAGTTTGACGACGACGATAGCACGAGTTTGGATGGAGGGGCGGGCGGGACAAGAGATAGCGAGATAGCGAGCCCTGAGAGATGAGATGAGAGAGCCCCCAAGTCAGGTGGAGGGGCTTGCAAGCCAGGGCAGGGCGGGCAGCAGGGCGAGCGAGCGAGCGAGCCAGGGTTCTGGTCGAGCTTCCGAGGGCACGGTTGTTACGGCGGCGGGATCTCTAGGCTTGGTCCAAGAGCAAGTGTGTTGTTGGCCGTAGCGTGATGATGGAGGCGCGGGTAGTGGGCGGGAACGGTGGCGTGTGATCGTAGGTTTAATTACGATGGCTCCAGAATGTGAGAAGGAGGGGGAGGGGGAGTAAACAAGCGAACGAACTGGTTCGTGAAGATCTTTGAACCGGTATTTGTTGACGTTGTTATTGTTTTGGTGGTTGAAGGAGAAGGAGAGGATGTGGGTGACGGAGAAAAAATAAAAAATAAAAAAGAGGGCGGCTGAGGTGGATGCGGCAGATGAAACTACTGACGTACCAGCCAAACAAAGGGCTGTAAGGGCAAGAACGAACCTACAGCAACAACACCTCGAGAGCCAACGAACAGGTCAGGAACTTGCACAACGCAGCATAAGATCCAATGCGTGGGCGTCGCGTTGCATTCAGGGCCAAAATTAGGACATCCAATGTTTTGGCGTGAGATGGATGGATGGATGGATGGCTCATCGCCAGCACAAGCACCAGCGACAACACACATGCAACACACACCAAACAGAACCAGCCCAGGAGAAGCCTCCTTTCGAGCAACATCCAAAACACGGACGTCTGGTTGGACAACCCCAGTCATGTCTCAGCCTATCAGTGTGTGTGAGGGCGCTGCTCCGGCGACGCCCAGAAGTCACTGATTGGACGCTCTCCCATAACACTACCCGAATTAGCAGAACCCTGATGATGATGATGCTGCTGCTGATGCGCCCTGGAGTCTCATCGCTCGCGCCCTGGCAGGACGCTGGGTTGAGTGTGAGTGTGAACGAGCGAGCGAGCGCTAGCTCAGCCCGGCATTCCTTCGAAACTCGTGTGAGGCGACGTCACCATTGGCTGAATGGCACCACGACAGGACACTGATCAATGCCGCCAGTCATGACAAGCCCGGGCCCATGGGTCGATGATTGGAGACTTTACTTCCATGCCCATCTCGCGGAAGCTCGAGGGGAATGCCCGTCCGTTTGTCAATCACTTGTCAGATCAGAAGGCGTGACAGGAACCGTCAGAGGGTGGTTGCAGCAAAAAAATAAAAAACCCTATGGCCCCCCCTGGACCGTGGCGCGCTTACAGTATGTGCGTGTGTTATGGATGTCCAGCTCCAATTGACTCGTCACAGAACGAGGCGCTCGATATTGGAGATCAACCACGCGCCATTGCAATGCATGTTTCGCAGCGATGGGTGTGCTGTGCCTGACCAGTTGGATGGATTTGACTGTTCCTCCTTCATCTTTTCCCTCCTGATAGATCATTCTCTGATTTGTCTGCAATTGTCCACTTGAGGCGAGGGGCCTCAAAGCGGCAGCGCTTCAATGGGTCCTTTTGAGCCAAAAGGGAACCGACTTACAAGGGGGAGCAGGAGGGGCCGTGGAGTCGAGACAGCTTCAGTAACCATTTTGCGGCGGGGCAGGGCAGGGCGGGGCAGAAGCAGTGACAGCAAACACGGGGAGAAAAAAAGAAAGAAAAATTTCACATCTTGCTTCTAGTGATCTGACTGAGACTGAGAGGGGGACCTGTCTGTCTGTCTGCTGGCGGGCATCCCGGTCTTGATGGAGGGGCAGCTTCTGGATCTCGACAACGGACGTGGCAGGTCGCCTCTTCCGGTCCATCTTCGACGACGGGCTCCGGCCTCCGACGACATATCCCCTCCGTAGCCGCCGGCGGCCACAGCCGGAGCATACATGCATAAACTGGTTGAACCAATAGATGCACAGGGCCTTGCGAGGGCCTGGAAGCGAAAATATGCTTTCAACCGTCCGTCAAACAATAACAACAAAAAAAAGTCAAAGTCCATCTGGGCTACCATGATAAAGTTCAATCGCATACCTTGACCCCTTGCATAAAACTATCCTTTTGGTTGGTATTTGACCATGAACTATCCACGCCCACGAGGCCGTCATGCCGCCTCCCGTCGGCACCCCACCTTCACAGGGTGACAAGACAAGACCACAACCGGGTTCATTTACCTGCATCACCAGAAGAAGACGACGAGTCTGATTTTTTTGCTTCCCTTGCCAGCTCTCTGGACCCGTACCTGAGTGGACTCTCTCCTGCTCAGGGACCCCGTCAAGATGCGGCGTTATTTCCAACGGTCCCGTGGTCGCCTTAGCTCTCTGAGCTATGCCCCAAAGAAGCTCACCACAAAGAGGCTAACGCCGGGGCGGTGCGCGCGGAAGAGCCAAGGTGAGGCGTGTTTCAGGGGATATCCCTGGATCGACAGCATAAAAGACGGGCATGCGGGTTGCGGGATTGATGGCTCCAACACGAAAGCTGAGGAATGGAGAAGGCGTTCAGATTTTCCATCGAGACTCACACATAATGGGACGAGAAAGAGCGCAAGAAACCGGGACAACTAGCAAAAGGACCTCCAGTTCCCGCTATCCGCATTCCTCGTCGAGGTTTTGTTCGGTCCCTGTGTTTAATAATTGTTCCGTGTTTAACATTCAAGAAGCGAAGGAAACCCCCACGCGCGGCCCAGATGTGATGAATGCTGCAGAAGAGGTGAGATGCTGTTTCATCGCCGACACAGAGCAGCAGCAGCAGCAGCACAAGCGCAGCCAGCCCGGCCACCCCTTGGCCTCCCGAGGTCTCGGACCTGGGCTTTGGGGTACGGCTGTCGTTTATACATGGCCTTATGCAGGCCACGCACGTTAGCCCAATTCCGCCGGGCCTGAAAGTCAGGGGCACACGTCGTGACATGTCAATGCCACGATTACACGCTTGACAAGTCGCCAATGGCAGTCACATCGCGTCCTCATCCCCTTGTCGCCCTCCTTCGTCACGTTTGACTCAAAAGACCTTTCAGGATCTGGGGAGACACACGAGAATAGCACGATGTGGTCGCACATATCAAGATCTCTCTCGGATGAACGGCTGAGCGAGATGAGTTTGCTTCCATTGGACGATTGCCCCTTGGTCCGTCCGTCCTCATGTTCGCGCCGAACTGAACTGCGGTGTTCTGAGCTTCTGTTGGTGTCGTGGAGAAGCTCGTTCGTTTCTTCCTAGAAGCTTCCTAGCTAGGAAATGGCGTGCCATGCTCATTTCCACCGACATCATCGCAATGAGTCCCCTGGCAGCCGTTGCACACAACCCGCCCGCCCCCTCCTTATCTGTCAAGTCATTCCGTCCGTCACTGCCGTCGTGGCATTGCACCACAGCCCAGCCATCACATCCAATGTAGGAAAACTCAGGCGCCCACGTAATACGCAGCATCCATCTTACGGATAATAATAAACCTGGAATTGTCTCGTCTCGTCGATCCTGTTTGGAGGAGGGGATGGCTCGAGCTGTGCCTGTTTCGCCTGGTGTGTCAGCTTCATTGATGGGGGATCCCGTGAGAGTCAGGTAAGGGGCGCAGAGGGCACACGGGTACCTGAGAAGGCCCGTCGGCCCGGGTACCTTGGCCGCGGAGCTAGCCCTGACCGTTACCTCTGTTGCGTATGTCGAGCATGTACTACTCAGTAGCATCATCTCCCCTCTCCCCACCTCACCGAGCTGAGATCATCCGTGCCCCACCAATAACGAGCAAGATGGAGGATAGCAGCCTTCCAATCTCTCCTCCGTGTTGTCCTCTCATTGTTGAGATGGTCGGGTCGTGCTCGTGCTCGAATTCGTCCATCGAACTCTGGGGGATTGCCAACAGGCAACAAGCTCCCTCCCTCTTACTTTCCTCTTCTTTCTCGAAACCTTCCTTCGATTCTGGTCAGATCCCTCTCCACCTCGTGAGACGCCCAGGTCCGACTCAACTCCACCATAACCTCCAAGGCCAGCGATACTCTCCGTACCTACTATACCTACACTCCGACCCCTGCTCCGCCTTTCTTCAACGTCCCCTTTTGGGCCACTGTCTGTCAAAGTCGTCCTCCAACATCATCCCATCCCACGCGCCTTGTACAGCTTCAGCCTCGGCTCGCCTCCGACCTCGCTGTCACCGACCGTCTCGTCTTGTCCTGTCCATCCTCACTGCGAACCCCATGTCGCGCTGCTGCATGGGACTACCTTAAGTGGGATCGCTCCCGAGATAGACGGCAGGGTTCAGAGGTCCATCGAGAGATATTCAC
Organism: Fusarium vanettenii 77-13-4; assembly: GCF_000151355.1. Lineage (NCBI taxonomy): Eukaryota > Fungi > Ascomycota > Sordariomycetes > Hypocreales > Nectriaceae > Fusarium > Fusarium vanettenii. Next base: position 1,361,035 of record NW_003315879.1, on the reverse strand, counting down.
CTTTGTTTTTTGCAGTTAGGGCCTATGAGAAGGAAATAGCTACTATTGGCATCGCCTACTAGCTCGGCAATTCATCCTTTCGCCCAACACTCCGCTCATTCATCTTGTCCTTCTTTCTCTTCTTCCCCAACAACAACAACGACACGGACATTGTTTCCATCACCAACCTACGTCCTCCGAACCTCTCCGTTGGATAGCTTCAACTCCCGGCCACTGCCTGCATGCATGCAAACTTGGAATAGGCCTGCATTGGGATCAGCTGTTGTCTGTCCTACGCCTCGTCCGCAGCTACTACACGTTTTCCCTTGTTAGGCTACCATCTTGTTGTCGAGCAAAAAGCCCCAACAGTCATCGTCTCCTTAACCCTCCACCGCTCTCTCTCTTGTCCTTCTGGGGAGGCTTGCCCTGGGTCACCGCATTTTGGACCCTCGCAGCCGTTGCCCCTGGCCTGTTCGTTTGTGTATACCATACCCATTGTAATGCCCAGCAAAACCAGCCGGACAAACATGGCCAGCTCCAACCCTCCTCCGTCGCCATCCTCTACCAGCTACCTCGAGCAGACCGTGTCGATATTGACGTCGGTCGCCGGCTACATGCGTCTGCCCGCGTTGGCTTCCACGGTACGTCGACTCCGCAGCAAGCCGTCGTCCATCCGCCTGAATGCAGGTCCCAGTCCCGCTACGTCCAAGTCCCCATGAGCTGACCACGCCGTGCGCAACTTTACAGGGCATCGCCGCCGTCCTCACCTCGCTGCTGTACTTTAAGCAAAAGTTCGTATATCCGTCTTATCCATTGACTGCTGTTACTGCTTCTTGCCTCATCCACTCTTCGACCCGCAACATCATCATGCCGTCCCCCACGCTAACCCAGCCTCTCTCGCTTGCATTAGGGCATTGATTTATCCGAGCCACATTCCCGCAAACTCTCGCTCCGACGTTCCTAAACCTTCTGACTTTGGCATCAAAAACTTCGAAGAGTTGTATATCCCTACCGACGATGGCGAAAAGCTCTCTGCCTTCTACATCCGGGGCCCTCGTGGCCACAAGAACTCCAATGTCACTATTTTGATGTTTCATGGGAATGCTGGGAACATCGGTCACCGATTACCCATTGCTCGCATGATCATCAATTATATTGGTTGCAATGTGTTCATGTTGGAGTATAGAGGCTATGGCTCTTCAACTGGAGAGCCCGACGAGTCTGGCTTGAATATTGACGCTCAAACTGGGCTGAACTATCTTCGGCAGCGGGCCGAGACACGAGATCACAAGCTCATCGTCTACGGTCAGAGTCTGGGGGGTGCCGTCAGCATCAAGTTGGTGGCCAAGAACCAGGACTCGGGTGCTATTACCGGCCTGATCCTCGAGAACACGTTTCTCTCCATCCGGAAGCTTATCCCTTCCGTTGTGCCTCCTGCCAAATACCTCACCCTGCTATGCCACCAGGTCTGGCCCAGCGAGTCGATACTACCCAGTATCAACAAGGTGCCGACCCTCTTCATCAGTGGCTTGCAGGATGAGATCGTCCCGTAAGTCTTCCCTCTATCCGCACACTCCAACCACTACTTGATCCTGTGATGATCAAATTTGCATCACCCACAAAAGATGAACCCTCGTGGTCTTGATAAGAAAGCAAATATTCCCTGACGATCCAACCATCCTTCCGCTTTAGTCGCCAACTATGCAAGCCGGAACATAGGCTAACGTTAGCTCACAGACCGCGGCACATGAAGCAACTGTACGAGATCTCCACGGCACCCACCAAGCGGTGGAAGCCCCTGCCCGGTGGTGACCATAACTCGAGCGTTCTCGAAGAAGGTTACTTCGAGGCCATGTCAGATTTCATCGCCGAGGTGACAGGCGACTCGCCACGGGAGAAGACACGCATATAGGATAGGCGTAGATCTTTCCACGCACATCTTCATCATCACCTCAGGGTCCGAGTAAGGGAAACATCACATACAACATGCATGCATACACTCACGATTGAATGACACCCTCCGTCTTTGTTTTTGTTGCGCAAAAAAAGAAATCCTACCTAGCATCCATCATCATCATCTTGTATAACACACGAATTTGCATATTTGTCCACTTCCATAGAAGAAACCTGGAAATTAATGAAACATTGACCAACTTTACTTGCTCGTGTGGTGGGGATTATCTCCCATGTGATCCTCCTATACAATGCTCTCGTGACACCAAACTAACTCTTGGAGGTGACATTGTGTCTTGGATTACGATGCTAGTTGCAAAGGTCTAAAAGCAAAAAGTACAGGCTCAACAGCTTTGACCTAGTGGCTTTCTCATTGAATACCTGGTATTGGCTACCAACTATTTGGTCCCGGGTCTAAATGTAAAGGTCATGGAAATGTTGCGAACATGTCACAACAGATACCACTTTGACACTTTGACAATGCCAAGACGGTAATAGACATGATTTAGACTCATAGTTATTGAATTGACCTCGCCTTGGAAACATGCTCTACTACCAGCCCTAGCATTCTACATCCCCATCAAGTGCCGCCCACACCTTGCCCACCTCAGGCTGCTGTGGCTTCTTCTTCTTAAGCCCGAGCAGCTTGCGGCCGGGCTTGATCGAGTCCTCGGGCGCCGGCGTCGACGATGAGGAGGTGGGCTTGGACGCCGCCCGCCCAGCCACGGCGCTCCATCCCCCTGCGCCCGGTCGGCGGAGCACCTCGCGGCGGGTGACGGCGCCCTTGTCATCCGAGTGGCAGAGCAGCACACCCTCGGCGAGCTTCTGGCTGCGGATCGTCTGCTCGACGCGTGGCTTCAGAGCAGCAAGGCTCTTTTCGACTGGGGCGGGTGTGAGAAAGGCTGAGTACTGCGCTGTAGCCTTGATGAGAACCTCATCGTTAAGGAAGTCAGTCTTGAACGAGAAGCCCTGCAGGGATGCAAGGTCTGAGGCGAGAGCGGTTGTGACTTCGTCAATGGTCAGGCCAAAGCGAGGCTCGGTGAGGACCATGCTGTTGAAAGGCTCGCTATCAAAGGGGGGTGGGCTCGGGGGGCGAAGGGCCGCAGCGGCAGAGGCTTCGGCAGCCTGAGCGGCTCGGATCTTGACGCATTGAGCGAGCGTCTTGGGCGGAGCAGATACGAACTTGTCCGTCTTCCAGACAACGACGGATCGGTTCGAGCCGTAGTCCTCGCTCTTGCTCTCGAGGCCAAAGTCTTCAGCTAGGAGGTGCAAGAACTGGCGGGACTCATTCCGCATGGGTTCATATCGAAGACGAACCTCATCCGGGTCAGCAGCAAAGACGCGGAAATGTCTCTCCTGGCTGTCGCCCCAAGAGGGGAACTGCTTGTACAGCTTCAGCGTGTTGTCTGAGAAGGGGACATGGTCGTTGGTGTGTGACGCAGGGTCAATGTTGAGAGCTGCGGCAAGACGACGGTTACGGTCCAGGCGTTCACATTCTTCGTCGCATCTTAACTCTGGACGGCTTGGAGTCGGGTTGCTGGTGCTCGTGAGGCACTTGAACTCCTTTTTGTAGTTACCGCAGGGGCATTGGACAACCATCTTCTTCTGGCAGGCAGTAGACTCATTACAGGCTATCCGTGGGTTAGTTTATACAACATGCAGATTGATTTGAACACTTACGAGTCTGGCCATGGCAGACATTCTGGCAAATATGATTGCAGAGCAGCTTCGTCTTTCCACAGACTTGCTCACAGCCCTCTCGAGCATCGCCGCACTCTCCAGGGCGGTGGCAAAGCTTCCTACAAGTATGAAGACTATACAAGGTCAGTACCCACAGATCTTTTGAAGGGCAATAATAAACCTACCCGCATTGAAGCTTTTGCCCACAGACCTCGCCGCAGTGAACCTGCTGGAGATGGCAGGGCTTGTTGTGAAAGGTTGTCTTTCCACAGGCGCATACCTTCTCAGTTAGATACGCGCAAGGAGGACATTCAACGTCATCAGGATGACACTGATGCTCGACAGAGGGATGACCGCAAGCGGTCTGGCGCCTGCACTTGGATGTGCAATATGGCTGGCGAGTCCCACATGGTTGAGGAGGCTGAAGAACCGTTGCACCGCAGTTGCAGCTAATCTCGGTCCATACAGCTTCAGGACAGCTCTGGCAAGCTCCACGATGGCAGAGCTGTTCACAGAAATGGCTACCACACTTGAGTGGCCTTCCACAAACCTGAACACAGATGTGCTCAGCTTCAACCGGAATAGAGTCGACACCAAGACGCTGCTTCTTCTGCTGGGCGATCCGCTGTGATGCCTTCTTTTCACCCGGGCAGCAGTGCTCTCCACATCGATGCCGACCGCAGTTCCGAGTTGCCTGACACACCTTGAAGCACAGGGGGTGTTGGATATCCCCCTCGTGGCAGATGGACGGGGCGGTGACTCGGCCACACCGACAATCTATATCCATGACCTGCATACAAGGGTCACAATCTCCAGTGTGACACAATGACTGGCATGTGTGGCCACACTTGAGCTTCTTCTCGCAGACTTTCTCGCAGTGAGGGACATGCTCCTCGCAAGATTGGCGCGGGTGATCCATGAGATCCTTGAGCGGTGTCTTTCCGCAAGGACAATGGGTTACCACGTCCGGGGAGAAGGGGCAGTGAGCCGGGAGCTCATCCTGCGGATGGCAAGACGTCTCACAGCGATGAACTCCACAGTCGTAGGCTCTTCCACAGGCATTCTCGCAGCTGAAGGAGCCCTGGAACCAAGAATCGTCGGTAGGATCATAGGAGTCGCAGACTTCATCCTGCTTGAAGCATTCCATCTCCTTCTCGACTCGTCCGCAATAGCACCTAGCCTTCACTGCCACCTCGCAGGTTCCACAGACACCTGGGTGACAGATCTGCGAGCATTCGTGCTCTCCACAAGATAGCAAATCGCCACATGGCTCCCGGCAACTCCAACCGTTGTAGTAGTCGGTATCTCTGCAATTCTTGCGAAGCGTGTGCTTACCACAGTAGCAAGGCTCGGGAGGGCTTAGCACATTGCAAGGTGGACAGGGCCCAGGATGGCACTGAAGGGTACAGGGGTGTGAGCAAGTCGTCCGTGGTTTAGAACATGTCTGTCCACACGAGTGAGGGGGCAAGAGGCTGTTGTGACTGGGGTTGAGATCTTTGCCGCACCAACACTGATAATCACCAGGCTCGCCAGTCAGGCTTGAGTTGCAACCGGGACAACGCCATGACTTGTCACCGGTGGCCTCGTCCACCTTCATCGAGGTGCTCCACCATTGATGAGCGCACTTGAGATGGACGACGGTCCAGCAAATAGAACACGACCAGACATAACTTTTGCGGGTAACGTCATCGGCGCAGATTCGGCATTCGTAATTCCAGTTGCTAATGTCCTCCTGGATCCGTTGCCAAAGGTCGGAGGCAGTCGACTTAGGAACGTCCTGCTTTGGCCTCCCCTGTTTCCGATCAGACCGAGATCGACCTCCCTTAGAGCGCGGCTGGGTCGGAGGCTGAGACTGAGCCGAGCTTGATTCCGCAGCACTGAGATGATTAGCATAAGAGGGCGTGTTGTGTTGCGGTTAAGCAAAGCTTACCTTCGTGCAGCGACGGGTTGCCCGGGGACAAACTCGGGAGCGTCTGCACTCAATGACTGATCCTGGGAAGTTGCTTGAGCCGGTTCTTCCGTTGTGGTGGTCAAGCGGCCACCGAATTGCCGATGAGGTCCCACGCGGAATCCTCCTCTTCCTCGGTTCTCTGAACCATGAGAACCACCTCGTTGACCGCGCCGATTCCGTCGGCCTCTAGATGATGCTGAACTTTCAGGAGCGGAAGAGGCGGGCTGCTCCACCTGGGGTGTTGTTGAAGGTGTGCCATCAGTAGCATCAGCAGCGGTGGCTTGAGAGGCGGCGTTTCTACCACCTCGGGAGCCTGATGTGGTGGATTGATTCCCTTGACCGCGGTTCCGGCCACCTCTTCCCCTACGACGTCCACCACGTGAGCCCCCTCTCGATCCTGATGCTCGACCTTCATTCTGGGACTGATTCTGAGCCTGATTCGAGGCCTGTCCTCCCCCCTGCTCCGCCATATTGGCAGAAGTCACTGTGAGAGACTGCGTAGCCGATAGTAGCGGAATGGTTGCGCTGTGTAATATAAAGCGTCTTCAAACTGGAATGACAATGAAAATGGAAATGGAAAAAACTGGAGCAAAATGCCTGAGGAGATGGAGCGTGCAGTGTTGGGAAGGTTCACTCGCTAAGGTTTCAACAGCCCTGCTGATGGGATGAGATGGGTAGCAGGGACGAGAGATGCGAAAGGATGAGGAGAAGATCTAGGAAGAAGGAGGAAGAAGGAGACGTAGGACCCGAGTCGATGATATATCGAGAGGCGTTTGTCTCGACCTCAAACAAAACTCGGGAGGCGTTGGAGGTCGGTGGAGCCTTGAAGCTTCCGCGTGTGGCGAAGCCTTGCCCTGCTCTGACAAACATTGGCTGACCATCAGAATGACTCACCCAGGAGTGACTGCCTCTCTAGGTCTGCAATTTTGCAAGCTCAGTTCTGAGTGGCCAAGACATTTCACTATTCAGAAAACTACATTTTAGCGTCTCACGAGGAGTCATACAAGTGATTATTCAACCTATTTCTTGCATTTCTCCGACGGGAGCCTGGAAGCTTGCAGGAGAACTTTGATATCAAAGTCGATGAGTAATGTGGCTAGTGACAGCACCGCCACAGAGGGTCCGACGTCTACCGGGTAGCTCCCGTCCTTGGATTCATCTTACACCATTGTCCTATCACTATTTCTCGATATTGTGTTGTTAGATATTTGACTCCTCTTATTATATTGGGCAATTGTCTGCTTTTCTTTTCCCCTTACTGACTGGGTGGTCGGATGCAGGATCCCTCAAATCCAGCTGATGGGCTGACGCAGCTTGCCGCAAGAGTGAAGCAAACGCTCAAGCTTTGATGTGCTAATAAAAGTATGACTCTGGTTGCACAAGACCAGAATGAGGCTTGTTCCTCTCCCGGTTGTTACTACCATTGCGGCTATCCGCTTTGCCAAGGTTTCATGCAGGACGGGGAGGGGTGCTTGAGTGTGGAGGCGCTCCGCGAATGGAAACATCTACTTACTCGAGAATACCACAATGAATCAGCTAGAAGAACATTTGATATAAATATAAATTAACTCTGGGTCTGGGTGTTTCAGCCTTATGAGGAGGCATCACTCATCCAGTGCTCCACATCGCGGGAAGATGGGAAATCGAGGATGGAGATGGCAGCATTGTTAGACATACAATTAGAACAAATAAAGTCTGTCATAGTTGAGCGAGGTTCCTAGCCAACAATCTATCCAAGTTACAAGTGGAGGCCAGGTGTGAGACTATCACTCATGAATAGCTTCACCAGCAATTATAATGCCACACAAGCGTGAGCAACGCAATTCAAAACACTCAAATCACCGTGATGACTTGAACCAAGTATCAGAGAGCTAGACATTGAACTGTTAGGAGGTTACTCTAATTTAAGGTCACAAAAGCTTACGTGAGTGGATGTTGTTGTAGCTGTTCCACATTCTGGCCGATTGATCGGCGAGAAAGGACAGGCCTAGGTGCCGAAATCCGAACATATCCCAGCAATGGCATCAGAACCAACTGCGCCATTGACATATCAAGCTTTTTTTATCTCATGAATTTGAGATCGTCGATGGGTAGCGGAGATAGAGCGGACTTTATGGCCCTCACAGTTATCATGGTGCGAGGGCTAGATGAACCACCAAGATGGTGGCCATTGACATCTTAACTACCTATAAAACCCCAAGGGATCATTTCAAATATTATTTTTTTATTTAAAAAAAAAAAAAATAGTATTTAGATCAACATGCTCCTTAAAATTTCCCTGTGAATATTGTAGATAGACTGTGCCGAGTTTTCCGTCTGGCCATCTTCGTATAAAACCTCGCAACAAGTGATGTAATGGCTCTCCACAGCTTTTGTAAACACCCACAATTAGAACAATGCCTCAACTCCCTGAGTGGTCAACTGCCCAGCTCTGTAACTGACGATCTCTCGTGTTAGTTTCCACAACAGGGGATAAGGATGAAGGCTGGAATCTTGATCAGTGGACCGCTGGGTCCCTCATCCCTTTCGTGTTTCTGTGCTCAAATACTATGCGGTCCCCGCCAAGAGGACATACGTTTGGGCTCTTCTCGCTTTTCTGAATGAATTCTACTTCCTGTAGAAGTAGTAATGCCTTGTTAATGATTTAAGGTAAATCAAGTTGAGCTGATCTGTAAACGGCCTATTACGTACTCACTTTGCCCTAGGTAGCTTGTCCACTTACACCAAGGCTATCGTCACCTGCTCTTTGCCTCGCTAGCCATGAAGTCACTCTTCTTTCACCTAGCATTGGCCACCATTTGGTTATGCTTATTCCGGTATTGCCAGCGAACCTCTTTCCATGACCCCTCGTCCCTGTTTTACGACTCAGATCGCGCATATACCCGAAACTACTCAGCAACTCGAGAGTTGGAAGCCGACGAATTCCTCGAGAGAGCTTCCTGGGCACCCGCAACAGCAAAACGCCCATGGATATACCATGGAAAGAATGACATCGAGAAGCCAGACGGGTACAGGATATGCATCGGGATCCCTAGTGTTCGAAGAGAGAGGGAACAGTTCACTGGACGGACGATAGCTTCCTTACTTGACACTCTAAGCCCAGAAGAGCGGAGACTGGTCGACTTGAAGATCCTACTGGCGGACGATGCGCCGCAGAACCACCCGGCTTGGCAGCAGCCATGGCTCCATAACGTCGCCGACGAAGTGCTAATTTACGGACAAGAGTCGAGCACCAGGACCGACAATGCTCAGTGCATCACTTCGATCTCACGGCGTTCAACTATTGGCGACGATCGAAACAAAAGAGTTCAGCTAGACTATGCCAATGTGATACGCGCATGTCGAAGCACGGAAGCCGACTACTTTGTTCTGGTCGAGGACGATGTGATTGCTTCGCGAGACTGGTTTCGAAGACTGCGCAAGTCACTTGAAGAAACTGAGGCTAGAAACACTGGAACGGATTGGTTCTATCTTCGACTGTTTTATTCGGAAACTCTCCTAGGGTGGAACTCGGAAGAGTGGCCGGTCTACCTGCGGGACTGCATCCTCACTTACACGGCGGTCCTCCTCGTTGTGTTATTGGTGCGATGCAGGTCGGCGGTATTGAAGCCAATGAGGTCAACAGATCTCATCAAGCCAAACGTCTCTCTCATAATCCAGACCCTATTTTGGGTGACAGCTTACCTAGCCTTGTATTTCATGGCTGGTAGACTATTGGTTGACCCATTTGGAGCTGGCGTCCATGAGATGCCGCGTTATGGCTGTTGTGCTCAAGGTCTTGCTATGCCTCGTCGGCATCTGGGGACATTAGAGAATCAACTTCGAGAGCCACCTCATCATCTTGCTGGTGATTCATTTGTGGACATAGTGGCGGATCAGGAAGGCCTCAAGAAATGGGCCATGGTTCCGAGTGTTTTGCAACATGTGGGTGTAAGAGGTTCATCAGAACGCGGGGGATATTACAAGACCACATGGAATTTTAGCTTCGAAAAGGGCCTAACCGAGTAGAACAAGATAGCCGTGTATCACAAGTTAATAACCGAGCTACAATGATGTGATGAACCTAGGATATCAGGTTTCCTTGGTAAGGGCGCGCGTAGGACTACCCTACAAATTCGGTCAACTCGGCTGTCATTGGCAACACACCTCGGTCAAAGGTTGAAATTCCGGCACGGTCATTGATGTCCTATGCACTCCTAGAGAAAAGTGCCGCCTCAAGGCAGTCTCGGCATGACGAACAAACGGAACCGATCACGTTGACAACACAAACCCGCCCAAGTATTGGAAGGCATCGGGAGAGGCCGGGATAGCGGACCCGGCTCCGGAAGCCCGTCTCAGATGGGGGCGAGCGGCGGCTCCTCCAGATGGTCGACCAACCCCCGGACCAGGCCAGCTGTTTGGGGGAAGCTTCCCTGTCCAATGACGAAGCCAATGGCACAGGCACACCTGCCTGGTGGATCTCGCAGAAAAGAGACGGATTTTCCGTCAAGCTTCCCAAAACATGGCGGTCTGTGAGATTGCCGATATGTGCGAGCATGGAGGAGCCCAGGAGCTTTTGAGACCCCTGGACAGCCGGAGCTCTGGAAGTACATGTATCTGCACCCTTATCGTCTGACAGGGAGGCATTCCAATGGAACGCCACGCACGAATGGGAAAGACGATAAGCTGAATTTGCTTGCCAATCCTTACCCCCAAAAGCCGGGTCTCTGTTCGTGGCGCTCAACGGCTTAGGAGGTGCAAAGTCAATTGGAGGCTGTACCTGGAAGGCTTCAACACCACACCAAACGACAAAGCACAAGGCACCATCTAACCTTGAGCCCCCAATATCCGTCTGGGGTATGGATGGAGTGCAGAGGAGCTCCCAGGCCCGCCCCGCAGCCCGCCCGGGATGATATCTCGTGCTACGGGCAGAAGCTTAGCGTGGCGTCAGCCTGGCCTGGGAGCTGCTGCTACTGTTCCAACACGCCCCCCTTCCGCAGAGGCAGATCCATCCATGAATGCTTTTTTCATCGCCCAATGTCGTGGTGCGGACGGGCAACCTCCGAGGTCCCCCCATGCATCAGTTCCAGACCGTCGGTGAATGATGGGGAACGGCCTCGGTGTCGATTGGAATTCGACGCCTCGAGCAGAATTTAGATCTTACATCAACATTTGAGTGTGTCGAGGTGCAACTGTCTGAGGATGATGGGAGCGAGTTCGGAGCCAGTTGGTAGATGCGTCCGCCCTTGACAGTGGGAGACGTTGGGGTAGCACAGGCATCCACGTGACCTCTCAACGTCGCCGATGCCAATTTTCGGCGGCGAAGGTTGATTTTTGGGGGGCGGGCCAGCAAATCTGGGATTCATTATCAACCTCACCTCCAAAACGACGAAAAAACCGCCCCTTCACCTCAACCACCTCCCGCGAGACCGACCCCAGATTATTCAAGATGGCTGCAATCATCAAGGCTGCTAATGCCAAGATCCGGTCCAACCCGGTATCTGATTACATCTGCTCGACCCGTACGTTTTCCAGAATCGCCCTTGTCATGCTTTTCCCAAGAGCTCCGATTCGTCGCCGAGAGCGGAAATATGTCATGTCGCGATCCAACACCTGAACCGACGACTGTTATAGCTCTCGTGGAGTGTTTTTGACACTGGGGAATAATGCGCACAAGCTGTGTCTCTTATCGCTCAAGTCAATTGACGTGCGGACAAGCTTGAAGTTGCTGCCAGCTGCGACTTGGTCATGGAGCACGGCAGCTCCGGAGGCATCAATATGCGACAATGTAGACTGACTCTTGACTATTTCAGACTTCTGGGGTCCCGTTTCCAACTTTGGCATTCCCCTTGCCGCCATCATGGACACACAGAAGAGCCCTGAACTGTAAGACTAACCTCCTTTGCGTAGAGGTCGTAACTGACTCATCTCCTCCAGCATCTCGGGACAGATGACCGGTGCCCTCATCATCTACGCTGGTACCTTTATGCGCTACTCTCTGGCTGTGACACCCCGAAACTACCTCCTCTTTGCCTGCCACTTTGTCAACGCCGGCGCCCAGCTCACCCAAGGATACCGATGGCTCAACTACCACTACTGGGGCGGAAAGGAGGACATGGCAAAGGAGCAGCTGGTGCATGCGGCAGAGGTGGCCAAGAACAAGGTTGAGAAGGCCGGCGAGAAGGTTCAGAGCGCCGTCAGCAAATAAGAGGAGAATAGACCGAAAACACCCGGTCAGGATCGGTGTGTCGGGAACGGACGCCGTTCACTGTGGGAGCATCCCCGGGCTTGACCTCGGGGTTCGGAGAGTGTCACACGCGGCCACGCAATTCCATGTACACCTACGAGAAACTTCCCCATGCTCCTAGTCGAGAGGGCACCTAGAGGTTGGGGTACCTGCAGTGATTGCCCAGAGAGGTGCTAGAGAAGGACATTATTCGCTTTCTGGGGAACATTAGATGAATCAATTTGGTTAGAACAACAGACCGCGCCCCGGGAGCCACACCAGAAGCTCGAGGAGCGAGTGAGCGTGAAGAACTGTCCCCCGCAAAACGCAGACAAGAAGCCTTCCCCCGGGAACGCTCCCGAGCTGCTCGACTTGGTTGATGGTGATGTAGAACCGCCAATGAACCGGCAACTCTCCAGCCGTGCATCAGTGGTGTCGCCTCGAAGCTCCAGATGGCGCATGCGAAACACTCGACTGCATACCCACGACTTCCACAACTCCCAAGTCCTGCTGAGTGTCTGTATGTATGCACCCCCACAGGCGGCGGCTAAAGGGACAACGAGGGACAGACGCCCTGACCACTAGATAGCCCAGGCCACATGAAACCTCATCTCGGGAAAAGAGAAAGAAGATCTGGGTTGGAGTGGGCCCGGTTGGGGACCCCGATCTTGCGTGTCAAGCAGTCCCAGGGCCCCTGGAACTCTCTTCTCGTGCCTGGCCTGTGCCCGGGAGGGCCAAGGTGAAGGGCGACTAAGCTTGCTCGGTGCCGTTGCCATTATTAAATCTGAGGTCACGGAGCGTGGCATCAAACCCTTGGCCAGGCGAAGTTGGGTAATGTTCTGGTCGGATTCTGCCCGTGAGCGTGGAGTCGTATGCCGAGAGGCTGCCAATCCTCGTCGAGGATTCTCGGTGGACGTCGCTGTGGACTTGTAACGCCGGGGAGACCCGCCGTTATTGCCAAATCATTACCGGATCCGCGTGTTGCCTTTTCTAGCCGGTGCTTGGAGATGGGGATGGAGGCGCATCTGATGTTCGAGTCCCCTTGTCAGACTCCCACATGATGCGCGCCATCTGCAGCACGTCACGGCAGCTCGTCCTCAAGAGGACAAGGGGAGGCAGGAAAATGAGCACCGTCGGGGAGATAAGGAAAATGTCGCGGACATGTTTCTGGGCTGATGAACTGTGCTGACTGGTTCGCCTGTCGTCGGTCGTTGGCTGTGTGCATCTCGCAGCAACGACGTGTGCTTGGGTGCGAGCAAGATTCATTGTTTCACAAGCATACACATACGCATACGCACGCAACACAACGCATAGACATGCCTACATAAGCATACACACCCAAAGAGTCGATCGTCGAGGCAAACTCGCTCCCGGTCCCCGGCCATGCAAGGTCGACCGGCATTGGTGAGGGGAGAGGCGTCTGTCAGTGCCGCGAATTGTTTCGGCCGACACCCAATCCAATCCGCGAATGTCACGAATAGTCAAATCTAGAAATGCCTTCCTCTTCGGCTCTTGTTCAGCCCTACCCCAATTGACCTCGATTGGTCTCGATTTAACCTTGTTCAGCCGTCACCGACTTCCAATTTGGGTGAGCTCGGAGGGGTACACCGAAGGCCGACCTCGGAGCTAGCTCGCTATTTTGGACGGCGGAGATGTCGCCGGCATGAACTTCCCAGTAGGAAAAAGGCAGAGAGAAGGGTTTCAGGAAGATCCCCCAAGAAGAGCAGGAGTAGGAGCTGCCAGCCGCCTTCACTGCTACAGGTCGGACGAGGGGGGAGAAATGCGCACCAATGGAATAGCCGACTTAGTCAAATCGACTAGCTACGATTCGCAATGTGCCGGCCTTCTCCCACCGAGAGAAGATTTCTTCGGCCCAGGTGAGCGACATCCAAGGGACGGGCAGGGGTGGGTGGGTAGGAGGTCCCTTGGAACACGCGCAGTGTCACGGATGCCGCCGTCAATCAAGGTCGACAGACGGGGGTGGTTGTTGGACGGCCTGGGGCCAAGCAGAAACGAGGTGCCGGCCTTCGACCTCCGTGGGGGTGGAGTATGCCGTGGGAATAAACACTTGACAGAGACGGGAGATTGGCCTCGAGAGCTGGCGGCAAGACGTCCGCAGTAGCCTCGGGCTTCTTCGTCTCCTGATCCAAGGAATAAACCACCGAGGCGGCTAACCCTCGTCCCTGATGGCTATCATCGCCTCGTCGGCTATTGACAGTTGCCCTGTGTTAACTATTCGATACGACAGGGCAACAAGGCCTTCACCAATGGACCAAGCGGGCCGGTTATCTGCCACCCCCATGTCACCTCTCCACTGTGCACATGTGTGTTTTTGACCAAGAGCTGGAGTGGGTGGTTGATCATCAATAAGGCCAGCGAGGGATATGGCAAGATGGAGGCGCCGGCGAGCGGCGAGGCGCGCAAAATGCTTCAAAATGCCCGGAACGGCGACGACGCACCCCGCACTCGTAGAATCCGCCGAGCTGGGGGGCTCGGGGCTGGAGCTCGGAGCTCGAGCGAGCTGGAAGCTGGAGATGCGAGTTTGGGTCGGCGAAAACAGCCAGGGGCCGATGGAGGGTTGGTCCCTTCCCTTTGGGTGGTGTGCCCCCCGTGTGGTGGTGGCCGTCCCGTCCGTGGGTGCGCCGTAGACGACGACCATGACGGGAGACCCGTGGCGGGGGACCCAGACAAGGCCGTGACCGTGACACCCATGGCCCATCCCTTGCCATGGGACACACAATCCCGAGATGCTGCAGCACAGAGATGCGATGCGGCGTGCGTCGGGAAACGCTGCTGCGGCTCTGTCGCCGTGTGCGAGAGCCTCGGGGCAGGGATCCAGGGTCATCTCGCCAGATGGTGCTGCATCATCAAGACGAGTCGACACATCCTCGGCATTAAGGAACGCCCAGGGCGATGCAAACGTGGATCCTCTGACTGGACTTCCCTTTGTCCATGGCATGGCAAGCCATGGGCAGAGACCACACACAGCATGCTCGTCGCTACGCCGGCGTCAGGCGGGTGGGACATTACAACCTCTAGAGGTAAAGTTGCGGTGCGGGCAACCTCTAGAGGTAAGGCGTGAGTACAGGTAGAACCTCTAGAGGTAAGGTGCGCTCAGGTCGGTGTACGTGGACGAAACGCAGAGAAGCGCTCAGAGTACCTTTGGACCGGATTGTTGAGGAGCAGAAAATTTCTTTTGCCGAGCGAAGGAGGGGAGCGAGCGCACACACCACGGCGCAGCGTCGGTCGCGCGTTGGACTGGGCAGCGGTTGTTGTTGAGATTATATGAAAAGCTTGGGAGATAGATACTGAGATATAGGCCGATAGAGCTGATAGAGACCAAAACCTGAGCCAAAACAAACAAGTCATGGCCAGGAGAACTGTGCACTATCGATGGGTGCTGATTGGCCAATGGCTTTTGGCTGAGCCAGAAGACAAAACGAGTTGCGTCAACTCTCCCGCGCGACCTTTTTTTTTTCTGCTTGGCTCGCTTTTCTCGTCGCAAACAACACCGAGACAGATCATGGCCCCCATCCACAGCCGTCCATAAGCCAATAGCTCATCTTGTCGCACTAGTTAGTTATGCATCCAAATCCACTCGTTCACTTTCCTCATCTCCAACAGCCGGTGCTTGGTCCGCCTGAGTCTGTTCGGCCATCTGATAGGTGCTCTTCCCGTGTCGCTCGTTTCTCCCTCGTCCTCACCACCATGCCATGGATCTTGCTATGCCCATCCATCGCCTCCCGTCCCGGCCGGGACTTGTGAATCTGCCACCACATCTCGCACCATACACGCCCCCCATGCCCCCATGTGTCTTGTCATTTTGCCTGTTCCCGGGCGAGGCGCGGGTCAAGTCCATCATCAACCCATGTCGATGGTACACGGTGCTCACGATGCGTACTGCGGCGCACCACCACCACGTTTCTCCCAAGCTCATTCCCCCCCAGTTTTCCGGGGTCTAGTCTACCATGCCTCTGTCTGCGCTCCTCCTCCTCCTCCTCCCACAGCCGCCATGCTGTACAGTTGCTGCTGTTGCCTCTGCCTCTGCTTCTCCCGCCGCTCTATGCATACATAGGACGCAACCCCCCGTTGCTTGCTGCAGCACCTCGACCGGCCCGGTCCAACAGCATCCATGAATATCTCCATGGATCCGTAGATGCCAGATGAACGCCTCCCGGGAGCCCAGAAAGGTAGCCTGCCCAGTGGGAGAAATGACGACTGCTTGCCTGGACAACAGAGACAGGAACAGGGTCTAAGGAATCTGGCTCGGCGAGGTACCTGCAGTGCACGCCGCGGCTGTATGGCCGAGCCAAGTCCCACCCCCAGCTCCGTTAGCTGGTGATCGTCTGGAGACTTTTTTCTCCTCCTCTCATTTCTGCCGTGATCAAATGGTATTCAAAGTCCGCACCTCTATTGCCGTTTTGGTATGCTGTAGGCGAGGACTCAAACTCCGATCGAGGTCCGTTGAAGACACGGCTGGTAAACCGCCGACTAATTAGGTAGCGGGTGGCATGGTTCCTTGGTGTCAACCGCCGGCTCTATCAAGCTTCGGAGGGGGCAGACGGAGCTGCTACGGACATTCTCTGAGTGAGTGAGGTAGCGACCGCGCCGTCCCCGCCTGCGCGCACCGCACCGTCGTCTGGAGGTACAAGCCATTTTCCTGGGATGAATGCGCCTTCCCACTCCATCATGATGGGCATCTCTCAAGACACGCCCTCCGCGCCTCCGCCTTCCCAATTACACTCCCTCCCGTCCTGGGTAGCTCTTTCCCCCCCGGCGGCCGGGTGTGTCACCGACGAGTCTCATCGAGCTTGCGATGGCGCTTGGGGTCGTCCCTACAAAATCCCCTCGCCCGCCTGCCTCTCTCTTCCTCGCATTCTCTCCCCTCTAACCCTCCAACCCTTTCCCCTTTGCTACAGAGTATCACCTTCATCCTCACGCCGCCTCTCTGTGCTACTGGGTGATATCGCGGTCAATTCGTGAGCTGGAAGAGCTGTCGTGGTATCTTCATACCGACAAGCGTGCTCGTTACCCCACCACCAAAGAAAAGACCCCGCCATCCCCGAGCTCTCGACTGCGAAGCTCCCCCTCTCCGCCAGAGCTTGTCGCCTGCCTCCATCACCAGCAGCTCCGTTCGCTTTCAGTTGTCTCTGACACCAATCGCCCAACATGACTGCCGAAGCCCCCCAGCAGCCCCTCACCTTCAACGATGTCTTCGAGGAGGATGAGGTCGAGGAGATAAAGGAGGCCAACACGGTCCACCACATCCGTGCCAACTCCAGCATCATGCACGTGAAGAAGATTCTCGGTGAGTACCTGGCGCGCGCTTCAGGGCCGTCAATGGCTTCGCAAACGGGCCCAATGGCTCCTTTTGCGCTTACTCAAAGAACCCTCGCTGACTCGGCTCTCTTCGCTTTCTACAGTCGCCAACCGTGGTGAAATTCGTAAGTCACAGCTGACCCATTCCCTTGATCGGACCCGCAATCGGCTAACATGTGAACAGCCATTCGTGTATGCTGCCCTTCCATTCCTTCCAACCGACCGTCCAATTTTAGACACTGCCAAGCTAACGCGAATACCCCATGATAGATTTTCAGAACTGTGAGTCCTGGCCCTCGGCATTGGTCGATTTGTTTTGTCTGGGATACAGCGACTAACCCTCACTAGGCTCACGAGCTGTCTCTGCACACTGTTGCAGTCTTCAGGTACCCCTCACTTGAATCCACGGTCCACCGGCGCGAGTGTTCATAAACTAACTCTCTCAGTTATGAGGATCGGTTGAGCATGCACCGACAGAGTACGAGACTACCCTGTTCCATGCTTCAATGATCACCTTGCTGACCACGTTCCACAGAGGCCGATGAAGCCTACGTCATTGGCAAGCGAGGACAGTACACCCCTGTCGCCGCGTACCTGGCTGGTGATGAGATTATCAAAATTGCCGTTGAGCACGGCGTGCAGATGATCCACCCTGGTACGACTAAACCTTCGGTATCCGGGATTCCCCACGCTAACTTGGTCCCCAGGATACGGTTTCCTCTCCGAGAACGCCGAGTTTGCCCGCAATGTCGAGAAGGCTGGCCTCATTGTAAGTCTAAATCTACCCCACCACTCCCGTCATGTCCGTGCACTAACCCCGGACCTAGTTCGTCGGCCCCTCTCCCGACGTGATCGATGCTCTCGGTGACAAGGTCTCTGCCCGAAAGCTTGCCAACGCTGCCAACGTCCCCGTCGTCCCTGGTACCAAAGGTGCTGTCGAGCGGTACGAGGAGGTCAAGGAATTCACTGACAAGTATGGCTTCCCCATCATCATCAAGGCTGCCTTCGGTGGTGGTGGCCGAGGTATGCGAGTCGTCCGGGAGCAGGAGAGCCTGAAGGAGTCCTTCGAGCGTGCCACCTCCGAGGCCAAGACTGCCTTCGGTAACGGCACCGTCTTTGTCGAGCGATTCCTTGACAAGCCCAAGCACATCGAGGTCCAGCTTCTCGGTGACAACCACGGCAACATTGTCCACCTGTACGAGCGTGACTGCTCCGTCCAGCGACGACACCAGAAGGTCGTTGAGATTGCCCCTGCCAAGGACCTCCCCGCCGATGTCCGTGACAACATTCTTAACGATGCTGTCCGTCTGGCCAAGACTGCTGGCTACCGCAATGCAGGCACTGCGGAGTTCCTGGTTGACCAGCAGAACCGCTACTACTTCATCGAGATCAACCCTCGTATCCAGGTCGAGCACACCATCACTGAGGAGATCACTGGTATCGACATTGTCGCTGCTCAGATCCAGATCGCTGCTGGTGCTACTCTTGGCCAGCTCGGTCTTACCCAGGACCGCATTTCCACCCGTGGTTTCGCTATCCAGTGCCGAATCACTACCGAGGATCCCGCCCAGGGCTTCCAGCCTGATACTGGCAAGATCGAGGTTTACCGCTCTTCTGGTGGTAACGGTGTCCGTCTGGACACTGGTAACGGTTATGCCGGTGCTGTCATCACTCGTAAGTGTACACATACATCGATTCACTAAGACGTTACTAACTCCAAATTAGCCCACTACGATAGCATGCTTACCAAGCTGTCCACACATGCCAGCACATACGAGATTGCCCGCAGAAAGTCTCTGCGTGCTCTGATTGAGTTCCGTATCCGAGGTGTCAAGACCAACATCCCCTTCCTGGCTTCCCTCCTCACCCACCCCACCTTCATCGATGGAAACTGCTGGACCACCTTCATCGACGACACTCCTCAGCTCTTCGACCTCATTGGCAGCCAGAACCGTGCCCAGAAGCTGCTGGCTTACCTCGGTGACGTTGCCGTCAACGGCAGCAGCATCAAGGGCCAGATCGGCGAGCCCAAGTTCAAGGGTGAGATCGCCGTCCCTGAGCTCATCAACTCTGCTGGCCAGAAGATCGACACCACCCTGCCCTACCAGAAGGGATGGCGAAACATCATCCTTGAGCAGGGCCCCAAGGCCTTTGCCAAGGCTGTCCGCGATTACAAGGGTACCCTTCTCATGGATACCACCTGGCGTGACGCCCACCAGTCTCTCCTGGCTACCCGTGTCCGTACCGTTGATCTCCTGAACATCGCCAAGGAGACCAGCCATGCACTCTCCAACCTCTACTCTCTTGAGTGCTGGGGTGGTGCCACCTTCGATGTCGCCATGCGATTCCTCTACGAGGACCCCTGGGACCGACTCCGCAAGATGCGAAAACTCGTCCCCAACATCCCCTTCCAGATGCTTCTCCGTGGTGCCAACGGTGTTGCCTACGCCTCGCTGCCCGACAACGCCATTGACCACTTCGTTGACCAGGCCAAGAAGAACGGTGTTGATATCTTCCGTGTCTTTGATGCTCTCAACGACATCAACCAGCTTGAGGTCGGTATTAAAGCAGTTCACAAAGCTGGGGGAGTTGTTGAGGGTACCGTGTGCTTCTCCGGAGATAGTGAGTCTTCTCCCCTCGATTATTAGTAACCTCTGCTGACCATACATGTAGTGTTGAACCCCAACAAGAAGTACAACCTCGAGTACTACCTCGACCTTGTCGAGAAGCTCGTCAACCTCGACATTCACGTCCTGGGTATCAAGGATATGGCTGGTGTTCTCAAGCCCCATGCCGCTACCCTCCTGATCGGCTCTATCCGCAAGAAGTACCCCGATCTCCCCATCCACGTCCACACCCACGACTCTGCCGGTACCGGTGTGGCCTCCATGGTTGCTTGCGCCAAGGCTGGTGCTGATGCTGTCGATGCTGCCACTGACAGCCTGTCTGGCATGACCTCTCAGCCCAGCATCAACGCCATCATTGCCTCGCTTGAGGGTTCTGACCTTGACCCTGGTCTGGATGCCAAGCTTGTCCGATCCCTCGACGTCTACTGGTCCCAGCTCCGCCTGCTCTACTCTCCCTTCGAGGCCCATCTCGCCGGCCCCGATCCCGAGGTTTACGAGCACGAGATTCCTGGTGGTCAGCTGACCAACATGATGTTCCAGGCTTCTCAGCTTGGTCTTGGATCTCAGTGGCTTGAGACCAAGAAGGCCTATGAGCACGCCAACGATCTCCTTGGCGACATTGTCAAGGTCACCCCCACCTCCAAGGTCGTCGGTGATCTTGCCCAGTTCATGGTCTCTAACGGCCTCTCCCCTGAGGACGTCAAGGCTCGTGCCTCTGAGCTCGATTTCCCCGGCTCCGTTCTGGAGTTCCTTGAGGGTATGATGGGTCAGCCCTACGGCGGCTTCCCCGAGCCTCTGCGATCTGATGCCCTCCGTGGCCGACGCAAGCTCGACAAGCGACCTGGTCTGTACCTCGACCCCGTCGACTTCACCAAGACCAAGCGCGATCTTGCCAAGAAGTACGGTGCCCCCATCACCGAGTGCGACATTGCCTCGTACGTCATGTACCCCAAGGTCTTTGAGGACTACAAGAAGTTTGTCGCCCAGTACGGCGATCTTTCCGTCCTGCCCACTCGATACTTCCTTTCTCGCCCTGAGATTGGTGAGGAGTTCAACGTTGAGCTCGAGAAGGGCAAGGTTCTTATCCTCAAGCTCCTTGCTGTCGGCCCCCTGTCCGAGAACACTGGCCAGCGTGAGGTCTTCTTCGAGATGAACGGCGAGGTCCGACAGGTCACCGTTGTTGACAAGAAGGCCGCCGTTGAGAACATTAGCCGACCCAAGGCTGATGCTGGTGACAGCAGCCAGGTTGGCGCTCCCATGTCTGGTGTGCTGGTCGAGCTCCGAGTCCACGAGGGCTCCGAGGTCAAGAAGGGTGACCCTCTTGCTGTCCTCTCTGCCATGAAGATGGTGAGTAACTCTATCATGTGTATTTGTAAACAGTTGCTAACTTTGATTCCAGGAAATGGTCATCTCTGCTCCCCACAGCGGAAAGGTTGCCAGCCTCCAGGTCCGGGAGGGTGACTCGGTCGACGGCTCCGACCTTGTCTGCCGCATTGAGAAGGCTTAATTACACGCAAAAGGAGATTGAAATGTTGCTTTGCAGTAAAAGGGTTGGGAAGAATTGCTTTATGGGTATGGATAACTGAGCGGAGTACCTCACAGAGAAGCTGATGGGAGAAAGCTCTGGGTTCGGCGCGAGGAGACGTCCTATGAATGAATAGCCTTTTGAACAGGACTTTGAATACAATTATGAATAGCTTCAGTCGTTAGGATACCTTTTGAATCAGAAGTTGCGTTCTGAAGAGTATCAAGTAGGCACCTTTGAGACGGGGGGTGACATGTCTTGAACCTGGCCGTGAGAAGTAACATAGATTGCTTTTACTGACTCTAAGATTGCTATTATATGAAATACCGATGAAATATTCATAAATGTTTACTAAGGATTAGCACCTAGCTATCATAAATCAGGTGGTCAAATTGGCGTGCCGAATATCCGATCCTCCTGGGAGATTCATTTTAACTTGAGCTCCTGGTTGTGGACTATCACTAACGGTATATGCAGCAATGGATTCAAGGCGATACACGTGTAACAAGGCTTTTCTTTTCTAAGCGCTCCTCCTCCCTTCTCACTTTTAAGCTCGAGCAGAGCTGTTTAAGAGAGATGTTGTGAGAGGAGGTAAAGAAGATAGTTGATGGGGTAAAATCTACTGGTAAACAAATATCCATCCAATACGCCAATCCATAGTCCAACTCCATAAGCCAAACCAAACTCCCAGCATACCCACATGGCGTACATGTCAATGCGTGAAACTCCAAAAACCCAGCCATAAGTTTTGCGTCTCATATCCAAAGCCTCGTCAAGTCCTATCAACCGGTTACTTAAAACTGGTATGGCTTGGCACCTGGGTACGCCTCATATGTAGGTGAGCGCTGTGGTCGTGCAAAGCCCGAGTTGAAGTCAAATCCGGAGTTGTTGTTGATGGGGGACTGGGGCTCCTGGGGGTACTGTCGCTGGGGGACAGGGTGGGAGCCATAGTGTGTCTCGGGGGCTGGGGTATGAGATTGCTGGCCGTAACCGTAGTCATGCTGAGGAGCGGGGGACTGACGAGCAGGCTGGGCGTAGGCGTAGTCGTTTTGGGGAGCGGGAGATTGGCGATATCCGTTAAAGTCGTCCTGAGGAGCTTGTCTCGCGCCGAAGCCCTGGGGAGCTGGCGAAGGACCACCTCGATATCCACCATAGTTTGCGTGATCATTCTGAACTGAAGACTGGCCATAGCCTTGCATCTGACCATATCCTTGGCCCTGGCCATATCGTTCATTACCAGTGGGGGCTTCAAATGCCTGGTCTGAGTAACCATTTCCACCAATCGAGTTGTAATTGTATGCCTGATGATCAATGGGCGAGTAGGCATCCTGGGCCTGGTTATGGGCCAAGTAACCGTTTGAGTTGTTGGTCGGTTGGCTGTATGGGTCCAACCGGCCTGACCCGTTGTTCATGACGCCCACCTGCTGGCCTGTAGCTGGCTTCTTGGCAAGCGAGTCCAGCTCGACAGCTTCCTCATGAACCATGACCTTCTTGTTGCTGGCCTCGTCCCAGCTGGGCATTTCGGGGAGGGCATCATCGTTTCGCGGCTTGGACATTTCGAACTCGGCGTACTGGGGTGGCTCGGAGTGAGAGGACTTGGGTGCAGGCGCAAACTGGGGCGCAGTCGAGTTCATAGTCGAGGGGTTCATAGGAGGCTCTGATCGGTATCCGTGGTGCTGGTTCTGGGGAGCGTAAGGGTCGTCGAGATGCTTGATTTTGCGGCCGCCAGGAGGATCGCAAGCGCCGCAGCAGTTGCCGCAGCACTGGAGGCATTGGAAGCAGCTACAGCAGCACGAGAGACCACAGCAACAGCAGCGGATGATACACCAGAGGATGCTGAATATGATGAGACCACCAATGATGATGACGCCAATAACCGGCCACCTGGATGTTGTTAGTGGGGGAATAACACGACTTATACGATAGACAGCACGCACTTGCACCAGGGCACGGTCATGCAGTTGTCCCAGCTTGAGAAGGCGGTCGCAAAATCATCAACTTTTTGTGCGGCGTCGGCGACTGCAGCGTTGCCAACCTCTTGTCGCCGCACCAGACCCGCGGCAAGGCTTCGAATGACCTTGTCCTTGACGATCTCCCAGTCGCTTGCCCGGAGACTCCGGGCCATGGCCTCATCGATAGAGGGCATTGTGGCGGTTTTTATGAAGTCGAGTAAATGATGATGTGAGTATCGAATAATGAATGTTTCGGCAAGCTCGTCAAGATAGGTGTGGTAGCTATCGAGATAAGTTCGAGGGGTATTCCAAGAGAGTGGTGTTGCTCCGTCGCATGAGCTGAGTGAGTAGATGGTTCACAACGCGCGTCTGTCGGTTGACTGAGAAACGATTGAATCTATTAATGGAGCTCCTGCAGCTGAATACGAATGATTCGGATTTTCAACGCGGATGTGCCTTTCGGGCTGTCGTGGAATGAAGGGACACAGCGGACGGGTGTCAGTCGAGTGATTCAAACAGAAGGTAAAGCGACGCTCGCGTCGATAAAGAGAAAAAGAGAGTATAAGCGAAAAAGAGTGAGAGTAAAATCCAAACAAGGATCGAAAAAGATGCCGTAGAGGCGGTGGCCGTGTCAGCACAAGGGCGTTTAAAAGAGGGAGGCTTGAGTTCAAGAATAGAAAGTGAGGGAGGAAAGAAGGAAGCAACACGCGGCCCAGAAGCCAGTCAGAGGGGACCAAAGGGAACCGACGGGGAGGTTTAACAGGCACAGGCGGAGGTGGGTTCAAAGGAGGCGCTGGGAACGGAGGGACGCTAGTGGTCTGCGGCGTGGTAATTTACCCCTTGGAGGGCGCCAAGGACCCCTGTCGAGCAAGATGCTGAAACCGTGAAACCTTGGGGGCCATGCAGGCTCGCGCTTGACAGTGGACGATCCAGTCGAGTCGTTTACGGTCCCAACAATACGCGGCTGGACAAAGAACGAGTGTCTACGGAGGTAGGTATACAAAGTACGTGGAATAAAGATCCGAGAAGAGATGACCGTACAGAAACACATTGTCATGGATATCGTCGTTTGATCGTCAACCATGGTCTAGCCCTTGCCAGACGAGGTTGGGGCGATCACCAGTTCGTGAGACATTCTCTAGGGAGGCTGTGAACGAAACCTGCAAATCCTCATTATGAGACAGACAGACGCAAGAATCGGCAATGCCGTCATGACGTCAAAGCAGGTTTCGTCATGGCTCTCTCTATGCTACTTCTGTGGCGTTGTATCTTGAAAACATCAACATGAGAAGGAGAAGGATAAAATCAAAGAGTTCACCCGTCAATCAGGTCAACCTCTGACTACGCCGTCCTCGGCACTGAGTGATATAAATTCGAGCTAATTCCTGTCAAACCATATGCTGCCACTCTCACGTCAAACAACCCCCGTCCTGGTGCGGCACGAGGTCCGCATGGCATGGGTAAGGTTCATTCTCTTGCGGGATGGTTTCATCTACATGAGCATCGAGAGAACGACCAACCTTAAATGTCGTGATGAAAGTGTCAAAAGTTTGAGCATTCTATATCATCAATCCCTGGAAATTCCCATATTCATCATTATTCTCCCATGCAACTTAACTTGGGCTGTCCCTCTTCTCTGATGCGGGCAATCCAGGGGCTCCCGAAATGACAGGGTCACTTCGATAACCGGACGATCCTGTCGCAGGCCTGACTAGAAAAGCTGAAACACATGACAGGAGAAGCTGTCATTGAACATCATTTCCCTCAACTCGGCAAGTCTTAAGCATCATTATAGGACAAACTGCTCATTCATTGGTCTATGCCGCTTTTTAACTCTGTGCCGCGTCTCTCACCGCCAGGAACTTTGACTTTTGCTCGGCCCCGAGGATGAGTTTGACTTTGTGGTGTTGTAATTGTGATATGCAAAAAGGATTGACATTGACAAATTATTCTAGCTACCTGATCATCGTTAATTGCTACACCAAAACAACCAATCAACCCTTTTGAGTACACGCTCCGTTTATGACGTTTCATGCAGACTCAACGGCTGTGGCTGTGGATGAGAGGTCGTGTCTCGTCGAGTGAACCACTGACAGCGGAGTGGCGCCCGCTTGTCACTCGATGTTGCCCACGGATCCTCCAGAGCACATGAATGGTTGGATGTTGAACACTATCGTGGACTGACAGCTCGAATGGACCTGGACCTGGGACCGGATCCCCGCCTTGCATTGCGGAGCAGTCGATCATGGCAGCCAACACAAGTAGGACCTTGAGCTATGAAGCACAGGTCCCTCTCACCTCGATAGATACTTTTAAATCAGTATGATGAAACTTGAGTATGACGTTAAATGATTTCTCAGTGTGTACAAAGCTATATTGAGCGTATCAAGAGCAGATATTGCTGAGCAAGTGAGACAAGATGATGCCCTTGCCATCACCATATTACACGAATAACCTCCATCGCCTCTATCGTAAAGCCTGACGGTAGTAAAGCCATTCAGTCCAATTCAATTCCAGAAACGCCTCATCAGTGGTATCCTTTTTCCCCAAGCGGCCGTTCCAGCATCGTCATCCCTTACTTGCCCGGGGGAGGGCCAGCAGGCGGCGTGTAGCCTGGGTCGTCGCGCTGATATGTGCCCTGAGGAGGCTGAACACCAGAGTACTGCTGCCCTTGACCATAGTATCCATCGTTGGGGTTAAAGGTGGTGCCCGTGTACTGGGGCTGCTGGTGCTGGGCGTAGGCAGGTGGAGGAGGGGGCGGGCCGTATCCATACTGCTGCTGGTGGTTGTAGTCGCCCTGGTTGTAGTCGTGCATCTGGTGGTTGTTCTGGTTGTTGCCCCAAGGCTTGTTGTTGGGCGCCATCCAGCCAGTGCCGTAAATGGGCGTGGCGCCACGGCGGCGGCGACGACGAGAGGAGAATCTAAGAGAAACATAGTCAGTATCTTGCGGTGAATGGAATGGAGGATGAAGAGATGGCTTACAGGCATGTCAGGATGAGGAAGAAGAGGAAAATGCAGACGCCGGCAAGGACCCAGCGTCCCCAGTAGGACCAGTTGCTACGCCTACATTCGCGGCGGAAGCTATCATAGACGTAGCCATAAGGGCAACCCCAGGCGCGCTCAAAGATTTCCTCGACGGGCGCCATGGCAGAGTGTTGATTAAGTAGATGCGCGATGAAAACTCGCGATGTGGGTGATGAAGTTTTTTCTTTGTTGAATGTCTGTGGACGAGGTTGGTCGAGAGACGAGGCTGTCTAAGGTATGTATGGATGTAGTGGTTGTCGCAAACACGGGCGCGCAAAAGCCCAATCCGACCACGGTTAGCGAAGGGGGGGGGCGGCGTCGAATCGGTTGTTTAATGACGTGGACTACTGGTAATAGTAAAACCAAACAGGTGGTGACGTCGAACAATAGATGGAGGAGGGAGAGTTTTTGATTTTGTAGGTGAGAAAATAGGTATCGAAGGTCAAGTGAATCACCTGGTGCGAGGGGAAAGAGAGAAAGAGGCAGCCAATGCAATCAAGCGGGAACACACGTATTTTTCTACTGCGAGTCGTCAAGAGAAAGCCAAGCTACCAAGCCCAAAGCCAAGAGAAATCCCGGCACGCCCAAACCGTCATCCCACTCGCTCAATCACGACCAGTTTACGCTGGCTACTGGGCATCACAAGGACCTTTTTTCTCGGCACGCCCACTTTTTCGGCTCATTTGTCATTTATCTCGTGGCTGTGCCCAGAAGGTGTCTTGAGCTGTTTCGGAGCTTGGCGATGGAGGTGGGAGCATTGCTGTAACGATTTTGCCTTTATTGATGCAAGCGAATATGCCGCTCTTCCCGTCGATGCTGACCGTTTGAATGCGATGCCATGTCATTGAATTGAAAAGCAATCCCCAATATATAACAATGGTATTATCTACACCGTGTATTATCAGCTACTTCAATACAATCACTCACCACCTACTCCGTAGACCACCTACAGTAACAAAGTGATCCCACACCGAGGCTCACCTCTCGGTCGGAGAAGCCAAATAATCGAACAACAAAAGTCACCTGCCCTTTTCCATCAAAAATCCTGCTCAGCCTCAACATCGTCGTCTTTCCCTAATCCCGCTTGGGCCTTGAAGCGTCGCCACCAACCTCTTGGCCCCGATTCGGGGATGACGTCTCCCCTTTCCCCAGCCCCGACCGGAGAGCTCCACCCCCGAATTGACAAGGGGATTTACGATAAACCCCAGTTGCCATGCTTGCTGTGCTTCGAGAACCTAGGCTGTGTTGCGAGTAGCTTCTACTAATTAATCACCTACATATCTGTAATGGCGATTGATCTATCCGTATTCCATCACCGCTTGATGTCAGTCCAGACACTGCGATCACCATGATTTAACAAACGATGGAATTCAGCCCAAGCTCTAGATACGAACAGGCCACATCCGGCATGCCCCGTGTTCCCGTCACCCATCATCACACGTCATTACGCAACCGTCGTACAGAAACAAATATCCTTTCACAGGAATTCAAGTTCCAAAAATCAGCCATAATGCACGATATTAACTCAATTAACGACGTGGACAAAGAGTCTCGTGCTGATAAGCGCTAGAGAGACTGCAACATGTCTAGGTAGCATCATTGCATCGTATTGCATCGCATCGCATCAAGCGCTACGACCCGCTCAGTAGTCGTCAGCCGCTGAGCCTCTCTCATAATTCCAAATCCTCAACCTCGTCCGCGAGGCAAAGGTCGCTTCATTCATCCATGTATACAAGGCTCGGTATCCCTTTCATGCCTTCCAGTCCATTCATTGCCATCCATGTCGCTCAAGTCCAGTAAATCCATCCATCGTCACCGAGGACGCCACTACATCCAGATTCCAGAGACAAGGCGAAAGCCGTCTTTCATGGTAATCATCGAGAGGAGAGTCGCTGTCAGAAGATTGACGGCAAGTTGCTTTTAGGCACCAAAAACGCCGTCATGAGACATGATGAAAAGCGACAAAAATTTCAGTATCCCCAACTCCGTTGCCCTTCGTAACGACCAGAATCGTCCATCATATAAGTAAGTGTAAAGGAATTCGTCAAGGATTCGGCGTTTAGAGACCAGCCCTGGGGAAAGAGTATCGCTGGCGTCGAAGCTCGTCGGCCGCCTTCATGTTGCGCTCGGCGGCTTGTTGAGCCTGCTGCCGCGCAGCGAGGGCATTGATCTTCTCACGGGCCTTGATCAGGCTGCTGTTGTCCTGCTGCTTGATCTTGGATCGAATGTCGTAGAGCGTTATGAGGGTTGAGGCTCGGTCGATGTCATCTTCAAACTGTATGGCAGCCTTGTCAGCAGCCAATTCCCAACTCCTTCGAGGAGGCGACAGGTAGTGGAGGCGCCTCACATCAGATTCACCACGGCGAGGAGTGCCGGGGATGGAATTGCCAGCTGAGCCGGGTAGAGAACTGGGTGAGAGGATTCGGCGGCCAAACTTGTCAAACTTGCCCTCTGAGGACCAGTGACGCTGGATGCCCGAAGGGCGTCGTGAGTTATGAGCGGAAGGCGTTGAGTGTGAGGTGGATGCTTGTGCGTCGGTCGTGGTGCGGTTGCTTGTAGAGGGGAGGTTCGCCGTGACGATGGCAGTGGCGGCTTCAGATTCCTGATGCGCACGGGATGTCAGTAATGAGCCATGGCGCGAATCATGGGCACAAAATTGGGAATAGTCATGACGAGAACGTACAGCAGCGCCGAGGTTGCTAAGGTCGGCGAGCACCTGAGAAAGCTGGAGGCTCTCCATGATCGAGATGGCGAGGTAGTGTGTGATGTGTTGTTATGTACGGCGGTGACGGTGATAGTTGTGCTTGTCGGGAATGCTTCCTATCGAGCTCATGTGAAGTCGAGGAGGAAGAAAAGGTTTGGTCAGATTAGAGTGAAGCGGAGGTCAGCGCGGAGGAGGGTGAGGGAGGTATGATGGATTTTATCGAGCACCCCTTGGTTCACAAAAGCTGAGGTGCCAGCGCTGGGTTGACCTGAACCGGGCTGGCTCCTGGGTGAATTTTGGGTTTCCCCTTCAGTGAAGTGGAGGGCAAAGCGGGGAGCCCGCCGCCTCGCGCTTTCCAAAATCAACTGTGGGATTTGTTTAGCGTGTATTGTGCGCGTGTGCCAAGCGGCAGGGGCGAAAGGCGGGTCCCGGTTTTTTTTCCATTGTGGAGGGCACCACGGGCATCTCATCCAAGATCAATCAATCCTTGGGCTTACAATGAATGTCACAGCAAACACACAAAAGGAGGACGAGGGCTTTCTTGCTCGCGTCTCCTGATTTCATCGGTCCGGATCGTCGGTCTCTCACGAGACGGTTACGGAATTACGTAGCTGAGTAATGCCGGTCAGTAATCCAGTCTTACAGTATAATTCAACACCGGATAGGAGCCTGCACCCGCTGAGAAATGGATATTAGTGAAGCGACATGTGCCCTCGCCCTCGACGATTATGGACTTCTCAATCATTGGCTCATGATAGATGATCAAGCTTCCAGAGCGTCCAGACGCTGCAGGGCTCCCAGCTTCTGCATGTATCGTGCAGATGAGAGCCGGATCCCCCCGGATGCATTGGATCCATGGATCTTGGGAGAGAGGGGCAGCGGGCGGGACGAGGGGGAGGGTCAGCACGGGCAGGCGTCTAACTTAGCTCCCATGAAGGCCCTAGCGAGCTCGACTCCTCCCCCACACTTTCCAGTTCCCCATGGCTTCAACATTGGCGCTGCCAGTATCAAGTTTGTGACATCTAAAACGCCACGGTCGAGCTCGAGCTGAGCTACTCCTTGCCTCGTCTGAAAGCCTACATCTCACCGCTTCTCTCACATATCAACTGCACATCCTTTCTTTTACATCGGGATCGATCGGGCCTGGCTCGACTTGATCTTCGCCCTCTCCGCTGATGGTGGGTGAAGGTCCTTTCCCAGGCTGGAAAAAGGATGCGGTGCATTCCACACGGAGGCGACGGAGCACAGAACCCGGACCTGGAGCCTGGAGTCTCCCAACCCACACTACCTGTGTGCGCCGGGCAGGGGGAAGCATCACTGACGAGTTCGTCACCCAAGGCTGGACTTACAGCATGCACTGCGCTGCATTACAGCACACCGGCGGGCAGAGGGAGAATCGACACCCGCCTGTCTCTCGAATCCAACTGCCGTGACCTCCCGCTCTGTCCCCTGTGCAATCCGTGCCATTGGGCCGCAGCTAGGGGCTTGCATCTTGGATCTGGTGTTCGCGTTGGAGGAATTACTGCCATGTGCGTCATGGCCTGAATGACCAGGTCAGCTCTCCAGTCTTTGACTCTGCCCAGGAGATTCCAGGTCAGGCAGCCCATCATCAACTTCGACAGGACACCCTTCAAGCACATCTCCCCGAATCCATCCGATGTCGGGGCACATGACCATCCCTTTGTTTGTATCGACATGTCTCGAAGATGCTGCAGGCGAGTGCAACCCCCCCACTGGATTTCCCCGCAAAACGCAGACACACGCGTGAGCATTTCCTTGCTTGTCTAGCCCCCCTTGCTAAGAGGGAACGGCGGAGCTTCCAGCCGCATTCGGGTTACAATCCCGACTTTGCCGTTGCAATTCCCATCTCGTCGCTCCTGGGTGATCAGGCACAGCATGAGGTGGAGTTGACCTTCCCTTCTCGAAGAACGCATATCGCAGATCCTTTGTTGGTTTCTTGTCTCAAGGACCCCGAGACTCCGAGATACCCGCGACACTCCCCAGAATAGTAACATGGCATCAAGGCAGAGTTGCAGCTGTCCAGGCGGTTGCTTCTCTGATTCAACACTCCTGCAGCATGCTGCTACTGTGCCTATCTGCATCTTCCTCTTGTTGGCATCGGAATACGGCACCGGTCTGCCAGTCTCAAGCCAAAAGACCCGCCCCCGCGTGGATCCTCGGGGCCGGCCCCGCTGCGGGTCTCTCCCGGCCCGGTCCCCTACCCCGGATTCAACTACAGTTCCCGTCTTTTGTCCACACAAGGCAGAGAAGAGAGCTGTGTCACAAAGCCTCCATAAGGCCAGGGGCGGGTGCGTCAGAGAAACTCAACAGAGAAGAAAGCTTCTTTGTCAAGAGGCATAGTCTGCTTCTGTATCTGCATACCTCGCACCATTCACCTTTGGGAGGAATAGAAGGTGCCTGTGTGTGCCAGTCCTAGCTCAAGCCCCTTTGTCAAAGAGAATATTGTTCTCAAGGACGTTCTCATCATTGTTCACCCACGGTCTTGTTCTTGCCCGAGAACATCCTCTTTCATCACATGAACAATAAGAAGACTGACCTTGAACAACATCTGTAGGAGCTGGCGTATATATAGCCACAGGTACTCGGGACTTTTTTCTCTGTGTTCACAGCCAACCAGCAGCGATCTGAACTGGAACTGTGCCCGAAATACATCCATCCGATACAAGAGGCGCACCGGTCACGATCACTCAAGCAGCGAACCACAGGGGAATTAGTACATTAGCCATGTCAGGTTATAAGTATTCCGAGTACGACGGAGGATGCTATTCCCCTGAGTGCTCGCCACCCTCCCCCACTGACTCTTTTGCGAGCTATAAGCAGCTCCGAAAGAGCATTCGCTCGCGCTCCTCACGTAGCTGTCGTGCCATCAATCGCACCGCCTCCTGGGGCATGGAGCTTGCCCGGCGATTGTCTCGCAAGCAGTCGAGAAACGCCAGGGCTCTCTACGACCTTGTCATGGCCCTTCCCGATATTCCTCCCACCTGTAAGAAGCTGCCCATGTGCGAGGACATGCCAGTCAGCCTGAACAGAGCTGGTACAGATAGGTCGGACATGACAGAGGCTGAGATTCTCGGCCAACGGCTGTTGCCAGTCCAGACGTGCCTGTGTGGCTTTTCGCCATGCGATGGTAAGTCTTTCAGGTGTCTCGAGGCAGGTATCAGAGCTCGGTCTCCATGCCCTTAATGACTATGAATTACCCAGCCGGCATTTGACGCAGGTCAGTCATAAAGTCGGAATAATGGGTCAAAGGTGGGCTCACCCTTATACCTAAGTACTAGATAGCTTAGAATCGGGGATCAAGATATTTATTATTTCTCAATATGTATCAGCAATCAAAAATTGAAATTGTCTCATCATTGGTCTTTTCATCTTGTGATCACCTCCTCATGCTCCTTTGTCTACCTAAACGGAGAGAGGCTTATGTGCCATGCAGACAATAACAATAGCATCTCCTAGCCTAAAATAGTTAAAGAAGGCCCAAGAAGCAGGCCATGCTAAACACAGAACAAATACACTTGCACAAAAATAACCATGCCCATGATCTACTCCCAGATGATTTACAAGACTGCCTTGGAAGATCGATAACGGCATGTTCGCTCCATATACCGCAGCCCAATTAGATCTAAGAATGAATCCAGCAAGAGAACTCATGCAAAAGCATCTCCAACCTGCTTGTGTTCCCTCCTCGTTCAAGAAGGGTCGACAACGTAACTTGAAGGAACGTCTTGTTAGGGTTGAAACTCAGCAATGAGACAAGGCAGCGGGTAGATACGCATTTCCAAGAACTTGGATCATGTTGAGTCAGACATACATGTTGCTCAGTGCCAAGAATAGAAGCTTAGCACAGTCAAGCTTTCCTCGAGGACTTGGCATGGTAAAGGCCCAACAAGAGATGAAGAAATGGGGAAGAAAGGAGTTGGAGGAAATCATGTTGATACCTCGGCAAGAAAGTGTCGCTCCGTACCTATGATACCGCTCCTCTTTATTCCGACCCATCAAGATTCTAACACGAGAAGATCTTGGATTTGAAAGGCGGCGATACCCAACATCCCTACCTACCTCAGAATAGGCAGCTGCCAATCATCCAGGGCCGTGTTTGGGGAGCTTTACGACGATACCCATCTCAATCAAGAAATTGGCAATCCGCAACTATCGTCGCAGCCTTGACACAAGGCTCGTTGGCTTCCAGTAACATCGTGGAGCGCGGTAATGTCTCGTCGACCAACATGATCCAATAGTCACACCAGTTTCGGTAATGGTAAAAGTCACCGTGAATGTCTTCAAACGCCTTGGCACTTCTTCTAATCGTGTATGCCTCCGATGGGCGATTGTCCCTCCAGGGGCCCTATTGGGAGTGCGAGTTTACAGCTAAACATATAACGGACCGCTTGACAAAACAGATGCCTCCAGAAACAAGCCCAGCAAAATTCTAACAAAAACATCGCTTGCAAAGTCAAAGTTCCTCCTCTTGAGTCTTGCCGTTCTTACTCCTTGGGGAATAGCTCGGGAGGTGTGATCTTACCCGCCTCGTCCCGCGCGCTCGAACTGCTGCCTATGATTGTCCGGTCGTCGCCATCACGCTCGGGATCATACTCATCCGAGTCTTTGCTCTGGGGCCGCGAAGGGAGCTTGGCAGCCTCTTCATCGGCATCACTGTCGCTCTCGTGATCCGTGTCCACGAGTCTAACGCGCGATGTTTCATCCTCGCTGTCGTCGTACCTTCTAGGCCGGCCGTCGTCGGGATCCTCAGAGGCAAGGGGCTCGTGGTCGCCTGGCTCCTTGAGCTTGATGAAGGAGTCGATTATATAGTACTGCAGGGCGTTCATGATGAGGGGGAAGATCATCATGACAAAGGCGATTTGAAGCTTCTCGTTGCCCTCTGTCCAGCCGAGGGCCCAGTCACCCACAACGGAGATCCAGGGCATCATGATAAAGATGATGAGAACGCAAATCTTCATGCCAAAAAGACCACAGAAGTAGATGACTGATTGCTTTAACCACCACCAGGCATTAGGCGGGTTGCCATAGTTTCCTGATTGTACAGACTCGGGTGGTTGGCCAACGGGGGTGAAACGGACGAGACCGGTGAGGACGCGGAGAAGGATAATGAGGATGGGAATTCCGAGGGTGGTCTAATACAAAATGTTAGTGAATCTTTCTTAATGCAAGTTATAACCTAAGGAAGGGCTGCTTACATCAATGGCGAGGTTGAGGAGGTAGAAGGAACACGGGTTGGGGGCGTAGTCATCATCTGACCGAGCAGCCACTTTCGTTGTCGCCGGTTCCACCTGGACTGAAAATCGACCGCTTGTCAACATGGACATGAAGATGTTGGCGATGTGGACAAGAACGGAGCCAAAGACCTGCTTGGAGACGTCGAAGAACCAGATCTTGAGGGGACGTTGGGGCCTCTCCCGCCAGCGCTTGTACACGAGCGAGAGCAAGGCCAAAGCGCCGAGCGCGCCCTGGACAAGCAAGGCGAAAGGTCCCAGTAATGAACACTCGCCGGGTGATCCATCTTCGGACTGAGGCGACGCAGAACCCGTAGCAGTAGCCGCGACGGTCGCGGAGGCGATGATGGAGGTGGCCATGTTGAGGACGGTCGAAGGAGCGTCAAGAGCGAGGGCTAGCGAAGAAGCATCATCGACGGCGGGAACTAGACTCTCGATGCCCTGGGGAGGGTGCATCTGGGGAGATAGATCTAAATGGTTTAGATCTCGTAGAGGAGAAGGCGAGAGTGGTGATGTTTCAGATTGGAAAGGGACCAGAGCAGCGCGGAGGAGGAGGTGACGGGATGAAAAGCGACCGTTGTATTTTCCCTTTTCTAGAAAAAAGACAAAGAATATGCAGAAATATAGTGATTAGAAGCAGTGTGACGTATTCGAAAGTTTATCAGGCGAAAAAACGAAGAAGCAAAAGAGAGGGAAACAAGAGAGAAAGACAAAAATAGGAGACAAGTCAGAAACTCAGAGTCGTTGACGACGGCACGTCTTGCGGCTGGCGCTTGTGACCGATGCGGATGGGAACCAAGCCCATCACCACCTGCTTTCCTTTTTCAAACCAAGGCTCAGGCTAAGGCTGAAAACGATCTGGGCTCCACACAGCCACCGCTTTTTCCCCGCCCGGGCCTAGAATCTGCTGTCAAGCCACAGGCTAATCAGGCACTTTCCACGCACTTTTCGCCCGTGGCTGTCCCCTGCTGACCCCGACTGTGGCTGAGTAACCCCTCCTCTAACCATCGGCCCAACGTACCTCCATCCTCCGACCAGCCGGACCAACAAGGCAAAGCGTCGTTTTAGTCGAAAAAGTCCAATCGTCGGCAAGACGAAAGAGAGGCTGTCGACGATCAACGACGACGACGACAACACCACCGACGCACATCACAGCCCCTCATGTTTCGTCCGAGATTAAGGGCACCGCGCCTGGCCTCTGGCCTCGGCCTGCGCTCCACCGTCAATGCCCGCCGTTCCATCCACCACGTACCCGAGCTGCAACACGACTTCTCCCAGGGCGTCCCCAACCTGATGAGCCCTGGCGGCTTCGCCATTGCCTGGACTGAGTACATGAAGCTAGCGGTGGAGAAGCTCAATGCTCTTACTGTCGGTACGTGAGCCTCTGGAGCTGCCTGGGCGCATTGGTGGAGCGCAATGCCTCGCCTTGCATCCGATATCTCGCAAGCTGTAACTCGACCATATACACATGCTAACTTCCAATTCTCCTCCAGGCACCGAGCTCGAGGACAAGGACACCAAGACCATTGCCCTCCTGACTGCCCGCGAGCCCAGCCAAGCCCCCATCTTCAACTACGCCTCCATGGCGCACAACAACCACTTCTTCTTCCAGGGCATCTCCCCCGAGGGCACCCCCATGCCCGACGTCCTCCGCCGCGAGCTCGAGGCCTCCTTCTCCTCGGTCGAGACCCTCCGCCGCGAGTTCATCATCACCGCCTCGGCCATGTTCGGCCCCGGCTTCCTCTGGCTCGTCAAGGCCGGCCCGGGAGACTACCGCCTCCTGCCCACCTACCTCGCCGGCTCACCCTACCCCGGCGCCCACTGGCGCGCCCAGTCCACCGACATGAACACGCTCGGCAAGGACGGCACCGCCCAGCGCTTCTTCCGGAACCAGGTCCACGGCGCCCGCAAGCGTGACGGCGACCTCCCCCCCGGTGGTATCGAGCTCGAGCCCCTCCTGTGCCTCAACACCTGGGAGCACGCCTGGCTGCTCGACTGGGGAGTCGGAGCCGGTGGCCAGGGCGGCAAGGTCGCCTTTGCAGAGTCGTGGTGGAACCTGATTGACTGGGAAAAGGTTGCCCAGAAGTCGGGAGTCTTGCGGCCTGAGTTCATGTCGGCGGCATGAGACAGATATAACGGGTAGCAAAGCAAGATATGACATGACGGCATGAAGGAATAGAGACAGGGGGCGTCGGAGCGGATCTTGTAAGATATTGTACTCTGCATATACAGGTGGGAAAAATGTACCATTTGATGTGATCCATCCAAGTTGCCCGTATATATCCCGAAATTACAGTAGCAGCGCAGCTCGAAGACTGCTGTATAGCTATAAGCCAAGATTGGCAAAAAGAATGAATAAAAAAAGACATACAACATCGGGGATTCGCTAGTCGTCACCGACCTAGCTACTAATCCAACTCTTGCCAGGTTATCGATCGGAGATCAGACGGGATCCAGATTTTTCTAGCAGATGTGGTCGTATGTGCTGATTTTGGTGGGAAACGAGACTATATTGACGACAGAGATGGGGGTGTACTTTTGCTTAAGCTCGCCTGTATCATATTGTCTGTAATGACACATGTCATTCAGGGGCTGTTGAGTGAGATATCTCAAGAGCCCTGCCATCCATCACCTTTCTTCTCAAAGACAATGGGCACTTCAAAGAGAAACACGGTGAGATAGATGCATATTTCATGTATATCTTGTCAGAGTGAACCCAAACCACTACTCCACTTCTCACCAAGGGCACACAGCTAAGCAGTCAATCTCACAAATCTCACAAGTCACAAGTCACATACAACTAAAGAACAATCTCATTAAACCGATTCATTTTCATTCCCTTTTCCTATCCTAAATGCTAAGCTAATCTTCCAATCCTATCCAATCCAATATCAGGTAAAAAAGCAACTAGCGCCATTTGGTATCCGCGTCGTCGTTCATAACATCCTTTGAGTGAGCGCTTGAAAGGTTCTAAAGGTCGTGTGCGAGTGGTATAAGTGAAAAAGGAAACAAAGGCCATGCCGAAAATGAAAGTACAATCCAGTATATCTCCCCCAAAATGAAGTAAACAGTAAAATAAAATAAAAAAGACCCGTATAAACATCATGGCTCGCTTCGAGCTAACATTCATTCATCGTATGAGCATCCCGCGAGAGAGCCGCTACTAGTAATCTGCAAATGGTTGTACGATCTGATATAAAAAATGACAACGCCGACGCGTAAAGCATGAGAGAGTAAAGAAAAGATTTTGAGACCACCTCGAGGCCATGCTGTCTAGCAGATGGAATCGAGGCCGTCAAAGAGTGGAAAGGAAGTGTTGATGAGAGGTAGGGAGACGCGGAGAAGTAGAGATGAAGAGACGTAAAGAGGTAGAGAAGTAGAGAAGTGGAGTGAAGAGGTTCGTGAAAAACAGAGAAGATGGCTTAGATCATGTTGCCGTTGACACTGATCTCAAAGCCTTCGCCCTTCTGCCTGAGAGCCTTGGCAAGCATGAGTTCACGCATCCAGTCGATGCGGTCATCTCGGCTCTTGACGGCAAAGTGGTGTGTCTTGCCCGTGCCATTGACACCATCAGCGGGGATGGCGCTCGAGGCGTGGAGGTTGCTGTCTCGCTTGCGAAGACGCGAGAAGCTGTTCTTGTCCTGAGGGATGAGCTGGAAGGCAAAGGCGCCGACGGGGTCGCTCTTCTCGCGGCTGTGGCGGCCGTGAGAGAGATGCATGGTCTTGAAAGCAGCGCTAAGCTTGGAGGACGAAGCAAGGCTAGAGCAAGCAATAGCGTAGTCGTCAATGTCGACGTACTCAAGAGTACGGTCAAGCTCCTCAGCGTCCTTGTGCATGTTGAGGCGAGTTCCCTTGAGGGTGAAGTAGCCATCTTGCCACTCATGGCGGAGCATCTTAGTCTTGCGCTTCCTCATCGGGCCCTGGTGGCTGATGCCATTGGCAGGGTCAGCAGCAGGGGACTTGCCCCTGGGTCCGATGGGAGGCAGAGCCTTCTCGGAAGCGTTGAGCTGGCCACGAGAGAAAGTGAAGGTGTCACGAGGAGGGGGCTGAAGGGGCTGCTGAGAGCGAGACACTCGTGGCGTTCTAGGAGAAGCCGAGTGAGGAGTAGAGATGCGGGCGGCAGGAATGGGGCGGTTCTCCTCAAGAGCCGGCATCAAAGGGAAGGATGGGCGGCGGGCGGTGCGGGATTGGCAGCGGGGAGGAGAGGTGTGCTGGGTGAGGGTAGCGGGATCAGCCCGATAGCTCATGTCTGGGGGAACAGACTGAGAGAAGTCGCGAGCCACAGGGCCAATGGGCACAGCTGTGACGGGGACATCGAGCTCAGAGAAGGGAGTGCCATGACGCCAAGTAGTGTTTCTGGGAGTCTCAAGGTCGGGGGACACGGGATCAACCTTATCCATGCGGTAGGGAACGAAGGGAGCTTGCGAAGGCTTCTGCTGCTGAGGAGTGTGATACTCGGGAGAAGCAGAGGAGACGCTAGAGGCACGCGATGGTGCCAACCGCGAAGGAGCAGGCTGGGTCTTGCCAGGGATCGAGAGCTTGGGCAGACGACGAAGGCCTTGGTGAGGGAGCTGGGCCTGGGCATTCGGCAGGACTGCGAATGGAGGCGTGGGAGGGACATCGTTGCCACATTCCCGGAGGTGCTGGTGCTGGAAGTTGAGGAACTGCATCACGTTGTCCTGGGGGTCCCTTTGCTGGACATCGCGAAGGTTGGCCTCTTGGAGGTACTGCAGAGGAGGCACGCCAGGGCCCAAGACATCAGAGGATGCAACGACTGAAGGCACAGCATCTGACACGGGTCGGAGTTGGTTAGGGTCCAAAGCCTTTGCGGTCTCAGGGTGGCTAGTGTCTCCGATGACAACCTTGCCTCCGGCGCTGATGTCCACGTTGGGGTACTCCTTCTTGAAGGCTCGGATGAGCTGCTGCTGCTTCTTCCACTTAGAGCAGTTCTCGCCCTTGGAGCAGTGGTGTGGCTTGGGAATGACCTGCTCGATACCGATGATAGAGACCGACTCCATTGGGGTAATGTCGTCCCTCGCTTGCCTCGTTCGTTGCCTCCGTCTGCTGCTGCTAGGGCGGCGCTTAGATGTCCTAGATGTGCTCTCCTCCCGTCTCCTCGCTTCCCTCATAATATCTCGGCTGGGGACATCCTCAATGGGTGTTGACGCTCGGGGTGATGCGGGGCGGCTGTCCCTCAGTGCTTGGATCTTGTGCCAGACCTTTGTCCGAATACCGAAAGACTGAATGTTGAGTTCCTTGAGATCCTCAAACTTGAGAGTGATGAGGATAGCTCCGCTGATGTCGTTCTCCATAAATCGGTCGGCAACCGACAGCTCAATGCCAGCATTGAGCATGGATTGCGCGACCATCTCCGTTGTCCATGACGCCAGCTCAGCAGGGTCGAGTTCCTCATCGGTGTACTGGAAAGGGCTCGCCCGGCGAGGTTGTTGAGGTGTTGCAAGTAGGTCGGCGATGGCTCGGGGCGCCTTGGGGGTGATGGGGGATAATGTCAAGATGATTTCGTCTTCATCGGCGGAGGAGTAGTAGTTATCTGATGAGTTGCGGAACAAGTGAGGTCCTCGGGGACCCTCAACCTGCTTTGGGGAATATCCAGCTGGGCTCACTTGGCTGCCGCTTGATCTCGGCGTGGGCACCTCATCAAATGAAGAGATGGTTGTGAAACTGGGTTGCCCTGACTGAGGGATTGTTAGTCACAAGTCAAACTTACACCAATTGTCACAGCAGGGCACGTACCGACTGCAGGCTCAGGCGAGGTGAGTTGTCCTCGACATCACTAATGATCTCCTCATCATCATCCTCTTCATGCTCCTCCTCCCAGTCCGTGTCGACGAATTCTGTGGCTACTGATGTCGGTCGTTGTAATATTTGAGAGTCGTTCTTGAGGCTGAAGAAGGTATCTCGAGGTAGAGGCTTTTGTCGCATCTCCTGGTATGTGAGGCGGTTTCCGCCTTGAAAGTATGTGTATTCCTGAAGGGAGTTGTCAGCTGCTGATGGTTGTCGTCTCTGAAGGGAATTATGCTTACCATTTTGGGTTTTTTATTGGGTGATTAACCAAAGCTGATGCTGCCGGGCACCAGTCGGTTGGACGAGAGGGTGTTTTAACTGTGGTTGGTTTTCTGGTCTTGGTGGCCGTTGCCGGCGCTTGATCCTCTAGGAGTGCCTCTGGCTTTGGGCACGATGGGGGAATAACACGCCGTGAAACACTACAGAGAAAAGGAAACGTGAACCTCGTGAGGTCGATGAGATAGTACAAAGGTCGCAAAAGTTGGGAGGAGGGGACCGGGGGCGGCGGACGGGCGGTTACGGGACGTTATGTATGCACTATAGCTCGACGTTGGAGTCTGAGACAAGCGAGGGGGTTCCAGCATGAGCGGTCACGGAGGGGGATGGGGATAAGAATAGACTTGGTGAGGAGAGCTAGATGCAAAGTGTGTGGCCAGGTCTCTCTAGGCCAGGTCTCTAGGCCCTTTAGCTAGGCCCCAATCCCCAGTCCCCAGATCCTAGTTCCCTGCCTCCTCCGGCGGAAGCAGAGTAGTAGAGCAGACGAGAGAGGGTGTGAAGAAGCGGCCCCCAGGGTGAAGGGCCGGGCAGGGTACAGTAAGGCATGGCCAGGGGGGAGGCATAGCGGGCTTTCATCACACCGGCACGGCGCGCAGCGGGCAGCAAGCAGCAAGAGAGCATCACCCAACAACCAACGCACAATATCACCGCCTATAGTAGGAAACTTTGCACTCGCCAAGTGACCCTAGAAGGCACACGTGTTGGTTCAACCAAGGCTGTCAAGCCAGGGTCCGTCCAGACCGTAGAGGGAGAGGCCCACGGCGGAGAGGATGAAGAGAAGAGGAGAAGGATGGCCCTGGGGCTGGGGCTTGGACTAGGGGGCGTGCGTGGCGTCAACGCTGGAGTGTGGTGAAATCTGCATCCCGCGTGCAGAGATGCACGCCCAGTCACGTCGCTGGCCTCTGTCACGAAAGGAAAGGAAGGCAAGCAACCTTGAAGCGATGCGATGCGATGGATGGATGGATGCTTGATGACGATGGTGGGAGAGGAAGAAATGGCATGGGCGGATGGTGCGTGGGGCGCCATGTCTTGGGCAGTCTGTGCACTTCGATTGGCTCAAGCCGCCGCACGTTGCGACCCTGGCCCGTGGGGCGTTAGGCTTGAGCACACTCACAGGCAGGATTAGCGGCACACCCCAGCCAAATATAGCGGCCCTAGCGGGCGTTTAAGCGCCGGGAGCTCTCGAGAGCACTCATGAGGACGAGAGAGAGTCTAGGAACTCGTCCAAGGTTGACCAAGTTGAAATGAGATGAGGTGATGGCGGTGATGGATGCCCCTGGCAACCTCCGATATCTGATCCATCTTGTTTTCATTCTCGCCACTTTCCGGGTTGTCAATTGAAAATTTCCTCTCGTCTTTTCTTCTTCGCCATGGATAGTATTCGCATAGGGCCCCTTGTCCCCTTGTCCTAGTCTCGGGTGCTCATGGCTGCAGCGGTTTTTCTCTCTGCGTCGACAAGGACAAACAAGACAAGGGCAGGGTCCTCACAGACCACGTATCTTTCGGCAGCCAGGGCGGGAGAGGAGACAGACGACAGACCAGACCGACCCCATCATCTGCATGCGGCGAGGAGCTCTTCGCATGCACTGTACGGGGTTTCATGTGGTGTTTGTTTCCATCTGAGCCAGCCCGCGCATTGCAGTGCGTCTCCGGCGAGACTCACTGAGTTGTTAGCGCTGCTGCCGGCAACGTGGACGTCTTGAGCATCCATTGACGATTCCTAGGGCAAGCATATACAG
This sequence comes from Fusarium vanettenii 77-13-4, assembly GCF_000151355.1. Lineage (NCBI taxonomy): Eukaryota > Fungi > Ascomycota > Sordariomycetes > Hypocreales > Nectriaceae > Fusarium > Fusarium vanettenii. Next base: position 1,319,044 of record NW_003315879.1, on the reverse strand, counting down.
CTCCCCTGCGTCTGCTGTTGCACGTAGCACCTGTGCTTCGGTTCCCTTACATGAGGTGAAGCCAGCCATGTGACTTGGGTAGCAGAGCTCCATGGCTGCAAAGGTGCGCTTGAGGTGCTTGTGCTTGTGCTTCTGCTTGTGCGACTGCAGCAGACGTACGTGTGGTGTAGCTTTGCTCCTGCATCGCATCTCGTCCCAGGAACGCCGCTTCTCAACGGCCGTGAACTCTCGCACTCGTCTTCCTCTGCCCCAGAGGCTGGTGATTTGCAAACACTTTGCCGCGCCGGGTCTTCGGCTGTGGGACCGGAAGCCGTTTCAACTGGAACTTTACGAAAGAGAAGAAAAAAAAACGTTGAGTCACTTGCGGGTATCCTAGCCCTTGAGGACTCACAAGTTCCCGTCTTTCCAGGTTTTCGTCAAGCTGGTTCGCTTCAGCTTCAACTCCAGCCCCAGGCCCCAGCCTCCGCCACGCCCCGTGACCAGCTCAACTCCATCACAGATCCCACCAAGAGGTAGAGGTGTTGGGCCTCAAAAATGTTTGCAGCTCGGTCCGGTCCTAGCTAGATCCGCGGAAGCCAAGCCAAGGCATGAAATGGGGATTCCTCTTTTTCCTTTGGGCACCTGGTCTGCCGAAACCCGGCCCAAGTGCTAGAACATTTGCCGACACGCGGTAGGCGAAGACCAGATGGATCGTATGTTTTCTCGCCAGTGACCCCCCCAGGCCCCCAGCACTCCAGTTCCTGCCCTCATGCCCCGCGGCTCTACTCGGTGGTGTGCTCGCCAAAGCTCTCATGTGCGTCCCTGAATCCGTCATGGAGGTGATGGCCCCCCACCCTCTGTTGAGGCCCTTCAGAGAGGTGCGGGACGACCCTGTCGGATTCTTCCTCGGCCCACCAACGCCGATTGCCTCTTCAGGTAATGCGGCGGAGGAGAATCTCTGCAGAGCTGTACACCACTCTTGGCCCTTTGTCTTGAAGAACCAATGGCCATGATCAATGGCCAACACTGTCCACAATTGTTGGTGAGAAGACGGGAGACGGACACGGGCGGGCTAGTGGGACGGACCGGCTCTTGTTCTTTGTTCTCTGTGCCTTGAGCCCAGTCTCCGCCAGGGCCCTGATGACCGCCACGATCTGGCCTGGGGCAATTCTGGAGCGGGTGAAAACGGCTGAGCTTGGTTGGCTCTGGCTGAATCCCGTTGTTTCGCCTCATCATGCTTGAGCCAGGCCTTGTTGGCATCGGACTGGAATTTGCCTCGTATGTGGTGTTACTCATCTTGCTAATCTCTAGCGGTCAGTTGGGAATTACGTTCATATCTCGCTCGTCTCATCTCATACCCCCCGTGTGACCCAGGCGGCCGCGGCCAAGTGCGTTCACATGAGCAGTTCGCCTCGAGGATCGTTAGGCTATCTGAGGTGCCACCGAGTAGTGCGTGGGACTGAAATTCACTGCACTGTATGGATGCCATCCAGTAATTGCCGTGGAGAAGAGAAAAGAGAGGGCGGTGACAGGTGCTTGTCAAAATTCCTCAACCTCGCAAAAGAGGGCCAAGAGGTGGGGTGATGCAGTAGACCGGTTGAGATGCATGCTGGGATCTGGAGCTTGTGCACTCTTGATCACACTAGGGCTTGACTAGCGCGGTGATGCTCGCTGTAAACCGTCTTGTCAGTTGGCAAACAGCTCCAGCTCCTGGCAGCTAAATCTGTGATAACGCAGGATGCCGTGTTCTTGCTTGAGGGTCGGCGAGATTAGTGTACGGCGCAGACGGTTGAGGGTGAGGGGTTGGTGAGCATGGTTGGTTCTCTAGCTGAACAATGTTGGATGGGGATATCCGATATGCACTCCAGGAACCAGCCTTGACTAATTGAGGTGTTGCAATGATGATCTCTGCGTAAAATGTTGATGCATCTGCGGTACCCGACGTGTAAAAATGCACATTGATGTGCCTGGTCAGAGATGCTATGCGATGCGATGTGACGGGATGTCTGCCGCATGCATTTCCAATGTCGAATAATGGGAGATCTCGAGTTGCGGGGTTGGATATTGAGATTCCCCGTGTTGCACAACTGCCAATTGTGGTGAGACGACACCAACCAGAGCAAAGCCCTACCCAACCTATCTACCTACCCTACGGAAGGTGAGGTAGCACAGTGACGGCAGATGAGGTGTCACACTGCCCTGGGTGCCGGGGAGGGGTGGCTCGGTGAGTGGTACAGTGCACGTGGAAACTGTATACCTGCGCTTGTGTAGACTACGGCTCGGAGAATGTGCTCCTCCAAACTTGCCCATTAACACAATCATGATAATTCTGTGTAGTGTAGGGTTTAGGAAATCATAACACCTTTGATAATATTAGACGAGGACTTGACAAGTGGCGATCTACGCTGTACAGCCGGGCCGAGCGAGCGACCGTTGTCAAAATCCCCGATCCGGCCCAGTCTGCGATTTGGATTCCTCTCTCGTCTATCTCCTCCCCTAGGGTAGGGCTGGTATGAACAACCACAACAACCACAACAACCACAACCCTCGGTTTGCGACAACATACACTAGAAACAAATGTCTCGGACCATTGGCTGACCGGTCTTGGCCTAGCTCATCGTCATTCCTCATCTTTACAGTCCACAACCTCCAACGTCTCGAGTTTGCCTCGCCTCGTGGACGGAGGGATGTCTCGAGTCAACCTGCTATCAAGGCGTCGTCAAGGCGTCGAGCAGGATTCAGAGCTTTGATGGCCATGGACTGGACAGATAATTTACTCACGATCCAATAACCATGCGAATACCCGTCTGGAGTCGCCGATTGGCCTAACGTCCGTCAATCGCAATCCTGCGGGGGTATCCGATCCCGCCTAGTCTCTCTCCCAGGATCCCTGGTCCTGGGCTGTGTAATTCACCCCAAACCCTGCCTGCGAACCCTTGCCCGTCCAGCATCGATTTCTTCCCTTGCTCAGCTTTCCTCGCCCAGGCGTGACAACTGCCAGCGTTGATCCCTGACATGCCTCGGAGAAGGAAACAAACGTGGAACTGGCAGCGAGGACGGCGAGAAAGTGGCTTCTTGCGCCGTCGCAGACTAATGCCTCGTTCCCGCTTTGCTTCGCATGCCCGTCCAGCCTCCAGTGCAAATGCCTTGCATCCAACATCAGACCATGGCCCGTGACGGCCAGATGGCACCTCGCGGATCTTCACCGACTGTTCCGCCCGCTCGAGACCGTCTACAGGCGGCGCCGCCTCGTTCATCGTGGTGACGATGATTTAGCTGCTGTGGATTCGAGGCCCCGAGACAAACGACAGCCACCCAGAGTGGCAGAGACTCTAGAAGGAACAGCCATGTCTCACAATCGTTCTCCATGCTGTCTCACCTAGACTTTTGCTTTAGGTGCGGACACGGCTTCTACGGCTTTCGTTGGCTGATCGGTCGGGCATGAAGTGAAGCCGACGATCAAAACTGCTGCTGCTGTTTCTGAGCCAGCCGTTGTGGCTCAGACAGAGGACAAAAGTCCACATGACACTGACACGGGTGGTTGCTCCTCGAGATGCTCAGCGACAAGGCACAAAACGCAGGTGATCGAATATCGACAAGCAAGCGACCGAGGTTTCCCGACTCGTCCGATAACCTCCCCGTCTGCAACTCAATTGACGGTGCTTACTAGACGTGATCGTCATTGTCGACCGGGATGGTACGAATACGGCAAGTCGGGGAGGAGTGTCACTGTGAGCTCTCGTTTCTCATCTTTAATGCACTCACACTCCCCGGCATCACATCACAGTGCGCGTCCATCCAACAGGACCTTCCAACCCGTTGACATGTCGAAACCCCGGCCCTTCACCAATCCGCCCAGCCCTCTGACAGTCTTCGTCTGCTTACTCCACTCTATTCCGTCGTCCCTGTCGACCATCAACGGGTTTCGAAAGCATATTCGCATCTTGCGCACCCACCAATTGATTGTCCAGAGCTCGCTGCTACACAATCTCACATGATGCCAGACTAATGCGACCTGCTCATCTCTGTGGGTGGTTGATTCACAGGCCGCATCTTGTTGACGAACACCTGGAGCCTCGGTGCTCGAGCAGCGGAGCCATGTCTGACAAATTCTCCATCGAGACGGAAAAGGAACGGCAAAAAAAGTTTGCAAAAAAGGTGCATGGGAGGCTGGGCGGGGGAAAGGACGGATAAACGTGGATGCTCATGAACGATGAGCTCGTTACTCAGACAGGCACCACACAAGCCGCGGCCGCTCCACTACAGTGCAGCCATCTCTTTACTAGGCTTATCTGATGGCCCTTGGCAATCGACGGAGGCTTTTTTACTCAAGAGAGTCGCATTCTGGTTGTCGCTCTTCCGTCGGTGGCGGACGAGCCAGCAAGGGACCTGGTCAGCTGTCGCCTCGATCTAGCTTCAGCTCTCTCTGTCCTTGGAAGATCACGCGATTGCACCCTCGGCATGGCCAAAGCTCCTCTTAAGCGGACGAATATTCGTCAGGCTGTTGTTTCCTGTTTACAATCCTTTCATTACTGACGGGATGGAGGTCATGCTCATACTTTGAGGACCCTGGATATGCACTTTTTAGCGTTCCGTCAAGGTTTGGGCCGGCCCGCCGAGGAGGGGAGGAGAAGCTCCATCTTGGACCCTTCAACGGTGGTGGCCCACGTTGCCCCGATGGTGTGTAAGTTGGTTCGACGGGCTTCACATTACAAACTCAAGGCACCGAACTCAATTCGAGGTCTGGGACCAAGAGATTCCCTGGCTCTCGGGTCCGATTCCATGATGGATTGGATATCACATCCCAACGTCCCCGCGCCACCTGGGCTAGACCGTTAAAGACGTCGGAAAACGGACGCCCACTGTCTTGTGATGGCCGTTTGCGAACTAGCACTCCATCCTGGCACATTGAGATGATGAGTCGCGTCGTGATGGAGGGTGAGGTCCGAATGTGATCGGGCTCGCTGGATTGGTGATGAAATGAGAGACTAGGGGGGGTTGCAAGCTGGCTTGAGATGGCGTCTGGATAGGAGCGGCGCCGTCTTGGAAAGTGCCAACGTAAATGAAGCGTGAATAGTGCAGACACGGCATTTCGAGATCAACTTGGGAGTCAAACGGCACTGCTGGTACGGCCGGCTCGTGGCCGCAGATCAAACTCTGCCACCACTGCTGGTCGCAGATCGCTGCACGAGGCGATTAGCGTGTTTGCGAGAGGGAAACAATCGCAAGCAAGGCTTCGGGATTCGGAGCCTGTCAAGATCAGTGAGGGGGTTCGGACGAGCTGACGAGATGATGAATCTCCATGCCAACCGGGGCCATCAGGAGGTGAGGGGAAGCTGAAGAAGGGGCATGACAACCTGCAGGCGGAAAAGTGACCGAGTTTCCATAATTAGCCCAAACCGATAAGGATTTTGGCAGCTGTCGAGATCAATTTAGGCCGATGTCGCGCAGGGAATGTGGGCAAAATTAAAAATAGATGTTGGGATGTGATCAGATGTGATGGAACATGTTAGCGCTCGGGTGGTGTTGTGCATACCCGGGCAAACATGCTTAAGCGCCGGCCATGCGGGCTACATTTTGACAAGGAATTTAGCCCAAAATTGGAAGCTAAGAAGGGGGCTAAATGATCTAGTGAGTGATGGACAGAAGTCTCCGGCGATGGTGTCATGAGGATAACGGCAATTATAATCATGGTGGCTCTTTTCTGAGCCCTTGTCAGGGATCAGGGGTGACATGGCGCGGGCATGAGAGAAGGCGATGAATAACGGAGGCGGCCGGTAGTGTTTTTTTTCTCGTTCTTTGCAGCGGGGGCTCAATGACTCGCATTGGCGGGGAGCTATGAAAGGTTTGACTAGGCCGGACTTGGGAGACGGGCTTGAAGCTCGGGATGGCATCCGTGAAGCTATTGACCTCGAGATGGACTGCTCTGGCACGATAGATGCTGTAGGTTTGCAGGAGGCGGTCGAGATGGTCTCATAGCGGAAAGGATATATGTCAGACGGGTCGGTCCTTTTGGCATAGGCTTTGGGAGAAAACAAGGGTGAATAGTAGGATAGGCATGCATCCTGGCAAGTAGGTTTGCAAACTACGTAGGTATGAGTAGTTGCGAGCCAACTTGACATGGATGTCGGAGCAAAGGGACTTTGAAGGTCGAGATTCACAGTCGACGGCAGATAGGCTACGCTGTTGGTTGTTGGCTGCAAGTGTGCCGTCTGGCTTTTACCTTCAATGGGCTTGGCTTATCTATTTTTCCTGATGGTGTAGGAGAGAAACGTGCCTCGGGCCAGTAGTAAGGCCGGCCTGGACGGGGAATTTTGAGGGGGGATGATGGATCTGGCGGTTGGACAAACCATGATCGACTGTGGCACAGCCTCCTCCGCAAACCACGAGCAACGGGCATATGAAGATCTCATCTTGGAAAAAAAACAAAAACAATACAAGGCAACGGTGGCAGCCTCGACTACAGCCTCGGCGCCTTTCAGCTACTAACAATAACAACAAGACCAACGCCAACGGCAACCCCATCGACGCCATCGAGAAGCCTCGTCTTGCCTTGTCTTGCCTGCCTTTCCGCTCCATGCCCCCGACACCCGTCATCGCCCGCCCGTCACATCGCCCGCTCACTGCATCGTCGAGTCTGTAAGGCCCCCCGCCCATCCTGCCAGGGGTCCTGTAGGTCCAGAAACGTGCCCTCTGTGTGCGGCTGGCGAACCAGGACGGCCCTGGAAAGGCCCTAGAACAAGGACCCCAGAGATAGTCGTGCTGTGCAACATGATTGGTTAAAGCTCCCCTACATCCCTGTCAAGCCACCTGCGGCTCGCGCTGAAGAAACAGACCAATCTTGATCGCTGGCCGGGGTGAACAAGCAAGCGCCCCAGAAGACGCTAAGCCTATTGTGTCTGAGCGTGCCCGCCAACCCCTGCCCCGCGGCAGGCGCTACGCATCGGTTGGTCCCGCGGGCCCCGCTCCTGCTGCACGAGCCAACGTTTCGTCACACCTCATCTGTCGAATCACGGGCCAGAAGACGTCTTTTTCCAACGACACTACATGGCTCGGGGCCTGTTCAGCAGACCGACCTTTGCCCACGAAGAGGCAAGCAGAATTACACCTGGCCTGGCTGGCGCCAGAGGTGCGCACGAACCCTACCGCCACGGCCGGTCTTTTTTTCCTTTCCACTGCCTTTTTGCACTGCGAAAAGTCCGTCCCCCGTATGGGACCTCGCTCCCCGCTGCGGCTCACAGCACATTGCCGCGTACCGCATACCTAACTAGGTCTGTCTGCGTGCAAAGCTTCCGTCGTGTAGTGGTGGTAGCGTCGTCCATGTGTCCTGTCGTCTTACGCCAGTTTCCTTGGTTGATGATGCTGCTCACTCCAACGGAACCATGTTGATGACCTCTTACCCTGTCTGCCACTGCTCACTCTGAGCTCACTGCTTGATTCCTTACCCTGTTCCATCTAATGGACCCTTCAGATGCAAAAAGCTCGTGACTTGGAAAGAACGGAATATCAGGCCCTATCCGTGGTCCACCTCAACCACCCCCGCGCCGCGGCTCGCCGAGAAGACGTCACCGTCTACCACCCCGGCCCCTAGTCCAGTCCACGACGCATGTACCACTAGCGATTCCCGCATACATTTGCAAAGAGAGAATTGGTGTTGAGGAATTTGATACGCCATTTCCGGGGCTTCTCGACTCGGCTGCGGGCATCCGCTTGCAGGTCTTCCAGCCACGGGGCCTCGCTGTTGACCAATCTGATGCCTGACCGCCTCTCTCGGGACTGTCATGCCCCCGTCTGGCCGTCTGTTGGGGCCCTTTGAGAGAAACAGACATACAATTCATTGTCTGCTGTGCCCAGAGCAGACAGCGCCCCTGCCGCAATTCTCCCGAGTACGTTCTAGCCGGCCGTGGACCTCTGTCGCACGACTTGCGAGAGGCCCAGCGTGAACTGTGACTCGCAAACCGTGAATTGCTCAAACGGCACATGGCTGCACTAGGGCGACCGTTTAATGAGTGCAATTCAATCACGATCGAATAGACTTTTCCGGCCGGCACAGTACATCAGCTCTGCCTGCTTAGCATGGGACGGCCCTGCGATGGGCCATGAGGATAGAAGCTAGCGGACAGTCTGATCAAGCACCCTTGTGCGACCTTTTCGTCCTTTACCCCTTCCGATGGACCTCCGCATCTGCAGATGCAGGAGCCGGATGAGCACCTCGCTGTCTGTCTGCGTCGACAGCTAGCCCACGACACGGTTGGGTGTTGCTGCCGCATGATCCAGCCAAGGTGGTTCAAGTTGTCGCCCGATTGAAGCATTCCCACGCCATCCATCCACCACGTCGAGATACAGATCTCCTGCAAGGAACTCGGTACACGTTTGTTTTGTGTTTCCTACCGAAATGTCGGCTCTCGAGCAGTGATTAAACACAAACAATGGCATGGTTCAGAACCGGAAGCTCAACCGCCTTACAGGGCAGTTCTTGGGACGGGGGAGGGGAGGTGGAGGGCCTCAAAAGATAGAGTCAAAGCTCGCCGCCTCGCATATCCTCCCGTGAGGAGCTAGATCCGAAAAGGATCCAGCTAGCCAGCCTCCCCCCTCTCTCTGAGCTCTGGATGCAAGCAGAGTGGCTGCGTGGTATCCCCACGGACTGTCCAGATGGGCACACCATGCGCGACTTTCCCCTTTGGATGAGGCACCCCTGCCCGTCGTCTCCAATTCTTCGCGCTCATCTATTCCTAGAGTGGAGATTCGATGGGCACTTGTTCTTGCAGAGCGACCGTCTTTGCCGGCCCATCCTCATTGGCTTCTCTAAGCGCAGTCGCTGTCTCTCGTGCCATGGCATGCCTCGTCGTGCATGATGCAAAAATAGCAACACACGGTCGATTCGATGAATGGAAAGCCATGATCGAATCGCTCTTGGATGGGCCGCGAGAGAGGCGGCCAAAATATAAGGATTTAGCCCTCCAGCAGCCGCCGATAATTTTGCCCTCTTTCTTCCTCGTTGTGTTGTGTTTTTTTGTGTGTTCAAGGCGAGAAGATCCCAAGTGTCGACAGAGGTTTCCCTCTCCTCTAACCGCCCTCCTCCAAATCCTCCTCCCACTCTCCCGAAATCATTCTTACGAATATCCAGTGAAGGGCAAGCTGGACTTGCTTGGAACCAGTCACTCCTTGCGACCAAACGGTTTATTATTTGGCAATATAATCGAAGCGGACGAAACGAACGAAGCGAAACGAAGCGAAAGCGTATTGGAAGAGAGAATCGTGATATTGATGCAAAGGGGCCTGGCTGCCACTTACACACGGTTCTACACAATTCGCTCAGATCTTATCGATTCTGATCGAAACAATAACGCTAATTTAATTGCACTCGTTGGACCGGAGTATTGTCAACTCCGACTCGACAGTCACATCCCTGGTCAGTCAGTCTTCTCTTTTCTTCAAGGCCCAACCTTTTACTCTACTGGACCCTCAGCGGCCCAGCCAGCCATGGAGCCTGGGTAGTCCAGCCCAGCCCTCAACGACAATCAGTCTAGGGGCCCTGGGTACCCTTCCCATCCATATCCCGCCCGTGATCGACTCCACCCTACGGTACCGTGCGTGGTGGCTAACTGGACACAGTACCACGCCCCCCTGGCCTGGCACACCCCCTCCTCCCGGGCCCCAGCACGCCAATACTGTCCGGACCAGCATCGCAGGCTACAAATGTCTACGCTGCCCCCCGACCATCGCAAAGGCGCGCCGCGAGCAGCTGGAAACACAGTCAACATGGCTGTAACTCAGTCTTCCAAGGCCAAGCCGGCCTCAAAAGCCAGCAATGGCAAGCCCAGAACAAAGACGCAGATGCATCGCCGTTCAAGAACAGGTTAGTTTGTTGCGCCCACTTACACGGTTGGGGAGATTGGGGGAACTCATGAGCGTCCTCATGAGCGCCCTCGGCTTCACTCTGAAGACGTAAGACTGACCATACAACCACAGGCTGCTACACATGCAGACTGCGACGCAAGAAGTGCGACGAGGGCTCGCCCATGTGCACCGCCTGCAAGCACCTGGGTTTGCAGTGCGAGTATAAGCGACCCATGTGGTGGAGCAACAATGATATGCGACGCAAGCACAAGGACGACATCAAGATGATCATTAAGCGCAAGAAGCTTTCTGAAAAGTCGTCGCACAACATGCAAAACTCGGTCTCCAGCTCACCTCCAGGCCTCACCCGATCTCTGCCCACGTCCTCCTCCTTCACTGACACCCTCGACCGCACAAGGTCGGCCTCGATTGACTCGCACTTTTCCACTGCCTTCAACTTCAACAGCCCTCCCAGTGGCAACGAGTATGGCTTTGGTGCTCCCATGCACCCCGAGCTCATGTTCGGCAGCTACTCACCCTATGAGATCGACGTCAAGACTGAGCGCCAGATGTTTGTCAACGATGTGCCCACTCTTCGCGAGTCGCACATCTCCACCTTTAGCACATTTCAGACTCCTCCTCCCGCCGGCACAGTTCTGCCTCCAGGCCCTCTCGATAGTGAGTGGACTGAGCAGATCCGCAAGGAGTCGCTCTCTGAGGAGACGTTGAACTGCAACTTCTTCGACTTCTCACATGGCCCCTCGGCCGAGACCAGACAGGTCCAGATTGAGCTTGAGGAGAATGACCAGCGCCTGCTGGATCACTTCATCCAGTTTGTTCTGCCAACAATCTTTCCCATCCTCGAGTCGAATCAACATGGCTCGGTCGGCTCTGACCTGATTCTCCCCGCCCTTCAATCCAACAGCGCCTATTTGCACTGCTGCCTCAGCGTCGCCGCCCAGCACCGCAAGTCACACGCCAATGTCGCCGGCGAGGACATTGACGGTGATATTATGCGCCACCGCTACGCTACCATCTGGGCCCTCTGTGAGGCTCTGAAGAAGGATGAGAACCACCAGCAAATCCTTGAAGCCACCCTTGGCCTCATCTTCTTCCAGTCCGTGGTCGGTCGATATGACGATGGCCTGCTCGACATCCCCTGGCACCAACACTTCCAGGCCGCCATCAGCCTTGTGCAGAAGCTCGACCTCCCCGGCATCGTTGCCGACCCCACTCGGGCCTCGATGCAGACTCCCTTCAACATGTCACTCACCTCTTGGATTGACATCCTTGGCGCCACCATGAAGGGACGATCACCAACCTTTGCCCATACCTACCGTGAGAAGCACCTTTCTCAGGTCAACCCCAGTCTTGGCCTGCGAGAACTCATGGGCTGCGACGATCGGGTCATGTACCTCATCTCAGAGATTGCCTGCCTCGAGTCCCTCAAGAAGGACGGCATGGATGACTTTACTCTCTGCCAACACGTCTCAGCTCTTGGTGAGCAGATCAGCTTGACTGAGATGGGCGATGCAGGCCCCAAGATGCCCTTCAATGCCAATGGCAGCCTTTCACCTAAGCAGCTGTCCAAGAACATGACAATGGCTTTCCGCATTGCTGCGCGCATCTTCCTTTGCAGCCTGGTCCCCGGCTTCAACCCCAATCAGCCCTCTCCCATGGGCCTGGTTGAGAAGCTGACCTCGGTGCTTCAGCACATCCCCTCTGGCCCCAACGGGTTTGACCGCAACCTTGCCTGGGTCTACCTGATTGGCGGCTCCATCAGCGTCCCTGGCAGCACATTCCGGGCCTTCTTTGAGGACCGGCTTGCTCAGCTGGGTGACCTGGCCAAGTTTGGGTCGATGGGTCGCGTGGCGACTCTTCTGCACGAGGTCTGGCTGCAGAATGATAACCTCTCGGGTGCTAGCTCACCCGGGTCTTCGGCGTCTGAGATGACCCAACCGCACATCCACTGGCGGGATGTCATGGAGATGAAGGGATGGGACTTCTTGTTGATCTGAGCCTCACCCCAGCACCGCTTCTACAGAGCCTTCAACAGCTGGCCTTTGAAGGGTAGTGGGCGCGAGCATGCTGGTTGAGGCCCCATGGGTCATCCCAGCAACAAGTTGTACCCTCACCTTCTTTTCCATGAGGGCGGCGTAGGTCCGTCTCACAAGGCGATGCAGGCATTTGCTAGCCGCCGAGGACCGGGATTGGGAGCTTCTGCTCCCATGTCCTTTATGAGGCATTATCATTCGCTTCTTATCTCTCCTGGCCCTTTCTGGGGTTTCAAGAGGGGGCATTTCCTATTATACTTTCTTTTTTTACACTATGTTCTTCATTTACAATGATACCTACTGGGATGGGACCTTTATAGAGGAAGCCGCAAGGCGTTTTGGGCTGGAATTAAGCCTTCAGAGAAGAGCTCGACACTTGGAGACACGCACACCACTTCTCGACACACACACACTTTGGGATACAATGGGGCTGGGGAAGCAAAGAAGCATGGCATTGTGGAGGTTGCATGACGGAGGTTGTGGACGATTGGCTGGAGTGAAGCATGAGGGTGGCAGAGAGTCACGACCATATGCAGGAACAATGGGACGACGATAGGACGGATACGACAATGGATGTTGAGGAATGGGTTTCTTTCTTTGGATTGGGTTGGATTGGGACGAGTACCGCAAGACTCGGGATCGTTCGCTTTTTTTCATATTCGTCATCATCATCATTTCATGGTCATGGTCATCTATATACCAAGCGGGCAATGGTACAGGGGAGGACATGGAAAACGGCGCAGGGCAGGTTTCTGGCATTGGCATTAGGCATTAGGTGGGATTGGGGGGGGGGGGGGGGGGGGGGCAGGGAAGGATGATGATGATACTGTATGTATGAGATGGAATTTTTTTTGAAGCTCTGGGTAGCTCGGATATGGGCTAGCTCCCAGACTGGGGAAGTAGATGAGAAAGAAAGAAAGAAAGAAAGAAATCATGTGTAATGACAGAGTACAAGGATTACAGCTGGCTTGACATTGACAGACAAGATGTGGCTGGCTGACTACCTGGACAAAGACACAAACTCTTGCATTGGACACACGCCTCTCTCCAGTTATGATGCTACCTTGGATTGTTTCGGCATCTTTTTTGAAAGAAACGGAAATCAGATGAGATCAGATGAGGCGAGAAGACATGCTCGATTGCAAGGTCGCCAAATGGGCCCAAAACGGGGACAAGGCCCGAGATGGCGAGAGGTTGTAGAGCTGAGCTGCCAGGATGAGTTTAAATGCCTCTCTCTCTCTTTCTCTTTACAGTGTTTGATCCGCTGCTGGTACAGAGTTGGATTTCAGCAGGCATGAACCCCTAGTCCCTGCAAGCTGTTGAAAGATGGCGGGTAAGCAGCATCACACCACACTCACTCTTTACAAGGTTACTACTACTACCTACATAGAAGGATGGAAGCTATGAAAGAGGGTAGAGATCGGGTTAGGGTATCATCGACTGTGGATGACCTCTTTTTTGGAGACCCTGGGATGGATGCACTGCGTGGCCTGACGAGAGTGGAAGATTAGATTAGCAGGAATAGCCTTGTACCCCTGGGGGAAGGGAATGCGATGCGATGTAATGCAAATGCGGGTGCACAATGCAATGGTGTTTTTCTGTGTTTAGTATTCCGGGGGAAGAGAAGCCGTGAGGGTTATGTAGTCATGACATGATGATACCTAACAATAACTATTTTATGCTGCAGTGAAGCCATCCCATATGTAAATGCAATGTAATGTAATGCAGAGCTAGAGGATTCCCCTCCTGGCCTTGTCCTTCCCGCCCGCCCCCGGACGGGCCCGTTTGGCTCGTCTAGCTTGCAGCAGAGGGCAGGCCAGAGTCAGAGGGACCAGCACAGCAGCGCATTAGAGCCTGCGTTGAATCTAAGGTACGGGGAAGCGAAGGCTACAGTTTGTGAGTTGCCCTGTGTTTCCCCAGTCGTGACATGGCAATCGAAAAAGAACACCACGTATGTTTGGGTCTAGCACGGGCCTCCGAATACGGTATTTTTGTGAGTCGAATGATTCAGACAGTGCGTAGAGGAAGAGCAATTGACTCGTCTACGATGGGTGTGTGAGGTGTTCTCCGCGGATAGAGAGACAGAATCTAGATTTGTGTGGGTGTGAGAGAATGAGGGACCTTTTGGCGAGAGAAACCCAAGATTTCCAGACCGAGAACGAGATGGATGATCGGGTAGAAAATTTAGAGACAGGGGGATTGGGATGAATGACAGGGCCAAGAAGGGCATGGTAGAAAGACAAGGGTTCTCCGGTGGCGACCGTTGAAGGACAAAGAGACAAGAGACAACAATAGATAGATAGTCAGTATCACCTGAAGCTTCTTTGTCTGTTTCAACATGTGAACAAGATCTCGCATCAACACCATCATCTGGAACTATCGTCTCGTATCAGGTGTAAAGAAAAAAAAAGCACTCACTCACCAGTGGCCAACTCACAAGCCCTTATCTCTGCCGATTCACGCATTCGATTGCACGACCCAAGGTAAGAAACCGAAAGAGAGGCAGCCCATCAAACGGACGACGACGACCTAAATAACCTGCTTTTTTTTTCTTCTCTTCTTGCCCAGTCCTCGTGGTTTATTTTTGGCCCTGCTGAAACCAACGGGCCGCCTCTGAGAGAGGCCATCACCAGATCTCTATTGGGTTTTGCAGGGCTCTTGCTAAGCGCTGTACATACGGCGCTTCGGTTCATGCCTGAGATGAGTGTCAAATCTCATAGGCTCTCGTTACAAGGGCCTTCCCACGGGCCAGGCCTTTTTACTGGCCTTTAGGCGCTAAACCTCAGGGTTTGCTTGTGGGGTGAGGATCCAATCAGAGGCGTTTTTTATGGCCGCGCGGCTATTTTCTGAGACGCAGCCAACCAAGACCATCACCACTCGTCCTTCGCGACTTGTAAACCACCCCACGGTCTCAACACCAAGAAGATCCAGACCCAGAATGTTCTGAGCTGGAAACCAACCCCATCTCTGGCGCCCTTGTCAAGTGACAGGGGCATACGACACCAACCGACTGGCTCCCCCGGTTGCCCGATCGAAAACCTTGGGTTCCATGTATAGATCTTGGGAAACGGATAGGCTGTGGAGAAAGCATGACTCTTTTTTTTCGGCAACCATTGGGCGGTAAAAAAGTATGCCGACTGAACAGATGAGTTTTACGATGGAAGCCTGGGGGCCTGTTGTTTCCGTGGACCACGATGGGCTCGGATTCCGTCTTTGTCGTATGTCTTTGGGTCTTTTTCCACCCGACAATCTGTTCATCTCTTTCTCTTTCTCTCCCCATTCTTCTCTTGTCCAACAATTCAGCTTTCCTTTCTTTCCTTACTCCCTTTCCTTATCTCTCTCTCTCTCTCTCTCTGTTCTATTTCCTTACTTCATTCACGATCTACTACTTGTTCAGACAAACAATCAGCTTGTTCTACTTGACTCATTTTCTTTGGTCTCTTTGTCACTCACGCTGGTTGTGTCTGACTGGAACAAATTTCATATCCATACTGTTCCTTTTTTTTTTCTCAATGTCCCTCTCAGCTTGATCTCCCATTTCCAGTTTCAGCCATACACGATTCAATACTATCGACAACGACCAACATCACGACTCGAATATCCACATCACGACTTCAAACCGATATTACGAAACAACATCCAACAACCCATTGCTTCTTCACATCCCGCCAAGATGCCTTGGGCTCGACTCCCCACACCCCTCCGCCTCCTCCTCCTCACGGCGCTCTGCACATCTACAACATCCGCCCTCCCCGCCAGCCGCATCTTTGCCCGCGAGGACACATGCGGCGCCGATAGAGTCTCCTGCAACAGCGACCTGACCGACCTCTTCTGCTGCCCCAAGGACTACTCATGTATACTCCTCGCCGGTGACACCTCGGCAATGTGCTGCCCGGCGGGCAGGAACTGCAACGAGGTCCGGCCTATTACGTGTGATCTCCGCGGTCAGGATATCACAAAGTATCCCAAGGCTCCTGTCATGACCATCATTACCAACCTTGAGCTTGAAAAGTGTGGAAGCATGTGCTGTCCCTTTGGTTACTCATGTGAGGGTGACAGCAAGTGTGTTCTCGACAAGGACCAATCCAGCGTTCCAGAGGGTGCAGAGTACCCCAGCGGAAGCTCCTCAGCAGCTCCTAGCGCAACATCGCCCACATCTAGTGAGACGGCCTCTGCCAGCGCTGAACCCACCTCCACCTCTGAGCCCTCCAAGGCCAGCGACGAGAACCAGAAGGAGGACCCAGAGGAGGAGAAGAAGGATTCAGGCCCCGCTACAACATCCATCGTCGGTGGTGTTGTTGGTGGCTGCATCATCCTCCTCATCATCGCCGTCGTCGTCTTCCTCTACTTCCGCCGGCAGAAGAAGCGTGAGGGCGGCCACGGCGAGAAGGGCGGTCACTTCTACGGCGGCGGCGGTAGCACCTCGAGCAGCGAGGCCTCGTTTGGCAACTTCATCTCGGAGCCTATCGTCCAGCCAAACTCGTACCGCGCCGACTTTATCCTCAAGACGCCCTCCCAGAACTCGCAGGTCTCCGGCAGCAGTTCCAGCGTCCCTCAGAGCCAATTCTCAGGAGCCCAGAGCCAATTCTCGGGCGCCAGCTCTAGTGTTCCTCAGAGGCAGTTCTCCTATTCTTCCACGCCTACACGAGTACCTCAAGGTCCTCCTCGCATCCGCATCTCCATCCCCAACCCCTTTGACTCCCCCAACCCTTCACCCAACCACAAGTCTGCCCAGATGAGCCCCATCGACGACACGCCCGTCCGCCACGGCACTGTCCGTCTACCGCCCATCCGCGCCATGAAGGCCTCGTCACAAATCAGCCGCCGCCCTGACAGCCCAGACCTCCAGCGCGAGCCCAGCTGCGAGAGCATCAACGTCTTTGCCGACCCCAGCGACGTTGTCAAGCCTCGCCGCCTGACACACGCCACAACTTTCACAGACCTGATGGACGAGGCCGACCTCCGAGGCGTTGGCCGAGGGAAGGCTTACGCACCTGGGACAAAGCCTCACGTACCGGGGACAACACCAAGAATCTAGACTGTCTTTTTCAAAGTGTTTTCTTTTTTGTTGTAAACATGCTACAAGCCCCCATCACTTTAATCTGACCTCCCCCCCAAATTTCAACCCATCCTGCAGCGCACGATGGGATGCCCTCGTTATGTACATACATGATCAAACACCTCTTTAAACCTTTTTACGCATCTCACCGCATTAGAAACCGGGCTTCTCTAAAAGTAGGCCCTGGCGTTGCGGAAAGCATGGGAGGGAGTCTGTCGTTTATACCCTGAAAGATTTTACCGGGACATTGTCTGCCATGTGTTTTAGCAACTGTTCATTTTTTTTGTACTCTTGTTTGTTGGAAAAGGGATATAGACACGTTCTGAATGATAAGCAAAACACATTTCTGTTACTTCTTACTCTTGTCAAGTGAATCAACTCATACATCTTTTCCGAAACTACAATTTCGAGATACTAGCATGACATTAGACACAAGAGTTATATGTTGCTCTAGATGGTGAAGAATCATCCATCTCAGGATATCCCCACCCCTTCAGACTCAAACATCAAAAATCCAGCTCCTTCACTATCGTCTTTTGGCCGTTGTATACTCCGACGCTCCCAAAAAAAATCAGTCCTAAGTGACACAAAGACAAGTCCATGCTAATGCCGACCCTCCCATCCATACATGAAAACATAGAAATAACGAGTGATAAAACAATCAAAGCCAGCGGGGCCTTGCGTACAGATAGGAAAATAACTAACAGTACAAAAATGTCAATGTAGCGATTGGGGGTATGTAGGTTGCGAGTGATCAGCTGTCCCAAATGAAAAAGTCTTTTCTCATGATGCCATCCCATCACATGGCTATTACCTCCTCTCTCTCTTCGTCTTTTAGATGGTGTCAATCTTGCTGTATGCGTTCTTACATGACGACGCATTTCTTCTCCTTCTCCTTGTCTTTGTCCACGGACCCGGTCGAGATGTCTGTCCATCCGGCGCTGCTGGCGGCGTCCGTGGCCTTCTTCTTCTTCTTTTTGCCCTTGCCAGTCCAGCCGCGCTTCTTGGCATCCTTAATGTTCTTAGCGGCGCTGCGCTCAGCACGGCTGGGTCGGCGGTTCACTGTTGGGGATGTCCTTGTGACGGGCACAGGGGGAGCATTCAGCCAAGCAGGTGCAGGCTGATGGGCAGGAAGTCCTGTGGGTACATGGTTACCTCCCTGCGACGAGGCGATACTATATATCGTCTCTAGACGCTCCACCGTCGGCCGTTGACCGGACCCGGGAACGGGTCGAGGGTGACGAGGAACCGGTGCAAGCAAAGGGGTCTCGCTTCGGCGGCCAGACGTCTGACGGGTTGGTGGGTCAAAGGCACCAGTCACACCTCTGGGGGTGCTGATAATGAGTGGTTGATCGAATTCGGGCTGTGTAAGGCTGGAAGGTCCTACTGATAGCGAACTGGGAAACGAATGTGACAGGTAATCACCATCCAGGCTTCCCACAGGCCTCCGTTGCACATGGTGGCCTCCTGAAAGACGTCTTGGGTTGCCTTGGCTGACCCTGTGATTTAGGCTTGCAAGCTGGCTAGAGCTGGGCAGAGGTGGCAATGCCGAAAGAGAGTCTTCCGTGGGCTGAGGTCTGGACCCTGGGAAAGGGAATCCATCAACTTGGTCAGCGGGTCGGCCGGCCTCGGGCCCGGGACCACCAGGCCAAGTTTGAGCGTTTGACAACCGCCTCACTCTAGACGCCGTACCCTGACCTGGCTGGGTCGTATGTTCGGTCGCTGGCGAAACATCCACATTCACTCTTGGGACCGGAGCCTGAGGTTGGGAGGGGGGTGGCAAACCCACAGCAGGATCGGCGGGAGCTGTCACGGCTCTGAAATCCACGGATGGGGCAATCGAAGACACGGAAGGGATTCGCGAGTCGGGCTCAGAGGTTGCCGTCTCTGGTTGGCGGGCAGCTTGTCGAGGCGAACCAGGTGGAGTAGCATCATAGAGATCGTCCTCCATCTCCTGTTGGGCCGAGGGGCTCGATCTTGGCCGATACGTAGAATCGACTCGCGGTCTACTCATAGTAGTCGAGTCACTCGCTGTTCTCTGAAATGGCGGTCGTTGAGGCGAAGCAGCAGGGTGATGGTGTCCGTCCTTGGAATCAAGAGAGCCCACACCTCCGTTGTTCTGTCCGAAAGAATGCATCCCAGCCGCATGCAAGTTTGGCATAGGGGGGATAGGAGGGATAGGGGCAGGTAGAGGAGCAACTGAGGGCCCACGCAGAAAAGCTGGCAAGTCTCCTGGGTCCTCCTTTTGGTATGGGGGTGGAGGAGGAACCCAGTTGTCAGCATCACTCTCATGCGGATGCTCTCGTCGACCGTCTGCACGGCGATACTCAATGGGGCGACCGTCTGCAGTCCGAGGATGAAGAGTTCGGTCCACAGCAGCAGCCGTCGCTGCACGACGCAGAGTGGTTTGAGAGCGAGGGCTTGCATGTGCATAGGGGGCGTCCAGTGCCTCCATCTCATCGATCGATAGACCATCTCCGTCATCGTCATCGTTGTCAGGTTCAGTCGTTCGAATGGCTGGGTTTTGGTTGGGACGTTGACCAATCCTCCGGGGGATCAAGGGGTCGTCATCATCTTGATTGTCGCGACTGTTTGTGCGCTCAGGTCTTGGTAGAGGAGGAACTGCGTGAGTTCGTGCGGCAGATGTAGCAGATCGGAGTAGATTAGAGCCCCCGCCACGGCCTCCTCGTCTTTGAGCCACAGTTCTTCGTCGGACAATGGCCACCTCTGTTGCAAGGTCACGTTGCTCCTCCTCCAAGACTTCGGGGTGGTCGGTGCCAACTTCGATGGTGATCTCGTTCTTGGTTCCGTCACGGATGCCATAATCAAAGTCGATGAGAGTAACTCTGCCGCCATCGACAAAGTCCATATCTTCCTCCTCGGTAACCAACCTCGGTGCGCCAACTCCTCGAGCTGTCACGACCAAGCGTTCCTGTGATGACGAGCTGCCAAACCCTGAAACCCATTTCACCATCTTCACTTCAGGCAACTCAGCTACCTTAGCGCCCGAAACGAACGTGTTCCTAAGCTTGTCGCAGAGAAGCTGCCACTGAGGTACTCTACCGCCCTCGGTTTCCTGTGCTCGCGTTGAAGGTCGTCGTGAGTTGCTGCTGTTTTGTCTGCCGAGGTTGGATGGCGATGATCCGTCATTCGATGATGATGCGCTGTCTGGAACGGCATCCAAGTCTTCAGGGACACCATAGATCCATACGTCCTTCCCTTGAAACCCAGCCGACACCAGTTCGCCCCGATATGTCGCAGAAGGAAGGGTAGAAGGGAGGAGCTTAGCCTGTGACGATGTACTTGGTACTGGTCCCGTGAAGTAGGTTGTGCCGTTCCTCAGGTCATCGATTCGAACAGCTCGGAATGTCTCAAAACTTCGGTCATACGTAAACGTCCAGCTTGCCTCTTCCTCGTTACCATCCTGGAGCAGAACTGCATGGCTGCAGTCTCTGCTGGTGTTGGGAAACAAAATCGACGTAGTCCAGAGTGGGCTCAAGTTGTCTTCGGACATGTGAGGACCTGGGTCGTAATATGGCGCCGTGATAATGACGGTGCTTGGCGGAGAGGAATGAATAGTAGTTCCAAGGATTTGAGTGCCATCATAGGAGAATGTCAGAGCATCGACGGCGTCGCACTTAACAGCTCGTCGATCAGTTGCAAGAGCATCAGCCCGTAGAGAGGACACTTCAATCCCGCCTTCATAAGCTGCGGCGACGACAGATCCACAGGGTGAGAGAGCAATGGCTCGAGGAGTGTTGTCAAGAATCATAGACTGTGTTCGACGCGGTGGGGTCTTTTCCATGTCGTAGAGATCAACCTGCATCTCGGTGGATAGCACCGCGAGGAGTGTACCTTTGTCGTTGATGCAGGCCGAGACAGGGCGGCGGAGAATCTTGAGTTCCCGCTTGATTTCAAGACTCGAGCCTCGTACATCCAACACATAAATCCTACCGGAATTGTACGCTAGAATGTGATGGCCCTTTGGGGAGGCACTATACTGCATACCCTCACCTCCAGGACATGACGAAGAGCTGATAGATGTTGAAATGAGTTTCACGGTGGTGATGTTTGGGCGCAGGAAAGCCTGAAAGAGATTCCGCTTGACTTCTTGGGCGAAGAGTCGGCGCAGTTGAGGGAGGTTATCGTCGTCCGAGGACGGGAAAGTCGAGTGGCTTGCGGAATACGAAGGACATTGTGACAGCTGCAAAAGATAGAGATGTGCTCGTTGGGAGACGGCTCTCCATTTACGGTTAAGGAGAACCAGAGACGCGAAGCTGCTAGGGTCGGCGAGTCGTAGGATCCTGAGGGAGAGTAGAGCGTTAGCATTTGGCGATAGGAAATCTTGGGCAGCCATCTCTCGACTGTTGTTTGCCCTGTCATCACTCCCCAAGACCCGCGCGATGCGGTAGGCGTTTCGACGCAACAGGGCGACAAGGACTCATTCGGACTCACTGTTCAATAATCTCATCCGGCAAGCTATCAAAAGGCGGAGGAGGGGGGAGAGGCATCTTTTCGATGCTGGAGCGACGAACGTCAGCGTCGACGGTCGGCGCGTCCATGACGCTCTGGCGCTCTACGGCGGAAGGCCAGTGATCATAGCAAGGGCGAAGACGAGAGGGGGGAAACGAGTCGTCGTAGTCGCAGCCGAGGGTCTTGCTTTGTTGTCGTTGGTGCGTGCGTGAGTGTTGGAGAGGAATGGGTGAATAAATTGGATGGTGAGCGTTGGTTGGTTCCGTCGTGTCGAGTAGCAGTAGTAGTAGCAGTAGTAGTAGTAGCAGTAGCAGTAGCTGAGGTGCGCTGCGCTCGCCTGTGGCTGACGCTTTGTGAGGCGAGGCGTGACGGCGGCGGGTCGACCTGGTGGAAAAGGAAGGTACAGGTATGGACGGGAGCGGTCCGAGGGGGAGGGGACTCGGGCGGTCAAGGTGTAAGCACTACAGACAGGAACAGACCTGAAAAGTGGCTCAGCAATTTTCAAGCTGTAAAGAAGAGAAGATGAAAAAACAAAGGGGATGCATGTGGTGTTGTTATTTTGCAAAGCATGAATATCAAACATGAGAATGAACAAATGGCGGCTCGTTATCCGTCCGTTGAGATCGGCGACAAGCCCAAAACTCGACTAGCAGATGCGCCGGTTGTCCAATGGCCTCGGGCTCAAGCTCCCGCTCCAAGGACCTTGAACTTGCAGATGCCGTCCGTCGCAATGATAATGCCAAATGCCGTCGCGCACGGAGCGTGATGTATACGGGCTACTTACTAGGTTGTCTTGCCTTGTCTTGCTGGGCAGACCACCTACGTATCTCCTCCGTCAAGCTTCTTTTGGCCCTGAATCAACCCCAAGACCTTGCAGCCTTGATTGGATGCTGGTCAGTTCGGCGGGGACAAGTTCACGTTGCCCTCTCCACTTGGTGCTCGTGCCACCAGGGGTTGACTCTTGTGCTTCGACCAGTATTTTGAGAAGAGAGCAACGATGCTATAATGGTGCCGTCGCAGACATGTTTACGGCGGTGGTAGATGCACCAGTCGCAGCATGGATCCTTTCCATCCTGCTGTAAACCATCCGACAGAGGCGCAGTGTCAAAACTGCACATCCACTGGATCCCATCCACAATCATATGCAGCTGAACGGCTCAGCCAGGGGGACGTCTTATGGCGCGAATAGTGAAACCCCAGTATGTCTCTGCCGCCCAACGTGACGCACCAGACGATCCAAGAGATGGCCCGAGACAGGAGAGAAACAGCCCGTCCCTTAATTCACGGACAGGCAGAAGAAAGAACAGAAAGTCCTCGCCGGAATGATGTAAGCGACAGGGGGTCTTGGTGGTTGGTGGAATTCTCCCGCTGCCTTGTCGTTGGCCTTCCCGTCGAGGTGCCATTCTGCGATGCCCGCATGTCTCGCCAAGACCCCAGAGGCCAAGCCACGGGGGAGGCGCCAGCCATTGAGGGATGCATTCATTCATGCTCTCATTCTCTTCCATGAGTTCCCCCTCCTCTCCCTGCATCGGACCCAACAAGCGAGTTGACTGTGGTATTTCTGAGGGTGTCCTGCAGAGAGCCGAAAACAAAAACAACAAACTACTTATTCAGGCCGATTTGCCGCTCACTGGTCGGTGCAACCCTGGCTTGTCAAAAGTTGGTTGCTTTGTTGGTTCATCTCGTTCGTTGTCTCTACTCACGCTCCCTAGACGAGATCTGCCTCCAGTCCCAATAAAAGCCATGGATCCATCCTCTAGATCTATTCTTAGAAACCCGCTTACTCACAGTGGCACCCTGCAATCGTGCACATCCGTGTGTCATTCTGATAAGAGTGCATTCCGATGCCAAGAATCACATTTCAGAGAATCACAGAGTTGCTCTTGATATCACAATCACTCTCATCACACAGGGCTGAGGCATGTCACAAGAAAGCATACCACAGAAGAATGCGGCTTGTTCCCCCTGACTAGGGAAATGTTGCTCAACGTGTGGTATGTGACAGGCGTGAACCCCGCTCGACTAATAAGCGACCTAGACGAGGAAACTCGTGTGAACTGTCATGTTGAAGAAAAGGGGAGCCGATGCAGAATGACCACATTTGACCTCGGCATCAGAAGATGTTATTATTTCGTCGATTGGGTATATGGGATAAAAATACCCGAATTACATAAGACTCAAAGTTCTTTCATGTTTATTCTTAAGTAGGTTCTTTTTACAGTTCTCAATGGTTATTCGTATCTCGTATTAATTAGATCACCATCAACCTCCCGATGTGGATGCTTTTCTCGAACCACGTGGCAGTGAACTTGATCTTATGGAAGATAGTAGCTAGGCAGCTGTAGTCATGGTACTATGACAGCTTCTTCTAACCGTTCTGCAAGTAGGAAAATATTCGTGGCCATGTAAATCTGAGCCCGGTCGCGAATGTGGCACAACGCAGGGAAGATTCCAAACGCTTACACTATTTCATCCCTTTTCTAAGAAGCCCTTGACAGCAGGAGTAAGCTGAACCAATTTCCTCATAGACACTAGCCAATGAATGTGAGATATAGTACTCGGGAGGAATGAGGCAGGGCTTTCTTCTTGCCCCAGCCTCTCTTCGAATCCTTCATGAGGCGCAGCCTGAAGGCTCTCACTGCAGTCATACTGGCTGTGCTATGTTCAGTAACTCAATACTTGTCCCTCGGGGAAGTCATCACTTCGTTCATACCCGATTCTTCTGAATTGCTTCCCTGTGACAACATAGCGAATGTCTGGGCTGCCTCAGGAGAGCCACCCTGTCGCTTATGCCGTGATGCTAAAAGAGTGAGAAGGGGTCAGCATTTGAGACTGGCCAAGAACGATCGCAAATAACGGAAAAGACACAGGAAAGCAACCAGGCCTAGCCTACCAGTCTAAAGTTGCTGGTAGGGAGCATCATGTTGAGTACTCGTTGAGATGGCTGGACATAATAATCGGTCAGTCAACTCGCAGAAGTGACAGTCCATTGCAGACATTGCAGCACACCTGGTCCCCATTTGCGGTTCTTATATGCACCAGCTCGTCTACAATAGACACATGGGTATTCAGAACGAATTGAGTTCGTCCGGTTGCCAAGACATTTGCACGATCCACATTAGACAACACGAGTGCGCCAACCTCCGAGGAGACGCTTGGTTGACATTGGTAAATGACCTGTAGTATGCAGCAAGTATTGCTTTTCTACATGTCATCGTACTCTTAACCACCAAGGGCACAATATATGCTACTCACGATAACGTCACTCAACACTCCTCTTCCCTCAGCCTCCAACTCGTGTCTATTCACCCTACACTTGTATCCCGAGCAACTTGACTAGACAGGACCCGTATAAGCCGTTACACCTCGTACAATGACCGCATGTCGAAAACGGTCTCGTACGAGAAGCTCGAGAGCCTGATCTGAACGATAGTACATCGAGGGGCTGATCGGGCAGCACAGCCCTTTTTCCTGTGGCACCTGAGAGATATTACATGTAGGGGGTAGTTTTTGAACGTTGAGCGTGGCTGGCTGAGCATTTGCCGAGACACTGTGGGACTCGAATTTTCTTTTTCTCTCCTCCCCCATCGCAAACAAGGCTCCCTGTATCGGGATACGTTGGTTGTACATGGTCTCCTGCCCAGCCGGGCGTCCAATCCGATCCAGCTAAGATGATTCTCTATTGAAGATCGCTGAAGCCATTGTGGGCCTGCGTCATGCATACTTCTCCTCGCGTTTCTCTGCCGAAGATGCAAGTAAGCAGAGATGGTGTGCCTTGTCATGTTGCTCGCAGTGTTTGCCCGTCTGGCTTTGCTTCACCGACATCTTTTTCCAAGTAGGCACATGCGTCTATACCCAATCAACTCATTGACCAAAAAAAACACACATCGATCTTCACTAAACCCACGCCGTTTTAAAATAATGCTCGGCCCGCCCAATTAGCTGTGGACCCGATGAGACAGGACTAAAGACATGCACTTCGTGGACCTTGGCGTGGGTTATAAACGCAGGAGATATCTTGGTCATGATTCACGGTTCTCATCTCTACCAACTGGAGGATGTGGAACTGATTCACAACTTGGATTCGTCGGCTGGCAAGTGTAATGCCCGAATCGAGTCAAATTGCCCGATGACATTTCGAGGGAGCATGGTTGATCACAAGTGGACGCTACCCGAAACAACTGTCAGTTCAACATCTCCGGAGTTGACTGCTCACTTAGGCAATTATGAAGTGCTTATGATCCTTCAAGTTAATAAACATACCCTCAAAACATGTAACCCAAGTGACATTCTAAGTCTAGGATAGGGAAGTAGTTGACATTAAAGTTGATCTACTGATAGCCGTAAAAGGGTCGATCCTCTCTTGTCGATCATGCCAATTTGGGAGCCACTTGTCTACATGAAGGTTGAGAAGTCAGATATGGTTTCTTGCCAGCGGCATCTTTCCGCAATTGTATGTATATGGGCCGGAATCAGCCCTTTACCAAGAGTTGCAGGCGTAAAACGTGGCAACCCCAGGGTGGCTTATGGAGTCTCGAGAGGCCACTCGAAGAATAAACTCAACTTTACATCCTCAGTTGTACTACCGTCTGTTCATGACTCGAGTAATTCAGCCAGCAGAGCTGACCTCTAATGAACATCAAGAGATGTCATCAACTAATGCCTCCAAAACCATGCCAAGAAGAGTGTACTCTCAAGCTAGTCTAGTATAATGACATGCAAAGTTGTCTCTTCTCTCAGCTGTTTAGTTGAACCAGGATTTGCGATCGGATGGGATGCGCCAGCGATCAAATCAACCACGGCATTTCCCCGCGGATCCGCGGCACCATCTGCCGTGAAGCCTGAGGCATCCCTGCAAAATCGTCAGGTTTCAGTGCTAGACAAATGTACTTTGTTGGTTCTCCTTCCGCTGGAGGCTTCTCTCGTCTCCGTCCCGTCCCCCCCCTTACTACTCTGAACTCTGGGCGGCAGAGAAACGCAATGAGAGCCTGCAAGGATGACAACTCCCTCCTACAGGCTTCTGCCTCTACAACCTCACTTGCAAGCCCTGCAGCAGGATGCCACTACTGAAGTTCTCACTCTGTTCCCTGTGGAGAAGAGAAAGGGTCTCATGAGCTATGGCCTACCAGAGTCGTGTGGAAAATTGTGCGAGGCTCTGCTACAGAATGTGGTATATTTTTTGTCCCCCCCCCCCTCTCAACCAATACCCCGAGCTCGCGTTAATCTTGGCAGGCTTCTGACCTCGAGTCCTGGGCAATGACCTTTGGTATGGCCGTTAAGGATCTTCGGAGGCCTGAAATTAGCCCCCAGGCCTTTCGCCTCGAAAAGGACAACACCTCTTCACTACTCAAGGGCTACACGGCGATAGTCGTGGCCCTCGGAAACACAAAGTACGACGTCGAGCTCATATCCGGCGACAAAAAGTCTGCGCAGAAGGAGACCTGGGACCCAGCCTTTGCCCTCCATGTCCACGAGACTGGCCTTAGAGCCATTGTAGGGAATCTCCGGTTCCTCTACATTCCCCTCCACCTGGAACCGATCTCGTGCCTGTGACAAGCTGGCGACCTTGCTCACTTCATGATGTGTATCATGTCATGGTCTGTATTCGCGTCCGACGCTGTACCGCTTCCGCTTCCGCCCGCGGTCGACCTCGAAGCGCCTGTGGTCAGACTTTTCTCAACCTGCTTACGGCTGCGTACCGCGTAAGCAACACGCCTGGCACCGAGGCGTTGGTTCGCGAGGCTGTCACGTACCTGACTTTTCCATTGCAGAGGTCAAAGACGAGACTTGGGATTCGGAGCACCTCCGAGGGCAGTGGTGTGGATGGACGGTGGGCAACGGCAGACTCCTCGCGTAGGAGTGGAAAGCATTCGCTGGTAAAGTGCTGGCCGAAAGTAAAGTACGAGTTGACTGGACGGCATGAGGATCTCGTAACGATGGATTAAAAATGGGCGAGTCTTGTAGATAGGATACCTCTTAATGGAAGCTCGTAAGCTCGCACGCCGAGCACGCTGGCAAGCTCGTCCCCGATCAATATGCACTTGGGCAGCGCGAATCGCTTCGACCTCAGCGTGTCACTGCCGCCGCTGATGCACTTGGCCATGGCTTGGAGCATGTCGTCCCTGGGCAGACCGTTATTGTACGCCACATGACAGGCGGCAACCATGACCATGCTGTGAAGCTGAAGTTCTCGGCCCTCAAAATCTTTGGCGGCAGCTGCGTAGGTGTCGAGGAGAGTCGCCCAGTCCATCTCGTGGCGGGACTGGATGTGGGACAGTGTCAGGCGGTCACGCAGGCGCTGGATATCGTCTGGCGTAGACGGCGAGTTGTTGTCCCAGTCCTCGTCTCCCTGAGGCAGCCTCTTCATCCAGTTTCTGATCCATTTTCTCTGAGTCTCCAGTCCCCGCCTCCGGACGGGCCTCTGGGGGACGGGTCTGCCTGGGTCTTCAACAATAAACTCGGCGGCGAAACCTGACGGCTGTGGGGGGTTCATCTTGAACGCCAGAAGTTTCTAGGTCTGGAAACCCGAACGGTGAGCAGTCCAATGTCATGGAGAACCGCGGTGTTGGAATCGTCAGCGTGTTGGTTATATGGGGGGGCTTTGGGTCGGCTGCCGATTGTGCCGCCAAATTTTGGACTCTGTGTGAATGATTGCACCCACCAGGGTCGGTACTTGAGCCACCCGCCCTGGTGGGAGCTGTCGGGCTCCTCGGCAGGCATCAGGAGCGCAGAGAGACTGGAGAAATCAGCTCTACTCTAGGGACCCCGAGCAGAGGATTGCAAGCCATTGTGTCATACCGGTGGGAAGTGACAGTGGTGTTCGGTCATAGGCCCATCGTCCCCAATGGTCCAATGCCACGTCCTGTTTCCTCAGCCTTGTGAGGGCATTTCAGCGAGAGCATGAGTGGGACAAGAACAGCTTCGATCCCCCAGGTCAGGTGGGATCTGGGATGCATAAACGGCTCCGTACCAGCAGCTTCCTCTCGACGCCTGCCGCTTCCAAAGTAGGATCCATCTTGGCCATCTTGGCATGGGTTTCTCTCACCATTTCAGAGCCACTTCAAGCAGTCCATCCCCTACAAGAACAAGTCCATTAACGTAACGTAACAGCCAGACCAGGCATGCGGCAAAGGGAGAAGGGACAACGTCTCTCTCACCCGCTAACCTCGGTGGAGACCCGGTCTGCCGGGGCAAGGGGAGCTGCCTTTCCGCGACTCCTCACAGTTCCAAGAACCCGGGCTAGCGAATAGCATCGGCACGGATTTAACCCCTAGATCTGCGGTGAGGTGTGCCTTGTGGCCGGACTAGGGTCTCTCGTTTCTGACCAAGTCGCCTCGCAGCGCTGTGGGCTGCTAGGGTCGAGAGAGATATGCAGGCTTGTTTCAACGGCGTGACGGCGTGACGAGAGGCGTGCGGCTGCAACTCGCAGATTAGCGCCGTAGATCAGCGTCCAGGTTTTAGACCGGACGAGCAAGTTTGCAGACGGGCTCTGCGAAGCCGGGCAACTCGACTTCGAGCCTGATCGAGACCATCCCCACCTGGAGAGACTGTTTCGTTCTGTGCGTGTTGTTCGCTTCACCCTGGCCGCCATGATCGCCAGGAAGGGGCAAAGCTAAAGCAACGTGGGCATGGGTGGAGCTTGTCGCTTCCAGTGTTAGTGAGCGTGGGGTTGTGGCGCACCGTGTAGGTGTGGCTGTGGCTGGCTGACATGGGACAGAGTGTGGCTAAGCTGAGCCGAGAGCACATGCCCACGCCCACGTTAGGAAAGTGGAAGGGAAGGTGCTGACGTCGTTGCTGCCGCGTAAAGTGGCAGCTTCATGCCTGCCTCCACGTCCACGGTCCATACCCCTGAAAAAAAAAACCCGAGGACCCGCCCTTGCAATCTCACCTTGAGGACAGGTTGGATCGTCGCAATCGCAATCGACCTCATGAACTTTGTTGCTACTCAGTCACTCCTTTAAATTTCCCTTTGCAGGCGCTTCGTCGAGTGCTCCCTCCGTACTCCTTCTCTGTCGTGTATCCTTTGCCCGATGGCGGTTCGCTTCAATGGATGGCGATCCCGCTGTTGATCCGGAGCTTGACTCCTTCAGCTTGGCTTTCCCTCTGCCATACCGTGTCGGCTTCATCGCAACCTTGGGTAAGTATCAGTGTGGTCTCGTTGACGATATGGACTGAGCCTGACTTGTCGCAGCCGTCTGGGGATGGGGCTTGAACCTCCACTGCCTCTATCTCTTCAATGTCGACGTTCCGCAGCTTATTCGATATCCCGGCCGATCATCACCGCAACACATTCCGCATCATGGCTCGACCTATCGCCTCGCTATAGCTCTGTCCGCATTGTTCAGCTTGTCGATAACTCTGTTTTGGCTTTGCACATGGGGCATTCCGGAGCGCGTTATTGCCTACGGCTGGATGCCGCTATCCTACCTCTTTGCACTGGTTGTGCTGTTCGTTGTTCCGCTTAGGAACCTCCCTAGCGGCGGTAGAAGGAGGTTCTTGGCTACCCTGCGGCGCGTTAGCATTGGTGGGCTAGCCGAAGCCCAAGACGGCAAGTTCGGAGATATCTTGCTCGCCGATGTTTTGACATCGTATGCCAAGGTCTTTGGAGACCTGTTCGTTACGTTGTGCATGTTCTTCTCAGCACAGGGTTCGTCGACTAAGAGACCCGATCGCAACTGCGGAGGAACAGTGATTGTGCCGCTCATCATGGGGTTGCCGAGTTTGATTCGGTTCCGACAGTGCTTGATTGAGTACTATCGTGTTCGAAGGGCACCATACAAGGAGTCGACGGGTTGGGGTGGTCAGCACTTGGCCAACGCCCTCAAGTACTCGTCGGCATTTCCTGTGTTGATAACCAGCGCCTGGCAGAGGTCCGTGGATGACCCAGAGTCAAAGGCCATCCTCCACAAGGCATGGATTGTTGCTGTGTTGATCAACTCACTCTACTCGTTCTACTGGGACGTGACCAAGGATTGGGACATGACCCTCTTCGCGTCAAAGCGAGACCGAGAATCACCACACCATCCCTTTGGGCTGCGAGATAGGTTGGTCTTCAGGGTGCCCAACCTCTACTACTTTGTGATCGGCATGGATTTGATGCTGCGGTGTACATGGTCGATAAAACTCAATAGCCGCCTGGACAAGTTCAGCGACCTGGAGGGAGGTATATTCCTCATCGAGTTTCTCGAGGTGTTCCGACGATGGGTGTGGATCTTTTTCCGCGTCGAGACGGAGTGGATCAGGAATTCCTCCACCGGCCTCGGGATCGACGACATTCTTCTTGGAGACTATCAGGGCAAGGACGACGAGGAGGATTAAATGGCGTCATTATCAGGCACAGTCAAGGGACTACAAGGGACTACGGCAACTAAACAGCGGTCTATCCGGGCGTCCGGTGCAAATACGTGTGTGTGTTGAATAGATTGGGATATCTAATGAGAGTCATCTTGGGCCAAGGTTTGGCCAGAGTCGAACAAATCTTCTTACTCCACGTCGAGACACGCATTCCTGATGCGGCCCCGCGATGGTCAGGGCCAGGGCTAGGGAGGGCCAGGGCTCACGGCTCACGGCGGCAAGGGCTTGAGTTGCCACGAGGGCATTCCGGGTCTCTGGGAAGGTTTCTGGTGCAAATGTCGCCCTGGTCTCGAGATGGCCATGTCGCCTGTCGGATGGGTCGTCCCGCGTCTCTGGGCAGCCTTGCCTTTCCCGGAACAAAATGTCGGTCAACCGCAGAGCCAAGGCATGTCAACTGAGTCGGGCGAACCGGAACTCTACCAGACGAGTCGATGCTTTGGGAAGACTCGTACAATTGCGGTAGCCACTAGAAGCACTAGAGCTCAGGAGGCACGACATGGCGTGGTTGGGGCTCTCGGCAGCCAATGCTCGCCCGTGAACAGCTTGCCGTCAGTGGCCGTAGGGTTTTCTAACGACGATGGCTTCATGGTTGTTTATCTGTCAGTGAGAGGGCACAGACGTGTCACGGCTGTCAGATGTCTGCGCACGTCTCTACGAGGGAGAAATATGGCCATTTCGAGTGAGACTGACCCTGGAACTCGACAATTATTCAATCTATTCCTGTCATTTCTGCCGGGTGCCGCTCGCGCAGCCCTCCACTCAGGCGCGGTGGACTGGAATGTTGTCCATTGTCTTGGAGGATGTGGTCCTCGTCTCGCCGAGCCTAGACTCAAGCCTCCCGCCACAACCCGCTTGGTCCCAGGTGACTCCGGGGGAGATGAACGAATATCCAGGTTCCGTGGGCTTGGTAGCCACCGACGGACTATGACGGCTCAAACTCACAATGTTTGGGCAAACTCTTAAAGACCGAGTTCGTGACTCAAGGGCATTCGCTGCGAGGTTTTCGCCCTCTATCGCTCTCACAACCCTTGACTCACGGTTCCTGCACGACAAGACCAATATTCATCCATCCACAACAAGATCCAACAATACCGACAAGATCGATCCTGGAAACCGGTCAATGAAAGCATAGTTTCTTTGTGGCGGAGTTGAACTCGAAGTTTACTTGGCTACGGGGGAACAAAGGAGATCGCGCCCTTGCGTGGGCTTGAATCAACAGCCCAGCTATTGTCCTCTGCGGTGGCGCATATTGAGGGTTGCAAGCAAGCCGAATATATCCTTTATGCGAGGCCCCAGCGCTCCGATCTTGCGATTCAGACGACGAAAGACACCACCATTCCAGCGACAAGAAACATCGCATACTCCGCTTTACCATGCAAAGCTACCCACGCTCCATCAGCAGCATAGAACTGACGCTGCCCCCGGAAAATGCCTACCTGTACATGACAAGGCCGCTACCACCACCGCCAATTCCGTCGAGGAGTTCATCGCGGTCCAAACCTGTGCAGACTCGGAGATTCAGCGCCTTTCCTAAGACGACGGGACCTGGAAACAACCCCAAAGAGCTACCTCAGCATCCTCCTGTCGTGGTTCCTTTGGCTCTCTCACGACGACGAGCATCGCGTATGAGTATTTCAGGCGCCAGCACTATACGTGAACGCCGATCCTCTCAAAAGATTCAACAATTGACTGGCCATGACGTTGGAGGAGGTATCGACTGGACATCGCCTCCCTCAAGAACCAGTTTCTCTCCCGCTATTTCGCCAAAGTCGATCCCAGACGATTCATCCAGTGGATATAGCCTGTCATTAGACGAACCCATATTCGACGTGGAGCCTGCAGAGCACGAAGACTATCAACCAAGATCCTCCGACAGCAGCATGCCCCCATTGGAACCGGACTGCGATAGCATGATGAGCGTCCAAAGTTTTACAGCACCGGCATCGCCCAAGACAATGCTACATCGCTCTGCCTCATTACATCTGCCCAAGACGAGACGATTCAGCACTGCAACGACGCCATTGGAGACTGTCCCCGACCTTGACGACCATGTCGACCATGATGTTCACCATGTTCATGAGCAAGAGCATGATGAACTTGTCCACGACGACCCTAACGACTCCTTCGACGAAGACGCGCCTTGGCAAGCAAGCCAATCTTACAACTATTTTAGTGATGCTGAGACTGCAGACGAGTACCATCGAATCGCTACCAGGCTGGCCAACAACGACAAGCGACAGTCCATCTATGGAGGTGCCTCCATGATGTC
This sequence comes from Fusarium vanettenii 77-13-4, assembly GCF_000151355.1. Classification (NCBI taxonomy): domain Eukaryota; kingdom Fungi; phylum Ascomycota; class Sordariomycetes; order Hypocreales; family Nectriaceae; genus Fusarium; species Fusarium vanettenii. The sequence goes on along the minus strand of NW_003315879.1, from coordinate 1,286,016 downwards.
GCAGTCTCAGTCATCGCTCAGCAGACGCCTCAGCGTTTCTGCCAAGTCGCTATTCACCCGCAAGAAGGACTCGTCCCTATCCGTCAGCTCCAGTAGGACATCACTCACTGCCATCAACTACCCTACAAAAGGACCTTACTCCCCTTCGATTCCTCCGTCGTTGGATACCGCGAGCATAATCTCACCGCCTCGAAGTATTTTCGAAACTGACGATGAGGAGGACATTGACGGAGACGACGGCAGTGTCAGGGAGACCATCAAGGACTTTTTTGCACGCAGAAGTGAGGAGCGTACCTCGACAGAGATGGTGATACCTCGCTCCCTCCCACGACAGCTTGAGCGTCCAGAGCAAAGCGGGCTCTTTGTGAAGACGGGATCGCAGGTCAGGGATCTGTTTGCTAGCGCGCGGGACGGGGCCAAGATGATACAGGCAGCACGGGGTGAGAGGAGAAGAACTCAGCTGAGAAGTCAGATCAGGATGATCCCAGAGGAGGAGATTGGACGGTGAGTGATGAACGATTGGAGGGTAATTTCAAAGGATATGGTTGCATTTCAGCGCGGCGCGAGTGTCACTTTGAGAAAGATTCCCCCATAAAATTTTTGTCATGTTATTCCAGGTAGCACACGTACCTCTACAGTGCACACGAGTATCTATTCACGTATAGGGATTTGGTTCCATGTAATGAGATGTGTTGGCCGTGATTCAGAGCTGGATGAGTTTACTAGCATGAGGATTAATCGATCAACGGACGGTGGCATTACAGTTTCTAATATGCAGCACGTACTTGAGGACTCAACAGTTACTGTAACTCGCTCATCTCAACTTGAATGTCTCACTCAAATCTCGGTATAAATCAAATCGCCGATTCGGTCCCAGCCGGCTGCCTGGTTCCCTTACCTACCGAGAGCCCCGCCCCCGCAGATCTGTCACAAGCCGGAGCCGGAGCCGTTCCCGATCGAGACCGCGGCTTCCCCCAACCATTCATCCTGCATCTACAGAGAGTGAAGCGCCGCCGGAGAGAGAGAGTGTGAGAAAAGGTATAGAGATAGACATACTCGGGGCTATAGAAGGAAACGGCCACCAAGACACATCATGATCCACGACGCAGCCTCTGCCGCCGCCATCGACCAGATCCCGGAATCAACAGACGCTACAGCTGACAGCCACTGCGTCACCGACGCTGACGTCGTTGAGGCGCTACAGGAGGGTATTCGTGAGGCTGCGAGGGAGGAGGTGCTGATCAACCACGGAGAGGCGTCGCTATACTATGATGCTCTAACCATGTCGCCTCTGAACGCAATGTCTACGGTGAGTTTCTACTCCATCCCTTGACTTTGTACTCTTATTGTTTTCCATATCGTGTATCAATATTTGTGTGTTATAATGCTAACTTGCTACTTCAAGGCGGCGCTTGCTCGTTTCCGCGCATACAAGCCCCCGGCCTTTCCTCTATGGGATCGTCTTCCCGCTCGGAGGCGTGCGGCTGTTTTGATTCTTCTCTATGCTGACCGTCGGGGCGACCTGCGTGTCGTAATCACGATGCGTGCGGCCAGCCTGAGGAGCTTCTCGGGCCATGCTGCGTTCCCCGGCGGCAAGGCGGATGACACTGAAGAGACTCCATGTAAGATGCTTCTGAATATGAGCTGTGAACTCTACATTGACATGAAAACTCCAGTTCAGATCGCACGCAGGGAGGCGTGGGAAGAAATTGGACTTCCCATGGATGATAACAAACTCCCAAAACCTTTCCGCATCGAACATCTCTGCTGTCTTCCTCCCTCTCTCGCCAGGACTCACCTCGTCGTGCGGCCATGTGTCGCCTTCCTCCACGCAGACCAACGCACACCCGATGAGCCCGCGCCTACAGTGGACGAGATCATGATACCTCGATTAGACGCTCGCGAAGTCGCTGCAGTCTTTAGCGCGCCCTTTTACAACTTTCTCAAGCAGCGTGATTTACCTCCTGCGCCAGGCGAGGCACTCCCAGAGGGACACTGGTACGACGGCTTTTGGCACTCATGGAAGGATTATCCCTGGAGGGTACACAACTTTTACGTGCCCGTCAACAACCAGACAGTGTCAAAGCCACGACGGAACAGCACGCAGGAAAACCTGGCTGAGAAGCTAGAAGAGGAGGAAGAGGCTGAGGGCAGGTTCAAGGTGTGGGGGATGACGGCGCGGATGCTCGTAGACGCGGCGAGGATTGCATATGCTGAGGAGCCCGAGATGGAGCACAATGATAACTACGGCGATGAGGCGATTATTGCGCATGCTGATGAGCTTGGTGATTTGAGTGAGAAGAAGGAGGAAAAGAAGGAGGAGAATGGGGAGGCGGCCAAGATGTAGACTAGGCGAGGCAGTGCAACAAATAGACTTGGGCTCAGCGACGGCATAAGGGCTCAGATGAGTCAATTCTCTAGACCATATTCAAAGCCTATGTTTCTGGATTCAAAGGTCGATTCTGCTATGCGGGAGTCTTTATCGTGACCCAGGAATAGCAGTTGGAACAAGGGTTGGCAAGTCACAAGGCACCGCTTCAGCTTCATATCAACTCTAAGAAGAGAATATTCATGAATTCGATGGGATTTCTCAGTGTATCATAAATGCTGTCAGTATCCAGTTGCTAAAGTCCAAGTTCAGGTTATCCTGACCACAAGCATAGTATCTCAGCTTGGACAGTTCGCCATTAAAACGCCATTGCAGTAGCCATTGCCACTCTTTAGTGGCACGCATTGTCCTTTGTAGCCGAAGTTCTATGTCCAAAGAAGACGTATCCAATAAAGGCACCAAGAGACACGGAAACCATGACCCAGCCGTTGTAGGTCATAAAGACGAGCCTATCGGCCATTAAGAACTGTCTGCCAGAGATTCATCACAGTGACTTACATGAGCATGAATGCGTAAAAGTTCTGCAGGGCATACAAGACGGCCTTGATGAGATGGGCACGCTGGTCGGCCTGCTCCTGGTTTTGCCCTGAAAGGATGGGAGTCGACTCAGTAATAGGTTCATCACCTCACGGGAAAGACTTAGCATTGGCACTTTTTACCCAAGAAGTATCGTATCACAAAGGAGATTATTTCATATCCATTCTCGGGCTCCCCAGCCCACTCACAGGAAAGGGGAGAATGTGTGGTATGCAGTCTATGAGAAGGGGGGGATGGAGGCTCACTGGGTGTGGCGCGGACGCGCTTATCGAGGGCTTCTTCGTAGCGGCGAGAGAGGGAGCGGAGGGCTTCGTAGCCTACGGCGAGGAGAATTACTGCGACGAGGGAGAAGACGAGGGAGGATGTCGAGCGGATGTGCCATTGTCGGAAGACGATGCAGAGGTTCTTGGTGTCCCAGGTGAAGAGCATCTAGAGACGTCGTTAGCGGGTGGATGGGCAGGGGATAATATGGGAACTTGCGTTCATGCTGCACATGTCCTTCATGCCTCCATCGCCATGATCCATGTCGCCGTGACCCATTCCCTTGTGGTCCATTCCGCTGTGATCCATGTGTGCGTGGTCCATTGTATCTACTGTCGTGGGGAGGGTATTCGTTATCGTGAGGTCGTCGTGATCTTGGAAGGCAATCGATGGTATCGTCGCAACAAGAACAAATGCAAGTAGAAGGGACGTCTGGTGATTAAATATCCAAACAACCCGACGCTTGAAACGAGCTCAAACGTGCGCAAGCTCGAGATGGTGTAGAGGTTCACGACAGGGAGAGCTCGTCTCCTCGTGGCCGAGCTGTGGATGCACGGGATCTGCCGGACTTGGATGGTGCGATAGCGGTACCTGAGACACCACCCATTCCACACCAAAGTCCAAGTACCCGTTCTGGAACGGCCTGAACATGACCCCTGTAGGAAGCGATTATCGCCCACTGCGACTGCGGGGGAGAGAGCAAATGGAACCCAAGGCCCGTGACCAGGTTGAGGAAGTGGAAATCGAACTCGGAGTCATGGAGATAGGACGGGGAGACATTGAGCAGTGAGTGCTAAGTTTTGGAGGCTGAATCTGAGGTATTATTAAGGCATCATGATTTGTTAGCTACCTACTTCTAAGCAGCCAACTTAAGATCTCCGTAACATCCGCAACTTGACTAGTACATTAACAAGTTGACAACCTGAATCAACCCACATTGGTCGACTTTTGAGATTGTATTCGTGATACTATAGTGAGAGATGCTTTCGGCACCTATCAACTTGCCCAAGTGGTGAGTCAACTCTAATCAACTCGTCCACCAAGACACTTTACTCACAACTCGATTCACATTGCAAGGCTTGAAGAAAACTCTCATCTTTTGCAGCCGCCCATCAACAACTACTGCGTCTACAATGAAGAATTTAGCGTCATGGTAAATATCAACCACACCCGAAAAAAAGGACTCACTGACTCAGTTCAAGATCGTCGGCGGCCCCAACGCCAGGACCGACTACCACATCAACCTGACGCCCGAGTGGTTCTACCAGTACAAGGGCGCCATGATGCTCAAGGTCGTCGACGAGGGCAAGTTCCGCGACATCATCATCCGCGAGGGCGACATGTTTCTCCTCCCCGGCAACACACCCCACAACCCCGTCCGCTTCGCCAACACGGTCGGCGTCGTGCTTGAGCAGCGCCGACCCAAGGATTCGCTTGATCGCATGCGATGGTATTGCGCCGAGTGCGGCGAGGTCGTGCATGAGGCTGCGTTTCACTGCACTGACCTGGGTACTCAGATCAAGGCTGCTGTTCAGGATTTCAAGGGTGATAATGATAAGAGGACTTGTGGCAAGTGTGGTACTTTGGCTGATTGGGCGCCCAAGCCGGGGAGCATCAAAGACCCCAATCTGGAGTAGATTGAAGGTGTCTAAGAGTGATTGTATCAAGAGTGAGTTAAAAGGTGTATGGTATGGCGGGCGTTGATGTTGTGGTAGTAGCTGTTGCAGAATGTCTGCCTCATTATATTCTACATTTTGGTGTCATACTTTCTCATACATCTCATCAACCAGTTCCTCACATTCCTCTAAGTCTCAGCAAACGAGTAAGAGCTGGGCGACTGCTCCACAGGAATCTCAATGTTGCCCTCCTCCAACTCCTTACCATCAACCCTCAGACCAGCACGGATGACATCTCCCGGCACAGCAGGGCCGACACCGGCAGGAGTTCCAGTGAGGACAATGTCACCGGGCTGCAGGGTCATGACCTTGGAGATGTCGCTCAGGATGCGAGGGATCTGGTAGATCATCAGGTTGGTAGAGCCTTGCTGCTTGACCTCGCCGTTGACCTTGAGGAAGAGCTCGACGTCCTGCGGGTTCGTGATGGATGCCTTGGGGATGATGTTGCTCATGGGCAGGAATGTGTCGAAGCCCTTGGCAATGTCCCAGGGGAGACCCTTCTTCTTGGCCTCGTTCTGGGCGTTACGGGCCGTCATGTCGATGGCCACGGCGTAGGCTGCGTTGTGTTAGCCATTGTTTGTTCCCCAATTGAAAAGCACGTACCCTTGATGGCATCCAGAGCACCCTGGGTGTCTGAGGCCTGGAGATCCCGAACCACCTTGCCAATGATGAGAGCCAACTCAACCTCATAGTGCATGTCAATGCCATTCGGCCGCAAGACCGAACCCTCACCAGGGAGGACAATGGAAGAAGAAGGCTTGAGGAAGAAGAAGGGCTGCTTAGGCTTGGTGTTGTTGAGCTCAGTAATGTGCTCCCTGAACATCAATCGTCAGCGCAAGTCTCGAGGAGGTCAAGGTCAAACATACGCAAAGTTGCGGCCAATGCACACCACCTTGCCAGCCTGCTTCAGGCTCGACGATGCCTGGGGTGCCAAACTGGCCATTGTACGTCTAAGGGCAAACATTTTGGATGAAATTGAACGGGGGTATCTCCTGTAGAAATCCTCAAAGCTCTTAACTTTGGTGATGAGGTTTGGCGGGTGAAATATCCCGACGAGAATCACAGCGCGGCTTCGGAAGTAACAGCCGATGGTTCCGCCTCGGAGGTCGGCGCCGTGTCTCGAGTCGCCGGTTGGTAATTAGAGGCAGATTTAATGATTTGCAATGGGGCGATGAGGCCTGGAAGAGATATTACCGAGGCATTTCCACGCCGACTTCGCAATTGAGAATATGGGGATTTGTTGTCTATGACATCTCACGCTGTCGAGGTAATCGCTCGTCATGGCCTCTCGGTCGGCACTCCTCCGAGGCCATCACGGAAATTCCACTTTTGGACTAGCGTCATTCTTCATCACCTCCTCTGATCAAGTCGCTTCCTCTTTATCCCAACATCTACAAAGGAGCTTTATGAATTTGACCTCATCCATCAATATTGTGCCCGGGCTTTTGGTAACTTATGGCTCATTGATCGAGTGTCTAAGCCATTGCAACCAATAAGAGCCACTTCCAAAGCAACTGCATACAGAAGGTTGAACTCCAACTACCAAGTGGTACTCCTTCATACCCGTCTTTGGCTCTTCCAATATCTGATTCTTTGTTGAGACTTGTTCTCGGCTTCTACAAAAAGAAATGTATCTGCCGAGTAGTGATCTCGGCTTCATATTGGTGTTGTTGCATTGTTCAACCCAACTCCTTTAACATCCTCCACCATGTCCGTTTTCCCATTCAAGAGGGCCGCTATTTTAAACCTACAAAGAACTAGGCCATTGTATCAACGAATCCCACAAAGTCTTTCTTTCCAACAATGGCTCGCTTTCATGATCGATCAAGTCCGCTACTTAGGGTCAACAGGACTTGTTCTTGGCCATCAACGAGTATCTATAAAATCAACATGGAGAACATTCCTGTTCTCTGACAAAAACCGGCAAATCAACAACTCAGTCATTCATTACGTCTACCCAACTACCTATCGATTATCAAAGCCAAGGCATCTTTCACCAGCCTCACGAATCATGTGTATCAGAGTTGATCGCTGGTTCTACTGCCAGGTGCAGGGACAAGGTCCTCCGGTCCCCCCAGAACGGGAACTTACCAATGCCCAAGCATATTTCTGGACGCATTGGCAGCATGGAGAGACGGTGGGCCTTAACGAGCAAAATCATATGGATCTTCCTCCCCTTCAAGGCTACCACTACGCCCGCCACAAGGAGGAACGCTGGATCCGATGCGCCATGACCAATGTCACAGCTTGTATGCAGTACCCTCTGGAGATTCGTACCGATCTGTACGATATCCCCTGCCCGGAATGCTCCCAAGATGACCCTTGCTTCTTGTCTGCTCCGCCCGTTCTCGCTCTCAAGAACAAAAGTCCCAACATGACGCCAGACATCCTCGCCCAGATTGTTGATGCATATGCATACGAGATCATTATCCTAATTACTTCTTACTTCCGAATGCAGATCAATAACATGGAACTCGATGAGCCATCTTGGGAGGTGCATCAGCGCGGTCTTTACTGCACGCTAGATAGGGACCACATTATAAAAGACACCCCCATCGCGGTAGAGGGCCCTGTGGCATACCCGTGTTTTCCGGATTGTCATTGTACAGCTCGTCCTTGGGCTCAAAACTCCTCGCGGGCAGCCCGCAACCAGGCTGCCACCCAGGTGAGAGTCAGGGGCATGCAACAGTGGTTCGGCTGGGCAAAGGACGAAGAAAGCCCTCCCCTGTGGGTTAGGCATCATTTCGTCAATATGCCAAACCAGCTCTGGTTGAACGAGCACGAGAATGGCATCCGGAGATACGCACGTCTAATGTCCAAGGTCAGCACAGCCGCGCGCCAGCTCATTCGGCTTGGCCCAAGCATCCAGGCCGGAAGTAGTATGGAGGTAAGATTCACGCCTTCAGCTTATCGAAGAATAATCCAGTTTGGGCAATCCACAGCGATGAAACTCATAGCTTACCCCTGTCTCGATCCCGGCGTCACCAACGAGTTCCTCGACCTCCTCATGCGTGACCACTTCCTCAGCGCTCTATGCCCTTTCCTCGACACTACTAGGGATGAGGTGGGCTGGAGACGCGCTTTGGACTGCCATCAACCAGCCTCGCCGGTAATGGAGGCTCTTCTGGAGCAAAGCGAACTTGCGTTTAACCACCCCAGGGGGAACCAGCTGAACTCTCAAGCCACGAGCCGACACACTGAGCTTGCAAATGCCCTCGAACGCAACCGTGCAATTTGCGTCAACAATGCCCTCATCAAGAAGCAGGTTGCTGAAGGTTTTGCTCAAAGTTGGGTGGTCAACTCCTCGTACGCTGCAAGCAACACCACGACCTGCCATATCTGCACCGAAGACTTTGACAGCGTCAACGCCGACGATGACATTCCTCCACACCTTCGACCTATAGAAACGCGCTGCTGTCACCAGTTCATGCACTTCCGCTGCCTCAAGGGCTCTACCCTACGCAGGGAGCAATGCCCCTTGTGCAACGCGGGGCTAAAGGAAATGGGCTTTGATGAAAAAATCTTTGTTCCAGATGCGCAGTTGGTGGAGGAGGGTCACAGAGGAAACCTGCCTGAGGGTATGATGGAGCATCCTACTTCGCAAGAGAGGCATCGCATGGACGAGATTATTGACATCATCCTCACTTGGCTGGAGCAACAACGGAGGAGGGCAAACAATGCCGTTGAGACGTGAAGGAGGCATCACTTGTATGCTTTCAAGTCTCGAGAAGCGCCAAGTGGCGACCTCATGAACGGTCGACGAGTGTCTACCGGATCAACTTAGAGTTTGTGTGAAAGATCAGGAAAACTATAATGGATAGACGTGTGGTTTTGGAGAATCGGCGTTGGCGTTGGTCAAACTAAGGCATATAAATTGGATATGGATAGTGCTTGAAATCTATGGTTTTGCTCTTCTTTTTCTCTACATCGAATTTCATCTACATTAAGCAACGTGAACAAACGCCCTCTTCCTGGCGCTCCTCTCCTCGTTCTCCTCCTCCCAGTTCTCATCCACATAGTCCTTGACGCTGCGGTCGCGGATCTGCATGCCCACCACCTTGAGGGCGGCAATGTTGACGCCCATCTCGTCCTTCTGGCGCTTGAGGGCTGCGCGGAGGTTGACGCGGATGCCGTCGAGCATCGTCTTCATGGTGCGGCTCGCTACGATCTGCTTGTGATGCGTCTTGAGCATGAAGAAGAGGATGCGGCACGTCAGGGGCATGTTCATGGACCGCGCGGCGAATAGGTCCAGGAAGGTGAAGAGGATGGGCACCGACGCGAAGGGGAGCACTAGGAGGGCGTCGTGCAGAGCGGAAGCCTTGATGCGTTGGAGGACGGAGAGGACGTACGCCTCGGCTGTGATGTTGCCCAGAGCCAAGAAGACGGGGTTGCGTTGGGGAGGTTGCGCGTGAGGGTTGGTGAGCTTGGCCTCCTCGTACTCGCGAAGAAGGCTGAGATCAGCCATACCCATCTCGAGGGCCTCTGCTATCCGCTCTCCTGCCATGAGTGTCTCTGTTGTCTGCTTGCTCGCGGCAGCCACCTCGTTGTTCTCATCCTGGGCATCAGGATCGCGCTCCAGGGATGTGGTAAGCGTGCTCTCGTACAACTCTTCAATCTCCTTTTCACGCTCTTCCTCCAAGAAGATCTGCTCCTCCGTCTCATCCCAGACGCGGATGCTCTTATCGTGGCCAGCGCTGACCAGCAGGTTACCGCTGTGGGCGACGGCGATGGCCCAGACCTCGCCGTGGTGACCGTCAAGACGCTGGATCTGCTCAAACTTGTCACCGTCCCAGTACCGGATGGTGCGATCCTTGCTGCTGCTGAAGAAGTGGTGTCCGTTGCCATCCGAGTTGTGAGGCACAAAGGCGATCTGAAGAATACTGTCCTGGTGTCCAAAGAGTGCCTTGTGGCAATCTCCAAAGTCAAGACCCCATATTCGGATGTTCTTGTCAGCTGAGCTTGTCACGATGAGCTTGCTGTCGTACGAAATATCCATGCTCAGAACGGGGAGCTTGTGGCCGTAGAGGTTGAGGTACAACTTGAGCGAGTCAACAAAGAAGACCTTGACCGTGTTGTCCAGGAGCGCGACCGCCAGCAGCCTCGCGTCTGGAGAGAACTTGAGGCTGAGGATGTCATCGGAGACCTTGAGTGTTCTCGACTGTTGCAGCTTCAGCTTTGGTGTTGTCCTCCTCGTGCCCAGCACCTCTTCTTGGACAATCTTGAAATCCCAGAACTTGGCCGTCTTGTCGGCACTTCCAGAGACAACAGATTTACCGTCAGGATGAACGTGGAGAGACCAGATAGCACCCTCATGGGCATCCACACTGTCCAAGAGAGCCGCGGAAGCAACATCGAAGAGCTGCAATTCACCACTTTTGGTACCAACTACAACCACCTTGTCTCCAGGGAGGAACGAACAGCAGAGAGCATAGCCGCACTCGAAAGTTCGAATGCAGTTTTGCGTCTTGATGTTCCAGATCTTTAGAGTACCATTAGATGCTGACGCCAGCATCCTGTCATCTGAGCTGAGAGACAGGGCTCGGATATCTGTTCGGTGGCCAGGTAGCTCCACGGAGAGCGCCCTTGTATAATCAGGGGCATCCTTCTTTGACTTTTCGCTCTTGTCCTTGGGTGACAGACTATAGTACTCGAGGAGGTTGTTTGTGGTGCCTACTAGCAGGTGAAGATCTTTCTGTCCAGTTGGTACAGCCCAGTCAACAGAGCGGACCTTGCCTCCTGTCCGCACGATAACGTACTGGACAAAGACATCGCTGATATCAGCCTTGGAGACATCAACTGGCTCTTCACCCGCGTTCGCCTCCTCTTCGGCAGCCTTGGCATCCTTGGCCTTCTCACGACGTCTTCTCCGTTTTCGAGCCAGCGCCTTTTTGATCTCGGCCTCTGAGCGTATCCTCCACACGTCCACTGCCTTTTCTGAGCCGTGGACGGCAAAGTAGTCCTTCTTAGGGTGGAAGATGACTTCGGTCGCCTTGTCTTTGCTTTGTCGGTGCAATGTGCCTCGGTCTTGCAGGAACTGTGCTGCAGCTGGCATATCCACCTTGCGAGCGCTGAGCGCAAGGCCATCGGCATCCAAAGACCAAACCTTGATTTCGCCATCGTTTCCGGCTGTGACGCATCCGCTATAGTCGGGGGATAGTCCAAGCGCCCAGCACTCGCCGTTTGTTTGAGAGATATGGGTTTCGATACAGTGCCTTGATGACAAGTCCCAGAGCTTGATGAGAGAGTCCTTGCCAGTCGTCAGGAGGAACCCCTCCGAGGCTCCCTCGCCATCGAGGACCATGGCTTGCGCACCATCTTCATCCTCAACCTGAGGCTCTGGCTCAACAAATTGAAGACCCGTCACTTGATCCTTGTGTCCTCGCAGTTTGAACTGGCCAACCTCAGCAACCAAATCCCAGATGATGATGTCCGTGTCCTTGGAACCGCTGGCAAGTCTGACACCAGCCTTGTCGAATGCCAGCTTGGTGATCGCAGACTTGTGGCCGTTGAAGTTGAGAATGACGGACGAGATCTTGCTATCCCAAAGTCGAATACTGCCATCTTCGTAGCCCACGGCGAAAACGTCCTTGTCGGCTTTGCTTTGCGCGATCGCCGTCGCAGGCACAGAGCAGCGCTCATCTCTCCAGCGACTTAGCAGTTCGCCCTTCTTGATATCCCAGCAAAGAACTTCCTCGTTCGCAGCGACTATCGCCTGTCCCGCGCCGGTTCCCGTTCGATCCTTGGACGACCAGACCAAGTTGGAGGTCGCCGAGGCGACGACACCAAAGGACTTGCCATGCTCGTATTTCCTGCGCGAAAATGTATTAGCTCAGGTCGCTTAGATATCCTTCTCAACTCACAGATATGACTTGACCATATTTGCTGGATTGCGACCAGAATTGGCCTTTGCCGACGATGTCTCTTACAAAAGTGCCCAGAATCCTTCCTCCATCCCACGACTGGACTTGGGAAATTTTCTTATCGATAAGCACGGGCAATGCACGGCTCCACCAGAAGCTCCACGTCACGTGGGCGGCTGGGAGCTTGACGTGCCTCTACCACGTAAGCCCCACTACCAGGCGTCACCTACCTAAGCTCCCAGGACGACGAGAATCAGGGGAGCGCAAACGGACCTTTCGACAAGATGCTTCTTCTAGACTACCAGAACGTGCTGATTCAGTCGGTCCTGACTGAGAGGTTCTCGGGGTAAGCTTGCGCACTCCAAATCACCCGAAACGGAAGCTAATAGCATCGTACGTCAGTGCCCCTCCCGCCTCCATCGACCAGACGGTCAGCGACTTCGACGGCGTTACTTTCCATATCTCGACCCCCGAGACCAAGACCCAAATTCTTCTTTCGATCCAAATAAGATGCTTCCCGGACCTCGTCAAGTACGGAGCTGAGGAGGTTCTCCAGCGAGAGTATGGCGACTACGTGGCACCGGTTGAGCCGGGCTTCGACTTCTCCGTCCTGGTGGACCTGGAGAACCTCCCAGAGTCAAAGGGTAGAGCTGCCAACGTCACCCAAACTGCGGAGAGCTCAATGCTGATTGTTGACCAGAGGAACGTGATGCGCTGGCCCTCAAGTTCGCTCTCCTGAAGCGCAATGCCATGGCTGCGCCGTTCGAGCAGGCCTACCAGGAGCACTACGCCCTGAAGGAGGAGGCGTCCAAGTTCACATCCGAGGAGGCTCCCCAGGGCGTTCAGGAGGGAGGCGAGGTTAAGGCGATCCACTACCGAGAGGAGGAGGCCATCTACGTCAAGGCCAGCCACGACCGAGTCACCGTTATCTTTAGCACCGTGTTCCGAGAGGAGACAGACCGAGTATTTGGCAAGGTGTTTATCCAAGAATTCGTCGATGCGCGACGACGAGCCATTCAGAACGCCCCTCAGGTCCTCTTCAGGAACGACGCCCCTCTCGAGCTGCAGGGTGTTCCAGGAATTCAGAACACCGACTCTGGAGACATTGGATACGTCACCTTTGGTATGTTCACCAAGGTGTGGTGTTTAGGGATTGGCTAACCACGACACAGTTCTCTTCCCCCGACACCTCACACCTCAACGCATGGGCGATGTTATTTCCCATATCCAGACCTTCCGTGATTACTTCCATTACCATATCAAGGCCTCGAAAGCATACATTCACTCCCGTATGCGAAAGCGAACTGCCGACTTCCTCCAAGGTGAGCCCCTGACTTGCCCATTTATGACATTGGAGCTAACAAGACCCAGTGCTGCGCCGCGCCAGACCCGAGAACGAGGAGAAGGAGAGAAAGACGGCAAGCGGCAGGACCTTCAAGGTGCAAGGAAACTAAGCATTGGCGCAGGAAGAGGTGGAGTTCTGTGTCAATGGTTATAGATGCGAAGCTAGACGTGATCTATCACTGAGGGCGTGACGGGGCTAGTAGACGTGGTGGTTAAGCAGGAGTGTAGCTATGGACGAGCCAATGATACTATAAAATTCCATATACCGAACTATGTGTCAATCAGGTATTAATCGTGTTGTTAGAAGCTCAGGCTGAGAAGCCTTCTCAATTGGCACTCTGACTGGTGGAAGCGTTCGCCTGAGGCACCCAATTAGCGTTGGGCACTCAAAATCAAGGGTCCTTTGTGGCTCGAGCTAGGAGACATGCCGATACATGCCGATCCTTCTGATACAACACCAAGCACAACGGCCCTCGGGTCGCTACGACAATGGTATGGCCGTTCGGATCGCAGAGTTCCGACAAGGGCAATGAGGGGAAACCCCAGGAACAGACGAAACGATCAGCCGTGTCATGGACGCGATCGCTAGGCAGCCCTGACCCGGATCCTTTTGCTGCCGCCAAAGAGTGGGCGCCTACAGTTTTGTTCTCGCTCACGGGTCTTGCTGCCCTGCAATTGTACGCAAATTACCTTCGGCGGATACCTGGAGCGGCCTATGTTCGACCCAACTTCTTTCGCAACAGGAGTCTCTTTGGTCGAGTCACGAGCGTTGGCGATGGTGATAACTTTCACTTTTTCCATACCCCAGGCGGTCGGGCGGTGGGCTGGGGCTGGTTGAGAAAAGTTCCAGAATCCCGCAAAGAGTTGAGAGGTCGGACGGTATGTGCATACCTGACAATTGCACTCAATTAAATACTAACAAACTTACTTATAGATTCCCATTCGCATCGCAGGCGTTGACGCTCCCGAAGGCGCCCACTTTGGGAAACCAGCGCAGCCATTCGCAGCTGAAGCACTCGACTGGCTGACCAACTACATCCTCAACCGCAACGTCCGAGCCTACATCTACAAGCGAGACCAGTACGAGCGAGTCGTTGCGACGGTCTATGTGCGGCGGTTCCTGTTCCGAAAGGACGTGGGCCTGGAGATGATCAAACGCGGACTGGCGACGACGTATGAAGCAAAATCCGGGGCCGAGTTTGGGGGCATGAAGGAGGTCTACGAAAAGGCGCAGGCCAAGGCTAAGCGGAAACGAAAGGGCATGTGGTCTGGCAAGGCAAGCGAGTTTGAGAGCCCGAGAGAGTACAAGACAAAGTGGGCGGCACATGATAAGAGCAACAGCTCTTGAAAGGAATGGATTTTGTGCACTAACGGATTACCCAAAAGTACGGATATGGTTTGCATTGCTATTGCAGCGTCCTGGCATGAATGAATGAACGAGTATGAAAACCACGGTTGATTCAGATGGACAAGTCCTTGAATGGAATAGTGTCGATGACCCATGTGATGCTATTCTGGTAATACGTACACATTGACTCCGTACTTCCCGTCAGATCTATTAAAAGCGAGGCTTGGCCCAGAGATCCATCCCTTGCGGGAGGATTCAGACCAGGCCAGCTGAAGAGAAATAGCATGGAGACCCCCAACGACGGCGATCATGCATCGTCATCCTGAGTCAATTCAAGGGAGACACGTTGGCGGGCTGTGGCCGTGACAGCGGCACAGCCTGGCACCCGTAATCTGCCAATCTAGCGGTTGCTACGACACGGAGCAAGAAATGTTTCCAGGCAAGGGATCCGGTAACAAGGTCTCAGACAGCCGTTTGTCTCGCCGGTTGATGGTTGTGTTCGGTGTTATGCGCTTAGTGGTTGCGTGTAACACTAGCGATAGATTGGTGAGTCAACAACGGCTGCAGAGTATTCAATAGATGCGTCCGCAGCTCCAAGGTCATCAAGCTCACGCCGATGCAGTTGATCGAGATTGCTTGCCTATGCATGCAGAAACAGCCAGGAACATGCTGTATAGAATCACGTTGTCTTGATCACCATTTGCTCCGTCAATTTTACATTCTCGCGGAGCCCATGTCTGAGACATGATAACCAACGAGGTGTAGTGCAACGTGATGCCCAGAGAAGCCCCCCTGCCTTTACCCCCAACCTCCTGAGTTTAGTGCGCCATGACGGTGACAAAATAGGCAGACAGCTCGTTCTCGCACTCGGGCAAAAAAATAGACGATACACCAAAGTATCAAGAGAGTTCCTTAACTCTTCATAGGTACAATAAATAAGTCTATAAAAAAGCATTAAATGACAATAATCTAGGAGAGAGTTTATGTATTTTTGATATATTTTATTCATCGTACTTGGGGGATAATAAACTAAACTAATATATCTGTCTATCCTCGTGTCTCGTTTTTTTCTTGACCCAGGTGCCTCGTAAAGCGAGAAGCTGCTGATGGATTATTGTCCAGCTGTTCAACGAACCTAGACCCCGGCCAGCGGGTCATCGTATGCGGCCCCAGCATGGATTCAACGGTAAGGAACGAATGACGAGCAACAGCTCAGCGGTGAAAAAACGATGCTGGGCTTTAGTACGAACCAGTTAATCATGCACTGCACAGGAGACGTTGTATTCGTACCTACATGCTCCGTAGGGGATTCGGCCTTTAGCAGCCGCCCGTATGTCTCTCGTCTGTGTGCTGTAGAAGCAGGTCTGCGGCGGGAAGGAGACCAGAGCTGCAGCTGCACTGCGCTCCACTAAATCCCCTGACCATCAACAACGACAAACCACCTCCCGCCTCTTCTCTCCCCCAATTCTCACCTCATCCTTTCGCGAGAATCCTTAGCCGCGAGCGGAGGGGATCCTTACCTTGCAAACTTGTCATTCGTTTTCTCTCTTTCTTTGACCCTCTCCTTCCTTTCTACTTGTTTGCATTTTCCCCGTCTGGGCTGTGTGACGTACGTACGTACCCGCCCACGTCGACTCGACAACACAGCACAGCACAGCGCAGCGCAGCACATCCAAGCCAAATTGGCACCCCTTCTTTTTTTCCGCAGCAGCCTCGTCTCTGACCGTCACTCGCTACCTGATCTCACCAACCCACTCACTCGTTAATACTGCTTCGCCTCTGTTATCTGGACCCGTCACCGCCTCTCGACAGACGTTGTGACTACGAGGTCATCCAACTGCAGGATCCCGAAACTCCCGGCCAACTATTGCAGACCTCTCATTCCAGCCCAGGTCGACCAGGAAACGTGTTTCCTGTCTCTCATTACTCGAATACCTCACCCACCGGCTCGTGCCTTTGAGCAAATATCAAACACCAAATCGCGGCATCATCCCGCATAAAGGCAGAATTGTCCGCACAATAAACTGTCGCCGCTGACGAGTCTCTTTCATACGACGACGAGCCTCGCCGGCAATCAAACTCTCGGAGGGTCCTCCCAAGCTCATTGGTGTCGCAGCTTGATTAAGGTGGCGCCCTAACTCTGGCCCGCTCCCGTGGTCGCGATACGTACCACCGGTCGGTCATACGTCTTGTCCTCCCTTGTGAAAAGGTACGACTCTGTTTTTTTAATTGTCTGTTCCACGGCAACACCACAAACTCAGCGGCTATGCATGTGTGCAATTCGATTTGAGATCCCCTTCCCGTTTTTACTTGTCTTCTTTTCCTCCTGGCCAACGATTGGGAGCACCTCGTGGTTCGTCGTCATCTTACATCCAGTCACTTCAGGTACCGGCTTGCAGTGGAATAGGGGCCTAACCGAGTCGGGCTAGTAGCAAGGTTCTGGAAATCCAGTGCACGTTCCGTTCTCGAGGACGGACATCTCCATCGCAAGCAATTTCCCGCATACGTGCTCTGCTGAGGTGCACTGCCTGCATTGCCAGCAGTCAACTTGGATCCTACATACCACTATTTCGACCGCGATTGTGTGCCAAACGACGACTTCTTGACGAGCGACTGCGATTTCGACGACTAGAACGAACGTTTCTCGATTTTGCCGATTTTTTTTTACACCCGGCCAGTTCCAGCAGCTTTCGCCTCCATCCACGGCACTCCCGACCTGCACCAAAAAACGCGAACCGTCGCCCCTTGAGATGGCCCACTCTTGAACCTGAGATGCATGTACGAATAAATTCAGCACCGAAGACAGCAAGAAGAATCGACCCTCCCGCGTCGGGGCGCGCATCGCAACCAGCGACGAGATTTTCCTTTTCGATATCCAGCGACAGGAGATAGTTATGCGATTGCCTTTTCAACGGCGTGGCCCATCGGCGCGCCAAAGCCACGGGCTTGGCTCCATTCTAGGTCCCAGCCTGGTGGCTCTAGCAGCTCTGGCCCCATTCTCGCGTGCCATTACGTTCAATCCGGTTCCCTCACCGAATCTCGACTTTTCGAAACTGGGTAGGATCGGCGTTATTGGAGATTTTGATGGTATTTCTCTCTACGAATATGAGGGTCAGAATGAGCGCCCTCGCAGCGCCAATGGGAGCGAGTCGCTCCTGGCTCCGATGCCCAACGGCGCTTTTGCCTCGATCGTGGCCACGGACGCCTCTATCCGGGCCATGTGCACATTCAAGCTCAGCAACGGAGTAATGCAGGGTGTGGTAATAGGTGGTAATTTTACGAGCTTGGACGGCACACAATCGAAGGCGGTGGCCCTCTTCAACCCAAACACGACCGAAATCACACCTCTGGACGGACTTGAAGGCGAGGTTAACGCCCTGTTGTGCGACGAGGAGCGAGATACGGTCTATGTGGGAGGTAACTTCAAGGGTGCCAACTCCACCAACGCGATCGCTTGGGTTGGCACAGAGGGCTGGACCAACTTGCCATTTGCCGGTTTCAATGGCCCCGTCAAGGCCATCACCAAGGCCTCAAACGGGCACATCATTTTTGGTGGTACATTCACGGGACTAGGAAATTCCAGCACACCGAACGCATCGACCACCCAGGTCATCAATCTTTCTACAGCAAAACTCAGCGACCAGAACGGCGCCTCCGGGACCGAACCCAAGGATATCGTTTGCCCCGGAGCGTCGTCTAACTCCTGGTTGCTTCAGAACAACTCACCCGGTTACTGGGAAGCCGATTTCTCTTTCGGATTCGCGCCCACCAAGCTCAGACTTCGAAATGCCCAAGGCGACCATGGCACCAAGACGTTCCGATTTCTCGCCTACCCCATCGACGGCATCATGAACCTGACTTATGTTGATCCTGACAGCGGCAACAACGTGACCTGCACCAGCGAGTGCCCTCTTCGCAACGATGCCGAATACCAGGAGTTTACTTTTGTTAACAGAGTCGGCATGAACAAGTTCCGTATCGCTATTTCTGAGTGGTACGGCAACGGTGGTGGTTTGACGGGCATCGAACTGTTCCAGAGCGACATTTATTCTTATGCTGTTAGCGCCTTCAATGAGCCTACATGTGGAGGAATCCAATTCCCAGCTTCGTCATCTCATACAGGACCCTGGAAGGTTGCTCCATCTCTGGAAAGCAGCTCCGACTACCTCGAGGCTGAACTCACCCGCGATTATGATCCAGATGAGGTCTTTGTCACGTTCTATCCCAACATCGAGGAGTCCGGCAACTACTCGGTCAACTTGTACACCCCAGGCTGCCAAGCTGATGGAACCTGTTTGACCAGAGGCCGTGTTAACATCACCGGAATCATGTCGACCGGATCTGATGAGGAGTCCAACTTTACCACGACTCTGTATCAGACAAACAACTTTGACAAGTACGACCAGATTTACTTTGGATACATCGAGAAGAACTCGGATTCTTTCAAGCCTTCCGTCACCATTCGCCCCCTTGCCGGCCAAGACGTCGACAACCTTACTGTCGTCGCACAGAGAGTCGGGTTCACTTTGATCAACTCGACTGGAGGTCTCAACGGCTTGTTTGACTTCGACCCCGAGGTTGCCGTCGTCAACACATCGTCTCTCACGAACTCGCCGATTAACAAACTCGGCGCCAGCTTCGATAGGGCCTCTGGCGTCACAACTCTAATCACTGATGATAATGTCACATATGTTGGTGGCAACTTCACGTCCAAGGACAACGACAACATTCTCGCCATCATTGAGAACGATGACGTCAAGGAACCCGGCGGTGGCCTCAACGGAGAAGTCTTTGCCATGTACCTCAACGACACGCAGCTCTACGTCGGTGGAGATTTCTCGAACACTCAGACTGGACCTGTCAAGGGCTTGGACAATGTGGCCGTATACGACACCAAGGAGGACAAGTGGAGTGCCCTTGGCGCTGGTGTTGACGGCCCTGTTGAGCATGCCGTGCCACTGACAATCAACATCACGCAGGATACCCCTGAGGTGGTCATTGCCTTTACCGGATCCTTCTCTTCATGCAACGCCTTTGGCGATTACGATGCTGTCTCAGTTGATGGCTTTGCCATTTGGGTTGCTTCCAAGGGCACCTGGCTCCAGAACCTCGAGGGCAATTACCCTGGTTTCACTGGCTCGCTCACGGCTGCCATTCTTGAACTCCCGGTGGGCGGATCGCTCTATGCTGGCTCCCTGTCTTCTGCCCAGTTCGGCATCAGTGGCGCAGCTACTCTTTCGAATGAAGGCCTGGGCCAGTTCCCCTTGAAGATCCGCGCCTCATCTTCATCCTCCAACTCTTCGACCCTGAGTCGTCGCGATGTCAGCTCGATGAAGAACGATACGACCGGTGTGGTGACTGGTATTTTCTACGACGAGGATGATCACAACATCACCGTCCTTGCTGGTCACTTCACAACCGAGTCGTCAGATGGCAAGGCGATCGAGAACATTGTACTCCTTGAAGATGATTCCGTGTCGGGGCTTGGGTCTGGTATCTCGAGCGAGTCCACTTTTGTCGCCCTCGCTATCCGCAGCGGCGTCCTGTTTGCTGGTGGCGATATCAGCGGCACCATTGATGAGACGGATGTCAAGGGTCTCATCTCGTACGATCTGACATCCAAGAGCTTCACCAGCCAGCCGCCGTCTATCTCAGGGGCCAACAGCACTGTTGCGGCCATTGCCGTTCGACCTGATTCTGCTGATGTGTACATCGGTGGTTCTTTCGAAAATGCCGGTGCCCTTGAATGCCCTGGTCTTTGCACCTACAACGTGGACTCTGGCCAGTGGAACCGCCCTGGCAGTGAACTTGAGGGAACTGTTTACAGCCTGCTGTGGGTTAGCAAGAATCAGTTGATTGCCGGTGGTGATCTTCGCGGCAACGGGTCTGACCAACGCTTCCTGGCAAGCTGGGACGCCAAGAAGGAGGAATGGACCAACTTCCCCGGTGCGGATGACCTCCCTGGACCTGTTGTGGTTGTCTCTCCTGCATCCAGCGATTACGACCAGCTTTGGGTGGCGGGCACTTCCCTTGAGGATGGCTCCGTCTTCATCATGAAGTACGACGGCGAGAAGTGGCACACTGTCAAGCCAGCCCTGTCTTCAGAGACCATCATTCGCGGCCTTCAGGTCTTCACCGTAACCGAAGACCATGAGGAGAGCGAGTTCCTGGACAAGAAGCAGGTTTTAATGCTGACAGGATCGATCGACATTCCCGACTTTGGTGTGGCATCAGCAGCCATCTTCAACGGCACAACCTATCAACCCTATGCGCTGACCATGAAGGGTGGCAACTCTCCGGGAACCATTGCCGGCATCTTTTCGCAGAGAGATAACTTCTTCTCTGAAGGTACGTTTAGTGTGTCGTCAGCCATGTGAACAGTTCTAACCTTGTCTCTAGAGAGCCACATGCCTCTGGTCTTTGTCATCCTCATCGGCCTTGCCATTGCACTGGGTCTGATGCTCCTCCTGGTCCTGGCGGGCATCATTCTCGACCGCATCCGCAAGAAGCGTGAGGGCTACGCTCCGGCGCCGACGTCCATGTACGATCGTGGAAGCGGAATGCAGCGGATTCCGCCTCACGAGCTTCTCGAGTCGCTCGGCCAAGGACGGAGCGGTGCGCCTCGCGTGTGAAGAAGAAAAGCCTCTGCTTCTGCCCCTCATCTTTGGGGGATATCGTCGTTTTAGCAAGTTGCATGCATGTCTGGTTTGATACTTTTGGCGTTTTGGAAAGGTGTATGGAATATCGGGCCAGGGAGGCCCATGCTATTTTCTGAAAGGGGGATCTAAGATCGAGATCCCAACGAGCGAGCACACAAAGACCTTCTTTGACTTGAAAGACGTCTAGACGGTTGAAGGCTCCAACTCGAAACTATACCCCTACTTCGGCTGGATTTCTGGAGAGGGCACCGCAAAAACTCCTCCTCTACGACTACCATCGCCTCGGCCTCGCGAGGCTCACCTTCTCTCACATCCTCTTTCTTCTTTTTATCTCGTCTTCACTTCACGAGGTCATGACCCGTCGGTTAATGTTTACCTGTCTATTTTACCTACCTTCAACAACAACATGCGCATAGACGCCTTCTCTGTTGAGACCATTCTTTGTCACACACGGTCTTTCTTCATTGTACATTATCTTCCAGCGCAGTCTCCGCCCTAAAGACTGTTAGGGGAGCCGAGGCCCGTTGACCTCGTCCCTCTTTTGTTGCTCCATCTTTTTTTTTTTTTTTTGAACTCTCCCATCTCAGCGAATTTTAGGGAGATGAGGCTTTGGGGGGAATGGGGGTAAACTCGTACGATGGATGGCAGGTTTCGAGGGAGGTTAGTTTTGTGGCTTTAGCTAGGGGGTTAGATTTGGTCGGAAAGCGCTTTTCAGAAAAGAGAGGCCATCTAGAAGTGAGATGGGAAATCAGTCCACCTACCTACGATAGCTTAATCTGAATGGTGATAGTTTCTCAAGACGTTCTCGACCCTTCGTTCCTCCATTCTCAGCCTTGAACTTACAGTAGGCTGTGGTAGGTTTGTTGGGCAACCTCGCGTAGAGTTTTTGCCGTGTCCCATCGGTAGCTAGGCCGTTCTAAGCCCTGTGTCTCTGGTCCTTTTGCTAGTCTACTGTTGCTTTGTGTTGGATCGTAGTGGTTTTGAAGGCGTAGCCCCAGCTTCTAGACCTTGTGCTAACACGACGGGAGCAAGGGGGGGTTCGCCATTCTTTTCGCACGATGATACCGTCGTACTCGCAGTTATTTAAAGAGCCCTTTTTTTTTTTAATGGATGGTCGCCTTACCGAGCGCGTCCTCCGTCCTTCACGGGGCCGACTGTTCGATGGTGAGACGACACTCCGGAGAACTCCGATCGAAGTCGTATGCTCTCTACATCCTTCCCTGCGCCGGGAATAGGGTAATTGATATGCCCTGGCTAGAGTAGCAATCCCCATCATGTCCTTTGCTCGTGCGCCAGAAAGGGTCGAGAACGCTCTGGGGTAGCTCAGACGGGAAAAGGGTCTGCCAGAAACGTGACGAGCTAGAATGGGCTGATTCAACGGCAATTGTAATTATGAGGCGAGCCGCAATGCCGCCTCTGGAGGATGCTCTCTCGTTTCAGAGGTCAGACTGCGAGGGTGTCCCTTGTAAGGACGGGTCGGGATCCCGTGCCGCCTTGTCGAGGAATGCAATGCTCGTGGGATTTGAGAGTTCAACTCGAGTTGAGGCGTCGGCATTGTAATGAGAAGAAAGCCTAGACTCAGTGTGGTATCGCTTCATAGCCTCAACTGAAGCAGAGTGATGTGAGCAACCTCATCTCGGCCGCTTCTCGGACTTCTTCTGGTTGTCAACAGCCTCAGCTCTTGGTGATGTCGTTGCAATTGGAGTCCACCCAACCTACCCTAGACTACCACACACAATATGGGGCCTTTGTCACTGGTACAGCTAACTGTCAGACTGTCGCAGATAGACTCAACGGGGGAAACAGCCGCCTCAGCCGCGGTGCCATTTACGTCACAATATCTCAGAAGCCTCGAGGCTGTGTTCCGTGTGTTTGTGTTGTGTCGTACTGTCCATGTCTCTCCCTGCCTGCCTTGCCATCTCAGACACCGTCATGTCTCGGCGCTTCTCTTAGACAGTGACGATGGCTACGTGCCCGCGGCGTCAAGTGAAGTCGACGGGAGTCTTGGAACAAACAACGGCAATGGGCGGCATCGTGATGCTGCCAAGAAGCGCTGGCTTCGCGCGATGTAAAGCGCGGAGAGTAGCCGCATGTACTGTAGTATATGCAGTGGGCTACTGCGTGCTGTGACGGCTTTGGCTTGGGACGAGAAAATAAACTCGGGACCATCCATGGCTTCTCCCGCGGCAACCCGAGCAAGGCACAGGCTTGATTTTCGTTGCTTGTGATGCAATGCTTACACACTTGTAAGCGATAGACGATGTCGATGCTGAGAATATACGAGGCGCAAGGAGAAAACAATGCTGTACTGTAAAACATGACAACACAGCACAGCCTTGTTTAGCCTGGTCGATCGATGACGATGCAGACATTCCTGGCCAAAGGTTTGGTGAAAACAGCGCCCACCCCCATCCCCATGGGCGAGGAACGCTTGCCAGCCAACCCAGCCAGGATTCCAGGAGTGACGAGTAAACACCAACCTTGATGCTCCATGACGCAAAGCCTGCCCCCCTCTCGACGCGCCGGTCGAGCGGTGCAAGGACGGATGCAGGTGGTACTGCGCGCTGCACTGCACCGCACCGTACCGGTGATGGTAGGGCCAACAGCAGCATCACAGACGGACAAAGAACTCTGAAGCCTAGAGGAGAGTCTCCTTATCGATCCGGCGCCGCCACGGCATCATCCGTGAGACCCAGCATCTCTGTCGTGGCCCGGCGCTCTGGGATGGAGCTCGCGTCCCACGGAGACGCCAGCAAGTGCGTGCACAGTTCGGTTCAGTTCAGTTCAGTCCATCTCATCTCGAGGCGGAAGATTCCGCGTCAGGTCAAGCAGGAAGTTGGCCGATCGATATACAGCCTGCAATGAAGCAAACACAACCCCGGATTTTGATTGGCATTGGCATCCACAGGAAGGTTGGTTAGCTGATAATGGTGGCAGGGTGCTCTGCAGGCGAAATAGAGTAATTACTCTTCCTAGTTGCCCAGACAGGGATGGGAATCACTGGAATCCCATATCGAGTCGACAACAGGACGAAATTGGAACAAGGCGTTCCGGGAAAGCTAAGTTAGAGAGCAGCAGACAGGGCAGACAGGGCAGAGCGTTTTGCATGTCTCGGCGACATCGCGGGTCAATTGACGCGCCCGTCAAGCCACGTCTGGTTAGTTTCGACGACAAGCAACGCCTCGACAAGTTCCCCAGGGGCCCTGGGTTAGCATGTGCAACCATGAAGTGGACGACTCTCAACGAACGTGACGTGACATGAGCGCAGATTGCGGTTCGCACGACTCGAGACAATGACGGAATTCTCCCTGCCTGACTGGCTCATGACCAAGTGACCCAGAGACCCAGTGTGTGCTCCACGGGCTGCTTGTTCGCTGACAGTCCCAAATGACTGATGAATCTCCTGCGCTTCTCATCAAGACCGCCGGGGTAGACAATGGGGGCAGCAGTGGAACCCCCCCCTTCGGCACTGAGTCGGTAGCGCGCCTTCGCATCTGAGACAGCACAACAGCCAGGCGAGACGAGCGGGAAGCGCGCAGGGATCAGGTCAAGTACCGAATGGGGGAGGCAGAGGAGACAGAGAGAGGCGCCCCAAATGTCCAACTCCAGCAAAAGCTCTCTCCGAACTGCTCCGGTTCACCGGAGGGCCTCGGTTTGTGACTTGTAAACCAAGATTGCACCAGATGAACCCTCCTGTCCTTGTCCTCAACCCCTAGACCTAGTCCCTGACGGGAATCGGCCAGCCCAACTCGGGTTCAGCGCTTCAGGGTCCTCTCTCGCCTGTCCGCCTGCTTGCCTGCCCGCTGTCCCTGTTCAGATGGCGCCCTGTAAGCCTCGATCGCCCTGCGCAACCATGCCTCTGCCGGCAGCATGCTTGCTTTTTTCGTCTTGTCAACAGACAGCCACTAAACAACCGTTTCCCATCCATCCATACCGCCTTGCTCGATGCAACGATTGCCGATAAACATGCTAGAGCCTCTTTGGTGATTTCTGCTGCCTCGGCGAAACATTTCTTGTTCGGCCTAATCTCCAAGTCACCTTGCTGGGCGCTTGGCTTTGCCTTTCTTCTGCCTCCCCTGATGATCTTTTGTATCGCACCGCATCCTTGACTCGCCTCGCCTCTGCCGCACCCCGTCCTCGCAAAGCCTTGAACCCGAGCTCTTGGAACCCCTTTGCCGTGGTCATGGGACATGTCATGTCGCTCGCCCGTTCGCGAGGTACAGTACCAGTACCAGTACCAGTACCAGTGCCATACAGCAAGGTTCGGTAACAGGAACTTCCGATGGCAAATGCCTGGCGGACAGACATCCGACTGGCCATGGCCTCAACAACTCCTTGAGCCAGCCGGCACCATACTGCGCACCGACCTCTTTCGTCGTCTAGTTTTGTGAACCGTAGTTGAGCAATGCCCCCAATTGCCGCGTCAGCAGGGTCAACATGACTGAGTGAGCGAGTCCCTGGCTCAGACGAACGGGGTACTGTAACAAGTCCAACCGGGTCTTCAGGGACCTGTCCGATGACCCGCCATCGGGATACCAAAAACGCTCACTGCCATCTCCATCCATATCTCTCTTGGTTGAATGGAAGCTCCACTCGCCTTACAGTACCCCGTGCGTCCCTTAGCCAAGAGAGACCTCTCATCGGCTTCTGTGCCTTGCCTTGTGCACCGTCGCCGAGTTATGCTAAGGTTCCTTCTCCCCGTGGCGTCGGCTTTTCTGCCTCCCGGCTGCTAGTTGCACGCCAAACATGCACCGGCTCCCGCAGGCCCCGCCTTGGTGTCCAGTGTAACCATTGCTGTAGGTACTTGCCCGCCACGGAGGCTGGCGTGCTTTTACTCCGTACGCACCGGCCGAGAGGCCCCGGAGGCGAAAGTTGGGCTGAGATTGTGTCTTCCGTGCAGACAGTCTCTCTTCCCTTCCCGATTGTGCCTGACTCTCACTTCCGTCCCTTTTGCCTTGACGTCATTCGTCCCCCCTCCTTTTCGGGGGCTGGCAAGGGTGCTTGCTTGTTGCGAGCCTGCGGCGGGCACTGCGCAATCGGGCATGCCATGCCAGCCTTTTCCTCCAACAGATAGAGCATTCATTGTAAAAGCAGGTTAAATTGATGCGAGATAGGAATGACCGGGGATTGGTCTTGGCATCCATCTCAAGACCTCGTAGGCGCGAGAAGATGCTGGGGAAGTTGAGGGTCTTGATCACACTCAACCCATCCTATGCGATCCATATTATTTTGTTTAGACAGACGTCTATCGCAGTTCTTACCCAGCAGAACGGTTCGCACAACGCGAATCGTGAAGATCATGACCGTCTTGGACTTTGTCGCACGTGTTCTGTGGACTGAGCTTCTGTGCTGTCGGATCCTTCACCAGTGCGACGGGTCGATACCGAACCAACATAGTAGGATCTACATGTAAGAACCTGGGGGGGAGATTGCGCCGGCATCGCTCATCATGGCCAGTCTTTTCCTATGTTTTAGTGTCAGGTTCGTTTCCAACGGCTCTTGTGACCGGGAGTAACAGATCGCATGTCAAGGGTGTTTCAATCTCATTTCAACGTGACCGTGTATCTGAATGCGGCTGCGCCTAGTGACGATCTGAATCTGACCGGGTTGGTGGTGTGAGCAGTCGACTGTTTTCCCGTTCAAAAGGTCTTGACTGGCGGTGGCCAATGGTTGACTGCAGCCGTGACTGATAGGGCTCTGATATGAGTCTTGCCAATGTGCCATGGTGTTCCTTCTGGTGAGGTTGAGCAGCTTCTCCTGAACATTGCGGCGGTCGTACCGTGTGAGTGCAGGGCGCCTTGTATCAGGTGTTGTTCTTCGGGAGCCCCGAAACCTGTCGGATGACTTGCATCGAATTGACCTGTCAAGCATGTCAAGGCCAGTCCGAGGAGTTCATCTCGAGTAGCTCGACTCAAGCATCCATCACGGCGTAGCAACTGGGGCGTAATCGCATCACCAGCTGCAACTCTGGGGAAACACCCCAGAAACGATGAGAACAAGCTCAAACCTGCGCCTCCGGCTCTTCTTTCGCTGTAATTTCTTCAAAACCCACATGCTAATCTTGAAGGCGAGATGAGGCTCAATGAAACAAAGTCCAATGAAAAAGAAAGCCTAGTCAAGGAAGACAAGAGACAGGCAGCTTCGGGTCTCTGCCGTTGAGGTTGCACTCGTCGCCTTTGGTGTCCTGGGGCATGTTGAGGCGGGCTGGGGAATGCTGGTCGATTCTGAGACGCACCCATGTCCTGAAGTCGTGCTCTGACTGGTCTTATTGCCCTGTCAATCTGCCTGCCGAACCCACATCGCCCATTCTCGTGATCCTTTCAATTTTCCAAGAGAGATGAGAGTTTTGAAAGCTCTGTGACTCGTTTGGTGAACCAGGCCTCTTTCTTGACAGGAGCTGGTCTTCGGACATACCCAGCTTCTAGAAGACTTCGGGCATGCAACCTCATTGCATGATTGCGATATTGCGCATGTTCATGCGGTCCGCCTGCATCTGCCGGTAGCATGTCGTGATCGACACATCGTCAATCTCGGGTATCTTATCCAAACAGACTAAGAGAGAGCACCAAACTTGACTTGGAAGTGTTGAAGGTCGAGGAGGGTTACGTAAAGCACCGCCGTTTTGCCAATTATTGACTGGAGCTTGGCATTGTACAGCTCCAAGTAAGCCAATCTTCCTCGGAGACCAATTCTCTATACCGCGGTGCCCCATTTCGTTCACTCAAAAGCCGGATCGACGCCATAAGAGTAGCGCTGGGAAACGATAGCTTCGGCATCGCTGCTAAGGTATAGATTCGAGTGCCGGGTGTCTCGATGATCGAGTCAGATCTAAGAGATAACCACAATCAAAAGGCTCCCGGGGTCCCTTGCAGGTGCATGTTTCACGCATCCCTTTTCGGCCTCCGACGCTCGAATCGGGATTAGTCGGGCAACTTGGTCCATGCCACCAAAGAAATCGGAATAAGCGCAAACTTCTTCCAGAGCTCGGCCGGAATCCGTATCAGGCACTGGCAACTCGCCACAACGGGGTCAACAGACAATTGCAGACAGGAAACGTGGGGACGTCTTCGAAAGAACCTGCTCCTGACGTCTTCGTCGGCCAAGGTGGTGTGGTAAGAAAGTGTAATCCCAGAACGGGGAACATGGTGTTCGTTTTGGTGTGTTGGCTTCCATTTTCAATGGCACCTTGCGAGCCTAATGTCGTCAGAACGTGTGAAAAGGGCAACCTTGAAACTCAGTCAGGGTCGCGGTCGTGGATAGTCGATGCTGGCGCCTCTGATTCGAATTCGGGCCGCTCTAGGTGGCGTTGAACCCGTGATGATGAGCGGCAGATTGCAAGTATAGTCGAGCCTGGGTTGAGAGGCTGTAGGTAGCAAAGCCCTTGCTGGCCATAGATGAGCCAAGTGTTAGCTTGCATCTTCCATTACCACGTTCCATTCTTCTTCGAACAGGAGGGCCAACTCGAGCTACCCCCCGCGAGCTAGTTGCTCTCAAAGGTAAAAGCGCCGCCGCAAGGCTCGCACACCTTTGGAGGCTAGCATCCGGCCGACATAGGAGAGGCGAGTGAATGATCAAGATTGAGTGGGCAGACTACGTGTCAAGGCTCGGATGGAGTGAATTGGCTGGTGTCGAAAACTCGGGGGCGGTCTGTGGTGACTGGCTCGGGTGCTGTAGTTGGTGCCGCCGCCCCATGTCGCGGCCCCCATATCCCATGTCCCATGTCCCATGTTGGACTTTCCTGGTGGTGGCCTTTTGGGTTTCCCATGCCGGGTCGCATCAGTTTTGCGGCCTGAGGCAACAGATCCTTATTCCCGTGGCGGATCGAGGTGAAGAGGAGGGTGTGCTTCGTCTTCAACTGGCTGCGACAGCGGGAACCCATGTCTAGTTGGGCGCCACTCCCATCATCGGGTCAGCGAACGGGCGGGCCAAGCGGACACCTGTGATGCATTGGGGCCTCAGGCGTCGACGAGGCCAGGCAAGGGAAGGGAAGAGGAAGGTCGAAAAGGGTAGAGATGCAGTAGCATGAGCAGTAGCTGTCATGCAGAGGGAGCATTTCACACGCATGAATCCAGTTGCGGTGATGAGGATGAATGTGACTGAGAATGGAGAGGAATTGAAGGAGCGTGTACTGTATCGTAATGAATTAGATGGGAAGGGACTGCCTCTCTCCTGCCTTCTGTACCTACCTACACGCACGTGGAGGGTTTGGGGCTCCCCGTACAGTGTGAAAGATGGCAAGAACAGAGGGGAAGAGTCCAGATGACTTTAAAATGTGCTGTGGAATACAATCAAGTACAGTGCGCAGCTCATAGGGAGACTGGCTTCTAAACGCCGATATATCCCAATTCGTTTCTGTGCTCACACACAAAACAAAACGCACCAACAGCACGCACACACGCACTCACTCACACTCACACTCACACTCGCACACACACGACCACCCTAACCCAACCCCAACACGCCCCTCCCCAAAGGGGCATTTTGGATCTCAGAAGCCGTTCCCCGAAGTGGAGGCGGCGTCGCGCTAGCGAAAGGTCCCACGATGGGGCGAAATCGAGCACAGGGCGAAGCCAAGCCCGCCAAAACAGCCATCTCACAGCGTTCAATCCAGCATCCTCAAGCGCCAGCGCCAGCGCCAGCGTCAAGAAAAGATTGGGTACAGCGCCGTAACTAAACTGCCGTCAACAAAACAAAAACAAAAAAAGACCCTATCCCAAGGTCGGCTGCACAGTCTGCTGAACTGCCCCTGGACACTGTCGGAATACGCGAGCAAAAGGTCCGGCAGGCAGAACGGCTTCAACCACCATTAGCATGTGCTGGATTGGTATTGACGCTACGGCATGGTCCAGCATTGGGTCGGTCATTCATTGCATTATCCGCTCTCGTCGGATGCTACCCCATGAGCAGAGAGGACCATGTATGTAACCGTCGCCAGAGCTCTACTGTCCCCCACGAGGGTCCAAGAGCCGCGACGGACGGTCAGCTACCTAGGTGTGCAGTGCAGTGCAGGCAAAGCACGGGGAAAGGCGACAAAAGAGGGGAACGACACATAGAGAGGCTTTCAAGGAACCAAAGCCGACTCGCGGCGCGCGATATGGCATCACTGCAACACCACCTCAGGCATGGTGCCCTGCTCCTCTGACGCTGTCCCACCCCGACTCTGGAGCACGATGACGGAGATGCCAAAGGTTCTCAGGGTTTTGAGGTTCGTGTGGCCTTGCCCGGCCTTGCCTGCTATGGGCCCTGTGAGAGACGCCGCGGCATCTTGGAGAGGGGCCACAACGTCAGTCAGTGGCCATGCTGGGCCACCCTGGACGACTGATGTCAATGCCCCTTTGTCGCCCTCCACTCGCGCCCTCTGATGGGCCGTGGGCATGCCTCTTGCTGGCCCCCCCTAGCGCCGTCTCCAAAGGCTGTTTCAATTCCTTCACCGTCTTGCGTTCCCAGTGTTTCTTGTCTCGTTTCTGAGTTCCACACACACTCGCCCTGGTGCTGTCTCTTGACGTACCTTACGTCAGGGCTCTCATGGGTAGACACCCTTCCGCGACAGGGGCGCCCTGTGGCCGACGCCTCCCGGGAAGCCTTTGGCTGGCGTCGAGGTATCCGGTACGTCTCTGGCTCCTCTGGCTCCTCTCCCACACAGCCCGGTCTCCCTTGGCGTTGCTTGTTGACGTGGGATCCTTGATCTCTTCCCCATGACCCCCAGTGCACGACTCGACGATGCCCACCAACCAAGCCCGCTGGAGCAAAGAAGCTCATTGCCAAATTCTCAACGCTAAACAAGCCCCGGCGGATCCCTCGATGCTGCCGTTGAGTGGCTTGGGGGGACCCTCGATTCCCACCCGCCGCCCGCGTCGCAACAAGTCATCCGCAGGCACGCTACCAGACGACTCTGGCAAGCCCTCCCATTCATTCTGCTTGACCAGACCCTGCATAATCCCGCCTTGTCCGCCGTCCACCTCAACTCCCAGCCCGGTACGTCCCCGGCGTCCTTTGCAACCCATCTGAGACCCTCCACATCAGTGGCGTTCGTTCGTGGGCCTTTGAGCTTGGGGGGGCGGGGGTCCCTTTGCAAACTGCCGTCCTTAGCCTTACCCACCTCCTCCAACTCTGTCTGTTCTGGTCTCTGTCTTGCTGCCCTCTGAAGCTGTTGCTGCTGCCACACCCTCCCTGCACGTTGTGACCTAGCATACCCCGTAATCATGCCCCGTCTGCCATCTTGCACCCCCTTTCAGATTGGCAGAGGTCGCTCGCGGTCGACATTCTGCTGGTCAGCGATTCCCCCGGGGGGATTAAACGTATAAACCGTTGCCCTCGTCGCTCGGACTGAACGAAACTCGATCAATTCTGTTCCAGAGAGCGTGCAAATCAACTCGAAGGAATCCTCAAGACGACGTCTCACAACTACATCACCGTGCTCAACAGCTTGGCCGAGCTTCGACGACCCTGAGGGGCCCTTTCCAGGATTTCTGACCAAGGCAACTCGATACCTCGCTGATCTCTGCGCCGTCTGGCACCGCGGACGCTATCTGGGTGCCGTGGGCTGTCAACTTGACTTGTGGATTAGAGGCCATCATCTTATGCAGCCCACAACCCCCCCTGGTCTGTTACTTGGTCCTACGACCCTACCTCATCGCACCAACCCTGTCGCCTCAGCCATTGCGAAAGGACGTCCGGCCTGCCGATCACTTAGACCGGAGTCGTCACACCTTTTTTCTTTCTGAGAGACGGGGGATCTCCACTGTTCTCCCGCAGCCCAAGCCCGTTTCCAGAGGCAGATTGACGCACGTCAATTCACACCACCCAGACACTTAAGACTTCGCTGATCCCACCTTGGCCCCGACTGAACTCCCCATAACATCTCCAACCTTGAACGGGATCTTCTTGTCTCTGATCTGTGTCACCGACTTGGCTTTTCTTCTAGTCGGGATCCCGCATCTGATCAACAAACCTTTTTTTCCTACCCAAAACCAAACCTCGCACCGATCTATGTTGATACGGTCTCCAAACCCCTCTATACACATACACAGTCCTGTTAGCAAACCAACATGACCATGACGCTCGACACTACTCAACAGCGGTTCGGCCCCTCGTTGAATTTCGACTATTCAGCTCCGGCACAACCTCCTGCTTTCTCGAATCCATGGTCGTCGTCGTCGCCCCCTCAGCCTCCTCCTGCTGGCGGTGGTCTCTTTGTCGGCAGCCAGCAGCCTCTCAACCCCAACATGATGGCCGGCAAGCCTCACCAGCACAGCCGCGCGAGCACCAGCAGCGCATCATCAATGGCATCCTACGGCAACTCAATGCCAGTTGCGAGCACCTCTGCAGGTATGCCGGACATGTTACGACTTCCGTCGATATATGGCGGCTCTCACCAACAGTATGCTCACTCATCCAACTCAGATCTCCTCACCCTCAACCGCATGCAAACAACGTCTGCTGCATATGGTGACCCGACTTACACAACATCCGCCTCACCTGTGAACGGCCAATTTGCACCCACATCGGCTGCACCTTACGAGACTCTGGGTTATGCCCCAGCTCCCGTGCGACCGCCACCCTTTGGGCTTGCTCCTGACGACCATGCCAGGAGATTCTCTCAGCAGTAAGTGACACCAAGGGCAAGCGACCTGAGATGCCCACGAACGAGATTCGACGAACTACGTACTAACAACTCGGGCAGAAGTATCCAGGATGAACGGAGGAGTTTTGCCGACGCTCTCGATGCCAGCCATGGCATGCTGGCCATGAGCCAGGAGACCCCTCGAAACATCTATGGGGCCCGAAGTGATCGTTCCTCCGTTGATTCCTATGGATTCCCCTCTACCCACTCTACCAGTTCCTCCATCTCCTCCAGTGGCAACTTTAGCTCGTACTATGGCGATTCGGTCTCAGACTACTCTACCGCAGGCTCTGACATTGAGTCGGTGAACTCGAGGACGCTGCCCCGACCCCAGGGCCTCATGGCTTCTCAGATTCCTCCCGCTCCTCAGTCCATGATGGGGCAGTTCAGCTCCAAGGTCTCGTCGAGCACCCAGAAGAAGCACAAGTGCAAGGTCTGCGACAAGCGATTCACGCGACCCAGCTCTCTGCAGACTCACATGTACAGCCACACAGGCGAGAAGCGTATGTATTCATGGTGTGTTTGGAAAGCGCAAGGTACTAACATTGAATAGCCTTTGCATGCGAAGTCGAGGGCTGCGGCCGACACTTTTCAGTCGTGTCTAACCTCCGTCGACACCGCAAGGTCCATCGGGGTGACGCACGCTCTGAGGCCGGCTCTGAGGATCACCACTCGGACTGATTCGATGACATTTCATGACTACGTTTTACTTTGAACCCACGCGAGCTTGCGACGACTCGAGGTTCCAACCTTTTTTCTGCCTTCCTTCGGTCACACGAACGAATGCAGCCCGCGTCGGGTCCTGACGAATGGCGAAGCGACGACAGTCGAATCGACCAGAATTACTGATATTTAATTGCTCTGATTTTTACCAACAACGCAACACAACACCTGCAAATATTACATTACAATGACGGCTTAGCGCGGCATAGAGAAATGGGTCACAAAAGGCTTGGGGGGAAGAGTGGGATCCATGGGTCGGACGCGAGGGGGCGGCGGACAACGGCGGTGTATACGATTCGAGTCTATCGCTTTTCGGTGCATGGGGCTGCTTTCGAGGTCAAGTCCCCATCCTCGGGATTTTTTTATCTGGGTATTTGGGACATTGGGATGGGATTAGGCGGAGTGGTGGACCGACCTACCGATACCCTTCCACACGGCGTTCCTGGAGTCGGGCCTTGTTGAGGTCTATTGAGAGTTTCTGGTCTTGTTTTTTTTTGTTGCTTGTGGGCACGGCACACCAAGGAAGCCTTGTGTTATACTTCAAAGCGATCGCTTTTGCCGGACCCTCTTCGAGAAACGTGGGATCCGGGCACCATATTTACAAGATGTGTTATGGGGGGAGACGATGATGGGATTGTACTATTAGTTTCTACTGTTACGGTCATGATATACCCGGTTGAGACGGCACACAGCTTTGATTCTGTCCCGTAGATGGCAGATGCATCCAAGAGCTCCAAGGGCATGCAGGGCAGAGAAGACCGGGCTACGACAAAGCAAAGTTGATTATTGATGATGGGGGCATAGTCTATAGAGAGCGAGTTAAGAGCGTTGAACGAACGAACAAACAAATGAGATTGATTTGAGCGACACTTGTGTGAACGGAATCATTGAGTGACTGAGTCTGTCTCTGCCCCTTAATGGAACGACTAGAAGGTCGTCTGACAGGATGGAGGTCATGTCACTTGTCCCCACCGTCATGGCAATTTGAGAATTCCCATATTCTGGATACAACGACGATCTTTCGGAGCGTCCCTGACTCGACATACGATGAGAGGGTTGGGATGGGATGAGGGCTGCTGCGCTGCAAAGGGGGGCACAGGAAATAAGCGCGAAGGCGGCTGGGCCGTTTCCGCACCCCCTCCTGTATCTCATCGTGAAATGCCCCCCCTCCTCCCCTCCCTGCGGCTATTCGCTGGGCGCCTGTCTTGAAAGGATCATGTCCTTTCTTGACGCCTTGCAGCAGTAGACGAGAGGCGGCGTTGCCGAAGAGCTAGGGGAGGGGTTAATTAGAGTGCTGTCGTTGTTGCTATCTGGTGGTGCGATAAGGTCAAGAGATAGAGAATGAATGGATGGATGAATACGATAATCTCATGCGATAGGTGCCCCTATTCCAAGGTCTTCAGTGTCTGTTCTGTTTGGCGTGGAGCAATGGAAGCACAGGACATCTAACAATCAATCAATCACACGCCCCTCAAGACAAAATATCTAGGGGGGGCGTTGAAAATTCAACCAACTCGGGACATGGCAGGGTCGATCACGACCCGGGATGGTAAGGGTCTGGCGTTTCAGAAGTCGACAATCCCTGCCGCAAGAGGCATCGCCATCTTGTCGGGGGACGGTTGTCAAGACAGGACAAGCTTTGTGGGGTGGGGGATGTCGTTTTCACGATTGATTGAAGATGGAGACAGACCTTGCTACTACGGTGAGTCGAATGGTTGAATTTACCGGGAGGAAGGGAGGGGGGATCCTTGACGGAGATGAAAGATGGGGATTTGAATGGTGTTGATGACCCGACTGAGTGTTTTGAGACTTGAGAGTGTCTTGTCGTATTTGGAATAATTTTGAGATTGAATTTCATGGCATTTGATGCGTTGGATGCAAGTTGGTATTGGCAAAGACACTCTGTCTCCCTTATTGTGTTCACCTACTTCTCTGCCCTACTGTTTGGTTTGGTTTCGTATCTCATATCATCCAATCTCATCTCATCTCTTTTCACTTTGCTCTCCTTCCTGCAAGGCCATTCCTTACCGCTCATCAAGCAGTAGGTGGAGAAAAGAAAAGAAAAAATGAGTGCGCTCCGATTCCGCCTTCATACACTTGCGCCTGAACGGCCCTGTTGCTGAACCCCTTGCTCCCCTGTTGCCCACTCCCGCACGTCCTTGCTGCAGTTCCCCCCTTCTTGGTCAAGCCCGATCTTCAGGCGCGACTGGGCGTTGAGTAAGCCACAACGACTGGGATCAGTGATTTTCTTGACCGTTGAGGTTCGCGTGGGAGAGAGATCTGAGGGAAGCATATCGAGTATGGAGCTCACGTCTGAGAGTAGATAGGTGATGTGTTTTACATACATACTCCATCTCACCTACTTTTCAGCTGCATTTATCTCTCCCTGCTGAATCCATCTGCTGCAGAGTCGTAAAACCCCTCTAAAGGAGGACACTTTTTGGTCCAAAAACCCCTCCAGCTCCGCTATCTACGTAGGGCAAATTCATCCAGTGGCAAAAGGGCCACGACAAGGTGCACAGTCCTGAAGCAATATTGGGTAAATAGAAATGGCGGGGATGATGGAATGTCACTTTTCTTCCTGCCCGATATGTGTGTCCATGGCATGACTTGTAACAATGTGACAGCTTGCTTTTTGCCTGCCCGCCGCGGCCTGGCTGACATGTGAGGCGTCTGGGAAGACGGAACGTGAGAGATCCGGCGCCGTAATGGCGGTTTTACCAGGTTCAGGTTCTTGATGCCCCGCCAAGGGGTTACATACAGTACCTCTTATGATGGCAAAATGCGAATGCCTTCAAGGCAAATCCCCTCCAATGTCCCCTTGACGATCTCAGCTGATGCAGACGTGGCTGATTATCGAGGGTCCCCAGCCTCGTCTAAGCACAGAGATACCAATTGGAAGGATTCCGTACACACTCAAAACGACGATAATGACGGAGTCTCGTGGAGTATGACGTCGACGGAGAAATTCGCCTCCCCCCAGTCGCGTTTGAGAATTAAATCGGGCGCCGATCAGGGTCCTACTAACAAGAAAGTCTGCGCCGCCCGGGGTGTGTGTATGTGCCAAGGTTTGGTTTTACGACGTGGAGAAAGGAGAGAGAGAGCGATTAATCAATCGGTCACAAAGAATGGCGGTGGTGGTGGTGGTGCTGCATGGGACAAGGCTTTAAACTTGATTTTGGTATCAACCAACCATCTGATAATGATTCTGATGCTTCACTTGCAGCAGGGGAATGATAGTAACAGTGATAATAAATACATCCATAGAAGAGATGCTGTACAGCAAATGCCGAATAGACCTGACTCGTGTCAACAATAGATCCATCTTCAGCATGTACTGTCTACACCGTCTACAGTTAGCATCAGAAACCTCAACTTCAAAAACCGTTGGACAAGGAAAGAAAATAAATGCCCTGTGACGTCAGAGGCTGGGCGGCCCAGGGTCCCCGGCTCCGTCCCTCCTCAAGACCCGGCCGAGCAAAGGAAGAAAAAAACCGTCGTCATTTTCATGTCTGTCGATTCGTTGCGGGTGAAGTACGATGTGGGGAAGATGGAGGAGGGGGAGGCGTGTCTTTAAAAGTACATGGCACTTGGGGGCGGGTTCAGTCTCCACTCTTTTTCTTGTGCCGGGACATGGGTTGTAACTAACAAGAGGCTAGCCATGGGTACCGTAGCCTTGACTTGTTTTCCGTCGTTGAGTCCCCCTCTCTCGTTTCTTTTCCGGTTAGACTAGGCAGCTACATTTTTTTGACTCTGGTGATGGCTGTTGTTGATGGTGGTCATGATCCATCTTCAAGGGTATTCACTATCCAAAAGTTGCATGCTTTTGGTGATGGCATCACGAAACTTATCCCAAAATCAAGTTTCAACTTGTTTCTTTTCACTTCCATATCTTGAGCAATTCAATTCTCTTTATCGCTCAAACAAACAAGATCCTGGTATGAATGCGGAGACTCCGCCTTTGAAAAATCCTACTCTGCCCGACCTGTACAACCTACCATTTTCTCCCCCCAGCTTCTTCACCGAGTCCAAGGTACAGCATACATAGCAATTGGGCATCTACAACCACGAGACTCTTAACATACCTTTTGCCACTCTGACATATTCATTCCTTTGCCCTTTGAAACTACAGAATCTTGTTTTGTTTTCGGCATTTCTCAACTGACGCACACCACAACATTCCCCTCGATGCCGCCAAGTAGGCGCCTCGCCATCTAAGCTAGCAAGCCTCAAAAAAAACAAGTCTCCAGAAGAAACGATAACATGATGATTGGGGATTCTGTTGCTGTTACTTTCTTTTTCTTGTTGGTGGCTTGACTGCCATTCAGCCCTTTCCAACCGCGTGCATACATAGTCTTTTTCACACACACTTTCCTTCGTCCTTTTTTTCATCTTTCATGGCATTTGTCAAGAATGCCATCTTTTCCCTAGATAGAGGGGAGTTACAGTATCACGACACCTGACTCTCTACCTTCCAATCGTCGCCCTCCCACACTTCTTCCCCTTGTGAATAGTGACGTTCTCCAGCATCTGCCGTTGGTACTGATTTTGTCTTCTCCACCTGGCCTAAAAAGAGATAGACCAGCTTTCTTTCTTTCTTTCTTTCTTTCTTTCTTTCTTTCTTTCTGAGCGGGGTACCTAGGCACAAGTTGCAAGCTGTGACGTATAGCATCATCCTCTTCAAAAGATGGGAAACAGAAAAACTTCGATAGCTTTACCCCGAATCCATTCTGGACGCTAGAGTCCGTGCAAGACGGGATGACAGCTGTTGCGGCCGCAGAGAGAGCGTTAGCAAAGGCAGGGGTAGGGCCTCTTTGCAGAAGCAACTTTGCAGAACGGACAAGAGTCAAAGAGAGTGAGATGCCGCCTTGGCCTTACTTCAGCTGTCTCCTCTATCGCTCCGGAAGCCACTTCCGCAACCTACACCTGAGCTGGCTGCTGAAGCCACTGTAGGTGGAAGCCACTGTAGGTGGGATCCGGAATAGCTTTTCCCATGGAGCTAATAGCTTCATCCGTTTTGGAAGCTATGAAATCATGGCTTTTTCTCTTCCCTTCCTGCAATGCAAGCTGACCCCCCCCCCCCCTCTCTCTCAACGGCAACGGCATCTCGATGAGCCTCAGCCCCCCTGCAGCTAACCAACCAGTCCTCTTCTTCCTCCTCACACACACCTCGACTGAATTCAGCCAGCTGCTTCGCTTTCTCCAGAAAGACAAGAGAGGTACGACAAGTCACGAGAGCTGAATATGTGGAGTTTATACAATCAGTATCAGCCTGCTTCCCCAGCTCTTTGTTCTCAACCAAGGAAGTAGTAGTAAACTAGACGAGGATATCCCTTGCTGCGTCCGCATTCTGCATCATTTGTCACATCCACACTATTGGAGGGCGAAGGAGGGGGACGCTCACCACCACCACCATCATCGTCATCACGAGTAACAGAGCCAGGGACGAAAAGGTCCGCCCACGTGCAAAGGAGCCTTCGAACCGAACAGAGCCAAACGATTACCTCTTCTGGGCTTAAATCCAAGGCGTTGACTTCGGCCGGGCGGCGCGAGGCGAAGCCGAGTCAGTCTCCACGGCCGTCGATCACTCAGCAGCGCCTCTCATCACGCTCTTCCCCCTCACTCGAACGTGTGTGCCCAACCACACACACTACATCGCGTGTCATGGCGCGTAGCAAACAACCTCTGGCCGACAAGACGGGTCAGTAAGCTAGCTTCCCGTTCCCTCCATCCCCTGAGTCAAGCAAAGAAAAGAGTGTCACCCTCCTTCTTCCCATCCAATGCGGTCAAGCTCACTCCCATCTGCCGGACCTTGCCGCCCGCCTTTCACGGTTTGAACAAAAGACAAACCCAAAAGTCCCCCCGGGATGTGAGCGAGAGAGAGAGGCCCCCCTTCGCGGGTCCGGGCATTGACTGCCGAGAGGGTTGGGAAACGTTGAATGGTTCGTTGGTGTGTTCCACATGACTTGACAAGATGAGAGGAGGATCATCAACTGAAGCAAGGCTCCCTTGACGGTAGATGACAGAACTAGGAAAGGGCTTGAGACATTGGTCTGTTCTCTTCTCGGTTGAGGCTGATCGGATATGGATATGGATCGAAAATCACTTTTGACTGCAACGTTGACGATGTAGCAAAACTGCCTCCTCATGATGATCACTCTCTCGCGTGAAACCACCAGCTCGGTTCATCCTTTACCACCCCTGCAATAGACACCGCGAGTCTGATCCCCCCCCCAGGGCCTTGACCCCCTCTGGCAAATCCTCCGTCAAAACAGATCACCCTCCGGATAGGGGCCGGGGCGGATCACTCAGCTCAAACATCCAATTGAACAATCACTGGTCACGGTCACCTTTGATACAAACACCGCCAGTTCAAAACACCCAAGCCATTTTGATCGATCATCTATCAGAACGCCCTGACGCATGCAGTAGTAACCTCCCCCCCTTATCAACCCACAGCATTCCAGATTACAAGCCTCCATCCATAAGCAGAGAGAGAGAAAAAAAAATATCCTTGGTCCAAACCCTGCTACAGCCCAACCCCCCTCCTGAAACCTCTCCATGTAATTCTTACAGCACAATTGCCAGCTCCGGCCGGTCTACCTTATCCTCATCTAGGTTCGGGTAGTATGGCACCATCGCGTCCGCCCCCTGAACATACGCATCGTTGTACAGCCTCCAGTATGGCGTCCTGACCTTGCGGGCCGGATGGAATAGTCCCGCCCAGACGTAGTTGAGCACAAGCCCCGGTCCGACCGCCATACGGATAGCCTCGATGGCCTCGACGATACGGTCGATAACGTGTGGGCTGGTCTCGAAGAGGTTGGGGTAGAGGAGGTTGAGGAGATGAACCATGGCGTCCTCGCAGCCAAGACCAACCACGCCAAGAGCAATATGCTTGACTACAGAGGCTGCCGTCTGACGGTGCACCTGGTCACGGTCGATGAGGGCATCCTCAAGTAGCGGCGTCACAGCGTAGACGTAGTCCTTGGCCATCTCACCGATGTACTCGAAGAGGAAAGAGAGAGACTTGAGCACACCGTTCTGCACGTTGAGCTCAGGCACTCGGTACTCGTTCATCAACGCGGGAAGAACGGTAAAGGGCGCACAAGTCTCGGCCACGATACCGATAGCGACGGCTGTGTTGACGCGAGACTGACGCTCCT
This sequence comes from Fusarium vanettenii 77-13-4, assembly GCF_000151355.1. Taxonomy (NCBI): domain Eukaryota; kingdom Fungi; phylum Ascomycota; class Sordariomycetes; order Hypocreales; family Nectriaceae; genus Fusarium; species Fusarium vanettenii. The sequence goes on along the minus strand of NW_003315879.1, from coordinate 1,245,430 downwards.
GCACTCGAAGGTTGTTGAGAAGAGTCGCCAACACATCCTGGGGACCAATAGCCTTGGCGATGAAACCGAATGTGTTGTTGGCTGCTCGTCGGATACCCTTCTTGTGAGCCTTGAGCATGTCGAGCAGCTCAAAGCAGATTCGCATCCACTCTCGCGCGTTGACGCTTTCGGGTCCACGATCTGCGATACGGCCGACCAGGTCGATGGTGTTCTCTTGAACCTTTTCGTGACGGTTTCGCAAGATGGGTGTCAGTCGTGGCAGCAGGTCCTTGATGGGTGGTTGCATCTGTGCAATACCCACGACAGTGACAATCGATCGTAGAGCACCCAGGATAGATCCAAGAACCTCGGGGTACTCTTCACCCAGGTACTCGTAGAGCACGATGCCCAGCTTGCCCATGAGAGCATCCTCGCCGCACTGCTTCATTACCATGGCGATTCGGGAGATGAGATCAGCAGCCTGTTGTCGAACCGTTGCTGACTTGTTGTTCAGTCGCCATAGGATGGTACTGACGATCTGTGGCAGATATGGCTTGCAGCGAGTTCCCAGAGCGTTGACCACAGAACCGAAGCCATTCAGCATGACCACGTCCTCAACGCTCTGCTCCTGGAACGCATGAAGGATACCATCCACAAGTCGCTCCTCCAAACGCTCGCCAATATCTGCCGCTCCCAGGCTGGCCACAATCTTTTCCACAGTCTCCACTGTCATCTTTCGATACGCCTCGCTCTCATCCTTGAGGTTGTTGACAATCCTCTCAACGATCTCGCTGACTCCAACCTTTTGGCCAATGTCAACTGTCGTCTCCACCACTTGTCGGTAGTTGCGCTTGTCCAAGGCCATCCGTCGTACCCAGAAGCTCTTGAAAAATTCATCCAGGACATGCTCCTTAAGGTATCCCGCAGTCACACCATCCGTTCCAGCACATTGGGACACCACCTTGAGGACAACCTTCTTCATTTCCTCATCTGGAGATGAGAACTCACGAAGAAGAATCTCCATGATCTGACTGGTGTAGTAGTTGGCGTATTCTTCGTCCATAAGGGGGATGATGTAGCCAACGGCCTTGAGGAAGCCTGCGAGACCCTTGCCTCGCTGCTTGCGGGCACCAGTCCACAGCGGGTTCAAGATGTCGTCGAAGCTCTCAATACCGTAGGGGTTAGAAGCTTCGGCCAGAGCGGCAATGGCAAGACTGGTAACTGTCCTGACCTTGGTCTGTTCGTCGTTAAGGTTCGGACCAATACACTCCACCAGTCCCTTGAGGTGTGGCAGGACTGCGCAGCCCATTAGGATAGGGATTTGCTGCACAATCTTGACACCAGTGTGACGAGCCTGCCAGGACTTCTTGCTTCGGCAGACCGCTCTAAGGAATGGCAACAAAGCTGGGATACCCAGAGCAGAGGCAACGACGGCAAACGCTCTGGCCGTCGTGTTTCTGACATACTCGTCCACGTGGTCGATATCAGGTCGCATAGTGCTGATCATGGTAGCAAGACCAGCCGCCTTGCTAAGGTTCGAGATGATCTCACGACCCTCCACTCTTGCATAGTAGTCTTGGTCGATGAGAAGTGGCTCAATGACGACCAGGATCTTGTGAACATAAGGTCGCACCAGGTCGTCGAGCTTGTAAAGGATTCGGTCAATGACCTTGACCAGCAGATGGCGCTCCTGGTCCTCCAGAGTCTTCTCCATGAGAAGGGGTAGAATTTGGTCAAAGAGTGGTCCGGCTCCAAACTGCCTAGCATTATCCGTGATTTGTCGAAGGGCAGTCTTTCGCATAGGAGGGGTACCGTTCTTGATCTTGAGAAGTAACCTCATGATCTTCCTCTCCTTAAGCTCCTCAACTGTCAGGGCGTTCTCGTCAGAACCATCGGTGAGCTTTCCAAAGTAGGCCATATCTTCAGCCTTGAAGAACTGAAGATCGCCAACCCCCGGAATCTCAGCTGGCATTGGCTTGCCGCTGAGTCGTACTTGCTCGGGATCCTGCATCATGAAGCCTGTTTGAGCAGCTGGGGTGGCCATGAGCTTGTGCGCCGGGGCGCGAACTGGCTCATAGCCCGGAGGAGGGTCAAGGACCTTGTAACCCTCATTCTCGCCAGGAAGAAGAATATCGAGCTCTTCATCGCTAAGGGGAAGGTTGCGGCCAGAGATATCGGTGCCAAAGGTAGTGGGCAAAGCCGGAGCAGATGACTGGTGCACCGGTGTGGCCAGTCCTTGGTTGCCCATTGGGGTGGCCGATGGAGCCTGGTCCCATCGCGAGCGTTTCTTGGGAGCTTCCGCGCCCGGCGCAGAAATAGCAGGTGCTTGATCCCATCGCGAACGCTTTGGCTTGGCCGCGTCGTCTGCTTCGGATTTGTCGGTCTCTGCAGGCGCCGAAGCCACGTCCCATCTCTTCTTGCGCTTTCGTCCAGCAGGAGCAGCGTCAGCCGATTCCGCTTCAGCGCTATCCTTGTCTCCATCAGTGAGCATAGGCTTGGCATCGTCGTCATCCACCTTGCCTTCCTGCTTCGCCCTGATGGCTTGTCGAACGCGTTCCTCCTCCCTCTCCAGCTCGCGGGCCTCCATAACCTCGCGGTAGCTAGAGCCATTCTCGCCAGCACCGTCCTTGCGATCCTTGGCAAAGGGGTCGGCGCGTGTGGGAGTCAGGGTACGGTTGAACCGGCGCTTCTGGTAGTCGGTTTCGCGGTCGACGATTCGGCCGCTCTTCTCTCCCTTTCCAGCCAAGATATCATCCTCCTCCACGCCGCTTCCCCGGGCGAACTCGTCAATCATATCTCGCGACGCAGTATACTGGCCGACGAGTCGTCGCGTGTTATCAGCTCCCTCCATCTCTTCATCATCATCGCCCATCGGCAGCGACGTGTGGTATCCGGCAAACTTGTCGGGGCCATCGCGATCGTAGAGGTCATTGTCGGCGCTATCGATCAGCTTCTGCTTGGTATCGTCGGTTCGCTGGTTGCCGGCATCAAAGGTGCGCGACCCCTTCTTCGCGGCAGCAGCAGCGTTCCGCTCCTGCTGGAGCTTCTTGATGGTCTCGAAATCCGCGTCAGACATCTTGACTTATGGCATTCGCAGCTTCATCCCGGTTCAAGAGTACAAGGGGCGCTCCCGGCGTTGTCGTTGCGCATGGAGAGTTGCTGGTGAGATGGCTAGTCGCAAAAATGCACTGCGTTGCTCTGTTTGGGAGGCAAAAAGTAACGACTCGAGGGGGACCCGCAGTTTAGCCGCCTAAAATTGCATGTGCAGTGCCTGAGACGGATATCAAAGCCCGGCATTTGCCAACAGGTTTTATGTCTTTTGTTTTGTAATGATGTAAAATAAGTTACTAATGTCTACGCATTACATCTGAAATAGCAAGTATTTTATTCATCTTTGGTGGGTTGATGAGTGGTGAACAAGAGGACAGCACGCGACAGAGACCCTCAGATTCGCGTCCCCACCAACCTAGTTAGTAGGCATTCTCCATCATGCGTATGCCGAAGATTCAGACTCGGGAAATTAATAATCGACGTATTTGATTGTAGGTGACTTTTTCTATGAGCAATTGACTATTTACCGGCCGTGATGGCTTGAGGAAAATGCGTTTTCTCGGTACAAGTCACGTAGATTTCCACTCCTTAGACCAGAACTCAACAGCCTGCCCTCCATTCATGTCTAGCTTTCTCATAGGTGGTTGATGGTGACATGATCATGTACAACAGCATGAGTTCATACAAAAATTATTTACATAGGTAATACAGCCATACAAATTGTATTACCTCATCGCGAGAGCGCGTAGTCTCTTTGATCTTCGACCGTGTCCAGTTTCACCTGGCATTGGTTCATCCTTCAACTCGACAATTGTCTCCTCCTTCTTCACCTTAGTCTCGGTTTCTGTGACGGAAACACGTTGTCTCTTTCTCTTGGTGACTTTTTCCTCCACGGAGACCTCCTCGATCTTTACCACTGAGGCCTCTTCCTTTTTCACCGCTTGGCTTGAAAACTCCTTGAGGTCAGCCGTAAAAAGGACAGAATGGGCCCAGCCAGCATAATCTCCCCATAGCGCTCTGAAATGATCTCCCACAGCATCGTACATAGTCTTGTTGAATGTTTTGGCCTTTGACTTGGCAAATTTGTAGTCTCGTTGAGCGATTTGCCAGACATGAGTGTCAACTGGGACAGATTCACCCCATCCCAAGCCCATCAAGCAGACACAGTCTGCAACTTTTGGGCCGACTCCCTTTAATGAGAGAAGTTGCTCTTGTGCTTCTTTATAGGTTGCATGTTGCTCATCGGGTACTCGAGGCGTGTTGAAGCCTGGATGTGCTGGGTTTCGAAGGGTTTCCAACCAATTGTCTGGCTTCTCCTTGGCAACCATCCGTGCCGTCTCAGCAATGTACTTGGCACGATAGCCAAATCCGAGTTCTCTCAGATGTGCCTCTACTCGGTCACCTGTCAGATCGTGGGGAGTTGGAAAATCGTGGAAAGCCTCATCCCCAACGTGGCCGATGAGTGGACCATAGTGTTGACACAGCTTGTGAACCTAGACACAATAGTGAGTCAGTGAGCCAACTTTCTTGATTCAAATCCACTCACCATCTGAGATATTCGGGAAATGTTGTTGTTGCTGCTGCATATGAAACATATCAACGCCTCCCAAGCATCTTGACTGAGAATGCGGACACCCTTGAACTGGGGTGCTCTCTTGCGAAAGTTTGGGTCCGCCTCCGACCATTGCTCATACAGAGTTCCAAGATCCAGCTTCAGACTGAAATAGTGTCGCAGAAGGGCCTCAGTGTCGTCCTTTGGTGATGCCTGGGACTTAACAGCTGGCCAGGTGACTCGGTAATGAAGATGAGTTGAGTCCTGCTTCAGATGAAGGATGCGCCCATGCAAAGTACATGTCCTACCGATTTTAGAACCTTATGATCATAATGAATAGAGTAAGAACTGACCATTCATGATCAATCTTTCGCCATCTGAATGACTGTCCGCAACGTAGGGTGGTGTTGATGCACAGCTCGGCTAGTGACACCGGCAGCTTGCGCCAGTGAGGAAGTTTTACAAGAGACATTTATGGGAATTCGATTATGTCTGAGTCTTTCTTAGCAAGACGTTTCAATACGAAAGAGAGAATTTGACAGTGAATTGGTGAAAAAGTATGAGTTTATGCCGTTGGTGGCGACTCTCACTCAGGTCCTTCAGTGGCTTGCCCCCTGAATCCAGGCCGGCTCGCCGGGAGGTTTTGCAGGTGGTCTAGAATCCGATTCGCACTAACCCAAAGTAGAACTAGCGCCATCTGGCAAAAAAAGCTCCAGCCTCGCGCGATGCCTACAGCTCTTTGGAACTGGAACCTCGTTGCGGCTTGAATCAACCAACTCCGCCTGCCAACCAGACAACATCATCAATTTCAGAGACTCATTATTTTCTCTGAAGTCGCCTGTCTGTATAGCCAGTATGAACGGCGACAGTTACTCTTCGCGGGGTAAGTTTATCCGCAGACCTGACTCCATCTTTCGCGTCGCGTCGCTAACCCTTCTTTCTCGCAGACGGGCGCAGGGGACGAGACTATCCTGTAAGGAAACGCATCTCCATCTCGTCGTGTTTCAACCTAACCATGTTTAGTCTTCCAGAGGTGATAGGGACGATCGTCGTGACCGTCACAGGGACCGTGATCGCAGGCGCTCTCGCTCACCAGACCACCGAAGCCATCGCCGGGGCGAAGGCGACGTCGACGCCTACTCTTCTAGCCGAAACCACCGAGACCGCGAGCGCGAGGATCGATACTCTGGCCGTGACAGGCGAGGCGACCGTGAATGGGATCGAGACCGGGGCTCCTCCCGTCGGGACGCTCGCCGCGACGATGACGAACGGCCGAACAGGCGAGACCGAGATCCTTATGATGACCGTCGCCGAGGTGGCAGGGACCGTCGCGAGGAGGGATTTGGTGCAAGACACGAGAACCGCCGAAGTGCGAGCCCGCCGCCCAAGAAGCGCGAGCCTACTCCGGATTTGACCAACATCGTGCCCATTCTGGAACGCAAGCGTCGCCTGACCCAGTGGGATATCAAGCCCCCGGGTTACGACAACGTCACAGCCGAACAGGCCAAGCTATCGGGAATGTTCCCTCTTCCTGGCGCTCCTCGGCAGCAGCCCATGGATCCTAGCAAACTTCAAGCCTTTATGAACCAGCCCGGTGGTCAGGTTACGAGCGCTGGCCTCAAGGCTAACAACTCTCGCCAATCGAAGCGTCTTTTGGTTTCCAAGATTCCATCAGGCACGAGCGAGGAGGCTTTGATATCGTTCTTCAACCTTCAACTCAACGGCCTGAATGTCATTGACGCCACGGATCCTTGCATTCTGTGCCAGTTCTCCAACGATCGCTCCTTTGCTGTCCTGGAGTTCAGGGAAGCCTCAGAAGCCACTGTCGCCCTTGCGCTGGATGGTACTTCCATGGAGCCGGACGATGCGAACGGCGCTTCGAACGGAGAATCTCGTGGTCTTGAGATCCGCCGACCTCGCGACTACGTTGTGCCTGCCGTGACTGAGGAGGTCTCTTACAACCCCGATGTCGTCTCCAACATTGTGCCCGATACTATCAACAAGCTATGCATCACCAACATCCCCCCTTTCCTGGCGGAGGATCAGGTTATCGAGCTTCTTGCAGCTTTCGGAAAGCCCAAGGCGTTTGTACTTGTCAAGGATAGAGGAACGGAGGAATCCAGAGTGAGTACTGAAATTCGTAACTTCTTGGCCATTCTAACTAGGTCACTCAGGGTATCGCTTTTGCCGAATATCAGGATCCCAACGCTGCCAACCCGACTGCTCTTGACACTCTGAATGGCATGGATGTTGGAGGCAAGAAGCTCAAGGTCACCAAGGCGAGCATTGGTCCCACACAGGTCGCTAACTTCGACGTTGGTATCACTGCCATCAGTGGCTTGGCTTCTCAGACTGCCAACGATGTTGAAGGAAGCCGGGTGCTCCAACTTCTCAACATGGTTACTGCCGAGGAACTGTTGGACAATGACGACTACGAAGGTATGTATATCATCTTGCTGTGTCTTTCCTTGCTAACATTGTGTCAGAAATTTGCGAGGACGTCAAAGAGGAGTGCTCCAAGTTTGGAAAGATCATTGACATGAAGATCCCTCGGCCTACCGGCGGCAGCAGGCAGTCTGCCGGCGTGGGTAAGATTTTTGTCAAGTATGAGACCATCGAAGATACAACAAAGGCGCTCAAGGCTTTGGCGGGCCGGAAATTCGCTGACAGAACCGTGGTTACCACGTACTTCCCCGAGGTATGTCCCTTGAGCTCTCTGGTAATGCTTCCTTCAGCGCTAACACTACATGCAGGAGAACTTTGACGTTGGTGCTTGGTAAGAATGGATCCATGGATATTTAATAGTGGGTGCGCAAGGGGACGTGGTCTAGCAATGCAATCAACAGTCAACCTTGGCTATATACTTTGAGGGGCAGGAGTCTTCAGTCGGTGTACGGGTAGGTCATCAATCGAAAATGTAAAACAGAGGGCATCGCTCAGCATTGTTGAATTGAATCAATCACATGAAAGCACTCAATTGGAATGTCAATTAGGATGTGCAAGTGCAAGTATGAGATAATTGAGTTGGTATTATGAGCATGCAAACCAGAGAATGGAAAGCAATGAAACTATATGTAACTACGTCTGCCGAACAATATCGGGCAAAGGAAACCTGTGATCTGTTAGCGCTGATGCATTGACAGAAAAATGAAGCAGAAAAAGTCAAGCAAATGACCAGAAATCAGAAGTCCTGTTCATTCATTGAGCCCGAAGGCTCTAACATAAGAGGTACCAGAATAAAATGTAATGTGTTCTATCATCATCGGAAGGTCGACAAAGGAAAGGGGAAGATGTCATCAAGCCAGACTTACCAAAATCAGGAGAATTTGCGTGAAGCTCAAAAGCTCATAAAGCTTGAGGTTGAACGAAAGAAAAGGTTGGCTTTGAGTCGCGACGAGAAGAAAAACGCGACATATCGCCAACTCGGATCTGGGCACGTGATTAGACTCCACAGACCTGCATGCCCTGTGGCTGGGGACCCAGTGTGGCGCTCATGCCACATACCACTCCTGCCCTAACCTAAGCGAAAAATTCCAACGATCCACACAAACCGCCCTTTCTCGCAATCTCTCGAACTTTTTACGAAGCTCGACCAAGCCGACTCCGACTACTTACCATCCGCAGCATCACCACCACAGCCGCCGCCAAACAGACAAGATGGGCCGACTTCACAGCAAGGGCAAGGGCATTTCTGCCTCCGCTCTCCCCTACTCCCGCGCCGCCCCCGCGTGGTTGAAGACCACCCCCGACCAGGTCGTCGACCAGATCTGCAAGCTCGCCCGAAAGGGTGCTACCCCTTCTCAGATCGGTGTCGTCCTCCGTGACTCCCACGGCATTGCCCAGGTCAAGATTGTCACCGGTATGGAAATTCCAAGGAGCGAGAATTGAGAGCGTGCTGCTAACATTGACGGACAGGTAACCGAATCCTCCGAATCCTGAAGTCCAACGGTACGGTTCCCTGAGAGACGCGACGCACATTGGTGGTGGAAACATATCTCTGGAGAAAATTCTCCTCTTATGCCTCTGTACGGTCAAGACTGACAGAGTGATTAAACAGGCCTCGCCCCCGAGCTTCCCGAGGATCTGTACATGCTCATCAAGAAGGTAAAGTGATGCTGTCAAAATTTTCTGTGGTTCTGATCTAACTGGTTCAACAGGCTGTTGCTGTCCGCAAGCACCTTGAGCGCAACCGCAAGGACAAGGACTCCAAGTTCCGCCTCATTCTCATTGAGTCCCGAATCCACCGTCTTGCCCGTTACTACAAGACCGTCGGTATCCTGCCCCCCACCTGGAAGTACGAGTCCGCTACTGCCAGCACCATCGTCGCTTAAGCGGTTTAAAAAAATCAATCACGACCGGCCGCCTGGATGGAGGTGATGATGGTTTCCCGGGTCACGGAGTTGGGGGACAAATGATGGAAAAACTTGCATTTAGAGCCATGATGCTTATGCGCCCGCCCTGTCTGGGAGGACCACGGCGAAGTCGAGACTGCTCAAATAGAAAGCGATTCGACCGCTGAAATGTGTATTCAATGGGGCTTACTCAACCCAGTGACTGATAAACTCGAACCTGAACGCCATTTATGCCATATATATATCCCGTTCCCAAGTGATTCAGAACCGTGACCAGACGCCTAGGCACTTAAGTAGTTCCCTCAAGTTCTTTTGATTTTTGAAGGAGGTATTCTCCCAATACTCGAAGAGGGTCGTTCGGCCTGGCGATATGTTAGTTGCTGTCGCCAAAGAGAGATCGCAGTACTTGCTTGTCTTTCGCCAGCTGCTTCATGCCTTCAAGCAAGACTCCAGTAACCTTGGTGTTCAGATATTGCCGAGTTGAATCGCCATGCGGGGGAGCCTCGGCGGGGATGTTGAAACCTGGATCTGGATGCGCAGAGGCGGCTCTAGATCCTTGCGCTGGAGTTCCGGTTCTGGCAGGTACAGGGCTGGGCGCATGGGCGACGGGGGCTGGAGAGGACTTCATTTTCGCGTCTATCAGCAAGGTTGATCTTTGGAGGAGCGCAGTACCAACAGAGGAGTTGGAGGGGAGTAAGGTAGGGAGTGATGGTGAATGGACTGTGTTGAACAAACATACGGTCCTTCGAGTCGCAACTGCTGTGAATAGCTGGCACTGATAGGAGCAAAGACTTACAGCAGGTTGATCGGCTGGCGCATCAGACATGACAATATCCTTCTGCAGAGCTTCTGCTTGCACAGCATGCGCGGGGAGCCCATTGGTAGCGCCCGAGTCCAACGAGGCTGCGACCTGGGGAGCTTCGGTCGTTGTTTCGGGTTTTTGAGCTTCTTCGGCCATCTTGAATACTGCCGCAGGGTCGTAAATGCCTTCCTTTGCTTGATCCGAAGTGAGAGGAGCTCCTGAGTAGACGGGAGAGTGCGATGGCTGACGGGCGAATGTTGAATCGCGCCGGTTGATTGTCGGGCACCCAGAGCGCCAGGGCGCTTTAAGAGAAAAGCACGGTGTCAGGTGACTTCGTGTTTGATCGTCTTAACAAGTGACGTGTCTGCCTTGGTCTCTCGCGTCCATCGACTTCAAAGCAACGGCAATCCATACCAAAAGCTACATTTACGTCTCTGATCTTGGGATTTCTAAATGTAAAGTATGGATGCATTTGTGACGAGGCTCCCAAGACCTCAGAGCGAGCTTGGCACTCCTGCTCGTCCCACCCCTTTAAACGAACCGGATCAAGACAGACCTTCAAAGCGAGCGAAAAGAGAAATCCCATATTCAGATTCAGATCAATCTCATCATTCTCAAGACGAAATTGTTTCAAGAAAAAAGTCTACCAACAAGGACCCTGCCAGAGACAAGGATCAAGATGTTGACGGCCCGCGGCCCACTGACTTCGAGAATGCAATGGCACCCACTGACGGGGGAACAAAGGCCATCGAGGAGTACGAGGCGATCAAGTCATCACAAGCAAGTGCCGAAGATGAAGATACCACGGAGAAAGCACAACCTCGGTGGGTAAAGGGAAGAAGCTCCATCTATTCGGATGCCTTCAACCTTGCCCTAGACACCGTTTTGGAAGAGGAGTCTCATCTCTTTGATGACAAAGAAAATGAGGTCTTCAGACAATGGCAAGGTCTGGACTATGAAGCTCAATATCTGTGCGTTCACTCCTTGCTGAGGGTATAGGGCATTCACTTACCATGCTCAGCTATGTTAGACTGTTTTTGAGAAAGACGGCGTGGTGGCATCGCCATAGTCGTCTTGGCTATCACAACGATATCTCTGACCTTGAAACTGCGATTAGTGTTCTACAGTCATCTCGTACATTACCGACTGGCACCGCTCCTCCCACGAGCAGCGTCGAGGGTATTGAGCTTGAAGAGTCAGGGCTTGGCGAATCCTTCACGTTTGCAGATGCATCCGAAGATCACATCAAGTCTGTGGAAGAGGCTGCCACTCTGCTAAGTCTCGACGAGTTGAAGGCTCTGGCGAAAGAAGCCAAGTTCCAAGGGCGCACGAAAACAGAACTCATTCGTTCTCTTGTGCGGATGAGCCATCAGCAAACTGGGCTGATGTCCGTGGGCCTCAGTAGGCACAACAGTCGTGAATCGATAACCTCTGAAGATCAAGAGAACAAGGATCCAAAAGCGGTGGCCAAAACAAAATTACGGCGAGAAGACTCGAACCGTGATCAACATTTCTTGGCAAAGATTCTCGCCATCTTGGGTCCCTGCGTTCGATTATCGCCGCCAGTGTTTAAGCTGTTTGAGCGTGTCCATCTAGTCTTTTACCGGTCAACCGAATGGACAGAGAAGTCTCTCACGACCATCATTCTTGCCAAGATCGCACGGCGCCATTACCCAGAGTACATCGTTTGTCGAAGTTCGACAATTTTTGCATCGCGGATGCATTTGTTGGAGTATGAAAGCGGTATCCGTTTAGAAGCCGAAGTCGACAGCATCATGGAATTCAACGGGCCACCTGGGGAAGAGGGTCACAAAAAGATACTTGGAATATTTGAAAAGATCTACCCTCGGTGGAAGACCCTGGTCGAAGAGGAACGACAAAAAGAGCAGACCGTATACGATATGGGCGAGGGGGCTTACTTGAGACGGTTCACGCCAGGCCACTCCTACACAAGAATCGTTCACAAAGCCGCCCCCATCTTTGGGAAACTCAAGGAACATCTCAGGGAACATGAGCTACTCAGTGAGCTTCTCGACCAACGGCTGTTCCAAATGGCTAGGCGAGGCGGATGGTATCAGCGCAAAGCCCTGTTGGAAGAGCATTACATGCCCACGCTGGACCCGAACCCCACGACCACAGATGTCGAGCAACAAAAGAAGCACTGGAAGAGGATCGCAGTGGCCACATGCGAGGCTGGGCTTCAAGACCCAGACTGTCATCTGATATTCCATTACGACCTTCAGAAACGGCTGGTCAAGCTAGAGAAGAAGCTGCGAATTCCCCGTCGATTACAGCACGATTTTGGCCATGTGCACCTCGAGAAGCCCGTGGAGCATACCGTTGAAGGAGTCCAGCTCAAAAGGGATGTTCCTACTAAGATCGGTCGCCAGACAGTCTGGCTCGACGAGCTCGACTGCCAAGAAGAGTGCAGTGTCGAGGAGATGTGCTTGAGTCATTACCGGGCGCAGGGCTGGAAGGGATATCACGCCGAGGGTGGCATCATCCGCACCCTCTTTGCGTATCTCTTTTACGACATCATATTCCTCTACATTCCCAACGTATTTCAGACAGCATACCAGATGTGCCCTCTGGACCTGCACACAGATGCCTTCTACCCAGCCAGGGCATCAGAGATCAACCACAGACTGGTTGAAATTACCAATGGAGAAGGACCACGGCTCCTTCGCCAAGTCTGGGAGAGGGAAAGCGAGAAGAGGACGAGCGTGGTGGGTCTCAATTGGGACTTTGACATTGAAGACCTCGTGGAGCTAGTGGAATGCTTCGAGGGTAGTGCTCTCGCAGCCGTGTGCAAGGTCATGGCTCAAGAGTACCGGCAGAGGGGTGGTGGTATCCCCGACCTGATTCTCTGGCGGACCAGAGACACAACGGGGAACGGCGGCGACGGGCCGGCAAAGTCAAAAGGAGAAGTCATGTTCTCGGAGGTCAAGAGCGCCAACGACAGGTTGAGTGATACTCAACGGCTCTGGATCCATGTGCTCACGGGGGCAGGGGTCAAGGTTGCGCTCTGCAACGCCGTGGCAAAAGAGGTGAGGGAGGTGGATTAATTCCGATCCCAGGATTCTTGCATACAGTACCTACATACATGCTCCGTACAGGGCTTACAGACGCGAAGGATGGTTTGGTGATCTTGCATCACATATAGAGAACAGTTGCGAGGGTTCGAGGTGACGGACGGCCCTGCAATTCCACCGTGCATTCGCGTCCACTTGAGCTACGGGGGTCAACTCAATCTTGGCCTAGGAGAAGCTATATCGGGATACGAAAAACCAGGCCGTCCACAAGGTTGCAGATGTCCAAGGCCGACTTCTCGAACCGACAAGGAGGCAAGAGCCAAAATTAGCAACGGTCGAAGCGGTTTGGAAACGAGTCCAAGGGCCATGTTCCACCCAGCAGCCTGGTTGCAACGGTCTCAAACCCGTTTCTAATCTCAGTCTCAGGGCTAAGGAGGCCCTCGTCGGTTTCAGATAGGCGGGAGGCGTTGGCGTGAGAAGCTCGTCTGGTGGTAGCCAATGGAAGCGATGGAAGGGGGGGCGCCGGAGACGGTGTGATGCGCAGGGTTATCACATCACCACATGCGCATCTCGTCACTGGCGCCCTCTGCCGGTTGGACGCAGTCGTTGGTGATGTGGGCGGTCTCCAGCCTCTGAAGGGGGGCAGAGAGGTCACACACACAGACGCACGCACACTGAGAATGCCACGAGAGAGCGGGAGAGGGAGAGCAACAGAGCACGCGGGGTACCTAGCCTGGGAGACAGTGCTACCACTCGGGCCCGTGCTGTGGGTGACGGGCCATGATGATCTAGAGCCACGGGCAGCATCGATGTGACGATCGAGAGAGATAATCGACCGGGACAAGAGGATGAACAGGCCACGCCAAGTGATGTACAAGATGACAACCGCGACATGTCTTTGATGTGGCACAATGGCCAACCAGGTCTTGACAAGGCGGATGGATATTCACTCACTCACAGAGTCAAGATTCACATCCTGCTCACCTGGGTGACAAGAGTTGAATGGAAACAGCCTAGCATGGAGGTTAGCGCGCTGCATCCTCTTGCAGTAGCTGGGTAGCATGCGCGAAACGAAGCGAGGAGACTGGAAACGAGGGAGCGAGAGGGACCACCTGAAGCCGACACGCAGTCTCTGAAAGACACAGACACAGACAGAGGCATAGACAGAGAAACGACGCTTCTGCATCTCCCCCAAATGCTCACAATCGTCGACCCACAGACCCGGGCGCTTAGCACGCCGCCAATCACGCAGCCCCCGGCCCCGTGGTGGGTGATGAGCTCGCCCGCAGCAGCCAATGGAACGCTCCGCCCGCCTCCTGGCGCCCTCTGCCCGGCGCTTACAGGCAAGCCCAGGCCAGGGCAGTTTTCTGGGGTCCCGCCGGACCAGGGTGCTGGGTCGCGCCGTCGACGGAGAGAGGGCAGTCAGTCGCCACGCCGCTTTTACAGAGAAAAGGGAAACATCCATTCGGCTGGGTTGGGCTGGGGCCGGCGTCCAGGCTAGTCAAGGGGGGGTGCCGGCAGAGTGGAAACGACGATTTGGAAGGATTTCTGAGGCCCTGGGGGGCTGGAAGAGAATCTCTGTGAGAAGCAGAGTGAGGAATATGCAAGAGACAGAGAACAAGGACGATGGATGGGAAATCTACCTTGCAGTTGGCACTTGTTGCTTTTCGTCTGCCTTGCCTACGAATCCCGTTTAATGCGGCCTAAAATCTGGCCCCTGTGGGCCTCTGTTCATCACCATCAAAGCACGCACCGCACGCACCTAAGAAGCAAAGAGAAGAAAAAATTGAGAGCAGGTCCGTTCTCGTTGTAGTTTGACAGGTCTCCATCAGTTCTTGTCCAGGGGTGCGTGTGGGCAACCCAGACAAAGAAAAGGGCAGTCGTAATCCAATCTCGAGTACAGATTCATTCAATCTCGGTCCCAAAGTTCCCCAGTATAATCAAGTCATTCTATTATACAAGGAACAGGATTATAGATGTTAAGTAAAATAAGAATAAAATCAAAACGAGTCTGGGCGGGGCTTGGAGCGGGATATTACTACTAATAGCAGTGGAGAGAGACGGTCACGAAAAAGGCCTTGCACATCCTAGATTCGCGATGCAAAGATATTCCCGTTGATGAGCGGCCCATTCTCGAGGCCATGGTAGATCTGTAAACAAACAAGCCATTTCTAATATGGCAAAATAAACAATGCTCAGTAATGCTTGGCAAAACACTCGACAATCACATCAATCTGGTCGGTGAGAACCCATCTCTCAGATGACAATGCACCGACTAGTCAGTCGGTTATCCTCACCAACACCACAAAAGTCAGAGCACACGCCAAAATCGTGGTCAAAACAGCCCATGGCTTTGTTAATTTGCGGACAAACACGTTACCGAGAGCTAATTTCGTGTGCCCGAGACACGGGCCACCAACCCTCAAGCCTTTCCCTCTCCCACTCCCATCTTATCACATCCCATGCCTGCGCTTGCTATCGAGGCTGTTGGGTCGGTCCCACCTCGCCGCCTTGCCTTGTAGTCCTTCCTTGCCTGATCCCAACCAACTCCCCCGCGCCGAATCCTTTCACATGTCGTGGTATCGAACCTCTCAGTATAAGCCATTGCCCCCAGGGAAAGGCCATATCCAAGATGGTCATAAAAATAAAAAAGGACGTAAAAACGCCGCCAAACTCCTCCAGCCGTGCCTCCAGTATAATTCCAATAGTAGTGCCTCGTAACCAATTCGACTCCTCCAAAACGCGTGCCGGAATAAATGTCAAAGCAGGGAGTGGTGGTGAAGTGAAATTGCGCCCATCCATGCCCGTGGCGTCAATGCCGGGAGCCTCATAATCATATGCTGGCTCCTGCAGGTACCCCAGGCCTATTCCATGTCTCGCCCTCTCTTCGCGTCTTCGTTTTCGGTATGGCCCTTATGATGCATGTCTAAACAAATGAAATTTCGTCATATTCGAAGGATCGTCAAGTTTGTGTGTTGAATGAGCATATATATGCTCTTGGTCGTCGGTATGATGCGTGAATTGTAGTGTTGCCGACTCATTCAATCTTGCGTCGCTTTCCCTTTGGCGCAGGTGCCATTCTCGGTGTGTAAGTGACGGTTCTTGTCACAACCTCCCGGATGTGGCGCACGCTGGTTCGTGAAGCCTTCTTCTTCTCGGCGAACCGGGCCTTGAGGGCGGCGTCCCAGTCGAATACTGAGTGGACTGGTCTGGCACTGAAGGGTGAGCGAGGAGTGGACACGCTCAAGGGCGAGTCCAAGTTAGCCACGCTAGGGCTTGGGGGCAGCTTAAGGCTGGGAAAGGTAGCAGGCCCTGTAGGAGGGGCAGACATGGGAGCAGTGTAGGTGAATGGGCTGGGAGGCACCATTGGTGCCGTGGCCGGAGGGGAAGGGCCGGTTGAGGTCTTTGAGCTGGTGCTGGAAGCCGATGATGGCGGAGTGATGTTGCACTTGCTAGAGGCGTCGGTTTCCTCACTGGTTGCCGAGTCCGGGATAGAGTCGGGAGTGGTTTCACCAGAGCTCGGAGCTGGTGAGTTGAGAGCCATAGCCTTGGTGAGGAAGTCGGTATAGGCTGAAGGCGGGCTGATGGGCGTCTTGATGAAGTCCGGGTCAGGCTTGAAGTTGAACGAGATGGCCGAGATGGGAGTTGCCGAAGTGATCTCGGAGGGAAAGGTAGCGGTGACGGGGGTGGTGAGCTTCCCCAACTTGGGCTTGGCGGTAGGCATGGTGATGATAGTTGAGCTGAATGTATTGTACTGTCGAGACAAGGCGGTTAAAGTCGATCAAGCTGAGTCGGGGAGTTTACTGTAGGCAGGGTCCGTCGAGGTAGATGAACCAACAGCCAACCCCAGGTAATAAGAATGCAGGCAGATGGGAGCAGCGAGCGAACAGACTGACTGAGGAAGAGGTGGAAGCAAAAGTGTGGGAGATGGCAGCACCAGGCGATTATAAGGAAACGAAGGGCTGCGTCAAGTATTTGGCGCCGGGAGGAACAAAGTGGAAGAGGTAGAGGTGGGCGCTTGAAGGGGGTGTGAAGAAGTTGGAACAAGGTGGAGCTATGACGGATATGGAGGAGTGAGGGTGAGAGTGGAGGGGTAGGGGGAGTGTGTTGATTGACCCTTGCCAGATGGATTGGATGGGGGGATGGGGACGACGTGCTCCGTACAATGCGGGATGGGCACAGCACAGCACAGCACAGCACAGCAGGACTCATACAGGATACAGCCCAGATGGAGCCGGCGCGTGTGGAAGACACGGCCAGGGAGCAGAGGACAAGCTGACCAGCAGCACCAGCAACAGGCGCGTACGGAGGTGCAGAACCTGGCCAGACAGGGCAGACAGGGCGGCAACTGCACGAGAAACGACAACGCGAGCCGGGGAGGGGCGGGTCTAGCATCCATCCATCGCCAGAAAGATGTGCTGCTGCTGCTTCTGCTGCGTCGAGCCCAGTCCAGTTCAGTCTGCGCGGGCTGCAAGCGTGCAATGCGAGGATGTGACTGCGTCCATGGTAGGCTCCATGCCCTGCGCGGGACAAATTCTAGCGGGTGAGGACGGATGATGCAGTATGCTCAGGCATGTCACTTTGTCTCTTTCTTTTCTTGCCAGCCGCTAATGGGTGGGTGGATGGCGCTCTGTGTTGGTGATGGGGAAGCTATCTGGCTATGCTGGCAAACCGTCTCTCCAGAGTTGGCCTTTGACCCGGATGACTGCCAGCCAACGCCTCGGTTTGGATTGTGACAGACTGTCTTGTGAACTTGGCTCTCTCGAGAAAGCCCATCGCGTCCTGTTAGTATGAAGGTGTTGGTCGGCGGCTCAACTGCTCAGCTTCAGCGGGCCGTGGTTGGTGGTGGCACAGGCGCTGTGATGGCTGTAAGTTGGAAGGGCCCAATCGTTAATTGGGATTGGGCGACTCTGGCGGCGGGTCAGGAGCCATTGCCATAGTCGCGTTAAAAGCGGCGGCACCGGCCTACGCCTACTCGAGAATAGGAGGTACCCAAGCAACGAGCGACTAGCAGGGGGGCGGGAGGCTTGATGATTCGACAGGGCAGGGGGCGATCGAATGCCTGGCCTCTTGCTTTTTTTATTCTCGAAAGCCCCCTTGAAGTTGAGCAGCCCTTGAACAGTGGCCCGTCATCCTTGCACTGGCCTGGATCCCCTTAAGCTGTTTGGCTGCTGGCGCCGTTGCTGGCGCCGGGGATGGGTTTCCTGGCCCAGATGGTCGGTGAGGAATGTGATTCGACCAGCGAGGCCTGGGGAGCACTTGGGGAAAACGCCATGTCGGGCGGCTTTTCGGCTTTTTGGTAATGGTTTGGCTTGCGAGGAGGCAAACTGCCGAGCGAATGGGATCTTGCCCATGGCAGATTGAGCTCTTTTGACAGCGACGAGGCCTGTCTGGTGCTGACGACTGACGACGGGTAGTGACTGCGGCTGGACTGCGGCTGACGATTGACGATTGACGTTTACGAGGATAATGGCTGTATCTGTCTGTCCTTGTGAACTGCATCTTGTGATGCCATTGATGGATGGAGGAGCAGGGGTGGTTGCGAGAAGGAGGATGAGCAGTGTCTTGGAAGAGATGCGAGTCCACTATTGGCTCCTGCCACAACTTCTTTCACCCTTGAATTTGGAACGAGTTACGAACTGATGACGGATGGCTCCTGCTTGGTTGGTACACGATGAATATCTGCAAGACACGAGGTGAAGCACCTTCCTACCTAAGGTGACCTATTTGGAAGACCTTTCTCATGGAAGCCATCTCTAGCAACGAATGCTCACTGTGGCCACCCCCTTTCCATTAATAGATCTCGTCGAATGATGTCTGCCAATGGCTGAAAAGACTCGGCCGGTTTACAATACAGCTTCGGGTTCAAGTGGCCGACCAGACGGATCTGGGGTCGGGCCGCTTCACCTTGGGACGATGGCTGCGAGACCACGCGCGCGCAAAACTCCAGTTTCTGTCTAGATCTAGTCCAAGTTGCGGCGGCCATGAGCGTCAACGAAAGTCCGCCGTGGGATGGGCGTTTAAAGAGCTGACCACACCAGCGGCATGCGAGACGGGTATTGTGGTCTGGGGCATCTGGCCAGCTTTAAAGAAGCGCGCGTCAATGCGAGGCATACTCTGCTGCAGCGACAACCAAGTTTCCAATTCTTAGCTAGTGAGGCCAAAGGCCACCCATCAAAGGCCACGAAACATTGCTGGTTAACCAGTCAACGGCCGATTGACACCTATCATTGGCGCTACATCTCGTGGTTTGTGAGAACGGTTTGAAGATCTGGGGCACTCTACACCGAGGCGCCGATGCGAAAAAAAACACGGTCTCGGAGGCGGCCTCTGGCACGCGAGGTTCGAGTTATTTTAAGGTACGGAGCGAACGGGGCTTTGCATATGATGGAGTTTCAGGCGCGAACAAGCGGATGAAACGAGACTTGGCTGGTCTTCCTGAAACAGCACCAAATCACCCGGGAATAAATCATCTAGCCATGTGTGACAGACTGTATGCTTGCGACCACACGTCAAGAATCTTGTCGTGTTTTGTGAGTGCCTGTCTCAATTCATGGTTGGTCCTATGTTCAATGTCGATTACTACGTAGGGTAAGCTGGCTGCCTATGGCAACTACGGGTTGCATAGTGGCACTTCGGCCTGCTGGGGCGTCTATTGACGAGCACCGTGAATTCTGGTCCTGTCATTCCACTGGCAACCCTGGTCTAACATGCTGTCACGATGTTGTGCTTGGATGTGAGTGAGCCGTGAAGAGCTCACTGCTGCCTGACAGACTTGAGACCTCCCCTGTCAATGTCAATAGACCTGCATATCTAAACATCGGCAACTACTCAATTAAGAAATATTACCTGGGCCATATTCCCACCGGATAGGCGAGTCGGTGGAATTCCTAGGCAGGCAACAAGCTTTAACTTGGGGACTTTGGTATTGGTCCAGGGTAAGGATCCATCTCATACCAAATTGCTCTCCGGTGAGCCCAACTGATCTGTGTTGGTTGTTGTTTCTGGGTGTGGGTTTCGCATTGACTAGAATTGCCGTGGAAATGTGCCGTTTCTATTTCAATCTCTTATTCGGGCTGCGCGAACTGCGCTCTGATGATTGTGAATTGTGACAATATTGAATGTTCCGGACTGCCCGAGAGCCTAACTCATGCATGTCCAGACCACAGAAGAAACATGCACCAACATTGTCCATACAGTACCTTGGACTGCAAAATTTCATCACTGCCAATAATAATATCACCTCAAACATGCATTGATATCGAAAAATATCAATAGAGCCGAGAGGGTACCGCAAGACAACAGCTATTCTCGGGAGGAAGCGTACTCGCGTGTACATGCGTCATCCAGGGGTGGAGTCCAGCCACTCTCGGCCAACGCAGACCGACAGGTGTCAGCCACTATCAGCCAACATTTGGAATGACTAGGTATCATGACAAAGGCAGCACGGAATAGGGGAGGCAAAAGGGGAAAAGAAGGGGAAAGGCTATTGACAGAGGAAAGGGGCAATATATGTAAGTGAATTAATAACTATTTGCTCAGCTCCATGTCCAGAAACAAATGTCTGAGTAATTGACCGCCAGCTGTCGCGCCCTTTCATTGGTGTGGCTTAGCCGGTACACGGGTGGCACTTTGCTGCTGCGCACCAGAAACAAACCATCCATCGAATGCATGACCCCACCGACCTCTCCCTCCAGCTTCCAGTCCCGTCCAGTTCAGAGTCCAGAGCCCACCTGTCCCGTCGCCGCCTTCTTCGGCTCCTCTGCCTGGCCTAGGAAATCACTGGCGCGCTGGCATGATGGCCCGAACATCACATCCATGACTGACACTGACACTGAGCTTTTTCCCGCCTGCTGCCTTGCCTTGCCTTGCCTGGGTTGTGTATCGCGCCTTCCGATCCATCCCCCCACACACCGTACCCGCCCAACCCGCAATCGCCGTGCGCCTTGTCTGTGTCTGTGTGTGAATGAGGGTGACTTCTGATCTCATCATCAGAAACCCGGCAAACCACGTTTTTCTCTCCCACTTTCAATCCTCTCTTCCCGTCTCATTCAGCTCGCCAGCCTAGAGTGTGTCACGCCATCCTCTTACTCGTCGACTCGCAGCCTCGACTCCCGCGTGACAAACGGAACGGACTGACAGCCAAAGTAAGCACATTGACTTGCCTGGCCTCGCGACGCTTCTGCTTCCCACGTTGGACTCTTGGGTCTCTTTTCTGCCTGTCCCCGATCCAACGGCCCCGACCCGACACCGTCATAGTCATAGTCATACCTGCTGCCCAGGCACCCCTCTTGGCCTCAGATCCCTTCTCTGACTCGGTCTACCGTCACGACTACAGCACCTCCCTAGGTAGCTTTAGTCACCCGGCTGCAAACGCCAACGCCACCTCTGAAATCTGCGCCCTCGTCCTCATCCTCCGACGACCCTTCTTTGCCTACCTTACCTACCCATCCCATTTCAACCTTTTCCTTAAAAACCGCCACGATTCCCCCCACCACGAGGAAGCGGAAGGCTGCTGAGGCGACGATTACCTCTGCCAACAGAGACGAAACACCCAACAAGAGAATTATCGCCTCAGCCGCCGTGTCGGACAACCACGCCCTGCCCCCGACCCCGGTCACCACAGCTAGCAACCCGATGGATTCGGACGAGGAGTACATGTCGGCTCTTTCGAGCGACGACGAGTTGATGCAGGACGACAGTGGGGACGAGATGTCGGCTGGTGACGGTAACCTTTCCCCTCTAAATAACTGGTATACTCGTTGCTGATAAAGATTCGATTTAATAGACTTCGATGATGAAGAGTTTGACGAGCCCGATCCCGACTTTGGTCTGGCCAAGGATCTCGATAAGAAGAGACAGGCCGCCCACGTCGTATCCTACAAGGTCTACGAGCCGACCGATATTCAACGCCAACAAGATGACATGATCAACGAGGTCAACATGATCCTGGACATGCAAAAAGAAGATGCCGCAATCCTGCTCCGGTATTTCCGATGGAACAAGGAGCGCCTGCTTGAAGATTACATGGACCGCCCTGAAAAGGTCCTGGAGGCTGCCGGCTTGAGTAGCAGCTCAGCGGTGCAACCACAGCTGGAAGTCATCCCTGGCTTTACCTGTGACATCTGCTGCGAGGATGAAGACGGCCTCGAGTCGTTTGCTATGAAGTGTGGTCACCGGTACTGCGTAGACTGCTACCGCCACTACTTGACCCAGAAGATCAAGGAAGAGGGTGAGGCTGCTAGGATCCAGTGCCCCTCGGACGGCTGCGGTCGTATCCTAGACTCGGCCTCGCTTGACGTGCTCGTGACGCAAGAGTTGTCGGGTCGCTACCAGGAGCTTCTCAACCGGACATATGTCGAAGACAAGGACAATTTTAAGTGGTGTCCTGCCCCGGACTGTCCCAACGCCCTCGAGTGTGGCGTCAAGAAGAAGGATCTCGACAAGATTGTCCCCACGGTCGAGTGCCGCTGCGGCTACAGGTTCTGCTTTGGCTGTCCCAACCCGGATCACCAGCCTGCTCCTTGCGAACTGGTGAAGAAATGGCTCAAGAAATGTGCCGACGACTCGGAAACGGCGAATTGGATATCGGCAAACACAAAGGAGTGTCCCAAGTGTAATTCGACCATCGAGAAGAACGGAGGTTGCAACCACATGACCTGCCGGAAGTGCAAGTACGAGTTTTGTTGGATGTGCATGGGGCTCTGGTCTGAGCACGGCACCAGTTGGTACAACTGCAACCGGTACGAGGAGAAGAGCGGTGCCGAGGCACGAGATGCGCAAGCTAAGTCGCGAACGTCTCTTGAGCGCTATCTCCACTACTACAACCGCTATGCCAACCACGAGCAATCGGCCAAGCTGGATAAGGACATTGCCCAAAAGACAGAAAAGAAGATGGTGCAGCTTCAGACCGCCTCGGGCATGTCCTGGATCGAGGTTCAGTACCTCAACTCGGCGTCCCAGGCCCTCCAGACCTGCCGACAGACCCTCAAGTGGACCTACGCTTTTGCCTTTTACCTGGCCAGAAACAACCTTACTGAGATTTTCGAGGACAACCAGAAGGACTTGGAAATGGCCGTGGAAGATCTATCCGAGATGTTTGAGAAGCCTATTCAAGAATTGTCCGACCCTAAGCTGAAGGTGGACATCATGGATAAGACCTCGTACTGTAACAAGAGGCGTGTGATTCTCCTCGCCGACACGGCCGAGAACTTGGCCAAAGGTACGTGCAACTCTTGGAAACTCGTGTATTGTTTATGATGGCATGACTGACTGACCTTTCAACAGGTGAATGGGTTTTCAACTCGGACCTCGTGGCTCCCACGACTGCTGGGCCCGCCCCCCGTCGCTAAAGCCAGAGGCATCACCATGGGAAATGCTCCAAAACTCTGCATCATGACAGCGTCCACTGCCCCCAACCAACCAGCACTTGGTTGAACAGTATTTTAACAACTGCCGTATTCTGGCCACTCGCTGGATAGGCAAGTATACGGTTGAGACGAGACACCTTGACCTTGCACAAGAAGTTGAGATCAGTGCAACAACTATAGACGGCGACATTGCTGTACAGCGACATTCATATCATAACCAGGCCACAACTGCCACCGTGGTATATGGCTCCCCAGCCTCATTGCCACCTTTCAACACAAATTTGTCTTTACCATCTGTTTTGCAACCCCCCTTTTCTTTGTTGTCCGTCATCAGTCA
The DNA here is from genome assembly GCF_000151355.1 of Fusarium vanettenii 77-13-4. Lineage (NCBI taxonomy): Eukaryota > Fungi > Ascomycota > Sordariomycetes > Hypocreales > Nectriaceae > Fusarium > Fusarium vanettenii. The sequence goes on along the minus strand of NW_003315879.1, from coordinate 1,221,955 downwards.
TTCTTACCCATCATGAGAACTAGACGAGGCACAAGGCGTGGGTATTTTTAGGCGTTGGGCCCACCATAGCTGGAGGCGTTGGCGCGAAGAAGGCAATGATGACGATAAATGGCTTGGCTTGGTTGTCCTCTACAGTGGACGTGGATGGATGATGGGATGAAATGGAATGGGATGGGAGGTTTGGGTCTTGGTTCATACATAGATTTGTTACGACATGTTTCTGCAACGCAACGCAGTCATCGACATGGATCACGACCTTTATTCAGCGAGTACATAAAGAATCACAGCATATTTTGCAACTACAGAATCACAGCTATTCTTTTCTTGACAAGAACGATCGGTTCACCACTTGTGCGCTTTGTGAGTCTGGGTCTGACTTGGATGGGAGGCTTTTGTGCTTGCTACCCATTTGTTCACTTTTTGAAAACATCTCTGAATGACTGCAAAGCGGGTATTATTGTAAAACCCCTGGGCAAAAACTTGATGCCAAAAAAACGCCTATCTGATATTCTGTCTCCTACACCGACAATGTTCCATTGTGTCTCTCAATACGCACGAGTTTCCACAAGACGCTAACTCCGACCACATGTTGTATGTACCTACAGAACAGCAAGCAATGGGATGCGTTCTGACGGCCAGCAGCTGCAGTACAAGAAATAAGAAAAAAAGCAAAGTAAGAAAAAAGTTGGAGGAATGCCGTGTCGATTAATTCAAGTTTCGCTTCAACGGCCCCAGGTGGGGGTGTATGAGAGGGAGCTGGCGACGCTCTATGCAAATGCGAAGCGGGAGAGGTTGAGCTTCTTGGGGGGAGCAAGGTCGATTTCGTCTTCATCCTCATCCTCATCGTCACTATCGGGGATGATTTGATCCTCGCTGCCTCGGTTCAACTGCTCCACCTCCTTCAGGTTGACCTTTGGGAGGGGAACGAATGCTGGGTTCACAGGGACACCCGAGAGGAACTGCCTGTCAAGGCTGTTGCGTGGCTTGGGCAGCTTGGGAGACATGGGACCGCTGAGGGCGCGAGCACCAAGTCGCTGCAGCGGCGTCATTCGAGAAGCAGCAGTTGAAGGCGCGGTTGAGGGAGTGGATGCCGCACTGAAGACCGAGGAGCGTCGCGAAACATCCGAAGCAGGGGTTTCAGTTGGTTTCGAGTATGAGAACTGGCGGAGATTGGGTCGAGAGGGAGTCTCGGAAGGCTTCGAGAGAGGCGCGGTTGATCGAGGAGGAGGCATGGGATCTTCAAAAGATGACATTGGTGTCTGTTCATGTTTGAAGGATGCCTGGCTCTCACTGTCGGCCGTGGTAGTGAAACTGTCGCTTGTGGTGGTGGTTTCCTGGCTCTCCCTCTCCTCAAAGACTGAAATAGACTTTCTTGACTTGTCGGTAGGTTTCCAACCTTCAAAGTCGGGCAGAGCCATAAGTGCTTCGTCAAGAGAGTCGTCTGACAGCAGGTAAGCATCGCTCTTGGCCCTTCTCGGGCTTCTTCGTAGCTTTGGAGCCGAAAAGAACTTGCTCCTCTCTGGCGGGGAATCGACGGGCTCGGCTTCGTTGTCGTCACACAGACGGGCCTTCTTGGGTGGCCTGCTCATAGTATCGGTCGAAGGGGGCGCGGGTGAGCTGGATGCCATGCCCACAGAAGATGTACGTCTGGTAGGGCTGCCAGCAATCCGAGCGAGCATACTGGAGATTGGCTCAGTTCGGCGGCGGTTGAGTCGTGGCGATGATCGTGTGCGGTTGGAAGGACCTGGGGCCGTGGGTCGAGTTGCTTCATCAAGATAGGGCCTGGGCAGAGGGAACACCCGGGGAACCAATCCTCCTCCGGTAATTTGCGAAACTCGTTGAGGGTCGACTTCGAAGCAATTGGGATCCATCTCACCCATAGGTATCCGTTGGTGACCCTTGAAGTATGAGTTAATGGGCTTCATGGGCGGGGGCTCATCAACAGAGCTAGAAGTTGTCTGTGAATGTCTTCTCTTGGACGGCGTCAGGGGGAGAATGATGGGCATCTTGGTGATGGGATTCATATCACCCTTGGCCACCGCCCGTGCAACCTCAGGCTCCACAAAGGCTCCAATGAAAGGCATCTCCTCAGCAGTCCGCGTCCCATCCAGATCAGTGAGGTGAACAAGCTGCTTCTTGTTGGGACAAAAGACCCATTGGTGCAGGAAGGTCAATTCGGCCTGGTAGAACTGGGTCAAGTAGTTTTCCGAAATTCGCTTGCCCTGGAATTGAAGCATGCGTACTACTCGCTCGGGAGCTTTGGTCTTGCGGAGCATTCGATATGCCGTCTTCAACCCAACACTCGGAAGACCATCCAGATAGTCACATCCACTCAAGATAGCCATTCGTCGAAACTCGGTATCGGACCATCCCGTCAAAGAAACCTCCCGGCAGGCGCAGAAATCCTTGCGATTGATCTCGATGCAGTTTCCGTACTGGTCCAACTTGGTCAAAAGCTTCTTGGCGCCGAACACGAGGAGATCAGAGTCGTCCGAAATGATGCCGTGGATTAGACCCTGTCGTTCGAGGTAGACGAGTTGTGCATCGGCTTCGTATGGGGCGACAACGTAGGGGATATCGAGCTTCTTCAGCTGCTGGATAAGAGCGGATGCCATCTCGGGTGTGATATCGATGCATTTCTGAAACTCCTGCGTGGCTTGAGCAGGCTTTCCAGCTCGAAGGAGCTCCATGGCCACCTTCTTCTTGTCATCTCTCTTCTTGGCACGTGAATCCTCGGTGGCAGCTTTGCTGGGTAGATAGTCGCCGTCGAATACCATGTAGGGGGTGACACCGAAATGGCGGAGCATGCGGACACGCATCATGGCAGCATTGATGTACCTGAAGAGTCTCAATTACCTCCATTCACCTTGATTGATGTGAGAAAACTTACTTCTGGGTCGGTTTCCCTTGCCCAAGCTCTAAAGCACAACAATAGGCCGCACGATGAAGCCATCCGTACGCGTCGACACCCAATGTTTGTCCATCATATTTTTTGAGCTCCGTTGGCTTTTGGATAGACTTGAGAAGCGGCAAAAGTCCTAATAATAGGTCAATATCATATTCGAGGTGATTGAGGAGCTATTGGTGTGGGCCGTACCGGTTACACCCATCTTGAAGGTCTCGTGTCAGGGTCGGTGGCGATGGCAGGCCGTCGAGCTTGCACTCGCTGCCCCCGGCAGGGACTCGGGCAGCTTCAAGCCAGGCGGGTTCGGAGTTGCATACGTTAACAACGACACATCGAGGTGAGCTAGAGGACGCGTCGAAAAGCTGATTGGCACGCGATGTCGGGTCAGCACGTTCAAGGCGACGAGGAGCGTGATTTGGCGAGTAGGAAGACAAGTACAGGACGAGCTAAAGGACGAGGCAAATGCGAATGCGAGAGAGAATGTCGTGAAAAGGCTTAGAGCGTAGTCCGGTATCAAAAGCTGATCAAGTCTGATGTCCAAAGGCGGTGGGGATAGGACGAAGGATGTTTTGTGTGGAAGCTGGAGGCTCGGCGGGCAGGCAGGGTACATCGGCTAAGTTCGTCTGCCCCTGCCTGGGACGCGACGGGACAGTGGAGTGGAGGACCCAACGGGACCCCCTGAAGCAGCGGTTTTAATGGGCGCGTCGATAGGCGCGGTGCTGTCGTTTTCGACCACTAACAGCGCTGGGAAAGAATTAGTTCCCGCCGCACTGGCATTTCCCCAGCAACCTGACCCCGCCATGACGATGCGACTTTTGAACGCCAAACGCGAGGGAGGATCGTGATGATGGCTTCTGATAGGCAGTTGATGAATTTGACAGTAAATGGATATGATAAACCAACGGATTCTATCGAATATCTCGTCTCGGCGTGAACCACGGCCCTGGAAACCCACCCGTTGCTGGTTCTAGAAGATCTTTAACCGAGACATTAATTAAGTTGAGATCCAATCTATGGCACATGGACATGAGATCCACAAAGAATGGCAACAGCTACATGGCCTCAACGATGATAAAGTCAAGAACCAAAGAGAAAAACCCACGTATTCGATGCGTTATTCATGTTTATTGTTGTCGACTCACCAGCCTCCAATATCAACACAGCTGCGGCACATACAAAAACACATGTTCTTCACCTGGGGGCAAGCTGCAACCAATTTAACCCCGGCATATACCCGCCACTTTACAGGCTGTACACCGACAACCTGTGGAGCACCCAAAAAAGGACCCCGACGAAAAAAAATCCTTGCAGAGGCACACAGCGCAACTTATACAGGATCAAAAGAACATCATCTGCTCGACACGCCAGTCAAGATGCCTTCTTCGCTTAGCAAGACCCGAAAGCAAATCTCCAAGAAGAGAAATGGAGTTGTTAATGCTCTTCACGAAAAGTCGAGAGACTCGCTGCGCCTTCACAAGGCTGGTGTGAGAGATCAGCGCATTGAGAAGTTGGCCGCCGCGAGGAGCAGAAAGGAGCAACCGCTTGGTATGTGACTTGGAGCAGACATTTTGAGATGTAGTCATAACTGACTTGCATGCAGTTGAACGTGTTGCCTTTTTCCAGCAGGCCCTGCGTGTCAAGGAGAACAAGGGCGTTCCTGAACTCGAAGAGATTCAGCAAATGATTCACACGTAGGTTTCCAATGTCAAACTGTTTCGGCACTCTCTAACTGGGTTGCTAGATATGTTCATCAATATGATGAGGAGTACAACGCCGTCAAGAAGACTCGTCGTCCTGGTCGACCTGCCAGTGCCAGGGAGGACCTTCTCAAGGCCAAGATTTCCACTCTCGAAGATGAGTACAAGGGCGGATTCGGTAAGTCATCTCGCTCATATGAGTTTTTTGCCATGCTGATACCTTGAAAGTACTGCCCGACCTTCAAGATGCCGACACTGTCAACTCCCTCCATCTTTGGGAGGGTTCTTGGTCGTATCTCCCCCAGTTGAAATGGGCCAAGGTCAATAAGGAAGGCCAGGCTCGCCCGACTGCTTTCCCTACTGGCAGCACCAACTGAAGACCTGGTTACCGGGAGCTTTAAAACGACAAGAAACGTCGGTGTCACAGATACTGACTACCCCTGAGTCTCAAGATCTGTGAAGGGCCCTTTATGAGACCTGGGGCTGACTCAACTACCAAAAAATTACTGCCTCGGACCACTAAAGCAACTCACGTCCGAGCACGATACCCCGAGACTTGATCTGAATGATCTTGGCTCATCTTGTCCAACTTTTTCGACGTTGCCCACAATTGGCGGATACACCCAAGCCCTTCACGATAGACCTGCGCAGGTTTCATGCCGGCTTCAAATCAGACATACTAGGTTGTTTGAGATAGGTATCAACTGCCTGGCGTCCGGCATGTTTGATAGACGAAAACTCAGGCGAGTTGGGGGACCTGGCAGATGGAATCTCCCACCCGGCGGACCTGGACAGGCCTCTGGTCGGATGCCTCACTTTCAGCACCGAATTGATCAGGTTTGAGACTTGGTCTTGAGCAGCTGTGGGGTTTCCACTTGCGAGGCTCATGCCGGGACACCTTGTGCTGGATGTTGGGGATACACACACATGAATTGATGAGATAGACACGTGGGAACACAGCGAGAAGCGAATTGATAAATAAAAACACATTGACTCTTCATATTCCAATTCTAGACTCAAATCAGCCTCTATTGCAGCCAAGATGCAGTGAAAAAGAAACCATCAGTCAAAACTCAGCGAGTCGTAGAGTAAAGACAGCCACGTGATCGCCACGACCCCCACAGTGGCCCGGAAGATCCCTCCAGTCTGGACCCGGGCAAATTGTTAGTCTAGCGGGCGAGCGATTCGTCCCGTGTCGGTGCCAAAAAAATTCAGAGGGGCAGCTTGAAGCTTTTCGCATCCATCTCATTCTTGTACAACAAAAAAAAAACCCCCCAACATCAGGTCATTCCAATTCTTCCTCCTCCTCAACGCCAATTCCTTCTTCGCCCTTCTTCTCCTTCTCTTTTTAATACCCAGTCACAATGTTCTCCGCTCGATTCGTCGCTAGGTCGGCGCCCCGCGTCGTCGCCCGCCTCTCCGGCGCCGCCCTCCGACAGACTGCCCGTCCCAGCACCTTTGTCAAGGCTTCCTCTCTGCGACCTGCCTTCTCCACCTCCGTCTTCCGGAGGGCTGCTGCTGCTGCTGCTTCCGAGACCGATGGCGAGCTCTCGGCCAAGCTTGAGAGCGAGATCCAGATCGAGGAGGACATGAAGGCCAACGAGCAGGACCCCGCCAGCATCAAGGATTTCCTCAACAACAGCGCTTTTGAGCTCATTGATACCCCCGGACAGGAGGTTGTCAAGCTCGTCCGCAACTTTGGCGACGAGAAGTGAGTCCCTACAGAACCAATTGGACCATCACAGCACTAACATGTCTCAAGGATCACCGTCAGCTTCTCCATCGCCGACATCACCAACTACGACCCCTACGCCGAGGAGAACGCACTCGAGGAGGAGGGTCTCGAGGAGGACCCCAGCAGCCAGCGCAGCGCCCAGTCCAGCGGCCGGGCCAACGAGGAGATTGACGAGGAGCTCGAGGACGACCTGGAGGACGAGGCCGCCGCCCCCATCAACCTGTCCATCGTGATCGAGAAGCCCGGCAAGACCGAGGGCGCCCTCAACATCGACGCCACCGCTCAGGACGGCAACGTCGTCGTCGAGAACCTCTTTTACTACGCCGATGCCAAGGTCGCCAAGGTCGAGTCCCCCGAGGCCGCCCAGAAGCGCGCCGACGTCTACCCCGGTCCTCCCTTTGGTAGCCTCGACGACGACCTCCAGCTCCTGATGGAGCGATTCCTCGAGGAGCGGGGCATCACCCAGGCTCTCGCCGTCTTTGTCCCCGACTATGTCGATGTCAAGGAGCAGCGCGAGTACACCCGGTGGTTGAGCAACGTCAAGGCCTTTATTGATGCTTAAATGGGCTGTTATCAGCTAAAAAATGATGAGATTCACAAGAGAAGAAAGAGCAAGATGGAGTCTTTGAAACGGAAATCTTGTGTTGAATGAAGGGAATGGGAAATGCCGCTCTTGTTGTACAATAGGATGAGATCCAACGAGGTCAAACTACATGTCAAGATATGTGTAACGATATGAATGTGTCTCTGCTTTGACCCTCTTACTCGCTCCCAAGTACGTTATACACGATGATCCTCTAGTGAACAGAACTTCGACATGAATGTGATGAATTGAGAACTTTGCTATCTACAACAAGCAACAGTCCATAACCGAATAACAACTCCTACAACTCCGATTAACGAGTGCGCAAGCCCGCCATGCATCCGCTGCCCCGTGGTCAGTCAACCACTGCAACTCGACCACCCCGTGCTACACCTCGGCGCAATGAGTCTATCTATTCCAAAGGTGCCTTTCTGACACGCGAAAAAAACAAGAAACAAAAAAGTGTACGGTGTAAACCAAAACAAGCATGTCGACTTCATCCTTCCATGTTCTGGGACAAGAGTGTCTCGTCCTGGCCCTTATCTGGTATCGTTCCCAAAAGTGGAATTGGTCTTCTACATAACACCCTCGAGTGACCAATCACCCTTCTGGGCCCTCTCGAGGACCTCACGGCCCTTATCGGTGAGATCCGGCTTGCCGTCGTTGCCTGTGACGTGCTGGAAAAAGACGGGTTGCCATGTCTCCTTGTTGGCCTCGCGCTGACGAGCCTTTTCACGTTGAGACTCTTCCAGCTCTACCTTGACCTGAGTAGCCTTGCCGTATTGCTTGGCATGAATGGCCTCAGTAACGCCGCCCCAGAGGGTGAGAGACTCATTGGGCAGCTGCTGCTCCTTGGGTGGGATGACCTTGGGTGCGACGTTGAGAGGTTCGATATCGATAATAGTAAACTGCTCCTCAACAGGGACCGATTTCTGCCACAGTTAATCTCCATTATAACAGACCAGCGAGAAAAACCACTTACAACAGGTCGGGGGCCCAAAGTGAAAATAACCTTCTCTTTCCATGGACCGCTCAACCGGGCGAGCACATCCTCATCAGGAACATCCTGCACCCGAGTCTTGGTATCGTTCTCGGGATCGTACTTGAAAACAACACCATCAATCTTGTTCGTCGTCCGTCCCAGCCAACCTTCCTCGATGTAGTGCAGGATAACCTTGATCTTGGTCTTGGGGCAGGTGATGTAAGCCATCTCACTGACAGAGACGCTCAAGGCTCCGCGAAGAAGACCACCCAGGTGAGCCGCAGGGTGCGTAAGCTGGTATGTCTCGCCGTCGCGCTTATCAAGGCTGATAAAGATGCCCATGTTGTGCTCGCCGGGGAGGACCTTGACCGAGGTGCCAGTGAACTTGGCCGTGATCTGATCGAAACCGCGAGCGGTGATGCCCTTCTCGGGGCAGGTGACGTGGAAAGCGCTAACGGGAGGGTGATGGGATGTCTGTTCGGTGAGGTATGAGACGCGGACGAGCTTGGTGTCCTTGGAGTTGCCATGTTGGGGCACAGAGAGTGACACGGATGATGCATTCTTGTCGCCCTTGGCCGCCGCCGCCACCTTCAAGTTCGTTAAGCTGCCCTTGGGGGTGCCATTGGTCTTCTGAAGACCCGAGGTCTCGATCCTGGGGGCATTGTCTTCGGTTTCCCAATTGCACTAGACCACTGTCAGTCCCTCTGTCCTCTCAAAGATGGCCTGTTCCTTGTTGTGGCGGTGTGTCGACTGTATATCACGTACCCTGAAGAACTCGCCCAGGCACGAATTATAAGGCTTGCACGGCTTTCCCTTGGCATATTTCAAGTCCTTGGTGAGCCAGAAGCGCACGACTTCGAGCATGCGGTCGAGGGCATCGTCCGAGGTGCCGATGGCGATAAAGGCATTGGGGGCATCGAGATAGGTCCAGTATTCCAGGTTCGGGGTGGGCTCGAGCAGCTGCGACGGCAGCGAGAATCTAACTGCTGCAAGGTCTGAAACGCCGATGAACCTGTCGCGCAAGAAGCGGTCAGCATTGAAAATCTCGAGATGTCCATTTCGAACCCGTCTGGTCGTGAGTCTGGCCCTTCACCTCCACCGCCATGCTCCGCTCGATGGGGAGGTGGGAGCTCCGACCTCGCTGACAAGGGCAAGCAAGCTCCATCTCTCTCCCTGGAGGGGTGAAGGAAAGCGGTGGAAGCTATCGCAGCAGAAGGGGATCCTCGATAGCATGAGGGCCTCTCTTACTTTTTCAGAATACCCAAAAACGTGCGCAACTTGGATCCATCGCTCTGCGGTTCATCAGGCGTGTCGGTCGTGGGTGGCGGTGTCGATGACGACATCCTCGTCGTAGGACTCGATAAGCTGGGCTGGGCGAAGAAGCTGGGCGAGCGAGAGGCGCGGCGCTGCGAGAGGGCAGCTTGTGGTGGCTGTTGGGGATAGGCTGCTGGGTGCCTGGAGGAGGGGGCGGCAGCGCCGATGGTAGGATGATGACTTGCCGTACGGTGGATGTAGGAGGTAAGAGGAGAAAACAAACAGATAATGAAGGTGTGGGCGAGAGAGAAAAGGGAGGAAGGAAAAAAAGTCTCGAAGGTTGCAGACTGAATCGCAAAAAGTCAAGAAAGGGAAGCGGGCGGTAGGTACTGTACCTAAGCCCGACAAGTGACGTTTTTGGCGGGGTGGGTGCCAAGTGCCCGCGGTGTTGGAGCAAGGGAGGTACTTCTGTCGCCGCCTTGTCCTTGCGCTCACGGTAGGTACCCTGCGTCTTGCCGTGAGGTGCAGTGCTTCTGGGCCTGGTCACTTGAGCCAAAACGGCCAAGGAACGTGCGTCGAGCGCTACGGTCTGGTGGGGGAAATGGCGAGACGGGATATTTATGTTGAGGCTCCTATCAAGGGGCAGAAGACCAGGTATTGGTAGAGAAAGGGGAATATATACTGGCAGCTGATGGAAGTGTCTCTCCTGTTGGTTACCTGCTGAAGCCATCACCAGAAACTTTGCAACCCCTCAATCTTCACACTCAACGCACAATGCGAAGCCACAGCGTGATCGACAACATGGGTGTTCGCTCTCAGATAACTAAACCCTTTTCCTCTTTGTTTGATAGTAGTAGCAGCCCCGTGTCGACGAGCCAATCATCAGCGCACATGGGTAGAGCCTCTGGCTTTCATCCCATCCATTCATCCAGCCGATAATAAAGGAAGCGGGATTAATTATCAAAGGAGCCATATTAGACTATCGCACCGAACCCGTCTCATCTCGTCAAACAGCTGAAGCACGGGCTCTGAGTGGCTGTCTTGTATGGATATTGTTACCCTGTCGACTGACAGATCGTGATATCTTTTTCATAATGTAGGGATCACATGGAGTGAGGGCAACGAAGTGGGTGCCCACTGCAGCCTGCTACTCTCAACCCATCCATGCCTCCTTTCTAACTTGGTCAGGTCACTCAAACACCAATTCGAAACGCATCGTGTCTTCTCAGTAAATTTTACTATTATTTTGTTTTTGCTTGGCGTGTACTGTTATTCCGCAACGCCTACCTATCATCGCCTCCTGACCTTCTTGTATGAATGCCACATGTGATGAATGCCTCTACTCCATCAGTTTTCCCATGTAGTGTGCCCTAGGTATCATGAATGCATGACAAGACCCCAAAAATGTATGTCCTGGTTGTGCAGGACAACAGCAACAACAATAACAAAAAAAGGATGGAGGAGAACGGCAACCCCTGAACACACCATGCCGTAGCATCGTCCTCAGCTCGCAACCTCTAGTACCAAGAAATATGTCCGACAAAATGCAAAGCAAACGTGTACGCCGACTCCATGTCCATGGAAGCCTTTTGGCACTTCTAATAAATGCAGCCAAAGCCTCCCTATCCGTATGTTTTCCCTTGGTATCCTAAGTGACTGTCCCCAACGCCTGGTGCACCATGGTCGGCTTTGAGAAAGGTGAGTGTGTATGCATCGCAACCTTGTGTTTGTTGCGCACCACGCTCAGTCCGAAACAAGTGTCGTTAAATCATCAATAGTATGAAAGACTCGGTCGAAATTAATGGACGAAGAATCATTTCTGGCTGCTGCTGAAGGCGCTATCATCAATGTACGTCTCCCATTCTTCGAGGACGTTCTTAGCTTGGGAGTCAGATTCGTCTTGCTTGTCGCCTTGGTTGTCGCCTTGGTTGTTCAAGCCCGTCTTCTTAGCCGGAGAGTCAGATTCGCGTTGGCTGTCGCCTTGGTTGTTCCAGCTCACGTTCTGAGCTGGAGAGTCAGATTCGTTTTGACCATTCCAGTTCATGATCGTGAAAGGGTCTGGGTATTGCTCGCCCCCAGAAGCCTCCGTGGTCTCACCCTCCTTAAGGGGCTTGGTATCAGGGGTATAACCAAAGAACTGGGTAGGATCTGCGCCAGCATCCAAGCTGAAACTCTGGGCTGGCCACATTTGAGGCTCATGGTACATGGGGCCATAGGGATTGCCGAGACCAACGCCACCCAAAAACATCCTCGCTTCAGGAGGTAGCTGTGAAGTAAACGACGAACTCTCCGAGTCGAAACCCCTAGTATTGTAAGATTGGGATTGTGTGGCTACAAATGCCGACCCGTGGCGAGACCGAGGTGTTTCTGGATGGGACATGGACCCAGGAGTGAGAGCTGGGGGTGACATGGGGACGTTGTTCCTGTCCTCGGTAGGGGATACCGGTAAGCTAGCTGTGGATAGATGTCTCTCATTGTTTTGCTGTCCATTGTTTTGTTGCCCGCTGCTTGGTTGTCTACTCTTTGGCTGTCCGTTGTTTTGTTGCCCGTTGTTTGGCTTTCCGTTGTTTTGTTGTCCGTTGTTTGGGTGCCCGTAGTTGACGGGATGGAACTGCATGTTGAAATGCTGCTCGCCAACACTTAGAACTCGTGGAGTCGCAACGGGCGAGTGAAGCGTCTGCGGTAAGAAGCCCTGACTGGTGGACCACTGAGAAGCAGCCCTGGCCCGACTCTGGACGTTGGGGAAGAATTGGTCAAATGTTGTGTTGATCTCGTTGTTGCGCCAGTCGTTTTCAGTAGCAGTGATCAGCGTCGACATAGCAACCTTGTTACTCAGATACGCGTCGACTCTAGCATTGAGCTCTGGGTTGGCGGTTTGCATGTGTGGGTTGAGGAGCCGGTAGGAGCGGGGGAATTCGTCGTCCTCTTCCTCGTACATTTCCTCCTTCATGACGATCTCCTCGGTGATGCGAAAGGCCTTGCCCGTTCTCTTCTTGTGGATCTCGCTGGCATTGCGGGCTGACTGAACCCGTGCCTCGATGCTCCGATCTGCGCGCCTCGAGGCGGCAATGTATGCGCGTTCCTGATTCTCGGAGTGGGAACGTTCGGTGGCCTTTACCAAGAGGTTTCGAGTCAGTCATGTCTGTTGTGTTGGGCCAGCGGGGAGGGGCTCCCTTACTCTGCGCACAGGCGGCTGTGTCTTTTCACCAGTGTCTTGGGGTTCGCGAATTCTCTTGGGCATTGTAAAGAGTGAAGGTGTTTGGTGTTACTTGTTGAGTGAAGTTGAAATATTGTTGAAGAAAGAATCTTAGGTACACCCCGCCTGGATTCTGCAGGCGGAGGATTGCCAAGGATTGTACTGTACTGTTCGGTAGATGTGGATGGGAGGGAGGAGGAGTTGAAATCAAGTCGGTTCTGCCGAGGGTTGATATAGACGAGGCGAGTCCGAGAGACGTAGTTCCGTATTTCCCCTGTGTTGTTTGGAAAGATGCTAAGCTATCCCGTTCGCATTAAATCGGTGTGCAAGGCGACAATATTGCTGCATGTGGCTGAAATCGAGGGTTTGTTGGATGGTTTAGATTCTGTGGCATGTGGTTGGCAGTGGATGGAATTAAGCTTGAGGATGCAGCAGAAAGGACCGCCAAACTGCAGGAGGTATCCAAAGTGGTAGAATAAGAACCGACAAGCAGGTAACAGACGGGCATAGCAGGTCGGCAGGGCCGTACTTTGGGTTATATACGGACAGGGCAGGACAGCTACAAACCACACCCATAGAAAGACTCTCCTGCAGAAGAAGAAAAAAGAGACATCTCATCTCACGTCTCAGGCGCTAAAAGGACGTGTAGCTCGATCCTGAGCGATCGAGCGTCGTTGAATCGAGCGTAGCTATGACGATCGATCTCGATGAGCAGGTCGTTGTTAGCGCCTGGGCCATGGCACATGTACTGCCCCGTATCGAGAGCTAGGCCCCTCCAGAGGCCTGCACATGCCCCGCCGGACCACCTCCGACCTCCCCTGAGTGGCTCATGTCGGCCCACCTCCAGCGCGAGCCGCTGCACCACCATTAACCCTGGTGCACCGCACCCAAGCTCCAGTCCCAGGAAGCTGGAGGGTGAAGTCGGGATGGATGGATGGATAACAAGAAGATGGCGACGGGAACGAATGCCATGCACATCTGCATCTGCTGCCATATTCCGGGACGACAGCAAGAGGCAATAAACCATGCAGAGAAGCCCACACAATACGCCCTTGAGCTTGAGGTCTTCAGTCGCCCTGGATTTGGACCTCTCCGCCAGGCCACATGCATCTAACATTGGACGCCTCGAAACTGACTTGGTCAATAGGCCGAGCCGGACTTGCCTGGGTGAAAGAAACAAGGCCATTTACTGTCAATGCATGCTTTCCCCCAGCCGCTGCCATATCTGGTGAGAGGATTGCAAAGTGCGCGGCCGCCCATGCCATCCAAGGTTCCATTGTCTTGCCTAGCCTACCTAGGTTGTCTTGTCTTGCAGTTGAGAAGCCCATCAGAACTTACATCCCCTTTGCCAGGTTGCAATCATAGTTCTGCGTTGTGCCAGAACTCTCTTCAAAAGAACCCTTCGGGTGGCATCCCTGTCACCATGCCGTTCTATCACAACCTTAGTCTTGCCGTTTTCCTGCGGTCTCACCCGGAACTCTTGAGCAACCTGGACGCCTGGCAACCCGTCTGGCCTGGTTCTCTCTCCATCTGCATTGGCACCGCACTCGCCGTAGTGAGCCCGGTGTGCAAGGCCGTGCTGCATTGCACCAAGGCACCCCGTTAGCATCCTGAGCTGCCGGCATGTCCAGGATCTGTCAGGCAGACTCTCCTTTTTCCCGGTGAGGAGGTGGAGTGGCCTTCATACGATGGGGAAAAGTGTTCCGTCTCTGCAGACCACCGATAGCGTGCTGCGTGGGCTTTGACTCTCGTCTCCATAATCTCTTGGTAGAGGCTATCCAGTCTGAGTTGCCGCGGCCCTCCCATCGCAGTGAGACTAGGCCATCGGCTGATAAGACATTGCTCCTTGAGCCCACGTTTTGTAGACTCGGCTGCTCAGATCGTGATTCAGAGAAGGACCATCAAAACAAACAATCGGCTGCTTTGGTCCGTTCCCGTACGAAATCCATCATGGCAAACTTGAACTGGACGGAGCAACTCTTCCGACTGGGGGACTGGCACTATCAGATGTCAACCCTGCGTGGTAGTCAGCCAGAAAGGCGCTTGTCTGGCACAGACAGCTATGGGCGCAGAAGAATGGGACGTTCATCCAGGGAAATGGTAGCTTGGGTACTGCATCGTGATCCAGTTCCTTGTTTTCCATGAGTTTTCTCCTTGCTCCATTGGACTCGGAGCCGGTTCCGTTTTATGCCACTTCCCCAGCTTCCGAATTCGTGCACGCTTCGTGGCATTGTCTGGCCTCCATGGCACAATACACGGCATGACGCGGGAAAGTTATGGCGAGGTGAGCCGTTGGCGGGACTGGGCTTCGTACTGTCTGTACATTTGCAGCAATCAATCGACAAGACGCTGCTGGCTGCTCCTCGATCCAGCGACGTTGTTCCCGCATCAATGCATCGTCAGGGACGCGTTAGTAGCGATGGAGAGCGTTGAGGGGCTGAAGCAAAGGAGCTCGCACATCGCAGTACCATCGGTCCCGACACCACCAAGGCGAAATGGGTGATCCAGACAGGCGGTGCCGTTGGCAGGGAATCGCGCCGCAGGTGTGCCCAAGCTCAAGATGGCCAAGGCCCTATGGGAGGGGACGGAGCCGGTCCAGGCCCTGGAGAACGGTGGGGGCCAGGGCCGTCTACTTTCTCCTGACGGCCCATTACGATCATTTGAGTTGCCGGCCGGCCCTTGGTGATTCTCTCCTAGCGCCCGAGAGGTATCGGGCCCGAGGATGACCGTGAATTCGGCATGTACACATCAGGTGTCGATGCTGGCCATGGTTGGGCTATGATGCCACGAGGTAGGCAATGCAAGTTACACGCAAGTAACAGGCTGATGCTTCGCCCTCCGCGACTGAACCGGATTAAACTGAATCTTTGAACCAGGCTGAGCTGGGCTAGGATCTCGTGGGAGCTGCGTGTAGATGGAGTGGAGGACCTACCAAGACCCCGCCGGCCTGACCTAAAAGCTTCTAGCTGGTCAACCGCCATCAGCGCTACCTTGCCGCAAATCTCCAGTGACCAACCATGCGGCTCCTTCTTGATACAAGCTCCCAGCGCATCCGACCATCCTCACCTTAACCACGATCAGTCTTCTTCTCCCTTGCCTTTCATGCCCATGCCCAAATTGCGGGCCATGCTGTAAACCTGTGGCAATGATTGCGCGGTTCAAGGAGAGGGTTGAACGATACCTCTCTTGTTGCCCGAGGCTCCGACATCTCCATTCATGCAGGATGCATTCCGCAAACATGCACAGCGGCTACGAACGAGGTCGTGAAACCAGAGCAACAGGATCAATCCGCTCTGATATTGTACAGCACCTCGAACAATTGCCCTGCTTTCCTTGATCCTGAACATCTTGTTGCTCCTTGGCTGTGAGTTGTGGTTGGATCCCTGCCTCTTTAGCCCGGACCATTCTCTCCGGCACGCATTCCCCGAGTTGCTGTGATGGCTCTCTGTTGAGGACCACAAGCTGGTACATGGAGGTACAAAGCTGCACTAACAAATTCCCCCTGGTTGCAGCAAAGCTCATGCTAGACTCGTTTCGGGTGTGTTGTGCCAAGTTTCCTGTCCTCGGCGCCCTGAGCCACGCCTCACGCCACGCCGAGCTCTCGTTTCACAACCCACAGTTGATCATCATGGGAATTATCTGCATCCTCGGCCAAAGCGAACAGACATTCCCATCCCAACTCATTATTCCCGACTTCGCAAGTGACTGACGCCTCAGTATGACGTCGCCAGCCCCGACAGCATTGGCTCCCGTCTCCAGGGTCTCCGAGAGTTAATCTCTGTGCTACTCGCAGATCCCGCACACCATCCAATGATCTACCACTGATGTCGCTATGATGAAGCTGTAACGCAACCCAGCAGGACTGTCATGGGACGTGCTGTCGCGTGGAACGGTAGTGAGAGGCGAAGTGCGTGGTCTGTACGCGTGCCCATTCGCCGCTACCCCAGATCTTCTTGAGCTGTAACTCCGGGTTTGACAGAAGCTGGCAGGCAGACATGGCAGGGCAGGGCAGGGTTGGGCAACCTTGTTGACTAAGATCCAGAAAGCTGGAGCCCACAGACCACCATCTTGAGACGAGCGGCCGCCAGCGCGAGTTCCCGGTCGTGGCGACTTCAACAATTAGGTGGACGTCCCCTCTATCACCCAAACTCTCTTCAGTCAGTTAAAGGGATTATTATTTGTAATCCCCTCGCTTGGTTGAGTAGCAAGCACCCTTCTTGCACGGCAACTTCAAGCTCCGGATGGAATTACATCAGAATCACCTCGATGTTCTTGGGTGCTAAAGTTCCCTCGACCTAGACCCGAGAGTTCTTTTCCCGAGAACCCTATCGTGGCCGCGTACTGTATCTCCTCACGCCAAAGACTCGGCCAGTGACAGACGACATGCGAGATGCCCGAAGCAAACCGCAGAGAAATGGTGTTGGGGCGACGAGGGCGGGTAGATTGGCGAGATCTTGCTCACCGATCAGCCACTCTTGCTTGACCTTGAGCCACCGGCCTCTGCCATCATGTCATCTACGATTCGGACCTGCCAGGCCCGGCATGAGCCACTTGATGGCTTAGATGGACCCTGAGAACTGACTGGCGAAGCTCCTTTTGCAAATGACAAAGTTGACTCTTGCTGGGCGCCATCTACAGCGGTAGGAAATCTCCGTCAAGGGATTACCGGGGACGTATGCTGGACAAAATACATGAGACTGAATTGTCACCTTCCGACCGAGAAGATGTTGTCGGTGAAGCCCGCTGGACCCTGGCTGCTTGGCTCGGAACGACCGAGTTGCTGGCAAGTTCACCCCGATCTTGCATAAAGTAACGCCTCGCCAGCGCCATACCTTAGGTTATCTTCTGGAACCCGTCGACAAGGGCTCCGATTAATCTGACTCTGCGACTCGGCAGCACTACTCGTCAGAGGCACAAACGAAGCCGCGTGGTCCCGCCGATTTGTTCACAAGGTGAAGAAAAATCGAAAGCCAAGCTGGACGGAACTAATGTCCGTGCAGCAACTTCGGGCCGGCTATACCGTTGCTTGATGTCCGGAACTCTCGATACCGCGGCTAAGCTTCCTTGAAGTTGATACTAAGCCACGATAGGTCACAATGGACAACTCGAACATCCCCAACAAGAGGCGCTGGGATTCAACTTACCGATAGACTGGACTCTTGAGTGATTTACGGTAGCAGACCCAGGTTGCATATGCTTTAGGGATTCCCGATGGTGAGTTGAGAAGATCCAATCGAGAGTGATTATGGGCATCTCACATCACTTGGGTTCACACTTGGAAGCTCTGAGCAACCTCTTGCATAACAACTCACGCCATATCGGAGAGGCACGAAATGGCAACTAACATGGAGGTCTGGTCTATGTTGCATGATGGATTTCAGGGGTTTACAGACTTAGACTTCAGAGACGCCTCGGATGCAAGATGCTGATGGCACTATGGTAGTCTTCACTTGCAGAGCGATTACACACAAGAACCACAGAGCATGTGAAAGTAGTAATATTGTTTGATTGCTCGGGCTTCCCTTCACTTCTAAGGCCTCCGTCTTCCGGAGGGGGCTGAAGGCTTTTGTGACGACGTGGCAGACTGTCCTTGAGCAACGATATCGGAGCACGTCTGGAAACATGCGAATACGACCCTTTTATTTGGGCGTGAGTATTTTTGATCGTATCGTGATCAAAAAATTTTGCTTCTTTTTTTCGGGCCTTTACATTGGAGGCAGTTGATTATGGGGATGTCCGCTTCGTGGCGTAGGGGGTCATCCGCGATGCACATCAACCAAGTCCTTGGGGATTTCCGCGGGACTCATGTTGCGCAGCGCAGGCTTAGGGGTTTCTATATACGGCTTGTTGGGTGAAGGTCAGAGCCGAGGCATGCTGCAGAGGGGCGCTCCATCTGTCCCTGTACTGTCGGCGCGTCGAGTCGTTCCCAGTATGTCTAAGGAACCATTTGTGACACGGAGCAGCAATTGCAGCTCTGAGCTGGTGTCTCTCCGCGGGTCGCGTCTGGCCACACTATGGAGATTGCAGGCATAGATGCACCCCGTGAGAGGAGGGAATGCCCTCGTCCCTCGACCTAGTCCTCGATGCCATGTCACTGATCCTGCTGACGCGCACTTGCTCCTCTGGGACTGTGGATGTATAGTTGGACTATTCTTAGGCTTGGATACCATAGGCCACGAGCTCAGCCTCCCATAGTAACTGTCTCAAAAGCACATTTTGTATATAAATTAGCAAGAGTGTACCGAGATCCCATCTAGTTCGCATTTGTTCATCCACCATCCGCTGCTCCTCTGCAGCACCAGCGATCAAGGAGAAGGGACTGCGAGGCATCCATCTGTGCTGAAAGTTGGTATCAAAGCGGACCGGAAGTTTGAGGTCCTTCTGTCTTTCCAGGTTCCCAAATTGTTATATATAAAATCTGTGTAGTTGGTGCGGGCTTCTACCAGGTACTTGGCGTATGGAGGCACTCGGGGAATATAAATAATAAACTATTTAGTCCAAACAAGTCGCGGGTGATTGTTCTCATGCTCTAAGCTCATCCCTGGGAGAGATTGAAGTCCTTGTGTCTGTAAACTTGAGGGGAGGCGGTATACCTCGACATGACTCGACTGTAGAAGAAACCTCTAGCTCATTCGACTGCGCCAACACTGATAGAGACGTCGTGAACGATAGAAGAAGAGTCGCGGCTGATTCTGCTTCTCTTCCCCCATCTAGAACCCATATCAAGCTGATTCATTGAGGAAGCCAGGCATGTAAAAGGATAGCAGGAAAGGTGTGTGCATGATGAAGATGCCATCCCAGCCCCGACATCGCCCCGCTTCGGCACTCTCTAGAGCACAAACAACCACAATTCAAACAGGTTGAGATATAATGATCAATTCTAGCGATGCTCATTTGCAGGTAGAATCTGGCTGTTTTCATGTACTTATATAGACCTTCTCACAGCTGTGTGTGGTGTTGTTGCGATCCCGTTCGTCATCGGATCCTCCCAGCGGCAAACGCAGAGGGCGAACTTTCCCAACGGCAGACACAGAGGGCAAACTTCTGACCTAGCAGATTCCGATTGAGCCATGAGTATGTAAGACGTTCCCGATGATTATCGAGAGTTGAAGGTACGTTCTGACGATCCCGGTGTACTCGAAGGACGTCTTTGAATCGTCGCGTGTTGTCTTTTTTCTTTAGAGTAGAGAACCCAAATCTCGTTTCCCAGCCCCCGCGCATCCCTTTCAAGACTGAGTGGAGTGTGAGATGAGCGCCGATGAGCCTGGCCGCCTCACGAACTGACAGACTGGATGTCCCACATTCCTTCCCAGGTCACTCCCAAATCAGGGCCCCCAGAACTGGGCGACCAAGTATCGGCCGTTTCGACAAGTGAGGCGCGCTTGGCTTCGAATGCCTTCTTAACAGCCGTGATATATATGCTGATGAAAGTGAACCTATCGAAATCGTGGAGTCAAAGGGTATTCCTGAGGAATCCTGACGTTATAGTTCTTGTAGGTCTGCGAGGTCCAACTAGGGACTAGTGAGATATATACTGAGGCGTTGGAGTCCATAAATCGGAGAGCAACATAGTCTTCTGGAAGTGAATCCGTAGAGGGCGACTCCCCATATAGTCGCTGGCTCTGGGCAGGTAAGAGCCGATGAGCGACAGTTATGCCAGACGGATACCCAAAAGCCCGAAGAGTAGAGCCACCAGATGTGTCGAATTCTTGCCACATATAGCGAGGCCGGGCATATATATATTGATCATCGACGTCGAGTTGAGTCGTAGAACTTAGGGGAGGAGAGAGAGATTTTGACTTGATGTGTGATCCGCCACTGTTGTGCTGATGCCAGAAGCGATCGAGTTTCTGCAGGGATGAAGGTCTAGTATAACCCCAGAGGGGTCAAAACTACTGATCAAGTTGTCTGGCACTGAATCTCAGGCAAGGAGCTCCCGTCCAAGTGAGCTTCCACGGTGGTGAAGATGTGACATCTCTGATTGTCGCCTCATAGTATCCGTCCTGTTACCGTTTTGTAAAGCCGGCCTATATCTGGCCGATGCTTGACATCGCTGCTAACCTGATCGTAGCGCAGGGGTTCAGTCGGAAGATACTGATGAGCTCGTCAGTTCTGTCGAATTAACTTGTATAACAGCGTTCTTCTTTGTGCCACTATCGTCCTCTCGGGTTTCAAGTGGTCTGCTTGGGGCCCTCTGCCTCGGAACAGTTCAGCAGGTGAAATTGAACATGGAGGAGGCAGCAGGCCTGGGTCGTCCACGTCGAAGGGGGCCCAGCAGAGCACTTCGATTGAGTGTAGAAAGTGAGCGAGGTGGCGATATATAGCATAGATGTGGAATTGCACCGATAAAGCTTTAGTGAGAGTGGTTGAAGAGGGGGATACCTTTTCGATGCTTCGACAGCCAGTTTCTTTCCGGCTCTTGGATACTCAAAGCCCAGCGATATATAAACGAAGATAGGCCCATCAAGTTGGAACTTTGGGAATCTCTTAGCAATGCTTTGGTGTGGCTGTAATCGCAGATCCAAGTCAACGGCCCCCGATGATCCCCGTCTGACAGCGATCAATCGCAGGGAACACAAAACAGTTGACAAAACTTCCATCCCCCTGCGACCCTGTTCGTGAGTGGTTTCGTAGGCCACATTGCAGCGTGGACACTTCCCCAGGACAATTGACCAACGCAGAAGCCGATGGAGTATGGGGTCGGTGCATTTACGTTGTACCGACCACACTTTATGGATTAGCTTGGGGTGCAAACGTAGGGCGATATTCGCACTCTCCCTCAGGGGCCACAAAGTGAGACCAAAGCCTCGTCGAGGTGATCGAGATCCACAATCCCTCTTGGCTTCCTTCGGGCCTTGGACGAATGGATCGCGGGTGTCGAGATATCCTGACTCTTCAGGATGGTCTCTTCCTCTGTGTCTTCCAGCCGTTCGATCTCGTTTACTACCACGGCTCTAGGTCTGGAGAGGGGCAAAGCCCATGTGTAGGGGCTGGGAGGTGAAACTTGGGCGTGTCCTCCTTCGTGGACATGGGCCGGTTTTCAGTGCTTCATGATATATATACGTCTATTCCTTGGGTTAGTATCATGTCCTATACCGCCCGATGTTTTGAGGCTTACCGTTTTGCTTATGGGAAATCTCCAGCCAGGTCGATGAGATTCTTTTGTAAATTTTGCTTGATTTGACTCCTTCCCATGCTTCCCACCTCTCATAGATGGGGCTGGATCATCTTTCTCTCTTTCCCGGTAGAAATAAGACGTTCAGCGACTCGGTGGAGTCCAGGGTTCGTATCAAAAGAGACTGCCTTCCCTCTTGCAACGCTTCTTTCGACGAGGACACTCCTCGCAGCACTTATCCGACCTATGACCTCAAATAACAGGTTGACCACTGTAGAGAAGCCAGTGAATGCATGTCATACAAGACATTCCTCCTTCTTAGGGACCGGTATAATCTTCTGAACTGATATCTTGTGGATCAAGACAAGTAACGTCGTCCTTGTCGGTAGACATCTGCGTCCTGTTCTTCTAAGGCGTGAGTCGAAGCATCCGTCATCCATGTCGATGGGATGATGTATATATAAATAGTCACCCCGATGGTCTGCCGTCAGGGCCACAGAGATCGAACTGGATCTCGTTTGCGGCCAACACCTTTGCTCAAGAAACCCCCATGTCACGCAGAGCCCAATAACTAAATGCGCTGCTTGATCCAAGCGGGTTGAGATATGTTGCTCAACATCAACTCGAAGCATTATCCTCGTTGGCTAGGCCCAAGGATGTTCACTAAGGCTCGCTGGTCCTGACACTTGGGTCGACTCTTGTAGCCGTACCTATTGCTGAAAAGTCTTTAGAGACCGGCCAATCCGTTCATTTTGAGTGCTCTCTTCGTCTATGGAGAATCAAGCGGAATCTCCATCGGTTGGTCACCATTCGTCTGAAATTTCGAGTGAGGTACCAGAGTCCTGTACAGAATCTCCACGGCAGGACCACGATAAAAGGCTCGTCTCGTCGTCGTGATGGAGCCGCGGGTATATAATAATTGAATGTCCTCTGGTGGCGGATCTGTTGATGACAGGACAAGTAGAGCTAATATAAAGTCGGGCAAAGACCAAGATCAAAGGGGGGAGGGTGTTGAAGCGTGGGGAAGAACATGCTGGTCAAGAAGGATGAGGACGGGGTTCTTATAGTCGTGCTCATGTGGTGTTGCTTACGTTCGGATCCATATCTGTTTGTTAGGTGTATAGCACACATGAGAAATTTGCGACTGAAGCAACGGCAGCAGCAACAACAACAAGAAGCATCAAGACAAACTATGTGTAAAGAGGCCAACTGAGCAAACTTATACCTGTCTGATTTAAACATGAATCATCGTGAAAACTGGTTGACAATGATTCATCAAGGCGGGGAAGAATAGGGTAAGTAAATGTTACTGGTACAATAATCATGAAAGGCTTCATTAACATGTGCAATGCAACCCAATTGTCCACAATTTGAGATTGGTTGGCTCAACATTTGGGTATCTATGACCGCTATTCCCTGGTGAAATCTATTTACTCCTCATCCTCGGCCACTACTTCGGCTTCTTCTGGCTTGCTCTTCTTCTTCTCCTTCTTCTCCTTTTTGTCCTTCTTCTCCTTCTTCTCGCGCTTTTCCTTCTTATCCTTCTTGTCCTTTTTCTCCTTCTTCTTCTCCTTGACTTCTTCAGTCTTTTCGACTTCTTCCACCTCCTCAGGCGTCTCTACAGCCTCTTCTACTTCTTCAGGCTTCTCTACAACCTCATCCACCTCCATCTTATCCTCAACAACTGGCTCCTCCTTCTTGGAAGGCTTGTCTTGAGCGGCCTGCTGCTTCTCAGCAGCTCGTCCTCGCTGAGGCAAGGTTGACTCAATATGAGCATCAACCTCTCGCATCCAAACCTTCCAGTCTCGGCGCCGTGTCTTCCACATGTCACCCTTCCAGTTTCGCCACACGCTTCTGCCCATCCAGCTATCTCGAAGCTCT
Source organism: Fusarium vanettenii 77-13-4 (assembly GCF_000151355.1). Classification (NCBI taxonomy): domain Eukaryota; kingdom Fungi; phylum Ascomycota; class Sordariomycetes; order Hypocreales; family Nectriaceae; genus Fusarium; species Fusarium vanettenii. The sequence continues at coordinate 1,198,607 of NW_003315879.1, read as the reverse complement.
GCCTCATGCTCGCCAAGGCGCGCCATGATGGCCTCCTTCATGTGGAAGGGCACACTACGCTCCTTACCCTTGCTGGGCACCTCGGCGATGGCGTTGATGAGGTTGTGGCCGAATTGCTGGACTGCGAGCTCGTGGATGTGTGGGAGAAGAGAGCTGACGATGGACTTGTGGAAGGCAGGGTTGGAAGAAGGGGTTGCCAAAGCCGTGGTGAGGACGGTAACGGTAGGCATAGAGGTAGTGGCAAGACGGACGAGGACAGTCGGCTCAACGGCGAGAAGAGACTCCTGAACGCCCTTTACGGGTCCGGGTATCGAGAGCAGTGCAGTGAGAAGCTGGGCGCCGTGAGACTGAATAGCGTACTCGTTCTTAGACAACTGCTGGACGTCCTTCTTCTTCTTCTCCTCATCCTTGAATCCGCACAGGTAGGTAACCAAATCAGCCGGTGTCTTTCCGCATCCCTCCTTGAGCCCCTTGTTGAGCTTCTTGATCTCGTCATTTGCGCCACGAGCAGCACATCTCTCAAAGAGAGTCTTGAGAACGTTGAATCTCGACTTTGTGACCAGTTGGGGTACGGTAGGAGTGATTTGCTCAACCGCTTGTACCAGATCATCCTTGCTCAGTCGGTTCAGTACTCGGATGGCTGCATAGGACGAAACATCGTTTCGCACGTATCCTTCTATCCGGGGGAGGAAAATGTTTTGGTTGAGAGCCTTGAAGACCTTGCCAGGGGCGTGTGTGATGAGCGTCTCAATGAGTCGTGATCCAATCTGGTCGTAGATCATGCCGTTGATGAACTCAGAAGCCTCTGATGAGCCGTCGCTCAAAGACTTGGGAGCACCGGGCAACAGCTGGAATAGGAGAGTCGGTCGCTCAGCATCTGCCTTTTGCTCACCCTTGTTCAGCGTCAGGTCAAGCTCCAACAGAAGCTGTAGCGTAGGGTTGCCCATGGGGTGTCTGGCGAGCACCCGTAGACTGGTCGCATCCATACCCGCCGTCGAGTCCTGGATAATCTTGGTGGCCGCCATGGTGAACGAAGGAGGCACAGCCCTCAGGCCTTTGTTGGCCTCGTCAGCAGCCTCGGCTCCAGAAACAGAGATCTTCTCCTTCTTCTTGCTCTTCATAAGAGTTCGCGACGAAGAGTCTTCCAATGGTCGACCAGAGAGGACGAGTAGGAGGACACGCAGAGTATGCGACGCAAACCGGTCCGTGATAAGGTACGACAAGCTGCCCTCCAGCTCGTCCAGCGTCGCCAGGAAGAGATGCTCCATAGCAGCCTCGGGCTTCTCAGCATCACCTCCCGCACCCTTGGTATCCAGCACAAACCCCACAAACCCAGAAAGCTCCTTTGTCACGACGCCCGCGGACCGCAAGAACAGGGCCTCGCAGCAGTGGCTCGCGAAGCGGTGCTGCACGAGCGAGAGGAAGTGTCCCGCAAAGGCCTCGAACAGGCGCTTCTTCTGCGCTGTGGTGGACAGCTGGATTAGACGCTCCATCAGCCGCGAGCAAGATTGACTGCTGGCGAGCTTAAGCTCCTTGTTCTCGGCCTCCTTCCACACGTTCTCGAGGAAGACGTCGCGCTCTTCGTCCGAGGGGAATTGGTTCAACTCGAGGAGCTCATCAGCGCGACGGAAGTACTCCTGCTCCTCGTCCGCGAGCATTCCGAAAAACTCCTTCTCCCCAATGCCATTCTCCTGCGCCTCCTGTCCATCTTGGTAACCGTTCTCGTCGGTGGTTCGCTGGCGCTTAGAGTCGTTTTCGTGAGCTTCGTAGCTTTCGGCTTCCTCGCGTCTCTTGCGCTTCTTCTCCTCGCGACCGTGGCCGCGCTTCGTTCTAGGCTTGGGCATGTTGATTTGTGAATTCAAAGATTGTCGTGAAGCAATGAATTCAAGAGAAATTTTGGCGGGGCGGTTGGTTGCTGGTCCAGATGTTTTCCAAAAATTTCTGGCTTGAGATGGTGATAAGGATTATCGATAAGATAAGGCTAGAGCAGCAATGATGCTGCACAACAACCTGAATACAACATATGCATTTCTTTCACTCAAGAATAAAGAGATATTTCATCTCAGAAACTCCATCGTTCTTTTCTTTAATCGTTCTATACTGTTTTAGTCTAGATCTAATCGTAAATCGTAAAACAAAAACGTCTCTAAGCTCTTCTTATCTAGCCAGCGAAGATCCTGGTCCTCTTCCTCTAGCTCCTTTTTATCATTCCTTCATTCAAGTCTCTTCTCCATGTTAAATGGAGACAAATGATTTTCGTGCTCACTCGCGTCCAACTTCCTCAAGGCCCTTGACGAGACCTTCGACGGTTCCCTTCAGCGTCTGGCAATTGACCACAACTCGGAAGAAGCTACCCTTAGGTCCGGGAGCATAGTCAACCATGTAACCCCTGAGGATCATCTTCTCGACCATGGTTTTGGTTCGGAGAGTGTTGACCTCCTTGTCATCGGGCAAGTCTCCACCGGGGGCGTAGTAGAAGCACACTTGTAGGCAAGGTGGAGGATCCTGAGATACCAAGACAAAGTTGTCACTCTGCTTGATGAGGTTGGCAAGGTACGCAGACTGCTCGAATGCGTGGTCAATCTGCTTCTCGAAACCAGCAGCACCATAGTAGATCCAGGCAAGGGCAAGCTTCAAGCTGTCTCCACGTCGTCCACACTGAAGGGTCAGGTCGGCAAGATCCCAGATGTCACCGCTGTCACTGGTATGGAACAGATACCCTGCAGCGGTGCTGTTGGCCTTGTTGAAGATGTTCATATCGGGACCCAGGAGGAGCGAGCAAGTAACAGGAACGTTCATCATCTTGTGAGGGTTGACCGTCAAAGAGTCAGCCAAGTGAGAGCCGTTGAGCTTCCACTTTTGCTGCGACGAGAAGATGGCTGGACCACCCCAACTAGCATCGATGTGCATCCACAGACCAAACTCCTTGCATATCTTGGAAATCTCCTCGAATGGCTCGTACGATCCCATGACAGTTGTGCCTGCTGTAGAGTTGACATAGAAAGGTGTCTTGCCTTCAGCCTTTGCGCGGAGAACCTGCTCTCGCAGGGCGTCAGGCTTCATGCAGCCGTGCTCGTCCACAGCCACTGGCCACACGCTGGAGGAGCCGAGACCGCAGATCATGGCGCTCTTCTCAACCGAGTAATGACCATGAGCGCTTGTAAAGACAACGAAATCACGGTCACCATTGCCGGAGATCCTGCACTCAGGGAACAGAGTGTTGCGAGCCACGACAAGGGAAGTCAGATTAGAAGCACTTCCACCCTGGCAAGAAATACCACCAGCTCGTGGGCCAGTGAAACCAAACAAGTGCGCCAGGGTCTTTGCCGTGGTCTTTTCAATCACAGTCAGGGCGGGAGAGACCTGGAATACATGCAGCTGGGGGACGTTGGTTAACCATCCCTGATTGATAGACAGATAGTGTCACTTACATTGGTATTCAGGACTGAAAGAACCATGTCTGAAACCACGCCAACCTATTCCTTAGTGAGTATGCGAGCCGTTGTAACTATGTGACGGATGCACCTACCGCATTCGTGCTCGCATAGAGCTTGTCAAGGAAACCCTGGTCCCAAGTATTGACACTGTTCTGGAGGACTTGCTGGATGATCTCTAGGAGACCCTCTTTGCCCTGACCCTCGTTCGGCAAAGAGAACTTGATCCGGTCAACTAATTCACGGGGCTTTTGAAAGTCAACCAAGACATTAGCCTCGCCCGGGGCAAGGTCTCCTGTGGCCCGCTGCGACGCTGCATCGTCGGCAGCCTTGATGAAGGGTACAATGAGACCTCGGACAGCCTCGATGAGCTAGGTGGTGTGACGTCAGCGGCCAATCAGCCCAAGAGTCCCCCGTGATGGGTGTCTTACATCGTGCACTTCCTCAGCCCTACGGAGGGTGGTGGAGGGGCTCCCGTTATCGAGATGACGGCCGTTGGTTGCAGTCATGTCGGCTAGGGTCGGATGCAGGAGGGGGTTATTATGAGTGTGGATGATGGAAACTCTACCAGGATTTCAGAGTTACGCACGCCAAAGAAGCCCCAAAAAATTATTATGATACAGTTGAGAAGAAGACGGTCAGAAAAAGTTGACATCGAAAACTCTAAGAATGGCGAGATGGGCTATGACTACAACGACCAGAGCAAGTCTCGTGACACGAGGGATTTCCTAAAAAATGTTCTACCGAGTCTTTACCGGATGAAGAATAGACACGGCCAAACAGCCATGTGAGGCCGAGCTTTGATTCGGCTCTAAACGGGAGAGGAGTGAGTTGTCTCGATGAAGGATTCTATCCTCGAGGATGGAGTGTGAGTTGGTCATCTCTAAAAGGTAGGTAGTTAACGCATGGCTTGGCGGAGAGTCTGAGAGTCTGAGAGAAGAGTCTGAGCGAGCTGAACTTGGTGTCTGTCTGTCAGCCGTCAACTCGACTCGGCCGGTTGGCTCCCAACAATTCCGCGTCTTGCCCTTGTCGAATCTTTGGTCGATCTTGACGAGCTGGGCCTGGTTTTCCCGTCATGGCATGATTGTGCATCATTTTGAGCACATGGAGACCTAGACGTCGTCCTCTTTCACATGGGAAAACTCGGGCCAGATAGTCCTCAGATCCTTGTCTTGGGCCAAGGGTTCAGGAGACTGCGGCTGTGGCCTCACCCAAGATGGGATGTGATTCGCTTCGAAGGGTTCAGCCAGATAGAGTGATCGAGTGAGTCAAGCACAGGGAAGAAGAGCTTTCATCGACCCAAGACAGATGCAGCCACCATGTGTCGGTCGCATTGACAGATCGTCCTCTAGAGCTGGTCCAGGCCCCTGACCCGTCCGTCCGTATCTCTCTGTCTGCCCTCGTTTATACCTGATGTGATGATGGATGCGTCGAGAGTGTTTAGAACAAGGTGACCAAGCTTGGACGCTCTGTCCGTGCGCGGAAGTCAATTTACGCGGCTAGCGATAGAAAAGGACGAAGACCATGTCGACGCGAGGAACGGGATCAAGACGCGGTACACGGGATAAGGGAGAGATGGTGGTGTCTTTCTTGAAGGGGGGGGGGGGGGGGGGGGGGGGAAGAATGATGGAGCTGTGGAGGAGGATAAAAAAAAAGGTCTCAGGTGGCAGGGCATTGACTATCACAGTCTCAACGATGCGTGACCATCACATCGCTTGCATCCTCTGACAACCAACTGCCTAACACAGTTGACGCTGGACGAACCTCGAAGCGCGTCAACCGGCATCGCCGTGACTGTGACTTGTCTATCAACTCATCAGCCCCAATGTGCGGCATTATCCGGTCCCAAGTTGGAAGAGGGGACGATCGAGTCTATAGCATCAAATCGCGACCCGCCCATCACCACCCTCACCGTCGCAGCTCATCTCTTGACGGGCAGGGCTTGACTTGACCTGACTGCAAGGCGATGCACGGCAGCAGCCTAGCAGCCTGGTATGCCCACCCCCACAACGGCTGCAACTCAGAGGTTTGAAGATTCCAAGCGAGGTAGGTGAGTGGTCGATCAACTGCCGTATCCAGGAACGAAAGGAAAACGCAGCGAGAAACGCGCGTTGCATTTTTTTGTGCATTGACAAGGGCGACAAGGGGCTTTTCCTCTGCTGGTTAAATGTGCCTGGTTATTAATGGAGATGCCTTGGTGTTGGTGTTGTTGTTTATTTTCCCCCACACACACCACACGCTTTTGACCGTTGGGATCTGGCACACTTGTCTTGGCTTGTTTTTTTTTCTTTCGAAAGGGGAGCTGTGTAAAAGCAGCAGCGTCTAAAGGGCTGCCCAACACCAACACCATCATCCACGCGAGGTTCAAGCTAGAGCAAGCAAGCTGATGGACGGACGTTTCAGTCGTCATTGTGACGGATCAGACTACCTAAACAGACAAAAACGGCGGCATCCGGGAGAGATGGAAGCTCAGCTTTCAACTTGGTCCGAGTGTGAGTGCGTGTACGTGTGTGTGCCCCTGATTTTTCCCATGTGGTTGATGACTGTTCATCCCTTGTTGTTGCTTGCCCACCACATCCACATCCATCCGCCAGCTTCCAGGATCCATGTCACGGAGCGGAACTGGAGGATTACTGCTTCTTGATCAGAGTTTTGACAAATACGAATTAAGAGGCAAAAAAGGGAACAGAAAACTCTTCAATGGGACCTTTACCAAGGTTCTAGGCCATGGCTGGTTATCCCCAACCACGCCCAAAAGGAAAAAAATAGCCCCCTTTCGCTTTCGGGATCACATTCTGGTCCGTCCACCGGAGACATCAACCAACTTGCTCTGTAAGAGAGAGAGAGAGAGAGAGAAGTGACAAGATGGAAGCTACTGCTGCCCAAACCAAGACTTCGATCACTAAAAAGCAACCCCTGCTCTCGTGCCCGCGCCCGCTCCGACGCCACAAACGTCCCGATCCCTGGTCTCTTCTTTTTTAGTTTGGCTTTTGCTTGCCTTGCTTCTCCCCTACTGGGTCCCCTCCCTCTCTCCCAGCTCTAGCACAGGCACAGGCACAAGCAACAGCACGGGCAGCTCTTGCAATCCGTCCCATCCCCATTCCCATCCCATATTCTCGACTCTAACCACGGCCCTCTCAGCCGATTCTCCGCAAAAGAGAACAAGGGGGCACTTTACGAAAAAAAAAGCAACGTTTTTTCTTTTCTTCCTCATTGTTTTTTCCTCTCGTCTCTTCTTCGAATCATCTCTCGACATCCATCGCATTGTGGTGTGGTGATCAAGAAGAAGAAAAATCAAATCATCACAAGAGCTATTACAACACTCGCTCGAATTCAAGGGAGACTAGGTGGTTTTGTTTGCTTCTGCGTCAGGCTATTTTTCTCTACTTTACTCCGTACCCAACCCAACGTCGGTCCATCCGTCATCTTTCGCCCTGGCCTGGCCTGTCTCAGAAAAAGCCCCCCCTCCCCCCTCTCTCACTCACTCTTTCACCAACAAGAAACAAACCCGAACCGGGGACTCGAGGACTCGATAAACTTGGCACATCCCATCCTTTCTTTCATACTCGACGGCATCGCATCACGCATACAAGGCCATAGCTTCCGACGACTCATAAACAATCACCCCACGACGTAACGATCACGATCTCTCTTTGCGCATTATCTTCCCAAGGCCCTTGCCAAGCTAGTCTGGCCCCAAAACATCTTGACGACGAAAACGTTACGTTTCTAGATAGACTCTAGAACTGGTCTCCACAAACGGCGCGGGCTGCGACCTCACGCGACGACAAACTCTCCCATCGCGAAAGCTACCTACCTAGCTCTGCGACTCCAAACTTAAATACCTGCGGCCGCCATGACAGCTCCGACACAACCTCCTGTCCCCATCTCCATCACCATCTGCGGCGACGGCGGATGCGGAAAGTCATCCATCACCTTGCGCCTCGTCCGCTCGCAATGGACCTCCGACTATGACCCGACCATCGAGGACTCTTACAGTGTGACGCGCCGCATCGACGGAGTCACCTACCACCTTTCCCTAACCGACACGGCCGGCCAGGAGGAATACCGCGGAATGTGGGCATCCTCTAACCTCGGCGCCGACGCTTTCCTCCTCGTCTATGACATCACCTCTCGCGATTCCCTCGATGCCCTTCAGCACTTCAACGACCTCATCGACATGGAAGCAGAGACACGCCTCGACAACGCCGACCGCGCGCGCCGCGCAGGCCTCCGCTCCGAGCCCCGCGCACGTACCGTCCCCCCAGTCAAGCTCGTCGCCGGAAACAAGTGCGATCTCCAGGAGAGTCGCCAGGTTCCCGCGGCTCAAGGCTTGGAGTGGGCGCGCAAGCGCGGCTGCGGCTTCATGGAGACGAGTGCCCGTCTCGAGGTTAACATCGAAGAGACCTTCGCCCTTGTTGTGCGCCGCGTCGTCGAGGCACGCCGCCTCGCCGAAGTGAGCCCCGACGGAACCGAGCCCAACGCCCGGGGTATGACCAAGCCCCTGACTCCACTACCCACCGACAGCGACACCGAGAAGCGAGCCGTAGGAGTCCGCGGTCCGAATCTAAACGAGGGCGATCGCGTCGGGAGAAACAACGGCGGCTTCTGGAAGAACCTGCGGTGCTGGTAAAGCTGTAAAGAAAGTGTTGCGAAGTAAACCCCTGAAAAAGGACAGGGACGAAAAGAAGGCTGTTTCGTTTGTTGAACCCGGGAGGAAGTTTTTTCAAAGGCTCAAAAACATCATATACCAGGGATACCTCGGCGTAAAGGCGAAGGAAGGGTTTGGCTTTCACGGTTGCGTTGTCTAGACGGGTTGCTGCACCGTCTGCCCCATCATGAGGAGTTGTATCTGCACGAGTTCTTTTTTTCTTCTTTTTTTTTTCTTTCCCCTGTTTTATCTGGGTTGGGGATTGTACTAGGTCATATTTGTCGCGAGTTTTGTGTTTTTCTGGTTCGGATCGTATTTAAGAATAGCAGAGCATGTCCATAAAGTACTGTTTCCATATTGGAGTTTGAAAGATGCGCTGGCAAAGCAGGGTTGAGGTTGACTCTGGTGTTTTGGTTTGCATCGATGGTTACTAGAATAATACATCAACTTGCATCAAGTTTGATATATTGGCCTACATGAGCATCGCAAGTTGTGACCCTGCGTGATGTATGTCTGGGTGCCCATGGGTCAAACCTGCAACTGAAATCAACATGTCTGAATAGTTTGTGAATTGGGAGATGATGCTGAGCGTGGTAGCACGCCTAGCTCTACCTTTCAAAGCAAATGAGATGAAATGGCACCCCGAGGGCTGTTTCCCTCCTGTCGCCAAAAACGCCGGACCTCTAGGTCTAGAATCAACAGCTTACCCTTCTACTTACAACCACCACCTCTCGATAGATGCGCCCTCACTCTTTAAGACTATCCCGCCACTTCTTAAAGTCCGCATACTCGAGCGTCGTCTTCTTGCCCTGGTACCGCGTGACCTTGAGCTCCAGGTCCTTCCAGCGCCCCCGGCTGCCCATCCAGCCCGCCTTGCGGATGAGGCTGAAGAGAGTCTCGTCCTTGGTCCAGCCCTGCTCAGAGGCCACGTCCGGGAGGTAGGTGGATCCGTACCGGCGGCCCCGGTCGTAGAAGGAGAGCCGGATGCCGTGGACACCAATCTCCCAGTCAAACATGTCGTCGACCTCCTCAAAGTCGGTGAGCAGCGTCACCGCAACCTGCAGTGATGGGAGCTCTGTTTTTCTTATAGGCGAGAAGCGGGTGTCTTGAAGCGCCGAAACTAGAGCGTACTCTGCAATGCCCTCGGAGAGGTCCTGAGCTTCAAAGGTGCCGATGCAGCCGCGGAGAGAGGCCTCGCCGTCCTCCATGGTGTTCCATGTGACGAAGAGAGGGGCTGAGGTTGGAGCAATGGGTAGAGATGAAGTGCTTGTCGCAGGCGTCGACACGCTCAGAGAAGTAGAAGAGGAGGAGGAAGAGGTGCTGGCGTCGGGGACGACAAGGTGCTGTAGGGTGGGATCGTCGAGAGCTTTGGGAGCACTGGCATGGGCCAGTTTCTCCTGGATCTCCTCGAGATCCAGAGCCTTCCGGTGATTGAGGTGGGCATCGAGAGCCTCAAAGCACACGAGGCAGTGGTCTGTGGTAGCCATCGAAGAGAGGAGGGGGCTGGGCTAAGCAGTGAGCAAGTCAGGAGATTATCAGGGATAGAGCCACGCGTATGACACGAGGAAACAGAAGCGACGGATAATTGTGCCTCTGAATAAGAGCATGGGAGTGCGGAGAGTCTGGGATCCGGATTCAGAGGCACGAGAGAGCGTGACAGAGCGAGAGGTGGAGGTGAAGGAGGAGAGGTTTGAGGCTTTGGGGACGGGAGTTGGTAGAGGATGGAAGGCTCCGGGACGGGAGGAGGTGGAGGGGTAGGTCCATCGGCGTGCGTGTTGTGTTAGCTGCGGGGGGGGAACCCTTTGGGCGGAAGATGCCTTGAAAAGGCCCAGCGATAACAAGGCCACGACGTTATGAGCAGACTTTCTATGGGGCGGCAGAGTTACACATTGAGCTAGAGTATTCGTCCCGGCCACTCACAAAAGACAGCCAGGTTGTCTATCCGTGATCATGAGTGCAGGTTTGGGTTCCATGAGTGAGGTGATCGGGCTACCCCGCGATCCAGCTGCGGCGTATCACGGGCCCTATGCGATAAGGGACTCCACTGGGCTCAACAGTGCAGACGGGAGGCTGCTAATGCTCAGTGGACTAGGTTGGCAGGTGAGGCGGCCTACTTACTTAGACGGCGACCTTACCGAGCCGGATCACGAGCTCCCGTTGTCTCGACCGCAAGAACCAACCTCTCAATGACGGCATCATCACTGCAACGTCCGTCTCCTGACACAAAGGGTTTTTCCCCAAGTACCGCGGACGACCCGCCACGGCAGAGAGTCCCCCTTACCACCTCCTGCTACCGGATAGCCCACCTCCGCTGGTTTGATCACCACCCCATCGTTCCAAAGCCGAGCCCCCTATGTTTCAGCCATGCCAACTTGACTCGCGATGCCTCACCTTGGGGAGCGGCATTACCGTCCATCCGTGTAACCCTGGATACGGGAAAAAGCTTGTTGCACCCCAGATCTGACTGATTCCCCAGGTTGTTGCTTCTATTCCCGGGCATTTTTGATACCGGGGCTTGTTAGAGTCTAGAGATTAGGTCCAGATGGTGCATCCCAAGTTCGTCTCATGTCTGCCAACCACTGTCTCGAGTTTTGGAATCTGAGAGAGGCAATGCAGGAGTTTGTATAGTCAATAATCGAGTACAAATAGCTGTTGCTCCCAGTTGATCTGAGGTTGTTGAAAACTGTCATCGATCTTACCCAAGTCAAGCTTTTCAAGGTCGTGTTCCTTTCAGTCATTTCCAGCTTTCTCGTTCACGTCGCCGGTCGACAACTTTGATTCAACGATTTTCATCAATTCCGTGTCCAGAACACTCAACAATCCTTCAAGATGCGTTTCTCCATCCTCACCTTTGTCACCCTCATCACAGCTGCCACGGCGGCCAACAGTAAGCAGACCCCATTCTCAACCGAGATTTCCATCAACTGACCCATTGGATTGCAGTCCGACGACAAGAAAGCAAGGTCGACGTCGAAACTGCTGCCATGACGGACCAAGACGGCAACGTGGTCGCCTTCGACTCGACCAAGGTCTACCAAGCCAACAAGGACGCTGGCATATAATTGAATGCTTAAGCGCTTGAGACCCTCCAGAGGCTCGCTTCGACAACCCTGGGAGATAGTGGCAAGGCCTGCCCATTGCAAACGACTGAGGCCTGGGGGGTTTTAACGAGAAAGGTGATGGAAGACGGTAGCAGTGTGAACCGAATCTCGCGAGCGGGATACGGCGAGGATAGCAAGGACAAATCTGGGCATGAGATTCGCCATCAATCAATAGTTTACCTGGGCGCGGAATAGAATCATAATAAATAAATAGACGGCCATGACCGAACGGTAGCCCCGAGGCACGGGCGTCATGCTTGATGCAGACTTACCTACATGTATTAATGCTGCAAATCATCAACCAGGGTATGCTGTGACAAGACGAAGCGCCTTTGTTGTTGTTGTTGTTGTTGTTGTTGATGGGTACAGTACCACGAAGCAATCTCGCTGGAGTGGCTCCATTGCTGACGAGAGCAGTCAGCAAAGCGAGACTGCAAGGGTCCAAAGTTCGGACTCTTGGGTTCGGACTTGGGAGAGAAAGTGGGCCACAAAGTCTCGAGTTGAAATTGCTTGACGTGAACAAGATGAATTGATCTTTGGTTGATTAATTGAGTATTGTTCATTATATTCAGCTGCAAATATCACATCATCATCATCTTCTAATTCTAGTCAAAGTCGAGTCAAAGCGACAAGGCGGTGTCCCATGTCCCGTGACCAACCAGGTCTCCTTATGCCATGTTTGGATCGCTTCAAACCCAAATCGAGTTCCATCCTGCGATCTGCACCGCACACACACAACAACGCATCAGCCATCAGCCCTGGGATGCGACCCTAGCAAGCAGTCAGCCTCGCGGCTGCGGGGCGTCGGCCCACGGACCACAGGCTTTACGTTGGTATTCGCTGTCACGATACGCCTGCCATTGGAGGGAATTTCCTTGTTTCGACGTCGGCAAAAGCACTGAGCGCCATGCATTTCTTGGTCTCCCCTGGGGGCACCGCACCCGACAATGCATTGGCACGCTGAGAGACACCATCAGGATGCCGTATTCTCGACCAATCTCGTGGCTTTGACTCGCCATTCCAGACGAAAGAGCTCCCTGTTGGCAGACTGACAACCCAAGCGGGGATGGAGCCAAGATGCGATTGCTATTCCCAGAGGCCAAGAAATTGACAAGACGCAAAATCTCAACATTCCAGCAGTGCCTCAGAAAGCTTCTATTCTCAGCTTCTCATGATCTCATCCTCGCTCCTCAAATCAAATCCACAGCTAAGACGGGACCAACAAACAACAACCCACCAACCTCTTCAACACATCCCGGTTTCCGCCCCCACACTTGTCGCATCTTCGGCCGGGAATCACGGAACAGCCATAGCCACTCCCGCCCGATTCTTTGGACATTGAGAGGCATTGTTGTGATGAGACGGGCTCCAAGTTTAGTGGTCTCTCATGACTCTCCAACTGAGCTTGATCTCATGTCGCTGCTTGTTGCCCATCATCACCATCATGGTCGTGTTGCTGCTCACCGACCCACGACTCAAAACAGCTCCACTGACCCGCCCCCTCCCAAGTTTACAGGGCTGAGTTGTCCGGGGTGTTTCTCGCACTGGAATCAAAGAGGCATTTTCCGAGCCGGGGCAGCTTGTTGCGACCATCACCCAAATTTAGCCTTGCCGTTGTTGAAACGTGCTGGACAGATCGACCGATGGGCGCCAAAATGCCTCCGTCGTGCCCTAGAGAGCTGCGCAGCCTCGCGCTTAACCCTGGCGGCAATCTTAGGCGTGCTCTGGGCAGAGATCCTACCGGTCCTGGCAAATGTCCGCAGGCCCCGAGACATTCTGCACATTCATCCCGTCCCACTGTTGCTCACTATTCCGTACCAAGTATGCAACTGGAGATGGAGATGTATGGAACCTGTACGCTGACACGACGGAATAGACCCAGGAGGCCCCCAAAAGGGCCAAATCCGTGGCAACAACGGTTGCAGAGCCTCTCCCTGCCCTTGAATTACAGCAAATTAGCAGAGACTTACAGGGAGCTGTTCCAAAGTTCCCCCTCTGCGCTGGTCAGTCTTGTCAGCAACGAGATTTCAGCCGCAGCCCTCCATCAGCACTAAGCCCAATTTCAGCCCCGTACCCGGCGCGACGCCGCAAGTGTTCTAGGCAGGCATGGACCATGAACCAGAGAACAGTGGAGGCGGTGGCTCATCAGATCCCTGACTACCCAACCATGGCGCCATGGGATGGGCCATGGATGGCAAAGGAGCTGCAAGAGGGCTGAGCCAGCTCGGCTGCGGGGACGAGTAACAAGTGAGGGAGAGGTTTGGGGCTTCGACTAACGACCTGGCTGTTGCATGGCGGCGTTGGCCGCGACCAGCAGCCAGCCAGCCATAATTAATAAAAAGGCTGGTCCCCCTGTGAAGGGATGCTGACGGTCGAAGCCTTGGACTCGACGAGTAAGCAGAGCAACACAAAGCAACATCGAAGACCGAGGGTTTTCGCAGGACACTCGCACTCACGCAGGACGCGGTCGACACACAAGTTGCAACGAGTACGACAGCTCCATGACCGTCACCAGACATTTATGACAAACGCCAGAGGTTCACGATAACCACCAAGACCTAGAGCCTGGCTGAACGAGCAACGACCATATACGACTAAGAAACCATTGAGCTGGAACACTCTGGAAGAGAAGGAAATTAGGAACGCCATTGATTGAGTGAGATTGCTTGATCGAAGCGGCGTCGAAGGAAAGCAGCGAGCAGGACGAGAAGCCTCAGAACACAACACCAAGACAACATCAGGCTCGATAAAGGAACTCGCAAACGACAATGAACATGTTGAACGGAAACCACCGCGCGCAGGCGCAGTTTGACCGCTCCAAATGGCGCATCATGGTCCTACTCCCGACCTGGGTCCTCCAATTGGCTCTGTCCATGACCATGATGGGACTCTTTGCCTGGAGACTGGGCGACAGCATGAAGGTCAACAAGGACGACAACAAGCACAACGATGATCCTGCGATTGAGATAGCGTAAGTTATTAACCTCCCAACTTGAATCGACAAATCATATAGTACGGACACTAACAAAGGAACCCTGCAACAGTTGGGAAGGTGTCAATATCGCCCTATGGTTCGTCGCGTCGCTGTGCACGTTTGTCGAAATCGCCAAGTATTTTGCCGAGTCCTTGACTCCATGGACAATGCTCTTTACCCATGTCATCAAGTTGACGTGCGCTCTGTCTACCCTTATCCTTGATATTGTCGTGTATGTGCAGAAGCACGACAAGCACTACTCGCTCGTAGCTCTCGGCCTGGACTGTGGTTTCATGTAAGTCATGCCCAAGGGCGTCACGGGATTCATGCTAACAACTCATTAGTATCACTTCATTGGTTCTCGTCTTCTATTCGATCCGAAGATACCGCCGTCTCTCCGCATACGACGATTACACCCATCCTGTCAATGTGAAGCCTTTCGGGTTCAACGATGATATTGAGCGCGACACTTCGTACGCGAGCACCCTGAGCGGTGTCCGGCCATCCATGGATAAGCACTTTTCGACAGCATCTTCACGGTCAAGCATCGCCTCTTCCAAGCATGACTCTGTGGAGCTGGGCAAACTGGACCGAACTCCCAGCGTGTACACGCACCAGCGAGATACTCAGTTCGATGACTATGTGGCACGACGCGGCTCCCTCAGCAGGACAAACTCGATCAGCAAGCCTGACCGCGTGGGCAGCGGTGATTTTAGCTGGTCTGGAGGTCAGGTCGGCCCACAGGAGTCAGGAACACTGTCTCCCACACGGCCGAGGGGAGCGAGCACCGGCAGAGCGACCAGCTGGGCCAGTGACCGAGGTCTAGTTGCCGTGCCGGAAGAGGACGACAACGAAGCCGCGGGCAAGGAGTCCAAGGCGGAGAAGGAAAAGAAGGACCGTGAGGCCCTGCTGGGCGATACCCCGCGCGAGAGCATCGACGGCATGATTGTTCCCCAGGAAGCCGACCTGACGAGGGAGCCCAGGTGGCAGCGCGAGTGAGGGGAAAGAGGAACAGACTCTAGAAAGAGCGTGATATAAAAGACGACATCAGAGCAGACTGGCGTGGGGAAGGAGGGCTGTGTGTCTGCGCAATCCCTGTACGACTGTATATACCCACGAAAGAAACGGCGTTATTTTGGAAAGGGGGCGGGAGGAGTTGGGGGAGGGAAAGCATTGCGGGTTAATGGTATATGGCACATTTTCAGCAACAGCAAGCAACAAGCAATAAAGACGACTACATGATGAACATGAATATGCCCACTCTATTCGCCGGAACGTTTTGTTAATGAAGATGCCTGGATCCTCACATTGGGAAAAGAAAAGATCCTGGAAAAGGATTAAAATGTCTCACTTCTGCGGGCTGAGAAGAGAAGAGATAATCAATGATGGGGCAAGCGGATGATGAAACCGCAATGGCAGGATCGTTGGCTCCTCTGTCTTTCGTCATGCAAGGGCAGATTCGTCATGAGATAACGAAAGTCCTCGTGGCTGGCGATTTCACCCGCAGGAATATCATGTTTTGAGTGTACAGTACGACGCGTGTAAGTCCACCTTTGGGCAGCGAAGATCGCTTCCTTTGTGTCTACACAGCCCGAGGGCAGGAATTCCAAAGTCGCATTCCGTTCCTTCGAGGGGTTTCTACTTCTTTTACTGTACATCAAAAAGATATTGAGCTTCCGGCGCGGGATGTGATAAAACAGCAGACTTGGGACGTCAGATCTCACCACGGAGAGTGAGAGGTGACGCCACGGGGTAGCGTCGTCCGATGGAAAAAGACTAAAAACGTCATGCTACAGGTCTTGAGGGTTAAAAAGGAAACCCCGGATTTTTGCCAAGAAGACAGCTTTTCTGTTCAAGTTACGGGGGGACGGAAAAGGAAAGTTCTGCGCAGGGAAGAGAAAGAGAGAGAGGTCACTTGGCGGAAATGCTTCGCGAGGACAAGGGGTGTTTGTCTCATGAGATACGCCGAGTCGGCCGGCGGGTCCTGGCGGTACATGGCACATAACATGTACATCATGTTGCATGTACGGGGTACGTGTATGCGGCAGTGTCAAAGGCGACATTCCCATGGTCAACGATACATGACATCCGAGGCATGGAAAAAAGGTCAAATCGACATCCAGGGGAGGGTCATCAGTTTACGGGGACCAGGGCACAACAATAACAAGCGCGCCAAGGCCTGTTGCAAGTATTTCCCTCACTCTCGCTATAATCCAGCGCGTGTGCCCCCAAGGGGGCGGTCCTCTAGGCTGTTCCGGGAGGTACAGGCTTGAGCTATTGGATGCGCTGCCGCAAGTTCGACGAGGCCAAACCGCGCACACATTAACTCGGAGTTCAGTGCCGATGCCGTGGGCGGAGAAAAGGGGGGGAGGAATAGACGCGCTGGTCCCGATCGGGGAATGTTGGTTTTAAGCTTAATTTTGTGAGGAGCCGAACGGAGGTACGTCTAAGTGAACAACCTCAACACCAAGTTGAAGCTATCCGCAAAAGTCGTAAACAGAGAATGCCGACACCCTGGGTCTGCCTAGAAATCGACTCCTCACGTCGGTGGGACCTGGCAGCTACTCGACCACGGTATCCTTTGCTCGACAGCACCATCGCCCTGCGCCCAGCGTTGGCATCCTCCCCGCCGAGCATTGGCGTAACCTTCCGCCCAGCTCGCCAAGCGTTGGCAAAACATTGGCAAGACGACTCATGGAGGAGGACGGTTCCACGACCGCTGTCCACCGCTGGTCAATCGCCTGCTCGTCAAGCTCCTGTTCTTTTGTCATTTTGCCGCCAGTCTCTTCCCGCCGCCAGTCCGCCCCGGATTTCCCATAAGAACGCAATGTCTGCGCCCACAACATCCCGAGAGCAAAGAGTAGCTTTTTGCTTTGCTTCCGCTCAGTAGCATGTCTTCCGCCCTGTCCGCCTCGGAGTCTCTCCTGTAGCTCTCTCTTGTTCTCTCTCCCGCCCAAGGCCATCTCTGGTCCTTTGCTCCCTCTTCCTCTCATCATCCGCCATCATCATCCCAACACTTACGCTGGATATCTCCGGGTTACCTACTCTTCCCCTTCTCATCCATCCCCCCCTCTTCCTCCTTTTCTCCTCCTCTTCACATAAACCCCCCTAGTGTCCAACAAACACCACCAAGATGCCTGGACGTGAGAACGGCACTCTTCAGGTTCTGAAGAAGAAGCTCAGTCTTCAGCCCCTGTTTGCCAAGGAGAGGACTCGCAGATCTTCATCCCCTCCGCTGCCTGGCAAGAAGCACGCCAGCAGGTCCCCCTCCCCTCCCAGACTGGATGAGAGCAATGAGAACACCTTGGTGTGCACGTCGACATGGGACTCCCGCATTGAGCGGTACCAGATCCTCAAGCTCGACACCAACTTGAGCGTATCCATCGGCGACTCATTTGAGGCCAACCCTGGAAGCGAGGTCACCAACATCCCCAAGTTCGAATATGGCCCTATCCGGTATCCCAAGATGATCCGCCTTCTCCTTATCCTCCCGGCCACCTATGACGACGAACCTCTCGAGACCATCATGTTCCACGCCGACCCTCGGGAGATACCCTACCAGGCCCTGTCCTGTGCTTCCAACGACCGTAAGCAGACCAAGCTCATGCACTGCAACGGCCGTGGCTTGGCTGTCACCGAAACTGTCTATTCAGCCCTTCTCAACATTCGAAACCTCGGCGACCGCAAGATCTTCTCGACAGTATGGACCGATGCAGTCTGCATCAACCAGGCTGACATGCAGGAGCGTGAGTCTCACCTCCGCCTATGCAAGACCATCTTCAGCACTGCGGCAGTTACCATTGCCCATCTCGACGGCACTGAAAAGTCCCGTCGCAAGGTCTTTGAGACTGTCGACATGCTCCACGAGGCCTGCCGCAATGACGAATTCCGTGAAAGACTCGAGGAAGATGGACTGGACCTCTCATCACTTGACCAGCTCTGCATCGGAAACAAGCGTCTTCGAATTCCCCTTGACAACCGGGTGGAACTGTCCAAGGTCTTCTCTCACCCCTGGTTCGAACGTGTGTGGAACTGGCCTGAAGTATCCCTGTCCAAGAAGGTTTATTTCTTGTATGGATCTGCCCTCCGTCCCTGGAGCTTCTTTGCCGATGCTGCCTGGTGCATGCATCAGCTACGCTGGGAGTCGTCCCTGAATTCCGAGTGTATCGTCCACGGCCAAACCCGGATGGATCTCAAGTATGATCACATGTTGCACTTGGATGACCACCGCCAAGACATCCGCGATGAGAAGCCATGCACCCTCCTCAGTCTCCTGACCAAGTCGCGCCAGTTCACATCAGCCAACCCGCTGGATCGGGTCTTTGCCTTGTGGCCTCACATCAGCAACGCAAGTGAGAGGGATTTCGTCCAGGCTTACTTCGACTATAACCTGTCTCCTCTTAGCGTCTTCCTCAACTTGACACTCAACAGCATCATCTCACATGAGACTCTTGATGTCCTGCATCTCGTCCATAACGAGGTCAAGCATGACTGGCCCTCGTTTGTGCCTGACCTGTGGATGAAGGATGGCGTCCGTACCCTAGGGTCTAAGGAAGGTCGCGAGCACTGGGAGTACCACGCTGCTGGGGACACTAAGCCTCAGTTCACCGCCCTCAACACCAAGAATCAGACCCGCCACGGGATGCCCTACTTTGAGGACGATATCAACATCATGCTCAAGGGATTCCTCGTCGACGAGGTCACTCGTGTGGGATCTGAGATGAAGGACATGATGTTTGGCGGCAAGTCTTTCCTCTCAGACTGGGTCAACACCGCTCTCGTGACAGGCAACAAGAAGTTCTACACTGCGGGTGAACTGAAGCGGGCCAAAGCTCTTCAGAAGACCTCCAAGAGCCGCAGCGACAAGAAGGACGCCACTTCAGCTCAAGATAATGGCGAGTCTTCTCGTGTTGCCGAGCTTCAGGCAGCCATGAGGCGGTCAAACCGTCGATTTGGCTCGGCTAGGGACTCGCAAGGTCAGCTCCGTGACTCTCTCACGCCATCTCTGATGGAGGCCCTGGAGAACATTGACATCATGGAGAGTGGCTTCACTGTCCAGGAGCCGGTGTCTGAGCCCGAGCCAATTTCGACCCTTCCCATGAATGAGAAGTATCCTATTGGCGACATCACAGTCGTTGAGGCTTTCTGGCGAACCCTGATTAAGAACAAGGATGAGAATGGAGAGGTCCCTTCGGCAGAGATGAACAAGACCTTTTTCCAGCCGTGGCTTACCGCCATGTCGGGTACCACTGCTGAGATGCTGGATGCTCTAGCTCATGGACAGAGCGAAGACGGCCCACGACCTGAGCCGCTCTTCAACGACCTGGTGCACATGAGCTGCAACGGCTCGCGCATTGTGAGGACCAAGACGGGACTGATTGGCACTGCGCCTTGGGACGTCCAGGAAGGTGATTTCGTGTGTGTCTTTTATGGCGGACAGACGCCGTTTGTGCTTCGCAGGGACGAGAACTGCCCCGGCAAGTACCGATTTGTTGGTGATTGTTATATCCACGGTATCATGGAGGGTGAGGCGCTGAGCATGGAGTTGGAGGAGCGGGAGTTTGTTATTTCATGATGACAACGACGATGATGACTATATTTTCTTTGGTGTAGCGGGCTTTCTTGGCTTTCGCATTTCCTCTCACCATTTTGTTTGGAGTCGAGCTGCATTGGTTGGCGTTTATGAGAAGGGTTTTCTTCCCATTCCTGGGTTGCCTGCATCGAGCATGGCATGGCATTCATTGTTATAGGTAGCTTTCTGAAGGCATTTTGAATGAGAATGATGAACAGAAGACGCCGTACAAATTCGTAGAAAGTGAAGGTGATGATGCTATCGTCAAGTTGCATTTTGTACAAAGATTTGGGCAGGTCAGGCAATTACCCCGCGACGGGAATCACCTCCCTGAGCGAATCCTTCCTCCCTTCCACCGCAATCTCCCTACCCATGCAGCCCAACGCTGCACCTCGTCCTCTTCCAGCAATAAATCCACTGTGTAATAATCCCTGGCGAGCTCCTCGTGGGTCTTGAAATGATGAACGAAACGATGGCAGGCACCGCATAGCCAGGCGACGTTCTGGAGATCTTCCCGACGGTGCCATCCACGCTTCACGGCCTTTTCGTGGACGAAACGAGGAATCAGGTGGTGGTACGACAGTGGGATGTATGAACGTTGACAGATTTCGCAGGCGTCGGTACGTGTGTTGCGTGTGGCTGGAGGTGGTTCAATCAAGGGTGTGATGTATGAGGTGAGGATTGGAAGGAGAAAGGCTTCTGGGGATGATGGGAGATTGGATGCGACAAAGGGATCCGGTGAGATGAGATTGTAAGTCGTTAGAGTCTCAACAATAGACGGCGACAAGTTTAGAACCGAAAGGCTCTCTTTGGTGAGCGGGAGCGAGTACTGATCACGCAGACGATCCGATTCCCGCCAGACACGATAATCCAAGCCCTGAAGCTCCTCTGGAAGACTCTCAAAGATCTCAGTAGCGAGGTAGTCGACAAACTCAGAGAGCTCCTCTGCATCCCGCTCCGGGTCCGCCGCCGGAGCGGAGACTGGGGCCGCTGAGCCCGAGTTCTTACGGCGGCGGCGACGTTTGGGCGGGTCGGGGGCGGACGATGCGGCGGGTTGCAGGAGGGTGGTGGATAGACAGTCCCGGAAGAGGGCGTAATTTTCGGAGTTGTCTTCTAGAGTCGACATTGTGATCAAGGTTGTGACTTGTAAGGAAGTGATTTAGTTGTGATGTATTTGGTTTAGTGACGTAATTGAGTTGGAGTCTGTCAATTGTTGCTGCTTAACGAGGCCTTTTTAAACAAACCCAAACCACCATTTCTCACGATATCAAAGACCATCAGTATCTCCTACAGAAACAGTTCGAATCCCCAAGACCTGTCCAAGCGTTGAAGCTGAAGCCATCTCATACGGTCGCTGCAAGCCTCGAACCAATATCAAGCCCCGGCTGAGTCACTCGGCCGGCCACCGCTAGACTCGCCGCCATCTCTCGGCAACGGGTAGCAGTGGCTGCGAACGCCTATTGCACTTGCATCTGTGAATCTGATGAATCTGCTTTGCTTTTCTTGGTCCTCAAGGATACCGCTGTCTACCAAGTCTTGTCCTTTCTTGTCGCCCAGACCGCCAAGGGCTTGTGTCAAAGCCAAGACCCTCGGCGCCGAGACCGAGGCGGAGCAGGCCAAGGAGGAGCACCACGTGGCCCCGGCCGCCGGCCGACGAAGGCGCCGACCCGGGGGGTGACTCACCTTGCCGGAGGGTCTACGGTGCGATGACTCGGAGCGCGTCATTCCTTCGGCAGTTGGAAGTGATGGGCGCCGCAGGCTTCCAAACATAGAACCTGCGTCGCATTCCTCACCCAGTGACGACGTCCCGTGTTTGATAGTCGCGGGCTTGGCCGAGGGAGTAGGGCGGTGCTTATTACGACGACACGGCAAAAGGTTGACAACGCGGGATACTGTACCTGAACAATTCACGTCAACGTCCCCGGGCTGGACCATTCGTATCGCGACGGCTGAGCTGCATGAAATGGACGAGACGTCATGGTGTTTCATCAGCCTCACCCGTGTCGGCTACAATCCGACAAACAATAACCTGACGTGTAATGGCAAGATCTACCAGGCAGCTATGCGACGACCCTTCCCTCTGCATCCTAGGAGAAAGCGGTCTGACAGCCTCATTTCCTGAATCATGATCACTGGAGGTGTGGTGTTGAGGCGTCAAGCTAACTGCGAAGAAAGCTGGCTGCAGATCCGAAAAGCCCCCACGCCCAGCCTAGGAAAATATTAAGCTGAGACATGACTAACATTTTTTTTGCCAAAGCTGATCTTGTTTCTTATCAAAAGAGAGGTGACACCAAGGGATTAAAAAAAAAAGATGCACGCATTTGCATAACCGAAGCGCAAGCGAGGAGTGAGAGACTTGCTGGCTGAATACGTACCTCGCTACTTCTGAGCAAGGAAGTGAAAAGGGCAGATTCAGATTGTTTCCCCCGGCTTCCCGTGCCCGAGTACTACTGAAGATTTCGGCCTCTAGGGCAAGGGATGACGAGATCTAGATTCGTTTCTGTCGGTCTTGAGAAGGGTTAGCTCTGCGGCGCAGCTATGAGACAGGCGAGGCAGCGCCTACAGACGGGCGTTGCGTCTATAGCCGTCTGGGAAGAGCAATGGCGGTGATTAGAAGTATGTAGCTCCGTGTACAGCTTGAGAGGCCTGTCCAAGTCGATTGACCTTGTCATGTCCATTTTTTGACCACCGTCGAGGTCAGCCTTGTCACCTTTGTTGCTCAGAGGCTGCCGGCGGATCCGAGGAGGGGTTGCGAGAGGCGAGAGTCAGGAGAGAACGCGTGAAGGGATTCAGATTGGGGGATCTCGAGAATATATTATCCATCCAATGGCCGCCGGGTGTCACATTTCCAAAACACTTGCAGGGGGGCGGGCCGAGCTGTGACATGTCAGCTCGCCATGCAACATCGAATCTTGAAATAGCGTCATCAATAGGCTCTTGTAAGAGAATCAAGGGCCGAGATAACGGAGCAGCCCTCTTCCATGGCAAAGGCCTTGACCGAGGAGGCAGTCCGCATAGCAGTCTTCTGACATGTGCATGGGAATTGGGATTCTTTCCTAGCACAGCATGGTCAAGGTGTTTTCCCATGTTGCACCGGATGCAAGTCAGAGATGGCTCATCACCAACCCCAGGTTGACGATTAGTGTCCAAATACCGCAGAGCCCATGCTCCTCTCACCACCCAATGATAACGATGGCGAGACAGCGACGGTGAAGCCTAGTGACGATGCTGGATGTTAGAAACCTGGGGACGCGGGCCAACACACACATCCACTATGTTTATGTTTGGCTGGGGGACGGGAGCCAGCCCAGTCCCAGGGATTGGTTTCCGCCGACAGCGGAACTACTACGTACGGCTCCTCCTAAAGCGGCAGTAGGATGAGATTCTGTGATAGGGATTTGAAATAGATATGTCATCTCTCATTATCCATCCCCCGCAATGGATGGTAGAAGTGGGGGGAGCTTTGCTTGACCGGGCGATGATGCTAGAAGTGAAGAGAGGGGAAGAGGAGGAAAAAAAATCGACAAGGGAAGTTGGAAGCGCGTAAGCCGCGGCGCAGACGAAAGGCAAGAGGGTTGTCGGCCTCATTGAAGTAGGCTAGTCTAGCAATCCTCCCGAGTTACGCAGCATGAAGGCCCAGTATGTCCAAGATGGGTAATTCATTGGCCTGCCAAGTTGTTGGTGGTGGAGGGGAATGGTGTTTGCATCAGCTTAGACGGGCCGAGTAGGCGGAGAACTTGACCTGAGACAGTCCAGTGCAGCCTGATTTTACTGTTGATACGATTGATATCAACAAAACGAAGAACAGAAAAAAAAAGAGAGGCCAGACATGCCACAAGCTGTGAAAAATCTATGGGCTGTTACAATCTAGAAATCGTGTCTTCCACGTGAAAATTGCCTCTCGGGGAGACACCCCAGCGGCTCCGCGCCCGCCAGATGCTTGCGCTGCGCGACATTGAGGTGCCCTGCCCTGGGCCCAGCTCTGAGCTGGCCTGGCCTCAACAACTTTCACATGGGACTTGGAGGGGCCAGAGCGCTGACGCTCGTTTCGCCCTGCGCCCAAGGGAGGCCCGAAGCAACCAAAACCACACGGGAGATGCGCTGACCCGCACGCCATGTGAGGTCACCGTTCGGCGCATCTCGACCGGCGACGCGCTGAGGGTTGAGGGTCAAACGCTCCAGTCCAGCTTGGGAATTACCCGATTGCGCTTCTCCCCCCCGTCACTCGTGGGGGCCTGGGACCCTTTCGATCGCCCACCTTCGCATCATGGGTGAATCTATTGGGTGTTGGAGGAGGGGACCTTGTCCCAGCACTAAGGCGTGGTCCCCCTCTCCTGGGTAGGCCTAGGGTCCCGTCTAGGGGACAAGCGAGTGGCATGGTGGTGTGCCCTCTCACAACAAGACAGCCCCGAATCACAAATGGAACGGAGCCTACGGAGATGGTGTTTTTTAAAAGGGGCCCTCTTTCTCTAATGGCCCCTTCTCTTGGGTTGTTTTGACATATTCCTTCCAGAAGCAAAAGATTCTACAGTATTCATCACCTAGATAAATCTGTCTCGACAGGTTCAACGATAGCAACACCAAGTACTACACTCTACAGCTTATCAATATCAACACTCACAACATGCACACCTCCAAGTTGAACACTCAGCCAAACAAGGCCATGTTCATCGACAACATCGCCAGTCTCTCCGACCCTCTGTCCTCCATGTCATCCATCTTCTCCCTCGTCTCCCTCCTGACCATGGCTTATCAAGTCCGGACACCACAGCCCTCGGTCCAGCAGCGTCTTCTCACCCTCCTCAACACAATGTCACCAGCCTTGACGACAGGGACTCAGACAACACCCGACTCGCCAAGGGGATACTCCCGTGAAGAGATCCTCAACTCCTTTGTCCACTTCCTCAGCCCCGTGCTCAACGGCATGGCCGGCATGCTCGAACTCCTCTCAGCCGTCGACGCCTTCTCACGGCCAGAGGACTTTAGACAATTCTGGAGCCTGGAGCGGAGCAACCTCATCAGGGACTTTATCGAGAGCGGGGGACCTCTGCGGGGGATGGAGGGCTACGACGTTCCCTTCCTCGAGGCCTTTGTCAAGGACTCATCCTGCAGAATCGCCCTCGGCAAGAACCAGGGCATGCTACTTCTGGTGCCCGGCGACGCCGAAGTCGGCGACGATGTCTGGTGGGATGAGGACGAGCAGCGTCTCACCGTTTCAAGAAAGGGCGAGGAGGATCTCAACGCCGCCGAGGCGTATCTCGACGACGGTTCAAGAATGGCTGTCTTGGCCATTTCTTCTGCGACTTAGAAAGAGAGACATGGCGCTTTCTCTTTCCTTTTTTGACGATTTTACGATCTTTTGCTTTTTTTTTTGTGTTTGATCTGATATCCACGCTAAAGAAGTTTTTTTGAGATTGGGTTAACGGCGCTCACTGGGGATATATGCTGGCGTATTGTGAGCGTTTACATGGATAGAAACAAGTTTATTAGGATAAATAATAGTATAGCATAGGTACTCTTTCTCGTGAGTTCACGATACCTTCCAATGAAAATTCCTTAAAAAGGCAAACACCTTTCTCGCACGGGCAGTCATTGGTATGCAGCACAGTGCTATGACCCATTTCGCACCACTCATCGGTCATCCCTGCCCACTTTTTAGCGTATCGTGCAGATCTCTTGCAAGCTCCCATCACTCGAACCTGCAGCTGCCGCTTCTCGTCCTCCACTCTTCAACTCCTTTCTCTTGTCTCACCGTCTCTGCGGCCGTCAGCAAAAATGGCATCAGACGAAGAACGCGACGTTAAACGCAGCCGGCAATGGTATGACGATCAAGATCAGAAACCTAAAGACAAGGATCGTCGATCAAGGCATTCGGACCGTGACTCTGGCCGCCGAGACCGTCGGAGATCACGCGACAGACGCGACAGGCGACGTTCAAGAACTCCCGATGCTCCACGGCGGAGATCACGCAGCCGTGATCGCGATCGAGACCGTACCCGCGAACACAGACGTCACCGATCACGAGACGACCGAGGCTCGCGACGCAGCCGCCGCGACGACGACGATGGGGACAACAAGCAGGTTGCAAAGCGCAGCCCGGTGAGGCGGTCGGGCCCCCTCCCATCACAGGAGGACTCTTTTGCCATTACGAATGGGGAAGAGCCTGAGAAGCCCAAGGAGAAACCCAACTACGGTACTACGGGCGTATTGGCCGCCGCTTCAAACTCGGTGGCACAGGTCGATGGCTCGTCCATCACGCTCAAGTACCATGAGCCCGCTGAAGCCCGTAAGCCCTCGCCCCGTGACCAGTGGAGGCTCTTCGTCTTCAAGGGAGGCGACATTGTCGACACGATTGATCTGGGCGCGAGGAGCTGCTGGCTCGTCGGGCGGGAGATGTCTGTTGTTGACTTGCCCGCCGAGCACCCGAGCATCAGCAAGCAACACGCCGTGATCCAGTTCCGGTACACCGAGAAGAGGAACGAGTTTGGTGACAAGATTGGCAAGGTCAAGCCCTACCTGATTGACCTCGAGAGCGCCAACGGCACCGTTTTGAACGATGAAAAGGTGCCCGACAGCAGGTACCTGGAGCTCAGGGATAAGGACATGATGCAGTTTGGCCACAGTACACGAGAATACGTCATCATGCTCACGCCACGGGAATAAGAGATACCCTTTTGTGGAGGAAACGAGGCTATGTTGGACGTTGACTTACTCCGTCGGTGCCTTCGAATTCCCGTTGACGCGCAACATCCATCTCAGCATCAATTTCAACGCAGCATGCACCAGAGCGACCAGTACGATATCCAATGGTTTCCATCCTCTTGACGAAAGCCTCAATGTCGACGCAAAACCTGCAGATTCCACCCAGTTGGTGAATGGAGTCAGACCACGAGAGCCACAAACGCAGGCTCACGAGGTCCTACGAGGTCCTACAAAGCCTCAGGGCGACAATCCAATAATTAACTCAGCGCCCAATTTACAAGATGGCTTGGTGCAAGAGCCTCATCCTGGGGTAGGGAAATCGCTCAAAGTGCCATGCCACGGTCAGAAGTCGGCTCTCCAATCCTGCGCTTTCAGAGCCTTTAGTGAGGGACTTTGGTGGCGGATGATACAGTTTCCTTTCGGTGACCAGAATTGACTCACTCCAATTCGCGACCGAAGGCAGATTTGGCATTGAGGCGGACAGGCCAAGACTTGCATTCAGCTGGTTGCTTCTGCTGCCCGTGGACACTGACCAACACAGTTACCCTCTGGGCGCGGCTGGGCAATATTAGGCTACCGACTCGTGTTAAAAGACATACACACGCGGCCCTGGAAATGAAAAATAATCTGTACTCAAGCGATCAGGCTCGGTATGTGCGAGCCCACAGGTTTACCACTGGCTCCCACAAGAATATGGCGCTCACAGTTGCTGCTGGACGGCGAGTGATGCCACACTGGCCATCTCACGGCCTAGCCGAATGCTCAGTTCGACCAAGAGCCCTGTGTAACATCCTGGAAAAGATCCCGCATACCCGCGCGGGAGATGTGCATGTCCCCATACCAAGCCCCCGGGCCGACGAACGAGTATCTACGGATATAGCTACCTACCTACCTATAAATACGACATCCATCTACCCAAAGAGTCTGACCCTGTCACACAAAAACCCAGTGATACCATGATCCTCGCCCGTATTCAGGAACAAACTGGCCATGACAGGCCCGAAACGTCTAAATGAGTGCGTCTGACATGAGGCGACAGAAAGCCTTGCACTTTACCCCAGCCGGGCGAGGGACTCAGCCACGCCTGATGCCCTTGCTGACTGGAAGCATCGCAGCCTTCTTTTCCGGGGCAGTGCTCCCCGCACCATCACTGCTGCGTCTTGTGACGGCTGTCAATGGTGTGTTGCAGTCGCGGGTTGTGGCGGCTAAGAGCCCCATAGCCTCGTCTTGTTGGTTGAGCGAGAGTGTGTGATTGCTCATCCTCCACGACCAGGCAGCGCTATTCAAAGCAGCCTCATGGCTGAGTAGGTCATTTTCTTTTAATAAGCCGGGTCTGCCGCCAGCTGTCGAGTTGTCCTTTTCTCTTCGCCGATCAATATCCAATGTTGACAGAACCGAATCGCAACTTCAGTGTCCCCCTCTTTGACGACACATCATGGTAAGGCATCATGACTGAACTCTTACAGAAACTCGAGCTGACTGCCGTCTGGCAGGGGTCTGAGAATCGTTCCATAACTCGATACGACACAACTGCAGTATACACACACACCGACGCAAGGGTCGACATCGTCCTCGTTCACGGCCTCAGCGGCTCACCCGATAAGACATGGACGGCCAAGAATGGCACCTTCTGGCCCCGTGACTTGCTGCCTACAGCACTAAAGGACGAAAAGGCCAGCATTATCGTGTACGGGTACAACGCCGATGTCAACTCCAAGACAACTGCTCGAAATGTTAGCGACACTTTCGTACACCAACAAGCCGAGAAGCTTGCAGAGAGCGTCATAAACCACCGGCAACGTGAGGGTACATGCAAGAATCCCATCATCTGGGTATGCCACGGACTCGGCGGCAGCATCGTCAAGCAGGCATTAGTCCATTCAAACGCCATACACGAGCCTCACCTCCAATACCAGCGGTCCATATTTGTCTCTACATACGGGATCGTATTCCTAGGAACGCCGCATACTGAGGATGCCAGCACTTGGGGTCAAGTCCTCCAGGCCATGTCAGATGCGATAGCTCCCAAGAGGTTGTTCGGCGGCGAGCCTATGCTCTTAAAGACGCTTAAGAAAGACCCAGAAGCCCTCACCAGAATTGATAACCGGTTTTGCAACATCTATCGAAACTTCGAGATCCTCATGGTCCACGAAAACCAACCGTCAGAGATCAAGGGCTCCAAGTAGGTCTTCCCCGAGCTCATAATACTTGTATTCGCTAACAACTACCATCTAGGTTTTTCGTTGTCGGGGCAGAAGTAGCTCACCCCCCTTTGCCTCATACGACCTCCTTTGGCATAGAGGCAGCACATTTGAGCATGTGCAAGTTCGACAGCTTAAAAGCTCCAGGCTTTATTAGAATCCGGACTGCTATCCAAAAATGGGTTCGTGATGCTCCCGCTCAAGTTCAGAAACACTGGATGCGCGAGAACGAGAGTCCCGCTTCCGCCGCAGGAGATGAAGTGATGCCGCCGTTCACGCCCTCTCAAACGTCAGGCGAGCACCATCTCCTGGCACCCACAGACAACATGACGAGGTCACCTCCCCTTCTGCAACTAAGGAACGAGCCCACTTTTGTTCACCCAGAGCGTTTCCGACCGAATTCTTTCTTCAAGGGCCGGAAACAAGAGCTGACTGACCTCCACGAGATGCTGATGGACAAGGAGCGCCGGGAGGATGGAACATCAGCTGTCTTGATCTGGTCAATTCCAGGAGGTGGCAAGACCCATCTTGCGAGAGAGTACGCCTTCAAGCATAAACACGACTACCCAGGTGGAATCTTCTGGGTACGAGCCAAGTCTCCAGAAGATATTATGGATGCCTTTGTGAGAATTGCTAAACACGCCATGGCTCGGAACGAGATCGAGATCCAAGACGAGACATCTCTGCAGGATCATAGCAAGGTCATCCCTCTAGTTCGAGACTGGCTCAATCGGTCCGACAACTGGCTCCTCATCCTGGATGGCGTTCTGCACGACACTCCCGACTTAGCCGACTGTATCCCTGATACTGTCAATACCAGCATGATCTTGACATCGACCGACACTTCGATTGCGGGAAACCACAACTTTGATAACCCGCAGAAACTGGAGCTAGGGCCCCTAGGTGAAGAAGAGGCACAAATGTTGTTGCTAGAAGAGACGGACAGGAAGAAGACGTGGACACCTGATGATCTTGATCGAGCTCTTGAGATAGCCAAGTTGACGGAATGCTTGCCTCTAGCCATTCACGCCGCCGCTGGTCAGATGAGGGCAACTCGAGAGCCAATGTCCAAATACATCCGCTCTTATAAAAAGCGACCCCAAGCGGGCGGCTTAGGAGCATACAAGGCTGTCCGAGAAAAGCTGGAGGAGCGTGGTGAGACGGAGGCACTCAACTTGATGTACCTGTTGTCTTTCTTTAGCGGCAGCATCCCCGTCGAGATGCTTGCACTTGGTATGCCCCCCCTGTGTAGCACACTTGGGACACCAGGCTAACAATTTCATAGGCCTTGAGGCACTTGACGGCCGCACACCCGTCCTCGCCAACAACTCTGTAGGCAAACCCAGTCTCAACAAGACATTCACTGTTCTCATCGCCTTTGCTCTCATCGAGCGTGATGAGGTTGAAGACATGCCCTCTTTAGGCAGCACACAACCAGCTGAACCCCTTGATGTGCTCAAGACCCACACTATCGTTCAGAGCTTCTTTCTCGAAGCCTTGAAAGGGGATGGTTTGTTCGAGTTTTGGCTCGAGCGTGCTGCTGCTGTCTTTCTCAAGTCCTTTGACAAAGGTGACCGTCGCGCCAGGGACATGACGGAGATGGGTCTTCCAGGCGACTACCGGACATATGCTTCTCACTGTCGCAAGATTCTGAAGCACATCAGAGGCGTTGATGAGCCGACGCGCGAATTGCTTGTCGCCGAGAAGGCGCTTCAGAGTCGATCCGAGGATATTCAGGGGCAGATTTCGGCCCTTGCACGCACAATGACGACAGAGTCTTTCGGGAAATGGGGGCAGGATCCCCACGTGTCGGTCTTCGAGAGAACCAATAGCGCATCCCCTTCAAGATGGGTTGAGGCCACGGATGGCGGCAGGCTCCCAGACGAGAGGCAGAGTTCATGGGATCTGCAGGCTAGTCTGCCTGCTCGGGAACACAACCCCCACTTCGACCACATCCCGTATCCGTACGACAGCACCATCCTAACACCGCACTTTTTCAAGGACGAATCGCACCACACTGTGCAGAGGCAGCCAGCCGGGGGCTACTTTGATCCAGCTGGATCTTGGCCAGAGACCACAGAGCACGTATCGGAGCCGAGGGTAAGCATCAGCAAAGTCGCTCTTGGCCGGTTCTCTCCAAGAGGGTCAACTCTGGACCTGTCCCCACCAGGAACAAGCCCAATTTTGTCTCTTGGCGCAGAAGAGCAGTTTTATCTCGCCCAACATGCCATTACCCAGTCCAGCCCGAAGGTGTCCGAAAACAATGGCCAGACTGCCCATACGGCAAATGTATCCGACCGAGAGACAGATCTCGATGTTATTGAAAGCGGAGCTGTGGCTAGTTTCAGAGGACGCAGCTCACAGGATGTCAACATCGAGCCTCAGTCACAGCGTCAGGCACGGCCGAGGACCCGAAAGCTCGTCGAGGAGAACCCCTTCTTCGAGGGGAGTGGCTCTGTCGACGGTGCATCTATCCCCTCGATGGATATTGCCAACGCAGATTGGCGCTCAGTGTCTCAAGAGCGGCCGATATCAACTCATACTGGACCCAACCACTCACAGACATCGCTCGAGTCAGATATTGCCCACTGGGCACCAGGTCTGCCTATCGTTAGTAACTCGACAAGCAGCCTGCGACATGTCACTCACTATCCCGATTTGAGATATTCTCAACATCGAGCCGCGGTTGCTGGCGAGAGCCTGTCCAGCTCCCTTCCAACTAGCCACATCGGTAGCACCCTCAAGCCGCCGTCATGGCGTCCGTCATCCTCAGGCCCAGACGGCTACTCATCTCAGCCAATGTCGCGCACTCCATATTCCAACCCGGAACTAGTCGTTCCTTCAACCCATCACAGTTCCACTTTGAGCACAGCGACGTCACACAGTCCCCCCATCCAAATCCGCGGCCCCCCCTCGACCGCAGCGACGGAGCCCTCGCCGCGCCTTTCCGGCGTCGACAATGTCCCTATTAGCCGTCAGGCCTCGCAGCTGCGGCACGCGGGTCCATGGAGCCCGGAGCGGGGCTCTCGGTGGGACTTTGCTCCCAGGCAAGCGTCCGAAGCGGTGGAGATGCAGAGGTCGGGGTCCGGGGGGATCCAGTTCAATGGGCGCATCGTCGAGTTTGGGCGCTCGTCTTCAGGTAGCCGACCGACCTCAACCTCCCCTAGGATGCCTGCCTACCCGCAGAAAATAACCGAGACGAACGAGATCGTGACCCCAGTGAGGAGGCCCGTGGGGTTGGGGATTGTTGTTGCCGATCCGGAGAGACGACAACAATCCTAATGAGACTTCGTGTGACGAACTATCACCTATGGCCAAACCATTTTCTTTGTCCTCACAAGTTTTGCCAACTGTTGTACAACTGTATAGTAATTTCGAGTTTCGTGGGTCATAGAGTAGGCGTTTAGGATATACTGAGAATTCATAGAGGGCTGGAAAACAGCATCGGAAAATAGACGGCGTTAATCGTATGCTATCTCTTCACTCCACTAGTCAATCGGGAGTTAAAATGTCGGAATGTTAGTCCCTTGCTAGGTCTCTAGACTGTTTCTTTAGGGAAGCGATATTCATCTTTTCATTCCCTTGCTCCCTGGCTGTAACATTCGGCATAATCTCGTAGCAGTATCTTGCCGCGGCGTCTTCGTAAATCGATAATAGTCCTGATAGCAGGGATCTGAAGACTGTTTGCTCGGCCATCCCACCAGAGCAGGTAAGTACTCTGCCCATCAATGGCGGTTTGCCTGGGTTGCTTCCTTGCATGACGCGAGAGAAAAGATGGGCACGGCAGCGGCCCTTCGTGGCAGGCAGTTGGGCAAGACTGAGACGCCGGGCGTGGTGGTTTGTTCTGTAACTTGATTCCGACATGCGCAGAGTAGCAAGCAGTGACCGGTTCCGCGACAGTAATTCTCATCGAGTGGATACGAACTAGGGGTGATGTTCTCCCTGCGGCCGCGATCAACTTTTCGCGACGACGCCTTTGACCAACTACCATCCTATCCGGCACATTGGTAGGCGGTACAGCGTCTCGGCCTAGCCCTTGGGAGCGAGTCAAACACTGTCAGCACAGGGATGCTCTTCCACCACTGCTGGTCTAACAGTTGCTTGTGAAAACCATTGCGAAGCCCAAGGCGGGTCTCTAAAGTGACGTCGGTTTCATTGGAGCTCATGGTGAGTTGCCGCGCGCGCAATCATGGCCGTAGTATTGGCCGCGGGTGCGGCTGGTGGAGTCTAGTATGCTTGTCAGTTGCAGAAGGACTTCAACGCCAGACACGAGGCAGAGTGAAAATGAGGGACAAAGCCTGGACAAGGGTAATGCATGAATGTGCGAGGTATTGCAGCCCGACTTGGCAAATCTCAAAACCATTGTTCGACAGCTGAGCCGTTGTGTCCCAGGTAGTCAGCCTCCTCGATCAACTCGAGAGGCAATACTCATGATGACTTGGTATCAAATACCTATCAGTCCAACACCCTGGTTCCATCACTCGGGATGAACCAAGGCAGTGTGGTAAGCTCGGATTTGAAAGGTACATGTAGGGGTCCACTCGAATCGACGTGCTCTTCATGGGAGATGACAATGGCAGATCTTGCTGTTTCAAGGACTTCTCGGATTGACAATGTTACATGGTGTTTCGGCAGTCGAGGTACTCGCCGGGACACCGCCATGTGCTATTGCAGCTGGCGCAGTAATTGGGTGTGAGAAACTTGAGGCCTCCTGAGTGTCTGGTACGATACACCGGCCTTCGGCACAGAGTTGACAGATTGCGCTTTTGTCGATTGGATGCCACGCGGATTTTGAAGGCTTGGCTGCGGTGATAGCTCAACTACGTCACAAAGATCCTTGGCGGTTGTTGAGCGTCGATCCCTTGTCTCAGGATCGGCAAGTTCCCTCGTCTGGTACCGAGATCAGACTAGACCGCCAAGGTGCGTGGCCTTCTGAGTCGTGGCCAGACAAGGCCAGACAAGGCCAGACTGGTAAAAGTTGACAAGGAAAGCCGCCGCAGTCGACGGGAATAGCATAGCGCACTTGACATGCGCCGAGAAACGGACCTAGAGGTCATCAAACCAGCCCGGTCAGCCTAGGATGCTGGTGTGCTGAGGCTGCCATCCTGGCGTAAAAAGACCCTGAAGTGTGCAGACATGTGAAGAGTGGCCTCCAGGGACTTCAGGGACCACCCTGAGATATCTCAGCTCCTTGACACGGCCATAAGACGTGAATCTGGGAGTAGAGACAAGAGGTCGCGTGTAAGTCGATAGGAAAACGAACCCCTAGAGACGCACCCCAGGCCATACCTGGGGAAGATGGACAAACTCGCGGGACTCTGCTCCGTATCAGACTGGATCGTGGATAGCGACGGGGAACTCTTACTGTGCCCAACACAGTTCCCGTTCAGATCGAGCAAAGGTCCGTCAGATACAGTCAGGAAAACTGCGCAGAAACAGGCTGAGAAGTCCGCTTGGATCCACCGAGATACATCAGCTTGAGACATTTGCAACCAAGCAAACGGACCACGAGTGGCCAACGAGATTGGGGCGTGGATGCCGTCTCTGACTGACCGAGTCCACTCTTAGTCGATGAAGCCGCCCGGTGCGCAATGGACGGCCGGGCGACTGTCTCACTCGGTTAAAAACTGACGCTGCTGGCGAGAAAACCGTCAGATATCCTGGATGCCGTCCCCATCATGTGGGTTTGGTGAGGTTGACTGAAGGGTCGAGGCCAATCGCTGAAGCACCGGCTGCTCGGAGGACAGGAATAAGAGGGTCGGGCTGCGTGAAAGGCCGCAGGGAGGTGGAGCTGAGAAGATAACGGAGGCTTCAGTTAAGCCAGCCGCGTGTCCGAGGCCTGTCGTCTTACGGTCCAACGTCGACTAGTTTGCAGCTGTTGCAGGGATGAAGTTGGAACATGGCCGAGAAGTTGTAGACGGGACGGGCTATTATCTAAAGGTACATGATTGGTCGGGGATTTACGTTTTGGTATGCACTGTGCAGCTGGTGGATCGTTGCGTGCATAAACACAGTGCCATTCTGTTTCTGTTACAGAAGATCCCGTCCCTCCTTCCCAAGGAGATTTTTCACGTTTCGCCAGGAAGGTACGTACCCCTCCATAATTTGAACGGAAACCGAACTCGGATAGCTCCTCCAAGAAGCTCAAGCTCGGAAAGCTCTCCCATTTCTCAGCAGAAGCCATCTTCACATGCACCATTCAATGCGTCTCGACGAACTTTACAAGTCAACCAAATCTCACGCTTCTCACGGTTTTTAACGGTTCGCTATGGTCTCCCAAAGACGGGCTACTCACGGCTCGTCGCATTGATACCAGCTCCACCGCTTCTCAAAGTTTGATGCCAAAACTTCTAGAATGTCGTCACAGGCCCCCTCGAGCGTCGCCAAACTCGCTGGCGTTGATATTCAGGGTCCATCTTTTAGTGGATCTGTCTGGATCTCTCAGGGATCTCGCAGGAGGCGTCTGCGCCACTCGCTGCGCGCTCTGTAGTTCCCTTGGGGTTCCTTGGCCAGACGTTGCAGTCCGCAGACATCCAGCCATCCATCGCCAGTTCCACACTGCCGTCATCCTTCCAGACTGCGGCTCGTCCATCAACTGGAGACACGAAAACGAAACAATGGATCCTCGAGATAAAATCCCGCATGTGTGTTATCGCCAGTCTCTCCACCATACCCACTCTCACCATGTACGTGAGTGTACTCCGTACGTACCCTCTTATTAAGGTACTCAGTTGAATCCACGGCAAGACGGGGTCCCCAGGGGTCACTCCACGACCCACACCGGCGTCGAGCAGTGACGGGGGCGGTGTTGATACAGTACAGTATTGTATCGGGCGGCAAGGACGGCCGTGAGGGATCTCGGCGAGCGTGCGAGATGGGCGAATATGCTCAGCTCTAGGCGTGCTTGAGCAAGGCCAGGGATATCTGGATGAGAATTGATCGAGATCGAGGAGACATGGAAGCAATGAATCCAGGTATTTAAGGCATCAAGGGCTCCCCATGCGACCAACTCGTTGCTATCATCCTCCATTCCATCATCTCTCAAGCCTCTACCATCTACACTTTCTGATATCCCCGAGGTCTCCCCTTTTTTTCGTCTTACAGAAACAGCGTTTGCTTTATACCACATCAATTACTACCTTCAAAATGGCTCCCTCCGCTATCACCCCCGAGGCCTCTCCCGAGCGTGAGATCTATGTCAAGAAGCCCGTTGAGCAGACTCAGGTCCGCAGCCACTCTGGCTCTGTCTC
Source organism: Fusarium vanettenii 77-13-4 (assembly GCF_000151355.1). Lineage (NCBI taxonomy): Eukaryota > Fungi > Ascomycota > Sordariomycetes > Hypocreales > Nectriaceae > Fusarium > Fusarium vanettenii. Next base: position 1,162,722 of record NW_003315879.1, on the reverse strand, counting down.
CTCCGTCAAGCTCAACGATGGCAACTATATCCCCCAGGTCGCCCTCGGTGTCTACAAGGCCCCTAACGGCCAGGAGACTGAGGACGCCGTCACTGCCGCGCTGGAAGCTGGCTACCGTCACATCGACTCTGCCGCCCGCTATGCCAACGAGGAGGCTTGCGGTCGTGCAATCCGCCGCTGGCTCAAGAAGACCGGTACCCCTCGCGAGGATGTCTACGTCTGCTCCAAGCTCTGGGACTCTGACCATGGCTACGAGGCCACTTTTGAGGCTCTCTGCACCTCTCTGGACAAGTTTGGCCTTGACTATCTCGACCTTTACCTGATTCACTCCCCTGCTCAGGATGAGGAGAAGCGCCTGGAGAGCTGGCGTGCTCTGGAGACTGCCCAGAAGCTCGGCAAGGTTCGATCCATTGGCGTCTCCAACTTTGGCGCTGCGCACATGGAGAACCTCCTGGAGAACGCCCGTGTTCCCCCTGCCGTCAACCAGGTCGAGGTCCACCCCTTCTGCCAGCGCCAAACCCTCGTCGATCTCTGCAACAAGCACGGCATCAAGATCGAGGCCTACTCTCCTTTGGCCCGTGGCAACAAGCTTGAGGACCCTACCATTGTTGAGATTGCCAACAAGTACGGCAGGACCCCTGCTCAGATCCTTCTCAACTGGAGCGCTGCTCGCGGCAACGTTGTCCTGCCCAAGAGCTTGACCCCCCACCGCATTGAGAGCAACCTCAACAGCTTCGACTTTGAGCTCAGTGCTGGCGACATTGCTCGCATCGACGCTCTTGAGGAGAACTATGTCACTGGCTCCATGCACAAGTCTCACGACTGAATGAAACATGAATAAACGACTTTATGACAACCAGTGGAAATGGCTGGGTAAACATAAACCCGCCTACCACTCTTTCTACGCGTCGCAACTGGAATTGCTCGACGTATGATTCCCCCAAAGCATCGCGTCGACCTCAAGAGAGCTTGTGAAGCCCAGCCACTACTCTCGCGGTCCTCGGCAACGTTTTTGGTATTTTATTTTTAGAGAGATAGACCTAGAAAGGGTCGGAGTTTCGCTACCTTTTCACGATGAAGCGGTCTCACTGCCCATTGTGTTGCAGCAGATAGACAGACAGATACACAAATACACACTTAAACCAATAGAAATATTTCTGTTACCTACAAATCCCCTGTTCATGCAGCAAACTTTTTTCTCACCTGCAGATCCCTTTCGGAATTCTTCCATCCTTTCATCCTTCCAGGCACGAATGACGTACTCCCTTTGAGGCTGAAAGATGATCCCGGAGGCTAACTTTGGAAATGGCCGGACTTGTATCCCCACTCACATCCCGTCGTGGCCCACAAGGCGAGTCAGGGGTTCGCAGCATGCACGCCGGGCAATTCTCTTTTATTTTCTTTTTCTTCTAAGCACGTGATTTTCGTTGAAATCCTTCGTCGTAGGGCTGAGCATCACGTGTGGTTCTGGTGTCTTTAGTTGGTTGAGCAGGCCTTGGAGGTGAACCTTTCACGATACCGGTGAGATGGATGAACTGCTTGAAGATCACTTGGAACCACTTAATAAAGATAAAGACTGAGATTGCGGAGGCGGAGGCGGGGTTTCATGTGTGATTGACGATAATCTGGAGTATGGGGATAAGAGGCGACCTGGGGAAGACCCATAAGGGGCGATATGGATCACAATAAGCGAAAGGAATGTTGATAAGCTTGAAATATCCAATGTGGGTGTCATATCATTTTGGGAGAACCCCAAACTCACAAGTTGAATTGATATATGAAAGAGGCGATACACGCCACAAACAATAACGCCCTAACAATGCCTGAACCCTTGCCATCTCACAACTACAAGCATATACAACCTTGTAGACTTCACTTGTGACTTCGTCGCAACGCCTTCATGTTCCCATACACACCCGCGCGGTGCCTTCCACAGCCCTACAAGGTGGCTGTTCGCGGGACACCATTCTCGGTTATCAGCATAGGGGGTATCTCCACGGGACTCTGACCATTCCTGTACGCCCAAAGACGACTGACATCCTTCACACGCACTTCGCTACGTCTCAACTTTTCCTTACTTGAGACCCCGTGCACTTCCACTGGTGTCGAAATCTCTCCAGTTCCGAAACCTTGTGTGCCGGCCCAGCTAATCTCAAATGCTTCACGGGCGTTGGCCGAGGTCTCGCCCTCCTGGCCAACCTTGATCACTTCATTCATGAACTCATTTTCTTCGTCGGCGCCGTTATACTCTCCGGTCTTGGGGTCCATCTTGAGGGGGAACATGCCCTCGAGGTAGTGCTGGTTCATCTGATGACCCCCCTTGCCGTTGGCTCTAGAAAAGAGTCGACCTTGAAAGCGCGGCAGGTCGTGGGACCCCATCCGGTTAGTCGCAAAATGCAGAATTCCCCAGATCGATACGAAATCTGTACCATGGCAATAGTGCTCGACATGGCTCAATGCACGGTCTTTCGCGGCTGAGAAGGAGCGTGTAGATGACGCCACGGAATGTTCTTTCTTGGGGAGGCTAGGGATGCTGACGTTCAAGCCTTTCTTGGTGTCTTGAGGAATACTGGTGGGAGAGTCGATGGTTGTCTCGGTGAGTACGGTACTCATGGCAGACAGGGGTTTGAGCGACGAAAGGGCTTGCGAAGATCTGTGACGATGCGGGTTGTTGAAGTGGTTCGCGGCGTTGCCAAAAGTGTAGACTTCGAGTTTAGACAGTAGATCCTGCGGCAGCTCCTGAAGCAACCAGTCGAGAACCAAGCCACCCTCGATTCCTCCTTGAGAGTGCAGGATGAAGATGACCTTGGACTTGCTAGGGTCGTACAAGACATCTTTAAGAATCTTGAAGCAGATTCGAACATCTCCAGTTGCGTAGCCAAAATTACGCTGAATTAGACACTCGAAAACATCAAAAATGACTCCAGAAGTTCGGTTGTGAACTCCGAGTATGGGACGGCCAAAGGTGAGAGCTAGACGATTCAGATTTGCCTGCATCCAATGTTCTCTGGGAGAGTGGTTAGCATTGGTATTAAGTAGAGCATCTAGAATATACTTACCCGACAGCAACACCGTTTAGGAAAATCCACTGCTCATGCCCATGTTCAGGCAGGGCCTTGGCGTACTTTTCTTCCGAGTTGTACGTGTCCTTAGTACCGTTCAACAGTCGGCAAAGAAGCGAATTGAGAACCATAAACGCAGCAATACCCGCCACCGCCATCCAAACTGGCAAGACCACCGAAAAAGGCAAGGCAAGGATGAAAGCTAGCTGTAAGATGGCCAGGACTAGATGGACAAGGACGCAAAAGAGGTTCTGCGGAGTTGGGTAGAGTTCATCGAATTCCTTGGATCCAAAAGGGTACATGGGCCAGACGATCCAAGGCAGAGCCCAGATGTAGACGAAAAAGTAGTAGACATCTTTGACAAAGAGTTTCCATGGGAAATCAGTGTGTGAATAGTCGATTACGGACGCTTCTCCAATCTGAGAGCGAAAGTACTCAGTTGTCGTGCCCATTTTGACAATCCAGTGTGATGATGCGATGAAAAGATTCAGCAGAAGCGACAGTTGGTTGCCATGAAGGATGGAGGCCCAGGCGATAGCGATTCCCAGTGGAGAGAGGTTGGGGAGTCGCTGGGTATGGAGGTTGTGAAAATAAATTTAAAGATCAACCAGGGTCGAAACGAGGATAGATAAAGCAACCTCGGAAAGAGATCCCGTACAAGGCGTAAGGCGGTATTTCCTTCACATGCAACAAGACAAGACGGAAACAATAACGAGGCTGCCAGTCCAGGTGGTCTCGTGAGCTGAATTGCCTTGTGGAGGGAGTGACGAGTCTGACTGAGCTGGAGCTGCCGAGAGTATGCGCCACAGCCTCTCAGGTTTCGCGCATAGGCAACAAGCAAGTAAGCAGCCTTACTGGGCAGGTAGAGGGAAGGATTTCATGTCAGATGGGCCTCTGCGACGTCAGCACACCCATAATATCCAAGCCCAAGCGCTGTAGACTAGGGTCATGGAGGCTTAGTAGCATCGGCGCGGCCTTGGGATTGGACCGTTAGACATGAACAGGCTGGCGCTGGCGCGGGAGCGTAAGCGGGAGCGAGGCATTGCTCGAACGGCGACATTGTTTGTGTTGCCTTGATAAAAGCCATGATGTTTTATGCTGGCCAAAGTGTAGAGTTCAAGTTGAGATATTCTCTTGGCCGTTGAAAGGTGGCGGTGGGCTTGTCTTGGTGGCTTGACCGGTGAATGTCTGTGCCTGAGGCATCCACTGTCTTGATCACCATGGCTGGAGCCAACGCTTGCATCTCCATCATGTGTGTACGTCTATCAAATTGCAATAACAATGTACTAAACATTTTGTCAGGATCCATCTCCCTTTTCCCTGGATCCGATTTTTGCCTCCAAATGGAGATAGATAGTGGTGACAAGTCGGCTTGGGTTTCACGATCATAAATGCGACTAATCACCAATAGAAAAGTCAAGTCAATGCACCATACCTATACCAAACAAAAACATCTGTGCAATTTCTACCGTTGCTTACACCATATATCCGTCGCAACGAGATTTTGGCTAGTCTGCCAGTGTTAAGTTGACTCGGTCTGATTACTATGATTTCACAACTATGAGCGTTGCATGCAATACCAGGGTCTACTGTTGACTACCCTATAACTCTTCAAGGAACTCGTTTCGAGAACGGATAAGGACACACTTAGACATCCAGCTAACTAAAGTCACAGGAATATTCAACATAGGACGAAGCCAGTGATCAAATATGATTGGGGGACATTTGCGTTAAATTCTATGTGGTCAAGTCCGCAAAGAAGCGTAACATATATCTGGCTATGGATGGCACAGCCACAGTTGAAGGGAATAACTCGTCATCATACAAGTTTTATCGGTAATTCGTCAAGCAACATGGCCTTTCTCGTACCGATCTATCATACCGATCTATCTTTTTATTCTTCTCATTTCGCATCAGCATCATAAGCTGTCTTGACAGCTTCGCCGTTGGCCTGAGCATCAGGCTTATATTCCTTGAACTTCCTGGCTGGGACACCCTTGGTGAACATCTCATCGAGTTCCTCGTAGGTTCGGTTGGCGGTCTCGGGGAGATAGAACCACAGGAAGACGAGGCTGATGACAGCCAGACCACCAAAGACGAAACCGACCTTGGCTCCCATGTTGGCCTTGTCCGGGTTAAACATGAAGGGCAGGACGAAACTCCACATCATGTTGAGAGCGTTCTGAGCTGCCAGACCGATGGCGACAGTCTTGACACGCAGACGGGAGGTTGACACCTCGCACAGAACGGTATAGGCTGTGGCTCCGATGGTGACGTTGTACCACCAGCAGTACAGCATAATCATAGCCACTGTACCCTTGATGGCTCCGGGGGTTGCGACGGTAGCCAGAGCTGCCATGACGAAGAGGATGACGGTGAGGATGAGCAGACCGTAGAAGGTGAGGTTGCGGCGGCCCATGCGGTCGACCAGATACCAAGACATGATGTTTCCAATCATGGAGATGGCCTGCTGCACAATCTGAAGCTTGAAACTCTCGCTGGTTGTGTATCCGGCAAGCTGAATGTAGTAGGTCGCATACGAAGCGGCAAACATGATACCCGAGAGGGATTGAATGCACAGGGGGGCGATCGAGATGATGGTTCGACGGAGGTTGGACTTGCGGAAACACTCAAAGTATGTGGCACCCGCGGTCTCGGCCTTGATCTCCTCAAGGGTCTTGTTGATGGCGGCAAGACGCTTCTGGCCCTCCTCACCCTTGCTTCCGAGGCGGGCGAGCGACTTGAGGGCGCGATCTTGTTGGCCCTTGGAAACGAGCCACCATGGGGATCTGGAAGCCAAACGTTAGTGATGGATGTCTCCAGTTTTTGGTCTCGAGACTTACTCGGGCATGAAAAAGACGAAAATGGTGGAGACGACTGCAAAGCCGTACTGAGCGCAGAAGACGGCCCTGTACGCCCAGCGGCTGTCGTATGTGCCCGTCTCATTGACGATAAGGGAGACGGCAAAGGGGCCGAGGGTGTAGGCGAGGGCGGACAGACAGGTGAGCATACCTCGGAGGGCCATGGGGGTAATCTATTGGCTGTTAATTGACTTGACACAAACAGTACTTGACATTATTCGTACCTCTCCGATATATGACACAGTCACGGAAGCCAGAGCACCAACAGCAAAGCCATTGAGGAACTTGCCACCAAAGAAGACGGCATTGGTGGTAGCAACGAATTCCATGGTGATGGCAGCATAAGTGATAACGAGGCAGATGATGATGACGGCGCGACGGCCTAGCCAATCGGCGACGGCACCGCAGCCAAGAGCACCGATGATACCTCTGCAGTTTCAAAAGTCAGAAAAACGACTCTACATGGGAGAAGGATATAGACTTACGAAGCAACAGGACCGCCCTGGAAAGCGCTCTGCCAATCGGCCTGAAGCACCCAGTTGCCGTTATAATTGTATCCAAAGTCCTTTCGAAACTCGGGGATACCGATAATGTTACCGGCAGCCTGGTTCTCAAAGGACACGAGCAGGATACACCAGACGGCGTAGATGGACCAGAGGAAAGCTAGGGGGTACTTTCTGATGGACTCGATCTTGCCCATCTCGTGCTCCTCCTGGTTGGCCAGGTGGGCGAGATCATTGTTCTCGCCGTCAAAGTGCTCGGCACCCGTCTTTTCGAGATTAGCCGTCATTGTGAAGGGATGAATTGATTTGATATTAGAAAGAATTGCTCTTGAGAGCGGTGGTGGTGATGATTCAGATTTCAGAAGGGCATTCTTGGTCTGTCTTATATAATTACCCCAGAATCCCGGGAACAAGCTGAATCTGGGGTTTTGCAAATCTCCCCACGGGCAGCGTGACTTTTCCAAGTTTCCGACCCCGGCGCCGTGGTTAAAGTTCGGGGCCCGGACGACACCATCTTGAGTATAGTTTCGGCCGATGGGCGTCTAGAAGTGCCTGATCGAGACTGGCAAAGGGTCTGGGCGAGGCCACGCGAGCCGGCACCTGTGGGACGGCAGATGGGTCCGCAACTCGTACAGGGGATCTAGGTTCCTGATGAGGACGTTTTCTCGTTAAGACGGGTTACGTCGTCAATGAGGTGCGTTTTTTTTATTCCTTGTTCTCGTGGCACGGGTTCAGCAGATATTGTGAAAGCGGGATGGAAAGCTTAAGCGGCGGTGTAATTGCGGAGCAACTATTTCAACATGATCCGATGTAGAGCACAGACAAGGTCTATTGCGTAACGTACGCGTTTACCAATGATTAGTGATATTGGTTCATGGTGAAGCGGACGTTGACTAACATGACCCGAGAGCTATACACGATTGACCGTTGTTGGTAGAAGCCGTTCATGCATGGAGTTGCAGAAATGGAACATGACTGGTGACAAGAAACAGCAACTATACGTCACAGTTAACCCTCAATTGACACTTGTAGGCATACTAAAGACATAGATTTGACGTTGAATAGGCACTCTAGGCACGCGAAATGTCTATACACTCTAGTCGATGCTAACTAAAACTTATAAAAACAAAACACAACAACACTCTCGCTTTTTCTATATGCTCATGCTCATTCTCGTTCTTATTCTCATTAAAGACCTTCCCATCAGAAATACGTCGTCTCAGTCTCGTCAACAATCTGAACCTTGATGCTGCCGTTCTTGAGGTCCGACGAGAAAGTCAGACCTTCGAGGGCCTGCTCCAGAGGGAAGACGTGCGACACCAACTTCTTGACGTCGATTAGACCTCCCTCGATGCAGGCGATTCCGGCTGGCCAGGTGTCCTTGTATCGGTTGATGAATCGGAGTTGGATCTGTTGCGTGTTAGCTTTGAGTTGTCGGTTGAACAGACTGAAAAGAAACATACCTCGGCCAGAGACAGGTGCATGAATGGCAGGTTGTTCATGATGGCCCTTCCAACACCGACAACCATCAGGATACCTCCTCTCCGCACCATATAAGCCGCCGAAGTGACACTGCTCTCCACACCAGTACACTCAAGCGCAACGCGCGGCTGAACATACTCAGTCTCTCCAAACAGCTTTCTCACAGCCTTGCCGTTCTCCTCGGAGGACTTGGTAATGTCAACCTGGTAGGTAATAGCCGAGGGAACCATCTCCTTGGCGAAAGCCAGGCGCTTGGGCTCGACGTCTGTGATGACGAGGGGGTATGCGCCAGAGGCACGGGCGGCGGCGAGGGCGAGGAGACCGATGGGGCCAGCTCCGCAGACGACGACGGGTGTTCCGAGGGTGATGGGGGCAGAGTTGATGCCGTGGAGGACGACGCTCAGAGGCTCGAGGAGGGCGCCTTCAGCGAAGGAGACGTTGTCGGGGAGCCTGGGCGCATTGTTAGAAATTGTTAGCTGGAGGTTAGGAGAAGAAACTCACTTGTGAAGCCACTTGGCGGGATGGACCTTGTAGCGCTGAAGGGTTCCAGCGTAGGGGTAGACGCCTGAGAACTGGACATCTTCGCAGAGGTTGTATCGGCCGTCGAGGCAGAGGAAGCAGTTTCCGCAGGGTACACCAGGCTCAACAGCAACGCGATCACCTAAAAATGGTCAATTGGTGATCCAGAAGTCTATCACAGTATTATTACTTACCAGGCTTGAGGTTGGTGACGCCCTCTCCGCATCGAATCACAACACCAGCAGCCTCATGTCCAATGATACAATCACCTTCAAAAACGAGCGAACCGATACATCCCGTCTTCCAAAAGTGAACATCGGAACTACAACGGCCAAATTAATATTTTTCAGTCATCAACAGGGAATCGCGCCGCATACCCGCAGATGCCAGTGGCCTTGACATGAAGCAGCACCTCGCCGGCCTTGGGCGCATAGACGGGCGCATCGACCCTCTTGAGGTTGTGATCGGCTGTTACCTGCAACGAGGGGTTCGGGAGAGGCGCCTGCAGAAGCTCGGACTGGGGGGAGGTGCCGTTGAGCTTGAGCTTGAGCTCGCCATTGGTGACGGGTTTGGATTCTGAGATGGAGCACATTTTTGTTTGAATGATTGTCTGTTGAAGGAGGGAAAAGAGGGAGAAAGCAAAGAAAAGGGTTAAAAGAGAGAAGGAAAATCACCACATCGTCGTCGCCTCCTCTGCTATCATGATCCGCCCCAATAACTTATCGACAAGCACAGCCGAGTGTGCTCTTCGCATAATTACTGCATGTAGGCAAGGTCTCCATAGTCTCTGCGCATCACCTGGTCTCCCCGTCGAGTGCATCGCCCTTCCACTTCGAGAAGACGCAAAAGAAACAACCCCCGTCGACATGGTCCACTCTCTCTCCACACCAGCACCCGACCCCTGTCCATCTCCACAAGCTGGGGAATTGGTGCTTAGACATTCCTCTTTCGGCAAAGTCATGAGATGCTAGGTTCAACTTCGGAAGAGGAGGTACTAGACGTGTATGACGGAGTCCGAAGAGCGCGGTCGGTGATGGGATATAATGATGACCTAGGATGCCATGATACGAATCAAAGTAGAACGTATAGTCTCATTCAAAGCACCACAGACATCATGGCTACCGACACAGCAAAGCTCCAATTCTTCCCCTCCAAGCCCCGCGTCTTCATCGTCTCTGACATCTCTAATGAACCCGACGATGCGGAGTCGCTGGTGCGATACCTCTTGTACTCAAACCAGTTCAATACCGAAGGTCTCGTCGCATGCACATCGACATGGATGAAGACCAAGGTGTGTCCGCAGGATATGCACAAGATTGTTGATGCATATGCGGGCGCTGTCGATAACCTCAACAAACATGCCCACCCAGACTTTCAATACCCTACCGCCGAGTACCTGAAGAGCATCATCAAGCCTGGACCTCCAGTAAGCCACTTATTCCCCTGCATAACCTAATTCAACCATTGACACCCTCAGGTCTACGGCTTCAAAGCTATCGGCCATGACATCCCCCTCAGCGAAGGCAGCGAACTCCTCCTCGAGCGAGTCAAAGCCCCATCACAAGATCCCCTCTGGATCCTAGTCTGGGGCGGCACAAACGTCCTCGCCCAGGTCCTCTTCAAGCTCAAGCACTCCATCCCCGAGGCCGAGTTCGCCGCCATACGCTCGAGGCTGAGGGTCTACACCATCTCGGACCAGGACGACACGGGCGCTTGGATCCGCAACACCTTTCCCGACATCTTTTACATCTCGTCGGTCCACGCGTGGAACCAGTACGGCATGGCTGCTTGGACTGGTATCTCTGGCGACGAGTTTTATGGCTTTGATCAGGGCGGTCCTGACTTTTCCAAGCTTACCAAGGAGTGGTTCAAGGAGAATGTTCAGATCGGTCCTTTGGGCTCTGCGTACCCCAACTATATGTTTATCCCTGAGGGTGATACTCCTACCTTCTTATACCTCATCCAGAACGGTCTGGGCGTCTCAGAGCATCCTGAATACGGCTCTTGGGGAGGTCGTTACCTGCTCACTGACATCAGCGAGGCTGGTCTCGGAAGCAAGCACTATAGCGACGCCTGCGACAAGGTAGTGGGTAAGGACGGGAAGCTATACCAGTCCAACCATGCAACCATCTGGCGCTGGCGAGACGCATACCAAAACGATTTTGCCGCCAGAATCCAATGGACGCTCTCACCCTCGCTTTCATCGGCCAACCACCACCCCATCATCACCCTCAACGGCTCGTCAGGCACGTCGCCCATCTACATCTCCGCCGAGGCTGGTTCCACCATCACGCTCGACGCCACTGGAACGTATGATCCTGATGGAGACAAGCTCACATACAAATGGTGGCAGTACCGCGATCCCAGTGCATCTCAATGGGCGACATTCTTCGAGGTGGACGGTACCAAGATTGAGAATAAGGATGGTAACGACAAGATTGTTGATGTGACGCTTCCTCCTCCGGAGCAGTGCTGTGTTGAGCTTCTTAGCAGAGCGGCCATCGCCAAGGGTCAGGTCCTGCATATTATTCTTGAGGTGACGGACTCAGGGACGCCGAGCTTGACGAGTTATAGGAGAGTCATCATTCAGACAACGAACAAGGACCTCAAGGGTGGTCAGGCACCTCGAGAGGCTATCGGCGATGTTGTTGCCGCATAGAATTAAGTAGATTTAGTAGAATAATACGAATTTTCGTAACTATGATTCCATCACAGATTAAACATGTCAGTTTTATGATAAATACTCGTAATGGTGTCCTACACCACTGTCAGGGGCTTGCATGACGCAGCTTGACCAGGGAAGCAGATTATAGGCACATGTGTATCAACAGACTTCAGTGCATATTATCTACAAGATGCATACCACAATTTTCACTGCTCATAGATAAGAATCACATGTACGTTAAATGCCAACTCAACACACCCAGGCACAGTAGATCATGTTGATTCTCAGTTTGTGGTATTTCATTTCTATTTGACGTCTATCTCATTACTTTTTGATCTTATATACTCATTCCCCATGCAAAGCCAACCTGTAGCTTTCTAAGCAAAGATGCGCAGGGGGTAGTTGGGCAGGTAGAAGCCGGGATCGTTGAATCGCAGACCGCGGTCCAGGGCAGAGATGCTCTCGAGCTCGTCCGAGGTGAGGTCGAACGCCACAACGTCAAGGTTCTGGGCGAGACGATTGGGGTTGTTGGACTTGGGGATGACGGCAATGCCGCGTTGGGTGGCCCAGCGGAGGAGGATCTGGGCGGGGGTCTTGCTGTACTTGTCGGCAAAGCCCTTGATGAGCTCGGCCTCGAGGAGGGGCTCGGCGCCGTGGGCTCTCTTGGAGAAGATGCCGGGGAGCTCCTTGAAGCTCTGAGGGCCGAAAGAGGAGTAGGCTGTCACGGCAATCTTGTTCTCCTGGGCCATGGCGATCAGGTCGGGCTGGACGAGGTAGGGGTGGTGCTCGATCTGGAGGGAAGACACGGGGTGGCGGGCGTATCGCTGGAGATCGTAGAGGGACTGAGCCTGGAAGTTGGAGACGCCGATGGACCTGGCAATGCCCTCGTCGACGACGGTCTCGAGAGCCTCCCATGTCTCGCGGATAGGAGTGTTGTCGGGCTTGACGGTGCCCTGCTCATCCATCCACCAAGCCTAAGTAATGTCATTAGTCCTTGTGCTCAAAAAGCCGTTCAACACAACTCACGGGGAATCGTCGAGTAGCAGGGTCAATGTACTCGAGAGAGACGGGGAAGTGGATCAGGTAAAGATCAATGTATCCGAGACCCCAGGCCTCGTTCTGGAGCTTGGCCATGGCCAGGGCATGCTCGCGCTTGTGGTAGTTGTTCCAGAGCTTGGTGGTGACAAAGATGTCCTCACGCTTGACGAGGCCCTCGCTGATGGCGCGCTTGATACCCTCGCCGGCCTCCTTCTCGTTCTGGTAGTCGTACGCTCCGTCGAAGAGTCGGTAACCAGCCTTGATGGCCTGTAGAGCTTGTCAGCATATTTGAGGGCAATTCAATTGAAGCACATACGTTGTAGACAGTCTCGGCAGCCTGGTCGGCAGGGACCTTCCAGAGGCCAAAGCCAACAAGGGGCATCTCGTGCCCGGAGGCGAGCTTAATAGTAGAGGGAGCCATTGTGAGATCTGTGAGAGATGATAGAAAGTAAAGAGAGTGAGTATGAACTTGTCACAAAAAAAAACCTTCCCTCCTCCTCTCTTATTCTCGTCCCCTTCCCTTCTCCCCGCTTCGATGATGCTGCCCCTCCATGATGAAGCGACAGACCGAGTCAGGTACCCCGGTCGGTCAAGGCGCTAAACAATTCCTGACTCGTCACCTTGACTCGCGCTAGAAGCGTCTCGCCTTTCCCCAAGGAGCAACGTCGGCTGACCCCGGCTCCCCCGCGTGTGGGAAAATACCCAAATGCTTCAAGTTTCCCACTTTGGCTTCACCCACACACTCTTCCCTTTCCCTCATCCCACATTTTTTTTGTGCACCCCAACTTTTTCTCGATAATGACGGATGCGGTATCCAAGACCCGCCTCAGAAGGACGAGGACGGGATGTTTCAAGTGCAGGGTCCGCAGGCGAAAATGTAAGATGATCGATCGCCGTACCAATGCAATGCACACCACTAACACGACTTATCAGGCGACGAAGGGAAACCAGCCTGTCAGCGGTGCGTCGATGGCGGCTTCGAGTGTCAGTACGGCACGCGGTTATCCTTTCTCGAAAAGAATGCCAAAACGTCCGGAGACCCTGCACGAGCTGCAAAGCCCTCGTATGCTAAATTGAGAGTGCGTGCCATCTCAAGTCCAAGCTTCACCTGATCCCCACTGACACATTGTTTCCTCGCAGTTTGTCGTCCCAGAGTCGACTGCAGCCAAGCCTGGTGTTCAGTTCCAGGAAGATGAAGCAACCTCGAATGAGCCCGAGAAGAGGCTGAGCACGCCTGTTGAACCAAAGTCGGCATCCCCAAAGGAGAATCTCATCCAACAGCAGCCTGAACCTCCAGCATTGATCAGCCCCAGTCTTGGAGATTATAGCGCCACCTCTCCCCATGCTTCAGGTAGTCATGAACTGCAGGATCCCAGCAGCTACACCATTGGCATCTCGCCATCCAATGCTGCCTATGAGACTGCCCTCGATGGGCTGCTGTCGTTAGGGAACGATCACTATGTTCCTCAATCAGCTTCCGTCACCTCCCAGGTCACTGCCAATGGAGGCTTTTTCGAGTCTCCCAACCACGGCCAACACCATGCCACTCCAACCCAGTTTGACATGAGGGATAAGCCCCTGGCTGAGATCTTTCCCAATTGTCTCCATATGCCCCAGGATCGTGCAGTTGAGCTGCTGCGACACTACAGATATCACATTGCTCCATGGGTACGTACATCTCTCTGATCAATCTACCAAATCTACCATCTAACAAGCCTATTCATAGTTGGATATTGGCGACACGAAACAGACCTTTGGCCTCTTGGTACCGCGCATCGCTATGGACTCTGCTCCCCTTCTCGACTCACTTTTGTCTCTCTCCCTGACGACCCTCGGAGGCCATGTCGAACCTGACTTTGGGGAACAACTGATCTTACCGTCTGATCCAAACAACTCGAGTACCGACATTTTACGCAATGCCTTGACTTTTGCTTTTATTGCCCTCCGTCGACATTTCATTACTCCCCCAACTTCATGGCAGAGTCCATCCAAGAGCGTGGGCTTTGATTCTTTAAACTCGGCCTCTTTTCAGGAGCAGCATCCCTCTGTCGCATTAGCTACTTCTTGGATGATGCTACGACTCAGTAAGTTTGCCTCGGATGATAATGTACACTATCGCTAACCAAGAATTAGATCTTAGCGTTGGCCTCATGAACGGCTCCCCCGTGTCCATCCCCTCACTCATCTCGTTCGAGACCTCTTCACCCATGAACGGAATATACAGGGAATCTCTTAAATACGATCGGGAACCGGTTATCCTATGCGCTCAGGTCCTCAATTACTGCTTCGGAGGCGACGTCGCAACGTCTCCTGGCATGATCCGTCCGACTGCCGCTCAGAGATGGAAATCCTTTTCCGAGGCTCTGAAAATGTGGTACACGAACCGTCCTCGAGATTTCAAGCCCATGCTGGAGATTGATGACAATGAGCAACTATTCCCTCTTGTCCTCTTCACCAATGGGGCGGCCGTCTTGGCCAACCAACTCTATCACACCTCAATGTTGCTGCTGCTCCAGAATCGGCCGCGAACACTTCCAAAGGAGCACGGCCGGTCGGTGTATCTCTCTCCCTTGTGGCACGCTCAGCGAATATGCGGCATCAGCTTGAACAATGACACTCGAACCAGCTGGGACTTTAGTCTTCTGGCCTCGTTGTATCTCGCCGCCAAGAGGATGACCTATGAGCCCCAGCAGCATGCGATTCTGCGTGGGATTGACCGCATCGGATCTCTGACGGGTTGGAATGTAAACGCCCTCTCGGCGCAGCTAGTCCATGAGTGGCAGCCGGATTAAGGAGCTGTCGTAGTCTAAAGTATATCTCTCAAGATTAGGCAAGAGATGGCATTAGACGCTCATCGAACTTTGTATCCCCAGGAATTTTCGAGATCTGCGATGCGCCAACAAGTTGCCCAGCCAGTCATTGCCTCTATGCTTTGGATAAGCTTGGAGAGAAGAAGATGCTCTGACTTGTGGCTGAGAAGCCGGCCAGCAATCCACAGGGGTTGGATGGCATTGTTGAGGCACCCCTGGTGCGGATTGGTTAAAGAGATACCGCAGATGCACTTGGCATGCCAGATGGCAGATCCTGTAGGTCCCACATCAAGTTTGACTTCCCGCGGTTTCGAGCCCAGGAGGAGGGTGCAGGCAGTGTGGTAGAGCTGGTTGGAGGAAATTCCTGCCCAGTGGACAAAAAGAATCTGGGGAAACGGGCGGCTTTCGATGAATTGAACCGGAACGACCTCTGAGGGCCGATCCTGCACCCAGGTCTGCAGGTCGTTCCAGAGCCGCAACCAACGTCTCTCAAAGGTGGCCGAATCACAGCCGTTGTCCTCACCAAGCTCAACGTAGTGAGTTCTGTCAGCAACGAGCTCTGTGACTTTGGAGCATAGGTAGACTGCGTAATTGGCGTGCATGTCTGGCGAGCGGTGGTCCCGGAAGATGTCGGCAGCTGAGTCTGGATTTGCGCCAGGGGGGAGCCATTTGTCCAGAGGGACCAAGGTGCCTTGTGTTCCGTCGGAGATTAGAGCACCGCAAAGGTCTAGAGAGAGTCAGTATCAGAGTAGAAAGACGACAATGAGGAAATGCGAACCCATTCTTGCGTAACACCAGAATACGGCCTGTAAGAGTCCACCACTGAAACCATTGACACCAAACGCGTCGAATAGGGCCGCACAGCCCTCGAGATGCCGGCGCCAATCCTGGGGGCTTGCGGACATCATTTCCAGACAACAGAGAATGACGCAAATTGGGATGATGGTCAGGTCTCGGGCTTGGAGCAGAGGGTTGAGAAGACGAATAGCCTCCTGGTACAGCTCAAGGCTGTCAAAAGAATGCTGCTTTGCCTCCTTTCGCTCCATCTGACGCGCAGACAAGGCGAGGATTGCGTAGAGCAGAGCCGGGCACCGGCGAGCGAGAACCGGGACCTGGACAGTGAAAGCTCTGTTGCTGTCAAACATGTCGAGCTACAGGAACCAATTAGCAAGCGTCGCAAACACTCGAAACATGAACATACCCAGGGAGCTACTTGAGCAACATAATTTTTCAGATACTCTAACCGTCGTCCAGACGAGAGGGCGGCCTTTGTCTGAGCCTGGGCCACAAACTCTTCATCGGGTGGGCCATATTCCCCTGGGGCAGGGGATGACTCGCGAGAAGGCGCAGCTGTCTGGGCAGTGTTGAAGATGAGGCATCGCAGCTCCTCCTGGTATGCGAGGTATCCTGGATCCTGGACAAACTGATCCAGGGGCCAGCTGTTGGATGGCGACGAGGAGCTGTCGGTCATTGAGAATGAAGTCATTTTTGGCAGGGAGGTCAGGTTCTGCTGAAGCAACTGGAGCTTTTGCTCAGGGACCTCACAGACACAGACGCGGCCCGGCGGCCAACAATGTCGCGTGTAAGTGAAGGGGGCAGAAAAAAACAAGTCTTGGCGAATTCGGTCTGAGCGGTCAATGGAGAATATTCAACAAGAGGCAGTCGGTGAGGCAAGGTGAGCAGACAGATACATACACCTGACGTCCTCGTATGAGAACGGACAGGAGGAGAAAGCATGACTTGTTGATGTTTGTTAAGCTAGTGACCCCATCTTGGAGAGGTCAGGTGCGACTTTGTTGCCAGACGCCAGCCTGAATCGAGCTTAATCAACCCCTGCACGTGCGGGGTTGACAGCGGAATTGCGGGGAGTTGAGCTGCATCCTCGGGTCTTGGACTCAACCCCAAATTGCACTGATTTCCTTTGAAGGAGTTGGAGTTGCTGCTGTGGATTTTCTTCTCAATCAACGTCAGGATGACTTCAATGTATTTACCTTCATCTAGCAGTTAACTTGACATCAGGGATTGTCAGCCTTGACCCTCGTCTTAGAGCCAATTATGTCAACAGCCAGAGCCCGAGCGTTGGAAGAGCAGTATTCTCAGCTGGAAGTCTAGGTTAGCAGATGGACAATGAAAGGAACCATCTCGCCAACACGCAGCAACTCGGATTGATGCCGGATGCCGGATTAAACATGTTTGCTATTCATCCTTGACTCGTGCTGCATGCATAACTCTAACCATCTTTCGTCTGGTTCACGGATACTTACACGTTAGCTGCAGACGACAATAGAATCCATCAAAGCTCGCTTCGGTGAAAAGCAGCTGTAAGAAAAAAATGCTGATGCCCCCGACCTGCAGGGAGCACGCGCTAGAGGTTTCCATCCTTCCAGCTGGATTCACAGCAAGCAGCCAGTGAGATGCCTCGGACCAGCACGCAGAGCTGTCTCATGTACCTTGCATCTGCATCGGTCGACGGTGAAACATGCAACACCGAGGGTACAACCGAGAGGAGAGCTTCTCGCCACCGTCGTGAGCTTGCATGCGCTTTGTCGGTTTTTAGTTTTCGTCTATTTGGTGAGAGCGTTGGTGATGACCTCGGGAAACGGGCCATGCGTCCCAGGCCACCGCTGTGGTTGCCATGGCCAGTACAGAGTACTTGATGACATGAGTCGCTTGTCGTCATGGTCAAGCTGCCCATCGCCCTCTAGTTTCATCATCATTGCATCCATCTCTGTGGATCAGCGTGTCTCGGTTGTAGTGAGAACACCTGCTTTTACTTACACGGAACACCATGATTGCCAAAAACACCAACCAATGTTTTAGAGCATTCATCTTTTGGAAATAGAGTCGACGGATAGTTCCGGCTCCTAGCACAATGTAATGTACCGGAAACCTAGGTCCACTGTTTTGAGCCCGCACACATGGCTTCACCAGGGGCCATCCGTGCTTCCATGACCTGATCTGGAGAGTTGCAGCCATCCCCTGCCTCCCCTGTCCCCGTCGTCACCCACGTCGGCGCTAGATTTCTTCCATACCAGAAATGATCCATCCCGTAGGTCAAGGTAATCACACAAGATGAAGATGCTCACGCGCAAAAGGAGTCGCGAAAAAGGGGTTCCCCTGCTCTTCAGGGTCCTTGTCTAGAGCCTTGCCTCACCGCCCAACCCACTGGGTCAGACTCCATACTATTGTTCGAGAAGCCTGGGATTTGCGTCGCTCATCACAGTGATTTTCTTTTCCCGGGTTCATGCAGCAGTCAATAAATTGGACTTGGACCTATTTGGCACAGCACAGCTGCTTTAGAGTTTAACCACTCGCTGACTCGACGAGGCTGGCTGGATGCTGCTTTGACTGGAGGAGGCTTCTCCAAGGTTTGGTTCGGCCCGCCTCTGCTGCGATTCGAGGCCAGTCCCGCGGTTGTGCCAGCGCCGGGCGGGAATTGGCGCCATCACGGCCGCGATCATCATGATGGTCCTCCGTTGGCCTCGGATTGGCGTTTTTGGGGGCTTACTCTTGTTTTGGATCTGCAGCATGGGGCATTTCTGGATGGATACTTGTGAGCGGATGAACTAATTGACGACGTGTACAGGATACAAGTCTGTACAGGATACCTGCAGCTGCAGCGTAGCGACTGGTAGATTCATCTTCAGGTGGTGGTGGTGATGGTGACAACCAGGGACCAGGTTTAGTCAGGTACCCCGTGCCATGATGTAGTCCTTGGTTAGCAGTTGGAGCCAGCGCAGAGCCAGAGCCTACAGATAGTGGACAGTACAACGCAAACACGCGGGCGCGCTTGCTGTTCTGCTCTTACGATGCGACGTCGGAC
The DNA here is from genome assembly GCF_000151355.1 of Fusarium vanettenii 77-13-4. Classification (NCBI taxonomy): domain Eukaryota; kingdom Fungi; phylum Ascomycota; class Sordariomycetes; order Hypocreales; family Nectriaceae; genus Fusarium; species Fusarium vanettenii. Next base: position 1,143,959 of record NW_003315879.1, on the reverse strand, counting down.
GGAATCCGTTCTTGCGCATGCCCGAAAGTGTTTCATGTGTATCCAATTCTTCTCCGCATCCTCTTGTGCGCACATTGTCCATCAAGCCATCATTTTTTCTGGCTGCCCTCCTGTCCAGTCCAGTACCAGGTACCTCACACCTTTCATGTCTGGTGGATGGTGTTCGCAGGCTTTTGGCCAAGTTAATTAGCCCAGCGTCTGCCCCTGCATCACCATCCCTGTCGACCCTCTCTTCACGGACGCTTCCCTCGATGGGACTGGACGAATGGGGGACCCTTGGCTCCTGGGCGACGCGATACTTTCTTTGTTGGACCCAGACGAAAGTACTCCGTACTACTGAAATTCCTCGCCCGGCGCCGTCGAACGAACCGAACGGACAAGAGACGAGACACCAGACCAACAACCTACCAGTCACCCTCTGTCACGCCAGGCCCAGTCAAAGCCAGCAAGCCAACTGGCCGACCATCTCGCGCGTGGCTTTTGCATCCCGGCGTCGTCTCGCTCGACTGACCGGAAAGCGGGCTGCTAGCAAGCCTGCAAGCCTTAGCTGCTCAGATTGGATCTGATCCAGACAAAAAGGAAGCCTCCTAACCCGGGCCCCCGTCCACGGCCATGCCCTCGCCCTCGTTCTCGTCTTCGCCCCCATCATCGTCGGCGGACAATGCTCGTCGCTGGACTCGACGTCGGCCCCATACCGACCTGAACATCAACACCAACACCACACCGTCCTCCCTTGCGTCGCCGCTGCCCAGGGACGTCCGGCGCGTCATTCCGCACCCGCAGACGCCGCCTGCCCACGGCTCGCTCTACAGCACGCCGCCGCCGCCAGCCGTCCCAGCCGTGCCCGCCTTGTCTAAGTCACTGCCCACCGCTGATGGTCGGGCGCTTAGATTGCCCATCGACACCGACGCGCATGAGTCCTTTCTAGAAAACCCTACTCCCGTCGAGGACGACATGGCCGAACGCCTGCCGCCGCATGTGAACCAGCGAGATTCGCACGACCTCTCGCTGTCTCCCCGAAACGTCACCCGAGACTCGCTCGTCACTAACATGCTCCTATCGCTCGACCAGTTCTCCATGGCACAGTTGAGCGACAAGTACGGACCCTCCCCTGGATCGCGCTCACATACTTTTGACGAAGCCTCGCCCCAGTTTGGCGCCGCCGAGCAGACACGGAGCTGGGTCGCTGCCAATTCTGTCGCAGGACCACCTCGAGTCAACGGACACCAATACTCCTATAGCTCCGACCTGGAGGGAGCAGACGATTCTAGCCGCATCTCGAGCCGCGGCCGACGAAGCAACAGCAGTTCCAATTTCCAATCGAGCTTTCCGCGCCTCAATAGCGTTCGCGAGGGGCACCGAAGTGGTTCATCGAGAGCCATGCATTCAAGAGGGGGCAAGCCGGGCAGCAAGAGCAGCAGCACCACCAGCGTCGATGCTGGATACGCTCAGGTCCTTGGTAGTCAGCGATGGGCGCGCGGGTTTGGAAGATCTGCCAGCTTCGACTACGGACCTCAAGCACCACAGCAGAGCGCCCCCGTCGCCGAACCCACCCCCTTCCGAGTCGAGTTTCCAAACAACTTTCTCGCCGATGAATACGACGCTGCCCCGACTCCAACGGTCCCGGGCGGCCCGCGACGGGAGCCGTCGATCCCAACGATGCCGACAATGTCTACGGTACCGCCACCTCCGCCCGCACCCCTGGAGCCGCCTCCCCTCGAGCACAAACGCAGCAGCCGTTCGTTAAAGAGCTCTTCCGGGCGCAAACCTCCCAATACACGGGATAATGCACCTGCAGTTCCAGCTCTAGACCTTGATTCAGCACCTGCACCCCATATTGGGTATGAAAAATCCAAGGATGTGGCCGTGCACAGCGGCCCAGCGCCTGCGACACCTGCACCTGCACCCGTGAAGGAGCGCCCTGGATTTTTCAGGAGGGTCTTTGGTTCCTCCAGAGGCAACTCACATAACAGCAACCACGACTCGACAACAACAACTCAAACCCCACACTCGACCACTTCTGCCGACCACTCCAAGATGGTCTCCAATGGCTCGACGCCGCCCTCCCGAGATACCTCTTCCTCGCATTCACACCACCCTGTGCTGCAAAAGAAACCATCATCGTTCTTCCGCCGCCGAAAGAAGTCCGTCACTGACGATCCTCCCCCTCTGCCCACGTCGATACCTACACCTCCCGTGCCTACAGTTGCTCCCATCGCTGTCCCTCCCGAACGCGAACGAGACCTGGGTAATTCTCTGCCTCAGCCTAGCCCTGTTAGCAGCTTGCGAAAGGTCATGAACCCGTATCTGCGAAACAGCCAGGCTGTCCAGGGCACTCCTCAAGGCCCCTCTCCCCTTGCCGACATCTCCAACGTAACTCCCGATCATGTCGACAATACACCCGAGAGGGAAGTCTACAAGAGAGACTTTTCCCCTGATTATTCGCCAAGCCCCAACGCCAGGATCCGGGCAGTACGATCCGATTCTGATGAGTACCTGTCCAAGCGAAATAACACACCCTCGCGTCCCCCACCCGAGAGGCCTACTAAGGCCATCGAGACGCGCAACAACTCCTTCCTGAACCTGGACGGAGTTAGCGACAACGATGATGACCAGGGAAGCCCTTCAAACCGGAAGCTTTCCAACAAGTCCAAATCCAAGTCAAAGTCTAGGCCATCAGACATCATGACCACACGGGACAGCCCCCGAGGTGCCAAAGACCACACCGTCAGGGTCAAGAAGTCATTCCAGCGACCGGAACAGACTGATTCAGAAGACGACCCCAACCGTTCAGCCCTTGCATTGCCTATTGAAGGTGCACGAGCGACAAGCCCTGCATCAGTATCAACCGGCACAGACTACAAGTCTGCCCTCAGCGCCCCTCCTAGCGTGAGAATAGAGAGCTCGGCAGACCCTAGTCCCAAGGTGTTGGGCACATTCGACGCTATCAAGACCAATGCCCTTGACGAGCCCGATTTCGTTATTGGCGATCCGACCGAGGATGATAAGCAAAAGGCACAGAAGATCTATGATGGAAATGAGGACTTTGTCTCGAAAGAAAAGGCGGCTGCTTGGATGGGTGAAGAAGGTCCAATCAGGCAACGCACCCTGCAAGCCTACATGGAGTTGTACGACTTTACCAACCGCAGCATCGTTCATGCTCTGCGACAAGTATGCGGACGATTGGTGTTCCGTGCAGAAACTCAACAGGTGGACCGCATTCTCGTGGCCTTCTCCAAGAGATGGTGTGACTGCAATCCCAACCATGGGTTCATAGTGACTGGTGAGATGAGCGTTGCACTTTTACTGGTCCTTGAAGCTAACTGATGATAGATGTGATCCACACCATTTGCTACTCGATCATGCTGCTCAACACTGACCTGCATCTGGCTGATATCGAGCAGAAGATGACCCGCAGTCAATTCATCAAGAACACCATGACAACCATCACGCAGGCCGTAGAGGAATCGGCCCCTGATGTGTTTCATAGGCCAAGTGTTCTTCCAGACAAGAGCTCACTTGCAACTGGCGAGAACCACGAACAACCCCCCGAACAAGATCGAAGGTCCTTCAGGAACTCGTTCAGACCCCCGCCTCGTGCAGACTCTGGAACTCTCCCTTCAGAGGGTGACGAGGATTGTGGCCCATTAGTCAAGTCCCGATTCAATGGAAGCAAGAAGGCGTGGGAAGAACTGATTGAAGTTGTTCTCAAAGGCATTTACACATCCATTAGAGACGAGCGTCTGCCATTGTTTGGCGCCGAGGCTGAGAAGAATCTGAGCCTTCCACAGTCGAATAGCGGAGGGCTCTCTGTCATGGGAATGCTGAAGAGAAGCCCTAGCGTCCTTAGCAAGGCACCGTCAGAGAGTCAGCTGTCGGTTCGTGGTCGTATTTCAGAGAACGGTAGGGCCAACACGGCGAGATGGACATCCAAGAGCCGATCTCGACCCGGTCTTGGCCGCAATGGATTCTCGTCTAGTCGTACTAGCTTCGACGACGGGAATTCACTCTGGAGCCACACTGTATCGTCAGCCACCTGGAGCCGCCATTCTCTTGGAAGGACTCAGACGTCAGTTTCTCAGGATTCATTTGGCTCAGCCTTGCCCCGGGGCGATTATCAGCAGTCGATTGGCTTTGCAAACGCCCTGAGCCAAGCCATCATCCGAGACGAGGACGCATATGGGGAGACGGCTCCATCGATTTTGAGCGCCGATCTTCCATCTACACAGCTTCTTGAAGACGACTCTCTTGAACTTGCTGGACCACCATGGGTCAAGGAGGGAATTGTCACCCACAAGCACCATTTGGATGGCGTGGACAAGAAGGCCAAGGACAGGCACTGGTCCGAAGTGTTTGCTGTCGTCCAGAAGGGACAAATGAGTTTGTTCTCTTTCCAACCAAACAAGTCGGTTCGGCAGAGGAACCGCAGCAGACATGGTGGGCCTCCTGCGATCGTGGGAGGCGGCAACTGGCAAGACAATGCAACGAATCTGGGAACGTTTAACCTTCGTCAAACTCTTGCATCTGCACTTCCACCGCCAGGCTACTCTCGCACGCGCCCCCATGTCTGGGCACTCAGTCTGCCTAACGGTGCTGTTCACCTGTTCCAAGTTGGCACACCTGAGATTTGCAAGGAGTTTGTCAACACGGCGAACTATTGGAGTGCTCGACTGAGCACTCACCCGCTGACGGGCGGCATCAGCAACATTGAATACGGATGGAGCGAGGCTATCGTTAACAACGCCTTGGTCGCCGCTATCAATGAGACGTCAACGACGACTACAACCGGCGGCAAGACGTCGCGCCCCAGCAGCAGCGCGGCCCATGGCCGAAGATCAAGTGTCAACAGTGGTAGCTTCCGAGGATCAAGCTTCGACCATGTTGCTGGTGCTTTTACCAACAACAGTGGACGAGGCAAGCTCCCTGGCGACCGCATTCACATCGCAGAGTGGGCACCACCAACCCAGAGCATGCGTCCCAGCAATTCGCCAGAAGCAGAACAGCTTCAAACCTTGGATGCCTATGTCAAGAGCATCGAGGCAGAGCTACAGGCTCATAACCAACTACGTAGCCCTATGCTTTTGGCATTTACTCCTAGGGGTGGCAATGCTGTCAAGGCCATGGCTAACTGGGAGCGGAAGAGTGCGTATCTGCTCCGCGAGATCGTCAAATTCAGGACATACGTCGACTGCCTTCAGCAGGCCGACTCTAGAAAACAGGAGATTTACTCGGAGAGGGACCTTGCGCAGCGAGCTGCCCGAGGTGAGCTCAGTGACGGCGAGATGGAGCTCAGCAGCGACGATGAGGGGGATGTAACATTGAGGCCATGATATTGGCCCTTGTACGACACTACGGAGCAGTTTAAACATACACGGAGCTGCATTATGGGTTTTGGGCGTTTGAGATTTTCCGAGTTTCTTCTTTTGGTCGTTGCCCAGCCCTGATACCCCAAAGTTTGTGGTTCACGACACGCACCATTCATTCATTTCTTCAATTCTCTCAATGTATAAAGAAACGAGCATTCTTATTTTTGGTTGTGGTAGAGAAGGAGGAGTGAAGGATGGTCAGTCATATGAAGGAACGCCAGCAGATGGGATTAAAACGAGGCGTTTTCAAGAAAAGCCAGAAACAAGTTGGATATTGTCAAGATTATTAGACTTCTTCTTTGTAATGATTATTATGACACCAGGGGTTATTGATTCATTGTTGAACTGGTTGAGTACTTGGATTGTGATTATCTTGTTTAGCTATGGAAGTATGTAAGTACACGGTGTCTTGTCTTATGTATATGATGGTCTTCCAGTTGACTCGGTCAGGACAATCAGCAATAGTTGAGCATATCGGTCAGGGCAGTCTTCTCGGCGCTGGTGATGGCTAGCTGCCAGTAGCTCTTGACTTGGATCCAGCTCTTGGCATAGGTGCAGTAGAAGCTGGTCAAGGGAGGCTTCCAGGTGGCGGGAGTGGCGCTGCCCTTGGCCTGGTTGACGTTGTCGGTGACGGCCCAGAGCTGGGGTCGAGTGATGTCGTTGGCAAAGTCCCTCCGCTTGGCGGTTGTCCACGAGGCGGCACCGGACTGGAGGCATGTTAGCTGGGAGAGGAGGTAGAGGGGAAGGTTGAGACTCACGATCCAGGCGTTTTGGAGGGGAACCATGTGGTCAATGTCGACGTCGCTGGCCGCTGTCCATGTTGCGCCGTCATAGGGAGAGCGCCATGTTCCAGAGGTGGCGGCGCAGGCACTGTTGGTCACGACATTGGTGCCGTCACGCTGAAGGACAAACTCGCTGGGACTATTCAGTATACAAATGTGTGAGGTTGAAGGTTTGGTACATACCGGGTGTTGCAAGCTCCAGAGACAGTCTCCCAGTGAGGAAACAGGTCTCGGTCGTAGGTATCAGTGTTGGTGGGCGTGCCGACAGTGAGGCCGCTGAGGAGGGACCTGGCGGTCGACTCGGTAGGGATACCGGGCTATATATGAGGTTGGTGATGCAGCCTTACAGTCTAGATGGTGGATGACTTACAGGGGTGGGAGCGGCAAGGGCGCCAGTGGCCGAGACGAGGAGAGCAAGAGAGAACTTCATTTTGAGAGACTGAGACTTGAGGATGCAGATGAAGATGAGGATGAGAAGAGACGAGATGAGTGGTGTTTGCGTGATGGCTTTATATTAATTAATTCGTGATACCGGCCTCCTCCCATGGACTTCCCCTCCTGCAATGTACCACCACCAATAGCTGTCTAAGTCTTGTCCGCAAACTATACCTATGCATTGGAATAATTCCTCCTTCCTCGTTGGATCATCTCCCCCGGAGACTACCGTCCCCTCTCGCGATGCCTTCACCGAATAGCCAATCTTGGGCACAAGCCCGTACCTTATCTCTGTCGATCTTGGACGCACGAGGTGCCGTGATAGGACGAGTGCTATCGCGGAGGGTGCGGAGCAAAGTCCCAATCAATACCTCTAGGTCCGCCAAGACTCGAGCGGAATCAAGCGTTTAATAAGTCAAAAGGTCGTGGATGAAACACTGCGAGGACGGAGCTTCAACCAGGTCCAGGGTATCACCTGATCAGTCCAGTCAACGCTCGAGATGCTCACACGCATCCCGCCGATCATTCACGGCAGACATGCCCGCTCCGGGACACGGCGCTGTGGGGGTAACGGGTGTTAACCTTCCTTTTGGGGTAGTTGGCCTTGCGGACCCCTGTTTAGATTCTTTGTTAGTTTGCATGCTTTCTAGTTGAGGGTTCGAAGATAGAGACGTACGACGAGGATGAGGGAAGAGGCCGTCGGCGAGAAGCTATCTTAGATATCGGGATTAAGTCCTCTGTGGACTAGGACTTCGGCGCGATGCGCACAGCGGTCAATGAGTTGAGAGTTGTTGAGATAGTCGAGGGCACTCCAGCCTTTACTATCAACGGCGTTGATATCCAAACCCTTGGCGAGCATACGGTCAAGGACCTCGGCAAACCACCTTTCGTCTGAACCAGATGATATGTAGTTATCCGTGACGAGTAGGTGCAGGGCCGTCAGCCCGCCTTTCGCTCTCGCGTTGACATCGATGCCACGGTCCAGCAGGGCCTGCAACAGTGAAAAGTCGGAAGCTATGGTATGCCATCGCATATTTTCAGCCAAAGTATGTAGAAGAGTCTTGTCCTGCTCTCCTGTTCACCTGATGTTGATGCCGGGGTTTATTAGGTCGACGATTGCTTCGCTGCTATAGTGACGGCTCCCTAGGAGTTTGGCAATAAGCTCCTCCGGCTTTGGGCCTCGAATGATATCTCCGTAGTGAGTGAGTAGAAATGTGAGACTCTTATTCTCATATTCAGTTAGTGGAAGGTCAAGGATGGCTTCGAGAAGTCTGTTGATTCCTTCTGGGGATTCGTCCGGAAGGCCAATGCCCCGACTGTATATGATCTCGGCGGCTGCAGCATTTTTCTCTTGGAGAAGGCATTTGACAAGATGATCCGAATCTTCCGGGATTCCACAGCGCAGGAGGGCATCGATGCAGGCTGAAATAGTATCTCGGGTTCCATTGTCGATGTCCTGGGTCGTCAGCGCAAGGCGCAAGTGAAATGCATCAACGAATGCGCCGGCGTCGACGAGCATAGCAATAAGCTCGCTCCTGGAGAAATGGATGGCGATGGTCATGGGTGTGTCTCGAATGCTGTTGTTAAAAGCGTCAAGATCAGCCTCTGCATCGATCAGAGCTGTGACGATGGATTTGGTCTCCTCGGCATAGGACAATGTTATAGCCCTGTGTAGCGGCGTCAATCCTCCATCGTCAGCCAGGGTCAGGTCAGCTCCCTCCAAAATGAGATATTCAATAGCATTTATATTGTATGCTGTCTCCATGGCATATGCCAGGGCCGTGTTACCCGCTTTGTCAGGTAAATTGATATCCACGGCGTATTGATGATGAAGGTCCCGGATAAGATGATGCTGCCCATACTTGGCAGCGATGTGCATCGCATTGAGGCGTCTTTGTAACGATGGAACTACCGGTTTGTTGAACTCGGGCTTCTCGATAACGAGTGATGCTCCCTTGTCGAGTAGGAACCTGACAGTGTGGTCATGGCCTCTCTCGATGGCAGTGTAGAGAGGACTCACGGAGCGACGAAAAGTGCGAGCCCAACAATCCGCCACATTAATCTTTTCAGTTCTCGTCCACGAGTTGATGTCACCTCCATGATCGAGTAGGATCTCCAAAATGTGGTCATGTCCTCGGCTGGCAGCCACATGTACGGCGTTGCCGTTCATCTTGTACAGACAGCCACCAAAAAATGGCGACTCTGCGATGGGAGATTTCATCTTTAGGGCCATCCGAACGACTGACTCGTATCCCTTGTAGGCACCCCATGAAAGAGCGCGGGTGTGTTTCTCAGGTCCCCAGCCGTGCTTGACCTCGTCGTGGTGGAGTGTCCAAATTGCTGCGTAATTCAACGGCTTGATCTGAGCGGCCGTGAGGAAGGTCTCCGTATCAAGAAAACTGCAGAGGACGAGTAAAACGTCTGGCGATAGCTTTATGAGGTGGTTTTCTGAAGACATCGTTGCGGTTGTTGATGGGGCGACGATGATGGCGAGGGATAGTGAAAGTGAGAAGAGTAGAGAAGAGAAGAGAAGAGAAGACGAAGAAAAAGCGATCAAGTTGGGAAAATGGTGAATGAGCTTAATCAGGAAGATTAAAACGGCGTTTGGGATTACGGACGGCTCAATAAATAGAGGTAAACGATAGCAGTATTCGACACCAGTTGACCAGGTGTATTAACAGTGAACACGCGAACGAACTCGACTGAGAATCAAAACAAACAGAAGAGACCATGGATTTTATACCTTGATCATTAGGCTTCAAAAATTTGGCAAAATTTCAACTTTTATAAGTTTTATTCCAAAAGACTGCTACAAGGTTAAGACGGTATTATCCCCGTGATGCTTTACTGGTTTCCTGTTTCTTTTTTCTTTTCAAAAGCAAAGCTCAACAAGGTTTAAGAGAAGAAGAAAAATACGTTTGACGTAGAAGCTAGAGAAAGGAACCCGTCAATTGATGCAGATCAGTCTTGACAGAGCATAATAGGTTCGACGCCCCTAAGTAAGCACCGCCATGCCAACAAGCGACTCAGCCTTCCTCAAGAAAAAACAGACCCCAGGGAGTAAGAAGCGCAAGAGACCCAAAGCATCGACATCGAACAGGACAATCGGACGAGAATGAAGAAGAATACCCCGAACGGCAAGGAGAAGACAACCATGATGGACCGAAACGACAACACGGGCGTTCCTGTAGCCAACCGTAGCTGCTCTTCGACCAACCGACGGCGACAGATTCGATCGTTTAGGACTCTCAAATCTCTATTCAAACGCATTATCTGAGCTTCTTGTCAATTACTGTTGTTTGTTGTTTCAGGCAGATGTCTATATCAGCAAGTGTGCGACTGCAAGTAAAGGGGCATGCACATAAACCATTTGACATCTGGTCCAGGTTACCTGGTAGTGAAGAGAGGACCCAATTCTTCTCAGTAGTCGAGTTCAATAAGCCAAGAAGTGTCGGGTATGCCGTCTAGTTTATCCAAGACAGCCCAATCCGATGGACACATCCAGAGGCTCTTCTGGGTGAACAATTACAGTAGGAAGGGGACTTCTTGTTCTTGGCCCACGTTGATGAGGGCGGTGAACTTGCTTGACTGATCTGCAATCTTCTAGATTAGGACTGGAAAAGCGCGAAGCTGAAAGTTCTTGGAGTTTCTGGCTATACGCCCAGACGTCCTAGACATGCAGCGGTGTCGCGGTTGTTCTGGTTTTCGAATTCGGTGGCAGCACTGAAACCGATGCCGAGGTTGCGAGGAATGATCATGTCGTAGCGTTCGTCTTTCCAATTATGCCTGGGAGGGGTTTGTTAGATGAGTGTATTTACTGTTGTGTACTTGCTCATTTCCCGGGGTTTCTTGGTAGAACCGTTCTCCAAGGCACCGAGACATTTGTTTTTCATGCAAGTGCTATTATGACCTCACAAGGCCGAGTTTTCTCTGGGTGATCAGGCTAGGCTTTAAGATGGTGCCAGGAAGTATGTTGTATAGGTACTAAGGGGAAGATATGACTTGCGTGATGATGCTAGGCCAAGATGCAGCCGAAGAAGTCTACCAGGAAAATCGAGCGCCTCTCTTCCGGCCTTGACATACGAGCAATTATAGATCCCGAACACAGGAGGTGTGTCAATGACGCTCAGCCCTTGTCGCTACTCTCCCTCGTACACCCTCAAAGCCTCCTTTGGCAACACCACCACAACGGCCCTACGAGGGGTCCTTGCAAAAATTCAAATTCACTTCGGCGAAGCTCGCAATCACTACCTGATACCCTCGGATCAAGTGGACCACCATCGTAGCCAAACTCCCCTGGGCTCCGCCATCGACGATCTACGATGGCCCAAAAAGCCTTCAACCTCAACTCTGATGACTCAGCTGTCTAGAGCCAGTGATATTATGAGAGTAATTAACCAAGTAGAGGAGCATAACGAGAACACGAGGCAGATCGGAGGAGCCTCGCTCATCTTGTTCCAGGGCATGAATGACACACTGCCAGGTGGCTCATTGCGCAACTGCCCCTTCACCCCTAACATCTTGCCCAACCCGCTATTTCCTGAGAGTGCCAACACTATGATGATGATATGTTGGAGGGAAACGAAAGGATATTGTCAGGTTAAGAGATGGAATTGATTTTCACAAAGGCAACTGGAAACACCAAGTCTGACAACCATGTAATTGCCACCAGGAAAGAAAACGCTGATAGATATTGGACTTTCTACATCTTATTATACCAAGTTAACTCTTACTTTAGTATATTGACTTATCTCGCTTGGCTAGTATTATTCTACCTTTGAACCCATGACATAAAGCTTTGCCATTTAGCAATCAGATACGAGAATAAACGTTTAATCTTAAACACTTTTACCCAGTAATTCAGTTTAATAATAATACTTGAATCAAGAGCTTGCCATTATTATGTTTACTTGAAAACCATTAGTAAAGAGTTCGCCAGAGAAAACAATGGGATGTTAGGTAGTCATAAGGAGTTGTCTCGTCGGTTGTGTCAAAGGTCAACCTACTTCGTCAGTATAAGACTGGCCCCTCTTCCGGCAGTGACAACATCAGCCCTCATGCGCAAACCCCACGACGAAACTACGCAGACATCACCAGAATCATCAAGTCACCAGAGTCATCAAGTCATATGTGTATCGGTCTGCCTCCTGCGGCAATAGTTTCTCGTACACCCCCCCTCCCCTCTATCTAAACTCATACATTCTCCCCCCCACTGTCTTCCCCCCACTCCTCCCCAAAACAGATCTCGTCCTCTGGTCTAAAGACCAGCCCCCCTCCCCCGGCCCCCGGAATGTGTCGTCGGCGAGCCTCTTCCTCCCCCCCCCCCCCCCTCACCTCACCTCCCCAGCATCTGGTCTCCGTCGACGGAGGCACTGACAGGGACGGGAACAGAAACCTACTGGTTCTGCTGGACTTGGCGCACCCCCTGCTCCAAGTCCCGAGCTGCCTGGCACAGCTCAGGCTTCTTTGCCTGAGCCGTGTACCTCTTGGTCAGCTCGCCCACCAGCAACGGGAACTGCTGGTCCATGTCCGTGACCCTGTCGAGGGCAGTCTTGCCCTCCGGGTCACGGTACATGACCAAGCAGCGCCACCGTCGCTGATTCCCTGTCAGCTCCTTCACGTCCGCCACCGCCATCTTCTCCGTGTACTCGGCCTTCCTGGCCAGCTTGTCGACCACCAGGTGCAGGAAGGACATGCCCGTTTGGGCCTCGACACACCTCCAGTCTATCTGGAGTAGCTGGCTGGTGAACTTTGGGAGACTTGCTCCCGACTGCTTCAGCGTCCTCCAGATTAGTTTGGCGTCCCCCCCGGTGTATGGACGACCGGACCCCCGAACTCGCAGAAACAAGGGCTTTTTGCCGACGCACATGGCATGCTCGTATGCCCGGTTGATGTCTTGGTCGGAAATTTCCGACCCGTGAAGACCAATGATATCGTACTCGCATTTCTAATGAAGGGACCGATACCACTTCTCAAAGACCTCGGGGACCTCGTCTTGAGCGATGGTGCCACCCAACGCGACCACCTTCTTGCAGAGGGTGGCCATGGCGGGGGCGTCGATGAGTCGAAACGTTATCGACTTCGAGCCTGGGGGCCGGAAGTTGATGTTGGCGCCATGGTTTTGGATCAAGTCCAAAAACATGGTCTGCATTGAGCCATGGTCACTCTCACTGATGACCCTGTTAAGCACCGTGACCAGTGGCGTTGCTCCAGTGCTATCGGGGTTGTTCACATTGGCACCTTTCTGGATGAGGAGGTCGATGATGGACTTGACCTCTCGCCAGACCCTGTACCAATCGTAGCGTACGGCCTCTGTGGCCAGCAGGAGAGGAGTTCGTCTCAGAAGGTCGGACTTGGGCTCGTTCGGGTCCGCTCCTTGGTCAAGCAGACGCTTCACAATCTGGGCAAGCCATCGACGTGTGGGAGCATGAGTTGTCATGTAGACTTCCTCAATGGCAAAGTGGAGAACATTTGCGCCGTCTTCGTTGTATATACCGTTCAACGTGCTGCGAGGAAGGAGAATATCGAAAATGGTTGCTCTTTCATGTTGAATTGCGAGATGGAGAGCTGTCTTTCCTGACTTGGGCATTCGAATATCGAGGCCGCCTGGCCGTATGTTCCCCATTCTAGCCATGATGGTGAGATCGTTTTGTAGCGCAGCAAGGTGGAATATTGTGATTGCCCTATCACTCTCCTCAAGACTTTGCGCCAAAATTGGCGAACAATCTTCTCGAAGAATAAGGAAAGAGACATCCCAGTTCTGGGACACTATGGGAATGAGGGTTGCCTTCCACTCGCAATCCTCAAGAACCTTGTAGAGACCGATGGCCCCGAGAGTTTGGAGTTGCCCCCCTGACAGCAAGGGTGTGAGATTGTGGCACATGGCCTTAGCATCCGCGCCAAGCTCTAGGAGCTTCTTTGCTTGCTCGATATTGTTTCTCATCCCTGCGACGTGGAGGGGATGGGAGTAGCCACCCTCATAGTTGTACCGGATGTTGAAGTATGCGACGCGGTCTTCTGGGCGAACATGGCGTGCTAGCTTGGTGATGGTCCGAACACCGACATCGTCTTGCATCGCGTCCACTGCATAATAGAGTGCCAGAGAGGCCTCGTCCTTAATTTCTCTTGTGTACAAGAAGAATTCAACGTTGCGGTGCAACGTTCGAGAACAGCGGGCCAAGTTGTGAACCTCGGGGTAGTCTAGATGGTCAACTAGAACCCAAAGGGAATCCGGTGAGAGCCGCTCTAGCGGCGATCTCCCTCGCGGATAACTCATGATGCTGGTTGTTGAAATGATGCGTGAGATGTGCTGATAAGATCAGGTGTCTGAGCGATGTCTCGTGGTATATATCGTCGAGAAAATAGAGTGAGTGACGTGCGGAACTTGGGAGCGAAGAACTTGAGTCAGATGAAGGTGTACAGAGAGAACAATGGGACTGATATAGTGGAAAGATGGCAGAGAAGATGCGATCGTGCTCAGTAGCTTTCTATACATCGACTGAAGACAAGCTTTGGGTGGGCAAAGTGGCGCAGGTGTGCGACCAGCAGATGAGGAGCGTAGATTGAGTCGGGTTCAAAAGGAAAATGAAGAGATAAGCTTTCCCGAGGACTTTAGGTAGAGTCTCTCTTGGGTCGGCAGCGACGACAAGTGAAGAGGGTCGGCGTCAACAAAGATGAAGATTGGGGTGCCGTATCTAGAGGACTGCGAGGGGCGTCGGCCAAGTCCGCAGAAACGATGGCTGAAAGTAGGGTCGATCTTCGTGACGTGGATGAGGCTGAGTTGAGGTTCTTGTCGAAAACACTGTGGGAAGGCCGGTCGAATGTGTAGAGAGTAAGGCGTAGAGTGTGGTCGGTACTGTAAGAGAAGGTGCTTCTTGGGTAGATGCTCTCTCAGAAAGGACTGCAAGTAGCCTTCACTGGATCCGTAGAGAAGGTGTCTGGGACGAAGGTTGATGGCAGTGGGGGTGAAAGGTGAGTCTTTGCATAGGTAAGAAAGACCGTTGGCAGAGTCGGTTGGGCCAGTTGAGAGAATTATCCGAAGTATCGTTGGCGACCGTGAAGAAGATGAAGATGAGGTGTAGATCTATTGGCCACGACGACGATGATAGAAGAAGATGTGTAGAGAAGAGGAATGAGAGTGTGGTCGGTATCTCAAGGGCAGATGAGTCTTGCTTAGAGAATCCCGCAGAAAGGGTCTCGGTCGCAGTCTGTTGCGCCTTAGAACAGGATGTCTGGGAGCACAGTCGACGAATGAGAGAAAGGTGAAGGTAGATGAAAGATGCAATCGTCACGACGAGGTCCGTAGACGAGGTCGGCGAGGCCCACAGAGAAGAAGACTTGTACCCTGATCGACGTTGGTAAAGAAGATGAAGAATGGGAATAGATTGTTGTGAAGAGCGCTGCAGGGAGAGTCCAGTAGGGTTCGTGGACCACGCAGATATGTGTGAAGGATGTTTCTCGAAGACGAAGAAGAGAGAAACAAGAGGAGTATATAGTAGAGTGAGAGTGCTTCCTTGTTTATATGTGTGTGTGTAGGAGCGACTCTGCACAGAGAGGGTGGTGATGATGACTGAGGGAGGAGAAAAACAAAGCGGAGAGGAGTGGGAGAGGAAATGCGTGGGGGTAAATAAAGGCTGCACGAGAGAGGAGTTGCTGCCTGGCCTGTCCTCGTTGCCTCAGTAGCGCAAACGGACGAGCACTGCGAGGAACAGCCAAACAGTTTTACCAGCTTCAGGGCATCCGGGTGCTAGAGCATGCCCTGAGTGCCCCCCTCGCGCACTGTTAGTGATATCAGACTAATTATGATTCGGTATAACCATCTAGGAATGAGGTCATTACTTGAAGAAGCCCGTAGAAGAATGTTTCTCGAGTATTATCTACGTGATGCTGGTGCCCCTGAATGTCCCATTCCCATCGAGTGTGCTGCAAGTGCGTCCTCTGCCTCATTACGACGCCGTAAACAGTCCCCATTTACCATAGCAAAAGACATTATATACTCTCTCAAGGCTATGGAACTAGTGCGAAGAAGCTGATCCCCTCTTGAGGCGTACCGGAGATGCGAAATCATAGAAAATGAGTTGAACGAAGACGCCCGCCAAGGCCGCTGCTTCTTGCGCAACACTGAGACACCCTACAATCTACCAAAAATAGTTCCATGCATTCTTTTCATTCTTCTTTTTCATAGAAGGGTAATGGATGGCTTTCCCGGGCGCGTGGTAGCGTGGGATGAGGGTGAGGCCTTGCGGCTGACCCGACACTCCCTCGCCGGGCGCGCTCGCGAACCGATTTTGACTATCCAGCAATTCTCAAAGGATTCAAGACATGAGTACAACACACCGAGTCTTCCATCGTTGGCTAGAACCCGGGGAGGGCGCGTAGACGAGGCTGGATGCGCTCACTGGGCTAACCCGTTCACCCCTGAAAGCCGTTCCACCACTCTCAGAGAAATGAAGAACTAGGCATCATTTGTTGACCCTTCCACTGTAAAATGATGGGATTTGGGAGTCTTTGAACTCTTTCTGGTCTGCTGAAGCGAAGACGCGATGGTTCGACGCTGTTCGGTCGCGGTTTCTCGGCCGGGGATCATGGGTTACGGTCGGAATCTTGCTTCGTGTCGGCGATCGGAGTTTCGAGAGGGGGAATAGAGGAAGAAGAGACACCTAGAGAGAGAGACAATCGTCAGCACAAGCCGTCGTGAGCTTCTGGCACCCAGAGACGGAGGAGATCTTCCTTCGTCGCACGGCTTTCTACCTCGTTGTCGCTAGCTCGAGAGCCTCGATACCAGAAAAGCAACTACTTGGAAGAAAAGACTCGAGCTCGAGTCTAGGATAGGTGACTAGTCCCAGTGATTCAAATGCGTCCGGGAGTGTCGAAAGGGATGAATGGTGTCGCAGTAAGGTGCCCTAAGGGACGAGAGGAACGGATGAAACAAGGGACACCCTCGTCTTGAAGGAAAAGGCACAAGGCGAAGACGACATTGGTGACACCAAAGAAAATAAATAGAGAGAAGCCGGCGATGGTGGTTAGTCGTGGTGCGCTCAGTTGACGGAGAAGAAACCAAGATGGCCCAGCTCAGCCTAGGGTCTTGGGTGGGACACTGGCGAGGGACTAGGACAGTGGAGGAGGGGTTCGTTTGCCTGTCGCGGTACTTTACTACCTGGAAGCAGAGCCAGTATGGACATGAGTTTGGTAAAGCGACTCAGCCAGCCAAAGGTTCCAGAGGTCTACAGTTTTTACACACAGTTTTTACGCATCTCTACATTACACAGCGATTTCAATTCAATGGAGGTCAAAATAAGGACAGCCCCTGGTCCCTGGATCTGACGCCGTTGCATTTTGTGTTCAGATCCATCCCCACTTGGCGGGATCGTATCGAACCCTGTTTCGCAGATCTCGGCCCAGGGAACCTTGGAATGACTTGGATGGTGCCGTTGTCTTACGGCAAGCTGTGTTGTACCATCTGTGTACATTGCACAAACTGATCGGAAGGCTGCATGAACCGTTCCTTCCATTCGAGTTCCTCAACTGTAGGTTCCCGACGTGTGGGCCGGCTTTGGTGCTGTCTGTGTGACACCAAGCTTGGATCTCCTTTCTGGAATCTAAACAGTTCAGTTGTATGAGATAATGTAGCGTAGATGACGATCTATTGCTCAGGCCCATACACATTGATTCTCTTGATCCCCTCCACTCTGGGGGCGACACTCAGCAGGCCTGTGATGTCCCCCAGCGACTGTCAACGGCTGTGAGCTGAAGCGAGACCCGATTTTTTACCAATGGATGGCATACGTTTTTGCACCCTGGCCGGCCCTGAAGGCACCCCTGCTGGCACAGACCCTAGAGCATTTGGCGAGCTTCAGTGTAATACCCTACCTGATGTTTTCTAGTTGCTCCTCCCACGGAAAGCAGCCTGCTCACTGGCTAGTCGAGTGGTGTGAATCTCCGATTCTTCCTCGGGAGAAACCTCAGCATAGTTCCACCGAAGAGAGAAGCATAATCTTGCTGTTCAAATGGTTGGCCGAGCTCGAGTAATCTTTTGCGATCCGCGAAGGGAATTTGCAGCAGTGACAGTGTCGTTGGCGGTACGCTGGGGAGAACAAGACATCCAGGATTCGCCGCACGGGGGCCAACAACAAAAAATACCATAGTCAAATAATAAAGGATCCATAAATTTGCTACGATTGTCCATCTACCATTCCTTGGTATCTCACTGTTGTTTCGCTGTTCAGTTCAAGTGATGGTAGCCGTGGTCAAGGTCGTGTTCAGGCGGACAGCCCCTAAATCCCCCAGCGCAAAATCGCCAGTGGGTTCCAGGTTGGGCTAGTTCCTCCCCCCCCAAACACCCACGAACTTCATCTTTCATCTTCAAATGATCCAGAGAAACCATCGCATCACAAAATCAAGACTCTATCGATCCCGAAGTAATCAAGATATTCATCAAAAGCTCGAAATCTTTCGAATCTACCGAATCCCCGGCCCAACACCCAGTCTTCGGACCTTGGTCTGCGTTTGGCGATGCCCTCACGACTCCTAGAGGCGTCAGAGCGATTAGATCCCCCCAAAACCATCAGAAGAGAAGCAAAATATGATAATCGTACCCGTACGTACTCATGCTCAGGCCGATCGACGGAGAGAAGCGGTCCAGAGACCACTACCAGTGCCTCCATCCACGAACACCGAACCGACGGAACCACGAGGGCCTCGACAACACCAAGAAGCGTACCTGTTTCTCCGAAAGCGCTCAAGATAGACCATCTGGTTTCTCAAGACTCATACACCCGAGTGGCAGACGGATAGCGTGAAGCTACCATTGGTTGCGGCTGTCTGTGATCCTCACCACAGCCCAATCTGATTTCAACCTGTTTAGCCGACCCAATAGGTTGAATTAAGAACCAAACAGTCATCCGCTGACCTCACGGGCCTTCTATTCCAGCACATCGCCTTAGGAGATAGCTGCTGGAGTATACGCTTCACCTGAGAGCTATGGCTCAAGCACGTCACAAGTCCCCCACGGCGATGGGGAAGGATACTCAACCTAACTCTAAAGACAACGGTTACTCTAGGATTAGAGAAAGCCTAGTGCCATTCTATCAAACCATCGAGAAGTCTGCTGGTAGTTTGTAGTCTTAGGGCTGTAGACAGACTCCAACGGAGACAGCCAGACAAGGTTTACTACTTCATGATTACTGAGTCGAGATGTCTAACCTATCCAAGAGAAACAGTGCGAGCCCGACCGACTTTCAACTCTGATAAGGAAGATCGTCACTGGGAACCTCTATTGCTATGAGGGTGGCTGCTAACTCTTCAAAGAGTGTTCAATACCTGTTGAACAAAAGGTCTGACTGACAAACTGCCACTTTTCATCAGCTGAGGTGCTAGTATGATAGATACGTCTTTGTTAACTTGATCAATGGCTGTAACTTGTTAGAGCTACAAAGTTTTACAACTGCGCAGAGTCGCGGCGAACGCTGTAAGTACCACATCCATGCAGGTCCTTCAGGTTGCAGAAATATTTATCAATACGAAAGAATTAGGTTGGTGACTTTATATATCACCTCCTCGAAAACGCGGAGCGCGACAGAATCCAAATCCTAGGGCCTGTCTGGCAACTACATCGACTCCTTTCCGGTCGCCTTTGTCGAACAAGAATTCAATACCGAACGACGATGCCTTTTCAACCATCGAACCCAGAGAAGATACAAGATCGTTAATCTATTGAGCCAATAAGTGGAAGAAAACATGTTTGACTTGGTGTATACGAGGTGCTGGCGACCTTGATGTGATTGAAACCATCTAGCCAGAGTCAAGGCAGCACGAATACATGCTGCACATGGAAGATATCATGCCACGATACGAAATTATATGCAGAATTGCTCTAGGCACTTACCTATCGACAGGCTCTGTCCATAGTCTGCTTCCGGTAAGTTGCCCCTGTTCAAACCTCATCACCCCTTGGGAGAAGCATCAAGATCCAGGCCAGCCCCCCAAAGTGGATCATGTTTCTAATACAAGAGATAGACTCCATATGCTGCACACAGAGCCAAAAGATGGTCGAAGTGACAAACCAATATCCAATGGCCTTGCTTGGATGGGGAACAGATGGTTCGTCAGTACAGTCACCTTCCCAACGATGGAGCATTTATTTCAAGACAGACCGAAGTAGGGTTGGGCAGTGAAAAATATGGGATAAATGCTCGATACTGGTCATCTGTGTTTACCCCTAGCTCTGGTACCTGAAGAAGTTGATAATGATGCTGACAGTTGTCTCAAACAGATCCTATTCCTATCGTACTGTTCGACTACGGAAACAAATCGAGACTCTTGGAAATAACCTACCGATCTCACAGCGAACTGATACTGAAGAAGCTGTCTGATCGTTAAGACCTTTCGCTCTCCTTCGATCCCCGGGCCAGTGTTGCTGACGGAACTATCGGGTTAAGGGGCGCAACCGGAGTCTTGGATCATAACAAGATGCCGGATAGTCCAAAAGAATATCTACAAGCACTAAGACTACTTACACCGAAGAAGGCTGGAAAGTTGAAGGTGGATTCAAGAGATCGGTGGGCTCGTACTGTAAGTCCTAGATCTCTCCTGACCTACTGATGCAAGTGGCAGCATCTGATAAGGTTTGCTGAAGACTCCCATCGCAATGGCGGGTTTGCGACTCTATGAGAACTGTTGATTCTGTTGCTTTTTGGTGGTTCAGAATTCTAACTTTGATAAAACATTGTGGTTGGTCGATCTCAACTCTGTTGTGACGTCGGTGCCATAACACAACATCGTCATCATTGAATTGTCGTCCTTTGCCACCTTCATTCTACACCGTCGCAGATGGGAAACCGCCAATATTTGGTCCAGGTACCATCGAAAAGCCATACCGAAATCCCATGTTCTATGCAAGCTAATTCCTCGCCCCTATTAGAGCAGCTTGTCGTTTCTCGCCGCGCCGCCTTGAACATCGACTTCGACTTCGAATCGCGCCCAGCAATGAGAAGTATTCCGGGTTTACACAAATCCGGCATACAATTGAATGAATTGGAGTATCAGCCGTAACCTCCCGTCATGTCACGCGCCACAGGATGGCAGTTGATGGTGTCGTGACACTGTGCGTTGCAACCGTTATAAGTACGAATTGCCTCCAAGAAACCCTTTGCCGCAAAGAAGATGCTGACCAAATACTTGAGACCTTTAATTAAATCGAGTCTGATCCCTCGAAACAAGCCAGCAAGGATGACTTCGTCCGCGATCGAGCTCCTCCAAGCCCACGTTACGCCTTTCAACTCTATTACCGAAGATCGCGATACGATAACAAGATGCTTTGATAGCTTCGGTGACTGTAAAGTCTTACTCATTGGCGACGCTTCCCATGGCACCTCCGAATTCTATTCCGTCCGTGCCGAGATTACAAAGCATATGATCGAGCACCATGGCTTTAACATCGTGGCTGTCGAAGCCGACTGGCCTGATGCCGAACATGTAGATCGATATGTCAGGCGTCGGCCAGGACCAGGACAAGGCACAGCAGAGACGGTTCAGATGGCAAAGAAGGAGGGAAGAGAACCAGCTTTCTTACGCTTCCCCACGTGGATGTGGCGCAACATGGAAGTCCATGACTTTGTGGAATGGCTACGGGATTACAACTATGGACGGGAGGAAGGTGACGCCACTGGGTTTTATGGTCTGGACTTATACTCCATGGGAACATCCATGAAGGCGGTCATCGACTACCTTGATACTGTCGACAAGGAAATGGCAGAGCTGGCACGAGAACGATATGGTAAATTGATGAGCTGGGGCGACGATCCACACGAGTACGGACTTGAGGTCTTGACGACCGCTTTTAAGGGGTACGAGAAGGAAGTTGTTGATATGCTTAAAGACCTCTTGAGTAGGCGGATTGAGTACTCTGCCTGCACCCGTGACGGTACCGAGTTTCACAGTGGCGAGCAGAATGCAAGAGTTGTCAAGGGTAGGGCACAGAAGAGAGATGGGTTCACAACTGTGCTGACTGGCTATAGATGCTGAACACTATTACCGGGCCATGTACCACGGTCGTGACGAATCGTGGAATCTCCGAGACACGCACATGTTCCAGACTCTCGTACGAATCCTCAAACATCGCGGCGACAAGGCCAAGGCCATTGTCTGGGCACATAACAGTCACATCGGCGATGCTCGCGCAACCAGCATGGGCTGGTCCCGAGAAGAGCTCAACATCGGTCAGCTCTGCAAGGAGACGTACGGAAACAGAGCACTCAACATTGGGACCGGTACTAATACCGGCACTGTGGCTGCTGCGAAGCGCTGGGATGGGGACATGCAGGTCATGCGAGTTCGACCAGGGCTTTCGAGTAGCTACGAAGAACTGATGCACGCGACGGGCATTCAGAATTTTGTGCTGGACCTGCGTGCAAAGAAGTGTGATGAGCGGCTTCGGAAAACTCTCTGTGAGCGTCGTCTGGAGAGGTTCATCGGGGTGTTGTACAAGCCTGCTACGGAAAAGCAGTCGCATTACTCGACCGCGGTCTTGCCGGAACAGTTTGATGGATTTATCTGGTTTGACCAGTCGAAGCATGTTGCGACTTTGGAGGTTCATCAGCCAAAGTCGCCTCTTGAGTATCACGAAACCTGGCCGTTTGGGTTGTAACTACACAACTGTTATCTAGCTCAGATTGACAAGTTACGGCAGTTCTGCCTCTATTTAACGAATAGCGATTATGATGTTGTTCGAGTTTTACAATTTGTGATTGGCAATGCACCATGATAGTTTGGCAAAAAACCGGCAAAACGGCCAAGGTTATGATCATCACAGTGTACTCTCGAGGGTCAAAATATCACCAACATGGCATCACACACAAAAGGCGTTCGACCAGCAACCTCAGTTTGGGCCTTGAGAATTGCTCGTTAAGACATCATCACATAGCTTTGGTTAGCCTCGTCCTACCTTTGTGGTCTGCTGTCAGAAGCCAAGCCCAAGATGGGCCGGCCACAAGTCGACGGCAAACTTCTGTGGTCTTCTCATATTGTGTCAGAAAAAAGAATTGGTTTGAAAAAAAGAAAGCACCAAGGATTCTCACCATTTGCTGTATGGAGAAGCCGGATTTGGACGGAAAACGTTCGTTTCGTATTCGAAGCTGCTACTCAGTTCCAACCGCAGCAAACATTAGTACCTCAAAAGTAAAAAAGCCATACCCACGCCTGACACCCTCTATCACAGAGAAAATCCAAATAACCTCCTTCCTGGTATCTAGTAGCGGTGTCGGGTGGAGTAGTCCTTGGGGCTAACGACGAGACCGCGTCCCTTCTTGGCTCCTCGGTAAACAGTCTCAAAGATGTCGATGAGCTCCTGCTTGTCCTCCAGCACCCACTTGATCTTGTTGTTGTCACCGGTACCCAGATCGATCATCATGTGCTTGTTGCGGAAGAAGAACATGAGCGAGCATGGGTCGTACAGCTCGTACATCTGGTTAAAGTCGGGCACCTGGTCGATGTCGCAGAGATAGATGGCGGCAAAGTTTCGGACCTTGTCGGCGATCTTGTAGAGGACTTCGTCCTGGCGCATGCAGTCTGGGTCCCAGTCTCTGCCGAAGCGGATAACGACGAGGCGATCCTCCTCTGGCGCAAAAGTTAGCTCGAGTTTACGGGGAGTGAGGAAAGGGTTGGCTTACCTGAGAGGATCGCCTGGTCGACGTGCCAGCCAGTGTTGAGATGGGGAAGAACGACGGAACCCATGATGAATGTGGTAACTGATTTGGTTGGTGTTGATGGTTGGGTCGCGAAGATGATGGAAGGTTGGTGGATTGCCTTCCATGTTGGTGGAGCAAAGATGGCGGGAGAGATAAGATAGAGGGGCACGGCTAAATACCGGATCCGAGGCTAGCCGTTTTTGGCTCAAGGTGAGTGGGGGCTTTCACCGCACACCGAGCCGATTATCACGAGTCTCAATGTGCCTGGAGTCAAGTCTGTAAAAATGGTGTTTATTAAACCCCGTCTAAATTCTATATACACAGCTGATTTAAGTATTGAGTATTGATAGCTCAAATGATGAGGTAGTTTGCTTTTCCAGGTTCGGCTATGTCTTTGACGTTGCGCTAGATACCTTCCTTCACTACTATGTAGCATCCGCCTCACACGTAAATGCCCTCAGATATTAGGGACCCCCAATCAATGTCTCACAAGAGCAGCAAGAGTACCCAAATTCGGCTACTGGCAAAGGCGGACTTCTTAGTGCGAACCTTGCAGGCTCATTGTAGAAGGATAACGACACATCTAAAGCTTGACAAAGTTACGAGACGATTCGGATCAAACAATTGAATAAGCATTACTATACCAAGCCATACTCTAAGAAGACTCATCAAACTCATCAATAACACTCTTGGGCTCCGTATACTTGCCCAGAGGCTCAAATTCGAGATGATCAAAGCCGAAACCTTTGGGTCCTCCAATCTCGATACCTCGTTCCGAACCGGTCCATCGGTCACTCGCTGCAATACCAAGCACGACAACGAGCAATCCATATCGGTACTCGGGTGTGCCGACTGCCTCTCCACTCTGTGCGTCGATCAGACACACCAAGTCAGGGACTATGGCAAGCACATCCTCCTGTCTTTCCTCCTTCCGGTCAGGGTGGACTTTGATAGCGGCGATATTTTCGTTCTTGAAGGGGATCTTGACAATACCCTTGAATTGCGCCGAGGGTTGGTCTCCAGTCGTGCCATTGTCAGTATCCCTGACATCTGCACCCTCGATGAGACACTCGCCATAGACATGACCGTTTCTTAGCGTCCTGTCAACGCCAACAATCTTGCCCTTCCATAGAACCTTTCCAGCTCCTGGCCCTCCACACTCATCGATAATCGTCTCGGCAACATTGTCCACCCTGTTCTCCTTGCGTGCTCGTGCAACTGCTCGTCCAATCCTCCACGCTTGGGACAGTGTATGCTTGACAACCCAGCGTTTCGTCTCTGCGCCCGTGACGGGTGCGTCTGCACCTCCTACCTGGGAGCCCATCTCGCTCAAAGCAGCTCGCAGAATACGCTCAACAGCGGCATCAGAGGACGCCTTGGGCATGACGATCACATTGCCGTTGCCGTCACTGAGTGCGATTGGAGACCAAATAGTCTCCCTCTCCTTGAAGACGACCGGGGTTGTCTGCCATTTCGTCGGGTATGCTCTACCCATCCAATCGCCGTCCACGGTCGGAACGTTCATTTGTGAACTAGATCCCAACAACAGCCCAGAGAGGCCATTTGCACCTCCAATTTCGACGGAAATCATGTGAGTGGCTGATTTCTCGCAGATCTTGTACAACTCATGTTGCGCCTCAAGGAGCTCGTCGCCTGCCAGCTTCTCAATAGCCACAGTAGGACTACCTGCTCCGCCACCACAGCCAACCTGGGCATCATCGGGGAGGTCTTCCGGGTTCATCACACGGACCGTATTTCCGTTTCGTAGCAGAGTTCGGAGTCGAATCATCAGGCTGTAAGGATTTCCGCCACCTCCTGTTCCAAGTATGTAGGCACCTGTTGAGATCCATTCCACGTCACGCTCTGAAACGTTCCAGATGCGATTCTTGACTTGTGGGCGATAGGCGAGGATATCAAAGTCGTCTTCAGCTTGCGTATCTCGTTGAGAGTCCTTGTCCTTTGCTGTCTTCTCATAATGATCCATATCCAGGGGTTCATCTGACTCGTCCTGCGACTCAGACTCGATATCCTCTCTGGAGAAGTCGAAGTCTCCAGTAGCTCGAACAACAAAACGGGTTTTATTGGCAATGTACTTTCAAGACGTTAACGGGTGGCAGAAGCCTCTGGGCAACACTACTTACCTGGAGCGGCAGCGTCTCCTGCTCAACAATACTGACAGTCGAACGTAGCCCGCCGGCTGCGACGGTCTTCTCAATAGCCTCTTGGCTGACTTCTTCGAGAAGCTCGGCAGTCGGCTTCGACGCAGTAGATTTGACAGTATCCACTACTGCACTCACCCTCGCGATGGCGGCGCCGATTGCATTGGCAACCTGTGACCACTTGGGCTTCAGCACCTTGCTTGCTCCCTTGAGTTCATCAGGGGCAATGACAGCTCCACCGCCAACGAGAATGACGGGTATATCTTGGGGTGATGTCTTCATGGTGTCAATAATCTTTTCCAGCTTGTGCTGAATCACCAAGGTGACCTTGGAGAGTTGATCGTCCGAGAGTGCGCCTTGAACCAGAGCTGAATCCCCGATCTTCAAGCTGGGGTTTGCGAGGACAGCGCAATCAGTCGAGGTCAGTACCTTTCCACCAAAGACGACAGCTTCCTGGGTTAGTTTATATCCCACGCTATCAGGTCCAACTGACACGCCGCTGTCTTTTCGTACAATGGAGCCTCCACCAAGGCCAATGCTCTTGATGTCTGGGCAGGAAAAGTTCATTCTTACACCCGAAAGATCATTGTAAGCTGCCTGTTGGCGAGGGAAGCCATTTTCCAACAACAAGCCTACGTCAGTTGTGGTTCCTCCTATGTCGACCACCATCATTGCTTCATTCAGCTCTCCTTGCACCAAAAAGGCAGCACCTCTCATACTGTTGGTTGGGCCACTTGAGAAGGTTCGGATAGGTAATCGCGCGGCGAGATCACCAGAAAGAACAGTACCGTCATTCTGGCTGATAAAGATAGGACACTTCATGCCAAGCCGCCTAATAGGTTGGTGGAAAGATCGAATGGTTTTGCGAGCGAAGGGGAGGATAGAAGCGTTCAGAATAGCGGCGTTCTCTCGTTCAAGAAAGCCAAGGTTGGCAACCTCTTTGGAACACACGACGTCGATATCAGGGATCTGGGCCTTAATAATCTCCGCGGCTCTCTCTTCTTGCTTTTCCACTGTGTCGATGGGGCTGAAAATGCCGATCACAACCACACTCTTGATACCCTTTTGTTGGATGATGGCACATTGCTCCTTGATCTCCTCTTGGTCGATGTCAGAGATCAAGTGTCCGTCAACTTCCAATCCACCCTTGAGAAGAGCGTGATGACCCAGAATGAGGTCTCGCATATCGGCAGGCCAGTCCACACAAGGCAGGGTGTGCTTTGAGAAAGGTCCGCAAAGACGAAGAACAGCAACTCGAGATAGTCTTGCTGCATCTCTCTCTATCACGGCGTTGACGAAATGGGTGGTGCCGATAGTCACACTTGCAATGTCACCAGGGCTGATGGCAGCCGATGAGAGCATGCTGGCGATGGCATTGTCGATGCCAACACTAGGGTTGGTCGTTGTTGGTTCCTTGTGCCATGCTACAACTCCTCTATCAGTAGCAGAGGTCTGGAAAGGGTCGATGATAGCGCCGTCGGTGTTTGTTCCTCCGACATCGATGCCAATCCGTAGGCGTCGTGGTGCTGTGCCTGTAGCCATGGTGAAAGACTAGGCGTTGAAGGACGAGATACTGACTGACGTCAAGGGTTCAACTCGAGTGTTGTAAAGAAGAGGAGTTCGTCTGGATGTGAGCCTAATCAGGTAGAATATGTACCTGATAGGTGAATGGATGGTACCCAATGCCGGCGTCCAGGATGTATTCCTTCAAAATGGCTCGGTCTCCGTCGGGTGGGCAAGCGTCGCCTCCAGCTGTGGGGTCTTGACATGATGGAAATGGGCTTTCGTTTGCGCATGTGCGTAGGGATGCCAAGACTCGAGTTCCTTGAGAGATTATCAATTGTGGAGAGCGAGCGGTTGATGTCTTGGTTAGGATGCATATTTGGATAGAAAGTAGAAGGTCAGATTCAAATATTGGGAGATTTCTTCAAAAATCAGGTCAATTCCAAGTAATCGAAACTGCAGCCAACGCCGCGGCTTATCAATCTGTATACCTAGGCGGTTTCCATGTGAGAAGGAGTGGGCGAGCAGACACCATCACAGGGAACGGTGAGCGAGTCACGTGATTCTAACTGGATGTCGAGCAGCCAACCCTAGAGTTTCGAAGATTCTTCAGCTTGATAAGTGCCCTATCCCAGACAAGATTTCTAAGGCTAATTAGTGAAATATTAGATATGAATCATGTTATGGTATGGAGCCGTATGCATGGATGGCGAGAAATTAGTGGAAATTGGGGCAGAACCTCGCCATGCTGCCTACCTAGGTTGGATACATCCTGACCGACTTACAAAGTGATCCTTCAAGTTCTGTTTATTTTCTCAAGGTCTCAGCAGGAATTTTCCTGTCCATAAAAACCAGTCCTTCTGTGTAGAAGCCTTCAGACCATCTTAGTACTTGAGTGATTTAATATTGTCTGGCATGATTACACTTCAATCAGGGCAACAACACATAAACTCGCGAAGGAGGGGATCACAAGGTTAATGCAGGCATCTTAAATGAAGTACTTTACGAGCTTTGCGCATTTGGACAGGTCTAAGATAATAAACTCGACCGGGTTCATGTTTGCATTGCTGACTGCCCAAGATGGCATGTATTTTCGGTATAAACCCCATCTCCTTGCCCTCAAAACGCTTTCGCTCAACAATATGAGATACTCATCGATGCTCTGGTATACAGACTGAGAAAATGGTCTTTCCAAGAAGCTAGCTAGCAAGAAAGCATAGGTGTGATGAGAACTCATTCCGTTAGTGACCGATTTAGGAGGGGCTCTGCTAAACACTAAGCGGTAGTGAAGAGAGACAATAGCAAGCGTATCCAGAAGAATCACGTTGTCGTTGCCATCATGTTGAAATGAAGTTCCTTCGGTGCTGACGTTACTGGCTCGGGGGGGGGGTATTCCCTTAGGAGGATGCCTTTTTTTCGCCCCCTGCGCTCTTCTTCATGGTTTCGGATTCTTCGTTGGCCTTACCCCTTGGGTTACTCAACTGCTCCCTCTTCTTCTTCCTCCTTTGGGCGATTATACTGCGCTCCATGTTTTTGGCCATCTTACTCGGCGTGACAGCTGTAGGCTCTTCTGCATCTTTCGCTTTCTCGTTCCCCTTCTTTCTTGCCTCGTTCTTATTGCGCCGAACATATCTGGCAGCATCACCCGCACTGAGGACGGATGTGAGTTTCTTTGGCGTGATAACCAGGGCCATTTCGGCCTCTTCAACAACGCCGCTGTATTCATCAGTAGAATAACCCTCTTCCTCTTCCCCCGAAAGGTTGTCCTCCACAGACTTGTCCTTGCCCGAGGGCTGCTTGTCGTCAGCACACATCTTGTCTGCCAAAGATCGAGGGTATCACTGAGTGCTTTGTTAAAGGAGAAGGGGTATCGTGATGAAGCCAAGGTCTCACTGAGACGTTTTCCGATGAAGTCTGTAGTGTGAAGGAAAGGTTTCGGGATGTTTAGAGTTGATCGGAGTAGCTAAATACCCTCTCTCAAACAGATTCTCGCGAAGACAGACGTTGAGAATGGGAACCACTCCGTTGCAGGTTAGAAGACAGCAATAGCAATTGAATAAACTATTCAAACAATGGTAATTAACCTTATTTAATGTTTTTATTATGCCGACAATGCCTCTTTTTGGTATCTGTACATGGGCAACAAGGCACATAGTTTCGTTCGCTATGGATGGTCAATGGCGAACACAACGCAGCCCTATACTGCTGAACACATCTCGGTTGCTTATGTGTTTGAAGAAGAATAAAAAGAAACAATGGATGGAAACAAAAGGAAGGTTCATTGGACTTTATTTTGATCGGTGACTGTTGAATTTTGGACTGGTTGACTCTGCGTTACATAGGTATGTCGGTAAGGAAATTTCGAAGAAAACACCAACTCTCGTCATGGCTTTGTTCGATGTAAAATATCATAACTATAGAATAAGGAGTTCATTGAATAGACGATCATTGTTGCGGATCCTAAAATAGCTCCATATACACAATGCTTCAACAAGCAACCATCCATGCAATTCTCCACTGTGACCTAGCTTGCAGCTGATGGGTTAAATTAGGCTGTTGGGCGTTAGCTGGGGCGTATTGAAGCCGCATGATGTGCAGACTATAAGTAAGTGCTTATGCATACGATGTTTTTCGCAAAAACATCCCGCTTCTTGTACATCGCAAAGCGAGTATGGATGGCTCCGAAACTCCCCTGTATCGGCCACTGGGCGACGACGAAATACGCCTCATCACTATACACCCTCATCTAGAAAATGACCTGGTCAGCTGCTCTCTCGACACTTTTTCCCTCACAGAAACGAATGCCGTCTTCAAGCAATTTCTTCACAACTACGACTCTCCAAACAAGCCCAGACGGGGGCTGATCGCAACATGGCGGTCAATCCAACGGGCCAAGGGCACCCGCCACCCTCCAGATCACCGCTCAATGAAGTCCTTCACGCCTTTGGATACTCACTGTTTCCGATACACCTGGGGAGACTTTGCTGCCATGTCGTACACTTGGGGTACAGATGAGGCGGGGAAGATCATTGTCAACGGTCAGGAAATGACGGTGACCAAGAACCTCGAGGATGCGCTGCGAGAGCTGGGTAGCGATGGTGGCCGTTTCGCCAGAAGATACAAGCTGTGGGTTGATGCGATATGCATCAATCAATCTGATGTGGAAGAGACAAGCGAGCAAGTGGCTCGCATGAGAGAAATCTACAGCGAGGCATGGGCGGTAGTGGCCTGGCTAGGGCCGGCTGGAGACGAGAGCAACCAAGGAATGCGTCTCCTCTCTGCTCTCTCTCGCCTGGATGACAAGGAAAAGGACGATTTGACTGCTCTTCTCGAGGAAAATCCTGCCATGTTTGGAGAATTTGCCTTTTATGGCCTTCACAGCCTCATGAAAAGGAGATACTGGTGGCGGCTCTGGATCATTCAAGAGCTCGTTATGGGATCAAAGTCGACCATCTTACGGTGTGGAGGAGACACCCTTGACTGGGAAACCTTTAGCCGCGGAATCTCATCTCTGTATCATGGAGGTCTATGGTCTGCCAAGGACTGGCTCTTGAAGGGCGAGATGAAGAAGAAACTGGCCAAAGATGACCCGCGCTGGGTGACAGCCAGTATCCATCTTGTCCACCAAAACATACGGCCTCTGAGCGAGTTCGAGTTCCAAGGAGGAGAGAGGCAGGGCATGAGGAAGTTGCTTGAACTCGCCATGTCAGACAGCCGCGAGGAAAAGGACAAGGTCTTTGGCCTGCTTGGAATGATGGAGCCCAAAATTGCAAAGCGTATCATTTGCAAGTACTCCAAGTCAACGGCCGAGATCTTTAGTGCCACTTCGATTGCTTTCATAGAGCATTACGGCAATCTTGAGCCGCTCAGAGAAGCGAACCCATGGGGAGAGGCCGAGACTCCATCCTGGGTAATCGACTGGACTTGGAACGGGAGACTGCGTTACTCGAAGCCTGAGAGTGTCTTTATCGGGGCTTTCTGGACTCCAGGAACTCCGGAACCACGACCCGAGACCATGTACTGCGCAGCTGGCCATCGAGAAACACTGTGCTCTGTGTTCTCCAACGGGAAGCTATTGAAGTGCAAGGGGGTTATAATAGACAAAATCTGCGGTTTGGGGGCGTGCGAACGAGGCTACTTTGACTGGGATCCGTCGTCCATAGTCCAACCGACAGAATGGCAGAGCGTATACGAGGATACGGCCTGGGCTCTCTGCAGAGCGATGCTACTTGGGCGGGTATCAAACGGAGAGCACGTTAGCAAACGCCACTGCGCTCTCCTCAGTCTTCCAAGAACATACGAGGCAGCATTCAAGCAGTTTGAGGCGTTGGGATGGACCTGGATGAAGGAGCAGGAAGCCTACTACTTCCGCTGGGTGAGGTGGCACCAGGCACACGACGAAATCAGCATGGCCGGCAAACCCCTCGGAGATTATTTCACAGAAAAGATCCCGTGCAACGCGTCAGAATTTGATTACGCAGAGGTTTTCCTGGCGGCTGACCGGACGGGTATGGGAAGACGGCTCATGTTCACTAGCCGGGGGTACATTGGATGGGCGCCTGACAACCCGTACGGGTCGTTGCAGGACCAGATTTGCGTTGGCGACATGGTTTGCGTTGCCTATGGTTGTAGCACGCCGTTGATAATAAGACGCGTGGAGGATAAGTATCACGTCCTTGGAGAGGCATACATTGAGGGCTTGATGGATGGGGAGGTGATTGACCTGGTGGAGAAAGGGGAGCTTTTCGAAGAAGAGCTTATCTTTAGCTGATACTGCTCCGATACCCAACCCTATAGATGAAACAAGGAGGGAAGTAGCATAGGCGATTCGTGAAACCGAAGCATAGAGAACGTCGTGGAACAAAGGCCACTCAATGTCAAAGTCGCCTTGATTCTCCATCTTGAAACCAGTTGTCCATCGGAAGGCGGGTGAGGCGGGTTGAAACTGCTGACTCAGCCGCCACGCACGGTAGCTTCCCGTCCACAATCCCAGCTGCGCATCGCAGGCGCCGCAGCTCCAGCTCCGTCATCACCCAAGCCCGCCTGCGTACGCTACTCTTACTTACATTGCCACCATTCTTGCGTCGTCACCTTCTCCAGGCATCGATATTTCTCACTGGCGAGCTTCTTTATTTTTCTTCGACGACTGACTTCTCCTTCGCCTTGCCCCGTTCCCCGAAATTATGGTCAAATAAGCGCCCTGCTTGCGATAGGTCTGCTGGGTTCGATCGTTCAAGAGCTTCGCCTGCTCGAAGCGCACCCGACCCTTCTTCACCAGATCAGCCCAAACAGACCAGGTGCTTAACAATCCAACTCTCTGCATCTCATACCGACCCCCGGCGTTTTCATCAGCTTCGTAGCTACGCCACATAAGAATACAACCCATCAACAGCACTTGGCGGTCCAACAAGTTCACCCCGCAATAGCTCCATTCAAACGACGCCCTTCTCAACATACGATCCGAACCAACTCACCCCGACATCCTCTTTGTCTGCGGACTCGGAGGTCGAAATAATAGACCGGGCACAATATTTCGACACTTTTCTCTACATTACCCACCATGGCGATAGATTATGACATCAATCCCCAGCGCGATCTTGACGACGGAACGTACGCTGCTTTGCCCGGTACAACTCCCGGCGAGTATGTGCAGCAGAATGCAACCCCCATGAAGGGAAGAATGAAGAAGGACGCTGAAGGTAAGACCCCTGTTTTAACTGACTCGTGGAATCTAACGTGGGCGCCACCAGGATGCCACCCTTCGAGATGGATTCATGAGCTGTTGAATAACAAGTTCACCACTTGCGATCTCTTCGACCGAGCCCGAGCTGCTAATTTGAAGACGCCGTTCGCATGGCAGCACACTCACCGCCTCATGATCAATGGAAACCAAAGCTTCTTCTCAAACACAAACCGACTATTGTCGTCGGTATGCCTGGACTGCCACTTCCACTTTGTGTTCAAGATGTCATGGAGCGAGGAACATGCTGGGCAGGTGTGTAGTCCCCGCCAAGCCCGCTGGCCCGTCCGAGATGCGCAGTTCCCTTGGCATCACCTTGTCTGGGCTGGGTCAGACACGGATATGAACTTGGGTAAGGAAAATTCCAAGTACTATCCTATTCTCGCCCGCGAGTACTTCGTCTGCTCGGCACCGCCATGCACATTTCAAGTTACTCTTGAAATCTCAGAACCTCGCATGGCGTCTTGGTGGATTGATCTGCTTCTTGACCACGATACCATCCGGCAGACTCTGCGCCACGCGAAGGAGCAGGACCCAGAGCGCTATGCAGTAGCAACAGAGGACTGGGCGGAACAGGCGCCTATGAACCTCAACACGTACCTTAAGAATCTGCTTGAGGCAACGTCACCTGAGAAGCCGCGGAGCATATCTAAGAGAAATAAGCGGTTCTCTGTTCTATTTGGACCGCGCTGCTTCTCCATCTTCAGAGAGTTGGAGTTTGGAGAGACAAAGGATGAGCAGGATGGAATCGACGGAGGGTCATTCACCCCTCCATTACCGTCACCCCCAGGTGGACCATTTGGATCAACCGAAACCGGAACGTACCGAGGATTTATTGAGGATGTCAGATCCGAAGTTCAGTGCATCATCCACAGAAGTGGCGAGCCCGCCGAGCTTTGTACTCCTGGCCTTCACGCAGACCTGGGATGCGTCGAAGTGAACAACACCAATGACAGCCATTTGATTAACATCCAACGATACACGTTGCTTGGCGTTCTTCCAAACCAGCCCAAGGAGATCGTGGTAAACGCCTACAAGCGACAGTGGGAGCTCTTGCCCAACAAACGAAAGGAGCTTATCGATGCCCTCATGGGGATTGCCAATGACCTGAATGACGAGCAACTCGCTGACTACGCTGCCACTCAATCTTCTGTGTTCGACAGTCAACTCCCGACGCAATCTAGCAACGACGACGATGGGATAGTTGCCCAAGCGTTGGCTTTTCTTGGCTTGCAGCCTCCTAACAAATACAACGCCGAAACGCTGGTTGCAGCATTCCGCCAGAAGCTGTCCCAAGAGCCCAAGATGGCCAACAGCGCCCGTCAAATGCTTCTCATGATTGCCCAGGCTTCCACAGACGACACATACCAAGCAATTCTGCTCATGGAAGCCAATGGAAAGATGTCTGTCGCGACGGCAAAGGCAGTCCTGGGGATGAAGGAAGACAGTAATTTGGGACCCGAAGTCATTGCGGCTGCCAGGACCAAGGTAAATCGAAAAGTTGATATGAATCCTGAAATCTGGATCTAACAGAGTATATAGATTGCATTGAGCAACGACAAGGAAGAAAAGGCAACCTATTTGGATGCTCTCGAGGCGATTGCGGATCTCACAAACGCAACAGACCTCAAGCAGCTTGTTGCCGTTCAACGCCAAGAAAACGGAATCGAGATTCCAAAGGGAAGCTCTGTTCCGGATGCCTCAGGTCGGCCAGCCAATTATGACTTGCCTGTCGGCCTAGAGAACATCGGCAATACTTGTTATCTGAACAGTCTTTTGCAGTATCTCTTCACTGTCAAACCCGTTCGAGATATTGCGCTCAACTACGAAAACTTCAAATTGGAGTTGAATGACGAGAGTATCAAACAGCGATTGCTGGGCGGAAACAAGATGCAAATGGACCGTGGCGAGGCTGTAGTCGCTCAGGCCTGTATGTTTCAACCCATTTTCAAGTTATTCCTTAACTAACGGTTTCGCAGTTGCCCAAGAGCTCTCTGATCTATTCAACAATCTCGAAACGTCAGACAAGGTCGCGACTCGACCCTCACAGAGGCTAGCCAACGCTGTCCTCTTGTCTACTCACACCCTTCTCAATGATTCAAAGCCGGCTGAGCCCGTTGCAGGGCCCAAGCCACCACCTCTTCCCGCTCGTCCGCCTCCTGAGCCTCCCGCCAAGAGCTCCGGCGATGTGGAGATGGCGAACGGAGCTGTTAAGGAGGAGCGCGATCCAGTTGAAACGGCTAGTACCGTAAGCTCGCAGACGCTGGTCGAGGATGGCTCTGATCATTCGTACGAGAAAGTCGAAGTCCCGTCGGCAGCGACTGACGACCAAACTACGGATACGGTGATGGCTCTCGAAGAGGGCGACTCCCCTGCTGACACTGTTCGGCCAAGTCTCAAGAGCACTGAAACCTCCGAGACAATCATCAAAAGTACTGATGGAACCGCCAATGGAGAGCAAAACGCCGATGTCAGTATGGCTGATACCGACGAGCCGCAAACAGTGGACAGTAAAGTCTTGACTGCCCTAGAACATCAGAAGAGATCGTCGGGCACTGATCAGCAGGACGTGGAGGAGGTGATGGGGAGCATTCTCAACCGACTCCAAGCAGCTATCCGGCCATCATCTGTCGACGAATCAACTGGAATTCAGTTGGAAAAGATCATGGAGACATTCTTCGTCACGACAATCAACTATACCAAGAAGTTTGACGACAAGACCTATCAGAAGGAGATCAGCTTTGACCGGTCCATCACCGCATTCCCAGCTCCGGAGGGGTCTTGTTCGCTGTATGACGCCTTGGGCCGAAACTTTGACCAGCAAATCATCGAGGAAAGCAAGCTCTCACGATACACAGCGATCAAGACGCTCCCACCTGTGCTCCATGTTCTTATTCAACGGTCCCAGTCCATGGGCAGCAAGAATGGCAATCCTGTAGAAATACCCGAGACGCTATATCTGGACCGGTACATGGATGCTCCGCACGACTCACCCACCTTCCAACAGAGGGTTCAAAGCTGGGCGGTTGCCAGCAGAATATCAGACTTGAAGGCGCAGAAGGCTCGAGTGGAAGCCGTCATTCCCACGGGGCCGTTCCTCGAGTCCTGTGGAGAAGAGGAGCGCACGCCCATTGTCAATTCGTCTTGGGCTGAGGATGACACGATGGAGGATGGCGTCCTTGATTTTGAGAGAGAAGAGAATTGGGACTTTGATGGCCCAGTGGATGACGATTTCCTTCTTGTATCCCATCCAACCAACGAGGTGCCGCCCACTACCAAGGTCCCTGTCAAGCCACAGGGCATCGAGTCGGCTGAACGCACCGTTCGGGAGATGATGAGCGATGAGCTGCGCCAGAGGGAGGAGGACCTTGAGAAACACCACGCCGGGCTTAAGAACATCCCGTATCGACTACATGCCGTCATCTGTCACCGAGGCCAGCTGATGTCTGGTCACTACTGGGTATGGATACACGACTTCGAGCAGGACGTGTGGCGCAAGTACAACGACTCCAACGTGGACGTGAAGCGCAACACAGACGAAGTGCTTGCAACCTTGAGCACCAGTGGCGAACCCTACTTCCTCTGCTACGTTCGAGACGAGGACAAGGATACATACGTGAATGTTCCTAGACGACAAAGACCGGAACAAACCACGGATGCCGACGGTGACGTTGTTGTTGCCAACAGCGAACCTACCCCTGCAGTTGAGCATACACAGGACTTTTCGCCCCCATTCGGGCCACAGAAGAGCGACTAGGAGTCTGAGAGAGAAATTGGGAGAGAAGGGCAACCGAGACTCGCGACGAAGCGGCGGTCGCCAAGGTGGAACAATCAAGCACGGACACCCCCCAAACTTCGGCGCCTCATCCCCCGAGTCATTACCATTAATCCTACCGACCTACCGGATAGACAGGAGGGGGAGGAAGACCTGGGCAAGCCGAAAAGGGACCCGGTTTTGGATCGCGTGTTTGAAACCATAGATTTGTTGTAAAGCCCGGGATAGTAACCTGGGACGGCTTGAGTGGTTGGAGACGATTTGTATTGGTTTGAGCAGGTGGCGTTCGGAACGGAGCATCGAGCGAAGACCATACCCATGACATGAGATGCATTCACGAAGCGATAGTTGCTACAAGACAAGACAAGAAAGACTGGGGACGATTTGACTAGCAGTAAATTGAAAAGTTTATTCAAACAAGGTCATCCCTTGTGACCACAGGTTATGTATCATTGGTGGATCATGAGTCTGATATGATGAGACAGACGATGACATTTATCGGCCAGTAAAGACAGGCTTCCTCTTCTCCTGGAACGCCTTCAGAGCTTCATGCCTATCCTCGGTGTTTACAACGCGCTCATACATCTTGTTCTCAACCTCTTCCCTGGCCCAAGCAACAGCCTGGAGAGCTGCCCTCACACCAATTGGCCCTCCTTCACAAATCTCCTGGGCGAGCCTCACAGCCTCACTCAGGGCAGCTTTCCTAGCTTCACCGAGAATATCAGAGCCGTCGCGCTCATCCTCAGGAACAACCTCGACAAGGCGATCAGCGATGCCGAGGAAGTAAGCCTCAGGGGCGGCGACCCGGCGGCCGGTTAGGATAAGGTCGCGAGCGCGAGAGAGGCCTATGAGGGCGGGCAGACGGTGGGTGCCACCGGCGCCGGGGATGATGCCGAGACGGGTTTCAGGAAGACCGACTGTGGCGTTGGAGGAGAGGACGCGGAAGTGGGTGGAGAGGGCGAGCTCGAGGCCGCCGCCGAGGGCTACGGAGGAGATGGCGGACACGGTGGGGATGGGAAGGTTGGAGAGGGAGTTGAGGGTACCTCGGAGGTTGGTGAGGAAGTCGGCAGTGCTACAATTGAGTTAGCTTGTGTAGTTGAAAGTATGATAGGGGACCTACTCTTGTTGCGAAAAGCCCCGGCGCTCCTTGAGGTCAGCGCCGGCGCAGAAGCAAGTATCAACGGCGCTGGCAAGGACGAGAGCTCTTGTAGGGCCCTTCTCATCGACACCAGCAGCACCACCAAATCGCTTCACCGGTGGAAGCTCCTCGCCATTGGGACCATACTGGCTGTGAACAGCATCAACCTCGTCGCGCAGAGTAGCGAGGAGAGCCTTTGAGATGGCATTCCGGGCCTTGGGCCGGTTAAGCTCGAGGATTCGGATGTGACCGGTGCCGGGGGCGGGTAGGTTCGTTACGCGGATGAGAGGCTCGGCTGCCGACGAGTAGAAGCGCCGCAGGCTGCGGATGGTTATGGGGGACATGCGAGGAGGCATCGTGGGGAGGTCAATTGGGTCGTGGTGGGGGAAGGTGCTGGAGTTGCGGAGGGGGAGATGGGATATAATGACGTCGGCTGTTGTCGGTTCATGGTCTTTTTTTGGTGGTTAGCCGTGGGTAGCTTAAGCCGACTGAGAGCTACGATAAGCCGATAAGAGGTTGTAAAGATGAAGCTCTTTCTTATACGAATTTGTATTCTATTCTTTCTATTTTTCATTTTCATTTGATATTTTGTTGCTGTTGTTTGGGAATTAGGCAATTGATGCATCTACCGTATGATATGAATGCATCATGGAGCCGATTTCGGTGGAGAAGATGAGTTAGTTAAGCATGAAACACGCAAGACGTTTCCACTCATTGATTGAGGTGCAGATGTTTATACACCCGAGAATGATTTCTCAATACTTGACTCTATTTCTTTCTTCTTATCATCTCTCACCGCTGCTTCACCGAGACATGATCACCAAGGACCGCCGAGCACACTTCACCTCTCAAGATCTACAAACCCCTGCCGTTTCTGGGGAAGCGGCGCCAAGACACGCCAGTTCCCTAGAAGGTGGTAATTTGCGGATCCAGCGCTCTAAACTTCATTGGATATTCTCCTCAGCCTCCCAGATTTTGAGTCCCCGGTTTCTTTGTCCCTTTTCCCTCTCCTCCCCAATTTGTAAGCTTTCCAATCTACTCGGTAGAGTTTTGGATTTGCATACCTTACCTGGTGTCAAATGAGAATGGACTCGGCTTCAGGTCGCTGTTAGTCGAGTCCGTGGGGGATAGGCCTCTCTGTCTTAACAAGGAGAGACAGAACAAGACGAGACAAAAATTCCGCAATGGCTGGGACCGTATCAACCTCACTTCCCCTGTCGTCATCGCTCACAACCTCCTCAATCTCAACACCAACACCCACTACCCTCACCATCCTCCTCCGTTCTAGCATCGATGGAACATCAGACTTTTTTCCTTTTCTAGATATTGCAGGTCTTGGCTCAGGTTCCGACTCTGTCGACTCGGGTCTCACCTTCAAGGAACTCTTTGAGACAAATCTCGACGGCGGCCAGGAAATTGTTCTTTTCAGTTCGGGATGTCAAGTTGAAGACGGCACTTCCGATTGCACGCGCGCCTGCAACAATTCTGATCTCTTCTTCAGCTCCCTGGAAACTTTTTACAACTGCGCCGCTCTGGCAGCTGTGAACTACTGGAGTCAGGATGTCAAGTCATACTACATTAGTGATGAGACAGAGCGCAATGCTAGCTCCATCATGGGCGCCGGCACGTTGGCTGAGTTTGATGGGACGCCGGTTCTCAAGTCTCTTATCACCTGCGCTCAGGATGCGTGTGAGAATGACGGATTGAGCAAGCCCTGTAGCCGCAGTATTGATGCGCTTTCGTATGGAGAGTCGAGCGCTCAGGAGATATTTGACGCCATGGATGACTTTTGTCCCGAGCTGGCAGCCGAAATCAACCCTGATATCTTTGGGCCGGGCGTAAGACCGACATGACATCTTCTCAGTCTTGAAGCTGACCTTTCCAGGTTCTCATCTCATATGTTCTTCAAGTCAGCTTCGCTGCAGCATTGTACCTCCTCCTGAAAGGCTTCACCCTCTGGGTCCGCATCACCCAAGGTCCCAATCAGCGCAAGTCAGAACCCAAGCCTTACCGCCTGAAGCGAAGTCTTACCCGCATCGAGAGCATGATCTGGAGAGATTCGGGGGGTCTCTCACGCACGAGTATCGCCATTGCGACGACACTAGTTGAGTTCCAGGAGGCTCAATGCTGGTTCGTCTTTGCTGTCCAGATTGCTTCTATCCTCGCCATTGTCGTCAACTCTCAGGAGGGAACCTTTTGGGGTGAGATCGTGGTCAATGCCGCCATTGCCTATCACGTCAGTCAGAATGGGGTTCTGCCAATGTTTCTAATCCAGGTTTGCTTGCACCACGAGGGCATTAGGAACTGGCATACTTTCTTGGGATTCTTTATGGAGTACTTGCTCGCTATTGTTGCGACGACGCAAAAGATTTACTTCAAGGATGCCTTTGCTCTATTCAAAGGCCAGAAACAAATCAAAGGGTGTGGTCTGAATCCGAGCCCGCGGACGTATTGCGCTGCGACTCGAGGAATTGACGGGCAAGCTTTCAGCTTCTTCCCGCATCCTCTCTTGTACAAGATGGTGTTCCTGATCCTCGACAGCGTGGCCATCATAGCATTGGTAGTGGACCAGTTCGCTTGGACACTGCGAAAACACCATCTCACAAAGCACGTCCAATTTGGATCGTTTCGGCTGGGACGGTGGCCACGATGGGGGAAACAGCGGCGTGGACTATTCATCAAGCGATGGTTCTGGAGGATCCTCGAGGTCGCTTACCTGGTTGTGAATATTCTATACATGATCTCACTCACCAAGGTCATCAACTCTGAGAGTTTCGCAGCCAACAGGTGGTCATACGGCCAGATCATTGCTGTGACGGTGTGGGGGCCTGTCATTGTGAAGCTATTCGATCTCCTCCTCTGTAAGTCTCCCCGATGACTTGTTTCCGATCGAGTTATTCGCTGACCGCATATGCAGCTGGACCACCCAAGAACGGCTTGAGGCTGAACTCGGGCCCGCCACGTCTGCGCATCGACAACGTTATAAACGGTCGAGTGGGGACGTCTGCAGATGAAGAATGCGAGGATGAAGATGCCAAGTATGACACCGAGCCGAATAGCGGGGGAGGCTTCATGGTTCGAGGATCTCGGCTAGAGTTGGCGGATCTAGACCGTCAGGATGTGGAGGAGAATGCGGCAACGCAAGATCGAGCTGATGATGATGGCTCTAAAGGAAAAGGAATTGGACGAGGTGATGATTAATGAGATATCGCATTTATGATTATGATTGATGAAGCATAAGATTGGACTAGTCATGACGTTTGTTAGTGTTAGATCAAGGTACTTTTAGACTTGGTGGATACAACAATCGGGGCATCATGATACTGTATGTATCCACTTGGTGATGCCTTCGCGAGAGCAATGCCAGCGAGAGAAGTTGGTTTAATCCAGTCAAGAACTTGGAAAACATCATGTGACGCAGAAACTATCCTCAACTGATCAAATATCCATGTCTCAAGCCATGCACATCACAACCAGCCTCACCAAAGGCAAGCCTCCACTTACAAGCTTCCCCACAGCTTTCCATTCCCCCTTTTTTCTACGATCTGCCATGGAATCTCTCGATGACCTAGTAGAGCTTCTCCAGCTTTAAAAAAGCCTCCCTGCGTCATCATTGCTACATGCTCTTCACGTGTCGTGCCGGGTCGCGCCGCAACAAGCCTCCCTGGAGCTCTTGCCCCGCGAAGTCATGATGTCATGACGAGGTCAACGGCCGCCTTCGTCATACAGTGATATAACAATGCTCTTCCCAGCACTTTTTCTCTCTTGCAATTGAAGCTTCATCTCTGAATTAAACCAATTGAACCTTTTACACCATAAACAAACAAACTCCTACTTCCAATTTACAACAACAAACAACAACCTACATCATGTCCTTCATCCTCCGCCGTGCCGCTCTCGCTCCCCGCGTCATTGCCGTCCAGGCGCCGCGAACATTCACCACCAGCTTCGCCGCTCAAAAGACCGCCTCCGAGGTTGTCAAGGATGCAGCCAAGAAGGTCGACCGTGTCGTGAGCGACAAGATTGTCGACGGCATCGAGGCAGGAGGTCAGATCCCCCACATCCACTACCCCATGATGAACTCAGCTAACACACAACAACAGAAACCGCCACCGGTAAGGTCAAGGAGACAGCCCAGGACATCTCAGGCAGCGAAGTCAGCGGCAAGACTGCCGAGCTGAAAGGCGAGGCCAAGGGAAAGGCCAGCGAGCTCAAGGGTGAAGCCAAGGGTGCTGCCAAGGAGGCCAAGGGCAAGGTGAAGGGCGCCGCCGAGGAGATCAAGAACAAGTTGTAAAATGGGTGCAATTGGGGATAATGAGGGTCAGAGACGATGGCCTGTTGTACTTTATAAGCCATGCATCATCATACGGTTGAGGAAGTAATTCAAGCATCAAGAAGCATTCCTAAATGAGTTCTCTTCGACAAGCACTGGTGCTAACGAGTGAATTGGGGTTTAAGACATGCCAAGCAGAAGCAATCAACAATTACGTCATTGCTGCTGCGATATTATTTTCATTCATTCCATTATCCTATCCTCTGGGTATCAATCCACAAGTCATTCAATCTTCCATTAACCAATCAATGCTCAAGCCATGTTTGTCTTCTTGGGTTGGACATTAATCTCGCCAAGAGGGAACCTAACCCAAGTTGTATCCTCCGTCATGATACCAGCAGCACCAGCATAAAATGCCAGGAACGCGCAAATGACGGAAAAAGCTCCTCCCGTCTTATTAATCCTGATAGCAGCGACAGGGTGGCTGGTCTGCAGGAACTGAGCCAAGCTGAGGAAGAGGAAAGCCAGGAACAAGAA
This sequence comes from Fusarium vanettenii 77-13-4, assembly GCF_000151355.1. Taxonomy (NCBI): domain Eukaryota; kingdom Fungi; phylum Ascomycota; class Sordariomycetes; order Hypocreales; family Nectriaceae; genus Fusarium; species Fusarium vanettenii. The sequence continues at coordinate 1,101,569 of NW_003315879.1, read as the reverse complement.
GCCAAGCACCAACAGAATGGCAACGTTGGTCTTGAGAGCGGCGATGAAGAAGATGAGCGTCAGGAAACACCACAGGATGAGAAAGATTCCCAGGGCGAAGCTGTAAGCTCGGTCGTCTCCCTTGTATGCGTCCTTGATGGCGAGGTCGGGTACGAAGAACATGGCAAAAGCGAGCCAGAAGGCACCGTATGAGCAATGAACGGTTGTACCGAAGGTGTTGCCGACACGGAACTCCATCAAGCCAGCAAAGAACTGAGCAATGCCGCCGAAAAAGACTGCCAGTCCAAAGATGGCTTGGTCAGGGCCGACGCCGCTAAAGGGGTTCGATCCAGGGAGGCTATTCACAAAAGTTAGCAAAGCTCCTAGTGTCCAACAAGGCAGTTTCAACTTACCCAGCACCGCACTGATACAAGCCAAGAACAAAGGTCGTCAGAGCGAAACTAATCAGGCCCAGTGGACCAGGGTTGGCAACTCTGTAGAAGGGAGGGTCGTAGACCTGCGACACCATGGACTGGTGAGGCTTCTGAATATGGGTGCGAGGCACATGATGGTTGTTGTGGTGGTGACCGCAGTGGTGATGCATGTCATCCTCCTTATCGGTATAATGAGTTGGGGTGCTGGCCCCGTTGGAAGGAGAAGGGGTGCTCGAAGACATCTTGTCTACTATATCAAGGCAAGTATCAAGCTTCTGATATCGAGAAGAACAGGTAAGAGACAGGTCAAGTCAATCAACTCTGGGGTTAGAGTATAGACTTTATATCCCCCCTCACAACCCCAAACATCACCCCAGAGAGTACCCCATACCCCATCACGTTGAGCGTGACGCTGGGGCGGACATCCAACTCCATCCGGCTCTTGAGAACGGCTGTCCATCTCCTGGGGTGATCGCAGGGTGGATCAGCAAAGAGATTGGAGCAACATGGCAACTGCTTGCAACCCTTTGCCTCCTTGGAGAACATGACCCACGGGACTAACAGAATCGACACTCAAAGGGCCGAGGAGACAGACCCCCAATGTGGAGGTTTGGTTGGTCATGGCATACGGAACCTTTGGTAGACACTCAATCTTGAAAAAGCTGGATCTGTCGGCATGTCGTTATGGAGCACGCCCGGAGAGAGCGGACCTATCATCCAGGGGTCTGGTTGAGTCGTGGGTTACGTTGAGGGTCGTTGATGGGTAATGTGTGGCGATGGTTGGTTGCTCACTTGAGTCAAGAGAAGACGTTTGGTTTGAAATCAGCCCATCGACAACCTCGGTTGTTGAAGTCAACGGGGCCGTACTAACTGGACATGTTGTTAGCCCAGGTCGCTTTCGGCTTTAAGAGGTCCGGTCGATGAGGCTCTGGCCAAGCCGGGCGGGCCGTCAGCCTCAACAAGGGTGACAGACATGAACCAGAGGGCAACCGCTCGAATCATTCCCTTGGCAACCTCTACTCTCAAAGAGCAGGAAAAGCCTGCGGTGGAGATGACGACCGAATCTTGTCGGTGGTGGGTGGAGAGACCATCGGAAGAGTTCCGCTACAACTGATCCACAAGTTGTCGCGGTTGATCTCACAACAAAAAGAGAAGTTCTCTCAAGATTCTTGTTGGATCATGGGTCACGGCAATGCTCTGCCGTCCACCCCATGTCGAATCCCCTCACAGTCCTTTCTTCCCCAAAACACGTTTGTTTTACCCCGAACTCTCCGGTTTCCCCATTGAGGGGAAGCATAAAGCTTTGATGTGCCCCCAAGAGGAAGAAAAACTTGTATGTTCTGATCACATCGGGGGCCCGGACCTAGCACGGCGCCGCTGATGACGATGGCGTCGATGATCCCGTCTGCCGTTATTTCCGGACAGGACGCTTGTCATGTCCGTGGCCTCGGGAGACATATGCTCGGGGCTTCGCTTAAATGGAGCTTTCGGTTATGGTTGGAGTAATTACCGAGAGTGTTGAAGAGTGATTCGGGTGGTGGCCATCTTGACGTCAGTGTCCATGTCTGTAGAAACGTCTGTAGGCAATCACTAAGAGTAGAGCCTCCCGGTCCTGGTAATGTGAGACTGAAAGTTGTATTAAAGAGCAATTGTAGAACAGTATGTAATCACCAAATGGTAGGATCTCTGCATGCAAATCAGCCAAGCATCAATCGGCCCAGTAGCCCGCCACATGGCATGGATCGTGGAAATACACCAGGGTGTGGAATGTCACCAAGGTCAAAGGCTTGTCAACAGGGATCTCACAATTCTTCACCGAAACATTCACCACGGTGAGAGGCTCATCTCCATCTGACATGTCTCGTGACTGTGGCGCAGCATCACTTATCGATAAGATCAAGTTCGCCGATTCTCGGCCGGGACTTGAATCGATCCCTGCTTGTTTGAGGTCCCCGAAAATGTGGGGAAGTCCGCGCTCCAGCTCTGAGCTTCCAGGTGCGTGAGTGAGCGGGAATGCGCCAATTGACCTCGTGACGCCCATTGATCCATTGTTTCTTCTCTCTCCAACATGCTCAATCCCGCGATAGCTACACCTTGGCTTCTCGCGGCCCTGAACATGTCCTCACCGTGTACAGGCTCCTGCCACTCATCACAATCGCCATGCCACTAAACAAGTCCGCCGTCCTCCTCTGCTCCTGCAATCCCTTCCCCGCGGCAGTGCCGGCGCTGCCGTCTATAACGTCATCTAGAGGGGCGCCTACAAGACACCACGCCTCACCAACTGCATCTTCGACGCATCAACAAATACGATATGCCACGGTTGGCCATGGCCGTCGAGTCAACTCCCATCGTGACCATGTCCCCGAATGGCCCAAGACCACTTATCCATCCCCCTACGAGATCTTTGCCATGAGGACGGACGATCCATATACCAAGCACCGGTTCTACCAGCTTGTTAAGCTATACCATCCCGACAAGCACAGTCATTCCTCGGACCTTCATCACATCCCCCACGCGACTCGCCTCGAACGCTATCGTCTCATCGTTGCCGCCAATGACCTCCTCAGCGACCCGTCTAAGCGTCAGCTCTATGACAACCACGGCGTGGGCTGGAGCGGCGGTCGCCCACAGACCCTGAACGAGACAGTCCGCAACGCAGACCGCGCATGGCGTCATCAGGCCGGCAGCGCTGCCAACAATGCCACTTGGGAAGACTGGGAGCGCTGGTACGATGCCCGCGACGGCAAGCCCAAGGACCCCTTATACATGTCCAATGGCCTGTTTGCCACGGTCGTCGTTGTGATGTGTATGATCGGGGCCTTTGCGCAGATGAGCAGGGTTGAACAGTCGGGCGCCGACTATATACAGATGACGAACCAGTCCAACCTCGCCATTGGGCAACAGGTCGCCCGGAGAACCTCGGTAGCTCAGGGGCGGTCCAAGGATGAGAGAGTAGATATGTTCTTGAGGGACCGTGAGAACCTGACCTATGCCTTTGTGCCGTCAAAGTATGATAACGACACGGTGGACCCTGGTTCTGCTACACCTAAGCAAAGCACACGAGCAAAGAGTGAGGGTGAGGGTGAGGGTGGTGACGCTTGAAAGAGTATGGTTGGTGAGAACGTACCTTGTTCACCCTTGCATTCAGTGATTTTGAATATCATCGTGTTTCAGCACGTTTGGAGTTTGGAGTTGCACATGATTTTATTCCTTACTGGCCTACCACTCTCCAGTCAAATTAGATATATCCCCAAGACACAAAATTCAAGACATTTCGCCAAGTCCCATGTAACTCTCAGCATAAGACTGATACGAATACCCTCCTGTAATACTCGCTTGATCAGGCACCAAGGTCCTTAGAAGCTAGGTAATATCCATCGACGAGGCAGTGAAGAAGGCCGTTCCGATTCCATCACGCAACAGACAACAAAGTAGATAGGCACGTACGTTTTAATGGCTGTGTACCATTCATGAGGCATCTACCCAGCTCAGCCCTCGGCAGTCGAAACATGGCCCGGTCCTGAGGAACCAGGACCTCCAGATCGACCTCGACCTATTACCCCGAGCAGACTCGATTCTAATGACAAAATGCCTCCTTACGCACACTTCCAATCTCCTCAGGTTTCAATCCCTGATCCATCCGTCCGTCCATTAAAATTATGTGACACCAAACCCCTACTTCAGGAAAAAGCCCCTGAAGTTGAGTGTCATAAATCACTGCGTCCTGCGTCCTTTTCTCAGAACTCTCCATCCTTTCTCAGAATCTTCCTTCTTGGCCTTCTTCTCGTCCTCCACTGTCCCAGGGTGATAATGAGCCATATCTCGAAGGCGGCGACAGAGGACTCACGACTTGGCTCCCCGGGTAGGTCGAGTCCACACCGGACGCGGGCGAAATGGGCACTGAATCGTGGCTCCTCCCCAGCGGGCTGCCCACAGGTTCTGAGCCCTGTATCTCAGAAGCCCCGCGTTCCCCAACGGTATAGACCCGCGGCTTCTGCCAGGTACGGGTGAAGCTTCTGACCTCAGCGACAGCAGGCTGAGGCGTGGGGGACCGAACACCCTGCGAGAGCGTCTCCCTTGGGTCGCTGAGGATGCTACAGCTGAGCAAGGAGTCGTTTGGCGTGTCTGTTCGCTCGGCATGAGAGCTTAGCTCTGGCAGCGGTGGGAGAGAAGGCGGGCGTAGGATGGGCATGGAGTTGTTTCGAGAGATGGTGCTGTTGTCTTCATCGCACTGTTTTCTTCTGTGCCGGATGCATATCCATGCCAACAATATCATGACTGTTACAGCGAGGGCTGTGCCGACAGCGATTGCAGCGATAAGTCCTTGAGAAAGACCATGAGATCTGCCGTCCATTGATGCTGGAGGCGCGGCATCATCGCTTTCGACCGATGTTTCGGCAGATGTTTCGACAGATAATGTCGGTTCTGAACTAGACATGTTTCTTGGAGTTGTCTCCGCTGCTATCGTCGTGGTTCGTGTGGTTGACCTCGTAGGTGGCAGAGGAAATATCGGTTCTTGTGAGAAAGGGTCGGTCACAGTAATCATGGTTGTCAATGTCACTACAGGCCAACTGCCTTCAAAGTCTCGATCGTCTTGGACTGCAGTCACATATATCGAATTGCTGGAGGTCACAGTCTTGCTCGTCCATCGAACAGGCCTCCCCTTGCTGGAGGCAGCAAATAGGGGGCTCGTCGGGTAATCAGTTGCCATGAGCTTGTCAATCTCGGGGGGAAAGACGTCAGCGGCCAGGATATCGCGGCTTGACCTGGTCAGACTCTGTTTCTTGAATACGCCGGAGGAGGGCACGTTTATTGAAAATGATGGCGCCCCCGTGTTTGCTTCCTTTGTCCCCCGGGCGCGCAAGGAGACGCGAGTGGTGATACCAAGCGATGCCATGGCAAAGCCTCTTCATCATCATCGGGCCGTCCAACTATCTTTAGGAACGAGCGCTTCGTGAGCTTGAAATGGACACTTTGGTGACACCAAGATCATCGGCGTGCGGGGGGTTATGTGACAGAGAGAAGGGCTGTGTCATTGACGACTGTAACGTTTCCGCCGTAGCGAATCACTCACTCCGTAGCTTCTCGACCTTTGCCCTCATCACCCTCTCAGCATTTGCTGGGACGATTCGCTCTGTTGGCCCCAGACGCATCATCTTGCCAACAAGATACATGAGCTTGCCCTGTGGAAACTGCTTGTAGTCGACAAACTCCTGCAAGACCTTGTCCTCTCCCTCCATAACCTCATCTGCCAATTTCTCATATTCCTCCTCGGGGATCTCCTTGAACCAGAGGTCATTATCCTCAATAGCCTGAGTGATTCCGCCTTCAATCTCATTGAGGTAAATTGCAAAGAGAAGCTCCTTTGCCACCTTGCCAGTAATCTGCTTGCGCACCAGATGATACAAAAGCTGGGCAAGATCTGCATCCGGAACTTGCAAGCAATCACCTTCGGGTGTGAAGGAAAGATCTCTTGCTGCAAGTGGCCCGGCCTTGAATGTCGTAAGACGGCCAAGTTCATGAATGATCCAGTTGCCAACAAGAGTAGAATAGCTCTTGAATTCTGGCATTTCTTCCTCCGTCAACTCAGCCGCGAGCTTCTCTTCGACTGATTTAAGGACCTTGTAGAAGTACTGAACACGAGAGCCGTTCTCCAGGTTGATCAAGGATAGCGCATCCTTCGCAGTAAGGCCGTACCGCGCGATCAGCGTGTCCAGCTCTGAATCAGGCGAAACAGCCAGCGACCGTCGCAAATGGTCCACAAGGTCGTCTCCGATGACCAGAGGCGCAATATCAGGGTCAGGCATATAGCGGTAGTCCACCTCGCCTTCTTTTCCTCGCAGTCGTCGGGTTTCGTTGGAACCGAGAGTCCAGCCGCGGGTTTCGCTAGGAATAGCCCGTCCGGCTTCCAACTCACTGATTTGACGGTCCCGCTCAGCAATGATGGCATCTTCGACCGCCTTGATCGTGCTCAGGTTCTTGATCTCAGTTCTTGTGCCGAGAGAGGGGTTAGATCCGTCTGTCCTGCGCACAGATACATTGACATCTGCTCGCAGACCTCCAGTTTCCATGCCTGAGACACAAGCGTCAACAGTGTTGAGCAGCATCTGGATCTTGCGAACAAGAACAGCAGCAGTTCGAGGATGGTGCATCTCCGGCTCTGTGATAATCTCAATGAGCGGAACGCCGACACGGTTAAAGTCCAGCCAGTTGACCTTGTCTGCTTGTGCAAGGGTCTTGGCCGTATCCTGTTCAAGCTGAACCTGCTTGATTCCGATAGTGACGCTCTCGCCATCCTGAGGCGAAATCCCGTCTCTAGCGAGGAGGGTGATATGACCATTCCTGGCAAAGGGCTCGTAGTATTGAGTGATCTGGTATCCGGACGGCTGATCCCACCAGAAATAGTGTTTCCTGTCAAACCGGCTGAGCTTCTGGATGTCACAGTTTAGGGCGAGGGCGGCACGCAGAGCGGGAATCAAAGTCTCCTTCTGGAACAACGGCTGACTCCCTGGCATTGAAAGGTCGAAAAGGGCCACATGACTGTTAGGCTCATCGTTGAAAGAGGTGACAGCAGGAGAGAATAGTTTGCGCGCCGTGTTCAACTGGGCGTGGATCTCGATGCCCACAGTCAGTTCCCATCCATCCACCGTTTGTGAGTCACCCTTTGACTTCTTCTTGCCCTGCTTCTTTGCCTTCTTCGCCTCATCCTTGAGCTGTTTGCGCAGAGGCACGGGCTGTGCTGGAGGTGGTGGGACGGTTTCGGAAGAAACGTGCAACAGCCTGGCTGAGTTTGCGACAGAAACGGCTGCTGAAGGTAATGCCGAATGCCTCGTGATCTGTCGCGCACCGACACAGCCTTGTCGTGAGATTTGGCCGCTGAGCAGATACTTGCCCAAGACTGAAGTTGGTATGCGCGGCATGATGAGGATTGATCAAGTTGGCCGGGATGGGAGCTTTTGATGATGTTTGGCAGGAGTTAGGAGTCCAGGAGTTCAATTGACTTTGTAGTCAGTGAGGTCAGGTCACAAGGTATGATTCGAACGGTGCCGCATGAGAATCGTAGAGTGTGAGTCGACGCTGCGACAGCTGGGTTGGAGCGACACCGGAACCCTAGTTGTGATGGGATACAATGAGGTAGAAGCTGAACCCCGCAATCAGAAGGCAATTGCACAATGCACAAAGGCCTCAGGAAATTCTTGACTTGGAAGTGAAGAGAAGGAAGACAACCAAGATGTCTCAATCCCAACCTCAAAGCTCAAGACTTTCCTTCCTGCAGCTTTGGTGGAGCTTAATTAAGCTTGGGTGTCTGGGCGGGACATCCCGGGCCGTTGAAACCACGTGACAGTCTACCCTCACGATCTCGACCCCACGAGCTCAAGAGCTGCAGAATCACCACCACTCTCATCAATCACTATCCGGTATGGTGTAGTGGCTAACATTTCGCGCTCTCATAACCTGAGGGAAAAGTACCGCGGAGCCCAGGGTTCGATTCCCTGTACCGGAGTTCATTTTTTGCCCTTCTTTTTGATGATCTTCTCCTATTATTGTCGTTGGATGCATGATCCTGCCTGCATCTGCCTCACCACCACCACGCCACGTACAGCTCATACCATTTGCTGTCTCTTTTTTTCCTCCATTAGCCGAAGGGGTCAGCCGAAGTCTCCGGCTCGAGCGTCTGGACATGGCAACGCGGCAGGTGACAGGGACCATGTCACCCTTGTTAGCACCTCATGCATGCCGTGGCTTCAAGTAGTCTTGAAACCCTCTCATCTGCTTTGCTCTTCCTCTCTACTGATAGCATCAAGAATCATCAGTCAGACCCGGCATTTTTTGCATCGCTCTTTGTTTATCTTGGTCATTAACACTGCCATCGTTTACTTCTCGCGTGTTTCCTATCCGGCCCAGAGTCAGTTCATAGTGGCACGGTGCGTCAGTCGCTTTTGTGACTCCTCCAGAGTCTCAACATATCGTCATAGTGCTTGTGATAAGTATCTCAAGTATGACTTTTCTTTGCAGAGTTTGAATGTTTGGTGTCTCTGCGGGCACTGACTTAATGTTCAGGGCGACGTTGCTTGCTACTATATCCGTCCATATTGTGTCAAACAGCAATCACTGATAGGCTAGGATACATTGACAACTAGCCAGGGTAAAGCCTCTTTTGGATATACAGTGCAAAAAAGTCTCCCCATCGGACCGGACCACGTTTCAGTACACAGAACCACCATGGACGGCTTTCCAGAATCTCGACGTCAACACTCGCCGGCCTCATCTGCTAGCCCACAGATCGAGAGGAGCAAGCTCAGCGAAGCACCAGCTGAGGGATATGAATTCAATGCTACTCAGCCACCCGCCCCGGACGTGGCCCAGTACGCAACATCTCCCAGCCCGCCTTCCATGATAGACTATGCTTCCACTGGTGCTCTAAATACAAACTCAGCCTCCACCGGGTCCGCCGTTACGCAACTCACGCCCAACGACGACACATCCACAGGCAAGAGCTACACTAGAGAGAGAGTACCAAGGGAACCCAAACATCACAAGAACAAGGCAGCACATCGACTCAGTGCTTTGTCTTCCTCTGGGTCAGAGCCACACTCGGTCGGTCACGATGGAGGTTTCGTGTCTGCCAGCCAGGAACTCAGTTATTTTAAGAGCAAGTCCAGGAGCCCCCAAGCACCAATGCTAGAGTATCCATCGCCCGGTATTTCTGCTCCCAACGAACCGTACTCCCAAGAACAACCATACTCGCAAGAAGCATCCTACCCCCCGGAGCCGCCATACTCTCAGCCTCCTGTCAACCCTGGCTGGGGACCAAACTACTCTGGTCCAGCCTATCCCCCCTATCCATATCCACCACCCCCTGGACAGCAGCCTGGGCTACGTCCCCTCAGCCAGCAATACCCGTCTGGTTACGGTTACCTAGACCCCAAGGCCACTACACTGAGCACCGCATTTGCCAACCGTTCTTCATTTCACGAGTCACAGTATCCAGACGCTCAAGACATGATGGCTGGAAACCGGAATGGTCCTGGAGGGAATATCGATATTCCTTTTGCTGATCTGACTGGATATGCGCGCATAGCATCAGCAATAACAGGCCAGGTATTGCCTGGCGTTCGACCTTTATATCGGCGATTCGAGTGGCTGCACCACCGTCTTCTCCTGTCTTACCAAGACCAACTCGTCGAGCTGGAAGATGAGTTGATAGACCTGGATGCAGTCAGCACAGTTACACGGAGGAGGGAGCAAGGCAGACGAGATCTGCCTTGCTCTGAGAGAGAGGAAAGGACGGAAGATTCTCCTTACAAGCGGGACAAAACTCGAACGATGAGAGATATTGGCCACGTCCTTGACGCATACAGTAAGAATGCCAAAGCCACAACTTGCTGTGTTGTCTAATATTTCCAGCGCAACTCCTCGCTTCCCTAGGAACCATCCAGAAGCTGCCAGCAGCGGTAGCTGAGGATAAGCGAGCTTACAGAACTTTTCTAGCTCAGCGAAACCTCATCGTTCAGCCTGAAACCGAGTTCCTGCGTGCTGCCGATCTCGTTTGTGTGGCTCGAGAGCCTCCCGCGGATGCGCCACGCGCTGCCGATGACAACGCCGAGGCGGGGGGCGATGAAGCAGCCCCCCAGCCCGAGGTTCCTCTACGGGCTCTCATAAACGGCTTCTCGGCAGGTTTTGCTTGTTTGGCTGTGTCGCTGGTGGCTCTTCCAGACCTCACCAGTCGGCTGATCGTGGTACTGTGTTTTGTTGTGCTGGCCGCTGTTGTCATGATGGCGACCGGGAACGCCAGGCATTTAAGGGGCTGATAGCAGAGAGAAATATCAGGGGGGGTATTTGGCAGCAAGCTTCTGAAACTGCTGGCCATCCAAGCTTCGGTTGAGGGGGGCTGGTTTTGTCCAGTTGGATTGATACCTTTCGTGTGGGCATGCCCTTTGTCTTATGAACAGATCAGGGCTATGTTTTCTTTTCATGTACTTGCTATGTTTTTGGAGATGGTCTTCGAACCAGAGTTGTATTGCTAGGGATGAGTGGTTCTCACGGAGTTACAGTCATGTCTTTGTTTCACTAAAGGATGGTTTTTTATCCACTTCGAACTGGCCGTTTGCATATCACAATGCCCGGAGAGTCTCTGCGGATCTAGGAGCTAACCAAACTATCCATTCCAGTTGTCCCGTTGACGAGTGCGATGTTGAACTCGGTCCAGAACGAACTCGACCATCCACGCCAGGAACATGAGGGCCGATTTGGAAGCTCCTTTCATCCAATCGGGCGAATGGTTTAGTGGTATAATACTCCCTTAGCATAATTCGTCCATCAGATGCCTGCATCTGGGAGTGGTCCAGGGTTCGATTCCCTGTTCGTCCAATATCGGTGGTTTGAATCCACCAGCAATCCTTTCTTTTTGACAATTTTTCTTCTTTTGCGTGGTTACCCTGCACCAAAATGTTAAGTAATTCGCTTCTTTTTCAACATTATACACTTCTTCTTTTTAATAGTTACGCAATGTCTAATCTTGCTTGTGTCCATCAGTATATACATAGAGAAATAAAAAATGCCTACTAACTTTGTTTTCGGAGTGAGGTGATGTGTACACCCATTCAACGTCATGTAATTGCCTCCTCCAGCCACTCCACCCACAGCTGGTCTAGACTCATTGACGCTCTTGCTTACTAGGAACACAACTTTAGTAAGTGAACAATTTGATTAAACCAGGGAACCAGCTGAATCTTCTTCTAACCGCCACGGCTCAACATCTCGACATCTACAGGCCGGGCCACGACATGATCAAGGGCCCCCATCTAGACTCTTTTATCTCAAAGGACCCTGAGACATGTGGTTTTACTACCAGAGACGCCGACTCGCTTAGACAACCCTCGATTAGGCCGCTCGCGGGTCATTGCCGGCTGCCTCACCACGGGACTGTCCCTCCTCGGGTGCACACTTCTGAGTAACTCAACAATATCCTCCCTCACCCCTTTTCAAGCGACATGAACACTGCCCGGACACGTGTTGGAGAGACAAGAGTACGACGTATCTCGAGGGAGATGAGAGTCTGAGTTGAGCATCGTCGTCCAGCAGCAGAGAACGTTGTTCAGGACAACGAAAACGAGATTCGAGGCCCAGAGTTGATCTACGAATAGCTTGCATGCTCAATATATCCCATACAAAGGACTTTCTTTGTGAGAGACGTAGATGCGAGATGCCGCTGCTGCTGTAACGTGTCACGGCCGCCGCAGCATCGCACACCCAAGGACGCTTGCATGATAGCTGGCTGACTTGGATTATGGGACATGGCGGAGCTTGTGTGTTGTGCACAAGAGAGGGAGATTGCAGTTTGAAATGGGAAAAGAAAAAGGTTGGCATCCTCCTAACTTGGAAAAAAAGTTCTTGTTGACTCGACGACAACATCTTGGACTCGTTCTCTTTTCGGCGGTTGACTTTACATTGAATACCGACATTACGCTACCCTTTCCATTGTTTGGCGGTTTACTCTTCACTCCAATTACTCAAAGGTACGTTGTTTTTTTGTATTGTTGTGAAACTCTTGATCCTCGAGCAAACACCTTGTCTCTGCCTGCATAGCCCCTGGATATTACCTGCGTCAAGAGCACAGCCAACACGAACGAGAATGAACATTCCATCATGCTTGGAGGAGAGAAAGAACCAAAAATAATGTCTCTGCAATGCTAGCTCTACAGCTCAATCCTGCAGAATGTCTTCGCCCCCTCGATTCAGGGGGCAAACATGAAAAAAGATGCCTCAACACGGCATCCGGTGCAACAATACAATACAGTAACACCAAGTAGAACCCGGTTTCCCAGGCAGAAACTCTCTCAATTCAGCCCCTTATTCATTCAATCATACCTTTTTTTCTCTTTAGAATATCACCCAGTCGTTGCCCCAAGTAACAAAAAATCTGGGTTGGAACTGTCGAGCAGCTGGCAGCAACCGACAAGGCACTGCAGGTCCCGCGCGCGCCTTTCGCCTTCCCATTGTTTACCTGCCTTGCAGCCGTTATCAAAAAGGTCTTCTGCCTGGTTCTGTTTCCTTTTCTCTTTTCTTCTTCACCCTTCACTTCGCGCATCGAAACATCAACATTCCCGTGCGCATCACCGCTTTCCAACATCGACACTCGAATATCTTTCGACCCGTCTTGGAATCTCAACATCTTCAAGGATATCATTTGTGAGTGCGGCATCTCTTTTTTCTTCTCGTGCTATCGGCTTGGACTCGTGAATGTGCCCGACCGCCGCCCGTCACTTGGCTCTCCATTCATCCTCCACCACGCCTCTCCAGTAGATCAACATCACCTTGACAGCTCCTCATTACCTTCCTTTCCCTTCTCCCTCCTTACGAAAGCTGCTCGTCGTCGCAACGGATCACCTGCTAATCCACTTCGCAAGCATATTCTTCCCACCGTCACGATGGCTGTCTTCACGATCAAGGCCCTCGCCAGCGCCCTGGCTGTCTTCAGTGCTTTCTCCACCGGTGCTGTCGCCGATGAGCTTCCTGAGCTTCCCGAGGCTGCTCTGTGTATGTTATCATCCTAAAGAAGCTCCTCATCTCTCACTGACCTGTATCCAGCCGCCCAGACCACCACTTACCAGCCTGTTACCCAGCAGCATGGCGTCGCCACCGCTGACGGTACGTGACACTCCCTTCCACTATTGACTGCTTCCTTCTGACGACTTCCTAGGCAATGTCGTCTACTCTCTGAGCGTCTGCACTATTGTTCAACAGACTGAGTGCTCCCTCGTTCTGTCCACCGACAGCCAGATCCCTCCCCCCATTGCCACCGACGATTTCTCTGTTCCCGCCGAGGGCGAGCCTACCACCGTCAACGGCATGGGTGAGACTTCTCCTGGTGAGGGTTACCCTGAGGTCAGCGAGACTGGTCCTCACGCCAGCGTCCCTACTGGCTCCAAGCCTGACTACTCCGCTCTCCCTCCTCCTGAGAGTGTTCCTAGCCAGCCTGGTGTTCCTGCTCCCAGCCCTTCCGCCGGCGAGCCTGTCCCTACCGTGCCCTCTGGCGCTCCTGGAGAGCCCATTCCTATCCCATCCGTCATTAGCACCGACGGTGAGCCCGAGAACCCTACCGCTCTCACCACGGACTACGACGGACCCTCCGTCACCGCTGAGGGCAGCGCTTCCGGGTCTGCCTCTGGCTCCGACTCGGTCACCGACACTGACTTCCCGACTGTCACTCTCCCTGTGAGCAGCGACGGCCCTTCGGCTACTGGTGAGGATGGTGACAACACTCCCACCGGCACTCCTACCGTGACCGCCTCTGGCGCTGTCGTCATGGTCCCTGCTGTCCGCGCCGTGGTTCTCGGCGTCGTTGCCATGCTTGTTGCCGCCGCCTTCTAAGGAACAACACCTTGATCCGCTCCACGCCTCCATATACGCCATCTTCGGTTGCTTACTCGACGTTTGACAATGTAGACGGTGCTAGTTGGATGGCTTCACAGGGGATCTGTCTGTGGTTGGTTTCTATAACCTGGTGGAAAGGATGGCACTTGTGTTTGTTTTTGGTCAAAAGGAAAGGAGGGACATAATACGTCTTGTACCTAGGTACTCTCTGAACTGAGTCGGGGTTTATTCAATCGTCCTCTGTTGTGAATGTGCCTGTTGAGATCGTGATCATGAGTATCAACATATGAATCAAGCGCCACTCCATACGCCCTTGGTCTATTAATGCCTAGAACCAAAACATCTGGTATCCTTACGCTTTGACATGACAAACAGGGCAGCCTCCTCGCACCTTGTCCTTCAACAGCCTCGCCTTCATCACCTTCATACCAACTGAATATCGACTCCCCTCTTCAGCGCCGTTTCCTAGATCGATATCTACCTTTCCTCCGTGTAGCATCTCCAAGAGATGGCTCACGTGGAACACATGCCCACACGCATATCCAACCAATGTCTCCATCTCATACTCTGTAAATGGCTCGTGGCATCTCGCACAGTGCCCCGGCTTCGGCACCCGGTGGTCATGGTCCGTTGAAGGATGGGCTTTGGTCTCCTCAGGGTTGTCCGGGTCCGTAGGAACATCCTTAACCTCGATATCGACGTGATCGCTTTCCTGGACCATCACCTCGAACTTGATGCCCTTGCGCTGTCCAGCCCGGAGGTCGTTCTGTGCCGCAGCCACCTCGCTTCGAAGGACACGCGCAACGCCCGAGCTGATGCTGTATTGTATCTCGTGTTCCTTCATCATATGTGTAAGGCCCTCCCTGAGCCCTTCAATCTCCAGTCCCTCCGGAATCCGTCGTACCACGGTAATAGGGTTGATTGCTGTACCAACCTGCTCCAAAAGGCCACGGATAAAGCTGGGCTTGTCCATACTATACTTGAGAAGGTCTTCCCAAAGGTCAGGGTCGTCTTGTTCCTTGGCAAACTCGATTGCCTTGTGCACGTTCTTGAGTCGGTCAATGATGAGGTACAAGGCACGCTTCATCTGCCCGGTCTTGGAGTAGAGAAACACCAGTTCATCATAGTATGAGAAAGTCTCGCATTCATGGACAGCCTACGCCAGGTTAGCTTGAGCACAGCATCTTCTCCCCAAGTTCAACTCACCTTTTCAAATGTGTATGAGACAGAGGTTTTGAGGTACTGCATCAGTAAATCGCGGTCAAATGTCGCAAAAAGATGGACCGCCAAGTCAGCAAAGTTGTCCACCAAGGATTGACTGTCCATGACCAGTCTGTCAACATTCTCCCCTGTGTGCTCCTTGATTCCCTCACCTCTCCATAGGCCTCGGAAGTAGAAGTATATGTATAGGTTGAGGTTCTGGGAGAGTAGTTGTTCCACTACAATGTCTGGGCGCAGGAGACCATGCTGAGCCTCGTCGACTAGCAAGGTGACTGCTTCGGATGTGGCTTCTTCAAGCTCCTCGGCTGTCATCTGGTCCAGTTTACCTGATGGAACTCGGAGTCCCATGAAGCTGGGAATGTCGTCCGCGACTGCCTCTGCAAGGTGATTTTCTCTAATCAGACGGAATGCCGAATCAGCGTCATGAAGTTTGATGTAGCACTTTAGTGCCTCCCGTTGACGTCCGTTGGCCTCGTGGAGCCTTGCCAGGCTTTCCACCACGATCCGCCAGTCTCGTCCCTTTTCTCCATCGTCGATGCTGTCTTCACGAACGTCCCGGTACTTGAGCTGATTCTCCAAGGCCGTTGTGATAGTCTTGATGTCAAACAACTCAGGTGCCCAGCGGTCGAGCAACTCCCTGAACCGCACCTTGTCATTCTGAATGTAATGACCAAGCACGACTTCGTATATAGTCGAAGGGATTCGAGGGTGCATCGGCTCCGTCGGTATATAGTTCGTGATGGCATCGAACTTTTTGGCGCCAGCAAATGTCCAAACCCACTTCTCCCATCTGTCCGGTGTCTTTAGCACCTTGCCACAGATCTTGCCAGCAGACACCCAGTCGTCTTCCTCGATGAGCTCCTGAATCCACATTTCCCCGATTCGCCGTTTTTCTCGCTCGGCTGACGAGTACATGTCCCTGTACTGCGAGTCAACGGCAGACTCGTCATCGTAAAAGTCGTCGCCGGCGCCTTGTTGCCTCGTTGGTGTGGAAGGAACAGCATCGCTCGTCCGTTCAGTGATTGGAGCCATGATTTCAGGATGTTCGTCCAGAAGCTCCCAAGCCCGTTGGTACTGTTGACGCTCCAGAAGCCACCCCAGGTGATCACTCAAGTCCCGCCTGGTAGCAAGGATACAGTCATACGGACTGTGGATGAATATCTTGACACCCGGTTTAACCAGTCCTGAGTGGACTGATGACGACACGCCACCCCTTGAGCCAGGACGGATAGTACCTGTTGTGCTTCCCGCCCTGAGACTGGAACCTACGTCCTCGCCGCTCTCCCTGCTCCGGATACTGGCCCCGGAACTGAAGAGTGCTCGGGGATTAATTGCGGCGTTCCACATGTCCGAGCCAAGTCCCGCTATCGCCTCAAAGGCGCCTCTCGAGGAGGCAATGGCCGATGCTGCGTTTCGCGCAGGCAAAACACCCAGGTGATAGTCGCCCGATGACAGCCTCTCATAGCGACTGACACTGAGACTATCCTTGTCAGCTTCGGCCTGGGAATTAAGGTTGATCAGACGCAATTCAGGAGGCTGATTATTTTGCCGATGACGAATGCCACCTGCAGGCTCGCTTCCCGTTGAGAGGGTTGACTTGTGCTTTCTGGCTGGCGATGCTGAGCCGGCCTCTTCGTCTTCATCTTCGTCGTCATCTGGTAAACAGTACGCAAGAACCAGCAACAGGTTTTGGGTATATAAAGAAATTCCGGAAATGATGCAATCCATGCGAAGTCTGTTCACCAGTTAGTTTTATGGTAGTCAAATGCTGACCAGAACTCACATCTTAACAATCTCTGCCCGTCCCAGACTCTTCTCACCAGCGTGCCGTCCAACGCCAACACCACCAGGATGGACGTGAATAATCCATATTGTTCCACCCCAGCCTACGAGCAATCGCTCGATGCTTCTCTTGCCCAAAACAGCTTGTTCTTTAAGCTTTTCGGCAGCTGGCGACAAGGCCTTGTCCAGGGAGCCCTGATCAGACTCGTCCAGTTCAACGGATTGTTCATCGATCCATTCGACTCGGCCTTTCCATACACTGGCCATGGTCTCCCATTCATCTGTCTGTGGTCGGTCGATGTGTCCTATCCGTTTCCAAGCGTCCTCTGTGTCTGCACTCTCGAGATGGAGCTTTGAGCGCATGATCTTGATACCGTGTTCGTTTAACCAGACCACGTATTTACCCGACAAGGACCATTTGATTGTACTGATTGTTCCTTCACCAGAGTGCAAAATGGTATCCTTGCCAGTGTTGCTGCCAATACCCATGCTGCCCAACCACCCAGAGGCCGTGGCTGCAGCAGTCCCCGTCGTAGTTGAGGTACTTCGACCTGGGCCACCACCCACAGTAAGAATGAGTTGGCCAGCCAGTCCTCCTGAGAGATATGTTCGGTCTGTTCTGAACTCTGGCGATAAAGCTACCGCTTGAACTGGCCGGGCGAAATTCCGCAGTTGGACATCTCTCATGTCGATAAGGGACTGCACGCACACGTTGCCGTCCATGGAAGACGTGGCGACAAAGATGTCATTCGAGGGAATCTTTGGGATTTGAGGTGCTTCACGGGGCCTTCTGGATGCCGCCGCCGGAGATGACTCTGTTTGACGGCTGGAGACGCTGGCGTTGCTGGGTGCCGCATGTCGTGGTGTCCCTTCCGGCTTTTCAGTTGGCAATGGCGGTGGATATGGAGATATGGAAATAGAAGTCACAGATGCCGAATGGGCGTGGTAGACCCTTAATGACTGGAAAATGGGGAGTTGAACGACGTGCTGGGCGACGGTTAGTAGTAGGCATGTGGTATGCGTAGCCTCGACTCACAATGTTGCCATTATGCGTTCCAACGATCTGTGTAAAGTTAGCATGTCATCTTGCCTCAAAGTCAAGGACCTACCATCTTGTCCCCAGCGACGAGAAACGCGCTCGTCGCATCTCCATTTTTATATACTCCGCCAAGATGTTGGGTCAACCGCGCGTACTTGAGCCTGGGCTCATCATCCTCGTCGTCGTCGTCGTCGTCGTCGTCGTCGTCTTCATCCTCGTCCTCATCTTCGTCGTCTTCCTCATCGTCTTCGTCCTCCTCGTCTTGGTCTTGGTCTTGGTCTTGGTCTTCTTCCTCATCTTCCTCTTCCTGTTCGTTGTCCTCCTCTTCTTGACTACCCTTGCTTAGTCCCCCATGTTTGGGATCCTCAGACAGTTGCCCGGCTTCCCCAGTCTCGATATCCTTCGCGTCATCTTCCTTCATCTCCACCGTGGAGTCTTGCTCCTTATCTTCTGAGGTGTTGGTCTCGTTCGCGTTGTCGTCGGGAGCTATCGACTTCGCTACTGGGGGAGTCTGAGCTTCATCGCGCGCCGGGTCATGCTTGGATTGTTGGGCCTCAGGATCGTGCTCCTGCTCGTGGCTCGGTTGCGGCGACTGGTCCGTCATTGCGCGATTTGCATTGATGTCATTCTGGGAAATGACAAAGCTCGAAAGGAGAGCGAGGTTGTGAGGCGGAAGTTGTTTGAGATTAGTACAAGTGCCGGGCGTCCAAGCTATAACAAGCTCTCAGACTGGAGGGTCGGGTTGCTCTCGAAGTTAGGCAAGTACCTTGTACCTTGCAGCTACGTCACGAGTGCAAGTGCAGGCAGCTACAGCTTCCCGACGCGCCCAAAGCCCAGAAAGGCAAGGGCAATCGCGCCCCACCATCCCACGATTTCAGCACCTAAGGTAGTACAGTGGCAGTTTCCGCGGGGCACAGTGACAATCAACACCGCGTCGACGTGCAGAGAATAGCTTCAGTTCTTTCTCTTTGGAACGACAAGCCGAAGCCTAATCTAGGAGAGGCAAGCGAAATCCTAGGCGACCGATCCAACGAAAACTACAGCACTGAGCGGCCTATGGCGCCCAACAGAACATGGCAACGGTGAAGTCCCTGGGGCTGCACCAGCCCTCAGGGCTTCGACATGCCGTCGACGAGCAATTGCTACCCCCAAGCCCGCCAGCGACGTCGTACACATGGGATATCTTGACCGAAGACCGAGACAATGGCGACTATGAAGATGAGCTGCTCACGACGGAACGCTGTGTCATCTGGTGTCGAGGTGGAATATTTCAGAAGACCTTCAAATTCGACCTGGAGAAGGAACCCATTATACAAGCACTTCTAGCATACTTCCCGACCTCCGAAGACGACAAAGCGAACAGCGATGCAGAAGTCCAATCGGATAAGCGGCCAGCTTTGTCGAAGGCTTTGGTTGTTTTCCTCAAGACTCAGGCGCACATCTATTTCTTGTCCGGAACCAGTCATGTCGTTCATATGCCCTTCGAAGTCGAATCAGCCTTTGCAGGCCCTGTTGGAGTCATCATTCAACGAAAGCAAAAGGCCGAGAGTGTTGCACCCATCTCTCTCAAGTTCCCTCGGGTTCCACCAAACTCATTTGTCTCTTCGCAGTTGACCGCATTCAACAGCTCTCAACAGACTGCCTTTTCTGTTGAAGGCCTGGGGAAGCCCAAACCGCTCCCATTACAACTGGGATCGACCTTGGACAACCTGTGGGAGGCCCCATTGGAACAGCCAGAGTCGCGCTGGCCGCGCCTCGTGTCCTTGACCGACCCTTTACTTGAGCTCGGCTTGGTTGTCACTAATCAAGATCCTCAAAATGCCAAAAGTATGCGGCAAACGGTCTCCAAAAAGCTGGCATTCCTTGATGCGGCTGAAGAAGTCCTTCATGTGGAGGAAATCAAGATCCCTGGCGCTTTAACCCAAGATCTACGCCAACCGTTGATCATTGCGGTGACCATCAACCGCGAGACAAGCGAGTACACTGTCTGGCGACTAACGTATCTACAACATGAGGATCCGTTCCTTGCGCGCCAAAAGAACCCCAAGTCAAAAGCCGCGCGACGTCGCAGCTCCATGCCGACCGCCTTTGCCAGTGCCCCTGGGACACCCGTTCAGCCCAACCTTCGAGAGAGTTTTGGAGTTCCGCTCCCAGGCAAGCGACAAAGAAAGAGTGAGAGGCTAGAAAAGCCCATGGATCTCGTCTCATCACTGGAACAACAAGACAAAGAAGGCAGTGGTGTCGCGCGTAGGAGTTCTCGTAGAGTTAGCTCCATGCTGGCGAGAGCTGATCTGTCAGCGTCTCATGAGAGAGCAGTTCTACCAGATCAACCGCTACTTCCTGGTCATGCCGGAGCCAGAAGACACGAGTCTCAGGGGAGTCATGTCCGCCTCAGCGCCAACTACAGTAATCAGATCCATCCTAGTTTGAGCAGTCTGCTGGCTGCACCATTCTACGAGGGCCTTGACGAGGGATTCCACAACATGGGACTGGACGATCATGACTTTGACGGCCTACAACACGAAATCATGTTCACCAAGCTTCACGGGGTACCCATCAACAACTCCAACGTCCGGTATTCAGCATCAGACCAACCAGCACGCAATCAAACCAAGGTCTTCATTCTGGTGGCGCCGCCGTTTGCTATCGATGGGCACGATCAGAGTCAGCTTCTTATTGGTATTCAAGACGCCGCCGAGAAGCGTCTTCAGCTGCTCACTCTCGAGCTGGGCATCCAGCGCGGATTTGATCAAGGCACCACCAAGGCGGGAGGCAAAGAACCATCCGAAGGTGCTACTGTGATCGCTACCGTCATTGACCGACGACAAGCTCAAAATGTCGTTGACTCCTGCAAGCTAGTGGATGGGGATCATTCCGCCATTCTCATCCTCTCCGAATCGATGGATGGCCGACACGAGCTTAGCACGCAAGCACCATGGAGTGTCCTTACCAAGATCTCGCTATCGCTTCTCTTTGTGGACAGCACCAAAAGCTTACAATATCGTGGCAGAGCGATAGACCGCGACGTCATGCAGCGCAAGTCCGAGATGATTGATTTCTCAAATGGTAGCATTATTGGCGTTCGTCACCCGAGACGAGGGGGTGTCGTTGATGTCGTCGACACCGAAGGCCGACTTCATCAACTCCGGATTCAACTTGAACCACGATCTCCTCACGTCCGCAAGGTCTTGGATGTTTGCCGAAGCATCCTCCCCCATGCCCTCGGCGAGTACATATACGCAGGATGGCTTCATTCCATGCAGTGGATTGGGAGCCAACAAGAACCGCCCTTGGATCTCGAGTGGTCTGCCATGGTGATCTTGCTTCTGTCCCTATTTCTGAGCTTGGGTCGCACAGACACCAAACCGTTCCCTACAACTCGACTTCCCCTACGTAGAAGAAGGCATCCTTCTAGCTCCTTTAGTTCGATAAGGGAATCAGAGGACTGGAAGGCCTTGGAAGCTGGCGAGACCTCCCATTCACTCGGCTGTCCGACTTGGATGATGAATAGGGGTTGGGAATGGGGGTTGGATGAAGATGCCGATGGATCAGTGTCGTCACAGGGAGATGACGGCCCATCGACTAAGTTCATATCGAAGCACATTGTCTTTGCGAAGGAGTACATAGTCTCCGGACTCGGCGAGGCAGCCTTTGGCCCCGCGGGATATATGCCCACATCCCTGAACAAGAGTATGGAGAGTCGACGAAAGATTGCTGTGGATGTGTTTATGGGCCTTCATCTTCTTCTTGAGGAGGAAAAGCTGGACATTATGACGCCGGAGCTCAGTTCTCCAGGCCGTGCTGACCTTCGAGTTGTCATGTGTCAAATTGCCAGGTGGCTCAAATGGCAGGCCTTTTCTTCCATCTATGAGTTGGGTATACAAGAAGACATTGACCCACGTCATGACTCTGGTATGTGAATTGGCCTGGCTTTGCAAGATGGATGATATAGCTAACCGCTTCACAGACCTGAATCTTCGACCTGGAATTCCTCAACCTCCTGTACGGCCAGATGTCATTGACTGGATTCAATCACGTCTCACTGGAGATCGTAGAATTCCTTACATCACGCCAGCAGATGTGTACTACACTGGCACAAGGCTGTCTGAGGCAGAGAAGCTCCAGGACAAGCGATGGGAGGCCACTGTGCCCCGGACACTTATGTTCAAGCAATTCTTCGGGTTCCTCAAGCCGAGTACAACTGCCGTCCAAATGGTGGAGGCTATGCGAGATGCTGGCATCACACCCCTGGTCCTCGATTCACTGCCAGAGGCTGTTCTAATTCCTCTCCGCGATGCCATTTCCTTGTGCCAGCCTCACCCTCCCACTTCTTGGTCCAAGGACCTCCTTGAATTGGTCGATCGCAAGGACATCAGCCTCATCTTGACACCAGGAAAACGCCCTAAACCTAGCGTTTCGAAGATTCTGGTAAGACTCTACTGTTGCTGGAGTGCTCGTTTACTAATGCGGCCCTAGACACCCACACATATTGCAACTTGGGATTACAGGCTGCTATGCCAAAGTGTGGAAGACGCCAACACACTTGGCTATGATGAAGGCGAGGGAACTGAGCGACAGGCTGTGATCCGTTCCCTCTTCAAAGAAGATCGACGCCTGAACGAGGCACAGGCCCTGCTTTCTACAAACAAGGCAAGATTGGTCAGACTCGATCATGATCCCGAGTGGCCAGAAAGCGAATATCTTGAGAAGCAAAAGGAGCTTGTAACAAGGATCGCTACAGGAACACTGGCCATTCCAGCTGGTCGAGCGCTACTGTATTACGGTCTGCGTTTCCCGCTGATCACGCAGAAGTTCCACATTGGAGGGTTCAACCTAAACTGCATCGTCAAGCCGACAAACACGACGGTTGGCGTTGACAAGTCGCAGTTTTCGGAGGAAAAGGTGTGCTGGAGCTTCTTTCACCAGGGTGCTGCTGCCGGTCTTGCTATCTCTCCTAAGGCTCATGGCATTGACACATCCTGGATTCTATACAACAAACCTGGCCAAGAGCTGAACAACCGACACGCTGGCTTCTTGCTTGCCCTTGGCCTCAACGGTCATCTGAAGGATGTCGCAAAATGGGTTGCGTTCAAGTATCTCACGCCCAAACATACCATGACTTCGATCGGACTTCTACTTGGCCTGGCTGCTTCATACATGGGAACAATGGACTCACTCATCACTCGTCTATTATCTGTTCATGCTACGAGGATGCTCCCAAGGGGAGCGGCAGAGCTAAACCTGTCACCGCTGACGCAGACCTCGGGCATAATGGGCATCGGGCTGCTGTACGCCAACAGTCAGCACCGCCGGATGAGTGAAATCATGCTCTCCGAGATTGAGCATATCGACCAAGAAGACGAGGAGGAGCCTCTGCGGAGCGAGTGTTATCGGCTCGCAGCTGGATTTGCCCTCGGCTTCATCAACCTTGGCAAGGGTAACGACCTCAAGGGCTTGCACGATATGAGGGTCACGGAGAAGCTGATTTCCCACGCCACGGCAACCAAGAATGTTGAAATCGTGCACATTCTAGACCGCGCGGCGGCTGGAGCTGTTATGGCCCTTGCTCTCATCTACATGAAATCCGAGGACCAGATCGTGGCTCGAAAGATCGATGTCCCAGACTCGATCCTGCAGTTCGATTACATCCGCCCTGATATTCTTCTCCTGCGGACGGTTGCCAAGAACCTGATATTGTGGTCCAAGATTGAGCCGACTTTCGCCTGGATACATAAGAACCTCCCAGGCCCCTATCGCCATCGCTACAAGCTTCAATCCACCACAAAGCTGCGGTCGACTGACCTAGCGTTCCACAGCATAGTAGCTGGGCTCTGCTTCTCTATCGCTCTACGCTTCTCTGGTAGCGCTTCTCCAAAGGTTCGGGATCTGTTACTATACTATCTGGACCAGTTCATCCGAATCACACGGATCCCGTCCTCGGCGAATATGCATCCCGAGGGCGTTCCGCCGTACGATGAAGAGCTGACTCGGTCAAACGCACGGATGTGTCAAGATGTTTTGGCTCTTTCTGCTTCCATCGTCATGGCTGGTACAGGTGACATTCCGGTTCTTCGTCGCCTTCGCTCGTTACACGGTCGTGATGATCCGGATACCCCCTATGGATCACATCTCGCTGCTCATCTTGCCATCGGAGCCCTATTCCTGGGATGCGGAACGGTAACTTTTGGAACGAGTAATCAGGCCATCGCCGCTTTATTGGTTTCATTCTACCCCATCTTCCCTACCAGTGTTATGGACAACCGCTCCCATCTTCAGGCCCTCCGTCACTTCTGGGTTCTTGCTACGGAACAACGATGCCTCGTTACCAAGGACGTTCTTACTGGACAGCCAGTTTCCGTCCCTATCCAAATCAAGATGCAGAGCAACACGTCAACAGAGCCTATCCTTAGTCGCACGGCACCTTGTATCCTTCCACCAATCGATCAGATTGCCAGCCTGTCAACCGCTTGTGGTCCCCAGTTCTGGAACGTGGAACTCGACTTTTCCAACGAGGAGGTCAGGGATGCTTTCAAAGACACGCAGAGTCTGTATCTCCGTAGACGTCCACCACGCGAGGGCGCCTTTGCTTCGACGCTCAGGGCACTGGGTAAGGATGAGAAAGGAAAAGATCCTCTGGAATGGGTCTTTGGGCTCGACGGGCTTAGAGGCATTAGCCACGCTGAACGAACCGTGGTTCTTGAGCGAGGAGACGAGACTCCGCAGGTGGGCAGTGCCATCGACGCGAGGCTCGAGATGGAGAAGGGCATCAGTGAAGGTACAGACCGCGAGCGACTCGAGGGTGCGAGGTTGCTCTTTGAATGGGCAGGCGTCCGTGACAAGCTGCGGCATCCTAGCCTGTTTGACAGCCAAGAGACCATTACAGAATCGCGGGCTCGCGGTGATGTCGAGGAAGAACAGGAGGAGCAGGAGGCAACTTCTGAAGATGAAGCTGTCTGGTGGATGCGGGATAGTGTTGTTGAGAATCTCAAGGGGATGGTATGGCTTGCCAGTCGAGAGAGTGAGCAGTGAGGGCATCAAGCTTATCATCTTGTAAACGATTATGATCATGACGGTGTCTAGTCATATGTGAACTTTGTAGAGCAGTGTTTGTCGAGTTGAAAAGTAGCACATGTCGTTATGAGTTATGAGAACAATGATAGTCTTCACAGCCAAAATCACAGCAGCTTGAGGCGAATAGATGATTCATTTCAACAGTCACGTAAATTCCATTATCCCCCCCTTTGCCTCTTCCCTTTTCCGAGAACGCCATGCAATGCAAACCGCATCACCGGGGATATACAGGGCCTTCTATCCGCCACTTTCTCTCGCGTCGTCGGGCCCCTTCGTTGTTTGCCCACGCCGCTTTCAAGCTTTGCCCGTCTTTGTGCTTCAGCGATATCCTGCTTCGTCTCCTTTTCTCCCTCTGCCGCACGAAGTGTTTTTTCGCGCAGGAACAAAAACAAGACCGCTAGAACTCTCTTCTCCAACACGCACTCTCCTTCAAGCAGCGGAGGGCGTTTATTTCCCCTTTTGGATTGCGTTGCCCCATTTTGAGTTGTCGTAAAAACACTCGTCAAAGAAACCCCGTCACGGGCTAGTCATGCTCGCTCTCTACTTTGAGACGGCGGCGTTGAGGACCTGTGTCCTGAAGAAGCCGCCCTTGGTCTTCTCAATCACCTGCTGGTAGACGTTGTTGGGAGGGTGGTTCATCACCACGGTGCCGTCCTGGCTGTCGATCTTGGCGTCCAGTCGTGTCTCTCGGATCAGGTTGACGATCCACTTCTCTCCATCGTCGGGGTTCAGGCCCAGCTTGGAGCTGAGGTCTCGGATGTTCATTCGGCTAAAGATCTTGCAGTAGCTCTCGCAGATGAGGTGTCGGGCGGCGTCGACAAAGGCGTCGGCGGAGGAAGCGAGGAAGAAGTCGCTTCGGCAGACCTGCTCGGCCATGGACAGGGCCTCACGAGCAGCCTCAAAGTCGTGGGCAATGTACAGAGCGTTGACGAACTGGGTGATGGGGTCGGTGTACTCGTAGGCCTCCTGGCGGACGTAGCGGATAATGTCCTTGACCTGCTTCTGCTGGATGGAGCTGTTGCGGGCGCGACCACGGCCGGTGATAACGGCGGCGATCAGGTACCGCAGGATCCAGGGGCAAGAGGTCTGGATGGTGTTGATGTAGGGGGCGGAGAAGAACATGTCGAGGATGGGTTCCCGGGCACTCTCAGAGTTGAAGAGGGGGAAGAGGGACCAGTGGACCAGCATCGTTCGGTGGTCGAGCTGGGCACGGGGGTTGTTGAACAGCTTAGAGTCGATGTTTTCGCGCACATTCTTAAGTTCGTCGACGGCAGACTCCCAGTTGGTCTGGAGGATCTCTGAGGCGAGCTTGCCCCAGGTGGCAGCAGAGACCTTGTCGTTATCGGTCGACAGGACTCGGAACTGGTAAAGCATATCGGCGGCGGGACCGTACTGTCCGCATCGGAACTGGAACTGACCAAAGTCGTAGAGGGCGTTGACCATTTCCATGGTGACCTAGTCACGTCCGGGTTAGCTTGTCAATCCGAGCTCGGCCGTGTTTGTCACTTACGCCGTGCTGGTTCTTGAGGAACTCCAAGTTGGCAACCTTGTCGCTTCGGAGTCCGTTGACGACCTCGTCCTGGGTCAAGAGGTCGGCGATCTTAGCGGTGGCCTGCTCGTACTTCTCCAGCTCCGACAGCACCTCCTGCCTCTTCTTGTTGTACTCGGCGGGGGCCTCGGAGACGCCGTGGAGCTCGCAGTACATGGTCGCGACGTAATCCGTCATGTTTGTGTCCTCGAGGAGCTTGATCTTTGAGGAGAGGATCTCCTTGGCCTTTGCGTCGTCGCCCTGCTCATCGGCCCTCTCGCTCTCAAACTGGATCAGAGGGAAGAGAAGATGTCGGCTCAGGTGGCGGGCGATGAGGGGCATGATGGACGAGCCGTCGGCCGAAACGGCGTTGAGAAGTTCCTCCATCGTGGGCGAGGTTGCTTTGTATTCGGTCGACCGGGGGGCGGAGCGAGAGGGGGCCGTGGGAAAGAGATGTGAGGCGCCGCGAAAGTAAAGACGCAGAGGCCGTGATAATTGATTTGATGGAGGGGCAGATTTTTGGTGAATTTCGCCAATCCACCGGTGGTGTGGGGTGTGCCGACCTGCCCGGGGATTTGCCGGCGATTAAAGGTCCATGTCATGTGATCCCGAGATTTTCTGGGAGAGCTTCAACTTCCGGGTGTGTCTGGGTATAGAGTTGCGACAGGCGAGAGAACGGCTCAGCGTGACCAATTGGGCGCTCATTGAGATAAAAATCGCCAATTCTGCTACCTTCAGAACCCCCGGGGATCTTGATTTTCCAAAAGGGCCCCCACCACGACCGATCTCGAATCTCGACCTCCCACCTCAACACCTACACCACATCTTGCCATGCGCCTGCTCGCCCCCCGAACCCTCTCTGCAGGGTGCCAGGCTCTCCTCCAGAGACCTGTGCCTCTCGTCCAGCGATGTACCTACGCCTCAGCCAGCCAGCCTACCTTCAAGACGCACGCCGGATACAGAACCAATCCCCTCGATAAGCCCGTCAACCCGAACAAGAAGAACAAGATCCCCTACAAGGACCGCCCCATGAAGCGCTTCTTTGCTCCCCTGCCGACCAAGACTGAGGAGCAGCTCGCCGCCGCATTCCCCTACATCGTCCGCCGCACACCATACTCTCAGCTTCCCGTCTACCAAAAGTGGATGTCTGGCGGCAACCGGGTGATTGTCTTGATCAAAAAGGTTGACGGCGACCGCACAAGGCTGGTGGAGGATTTGGCCACAGCATTGGAAGTTAAGCGGTCCGATATCCGACTGAATCCAACGACACAGCATATCGAGATCAAGGTAGGACATTCTGTTCTGGCTACACACGAGTCGAACCAGTCACTGACCAGTTACTCTAGGGGCAGTACTTTAAGCCGGCAATGGACTGGTTGCTTAACGCGGGCTTTTAATCGAGGCATCGTAATGAGCAATACGACGGGGAAATTCATTGGATTTGTCCAAGTATGCATAGGGCGGCATATAAAAAGTGTACCATATTGACAGCCCGTCAACTCCTGCAGCTGACTGATGAGAAATGTACAATACATGTAATTCAAGGCACACCATCCATACAAACACAAGCAAACAAAACCACGCTTTGCACAAAGTATATTTGGTTGTTCTCCATTCAACATCCTGTATACACCCTCGGGGAGTGATCGTCACCTCCTCCATGTCCAGTCCCGTTCAATCCCCCAAAACCCCATCGACTCCAGAATGCAAGTCTAAACGCGAAGCGCACGCTTCAAATGACGACAAGACACCTATCCCATTTTCATCAAAACACTAACATACAAGCTTAATGGCCGGGTATTGCGATGAATCCAAAATAAAAAATTTCCCGTTAGCCGACGTGGGCGTATTATTTCCCTAGAGCGAAGAAAGTCGACAATTGTTGTAGGACCTCATCCTTGGCCCACTCTGCCGATTGCATCGAAAGAGCGTCGAGAAGTGCCTGTGGTGATGGCACAGACTTGGCTGGAAGAGATGATGCAGGGTCGTTAGGGTCTCTCGCCTTCTCGGCCAACCTCCGTAACAAGGCGACTGAGACCACAACCAGGTAAACCAGCTCTGGATCTTTTCGTGCCCCAGCCCGTGGTCCACCATGGAGTTGCGGTTGCTCGTATAGTTGGCTGAGCTCGCGAATGAGTCTGAATAGGTTTTGCGCAAAGTCGTTGCCACTTGATAGCCAGGCTTTCGCAACTCCTGCATCGTGTCCAGGTGCTATTGACGCCAAAATCTCGGCCGACAGCAATCCTTGCATGAGGAATGGCTTTCGGACCTCGACAAGCGAAGGGAAGTTGGGTGGACGACTCTGAGCCTTAGCCTTGTCAGGGATTGGCGCTATTGCTAGGCCAAAGGCTCGAGTGAGAAGCTCATAAGGAGGGTTGCTGTTAGAGTCCAAAGCAAACACCGTCTTGTAGTGAGTTCGGTTCGGTTCGTCGCGTGCGAGCAACTTGGCTAGGGCATCAACAGCATGTGGTAGGTAGGCATGAAGACTGGGTTCGTATGGCGTGAAGAAGAGTGTTCCGTCCGAGACGGTAGGGTTGGGAGCCGGGGCGAATGCCAAGAGGAATTGTAAAAGGCAAACAGCTTGCTCGCGTCCTGGGATTTCCACTGAGCCCGCAATGTTGGAAAGAAGGATGACGACGTCCTTCATAAAGTCCAAAGTGTTGTTCTGGGACCGGAGGAGCATTGTGCGTGTGCCAAGATATCTTATCACGACGCACAGAAACTTGATGACGGACTCGTCGGCAAGGACGCCATGATTCTCGTTCTGTTCTCCAGGGAACGAAAAGTTGCGCAAAATCGTGGTAACACATATTAAGCGGTCCACGGCTCGATCCAGTTCGTATTCTTCCGTACCAAAGACGGGGATCTCGCGAACATTCCATCGTTCGATACGGCAGGCCCTCACCACATCTTCATATGGTGATATCTGGATCTCATCCGACACTTCAACGGTATGCTCGGCTAGCAAGTCAACTTGCTCTTCAGCGCACTCAACGAGAGCCTCCACCAACTCTTCACAATATCGTAGTTGGATAAAGTGCAACTGGTTCATAGAGCAAGATGCAGAAGCGAGGACGTCGAGGGCGAGCCGCACTTCTCCATGAATCCCACTCTGCAAGCTTTTCGTGAGAGCACTGACGTCGATATTCCCCAGTTCCTGAAGGGGAGGCACGTCTGGCTTCCATCGTTCGAGTTCGGCGCCGAGCTTGCTGAAGGCAGTCAAGTCGACACCTCCAAATGTCGACAACTCGCGAGCACAAGGGCTGTACTGGTCAGTCTGGGGGCCGAGGCGAGGCATCCTCTCCACAACAGCGGTGGGTGCTGCTGAAGCTTGTCGTCCCTCATTCTGTGACATGCTTCCAACCCTACGAGGAGCTGGGGATGGGGCAGCTGCAAAATCGTTGATACCAGAGGTATCCATTCCTTGCGGCATGTTGCGGTTCTGCCCAGGTATAACCGGCGTGGCTTGTGGCTGTACTTGAGCTTGAGGTGTCGAAAAGCCGTTCACAGGAGGCTGTCCTGGTTGCATCTGCTTCATAGGGGTCTGCTGTTGCATCTGGGGTTGTTGACCAGCTTGAGCCAGTGGCCCTTGATTCATTTGTTGGTTTGGTTGCATCTGCTTTTGCGGTGTCGCCTGTCCTCCCATGTTTGCGCCTTGGGCTTGTTGAGCTTGTTGAGCCTGCTGAGCTTGCTGAGCTTGTTGTTGCTGTTGAAGTTGCTGAGGCTGCTGTTGTTGTTGTTGCTGCTGTTGCTGATTCTGCTGCTGCATCATCCTGGACTTCTGCTGATTTATCCACATTTCCTCAAACTTATAGAGGTTGTGCTCGTAAATCTGCTTCAGCGTCTGTGGCACCGTAGGAATCTGAGGCGGTAGTCCGATCATCTGAGCAATATGGGGCCATCCGTTTCCAGCTGTGACCTGCTTATATCCTCCCTTGTTTTGAACGGCCTGAAACAGCATCATCAGGTTGACTGGTCTGTCCCCGATCATTGGGTTAGGGTCAAGAGGCAAGCCCTTGTGGTTCATAAGGGTGGTGAGACTCTTCATGAACTGTTCCGGGTTGACGTTTCCCATCCTTGGCTGCGGCCTCATCCCTCCCTGTGGCATCTGACCATTGGGCATCCCAGGTATTTGCTGCTTAGGCATCATACCGCGACCCATGTTCTGTGCCTGCATCTGTGCCTGCATCTGTGCATTCCCTTGAAGTTGCTGCTGCAGTCTCATTTGATATGCGGCCATCTTCTGCTGGTCGGTCATGCCTGGCCGCGGCTGACCTTGCTGCTGACCTTGCTGCTGGGCCTGCTGCTGTTGAGGAGTGCCCTGTTGCTGATGCTGGGCCTGCTGCTGCATCTGGGGAGGATACATGTTGCCCTGCATCTGGCCCATGTGTTGAGGCATTTGACCCATCTGCTGCGGCATCATTTGGCCAGCGGCCATCGCGTTCGGATTCGATGATGGACGAGCATTCGAGGGCGATGGCGCGAAGTTCGGGTTGTATCCTTGGGGCATGTTTTGCATGTAGGGGTTCGGCTGAGGTGTGCCATGTTCGGAAGGTATTGGTGACGCCTGCGAGTTGAACTGTTGTGCGCTGGGCGAGAATGGATGAGGCGACGCGGTCGCGACCCTCTGAGGGACACTACCTGGTCGCATCTGGTTGCCCATGATCGGTGATGGACTCGCGTTGGCAGAACCGTTTGGTTGAAGATGGGGGAATTGGCCAGGGTTTTGCTGGGGGACCGCGCCAGGCTGAAAGCCGCCGGCAAAGGATTGCTGCTGCGGCGTCTCGGAACGCGACGTCGGCAACATTCCGGGGTTCTGTCTCGGAGAGCCGGCGAGACTGTCTTCGCGAGGGCGAGGGCGTTTCGATGGAATCACCGAGTTGGTTTGATAGACGGGATTCTGGAAGGAAGGTGAGGCATTGCGCATGGGGCCAGGGCCATTAGCCATCGCGCCCATCTGCTGCTGGTTCTGAAACTGTGCAGGATTGAATTGGCCAGAGTTGGCCATGAAGGCGGAAGGATCCATCATGGTGCTGGCTGAGTTGGCGTCATTCATGTGTGGGAAGCCGTTGCCATTGTGGTTTTGGACGGCGTCGTTCATCCAGGTGCTCATGGCGATCGGCCCAACAGGCTGTGCGCGACGGAGTTAGCGGTCAGCAGGCACGCGACAAGCCTCCATGGAGGAGCGCCAGGGAAATGAGAATGCAATGACGGAAGGCTGAGATGGGGACGATGGGTGGGAGATGAGACGAGGCAGTGACACGGTGGTGATGGGCAAGTCGCGTCGCGGCGTGGGTTTGGTGGAGAGTGGTGTGGAAAGACCAGACCAGCGAAGAGACTTGGGTCAGCCTCTGCTGAGAACGGGCTGGGCAAAGGAAAAAAAAATGGCTTGGACTGGGAGAGTGGGCAATGGAAAAGAGCTCAGATTGGTTGGCAGGGTGGTCGGTGCAGCACGGCGACGCGCTTCGCTCAGGCGGGAGATGAATGGATAGATGGGATTGACGGGACGGGAGAGATGGAGAGGGAGAAGAGCCCAGCAAAGCGCACGAGTGAGCGAGAGAGAGCCTTCCAGCGAGAGTCGCAGCCACCTCAGCAGTCCAACAGAGAACGCCAGCGAGTGCTAGGTACGCCAACAGTGGAGAGCAGGGCGGCCTGGGGCGAGCGAACGAGCCGACCAGCCAGTGAGGGAGAATTTTTCGTCTCCGTCAGCAGCACCAGCGAGTAACAGGGCGAGCCAGGACGCGCAGCGCTGAGACCATCCAAGGCGCCAGCCAGCCAGCCAGGGAGTCGGCGACAACTTTCGTCACGAGCCTGGAGACGGGGGGACACGGCGAGGTGAAGCGGCCGCCGTCAACTCTGTCGCATTCGTCGGCTAGGGGCGAGATGGACGGGTACGGGTGCGTGAAAAGCCAGAACAGAGTGTGAACGGAAAGAAGCAGGTCTTACCTAAGGCGCGCGCGCGTTTGCAGTGACGGTGGATGAACTGCGAGTGCGCGAATGCTCGTCGGAATTGGCCTGGGTTTCAGCGGACGGTGAAATTGTTCATTAGGTTGTCTCCAGATCGACTCGAGGCTGCGGCGCGATTGCTTGGCTGTTCTCGGCTTAGCGTCGCTTAGGAATCAGCTAGTCGAGTGGGTCTTTGGCCAATCATGGGGTAGAGATAGTGATGCAATAACCGTGGGTTCCGAAAAGATAGAGCGCAGGCCTGTGAAACGCATCTGTCACTAACACCATGGTCAGTGTTAGCTATCGTGTCTCTAACGCCCCTGGCGCATTGTCGAATCCGGATGCATCAGTTTCCCAGCGGCTACTGCATGTGATAACCATGGTCTCAGCTGGTGATCCTGTAGAGGGCTCATAACAGATTGATGCACCAACTCAAAACCATGAGTTTGCAGAACCGAGTCTTGCGATCGATTTCAAACTCGGTTTTCGTTTCCGTGTTCCGATTCGTTGCCAGGATTTCGCCTGCACGCACATAGTCAGCGGGCAGTCGAGCGAAAACATGACCTGTTCGTCGCCATCGTCTTTCAACGCCTCCGTTGAAAGAGCGAAGCATCGGCCACTTTGATAGTATCGACCCACAGCTCTGTGTGTCGACTGCCTCCGGTAGATGATTGGTGACTGCAATCAATGGGGTGGCTCGAGGTTGGAAATGAGTTGCAAAGAGAATGCGACTCGTCCACTATTCCAACGTTTCGGCAGGGCACAGTCGCCAGATTGCCATGCCTAAACAACATATTTCGACTGAGATGAGACGACAACCGGTCAAAATGTCTTCTGGCCTTGTTGTATCCCGTTTTCTGCTCGCCAATGGAGGCGAGTTACGCTGCACATCTGCCTGCAGATGCACGGGGATGCGTCGCACAGCTTTGCATCACAAATGCCCAATGTGACATTTCATCCACCGCGCGGTAGCTCTGCACACTGGTGCTGGTGCCGTCTCATCCATATCAGATCTGCCCGTAATCAGTCGACACTGGGCGCTGACAGCGCAGCCCCGTAAGTCCCAGCCCCCTGCGCCGTGCTCAGAGCCATCGGCCTCTGGCTTGGGCGACAACTGGCGTCTGGTCTGCACAGTGGTCCCCCGCCAATGACCCGGTGCTGGGGTTCTAGGCGGCCATACCGTGAACCAGATCGGGTCCAAAAGAACGGACCATGTGCCGCCAGAGCTTGTCTCCCGTCTGCACCGCACCAGAACCACGCCTGACTTTCTCTCGAACTTGCCACACCACTGCCGGAATCCAAAGAAGCACAGCTTGCCAAACCAGGCATGGGTTCATGTCTCTTCCTGTTTTTGAAAGGGGCGCAGGGCTGGTCGGGTTTTGAGTCCGGGGATTGTTTGTGGTGGCGCCTGATGCGGGCTGTCCACCCACCACTGGGGCTTCCCGAGTGGATGCCAATGGCCGCATCCTTGTCAGGCAGGTCGTCATGGCCAGAACAGCGCCGTCTCGAGTCACTCTGCCTCTGGGGGAGCCGGTGAAGGCGGTCGCCCTCGTCGTGTCGTCAAAACTCTTGATCGGTCGGCCATCTTGTAGAATCAAACTGGTCCTGGTGGTTTTTGCTGTCGCCGTGTCGAGTGCGAGTCGCTTGTCGCCCAGCCCATCGTGACTGACCTCCCACTAATAAGGCAAAGTACCCAGCGTCTTGGGGTCCCTGAAAAACCACCCAGCTTTGGAGGTGCCAGTTCGTATAAGTGAGCAGCGCAAGGGAAAACGATGAGCACAACAGCAACGCACGTCAAAAAGAAGCCGATGAGAATGAAATGAATGATGGGAAAGGAAACACAGAGTTTTGAGAGGGGAAAATGGGAGGGAAATGGGCAGCAAGAAGGAACGGGGGAAGGGGGGTAGTTATGTGAAAATACCTTACCTTACCTTACCTTACCTTTCTCCGTACCGCCAACGGCCTGGGCTTGCGACCTCACTTACTCACCTCCGGCTTTGATTAATGAAAATTTCTCCGTCCAATTTGCTAGCATTTTATTGCTTTTATCGAATTCGTGTTACTTTCAACTCGCTTTTTCCCGCTCCTGCTCTGGTTATCGCTTGGTCGACGCGACCGTGGGAGCCCATGTGCTGTGTGCATCTGCCTTTTTTCCAACATGATTGCAGCCCCAACCAGAGAAGATCCGACAGTCTATTCTTCCATGCCCCTGCCCTGATTTTATGATCTGTCCTTGTTCCTTTTTCTAAACTTTGTCTGTCCTCGGGCTCTTTCTGATCTGCCTTATGTACAGTACCTAACTCGGTGCGAATCTTGCCCGGGTCCAACCGCTTGCTGGCCCATCTTCTCATTTATTACTCACGATCCCATCGCCCACTCACACTCTTACGCGGTCGCGCACTGTACGATTCCAGATCACCCACGCGCCGACCCGGGTGACTTGGCAGGCCCTGTCCCCTGTACCACGGCCTTGAGCGAAGGCCGCCGCTATTTACCCTTTGCCGTTTGCTCTCCGGTCTCGTCAGACAGACAGATGAGGGCGGTTGGTTTGTAACGGATGGCTTGACGTGAAGGAATGCCCGCCGCCTCGTCCTCAGATACTCCCAAACCCACCCAGGGTCTTTGGGATGGGCCGAATCTTCATGCTAGAGGCGGAGAGCGGCCTCAATTAAAGAGTGTGGCCTCTTCCCCTCGTCTTAATCTGCTCCTCCACGTCCCCTCTCGGCCGTTCACCGCGCCTTTTTCACGCCCAACCGCTTTTTCTTGCCCTGGCCATTCACTCACCCCACATGGAAAACGGGTCGGTGGCAACTGGGCAAGTTACAAGTGTCGGCAAATGCTTTCCATCCCCTCCATCTTTGTCACTGGGATGGGATGGTCGTCGCCGTTCGTCTTCTCGCACGAGGGTCTGGTCAGCGAGAGCAGCGAGCGATCCACAGAACAGGGTCATGGTGGTTGCAGATCTGTCTCGCTCTAAAACGCCCTCCCTCTCCTGCCCGTCCCGATCCATAGTCCACCTTTGCGAGAGCTACCATGGCATTGACAGCTTTGTCTGTCAACCACGACTCTCAACTCGTTAACACCTCCTGGCCAAGGGCTGCACAAGCAGCGGAGGTGTGGTCAAGCGTCCGCCTCTACCGACACTCGATGGAAGGCACCTGGGCCCTGTCTCCCCATGGCCAAACCCAATCCTTGACTTATCTGACGCCTTGGTGTCAACGTTTCCCTGCATAGCACTAATCAGAGGCTTGGACGTGGTGGCTGCAGAACTCGCGGGACGGCAACAGCCCTCTTCGTCCAAGCTTGACCGTAATATTAGACGACATCTTGATCATTACCTTTCGGCTCCTGGTCATCACACGTCAGAGAAGGAGTGGTTGTGCTGCATGTTGTCCCAAGTCTGGCCGAGGTATCTTTGCACAGGGAGCCTAATTCGACCTGCGTCTGCCCATCCTCGAGGATCCGTGACCCCGGATAAACAAGTGGAAACGGCTCAGATCAAGTCAAAGTATCCAGACCATCACACACCTCGGTTCCCTCAACATCACGCCAAACCGCCAGGTGTTTAACTGGGTTGATTATTGAAAGCTGCCCCGAACTACTCAAGATCAAGCCAGATTGTCCTAAAGCGAAGCAGAGGCTGTGGCCTGCATTTGGAACGGCTTCAGACACCTATTCAGGCGTCCCGTGCATACATACATGACGCAAAGTGCCGCCAGGCCAGGGCGTATGGGCCAACAATCGCGTGGCACCCCTTTCAGGAACTCATCGTCTAATGACTGGGGTTTCACCAGGACGGGCTCTCGGATATGGTCAATGTCCCGCTTGTTCTCCCCGTGTCATTCTGTCTGTCTACCATGCTGATACGACGCACGAATCGACTCTGGCAAGGCCATGGCTCCTTGCGAAAATTATCATGGCCTCACCAATTGCCGTTGCAGCCGGCCAGTTCATGTCATTTCAGCTCCCGTAAAAGCCCTTCCCGGAGTTAATGCTGTATGTAGCCCCACTGCGGCTCCCTGATCATCCCAAAGTGCTGGGTCACCCTAACGCCGGGCCGGGGCTGCAACCACCACAGGGAACCTTGGAGTTTGGCTTATTATCTAGCCGCGCGTGGGTGAATTGGATGTTTTGCAGGTGAGAGCCCGCTATCAATCAGCACGAATCTATACCATGATGCTTGTCTTTTAATATTCGCAAAATTTGGTGGGTCAATTATCAAGGGGAACACTCAGACTCAGCCCTACAGCAACATCCATTCTCACCAACTATACTCTGCCTAGCCTGCATCACTTTCGGTCCGCGCTTTCAATAGACAATTCCACAACGCCAGATTGGCCATCAAGGCCACTTCATTCTTTTCATGATGACCATTCGAGTCACCAATTAAGCTCTTCGCCAAATGAACCTTATGCCAGCACCATCTTCTTCTTTGTATGCTCCAAAACCAGTCGAATGCTCTCGTCCAGATTCTCCAGCGCCAAATAGCCATCGATCCACGCCACTGTCTTCCTTTGAAGTTCTGCCTGATCGGTCGTCTCAGACAGATATTGGTTCAGGCGTGCAAGAACCTCCCTCAGGTTCATGGGGAACTCGGCGGTTTGAGGGTTTACACCAATGATGGGCTTGCGAATGTGGACATTGCAGGTAGCTGGGTGTTTAGGATACTCCTGATCAAGCACATCCAAGACATGCTGAGAAATCTTAGGTTGAGAGGCGAGCTTGTTGAATGACGCAAACAATTCGAAAAATGTCTCGGCGACATTGGCGTTGAAAAATGCTTGTTTTCTGGATATATCGAAAATTGCCATGGGAATGGCACCGTCCATGGCGGGATTTGACGCAAGCTGTTGGGCCGACTGCTTGTCAATGACCTTGGCTTGGGATTTGGAAGGTTCGGGGAGATGCTCGTCGTCTTCGTCATCACTGTCGATAAGCCGCAATTCGTCGCCGTCCTCGATGCGATCCGGCCGAAGCACGTCGTGACCGGGCTTGGCTGCCTCCTTGCGCTTGTCCACCTTCTCCAGCCACTCCATCTCGCTCCTGGCGTATTCCACCCACAACTTCTCGTTCGTAGTGCAAAAGCGGCATCCTCGCATGAAGAATCCTCGCGCAGCGGCCATGTCGCCATTCTTTGCGGATCGGCGGCCTGCCATGGCCCACAGCTCAGGGTCGGTGGGCATCATGCGCAGAGCATTGGTCATGGTCTTGCGCCATCGCTTGCTCGCCTTGACGCTAGACGTGTATGATAGGTACTCTCTCCAGAGCGCACCGCTTCCTGGGTGTCGGTTGACGCCTCGGTCATAGATGGCCAGTGTGCGGGTTTGGCCGGCGTGGGCAGAGTTGAGATGGCGGATCTTGAGGCGCTTGCAGCGTTTGCTGCGGAGAGACTCGAGGGATTGCTCCCATTGCGCATACGAAGCCCAGTCCGAGGGCTTGTTTCCAGGAGAAAGGACCTTGTGCTCGTAGTCGTTGCGCTTCTGGACAATGGTGCGGATCTCGTCCTGGAGGTTAAAGGTCAGCCAGCGGTCACGACTGGAAGAAAGATTGACGACGACGCACCTTGGAAAAGATTTCCTTCTCCTCCCACTCTCGCAGCTGGGGAACAGCGCGCTCGAGATAGAATCTCGCCTTTTCGGCAACACCGGCCATTTCAAGCGTTCAGAAGAGGTGACGGGTGGATATCAATCGCGCCAGTCGAACTTGAGATGGTTGATTGTGATGCAAGAATTTTCCCACGAGGCTGCCCCGGTCGACAACTTTTTAGCGGGGCGCTTCAGCCTCGGGGTTGGATCGCGTCAGAGCGGAGAGCAAGGTAAAATCTGAGCCCGGGGGAGAGACAGCGGGCAGCCCAGGGGCCTGTAGTGGCCTGCCAGTGCCAGGATAGGTTATCCCTCGGCGGCCGCGGGAAGGCGCGCGCTAGGGCCAAGATCAATTCCAAAACACCCCTGGTCTTGGCTCCACCTGACAATAATTACGTCGCGAGAGGTAACGTGAAAGCTCCGAGGTCCGCTGTGTTGGCCGATACAATCTCACCACTTCCAAGCTCATTTCTGCCTTCTCTCGTTCAGATATTTAAGACGTCGTTTCCGGATCTCCCGGACGGGATACTAGAGTGTTTGTTCTGTCGTTCTCTCACTCGAAATGTCGTCCAAATACAAGGATAAGGACACTGGCGTTGTCCT
The DNA here is from genome assembly GCF_000151355.1 of Fusarium vanettenii 77-13-4. Classification (NCBI taxonomy): domain Eukaryota; kingdom Fungi; phylum Ascomycota; class Sordariomycetes; order Hypocreales; family Nectriaceae; genus Fusarium; species Fusarium vanettenii. The sequence continues at coordinate 1,063,007 of NW_003315879.1, read as the reverse complement.
CAGCTTCAGCGGAAGCTTGGTGAGCTGGGCGCACACTGCCATCGCGTACAGTATGTCCTGGTTGTCGTCGTTTGCGCTCTCGTCCTCGTCCTCGTCGCAAATGTCGTCGCTCGATCCATCGATCGCGAAGCTGATTCCTGTCGTCTTTAGCTGCCTTCTTGAGCGCCTTGGTTATCGGCGTCTACCTCCACTACCACAAGATCGTCCAGAATGAATTTTACGGCTACCCGCAAGAATGGTTCCCTTCAGTGTCGGCCACCATTGGCGATCGCTACCCCGAGCGCTCCTTCTTTATGATCTTTATTGCCATCACGGCTGGTGCGCGATCCTGGAATCATTCGCCATTCGCGCGTTACTGACGGTCGCACGCAGGTCCTCGATTCGCCCTCGTTGGTCTCTGGTATCTCCTCACGCGCAGGCCTGGCCACAAACTCCCCGCCTTCGTCGCCCTCATGGGACTCTTCCGAACCCTGACTTGCGGCGGATGGACATATATTACTTCTACAGATGATCACGATTGGCACGATATCCTAATGATTTCATATATTGTCGCGACGCTTCCGTGGACGACGGGCTGCATCGCCCTCAGCCCCGCCAACCCCCAGGCCATCAAGTATCGCAAGTACCTAGCCTCTGCCTTCTTCGGCACGCTTGTCCCGTTAATCTACTTTTTCATCCAGCACAAGGTCCACCGTGTTGCTGGGGGTAAGACAGCCGAATGCCCTGTGCTCCCGATGCCCCGCTAATCTCGCGAAACAGCCTATACCACATATGCCTTCTTCGAATGGTCCTTGATCCTCTTGGACGTAGCCTTCGACGCTGTGACGGCGCTCGATTTCAATACCTTCGATATTGTAGTCAAAGACGTCAAGGGCGCGAGCAAGGGGTACGTCCAATGGCTTCCCAGATAGTCTTGAGCTTTTGAGAGAGCCTTTTTGCCCAATATACAAGTTAGAAGGTCACCGTCTAAGTCTGTTGCAGTGAGAATCGATCATCCGTCCCATCTGCCGTCCTAGAGAAGGAGTAAGTACTTGGTTGGCCAGCTTTGAGGAGACGGTCGTTAACATGAGCCGTTAGAAAGGAAAAGGCCACAGGCGGCGTCTTTGCTACTCGCTTCAGCTGGCCCGAGGTTTTTGATATCGCCGCTGAAGTCTATCATGGAGTAGGTTCAATCCAATGGCTAGCACCAGCAGAGATCTGACCTATCATAGTACGTCTTCTGGACCATCCTGACCAGTCTCGGTCTTGTGGTGTGGTGTAAGTTGCCCAAATCGACAGATGCTACGCTGGGTTCCTGACTGAAATAGACTTCCCGCTCTGGTACATGGGCATTTCTGGATACGAGGTCCTTGTCATGACGACCGTTTCGCCGTTTTTGCTTGCCAGTCGCTCCGTGCGATCCCTGGTGGTGAACAACCTCCGCATTGTTCACATGTTGTCTCTGGCAGGCATTGCCGCCTATCTCGTTGAGGACCCCAGCCTTCGTCTTTTCACCGTTGGTTTTGGCGTGACAATGTCTTGCCTGGGTTGGGCAGCCACTCTTTTCACCGAGTCTGCTCATGAGGGCCGACTCGAGTCCAAGATTCTTGGATGGATGATTGGCCTTATTCTGTCGTCTACTGCCAAGTTTGCTTGGTGGACCAACAACCCCATCTGGCCCATCATGCATGCTGCGAACGGTGGATGGAACAATACTGGACTTGTGCTCGGCATCCTGGCTGCCCTTCGTTTCACTCGACGGGCGCCTCTCACCGTTGGCATCAACACGGTCCCTGCTAAGGCCAGTTCGAGCTTCCTTGCTTCTCTCGGCCTTGCTGGACTGTTCTTTGGTCTTCATTCGTTGCTGTCTGATACCAGCACCATGATTCTCTGGGGATGGGAAGGATATCCCATCCGAGGACCCTACTTCTCCACCCATGGTTGGCTCACTGTCCTCGCCATGTCCCTGGGACTCTTTGGCGGAGTCTGGCAACCCAGAATTGCTAGCAGCTGGGGTGTTTTCATTGTTGGTTCGATTGGTGCCTGGTTCCTGACTTGCTACAGCCACTGGCCAGGATACTATGGTGCTCTCACGCTCGCTGCGTATCTGATGGCCTTCTCTGTGCCCATCCTCACTCATGGAGCCAAGACGAACCCGGCGACGACGTTTGGAGTTGGCTTCCTCCTCTACAACTTCTTGGTTCTGTTCCATGTCTGGGTCGTAGCGTACGCTTTTGTTCCAGGTGGTCAGCTCGTCCGTGAGCATACCGATTGGATCATGATCTCCATGATGACCTGCATCGGTGCGGGTGTGTTTGGCATCAACGCCTCGGATCCTCAGCGACAAGCGTCCAAGCGGGCCTTGCCTGCTCAGAGGCGAAAGTACTTTGGCATTTCCACCATCCTCATCAACATTTTCTTCCTCATTTCTGCTTTCAGGCGCTTCCCCACCAACGACTACAAGCCGTACCACCCTGAGGACCGCATCCTCACTGCTGGTATCTGGACAATCCACTTCTCATTCGACAATGATATGTGGGCTTCGGAGTACCGTATGCGAGATCTTATCAAAGAGCTCGAGATCGATGTCATTGGCCTGCTCGAATCCGACAACCAGCGTATCATCATGGGCAACCGTGATGCTACCCAGTTCCTTGCTGAGGATCTCGGTATGTATGTTGACTACGGTCCGGGACCTAACAAGCACACCTGGGGTGCTGCTCTGCTGTCCAAGTTCCCCATCCTGAACTCGACGCATCATCTTCTGCCCAGCCCCGTTGGCGAGTTGGCTCCTGCTATCCACGCTACGCTGAACGTCTACGGACAGCTGGTTGATGTGTTTGTCTTCCACTCTGGCCAAGAGGAGGACGTGGAGGACCGACGTCTTCAGACTCAGTACCTCGCCGAGCTCATGGGCTCGACTCCTCGCCCGGCATTCCTTCTTAGCTACCTAGTGACGAGGCCGCTGGAGGGCAACTACAACGTACATGTTAGCAAGAAGTCGGGTATGCACGACGTCGACCCATCGGACTGGGATCGTTGGTGCGAGTACATCCTCTTCAAGCGCCTTAAGCGCGTGGGATACGCGCGCGTCAGTCGCAGCAGCATCACAGACACTGAGCTGCAGGTGGCCAAGTTCAGGATCCCCGAGTCACCCGAGGAGATCGCCAAGCTGGAGGCTCAACCCGCCAAGGAGCGCAACCACCGGGTGAAGGAGTCGCAGGTGCCAAAGGGATGGAGATTCCCGGCCATGTTCCGCGGCGAGGGCGTGCGGGAGCATAGATACCACGTTTTCGATGAGCCCAGGTACTTTAACTAGGCACTCTTGGCTAGGGAGGCAGGGCGTTTCATCTTGGGTTCTTTTCTATGCTGGGTGGCTGGTAATATGGGAGGACTTAATGTGGTGACAGGGACGGGGGAGCAATGTGCTACGAGTAATGTAGGGTCGCATAGTCTACGAGCTTTATGTTACCACGTACAATATACCTATTTATTCTTATCAAGTTTGTGAGCACTATGCAGTCGTGTATGTGTTGTTCTTGAACTAGGTGTGTTATGTTGAGAGCCCATGAAATGCGTGGGTCTGTAGGGTAGACCAACCAACAACTTGGCCAAGCATCCATTGTCCTCTCCCAGGTTTCACATGTATATCTTGGTGTTTCTGTTAGTGGCATTATAGTTTCATACTTTCCTTGGAGTTATCTTCTCATTATTGAAAGCTTGTGTTTCGATCAGGCGCTAAAGCGGCACAGAGCAAGCGGTGTAGTTCGTGTTTGTTGACAAGTAAACGCAACTCACATCACATGTCCTTCTACTAAGCCAACATCAAACATTAGTGACCTCCATGCTACCCTGTCAGCCGCTGACCACCATGGAAAAAAGCCCTATCGCAAACCAAAACCCACCAATAAACCTCGATGCAAAAAGAATCGGGCGTCAAATCTGCGTTCCAGCAAAGGTGGAACCCCCGGCTCTGGAAACCCGTCCCCACCTCCGACTACTAACGGCCGAAGCCCCCGATCCAAGCCCTGGGCGGATTCCCCACAGCGCGGCCAGAACCGCACACTATCGGGGGATGACGCAAAGGTTTCTTGCTGATGGGTAGCACGAAGGACACCTCCATTTCCAAACGAGGCAGGAAAAGTGAATGGTTCCGCATAGCGGGAAGAGGACCGCTGTCGTAGTAGAACAGCCAAGGCCGAGGCCCGTACAGCTTTCCCCAGGACCAGGAACGGCCGCCGAAGGAGGGGAAAAAAAGGTGGACATGGCTTTCGTATTGTGAAGCTAGGACCTTGAACCGATGCTACAGAAGACAAAGATACGGACGGCACGGCATCCTCCACCTGCGGGTAAGCTGGAAGAGATTTGGCCTTTGGCGTTTCTGGCTGTTGCCCTAGGAGGAAGTCAAATCGGGCAGATGACCTCGCGAACAATGTCAAGCTAAGAATAGCCTCCCTGGGTTTTGGGGCAGAGGCGTGTGACCTTGGGGTGAGCAAGCCAACAGGAAGGTGGCATTTTGTAATGTGCATTCGTTATCTTCCGTCACCGTGACATTGGATGAATTCATGAGCTTGGTACGTACTGGATGTGAAGTTGTCTCGTATTGTTTACAGCTTGGAGGTGGTTGAGAGGCTGGGCATTGAAATACCGACAGCATCCCCAGATTCAAGCTACAAACAACAAAACCTCCAATTCTCCAATAACCATCTCCATTAGCTTCCCCGCCATCTCAAGCCTGGCCCTTGCTCACCCCAAGATCCCATCTTCATCCCGTCACAATTCCGCGATTTCCAATCCGAACCTAGCCGCCTCGGCACTTGGGTCGATCGATAAGCCTAGTGTGCCGCAACAAGCCGACCAAGAGCGTCATGCTTGTTATCGTTCGCTGAACTACAAGAAGAGAATAAGAGAACTGTAGAGAGTGAGGGTGTAGTGGTCACGGGTTAGTTCCTTGTCTCTGTGTATTCTGCCCCCGGGACATCCGCTGCTCAATTGTGCTTCCTTGGAATCGTTTCCGCTTTTGAAGCTTTGTGTTAATGAAAGAAAGACGAGATGCAGCTTGATCTGGGACACTTGTGGATTTACTTGGGGTTGTTGGTTGGAGGAGGAGTCCTCTATGTGAGTACTTACACGGTAATTGCTTCAGCTGTGTACATCAAACTAACAAAACCCAGACCTTCGGCCTCGTCGTATATCGAGTCTTCTTCCACCCTCTAGCCAAGTATCCCGGTCCCTTCCTCGCCAAGATCACCGATGCCTACCAGCTCTATCACGCCTGGAAGGGTGACCGTCACCTCGAGTTCTGGCGCATGCACCAAAAGTACGGACCCGTCGTCCGCTTCGGTCCCAACTCGCTCTGCTTCAACTCCAACAAGGCCCTGAAGGAGATCTTTGGCTTCCGCACCAATGTTCGGAAGGCAGAGTTCTACAATGCCTTTGTCCACCCGACCGCCAACACCCACAACACCCGCGACAAGGAGGTGCACGCCCGTAAGCGCCGTGTCATGTCCCAGGCTTTCTCTGAGAGCGCCATGAAGGAGATGCAGAGGTACATCCTTGCCAATGTCCGCACATTTTGCGAGCAGATTGGAGCTCTGGATGGTTCTGCCGAAGAATCCAAGGGATGGACTAAGCCCCGTAAGATGAGCGACTGGTGCAACTACCTTGCCACGGACATCCTCGGCGACCTGTGCTTTGGCAAAGCCTTCCATATGCTGGAGAGCGAGACGAACCGGTTCGCCCTGGGACTTGTTGAGGCCGCGACTACTCGCCATCTTCTTGTAAGTGACTCTCGGTGCTCGATGGAAGTTAGAAGCTGACTTGACCAGTGCGGAACTATGCCCATCGTCGACAAGCTCAAGCTGGACAAGGTCCTCTTCCCCGGCCTCGCTGCTAAACGCGCCCGTTATATGGCCTACAGCAAGGGACAGCTGACTGAGCGCACCAAGCTTGGCGAGGAGACTGATCGACGTGACTTCTTCTATTACCTCCTCAAGGCCCGTGATCCCGAGACTGGCCAGGGTTTCAGCACCCCTGAACTCTGGAGTGAATCTAACCTGCTGTAAGTGATTGTGTGAAAAGCGAAGCAAGACTTTGGCTGATATGAGGGAACAGCATCATCGCCGGCTCAGACACCACATCCACTGCCATGGCTGCTACGCTCTTCTACCTCGTCCGCTGCCCCCGCGCCCTCAAGAGAGTGACTGAGGAGATTCGAAGCAAGTTCAACAACGTCGAGGAGGTTTGCCAAGGCGCCACTCTTGCATCCTGCACTTACCTCCGAGCCTGTATCGACGAAGCCATGCGCATGTCTCCTTCTGTCGGTGGCATCACCCCCCGTGAAGTCCTCCCCGGCGGCATCACGGTCGAGGGCCGCCCCATCCCCGAGGGTACCGTCGTCGGCGTGCCGCACTACGCCATCCACCACAACGAGTCATACTTCCCCTCGCCGTACGAGTACATCCCCGAGCGATGGATGGCGGGCGCCGTGAACCCCCTGACCAACGAAAAGACCACCGAGGACGAGGTCGCACTTGCGGCGAGCGCCTTCTGCCCCTTCAGCATCGGTCCCCGAGGCTGTATCGGGAAGGGTCTGGCCTACGTCGAGATGACCAACACTCTGGCTCGCACTATTTACCTGTACGACATGCGTAAGGCCATCGGCATCGTTGATCCCGCCGAGGGCAAGCCCAACAATGAATGGGGACGACACCGAGTGACTGAGATGCAGCTGGTCGACATTTTTACCAGTGCTAAGAACGGACCTATGATTGAGTTCCGCAAGGCCGAGACTGCATCGGCTTAGGATTGATGTGTATATGCTGAGATAGTATATGGTGAAGATGAAAGGATGGCAAGATTGAGATGACGGCTCATGATGAATACTGAACGAGAAAAGGAAGATTAACTATCATACTGAGTATAACAAGTAAAAATGAACTATCAAAATACTTGAAATAGCCCCATAAGGTGTTGATGTCTGCACGTTCTTGGGCTTTGGTGCATCTGCCAGCTGAGCTTGGTGCGGTACGGAGTACAGTCTATACCGAAGGAGGGAGAAGCAAGACCGCTACTGAACGAGTCCATTTGCTGGAGTTGAAAGTTGAGGGCTTCTACGGGGGGCCAGAATAGAGAGAACACAAGAGACACGGCTCGTATTGGGAGAAATATGAAAGATAGAGCATATGAATAGGTGTATAATCCAAGTTTGTTGAATGGACGAGATGAAGGAGCTGATGAACGAAGTGAATCACTAGGGGCAGCTTCCAGGGGTTGACTGTAAGGGTCAGCACTGGGTGCCCCGCTAATCCGCAGATCGCGTTGTGGTCGCGCAGAAACTTGCCTGAGCCACCTGCAACCCAACGAGGCTGGGAGTGGATGGAAGGCTGAGCAGCTCTTTTGTCTCCAACCTCTTTCTCTCTTTCATTGTTCTCGAGGACAACGGCGTTCTTTGCGCAGGGGAATTAAACCCCGATATGAGGTAGCCTCGACCTCGGCGACATCCAATTTTATCGCCAATACGACCCTGCGCATCCCATCAAGATGACGGTGTGTAGATTCTTTCAGCAGGGCAACTGCAAGTTTGGAAGTAAGTCTTGGGCTCGGCTGCATTGCATCACCAACGCCTTCTCTGAAGTATAATGCACAGCGCTGACGTCTCGTCTTTTCAGACAACTGCAGGAACGAACACCCCAACCCCAACAATAACCGAAATCAACCCTCGAACCGCTTCGGAGCTCTGGGAGGAGGAAGCAACAGCGTTGCCGGTACGACTTTTGCGACATGGCTTGGAAAAGACGCGTTAACAAGGCCGCAGACAAGTACAGCATCACGGTAGATGCCATCGAGCGAGACCTGACAAACGAGACGCCGCAATGGATCCTTTCGGCGTATGCTCCCGGTCGAGACGCCCCCGGGCAGCTCTTTGGAGGGTACCCGCGCGAGCAGAGCTTTGAAGAGCTGCGCCTTCACTACGTGATGGGCAAGGCCTCGGGCAACGAGCAGCAAGCAGTGAGCACATATTTTACTGTCTCCGAGACGATAATAGAAGCTAATTCTAGTAGTTGAACCAAGCCCAGGAGCTCTGGACGAATGCGCAACAGCAAATGCAAAACGCCGTCCGAAACGCCCAAGAAGCCGTCCAATTCATAGTCAGCGCCGAGAACAACCACCCGAACCGACAGGATATCTGCAAGGAGGGGACACAGGGAGCCCCTTTTGGAGAATTCATCGTTGGGAAGCGACCAAAGTCGATGCTCGACGTGTTTACCGGTCAACCCCATAATCAAAGTTCCCTTGCAACCTCGAATACTTCCTCACCCTTTGGAGGCGGCGCTTCAGCTGGGCAAGGTGGGTTTGGGCAACCTTCAGCCCTCGGCGCAAAGCCAAGTCCTTTTGGCGCGCCGACTTTTGGTGCGCCGTCACAGCCGAATGCCCAAGGTGGCTTTGGTCAACCATCGCAGGTTGGACAGGGAGGATCAGGTTTTGGTCAACCGTCACCGTTGGGGCAGGGAGGGTCGGCCTTTGGAAAGCCATCGCAGCCAACTCCTACCTTTGGAGCGCCGTCGCAACCAACTCCAACGTTTGGCCAGGCATCACAGCCAGCTTCGGGTTTTGGCCAGACATCAGCCCTTGGCGCGAAACCCAGCCCCTTTGGCGCTCCATCGTTCGGGCAACCGTCACAGCCGAATGCTCAAGGCAATGGCTTTGGTCAGACCAGCCAGCTTGGCCAGAAACCGAATCCTTTTGGATCCACGACGAATACGAACAATAACGCGAGTCCCTTTGGGTCTGCGGGCAACAACAATAATGCTCCCGCAGCGAATCCCTTTGGTGCGCCTAGTGGCGGATTTGCCAACAACCAGAACTCGAGCCCATTTGGAAGTACCAACAACCAACAGGCCAACTCTGGCTTCAGCTCATTCGGGAAGCCTTCACAGGGGGCTTCGCCTTTTGGCCAGCAACAGAATGCTCCGGCAGCATCGAGTGGCTTTGCTTCTGCTAATCAAGCGCCAGCCCAGAATGCGAACAACCCCTTTGGTCAACCTTCACAGCCGCAACCTAATGGTTTTGCATCACAGAACAACCAGCCAGCGAATCCATTTGGCCAGCCATCGCAACCTAATCCCTTTGGTCAACCCTCTGCAGCACCCGCAGGCGGGAATCCCTTTGCCTCGGCTCAGCCTCAGGCTCCGAAGCCAGCGGCGGCTGCATCTTCTGGAGGCCCATACCCTCCAAACAGCAGCAAACAACACCCGCCAGTTGAAAGCTACAGCGCCAAGGGCATGGATGGCCGACTCTCCATGTTCCGTGGCAAGCCAGTTACATACAAGGATAACCTGCCAGGTATCCGAGACTTTGATGGAACATGGCGACGGATCTGGTTCCCAGATGGTCCTCCGGGATATTCAAAGGATACGGAACTCCCCCCTGAGCAGTATGACGACAAGTCCAAGGCTCAGTGGATGGCATTTGCCCAAAAGGGCGATTTTGAGGGCGGCGTGATGCCTGAGCTGCCGCCGCCAAGGGAATGTACACTGTGGAACTTCTAAGGAGAGCAGCGAGTCGCTCGAAATTTTGTTATACGATAGAAAAGGGGCGGAAACGAGGGCAGGCGTTGTATGTTTCAAGAGATATTCGGCTCTGTCCATTCACCGGCGTTGAGGATGATTACCGACAAGGTACCTAGGATGCATAGGATTGTACAGGTTCAAATCCATTGAATTGAAAGGATGTTCAAAATGGCTCAAGTCAAGCTACTACGTATATATAAAGTTGATATTTGTATGAAGGATATGTATTTTGGACCGTCATTGGGCGGAATCTGGCTCATTATGAGTCTTGCTGTAGAGGCTTCCAGTGGCAGTTGGTGGATAGCAGCTGAAGAGGCTAACCCCTAAATAGAAAAGCGCAGGTGTAATATGCGTATCTGATTGGCTAAATGGGTGCTGGCAGCTTGTACCACCTCCTGCCCATCGTCAGCCTGCAGTGAGCATCCACTTTCTGATGATTCATCCGGCGATGAACAACGTCCCTGGTCGTATTCAGCCACGGTCTTTGATCCAAGTTATGGGCGACGGCCTATAAAGGAAAATCATCTCCTGCGAGATTTTACCTCTGGACAATTGTCGCTTATTTTTGTCACCCTGCCTGTTCATTTCACCTCCAAGATACCTACCAACAAGGGGCACCCTCCACCATGGCCTCTCTACCTCCCCTCGCACCCTTCCCTCAGGCCTCATGGCGACAACACCTTTCACCTACCGAATGGAACTCTCTACTCGACGCATGGACATCGTTATGTCGTGCTCTCGTTGCTTTGCCCGACAAGCAGCTCAAGGCAGCACTCTCACACGATGATGCTGTAGCCACATTTCTGGCCACTTTTGCAGAGGAGACGGCCAATGCGGGTTTCACAGTTCTGGAATCACACTCGGCGACACTACCAAAGGCGGTTTTCCAGCTCACTTCTAGAGTTCTTACTCTTTCTCCGCCATCGCAGCTTCTGGGATTTCCATTTCTCGCAGATGTTGCAAGGATCTTTCCACGGAAACTCGCAGCACCTCTCATCGCTCAACTCTTTCAGCAACATGCCGCACCAATCGAGTCATCTCTCTCAGCGCTGAAGAAGCAGCTCATTACGCAGCTGGACTCGGGGATCAAGGGTGATCTGAAGCTCGTCGAGGCTCAGCTTACACGCCTGAACTATTTGCTGCACGCCTCACCGGATGCCTGCACGTTGTTCCTTGCAGGTGCTGATTTCCTCGATGGGTTGGTCGTTTGCTTTCGCGTCATGAACCCGCCTCTACGGAAGGTTATTGTCACGACGGCTTACCTGTGCCTCGTCGGGCTGATAGATGCCGAGCCGGCCAAGTGGTCGATGTTGAGCGATGAATTATATGCGCTTAAAGAAGCGGCCGACGCCCACAAAGCTGGCCCTCTCAACGTTAACGACTCTCTGGTTCCGGAACTAGTTACAAGTACTCCTCTACTCAAGATACTTTTACGAAGAGCAGAAGATTCTGGAGCGGCTACGGATAATTTGAAGAAGCGAATTACGGCACTGGAGAGTTTTAAGAAGGGCGCCATGGTACGACCAAAGCGCCTGGTGAGACGAAAAGTGGACAAGGGCAAGGGCAAAGAAACTCAGCAAGATGTGGACGCAGATATTCATGTTCATCGAATGAGCCAAATCACTCAGGTTCAAGACCTGTTCCCCGACTTGGGAGCAGGCTTTGTGGCCAAGTGTCTGGAAGAGTATGGAGATGATGTCGAACAAGTGGTTGCAAATCTGCTGGGAGAGAGTCTGCCACCTCATTTAGCTGGTGCAGACCGCAGCGAGCCCTTGTATGTCCCCTCGACGCATATATCTCCCTTCATGACTAACATACACAGGACATCACATACTGAACCACAACATACGGAACTTGCACCACGTCCTACGCCTCCTCAGGTTCCGACACGGCATAATGTGTTTGACGATGACGAGTTTGACCGCTTAGCCATGGACGTCTCCAAGGTTTCATTCGGAAAGAAGCCCGGGAAGAGCGCGGACGAGATGCTCAAGGACAAGGCCAATGCGCCCAACAAATCAGCAATTCTTTCTGCTCTGGCGGCATTTGACTCTGATGACGATGAACGCGACGATACATATGACGCAGCGGACGTGGGTGGCACGGTTGATGCCTCGAACCAGGAAGCCGATGGCGCGAATGATGGTAACGAGGAGACATTATTCCGGGCGTACCAGATGGATTCCAAGCTATTTAATCGCGACGCGGCCATCAGGAGAGGAAACCAGCGAGCGAAGTTGAGGGAAGACACTGGAATGACAGACGAGGCCATCGAGGGATGGGCCCTTATGCTGGTGAGAAACCCTCAGCAAAAGCGACGACTGGAGGCAAAGTATGCCTTTGCCGGCCAGCAAGCGCAACTGGAGCGGACCTCCTGGAGAGCAACACCGACAGGATCAGGAGAGGAGGAGAGTGAAGCAGACGGAGGGTCATCCCGAGGTGGAAGAGGGGGTCGCGGGCGAGGACGGGGACGAGGTGGCCGTGGTAGAGGAGGCAACGTCGCCGGGCCTACAGGCGAAAAGGAGACCGAGTCGGCCAGAAGAAACAAAGAGGCCCATAAGGGATCTCGGGCGAATCACAACCGGCGTGATGCGCGGGCCAAGAAAATGGCACGGGGAGGCTTCGCCGCCTGATACTACTCACCAGCCCTTTGTCTCTTTGGCTTATTGAAGCTTGGACAGCTGGTGTGACCCGACGCTCTTCTCTTTTGCGGCTGATTTAAAGCGGCAAACGAAGGACCGTACAAGTCTTCTGGGTCTAGCGTGAGGGCATATGGACTCCTCGCGTCTGCTATCATGGGGGTTCCCGACCCTGGTCCCGGTGCGGGCGAGACGATGGCGTTGAAGGAGGAACCGGCCTCTTCGACGCCTGGATAACGGTTGTAGTCCCTGGGAGTAGCTAGCTCAGAGGCAGCCTCAATAGAGGTGAGGTCCTGGTCGGCGTCACCAGTGCCCATGATCATGCTCTGCAGTGACATGCGTGAACTTCTGCGGCTATCGAGGTAGGTTCGTAGGTCGTAGCACTGACGGCACGAGGGATAAGGGGGGATACAGTCGGCTTCGTCACGATGTTGAGGGAGCTGGGGACGTGTCTGCTGGCCGCACTTTTCTTGGATATCATCAAAGATATCGGCGATGGGAGTAAAGTAAGTGACTCGCTGGCCAGGACCCCAGTAGTGGTTTCGTCCCCAGACTTGGCCTACTAGGCCATGGCTGCTTGCGTCGACAACGGCCGCGCCGCTATCACCACTGACGCCGATGCCTCCACGAATCCAGTCGTCTTCGTTGTCTTGAGGGTACGGCTCCTCGATGAACCACTCCCTAGTGGCTTTGTGAGTGCCGTTTTCTTCTCCCGAGACGTAAGCTGGAATCTCTCCTATCTGACCGCGTTGGTATCCGGATGTTCGACCACTGGAGATGACATCGGCACCAGGCATTATGGAGGTGGTGGTAGTGACGATAGCCTCTCGGACCTGGGGCAGAGTGTCGGAGGGAAAACGACGGAGCATGTTGGCGTGCGAGGAACGGGAGGCGATGAGAGCCCAATCAGTGACAATCAGGGGCTTGTCCATGTCGCACTCTTCCCAGTAAGGATCGTGAGAAATACGTGTCGTCTTGAGATTGAGCCCAGATGTGACCTCAAGATTGCCGAGACTAAAGCTGGCTGCCTGCGTCAGAGCATCGTGGCCCTCTGACACACATCGCTTGCGATCTTGAAAGGATGGGTGTTCGACCTGGACTTGGGAAGGGCTATGGTACGCATCGATGAAGGGGTGAAAATTACCCAGCCAGTAGCTGCCGCCTCCAACGGTGAGACAAGGACCCAGCGTGGCCGTGCTATCTTCAAAGGCATCGTTCCCCTTGACGCCGATGCTGTCGCCCATGCAAGGATCACGGAAGAAGTAAGGGTTCCTCGCCGTGCAGATATCGTCCTTGTGGTCCTTGCCCAAACCCCTAGCCCAAGTAACACTGCGGCTGACTTCACCTTTGGCAAACACGAAGGAGACGAGATTGAGGAAATTGGCGGGGATGAGATCCTGAACATGGCTGGCGATGATGATCTTGCGGGCAAAAGAGATTGCCCTGGGGCTCATGATGCAGATACGCTTCATCTGTGGTGTCTTGCCCCTGGTGACGGTGACAACGTGACGGGGACCGACCCAAGCTGGGAGATACTTGGAGAGGAAGGGTAGGATGGCATGTTCGAAGACGAGGGGAAAGCTTGTTGTTTCGATGAGTCTTGATGCTCTGCCTCGGACGAGGTCTGTTGGACTGTCTGCACTTCGAGGTGTACCTTTGGTTGTAAGTGACTGCGTGAAAAGAGAGGGTAAGGATATGACTTACTAGCATTCTTCTTGGCGCGTTTTTCAACTACACTGCGTAGTTTATCTTGACACATCTGTTTTGTGGCGACAATGTTGTCAAGATCATCGTCTCTCTCCTTTCTCTTGCCGAGCCTGGCCACCTCTACCGGTCTGGCTAAGGAGTTCTCAACAGGCTCAACTTTTGCCGGGAGCTGCCACTCTTTTACATCATCCCCGCCATCTTTTGGATGAGCGAGCATAATATGCGACTGCAAGAGGCGGCTGCTCTGGAACGAAGACTCTGCACAGCCTGGGATAGGGCATACGACGAGATGCTCAACCTTGACGTGGTAGACCAGGCCGTCTCTAGTTGAGAAGCTGGGATGGGTACAGCCAACCCAGTTGCACGAGTGCGTATGGGTCGACTTGACGTGGCACCTGAGCTCTTCATCCGAGGCAAACGCCTCTTGACATCGTGGCCCGAGGCAGACGAAAGGGTGTGCTGAGTCGCCAAGGCAACTGGTCTGCAGCGGGCTCGGGCCCCTCGATGGAACAGTTCCATTCCGTATAGTTAGAGTATCACCTGTATCTGTAGAAATAGACGACAGAAGTGAACCAACCGAGGAGGAAGACTGCGTGTCAGTGCTGACAGTGCTCATCTCCCTCCCACAATAAGACGAATCCCAGTGGCTGAGCCTCAGTGGCGCACAGTCCAGGTTAGAAGGCGAAGCAGAGCGGTAACAATCAACGCCAAAACCAAGCTCAGAAGGAAGCCTAAATTCAAGAGCCGGGGAGTCTAACGGGGCCGTAACTTTCGGAGGCGCCGGGACGGACCGGGGCCGAGTGGTGGGGCCGTCAGCCGGGCGGATAGTTCTCTTGCGATTCATTGTGAACAAAACAGAAAGAGCATAAAGAATTTAAGGTAAAAAGAGTAAAGAAATTTTTGAGGCGTTCGAGAATTTGGAACAATGGGATTGGAAGAGGGGTAAAGAAAAGGAACTCGATCGTCTTACAATGGTTGCCTTGTGTGTCGGCGGCCTCTAGACACGGGCGGACCATTTGGCCCCCAATTCATAGAGTCTGCCTAGCCTTCAGCCCTATGAGCGTCACGAACGAATCAGAATCATGTGAAGCTCTCTATTTCAAGTGCTGCTGACTGCATGTAAATGTTGCTAGGCCTGTTTAAGACCAACACACCCTGTAGCTGACGTTTTCCCCCCGCTCTGGATCATCCTACTTATATGTCCCTTCGTCTTGGATTGTGATACCAAAGATCCAAAACTTCCTTGACAAGCTGAAGAATCCTTTTCCATCATGGCCCCGAGGCTGTACTCTAGGCTTCCTGAAGGACGATTTCGTCTAATCAAGCTTCTCCCCGGAAAGTGGGACGACGAACTCCAGGCGGAACTCTTTGAAGCTGATCAAACCTTTGAGTACATGGCTTTGTCCTACACTTGGGGAAGCAGGAGATCTCTCAGGAAAGTAACGCTCAACGGTTTCTCGAGGGGTATAACCGTCAACCTCGACCTCGCTCTACGAACTCTCCGTTCTACGCATAGCCCTGTGACGGTATGGGCTGATGCGCTGTGTATAGACCAGGAGGATGTGGAGGACAAGAGTACTCAGGTCGATCTTATGAATGACATCTTTGGTTGGGCTTCTCAGGTTCGCGCTTATGTTGGTGATCCCCTATTGAGGGAGCATGCCAGCTTCGAGACAAGACTTGAAGAGCTGGGTCCTCTCGAGACATTCGAGTATTCAGATGATGAAGATGAGGCCTGGGAAGAGATTCATTCTGCTCTTTCAGAGTTGGAGACGAGCAAGTCCTCAGAGATATTGGCTCATCAACGGTGTCGCTGTATCTTTGGTCTATTAAGGGCCCTTTCATCACCCGCCCTAACCGCCAAACTTCAAGACATGGACCTCTTCTCCAAGAAACTCACCCCCAAGATGGAGCTCAAGCAGCGAAACCTCTTTGAGTGGCTTCGCATCTTTGTCGTCGCCCCCTGGTGGGATCGCATGTGGATCACGCAAGAAGTCGGCGTCGCCCGCGAGCTCGTCCTCAGCTACGGCAAAGTCACCGTGTCCTTCAACGTGCTCGCGTCTGTCGTCGGGACCAAGCTTCTAGACCTAGCTGCAGAGAACGCGAGGGTCATCGGTCTCCTTGTCACGAAACTCAAGACCATCTCGGAACTCCGCCGGTTGCAGAGATACGAATCCATCGCCGAGATGAGAGACCTGGACTACTTTCAACGATCACTTGGAAGTCCTCTTCTCTGGCTTTTACGGACATTTCGACATAGACACTCTTCTGAGCCAAGGGACAAAATATATGCTCTAGTCCGCCTACTCACCAAACTCGACATGGGGTCCAAGTACAAGCTCAGAACCGACTACAGCACTTCAGTGGCTACACTGTTCTGCAGGGTCGCCGTCTTGATTATGCAAGAGACGGGCTTATTCTGGATAACTTCTGCAGACCTAGTGGCCAAGTCGAGAGACAATCTTCCTTCGTGGGTTCCCAACTGGACAGACGGCTTCACGACTCCAGACACTGAGAATATGGCCTGGAAGATACGACTCTGCCACAACGTCTCCAATATGTCGTTTTCAGTCGAAGCCCCTCTCCCACCGGCAGTACTAATGGAACCGTCCAAGTACTATAGCAGTCTTGCAGCAGATGCAGAAAGCTACTCGTGGAAAAGACATCAAGGCGGCGAGCAGAAATTCAACGAACCCTTCCCCCCAGCCGTCAAAGCCGGCCACGACGCCATCATGTACAGCAAACACTTTTTCCTCGACCGAGAAAACTCCGAGGCCCGACGTATATGGTACGAGCATCACGAACCCGAAGTTCGTGACTTTACCAAAATTGAGAACTGCCTCAAGGTTCCCTCCCAGTTCTGTTCCATCGTCCTTCACGTTTCGGAACCCATCGCCCCAGACCTATCCAACCTACAGGCTATCGTCAAGGGTCTGCGTGCCGCCCACTACGAGGTCTACCCCGGTGGCTGGGGGGGTGTTGGGATGGGCCGTCTGGAGCAGATTGGCCGCGTGCTCTGCTTTGGAGCCGTGATTGATCAGCAATCTGGTCACGCTCGTCGTCTCAAACGCTACGACGACCCAGGCCTGGCCATTTTAGTCCAGCTCTTGACCCGTGCAGATGAAGACCTTCAAGGCTCGAAAGACTGGGAGGTGTGGTATCGTCAAAAGATGCTCCTCGAGTTAAGGAGTTCCTGCTCCGTGTGTCAATCTGCGACACATCCCTGTTCAGAATGCACAAGACAATCAGAAGCCAACCCTGTACCAACCCCAAAAGAAGCCCGAAAGGACTCCAATATCAAACAGCTGCGTCGAACAGCTATGCAGACGGCTCCTGGTAACTGTATCATCATGACGAATGACACCATGGCCCTGGGACCGCCTCAGTCTCAAGTTGGTGATAGAGTATCGATACTAAGTGGAGGTCTTTGCCCCTATGTTTTACGTCGAGACAAGAACCCGCAACATCTGGGATATCTCGCTTTTCAGCTGATTGGAGATTGCTTCCTGGACAAAACACCGTCATGGGATGCTGAAAGACTAGAAACAGTGGCCTTGGTCTAGAGACTGCGTATCATGAACTGTTCTGTTGATTTCTATTACAAAATGTATATATACCCTCCCGATATCGTCATGACTTGTTCCATCCCGTTGATGCCAGCTCAAACTCCTTATTCTATGCCTTGTTCCCCTTAAACTCCAGTTACAAACCCTGATACAGTTCCTCCACAACATCACTGAGCATCCTGAGCCCGTAAAACTTGGCCACCCTTCTCATGACTCCTAGCTTCTTGCTCACATCTTGCCGTGACACAATCTCCTTCCACTCTCCACTGCATGTGCAGTGCTCCATAAAGTCGTTGAGCCTCAATGCTCCGCAACGGACACACTTCAAATCCTGGGTAGTCCACTCAACAACCCAACTCTCCACCATACCGAGTAGTCGCTCTTCAATGGCCACCCGGTCGAATTCACTTCCACAAAAACCGCACCGCCATGCTGTGCCTTCACCAAAGAGATCCTCGTCTCGGCACAGATCAAGGTCTCGTGCCATAGTACAGCTGTCACACGAAACCTGTAGAAGACGCAGGCTCTCAGACGGGTTGGTAAACGTGCCGTCCTTGGAAAACTCTCGAACCTCAAATAGCGCCAGGAGTTCCTTGCGAAGCAGACGTGCCTCGAGCGTGATGTTCTTGTCAAGCGAGAGAACCTGCATCAGGGACTTGACAAGCTCGAGGATGGGGTTTCGTGGAGTGAGATGCGAGCCAGGCAGACTGGGGAACGAGTAGTCTTCGGCGAGCTCTGGATGGAGGAGTTCGCGCTTCTGCTTGTTGATGAGGCCGAGAATATCCTTCTTCAAAGGCTTCTCGAATGTCTTGCCTAGAATGATCTGCCCTTCGTGATTCTCCAAACCCTTGCTTGGTAGCTGTGTCAACTGCGGTGTCGCGTCTGGATCTCCATTCTGAGGCCGCTTGAGTTGGTGCATGAGCTGGATAAACTCAATCACCCAGTCCTGGAACGTCGGCTGCAGACGCACGGGGAGGAACGTGGCCATCTGCCAGTTCATGACCGTTTCGAGGTTCTGCTCTTCAGCCTCGATCACCTCCTGGCAGGCCTTTCCTCCATAGTTGAACTCATCATACCACACCAGGTAATCCCAGTACTCCTTGATCTCCAGATCGATAAAGTGGAACAGCGGCTTGCTCTTGATTGACTTGATGATGTACTGACTGTAAGCGTACGCATTGCCCACCTCGGCCTTTGTCGTCTGGAGGATAAGTCGGTTGGCGTTGGCAAATACCACCTGAGAACCAACGCGGCGGAAGTCGGCCATCAGTTGTTGGAAGGCCTTGCGAGACATCATCTGCACATAGTAGTGCAGAGCCCGATCGTACATGAACGAGTCAGGGTTCTCAACCCATCGGACCAAGTGTTGTACCAAGACATCAGCCATGGTGCTCCCACGACAAGCTTCAGCCCACCACGCCTTGACCATCTCACGGAGGACGAGCACGCCCGCATTGGCGAATGCACTCTCTGAGGTAAGCGTCTCAGAGTCGTCTGCGGCAGGGTTGAACGAGACCGAGTCGGCACCCTCCAATTCGTTGATCAGAGATGATGTCAAGATGGTGTTGATGGCAAGGTTGCGGACATCAATGTCGATACACACTGATGAAAATGTTCCGGGATTGTTCACACTTGGCATCTTGACATTATCTAGAGGTCCAAGGAGGTCGTCCTTTTCGTAGCCAGCGTGATCAGGCCGCGAACCAGGAGACCACCAAAGAACGACTCCGTTGGCTTGTAGGCGCCGAGCGTAGGCAACGTCGATCAAGAATCGAGGATCATCGCGTTCCAGGTTGCATAGGGGTACATCGCCATAACGAGCGAGAGCGGTGAGATGCAAAATCCATGATCCAAGGCCAAGGTAATGGCCAACGAGTCGCTTGGCGATCACAGACTGCCAACCCAGGGGTGGTAACGAGCTATCCGCTGCATCATACTTCAGCGGAAGAACAGGGAAGTCTCCAAGGATTGGGACATCGTGGATCAGCAGCTTGCGCTGAGAAGACCGGATCACCATCATCTGCGGTCGATGCTCATCCTTGCGCATCTTCTTGACAATGTCGCCAATCTCCAAATGCGCCTTGCGTCGTGTTGTCACCTGCGTAATCTTGAACTGCAGCTTTTCTTGGTATCTGAAGCAGTCTTGCCAGTTAGTGCCGGCCGCCTCCTCATTTCGTCGGGCAAGCATGTCAGAGTACATCCTGGTGATGTTGGGGAGATCTTGGCCAGAGTCCTTGTTCTTCTGAAGGATCACCACATGGGCTTGATCGTTGGTTGTTGAGAAGAGACCAAAGATCTGGCGCTCGCCCGCGGTGATGTGAGAGATGTAGATGTAAGCCAGGGGAGACGTGTCGAGATATGTCCGTGGCTTGGCTGGTCGCTTCAAACCTGAAAGATCAAAGCCCTGCTCAAGGCCCTTGCCAAGCACAGCGTCCTGTGTCTCGTCAATGGTGCACTGGTTGCCAAGACGCAAGACAGCCCGGATATTCAGGGGCACCTGTTTCTCGTAGACTCCCTCAACACTGGGATGGTTGAAAAGCAGAGAGAACTTCTCACTCTCGTTGAAATAGATGTCCTCTGGCACCGTCAACTTGAAAAGATGACTGGACGGGTGACCGTTGGGGAGGGTGTAGTTGACCTGCTCAACTTCGCAGCCATCAACCTCAACATCAGGCAAATCCTTGCTCTTGAGGTTGAGAAAGACTTGACGAGGGACGTTGATCTTGAGCGTGTGGATCTTGGCATCGATCAGGACATGTGCTGTTACAATACCAGGCGTGTCGGTCGCCTTGAGATGCAGAACCTGCCAGTTGTTCATGTAGGTAACATGTGCTTGCTTCATGAACGTTTGCTGGATGTTGTTCCCGGCGTGTCCTCGTCGGTCACCGAAGAGTTGTCGTCTGCGAATGCGAGCTTGCTTCTGCAACTTCCACTTCTTCTTCTGATACATCAAGAACGCCTCGTAATCCTCAGAAGGACTTGGCATGACCTTGGGAAGTGCAGCCATGGGATCGGGGTTTTCCGCAGGCTCTGGGGATTTGCGTTTCTGCACTGTCGTTGCAGCTTGAGAGGCTGCCACAGCTGAACTGACTGACTTCGGTTTCAAGAGCTTGTTCCCGAAATCCTCGAGATCATTCATCTGAGTGCCGTTGATGTTCGTAATGTCTTCCAATGGGCTCTTCTTGAACAGATCCGTGAGCTTCTTCTGCTTCATCTTGTCATCCTTGATGTTGATCCTCCTCTGAAGCCAATCAGGATGCGGTACTCGGGGAACTGGGTTGCGAACTTTCTGGAGAGCAGCGGGAATGGTGATGAGCTTTTGGATGACGGAGCCCAATCGCTCCAGGTAATAGTCCCAGTCGAGCAGTGCTCGAGGATCGGTGTCGGCAGGCTCCTCCTTCAGCCACTTCTTGAGATACGTTCGCTTGACTGACTCTTCCGCAGAGAAGATTGCCACGGGAACGGCTCGTTCGGTAACGGGGGCATTCTTGGGTCGAGCGCAGATAATGAACTTGCAGTTCAATCCCTTGTCTTTGACCATGCCCTCACCCAGGAAGTCTGCCAAACGTTTGGCCGTTGTGATACTGGTCGACTTTTGTGATCCATACTCCTCGAGCGTCTTGGACATGCTTCGATTCTCGGAAATGAGTTCCATCAGCTCCTCATCCGCTAGAGTAGTACCCTTGCTATGGAGGACATCGAGCCAGCGGTTGGCAACCTTGGCGACCGCAGCATAGCATTCAGCTAGTGTGGTTCCCTCCAGGAAGAACTTGAAGATTTGCTGCTGGAAGATCTTGATAAGCTTCAGCTCACCACGACGCTTCACCTCGAAACCCTTGAGCTCAGCAAGACTGCCGTCATCGTTGAAGACGGCATATCTCTTCTTCAAGTTCTTGTCTTCCTCCTTTGATGTTGGCAGCACCATGGCCTTGTAGGGACCGTCGACTTCGAAAAAGATGGAGTTATCGCTGTGTGTCTCGTACTTGAGCGTCTTCTTGTCGACCAGAGTCTGGTACTGGTGGTTGGTGAATTTGGCGTGGACGAGATGGTTAAGCATGACACAAGGATATGAGATGTTGAGCTTCTTTCCGCCCTTCATCTTGAACGAAAAGTTCTCTGGGAATGTTGCGGGCAGCATACACCAGATACCATCAGTGTCCAGCTCAAGCGGTCGTCCAAGTCGCTCAACCAAGGATCGAGCCATCTGAATGATGTGGGCACCAGTCAAACAAGTAACGCCAGCCATCTCGAGGGAGTACCAACGCGAACCCTTTCTCATGACGTATCCGTAGAACGAGTTCAGAATGACCTTGTGGGCAAGCTGTAGCGAATCGTACAGAACAATCATCTTCTTTGCAGCTTCAACCTCACTTGGAGACGCGCCGGATGATTGAAGAGATGATGTCTTGCCCTTCCAGACCTTGGCCTTGCCTTTGTAATCGTATCGACGATCACGGAAGTCTCGTACAGTGTTGATATAGAATGGGTTCTCTCGCTGACAAATGATTGCCTCTCGCACAATGGTGGTTGAGTCGTGGATCTTGTGGTAGACCTTTTGAGAGTAGAGCTGGAGACGTTTCCGTATAAGACCTGCTTGCTCATCCGCACTCAGCTCCTGGAATGTCCGCTGTGGGGCATTAGGATGTTTTCCAGGGAACCTTTCGTTTTCGAGTGCATGTCGGATCATGTTGTATTCGTCTCGCTTTGCTGGGATGTACTCGCCTCTCCAGGCCCAAGGCATTCTCCTGTCGCAAGTCTTTCCTGGTCGGTTGAAGTCACATGCAGCGCAGTCGGCTTCCTTAATCATCGAGTCGGGCTGCAATCGATTGGTCGTCATGATGTTGGGGTACATGGAAGCAACGTCAAGATGGTAGATCAGTGGCCTTTCGTTGCGGTTTGGTGTCTCCTTGAGCTTGTTCAGCCTTTCGACGATCTGGGCCTTGACCTCATCGTAGTTTTCAACATCATCAAATTTCTTGTTCTCTTCGACCTCGATGACAAATCTCAAGGCGGCGTCGAGATCTTTGAGAAGCTCGTCAATGGCACTGGGTTCGACGGCAAAGTCAACAGGGATATCAGCTCGGAAGACACCAGCTTCGATACTTTCGACGTGACCACCGACGTAGGTTTCTGAGTCAAGAAGATGTCCATCCCAGAAAGCTTCTTTCGGTGTGATATACTTGTTTGGAAGCACGATCTCTCTTTGATAAGCTTGCACCATCAGCAGCATCTCGCAGAGAGTACCGGTTCCCTTTCTCAACACATCGTCACCGCCCAGCGGCAAGATGGTACAGAGAGAGAAGATGAAGGGGTGCACGTATTTCATGTAAAGATAGTATGTTGCCACGGCATCTGAGACGGAGTATTCGGCTAGAGTCTGAGGCCGTTCGCTGGCATACGGTGTCATCAGCTCAGGGTCGAGCTCATCAGGGTCGTATCCAAGCTTTGCGACTGTGACGGCCTTGAGACCACGGGAACCCTGGGGAAGATACGAATCTCGGTTGACCCAGTGAAAGCAGTCCATGTGTACACTGTAGTTGCACTTGTACTGATCTTCACTGTCCTTCTTCCAACCAATTTCGTGGTACATGTCGATGCCGTTGACGCTAGCTCTGGCTTCTACGAAGGGCCAATCGAAAAAGTCACCGTTGTATGTTGCAATGACAGTCGGGCGTGCCTCCTTGATATGGAGGAAGAATCTCTCAATGACGGCCTTCTCGTCAGGTTCGTTGAAGATCATGAAAGGACCAGGGTACTCTGGCTTGGGAGTGTAGTCAAAGTCGCCAATGTCTTCGGAGAGGATTGTTCGGTTGGTGATTAGAAACCCTTGGCCGTCAATCATGTATGAGATCATGATGATCTGATCGACGGCGGCGTCGGGGAATTTGAGAGGAGCTTTTGACGTTTCAATATCATAGGCCATGACCACAGGGTCCGCTGGAAGTGATCTCGTATCGTTGGGAGAAATCTTGGTTACCCCGTGCTTCGCTTCTACGAAGTACCAAGTTCCTACTCGTATGTCTGCGACTCTTGGTAAGTGAGGATTCAACAAGAATTCGAGTACAGCAAAGATGGTGAGGATAGACTGAATCAGGGCAATGGTGAATAGTGGTCTCATGGCCTGTAAAAGGCTCTGAAGTAGCAAATACTTGGGTTGCAAACATCATGTAAAGATAGTCAAACTGAAAGCAAAGAGAAGACTTACCCATATCTATCATTACTCGTACATGGTACGGAACATCGTATTCTCGTATATCGACAATAAAGTCGCTGGCATCCGTGAATGCATTGTTCATTTGTCGGTCGTCATCTCGTGAATCATCAAAAAGGTCAAAATCGCCGTTCGCAGCACTGTGATTTGTTAGCTAGTATTTGTCAGGATAGGAGGTCAACTCACGCCGCAACCTCGGCGTAGGCATCCATAGCATTCATGTTCTTCTTGTTCTTCTCCGCAATAGGCATGATGTCCTTCCTCGCGGCCAAGAGGTCGTTGACATTGGCAAACCTCAGCTCGAGAAAAGTCCTTCGGTAGCCAACTAAGTGATTCGGCATGTTGAGATCATCCTTCTCAACTCGTCGAATCGACTTGACGACGCCGCCTCCAGGAACTCTCTTTGCCCATTCTTCCACCTCGGACTCGTGGCCCTTCCTCACAGCGATGAGGAAGTAAGGATCGTATTCCACCGTCGCCTTGAAGGTCGAGCCGTCTTCCTCGATGAAGTAGCAGTCAACTGCTGCTCGACCGCCAGGTATCCGCTCGTCCTCGATCGATGTGGGTTGAATATTGACCAGCCACCCTTCCTTCTTCTTGCCGCTCTCATAACGTCCAAAGCCCATGTTCTCATCAATGGTGTGCGCTAACCGGGTACGCTCCCACTTCTCGTCGGCCGATGTGGCCTCGTTCCTCGAGGAGGCCGCGAATGTCCGCGTGCGAGCGCCATGGTAGGCAGTCTTTCCTCCCCGACGAAAGCCCTTTTGAGGGCGACGAAGGCTTGTGTTGGGCATCCTCTGGGAGAGGCTCCCCTGGAGAGGAGGGATTGTATTAGCAAGCCGAGGATGGTATGAGGACGTTGAGAAGCGTCATGAAAGGGGAAGAGAATAGGAAGAAAAGAGAAAGACGTTGAAGAAGAGGATAGAAAACGTGGTTAAAAAGTCAACAATGGACCCCGTAGAAGCGGAGCGACTGTGGAAACTTGGGTAGAGGAAGTGCAAGGGCAGGACAAAAGACTTGATCCAGATTGGTACATTTCATTTTGGGGGGGAGACGTGAGGCGCGTCGAAACGCGTCTTCGCGACGCGGTAACGCCCCACTACGAGTTTAATGGATTTCCCACAGAGCAACGCAACGCAACGCCCTGACGCACGGGCCACGCCGGCAACCGGCGGGCCTGCAGGGCTTTCGAGAGCGTCATCGGTCGGCCCATGTGAGGAAGACGACTTTCTGGTTGTGTGCCCGATTCATGACACCAATTGCGCCGCAAAGGTAGCCAGAAATGGCTTCAAATCAGGATGATGGGCAACCCAAGCCCGGCGAAAAGACACTACATGTCTGGTCGAAACCTATAGAGCAGAACGAGGCCACGGCCGGCGGCGAGAATGGAACGACATCTACCAATTCGAGGCCGACAATCTCGGACGCTGTGTCCATGATTAAGAAGGACGACTTTGCAAATGTTGCCAACACGCCGTGCGCCCGACAAGGATTCATTACAGGAATTGCTTCTGGTGCTGGTATTGGAGGCTTGAGATTTGTCCTCCGAGGTGAGTCGACCCTATACGGACTTGCACATCTCGGAATCATGGTCTGACCATTTTGTAGGAAACGCCACGAGCGCCGCAAACTGGGCGGTTGGAGTCTTTGTCCTCGGAAGCATGGCTTCGTACGAATGGTGCCAATACCTCCGCCGAGAGGAGCGACGACAAATGAAGCGACAGATCGAAGTGGTATCGGAGAACCGGAGGGAACAGGCAAAGAAGATTGCGGAGGCGAGACAAGAACACGCGAGGCTGGAGGCGGAGAAGAAGGCTGCAGAGAAGGCCTGGTACAAGTTCTGGTGAACTTGGAACCGATCTCCTGCCGTCATGTACCATTGTGTAAAAGTATTATATGTACCGTCTACTTGGGTACTGTTCTGGACAAGAGAAGGAGATGCTCAAAGTAGAGAGCCAAGATTAAAGGGTCAGAAGAGCCCACTAAGAATAAAAGGTGTAAAACGTGAATTCGGTACCTAACCGTGATGCCTACGTAAGTGATCTCTTAGAGACCAGGGTATAAAGCGGACTGATGAAGCCATTGCGATTGTATCTTCCCCTTCCGCCGTCCGTGAACCATCAAAGCAACTTGTGAAATCGTGTCGTTGAACAAAGAAACGCTTCTTGCCGCAAATTTGTTAAGCAAGGTTGGTGAAATAACAAACGCCAACGAAGCCGCCTAAGCAAAATGTCGGAATAGTCCCCTTCCGCCTAGCCGAGTGTCCAGTTCCTGTCCCAGCCCATCAAGTATGAGCTGTAGTATAGTATCATTATCCCGTCGTAATAGCAATGTTCTGAGCATCCGCGTCCATAAACCTGACCTTTCTCGATGGAGACTTTTCCTCTGGGCCAATGGTGATTCCTGGTCCGCGGCGTCGTCGCTGGTTGCGTCGAGCTCGTGCCTCATTCTCCTCTCGCTTGCGATACTCGGCCATCTGCTGCCTCCGCTTCATGGTACGGGCTTGTGCCAGCGCAGGCGTGGGCTTGAACCCGATACCATTGATTCCAGTGCCGTCATCATCTTCATCGTCGGGGTCGTAGATTGTGATTTCGTCCTCGTGCCATGTCAGTGCGGCTCTGACGGGGTCGACAATCTCCATTTCCTCGTCGTCTTCATCATCAAATGGACGTCTCGATGGCTTCTTCATGCGCAACGGCGGTGATCCTGTTCTCTTCTTGACCTTGGATTTTGATTCGGACAACCGGTTGATGGACGGGTATGCATGATGCAGGCTACTGTCTGCCGGCCTTGTGGCTTCGGCAAGCTGACGATCCTCCTCCGCCTTATCCCGCGGGGCCCCGCGTGAGGCAACTGGCGATGGCTCCCGAGCAGGCAGAAATGACTTGCCGTCCAGGTCGACGACTTCTTGGACGGTAGGAGGCGCATCTCCCATCATCTCATCAGGCCTCTGTCGTTTCCTAACGGACTCGTGGGCATCGTGGTCGTCGTTGTCGTTGCTGGTTGCCCCGCCCCCACTTTCCAGTGCGAGACCACGGAACTTGTGGGCGACGGATGAGCGCGGGCTATTGCTGCCATCGTCGGGGTTCGCGGCGGAGGATGAAGACGAAGGGTCGAGCTCAAACGAGAACTGAATTGGAGACAGCCATAGCTGCTCGCCTCGCTTGCGCTTTGGAGTGCTGAGGCTCTGTGGTGATGCGGCGGCCATGGTTCAATGCCGTTGTTTAATAAGAGTCAGAAGCGGCCAGGACGACCGCTTGGTCGGTTGGAGACGAGACAAGGGCCCGCCCGGAGCTGAGTTGTGCTGTGCTGGAGCTGTTGGGGTTGCGCACGCACGCATGCACCACCCGCTGCTGTCACCTCAATCTAGAGCGGATTAACCTAGAAGGGAAATGGCAGGAGAATGGAAGAGGAAACGTGCGGTGTTTGTCAAAGACAAGGCACCGATCTAGGTGAGATTTGGTTTACTTCTCAGACTCTGGGCACGCTGGCAGGCCTCGTGATTCGTGTTACATGCACAGCAGGTGACCACCTCCTCCTGGGCAATAAGGCCTTCACTCAGCGTCACATCCCATCCAGACCGAGCCCGATCTCATGGCAAGCATCCCATCGTAGATCTCCCCCCCAACGTCATGTTTCAGATAATATGCCTTGACGGCTAAATTTGGTACGAGACAAGGTATCTAATAAAATCGGGACAGCTCCCGCAGGGCTGTAGACGGCTGTATTGTGCCGGATGGGGTGTAGCTCATTTATTCCGCCCAGATTAACGCCATTGTTTCCCCGTGTCAAACCACATTCAACACCACCACCGCCAGACCTCAGCCCACCCATCACGAAGGCATCGACCTGAACTCTCGGCCTTCCCATGTTTGACCCTGGCGATGGGGTCTTTGCTTTGGTGCTTTGATTCATCGCTGCCCCCTTTCTGAGAGGGAGTGCTGTTCTCAGTGGTAGTGGTCGTCTTGAGGACGTTTTCGTGTTTGTAGGCAGCTCAGCTGCCTTGACCAACCCGTCTCGCGGGCAAATTAAAGGTATTATATGATGATATTCATCCAGACGAGATGGCCTGTACATTGTTAGACATCATACACCTCTTGCCGATCATCAATAAACACTTACTCGGAGTAGCTTCGTCCTTGCGCCGACAGTATCAACTCCAAGCTGCTGCAGATCCGCGTCACTTAGACGAGAAACCTGCGCCGGAGACATTCCAGTCAGGCAATTTTCGTACTTGTGCAGCCTCAACGCGCGGAGCCATTTGGCTACCCATCTAGGGTCTTGGGAGTTGTGAGGGAACGCCGGCATCGGCCACTTGGGCTTTGTTCCGGGCTGAATGAGGAGGTCCTCCTGTCGACGCCAGAGATCCCGCTTGCGGTCCTTGAGGGTTTGGATCAAGGGCTCGATCTCGCGGAGACACGGTAGCTCGGCGATGGATGTGAGGGCGGCTGTTCGTTCTTCGTCGTTGAGGACTGAAAACCACGTCTTGATGATGTCCATCTCCTCCCCCACCCTTTCGCTGTCGCTCTGCGAGCTAACATGGGAACGGAAGGACAAGGATGGAGAGCTGGATGCTGACCCCGAGATGGAGCTTGAGAAACTAGAGTATGAAGACATTGTGATGGGCGAGTGGATGTGATGCAGATGATGAGTCTGAATTAAAGAAGAAAGGAAGCAGAAGAAGAAGCTTTGTAGGATCTCGAAGAAATATATTTCGAAGCAAAAAGACAACATATGCGAGCAAGGCTTACGAGTTGGCTGGATGTGGTCGATTGATCAGGGCTATGGCGTGGTCTATCTGACGGCGACAAGGGACGCCTGGGAGCAAATCACCTCAGGTCATAAGGTTGTTGGAGGGGGATTGAGCATGTATTTATTAGGGTGTGCTCCTGAAGGCGAAATGAACCAACGATTCTCGTCTCAGGCCGCCCTGACTTGGACGAGCAACGTTCGATCCCCTATCTAATCAGAGATAGATGACAGGCCGTCTCATGCGACACCCTTGGGAGTCTGGCCAAGCTCGCCCTGATCGTGGCAAGATTCACGAAAAGACGAGATTTCATCTTTTCCTTTACAATGAGAATATTCATCTTTGACTCTTGAGCGGGATATGAGCAAGTTATCCTTGGTAGTGCGCTCCACACGTCTTCACACCAAAATGCTGTCCAACGACATCCATCCCCAAGATCCCTGGCGCACTACTGTGTCAAGGGTTTGCCCAGCTTTGGACGCCCCAATCATAACTAGCTCAAATCGATCAAAGTCTTGGGAATAATCACATCTTTTTGTGCTCTAATCCTTACAAGTGTCCAAGATCTGAGATGCGCCACAAACGGTTCGTGGGGGCCGTGAGCGGGTTTAGCTGGCCATGCAGGCGCCTCCAACTCTAGACATGCATGTTCTTTTCAGTACCGAACGCTAGGCTCCTCTCAAAGATTCTCGGAAGCATCTGGATCTTAAGTCGGGACCTTGTAAAAACGGTACTTGAGTGTTCCGAGTCCCGATCTTGGTCTGTTGGTGTTTTCGATCGAGTCTCTAACTCTACTAAAAGATGACTCGTCATGATATCTTCACTGGCCAGGGTAAGCACCTTGTTGACTCGCCAAGTATGACATCTTTTCGCATATGATTCAGTAGTCTAATTCGATTTATAGGTTCGTTAATCCTTTAGCATCATGTTTCCAGAATGCTCAATGTGTGTGTGCTTAAAATGACATCTCCCCCAAGGGTATCGTTAAAACAATGCAGTTGAAGCATCAATGCTTCCAATCCTGTAAACAACCTTTAACTTCCGCAACATGGCCCAATCAACCACAGCAGACCGTCGTCTCCTCGATACCCTTGGGCTTGCTCTCGTCACCTTCCATCCCCTCAAGATCAATCTTGACCACCAACCAGTCGCAAAAGAACTTGCCCAGGCCGCTGCCGATGAAGATGCAGATGATGACATATCCGTTAAAGTACATGGCAAGCAGCATGATGATGTAGGCGCCCGCAAATGTCACGGCGTGGATGATGGAGCGCACCAGCTGCTGCAGAGGCGAGGCCCGGTAGGTGAGGGTTTGCCGCGTGGGCATGACGGCGCCGGTGCAGCCCGCAGCGGCCATGGCGACGCCGTGAGTTGTTGCCTGGCGGTGGAATTGCCGCTGTAGTAGGGCATCATACTCTTTGCCCATGCGACGGAAGAATTCGACAAGGACGACCAGCAGGATAACGCCGATGCAGGTGGCAACCATCATGCCTGAGTTCTGGATTTGCCATGATTCGGCGAGGAAACACGCATCAATTGTGTTCCAGTTCCAAAGCATCTATGATATTGTAAGTTCACCGTCCATAACGTTTCTTGGATGTCCTTACCTCCACCTTGCACGCAGCACCACCGCTATCCATGTTTCCCATGTCGTGGCTCATCTTGAATGATTGTTTGCGCGTCCGCAACGAGCTGTTCAGAGGACGATGATAATGAGCCGGAGTGAGGTGCAAGACAACGACCGTCTACACGATAGCAAGACGATATGGTCGGAGCCGGGTCAGCCACGGGGGGTTGAATGTGGGCGCGAGTGTTTAATACGTCTCAAGACCTAGAGCCGAGTTCGTCGGCCAACTTCCAGTTATGGGTAATGTGGAGAAGGCGGACGGATTTGGGGGGTAATCCAGCAATTAAGACCCTGGTGAGAAGGATTGAGTTGGTTCCAAGACTCGGGACGAGAAGAAGGATGGATGTGATGCAGCCGCAGAGACAAGGAGAGGCTCCTGACTGAGCCAAAGACGACTCGGCAGTTATTAATAATGGATTTTAATCCATGATACGAGGGTAACACAACCTGACAGAGAGTGAAGCCAAGAAACTCAGAGCGGAGGTTGATTCTCCAAGAGCGGAGCCCGGTGGAGCCGGAGGTCGGACGGCCCCACCCGTAGACCCCGGGAAAACGTGCTCATTCCTGCTCAACTCCATCTTTATCGTCTCGCCATGGACATCACCAACAAAGCGCAGCGTCGCAATGCTCATCTTTTCCCTCTTTTCTGGGCTGCGTCGATTCATCAAGGTCAGACTGACCGATCCTCCACTCGTAGTTTGAGCAAATAAGCAGGAGCATCATTCCCGATCCGGCCTGGCTGCCGCGTCCAGGGTCTCGCCCTGTCCTTAGAATCTATCTCTAAACCCGCTCAGTCATGGATGTCGTTCGTTTGTTCAGTCCCGCCAACCTGGCTCCTCGGTGGAGACGCCGCCGACGGTTCGATTCTTATTTCTATGGCATCACGTCCGTCGCCATCTTGTTCGCCATTGCCGATCCGTCTTGTCCCTCGCGGCTTGTTGCACCACTGCTCCACTGGATTTGGAGCTGACCATATAATTTCTTGTCCACTGTCGACGTGACTTGACCTTTCTTGTTCTTGACATTCTCCAAAACTCATTGTCGGACAAGAATCATTCACCATGGAGTCCCTACACCAGCTGGGTGCTCGCCACATCCAGAACATGAGCGAGGCCAAATCCCTCGAGCCTCATTGGGGATACGCAGACCGAGCCGTCCCTTGCACAAACGATAAAGGCTCTTGCGAGTATCTTGATCTCGTCTACTATGCCCACGACCTCGGTATGCTCTATACCGGCATCTTCTGGGGCACCATCCTCGCCATCCTCTTCGTCTGGGCTATCCTCCGACATGTCGGCCGGCCATCGGCTCCGCCTACCATCTCAAATCTGAACCCCAAGGCCGGTTTCGCCAAGGTTCGTCGCAGCATCGCTGCCATGACGCGCAAGTATTTGCTCCCGGACGCGGCCCGGTTCATCTTTGGCCGCACTACTCGCGTTCAGGTGGTCATCCTGCTCACGCTTCTGGGCTATCTGACCATCTGGACTTTCGTGGGCATGTCCTATCAAAAATGGATCACTCCCGTCAAGGACATGCCGGGCACTTACAACACCCGCACGAGTCTCGGCCCCTGGTCCGACCGTATCGGTACTCTGGCGTATGCCTTGACACCTCTCTCTATCCTTCTGTCCAGCCGAGAGTCGATCCTCTCCCTCATCACTGGCGTCCCTTACCAGAGCTTCAACTTTTTGCACCGATGGTCGGGCTACATCATCTTTATCCAGAGCGCTCTCCACACCATTGCTTGGTGCATCGTCGAGATTCGCCTGTACCAGCCCCAGCCTACAGTTGGTATCGAATGGATCACACAGACTTACATGATTTGGGGCATTGTGGCCATGATTCTTCTCACTCTGCTTGTCCTGGGAAGCACTCCCTGGGGCATTCGTATGACGGGCTACGAGTTCTTCCGCAAGTCTCATTATGTCCTTGCCATGGTCTACATTGGAGCTTGCTGGGCTCACTGGAAGGCCCTCAAGTGCTTCCTCCTCCCTGCCCTCCTGTTGTGGTTCGTCGACCGTGGTTTCCGACTCCTTCGATCTGCCTATTTGCACTATCACCATCTCCCCAACGGCAGCATGGGCTTCCAGGCTTCCCAGGCTGTCATTACCCGGTTCCCCGACCCAGAGCATGGTGATATCCTGCGACTCGACCTTGAGAACAACCAGGACCCGTGGCAAGTTGGTCAGCATTACTACCTCTGCTTCACCGAGAGCAGCATCTGGCAGTCCCACCCCTTCACGCCCCTGAATGCTCCTATCGTTGTGAAGGGCGTTGTGAAGCACTCGTACATCATGCGTGCTAAGAAGGGCGAGACTAAGAAGGTGGCCGAGTTGGCAGCCAGGAAGCTGGAGAACTCTGAGAAGGCAGCCACATCTGTGATCCTCACTGGTGCATATGGTGAAGAGACCATGGACGAGATCGCCCCCGACACCAACATTATGTGTGTCGCCGGTGGCACTGGTATCGCCTATGTACTCCCCGTCCTCCTCGAACTCGCACGATCACCCATTTCCCGAGACCGAAAGATTGAGCTCGTCTGGGCCATCCGCCATGCCACCGATGCTGAATGGGTCCACGAGGAGATGGAGCTCCTCCAACAGGCCCGAAAGGCTCTGAACCTGAAGATTCGAGTGTACGCAACACGAGACGTTGGTAGCGGCCCCCTGCCCCGAGAGAAGGACGAAAAGGCCGCGACCGACGGCGCCATGCAGGTTGGCTCATCATCATCGTCGGACGTGGATGAGGACTGCGCGTGCGGCACTGATGTCCCTGTCGCAAAGATTGGTCATGGCACCGTCGACGAGGACCGACACCCCAACCTTCCCAAGCTTGTCAAGGACTTTGTGAGCACCACAGTCAGAGGTCCCACGGCGGTTTTCGCCAGTGGCCCTGGAGGCATGATTAGCGACTTGCGGACGATTGTGGCTGGGTGCAACTCCGGCAGTAAGGTATGGAAGGGCGAGGAGCGATTCGACGTCAAGTTGGTGTGCGACGACCGACTGGAATGGTAGGCGACGAGATGAAGGGGATTCGAAAACTTTGCTTTGCTTTAAGATACCACTCTGCATTTCTCGCGGCGCTTTTCAAGCTGAAATATGTACATAATTGAAGGGCAGCATCGACTGCGCCATGTCTATAACATGACTTTGAGACCCAACCGTTGATGACCTATCTTGATGTGATGAGATACATTTACCCTGCCGTGATTCCTGCTGGCCGTGTCAAGTCGAGTTTCAAGTGTTTACACATCACATGACACGACAGAAGCTCTTTTGTACATGAGAACCTGTGGAACCCGTGGGCCTAGCTCCATCATGACGATGATGAGCTGGTTGGATGAGATGCCTTCTTGGGCGACACCTTCAACTTCGACTAGTGGCCGCATCCCAACTTGTCGGAGCTCCAAGCCGCGCAAGCTGTAACCGTGCCTGGTAAGGCAAGCAAGCACCAGCTGCAACCGCGCCACTCACACCGAGAAGCC
Source organism: Fusarium vanettenii 77-13-4 (assembly GCF_000151355.1). Taxonomy (NCBI): domain Eukaryota; kingdom Fungi; phylum Ascomycota; class Sordariomycetes; order Hypocreales; family Nectriaceae; genus Fusarium; species Fusarium vanettenii. The sequence continues at coordinate 1,029,472 of NW_003315879.1, read as the reverse complement.
CGCATCTTTAGAAGCCATGACGCGCTCCACCCCGCAACAATGGCCATAACTCGGTGAAGCTGTCAGACATCATGTCATGCCATCCACGGATTGGACGGCTTACAACAAATACTGTACATACTGTTACCCAGAGAGCTCCCAAGCACACGGGGATGTCCCATGCGAGAAACATCTTTCCCCCACGGGTCGTGTCCCCATTGGCAGTTTAGCCTGAATTCCAAAGTCATGATGGGTCCCCAGCTTTTCGCATTTATCCCCCCTCTCGTTCCATCGAGTACCACCACGCCTCGCAGTTCAGTTGCAGAAAACGAGTGGTTAAAACCTCACCGCATCTCAGATCTCCTTTTTCTCTTCCCATTCATCGTTCTCTTGTGCTTGGTGGAAGAAAGAAAGAAAACATAAATAACACTCGCATCCCCTCCACCCCACCATCATTATCATTTCACCCCGCCTTAAAGTGATATCATTCAATCATGGCCGACGCTCCCATCTCCTTCATTCCCCTCGGCGCCATCGTCCAGTCCCTGGTCGTCAAGGGCATCAACATTGTTCAGGGTTTCGCCAACCAGGAGGAATATGAAAAGTACAACTCGCCTTACTTCGGCGTCACTGTAGGCCGTGTCGCAAACCGCATCAAGGGTGCCCGCCTCGATAGCCTCAATGGCAAGGAGTACACCCTCGCTGCAAACAATGGCCCTAACCACCTCCACGGTGGTGAGGTCGGCTGGAGCAAGCGCGTCTGGGACGGTCCCAAGCCTGTTGGCGTCCGTGAGGTCCCTGGTATTGAGAACCTTGAGGGTGGCGAGAGCGTTGCCTTTACCCTCACCAGCGAGGACGGCGATGAGGGTTACCCCGGTACCGTGGAAGTGACTGTCGTCTACACGACTGGCATCCAAAAGGCTGAAGGAAAGGAGGTCACCATTCTTGCCATGGACTACGAGGCCAAGCTCATCGACGGCGCTGATGAGACCGTCATCAACATGACCAACCACTCCTACTTCAACCTCAGCGGCCAGGAGACCATCGACGGCACAAACATCACCCTCCCAACCAACAAATACCTCGCTGTTGACGAAGGTCTCATCCCCACTGGCAAGATCGAACCCTTCCCAGGTGTCAACGCCAATGAGGCCGTCCTCATGGGAGTAAAGGAGCCCAACATCGACCACTGCTTCGTCCTCAACACGGACCCCTCCTCAGTGCCCCTCGACACCCGCTCCGAGCCCCTTAACCTCAACCTCAAGGCCCACCACGCCGGCGCCGGCGTCAACCTCGAAGTCCTGAGCACTGAGCCCACTTTCCAGGTCTACACTGGCTCCGGCATCGACGTGCCCGAGGTTAATGGCAAGGCTGCCCGTATTTCGCGCAGCGGTTTCTGCTGCGAGCCTGCGCGCTATGTCAACGCCGCCAACGTCCCCGAGTGGAAGAATATGGTCCTGCTTAAGAAGGGAGACACGTACGGCGCCAGGATCGTGTACAAGGCCTGGGCAGACTAAGTTGGATATCTCGTAGGATATGAAATGAAAAAAAATAAAAAAAAATGAAAGAAAACCAATTGGATAAGCACGATTTTATGAACGCCTAGCTAGGTATTATGAGAAAAATTGGAAACAAAACCCTTGAGGCAGCCTCCCGATTTTACTGCATTTTGTTAGTGTACAGAGCCCATCATGATACATCTCGTCACCCCTGAACCTCCAACCTGTGGACATCGCTCAACGCCATGAGAGTGATACGAAAACCCCCTTACCCAAACCTCACTCGGAGTCGCTGTCATCCCCCAAAAAGGCCAAATCGGCCCGCGCCCTCTTTCGTCTGGCGGCGTACGTGTTTTCCTCCTCCTCGGCGTCGTCGTCGCCGCCACCGCCGGCATCGCTGCCCTCGCTCTCAACAACCTTTGCTTGCTTGCTCTTGCTGCGGCTCGCCCGGCCTCGGCTCGCCACACCCCAGAGGGCATTCATCTCTTGCGCCGCCTCGGCCTCAGCCATGAGCTCTCGTCTCTCCTTGATCTCACGGGCCTTGGCTTCGGAGAAGCGACCCTCCATACCGATCTCGGTGAGCATCTTCTTGAGGTGGCGGATCTTGGCCTTGGGGTCGTCGCCGTACTTCTTGAGCTCATTATGCCACAACTTACGGACGCCGCACTTGGTAAGGTGAGACTGAAGTCTCTTGATCTCTTCAGTGTTGGGGTCTTCGGCCGTGGTGGTGGTGCTCTTCTTGGTGGCGGCGGCCTTGGGGACTTTGGCTGGCTTGCTGGTAGCTTCCTTCTTGTCCTTTCTCTTCCGCTTGGGCTTTACGGGTTCATCAATCACATCCGAGTATTCTTCTTCCTCGTCAACCGCTGGCTTGTCGTCTCCGTTCTCATTCGTAGTTGGCTTTTCGTCGTCATCTGGCGTTTCGTGTGATGTGGAAACAGTTGGCTCCTCTGGGGCAGCTTCGCCATTTTGAGCCTGCTCATCTTCGCCCTCATCATCTGAAGCGGGCTTTCCGCTGTCAGACTCCATGTCGACATCCTCATCGTCGGAAATGACAGGCTTGGCCTTTGCCTTTGCCTTGGCCTTAGGCTGGCGCTTTGCTGGCGCTCGCTTCTTCTTCTGAGGTTTTTCTTCCTCACTTAGCTCGCTGAGTTCACTCAACTCACTCAGTTCACTTGGCCCCGATTCCACCTTCTTGGCGGGCTTCTTGGGCTTGGGAGCTCTCTTCTGGCGTTTGGGCTTTGGCTGAGGGGACTCGATTTCTGATGAGCCACGCTTCACACCTTTCTCAGCCTCATCATCTGAGGCCGCCTCAGCTTTGCTGTCGGGAACCCATCCATCAAGGAGCTTCTCCTATATGTGTGTCAGAGGGTGGAGTATGAGATGGTGTTTTGAGCAACTTACTACACGCGCCTTGATGACATCTTTACTCTTCTTCTTCCATTCACCGCTTGCGAAGAAACCGTCGTCGAGCCCTAAATCCTCCTCTGCCTGCTTGCGAACCTTGTTCACCGAAGTGTCATCGGGGGCGGCACGATAGATTTGGTAAGTTGCGTCGAGAAGCGCCTGCTCAATATCGTCATTGGACGGCGCCATGGCTGAAAATATTCCAAGTCAAGAAGATGTCGCAGTTTTTCTTTGGTTTAGTTGTAGATGAAAATAGTTGATGCGCTGAAGGGAGAAACGTGACCATAATCTTCTAGTCTGAAGTCGCAGTCGCGTTGATGAGACGCGACCAGTCGAGGTACGAGTCTGTCTGAGCTCAGGTCGACTTTTGTGGGGATGTTTGCAGTGCTCAGCGGGGCCTGAGCGTCAGCCAATCACGGCTCTTTTCAATAGTAGCAATGGCATTCCTCACTTCCGAGGGCCATGGGGTAAAATTGTGCTTGTCACGAGTCTTGCTTCGCCTCTGATGCGAGCATAAAAGCTCGAGTTGCTTGTTCCATTTTATGCAATTCAATGTCATCACCGATACGAATAACCCCTTGTTGCCGTCGGATTTAGAGTAGTGGAGTGGCTGGCTTGGCGTTCTCTCTCGGCCGGGAGCTCTCACGCTAGAATTCTACTTGCTTCAACTACATCACTTGTTTGTCACCATCAACCATCATGTCTGCTTCGCTTGCTCCCGAGTGCAATGAGGTCAAGGAGTAAGTCATTATATGGCCATGCTTTACTATTCCAGCTGACCTGTCTAGACGATATGACACCTGTTTCTTGAAATGGTACAGCGAGAGTAAGATTTCCGTTGCCACCGTCGCCGCATGATACTGATGAGTGCAGAGTACCTCCGGGGACAGGAAAAGGACAATAAAGAATGCGCCAATCTTTTCAAGGACTACCAAAATTGCCTAAAGGTGAGTTTTGGGGGTGCTCGGGGTCTCATACTCGCTAATACCCTGGCATAGGGTGCTCTAAAGGAGCGAGGGATCGATAAGCTGGTGGCGGAGGCCCGGGAAGAGAACAGGGAGAACGATTTGAAGCATCTCGGACCAAAAAGTTTGCCCCCTTCCCATTACTTTATACTGATAAAAAAATATTGACATTTCTATTAGAATAAGAGTCGATAATGTCCAGATTACATCGGTGAACGGCGTTACGGAACCGAAGAATTGGTGGTTTGCACAAGCTTTCGGATATGGGGTAGATTTCTCGGATACGCTCAGTCCTATATACTCACTACTCTTCATATGCATACAACATCAGTAATTGTTCACTCAAAAGCTCCCTGACCTTGATATCCCATCTCATCATCATGGCCTCGACCAGGCGATTGCACGTGATTCCAAATTGGACACTCTGCGGCCCACTTTTGACTCTACAATTAGCGGTTGACGTTGCTCGAACTAGACGACGACGCGCACGTAGCTCTTTCGCTCTCTCACTCGCAGATGCAGGGGCAGCCAATCCAATCAATGCATCCAACCCTCTTTCTGCATTGATCGAGCTGGCAGTTCCATTCGTTTGACCTGTTTATTTGGTTTGGCAGTTAATCACTAGACGGCCAGAGGAAGGATCTAATCTCGTCTGCTCCTTCTCGCTTCCTTGTGCCTCTTCCCATCGCCAAGACACAAACCCATTCGCAAGTCCCGCCGGCAGCCCACCTCCACGGCTTGGCGAGTCGAGTCCCCCAACTTCTTCACCCCAAAACTGCCACCAAACGAGGACGGCATGTACTGCCACGAGCAATAGCGCTTCTATGCACCCCTTTTCCGTCCTTACGCTCGGCATCTTCGTCGCTGGCTACATCACTGCCCGCTGGGACCTTGTTACTCGCCTCTATGAACTTGCCATCTTTGCTTGGGAAAACGGAGTTGTCGTAAGTACAGCTTTGCGATCTCCAATGCCTAGCTAACACATGCCCAGACGCGCGCGACAAAGGCCTTTGCTGCCCTAACCATTCTTTTCCTCGCCGTATTCGCTCCCACCGTACTGCTGGCCACTCAAGAAACGAATCTGGTACGCCCCGTCCCCGCTCGACGCCGATAGAGGGCTAACAAGTTGGACCCAGCATCCACGAGAACCTAGGACGGGTATCTCTGCGCGAGAGCAGCTCAGACGACGAGGTTCCTTTTAGGCGAATTGCGCCGGTCGATATACATAGTCGCTTGTCATGGTAGAGCATGATGGGTTGATGAGAGTGTTCTGGCCGACAGACATTCCTAAGTCGGATCGTCCTGGTGTCGTGGTGGGATGGCGCAATTCCATTTTGGATGTCTTTGTCGTGGCCATCCTTGAAGATGTTGACGTCAGTAACACTCTGCGACTGCAGAAACTCAACACTGACATTCTCTAGGCTAGGATCACCGAGTCGCATCTCAAGGCTGGCACCTTGTTCCGCAGCGAGGCTTATCCAGCCAGCCAAATCAGCGATATGTGCGGACATGGTTCAATGCATGTCCTTGGCCTCTCGAACGCCCCCGATCCAAGCTTAGCCGATCCATCTTGGCTTTGCGCGACAACAAACACGAACCCGAGAGTGCCAAAAATTACTTGCCTTCGAGCCGTCAGTGTTCAACTTATCCTCTACGATCGACCCTATCCTCAAGGGATGCAATACATATCACTGAACCCAATTGCTCTTGCGCTTGGCCGTGATGGATCGCAGTTGGATAACGCCATCGCATCGGAGGGAGAGGAGGAGACTCGGGAACGTGAGATGAAGGAGGAGAAGCGCAAGCTCGTCGAGAAGCTCAAGCTACACACAATCTCGAAACGAGTACCCTCCGCCCGCGACAAAGCTTTGCCAAAGATCATCAACCAAGTCAATTGGTCCTGGGAGCTGGAAAAGACGCTGCAGAAGAATGCCGGGCGCATAGGGACGAGACCTCGACGCAGCCTCAGTGTTTCAGAGCGTGTCGTGGAGACTGCTTCCACCATGAGGAACTATGTCCTCCTGCAACTGTGGACGTGGTGTACTCTGTATATCTTCCCCATTGGGCAGCAGGCCCTAATCCTTGGGCTCATGGGTTACCGGATCATGACAGAGATGTTGCTCTTGTTGCTCGAGTTCCGGATCAAGCCTGGGTACGCAGCATTGAAGGACATTTCGGCCACAGCTCAACAAGTTGAAATACGCCTTCAACAGTTTTGTTACTGGCCGATGCAGTACATGACGCTACGGCAACGCAAAGACAATTGGGCGAGCGTCACCACGAGCCATCCAGACTACATCCGATTCTACAACAGCTTGTGGCTCGTTGCCAACGACGTCATTATTGGCATTGCTCTCGGCTCATATATTATTGAGAATGCCGACTGGGTAGCGACACAAATCGGCAACTTGCTTCGCGCATATACCGTCGATGCGCTACAGAGCAGCATATCATGGTTGATGGGTTGGCCTGCTGGCCTCAAGCTCAATGGAGAGTTAGCTGCCTTTTTGGGGGATCTCTTCCTGTGGGTCATTGATTACTGGTCTAGTAAGTGTTGGTTATCGATTTGTGTGATGCATCAGCTAACAGTGCCAGGCTGTATCGAGACTCTGACTCCGGCGCTGCCCAAGATGGTGTGGTTCATAGGATTCTCTTCCTTTGCTGGGGCAAGCATGCCCATTGCTATGTTCTCGGATATGCTCTCCACGTTGACTATCCACATCTATTCGTTTTATTTGGCGTCTGGGCGGATATATCACTGGCAGCTGACCATCCTGCAATCCCTGTTTCACCTCTTTCGTGGCAAGAAGCACAACATTCTTCGCAATCGTATCGACTCTTGCGATTATGATTTGGATCAGCTCCTTGTCGGCACCATCCTCTTTACTCTGCTCTTCTTCCTCTTGCCGACAGTTGCCGTCTTTTACCTCAACTTTGCCATTGCCAGGATGGCCATCATCTCTCTCAAGGCCGGGTTCGACACGGCTCTGTCTTGCCTGAACCACTTTCCGTTGTTTGCGCTCATGTTGAGAATAAAAGACCCAAGGAGACTGCCAGGCGGCATTCGGTTTGAACTTCGAGATACCCACGATTATAGACATGATACCACGAGCAGCGCTGATGGACCACCCCCTACCTCGGTCATCTATCTCAAGGTTAGTATTTCCCGTTGAACACTCACGAACTTTTGCTAATCATCCTAGTCAATTCCTTTGACGTTTCGAATAATGTTCAACCAGTACTTCCAAATGGCCAACCGCATTAGGAAACACTACTTATCACCAAAGGTCTTTTTCTGCCTCCTGACGGGCATGTTTGTGCCACCTATCAACCGTAAGAACTTGTATAGTCTTCAGTACAGCATGCTGCCAGCGCGAAGGGCCACTATCCGAGAGATGTGGAGGGTATTGAATAAGCCACGGCCAGCGAAGAAATTTCCACTCCCGTATATCCCCCCGTTACCCAACGGTGGAAGACGGGCATCAGCGAACATTGGGAGGACTAGATAAAAAAGCATAGAGTCAGAAACTAGAGTTTTAATGGATAATAAACAGCGAATCATTCAATCAATCGGTATTACATGGAACAGACCGCACTGCTGAAGTTAGTAGGACAGCCCAAGAACCGGAAAACAGCTTCCAGTTTCTCTTGTCCCTGAACAACAATGGTCGTTTTTCGATCAGAAAACTGTTCTCAGGCTGTTACCAGTCGCCTGTTCCCATTGGTATGGCGAGTATGATATGATACTCAAGAACACAGCGTAGTTGAGAACAAAGGGCAGGGACAAGACATTCCATAAATCTCCCAACATCCGCACACCAGGAGATGGCTGTGAACCATGCCCAACATACCGTCCTAGGTAAATAGGTGAATTCATAAGAGGAGCGACATAAATATCCCGGGTGCATATTCTTAGCCAACATGTTTCGTATCTACAAAACACCCACACCCCTTCCCGACACGTCTCCCTCCCCAAACATGCCTTCTCCCGTAGACAAGGACAAGCCCTTGCCGGACCTACCCCAGCGAGACATGTCCCTACGAAACCTGCCATTCTTTCGCAATGTCGTCAGGCCTCGGTCCACGAGAATTCCGGTTCCCCTCATTATTCTTACCACGCCGGAGGGAGTTAGAATGTCAATTAGAGACGCTCCGCTTTGGAGGCCGATGCAACGTCAGGTTCCAAAGACGTCGTCAACGGTGGGGTTCAGGGGTGATGCGCAGGGCAGGATGACAGCTGACTATAGCGTTGGGAGTCGTACTTTCAATAGAGGATGCGAGTTTGGTGGTCACAAATGTCGATCATCTTCCAGCTCTTCTCACTGTCACTCTCAGTCTCGGGATCGTCGTTAGTTGCACTCCGTTTCTTTGGACGAGAAGACAAATGAGTATATCCTGCACTCTGTTTGGGGATAGCACCCGTCGGTAGGTTTGATTCCTACTATGACAGCTCTTACACCGCGGCTTATATCAGCCCGCAAACACAACATTTCCGTAAATCATCGTCTGACGAGTATAGCCTTGAGTAGCTCTCCCCATAATTGATACATCTTCATACTATCCCTTCTCCCAGAGCCGTTAGTGTGTTTTCCCGTAACTGTGACCCTCTTCTTTGCCGAAGCAGGGCTAAGCAGGCCACTTCGCTTCCAAGCCTGGCGTCTCAATTTAACATGCTCGCTTCGTTGTATAGGTCTCCAAGCCGGGACGTGCTCTGGCATGAACGTCTTGTTGTCGGGCGTGGTGATGGTTATTACGGGGACCTTGGGCTTCTAGCCTTGCGCTGCGTCCCACGAAACTTGTCGTGATAGTGTTGCCGATTTGTCTGGGAGTCCGTAATGGGCTCGAGACATCTTGTTGAGTGAACTATAGTAGAAGCCTGGTTCGTGATATGGTGCGTGACGATATGCTGGCTGTTTGCTCTCTCGACGCATTCTGGCAATCCTGTCGGTCCATGTTTGCGGGACTATGCTTGTTCGCTGGTGTTTTGCCATGTTGTGCAGTTGCTGAGGATGTCAACGTAGATATAAGACACTGTCCTCGCCCATCGAAGGGGCTGCCAAAGGGAGTTGTTGAGAGAACGAGGTCATATGAAGAGAAATTTTAGTTGCAATATATATCCATAGTTATCTATATATATCAATGCCTAGAACAAAGCATTTATTCACGTCAAGCTGTTGCTTTGATTCACTCTGGTAGGCGGCAGTGGAGGCCATGACACTGCCAAAGCCTGAACGCGCAATGCAAAATCGACGTCATTCATTCTTTGATCTTCTTGCGCTCCTTCAGGTCCTGTCGCTTGTGCCTCGCGTCAACCTTGTGTTTCTCAGCGTTTGCAATCTTGCTTAACTGATATCACATGAGGCATCGTCGTGAGATCTGACTCTGCCACGAAACAAACGTACCTTTTCGCCTAAATCATCTATGGGCCGTTATTAAATTCTCGTGGTTTTTGCTTGTTTGTCCCAAAATCCTCGTCTATTTTCATGGGCTAACAGCTAAAATCCCACCTTTTTCATTTCTTCCTCGCAAACATCAACACCTCATACCTTGACGGCTGGGCACTTACCTTCCGCCCTTCCTCTTTCACCCACCATCTCCACTGGCCATCATTTCAAACCCTTCGGATTTCATTCAAGACCCCTTTATACCTGTCTATATAAAGGATATTGGATCCGGTCTCGACGTCATCAAAATTGAACACTATATAAACCGAGCCGCTTGCGCAAGTCAACATCAACTCTCTCGACGAACTAGCGCCTCTAGAGTAGACTGCTTCCGACTCGAGGATGCATCCTCACACAGAGTCCGGGCTGGTGACGACAACTAGTCTGGAGCCGCGAACCAGGATCTACGGCTAGCAGTCCGAGATTCCTGCAATTCCCGAAATCACCATCACCACACCCGACGGCGAAACTCTCTCTATCACAGACGCTCCAGCTTGGAGACCCATCAGTTACGACCTAGAGATCGTTGGCAGACTACGGCAATGGAGAGACAATGGTCTTCTCAATCCTGCTTGGGTGCCAACACAACTGCGAGACGAGAAAAGACGAGAAAAGAGACGACGGAAGGCAATGAGACATGCAGCTAGAATGGCCGCGGGCATAGCAGAACATTCGAAGCATGAATAAGCAAGGGAGAGTGCTGAAGGAATCGGCTTACCTTGTGTTGATGGAAAGATCGTATAGATGAAAGACGATTGGGTGGTGCAGAATACCTAAGCATGGAAAGTTGATTCGACTCTTGTATCGTGATCGAATCGGACATAATGAGATTCCAATAGCTTAAGCGTGATACAAACCGGATGACGGGTTAAATAGAAAGCCGTGAGGTTGTATGCCGACAGTTGGCGGTTATAATGTGAACGTTTCAAGACAGAAACAAATGTCCCATGATCTAAAGAGAAAGCCAACTACTGGACGACTGACAACGGGACCGGCCCGTGGGGACCGATGAAGCAAATCGCGAGGCCAAGAATCGATGAGATGGTGGGCGTTGCGCGTGCCAAGCTGCATCAAGGGCGTGGTGATCTGGTGATGATCATGACGATGTTGAAATTGCCGTGGCGAGAGAATCGCTCAAGTTCCGAGGCACCGTGACCTGCCACAGCTAAGTACTAAGATGGGGGCTTCTAGACCATCTGCTGGAAGAAGCCGGGGAGTGTCGTGGGCTGTGCACCCGGCTGCAGTTGCAGTTACTCGCTCCTCATCTGGCTATGACTTCCCCTCCTACTTGTCTACCAAGTTCTCGAGGCTCCCTCCTTCTTTATTTCCTCAGCCCCGGTCTCTCGTGACTCCGTCTCCCCGGATCCACAGCGTCCTGAGGTGTGCTTACCTTGCAGGTGCTCGCCAAGCTTGCCTGGATCATCCATGTTCACGACACGATCAAGGTCCATCGGATGGTCCAAGAGCTGAAGCTGAAGAATCTCGACCACTTCCACTCCTCATCAAGGTCTAGTCCCAAAAGCGAAAACGAAAACGGCGTCAAGAGTTGCCCAAGAGTTCCAGCTTGACAGCTTCTAGAGCTGCCATGTCGAGCCACTTTGTTTGAGGGGTAGTCAATCGAACCCCAGGTCTCTCGATTTCTCCATCCAATGATGCAACACTTCCCCAGCGCCAGTCCAACTCGAGAAGCTGGAGGCACCACTAACGGCGCCTCTCGAGATGCTCCCCGCGCTGCATGGCGTCGATCACAGCACACGACTCGACAGCCCTTGGCGCTAAGGTACGGAGACGTGGGAGGGTCAATCCTCATGGCTGTGCTACATCTGGAGCTCTAGCAGACTGGCAATGACGGCAAGCTTCCAAAGACTGTCACCGAGGCTCTGCTGTCGTTGGTCCTTGCCTCTCTAATCCAGGTCCAAGATGCCGTGTCCAGGGCCCGTACAACGTAGTAACCACACCAATATCCCGTCCTTGGTTCAAGGGTCCATCCCCAAACTCCCGATGATGGGCTTCTCGGCTCTATAATCGGCCCACCTCGAGACAGTATTCAGCACCTTGGAAGCATCATCTACCTGATGCTCTGTCAATCTGCTCGAATTGCTCCGAACGAACATGGACATGGGCATGGAGAAACAGGCATTGCCCCACCCAGGCAAAGGGTCCAGAACCCTCTCCACTGTCACTAACTTGCCGTTGTCTGCGCTGCTGCAAGAGACTAGGTAGGGACGGGCAGAATATGGTATGGTCCCTTGTGGTGGTGCCACGACCAGACAACAACACCACGCCTGCATCGCACTTCCCGCTCCGTCCACCTCGTTCCACGCATGCGACGCCCGCCAGGCATCACGTCCGCGAATACCTTGCTTGCCGAACCATCCATCCATCCATCTCAAACACACGCAACCAACAACCACTACTCCACATCTAGCCCCCGTCGCGAAATCGGCCGGCGTAGCTCGTCGCCTCCCATTCTCGTCCACCGGACGCCGCGCCCCATCAGGTGGCATTGACGTCACCGACAGCACCTGGCTCGACCACATCTCACGCCGAGGCTCATTGACGTGAGCAACTTTTTGGCCATACGGGGCAAGGGACAAGCCTCGATCGTCCTGGGGTAAGAGAGTCTTCAAGACACATATTAACGTCGCCTGCTGCGGCTCATTCTATTTCCCGGTGAGTGAATGTCAGCTCTCCCTGCTTCTGTGTCCCGTCTTGCATATCTACCAACCGTCCTTGGTGAGATCATCGCCAGCCACGCCCTCCTTCACCTGCGTCCCTGTCAGAATCATCACATCGGTTTGTTGATCTTGTGACACAAGCTTGTTATTGCTGTTGCTGCCATTGCATTGCATTGCATCTGTTGTACTTGAACACATCTGCAACCATCGTACTTGTAACGACCTCACTCACGGCCTCTCATCGTCACATATCTACCGCCCACCTCCCCGTCCTCCCCGCCTGCCTCCCTGTCTTACCTACCACACGTTTTCTGCAAATCGGATTCTCAAAGCCCCATCAAAGTGAACAAAGACCTTCATATTGACTGTGTTCGCGATGGAAACTCAGACTCAGACTCACCCACACGACCCCTGGGCTGCCACTCATCAGTTCATTTTCCAAAGAGCCACCATGGATCCCAAGCAACGGTTCTATCATCACTTCTTGGAGAGCGTAACTGGTGAGATTTAACTCATGGCTCTCATTTCTGCTCAATATAACTAACATTGAACCCTCTAGTTCATCAAGATCTGATCGAACAGCTTCCCTCCATTGCCAATGTTGGCGGTGAGCGTCAAGAGGCCATTGACCATATCCTAGCCGGCATTGCCAAGCTTCAGAACGAGGTGGCTGATGCCGCTGACTTTACCCCCTCTTATGATCGAAAGCAATACGCTGAGGTCGGGTTACAATCTCATCTTGATAACGCCTTGCCATACTGACACTCGTATTTCCAGACCATCAAGGCTTTGCAAGACAAGCTCAATGACACTCTAGCCAAGATCTCACCAAAGTCGCGATTCCAGTTCCGACGCACCACCAATCATGTCGACATGGGCGCCCCCGAGAACGATCCTCGCCTGAACCCTGGCAGCCTCTCTCGCAGCAAGACGCACCCCGTGAACGTCGCGCCCAGTGCCCCCACAACAACAAATAAGGAGGACATTCTGGGTGAATTGCCTCCAAAGGGCACTTACAAGAACTACAATGAGGAGATTGCTCGACCCAGCGCCTCTCCCCTTCGCAAGCCCAGCTTCTCGGCTGCCAGGAACATCGGCATTTCTAACCACTCAGGCCTCCATATCATTCTTCCCTCTTCGGCAGCTCGGGCCACTGCCTCGGGCAGTCTGACGGATCTGAGCAACTGCATCGTCGACATGTCGATCCCGACAGCTACGGGCGCTGCTTTCCCCGGTCTTGTTATCAAGAACGTATCCAACAGCCTCATCGTCGCGGGTCGCGTCAACGGTCCAGTCCACATCACAGGGGTGTCTGATAGCATCCTGGTGGTTGTAGCCAGGCAGGTCCGAATCCATGAGTGCAGCAACGTCGACATCTACCTCCACTGTGGAAGCCATCCCATTATTGAGGATTGTTCCGGTATGCGGTTTGCACCGCTACCCAACACATATGTGAGTATTTTCATAGCTGTTGTTAAGCAACTCGGCTAACCTAAGCAAATAGGTGACGGAAGCGGACGAGCCAACCGAGAACCAGTGGGATCAGGTCGACGACTTCAAGTGGCTCAAGGCAGGCCACAGCCCCAACTGGACGACCCTGTCTGAGGAAGAGAGGCTCGGCCCGGAACTCTGGGAAAAGGTGGTCCCAGGCCAGCCCGGCGTCAGCGTTGAAGAATCGCTCAAGAAGCTTGGCGTTCCTCGGAGGTGATTGACAACAGATACCATATTGAATTTGTTCCTTGGGTCCCATGGGTATACGGACGGTGTTTAGCGGGATATGTGTAGATAGTCAAGGTCAAGCGCAATCAAGATGAACCTCCTTTTACTGTACTCTGAAAACTCCAAACGCCTTGCGCTGATGCAATTGCATTCTTGCCTTTTAGATCCTCCTGGCATTAGATCGGTCTCTTTCCTTTCTTGGTGCCATTATTATATCATGTCTGCATCTTATCGGCGGCAGCGACGTCATCTTTTCTCTCCTTGCCTGCGGCCTCGTCTCGTAATTTCTGAAGCACTGCCCTCTGCATCTCTATGCGAGCCTCGAGCTCACGGATCTCTTCGGCCTGCTCGGCGATGGGCCGGTTCATGTCCGGGAGCTCACGGACCTGAGCGCGAGCTCGTTGCAGCTTGTGCTTGAGACCATCGGTCGCCCCTGGGACGTCTTTGAAGGAGAGTGTAGGACCGCCTGGAGCATTGTGACCTGTCGTGCCTGGCGCGGGCTCGGTGGTGATGCCGGCCGAGGACTGAATGCCGGCGCGGACACGGGCGAGGACGAGGGAGAGCTCCGAGAGCGCGTCGAGGGTATCGGGAGAGAAGGTGGGCGGAAGGGCCAGCGGGTGTGGGCCAGATGACGAAGACATGGTTCGGTTTTTTTTATGGCTTCAGTTTTTGTTGCTTTGACCGCGAAAAGGCTCGAGGGGAAGTTTGAGAAGAAAATCAGGCGAGTGCCGACGAACGAGCTGCAGTGTTGAAGGAGAGGTTGAGGCTGACACACGTGTTGTTGAGAGTGGAAGATAACCGGGGAAGAGAAGCCGAGTGGAGGCGAGGTGCGTCTTTCTGTCAGCCTTGCATTGACTGCTGCATGAGAGACCCAAGATAACTCCCGTAATGTTATCGAGGAATTTTGTCGATGATGGTGGGAAAATGGACGAGATCGATTGGGCCGATGAGCCGCCTGCAGGAAGGAAGATGGAGTGTTGAGCTGGGGGTGGACGGTCCGAAAGAAAGGCGCTGTTGGTGGGTCTGGGGGGGATGTCAGTGCAAGATTATCATTGCACTGTATACTGCTCTCAGATATGGTGTGTGATTACAGTGCTAATAATTCTCATGCCATCAGACCATGACATACCCCCCCACCACAACTAACGTGTTTCCTGCGAAATCGTCCGTCTCGCTCTGGGCCCATCAAATCACGCATCATTTCCTTCACTAACAGCCCGTGTTGGCACTCCGCCTTATCCTCTTCTATCCCCTTCTTCCCAATTTTTTTCTTTCCTTCTCTTCTTCTTTATTGCTTCACAAAGCAAACAATTCCCCTCAAAAAAGAAGAAGCTGAAAAAAGAAGAGCTCCATCATGTCCAAGACCGACCACAAGGCTTGCCTCAGTACGTCGTCCCTCTCATCATGCCCCGCCCCCTCCATCTCCAAATCCGTGCCCCGCGATCGCGATAGTAGCAGCTCCTCGACGACGACGAAGACGACAACTCCTCCTCGTCCATCGTCGCGGCGCTCCAAGACTGCGCCCGCTGTCGTCGTCCAGGAGGCTTCTCCAGAAAACCCGCGGCCGGATTGGATCCTCGTCTTTTGCTTCATTCTCGTCTACCTCGAGCTGGCCTGGCTAATCATGTTGCTGTTGCACTCATGCAGTCGTCATTGATGGCTGGGGTATCGCCTCCGAGGAGAGCCCCAAGAATGGCGACGCCATCGCCGCTGCCCAGACCCCCGTCATGGACGAGCTCTCCAAGGACTCCAACGGCTTCACCGAGCTCGAGGCCTCATCGCTGGCGGTGGGCCTCCCTGAGGGCCTCATGGGCAACTCCGAGGTTGGACACTTGAACATCGGTGCCGGCCGTGTCGTCTGGCAGGACGTTGTCCGCATCGACCAGAACATCAAGACTGGCGAGTTCAGCAAGAACGACGTCATCAAGAGGACCTTTGAGAGTGCCGCTGCTGGCAACGGCCGCCTACATCTCTGCGGTCTCGTCTCCCACGGCGGTGTGGTGAGTTGCATGATACATCCATGCATCCCCCCCTTGACCCCTTTCTCGAGCATTGTCACTTACACCGCTTGCAGCACTCCAAGCAAACCCACCTCTACGCCCTCCTCAAGGCCGCCAAGGAGTACAACGTCCCCAAGGTCTTCATCCACTTCTTTGGTGATGGCCGTGACACCGACCCCAAGTCGGGCGCCGACTACATGCAGGAGCTTGTCGATACCATGAAGGAGCTCGAGATTGGTGAGATTGGCACCGTCGTCGGTCGATACTTTGCCATGGACCGTGACAAGCGCTGGGACAGACTCGAGATTGCCCTCAAGGGTCTGTGCCACGGCGAGGGTGAGGCCTCTGAGGACCCCGTCGCTACCGTCCGAGCTCGATATGAGCGTGGTGGTGACAAGGACAGGGATGAGTTCCTGACCCCCATCATTGTTGGTGGTGATGAGCGCCGCATCAAGGGTGAGTATTCTGTGTGTGAGTGAAAAATGAGCTTCACCTAACGAGTAACAGACGATGATACCGTCTTCTTCTTCAACTACCGATCCGACCGTGTCCGTCAGATCACCCAGCTTCTCGGCGATGTCGACCGATCTGTCCTCCCCGACTTTGAATACCCCAAGATCAACCCCCTCGTCACCATGACCCAGTACAAGGGCGACTACCCCTTCGAGGTCGCCTTCAAGCCCCAGCACATGGGCAACGTGCTCGCCGAGTGGCTGGGCAAGCAGGGTGTTAAGCAGGTTCACGTTGCCGAGACTGAGAAGTACGCTCACGTCACCTTCTTCTTCAACGGCGGCGTTGAAAAGGTGTTTGCCCTCGAGACCCGCGACCAGTCCCAAGATCTTGTCCCCTCCAACAAGTCCGTCCCCACCTACGACCACGCCCCCGAGATGTCTGCCGCTGGCGTCGCCGACCAGGTCGTCAAGCGTCTGGGTGAGCAGGAATTCCCCTTCGTCATGAACAACTTTGCTCCCCCCGACATGGTTGGCCACACCGGTGTCTACGAGGCCGCCATCATCGGCTGCGAGGCCACCGACAAGGCCATTGGCAAGATCCTCGAGGCCTGCAAGAAGGAGGGCTACATCCTCTTCATCACCGCCGACCACGGCAACGCTGAGGAGATGAAGTTCCCCGACGGCAAGCCCAAGACCAGCCACACCACCAACAAGGTGCCCTTCATCATGGCCAACTACCCCGAGGGCTGGAGCCTCCAGGACAACGAGGGTGTCCTGGGCGATGTCGCCCCCACCGTCCTTGCGGCCATGGGCCTGCCCCAGCCCGAGGAGATGACTGGCAAGTCTCTTCTCCAGAAGGCTTAATTTGCATGATATCATGAAATCCTGAGGGATTGGTGTAGTAGTAGTTGCAGTTTTTGATGATGGCGAAGCGTTGGGCGTGTGTGGGTTGCTGATTGATGCGTTATGGGCGAGTCGATGCAATGGCTTTGGAGTTGGGATGACATAGAGATGAGACACGCTCGACGATGGATAGATATAGAGTCGACGATTCAAAAAAGTAAAAGTAGCATTAGAGATGAGTAGGATTACCATCTCATGATTAACAGTCCACCCATATCTTGGCACATATTTGTTGATTGTGACGAGTGTGTATGTGAATTTGGCTGGGGACGGGGCCAACGGCTATCCTTTGTATGATTCATGGCTTCTTATCCCCAAATCGTTGTTAAGATTCCGGGAGTCTATCATCTGTTAGTACTCCAGGGTGCTTACAGCTTCATAAGTACCTTGTGAGCTCTCTTCTTTGCTTGTTAGGTAAGTAGATTTGTTTCAAGGAGCAATGAGGACCCATCAAAGATCAGCGAGGTCACCAAAACTCAAAGTTGACTCAAATCAACAAACGGAACTCAATCTTTGGCGAGAAACAAGCCAAGGAAATAACCACATTTTGTGTTGCGAGAGTTAGCGGTTATGAATGGGGCCCGGAGTGGCAATGGCGTTGGAATCCGACAACTTTCGGACAGGTTTATATGTTTCGAAACGTCCAAGAGATCCAGAACCGTTGGATTGCTCGCTTCACATCACATGAGCTGGCATGATCCACTGGACCCTTGTTTTGTTCCCAGCACAAAGATCTGCAGGGTCAAACCCCTCAAACAGGGCTAAATACCGAGAAAGGTATCCAAGGGGGGTGATCAAAAACTGAACAGGCAGGTGAACAGCCGAGGCTGGGTCCACTACCTCAAGACGAACTGCTGCAGATTTCACTTTAGCCGTCATCGACAAGGTGGCCAAGCAGCTTCACGTGCTTCAGTTGCACCCCGGCTGCCTCAGCAAACGTCCAAGTTGACTGGCCAATGGTAGTGACAGAGTTACAGGAGCATTGAATCGAGACCAGGTCCCCTTCCAACAGTCCCGCAAGCTCCTGACATGACAGGGCTCCCAACCCAGCTGGAGATCTTGTTCATAAGCCCACAAGGCTCGTAACCCAACCACTCTCAAGCACACCCCTCTCCCCCGAGGTCAACAATCATCCAGGGGCAGCCACATGGCTGTTCAAGCCATCCACCAGGGGGCTCAGCCAGACCAGACCCGGTCTCATGCATGCCGGAGCGGGACCTCCGGGCTGCCGGGGTCTTGATCCAAGGTGAGATGCGGGAGCTAGAGGGGCATGGGGCAACGGGTGGGCTTGGAGATGGGGCTAGTGAAAGAGAACAAGCCAGCTGATGGAGATGTCTCCCGAGATTCGTGTGCGTTGGTGTTGATGTGTTGATGCCAGAGTCTCCCCGCGATAGGGCTGCGACAATGGACGTGGAGGTTGATCAACCCGTTGATCGGGAGGGGGTGTGCAAGGGAAAGGTTCTGGACCCGAGGTCTCGAAGTCCTTGACTCTGCGCACCTAAATCCCTTCAATAAACCTGCCAAGGCTGAGGGTGCAAAGCTAAGGTTCTGTAGGCTGCGTTCTACAGATCGCGGGCCAAGGCGGGAAACCCCCATCCGCGCTGACGGTCTCAACGATCGCGTGCTGTGCCGTAGATGCCCAAATCTTAGCTTCATGGGGCCGTCCCGTAAGCTATTCCAGGGCGCCTGGGTATCACGGGCTGTGTCTCCCCACCCGTCCGAATTTTCTGCGCCAAACTGACAAACGATAGCCGATCTCAAGGGAACACGGGAGATCATCAACTCTCTTTGGGATGTGGCACAAAGATGCAACCCAGTTCCAAGATCCATGCTCCCTGCTCCCTGCTCCCTGTGAGCAATTGGCCGCAACACCATGCCGTACCTGGCTTCAGGAGGTGTGGCACAGCCGGGTGAGTCCACCGGGCGGTCCGCTCGCCACTACCGAGCCAACGGGTGGCCAAATGAGGTATCTCGACGGTAGACGGGCCATCACCATGGGAATCTCGAAGGTGCCATGTGCAGCTGAGGAATCGTCGGGTGTGGGTGGGGAGCAAAAGGAGGTAAAGTCTCCGAAAGAGAAGCTCTTGGGCGTTTCAGAGGACAATGATCGACATAGGATGCAAGATCTGAGCTTCCAAGAGGTCCTCAGTGTCCCACGAACGTGGAAACATCGTATCTTGCCGACAGACCCTAGCCATCTTGGTCCAAGAACAACCAGTTCTCCAGCCACAAGCTGCACGAAGGGTCCTCCCGACAAGCTTCGATCTCAGCTACCAACGCGCTTCTTCGAGATCGTGAGCTAGTCTGGCAAAATCGGAGCGCCAAGTCATCCAATGAGAGTGCGCCTGTTCGCTTAGATCCAACGAAGCGTGGCAAAGCATGCGTGCAGGGTCCGTTGCCACTTGAGCAGACGGTGTTTTGGTTCCGGGATTAGATATCTTTTGTCTGGAAACCCGGAAATTGTTGCCACTGAGTGAAAAAAAGAAAAGAAGTCTTGGGTGTATGTCCAGATTCATGATCGTGGGGCCTGGCGCTTAGATGTAGATTCTGGTGTAGCAGATCAGTCAGGGGCTCTAGGCGGAAAATCGTCGGTATTAAGAGCTTTATGAGACCAACTCTCAAGCAATCTTTTACACCTGATAATCATGGCATCAATGTCTTGGGCATCTTTCCTTGCTCTGTCTCTCGCGGTCAAGTGAATCGAGATCTGCTCCATGGAAAGTGCTCGAACAATCACCAAGCAGGGCCTGGCGATGCTAGGCACGCGAGGACCCTGAGTTTGCACCCCGGGTTCGACGTCATGGTGTGGCCGTTCGAGGGAAGTGATCTGCAAGGCGCAGAGCCTCAGTTGGTGGATTGATGACAGGTCTGGTAAAGCCTGAGCTGAGCGGACCTCGTTGGATTCGCAGATCATGTTACCAACTCCACCGAAAGGCCTCTTGTGCCATCTCTTAATAAAACATGCCAGGGCACCAGAGCGAGAAACTTGGAAAGAGAGTTCACGGACGTAAGGGTTTCCAGCAATACGCGTGGCCGACAGGTCCCGTGTGTGACACCGCCCTGCCTGCATGGCCGACTCCCCGAAACAAGGCTTGTCAGAGCCTAGCCATCGAAAGAGCATCATGAGACTGTTCTGTGTTGCGTACAGGATGTTGCTGGAGGGCTGAGAGGCACGTTCTAGCAAGACTCTCCCAAGCCCAGGGTCAGGCAATTCATGCCCGTTCCTGGTCAAGAGACTGGCAGAGATTGACAGTTGATGCAGGCGTGTTTCCTCTCGTATCCAGATGATGCGGAGGTAGGGGGGCCAAAATATCCCGACTGCCGTTGCGGTGACTGACGATCAATTGCCTCGCAGAGGTGGGTGGACAGCCACAGGGTATCATCCTCATCACTTTTAGTCTGGTTCCTTATGTCGGTTGCGTGGGAGCAACCGGCAAGGGTTCGAGGGTTGCAACCCAGAATGAGTCTGCGGTTTGACGTAAGAATGGGGCCATGGACAGGTAGCGAGCAGCATGGAAGAAGCGGTAGGATGAGTACCACCGAGAGTTGGATGCAAGACAGGACGAAAGTGAGGCTTCTGTTGATTGAATGGAAAGACACTGATGCGATGAAGGAGCAATGGAACCCTTGATCTTTTGAGGAGTACGTAAGGTCAGTAGTCAACCTAGATGCCGAGCGAGCTCGCTGTCACAGTACGGGGCTCCGGTTAACTCCCACAGCGTCCGCGAGACTTTGACAGGTGCAAGCGAACCTGTGGGAGCACCTGCCTGAGGTCAGCAAGCCGATGACCTACCAAAACCAAGATCAGCAAGGCCCTGCTTCGAGTGCTCCTGGCAGGGTTACAGTAGCCCGTTCCTCGCGAGTGCTCATGTGTGATTGGTTAAGAACTGGGCTGCTAGTCCCCGCACTCGGGGCGTAGGCGAGCTGACAAGGCCCAGGGTGTGGCTGTATATCGGACAACGGCCACTCTGACGGCTGCTGCCGGCCACGCATGGAGGTCGGTCAAGGAAAAAAGAGACGCTTGTGTAATTCTCCCCTAAGAAATGGTAAAAGTTCATATGAAATTTATATTAAATAAGAAGTTTTCCTTGTTTTTGTAATAGGCTTCTCTCCATTTCATAAATCTGTCTATAATACCTAAGCAGACTTAGATGACCTCTCTTTGCCGTTCCCATGTCTCGTTTGCTTTTCACATGCGTGAGGGCGCCAGGCTGGTTACGGATTGAGGGCATTCCCGACGGCATCTATCAATGCCAGGGTGTGGGCGCATGACACAAGTCGGTGCGCATGCACGCTAGTACAGCCCGTCAGAGGAGGTCCCTGCTTTTGGCCTTTTCTAGACCCGATGGTCTCTGATCTCTCTGTTTCTCCAGCACCTTGGAAATCGGAGCAATGAGCGTTCGATCTACCTTTCTCCTGTAGCTCTTGCAGGCTCGTCCCAACCTGGCAAATCCCAAATCCCCAGCCCTTGGCCGCCTGGCTGGCTCGCGATACCGCACCGCCGCCGCGCCCCGGGACTCGGGTGCCCTGACGGCGGCAGCGACCTTGCCGTACCTTGTTTTTTTGGATGGAGGCCAAGTTTGCACGGGGACAGGGCGAGCAAATTCTCGTGCGGTCAATGTCTTTTGTTGTGGAGGCCCTGAATGCCCTCTTCCTCCCCTTCCACAGTCCTACCCACCACTGCCCACTGCCACTGTCCACTTTGCCTCCCTGCCGGAGTCGCCATCCATCTCCTACTGTACCTGGCCGTGATCGTCAAGTATCTGTTCTCGACTCCTACTCAGACCTGTGGCTTGTGTTCTCTCCTCTGTCAACACTGTTATTAAGCCTCTTCAAGCTCACATTGACCTTGCTGTTACTCCCCCACCATTTTCTCCCTTCTTCCGCCGTGCAACAGTACTTAGCGGTTGTTTTCCTGGTCCTCCTCGTTCTAGCCATCCATCCCACCCACCAGCTTCAGTGCCACCTCGGTGCCACCCTGAGTGACCTCCACGGAGTACCCTGGTCTTCTTATATCGACCGTTGGAATACCGCTTCTCCACCACTCTTCCTTCCATTCATATACCCCTTCACGTCTGCCGGTCTTTCCACGGATTCGATATAGTTCTCTACCACTCTCGCACGACGATTTTCAACGACAATTTTCCACGACAACAGGCCCAGCCTCACTCCAGCTTGGCACCGAAGTACGCGAACCCCTCTCTGGACCTCTGGAACAGCTTCGGCGCGCAATTCAATCCTCAGCTTCAGCCGGCCAACGCACGCAGACGGATTTCTTCAGCTCGCCAAGCCAGTAACTCTCGCGGCCACTGCGACAGGACTAGGCGAACATTTGACTCGACGCGACTGATCAATACCATCCACCTCGAGTAGCCCTGTCACCCTTTCGCGCTTGACTACGGATCTGCAGCAAGCCGAATCCCACCAACGTCAGGGTCGTCCATCGATTGCGGACCCGGATCGCAGAGTTGTTGCGACGTCTTTTCGCGGCCCAAGCCCAAACTTGGTTGTGGGGAGGATATCCCACCCCACGCCTTTTGACCGAACTACCGCGCCAAATCAAGGAATCGCTTCACCTGTCAAATATCACCAAATTTCCTCGGAATTGGAAGAAGCTCCCCAACAACTTGATAGAATCACTTACCCAAGGTTTCGCTTGTGTGGAGTGCATTTTACCTGAGGTGAGTGTCCTAGGAACACCCGGTGTTTTCCCCATTGAGCGTGTGTTACCTCCTCTCATCACCTTTCGTCATATGGCGATGAAGCATCGATCGATCGATCGGTGGCCACACGGCAACCAATAGCAGCTCCCCTCTATGCCTCGCGAGAGCCTTCATTGCTCGCACCTCCCGACAAGGCCATCCTTTTATTCGTTTTTCTGATGCTGTTCATTGTGCTAACGGCTGTCTTCCGACCCAGGCTTATTACCCACTGTAAGGTGATTCTAGACCCTACGTCACAGATCGCCGGACCCTGGGATTTATACCACAACCCGGTCTCGACAACCATTTCTCTCGACATGCTCGACGTCTTGACGTCTAAGCAATGCTAAAGAATCCATCATCAATTCATCGTTACTGTACATGAGTAACAATGCCCCCGAACGAAATCGCTTCGCAGGGAACCCAACCGCCGCCGTCATCCAAGACCGGCCACCCTCTCCCCCGACGAACCTCGCCAGCCAATTCCGTCACACTACGACACCACCGATTAGCCCGCGATGCTTCTCTTAAAGCCAGCCCAGGATCAGCGCCGCCGGTCGTGACAACGACGACAACTTCTCCTCGTCGTAATTCGTCAGGTGACAGCCATGAGACTGGGCAAAGCGATCCGACGACGTGGTTTGACCACTCAAACCAGAACCCAACTGCCACTTTCGACAGCAACATTATGGATGGTATGCAGCAGAAATGATCCAGGTTGCATTATGGAGAGAGGCTAATTGATTTATAGTTGATCCTCCTTTCTTCCAAAAAGAATCCGACTCGTCGAATGAAGAAAAGCCGTTTCCATACACCCACCAACTGGCGCCTCCAAAGCTCACTACGGCGCAGAGCAGCAGCGCAGATGACTATCGCAGTGTCATTGATGACCTGACGGTAGAAATTCAGAAACTTCGAGAAGAGCTCAAACGGTACAAGCAACCTGGCCCAGATCTGCTTCGGAAGGAGAAGCTATTTGAGATCAAGGTCCATGGTTTGCCCAAGAAGAAGAAGAGAGAACTCGAGGCCACCCTCAGGGACTTTGCTGCCAGCCTTGAGGGGTCTCCCGATACGTCGTCGTCGCAGAAGAAAAAGAAGTCGTCTCGCCACCAGACTCGAGACAACATGTATTCTGCTTCTGGATCGTTCTCCAAGCACGCATCGTCATCCTCGGGATCCAACTTTCGCCCAGCTGACTCGGCCTATGCATCCATGTCAACAGGCGCCAAGTCCTCAGGAACGTCGATGAATCGCCCTATCATGGGCTCGCAGGCCAGGTCATCGGAGCAAAAGGTCGAGAGCTACCTGCGCGATATTCCTGAAGGCTTGTATCCGCGACACATGATCATGACGGACAAGGATAGGAAGAAGCTTGTTGTCCGTCGGCTTGAGCAATTGTTCACAGGAAAGATCAGTGGCCGTCACGTGGTGAAGAAACAGTCCTCAGCACCGAGTGGAAACTCTGCTGCCCTAGCGCCCGTCGTTGCGGATACCCAGCCGAATGTCTCATCAGCATCCATAGTTCATGAACCGCCAGCCCTCCAGACTAGCCAGGAGCCATCGCGAGAAGCTAGGATTCTCCCTCTTGAGCAACAATCCGGACACTCTGGCAAGAAGAGCAGATCTGGCGGCAATGGATCGGCATCCAACTCGAACGGAGACAACACGGAATCCGGAGGCAATGGCAACAGCACTGGCTCCGGGACAAATCCATCACCTCCAACGCGACCTCCTCCGGAACAGCGACCCACACGACCCCTCGATCTCGACCCGGACCGTACTCAGGTTCCAGCCGAAAATATGGACTACATTCGCCATTTGGGCTTGGTGCCCCCCGAGCTATTGGCCGAGCAGCACAGCAATGATGTCCACCCTGACGCTGAGGGCTGGGTTTATCTGAACCTGCTTTGCAACCTGGCTCAGCTTCACATGATCAACGTGACACCAGACTTTGTCCGCTCAGCTGTTTCGGGGATCAGCACCAAGTTCCAGTTGTCTCCTGATGGCCGCAAAATCCGATGGCGAGGTGGAACTGAGGGAACCAGGTTCAGCAGCGACAGTTCCGGGTACAACTCCCAAAAGAGCCCGTCTACAGATGATGCGGAGGAGGGTTCGGAAAAGAAGCACAAGCGTCAGAAAACAGGACGCTCGACTGGTGATGAGTTTCAATCTGGAAGCTCGAGCAAGAACGCGTCCAGGTTTGATCCACAGCTATGCGCTCCATCCGAAAGCTTTCACTACAAGCCCATGTTTATACAGCAAGACTCTTCAGGTGGACAGACCTCGCTTGATGAGACCGTTTCCTCCTTCGGACCCCCAGAAGACAGCAACATTGGAGAGTCGAGATGGGGTCTCAGTGGTTCTGGTGCATCCAGTCGCAAGAAGCGCCGCCATGATGGTGCCATCATTTACTATAGCGGAGCGCCATTCTGTACAGATCTATCGGGCGATCCAGGCGACATGTCACCAACTTCACAAATGCTGGCTGCTAGCCAGCACCAGGCCTCGTCAGATAAGACACAGCTTCCTATGTCTCCACCGCGACGATCAAACTCGGGGTCTTTCGTCAACTATCGGCCACTGACCGATCGTGGTCCGTTGTCGACCCAGCCAAACCCGGCAATGGATGTTGACATGGATGATCCGCCCAGCCTCACAGAGGACACGGACGATGTGAGCGACATCGAGCTTGACTTTGAATGGACCGATAATGCCCAATACATGGAGTATCATCCTCTCGAGCCTTGTGGCTTGGGAGGAGTTCTCCCCGAGGACCACTTCATGGTAGTAGTTGCCACCAAGAGGTCAAAGCAAGATATTCTACCACCAACCTCACGGCCCGACGGCCGAAGGGTGAGCGAAGGTACAGATAGCATCATTCGTCGACTGGCAACAATGTCGACTTCATCACCAGTCCTTGGTGCAACCAAGACCATGTCCGTCAGCGAACCTCCTCCCATCGAGATCGAATACCTGTCGGGCCGCATCAAGAGACTAACGCCGGTTGCCCTCCCACCCCCTGCCATCTTTTTCCCACCGTTCAGTGCCAGCGACTCGACGACAGACGAGGATGGGGAAACCTCAGATGACCCAGATGATTCGCCATCACTGAGGGGCATTGTGGGTCGACGAATCGTTCCACATCATTCTGATGGTTATCCTGATGGTGTTGATCTCAGCAGCGGTGACGAGGAGGGCGACGACCCTGACGACTCTCCCGATCACAACATATACGATGTCAGCCGAGATGCCAAGGTGCTACCGAACCGACCTAGGCAGACTGTTAGACGCACAAGTAGTGCTGCTGCCGCCGCTGGAACCGCTCGTGGGGAAAGTAAGAGCACCAGCGCAGATCCTGCTCTCTCGAGTCAGGACAGTTCAATCGCTACCGCCGGCGCCGTCGGGAGTGGCCTCAGCAGTAGCGACGAGGAAGATGACGCCTCGTAAATCACACAAAACCCTTGTTATTTATTACACCAATCAAGTTATACGTTTTGACGATTTCATGGAGGATGGATAGCGGAGATGGAGGTTCCAGTTCACCTTCTCCCTAATGAACCACAACAGATTTCTTTTAACCAGTTTGATATGACCCCAGTTTCTGGTCATGGATTTGTTTTTCTTCAGGGGCTTGGGATAGCCCGTATGCATTTAGCTTGGCGTTACAAGAGGAAGGACCATGATTCCCCGGAATAACCTATTGCGAATGAGCGGTTGCGCACAAAAGCGAGGGCCTCAGTATGGATTATGTTCAGGATCCCGCGAGTATTGATACTGATAGGCTTGGAGTGTTTATATAGTTGAGATACCAAATGAAATTTGTAAAGATCTAGAAGCATGTCTTCTTGTTTCATGGGTGACTTGTTGAATTCTTCCCTCATGGTTTTGTTGGTTATAGTAGCAATTGCTCCTAGGAGGTTTACGGAATGTTACCTGTCCAATTGTTTTTGTAGCCATCAGGGATACAAAGATCACATAACAAGCCTAATACCCGACTTCATCCCAGCCGAGTCGAATCAACCCATGGCTGCACTCGTACGTGTCGTTGGCCTCAACAGGACATTCTGATGTCACGTGAGAGTCGTCGCACCTCACATCCGGCCGCTTCCACGTCATTGTCCAGGTAACGAATGTCACATTGAACACGCTTCACTTCATTCTTGAATTGTGTTTCTTTTGGGCATCATCAACATCATCACCTGTATCTGTCTTGGTTGAATTCTATCTAGCAAGATGCGTCTTTCGTGGAGTTCGCGTTTGGCCGTTCTCACCGCGCTTGTCCGTGGTTCGACTGGGGCCCAAGAAGTCAAGAATGTTGCTATCATCGGTTCGTAACACTTTTCATCGATATTAAGCTCACACTTAGGGCATTGAGATGTGCTCTCTTATACCAGCCCCATCTCGTCTCGCGGCTTGTTGAAGCCCAGCTGACATGAGCTGTAGGAGCGGGAGCCGCGGGATCCTCGGCGGCCTATTACTTACAGAGATATGCCGAGGAAGAGAACCTCGCCGTCAATATCACCATCTTTGAAAAGACGGACCGCATCGGAGGTCGATCTCTTACGGTCCCGGCCTATGGTAATGAGTCTCTACCAATTGAACTCGGCGCGTCAATCTTCGTCGGTGTCAACGC
Source organism: Fusarium vanettenii 77-13-4 (assembly GCF_000151355.1). NCBI lineage: Eukaryota > Fungi > Ascomycota > Sordariomycetes > Hypocreales > Nectriaceae > Fusarium > Fusarium vanettenii. Next base: position 1,002,094 of record NW_003315879.1, on the reverse strand, counting down.
CATCCTGTACAACGCGACTGAGCGCTTCCAGCTCCCCGTGAGCGAACCTCAACGACTCGAGAAGGGCGACATCACGGCCATCTGGGATGGAATCAACTTTGTGTATCAGACTGAAGAGGGTTCCTCTCAATGGTGGGACCTTGCCAAGCTGTTCTGGAAGTACGGCCTCGCGCCTTACAAGGCCAAGAAGATTGTCGACAGCATGTTGGAGCAATTCCTCCAGCTCTATGAGCCTCCCTACTTTCCTTTCAAGTCGTTGACTCAGAGGGCGCAAGAGATGGGCATGACAGAGCTTACGGGTATCACTGGAGAGCAGGGGCTGGCAGAATGGGTGAGTTCTCTGGTGACTTGAACCCAGCCGCTGCTAACCTATAAGGATATCAATCCTCGCTTTAGTCGTGAGATTCTCCAGGCCGCCACGCGAGTCAACTACGCATCCAACTTGGCCTACATTCATGGTCTTGAAACTCTGGTATGTAGGATAGTCCGCTTGTGTGGTATCCAACGCTTACAACGAGCCAGGTTTCTTTTGCCACTGACGGTGCCGTGTCCGTCGAGACCGGAAACTGGCGGATCTTTGAGGAGCTGGTACGAGCCAGTGGTTCTACCATCTACCGCAACACGACTGTAGCCTCTATCGAAGCGGCTCAAAAGAAGACGGAGGCCTCGTCACCCAAGTATGCCATCTCGACTAAAGATGCAAACTCCCAGGAGGCCACTCCTGAGGAGTACGGAGTTGCCTTTGACAACATCATCCTCGCAAACCCCTGGCAATTTGGCAACATCAAGGCCGGTGAAGGTGTCCTTGATCGCCAAATCGATGAGATCCCTTACACCAAGCTCCATGTGACACTTTTCACATCACCACTTAAGCTCAGCCCCGAGTTCTTTGGCCTCAAGCCCGGAAGCAAGGCTCCCAGCAGCGTCTACACCACTCTCCGTGAAGACGAGGAGCCTAAGAAGGGTGCTGAGGGCGTTGGCAGCACCGGGTTCTATTCGGTCAGCACCCTGAAGTCTGTCATCAACCCCAAGACCGAAAAGCTGGAGTATGCGTACAAGATCTTCTCCCCTGAGCCAGTGACGGCTGAGTTCTTGTCCTCGCTTCTCGGTACTAAGATTCCTGACGAGTTTGTGTCCGCCAAGAGCGAGGATAAGGATGCTGATACCTTTGAGCCTATCTCATGGTACTACCCTCACGTCTTTTATTCCTATCCCCAAGAGCTGCCGCGTGTCACGTTCGAAGACCCCATCGTGGGTGATGGAGTGTACTACACGTCTGGCATCGAGAGTTTCATCTCCACCATGGAGACGAGCGCCTTGATGGGTAAGAATGTGGCCCGTCTGGTTGCAGACGACTTTGCTGGCATTACCCGCCCAGAAAAGGTGGCCCCTGGCTCGAACGCTGGCGAGCCAGTCCCGGTTGCAGAGGAGGCAGAGGGCATTCATGCGCAGCCCCAGGGAGAGCTCTGATTGGGCTGAACAGATTTGTTTCATGTGTTATGTGATTGATGCCGTGAGTGTTTGGGTACATGCTGCATAACTCGGCACTACTATGCTTGGAGGCAGCCTGCATGAAGCAGGGCACCTCTCTAGGTTGAACTCAACTACCGTATCTTGTAAGCAATCATTGAGAAAGTGTGAATTTTTGTACGCAAACAGAACCAACGTTATCAGTGAAAATCATTGCCCAGAGTTCTTTTAAACATGAAACAAGGGACTACCAACCCCTGTCATCATCAAACACAAGTGCATCAGCCGGGCAACGTCATTGTCACCAAAGTTGAGATCTCAAGTGTGGCGCACCACCTCTCTGCCGGTGGCGCACGTCAGTCTGTGGCGAAAACGACCCCTCCTTCACCCCTCCAACCAGGGAAGTCAACGAGCTAGAGGGAAAAGTACACAAAAAAAAAGGGCAGCCGCGGCTTGCAGTTGCTTCCCATCCTAAAAGTTCAAGGTTGTTATGACGCACGCTGTCTCCTGCCGCACGCTCTAACCCTTTGATCTTGCCCAGGCTATCATTGCCACCTTCCCATCCGGCGTTCTCTTTGGCCCAGAGGCTGCCTGCGCCTGCCTTACAGCCAACCCAGGAAGGAACCTGAACCTGTCGGTCTCGCCTGCCTGCCTGTCACTGCCTTGTCGTCAGTCACGTCACACCCTTTTGGCTGTTCGTGCGCAAGTGAACGGCATCACCAACTCTTTCTCCTTCTTAATAGTCTATCCCCTTCTCTTCTCTCCCTTCCATACTTGGGCGTATCCCTCTTGACCGGGAGCTTGTCAGCATATTGCACACTCTTTCCCTATCTGTGTCAAGACCGCCATCTTAGCCAGCATGTTTGTTCTACGGAATGGTAAGTAACTGCCCCGCATCATCCCCAACCAACACCCGCTTCTCCAGCACGGGCACAAAGGCCACTGGCTGATATCCCGACCTGGTCACGGCTGGTCGCTTCATCTGCCACTTCCCTTTCATTCCACCTGTTCGCCCTTCCCCATTTCGTTGACAGTGTTTCTATCGCTTATCAACAAGACATATAACTAACACGTCGCGCCTTACAGTCGGCAAGCTCATCTTTGGTTCAAGCACACAGGAAGCACTGATCGAGCTGCCCCAAGGCCAACTCTACCTCGTCCGCCCTCTGTCGCCCAAGGGCTACTCCGAGCTCATCTTTAAAGATTCCACCATCCGTATCCGTCGCACCAACCAAGACTACCAATACCAACTTACCGTTCAGCGTGTCTTTGAGGAAGGCGAAGCGGAGCTCCTTGCTGAGGAAGAAGGCGAAGACGCCGCGCTCGACGCCCTCGAATCCGAGGGAGACGAAAAGACCTTTCTCCTCGACGAGGCCCTCCACTTCCGAGTCGAGATCCGAGAGAACGGCGACAAGGTCCTAGCTTGGAAGGATCTCAGTGGCGACACCGGTGACCTCTACCAATTCGTTTGCGACAACTCCGTCACCTCGGCTCAGGTCACGCAGTTTATGCGAGTATCTCAGCAGTGCCAGTACGAGCGCAAGTACCGAAAGCCCCATACCACCGCTTCGCAGCAAGACTTGCAGCAGTTCGAGTTTGAGGAGGAAGAGCCTATTCCACCCGCCAGTCCCATCCACAGTCCTACCCTCGCCCGATCTATCGAGTCTGTCGACGATATGCTGTCCAAGAAGAATACCGCCAACTCGGCCGCCAAGCGCGAGCCTGCCCATGTTCCAGAGCAGGAGATTGAGGCCCCCGTCTTGAGTGGCCCGGACGCAAACAACCCTCCTGAAGCTCTGGAGATTTATGCTGCCATTACTGCCGAGCTCCATCTCTTTGACCCTCAGCCCGGCCACTTCGTTCTTGTTGATGACTCCGTCATCGCTACAGTCTCTGAAGTCGGCAAGTGGGAATACTGGCTTCAGATCGAATCCACCGAGAAGCCCTGGTTGGGCACCCCAGTCGTTGCGGACTTCAATCCTGTCTTCGATTTCGAGTATCTCTCCTTCGTTTTCAACCACTTTAGCAACGATGGCACGGCTCGATCCTGGCTTCTCCGGTTCAAGGACCAGTCAACTCTGGAGACGTTCCAGGAGGCCATCATGCAAGCTATCTGGGAGAAGCTCAACGAGACCAAGTGGACCAAGATGCAGGACAAGGAACGCGAGTATGTGCTCGACTCGTTTGGAGACTTGACTATGGAGGATGCTCCTATCGAGGAAGAGGAAGAGGAGGAGGAAGAGGAGGAGGAAGAGATCGAGGACGACCGCGTCCAGGACGAGGAATACGATTCGGATGAGGAGAATGACAGCACTTTCCCCAGAAACGCCGATGGCGAGGTCAACTCGCAGCTGGCGGTCGGTTACAAGCATGACCGCTCCTTTGTCGTCCGCGGATCCAAGATTGGAGTCTTCAAGCATACTCCCAACAACCACCTCGAGTTCTCTACCAATATTTCCAAGGTCACAACGCCCAGTGGCAAGTTGATGAACCCAAAGAAGGTTATGCTTCACAGCGAGGATCGCGACCTCATCTTACAGAATGAGATCGACCCCAACAAGCTATACCGCATGGATCTGGAGTACGGAAAGGTTGTCGATGAATGGAACATCCATGACGACATTCCTGTCGTGACCTTTGCTCCTGAGAATAAGTTTGCCCAGATGACTTCCGAGCAGACCTTCTTGGGCGTCTCCAACAATGCCCTCTACCGCATCGATCCTCGATTGTCTGGCCACAAGCTTGTTGACTCGGAAATGAAGCAATACGCTTCCAAGAATGACTTTTCTGCTCTTGCTACCACTGAGAAGGGCTACATCGCCGTTGCCAGCAACAAGGGAGACATCCGTCTGTTTGACCGCCTTGGAATCCGGGCCAAGACCCAGCTTCCAGCTCTCGGTGATCCCATCACTGGTATGGATGTGTCGGCCGACGGTCGGTGGATCCTGGGCACAACCAAGAACTACATCCTCCTTGTCGATGCCCAGCAGAAGTCGGGCAAGAATGAGGGCAAGCTTGGCTTCGAGAAGGGCTTTGCCGCTGACTCAAAGCCTCACCCTAAACGCCTGGCACTTACACCTGAGCACGTGGCCCAGTTCTATCACGAAACCGGCAAACCTGTCACTTTCACTCCTGCCAAGTTCAACACTGGTGAAGGAGCTGAGGAGACCAGCATCATCACTGCCACGGGTCCTTACATCATCGAGTGGAACCTGAAGCGAGTCCTCCGTGGAATGAAGGCACCCTACAAGATCAAGCGATACGAAGAGGAGGTCAAGGCCGACGACTTCAAGTTCGGCTCGGACAAGAATGTCATTGTTGCCCTCCCCAACGAGGTCAACATGGTGGCCAAGCAGAGTTTGAGAAAGCCTACCCGGGAGAGCATCATTGGAGATATCCGACTGAGCGATTCACGGAGAGGCTCCGGTCGTATCGGCACTCGAGAGAGTGGTCGCTACAAGCTGGGCAAGGACGACATTGTCAACGCGCCCTACTAGATGGGTTATGGATATGGACAGTCTGCGAGGTGTTTTCTGGTTTGGGAGGACAGGAGCAGATCTGGGCGACGATTGTGATGCTGCACACGATGAAATTCGGTTGATGGGGAGTTTGATGGACTTTGAATTTGTAAGGCATGGGTTGTTCAGACCTTCATGTCGTTTCTTAGATACCAGCTACTTGCTGATGCACCTGCGTCGCAACGAAACTTTGACTTTTCTCAGCGCATTCTCTTTTCCGCCGAACAATCTTGAAAGGCGTTTCGTGAAATGTTTCCAATATCAACATTTCCACTTTTGAATCTTTGAATCTCCTTTACTTGTCACTCAGGTGGATTGCTTTGTATAGTGTTTAGTATAGTATAGCTTATTCAATTAAATCAATACAAAACAACAATGGTCATTCACATAGGGTACGAAACATGGACGACTAGTGTCAATTTTCCAAGATTTTTAAAAAGAAACATAAAGAAATGAGATCCCAACCCGTGACCGCTTTAACCTGAACTCTCATAAACTCGTCCTTTCATACCTTAACCATGTTCCGTTGGCAAAATACAAACTCTATTGGGAAGGCACTGTTGATGCCTCGGCAGGCTTAGAATCCTCCGTCTTCGATCCGTCGGCTTGTGAGCTCGTAGCCTCGGGCTCCTTGGTCTCCCCGACGCCCAACACCTCTTCGGCCTTCTTCTCGACAGTGCCAGCAATCTGCTGCACCTTCTGACCCAGGCCAACGACAGCACCAGACACGTTGCGGAGTGTCTTGGGCTGTGTGCTCTCGGCGCTGAGGCGGGTCATCTCAGCGACGAAGCTAGCACCCCACCAGGCACTCGTGTACTTGAAGACGTAACGCTCGAGCTTCTTGTAGTTGGCCTCGCGTTGCTCGGGGCTCATCGTGACGGCATCGTGCAAGGCGTTGGCAAGCTCTTCCGTGTTCCAGGGGTTGACAATGAGACTACCGTTGAGAGATTGAGCGGCACCCGTAAACTCGCTGAGAATCATGACTCCATGGTTCTTCTGCTGTGTGGCAATGTACTCGTAAGAGACCAGGTTCATGCCGTCACGGGTAGAAGAGACCAGGCAGACGTCAGAAACGGCGTACAACGCAGTGAGCTCGTCAAACGAGACAGACTGGTGGAGAAAGTGAATGGGCATGAATTCAATCGTGCCAAATCTTCCATTGATTCGGCCAACCAACTCGTTGACCACAGCACGCAGGTTCTGGTACTCTTCCACATCTTGACGAGAGGGAACAGCGACCTGAACCAGAACAATCTTGCCGATCCACTCGGGGTGCTCCGTCAGGAACACTTCGAGGGCGTGAAGTTTCTGGGGGACGCCCTTGATATAATCCAGACGATCAACACCAACCACAAGTTTGACACCCTGGAACTTCCGGCTGAGAGCAGCAATACGCTCTTGCACCTTGGGCCTCTTGAGTCCCTCGACAAACTTGTCGGGGTCGATTCCGATGGGGAAGGCGCCCACGGTCACGAAACGACCATTCCAGTCAACGCCGTTGGGGGTCGTGGGACATTCGAGGATGCGAGAGCAACTGCTGAGGAAATGTCGAGCATAGTCGTAGGTGTGGAAACCAATGAGATCGCAGTCGAGGAGACCGGTAAGAAGGGCCTGTCGGACAGGCAGGATTCGGTAGATTTCACTGCTGGGGAATGGTGTGTGGAGGAAGAAGCCAATCTTGACGTTCTTTTTTGTCGTGCCCATCATTTCGCGGAGCATCTGAGGAAGAAGCATCAAGTGGTAGTCGTGGACCCAGATGAGATCGCCATCCTGGACATCCTTGATGACTGTCTTGGCGAAAAGATGGTTGACTTCTTGGTATGCGGCCCACGCGGACTCGTCGAACGTGATCTCACCGGGATGGTAGTGGAAGAGGGGCCAGAGGATAGAGTCTGTGTGGCGAAGGTGTCAGTATGGTAGATTGATAATTGGGAGGTGTGATGTGAACCTACTGGAGAAACCATTGTAATGCCTGTCCGCAAGCTCATCATCAATGAAGACAGGGTGGGCGCCATATTCGTCCTTGAGCCGCTGCTTCATGCCGTCGACCTCGTTGTCGGGAACCTCGAGGCCAGGCCAACCATACCATTGGAAGCTCGTGGTCTTGCTGAGACCGCTGAGGCCGGTGACAAGTCCACCTGAGGACATTGAGAAGGAATAGCTGCCATCTTCGGAACGCTTGATGGTGATGGGCAGACGGTTGGAGAGCAGAAGCAGACGGCCTGGAACGGCCTGATCGTCGACGGTACCGGGCATGATGGCGATATAAGCAGAAATTCGAGTTGCTAATGTGAAGCTTCGAAGACGGAAAGATCAAAAAGGGGCAGCTTGAAAAGACGAAAAGCGTGGTCTCGTCTCGTCACGGCTCTTTTGCGGACGACGTCGATGGTCCGTGGAGGGGCAAGGAACTTGCTGGGAGCTTGGCTCAGAGCCGACAGGCGTAGATCCCCCGGCGGTGGAGTTAGTGCAAGGAGCTTGGATCTTGGGCCAGCAAAACGATGACGCTACTGCGCGTAAGGTCAGGCGATTTATTGGAGAAGAACGAGGCGGCCGATGTCTAGGAAACGCAAGGGCCTCTTTTTTTTTTGTTGATGTTATCAGTCAGTTCGTCGCTGATAAGAGCCAGAGGGGCTATGATGCAATCATCTGGTGGTTGAGAGGGTGTTTGCCAGGACCAGGTGAAGGGAGAGAAATGCAAGGTCTAAATACCTCGGGGCGGAAGGCAATGGAAGAAAGAAAGATGTTACCAGAGGCTTAGGGAAAACAAGTAAGTAAAAGGTAGGTAAGTACCGAGTGAGGGGCCAGGGAAGTGGAAGGCGCGCGTGTGAGGGGACGGAACGTAGAGGGGCGAGGCGAGGGGCAACCCGCCGACTAACTTGCCTGACTTGGAAATGCCAGACAGAAGAATGCAACGAGCACGTACCTTGTACCTGCCTCTCGGGACCGTTGATGACGGGACGGGATCGGGCTGGCGATGGATGGTGTAGACGAACCCGGTTGGGTTGGGCTCTAACTGTCAACTAAACTCACGACACGTGCAAAGACGTCAAGATGCGTACAATGACAGTGACACCGAGGCCAGACGGAAGCGGCGTGAATCAGTTCCTCGATTGGATCCTGTTCACTTCAACTTGCCATCTTCCCGGTCTCGCCTTTATAATTATCCCGCAAGCCGATGGCTCCCGTCTCCCGGTGGCCGTCTATTCGCGGACCAGCTTCACCTCGAGACCCGGGCCGTTTTCTTCAGAGTGGAGGGGAACATCTGCATCGTCAGCCAGACACATCGCAAGCCTCAAGTACCGGTACTTTGCCGCTGACTGGTGCGGGTGCAGTATGGGTCACTATCGCCTCAAGGGAACTAGAAAAGACACCAGATCCAACATCATCTCATGCACCTGTCTCTCGGCCACGAGGTACTGCACGTTTAATCGGCAATGGCATTGAGTAGCTTCCAGTTGTGAGGCGATGTCAAGCTACAAAACCGCGCTCTCCCCACTCCCATGCGTCCGCTCCTAGTGCTTCCCGCAGCCCCAGCTCCCGAGACTCATCCCGGAGCGTAGTCCGGAGGTGATTCCGGGGACTGGATCAATTCATCGGCCATGATACGGGCATCACAGGGCCGTAACTTGAGGTCTTTCGCATTCGTAATGAGGTGCGGGCCAATGGCAACAAACTCCGCATGGAATGATGGTTAGCTCAGTCTGGAAGAAATCCTGAACTTCGCTTGATCCTGACTGAAAAGTGACGCATTGATGAGGCGTCATTTTCAGATTCCTCAAGCTTGACAGAATACAGGGCTTAGCAACCATCACCAAGGCTAACTTGGACTAGGTTATCAGATATCCCAAAGCCAACCAGGGAAGTGGGCTTCACAAGCACGCAGCCAACCAGCCAATGGATGGAGGGGATAAGACCATGTTTGCGCCTTGATCAGGTTGTTGGCCGGAGCAGATCATCCTTGGATTTATGTCGACTAAGAGAAAGCGTGAAAAAGAAAGCAAACTGACAGTCTGGAATCGGGATGGTCTCCAGATTGTAACCCTCCCTCCGGCTGCTGTCCGTTCCACAATTGCTACCATGCACATAACCGTCGGCCCGGTAGCCGGCTACTGATTTTCTCCCATGATTTTCACCTTCAACAACATTGATGAGTAGCAATGGTATGAGAAGGCGGCCCTATACGACCTCTTGAGGTCATGCTTGGAGGAACTTTCGGCTTGACACCCGCCGTCGAGGGTTGATTGGACCGTGAACAAAGAACGTCACGTTGTGGTGGCAGCATCTCGCGCTTTCACGTGATTCCTTTCATCTCCCGCATGCCGCGATTCTGATTGATAGTATTTCGTGTTTATCCCAGCAGCCTATACGTAACAGAAGCAGTAGTATTGAAAGTTGAGAAACTTCGAGCAAGGGTACTAGCATGGTCGGATAAGACACAGTGCTGAGTCTTATCTTATCGATAAGCGCATATCCAAATCGACCGTGGAATTTTTTGAGAAGCAACGCTCCGTCGCGAACCTCAAAGGCATCACCCCCTGCGCAACGCGCATTTCTCGTCGCAACCATGGAGCCCTCTCAAGACTTCAAGTCGCTGCAAGAGAGCGTCCAAAAGTCTCTTGTCTCGACCGTTAAAACCGTCAACCGCATCGCTGCTGAAGACCTGGGCTTCCAGCGCACTGTCAACCCTGAGGTCGGCCAACAGCTCGAAGACAGAACAGCCCGACTCCTCGAACTCGCTACGCGATTACTACAATCATCCGGGAAGGCTTGCAATGTCAAGGCTCCTAAGCTGGAGGATGTCGAGGATATCGAGATGAACTGGAGGGGTGTTGTCGATGTGGTCGATTCTACTCTCGAGAAGGCCGACACGGCCTTGGACGAGTATACAGGCCTGGTCAAGCGAAAGGAGCCACCTGTATCCGATTCTGTATGTCTATGTCTTTTCGCGATCCATACTCTTACTAATATTTTCAGGCGACGACGTCCAAGAGATCCAAGTCGATGAACAAGGTTATCCGAAACGCCAACATCTCCAAACCTCAGCTCTTGTTCGAACGCCAGCCCGACAACTTTCCCTCTGGCCCATGGAAGCCTATCCTTAGCGAAAAGCCACATGCGAAGGTATCCTTGGAGGAAAGCCTCAAGATTGTACCCAACGAGTCCGGCGCACCGCAGTACGTTTCACTTAGCCCACCCATTGTTTGATAGGACTTTTCCTGGTCCCCTTCCCATTGAAACGTTACTCTCGAGTAAGCCATTAATTTCAATTGCTGACGTTTAATACCTGCGGCAGATATCAACATCCCTACGAACGCGAAATTGCCAGCATGGTATACCCCAAACGAGTCTACAAGGAGGCAGAGCCTGTCATGTATCAGCCTGTTGATACAACCCAAGCGACGTGGGTCGACACGTATGAAGGCGTTCTCGAGATGCTGAAAGAGCTCAAGAAGGCGAAAGAGATTGCTGTGGATCTGGAGCATCACGACTTCAGATCCTACATCGGGCTTGTCTCGCTCATGCAGATTAGCACCCGAGAGAAGGACTGGATCGTTGATACATTACAACCTTGGCGTCACAAGCTCGAAGTGTTGAATGAGGTCTTTACCAACCCAAAGATCATCAAGGTACGTTGACCATATTAATATTTAACAGTAACGCTAACATGTGCAGGTCTTCCACGGCGCCTACATGGACATGGTGTGGCTACAGCGAGATCTTGGCCTTTACGTGAACGGTCTGTTCGACACGTTTTTTGCGTGCGATCAACTTCACTATCCGGCTAAAAGTCTCGCGTTCCTACTATCCAAGTTTGTCGACTTTGACGCAGACAAGCAGTATCAACTAGCAGATTGGAGAATTCGGTACGTTTTCACAGACTTCTCCTAAGTTACCCGACTAACCTTATCTAGACCGATTCCCGAGGAGATGATGTACTACGCCCGGTCAGATACTCACTACCTACTCTACATTTACGACAAAGTACGGAATGAGCTTGTCGCCACCTCAGACAAGAGCAAGCCCGAGACCAACCTTATTGAGCGCGCTCTTGAGAAGTCGAGAGAACTATCACTCTCCCGTTACGAAAATCCTGGCTACGATGAGGAAACTGGCGAAGGCTCTCGAGGCTGGTACGGGTATGTCTTTAAGAATTCTCATATGGCTCTTGACAGCGAGCAGTTCGCTGTGTTCAAGGCCGTGTGGAAGTGGAGGGACGACACAGCCAGGGCGGAGGATGAGAATCCCAACTACGTCCTCAGCACCAGGGACATTACGGAAATTGCTCGACTCAACCCCCCTGATGCCAAGGCCCTCCACAGTCTCTTGCCTCTCAGCGCGTCTCTGGCACGACCTCGGTTCAACGAGATTTGGGAAAGGGTCAGGAAGGCCAAGGCCCGAGGCGGACCCAGCTTGCTTCACTTCTTTACTTCGATGGCGCCGGACACGTTGCGGAAGAACAGTCTCCCATTTGCGGCCAAGAAGGCAGCCAGGTTACCAGACCTTGACGGAGAGGTCACGGTTAGCAGGCTGACCCGATCGCAGTTATTTGGAGATATGCCTATCAGCACTCGGTGGGATGATTCGACGCCAACAGTCGACACGGAGGAGGATCTCATTCCCTTTCCCTGGCAGAAGTACGTTCAACAGGGCTCGTTTGAGGGAGGTATTCGACACGACGAGCCCGTCGAGAAGACAGCCGTGGATGCCAAACAGGCCGTGGGCGTGGAAGCTGCAGGGGATAATGCTGAGCCTGAGGAGGCTGCTGAGGAAGAGTTTACGCTGAAGAGGGGTCAGAAGCGAAAGTCGGATGCCGTGGAAGAATCCAGCTCAAGCGAGGAGTCGTCAGACTCAGACTCAGACTCAGACTCAGACTCAGACTCGGAGTCAGAGTCAGACAGCGACGAGGAAATGCAGGAAGACAGTGGAGTCCTTGCTATCGATGACGAGCCCAACAAGAAGGAGTTGCGCCGCGCTCGACAAAAGCAACGCAAAGCCAAGAAGGCACAGGATGCACGAGCCAAACGGCTCGAGGCCAAGAGGGCTCGCAAGTCCCAGAAGAAGGACAAGAAAGACAAGAAGGACAAGAAGCAGAAGCAGAAGCAGCAAGAGGAGAAGAAGCAGAAGAAGTTTGACGCTGTGCCTTTCGACTACAGCAAGGCCACGTCGGTGCTACATGGAAGCCGAGACTCGAAAGGCAGCGAGGCCGCAGTCAAGGGGAAGAAGAAGATCTTTGACCCCTATTCCAAGTCTGCGGATACGGACATCAAGGGAGCCCGCAGAGCACCGCCTGTCAGGGGAGAGCGCAGTGCGACGTTTCGAAAGTAAGGTTGGAGGGTATCGGGTAGCTACGGTAAAAGTAGGAGTTATGGTGCATCCTAGACACTACAATGAACAGGCTTTTTTGTCTCTCATCCATTTTTATCGTGTGATTCTCGTGGTGTGTGGGAAAAGAATGTAACTGGAGTATTATAGACATCCATGTCTTTGGTGTTGTTATATTACACAAAAGATGTGTCGAAATATGCAGCCGTCTCAACAGAAGAGCGCAAAGGGCATGTCGTGCCGAGTGCACCAATGATGAAGCAACAAATGAGGCCACGGCAATTGAAATGATCGGAGAAAAGCAAAGCGGCAGCAACAATAGACGCAGCGCATACCCAGTCTCGGACAAAGATCAACCCCCAATCGAAACACTCGGACGTCGTGATCGAACCATGGGGCGCGCGCTGACTGCAGCACAACGCACACCGGCAACGCCCATCGGGATCCCGCCCGCGAGACCCGAGACGCCGACGAGGGGAAAAATGGAATGTGCTCGGCCCCCTTCTCCACAAAGGACAAGGGTTTCCCGCGCGCCCTGCCTTGCTACCCCGGATTTTCGCCCCCCGCTTTCGTAGCCTCTTGGTGCAACTGCCGACCATGGGCGGAGAGAATGGGAGATGCTGGTTGAAGAAGAGAAAAGAGTCGCGTGATTATTGTATTTTAAACAAAGATGATATACTTGGTCAATTGAGAAGTTGTAGGGTATCATGGATGCAACACATAAGCCCCAAAACACGTGTAGGCCTTCCCAAAAGCAGGGCAGATCTAGGTACCCAACGGGCGCCATCTCAAAGCAACCTACTCAATGACGGGATGGCTCTCGAATACGTACAGTACATCCCCTTGCGCCCTCGTTGACGAATCACTACGCGTCCAATTTGGGTTCTGCTGACGGGAATTCCCCCCCAACGTCCAAGACCCCGAGGTCCAAATGGCCAATCGCGAGGAACGGCAAGGTACCATCCAACTCAGGGCCTCCTTCCAAATGCAGAAGACTCTCTTCGGCTGTCTCCCCCCTTCATCTCTCTCACGCAGCCATGGCGTCTTCTTCCCCTCACTTTTTGACTCGGGCAATCTCCCTCCGCCAACAAAGCATTACTCAAACTCTCCTTTGTCAACAAGCAAACCACTTGGATGCCTCTTGAAGGCCTCGACGGCGCCGGCTCGCCAGGACAAAGCATTGCATTGCATCGCATCGCAGCTCCTTCGCCTCTTCTGCTCGATCGCTCGCTCACGGCTGATGCCTTGCTTCTCACCTCGCCCCATGGCCACCGCCGTGGCTAGATTATTCTCCATGCATCGCAATGGCACAGAACCAATCCCCATGGTTCACCCACCACCACTGCCGTACCCCGTCCCGCGCGCCCTGCATCGCGCAGACGACAAATCACCCAGCCATGACGGCCGTTCTTTCCCGATTCCCCTTGTCGATGTGACACAAGGGCTTGGACGGAGGGGGCGGGTTGCCAGGCAAGAGTGGCAGGTCATGTGACGCCAGATGAGGGGAAACCGAGCGGCATGAAACCCAAGCAGCGGCGTTCTTATTTCCCTTGTCTCCCCCTTCGTTCTTGTTGTCGTTCTCGTTGTTTGGCCTGGAGTTGAATGGCTTCAATTCAGACGTCGTTGCGGCTCTTAGATGGTCGATGGGGACCTGTTGGCTCGGCTCGTGCGAACGGTGGAGTCGAGTGGACCTAGAGAACGCGGTGATCTGTTGGGTGAGTGAAAGTCGAGTCAAGACACGATGCTACGAGCAATAGCAGCGTGGTATACTGACCCGATGCTAGAGCGATGCCGTCCAAACCATAAACCCAGATTCGACGACGAGACTCTTTTCCCAGGCAAGTACCAGCATCTCTTCTTTCAAAGCTTCCCGATATCCCATCTTTCCCTTCCTTGGACCAAGTGGACCCCAAGACCTTAGCTTGCTTCGTCTCGTTGAGATCTGGAAAACCTCCGATGGCCCAACACCCCCAGTCTTGGACGAGGCCCAGGCCAGTCTTGCTGGGCAACACATCGTGAGTGGTGGAAGTGGTGATGGACAGTCTTGGATCCTGGGACGCGATAGTCACTTGAGCCGCTCGTCGCCCCTGGACCTCGACATGGTCAAGTACAACCAGAGATGGTTGACCATTGATTGATATGTTCGTCACATCATCATCGATGCAACATCTCGTTGCCTCCATATCAGCCTCAACTTTGATGGCTTATGGACATCCCATTCTTCCACTTTTGACCATCGCCGGTCATACTCTGGAGTACCCACGTACCACCAACAGGACAGCCTTCACTTGAACACGGACGACATCCCCCGGCGGCACGGAAACCGCCAACTTCGCCATGTGTCGTTTTGACGAATATCTTGGTCGTGGTGTTCAAGTCGGTTCGCTTGCTCTTCGCCAAGTCCGTTCATCTTGTTAGAGATCTCGTCGGGGACACGCCGGGTCATCGGCCACAGCAATTCGAAACGTCGCACACCTGCAGGATGGTATCGTGTCCATGAAATCCTTTGACATGGACAACTCGAGAGGGTTGTTGGCTTTTTCGACAGTCGTTGTCGAATCTGAAGGCCCCAGAACTGGTTGGTGCACGATCGACCAGGTATTTACACCTGCTCGATATTCGGGGCTACTCCAGATCAGCTCGTCACAATATCACAGGTGGACTTGTGTTTCCTTACATACCTCTCATCAGTCCCACAATCTTCCCCCTGGGTCGTTGAACCTGTCCTTGATCCACCCCCGATGCCCGAATCTCCCCTAGCACGCCGCGCGATTGGCCTAGGCGAGACACCAGAGCAAGCGACCCACGGTTGTCAACAGTCAGTTTTGCACCGTGTGGAGATTTTGGATCCCACCAGGAAACACTATGGCGATATCGTGCCTTGAAACACAGGCACTCAGGCGCCCAGGGATACCGCCTTGTTGCACTGCTGGCGTGAGCAGAAATTGCTCAGCGGTCCGGGTCAACTCGGTTAAGCTGGCAGGGCGAGTGTCTACCAGCCCAGCTCGGCTAAGGCGCCAATTCCCCCCGGCACCCGGCCCACGGGAGCTCGATGCAAGCAATTGCCTCATGTCAAGAGCTCTCAGATCTCAACAGCAGCTCACAAAGATGTCATCGATTGAAAGTTAATTGAGACGTCAATTGATAAGATATCGTCCCAAAACGTCACTGTCAAGCTGGCAGGCACTTTCGATGTCGAAACAAGAAAATCTCTTGATGTTGTGGGAGAAGCGGGATGAATGAGGCTTTTTATTTTACAAGTCGGTCCCTGGGAGGAATTACGCAGATTTTCCCCAACTCTATCACAGGGAAGTGCCTATGATCAACGTCCATCCCAGTTCTCTATCCCGTCTATTACAAGACAACCTCCCCTCTATCGTGCAAGCTGGCATCGAGTGCACCAGTGTCAGGACCTTCAAGACACTGCACAAGGCACCGCGCTCAGCAGCTTCCTCCGTATCATTGACTCGATCATTCGGCACGAGCCTTCCCAATTGGCCGGGAAATAACTTAGGTCTAGAAGAGAGGACATTGTTAATCTCGAGTCCATCCACCGCCGGGTATGCGGGGAATATGCGGGGTTTAACTTACGAACTTGGCCATGAGGGCAACCATCAGATCGAAAAGACCGATGGCCTCGACGAAAGCGAAACCCAGAATGGCGTAGGAGAAGAGCTGGCCTCGGAGAGCGGGGTTGCGGGCAACACCGTTGAGGAGGGCAGCGAAGACGAGACCGATACCAATACCGGCACCAGTCAGACCAATGGCAGCGGAACCCATACCCAGGTTCTTGGAGACCTCAACCATAGCCTGGGCGATCTCGGAGGAGTAGGCACGGCGCTGGACCTGGAAGGCGTTGCGGGTGGTGGCCTGGAGAAGAGTCTGGCGCTTCATGGCCTGGAGAGGGCTGGCGGCGCCTTGAATCGATTGTGAGCGAATTGATCTCGAGGTCGTTGTTCGATCGAGTCGGGTTCGGCACGGGCAGAGCTCAATTGAGCCCGAGGAAAATTTTTTGCCGCATCAAGAACTTACCAGAGATGGTTCGCTTGCTGGCGGCAGCGACAGGGGCGCGCACGGCAGGGCGAGCGGCCTTGACGGCCATCTGGGAGGCCAGGCGGGAGGCGAAGACACGAGAAGAGGCCATTGTGATGGTTGTGTGAGGGGAGATGGTTGAAGAGTGAAGGGAGAAAGAGGCTGATGGGAGGTTTAAGAAAAGAGATACGGAGCTCAGCACGAGACAGGACGGCAGTGGAAGAAGGAAAAGGGAAGAGAGAAAGCGTCTGGAGCCGGGAGGAAAGTGAGGAAAGGTGGGCCCACACGGGTGGATATGGTCAGGGGGGTGAGGATGTCAGCCGGGGCAACGGTGGGAGGAAGGGGAACAACGATGAATCCGGGCGAGACATTTTTACGGGGGAACCGGGTGAGAAAACGACACCGAAGCAGACTCCGAACAGAGGGAAGAGCATACAAAATCACGGCTACGGACAGGTCGATTCGCCAGCTTGGACAGCAAAGAGGGTGCTGGCAAAAGGGCGGAAGGGCCAGGACACAACGGGTGCGAATATGGCCAGGGTACTGGCTCGACACGGGCTGGTTAGCCGTCGGGGGAAGTCGGGTGGAGGCTACTGGCAGAATCCTGAGACGTGATTGCTCTGGATGGTTTTGAGAAGCTCAAGGCCTGAGGCTTTTACAGTCGGAGGGACGCGCTTGGCGGGTGGACCATGAATCATGGGAGGAGGGCCACGATGAGCGCCAACTAGGGGTTGGGCCGGTGATGGAACGCGCAACATTGAGAAAAATCTCGGTACGAAGGGGGGACAAAGCCGGAACTACGTGCGAGGACCCCTACCGACCTAGACTAAAAGGCGCCGCGGACCCAACGAAGATTCTGCAGGAGGCGGACAACGACGGCCCTACCGGATTTCCGTCGGAGCATACAGCACAGCGCAACCGGGCCCGAATCGACGACGAAAACCGGCAAATTGACTGGATTTTTAGCAATTGCTTTCAGGACAAGACAGGCGAGCGAGAGCATTGTGCCTTGGTCCAATTCGCAGGCCGAGAGTCAGGAAAAGTCTACCCAGCTGGCATGAGGTACTCACCTCGTACCAGCGCTTGTCTGAGGCTAAAAGGCGTCCAAATCGATATCAGGGCGGGCAGCCCGGCCGGTACCTGGGCATTGGAGGATGCCGAAGGGTGGCGGCGATTGGCCAGCTGGGACGAACAGACTGGCAGTCTTGGGTGAACAGCAACCCCCATGGCTCCGAAGGCGTACAGTACGTTGGGCACAGTAGGTCTGAACACGCAGAGAGTCCCCACTTGGCGGCTTCATGACACAGGGTCAGCGAATCAGCCGAGGGATCTTCCACGTGGGTGGATCGAAAAGAAGCTCAAGCCATGGATTTGGCTGTTGGACTTGGATTCGATGCTGGGAATCCAAAGCTGAGAGCGAACGAAGCAAGTTCCCCGGCGTCCGAACAGCACAGCGGATACCTCCATGATCCGTCCGTCCACCAGATCTCAGATGCAAGCCTGGCACAGTGCAGGGCGGCATCTAGAGGAATTGGCACGTCTCAAACTTGACTGCTACACCCGCCGAACAAGCTCCGATGCTGGACGGCCAACCAGCAGTGGATGTCTTGGCGTTGGATTTGTACGACCAAACTCCATGATAGTTTCCTGTCTCAATTGAGGTCAGGACACCGCTCAATGGCTTCTCAAAGCCGTTGAGGATTCTGAGCAACTTGTTTTGCTGGCTCAGACGTTCCAGTTTTATCAGGAAGCTGGGAAATGACAGTGGGTCGGACGTTCGGGAACCGAAAATTTTTCTGCCATGAGTGCGGGAGCGGTTGCATGGCGGGCTCGGCCGTAGCCTGGCTGCAGCACAGGACAGTGCGCAGAGACAGAGTTGGAACCGTGGCTGGTGGCTGTTGTGGCCAAGCCAGCGAGCACCAGTTGATATGATGGAGGGGAGGGATCTCATCAGTGGGAGTGTTGATGTGACGCAGCCTGGTGGGATTGCTTGGAAAGCTTCGCTCGACACTTTCCTAAGAGCGGCCTTTAGCCATTGGCGCTGATTGCCTTCACGGCGATGCTGGTGGTGGTGTCAAGGCTGACTCTGACGATGTTCTGACACAAAGGCACACAATTGGCAGCCTGTTTCGATGCCATTGAGGCCATTGAAGCTCGATGGAAATGAGGCATAAGGTCATGAAGAGGTCAAGTTGCCTTGAGCCTGACCCAACCACAATCTCAGCCACGGGACTGCCAATTGGACATGTGTGAAAAATGGTTGCTCACACGGTATACATGTGGCAGCCTTGCCTCAGCCACGCCAATGGCAAGCTCTCACTCAATTCATATCTCGACCGCATCTCTCAGCATCAATTGCTCAACAGGGCAGGCATCTCCACGCCTGTGAGATCGCATGGCCATTGCAGGCATCGCAGGCAGCTTGGAATAGCCGTGGCGTAGTCTAGGGCACCCGGGGCCTTACAATCCCGCCGAGATTGGGATTGCCTGCTGGCGATTCGATTGCTAGAAGCAGCCAGAGCCAGAGCCAAACGGGCGAAAAATTTTCGGCACAAGGGGGCGTGCAAAGATGGGAACAGGGCAATCTCGGGTTGGCGGACGACCATCACCCTGTGTTTCTCGTAGAGATACCCGGTGCGAAAAACGTCTACCTGGTCCAAGCTCCCTGCCTCTTTGGGAAAGCTCGTGGAGCAGCGGCATCGGCAGCGATGGACGACGAGATGGACCGAGATGGGAGGGATTGAGGATGACGGCGGCAAGAGACAGAGCCATTGAGCGTTCCCAGACATTATGAAACGTATCGGAGCTTCAGATTGAGATAGAGTGATCATGTGGAAATCGTTTGGTACCGATATTGAGACCTTGACAACCATCAATGGCTCTCAATGGGCTCCGGCGTTGGGGATCAAAATGCCATCGCCATAGCCTCGGCATCTACAACAGCGAGATGATGGGAGATGGCCATGTCGCCAATTGAAGAAGGGTAGATGCCCAATTGCTTAAAGGACCGCTTCCCGTACTACGTCAGCACGTATGGTGTAGTTCTGGACACATTTGAATGTCATCTCGGCAAGGTAACAAGCACGCAGCATTGAGTAGTGCAAAGCGATGATGGCTCAAGATGGTCGGTTCAATGTGCTCAATTGACTCTCGAACAATGGGTATCACTATCGCAGAAATCTCAAAAATGAGAAACACAAACACTCACTCCTCATCCTCATCCTCGTCCTTGGCCTCAGGCGCCTTGATGGCATAGCCCTCGACGAACCCCGCGGCATCGCACATGCGCTCTAGGCTGATCCGGTGCTCCGCTACGTATCGCCGGACCGCCTGCTTATCTACCCGCACCCGCGGCACCATCTTGACGGGCTCCTTGTCGGCCGCGTCCTCCTTTGCCGGAGGCGCTGTGGCAGATGCTGCCGGGGCCGGAGCCTCGTCTTCCTTCTCCTCCGCAGCCGCATCGTCGACAGCCTTGGGTTCGGGCTTACCGGGTCCCAAACCGACTTCTTCGGCGACACCCATGTCTCGCAGCACCTGCAGGCAGTCGTCTGGGTGAATCCACGTCGCCTTGCTGCAGTCGTTCAAATCCACGAGGACCTCGTTACCGGGCCCATTGGCATCAATATCGATGCTAAGGAGCCACCGCGCAATCTCGCCCGCCCAGTACCGCTTGTATCCTTTCTTACCCAAGTCCGATATGGGCTTCTCTGGGCCACCTAGGATACCCTCCCGTCGCGAGATCTCGTACGAAGCCCCCATGAGCAGAGCGCCGAGGCCCTTTCGTTGCCATGGGGGGAATATCAGGATACAGGCGAGGTTGTTATTGTCCCACGACATCTTCTCCTTGGAAAAGAAGCCTGTAATGCGCGGCGTCGGGGGCTCGTCTTCGGTCGACGTGGTAGCGGGGCCGATGCCTAGGGCGTTCCCAGTCGACGAGGGTTTGGCCGGAGGCGTATAAACGAGCAAGAAATAGTTGAAGCCGGTAACGTCGAAGAAGACGGACTTGTTGTCGAGAAAGAGCTTTGCAAAGAGGGACAGGTTCTGGCAAAAGAGCTGGGAACAAGTATCAGCCTCATCATCCTCGACATAATGTAACCTTCTCGTTGACTTACCCCGTCCGTCTCGCCGTCCACCTCCCAGATGCTCCATTCTCCCTCGTCCTGAACAATCTCTTCGACATAACGTATGTTACCCTCTCCTCTCCGCCTCTTGGGTCCGGTTGATCTGGCCTCTTGCGGCACAAGTACCTTTCTCCGACCTTGTGGATGAACGTAGATCTTGCGCCCTGGCACATGGGCTCGCCGCTCACACACCTGAACGTGACCCCGCCATGGTATAACCTCCTTGGAATACTTGAAGCAGCTGGGGCAGACGTGTAAACGATCGAGCACAGGCGGGTGATCGCGATCCCGTCTAGATGAAGACTTGCCGCCTGAAGCCTGATCTTTGGCTCCAGTGTCCTTGCTCCCTCCCTTTCCTGCCGTACCAGAGGAGTCCCCAAGTACCTCCTTTCCGTAATAGCTAGGGTACCATGTGCGGAAAACGATATTACCCAACACCACCTTATCAATATTGCGGTCGGTTCGCAGCGGAGGCCGTGAAGGGGACGACGCTGGAGGCTTTGGCGGGAAGACGGGAGTCACTGTCGGAGGCGGCGGTCGCTCGAGGATGCGCGGCGGCTGTGCTGTTGGGCCATGAGGACGCACGAGCGCTGAAGGGCGGTGCGACGGGCTGATATGCGTTTGAGGTACATGATATGTAATCTCAGGCGCAACCAAGTCCGAAGGCGGTCGGCCAGCTCTCGGCGTCTGGACGCTCGTCATAGCTTGCGGGTTATGCCTTACGGCCGGGCCTGGCTGTTCAAGCGGAGCCCATCGCAGAGTTGTAGACGGTGGTATTACGGGAGGCGGGACGGCAGTCTGTTTTGCTGGTGGTTGCGCTGAAGTTGTTGCAGTTGCTGCTGGTGGAACTCGTGGGGGTTGGACCGGAGTTTGACGCGTCGCCCGACGCGCCCCGGCGGAAGGAGGTTGAGGTTGGGGTTGGGACTGAGGCTGGGGAGGAGGAGCGGGGTCTTCGTCTTGTCGCTTGCGCTTCTGAGGCATCGCTCACTGTGCGACGCTCAGCCGGTGTGTGTATTGTTCTATTCGTACGAGAGACAGAGTGTGTGTGTGCGTGTGTGTGAGTTTGGTCGAGTCGTATTAGTGAGCATGCAACGCCGAAGGATTCCGAATGCGCCGAGCTTATTTTCTCTTTTTGGGAGGTTGTAGCGATTGGTGAAGTTTCCCTAATCTTGCGCCTACACGATTAATACAGTTCAATTCCTCATCAAGCATGGGAAAAGTTAAAAGAGTCGAGTCGCGCCATGGCAAGATTTTAGAATGGGCAGATGCGCCGCGCCGCGACGCGGGGGCAGGAGCGCCGGTGCGCTGTCACGTGCCGGTGGCCGCTGTAAGTTAGGAACTGAGATTCTGGTCCTGGTGTTGAACATTCCATTACCAAAAACGAGGAGTCTCGAAGTAGCATTCAACAGCATGAGTACGTCACAAAACGATTCATAATGGCAATCTGATTCATTCTGGAATTATCGAGCTATCAAAAAAGAAAAACAACAAGAACGAGTTCAACCAGCAAAACAACCGCTCTCCATTTAGTGTCGGCGCAGCGAGCAGGTTGGCGCATGGGCAGCCATGACACGGTCAAGAGTCTCATCACCCTCCTCCCAGTTTTTGATCAGAGTCATCAGCCGGCGACGGGCGAGTCCAGCGTCACGGTTACGGTACACACTATCGATTTTGCGCACGTCGGTTTTGTCACTGGTGAGCCAGCGTCGCTCCTCCTCCTGGAACCGGTTGTACGATGTGCCCTCGCCGTATCGTGCCTTGACATTCTCTGCGAGGTGATTGCGGACGGCCTTGTCCAGCTCCATGTGCGCGTGGCTGCGCTCGGCAGGGTTGGCGAAACGGGTGTCGACCTTTGGCGTAAAGGTGGCTGCCAGGCGCTCTGGGTCCGGCAGGACTGAGTAGGCCGTATACCACACGAGTGTCGAGTTCTGGAGGACTGCCTCGGACAAGGTCTTGAGTCCTGGCGGCGAGATGGGGGAGTAACCAAAGTTGAGGTACGCCAGGCGGCTCTTGGCCTCGATGAGCTCCTTGATGGCGGGCACGGCCTCATCCTCGATGAAGTTGTAAGCCTGACCAAGATCATGAGTCACATACGCCTGGCCAAGGTCAATGACCTCGAGGTTCGGGTGGCCGGTAGCAGCCTTGCAGAGCGCAATGGCACCTTTGGTGCTGACTCCAACCGACTGTAAGAGCAGTCGAGCCAGATACGGTGCCTTGGGCAGTGCAGCTGCAATAGCCTCTATGCCTCCATCGCCAAGTGGGTTGGAGGATATGTAGATGGATGTCACGCCGCAGTGTGGCGACATCAGGAACCTGCCAAGAGCCTGAGCGGCCTCAGTCGAGATGCCGTTACCATTGAGGTAGAGATGCTTCAGTGGGAGTTTGGTACCCTCGGGCATGGCGTGTGTAGCCAGACGATCAAAGAGGTGAGTGACACCTCGATTTCCGAGCTCGGTCTGGTCAAGGTCAAGAGTCCGCAGATTCTTGACTCCAGTGATGAGACGATAGACGTCCTCGGCGGCGTCTGCGCCAAGCGGGTTGCGTTTCAACCAGATATTGGTGACGGCCTCGGATTTAATCATGGCATCCACGAGGATCTTGAAGCTAGCCCCATTGATGCAATTGCCTGCAAGGTACCAAGTGTCCATACGGTCAGGGAACTCCTCGATGAAGTTGGCAATCTCATGAGCACCAACGGGGCCAATGATATTATTGCCCAGCAGGAAGTGTCGGACAAATTCATTGGGTCGCAAGCTGTCCATCAATTTACCAATATGGTCGGGGCCAACAACCATTTTGCAGAGATCCATTCGGCCATCCTCGTACACGACACCTTTGCGGAACTCGGCGCCTTTAACACCGTAGTAAGGCTCGCCTCGTCCCTCGTCGAGCTCGAAGCCTTGGGTGTTACCATTGAGTTCAGAAGTACCACCGTGCTCAAGGTGGCTCAGGAACGGCTCGAGATCAGCCTCGTGGGCGATCTGGACAGGCATGGGAATAGCAGGCACGCCGTCGAGCGAGACTGGGTGCTTGGCCGGGTCCCAGGCGCCCTGGGCAGTGATGCGAGAAGACCAGACGGGGGCGTTGACACCCGGGCCAACACCACCGGTCAAGCCATTGGCGGTGTGGCCGTTGCGAATAGTGGCTTTGAGCAGGTCGTATTTTCGCTGAAGGACAGCCCAGGCACGAAGGTGAACGCGGTCCGCATCATAGCGAATGATGGCTGTCAATGAACCCTCGTGTACTGGGTACACGAGCGGAGCGATAGCGCAGGCCAGATTGTGCCGGGCGGATTTACGTCGAGGAAGATCGTGAAGAGCATCGTCGATACGGTACTTGTCCAGGGGTAGGGCGATGATCTCATCAGCGGTGAAAGGATGAGACGGGTCAAAGTCGGGAAGATGGACTTGAAGGTCAACGAGGCTCTTGCGGCAGAGGCCGGCGAGGTGAATTGCCTGCTCCGTGTCGACCACGTCGTGATATACGGTTGGAGGTTTTGTTTTGGGTATTGTAAAAGCAGGCGGCTCAATCGGCCGCAACTCGGTAGCGGTGGCCATGGTAGCTAGTGTGCGCGCTGTGTGATCCTGTGGTTTACCTGAAAACCTCGGGTTTAGTTTCGTAAGGAAGAAGTTGTCTGTGAGAGATGCTCTCGATTGCTGCGGCTCCCGTGGACTCTTATATACCAGGCACAGCCCGTCTGAGTGACACTGCTTCACAGCCCTACGGGTGGAGACCAGAGTTAAAACAAGGGACTCTTGTCTGCCGAGATGCAGCATGTCAATGTTATGTCAGGCGCAGGGCGTGGTCACAAGTAAAGTAAACAAACAGCAGGGAAAGCTCACATACCGAATGAGTCAATTCAAGAAGCATATCCTCGGTAGGCCTATGTTGTTGGGGTGTTTCTTTGCATCTCTCACCCCCCCTGTAGGCGCATGTATCCACTGGTCCTCCAGGGTGTAAGAGTTATCATTCGCTTGAGGATCTACCTGTAAAAGGTCTGATCTTTCGAGGGTTCGATGGCCCGTCGTGATGTAGTCCGGGATTAGACTGGGAGTGTGGTGTTGTTACCCCGTCGAATGGCGGAGCCCTTTGGTGGTTGTCAGCCTCCATGCAAGGCAGCAGCCGCACTAGCCCACGGGATGTCGATGGAAGGGCGTAGACATTGACAGATCTATGTCAAAACACCAAAGGCTTATTTGACGATTTTACAGGGATCAAGGGTTGGATTTTCATGTGCGTTGCGCAACGTTTTTCCCTTTTCATGTTGTTTTGATGTCTGCAGCTGGTGGCGGAGCTAATAGCCAAAGTCCCAAGGCAGTCAGTCATGTGATTGTACAGCACATATTGACATCAATTGGATGCCTCACATGGAATAGACAAGAGACCAAAAGTCCTAGCCATCTCAGCATAGAACATCATCGAATACATTTTTTCCTGTAGCCGATGTCAAACTAGGTTTATACTGCATCGTGAAAGTCAACTCTGGGCATCCATGCTAAAGTTCAGGGTAAGAGTCACCACCGGTTCCCTGCATTCACGATACAACTCATCCAAAGTTAATTCGATTACGGGCACCGATAGAATGGTATGGAAGCTCATAAGAAGTATCCTCACTAGCTGCACATAGCCTCTCTAGAAGTGGGTGCTTGTCTCATGTCACACAGCATCAACACCAAATCTCGAAACAAATAGTAGATGTATGCTCTCATTCCAACACCCCCCAATCTCCCTACCAAAAGTATCTAATACACATGGAGGGTCTCGAATATGCCCTTGAAACCCCCCTCCAGATCCCACCTCCCCTCTATTCCTGTCCTCCCCCCAAAGTCCCACAGACAACCCTCGTTTCTCCAGGCGTCAGGTGGGTCATTAGTAGAAACTACAGCCAAGAGGACCTATTCCTCATGGCAAAGGGTGAATGGATGGTAGAGCAGATGCTCAAGCTTTAGATGCCGTCAAAGTCACCGCCGAGATCATCCTCATCCAAGTCACCCTCCTGTATCTCCTTCGCCATCTCGCGCTCGCGCTCTCGGGCCTCCTGGGCGTTCTTGAGCTCCAACCGGTGCTGGTTCATGGGGAATCGCATAGCCTGGTGACACACCCGTTAGTTCAGTTGCACAAAATACTGCAGTGTACAGGGGAATACAAACCTTGACACTCTCATCATGCAGAGATAGACACGCTCGGATTCGGTCGTGGAACGCCTCACCCGGCTCACGGGTGGCATACACATCGCCAACCTCCTTGCTCTTCATGAAGCCCCTCTCTCGGTCCAGAGTAGCCTCAATCACACCGTCGCGGATCGCCTTGGCCACAATGTACTCGGCCGACTCCTCGCTGCCAAGCTGCAGGCGAATGCAGATATCCCGAAGGGAGATGCGAGAGTATGACAGAGACATCATGCGAATGCCCGTCTTGATGACGTTCTGTCGGAGACGCAAGATGAGGCTGTAGGTACCATCCCGTCGGAAAGTGTCGGCGTGGTCCGCAATTGTTGTCTCAAAGTCCTCCAGGTTACCAACCCTCACCGACTTGACCAGCAGGAAGTAGGGGTGAAGGGCAATCTCCATGGTAGGCTGTCGGAACATGGCCCTGTCAGGGATATCTCCCATCAGAAGCTCCACCACATACAAGAGCTTGGTCGCTGTCTGGGAGAAACCCAAGGCGCAGTTGCTGGAGGGAGCCTTTCGAGTCGCCGCAGTGAGATGCTCGTGCGCCTCAGTGTAGCGCAGCTGGATGGCTCGGATACGGCCAAGGTAGTAGAGGAATCGTGCTACCTGGTTGTTGACAGCATTCTCGGGGAACTGAGTGTGCGAGACCAGGAGATCAGCCTGGTTGATATGCGAGGTCGAGAGGTAATTTCGCAGCAGCAAGACAATCACCGAAGCTTGTGTGTCGACGTCCTTTCGTAGCACAGCAGTTCGGAGGGCGGCCAGGAGAGTCGGCCGAATGGCGACTACAGGAGAATGGGGAGATGGGGGCAGAGGAGCAATGTGCTCGCAAAAGATGGAGTAGTAGAAGTAGACCTTGGCCGACAGCGAGTCGAGAGTGCGGCGGTTGAGGGACTGGATCCGTTCCGACAGGTACTTGGAGAAGTCGGCTCCGCGCTGGAACTGCTTCGAGTCGAAGAGGTAGACCTGGACAAGGATGCCGAGGAAGATGTCGATCTCGGGAATAATGTCCTTGTTCTCCTTCTCCTTCTTGGAACCGTTCTTGGGGGTTGTCTTGGGCTCGTCGATATCCATCTCTGATCCAGCCTGTCGTCCCAGAGGGACATTCTCACGCTCGATAGCGGCCAGGAGCTGCTTGGCGCTATCTACAGAGCTAGAGGTCGCGGGGAAGGTCTCGGAAATGACCTGGGCAATAATGTCGGGAGTCAAGCGCTTGCGGATGATGGAGATGGATCGCAGGGCGCGGAGGGAGAATCTGGCGTCGAAGAGGGCAACAGCGCGGTCTAACAGGGCAAAGTTGCTCTTGATATCTGCACAGGGAGTAGAGGTTAGCAATTGCTGCTTCACGCACAGTGTCCATCTTGTGGGCTGCTCACCTGCGACTGTCTGCACCACAGGGTCAACCTTGGTCTCCTCCTCCTGCTCGTCCATCGCTACGTCGCCCTCAGCATCAGCCGGGGCCTGTGTCGACTTTTTCGAGGACTTGGAGGGAGGGACAACCACCGTCATCTCCTCGTCACCGTCCTTGGCGGCCTTCTTGCCCTTGGCCTTTGAGCTGTCCTTCTTCTGGACGCCGTTCTCGAGGGGCTTTTTGTTTGGCGTCTTGCCAGGCATGGCGGCGGATTCAGGCGTGCGTGTTGTGAGGACAGGAGGCTAGATCTGCCGGATGCAGAGGCTGATGACGATAGCGGGATACGATAAAGGTCCCGTGAGTCGTGCGCGCGCTTCGGTTCGTCGCGGCGTGGAAGCAGGACCAGACAGCGATGAGAGGTTGAAAGTGAAGAATCTGAGCGCACTGATGATACTACCGATATCGGTGCTCGCGGTGGAAGTCGTTGAGGGGGAGTAAAGTCAACGATTGTCGTCAAAGTTTGGTGATGGAGAGGTTGACAGAGGTTCGATGGAGGTGATGCTGCTGGGTTGCTGGTGCAAGCTCACCAAATGGGGACTGGGGCTTTGGTGACTGGCCAGTGGGCAACTGAGGCGGCAGCGGAGGAGACGCGGCAGGCTTCAGAGGTACCTGGAAACGTGCGGCTCTTTGTGTGCGAGCGCAGGTACCGGTCAAGTACCTGGCGTCTCAGGGCCAAGGGCGAGGACCTTAATAAGCTGGCACCTTGTGGGGCTCTCAGCAGTGACGTTTTCGATGTTGCCTGCAGCGCAATCAACCGATTCCAGTTTGGGAGGCATAAAAACAATGGCGAGTTATGCACGTGTTATTGGTGATGCATAATTCTGGCTATCACTGTCGATAATTCAACTTCAGCTTCAACTTCGTCCTGTCGACTACCAATGATACTGATTAGTATCTCTAATTCAACTAAATGCATCAATTATGGAGCGCTAAGAAGGCACTCATGATGGCACTCGAAATACTGTGATTTGTTACACCCCTATGGGAATAGCTGTCTTCCCCTGAAGACCTCCTGTGAACTGAGTTGATCCTGTGGCCAGAGTTCTAGGACCTTCGTGTTACTGTCGTGGGGCTACCAACGTGCCAACTTAGGGAACCAATCAATCTCAATAAGATTCTTGCATACTATGCTAGAACTCATCTGAATCATCTCAACAGGGCACTTCTAAGCCATAAACCACCTCCCTCATCGATGTAGTAACCTTCTCGATGCTCGCAAAACCCTTTTGCGCCTTTTGATACGGGTATACGCCCAACGCCAAAGTCCATAAAAACACTCCCCCTAAGCCGTGTAGTTCACAACCATTAACAACATCCTCCGGTCTTCTCGACTTTGTGTGTTCTCCCTCATTCACCCTTGCCCGGCATGACCTTGGCCGCTTGGACGGCACTCATCTTGGCGATCCAACCTGTTGATGGCTGAATCTTGCGGACGGTGCGGAGCTCATCGGACGAGTACCCGGGCACGCGGATGTTGTACGTGCGCTCCAACACAAGCTGGATATCTCGAATCTCGAGTATCTTAGACCCACGTTCCTTCGAGTTTCGGCACGCCGCATGGAGGACACTGTCTACAAATGAGTCTGCCATGTTCAAGACGTTCTGGACCATGTTAGCTTTCATCCGATGTGCCCAAACTGTCAATTTGCTTACCTCTTCCACCTCGGGGGTGAGCAAGTTTCCATCCTGACCCTCGGCAGAGCCTCCGCAAACTTGTCGAACAAGCTCATCCAACTTCTTCTTGCTCAAAACGTGGTCGCCCTCGGCTTCGTGATTGTAGGCCGGGACTCTAGACATGGCCGGTTGATTCATCACTCCGCCGAGTGTGCCACTTCCCTGTGACATTGTAGGTCGCCCGGTGTTGACACCTCCTCCGACCGCGACTCCCTGAGGCACGGCCACGGCTTTCTCAGGGAGCACCTTGGGGATGGGCATTTTAGACTGCATCGGTGTTTGCTGAGGCTGTGGTGGATGAGCGTGAGGGTGACCTTGTTGTGGCTGCTGCGGTACGTTAGGCCCCATCACGCCCTGATTCACTGCACTTCCGGGTGTCGGTGTTCCAGCATTGGTAGGTTGGCCAGGCACTTGGGCACTGCCGGGAGTACTGGCAGCTCGTTGATTTGCGAGACTCATGGCAGCCGAATGACTGAGCGCCCGGGTCGGTCCTCCAGCCGTAACAGGAGCGGCGGCGGCGGCTGCAGCAGCAGCAGCATGCTGAGGTGTGGGAATTCGGGGAGTGTTCTGGGTAGGAGTCCCAGTCTGACTCTGGCTCGCGGCGGCGACCATCGAGGGATTGGCAGGGGCGGTATGTGGTTCTTGTTTGACCTGAGGTTGAGGCTGAGGGGGTGCTGGCTGTTGTTGCTGCTGTTGCTGTTGTTGTTGAGGCGGCAGCTGTTGTTGCGCTGATTGAGGAGTGCCTTGTGCTGGGCGCACCTGTTGTTGCACTGGCGCAGCACCTGGCGTCCCGTTGACAGGAGAAGCGCGACCAGCCGCTATTTGATGCTTAGCAGCCTCAATAGCCGCGTTCACAGGCGCAGAAGTGGTCTGCGCGTTGTTCTGTGGATTGGCTTGGGCTTGACCGGCTCGCGCTTGATTTTGTGCTGCTTGAGCCGCCTGAGCCTGAGCTTGTGCCTGGGCTTGAGCTTGTGCCTGTGCGTGCGCTTGTGCTTGTGCGGTAGCCTGTGTCTGAGCCTGAGCCTGAGCCTGAGCCTGGGCAGCAGCAGCTTGTTGACCGGCTTGTTGGGCAGGAGTGGCTGCCTGTGCCTGGATAGAACCTTGGAGGTTGGTCTGCTGCTTGCGAACACTGTCAACCCACTTATGGGCGTCTGCGTGTGACTTGAGCTGGCGTTCTTTCCTAATTTGTAGTTGCCTCATCTCCTCTTCGCTGAATGGATTTCCGGCCTGATTTCGGTCGTTGATGATTTTATCAATCTGCGCCACCCGCTGCTTGCTGCTCTCCATGGTCATAAGGGCGCGACCGTATCGTTCCTTAATCTCCTCAACCCACCTAGTAGCGCTGGCTCCAGACCTCTCGGCCAGTTGTGCAGGAGCCTGGAAGTTCATCTTGTTAACATGGCTCATGATATGCTCGGGAATCGGCATCGGCTGGGTAGTGGCCGCAGCGGTCGCGGCAGCTTGAGGATTCGGTGTCGGCGCGCTGGCGTTGGCGGCTGGGGTTGCGGCGGCGCCCATCGCTTGTTGTTGGGGTTGTGACTGAGGTGTCGCTTGTCCAGCAGCAGCCTGCTGCACTCCCTGAGGACGAGGCTGCTGTTGCGCATTCTGACCTTGAGGTTGCTGCTGGGTTTGACCTTGTTGCTGTTGCTGCTGCAACTGCATCTGCATACGATGCTGTGCGGCCCGGCGCTGTTGGATCTTCGTGATCAATTTCTTAGAGAACTCGATGATCTTCTGTCGCGCAGCGATATTCTCCGGGCTGTTCGGAGGTGAACCTTCGGCCTTGTTCCATAGACCTTGGAGGCCCTGCTCGTATTTGGACTTCTCCTCGTCGCTAAGTGTGGGCAGGTTTCGAATCTGGGCCGGCTTGTACATGGGCGGCGGCTGTCCCTGGGGCTGCTGGCCCTGAGGCTGTTGGCCTTGGCCTTGCTGGCCCATCTGAGGGTTCATGATGGTGGTGGTTGGTGATGCCCGAAATAGGCAATTCGACGGGCTCTCTGCTGCTAGGAAATGTATATGCCCAGGCGCTGGGGGAGAAGAATATTGGGATGCGACAAATAAATAGGTTTCGGAAAGCAAATTGGAGGACTCGAGTATACACGAAGACCGCAGCCTTGATGAAAGTTTCAATCGGCCGCAG
This sequence comes from Fusarium vanettenii 77-13-4, assembly GCF_000151355.1. Taxonomy (NCBI): domain Eukaryota; kingdom Fungi; phylum Ascomycota; class Sordariomycetes; order Hypocreales; family Nectriaceae; genus Fusarium; species Fusarium vanettenii. Next base: position 971,234 of record NW_003315879.1, on the reverse strand, counting down.
TCCGTGAATGTTCACGTCAGAACTGGCAGGCAGGAGGTCTGAGACGCGCCGCGCCGAGCTCCCCCGGAAGAAACGTCGGACCGCCCACTTTTTGTTCGACACTGACACTCTCTCTGCTGGTTCCCGTCTCACAGTCCCGTCCTGTTTCCGAGGCTTTGTTGGGCCTGATTACAATGGGGCCCTTTCCGCTGTCCTGTGGGGAGGACCAGGATTGTCCAGCTCCCTGGAGCTGGTTCTGGCTGGCGCTAAAGCACGTTGGAGGAACTGGAACTGTTGTATGTACAGCACAGTAGGTAGGTATCCAACAGGTGGCATCACCGCCTTCTCGCGGGGAGTTGCAGCATCTGGGCGTGCGCTCGCAGTGCAGCGGAGCTACTGTGCCTTTGACGGGCTGGACGATTGGTTTCCTAATTCCGAGGCATGTGCATTGTGCTTTTACCGATTGGCTGCTCGAGCTGGCAGTTCAACATTGTCGAATCGGTTATTCCAGTGGGAGAAACCGTGTCCATTTGGACAATCCATCCATGGAAGGCTGGGGAACAGAATCGCATCATGGGCGCCGTCATGGTTCATTGTCGACTACCTACAAACTAGCTACGCCGTAGAGTCCCTAGACAGTAAGGGTAGCAAGCATCTATCCCCAACGATACAAGGGTCCAGCTTTTTTCCCGCGCAATCCAATTTCACCGGGGCTTTTATCCAACCCGTCATCTCCACCGGAACCTGTTCATCTTCCATCACTTGTCTTCCTTCTTGGCTTGTCCATTAGATTGCTCTCCCTTTCATTCTTCTCCTTTCATACCTCTCCTGCTCCTGTCCATCTCCCCAGACGTCGATAGCACGCGCCGTACCTAATCAGGGTCATAATCATCCAGTTCTCCATCATGCGCTTCTCCTCTTCCACTATCCTCACGGCTCTGCCCGCTCTCGCTGCCGCTCAGGACTCTCCCGTCGACCAGTACAAGGCTCAGTTCCAGGACTTCCTCGGCCAGCTTGGCGGCTACATTCCCAACCCAGGCCACCATGATCCCATCGCTGCGGCCGAGGCCAAGGCTGGCGCCATGAAACTCGACATCCTGACCCTCGAGAACTGGAAGCAGACCCTCTACGAGCCTGTCGCTGCTGATGCCACAACCCCCGAGGAGTGGTGGTTGTTGATTTCTGGCGGAAACAAGACGTGCTACGGTATGTTTGATTCTTTGTGATGCGCAATGCGCTTTGCGACATGCTGCGATAGATAAAGTAGCTAACACGCAAGCATAGGCCGATGCGGAACCGTCGAGCAGGCCTTCAACGAGACCGCAGCCAAGTTCGCGCTTCTCGAGAACAGCCCTCACATGGCCTATCTGAACTGCGATAACCAGCCCATCCTGTGCAATGCGTGGTCCACTGGTCCCGCCAGCCTCTACATCTTTGACCTTCTGCCTGAGCCTGCGCCCGTCGAGATTTACAAGAAGAGGCTCAACCTGACCACCACCACCTCTGACGACCTGGTCGCCCTCCAGGCCTCTGGCGACAAGTCGGACTTCATCCTCGTTGATGGCTGGTTCCACCCCTTCAACGGCAAGGCCGCCGAGACCGGTCTCGCCGTTCCCTTCGGCTACGTCATGTGGGCTTTCGGCCTGATCCCCAACTGGCTGTTCATGCTTCTCGTCTCCTTCGGCAGCCGAACCATGATGTGAGTTTCCAAACCCAGCAATGGTGACTTTGATGCTGATATAGAATAGGAACCGCCGCATGGCTCCTGATGTGGCCGGTCGTCCCCAGGGCGGTGCTGCTCCTCAACGCCAATAAGTGGGAGAGGCTTTAGGGATTGGTGTTAATGAATGATGGGTATCTGAAGATGTTTTATGCCATGAGCGAATGCCGGGGGTACTATCGCTCAATAATACGAGAATTCTGATATGAACCGTCACGACAAGGGTTGGCTGTTTTGTTTCTTGTAGCGTTAGTTGTAGAGGGACATGGTAGAACCTCAATCGCTTCAAGATTTGTTTTGGCAAGCTGCTTCCACGTTCTTGAGGCCGTCGATGATGTCCTCGCTGATTTGACCGTTGGCGAACTTGCCATATCGTAGATCGCTGAGTGCGCCGATCGTCTGTTGTACTGACTCGAGAAGCGCAGCCTCCTCCTCTTTCAACTTTTCGATTTCGGCCTCGAGTGCTCCAGCTGCTCCCTCTAATTCGGGGATAACGGACGCGAGGGTATGCTTGGCGCTCGCAGCACCTGATGCTTCGCCAAAGAGCTGTACGAAACCTATGTTAGTTCCCGAGAAGCAAATATTGTTTGTGTTGGGGAATGATGAAACACACCGCTCGTTCCATTTCAATCTCTGCATCCATATCCTCGCGCTCCGCTTCTCTCTTGGCCCGCACAACCTGGCGGCGCATGCTGACTCCCCGCTTGGCCTCATCGGCAATGTTCTCTGCGACCTCGTCGAGGAGCGCTGTACGTTGGGATTGTAGGTCTCGAAAGAGCGCTCGGACGAGAGGTGCCGACTGCAACGGCCGAGGGAACAGCGCCTTGAACTGCTCTAGAGTCGTGATGGCGGTGAGAGCCGACGGCTGGATGAGGTAGTTGGCGAGAATCTCGGTTTCGGTGGGCGCCATTTTTGCAGGGTCGATAATTGAGCGTCTACAAGGGGTCGAAAAGGTAGTATTACAATGGCAAGAGGAAACAATAGTACCAATGGCTGTGATCATAGATTGATCATGTATTGCCAGAAAGTTGCAGACGCGTCGACAATGACAGAAGACGCGTTAAGTGCTCGTCTCCACTAATCGCAATTCAACATACAGTGTTCATGCTGTTACTGTGCACTGTCTGCTATTATCATGGATTCAATGTCAACTCAAGATTTCGTTTCTAGATTGGCATCTGGAAAGTAGCAAGCTAAGGACCAATTAGCAGCCCTCTTCTATTTCTAAAGTTTTGTCTATCTACAAAATATATAAGTGGCCCGTTGATCTCCAATTCGACTGCACATGGCCTGATCGCTAATCACGTCTACTCGAAGCTTGGCGGTAGATGCAGTAGGGATCTGCTCGCATTACCGCTACTAACAATGCCAACAATTTCTATCCGAGCGAGCATCAGGTCCATCTCAGGGACGCTTCAGTTCAGGGCTTCATATGCTGATGGGTAGTCGTTGATGCTGGAGTGACACTATCAAGCCATGCATCCTGACCTTCCATCATCCACTAGCAGTGACTTGTTTCTCAGGGTCGCCCTTCCACTAGATAAAGGTAGTAAAAGTACCTCTGGGGGCATTTATCTAAGATGATCGATCTTTGATAGGTACACGTTCATCCTCAGACGTGGATGGCTAGTGACAAGGGGGCTGTGCGCCTTCATGGATGTGGTTGAGAAGACGTGTACTGGGATAGATGACGATCTCAACATTCTGAGATAGATAGCCCCATGAGACGGGCTTGATTGTAAATTGTGGCCTAGAGGGTCGGCACCAGAAACCTGTGACACCAGACAGAAAGACTGTGTGCTTGGCCTTTACAGGGAGAGTCGCAAGTTCCGCAGGCTGGCACACACAGTAAGTCACTTGATCAAATCGTCCCAAAAATGGGTACACTCAAGGTTCTTATGCTCTCTTGAGTCATCAGGGCGCCTACTGATTCTTGCCAGCTGACCCAATGTTTGAAGGCGGCAAGTTTGGGTGTTCAAAGAGTGCTGAAGTCTCCATCAACATACGCAACCCCCTACAAACCTGGTCCAGGCTGGACCATATGACTATTAGTGACAGTGGATATGTGACTTACATACCATAGGGCACCATAAGCATCAAATCTTATTATTAGTGAATGCTCTCTACGGACTTTTTAGAGGTCTTGGCCATATATCCGGCCTTCTGTTGGGCCGGTCAGCTGAAATGCTCAAGAGGCGCCGCTGAAAGGCCAGATTGGGTTATTGATGTGGTTTTGAAGGGCCAGCCACAATGAAGAGCTGCTTGATGAACAGAGGCAGAAGATGCTGGGGCAAATTGGCCATGGAAAGGGACCCGAGTTAAGGGTGATTGTAGATGGTTTACAAGGGCGACTCTCCATTTACTGAATCACAGTCACTCCAAATGTTCAAGGGGCGACCCCACGGACTGGTTAGAGGTGGAGGCTTATCTTATCGCACCAGCCAAGCCAATGCAGGAGTCCCAGGCGCGTCGCGTCAATCAAAAAAGGCCCGGGCATTGTCCCATTAACGCGACCTACTGTGTCCCTGGGCAGGAAAACACTGTACTGCATCCGTCCAGTCTCAACATCCCCGTCTGGACCTTGGAACTATCAACGCCTGCAACCAAATCACGAGGCTTTATCATACGCAGCATTTCAACTGGTCTATATACCCCTGAACCATTATCTTCTCACTTCTGCGCATCTACAGCATCAGTTCTGGGCTCCTTTAGCCAGCCAGAATCATGGCCCCTGCTAGACAACAGCCGGCGCCGCCCCCATTCAGCAAGGACGAAAAAGTCCTCTGCTTTCACATGGACATGCTCTACGAAGCCAAGATCATGGACGTGCAGGCCGGTGAGAAGCCCGGGGACGGGTACAAGTACAAGGTGCACTACAAAGGGTGGAAGAACACCTGGGACGACTGGGTCCTGGTTGACCGTATCCGACCCTTCGACGACGAGCACAAAGAGCTCGCCGCACAGCTTCGCGCCCAGCTGAAGCATAACCTGCAGAGAAGTGCCAAGCAGCCCAAGAAGGGTCTACGGAGCGGTGCGGAATCCGCCAGGGTCAGTGAAGAGCGATCCGGATCCGCCACCATCCAAGGAAGCCGAGGAGGCAGACGCGGAAAGGACTGGGAACTTGAGCAGGTAAGGTCTCCATTTGTTTTGCATTGCTTCTACTTCTCAGCCATTTTGTTGTAATCTCACAAGGTCTCTGATGCGCACCCTCAGAGTTGTGGGATGCAGCATGAGGACACTCATACCTCTGGTAAGTGCCTTGAGGGAGTACAGATGAGCTTCAGCCTAGCAGACTGGCTCGTGATGGCCTCTAAAGTTAGATTGGCCCTCTGAAAGTATCGGGGGAGAATTGCGGCTCTATCACGAACCATGGCCAGCCAGTAAGTGCTGTGACAGTGTCCAAGGCTGCTTGTTCTGCTCCGTGACCTGTAACCTTTGGCTACCTACCTCCTATCAAACTGCCACTGCACTGCATCGCATCCATCGCCTCGCCTCGCCTCGCCTCGCACCTCAGTTTTTGCCCACCTCAAATAGGTAAATTCGATCCTGCATCTTGCAGAACTGCCTACTTCATATCATTTTCCCCGCCAAATCATTTTTCTTTTCATCCAGGCACCTGCTTGACCTCTTCTCCCCTCCCAATATTCTTCACACTTCTCTCTCCTGCGGATTATCTCCTTCTTTTGCATCCTCATCTGCACACGCATTTCTACCCCGGCGATTCAACACAATGACTCTTGTTCGCCCTCCTCCTGCTCGGCAGGTTTTCCCGATATCAAATGCTCGAGGCTCTCCAGAAATGACTTCCTCGCCCGAGTCCACTCCCTCTCCCTGCTCTTCTCTGTCCAGCGGCAGCCGTGGGCGAAAGAGAGTGAGAATCGCCAGGCTTCGCGAGCCCTTTGATCATCTCACCTGTCTCCCGCCCCCCAACCACCGTTATGTCAAGGAGCCCAGGAAAAGCAGCCCCCTGAATATCGATGTCACGACCACGACATCCAGGAAGCGTCGCTCGACAGCCTCCAGGTCGCCCAAGTCTCGGGCCAAACCAAAGCAGCCGTCGCCTCCTCCCCTTGAATCCCTCGAGGCTCTTGAGACGGTAGATACACACCACCCTAATCGCCTTTGACTTTTATGTTGCCCTGCCTTCACACACCCTCTGGTTCTTTTTCTGCCTTTGCTTCCATCGCTTGACCTCCGCCATGTGCTCCGCTAACTATTCAATAGGAGGACTCCTTTCACAACAAGCCCATGATCAACATCCCGATACCCGACCATATTCAGGCGATGCTGGTCGACGACTGGGAGAACATCACCAAGAACAACCAGCTCGTCCCCCTTCCTCACTCTAAGCCGGTGAACAAGATTCTGGACGACTATCTGGCCCATGAGCGACCCCACCGAGAAGAAGGATCCTCCAGCATGGACATTCTGGAAGAGGTCGTTGCTGGATTCCGTGAGTACTTTGAGAAGGCGCTTAGCAGGATTCTCCTGTACCGGTACGTTTCGTTCCCTGTCTGTCAAGAGAAATCGCATGGCTAATGAGTGTTCAGATTCGAGCGCCACCAGTTCATGGACCTCCGCAAAATGTGGGAGAATGCAGAGTCCGAGTCTGCGGCCAAGACCGTCTGCGATGTCTACGGCGCCGAACATCTCGCTCGTCTGATCGGTAAGCGACACACTCTTGCACTTCATCACGCACAATGACTGATTGACTTTTGTACAGTGTCCCTCCCTGAACTTCTTGCGCAAACCAACATGGATCAACAGTCCGTTTCGCGTCTCCGGGAGGAGATTGGCAAGTTCAACGTCTGGCTTGGCCGCAACTGCGAGAACTACTTTGTCAGCGAGTACGAGACCCCTTCTCAGGACTACATCGACAAGGCTCGCAGCTTCTAAACCCGGCACGCCTCGGGACCATCTTTGCGAAGCAGTAACCCGACCTTGATCACTACGCTTCAGGGGGAATAACTGCTTTTGCTAGCTTGCTTCGGTTTCTCCCACGTCTAGGTACAGGATGAACTGAACAGGCTTGACCACGAGATTTGAGCTACACATAACAGGAGAGGAACTTTGGGCCTTTGTCACGGCCTCTTTTGGGGAGCAATACAGGAATTCGGTCGAGATAGGTAGAGGTTGGGTGGTGTAGGATAATTGGAAGCTTTCGTAATAATACCTTGTTTCAACATGTCTCTGTTCTGCTTGGGATTGACTCCTTATGCCCGAATGTGCTCAAGTTTACTCAGGCACAGGCTACATCAAGTCGTGATCGTGTTGTAATCTTTCACACATTGTGATTTGTCGTGATTCTATTCTCCCTACAGAGCCAACATCACATCGTCAGCTCTGTCTTTTGTACAGAATGTCGTTACAGTATGGTACAATCCTAGTCTCTGTTCTTTTTCCCCTTCCCTCGCATCATTCCCCTCTTGCCCTCACTTCTTGGTATCCCTCACATCCGCGGCACAGCCTTCTCGATATAGAACCCCTTATCCGGCGTCCGCGTCGCCTTGAGCTGCTGCTTGTTCATCGGGCGGTCCACCTCCTGGACGCGCACCAGCTCCTTGACCTTGAGGATCATACCGGCGAACTGGGGGTGCACCGGGTGGAAGACGGTCTGCATGCGGCGGCGCAGGCCCAGGGCCGCTAGGACGCCGCGTGTCCGCTCGGGGAGACCGATGGCGGATCGGTGGAGGGTGATTCGGAAGTAGGACATTGTGAATTCTTCTTGTCGTTGAGAAGTAGGAGGTTTCGTAGAGACGGTTTTCGGAGGTGAGGTTCGTGTTTGCGTGCTATATCTGGAGTAATTGTCGTATGAGAATAGGCTCTTCAAGGACAGCAATGGTTGATCTTACCATCAATGGTGTATAAATGCGCTCAAGTACAGTCAAAGAGGGATACAGCAGCCCGCCGTTCACGTCTCGTCTCGTCGGTCGTCCTCGTTCAAGCAAGCACAAGCCGGACCAACGTCAAAATCCACCCACCAGCGCCAAGCCTTTTCCGCCAGGACCGGTGCCAATTCCGCCGTATGAGGGTCGTCATGTGACCACCCACCACACACTTATCTTATCTCTCCAACATTCTCATGATGGAGCCACGTGATGAAATATGGGATGAAGACCAGACGTTGACAATTGCAAGGACAAGATACCTAGGTACACAGACACCAACGGTACTTCTAGCAACCTCTGTGGTACCAGCAGGATACTTCACGGGGCCCCGTTTATCTTCCCGCTCGGCTCCCGAAGATCACGTTAGATGCCCATGGGGAAGGCCATGTAAGCCGACATGTGCATGGCCTAGACATCATGACTGCATCTGGTGTCGTTATCAGGCGGTGGCCGACCTGACGATGGTATTCACTATGGAGCATTGAACAACGTCCAACCGCCGGTCTCACTCATTGATAGGCACATGGCAAATATTCATTGCAAACATCAACATTCATGTCTATAAGTTCAAGCGAGTAATAAGGAGCGCCATCTTGTGGCCTCCTGCACTAGTTACATTGTATTGGAAATCTCATACAGACCACCGTCTTCCGCGGCACGTCTATGAAGGTCGTCACAAAATCATCATTGCACGACCCAGCCTCTTATCCCCCATTGCATTACTGTTTTCCGCATTCCTTTAAAGAGAAACCTCGACACGGCCCTCAGCGCCGCCACCCTGCTGCAGGTTGGGGAGGAGGTAGGTGATATCATCCCAAGGATGACGGTAGAGACCAGTGCGCAGGCGCTTCTGGTCGAGGAAGTGGGCAATCAGACCAATGCTTCGGCCGAGGACGAAGAGACCGTTGAGAACACCCATCTTAAGATAGTCCTCAGCCTCCTCAGCAGAGAAGGCACCGCAGTTGCGGAGAAGGTCGACGAAGCAGACAGCGATGCAGCCATCGACGTTCAGGATAAGATTGTCCTTCTTGGAGGTGGTGACAGTCTCAACAGCGAGGGCGTAGTCGAGGAGCTTGTGGCTGGGGAAGTTGGCAAGAACGTACTCCTTGACAAGCTCGACACGCAGATCGGGGTTGTTTCGCGACTTGATTCGGTGACCAATACCGGGGATGAGCTTGTTGGCCTTGCGCATGCTGTCGACGAACTCACGGGGGCTGAGACCCTTGTCGAAAGCCCGGGTGAACTCCTCAGCGGCACCGTCAAGGGCACCACCGAATCGAGAACCAATGGTCAGCAGACCAGAAACAAGGGCGCTGATGAGGTCCTTGCCGGCACGGGTAGTGATGATGGTGTTCATGGCACCGGACACGGCGGGACCGTGGTCGGCAGTAAGCATGAGAACCATCTCGAGGAACTTGGAGGCGTAGGTGGGCAGGCGGCGGCGGAACCACAGCAGCGACATGACACCACCAATGCCGATATCCTCCTTGAAAACGTCGGAGATGGGCATACCGGCGTAGAGGAGCTCCTGACCACGGTCATCGGAGATGGTGGAGATGAAGGCAGCAGGCTTTCGGATAAGGCCAAGCTCCTGAGCCCAAGAGTAGTCGATGGGGATCTTGGGAACGACGGGCTCGGGCTGAGGGACGATAGTGCCCTTGGAGACAAGGCCGTCGTAGACCTCCTTGAGGACGTTGGGGAGGTCCTCGAAGGTGTTGGGGACGTAGAAGCCAGCCTCACGCATCTTCTCGTTCTTCATGGCAGCAGTCTCAAGCTGAGAGTTGGCGAAGGAACCGGCGTGACCGAACTGGACCTCGGTCTTGAACATGCTGGCGCAGGTACCAATGGCCCAGGCGACAATGGGCTTGGTGATGATGCCCTGCTTAACGGCATCAATCACCTTGTACTCCTCAACACCACCGACCTCACCAAGGAGGACGAGGATCTTGCACTCGGGGTCGGCCTGGTATCGCAGCAGGTGGTCGATGAAGGTGGTACCGGGGTATCGGTCACCGCCAATAGCAATACCCTCATAGACACCGTCGGTGTTGCCCGCAATAATGTTGTTGAGCTCGTTGGACATACCACCAGACTTGGAGACGTAGCCGACGGAACCCTTGCGGTAGAGCTTGGAGGCGACAATGTTGTCCATCATACCACCAGTGTTACCGATCTTGAAGCTGCCGGGCTTGATACCACCGACGGTGGCGGGGCCGATGATGGTGACGCCCTTCTTCTTGGCGACATGAGCGATCTCGCGAGCTCGCTGGGGACTGCGTTAGCAATTGCTCAAGCTCTGGAGCGCAATTGATTCAACTTACTCGCTCGGGGACACCCTCAGCAATGATGGCAATGGTCTTGATCTGGGGGAACTCCATAAGCTCCATGGTGGAGCTGTAGACACTTCGCGACGAGGCAAAGTTGACAACGACATCAACGTCGGGGTGCTTGCTCACGGCCTTCTCGACCTGCTGGTAGACGGGCAGCAGAGTCTCGCTGGTGCCCCAGTACATCTTGCTGACGAATTGACCGCCAAAGGTGTAAATGATACCGGCAACCGAGGGCTTAGCGCGCTTGCAGATGAAGTCGAAGTCCAGCATGCCCTGGACGGCTCGGGGCTGGAGACCGTAGACGAAGCATCGCGTCTTGCCGGTGAAGAGAGCATGCTCGGGGAGAGGGCTCAGCGGCCGGCTGGGAGCCGGGAAACGCTGGATGTTGTCGTTGGCCGACAGGCTGCTGGAGGAAGCGGGAGCCATGGTGAATGTCGAGCTCGCTTGTGTGTAGATGGAGAGATCTGGAGGTTTGAGCGCTGGAGGGACCAGAAGATGGTGTCAGCAGCTGGAAGAAGACGCTTTGAGCTCCGGGGGAAGTGCTGCCTCAAAGGAATTAGACGGAGAGGAGGAAGGATGTATGAGGAGAAAAAGAGGAAGGAGCAATGGACGAGAGAAACGCTCGAGGATAGGATGAGGAGATGCGACAGTTGAAGGGGACGAGGGGGCGGGGAGGAGGTGAGTGAGAATTCAGGAGGAATGAACTGGGCTTGGTTTTTTGGTTGACTTTCAAGGGTCAAAGACGGCGGGACGTTTCTCTACTGGACGGCCAAGTTGGCGGGCGGGCTCGTCAAAGCTGTCGGCAGCTGGCGGGGATGGAGAGCACCTGCTGGGATCGATGAGTGAGGCCGCGGTACCTGAGGTCACCCACACCACAAAAATTTAGTGGGGTTGGCGGGCTGGCGCCGCTGGGACATGGCAGGCTTGGGGTCGGGTAGCGGGTACTTCAGGTACATGCTCGGGACCATACCCCTGCTGGACCCCCGGTGCAGCAACATGTACCTCAAGTACCTGGCACTAGCCACCACATGCGCCAGATTTCTCACCCATCCATTGAACCACTTGAGAGCGCTTTCGGAGGCAGAACACAACACCACCAAAAGCAAAAGCCAGAGGGATTTGCTCACCTCACCCTTGGGCCAACAATTGGGTCGTGTCGAGGGCTCATCAAGGCAATCTGTTCTAATTGCCAAAGTAGGAAATACCTCGTCTGACCTGGAATGGAATTAACTAGCCTCAGCTTTTCCCTGCGAACGGCCAATGGCTCCCGTCATGGATGGTGCATGAATTCACCATCCAGCCAGTTGGGGAAGAGATCCAGCTTTTCTTTGGGGATTCGCTTGTAGTCGGGGTCCTCTTTTTTTTTTCTTGTTGATCTGTTGAATCCATGTCCCTTTTTGTGGTTTGCGATTGAGCTTGTCAAGCTTCCAAGCCCAGGTACCGGTACTTGGCGTGAGGGGACCATTGCCAGTTCCAGGCGTCGATAGCGGCTTGTCCCCCACCATAGCCGCCCCAAGACCTTGCAAGACGTTGATGTGAATCGTTGCAATCCAAGACGGGACCCATTGAAACGATTGATGCCGAGCCCATGCGGATTTTTTTCTGTCTCTGGTTTCGGGTGGGAGAGACAAGAAGGATGCTCGCCCGGGTTTCGTGAGACGAGGGGTTAATCTGGCCTCCAGCTGGGGGCCAACCCCATTCCCTGTATTGCCCATGGTCGTTGAAGATCTCACCAGATCGTCGGCATGAACCTGAAAGGCATCCTCGGGATGTCGTAAGCCCCTATTTCAGGAGGCAGGGCGGCCAGTAAGCCACCGCAGAACAGTCAGCTCTCGCTTGTGTGTTTGCTGGTGGTGTGGTGGCATGTCATCTTTTCCCAATCCCATGCCCTTTTTCAGGGATGATACAGAGTGAATGAAATGGCGGACACTGGTCAAGCTGCAGCGCGGTGCAGAGATGGACGAGACCAAGGGTTGCTGGCTTCCCACAAGGGTCCGCCTGGCTTGGTGTGTCGCCAAGAAATGAAACTCGACGGTCAGCCTCTGCGGGATGAAGCCACTGTCTTCTCCTGATCCCTCCGACTCATGTTCCACAGATAACATCAAGTTCCAATAAGGTACGCTTGTGCCAGAAAAAACCTCCACCGAATGTCGGAGGTAGATGCAATAAAAAAGACTCTGATCCCGTAGCCAGCCGGCCATTGTGGGCTTGTGAGAGTGGACTGGATCGTCCATGGAACAGCTCGAGTGAGAGCTTCCATCCACTTGGAGGGGGATGGAGGGGCATAGCGGCTAAGGTCAGGGTACCTCAGGTCGGGGGTGGCGCCCACGGGCTGACCACCCGCTAAAACAGCCACCGTGCGTCCTTCCATCTGCTCAGCGCCCGGACATGGGCAGGAGCCTCCAGTCGGGTCAAGGATGATTGCCTTAAGCTCACCTCACCTCGACTCACCGCAAGGTCGGTCAGTCACCGCAGCGTGCGTGCAACATGAGAATACTTGTCTCGCGTCGCCCTCGTGGCGCTCAAGGTGTCTGATCAGGGGCTCTGAGACCCGGCGCGACCGCTAAAGCCATCCCCGGGACCCGAAGCCAATCGTTCCCTATCTCAGGGACGGGAAACTTCCCCAGCCTTGACCCAGGTTGCATTGGATGCCCTGCCCTGCCCTGCCCTGGTGCTCGCTCCCGCAGACTACCTCCCCGCTCAACGGTTTGGTTGCCGGTCAACGTCGACACTTTCCTCTCCCGCAAAAGAAAGTGCAGAGAAAAGAATAATGCCGAGAAGCTGATAGAAGCTCCTGGGCAAATGAGCACCGTCTCGGGAAATTGACCTGGGTTCCATTCGTAGGTAGCGTGCAAAATGGTTGCTGCGGTTTTCGGCGGTTTGTCGAGTCAACTAGTCGTACGTAAGGTGTCGCCCCTGGTCCACTTGGTCCTCAACAGCTTCCATCCAATGTCCTCAGCATGGGGGCCAAAGTGACAAGGCGACATGTACCGGTACCTCGAATGTCGCAGAGTGAGCTCATCGCTTTTTCAGGCGGGCAGCCATGACAGTCCCCAATGAATTTTTGGCGACCGCGGGTATGTCGGTTTTCCAGGGCCCAGGTACCTCGGCCACGCCCTGGCCGAGCTTGTCACTCCAGGTACCCAAGGTACAGACTGACCGCCCGCCCCAGAGCCCGCCAGGTTGTCGCGCCCCCTCCCCCCCTTCCAACCCCTCCACTCCACCCGCATCTTCCCCTTTGAGGCGCCAAAATCCTGGGAGCTTCGTTTTTTCGAGAGAGCTCACCTCACTCAGTGCGTCCCGCCTCTTTCTTTGCTCTTCTCATCCTCTCATCGTCTTGACCTGAAGCATCCTCCCTTCCTCCTCTTTCGCCTTCATCTCGTCGTCATAATCTCTGCTTCTCGCTTCCTGTTGCAGAGTTCTTCTCAATCGCCAATTTCAACTTCATTGTCGCAGCCCGCTTCAGTGGTGAGTGAGCTCTTCCCCGCCGACCCTCGCATCGTGCAATTTGGACAACTTGTCGCAATCGCAACCGCAATTGCTTCCCTGAGGCCTTGATTGTTGCGCCAGACTCGTCCTCGTAATATCCAATCTTTGCGCCCGAGTAGCTTTGGCTGTAGTTCCAGCTCCATCTTGAAGTTGAACTTGCAACTCAATTGCGCACTTGCGAGCCGTCATCCATCCATTTGTCGCCGAACTCGACCGCTGACCAACTTCCTCGGTCTAGAATTGAACAAGAAAAAAGGAATAAGCAGACACTTGCCAGCTCATTCCATACTCACCTTTTTTCCCCGTTCATCTCCCATTCTCATAATCCAAAATGTCCGCCAAGTCGATCCTCGAGGCCGACGGCAAGGCCATCCTCAACTACCACCTCACTCGTGCTCCCGTCATCAAGCCGAGCCCTCTTCCTCCTCCCGCCAAGCACAACCCTCCCACCAGACTGGCTTCGTTGTACTTCCCCGAGGATGCCAACGTCGAGGACATTCTGAACCAGGCCGAGGTCACCTACCCTTGGCTCCTCCAGACCGACGCCAAGTTCGTCGCAAAGCCCGATCAGCTCATCAAGCGACGAGGAAAGAGTGGTCTCCTTGCCCTGAACAAGACCTGGCCTGAGGCCAAGGCCTGGGTTGCTGAGCGAGCCGGCAAGGAGCAGCAGGTTGAGCACACCACTGGCGTCTTGAGGCAATTCCTCGTTGAGCCTTTCGTCCCTCACCCTCAAGACACCGAGTACTACATCAACATCAACTCGGTCCGCGATGTAAGTTGAAGTTTCTTGTTCCTCAGATCTTGATTCCGAATTGGGTTGGTACTCCGGACGAGTGTTCGGGGGTCTCAACAGCAAGGCTCACCAGGGAGTCAATGAAAAAAGACAAGAGAAGGAAATTGTTCAGGAGGAGAAAGGGGCCTGTGGCAACTTGTATTCGTGATTTTGGCGTTGCAAGAGTCGAACTGGTCTGGATTTGTGGGTTCGTTCAAAAGCTCTGCCGGTAATCATTGTTTTGTACCGACGGGCGAACGGATGCCGCGATAAGGACCCTTCGGAACCACCCCCTGGCCTGCTCGGGCCCCTCCGTCGGAAATCTACCGAACGCTCCGGACCACCGATCCATCTCCGTGTGTGAGCTTTTACTAATATTGATTGACCATAGGGCGACTGGATCCTCTTCACCCACGAGGGTGGTGTTGATGTCGGTGATGTTGACGCCAAGGCTGAGAAGCTCTTGATCCCCGTTGACCTCGCCGAGTACCCCTCCAACGAGGAGATTGCTGCTACTCTCCTCAAGAACGTCCCCGAGGGCGTCCACAATGTCCTCGTCGACTTCATCACCCGTCTGTATGCCGTCTATGTCGACTGCCAGTTCACCTACCTCGAGATCAACCCCCTGGTGGTGATCCCCAACGAGGACAAGACCTCTGCTGCTGTCCACTTCCTGGATCTTGCTGCCAAGCTCGACCAGACTGCCGACTTTGAGTGTGGTGTCAAGTGGGCTATTGCCCGATCTCCTGCTGCCCTTGGCCTCACCAACGTCGCCGCTGCTACCGGCGACAAGGTCAACATCGATGCTGGTCCTCCCATGGAGTTCCCTGCCCCCTTCGGCCGTGAGCTGACCAAGGAGGAGGCTTACATCGCTGACCTCGATGCTAAGACTGGTGCTTCTCTCAAGCTTACCGTCCTCAACGCCAAGGGTCGCATCTGGACTCTGGTCGCTGGTGGTGGTGCCTCGGTCGTCTACGCCGATGCCATTGCCTCTGCCGGCTTTGCTGATGAGCTCGCCAACTACGGCGAGTACTCTGGTGCTCCCACCGAGTCCCAGACCTACCACTATGCCCGAACCGTCCTTGACCTCCTTCTCCGTGCTCCCGAGTCCGACAAGGGCAAGGTCCTGTTCATCGGTGGTGGTATTGCCAACTTCACCAACGTTGCCAGCACCTTCAAGGGTGTCATCCGGGCGCTGCGGGACTTTGCTCCCAAGCTGAACGAGCACAACGTCCAGATCTGGGTGCGACGTGCTGGCCCCAACTACCAGGAGGGTCTCAAGAACATGAAGGCCGCTACCCAGGAGCTCGGCCTCAACGCCAAGATCTTTGGCCCTGAGATGCACGTCTCCGGTATCGTGCCCCTGGCTCTCATCCCCGGAAAGTGGGAGGAGAGCAAGGCGCAGGAGTTCCAGGGTTAAAGGAGAAGAGATCTTGACCGGGTGGTCAGTCGGGTATAAAGGGATGGCGCGGGTATATACAAGATACCTGGAGTGAACGACTTTTTGTACTGCAAGATAGAACGGATGATGCAATTCCCAGGCTTGGGGCCGATGATGAGGGGTCAACCAAGCCGTGTATGGCAGTATTCTATGACGGAAAGAAAGCTAATAGATTTGATGACACTCATGATGATGTTCTTCTGTGTGCTTGCGTTTGCGTTTATTGTTTTTTGATGCGTTTGCCCAGCTGCATGAGGCTCTCTCGTCCTTGGTTTGTTCTCTCCTTCTATCCCATTTCGAGCAAACGAGTTCCCCCCTTGGTCGTTTGTCCCGTTCAACCCCCACTTACATGATATCTGAAACAGGAGCCGGATATCTCTTATTCGCCCATCTCATTGTGAGGCTTGCTGTACCACCACACACCTCAAGTCTGCAGTGAGCTCCTCGTCATGGTCTGCGTAACCATTCCCACGAGATTGGACCTTCCGCATAGGTAGGATGTTGAATATCAGGCCATGGATAGCCGAGTTCCGTATGTACCCAGCATGGCTCCTGCCTCGAAGATCGAAACATGTCCCCTTTCTCGCCAGAATCTTCCACTCGTCGCCCAGGGAGTGCAGGCTCCTTCTGCATCCAAGCTCAGCTCCTCCGCTTTAAGGACGACTCCTTCCCTCTTAAACCAGACGAACTGGTCCGTGTGACAGTGTTGAGTCATCGTTGAGACTCAAGTGACCCGTCCCATGATGACCTCCTTCCTCAATAAAGACCCAAGGCGTGGGTGAAAGGAGGGGGTGAGCCTCTGCAAACGAAGGAAGGAGGCAACTACGTATTGGGAAGTCATGCGCCCGTGGTACCGAACGGATCGGACCTTCCCACAATAGGCGGCCGGGGTCCCTTCGGAACGGCGAACGGAGGGGTCGACGGCCTATCACGCTCCCGCCGCCGAGACATCCAGTGTCTTGGTGTTGACGCAATGCAGACCCTAAGACGCCTGAAAATGCAGGACGCCGCCAGGACTCTTCAGAGTATGCACGGCAGGTGGATGTCATGCCGTGAGGCAAGCGGGTCGTTCTTTGGGACAATACAAAAACCCTTCTCCTCCCCCAGACAAACGCTGTCCTCTTTTCATTCTCTTTCTATTCATCTTCTTCAACACTCGATCCGTCTGCACAAGCACGCTCCTCTTTCCTGTCCTCGCTCGTCTACTTCTTTCACGCATACACTCTTCCTCTCACGCTTGCCCTTGCTGGGTCCTCGTTGCGTCTATGGAACGTTCACGTCGCCCCTGGGCTCGCCCCATTTCCCCGAGCTGTCGCTCACCAAGTCGGTTCTCTGACTTGACTGTCCTCAGTTCTTCACTGGTATGATTCCCAGCTTCGTGCTCCCTTTCCTGCTGCTCATCATGTTGCAAAGCACTCTGTACCGCCTCACACCTCGTTCCCCTGACACTCCGCTGTCAGCAGCTACCAAGACCCGACAAGGTCAGTTTCAATGCTTCCCTACCGTCACTCTTCATGTACCAACCCGTGACAGTTTCCTTGTACCGGCTCAAGTGCCCAACTGTCTTAGTGATCTCTCACTGTTATCTATCACATCAAGGTAAGCACTTCGCCCCTTCTCCACCATTACCACGAGCCCTGTTGACGTTGCGGCAGCTCTCTGCAATGTCTCACTACAACTATGAAGATGATGAGGTCTACAATGGCCCTGGCTGTTGTATGAAGTGCTGTCGCGCACTTGACGTTGGTAATCATGATGCGTGCGGGGCATGTTACTGTCGCCGTGTTTTCCGGCCTGACTATGACCGTGATATATATCCCGGGTTGAGTCTTGGCGAATATTACCCAGGGCGTCGACTCGAGGATTGGGAGGATACGTCCAGCAGCGCTACGCCTGCCGCTACGACTAACAACTCCAACAACCGAGGTGGGCGTGGAACTTCTTCCCGGAACACCTCCGATTCGACATCCCACAGTGGCCGTCAGGCTACGACCACCTCCGAGACTCGCCAGTCTCCTGAGAACGGTGCAGGATCCAAGGACTCTGACAAGTCCGAGGAAAAGAAGCCTAAGCCATCCTGGTGTGAGTCCCCCTCGAAGAAGTGAACGCTCTTACACTGACCATGGCTTGTGTCGACAGTTGCCACTCTCTTTTCCTGGCTCTGGTGAACTTGATCCAGCGCGGTGATGTCGAGCATGACTTACTCACTGCACACTTTGGTACGGCACGGATCTCGTTACAAGACGAGATTGAGGTAAACACACGAGGAGGGATACACGAGGAACACAAGCGGGAAACACAGGGGGTGAACATGGAATGAACTTTACTGCATCGATAGCACGTTACCACACTGGGCGCTGGTCATCGCCTGGGCATGACTTTACGACACTGGACTCTGATAGTCCTTGGGGTATCCCCTTATCACATTGGACGCGGGTCGTCCTCGGAGCTCACTAGCCAGCTATAATTTGATAGCAATGCAAGTCGGAGCCTGAAATGTCTTTGCTGTCTGGTGACTTATTACTCGTGCAATCGTCACTCCATCTTGATCAACTTGTCACTCAAGCATGGTCAATGTTGGACACGGCAATACGAGACAACAGGGCACAAGTAGGTAGTCAAGGTTGTATTGATTGCAATCAATTCGGATCCTGGGAAACATCAAGGATCCTTCTAATCAAATCAGGCACTGGAACAAGAAACCTGAGAAGCAAAATCGCCCTTTTTCACCTCCCTATCGCAGTGAAGACAGACGATTGGTATCGTGTAACTCTTTGCATCTTTCGAGAAGTAAAATGCGCACGTAACTCCCCTCCAAACACCAAATGCTTAAATCATGCTCTCCCCTAATCTCCTTCCTACGCTCCCATTTCACCCATGTGCCGTTTACAGAGCAAACATCATGGCGGCCAGAGGAATGGCAACAGCCCACATCATGGGTCGGTTGAGGCCAGCGGCATCCTCCTCGTCATCGCTGTTGGTGCTGTTGTCCGAGCTGGTGCTGTTGTTCTCGACAGTCTCGCTGCCAGTGTCGGCCTCGTTCTTACCCGCGGCGTTCGACTCGTCGTCGGCGAGAGGGATGACCTTGAGGTTCTTCATCTCGGTACCGTCGGCGTTCTTGACAGTGAGCTTGACGTTCCAGTCCGAGATCTTGATGATCTTGCCGCTGGGAGCATTCTTAATGCCGTTCTTGATGAGCTTGTCAGCACCAGGGGGGTAGGCGGGGAGGGTGAAGTTGCTGTCGAAGCCCTCATCCTCAATGATGCTGGCCTTGCAGGCGGGGCCCTTGGGGGCGCTCTTGCTGGCAGGCTGAGACTGGACCTCCTTCCAGTCAATCTTAGCGAACTGGTTCTTGAGGCGGTTGAAGTCTCCGAGAATCTGGAGAGTGTCTCCCTTGATCTGGACAAGACCGTAGTTGTTGTCCTCCTCGGTGTACTCGTAGACGACGCCACCAGAGAAGACGGGGGTCATCTCCGATCCGTACATGGCCTGGGTCTCGTTCCAGTAACGGGGCTGGGGCTTGTTGCAGCCATACTCGCTGAAGAAGACGGGAACAGAAGTGTCCTTGAAACCCTCGGTAAGCTTATCGAAAGAGGAGCTCTTGTAGGTAGCCTCAGGACCACA
Source organism: Fusarium vanettenii 77-13-4 (assembly GCF_000151355.1). Taxonomy (NCBI): domain Eukaryota; kingdom Fungi; phylum Ascomycota; class Sordariomycetes; order Hypocreales; family Nectriaceae; genus Fusarium; species Fusarium vanettenii. Next base: position 951,991 of record NW_003315879.1, on the reverse strand, counting down.
CCACGAGTACGAGTTAAGAGCAAAGAGATCAGCACGGCTCATGTCGTTCTTATCGCCGGATTCAGAGCACTGCATGTAGTTCCAGGTATCCCAGAGGACCTCGCGGACATCAGCAGCGGAGTAACCGACGGGAATCTGGCGCTTCAGGTTGTTCTTGATGTAGCCCTTGAGGTCACGGGTGACGGCACGGAGATACTGAGGGACAACCTCGGCGGTCTCGATGTTGTTGATGACTTCGTTGGCCGAGAAGAAGAGAAGGGTGTTGGGGTAGTTGCCAAAGGCCTCGGCGATAGCAAAGGTGCGGTTGAGGTACTCGGTGTAGTAGCTCTCCCAGGGGTTCTCGGAGGTGATGGCCTCACCGGGAAGAGGAGAGTTGACGTCAATCATCATGTACATGCCGGCCTGGGCATACTGTTAGTTAACGGACCCCACGGATGTTATGTTGACGACTTACGGCGTTGAAGATGCTGGCGCACTCGTCGTGGTTGATGTTGGGGTCAAGGTTGTAGACGCGAATAGCGTTGATACCAAGAATCTGCATCAGAGCAGCATCTCGGAGACACTCCTCCTTGTGGCTCAGAGGATCCTTTCCAGTCTGAGGATCGTACCCGGCGCTGCCGCCGGGCTGGTAGGCCATTCCGACGATCTGGAACTTGTTGCCAGTCTCGGGGTTGATGAAGTCGGTTCCCTGGATCTCGAGGGGAGTGACGGCACTAACTACCGTGGCCCCAAGGGCCATGAGGGCAGCGTTGATCTAGATGGGTCATGTCAGTGGCCGAAATGACGGATGAGAGCAGCGGGGTGCGTCTGTCGCGATGCGATGCGACTAGATCCAACTTACAAGCATGGCGACTATGTAGCTACTATAGCGCTCACGGGTGGTGTGTTTTCAAAAAAAGCGAAATAAAGTCGAATACAGGTGCTTGCGATCTCAAGAGAAGCAAATAGCTCCTTGTCAGTTCACGTTGGTCGATTGTTTTGGTGGTGGTGGTGTTGAGAGAGGCAAATGGTGAGCACAACAAAAGGCGCAAGAGTCGCGAAAGGAATGAGCGACAAAGAATCGAAAGGCAGAACCACAATCCGAACTATGGACTGGGCGTTTGATGGAAGGAGCGTATGGAGTTGGTAGGAGAGAAAATTGGGAAGAGGGAAAAAGGGAAAAAAGAAGAAGGTTAAAGTCGAAGGTGATGGACAGTGACAAGGACGGAGACACTGGAGACACAAGCGGGACGGAGGCGGCAAAGCACAGCGGATAGAGGCAAGCTCAAATACGAAACGGGAACGGTCTCCCGACGATGGATGGATGGACTCCTTGATCACATTTCGAGCGAGTCTATTGCGGCCAAGACCAAGGCAAGGCATGGCATTCTGGGCATTAACCAGCATGAAGTGGAGGGGCCTATGGTCTTGGCTATGGTCATGGCTTTGACTTTGACCAGGTTGAACGACTCCATCCCCGCCGTACTTTACATGGACGGGAACTCTACAGAAGACAACAAACAGGCCTCAACACCATAGAAGGTCACGTCTCATATCATCATTCTTCCTCTTGCCAGATGCAGTTAAGGACCCTTGGCTGTCATGGGGGTCCCCTACTGCCCCCGACCCCGGTCATGCCCAGACCCTGCGCCGACGCCATACGAGAGATGGCGGCCAGCCACTGGCGAGTGCCACTGAGACCGGTCCCGTCTTCTGGGCGCGAAGAAAGAAGACCACTGGACGCCATGGAGAGTCCTCAACCACTGGCCGCCTCCCAGTGACGAATCGCCGTTGGAGCGTTCCTGGTCCCACCACGTTTTATCCAGGGCCCGCCCCGGGGGCTGGTTGCCACCATTCCCAAAACGTATACTGACAATTTCACATCCAGACACTTGTCGCGACTCTCACTTTCATTCTGGGCTTCACTCTCCTTCACCGTCGCTGCGCCTTCCTCGGCGTCGCAGTTGAAGCTCGGCGGCTCGTCTTGGCTCCTGTCGGTGAGGCATGGGTCTACGTGATGGCCTCGACGATCTCCATCATATTCTTAAGATTGGGTTTGCCGCCGAGACCTTGGCCTAATAGTAAGTCTCGGGTGATGGCTCCCAGGTCCCGGCATAGTTTTTGTTTGTTTGCGGCGAGAGGGAGATTTGACGGTCAGTTACGGAGTATCGTCCTTCATGTTGAAGCAGACCACGTGCTGTTCCACCGACCCAAGTCGGTATAAATGATACTCTACTGGGTTGTTTAAGATTGCCCGTGTAACCTCCGTCCGAGACTGGCTTTCTACCCGAAAATGCATTCTGGTGCTGAGCAACAACAAGTCATTCAGAGTCGAATGCGTCAGAGAAGCGAATGACCCAGGCTAATGTCTCATGTTTAAACTCGCTGGTGATCCAGATCTGTCTCTCATTCCGGCGCCTGTGTATCTCCTTGGTTGTGTGCCCCCTTTTCCCAGTCTCATTAAGGGTTACTTTCCGCCGTGTGTGCCACCATGCCGCATCCAATAGTCACGATATCTCGCCCAGGCGCTTCGAAGCTTGGCTACCGGCTGCCCATAAATGAACCACCACCATCGAGCTAGGTCACCTCATGCCCTGTCGATGCAAGGGCAAGGGTCCTACCACCCCTTACTCTAGTCCAGTGACTGGCCTTCAGACCGTCTTCTTTGGACGATTGCTTCCGCCTGCCAGCTCCCAATAGATTTCTTTGTTTCCGTGTCGCTATCTACCTATGGTCCCCTCGGGGGCTCTATCTGAGGTTTCCTGTGTCGGCTGGGGCCGAGTATCTGGCCCTGCATCATTCTATTGGACGCTTTTCCATGAATCATTTGCTCTCAAAGACTTGCACCAGCACTAGCTAATTATCTTTCATGTATCGGATAAATAAGATGCAGACTGTGCGTCTCAATATCGCTAGTATTGTTCGCATTGATGAAACTCGGACAGGTGAAACCACCTTTTGCAGGGATCATGCAGGGCCCTTTTGCGGCCGACCCTCTTTATCTTGAAGCATCCCTCCGACAGATCCGGGATCGTCAGCCTGTTGATGAGGTTTTCGGCGAATGACCGTTTGCGGTGTATATCCCGTCTTTTAGTCTCATGTCTCTCGGTAGCATATTTGACTAGGTAAGTATCAATGCCATTGTCGGTGAGTTCCAGCCTTGTGACTCTCTTGATTTCATGCCCGGCTACTCATCTTGCTACGAGTCCCACCTCACCATATTGCCCATATACCCATCATCACTCATAGAGCCACCATCTAGAGTGAATGAGTTATGAAGACAGAGAAACCATGACAAAGTCACCTTGCGATCTGAGAGCCATAGTACGAGTTGTCTGCATATGCTACTGCGTTGATCCCAGAGATGGGTTGTGGTTCATTTCTCAAGGTCATACCCTATACCAAATGACAGGCCAATCGAGTATCACGATTACCATCGATCCTGCACCAATTCTGGCAAAGAAGTCGACGGTTAGGCTACCTATCCATGCAGTTGGAAGGCTACAGATTGTGTATTCCATGAGTATCTGTTTAGTTCCCGTCTAATGTATCGGGTCGTTTGGGCCTTGCGCAATGTCCATATATCCCACCCTGCCACAACATCAACACCAACACCAACACCAATAACACCGTTAACTACCTATCATAGACAGCCAACTTTGACAACCATCTACATAGGTACCTAGCCAACGAGAACTTACGAGGACTGGCCAGAAGCCAATGTTCGACGTCACAATCCAAGACCACCTCACATGTCATACACGGTCTTCGTCTCAAAGAGTGGCACACCTTCTCCCAGCTGGGAACCGAGCCACCTAACACAAAAGGCAGCCTGTTTGGACCAGAGTCAAGGTAACAGGAAATGTTCCACACCAAACAAGACAGATAGTCGTTATTTAACAGCGGACACAACTCGAGATATTGTCACACCATTCAGGACACAAGCCACCCATGTCAAAAACTCCAGTGGGAATTGATACACTACACTATGTACCTAGGCAACGAAACTAACTCTATAATAGAGTATGGGGTAACCGGTCTGATTAAAACATAAAAAAGGCCAAGATAGCTCGGGGTAACACTGAACGAAAATGAAAAAAATGTCGCGTACAGCTTCGACATGGACTGAGCCGGCAGAACCACCTCCTGAGACTTAGCCATATTAGAACCGACAATCCCGTCGGCACTCAAGCATTAGCAAACGCCCCCAAGTGTCCTGCTCTCATCCCGTGCTCGCCTGTCAACGTCATCGAAACGATGTAAAAAGGCCTTTTGTCGGTTAATCACAGTATATGTGACCGCCGTAACCCCCCGACAAAGCAACTACTTTTGGGTTTGCTGTACATGAGGCCGTGAAATATGTCGAGAGTCGTAACAAATGCGGGCTATCTAGCTGCCCAGAGACGCCGTTGCTCCCTCGCCAACACAAGTTTAAGCACAAACGTCGTCGACTTAGTAGCCGTTCATCGTCATCCGTTGCGAGTTGCGGCTCAGCTCGCGGTCGGCGGCAGGGCTGATGGGTCGGCTGCTGGCACCACCGTGTGCGCTGCTCTCCTTCAGGGCCAGCAGTTGCTTGGCACGGAAGGTCTCGTAGTGGATCTGGGACGTGGTCTCGATGAGGTCCTGGAGGTGGGTTCGGAGGAGGAAGTTTCGCAGGTGCACGAATTCGCAGTGAGTCTCATCCTCGACGTTGATCACACCCCATCGGTTCTGGCGGCCACGGACCTGCTGGCCGTTGACAATGATCGACTTCTCGGATCCGACGACGGCAAAGGGGACGAGGTCCTGTGTCAGTTAGTAACTGTTTACCTGGCGCGCGTCTCATTGGAGCAATACATACCTTCATCTGGGTGTTCAGGGCGCGCTCCTCATCGTCAAACTCATCGTTGTCATAGGGGTACATCTTGAGGTTGTGGAAAGCAAACTCCTCCTTGATGCGCTCCTTGAACTCCTGACGCTCCTCAACGGTCAGGGAGTCGGCCTTGGCAATGACGGGAACGACGTTGACAACGTCCGAAAGCTTCTTCAGAACAACAATGTCGATGGGCTTCAGGGAGTGACCCGAGGGCTGAATGAAGAAGAGACAGCAGTGGATGCGGGTGTCCTGGATGTAGCGCTCTCGCTGTGCAGTGAGCTCCTTGCGCAAGTACGCGGAGTGCTGATCCTTGATGTACTTGACGATGGGATCCCAGCAGCGGTCGTTGTTGACAAGGTCGCCGTAGCCAGGGGTATCGACAATGTTGAGTCTCAATCGAACGCCATTCTCCTCGATAACGTGAGAGACGGCCTGGATCTCGGTGGTGGAGCGGATGGGCTCATCGGGCTGGAAGCGACCCTTGGAGTCGATGAGGTGGGACGCGAAGATGGTGTTGATGAGGGTTGACTTGCCCATACCAGTCTGGCCTGCGATGCGAACAGAGGTTAGCACACGAGCACCCAGGAGGACGCGCTGCCAGATCACCGACCATGGGGTGATGGGCGGTATAGATCACGGCCGCGATTGGAGACGGTGAGGTGTCAAGACTTACCAACGCAGATGACGTTGAACTGGAAACCACGCTTCAAGAGCTTGCGCTCGATCTGGGAGGTGATGCTGTCGAAACCGACATGGCTCTGGGGGTAGATGGTGTTGGGAGGAACAGCAGCCATCTTGAACGAGGACACTTGGTCGATGAGAGTAGTGAAGGAAGCGCTAAGAGTTGAAGCTTGAGGAATGTCGATGCCTATTCCAAGAAAGAAGGACTGGAGCACCGAGACACAAGGAGGACACGAGCGCGAGCAGTTGGCACGGTCAAAGTGACGTGTGGTGATGCAGCGAAAGCTGGAAGTTTGGAGGATTAGAAGAGGCGGCGTCGGACACGATGTATGCTAGGGGGGAACTTTTCGGGCACGGCACTGGGCACTGGGCTGCTCCTGCCACCAGCAAACAAACAATTTCCGTGCTAGAAGGGAGGTGTCAGGGAGCAGGGAGGTCCAGGGACCGAAAGAAAGGGGGAAGCCGCGTTTCGAGCTTCTAATTGGTTGCATGTCGTCTGTGCGCTCGCTAGCTCGTGATTGGCCCGCCGGCACTTTGGGGAAGGAAGCCCCCATCAGACTTTTGAGGCTAGGAAATCGAATCGAAGCCTTGTGCAAATTGATCATCGCGACTTTGGTTGGGCTTAACGACGGATCGCATTGTCTTGTTACGGAACAGGCAAGCAATTGGGAATCGGAGAACTATTACGATTACTTCGAGTCGCATTCGAGGTCAGACTCCGCTTGTGTACTCCTCCGACCACCATCCGAATCGACTTTCCCGACATATCACCACCATCTCGAATTCCGTTTCCTACTCTCTGTCAAGATGGCTGCCGCTCTCCTCCCCCGACTCTCCTCCCCGAGCCTCCTGTCTAGAGTTTCCTTCCGCCAATTCACACAGAAGCTCTTCCCGTCGCTGTCGATTGCGATCCCTGGCGTCTCTCTGAACCTCCCCACCATCGATGATATCTGGGAATCCGTGCTGCGGGCTGTGCCAAAGAACAAGGTCTCCCACTCGAAAAAGAGATCCAGACAGCTGGCTGGAAAGGCGTTGAAGGATGTGAACAGTCTTTGCAAATGTCCCGGCTGTGGCGAGACCAAGCGAACACATCGGTTATGCCAGACTTGTCTTGAGGGTATGATCTCCTTCTCTGTCTTTGCACGAGAAGCCAAGACTGTAGTGCTAACTATAAATGCAGAAATGAAGCGCATTTGGAGGCAGGACTACCCAACTGATCAGTCGGTCTAAGTGAAAGAGGATACAGCCTATCGAGGATCTACCAATACTGTAACAAGAGTCTGTATAGTCACCACGGGATCGTGCATGCCATGGGCGTTTCGGCTCGTTTGAGCCTTGTAGGAATATCAAAATAAGAATAAGAAAGAAGCATCAAACCTATGCCCATTCTCGTGATATCTAGACATACTCTGCTCAACACTTTGCTTGCTCAAATATAGTTTACTCACCATGGCGCCGGGAAAAGCTCAAAACTCTTTTTAATAGAAGCGAAATCCAATGACTAATATTCCGTCTTGAAACATCTTGGAACGTAACCATCTGCTGTTTGATCTGTTTGGGGCTTTTTGGTTTGTTTCTTCAGCCCTGCGAAGAAGACTCTCGGATGCCCCACCAAGGCTTCGCATCCGCAGCTCACCCTTGAGTCTTGATTCATACACAACGTCATCCAACAATTCTGCGAACCACATCCTTAGCTGGGAAGGCTTGACGCGGGAGAAATGGTGGGCATTGAGACACATGCAAAGTTATCTTGTTCATTCATGGCTAATATTTACAGTCGAAACAATATTTGACCACGCACACCGTGGATAATGGTAAGTTTGACCTCCCCGCCGCGGGGTGAGAGGCTTGAAAGAATTGGTCACTGAGAACTCACAGCCCACCTCACGGACATTTACTCCATCGCGGCAACACCCAAGGCCGTGATATCAGCCAGTGGCTCTTCGACGCTGCACATTCACGATACTACTGACCCCTCGATTCCTCTCAAGCAGTCCATCCCTGACGCCCACAAGCTAGGGTGTCACCATATTTGCACCTCGCGCAGCGGAAATGTTGCAGCCAGCGCTGGCTTTGGGGGCGAGCTGAAGATTTGGCAACTGAACAAGGATACCGGTGAATGGAGCCTTGATGGCGAGGTCACAGGACCTTCAGCGAAGCCTGGCGAGATCTGGGCGTTGGCCTTGAGCGAGGACGGCGCCTATCTTGCGACGACAACCAATGATGGGCGAGTCAACGTTTGGGACATCACCGGTGAGGAGAAGACCAAGATTCGGGAGTTTGACACTGGAAGCGGTGGCTCGGGCAGCTTTGGCATGTCTGTGGACTTGAGTCGGGATGGCAAATACACTGCCAGCGGCCACCAGGACGGGTCTGTCTACATCTTCAACAACAACACAGGCAGAATCCTGTATTCACTCTCTGGCAAGTCCCCTGCTCTTCACTCATAGTGGTGTATTAACATGGACGTTAGGCCTTGCGAAGCCTGTGCGAGCGGTTGCCTTCTCACCAGGCAGCACTCGTCTTGCTGCCGCTGGAGATGCTGGTATTATTGCACTCTATGACCTGGAGCATGGCGAACATGCTGCAAACTTGACAGGCCACACGTCATGGATCATGACCCTTGACTGGAGCGACACTGGCGAGTACCTTCTGAGTGGATCCATGGATGGCAAGGCCAAGGTATGGTCAATCGAGCGCAGGGCTTGTGTGGCTACGCACAGCGAAACGAACAAGGCACTATGGTCGGTCAAGTGGCTACCAAAGACAACGAGGAGCGAGATGTTTTGCACAGCAGGCGCCAACAGGAGCTTGTCTTTCTACCGGGAGGCTACTGGTGGTTGATTATCGCGATACTATGAGGACTCGCCGCTTCACCTTGGGCAACAAGTTCATGAAAGATACAATCTTGTGATAGATATGAGTCCTATTGGACGATAATGAGAGCTTCGTCCGACATCATTGATGGCTCTAGGCACGAGCAGATTCACGTGATCTCGTATCAATCTCGCGTTGCCCCGCCAATATTAAGGCTGTCTCCCCCGTCATAGCCATCCTGGCCGCTGACCTCTTGCGCCCACCATCAAAGGCACCCGGTTATACACAGAATTATCATCAATTGCCCCATATTTAACACCTGTCTGCGGGTTAGATCATTATCACTCCACCTTGACCTATCTGTTGCGAAAGTAGGACATCACCGACTTACACCATACTTGCGACACCTGCAGCATCGAGCGTCACTCGTCTACCTACCTATACATCCATCACAGTGCCAACATGCCCGCAACTCGAAGATCAGCCGGCGGTGCACGCAGTCGCGGCCCTCCTGCCAAGGGCCAGTCCACCCTCACCAGCTTCTCGAGCAGAGTGACAAAGAATGTGGCAAAGAGTGCCAAGAAGTCCATCATCTCGCCTTCCATCACAAAGATCGACCCCACTCAGGCCCCAAAACAGACCAAGGTCGAGGAGGCTGTTGTCGAAGAGCCTGAGCCTATAGAGGTGGACGAAGAGGAGGAACAGCCAGAGGTTGTGCCAGAGCCAGAAAAGTCCGAGGCCGAGCTGCGCGCGGAGCAGATTACGGATGCGCAAATCAAGAAGTATTGGAAGACGATCGAAGAGCAGTGGACCTCTCCCCGGTTGCATCAACAGGGTGTATCGCTAAGCGAAAGGGTCCTCCGATATTTTGATGTTAGCTCGCAATACGGAGTAAGTTACCTTGGTTCTCTCGATGAGGCGTAACTAACAAACATTGGCAGCCCTGTATCGGCACTCCTCGTATGAAGCGATGGAAGCGAGCTGAGCGCCTTGGTCTGAACCCCCCAATTGAGGTCCTTGCCGTCCTCCTAAAGGAAGAGACCAAGGGTAACAAGGTTCAAAGGGCACATATGGATGAAATTCTCAACTCCACTGCGGTGGGGAGCTGATTTGTTTTCATGTCGTTTATGGTAATGGGGGAATGAATGGGAGCATGGCGTTTAGGGGAATGTGTCATGGATTGCCAATGAGGCCTTGTCTCTTGCCCGAACTATTTTTATTCTATCATGGTGAAGAAGCAGTTGAACATATGAATCTATAACCCGAACTCCATTTTTATGTGACACTCCCAGGATCTAGAGGTTAGTAGCCTTGCGGCCTTGTCAAGAGTCTAGTACCATATACTCCTTGTCCGATGATGAGGAATAGGTTCTTCGCCGGCAGCTTCTAACTCCTTCATGCTGTCATAGAGGAAAAAGTCTATCAGGATGGCGTTGACGTGGGCGTCTGGGTGTTGGCGTAGAATCTCTCGTCGAATCAACTCGACGCACCAGATACTGCATGCTGTTATGCGTTAGTGTATGCACCTTGGCTGTACGCTGCATATAACTCACCCCGGATCTGTAACTCCCAGGAGCATCCGCTCTCTATCATTTTCTTGTCTGTGATGGCGGCAGCAATCGCAGGACAGCAGTACAGCGCGCCCAGAGTCATGAGGATCTGGGGGATGCGGTAGTCGGCAAACATGGTGATCTTGTCAATGTCACGGAACTCGCCGTAGGACTCGCCGTTGAAGCAGGCCCATAGATCGGCGACGAGGATCTGAGCCCGCTTCATGAGACGGATCATCTTGCCGTCCTCAAAGCGGTGCTCGTCACGGAAACAGTCAAAGTCTTGGGCTAGAAGGTTGACGAGACGTGCTGCGGAACCATCGGCAGCGTAGATAAGCTCTGGAATGGAGCCACCATAATTCTTGAAACGGTGTTAGAGCTTCCGAGCGTTCTAAAGAGGGGTGTAGTGGTACCTGATCGAGAACTTGGCCGGCCTCTCGAAGACAGTCAAGGCGCTCATGAAGGAGGGGGATCTCCTCTTCTGTACACGACCTAAAGACGTGCTTGAGAGATTCAAGAGTACACTCGTCCTCATTTTGCCAATAAAAAGGGTCCGTTATAGGGATGCCTTTGAAGATGTCAAGTTAGAAACACCGACGAGTTGTCATGACAGAATGCGACTGACCTTCATCAAGAGCCCTTTGTAGTGCCGCAACCAAACTCCAGTACCCAGTCCACCTCTTGCCGCGATACTCAATTGCAAACCTCTCATCTTCAGGTAGCTCAGACCAGAAAGAAAAGTTTAGAAGATCCATGGTAAAGATAAAGTTGACTGTGCTCTCGTCCTTGGCCTTGGGATGGAGTTCATGCTCGGACCAGGTTGCAGTTGAGTAGCTCTTCTGCTGCATCTGCTGGTATATCGTTTCGGCGGCCTTCTTTGAGGCACGCATGTCGACAGCAACATCGATGCAAGAATCGTAGACATACTCGGCGCTCTCGAGGACGCCAGTCTCGGGCTCTTCCTCGATTGTCACCTTGCCTTGAAGGTGTTGGCGTAGGAGCTCGAGGAGCTCAGTGTCAACCTCGTCGTCGGACATGGTGCTAGAAAATAGGCAAAAATTGAAAGCCTATTCTATGAGTTTCAGTGAATGGGAAGTTCAAGTGAAGGAGTGGAAAAGAAGAGTCAAGGAGTGAATGTGGTGGAATGGAAGTTGGTAGTTGACTGAATCATCGGTCTGGACTTTCTTTGACTGAGATCCCTTTTTTTTTCTCCGACGACGGGCAGCCACCCCGCGGTCACAGTCCTAACCCTCTCCTGAAAGTCACAGAGCGACTGGGCTTTAGTTGCCAAGAGGGCGGAAGGCTGCTTTAGCTGAAACATGTAAACGAGATGAAGAGCTTCTTGCTTTGGATACCTCTAGAAACGACCAATTGACCTGAAATTCTGTATCACACATTTCCCGTCCTCTTCCCGCTTGCTCGTCCTTGCGCTGCATGTTTCCTGTTCGTCGCCGTCACTTATTTCATGGATCAAACAGTGGAGGCCTGGTCGTCGGGTCGCCGAGTCAGGCCCTGGAAGTTTGGTGGAGTGCCAGAGGTGACCAATCAAAGCGGGTCTGCCCACTGTTACCGGCCCCAAGGAGCTTGGCCCCCGGCCACCAACAGTCGACGTAATTGGGCTGGCGCATCCTTTGTACCTCTTGCTTGCAGCGCCTGGGTACCGTAGGTGGGCTCTTTCATCTCTCAGCTCGTGCTCTCACCACCAACATCCAACCTCCAACCTCGAGCGATCGCGAATCTCGACGAAAAAAAGCACACGAACCCCATCGTCCTACACCGTATGCGAAGCCCCCAGAACGTGTTGCTGCTCTCCCTCAACCCGGCCTTTGTGTCTGCTGAGCGGTGACGATGACGATGGATGCGACGAGTGCGCCTCAAGATTCGGCTGCGGCTCCAGCTCCAGCTCCGGCTTCTGCGACGCAACAACAGCAACAACCTCCACAAACACAACCCGCTGCCGCTCCCGCGACTACTACCAACGTGCCTCAAAGGCGACCACCCGTCATGTCGCGCGACAGATACAATCACCAGTCGCTCGGCGCGTCTCTGAATACCTCTGTGAAACAGGTATGCCCACCCCAGTCGATCCCGAATTCCTGTTTCTGCGCCTTGAGCAAGCCGGGCTCTCGTCGACTTTGAGCGCGCTGCCACCTTCCGAATGCCACGGCTCGAAGCATTTTCGGTGCCGGCACGCGATATGCGACTTGTACTTCTTTCATGTCCATCATTCTTTATCAACTAACAATGTTTGCGCAGGCTCGCGTGCTCATGGTGGGAGCTGGTGGCATCGGCTGCGAGCTACTCAAGAACCTTGTGCTTACCGGCTTCGGCGAAATTCACATCGTCGACCTCGACACCATCGATCTCTCCAACCTGAACCGGCAATTCCTCTTCCGCCACGAGCACATCAAGAAGTCCAAGGCCCTGGTGCGTCCTCTTGCCCGCGACACACGCCATGATACCAGGTTCACTAACCGAAATGCAGGTCGCCAAAGAGGCTGCGCAACGATTCAACCCCAACGTCAAGATCGTCGCCCACCATGGAAACATCAAGGATGACGAGTTTACTGTCGCATGGTTCCGTCAATTTCGCATTGCCTTCAATGCTTTGGACAACCTTGAGGCTCGGAGACATGTGAACAAGATGTGCCTGGCTGCCGATGTCCCTCTCATTGAGAGTGGCACCACCGGTTTCAATGGCCAGGTTCAAGTCATCAAGAAGGGCGTTACTGCGTGCTACGACTGCACACCCAAGGAAGCACCCAAGTCCTTCCCCGTGTGCACCATCCGGAGCACTCCTAGTCAACCTATTCACTGCATCGTTTGGGGGAAGAGCTATCTTCTTAAGTGTGTATAACGAGGTTAGATAGGAGCGTTCGCTAACGAGATGATAGCGAGATATTCGGTACCAGCGAAGACCAAGCAGCTTTTGATCACTCAACAGACGCCGATAATGGTAGGTTTAATAATTTCGAGGTCAGAATGGGTATTGATCAAAAACAGCAAAGGAGATCGAGGAGTTAAAGAAAGAGTCGGAGGCTCTCAAGAAGATCCGAGATGCTGTAGGCACCTCTGAGTTTCCCCAGATGCTGTTCGACAAGGTTTTCAACGCGGACATTGAACGACTACGCTCTGTTGAGGGTATGTGGAGTTCACGACGAGCCCCCGAGGCTCTCAAGTACGATGCCGTTCTCGCCCAAGCTAGTGACGCCATCGCTATCAAGGACACCCTCCTCAACGATGACCAGCGAATTTGGTCTCTTGAGGAAAGTCTGGTGGTTTTCAACGACAGCCTGGAGCGACTAAGCAAGCGAATCCTGGAGCTCAGGAAGAACAAGTCCCCTGAGGATTCCGACCCCATCATCACGTTCGACAAGGATGACATTGACACTCTCGACTTTGTCGCCGCAAGCGCCAACATTCGATCAACAATTTTCGGAATCGACAGAAAATCTCGGTTCGACACGAAACAGATGGCCGGCAACATTATCCCCGCAATTGCGACAACGAATGCGATTGTCGCTGGACTTTGCGTCCTCCAATCTTTCAAGGTCCTGAAGGGAGAATATGCGCAGTCCAAGGAGGTCTTCTTGACACCATTCGCACCAGCTCGTCTGTTGGCCCCTGACAGGTCACGAGAGCCGAACCCTGAGTGTCCAGTGTGTAGCGTGTACTTTACCAGCGTTGTCGTGGATCTTTCCCGGGCGACGCTCCAGGACATTGTCGACGACATTGTCAAGGATAAGTTGGGCTACGAGGGCAAGGAGTTTGTTGTCAACAACGACGTGGGGACTTTGGTCGAGTGCTTCGAGGATGGTGACGACGAGAATCTTCCAAAGAAGCTTAGCGATCTTGGTATGACGATTAAATTCCTGTTCACTATGGACAAAACTAACAGCAAGGCAGGTGTCAAAAAGGATAGCTTCTTGACAGTGATTGACCAGGACGATGACGACACGTTTGTGAATGTGGTGATCAACATTCAAGACGGGTAGGCCAACCCTCACATCAAGCTCGGTATGAGGCTCACATATTATAGGACCTTCGAAGCGGACAAGAAGCCCATCGAGGCTACGTTTACGGAGAAACCCCAAATCCCGCGAAAACCCAAGAAGGCCCAGCCCGCTGAGGCGAATGGGAACGGCGAGCTTAATGGAAAAGCCGTGTCAGTTGAACCCAAGGGCGTCAAGCGTCCGCTTGCTGAGGACAGTGGCCAGCCCCTGAAAAAGGCCAAGCTCGTCGAATCAGGGCCCGAGGTGGTGGACGTCGAAGAGACCGGCGGCGCGATTGTCATCGACGACTGATGGACCTATGATCCGAGTTGGCGATATCAGTATTCCTGGATACCGCCTTGTCACGCAGCACTTAAACCACCATCGAGGTTTAGCACGCAGTTGTTTGCAAAGGCGTTGGAGGCTAGGAAGACGGCGGCTTCGGCCACTTCCTCAGGAGCGCCTACACGACCCAATGGGGTGTCTTTGAGGAAGGCGGCCTGTAATTCTGGCTTGAGGTCTAAACGACGTGTTGTACATTAGCACTGACCTCTCTGCGATTGGCGATTGGCGATTTGGCGCCTGGAGGATTGGGTAGGACGGGGCGGAAAAGGAAAAAGACTTACGATCCCACATGGGACTGGCTACCCAACCGGGAAGCAGAGCGTTCACGCGGATGGAGCGAGGACCAAGCTCACGGCAAAGGGCACGGGTGAAGCCTGCGAGGACGCGAAGTGAGCGTTTTATTTTGGAATGTACAATAGTCGGGTATGTTGGGGGATAAATCAAGGGATATCAAGCACTTACCGACGACGCCGGCCTTTGAAGCAGCGTATGCTGTGGCACCGGATCCGCCTTTTGTGGCCATGAGACTTGATACGTTGATGATGCATCCTATGCATATGAGTTAAGCTTAAAGAACATGGCTGAGGCTAGAGAGTGGTGTACCGTGGGGACGGAGTCTGGCATGCTTACAGACGAGCATAGTCGCCATGAGGTTGGTATCGATAATATCACCAAGCTCCTCGTCCGAGGTCCTCTTTAGGAATGAGGTTTGGCTGATGCCAGCACAGTTGACAAGAATATCTACGGGGCCTACAGCATCATCTTGGGTCTATTTAAGTAAGAAGAGACCACATTGTTAGTGGCTCAGTTGGTAAGCGGGCATCTTGGCTCATGACGACTTACATGATCACGACCGCCAAACACACCCTTGATGGTATCCCGCTTAGCTACATCAAGACGAATAAAGCGGTGCCTCAAAGGGCTGCTGCTGGCCTCGCCGCCATCACCCGGGGCGTACGGGGTAAGAAGCGGCTCGAGCCGGGGCTGGGCGTCAAGGACGGAGCGGCCGAGCAGGGAGAGGACGGCGCCGCGGGAAGCAAAGGCGGCGGCGATCCGGGAGCCAATGAGGCCGGTGGCCCCGACGACGGCGCAGTGTTTTCCGGCCAGGGGAAGAGCCATTGGAAAGGAGGAGCTCGTGATGGGTGCGTGATTGGAAGTGATGTGTATTGTGACGATAGGTGATGGATGGGTTTGGGTGGAGGTTTGTTGCAGTAGCTGGGCGGAGTACTGATTTGGCGCCACGTCTAGCTAGACGCACTTGTGGTTTACTACTGGTACAGTACATTCAACACGACGCGAAACTTCAAGTTGTTTACTTTTTTCTCAATATCACTGCGGCAATAGCTCCATAGCTGCCGTCGGTGTTCATGAGCTGGGTCCATATATGCCTCAATGCCCCCAATAGGGCTGGTGGAATGTCATTGTGGCATGGTCTCGGAGCCCTCGCCAAGCTGTCGGTTCCTGGACGAACACATGTCATGACAGATATCCTCAGCGGCCCAGCAGTCGTAATTACACCTATGGTTTCTTTACTTGACAGGTACGCTTTAGCAGTGCCTCTGTGCGTTAGAAAGCTTGCAAGGGCTTAATTGGTCCTCGGTCCTCCATGATTTCAATTTCCATGGTCCAGGGGGGAGACACCCCATAGCGGACAAGGGTTTCATGGTCAAAGCCCGTTCCCTGCTTCGGCTGTTGATGCTGAATGGGGGAAGCTGGGACAAGGTGTCGTTTTGGGTTTTTTTGTGGGAGACGAGCGAGTCAAAAGGTTGACGAACAATCTCAACGGCTTTTTACGGAGTGCCCTAATGAGAAGAAGAACTTGCGGCTCTTTGTTTCGCGAGATACGGATATTATCCACAATGGCTGAGCCGTCACTGGACGACGCTTGAATTGTGCTGACATCCATCCTTAATTACAGACGTGGACGTCTACGTCTACGTCGACCTCCATCCTTCATCACTTAAAAAAAAACTCCACTCTAAACTCCCTCCGGTCGTGCTTCCACCAAGGATCCTACCATCAACTGGGCTTCCATCCACGGTAGGGCGCTTGTCCATTAAGGCCTTGTTCCCCCACGTGCTCCAGCGTCGTCCCGTCCCCCAAACCCTTCCAGCGTTGGCCTGTCCTTCAATGTTTCCTCTTCCTCTTCCTCGAGCTCGTCCCGCGGTCCTCTTCAACCCCCCCTCGCCATTGACGTCTCCCCTCCCCTCCCGCTCGCTCGCCTCGCCTCGACAACCTTACTGAACCATGAGCGACCCGCGACGCGATGCCCCGCCGCCGCTCGGCGCTACGGCCACCGCAACAATAACCACCACGAGCCCGCCTGCGACACCCAAAGACGACGACGTTCCCGACGCCGGATTGAGGAGCCTCGATCACTGTTTGTCTGGCCAGAGACCTGAAGTGTCCTGTACTGACCCGCCCCAGACAAGCGCGCCCTGCCAAAATGGCGGTACACTCTGCGCCAGCAGGCTCTCCCCCTGATCCGCTGGGAGACGCCCTACCTCGCCTGGATGCAGGAGAAGATGCGAACTCCGGCCCTCGATAGTTACTTTGCCATCACCGCGAACCTTGGAACTCACACCTTCTTCATGATCGGATTGCCCATCTGCTTCTGGTGCGGATATGCTGCCTTTGGCAAGGGGTAGGTCATCCATCACCTCATCTCGAGTTTCCCCCCTCTGCGCTGCGCCGCACCTCGATGCGACCCCAGTTTCAGCTCGTGGTGCTGTGGGCTTTGGTGTAATTGCGACTGCGATTAGACTCTGGCCCACAGCCCGCGATCGACGTTGTAGAGCCCGCCGTTTAACGAGCTGTGTGGCTGATATACTTGTACAGACTCGTCCACATCCTGGCCCTAGGTGTCTTCTGGACGGGATTCATCAAGGACTTTTACTCGCTCCCGCGCCCTCTATCGCCGCCCCTGCATCGAATTACCATGTCTGGTTCTGCAGCTCTCGAATACGGTTTCCCCTCGACTCACAGCGCCAATGCTGTCTCAGTCGCCGTCTACGCCCTCTTGATATTGCATAGTCCTGAAAACAACCTCCCTGCTACCACGAAATTCGCTCTCGAGTTCCTCGCCTACTTTTATGCAGTGTCGATTGTGTTTGGGCGCCTGTACTGTGGCATGCATGGCTTTCTCGACGTCATAGTCGGCTCCATCATGGGCGCCGGCATATCTCTGATTGAATTCTATTACGGCCCCCCGTTGGACGAGTATATGCACTCGAGCTCCTGGGTTGCGCCTCTGGTGGCTGGCATCATTATTCTGATCCTCGTGCGCATTCACCCCGAACCTGCGGACGATTGCCCGTGTTTTGACGACAGCGTCGCCTTTGCGGGTGTCGTTATTGGCCTGGAGTTCGGTACATGGACGTATGGCAAGATTGCAGTTGATCCCTGGGAGACTCATGCGCATGGCGGAGGCACTGTGGATATCACACACCTGGGCTGGGGAATGAATGTGGCGAGAATTGTCGTTGGCGTTCTTATTATCTTTGTATGGCGTGAGACGATGAAGCCTCTGCTGCTCAAGCTTCTGCCTCACGCGTTCCGAATCTTTGAGCAGGTCGGTATGAACATGCCTCGACGATTCTTCACCCCTGCCAGCAAGTACAAGACGGTCCCTCCCGGCTCTCGCCTGGACACTCTTTTCCCGTCACCATCAGACTTCCCTCGCATGGTCGAGAGTATCCGAAATCCTACGACTCGAGGTCGTTCGGTTTCCATTGGACCTCAGAGCGCTGCCGATGCGTACGAGACGTTGGCGTATAGGGAGCGCAAGCGACGTGAGAGCGTCAGCAGCCAGCACAGTCTGAAGACCAAGTCGAGCAACCTTGAGCTTCAGAGTGTCCATGAAGACCACTCTGGCAAGGGTGTGGCGTCGGGCTCTCAGCCACCTCGCATCACCGAATACGAGAAGCTGATGGGTAATGGCTCTGTTGTAGCATCACCTATGACTGAAGATCCGGATCCTATCGAGATTTTCGTGACGGGCGAGGATGGTGGATTGGGAGAGAAGGAGGTATTTTCGCAACTGGTCAAGCCGCGTGTGCGATACGACGTCGAGGTTGTGACAAAGCTCGTCGTCTATACAGGTGAGTCGTTTCCGAGACCCTGGCTGTTGCAAGTACTAACCCCTGTCTAGGTATTGCCTGGTTTGCGGTGGCTATAATCCCCATAATGTTTGAGCTCGTTGGCTTGGGCACAAATCAACGGAGCGTGCAATGAGTGATAAGACGAGACGAGATTAGACACCGCTGTTGGCTATTGTGGTGGTGTCTGGGACATAATCTATCTAGATATTCTTCTTCTTCTTCTTCTTCTAATGAACATACATAGGGCAGGCGATGAATGACTGGCGCTGGAACGGGCAATTGGGTATTTAGGTCAAAGGAGCACTTTCGGGGTGGTGTAGTTGTAGAGGTAGAGTTGCTATTGGATGACTGGATTGCCAACTTGATGCACGTCTTGTATGAATGGGTCAATTGAATTGCGAATGGATGATATTTGATACTGATCGAAGAAGCTGAGTTCATGAAAGAGAACGAGCCCATGAAGAAAACATGAATGGATGATGATATCGAGTTGAAGGTCAGGTTCATGCAGCAAGAAATGGCGGCTGGTGATTGGCTGAGTAACCTTACAGGGGTTTTAATAGACCGACACGCCTAGACGCGTTCCAGCGCAGCACAGGTCGCGTCTGCAGCCACTTTCCATGACCTCAGTGCACTCAACTAAAACACCAAAAAATCACCCCCAGCAACGGATTCGAGCGACGACGGTCAATTCACAGCCTCAACATGTCGGACTTTGAAGATGAGATGGACGTTGATGTCCCTGCACCTTCCAAGGATGTTCTCTTTTCAGCCGACACATCAAAGGGGAAGCGGAGTGCTGCTAATCTGCCTGTAGAGGCTGAGGATAGCTTGCCTTGGTGAGTCTGCAAGCTGGCTATCTTTGAAGGACTCTGACTGACGACGATCAAGGGTTGAAAAGTACCGCCCGAATACCCTCGAAGATGTCTCGGGTCATCACGACATCCTGGCCACAATCAACAAGTTTGTCGATACCAACCGCCTCCCCCACCTCCTCCTCTACGGCCCTCCAGGCACCGGCAAGACATCCACCATCCTCGCCCTCGCGCGCCGCATCTATGGCGCCGCAAACATGCGCCAGATGGTGCTTGAGCTTAACGCCTCGGACGACCGTGGTATCGACGTCGTGCGCGAACAAATCAAGACCTTTGCCAGTACCAAGCAGATATTCTCGCTTGGGGGAGCGTCAGCCCGCGCGGGCGCTGGGTTCAAGCTCATCGTACTGGATGAGGCCGACGCCATGACGAGTACAGCTCAGATGGCTCTGCGACGTATCATGGAAAAGTACACCGTCAACACACGCTTCTGCATCATCGCCAACTACGCCCACAAGCTTAGTCCTGCCCTGCTGAGTCGTTGCACTCGCTTCCGCTTCAGCCCTCTCAAGGAGGCCGACATCCGGGTGCTGGTAGACAAGGTGGTTGAGGAGGAGCACGTCAAGATTGGCGGCGAGGCGGTGGATGCGCTGGTGAAGCTGAGCAAGGGCGACATGCGACGGGCATTGAACGTGCTACAAGCTTGCCATGCGTCAAGTGAGTGCTACAATGTGATTCTTCCTTTACAGCTGCTAACAAGAGGACAGGTACGCCGTTGCGACCGAAGGATGCTCCTAAGATCCCTGATAGTGAGATTAAGCGGGACAACATCACAACAGAAACAATCTACAACTGTATCGCAGCGCCACCTCCAGACGCCATCAAGGAGATTCTATCGACGCTGCTCAACACATCAGATGTGACAAGCTGTCTGACCACCATCAACTCTCTCAAAGTATCGCTAGGTCTGGCTCTAGCTGACATCATCACCGCTCTGTCGGAAGAGCTTACAAAGCTCGAAGTAAGCCCAGAGGTGATGATCACCTGGCTGGATGGTCTGGCCGACATCGAGCATAGAGTGGCTGGTGGAAGCAGCGAGTCTATCCAGACGGGTGCTGTTGTTGGTGTTGTCCGCAGCGGCGTTGAGTTGATGAGCCGATGAGCGGGATCACGGAGAGTAGCCTTGACGAGGACGGCGCAAAATGAAAGAGCTAGCGGCCGACTCTGCATATTAGGACAAAGACGGATATGGAACCGAGTCTTGGAGAAATTAGAGGGGACATGAAGGCGCAAGATATCAATTTCGAGGGTGGAGTTGCTATCAAGACTGTAGAGGGATACAGATATTTACATCTGGACTGAAGCGTCGTTCAAGATAATGAGACAAAATAAAAGGAAGCAATCATGATACCATTAGAAAATCAACTCATCATGTCTAATCCATGTCTGTTAGGGATCTAGTTTAGACGCCTTGACTGCTTCTAGGTCTCTTCCATTGCATCAGCCACACATGCCGTGGCGCAAGCTATGTCGCGTTTCATCTGCACCTCCTCCTCGTATCCATCAGACGGGAACCCCCAAGTCCCTAGTCCCACGCGCGTAGTTCATCCCGACTTCAATCTCAGGCGTTCCATCGACTTCTCCTTCTCTTTCCTTCTCTTCAAGTTGTTTCCGCCTGATTATTATGGCGTCTCCGCGCAAACGGAAGACGACACCGATATAGTATAAAAACAACAAGAACCACACACACTCACCTCAATGGCTTCCGTCTCGTCTACAGAGACTGGCGCAATGACGGTCGAACCGCTGTCGGAGCAGAACGTCGCTCGAATCCCTCACATACTCCCCCACGAGCGCGTGTTTCCTATCCAGATCGGAAGCGAGCTGTTTAAGCTGTCGGGTGCTTCCTTGTCTTCTGACGGTAAGACTCGAGCCCTTGTGCTACCTGCGCGTGCGCGCATACACCCACTAACATTTTATGTAGCACCGTCGTACTTTTCTCAGTACTTTCTGTGCCAGCTCAAGTCGGCAGAAGAGAGGGGTGACGAGACGGGCGCAGCGATCCGGACCCTCTACATCGATCGCGATCCCGTCATCTTCCGCGACATCTCGCTGCATCTACAGGGTTACCACGTCTCCCCGCGCGACGGCGAGCACTTTGTGCGACTCTTTTCCGATGCGCAGTTCTACAGCCGTCAGTTGTACCTCTCTGTCTTAAAAACATATAACCCTATCTGACATATAGTCCCCCTGCGCGTAGTGCCCAAGCTTATCTCGCAGCTCTACGAGGAGAGCATCTTTATCTGCATCGGCCATCGAGAGTTTCAGATCCCCCGCGAGATCTTCAACGATCCTGGAAACTCGCCCAACTTCTTCTCCCTTGGCTTCGCTGCCTTCTTCTCGCGCCCTGACGACCTATTCCCCGGCCTCGACCGCGAGGGCCTCATCCGACCGCCTTCGATACTGCCGCCCTCGGTCCCCAAGCGCAGCGCAAAGACGTTTGCAGAGCTACTGCACCTCTTGCGCGGGTATCCGATTCATATCCGCGACGAGACGCACCGGCAGGAGCTGCTTCGCGATGCTCGATACTTTCACTTCAAGGGTCTTGAGCAGCGTCTCATACCTCACTCCATTAGCCACAACCAGGCGAGGCGGCGTGATGAGATTGTTCTGCGTCTTGAAAATGTCCAAAAGAGCGGTATAAGCGTCTTCCTCGAAGGGCCCGACCCCGTGTCTGGATGGGTACAGTACGCTCGGCCGTACGTCGACGAGAAGCCGGCCGAGTTGGTACTCGAAATTGGTGGTGAAATGACAAAGATTCACTTCACAGGAGGTGTTCCTAGGGCCGAGTTCTTCAAGGATACAAAGGCTCGTGTCGCCAAGCTGTTTGAGGTCATCTCCACCAAGCTTAACCTGCCTCCAACGACACAGCCCCTTGGCCTCCTTATGGCCACAGGCGGAGCTGGCTCTCAGCCCGCAACTCCTGGAAATACACCTCTGAGTGAGGACCTTGTTCGAGTGATATTAGACTCGGACTCTGCCATCATCCTTGATGGCAAGGAGCACGTTGAAGAGCCTGCCGCGGCCTCAACCGTGGACTCGCCCACAAGCGGTACCTTATCCAACCCACGGAAACGAAGGCGAGCCGATGGTAGTGTTACAGAGGAGGAGTGGGTGGTAAAGACGGGCCAATGGAGACTCAAGATTCAGCCCTCGAAGAATGGCAAGAGTGGTGTTGAGTGTGTCCTTGTTGCAGCTAAGCTTGACGCCGTGAGCTCACAGCTGGCACGCAACATGGCGAGAGGATTCCTAGGAGGTTAAACATGGAAGGAGAGTAAGAAGGAAAGACGGAAAGAAAGAGGGGGGTGCATACACGGACATGACATTTATGATAGCAAGAGGCGAATGTAGAATCTGGAGTTCGGAGGTTATCTATCTTGGATACCAATACAATTACGCATCAAGACTGACAATCAAACAAGCACCAAGTTCTCATAACACACCAAGAGGCAGCAAGTTTCAACGTATACGTATCGTGTCATTGCAGATACGGGGAAAAAAAGAAACTATCAACGAGACCCAACCACCGCACATTAATCGTGGCCCAAGAGACGGGCTCGAGCGTTTCATACATGGCAATCAATAATCAGTTCAGTAAGTCAATCAATCAATCAATCCAGAAGGCATCAATCGAGCCAAGCCAAAACCGCTATCGCTCAGTGATGCATCCATTGTCCCATGTCCAAATGGCCTTCCAAACCACGATTCCAAACGAGAGAAAAACAAAAACAAAAGACAATAAACGCCCCTTCGCCAAGCCTGCAAGGAGAAAGGATGATGATCGGAAAAGGAGGAAAAATTGCAGAGAAGACTCGGCAAGTGGAGGAAAAAAGGGAAACTTTTGTATGTGCGTGCTTGAAAGGAGAAAGGGGGTGAAGGTGAAAGGGGCCGTGATCAAGTACTCGTCAAGTCATGTCCATCCATACGCTCCTTCATGGCTCATCGTCCCTTGCCGGCGACCTTCCCTGTCGGGGCGCTCATGTCCCTACGGTCAACACCCTCAACCATCCGTCGACGAGGCGTCATGGTGCCTTGGGCCATGGAGCGAGCACGCCCACGACGCTCACGGATCTTGGCGAGAGCCTGCTCGCGTGTCATGGTTGGTGTGAGAGCTGGGTTGGACAGGTCAAAGGTTGTGCCAGTGCTGTTGTGGGAAGGCGTCCGAAGGCGTTCCGAGAAGGATGAGTCGCTGTGAGCGTTGTCGTCGTGGACAGGCACTGTGGTTGTTGTTGTGACGGTGTAGAAGTTGGCCGAGGTGTGAGGTCGAGTCTCAGGGGAGACGAGGGTGTCAGCCGTGTCGGGCATGGTTGGCACAGAGGGGATAGGGGCCGTGTGAGCCTCGTTGTGAGGAGCGTTGAGGAGGGAGACAAGAGAGATGCGCTCTTGGGCGAGCATGGCAAAGGCTGGAGGATCAACTGAGGGAGTTCGGGCATATCTCCTGCGGTCCTCTTCCTCCTCTTCAGGAGTAGGAGGGCCCAGCTCGGTGACGTCCTCAACAATCGTCTCGATTCCAACCTCAGCCTCGGACTGGATCTCTTGTTGAGCAGCCTCAGCTTCAGCTTCCATCCTGCGCTGTGCCTCAAAGGCCTCAGCCTCTTGCTCAGACACTGTTCGGAAGATGCCCTCCTTGGGACAGAAGATGGTGCTACGACGAGGCTCCTTCTTGGACTTGGGCTTCGCAAGTTCAGGAGTTAGCTGTGTTTGCTGTTGATGTTGCTCCCCCTCTTCCTCTGGCTGGACCTCACCCTTAGCCTCAACCTCGACCTCCCGGGCCTGAGCCTCAGGCTCCTGGATGCGAGGTGGAGTTTGGGAACGCTGGACAGCCTCTGGCACGTCATTGTCAAGCTTTTGGAGCTTATCGTTGGGTCCCTCGAGGCCGAAGGAGCTTCGACGCTTTTGACGAGGCGCCTCGGTGTTGGTACGGCGGTCGGATTTGGCGCAGGCGCAGCATCGGAGGTGGCATTCGGCCTGGAGGAACTCGATCATCTCGTGGGCACGCTCGGCGCGTTGTCGCTCCCATTGCAGCTGAATGGTCAGATCCTCAATCTCGGCTTCACTGGCTGCCGAGGAGAGAATGTCCATGGTGGACAGTGACACGCGTGGGCCTCTAGACTCGCGAGTCTTCTTTGGTGAATCAAACTCATCGTCAGCGCCGCTGGAAGGTGGTAGAGGAAGGCGACCCTCAGCGGCGATGCGGGCAACCTCCTCGTTCTTAGCGGCCGTCTTGTAAGCGTCTCGCTCTTGTTCCACCACCTTGATTCGCTCAAGGGCTTGGTCGAGCTGTTCTTGAACGCCGACGATCTGGTAGCGTGCTTCAAACGCCTCCTGCTCCCGTACCTTGCTCCTCTCCTTTTCACGCTTGAGGTTCTCGTCTATCATCTTTGCTGATGTGCGTGATGACTTGAGCTCCTCCTGTAGCTTGACGATTGACGATTGGGTCTTGAATGTCTCTTTTCTCGCGCGTCGGATCTCTTTCTCCCATAGGGCTTGTGTGTGTGCGTGTGTCTCCTTGGCGCGGCCATAGTTTTCCTGGCGAGGGTTAATACACGACACGACAAGAAGGCGAAGTACATACCATGAGGGTCTCGAGACGCTCTCCAACCTTCTTCTCACGTTCCTTGCCCTCGTCGACGGCTTTCCTTAGGGCCTTATTCTCTTCTCTGTATCTCCTCAACTCAGACTCTGCCTCTTCACGGCCGACCATGGCCCGCTTGAGGGCGGCGTCGGCAGTCTTGCGCTCCAGCTGCTTGGACTGCATGGAGACGCTGAGGTTGTTGAACTGGCTGATCTTGTCGTGCACGGTACTATCGCGCGAACCGCCACGCAAGTGTGAGAAGATGGACTCTCGCTCCCTCTGCTGGTTCACGCGCTCAGCGGTGGCGGCCTGGAGGGGACCGCCCGGAGAACCCATCGGGCTCACGTTTGGATGTTCCATTGCGAAGGGAAGTGAGTGATCGATCGGTTTGTGTCTCGAGGGGAGGGAGTGTTGTCTGTGGTTGCAGTCGAATTCTGGCGTTGCAACTTAGTTTCTTAGTTTTGTTATGGAGCGTCTTTTGGTTTTGGTGTGTGGTGGTGGTTGCATCATGAGTGTTTACGTTTACATGCCCGCTGCTGGGGCACGACTAATGAGGCCATGCCCTGGTTGCCGTGGTGATGTCTAGCGCGGCGGGGACCTGGGCTTGACTGGACTGGAGGGGACCTCTCTCAGAGGCGTGGGCATAACTTCCAGGGCTCCAATCAGGGCCTTACAGCGCTGCTGACCCCGCGGCTCAGGGGTGTGTGCAGATTGACAGGCCCTGAACGGGCCCTGGACTCCACTGGAAGAATCACGATAGAGCTTCTGGTGAGATTCCCATGAATGGATCTGATGATGGAATCCATGCAAATGGACAAGTAAAAGCTCCGACGCCGAGTACGAGGCCGAAGCGCGACGAAACAGCACCATCAGACACGCCACCTTGAGATTCGAATCACCCCTTTTGACACTTGGACAGTTTGAATAAGTTGTCCTCGATTCCTCGTTTGTTTCTTTGTCGCAACTTGTCTTTCTACACCACATTCGTTGCAACTTGTCAAGATGGCAGAAGAGTCGACTTTGCGCCACCGAAAGCCTCAACACGAGGACCCCGAGCCTAAACCAGACCAGGAGGAGACGTCTGGGTCTGAATCTGAGGACGAGGAGGGCAAGACCAGATCTTCCAAAGAAATCGACGAGGAAGACCCTTGGGATGGCTACACTCCCTACGTCGACGTCCTCCGCGTCATAACCTTCTTGCTGCTCGCATCATGCGGCCTCAGCTACCTCATCACTGGAGGCAAGAGTTACTTCTGGGGCATGAAGAATAAGCCCGACTACTTGACTGTCAAGTATTACAAGGAGCTTATCAATGGACCAGTTGAGTTGTGTCTCTTCCAGCTGTCATTCCTCTGCTAACACCTACCATAGCCACCGCCCAACTACCTGACCCTTAACGAACTCAAGCTCTACGACGGAACCGACCCCGATAGACCCCTCCTCCTCGCCATCAACGGCACCATCTACGACGTCTCCGCCGGCCGCCGCATGTACGGACCCGGCGGCTCATACCATTACTTTGCCGCCACCGACGCTGCTCGCGGTTTTGTCACGGGCTGCTTCGCCGAGGACCGCACTGCCGACCTACGTGGCATGGAGGAGGCCTTCCTACCCCTCGACGACCCCGAGACGGACGCCTACTGGACCCCTGAGGAGCTCGCCGCCCTCAAGGAAAAGGAGCTGGCCGAGGCCAAGGAACACGCCCACAAGGCCCTGCTCCACTGGGTCAACTTCTTTAAGAACAGCAAGAAGTACTCCAAGTACGGCTACCTCAAGAGAGAGGACAACTGGCTCGAGAAGGAGGAGCCCAAGAAGCTGTGTGACCAGGTGCAGGCCACCAGGAAGAAGAGAAAGATTCCCGGCAAGGAGGAGGATTAATGTGTGTGATTAGAGTTGTTGCGTGTCTTTACTTTGGATTAGCCCCCTTCGTTGATCTGTATTTGTATATCAAAACTCAAGTGAATATGAACACATCATGGCCAAAGAGAGAAGTTTTTGAAGACTCGATTTTCGAGAGCATCTAAATAATACATTGTCCCTTTATTTCTCGAGTAAAACAGTTACCCAACACCATGGATTGTCTGGCCTATCCCGCGGCCGACAAAACCATCCAGCCATTGGTATCAAGCCGCCTAATTAATTGATTTCCCTTTCATTTCTTTGCGTCGCCAAGTCTATGCGTACAAGAACTCTCCTCTCATCCCCTGTTTGATTCTGTTGTTTACAGCAGCAACAAGGCGGCACCGACAGCCAGCACCAGTGAGCTTGGTGCGAGAAGCTTGGGCGCAGATGCTGTGACCACCGACTCGGTCGAGGCAGGGCTGCCGGCAGTAGGAGTGCCAGTAGGGGCCGGAGTCTGGATGCCAGTAGGCAGAGGCGAGTCGCCAGAACCGGAGCCGGAGCCTGAACCGCTTCCGCTGCCATCTCCGCTGCCAGAACCAGAACCAGAATCAGAGCCGCTTCCGCTTCCACCATTGCTGCTGTCACCACCATTGCTGCTATCGCCGCCAGAGCCAGAGCCAGAGCCAGAGCCAGAGTCGTTGCCGCTGCCGCTGCCTCCGTTGCTGCCTCCGTTGTTGCCACCACCAGTGGAACCTTCATTCACAGGAACAACGTCAGCTCCAGTAGCAGACTGGCAGCCGGTGCGGTAGTTGTCAAGAGATCGAGAAGAGTTGGCAGCGGTGCTAATCAAGGTTAGCAACTAGTTCACATCAATGGACCTGTGTTGAACTCACTTCTCGTTGATGACCATGGACATTCCACCCTGGCAATGCTTGGCCTTGCTGCAGTAGAGCCACAGGGGCTTGTTGTCCTTGATTTCGATGGTGTAAGTGGGGATCATGCCCATGGCCATGCTAGCATCGACGGGCATGTAACCCGAGTAGATGCCCTGGACGCTCGAGTTGACATTGCCAATGGGAATGCAAGGATCGTCAAAGGTGGACTGTGTCACGGTGTGGTTTCCTGCCCAGAACTGGAACTGCACCATAGTGCCAGGCTCTGCTGTGATCTTCTCGGGCCAGAACTTGAGGCCAGTTGCATTTGTAGCCGAGTTTCTGCCTACAGAGACGACCTGGACATCGAGGGCTTCAGGGGTGTTAGCTGGATATAACTGAGGAAGTATAGGGATACATACCTTGAGCAACGCCAACCAGGGCTGCAAGAGAGAGCTGAAGAAAATGCATGATGTCTGAATGAGGGTATTTGACGAGGAAGAAAGAAAAGAGGATGTATAGAGTATCAGGATATACTGTAGCACCGAGGGATGGGAAAGGCGACTCGCGCTCACAAGGACTAGCCTCGTCTGAATTGAATATTAAGAGAAGAGTGAGAAAAGAAAGAAAAAAGAGACAAAAGAGAAAGCCCAGAGAGAGAAGGCTTCTGTTGTTGAATTTGTGCGGGATGAAGATGAAGAGGAAACGGGACGAAGAGAGCAAGAAACACCATCTATTTAAAGGCGAAGCTCATTATGATCCCCTCCCCAGTAATAGCTGGCACACCTCCGGCCGCGACCCTAGCGGCTGGTTTCGAGGCAGATCTGAAGCACGCTGCCGGTGACGGCGCAGATGGATCTTGGAGGTTCCGTCTCGGCTGGTCACCCGCCGGGGGTTGCAAGCGCCGCTGGGCAGGAGGTGGTTTGAGACGAGGAGAGGGAGAGGTTTGAAACGATGGGTTGGCAGGTTTGTCTAGATGAACAATGCCAAGTCTGAGAAGCATCTCGGCTGTCTCGAGTCAACTCGATCGAGACGACATTTGCTTTAGATCTGTTCAACTTGAACATGGGACAATTGAAAGAGAATTTCTTCCATTGCTGGCTTTCCAAACCTTTGATCCTTCAGTACTGACTGACGGGTGGTTGACGTTGAATCTGCCTACAGCGAGGCCTCATCCTGACTCAGTCCCATCACAACGGCCACAAGGTGGCGTCTAATAGACGAAACGACCAATACCACACCAGAGAAGCTCTTGGTACAGACCGGCTCGCTCCAGAGCCGAACAGAAACTAGGAGATGTGTGCTTCCCCCGGATGTGCCTCACCCGTGAGCTCCCTGAGACAACGACAGTTTCGCGACCTTTTCTCATTGGCAGCTCAACAAGGGCTGTAACTCTCGGCTGGACGAGTGCAGAAAATGACCATGCGACGCTGCGCTTCTCGGCAACTTGTTGTTCCTTGGTCGGGGGTTGTGGCCAGGGGTTGTGGTTGGAGGCGCAACGTTTCGCCTTGGTTGCAGAATCCAGGCTAAAGTGTGGGAAGGAGACCACGTGAAACGGTCCAGCCTCAGCCATCTCTATAATGGACGATAGATTTCTTAACCAAAATTTGCGCTGCCATGGCAATATTACAACTGAGATATTGGCATAGGATTTATTTAATTACTCTTATGCGTCGCTCTTCTCCTCTTCTACTGTGACTGAAGAGGTGAATCCCTGCCTAAATGCCACACCACGACCACACCAAGAGTCTTAGCTACCGTTGTTATTTCCCCGGATCAAGTACCCAAAGCAACATTGTTCTTCGTGCCTGGGTCTTGGCTGCATCAGTGGAGGGAACTAGATGCGATCCCCGTCGCTGCTTGTCAAGGTTCGTTGACGCCCGGTCATATGGACTATCTGAACAGTTTGCTTCCCTTGAGGATGCCAACAACAAAGGTGGTTTAGACATCCTGGTTCCTACTCATTCTCATGCTGCACTCCTTCGTTGATCGCGCTGGAGTTACTGGGACCAGATGTTAGCACCCGTAACAATCCAAGATCCCGAGTGCTAAATACCTATTCTCCTGTTGACTGGGCGCTGAGAACTTGACACCAACCAATTTCTGGTAGTAAAGAGTCTGCTATTGTCCTTCATGTGCAATTGATCTGAGAACACAGAGAAAGGAGTTGTAACAGCACTCGTAGCCATACAATGGCGCAGACCAACTCCAGCGATAGCTCTCAGATTTCGTCCGATGTCTTGTTTCGTAGTCTCGACACAACAGATGCTCGTGAGATAGATCTTGGTTCGTATGAGCAGACCTAGACAGTGTCAGGATACCATCCTCGCATATAATTGCCCATGACCTCCGCTTGACATACCATGTCCTAGCTTCCTCCACTTCCCCTCAGAGATCCAGCAGCAGCTGCGGCGAGACCTTCTCCAAATCCTCAACCTCCAAGAAACCCCCATCCTTCTCCACTGCCGCACGTGCGATGGCCTCCCTCACAAAGACGTCAAAGTATTTGCCCACCGCATCGTTGGCGTCCCTCGATATCCGCGTCGAGTCCTTGGCGAAGAACTCGTGTAGTAGCCGTGTCAGCAGATCTCGCGGTATCGTCTTCTCGGGCTCGGGCTCTTCATCCTCTACGACTTGGACGTCTTCGGTAGAGTCTGCGGGGTCCTCGTCTTCCGAGATCTCGAAGGGGTCAAGTGACCGTCGCTCTGGCTCGGGCTCTGGTGCTTTGGCAGCTTTTTTACCTGCACCCTTGGGTCGGCCACGGCTTGAACCTGATGTCTGCTTTGGAGGCATTGCTATACTCTCGGCAACGGGGATATCGCTGGCGGTGTAGGTTGATTGTGCTTGTGACGCGGGTCTGGGAACATTGGTCGAAGTAACGCGTCAAGTTGAGAGTTCAATCGAGAGTAGAGTGCTTAGTCAGCAGGGTTGCGAACTTCACTTCACCAAGGTTTTGGGTTACACAAATCATCACAGACACAATTGGCGTACATCACATCACAAAGGCACAAGTAGCATGTACGGTATCAAGGGAAATTGCATTGGTGTATATTACAGCGGCCTAGAACGGAAGGCAAAGCAAGATGAGAAAAAGACGCCGTGCCTATGCCACTCTAACCCGTAAAGAGCTGCTGTTTCCAGAGGACCACGTCGGGTATCTGCGACAACTTCCCTCGTCTGCACTTCCATCTCGCCTTTTTGTTTCAACCAGCGGACGCCATGTCAAGCCCGCGGATTAAGTTCTCTCCGAGTCCCCATTCCCCCGAGTCTATACAGGGTGTGTTGTTGTACACGACGTTTACTTGAAGGCCTTTCCGAAGAGGAGGACCTGGAGCTGATCGTAGATGGACAGGACACCAGCACCGGCGACACCACGGAGAATGTTGGCACCAGCACCCTTGAAGAGAGACTTGACACCCTCCTTGGCGACGATCTGGCGGGCAGCATCAAGAGTGTTCTTGTACTTGACGGCCTCACCAGAGGTCATCATCATGCGTCGTCGGATAGTGTCAAGAGGGTAAGAGGCGATACCGGCACCGGTGGTGACGATCCAACCAAGGGCGAAAGAGGCAAGGAAGTTGTTGGCAAGGGGACCGGTGAGGACAACGGGCTTGATGGAGTCGTACATGCCGAAGTAGAGACCACGGTAGACGATGATACCAGCAACGGAGGGCATGAAACCACGGTAGAGACCGGCAATACCGTCAGAGGCGAGGGTCTTCTTGTAGACGTCGACGAGACCGTTGAACTGACGGTCACCACCGGACTTGGCGTTCTTGGCATCGTTGGCAAGACGAGTACGGGCGTAGTCCAGGGAGTAGACGAAGAGAAGAGAGGTGGCACCAGCAGCACCACCGGAGGCCAGGTTACCAGCCATCCAGAGGGCGTAGCCATCCTTGTCCTTCTTGTAGCCGAACATCTTCTTGAACTTGTCGCGGAAAGCGAAGTTCAGGGCCTGGGTAGGGAAGTATCGGATGACGTTGGCAGTGTTGCCTCGCCAGAGGGACATGACACCCTCATCGGCCATGGTGCGCTTGAAGCAGTCACCAATGCCGTTGTACTTGCGGTCGAGACGACCGGTCTTGAGCATCTCATCCTGTTGTCATGGTTAATGGCTGTTGGAGACGGGTGTTTGCAATGCGCTTATCGCACGTGATAGCCGAGAGCTTAGGGCTCATGCAGCTATGCGATGCAGAGATGCACAATGCTGGGCGACGGTACTGACCTGGTTCTGGATAAGAAGCTTGACACGCTCGATGGGAGCGGCGGCGGTCTTCGAGACGGCGGCGGAAACACCACCCACTGGGATATATGTCAGTATTCGTCCGCGTTAAAAATGTTTGTTGGCCCAAGCTCAGCTCGAGGAGACGACGTCGTCCTCGAAGTGAGGTGGGGGGCGGCATCGGTAGGCGGAAACATACTCAGGAAGTCGGCCACGAAGGGCTGTGAAAAGACACGTTAGCCATTGCTCATGATATCATGTATCCCAATCGACCATCGGCCAAATGGCAGCGATGCGATAAATGCTGGCTTGGTCGGGCGGCAGTGATATCGGTGGTGAAACCAATGCCAAACCCCGCACGAGATCAATTGAATCTTCAATTGTGCTCGGCGAAGCCCAATCGATCAAGCATCAAGCAGATATCTCGCACACGCGGCATTTCACGGCCGAGGGGATCTGGTCGATTGAGGGGGATCGAGAAGAAAAAACTTACCGGCATGCCCAAAACCTTCTGCGGCTGCTCAGACATGGTGACGGCTGTGAAGGTCTTTCCCTTGAACAAGAAGAAAGGATTGAGGGGAGATGGAGAGATGAAGAAAGAAAGAGAGAGAGAATGAAGGGAGGAGTTGAGAGAAATAAATCTGCGCCGACGGGGGGTGAGAGGTATTTGGGGGGAGAGGGAAAAAAAATTGCGGCGGATCTGGAGGAGAGGCGCTTTTGAGCGAATCTTCCCGGCTCGCGCTAAAGGGAGCTGGGACCCCCAGCCAACCAAGCCCCAAGCCAGCCTCTGTCTCCAGGCTTTCCCACGGCAACAAGCAGCAAGGACACCTGGCAGCCTGAGGCCGCACCTTAGCCTCGCCCGCTGGAGGGCTCCAGCTTCCCGCGGGGCCCTTTCAGGGGTGGCCAACAGCGACAGGTGGCCACTCAGTGGCACTCCAGTGGCCTCCGGGGTGGGTCCCGCTGAGCAAATCCTGCGCCTATCCTGGCCTGCGAGAGCCAGCCCGGCTGCAAGATGAGATGCCGGTTCACCCCGATTTTTTGTCGAGCGCCGAGACCTAGACCCGTCTTGGGAACCGCGACGTTGCTTGGATTGACGGATACGTCTCGGTACATTTGGGGTTTTACTGTACGGGGTACCTGCTGTACGGTGTGAATATTGATCTTGACTCGGCGGTTTGTCTGGGGCGCTGCTTCCTGGTTGGTGGTGATGTGCTGGCCGAGCGGTTTTCTGGCATCAAGTTTCTGATATCGATACACAGAGACACGGACCATGGCAGCTTCCAAGACATGTAAACTGCCATTGAACGCTCTGTGTTTATGTTTTCAATCCTCTTGGTTCTTTCCTGTGATCTTCTACTGCAATTGATCCTTCCAAAGATCCATCACCGCCATCATCTGTTATTGACATCCTTCTTGAACCATCCATCCATCCATCATCACCACCTCCATTCATCCACCCTCCTCCACACCGTCCAGCTTCCCCCGGCTCTCCAATCCACTCTAGCTAGCACTCTCCGGGTCCCAGCGTCCCAGCACCCATCCTTGGAACACCCTCTGGCGGTCGCAGCGCCCGAAGTAAGCTGCTAAGCCCGCCAGAACTTGGCCAACAGCACACCCACTCGCCGTTGCTGCTCCCTCACCGTGCACAGTGCGCGCGTCATTGGATCTCGCCTCCCCCGGGTCGCCCCCGGCAATCAACCATCCAATTGGTGTCTGTTTGTCTGAGCTGCCTGCAACGGGCAGGGCAGCATTTTTTTTTTCTCGTTCCCCACGGATGAGCAGCGGTATCAAACAAGCAACGAACCTAGCCAAAGCAATCACCGCAAAACA
Organism: Fusarium vanettenii 77-13-4; assembly: GCF_000151355.1. NCBI lineage: Eukaryota > Fungi > Ascomycota > Sordariomycetes > Hypocreales > Nectriaceae > Fusarium > Fusarium vanettenii. The sequence continues at coordinate 918,456 of NW_003315879.1, read as the reverse complement.
GGCGTCATTCCTTGCTCTTCTCCCCGTGACTGCCGGAATTCTTCTCTGGCCCTGTTCGTCTCTTTAGTAATGCCTTCATCCTGGACCTGTTACCACGACAGTGGTGGATACACCGTAATACAAAAATTCTGATGCTCATCGCCAGCGTTCCGGTCCAGCGCTTCAAGACCCTTCGTTATCCCGCGCCCGACCCCCCTGGATCCACCAGCGGCAAGGGAGACAAGCCGAGCTAAAACGCTCTTCTCCGTCAGCAGCTGGAGCCGTCAGGGGGTGCGAGGGCCCAGAGAGCTTGCGGCTTGGGAGAAGCTCTTGTCAGGCTCCGGCGCCCGTTCTAAACAAAGCACCTCCTTCACCCTTTGAGCCGAATGCCAGATTCCGCCACCGCCGACGCCGCCTCACTGCTCCTCGTACTGTACATATGTACTCCCCTGCTTCCAGTTCGTAATCTTCTCTTCTCCGTTGGCCTCGGTAACAAGACTAGTGGTCCAAGAAAAAAATGGCACACTTCGCAAGTACCTACTCTGCCTTTTAATCTGCTGAATCACAGCATAAAGAGCTTATGATTATAAAAAAATGAATTTATATAGACTTTAGAGTATAATTTATATAATTCATATTTTTATTTGTTTATTTTAGTCTAAATTACGTCTGTATAGCCCGGCAAAGGTCTCATTGCCTACCTGCAGTATGCCATTTATTTCTTGGTCTGGGTGCAAGACAAGACAACCAAGGGTGTGGCCGTGCACCCCGTACAGTACGGAGTACCGCTTATCGTCATGCAGTCGGCTAAGATTTTTTTTACTTCTCTTTTTGATCCCTGACTTTATCTCTCGGGACGTCCGTCCGACTCGAGTCAATAGAAATCGTGGATGACGAACTGACTCTTGTTTTCATCAGGGCCGTTATTGCCTCGGTCGTTTTAGCCCGAAGACTTTCCATCACCATATCGTGCTGCATGGCTGAGACGTAGTCGGAGGACCTTGAAAAGCCTCAATTGCTCGGGTCCCTACAAGGTATCTTGCCGATCCTCCCAAGAGCCATTGACCTATCGACGTTGGCCCCGAGGGGAAAAAGAAAGAACCGTTGTATCCACTCCCCTGTGTTCCATTTCAGAGGTAACAAGGTCAAGATCGAGGCACATGGGAAATGAACCAGATTCATCATTATTGACGTTGGATCCCGGCCCAATCTTACCGTTGCCTCTATCCGTCCGTACTTGCTGATGGGATGGGTGTTCTCCGCCCCGTCCGCCGGCCGCCGCTCGGATAACCGACATAGACGCCGCGTGGTAGACCGAGCGGCTATCCTGTCTAGGCTAGAATGCCTTTCGTGCATCTCGGCGTGCATCTCGCTGAGGGCCACGTCGGAACAAAGAGGCCTTCCATGCCTGGTATTAAAGGGACAACACTGGCCCGCCTCCTGTGGCACCCTCACGGGCAGGCAGTTCACTGACCGTCAGTTCTGATGGACGATTGTCCGTCTCATGCTCCTCGGGAGCTTCTCGCCAAGAGCCAATTGAGCGAAATATCAAACACCCATTATCTTGCTTGACTCGTCAGCAAGCGCTGGTGTCACTGGCTGCATTTATCACGGGTGACTTCCGAAAGTCAATGTCATTGTGGCACGTGACCGAGTTTCAGAAATTTCCTCATTCTCCTTCATCACGTGCCCTTCCGGACAGACCGCTCAGTCGAGGAGAATCACATATCGGATCAATATGTCCTGGCAGGCTGAGACTTTGGAGTAGTTCTCCAGGGATGGATGGTATGGAAAGCCCTTGGAGTCAAGGGTGTTGAGTCGAGATCGTCATCGTCTGGAGAGTATATGAGCAACCTGAATGCTGTGACAATGGCAAGAAGCTATCTCGCTCCTATCCTGGATACGGTGTTATTGGGCATTGAGTCTCGACGAATTATGTGGTCCATGACATACTATGCTTGAGGGCAATGGCTGTTGACTGACCACAAATTCGTCACGCCGGCTGGTGCCTTATTCTCTTACGAGTTTCGATACCTCGAGCTGTTACCCTGCACTGGGGCCAATGTTGCCAGCGGTAAGTATGTTCTGGCACTCTTCTGGTACCTCATCTCACCCCCAGCTTTCTGTTTGCCGCTTCCAATACGGCATATCCGGGTCCCAGGCTTGAACCGAACCACGGTCTTGGCGACGAGAAGTGTCGGTCAAGCCCCTGTGAGGGTCATGCAGAACCAGCGAGGGCGACTTTGGGAGAGGCATAACTGCGGGGGGGTATTCAAGCAGATAGTGGCTCGGGTTTTTGTTGTGGATATCTGTCGATACATGCCAAAGTTGACCCAGGTACCTCCAGGCCTGTCCATTGAAAGCCCATTCTGATACAGCACCTTGGACCTGGAACGTCCCGGAGGCATTGGCCTCGTTTTGTTACGGGATACAGGAGTTGATCGTGGTTGCGTTGTCTACGGGAACAGCGAATACGGAGTTGTCAGGGTTCAAGGTGTGTAGAAGTGCTACAGGGTGCGAGCAAGTCGATCTTGCGGTGTGTAGACTCTGCGTCTGGGGCGCCGTCACTCAGGGCTAGGATATAGTCGTCTTGGCCCACAGGACTATCCTATAGGTTGGACCGGAAGCAATTCAGATGTCAACGGTGTGCAATATGAGCTATCGACAAGGGATTGCCACGGCAGACTCGAGGATAACCAAGTGGGGATTGGGTAACTTAATGTTGGTATCAATGACACCCCGGTATGTTCACGGAAGAGTCCACAGAGATATAAGCCGAGTTACCTGTCAACAATCGTGCCAGTACATGTTCAACTCTACCCGTGACCTGGCGGACTTGGGTGAAGAGGCACTAATACATTGAGACACAGGCCCTATCTTCCATCACTGACACCATCATCCAATGTCATATGTCTCCTCGCCAGGCAGGCATCAAACAAATACACCAATATCCGCGTCACAGGAGGGAACAATGCTTGGTCATTTCGAAGATCTTTCATTCCGTTGCCGTATATGCTAAAGCAATTCCGTCCCAATGCTAACCGAGCATGAAAAGCGTCCTAACCCAGGCTTATTTTTTTTCGCCTTGCAACACCCTCCGACCATGTGGCCTGTCTATCGTCCAGGCCACCCAGACGCGAAATCGTGAGACTTGATTCTTTTCGTTCATTGCACTTAGTCAGAACCACCGACGGCACGGGCTAGAGTTGGGTTAGCAGTTGTTCAGGCAAGAGGTTCCGAGGGGCCGTCATACTGTAGATCTTCATCTTGCTGTGAGTGATGACGGGCTTGATCATGCCCTTCTCCTCGAGGTCGGCGAGGCACTGTCGGGCCAGCGAACCGTTGATCTTCATTCGGTCGACGAGGGTGGCGACGGTGACCAGGCGGTAGGACTGGACATCCTTGTAGAGCTTCTCGGAAGTGGTCTTGTCGAGGATGACGGCGTGTTGGGCCTTGTCCTTGACCTTGCCCTTGGACCTTTACGATACGGGTAAGCTTCAATATCGACGATGACGGCGGCTGTGCGCGATCACATACCACTTCTTCTTTTGCTTCTTTCCACCGGCAGCGGGGGCCTGAGATTGTTGTCAGTCAAATGCTCGCCATTCGGACATCTGTGAGGGCATCACAAAAACTCACCATTTTGTCTGATATGTGCTGTCGTTGAACGGGATGTGCAAGACAGGAACAGGAAAGTGTGGTGATGCGATCCAAAGAAACTCTCCCACTTGACCCAGCACGAATCGAAGTTCGTCCCCAGCCGAAGTTCGCCCAGGGCAGCCGAGCCCTAATATTTTGGAGGGGGTAGGTACGTACCCGAATTTTTGCGCACCGTGATTCGCCCGGTGGGCCACCACCAAAATTTCGAACCTCTCTTGACCAAGCCCACCTTCAACTTCACGAAAAATACCATCTCGACATCCGCAACACTAACCGCAGCCCGTCAGTCCCGGAACCCACGACTGCAACAGCAAACATGTCTGACGCCGGCGAGATCGAGGTCGAGAACACCGCCCTCTACGAGGTGCTCCCCAAGGACGTTGTCAAGGAGGTTGGCAACGTCAAGCTCTTCAACAAGTGGGACTACGATGTCGAGGTCCGCGACATCTCCCTGACGTACGTTAATTTTTCCCCTGACTTTGGCGATGCTGCATCGAGTCTGAATGCCCTCCGCGCGAACGAGTTGCTGATGGAAGTCTCGCGACAGTGACTACATTTCCCTGCGAAACCCCGTCTACGTCACCCACACTGCTGGCCGATATGCCACCAAGCGATTCCGAAAGGCCAACTGCCCCATCATTGAGCGATTGACCAACTCGCTCATGATGCACGGCCGCAACAACGGAAAGAAGCTCATGGCTGTCCGAATTGTTGCCCACGCCTTCGAGATCGTACGTGCCACCTGATGAGAGGAGAGGACCCCTAAGCGACTGCGAATGCTAACACACCTGGATCAGATCCACCTGATGACCGACCAGAACCCCATCCAGGTCGCTGTTGACGCCATTGTCAACTGCGGTCCCCGTGAAGACTCTACCCGAATCGGTTCCGCCGGTACCGTCCGACGACAAGCCGTTGATGTTTCTCCCCTCCGCCGAGTCAACCAGGCTATCGCCCTCCTCACCACTGGTGCCCGCGAGGCCTCTTTCCGCAACGTCAAGTCTATTGCTGAGTGCCTTGCTGAGGAGCTGATCAACGCCGCCAAGGGTTCCAGCAACTCTTACGCTATCAAGAAGAAGGACGAGCTGGAGCGTGTCGCCAAGAGCAACCGATAAAAGGTGCAACGGCGGATTCATGACGGGAGGGGTTGCGGCTTTGGCGTGTTCCGGCATGTTTCGAAATGCATTTTGCGTTCATCGGGTCTGGGAACGCGGCTATGGATTTTCTTAGGTGGCTCTAGATTCAATAAAAAAAAGTCGGGCTCCCTGAGAGTTGAATGAACTCATATTTCTTGTCCACTCTATCGCGTGCTCTCGTCTAGTGTGATGATTCTTTGTGTATCAAGGCTCTCTGAAAATGCTGGAGACCGTTATCTCATTTCCGCTGTTCGAATGTCAAACCTTGCACCCCTCTCGATTTAACACCATCACACATAACTGGAGAAGGAAGTTGGGACTGGGCAAAAACATCATCCTATGCAATGTTCAATCGCCGAAACATGCCGACGTGTGCCATACCCTCCTCCCACCATGTGCCCATACCCTCATCCAGCTCGAAGCCCCATTTCTTCCAGACATCCACGACCTGCTTCTGGGCGTGGACACATACCAGGCCTTTCCACGTAGGGATCTCCTTGTCACTGGTAGCACCCAGTTTCTTCATGCCGACCTCCTTGATGCTGGGGTCAAAGTAGGAGGGATTCGACTTGATCCAGGAGAGTGCCGCATTGACAACCTGCCCAGCGATACGGTGGCCTCGGAACTCCTTAATGACTGCCAAGCGTCCCAATTTCACATACGGCTCCTGGCCGTCATGGAAGGTGGTTTCTCGTTCGACGATGTAGGGCGGCCTTCCGACACCCCCCGTCAAGACCATGTGGTTCTGTTCCCCGTCGGTGTCCTGTAGCCTCCCATCGATGTATCTGCCGCCATCCTGAGGGTGCGGATCATGAGGGAAGGGAACGAGTCGTATGGTTCCGATGGGTGTTGAGCGGGTCGAGCTCTTCCGGTGCTGCACAACGTTGCCTGCCTTGTCTGTGATCTCAGGCTCCTCCGTCTTCTTGACGCTGGCGTAGATGACCCAGTGGCATGACCGGTTGTCGTCAGAGTCGAATTCATTCTCAGCCGGGACCTTTTGCTCTTGAACAAAGACGTTTTGCCGTACCTCCATGGCGTCGAGGAAGGTTTGCGGGATGGTACTTGGTTGCTGGTCCAAGGGTACACCGCGTTGGAATTCTTCGACCTTTCCAGGCTCGAGCAAGGATATGAAAGGTGTTGCCATGGTTATTTGTTCTTTGCGGTGAAATAAGATGAATTCGGAATCGTTGGGAAATACTTTGCAAAAGTTGAAAGAGACGAAAATTGCAAAGGCCGGGTCTTGGGCGTGGGAGGTGAGTTTTAAGGGAGCTATATTAGTTGATGGAAGGAACAGGTTCCCTGGAAATTTTGCCTGGCAAGAGAGAGCCGGTTTTGGATCGACTGGATCCAAAGCCCAAAAGGGCAAGGACCTCAACGAAGCCTTGGGTGAGATGACGAGAAAAGAATAGGAAAGAAGGGCACAGAGGACAAGGAATCCTAGATCTGCGTCCGCAAAACATGCGGCTCTGTAACATATCGTATCGCACTCGTTTTTGAAGGCAACAATGATGTCAGTTCGTGGCGTGGGGCAACAAGTGAAAGCCGTGGTTACAAGAGATATGGACCCTGAGAGCTAATGCAATCCCGATGATAGGCAGCGTGCCTTATCGATTGGCTAAGGCTCAAGGGTCTATCAACTCGGTGTCCTTGGCCGGAGTATTCTATCTCCCAATGGATGCCTGTACTACATAGGACCGCAGCAGTAGCAGGCCCAAATATTCCGAGTTGTGGACCTGCGATGAGGTCGACCAACAAAGCCCTTGCTTCACATTGGGTCCAAACATCCATGACTTGGCCCACATGTATGTAAACACTTCAAGTCAAGGGTCCACCCCAATCATAGGCCAGTTGAGTTGGTGAGCACTGATACCAAATTCGTGTCCGCGTCGACAGATCACAGAGGCCTTCTATTGGCTGCATTCTTCTGGCAAATAGAACAGCATCGTTCGAGTTCAGAACTCTAATGTATTTCTATCTCCTTTCGGCTATGGGAGGGCAGGGAGTCTCTTGGGGTAGAGAACCCGCACCCTCGACCCATTTCCTCAGGGGCCGTTCGTCATCTCACACCACGCACGCAAATGAGGCTGAAACTTAGACGGCAGCCTTACCCAAGTTATTGTCAAAGTTGGCATCCTTGAAGGGCACATTGGCGTCACCGAAATCCGTGTTGGTCAGCGCAGTGCGGGCAGCATCAGTGAGGCTCTCCCAGGCCACCAGGGGCTGCTGGCCACCCTTTTCGCTGGTGAAGACGATGTGGTGGTTGACGGGCCAGGAGGCAGTATAGCCCGCGAGGGGGCTGTTGCCCGAGAAGGTGCCTGAAGTTCGGGCCTCGTATCCGCTGTGCTGGGAAACGGACATGCCAACAACGCTGGCAGTGGTGCTCTGGCTCGAGAGCCAGATGACAATGTTCTCCCAGTCGTGACGGTGTCCCAGGCCAGTCGATGGCGAATCCTTGGGCATGTACCAGGAGTACATGATGGCATAACGACCGTTGTAGGTCTTGCCACGGACGTAGACCTGGCCGGTGCTCGAGCTGCAGCCTCCGTTGGAAGAACCACTGGTTGCCAATCCTCCGCTAGAAGTCGGGTCAGCTTCAGTCACCAAGTCCAGATGTATTCGCGACATACCCGGTGTTACCACTGGCGTCGACGGCTGGGAAGGGAACACAGCCGTTGAAGACCTTCAGGAACGGCTTGTACTTGAGGTACAGCGAACCAGCTGTCCCCGAAGGGACAGTCTCTGGGAACCCGACAACGGCGTCATGGGCGATGACGCTGCGCTTTTCGACAGGAGAGCCAGAGACAGCCGAGGCGCACACGGCCAGGCCGGAGAGGAGTCGAGAGACAAGAACCATGATGCCGTTTATGTCCTAACAGTTATCCGTAAGTATCATGGCGATGCCTAACAATAGGCGTTAAGTTAATTACCTGGGATCCGAGACAATATTTGAGGGGCTGTGTTGAGCTTTGGGTAGCTGTACTGAGTCTCGATGAGCACTCAAGTCGGGGGAAGTTGTCTCTTTAATAGAACGGCATCCCCTCCTAAGGGTCCGTATAGCATATCGGACCCTGAATTAACACGAGGGCACATGGGAGCATGGAATTGGCGGATCGTGAGAGATTCCCGTCCGTAGCGTGGAGGTTGCTGGTGTTGATTGCCTCATCGGGAACTATGGACCGGCCGCATTGGCCCCGATGTAACAACTGGGAGTGGGGGGTTTGGTGAAGTCGACAGCGAAGCTTCGGCCCGTGGACTGATGGCAGGCTGGGGATCAGCTTGGCCGGCTCTTGGACTATGGTGAATTCCCCTCTTAAGGACAAGGGTTGCGGCTATGTAGGAAGCTGTCGGTGAGCTTGCGCGGAGTAGGACGGCTTTTGGGACATGTTCCTGAGACTAGGTCGGTTTTTGACTGGTGGAAAGAGATGGGGAGAACCAGCTCTAGCACGGACTGAGAATAGTCAGTTCTAGTTTACGTTTTCCATAGGTAGTCGAGCTGTTTCTTGGATGCGCAACAACATGTGCTTTAAACAATGAGGGGTTAGTACCTTATTATGCCAAACATCCGTGGCTCTCCCACATTCCGAGAAAAGCAATACGATATAAAACACCCCAATTAAATCCCCGACAGGGTATACTTTTGTCCCTACCATTAATAGGTCTCTATGGTTGTTGCCGTGAGTCTCTGTTGTGACGATATAGGGTAGCTCGGGTAGCATATGAGGCTATCTCCACTGGAAGTTTAGCATTGATAAGGAATTATCTCGTGGGTTCAATGACTACCTGCCTACCCAGACAGTGGTATTTTTAGTACATGTGAGTTGATGCCTTGTTACTTGGGTCGTTGAAACCATCCTTCAAGGCTGACGATATCGGACATGTTAAGTTCAATCGCGGTCACCTGAAAACATCAAACCTTGACCAGGGCTGTAACGGTATGATCTACGCAGCGCCTAGTGTTTCGAGACGAGACGAACCAACGCAACTGGTCAGCTTAACCTAATCGAGCGGCGCGATGCATGCATGTGTCAGACACTGGAGTAGTACAGAATCGACAACAGAGATGTTGCGCGGCAGCCACCGTGTCACGCTTCCACGAGCCGCCACGACGGAGACGAAGACGAAGACGGAGACCTGGAACCAGATCATCATCATCCCTGGGGGCATCACAGCCCGAGTCAAGCTCGATGCAGGGTTGACGCAGGGATGAAACAGAGAATTCTTTGTGAACCTGTATTGTGTGTGCTGTCTCGGAGTCAGCGGCTTGGAATCCAATTCCGTTGTCGGTGATGCCTGAATTCGCCCTATCGAGAAGGTGGCCGCGTCTATCCTAGAGGGGGACCAGGCACTCGATACCTCGATAAAGTATATTCGAAACTATGGGAGGCGCACACTGAGCACTTGGTATACCTGCGATTGGCGACTTGGCGGCGACACTCGGGAGCCGCCGCATGAGACATGGCATTCCCGTTGACGATCAAAGTGGAGGCGGGAGAGATCGAATGTCGTTGTTGGTGAATAGCAATGTTCCAGGGGGGCTTATTGTTCTTGAGTGAATGTGCAGTCCTTCTTGTAATATGAGCAATGGTTGGGAATGGAAATGATGCATCAGATACAAACCCTGCAGATGGAGATAGCCTCCCTCCTTTGGACTGGCGGGTATTACAGTCAGTACATGCCTGGGTTGGTACGGATACCGGACACTTTATCAAACAGCCCGCACGGCCCGTGGTACCGAGCGGCAATAGGCATGTATCCATCCATTCCGCGTATGTGTTCGAGTTGGATCTCAGGTTGACGGTTTAAGTTGCCGTGGCCGTTTGAGCGGTCGACTTGCACAGCGCAAGCTTTGTGTGCCTGTGCCTGTGCCTGAGCCTGTGCGTCGCGCTGCAGCAGGTCCAGAGGCGCGTGCAGTGATGGAGTGCAGGGCCCCAGGGGGACGGTAGCCTCTAAACCCAAGACGCCGTAGTCGACTTGTCGATCCACGCCCATGCCATCCCACGTACCGCGCGGTGGGTGGTATCGGATTGGGCCAGTGAAGCCCAAACCCGGGGCCAGGAAAGCTAAAAAAGCAATTATTCTGTATTAGAAGATGGAGCATTCCCTATGGTCCCCTTCAGGCTCCCCTCCGACTTGTATTGGAAACCTTGTGGATGGGAGATTGTAGACGTCAAACCCTGGCCCGGCAATCAAGAAATCTCTTCATTATCCAATCCCATTTCCGAGGCGCCAGTATTCTACCTATCTAGGTAACCTCTTCATCAATTACTCTCGCTCGCTCGCTCGCTCCCGTCCTTCACCCTCGCCGTGTCCAGCCACCCCCGAACCGGCGTCAACCCCCCTCCCTCTCTCAGAAAAAGGCTGAGGCCACCCCTCGATCTCGAACCCTTGTCAACTGGAACCAGCCAGCCCGCAGCTATTTCGCGTTTGTACTCAGGGGGTTGAATTTGAACCGGTTGCCAGCTGCAGCCAAACAGCGCCTTTTGGATTTCTGGCAACAACGACTCAACATCCTTCTTCGAGGTCCCGAATTCAAGATCGAATCCGATATCCACATCCACCTCCGTGCACCCTCAATCCTGTGCTGGCGCTGCGGGAATCACCATCCATGAGCCCGCAATTGGTTGACGGGGCCCCTCTCCACCAGCTCCCATCGCTACGCCGAGAGCCTTGAGATGATCTCTTGATGCATCCTGCGAATCTACAAACACCACAGTCTCGCACCACCCGCCCGCCTCCTCCCTCCCGACTCGTCCAGAACCCCCCGTACCTCTCGCCGTTGCCGACCCCCAGCTGCGACCCTCGGCCACGCCCAGCTGCGGCGGCCCGCCAACTCATCTCCATCTCCAGAAACATCCTCCTCGACCTGGTCCGACCTCGTGTGATCTTCAATGCCCTGGCAGCCTCTCCCCCGCATCGCGTTCGCCGTTGCGACCTACCCGTTCCCGGCATCCAGCCCGGCCGACCTCCCCCTCGAGATTGGCGATGAGCTCTACATCATCGAAGAGACCCCGGACGGCAACTGGTTGCGCGGCTACCTCGTAGCTCCTCCCAGTCTGCTGGCCGGCCTGACCTCAGTCAAGGGCCAGACCCTCGAGGCGCGCGTCTTCAGCGGCATCTTCCCCCGGAGCTGCGTCGAGGTTCGTGAGATGCTTGGCGAGTCAGAGGATGGCGACGAAATCGACGACCTAGCGAGCGATGGCGCCCTCGGCGATGTAGATGTGCCACGCGCGAGCGACTCTGCTAAAAGCGGCGTGACTAGTGTAGCAGAGCGCAAGAGACGAAAGGATGCAGACCGTTCGACCACCTCGAGCAGAGCGAGAACACCCTTCAGGGAGCTCCCTAACGGAACCCTGGGAAACCTATCTGTGCCTATCAGGAGAGACCCCGACGCGCCGCGACCTGCTGCACCAGTTCCCATGCTGAAGATTGGAGACGAAACGCCGACTTCGCTGTCCGAACCCTTGATTGACGAGATCGCCTCATGTCTAAGGGAATGGCACTCTACAAACCTGCACGAGTTGCTTCTCTCTAGACAGTATGGACGATTAGACCAGCTCTCCCAGCTCATCACCACACTCAACCTGCACCGCCAACAATTCCTCTACAACGTCCTTACTTCACACGAATATGACCGCCTACGCGAAAAGACTGTCTGGGATCTTGTGAGGGTGAATAAACTATGTGGAGGAGAGGTCATTGTGCGCGATCCAGAAGCTCGTGGCAGGGTCTTGACGGCCGATGACTGCATCGTCAAGGTGACCAAGCTACAGTCCGTCATGAGCCTTTTGGACGAGCCTCCGCAATCGACAGTCGAATTGTCTGCTCTTCACCATCTCTTGGTAGATATTAAGGGCTTCGCGGGAGCTTCGACCGACGAGACATCTCTTGTTTTCTACCTCGTCAGCAAACCTCAATACGGCGAACCCTTCAGCCTATCCGAAGGCTTCTGTGTCACAATCCCCTCAGGCGGCACCATTGGTAGCTTGGCTAAGAACGCCCAAACCAAGACCCTCTTTACCGATCTCTCATCCCAGGACGTCGGCGATCTACCTTCCGCAGAATCAGAGCTGTTCCTCGTCGTCAAGGTATTAGCCTCGCAGCAGATCCTACCAGCCAAGCCGCCCTCTCGATCGGGAACCGCTCCTTCAGCCTCCTACTCCAGGGATCCGATGAAGCCAAATTCTTCCAGCGGGATGAAGTCTTCTAGAAGAAGTCTCATGTGGGGTGGCAAGAACTCAAGATCTGGCTTCTCAAGGGGCTCCCCTGCGACACGCATGGACTCGGTTGCTGAGCAGGAGGGACGGCCTTCAACAACCGGTGACAGTCGGGATGGTCCACCAAGCACTTCTGGTTCCAAGACTGGTGCTTTACCAGAAGGTGCACAAATGGCGGACCGTGCCATTGGCGTGGGTGTTTTACGGCTGAATGCGATCATGAAGCAGGATGAAGAGGTTGAACATCTGGTGAATATCTGGTCGGCATCAGCCAGACATGCAGGCGAAAAGGACGCCGATGACTGGGAGCCACTGGTAAAGGACCTGTTGGATAGCTCATCGGGACACTACGAAAAGTCACGAAGGGGAGAGCGATTACAGCTTCAACTAAAGAGCTTCAACCATCCCGACGCAGATATTCTCATTAAGGCGACACCAACCATGCTCTCAGGTGTGGTTAAGACGAGCAAGATGGGCTTCTCTGGCGCCCCCACGAGACCGCGTTCGGATATCTACTTGACCTTGGACGATGCCGCCTTGGGGAAGCAGAACCTGTTATCGCGTTATGGTGGCAGTGCGACAACTATGCCTGGTAGTCTTCACGCAAGCAACCTGCAAATAACTCTGGAAGTCAGGAAACCTTCAGGCGAACGAATCGAAAACTGCATCTTTGCCTCGTCCAACACAGATGCCTTGAGCACCTTCAAATCGATAGCAACAGAACGAGGGGAGCCCTGGAAGCAGACACTCCGGCTTTCTCTGTTACCGAACGACGTCTCACAGGCCCACGTCGTCATGTACATATCCGACATGCCCAACCCGCCATTTGCCGTCGCTCACATACCACTATGGGATCATGGCGCGTTCATCCGGGACGGTCTTCACGGTCTCTTGCTCTATAAGATAGACGAGTACACTTCAACTGCAGTTCCTGGGCCCAGCGGAAAGGGCGGCTATCTCTCGCTTCAATGGAGCCCCCGAGGCAAGGATGAGCATTCGAGCGACCTGAGTGGACCGTTGGCTGTCCTCCGTGTCAACACATATCTTTGCAGCACGCGCTTCTCACAGGATAGAGTGATATTGGGCCTCTTGAAGTGGAGAGACCTGCCAAGAGAAGAGGTTCCCGGAGTGCTTAGACAACTAATCTTTGTACCAGAGATCGAAGCGGTGAAACTACTGAACGACGTGTTGGATGGACTATTTGGGATTCTGGTCGAGTATTCTGGTAGCCACGAGTTCGAGGATCTCGTCTTCACCGCGCTGGTCAGGGTGCTGGGCATCGTCCACGATCGAAGATTCAACCTGGGCCCCTTGGTGGATCACTACGCTGAGAACCAGTTCAACTACCCCTTTGCGACGCCGTGCCTGATGCGATCCTTCACCCGGCTCCTTCAGAACCCAACCGAACCCGAGACAGCCCGGAAGCTGCGTGCTACCTTTAAAGTTGTTAGGCACATCCTCAAGTTCATCACGCAAGCCAGAGGTCAACAGAAGGCAAAGGAGGCTGGGGTAGGCATCACATCGACCACAACCGGATTTACTCGTGACCTTCGGGCCATCTTCAAGGCCCTCGATGCCATGATGCGCAACTCTGCGCCCGCCCTCGTCGGTAGCCAGACTCTGGCCGTGCAGCACTTCCATACATGGCTGCCGGAACTCGCCGGCCTGCTGACGACGGAGGAGACTCTCCACATTGCCATTGACTTTATGGACTCTTGCACTGATGTCAAGGGCAAGCTCATCCTCTACAAGCTTGTGCTCATCATCAACTACGCCAAACTGGACTTGTTCGCCCACCCCGAGCAGAAATCGGCCCTGAGCACCAATACGGTGCGATGGATCACTCCTCACTGGGGCCACACCGAGCAAGTCACGGATCAATGGAGAGATCAGATTCGCTTGTGCTGCTCAGTATTGGCGAGCCAGATCGATTATCTCGGATCTGAGATCCCTGATCATATCTCCAAAATTATTGACTCCTATCTGGCGATCTTGGCTTCCCCTCACAAGCCAAGTGATCGCCTCTCTCTCCTATTCCCCTCCTCATACCCGTTCCCTACCAAGCCTGTCGCCGATGATGTCCAGTTTGACGAAGCTCTGGTTGAGCTCTCTGCAGTGCTATCTGCCGTGTCAAATTCGCCCTTGGGGATGCAGCTTGAGCTTGCCGAGGATGACCTGACTACGATCCTAGAGAACCTCCTCCGGGTGCACATGAGCATCTTGAAGGGAGAGGCTTACCCTTCAGAATGGCTGAGCGTGCACATCCACCATCACAAGTCAACCATGCGAACTCTTCAATACCTCGCTAGCACCATGCTGGACTCCTTCCTCCCCGACCCTGACGACGCCGAGAGCTTCAACACGGAGCTGTGGAAGCTCTTTTTCACGACACTCCTCAAGCTGGTGGGCAGCACATCTCTTGCCCTAGAGACATTCCCTGAGCAGAAGCGCAGAGCAGTATGGAAGATTGCGGGCGATGTTCGAGAACACGGCGCTGAGCTTCTGCGGCGGACTTGGGAGGCGATTGGATGGGAGACGACCCCTGACGAGCGGAATCGATACAACTTGTCCAAAATGGGAGGATACCAGGTTCAATATGTCCCGACCCTTGTTGGTCCGATTGTTGAGCTCTGCCTCAGTGTTCACGAGGGTCTTAGACGAATGGCTGTCGAGGTTCTTCAGACCATGATTGTCAGCGAATGGACCTTGAGCGAAGACCTATCAGTGATCCAGACCGAGACGATCGACCGATTGGATCTTTTCTTCAAGGAGAAGCCCCTGACTGAGAGCATCCTCCAGAAGCTGTTCATCGGGGAGCTTTTGGAACGATTTGACGCTCTTTCAGAGGTACCCGACGAGCCGTTGTACACTGCCCTACGCGAGTTTGTGGGAACTATCGACGAGTTCCTGGACCTCCTGGTTGCGGTCCACAGCAGCGACGACACTGGAGAAGCATCTCACCTCATCAACCGCCTGCGTCTTATGGAGTTCTTACGCGACATGCAGAAGGAGGAGATCTTTGTCCGCTACGTCCACCAGCTTGCAGAGTTGCAGGGCGAGTCGAGGAATCACACCGAAGCTGGCTTGGCTCTACGCCTCCACGCTGACCTGTACGAATGGGATCCAACAAGTCAAACACCCGCCCTACCCGACCCAGAGTTCCCTGCGCAGACACAGTTTGAGCGTAAGGAGAGGATCTACTTTGATATGATCAAGCACTTTGAGGAAGGCGAGTCGTGGAGTCACGCCTTGGCAGCGTACAAGGAGTTGCAGGCACAGTACGAGACCAACATCTTTGACTTTGCCAAGCTCGCTAGGACCGAGCGGGCGATTGCGACGATATACGAGACCGTCTCCAAGAGCGACAAGCTTATCCCCAAGTACTTCAAGGTTGTCTACAAGGGTCTTGGGTTCGCGGCCAACCTGCGTGATAAGGAGTATATCTACGAGGGCTCGCCTAGTGAGCGTGCCTCGGCATTTACGGACCGCATGCAGGAGCAGTATCCCGCGGCTCAGATCGTCACTGGAGGTGATGTGGACGATGTTGAGGGACAGTTCTTGGTCATATCGGCTGTGACACCTCATCGCGACCTAACCCATCAAGTCTTTCAACGGGCTCGAGTGCCTCAGGTGATCAGGGACTTCCTCATTTCGTCTCACCCTCAGACCTTTTCCATCTCAACACGACGAAGCACATCTGGCCCTGTCAAGGAGCATTTCGCCGAGAAGCTGGTGTACACGACTGCCGATGCCTTCCCTACCATCCTCCGACGCAGTGAGGTTGTCGACGTTCAAGAGATCACACTTGATGCACATGACACGGGTCTGGAACGCATTGTTCGCAAGACACAGGAGATGACAGCCCTTGAGCGCCGGGTTGCCGATGGTGACAATGAACACGCACAACTTCTCCTAGACGCTGTCAGCATCTCGGTGAACCCTATTTCTGAAAACAGCGTCGCCTGCTACCGTCAACTACTTCCACAACCCAAGGAAGTAGACGAAGACGCGGAGGACGACGATGAGGAAGAAGAGGAGGAAGAGGCCGAGCTGGAGTTGTCTCCCCAGGACAGTGCAATCAAGATGGCACTTGTTGACCATGCCATCATGATCAAGAGGTGTCTGGCAATGTTCTCTCGAAGTTCCAACGAGCTCCTCAACCGACGGCATGATGAGCTGCAGATGTGTATGTTGAACCTTGAGCGAGAAGTCTTTAGATAGCTAACACTCCGCCTAGACTTTGAGAGCACCTTTGCACCGGAAATTGCACACTTCACGCCTCCTCAGCCGCAGCGTGAGCAAGTCACAACTCCCTCCCCGACATGGAGACGATCATCACCATCATCCGAGGGAAGCCCTAGGAACATGAACCTTGCTGCTGTCGCGACGGAAGAAGCATCGGTGATCCGGCCCGTCTCGAAGCGTGGAACGCGTCTGAGCTTCTTGGGTGGTAAGAAGAAGGAGCCGGAACTACCTGCTGAACCCGAGGAGACGGCCGGAGATATCGAGACGGCTAGCACCCACAGTCGGTCTCTGAGCCATACACAAAGCAAAGATCACCGACACAGCTTCTTCCGGACACAATCTCGCGAGGACAAGCACCCCATGTCACCAGGTGGCTTTAGCAGCCGGGGAAGCTTTGAGCAGATCGGATTCGGCGACGACAAGGCCGTCGAGACCAAGATTGGCAGCAGCGGAGGCGGAGGCGGCGGTGGAGGCCTCGGCAAGAAGAACAGCGTCCGCAAGAGGTTCAGCATGCTCAAGATCGGACGCAAGAGCAGCAAGGGCAATGGCATGATGGGAAGCCTGGACGAGGAGTAGGACTACTTCCGGGCGTATTTTGGCCGGTACAACGTGGGCTTTGACGACAAGGGAGGTGGTTCAGCCTCTGAGGGGCAACCATCCCGTCGATGATGAAAAAGAAAAAAGATGGTTCAGAGCTGGAGGGAGGTTTTCTTCTTTGTTTTCTTGTTTTTTTTCTGAAATTCTTTTTATACAGACTTTGGCTTCTACATTAGAGGCGGGCCAAGGCACTTTTCTTTTTTTACTTTGCTCAGAGAGAGGTATAACTGAGGGAAGGGAAAGGGGGGGATGTACTATGACCAAACTAGAGAAAAAAGGTTGGATCACCTTTGAAAAGGAGGTTAAAAAAAGGGTAAAAGGGAGATTTGAGATGTTTTGTTGTTGTTGATACCTTCACTGGCCTCCTCCCTATTTTCCTCAGGGCCCTTTTTTTATTGTTTTCTTCTTCTTCTGCTTCTTATTCTTCTCCCGCCCTTGTCTTCTTTGTTTGCCCTCCTTTTGTCTCTATTCTGTCCTTTTGTGGACTTTCTTTTCTTCTTCATTCTTCTTTACTTCTTCTTTTTTTTCTTTTTTTAAACCATGTAAGCTTGGTGTTCTGGATACCTATGATATTGTAAATGCGTACTTTTAGCCCTAGGAGGCCAATGTCTTTTCATATCAGACTTGTACAATTGATGCCGATGGCCCTTTGAGCCTTCGAGATTTGAGCAATTACAACATGATAGCTACCTTTGTGAATATCTACTGTGTAAACCATGGGCCCTGTTAGATATGAAGCCTTGACCTTGAGACTTGAGATGGCAGGCTACCTGTGGCTTAAGCACCACTTCACACGAAACACACACACGAGTATCAAGTATTTATGGACTCCTTGTTACCAAGACGTAAATACTGGGCGAGGTTTCTGGTACGCTTCAGCTTGTCTAGTCTTTCCACACCGAGATGAATGTCAACCTGATCAAAGGCCAACCAGGGACTATTAAAAACAACAACATGTGGTATCGTACCATTCCATTGGCGACTAAATGTCAAAAACAAGCCAAAGGCACCTCTCTAGCTACCAAACTATCTTGCCAGTCCTAGGTCCTTTAACTAGCCAGCCCTTTTAACTCCAGAGAATAGCAAATCCTCAACGCCAGGTCATGTCTGATTCGTTGCCTTAGACGTACTCGCAAGTCACTGTGTGGTATCGTTGGTCTATCGAGTCGGTTAGTGGATATACCCGAATCTTCTTGCTGATTAGCTTACTGTTGTAGAGAAGAGTGTAGGTGGTCGATGCCGAGAGGTAGACAGCTTCAATCTTGCAGCTCAGCTCATAGTACCACTGGCCGTCCGAGCCCTGACGGCGTGCCAGCAGGTTCTCTGGGATATGGCTAACGTCTGCCTCGACATGCGAAAGAACCTTGACGTTCTCATCACGAGAAACGGGGGCATCTCGAAGTGACTGATCATTGTAGATGGTCATCTTGATCTTCCGGATGCGGCCTTGGCTGACGAGACCCGTCCAGACGAATGCAGTGTAGTATGGCTCATTCTCCGACACTTGATCGCCCTGAAAGCTTGTTAGGTATATCATCTCGCCAATATCAAGGAATCAATCTTACTCTGTTGATGAACCACTCCATGGCGTGAACCTTGAAGCAGCCATCAAGGCCACACCACTGTTTCTTGGCCTTGAGATGCCCATGAAGCTTCTCGTCGTATCGAGCCCGCCATTCGGTACCGTAGTGCTTTCGCGCCTTGCGATTCTTCACCTTGACCACTGCGAGCTCTGGAACAGCATTGGCGAGTCCCTTGAGCACAGCTCCCTGAACAATAGCCTGCCAAGCATTGGGAGGCTGCATGATCTGAATCTCTCTGTCGACAGCATTTCGAAGTCGCTCTTTGAGGTAGCTGGATGCTCCAAAACCACCAACCAGGAGAATGGCGCGGATAGGCACGTTACTAGCCGTGATCTGGTCCTTGACAAGCCTGATTACCTCGAGCACCACAGGCTCAAAGATGGTTTGGAGTTCCGAAGCCTTGAGAGCGAAGCGGCCGCGGCTGATACCAAGCGCCTTGTTGTTGGCCAGACCTGCCACGGGGATGTTGTAGGTCTCATCTGGGCTAACATTCAGCGTGAATTGACGCTTGACCTACGAGGTATTAGTCTGGGATATGACTGAAAGCAGCTAGGCCACTGACCTTCTTCTCAAATACTTCCATGGCCTCAGCCATCACCTCCTCGTCGAAGCCATCTTCCTTGCCCAGCTTTCCACGAAGGAACTTTGCAAAGCGCATGTTGAGGAAGGTAGAGCCGCAAAGAGCACCAGAACCGGGAGCAGCTTCCTGGACCTCGAGGATAGGCTTGAGGCCAGTGATGGTGTACGAGATGAGATCGACAGTACCACCACCGGCATCAACGACAACAATAGTATCTCCGACCTTGAGGCCGTGGGGATCTAGACCATGAAGGGCATAGATGGCAGCGGCCTCGGGCTCAGAGATAAGATGGACAGGCTGCTTGGAGGCCGAAATGCCCGAGGCCTGCTCGCATGCTCTCTTGGTCTTGTCCTTGGCCAGGTCACTCCAGATAGCGGGGACAGTGACAACGAACTCGAGAGGGGTGCTGTTGACGATAGTGTCACCAAGCTTTTCACGAAGAGTATACAAAAGGTGGTCGCTAAGCTGAGAGATGTAGTCGGCGACAAGGGTATCGACATTTCGACCACCTCGTGCACCATCAGACCTGACTGCTTGGCTCATGGACTCGAGCGAAGGGTCAAGGTCGCTTGAAGGATGTTAGTTATTCAAATTGGAAGCCAATGGTGTTGATTGCTAGGACGTACAGCTTGAACCACTCGATCACCTCCTCCTGAGGAGCCGTGATGGGGATGGAAAATCCCCATTCGATCTTGTCGCCATTGTATCGGAGCTTGGATGGGACCTTGTCGCTCGATTCTCCCTCCCTGTTGGTGCTGGAGACAGGCCACTGCGTGATGGCAGTGCGCCTCGAAGGGTTTCGGCTTTCGGCCCAGGCAACTCCGGAGTAGGTGGTGCCAAAGTCAATACCGACAATGATTTTGCGGTCGTGAATCTTGAGCTTGTCGAAATCCATGGTGAAGTAAGACCTGCGCAGAGTGTTGAGAAGATGAAGTTTCGAGGACGATGTTCAGTAGGGCTGCGGCGGGGTATAGCTTCAGCTCAGCCCAGTCCAGCTCCCGGCAGCTCGCAGTAGTGTCTCACAAGCTCAGCAGCTCCTGGTCCCTAAACAACAGGGCTAGAGCCACGAGCGTGACACAGATGGCGTGGGATGGAATACGAGATAGAGATGGTGTCTCAAATTGAGGAAGAAGGGAGAGAAGAGAGGAGGGGAGAAGAAGGCACAAATGGATGAGGTGGTAGATAGGCAGGCAGATGAGGAGGGGAGTGGTAGGTGCAGGTGCAGGTGACTGACACCTCGAAGAGAAACCTTAGGTAGGCTTATGTACGAAGGTGCATAAGGTCGAGTGAATGAATACCTCATCAGACGTCTGTCTTACCTAGGACTTATGGTAGTGGACATCTGCCTGCCTCAGGCGAATGGAAGCCTATTTCAGCGCGAACAGTCAAGGCAGGGCAGCCCGTATTGGAGCGTCAGGACTCGATGTGGTCTGGTCTGCTAAATGGCCCAGGTATTTCGACTTTGGTTGTAGAGGTACCTCGGCCCTTTCAACAACCCGTCGAGTCCAATTCTGCCTTGGGTCTTCGAAGAGCTTGGTTCAGGTCAGGTCACCCACTAATAAAGACCCCTACAGCCGTCGTCGATAGGCGGCTAGGGCCAGCGGGTGCGGCTGCGGCGAAGCATCCATTTCATCCATTGGCCCACCTGTAACCCACATGCGCGGAATGGATATGGATCCATGTTCGGACGGGATTGTGGGGTTGAGTTGAGAGCCTACCTTGGCGTCACCACCGGAGACCTGAAGAAATGGATACCAAGAGGTGAGCCAAACGCCCGATAACAACTGAGCATGACGTTTTTGAAAACAGAGATCCGTTTGAGAGTCATCTCTGGGTCTGACACAAGACCAACCTGAAACGACGGCTCCATGCCAGAGGGAGGTTAACTGCGCAGCCCTTTCGAGTGAACTGTACGGTAAGACTGTCTGGGAAATCTGACTATCAGTAACCAATCCCCATCGTATCTAGTCTAGCACGTCTTTGGCGTGCCAATCCGGCGAATAGCATATGCATCTGATGAATCAGTGGTGGCTGCAATGTTGAAACAACTATCAATCAGGAGAGCATCGCAGTAGCAACTTGGGAGAGTGACGATAGTTTGCTCTCGGGGATATTACAGTTAAGCCATGCCTTGCACCCAACGCATGACAGGACCAGAAAGTGATTTTGCAGCATTTTTTGTCACGTTGTATGCTGCGTGTAATAGGCGGCTTAAGGCTTGTGCGATCCCATTCGCTCCTTTGTGGTGTTTTGGTTTGAAACTTGCGGCCAGCAGGCAGCCATCCATTTCATCCAAGACTCTTGATCCGTACCGGTACATTGACAGGGGGTCGTGAGTTGGCCCACCGGTATGGCCATCCCCCGGGCTGTCAGCTCGACCAAGGCTTTCTGCATCCCCATTCTGCTTGTGTTTGGGAAGACTCGAATTACTAGTATTAAACAAAGATTAATTTTATTCGTAGAGGGAATATAATTCTGCTTCGCCTCACTACTGCCTGCCTACTAACCTGCCTACCGATACCTAGGCATGCATGCACGCGGTCACCCGCTTCAACAATGGACTGGAAACCGTTGCTATTCACACCCCTCTAGGTAACACGGAAGAGGGGTAGCTGAGCTCTATAGATTCCAGGATGCCTTGTCTGGCATTTTTTATCTTGTCAACCATCAATCCTCTTTCTTGATGTGCATCGTCTGACCATTGCATCCCAGAGAGCCAATCCTTCAGAGCATCTTCAGCCATCTACAGTGCCTATCCGCTGGAGCTGGTCCTGCCGTTGCATTGCACCTGCCACCCCGCATCCATGGCCATGAGCTGGACGGAGTAGGTAATCACCCTCAATAATCTACCTTACCCGCCATCCACCAACCGCAGTCGACTTCTTTACTTCTTCCCAATGGCCGACTCGGAGAAGAATCCTGAGTCTGCTCCTTCCCTGCCTCCTAAAGAGCCCCCCCAGCTAGAGAAGCCCGAGGCCGTTACGGGAGCAGGTGACGAATCACAGACCAAACCGGAGCTCTCATCCACAGCTGCAGACAGCGACATGTCTCCAAAAGGCGACCACGTACGGGGAGAAAAGAGCAAGGCTCGCAGTGAAGGAACTCGGTCCTACAGCGCCGTTGTCTCTGGGGAGTCAGACCAGAAGGAGAACCAGAACTTGTCCAAGTCCAAGGACAAGGTTGATGTGCCCATCAAAATGGACATGGACATCAAGGGTGACCATGCCGACTCAGATGCCATGGATTTGGATGGTTCTAAGACGACCATGGAGAGTTGGGACGATGCCCCTGCCTACCAGGCGCCGCCCGCTGCCAGAACCACAGGCCTGCCACCGATGGCTGAGGAGTTCGAAACACCAGACGAATTTTCCGGCTTTGACAGCTCCAGCTTTTCTCGCCGCAAGGAAGACGCCAAAACACAAGAGGAAATTGCTCGTCTGCGCCGCCACGTCAACGATCTTCACCGAAAGCTTAGCAACATCACCACGGACAAGCAGATCGCTGAGGAGAAGGCCGAGCGCTTGGCCGATAGAGTCAACTCCCTGAAGCAGAGAATGAGCTCCAACATGACTGAGGTGGAGCGCAGCAGTGAGACGTTGGCTGCTAAGGTGGAAGAGCTCACCGATGAGAACAACCTCCTGAGAGAGCAGCTCAACGATGCGCAGTCTCACATCTTTAGCCTCCAGCCCTATCGCAAGGATTTGACACCAGAGGAGGTCGGGCAGGTACGGATATTGGCTTCTATCGAGGTTGGAACTTGCTGACATCTTGCTCTAGGATTACGAAACCCTCGTTGAGCAAGTTCAAGACTGGGTTCAGAAGTTCATGGACCCCTGGCTGGAGGATCACAAGGAAGGCATCGATACCCTAATGTCCGTCTCTAGAAAGCGAACTCCGGAAGCCAACAAGTTCAAGAGGGTTTTGCACCAATACCCCGATCTGGTCCATGCTTCTTTCTTCCCTGAGACGGACGAAGATATCCTCGCATCCATGATTCTGCGATATCTTCACGACAACATCTTCCAGACCGTCTTGTATGGCGCCATCCACAACTATGTCGAGGTGGTGAGCTTTATCGAGAACAACATGCAGGTGGCGGTTGAGCCCAAACGAGGTATGAACTGCCCATAATATCAATGCTAGAGCTGGACTGATGTATGCCGCCCTTAGACCTCTTCTCTGTGCGATCTTGGACGGCCGAGGCCTATAATGCCCTCCTCAGTGCGCCTCCGTTCAGATCGGTCCGTGATAGGCGACGCAAAGAGATGACGGTAGAACTGGCAGACATCTTCAAAATTTTCGTTAAGAAGGACAAATGGCAGTGGTTCTGCGAGAACTTGAGCGACCGGTGTGTGGGCCCAGCGATGAAGCTCTACGAGAAGATGCAGGTTTCGACACACCACTTCTATCTCGACATCAACCCGTACATCGTGTGGGCTGGAGGAGAGCTCAGCGCCTCGCCTGAGTTTATCGAATCGGTCCCGAAGCTCGATTGCCAGAACATCCTCAAGAACCGGAAAGCATTCAGTCTGGACAAGCTGGACACGCCACCATCCAAGAAGGAGCTATACCACAGACTGCTCAATGTCTGCACCATTGCACCAGCGCTCTACATGCGTCAAATTGGACAGAGAGATGCTATCAAGGAGCCGATGGTGGTGCGGAAGCAGCAGATGCTTGTGGCCTGGGGACCAGAGGAGAAGCGACGGGCATATCGGGAGAATGGTGACCAGACTCTGGTGTCGCACCTCTATTCTTCTAAGAGCCTGGGAGAAGGATGGGCACCGTTTTGGAAGTAATGGTCTTTGACAGGTTTTGAGCGATTGTCACTGGGAGACGAGGTGAGGAATTTCCGCAAGGTTTTTCTACATAGGCCTCTGGAGAGGGAGCCTAAGATATGATTGCAGCATTTCGAGAGCCTAGATGGCCGAGAAACGTGGCCCGGTTTTGTTTTTGAGAATTAGAGAATACCAGCTTGGAGGATAGTGTGGACAGAAGAATTGATGCTGCTGCTTTTGATCTGTGGACATCTCAACCTTGGTATTCTGAATGATGGCTCTAGTACGTTCTCGTTGATCGAATCTCTCCTGCATGATACTGAGAATCTCATGACGAGACGTTCACGCTCTTGTAGACGAAGTTGTCCCAATATACTATTGTACAGCACACTGCGTGTTTTCAGGCTCCAATTTCGGCTTGCGAAACTTAGAGAAGTACTTATTCCATAGGCTCATCTGCTTCCTCTCCAGACTTGCCTTTTCGGCCTGCCACTTCTCTTGGGTTTCTCTAGTCTTTTTGGCACAAATCCCCTTCATCTCTCCTTCTTCCATAACGAATATAGTGGTGTTCCCCCCAAGTCCTATCCACTTCTCGTCTCGGACAGCATAGGCATAGCCAGGCTCGATCAGCGCGCCCTGGCAATCAATGATCAAAACGCCACGGAGTAGAAACACCAGACAATTACTGAGGCAGTGGAAACTGAACTTCCAATCAAGAGCTCTAGAAGGCCAATTTGGAGAGCGGGTGGCGGCGAAATGGATCTCGTAGGCTGGTTCTGGTCGTTGAAACTGAATGACTGTCAATATTACACTTCTTGCGGTTCCTATGCAAGCAGACCTCTTCCTTTAGAGCGAGCGCTACGGTTTTGTAGTCCTCTGGATCGAAAGCGTCCCAGAAATCTCTCCCCCGTGGGCCTATAATTTTTTGTGTAGCCGGCATATCTGATGAATGGCAGAGTATCAATAAGAGAACTGCTGCATACCAAGAAATGCGATTTGCTTCTAGACTTCAAAGTCAAGAAGGAGAAATCATCGGGAGAGGGTTTGCTTGCCAATAAATAGCCTCAGCGGCCGATTAGCTATAGGAGGCGGGCAATCGGCAGTGATTGGCCCGGATACCCTTACCTGACATCCCTCTTGGCGATTGCCACATCAACTCGCATTGGGGTCTCTTTGGTAGGGGAGATCGGCCTCTATCCGCACTATCTGTGGCTTCCCTAGGTATTAATAGTGTCTTTGATTTGCAACAAAACGGCTTTGAAGGTGGTATCTATCGTTTCAGGTCGAGTCCCATGTTTGGCCGCGGCTGTGTAAGGTAGGTAGTGGTCCAGAGGGATGATTCCGCATGTACCGGTACTTTGAATGGGGGTGTGGATGCAAGCCCCCAGGCGCAGCAGAAGCTGAACAAGACTCCCCCCTCTCAAGGCGGGCGGATAGTTTGCGAGCCAACACAAAAGTCTTGGAGTGCGCCGCAAAATCAGCCCAGCGGGGTAAGGCATCTCGGTTTTGCCAAGTTGAGCGACGGGCAGGGGGCCTGGTACATTGAGCTTGGAGGTTTGTCCTTGAAGCTCCAGAGGCTGATCGTGCCTTGAGACACACGACCTGAGCTAAACAAAGTCCTATCATCACCTGGTAAGAGCTCAAGGCTACCTCAGGCAGCTACCGACCTGCCAACCCTCTCTCACCACATCTTGAGCCGAATTGTTCAATTCATCAACTTTCACCTGCATCAATGGTTACGGCTGCCGCCATGCTGATCAATCGCAACGTTCTGGGATGTACTGATTGATTGACATTGATCTCTGCTTGTACCCGTCACTGCTGCTCTACTGCATATGTCCCAGCACTCATCGCCCCTCACTTCATCTGCACTCACCCGTTCACCCTTTCATACTTTCATCTCCTGGTGCCATCATCAAACAGCGGAGAATAGGCGCCCATTTGAAACGGTAGCTCAATCAAGACATGCTGCGCTCTTTCAAAAATAGGGCATCTGGCGTTTTCCGCAAGAAGAAGGCCGCAGACACGGAGCCTGTACCGGACCTGCCTGTTCCACCTTCACCTGCCGACACTTCTACTTCAGCGCCTGGTCCGGCTCGCTATATCCCACCTCCACCTTTACCTCCTCCATACTCACAACCATCAACATCGCTCTATACTCCTTCTACTGCCTCAACGCGACCTGAACAAAATCAACAGGAGCGAGAGCAAGAACAGGAACAAGGGCAGGAACAACAGCCCCAAGACGACCAACAACAAGACCAGCTATTGGATCAAGCTCCCGCGCCTCAACAACCAGCGCCAGACACTGCGGCGCCGGATCCCTTCGCGCCTAAATACGTCCCCTATATCGAGGCAACTCCACTCAAGAACAACATGCTCGCCGGGACAGCAGGAAGATATGGGCGGGTGAACCCTGATATCATGGGTGGCTTCGGTGATGACGATGACTCCATCTGGCTTGTGGATGACGAGGAGTCGGACGAGGAGCAGCGCCGAGAGCAGCGCAACAGTCAAGCCCGATCTTCTAATTCTCTACGCACCCCTTCACGGCCAGTCTCGCGACGTTCTAATGCTTCTTCTTCGCGTACACCAGCAACAACACAAACCCTGGACTCGGGTCCTGCCCCTCCGGGTTCTTCTTTTAGACCGGGTTTCCGCTATCATGTGCCCTCTCTACTCGACGACGACGAGTTCACCTCGGGCACTCTCTCAAGTACTGCCGCAACACCTGAAACACTGCCTACTCAGGAAACCTCCCCTGCGCCAAGACGGGGCTACGGTCCTGTGGCAGCATCAATCCTTAACCTCACTGATCTCGGTGTCGACGCCGACGACATCCATGAGCCTCCATCAAAGAGACGAAACATCACACCCCTCCCTGCTCGACCTGCGGCTGCGGCTGCGTCTTCCTCTTCTTCTTCTTTAGTTAATCCGTACGTTGCCCGGTTTCAGCAGCCGGATGATGCCAAGGCAACGGCATCTCTCCGCCAGCTGGATCAGTCTGCGGATGACGTCGCTGATGATTTCAGGTAGGTCTCGCGAAGATTCCCCCCTCCCTTCGATGCCGCCAATGCCAGGAGCCTTCTAGTTGATGGCTTCTTGGCTGTTTTGTGCCATTCGTTGCGTCATGAGTTATGTTATCTGTTATGCAGTCTTCGCCGTCGTTATTTTGTTATTCTCTTGGTTGCTCTATACCACATTCTGTCTTGAATTTTACTAAGAAATTGTACTATTTACAGCTTTGGCCAGCGATATCAGAAAGCCCCCGACTCACCTGATGTGATTGTCACCCACCAGCGGATACCAGCAGAGGCGAGCACCCGTGAAGTAGAGTGCGTGGTTTGTACAGAGACTAAGGGAGCTAATGCCTTCCCTCGTTTCTCGATAACATCGTCATGTACCCACCCTCCGAGCACATGCCTTGATTGTATTCAGCTGTCCATTGAGTCGGATCTGAGTAGCAAGCTCTGGACCGAGATCAGGTGTCCTGAATGCCGTGAACTACTAGAATATGCCGACATACAGAGATATGCCAATAACCAGACGTTTACGAGGTACGTCAAGGAACACCTATATAGTGCTGGACAATACTGACATGAACTAGATATGAGACCCTGGCTCTTCGGGCTGCCATGTCGGAAGCTGAAAACTTTATATGGTGCACTTCTGGCTGTGGCTCCGGTCAGATCCACGACTCGGGCTCTGAGCAGCCAATTGTTACTTGTCTTCACTGTGGCCATCGCTCATGTTTCCATCACAATGTTGCGTGGCACCAGACTTTGAGTTGCGACGAATATGACCAACTCCTCGCCGACCCTGAAAACTTTCGCTCTAACCTCGAGATCGAGAACGAGAAATGGTCGGAGGCCCAGCGAGCTCAGTTGGAAGCTGATAGAGCTATGGCACAGGGGCTACTGGCTGAGGATCAAGCTGAGCGAAGGCGCCAGGAAGAGAGAGAACGACAGGAGAGGGAGCAAGCTCAAAAGGCAGCCAAGCTAGCACGCCAGATTGCCGCTAGAAGGAAGCGGGAGGAGGAACAGAGCCGGGCTACCGTGAGCCAAACGACGAAGCCTTGCCCCGGGTGCGGGTGGGCTATCGAGAAGAACAGAGGCTGGTATGTACAACCTTGTGCTACTCCTATGGACAGATGTGCTAACCTAGTGGCAGTTCGCATATGACTTGTAAGTTGTCCCCCGTTGTCCTTTTCCTCCTCGTTGCCCCCCTGAGGCTCAACCCTGCCCTTGATGGTGCGTTGGCGCGAGACTCGTCTCTCGTTTCTACCCTTGGATGCTAAACAACTATCATAGGCATCAAGTGCCGTTTTGAATTCTGCTGGGCCTGCGACCAGACCTGGGACCGCAGACACAACAACTACTGCACTGGCGGCGCCTGATCTGAAACTTGACGCACACATGACGGCGGTTCAGTAACTGACCCTTACAGGCATCAAGTGTAAACACGAATTCTGCTTCGAGTGCGGCGCGAACCATCGCGAGATTATGAAGAATGACAATAGCGTCCACAAGCGCACATGTCGCTACCATCCAGATAACCTTGAGGACTATGAAGGCGAAGACTCGGAATGAATGGGAAATGAAAGTGGGGGACACAGGATGGTGTATGATATTGGATCAGATTTGCCCCGAGATACCCTTCAGGCAGGATGGAGTTAGCGACATGATACAATATTTACCAGGCCACCATCGTGGAAGCCAAACCCTAACATTGCATCAGAGTGATTAAGAGTAGAGGTGACCTGGATTTCAAGCATGACCCCTAAATCCTTCATTCGCCTCGGCAATAGATTAAAGTGCCATAGAGTACATTGATCCCTACCAGAGATGTAACCAAACCCATGTCAATGCTAATCACAGCTCCAAATGAAAATACTACTTCAGATAGATAACCACCCCTGGGTATTCACAACCATGTTCGCTACATCGACCTCCACGCAAGCCTACACTCCTCAAGCAGCGGTCAACTCGGCGATCCGTCGTTCCAGCTCGGGCACCTGCCGCAGCCGGACCTCGAGCTCCTCACGTTCATCTTCGAGCTTGAGGCGTCGCTCAGCGTCGAGTCGAGTAAAGACGTAGTTGCCCTGTCCATCGAACTGGAGGATGTGCGAATGGTACTTCCACAGGCTGCGACGATGGCTCACCGTCATGAGTGTGACGCCAAGGGCCTTTGCCGTGTCGTACATGGCCTTTTCCGTTTCGAGGGTAACGCTGCTCGTGCACTCGTCGAGGATGGCGTACTTGGGGCGATGGTAGAACAGGCGAGCCATGGCCACGCGCTGCTGGAGACCACCCGAGAGCACATCGCGCCACTCCGCCTCGGCATCCCAGCCCTCGTCGTACATCTCGGGAAGATGCTCGAGGCCGAGCGTCTTGAGGTAACCGAGGAGATCTGCATCAGTGACACCGCGGGCGCGCATCTGGCGGAGAGAGTCGGGGTAGATGATTTGCTGGCGAAGGGAGCCTCGGGAGAGGTAGGGTCGCTGGGGGATGTAGAAGATGGCGTGGAACGGTGGCTTATATACGGTGCCTCCGTAGACAGGCCAGAGTCCGCCCAGAATGCGGAAGAGAGATGACTTGCCGCAGCCGTTGGGACCGACGACAAGGAGGTGGTCTCCATGCTTGAGGGTGAAGGACAATGCCTTGACCAGCACGTCGCCATTGGGAGAGATGATGGGTCTGTTGAGGTTGAATGTTAGCTGTATTCAAGCAGCACTAGGTTCCTTCCACTTACACATCGATAAAGGTTATATCTTCGCTCTCGTGGACGGTTCCCCGTCCTTTGAGGACAGCCTCGTTACCCTCTGTGCCCGAAGAGGACACCAACTTCTTCTCAAAGTGTCCGGACTGGACATCATCCATAACATCGAGCAAGGTTGCAACTCTCGATGTATATCCTGCCAACTCCATCACTTCCCTGTATGAGAACATAATGCGTCCAAAGGCGTCCGATGCAGAGAGCAGCATTCGTCTGTTGGTGACGAATGCCTCTGTTCGGTCACCCATGTTCATTGCGACATGGCCAGGCATCTTGATAAAGACAGGGACACTGCAGAGCAGGAGACCGAGAGCGCCCCAGAAGTACTTGATGACAAAATCCTCCATGAAACCATGGTAGAACCGCCTCCGTAGAATGTAGTTGACGTGCTTGATGAGGGTGAAGTAGCCCTTGTCTAAAGTGTCCTTCTCAGCGGCGTGACCACCGTATAAGGCGATTTCTTCGCTATAGTCAATGAGGCGCGAATGTTGGAAGCGGAACTCGCCCTCCAGTCTGGCTTCATCAGCGACATACTTTCCAAATGGTGGAGTTAGCGCTCTCATGACGTTGGCTGAGAGTTGAACGAGGAGTGACATGAAGACAACGCCCTCTCCACCAACGCTCTTGGAGAGAGAGTAGGTGTATATAGTCTAAATATGGTAAGCAAGAGGCATATCAATCATGTATCGGGGAAATTACCATATCGAGCATGGGTTTGGCAAGATTGCTATACAGCTCAGCCAAACTATTCGAGAACTTGGACACATCGACTGCGATCAACTGATCGGGGTTCTTTATTCGGTCGTCCAAAGCCGATATACCATAAAAGGTCAAGTTGGAGAGGTATTTATCGTGGATAAACTGTGTAAGCCGCGTTCGGTACTTGAGAGATAGCTCGGCTTGGTGATAGGATAGCTGCGAAGCGTTTAGTATATGACCCAGCAATAAGTCGGGATCATCTCACCATGGAATTCGTAAAGGTAGCAGGTACAGCGATCAGCATCCACCATACTATGCGCTTCAAGAATTCCTTTCCGTTGCCCTTCACCAGGGCCTTGACGATAGCGCCATCCATCTCGGCGACGCGCAAACTGATCAGAGTCCTCAGGACCAGGAAGAAGCTATGGCTCATCAACAGCCTAGCTTCCTTGCTGCGCCATCCGGGGACGACAATCTTGAGAAGCCGTAATAGCGAACGGAAAAACTCGCGGTTCAGCTCGACCTTCTTTCGCGGTGTCTCTTCGCTGCCGCTCGACGTGGTACCGCGACGGGCTGCGCGCTGGGCGGCTTCACGCGCCGAGGCAGCCTTTTGCTCGGAAATAGCATTGCGGATACGGTTGGCGAGGGCGATGAAGAGGGTTATCCACACGGCGCGGGAGATGCGAGTGCGGTTGGAGACGTAGAGGCCAGTCAGCCGGGAGATGAGGCCGCGGAGAGTGCGATCGCCCGGCAGCGCGAGCTTCGACTGGGACGCCATGATGGGCGCGTTGTAGAGTTAATACTCTACGGCCCGTAGGATGCAAGTGTCGCGCGTGTTGAAACTTCTGAAAGATACTCGAGAAGATCCAGACTTTGCAAAGTCGTCGAGGCTGTGAGGGGAGACAAGGCGAATCGAATCGACGTCACGTCACAAGCCTACCGAGGCCAGCGCGGCGCATTAGGAAATCGGATCCCGATTCGGCAACTCTGAAGATGAGGATGAAGACGTGACACGACGAGAATCTACAACTTGATATCAAAAAGAAGAGAACAAGTCAAATGTTGAAAAAGTTAAAGGGAAAAAGAATACATGGATTGGAAATGGCCATGTGGTGGTGTTCCATGCAGAAGCTCCCTCGGCCGATGAGTCTGGGGCAAGTGCAATGAACCCGTTCTCCCCACACTTTCACACGCTGCGTTCGGCATGTGATTGCCATTAGAGTGGGGGAAAACCAGCCACAGAGCATGCCACCCCGGAAAAAGCACCAGCCACACTTAACAGCAGCCACATTCCGCGGGGGGTAAATGAATTTTTGGTTGTCGTCGCATCGCGGGGCAACTTTTTGCTCTCATGATCAAACAATTTCTGACAAGATTTTCCTCTCACGCTTAAACTCCAACGAAACCGCCCAAAATGTCCGACGACGAGAACATTTCCGTCTACGATGAGATCGAGATCGAGGACATGACCTTTGACGAGGCTCTCGGTGTCTACAACTACCCTTGCCCTTGCGGCGACAAGTTTCAGATCGCCCTCGACGACTTGCTGGACGAGCAGGACATTGCCGTGTGTCCCAGCTGCAGCCTCATGATCCGCGTCATCTTTGACTTGGTATGTCGGACCGATCTCTCACGCTACATTCTTATGTCTGACTTCTTTTTTTTTTTTTTTTCAGGATGACCTACCAAAGCCTCCTACTTCGGGTCCCTCGGGCGGCCAGATCCCCATTGCCGCCTAAAACTGTCCCACGATCATGACAAATACCAAGCGCCGAGCCCTTCTCTCCGAGGTTTTCTATTTCGGTCCTCACAAAGATTCAGGTCTGAGAATAGTGGCACGCGGCTGCAAGTGCAGCAAGGAATAAGCCTGCGCCGCCGCTTATATGGACCACATCTGCCCGGACCTCCCGCAGGCAATGCCGACAGGACGAGGAGTCACCAGGCACTCGCGTCACCCCCTAGGTTTATACAGACCCTGGATGAGGGTCGCCGATCAGGAAGAAATAGTTCAGAGATCAAGGCTTCAGAGCATGTTCGGTTCAATATATCAACTGGATAGGACGACCAGGACCAATCGTCTCGGACAAGTCAAAACAGAACACTCCCCGGCTACAACAGCGCCGGTCGCGATCAGACATTTTTACCAATGTTCGACCCTCACGGAAGATATGGAGACAGCCCGCCTATCTCAACAACATCCAAATGTTCGGCTGTAGGCGATATACCATGAGTCAAAAGGGGAACTAGACATGTCACAATCACATTCACAGGCCAAGTCCCTGCCGAGATTGGTATTGACAATTAGTATTAAATATGTCAGAAGCGATCTCGCTTCATTGATCTATCTAGTCTAGCCCGGACGATCGTGTTCCCGGTCTAAATCCAATCGAAAGTTATGCGCGCACCAGCACGTCTAGGGACGGAATCCAACCAATTGTCCCATATCCGTATCCAGATCCATATACATGCCTGCCACCCTTTGACAAGTTTCCAAGATTTACAGGGCAAGGACGGCGGCGACAGCACCGACAACACCGGCGAGACCGGCGTGGGCACCGAAGGAGACGGCACCGTTGGGGCTGGGGACACCGTCGGTGCCAGTGGGAGAAGAGCCGGAGCCAGTAGTGGTGCCGTTGGTGTGAGCTGTTTGCTTGTGTTAGTGGTCGTGATCTATATCGTGGTGTTCGGAAGGGTTGGACTAACGACCAGGGGTGGCAATGGGGCCAGGAGTGCCGACAGGAGTCTGAGCAGCAGCCGCAACAGCGACGAGAGCGAAGATGGGAGCGAAACGCATGTTGAGGGTTGAAGAGTTGTTTAAAGAAAACGGATTCGGTCTTGCTCGGTTGTTCGAAAACGAAAGACTCTGTTGGATAACGACTGTGGTTGTTCAGATGGGTTGTTTGTTTGATTGAGGAATGAATGAGCCAGATGGGAGGAACTCTGGACTCCTATATACCTCGCAAGCTCACAAGGATATGGATCGGGCTCTGGGTATGTCGAGAGTATCCGTAGGTAGGTACTTTGCATGATACCAGCCCCAGGGGGCGGTTGCATCATCCCAACCGCAAGCCACCCACTATTTCAACCCTCTTCCCGGGGCCTCAAGATGGAAGTTGGACCGGTGGACTCCACTTGTTTTCATTCTGGCAATGCAATACTGTACAGTACAGTGTGCGTGTAGTGTAGTGGGTGAGTGTGCAGTACACTTTCGAGCCGTGCCAGCCGCGTCAAAATGCAAATGGGCCAGCCACGGATGCCTCACATTAACCAACAAAACAGCCGCCTTACAACACACCCCAGCCTCGCCAACATGTAGGCCGCATCAATGGCGCTGCTGTTGCTAGACCAACCGGAGAACTAACCAGCCGCCATGCAGGAGAAAAGGCTTCACCGTACTGCAAGCACAACAAAGCTGTTGCCGCTTGCTGCAACTGCAACTGTACCTGGACGGACGAGAAAAACAAGGTTGAGCCGTCGTGCCAGGCCAACAAGAAGTCGACCCCAAACCTTGCGTCATGGGGACCACTTTGTCGACATGGCTTGGCCTCGGTGTGTGGGTGGCAATGGCTATGGTTCATTCTAGTGGAGGCGGGATGCGTTCTTTGCTTGCGCAAGCTTCCCTGACTAAGGAGGGACCCCAAAGTTTCTAAACATGGAAAAAAACACAACTGGGTCGAAATTCCCTCTTTTTCCAACGCAAATAGCGGTTGCCATCCCTGAAAATCCCCTAATAACTTGATTCAATGTAGTTACATACACTGTGAAATCTAGGGAAAACTAGGGTCCCCGATAAGTGGACTCCTCTCGCTTCTAAACCCATGGCGTTCGGGGCTATTGCAGATCCTCTTTTTCTTCCATAATCTATGGTTCTGACGCGCAAGCCAGAAAATTCAGGGATTCCAAAGGCGATCGGCTTCCCAAAGACGGAAAGTTGTAAAAAAAAGCCATGGTCCAGCCACGGTGTGAACCTTGCAGCACGGGCGAGCGGTTCAAGGGGGGGTGTAGTACTTAACATGAAAGATACACCCTTTCATTGTTCTGAACGGTAAATGGGGGGTCGGGCCCACAAAGAGGTCGACATTGCGCGTAAAGGGGATCAAGATTCTTTTTATCTGAGGCAATGGTTGGATGACCAGACCAAGGAAAGGTCGGGTCGTTGTTTATTACCCACAGACCACACAACAAAACAACTCGCTGCCGGTAGTGCTTGTGCTCTCTGATGTGATGTGGACTCTTCATGGATGTTTGATATTGGTTTATGTACTCCGTATGGCTAAATGGATTCCTTCCCCGGCAACAGAGTAGAGTGAGTACTACGTACTATGTACAATGTGGACATTCCATGTTACAGAACTGAGACGCCCCCTGATCAGAGCTTTTCAACCTCCTTGATTTTATTACTCTCAACTACAGTATCCGTACATACAGTACAGAGATATCCCTGATTTGATTTGATTCCTTCTTCATGCACACGTAACCCTTGATCTCGTCTTTTTGCATCTCTTCATCAATACTTGCTCAACTCCAACCAACCCCCATCTTCCACATCCCGATACTTACAAGGGTCTCCTACATAACACGGGGTTTCCAGCAGCAATGGCACATGCACATGCAACGCACGTACAATACAAGCGCCGCAAAAGGAGAAGAGAGTAAAAAAAACAAGCCTTTCTCTAGCATGCCTGATCGGCACTTTTTTTTTTAGATCCCGATCCACTCACACGTAACCCTTCCATTGTTTATCACGTAGCAGCCACTGTATGTCTAACATTGTTTTAACGGGGAACCGACCCTTCTTCCGCTCCGCTCTCTGATGCATCATCCTTCTCAGGCCTCCACGTTCTCAAAGAAGAAGGTTGGCACGCCAGGAACTGCATTCTCGGCCACCGGCACAGAAATCTCCACCTCCTTTCCGTCCGCCAGGTTGACGCCCTTCTTGCCTCCCTCCTCCACCGACAGGATGTCGCATGCAACGAGGCCGCCCGTTCGCTTCAGTCCAGCCACCATCTGCAGCAGTGTCTCCTTTTCGTCAAACGCCAGCTT
This sequence comes from Fusarium vanettenii 77-13-4, assembly GCF_000151355.1. Classification (NCBI taxonomy): domain Eukaryota; kingdom Fungi; phylum Ascomycota; class Sordariomycetes; order Hypocreales; family Nectriaceae; genus Fusarium; species Fusarium vanettenii. The sequence continues at coordinate 883,167 of NW_003315879.1, read as the reverse complement.
CTGCTCAAGCACTGCGCTGGCAGGCTCACCCGCCTGGAGACGCCTCTTCAGGTTCTGCACAAACGGCATAGCCTTCTTCATCTCTCCCATCTTGCCAATCTTGCCGTTCAGCTGCTTGTCGTTGACCGACTTGGTCTCAGGATCCCACATCTCCTTGAGCAGGTCAATGTACTTAGCCTGCCACGCGGGGAACTTATCCGTCACAAAGACGGTCAGCTTCTTGGGCTTCTTAGGGTCAAATGATGTCTCCTTGCCCTTGGCCTTCTTCTTCAGCTGCAGTCCCTCCGCAGAGTTGACACTTGAGGCAGTGTTTCGAACGTAGTCTCGCTTCGCTGACAGAGCCGCATCCACCTCACCCACCTCAGGGAAACGTGCGTTGTGGATGGTGCCCTCCTTCTTAAGGACCTCGAGCCAGATGTACTCCGACCAGTGAGGAGCGATGACAGCCAGCAGGAGAGCCTGCACCTCGATATACCGGAGGACGAGGTCCTTGTGCATCTTGAGATTGGCAGCCGCACACGACTCACGGTAAAAGTCACGAGCACTCGTCAGCTCGTACAGGCCAGCCTTGAGCGCCAGCTTGTAGTTGGTGTTGGCGAACTGCTCCACGGCTTCCTTGGTAATAGCATTCAGGTCATTGCTGAAGAGAGCGTCCTGAAACGAGTTGATCTCGCCGCTGCGAAGCTCGTCCTGGTTCTGCACCATCTCCTCGCACCACTCCTTCAGAGTAAACAGTCGCAGAATGTTGTTATCGGCGACATCCTCCTCAAAGTTGGCATCTGTGACACCATCGCCAGCGTCCGCCAGCGCAATACGGGACGCGTCGGCACCGTACTTGAGGGTCAGGTCACGGAGGGTCATGAAGTTGCCGGTACTCTTGCTCATCTTCTCACCGTTCAGCATCAGATGGCCGTTGGCACGCACACCTCGGGGCCAGTACTCCGGTGGGAAGATGGCCAGATGCACATAGAGGAAGAAGGTAAGATGGTTGGGGATGAGATCCTTTCCGGATACTCGCACATCGAGAGGGTAAAAGTACTCAAACTCGCGGCGCATGCTCTCCAGAGTCTCCTTGGGGATCTTGCTGCTGCTCAGTATGTCGTCGCTGAGTTCACGGCGGCAGAAGAGGTAGTCCCAGACCTCGTCGGTCATCTGCTCAGGGCCAATGTTACCCTTGCCCTTTGTTCGGCCGAAGAGATCATTGTGGAGATAGTGTGCGATGGTGTAGTAAGCCATGTAGACGGTCGAGTCACTCAGACTCTCGACCAGGAACTGAGGGTCCCAGGGCAGCTTAGAGCCCAGGCCGAAGCTACGGGCGCACGCCCACTGGTTCAGCCAGTTCAGCACACTTTCGAAACCGTTCTTGGTCTCGGGGGTATAAGTCTCCAGGCCCTTGCCGTCGGTATTGTCAACCCACTTGAGGGCCGTCTGCTTCCACGCCTCCTCACCGTAGTCAAGGTACCACTGGTCCATAAGAGCAACAATGCAGTCGTCACCAGATCGGCTAACAACCTTGCGCTCGGGCTCGGAGTAGGCAAAGGCCTCACCGGCGTCAATCAATTGCGTCCGGACCTTGGGCTTGGCAATCTCAACCTTCTCTCCCTTGAAGTCACCGACCTTCAAGGTACCCTGGTAAAAGCCCTCCTTGTACGCAAGTTCCTTGGCTTCCTCAAGCTGCTTGGTGTCCTTGGGAGACGCAATCTTGAGCTTCTTGACCAGGAAAGGAGCGCACAGATCGCCGTAAGTAGGAGTGTCAATGATGGGGAAGATTTCCAGCTCAGCCCACTCCTTCTGGATGCCGTAGTAATCAGCCTTCTTGGCCAGGTCCGTCACAGTAGCAAAGTCGTCAGGGCTGTCGGAAGGCACCGAGGTGACAACACCAGTACCCTTTGTGGGAAGAACTGTCTCCATGGGCAGAACGCGCACACCTTCCTTGTGCAGGGAGAGAGGAGCATGGATCAGACTGCCCACGATGTCAGAGCCGACGATCTCTGCAGCCTTCTCGATGACACCCTCGGTAGCAAAGATGCCCTGGTAAGCCATGTTGCGCGCAGCTCGGTCGGTCACAACGTAGTAGTCGGTCTCGTTGGCCTTGAAGACACCGTAGGTGATCTTGGGACCGACGAAACAGCAGGTCTGGCCGTACATGGTCTCGGGACGCAGAGTCGCGGGAACAAGGTAGACGTTGGATCCCTCGGGGAGCTTACCCTTGAGAGTCTCGGCGGCCTTGGGAGCCCATTCCAGGACCTTGAGCTTGAGAGCAGTGTACTCCTGAGGACCGACGGCCTCACCCTCGGCTCGGTCGTGGTCCATACAAGGCTGGCCATCCTTGATCGAGTAGATGGTGTATCGCTTGCCAAACTTGATCTTGTCGAGCTCCTTCAGACGGTTCATCTGCCATCGGACAAAGGCATCGTAGTAAGGGTTGGCATCGGTGGTGACGAAGGATCGGCGCCAGTCGATACGGCAACCAAAGTTGGTCAGGTCTCGGATGGCCAGGGGAGGGAAGAACTCGAGCCAGTACTGAGGGTCGGCAAACAGGTGAATCTCCTCGGTAGGGATGCCGATCGCCTGCATGATCTGGAACTGGTACTTCATCTTGACGGTCTTGGCCGCGGCCTTGCCCTTCTTAGCAGTGAACTTGGTCACATCCTCCTTGGTCTGCTTGGCAGCAGGAGCCTTCTCCTCCACGACAGACTCCTCCTCCTTGTAGCCCTGGAAGTCTCGACCGAAGAGCTTGATCTCGTTGACCAGCTTATCGGCACAGGCCTTGATGGGCATGCCTGTGCAGTGGAATCCCATGGGGAACAGGGCGCGCTTGCCCTGCATTCTGGCGACACCAGCAGCGAACTCGACCTTGCTGACGGAGAACGAGTGGCCGGCGTGCAGGGTGCCGTTCATGTAGGGGTAGGCCATACATCCGAAGAACTTGGGCTGCTGCTCACGCAGCTCGGCGGCGGAGATGGAGTGGAGGGGGATCTCGTCGGTCGAGGGAGCATCGGGCTGGAAGACACGGTCCTGCTGCCATTTCTCCTGATATTTCTTTTCGATAGCAATCAGAGAGTCTCGCTTCTCAGTCTGCTAGTAGTCAGAATAGTCATTTCATCACATTTCAAAGAATTGGACCTGCACCTTTGAGTTCCTTGGTTTTGGAGATGGTCAGAGCCTCCATGGCTTTCGGGACGGAGTCTGTTGAAGCCATCGTCGGATATCGACAAGACCTACGACGTAACAAAATTGATCCTGTCAGTCTCTTTCTCTCGGGAAAGAAAAATCAGCGGCAGATTGGAATTTACACACCTCGAAATCTCACTTGGAAATTTTCTGAGTCACGGTTTGTAAGGGAACGAAATCGGGCCTTGGTGAAGGAGGGGTGAAAATCGCGGGGCAGAAGCAACGGGCGCACAGCGCTAAGTGGCTAGTGCGTGGGCTGTTGTGGCTGTGCAGTGGCGTTCTCGCCTTTCGTCACTTTTCGGAACCTCGAATCGCAACACCATCACCAAGAGTCGATTCTACTTTGTGCCATTGAGCAGTCGGTGTCGCAAGCAGCTCAATCGTCATGTTTTCAACGACACTCAGGCGCATGGCCGCTTCGTCAAAGGAGACCCTTCTAAAGAGGGCACCCTTGACTATTGCGAATAACCCATACAAAGCACGAAAGGTCTGGCCGCCCAACTTTAAGCAGCTCACCCACCAGCAACAACTCCGCTTTGAGAAGAAGTACAAGAGGCGCATTGTGCTAGCAAGCCGCTCGCCTACGTGGGAGAAGGCTGTCAAGACAGCTCAACTCTTGACCATCGTTGGTAAGTCTATTCTTGAAGCTTCTACTTCATCGGCTAACTCGGTCATCAGCTGCCATGGTCTGGATTCTGTTCTACTCCGAGTTTGAGTGGTGGGGGCAAAAATACAAGCCGTCTGAAGAGGTCCGTTCATGGAATCAGCAAGAAACGGTATCACAAGCTAACGATCTTGTCAGATCCGAAAAAAGACAAACTACCTCTTCGGTACATTGGACCCCGAGAAGAGATTTGAACGACGTCCAGACGCACCCCCTCCACCTCCCCCCAAAGACGAATCCGAGTCAAAATAGAGGATTCTTTGTGTATATTATTGAATCATGGAGTCTGGCGTTATCCTCGTGGTGGCATAACATGTATGGATATCTTGGTGGACAGGCTCATCCTGCACCCCGCTCTATCATGCCTTCTTTTCCTTCTCGTTCAGTGTCATGATCATCACCGGCCCGTCCAGGCAAAGTTAGCGCCCATGCCGAGCCCAGCTCCCAAGCCAGAGGGTCCCCTTCCCTCATTCACCGGTCGCTTTGCGACAGTTCCCTGCGCCTTGACTCCCGCGACGATGCGGTCCAGATTTGTCTCTATTACAACGCCTCCTATAATCATTTCCGAGAGCGTAGAATGTAGCGTCTCGAAGTTGAAGATCAAGTCCAACTCGCAGACATTCTCGAAAAGCTTGTCAAGGGCCTCGACGTAGACCTGAATCAGGTCGATGAGGGCGAGCGGCGACTCGGTCGAGGTCGAGATGATGATGAAGAAGAGTGTCGCATAGTGGCGGTATGTCACCAGCGAGGGGACATCGTTCTGTTCCTCTGACGACGTGTGCGAAGTACCAGAGGCGGCAAGCAGCGGTGGGAGAGGTAGAAAGTTGCAGGATCCGGCCGGTCGATTAGACACGAGGGTAAAGATCTCGGAGATGAGACGCTGCTGGATGCTCGTTTCCTAGAACAAGGGAAATGGGTGAGTTGTACGCGACAGACAGCAGCCAGTCAGGGATGAGACGTACGAGCTGGGTATAGAACTTTGTCAGACGAGGCTGACCTTGGCCATTGAAGACCAAGAAAGCATTAATCATGATTGAGAGTTGAAATCTTTCATTCCACCTCTTACTGCAATCGGAGCGTGTTGAGATGGGAGTGTGAAGCAGGTTGATAGTGGGGCTGTTGAGGTGCTTGCGGCGCTGACGAAGGTGCCGATGACCGGGATGGTACGTACCTGCTTTGGAACACGACGTCATGATTGGCCAGCTGCTCTTGCACCTCACGAGCTTGATCCAAACCGCGGGGAGCTCAGCTTGTTCTTGCTGAATACATCACGCCTTCCATACCTACCGAACAACGACAATTGACAATCAACACCACAACAAGTGTACCTATCATCTCGACAGTAAACCATCTTTCAATCAATCACTCTAAACCCAAAGTAATCGCCTTTGGATTTTGATGCCAGCCCCAAGAATGTCCCGTCAAGTCGCATCCCAAGCCTCCCGCCTGGCTTCGCGGGCCATTCGCACTTCGACACCTCTCTGCCGCTCAAGCTTCCGTCTCGCACCCGTCGCATCACGTATCCACCTTCCCGCCCGCGCTGGTGTCCTGCGAAGCTATTTCTCGACCGCTCCAGCCCGTACGCGGGGTATCATGCCCGATACCGAGAACCCCGCCAAGCCTTTGGATGAGTCGGAGGATGTCCAGCCGAGCGCTGCTGTGGCCGAGCTGACCGACGGCGAGTACCACGAGCTTGCCGATGAATACCTTGATAACGTCGTGGGCAAGTTCGAGGAGCTCCAGGACGAGAGGGAGGATATTGATGTCGAGTTCTCGGTTCGTGCTGTTCTTCTACATGACTTCATTCTTGGTTCCTCGGCTAACAGATTCAACTACAGTCCGGTGTCCTCACCATCAGCTGGCCCGACAAGGGCACGTACGTCATCAACAAGCAGCCCCCAAACAAGCAAATCTGGCTGTCGTCCCCCATCTCGGGCCCCAAGCGCTACGACTGGTGCATCTTTGGCGAGGGCCAGAACGAGAAAGAGGGTACTGCCGTCGGCGACTGGATCTACGCCCGTGATGGTTCGAGCCTGAACCAGGTCTTCCTTGAAGAGCTCGGAGTCGACATTGACGTGCCGGGCGAGGAGTAGAGCTTCTTGCCCAGCGCTGATCGACATCCCGGGAAGAGCGGCGGCGGTGTTTGAGGTTGAAAAGGAACAGCATTGGCATTTTCTCTGGCGTTGAGGGCTTCAGGTAGCCTAGCAAGGATCTTCTCGTGGTTTGAGTGTATTATATGTGTAATATCGAGACGAGCCCCAGGTGCTGGGAATGACGGTAATTCCCGACTGAGAATATATTCAAGTTTATCGTGCCGCGTTACCCAGAATGTCTGCGGATGTGACTTTGCTCCGCCAATTTGGTGATACAGATACTGTACAGATCTTTTTGTCCCGTTGATGGCTCCCCTGCGGTTCTGATAGGGTGATGCTGAACCCTCCAGGTGTTGCCCCGAAAGCAGTGTTTTAACAGCTCAAGCTAGATACGCTGAGAACCAGCTTTCGGCACAGTAGTCCATCTCAGGTAGTCCTCTCATCGAATACCAGTCGAATGATCTTAGACTAGCTGCTTCATGATCAGGTTCCTCCTCGCTGCTCACGTCCAAGTAAAGTACTCAGATATCAACGCAGAAGTATCCCCATTGTCTTGTTGAGCATAGCCACTGTCATATCGTAATGTTGATACGCAGTCATTTTGACATTACCCATAGGAGATCTAAGCACACACACAAGGTCAGCACCAATCCTCAAATTTTGTCTTTGTCCCAGACTCACATATCCCCCCTCATGGGCTGCCAACTGCTGTGATACGCCCTTCCGAGCTGCACCTTGACGAGGTTCTTGAGGATCTTGTGTTCCATCCCCTTCTCCCTTGCCGCCGCCTCCAGGAACCAGACGGTCCGCTTGATGGCATTTTCATCGTATCTCATGTTGGGGTCCCGGAAGGCGGCGCGCAGCTGGTCGCGGACTACGAAGCGGGCGGGTATCGTGTACTGCACTGCCTGAAGAAGGCAACGATAAAGGCGCCGGTAGGCGTTTGTAATAGCCCGATCCTCCCACATGGCTGATGACCGATTCCAGGTTGTCTTGATGATTGTAGTTTTCTATACATGAGATGCCGTGGGTTGAATGAGTTTCTATCGAGCGCACGGACCACATACGTATCTCACCAACAATTTCGCACTGTGAGCTACCTAACACCAGCTTCAAACTTGGCAACCTCAGTTGAACCGTTACCCAGATCAAGTTCATAATTACTCTTCAAGTATAGCTTCTCATTACTCCAGGTTCTATCTCACTTCATGTCAAGCATCGCTAATTTCAGGGCCATGTTCTGCATTATCTGCGTTCTATCCAATAGCTCACTATGTGTGCTCGCCATACAACCAATGATCCAAAGTCGCCGTCTAATACATACATACAAGCCAAACGGTCTAGTAGAACCTTCATCTCTCAAATCTTACCTATCGTATGGTGTCATTCAATACCCCAAAGACTAACTCAACCAATACCATGCCACACGCTTGGCTCCGCTATCCTGACTTGAGCATGTTCGCGCTGTCTTTATCCCAGTGACAACACGCCAATGCCTCGTGCGCCATCTATATGCAGAATCTCTTTATCGACGTGATCCCCGAGTAAACACCATTAATAATCACCACGTCGGCCATCCTCTTGCTGTCCTAGAGGCGCGTAGCGGCCTTGAGCGCTGCTACCACTATCGGACCTGTTGCGGCCGACCACCCTTGACAGCCATCCACCAATGCTTCTATCTTCACCTCCATTGGCCTGAATCTGAGACTTGTTGTCGTCGTCAACAGTCGGGGGGTCAAGGGAAAGACGGGGAATAGCGGACGTGGGTCCATTAAATCCCCGAGAGGATCCCACAGGAGAACCGGCCCTCATAAGGGAACTTGTTTCCGCCCCATGCACAGAAGGTGTGCCTGCCACGGTGCTAGCATCTCCAAACAGCGAATCCATGTCTTCGAGGCGGACACCGCAGGTCTCGGGGTAGATGAAGTAAACTAATGGCAGGGTTAGCACAGCCCTAACATATTAGAGCAGGGTGGACTTACCGATAACCACACTGGCAACACAGAAGAACGCATGAACAAGGTACATGCGCCACTTGATCCATTCCTGGAGAATAGGCGTCATCTCACCAACCAACCAGTTGGCAGCCCAGTTGGTGGCCGTTGACAGACTGGCACCCTTGGAACGGATGCTGAGAGGCAGAATCTCGGGTGGGTACAACCAGGGAATGGGGCCCCATGAGAAACCAAACGCAGCATTGTAAATCATGACGAATAAGACGACCAATCGGGGGGTCCACTTGACGTCGAGGTACAAGAAGTACGAGATGCAGGACAGCGCAACTGCCATGGCTGCTGCGCCCGAGAGAAGGATCTTGCGGCGACCCCATCGATCAACCAAGTACCAGGGAGGAATTGTTGACATGAGATATGTGAGGCCGTTGAAACCCGTCATGAGGACGGCATCGTGTCCGACCCAGCCAGCAGACTCAAACACGTAGGGCGCGTAGTATGAGATGACGTTGATTCCGTTGAGCTGAGCCAATCCCTGAGCGGACATGGCAATGAAGACGCGGGTCTTGTATCGACGGAACATCTCGCGGTAAGTTCGCTCGCCTTCTTGGCGCTGCAGGAGGACGTTCATCTTGATCTCGCGGTACTCGTCTCGAGCCTTGGGGTTGTGAATATCTCCGCCACCATACAAATTAGCAATGACAACCATGCCTTCCTCGTCGTGGTCGTTGTCCAGAAGCCATCTAGAAAGGTTAGCACCTTACATTTCAACGAGTGAAGTGTACTCACCGAGGCGACTCGACAATGACGAGACTGCCAACACCAAGAAGAGCGCCCATGATGCACTGCATAAGCAGGGGAATGCGCCACGAGAGGTTACTCTCAATGAAGCCGCAGCCATAGTCGACCCAAACAGAGGTTGTGTAGCCAACAATGTTTCCAGTGAATTCGATACAGGCGAGTTTTCCTCTGTTGTGTGGGGGAGAAATCTCGGACTGGTAGACGGGGACGATGGTCGAGAGCATACCAACGCCAAAACCAGCAACGAAACGACCGACCATCATCATGGGCATAGACGTAGCGAGGGTCTGGAGGGCGCCTCCAACAAAGAAGATACACGATCCGTAGAGAATGGTACGTCGTCGTCCAATGATGTCTCCAACACGGCCAACCATTAGCGAGGTGATAAAGGCACCAATCTCAAGAATGGCAACCATAGTTCCGACATAGGCCTTGGAAGGCTGACCGAAATAATCCATAAAGTACGGACCACTGCAAACTGTCAACGAGGGCTCAACAAGCTGTCAGGATCCATATCAAGACCTACGTGATCACTCCCGACATAACTCCTTGGTCGTATCCGAACAAGAAAACGCCTAATGATACAAAGATGCTGGTAAAATACCTGGGCGGGCAATCAGTACGCAACGGCGATTCGGTGGTGGAGAGTGCTCTTACAGCAGGGGCTTGCCCGTGAGGCCGTGGATAGAACCTGTTCGTCCCGACATGATGGCGCCGACTATGCGTTCACCTCGAGTAGGGGGTCTGGGATTGAAGTCGGGGACTTCGATAGCCTCCTTATCAATGAGGACGGAATGGGAGCGAGAGTGGTGGCGGTGATGAGAATCCTGGATGCGAACCCTCTTTTGATTGTGATTCTTGTGTCGACGCTGGACGCCAGCCAGCAGCTCGTCCTCGATCTCGGTGGAGAGCTGAAGGCGAACGGGGTCGTTGTCGGCGAGCTGTTCGCCGATGTCACCCGTGTCGGTCCAGGACGACTCGGAGCCGGAGTAGGAACGGCGGCGCTGGGAGCGGGCGGCGTCGGGGTGCTGGTAGTCGAGGTCACGATCGTGGTCGTCGTAGCGGGACGAGGCGAGCAATGACGTCGCTTGCGAGTCGGGGTCGTTTTGACTATCAGATCTCGAAGGCAGGGTCCGCAAGGGGATGTTGGAGGGGAGACGTGAAGAATTTGGGGGAGGAATTTTGGGAGGATGGGGCTGTTAAGCAGCAGCGCCCGTCTGCACAAAGTTTGGAGGTGAAGGGAACGGAAGGAGGAAGAGACAAGCCGAGAGGCAGCGAGGTCATCGGCACCTCCAAGCAAGGCCAGCGGAGAACGACTCGAACCTAGCGGGACGGGGGACGACGGGGAGGAAGGAGAATGGGGTCGGGTGACCGGGGTGTGGTCCAAGAGAGACAGTATCAGGGTCTCAAAAGCGCTGAGAATATTCAATGGAAGCGAACCCAGGCAGGCCAGGCTCCAACAGATGTGAGGCCTGCAACCACTCACAATCAGCAAGATTGGGCGAATGCTAGTCAGTCGAGATGGAACCGACAGTTCTGACGGGGTCCGATTTGCCTTGTTGGGGTCCCTGGTTGGTGTGGCAGTGGTCCCTTTCAAAGTGCGTCACCGGGGGATAGGCCAAGGCAGCGCGAGTGTCAGGGTACCTAGGAGTGACCTTGGGTGTGCAGCGCAGCGCAGTGTCCAGTGATGGATTTCTGAGGGTGTCGCGGTACGGGCGGAGGACGCGGGATGCGACAGGACGCGATCACACGGAGACGACGATACGGATATCGCGCAAGATGCACCGAGATGGACCTTTGACAGTCGCTGCAAGATCTAGGCAGGCTGGGGAAACGGAAAAGCTGGAGTAATGATGCAGCCTTGGGGGTGGTCGGAGCTGGGGTTGGTATGGCAGATGACCGATCTCTCAGCGACAATTGAGACAGCGGAGGGCCTCGGCGGGATTGGGAATGGATGGGATGTGGGACAAGTGATGGATAGCCCAAGTCATGCGACAGCGGATAGCAGCAGCACAGCAAGTGGGCGACGCGGTTCAAAGGATCGACTGAAGGGTGAGTTGGCGCGAAAAATGGTGGTTGTCGAAGAGAAGATGAAGATGAAGGGGTGAAGGGAGAGCGAACTTCAAAGGGAGGTTTTGGGGGACATGGAAGGACAAGTCGACAACTCGAGCCGCGCGCCCAGGAGACGGGCAGCTGGAAAATAGTATCTACGACTGACTGACGGCACTGTACTGTAGGGACAGTACGGGCTGTAGGGATCCCTCCTATTCAGGGGATATGCCGCATCTTCTCAGGAGGCCGCGTCGTCGCCGTCAGCCCGATTATCGATAATCCAATCCTCAGAAGCAAACTTAACTGGCCGCCCAAAACATGGCTGCAGGGCCCCTAATCTTGCCTCTCTGCTGCATGATCATGATCATCAGTCAATTGACCTTGTCGAGTTTCCCGCCTCAGGGGTAATCTGGCATTTCTTGCCTCTGCGGCTTGGAAGATCCCCAATATTAAACTTCTTTTTATCCAACGGCGATCTCGCGATGGATTGGGTTCAAACGTCAAAGCTTCCATGATTTCACATGGAATTTTTTAGGTGGTCAATATCGATAAGAAGCCCCCTAGCTCCACGTTCACGAGCCTCGAGCGGGCGGGCGGGCGCGACCATACGCTTTACAGTGGGCGCCTGGGGCAAGCTTCAGTATCATGAGTGTGGGGTGCGTTAACCAGGGGAACCTACCTAGGCCGCCTCAAGCTGAACGAGCAGCCTCGTCAGCTTACTCAATTGTAACCATGATAACAGTTGATGGTATTCTAGACTTTCCAACGGTTGTTAACGATGCAGCATTTGCCCTGTATCAAGTGTAAGCAGCGTCAAAGGCTGTGTTTGCCTCCTCCATCATGCTTATCTCCAGCCGCATGCTAGATCGACACTCGGCGGCACGTACAGTAACAGAATGGCATAGTACTAGGCATTCGCGGGTAAACAACGTTCTATCACATTCATCAGCAAGAACTGAACCAGATCTGACACTGAATCCCCGCCGAGGCTGTGCATGCAAAGCCAGTCACGAGGCTTGTTGCCCATTCAGTCGTCGCTGAAGCGTGACCTGGGAATATGCAGGGATTCCATATTTCCTTTTGAACGTGAGGTTCAGAGTGCTAGGATGAAAGGGTCTCAAAGCCCACGAGGTTGGAACGCGTCGGTCTCGTGTTCTTGCGTCGAAAGACGAGGCAGTTGGTTGTATCACCTCGAACATGTTACCGTTGAAGGATCCATGGATGCCAATGCCTCGTGTAAATTTGACGCCGTATTTCAAAGTCACAAAACGGCATCCTTGAATAGGACTCCAAAGCATTTGGGAATATCACCAACAATCAGCTGGAACCGTTTATGCACTTCTCCACGAAACAGACAGACTTGCGAAATAAACATTTCCTCCACCAAATAACCAACCTCGTCCTACGCACAAGTACTCACCAAGTACCCCCAGAGCTCCACCCCCGAGATGCGCTACGGCACAGAGAGGATCCAGAGAAACGAACGGAGGCGCGCAATCCACGGCCACCCGGAGGCCGAGACCCAACAGGAGGTCAACCTGCTCACGTTCCACTCACACAGGCGCGAATGCTCTCCCAAGGGTCACCGTCAACTCTGGCTCCTCCGCCTATCGCCGCCCCGAGATCACTGACATTCGGCGGGTCCTGTTGACTCTGCGGTGGGTCCCGGCTACGTCACTGCGGGCTCTGACGGTCCGGGGGAGTCTTTGACGGAGCGGGACACGTGCGGGATTGATGTCGGTCAAGCCGGTGTTGGTTTTCGGGTCTTGACACCGCTTTAAGCGACATGACTTGAGCCGGATAAAAGCAGATCTTTTCCTCGTCGCCAGCGGTTATACAGAGAGTTGTAGTTGAAGCTCACGATGTGATGCTATTCATACTGTGCAAGCAAGAATCGTTATCGCTCCCCAGTCGTCGCTTGTGGGCCCGCTATGAGAACTAGTGCGTCAGGGTTGGGTTTGGAAGTTCATGATGCCGATCTGGTGTTGACCAGTGCTGGAAAACAAGTTCTTGGGCATTGATGGTGAGTTATCTCGGTTATCTCCTCGCGCAATCGTTCGACTGTCCAATCGTCTCGACAAGCTACATTTATGGCATCACTGGGCTCAATACAGGTTCTTGACACGCAGAGGGTCTTGGTGTGAGATTCCCGAGTCCTTGATTGCCTTGTTTCCTCTATCTCTGAGACTTGATTGAGTGTACGTCTAGCTAGCTGTGGCATAGGTAGCTCTCTGAAGTTGTGATTTGCAAGGTTGCCTTTGTTTCGGAATGTTACAGTAGAGCTGTTGATAGGCCGGTTCTTCAATCGCCTCAGTGACGATGCGACAATATGTAACCAAGTCATCGTTTCCTTGGCAAGTAGGTATTTGTGCTGGAATGCCCATGTTAGTTCCTGGTCGAGGGCATTCTCTAACATATTTCCCCCGGGCTGTGCAAATACGGAACGCTGCTGTAGCTCTTAATTCCATGATATATGCCCTCCCTCTTAGGATAACTTCTCGTGATATGTTATGTTTCTTTATTCTCGTCTAGTTGCTGGATAGGTTGCCAACAATGCCAGTCACATCTCCAGTTGTGGGAAACCCGTATTGATATCCTTCGACAATAGACTCCATTCATGGGTAATAGCTAAGGTTGTGGACATTCTGAATAGATCCATGACACATGTGGCCCGAACTGGTCCCTCCTTACTAGCTGATTATTCCTATCTTCCAATTGGTCTCCTTTGTAGCTGGGCATGGGTTGTCTGGTGAGGAGGCAGCAAGTGCCTTAAAGACATGTCCACTGACATCCAACAGATGCATAATTCAAGCTTCTCTCTGCACAAGGTGGGATTTTATGTTGAATAATTCACTTGCATTCTTAATCAGTCTTTTCCTTATGTATTCTTCGACGCTCGTTCCGGGTGCCGCTTCATCGTCGTGCTCCCTTTTGAGAGTGGCCGATGCCACAACAGGCGAAGTCTTCCGACTTGCTTCGCTAATGCTGCGTGACTTGAGTGCATTCCCTAGTATGTTCGTGTGTTACCCCGTGTAGGCGTGGTAAACGCCCTTGGGTGGTCGGTCTATCGCTGCCCTGTTAAATTGTCGGTGTTCTCCTTAACTCCGTTGTAAGAGCACAGGCTCGGGGCGATATATTACCCTTCCACCCAGTTTATTACCACGGAAACAGGGAAACATCCTTTCGAATGGTTTTCTTTGACATGATTACTTCTTAATTTGCTACGCACTCATAGGGTTACAAAAACCCGACACGGGTTGTGAAATCTATGAGTGTATAGCATTGGGTTGCTGTGACAGCTTGGGTCGCATTATCTGAGGGAAACCATTGCCAATTTATTGCTTTTCCCATGTGTATTGGCTTACGGTCCTCTTTTTGCATCTTATCTCTATTCTCGGACCAAGTCACTTGGATTCCGGATTGTTCCTCAGGTTGAATTGTGTTTTGGGGGTTGATATATCCGTAACATCTATTTAACAGGAAATAGGAGTTATAGATGTTATAGTCACAACAGATAGAAAATCCATTCTTCCCTACACAAATGATTAGCCAGAATACAACTAACAATAGCCAGCCAGATACTCAAGTCAGAAACCACCGCTCGTGTCATCTTTGTCAACCCGGCCATATTGAAAAATGTCGCGGTCTGAGAACGAGCTACCCTACACTACAACTCGAAACCCTCGAGATCGAGAATGACAAAAACACAAGCAGATTTTCCTAAAGTGGTTGATTTCCCATCCTACAGAATCTGTAGTTAGCTTCCATGCCAGGGGTAAAGAAACGCCACTTAATTTACTATTGGCTATGTTCCATCCTGTGAGACATAACCGTCTCACACCAGCTGGGCAGACTTCGATTGTGCACTTCACCGCAGCAGCCCAGGGATGACATCGAGGCAGAGCACAAAACCCAGCCATCCTAACTAACTACGGAATAGAAGACATCCGGATAGTGACGGCCCCCATCCGGTCGAGAACTGAACTGGCAGAACAGCTCATGGCACCCAGCAGTAGCCGCACAATTGTCGCCACACCTACACGTGTCACGGCCAGAAGTGACCAACAAAGTCGGAGATACAGTAGGAGGGTAGCAACCATGATCTTTCACCGACAAGAAGTGCGGTAGATATGTACAGGAGCTGTCGTGCGATGCTGGCATTCCTACTTGGCCATAAGCTGCGATGACCTCAGTTCCCATCCTGGTCTGCGGAATCGTCATGGTCGACGTTCTCGGATGCCACGTCTGAAACCGGACATTGAATTCTGAAGCACAAAGTGCAAGGTCACGTCAGCTTGGCAGACATGAGGCTAGAAAAAAATGGCAGCCGACAGACGATGAAGCAGATCCATCTAGACTCTGAAACGAGGCAGTGCCTGCTTGTCACTTGAGATCGGCGAGAAGAGACCTCAGAGGTTTGTCCACGACAACATGTTCCTCTGCAAGCTGATGCAAAACCTGGGGATTTGACGTCGAGCTCTTCACCAAGAGAATGACGAGAATAGAAGGTGGGTCTTGAGCGACGTGGCTGGTGAGGGCGATCACAAAGCCCGTATCCAATGACGGGAGCTGACATTGATGGCTTGACAATGAGTGGCACAGCACCATCTTCTCGAAATGGCTGTCGGGATGGAAAACCTGCTTTGGCTGTCGCGTGTAAGAGATTTTATCGTTACATCGGATTGCAAGTTGGTGTCATCACTACTGTAGCAAAAGGCAAGGCCTTGTCCGTCGTGCAGATGGTTGTCAAGGGCTGGGGACCTTCCAAGTTGGAGCAATAAGCCGGCGTGGCCAAGGGAGCTGAGAGCCCATCGGGAGCGGAAGCAAGTGGGCGTGTGGCTTATTGCGGGTGTATGGATGCCATTGTGTTTAATTATTCATTACCTTGGATGCTGGGAGGAAACATCAGATGGTGATTAATCGGGTAGCTATTGAAACAAAGGGAGGGATGGCACGTAATTGACGAGGTTATCGTGCAATCCAATGTCAAGAGAGACCAAGGGAGGCAGCTTTATTGACTCGGGAGACAACAGCATGCCTCAACCAAAGACTGCCCTGCCAAGACAAAGGCCACAAGAAGGTAATTTGCTCTAGGCCCCAAGAAGTAGAGTGAAACGAAACGGCTACGCCGCGACCCGCCGCCAACCCCCCTTCGCGCTCCATCTTGGCGACGACATCAGACTTTTGACTCCAAGATGAGCAAATCATCGTCAGCACTTAAAAAAGCCCACCTCGATCGTTGAAGATGAGGAAGGGGTTCAGGCCAGGCACAGCGGCAGGATGATGCAGAATGCAAGATTGCAGATGCAAACAAGAGCCGGCGGCATGACAACCATGCGAGCCAAAGCAAGCAAGCAATGCCTTCTTTGTTTGTCCTTCCTTGGCTTCACCATCCATGGCTGGCCGATTGTCGTGCATAAACACGCCAATATCGCCTACATTGTGACCTGCAGCGCGCTTCAGCCCTTCTGGAAAGGCCCGTGACTGGCGGGATGTGACGGTGATGGGTTGGTCCATGTTGTTGTGCAGATATCTAGAGTGGAAGGGCTGGATATGATGGGGCATGGAGGAGCAAGCATAAATGTCCATCTCGAGTCCACGAATCTTGCAAAGACTCATAGCCTTGCCATATCCATACTGTCAATTCTGTGCCCATATCTTCCCAACATGACTCCATCTCTCACTTCTCCAACCTCTCCCTCTTGCAGAATCGTGCGCGTGAACAGGTGGGAAGGTCTGTCTGTTCCCGGCCCAGCGCAGCGCAAGACAAGACAAAAAGAGGCTTGTCTCATGCCTGCAACAGCAATCTCACTGCCCTGGCTTCATCAGGCGTGGCCCGTCGCAATTTGACTCGGCCAGGCCAATGACGAGCACCCAAGCCCCTAGTGTTCAGGTCGGCTGGCTGGCCCGCCATCTTAGCCGTCCGACGTCCAGTCAGCGGCCATCAAGCGCCCCCCAGTTCCTGCGTCGTAGGGGGCCGGGGTTTCCAAGGTTCCAGGGCTCCCTGGCCTTGCTCGTGGGACCACTCACGAAGGTGCCCAGCTCACACACCTGGGCAGACACGCAAACTCTCCATCCAAGGAAACCTGAACCCTGCTTCGGCCTGCCACCCATGCTCTGTTCTGGGCATTCTGGGCCGCTGAGACCGCTAAATCCTGCTAGAGCTCCGCTGGTGGGCGGCTGTTATATTGGCTCCGGCCGCCTCCTCTCGCGTTGCGCAAAGGGTAATCAGCTTTCTCGCTACGTTAGCATACAGACTCTGTAGATCAGCTTGGCCGGTTGTCCTGCCCTGCCCGTTCGCAGCAAGCGCGACCACCACAGCAACCGCTCGTCATCACGACCACATTATACGAAACGAGAACCGAACAATTCTACTCTTTCCATCATCATCAGTCGATATCCATTTCCGACGCGAAATCCCGCTCGAAGCGCGCAATCGATTTTCTTGGACCGTGGAGCTTAACCTGCGAAATTAAGCCTCTTTCCCGCACCAGCCACCGGCCTTGTCCTAGCAACGACCGACACCAACAACTTCGATACTCCCGACTGGGGAAAAAACCTCGATTTCTCAACATCGCCCTTTGAATACGAAACCGCAAACCCAAGAAAAAGCTCACGATCGATTTCGTACCGAATTTCCTTTGTTGATTGTCGTCATTCCTCGGTGGGCCGACTCCAACGACGACCGCTTCTTCTCGATCGCTCCCGTTGTGATTGCTCTTGGATGCACCCCCTTTGATCAAGGAGCTACGCATCCACAGTCACAATGGGGTCTACCGAATTTGGAAACTTCCATGTACGCCTCTGCCATCGCGACTTTTACATGTGCAACTTCTGATATCGTGTGCGACAGGATTTTTGCAGAGACTCGACTCTCCCGGTCTGCAATGTAGGTTCACCACCATAGCGACAAGCAAGCCGTCATGTGGAGACGGAACAATGGGCCCTGACTAACTGATCTCACAGCTTCTATCCAACCCTGCCCATGACCAGAATTCTGCGAGCTGGGGAGGTTGTGAGCTCAAGGGCATTCCCTTGAGTGGGGGCAGGCACCTTGGAAATCTGGGATCGATTTTGCTTGCCGCCATCGCTATCGCCGCGGCTAGCTTTTTGGTGCTTCGCTCGGAAAGGAAGCGAGCTGCTGTTGGACGAAGGTATGCTCTAACAAGCTACTGTATTTCTAAGTTACCTGCGCTAACACGTATCAAGGGAAATGCAACTATTCCTGATCGGCTACATCATCATCAGTATATGCGAAATCTTCTCAGTTGGCGAGTTCCCACTGAACAAGACTGCCCGGATTGTATGCTTCCTGGTCTCGGATTCTGATACAATGCGCTGACCCTCCTAGGTTTTCTCTTCTGTCCACATTGGCATGATTACTGCCACAACCTGGGTCTTGTTCCTTAATGCTGTTGTTGGCTACCAGATCATCGACGATGGAACTCCCATTTCCGTCATCCTCTTCGTTGTCTCAGCTGCCGCGTTGCTCATTGGCAGCGGGTATATCGCCCTCGACACTGGCCTATCGTGGACAGGCTTTTGGGACGACAGCTATGACGCCCCCAACAGGAACATCGCCATCTACGTCCTCTACCAGCTCTTCCCCCTGGTCTGCCTCGTTGCGTACTTTGTCTTGGAAGCTATTCTGGTCATCCGAATCCTTCGCGAGCTTCGACCCTTGCTCTACCTAGTGGGCGCGGCCCTGCTCTTCGCCATCGGCCAGGTTTTCAACTATGCCGTCAGCAAGTACATCTGCGACGGCACTAGCGGCAAGATCGACGGATCTCTTTTCCAGACACTATTCACGCTGCTCGCTGTCGTCATGTTATGGGTTTTCTGGTCTAGCATCACCGAAGATGATTGGCCAATGCCCGTCACCAGCACCTATCCTTAGTGGGATGGCTACGACACAGCGGTCTATTTTCAGCGGCGTTTCACGGTGGCGGCGTAAAATATCTTGGTTTCAATGTCTCTCGTTTTTACTCGACGACTCAGCTCACGGTCGAACGACGTACACATGTTGATGGGAATGATTTTTGATGGAGCACAGCGAGTCGGCATTCTTTTTGGTGTTCTGGGTCTCTGCCGTGCCCAGGAAGCGATACGGCCATACGACAGCGATTGGGTATCTAAGCCAGGGGCACCTTGCATACGACTCTCTATTGAAGAGGAGAGGACATATTCTTTTCGAGCCTTGCCGACGGGATTTATTGGCGGAAGTGCTTGCTGGATTGAGTCTTGCTGTTCTAGGCTGGTGACGGTGTCCCGCTGGCCTGGGCTGTATATAGTGGTGGTTTAGTATAGATTCGACTGCGTAGTTATACCCTGATGAGCGACTAATGCATAAGATCGAATACAGATTCGATTAATACAATAAACGAAATGCAAAGACTGCTGTTTTCTAGGCACTTGAGACTTTGGGTGAAGGCGAAATCGGCACATGTTAGCAGGCCTCTCTTCGATCACATGGATGTTAGAGAACACAAGCTTGATTTCCATTGCTCTGGCATGATTGGCCCATTTCTCAACCTTAAAAATCTTGGTAAGTGGGCCTTGACAAGGCTGTGAATCTGAGCCACAGCCTCGTTCTCTTTATTTCGTCACCTCTAGGCTTCACCCACCTCATCCAATTTCTTTTGTCGTCCATCTTACTATTGCTTCAAATCCGCCCTCCTCCCACTTGCTACGGAAAGCGATTCTCCTCACATAGCCGCTCTCTATCCTCACCCTCGACGAACCTCGAGCGATCTAAACCGCCACAATGGCTGACTCCGATGGCGAGTACGTCGCCGACGACATGTCGGACGACGACATCATGGACCACCGCGTCACCGATGAAGACCCTAAAGGCGCCGGGGGAAAGTCTTCGCGACCGCATAAGAAGGATCGCAACGCGACCCGGGCCTGGGAAAAGTCGAAGCGCACCTGGGAGACGAACCTCCCCGAGGAAGACCAGGACGGGTTATTGAGTCTCACGGCGCTCGAGGCTGAGAAGCGCAAGCGCCTGCTCCGCGACACGACGCCGCTGCAGAGAGGCATCATCCGGCACCTGGTACTCGTGCTCGACATGTCATTCGCCATGGCGGAAAAGGATCTGCTGCCTACGCGGTACCGCCTCACGCTGAGATACGCTGCTGCCTTTGTCCGCGAGTTCTTTGAGCAGAACCCTATATCTCAGCTTGGAATCATTGGCATGCGCGACGGTGTTGCGGTGAGGATTAGTGATGTTGGAGGGAACCCGGCTGAGCACCTGGAGCGGTTGAAGGGTTTGGAGGATCAGGACCCTCAGGGCAACCCGAGTCTGCAGAACGCTCTCGAGATGTGCCGGGGAGCTTTATTGTAAGTTGGACCCGAGACAGTCACTCTGCAGTTGGTATCCTAAGCTGACCTCTTCTGGAAAGCCACGCACCATCACACGGCACTCGAGAAGTGCTTATCATCTACGGTGCTCTGCTATCGAGCGACCCGGGCGACATTCACGAGACGGTTGGCAACCTCATTACGGACCGGATACGCGTGTCCATCGTCGGACTATCAGCACAGGTGGCTATCTGCGCTGACCTCTGCTCGAGAACAAATGCCGGCGACGAGTCGCAGTATAATGTGGCCATGGACGAAGTGCACTTCCGTGAGCTCTTCCTCGCCGCCACCACGCCCCCCGTCACCCGGACTGCTGAGCAGAGCACGGCGAGCTTACTCATGATGGGCTTCCCATCCCGTACACTCGTGGCCGGCGGCGATACAAGCTACTGCGCCTGCCATAACCGGCCCTTCCGCGAGGGTTACCTATGCACACGCTGTTCCGCCCGCGTCTGTCGCCTCCCCGCCGAGTGTCCTGCCTGCGGGCTCACCTTGATTCTCTCCACCCATCTCGCCCGCTCTTACCACCATCTATTCCCTCTACGGAACTGGGTCGAGGTCCCTTGGGCTAACGCCGCCCGCTCTGCAGCGTGCTTCTCCTGCCAGGCGCCATTTCCTGAACCGCCAAAGACAAAGGCCCCTGATAAGCCTAAGGAGGACGCGGGGCCCAAACCGGCAAAGGGCGTCAGCGAGAGCGGCCGCTACGCGTGTGAGGTATGCCGGCAGCACTTTTGCATCGACTGCGACGTGTTTGCCCACGAAGTCATCCACAACTGTCCGGGCTGTCAGAGCATAGTCCAGAAGACGGATGGTCCCGTTTCGGCTGAGCCGAACGGTACGGCGCACACCAACGGCGATGTAGTCATGACATAGAAATCTGGGATGGAGGAATAAGGAGACTGGACGACGGTATACCCGGGAAAGGAGAGATTTAGCAAGCTGTTGATTTTCTTGTACCAATAGCTTATCACGGATGAGCATCATCATATCATATCAAAACGGCCTCATATCAAAGGTAAAGGGGACGGAGAGGCGCATCAATGGGTCAAAGCATTTTTGTAACAATTTTTATTTTATTTATTTATTGGACCATAGGGGCACGATGCCCTTTCAGTCCCAGGTCAGCTCGCATAGCCAGACTAGGCGTTAATAGACGACCATGAAATCGTAACCTCGTCTCATTTTTTGGACTTGCTCGTCTGTATCATCCTCTCTCGCGCATAATGCTATGGGAAGATGCCTTCAACTAGAACAAAACAGATAGTTCACATAACCGCAGCGCTTGCGTGTGTTGTGGTATGTTGCAGAAAACAAAATCACACGGCTTCCCATCTACAGGTTGCCGCGCTCAGCCTGCTCACGCTCAATGGCCTCGAACAGACTCTTGAAGTTGCCAGCGCCGAAGCCGTCAAAGTCGTTGCGCTGGATAATCTCGATGAAGACGGTGGGGCGGTCCATCAGGGGCTTGGTGAAAAGCTGGAGGAGGTAGCCGCCCTCGTCGTAGTCGATGAGGATGTTAAGGCGCTCGAGAGTCTCAAACTCCTCCTTGAGCTCCCAGTTGCGGCGCTCGGTCTTGAGGCGCTGGCGCATGGCAGTGTAATATGTAGAGGGAACGTCGATGAACTCGACGCCGCGGGCGCGGAGGGCAGACACGGAGGTGATGATGTCCGGGGTGAGGAGGGCGATGTGCTGGACGCCAGGACCCGAGTTGAAGATGACGTACTCCTCGATCTGGGACTTCTTCTTGCCCGGGGCAGGCTCGTTGATGGGCATCTTGACAACGTTGTTGGGAGAGGCCATGACGATGGAGCTCAGGGCTGAGAACTCGGTGCAGATTTGCGAGTCGTCAACGGACCAGAAGCGGTGGAAGGACAGACACTGCTCGTAGAAGGCACAGGCCGAGACCATCTCGTTCCAGGACTGGTTGCCGACGCAGTGGTCGATGCGAGCCAGGGGGACGTCTGGCATGGAAACGGAGGCGGTCTTCTTGTTGACTGCGCGGAAACCGGGGAGGAAGGGTCCGGTATAGTTCTGGCGGGAGATCAGAGTGTGAGTGGTATCGCCATATGTGCAGATGACGGCGGTAGAGACGGAACCGTGCTCCTTATCCTTGGTGACCAAGGGGTCCTGGACGGCGATAGCACCCTCCTCGACGGCCTTGTAGTATACGCCCTCGACATTGTCAACCTCAAAGGCAACATCCTTCACAGCATCGCCGTGGCGTTCGAGGTGGGCGTACATCTCCTTGAGGAGCTTCCGGTCCGACTTGGAGATGGGTTCATCGTCGGGGAAGTGAGCTTCGGAGCGCAGGGGCGAGGTGAAGACGAAGCGGACATCGTTGTTGGCGACGACGTACGAGGCAAAGTACCGGCTGCCGGTCTCGAGGCCCTTGTAGGCGATGGTCTTGAAACCGAACAGGTTGGTGTAATATGAGGCGGCCTGCTTGGCGTTGCCAACCCACCAGGTTATGTGGTCATAGCCGGTGAAGTTGGGAGGAGGCTGGACAGCGAGGCCGTCTGCCTGGGAGAGAGCAGAAGCAGTGGCAGTAGTCGAAGGCTGAGCAGCCCGCTGAGGAGGAGAGTTGGTGATAGCAGAAGGGGCCATTGACACACAGACGGGACGATGGAAGATGGATTGGTAATTCAAGATAGGGGGTTGGCTTGGAGTTCAAGTCAGATGGGATAGATATCCTTGATGATAGTGGCTTCGAGGAGCTGATGAGGCTTGATTGTGAGGGTGTTGAGATCTGCAGATACCAGCAAGATGGAGGGCATCTTGGGTCATATATAAAAGAGTTTGACCGTCAAACCAGGCCCCCGGCTTAAGACATTTGCCATGAGGCATCAAGCCCTGTTTCTTTGACACCTTTCCCGGAAAGGCTCCGCCATAGAAGGCATTGAGCGGCCCGAGTCACTCACTTGTCAGGATAAGCAAGTAGCAGTGGGCCAACAACATTCTTGTCAACAGAATCCTGCGGCAACACCCCTAGAGGCAGGTAACATCGCCCGTGAGGCCCAATGGTATCGACGGCATAAGAAAGCGAATTCCGTCAACTCAACCCTGGATGAGCCGCCGTGGCAGGGCCTGGGGTCACGAGCGGGGATTCCGCGTCAGACGACGGTCCAACTGATATCATCGACGGGCAAGCTATGGCCTCCAAGGCGTCAATTCCTCCCCCTCCCCCAATTGATCAAGCTGATGGGCGGTAGTGCCGAACCGTAGTTGTTGAAGGTTGCGCAGGCATCGCCCTGCGGAAAGCTCCCGGCCGAGACTCCCGCGGCGCCGCCAACCGCCCCAAGCCGACGTTGGCCGTGATCCGCCCAATCGACGCCGCGCCCGCCACGGACGGCTTTCCGGAGCAGACAACCAACTTGTTTCGTTCGCCCGGCGCACCCTATCGAGCACTGCGGAACTGTCAGCAACTGCTCGGCAGAAGGACCCTGGTAATCTGAGAAAATGCGGAGTGTTTGGCGCCCGCGTAGATCGCCTCCCCCGCTAGAGCCGAGAGGGTTCCTTGTCTGATATCGGTGGCTTATCCACTCGGCCAACGTCGACCGTGATAGATATCTAGAATGCCTGCCCGTCCTTCGAAGCACTTGCACTTGCTGCCGTTGTCTTGCATCATACCGGCTTTGCGAACATTCCAGAAAAGAGGCTTGCCAGAGACAAAACGTTGAGAACAGGGTCTCTGTCTTGTTGAATACCTTTGACGTCCTACTCTTTCTTTCTTCATCCTCCAATTCGCCACCAATCTCAGCCTTCACAATGACTTGTGTATCTTTGAGCAAGCACGATATCAACGTGCTTGAGAAGATCAAGGACCCCGAGTCAAACCCTTACGCCGGCATCGTTCTTGACTCCTCGCTGCCTCGCGACCCAAACATCACAGACGCTGGCGTATATGAGCGAGTAGTCGAGAAGGAGCGTGAAATCATCCGCTCAATTCAGAAGCTCGAGGTCCAGCTCAGGGACCTTGGTCTCGATCAGGGCAGGGATGCCGCGGTTAACGGCTACCGAGAGTGCCTTTCCGCCATCGAGGACATGATCTCGGAGCACCCGAACTATGCCAGTGCCAGGAACAACCGGGTACAGATCTTTAGACGGCTCTACGGAGACGCCATCCTCCTTTCAGAGACCTCGGACAACACAATGCCCTTGATCGAGAACCCCGATACAACTGAAAGGAGAAGGGTTGTTGCCACAGCCTTGAACGACATGGAGACGTCTATTGCGCTTCTGTCTCCATCTTCACCAACCGCTCCAATATCGCCTCAAGCAGCACGCACGCTCTCAATGGCACACACTCAAAGAGCAGCTGTGTACCTCAAGACGGCAAAGCTGCTGCTGCACCGCTCATTGGACGTTGGCCAAGACCTCCGGGAATCCAAATGGGAGAAGCTGGACTTTGAAGAGGCTGCGTCTCGAGACCTTGCACTTGGCGGTCGATACGGGAATCAGATTGCCAAGGGTTTGGCCGTCAGTGTGAACCCAACAGCAAAACTGTGCGGACAGATTGTTCGAGAAGCGATGAAGAAGGAATACGGCCCGTCTTTTGGTGATTTCAAAAGTTGAAAATGGAATTAGTTTAGAGTAGGATACCCGGTGAATAAAAGCCTTCAAGATATCGGACCAGAGTTGACCATGAGATGAGACAAGACATGGTTGTAGGGAATTAGGATGACTTGGAAGGGAAGCCAATTCGTCTAAGTGAGATTGAATCAGTTTCCATCTAGAAGCCAACAGTTGAATCGTAGAATTACCGTCGTGCAGCCTCAATCGTCTGTTCCGTAGTTCGGCCCTTGTCCTTTTCCTCACGGTTGATTCTTGTTGCAGCCGCTGAAAGGCCAATCAAGACGCCAAAGATGGGATCCGCCACGCGGGAGATGATGTAAGTCGGCGCAGCAGGCATATTGACTCAATTTCTGTTGAGGAAACTCGGAGAGACCGTAAAGTTGAGGTTGAATATATTGCTCTTTTTGCTATGCAGCCTTTCATTCTGGAAGATGCCGATGGGGTCACGGAACGGAAGACGGTCCCTTGGTCGTGCACGGGCCACAATCGGAGCGGGCTTAGCGGTCCTAGCATGTCATGTGACTTGGCACACTCGCTTGCCCCAAATTATCCAAACCCACAAACCCGACAATTTTACTCCCAAATTCCGATCACGGTTCACGACGCCCAACTAACTTCATACCAGCACAATCCGACTACCCACCGGACAAGATGAAGTTCCTCAAGGTCGGCCGAGTCGCCATCATCACCCGCGGCAGATACGCCGGAAAGAAGGTACGACGCCCGCGACATTCCTCGTTGCCATCCTCTCGAGTTTTTTGCGCCATCCGATGAACATGGGGTCGGGGGAGGGAAAAAAAAGTTGCCGTGTGTTGTGGTGGACGGCGAGGAGGCGCAGAACAGAAGAACAGCGACGTGCTGGATGCTGTCATTTGGTTCATCATTGTCAAAGACACGAATTGCTGACTCGAATCGCTTCAACAGGTTGTCATCATCCAGCCCGTTGACAACGGCAACAAGCCTCACCCTTTCGGCCACGCCCTGGTTGCCGGCATTGAGCGCTACCCCTCCAAGATCACCCGCCGCATGTCCAAGACCCGCCAGGAGAAGCGAAACAAGATCAAGCCCTTCATCAAGGTCATCAACTACAACCACTTGATGCCCACCCGCTACACCCTGGAGCTTGAGGGCCTCAAGGGCTCCATCTCCAACGACACCTTCAAGGAGGTTTCCCAGCGCGAGGACGCCAAGAAGACTGTCAAGAAGGTTCTCGAGGAGCGATACACCAGCGGCAAGAACCGATGGTTCTTCACCCCTCTCAGTACGTTTTTGCTGCTGTCCCTTTCACTCTATCAGGACTGTTGTCTCTGTGGGGTGGAATAGGGCAAGGACATACCCACAGGACCCAGGCTAACAAGGTCAATAGAGTTTTAAAAAGATCGTTTCTCCATCACGGTTAGGGAGTTGGCGGGATGTAAAGAGCATCGATTGGCATTAAGGAACCCCGGTTTTTATGGGCTCAATATCAAGTTTCTTAAAAAATCAGATCTCTCTTTGCGGCGTGTGACTGTAGCGTCAAAATACAACGCGAATCGGACGGACGTGTTGGCCCCGACTGAAAGGACATCGGTGGGGAGTTGCTGTGCTGGTGTTATCTATCCCAAGAGGTCATGGTCATGGCAAATGCAAATAGGCCCCGGCGACTTTGCTTGACGGTCAATGTCGGTGAGGTAGTCCAATAAAAGAAATGAAGCAAAAAATTACCGTCAAAATCCAATTGTGCCACGCCGTCAACACAACGCAACCAACGCACACACACACATACGCACTATATGAAGCAATACGAAAGACAGGGTGATTATAAGACTTGATTTTTTGTCGCCCATTTCATTTCTACATGTCTATGGCCAAACGCCGTCTAAAGTTACATGTCAATTAGACCTTTCGTGATGCGGTTCATGCTCGCGACCGCGACCTCGCGCTCTGCGCCCAGCTCTATGGCTTTACACTTCATAATACCTCCCCAGCCCTCAAGTCAAACAGAATATGTCAAAAAGTTTCCAATCAGCAGAAAGGCCCGACCAGTCAACGTGACTATGTACGCGATCATGCTCGGTTCGTGATGTCAAAAAAGGGGGTGAGACGTAAGGAAATAATAAGAGAGAAAAAAGGGGTTCCTTAGATCGCCGTTCGCCCCGTAAAGTAAACGCCTCGGCGCAACATTTCTTGAGGGTTGCGAGTCCCATTGGCACCGTGCATTACAACATTCTAAGACCGTTGGGCCTCGTTCATTCCGAAACGGTTCGTCACCTCGTTAGCCAGCCTGGTGGGGTCATACTCGGGGGTGTAGCCAGGGGCAAGACCACCGAACAGGGCGAAGATGAGGAAGCCGGTGAAGATGATGATAGTGAGCTTGCGGAGGATGGGCTTGCGAGCACCAAACTCGGCCCACTGTCGGTTGGCATCAGCAACGTGAGCCTTGATCTGCTCGTAGCCGAGCTTGTAGTAGACCATGCCACCTAGAGCAATGGAGTAACCGAAGAACTGGAGACCAGTAACCTGGGTGCCCCAGATCATCATGGAGGCAGCAACGAGCAGGATATCCTTGAGGACACCGCAGAGGGTCAGGACGACGGCGGAGGTCTTACCAATCTGTGGAGGGGGTTAGCAGAATTCGATCTGGTTGTAGATTCGCAAAACATACCAGGAAGACGACAGACACGTTCAGCATGAAGGCGCAGAGACCGTTCAGGAAGAAGGTGAAGAGACCGACGTTGTAGACCTCGGCCATGGAGCACCTAGGAATCTCCCAAACCAGGGCAACAGCACCGTTCATGATAACGCAGATGGGAGCGAAGTAGTACAGAGAGACCAGGGGGTCCATCTTGAAGTCAGCGGAGCTCAGCAGGCGCTGGACCATGGTGAGTCGGAGAGCCTCAAAGATGATACCACCAATCTGGTACAAAACACCAATGGTCACGAAGTGGATTTCGCCAAAGGACGCAATGATGACACCGACAACAATGGCCGAGACGTTGAGGAACTGCTTCAGGTTGGGGGCGGAAACGCCGAGGACCCAGCCAGAGATGAGGACAGCAACGGGAGTGGTGGCCTTGAGCATCTGGATGAAGGCGACCGAGAGGTAGAGGTATGTCA
The DNA here is from genome assembly GCF_000151355.1 of Fusarium vanettenii 77-13-4. Taxonomy (NCBI): domain Eukaryota; kingdom Fungi; phylum Ascomycota; class Sordariomycetes; order Hypocreales; family Nectriaceae; genus Fusarium; species Fusarium vanettenii. The sequence goes on along the minus strand of NW_003315879.1, from coordinate 855,400 downwards.
GGTTTCCGCAGATCAGACTCAAACTGAAAAAGACACCAATGGGGACGACGGCGCGCATGTAGACGCGAGGCGTCATCTTGACGGTCTTTCGGCCATCAAGGAAATGAGTCCATCGGGCGAGGATCTGGGTGACGACGGTCGCAAAGGTCAAGTGGTAGGTGGTGAGGATGACGGGGTAGCCTGAAGTTTCGCATGTCAGCTAGGGGACAGATCGAGGGACGATTCGAGGAGCGTACGGAAGTTGAGGGTGTCGAGAAGCCATTTGTTGAACAGAATAACTGAGGAACTGAAACCAATCCAGGCACTGCATCATCTGGTTAGCAAGTTGCGCGTTGACAAGATCGATCCGAGAGAATGACTGACACAACGTAAAAGGTAGGATGAATCGAGGCGCGAGGAGACTGCTTCTCGAGGCCGGGGTTGACAGTGGGAAGAACGGGAGTGGCGGAGCGAGGCGTCTCGCCCGAGACGCGGATCTTTTCATCAGCCGACATTGTGAGTGGTTTCTAGAGATGCAAAGATCTAGAGTTGAGCTGGTTGAGACCGGTTGATGGAAACGGCGAGGTTGTTGATAAGAGGCCCTTGAAGACAGATTTTAGGGGGGAACGCGCAAACGAGCGGACGGACAGCCGAGTCCTGCAACGGGATCGAATTGGGAAAGGCGAGGGGTGCCTATTTGTTATGCAATCGGCGGGGCCCTGAGAGACAAGGTCTCGAAGAAAAGAAACGAAAAAATGGCGACTTGCGAGCACAAAAAGCTTGACTTTGAGGAGGCTTGCAAGGGGGCAAGGGAAAGACTGAAGGAAGAGAAACAAGAGAGCAAGACAAGAAAATCGTCCCTGGTTCTGGAAGAAGAAGAAGAAGAGGGAGGGAGAACAAGCGAGGAGGGAGTGGGTGAGGAGACGGGAGGGTAAAAGAAATGGAAGAAAGGGATAGGCCAGGTATCTTAGTCTTGTTAGGGGAGGGGTGGGTGTTGAGGTCGGGTCTGTTAGTGGACAGTCCAGGGTGAGGCGCGGCAATTAATAAAATAAAACCAAAAAAAAAAAAGGTTTTTTTTTCCCTCTGCTCTGGAAATTGGCCTCTCGCGCACGCCCAGTGGCTCTGGGCTTGGGTTTATTTCCAGGCTACTTTTGGAGTATGGATACGGGTGCTAGACGAGACCAACACCCAGAGCAACCCAGTTTTTAACACGAACAATTGGACGGTACAGTTGATTTTCGTGTTGGTAGTGGAGAGCATGTACCAATACCGCCGGGTCCCCAGCGAACACGAAGCTCGCCTGGACGCGTGTTCAGGGGTTGAAAAGATCCAGGGACGGACTTGAACGGGAGGCGACTCGTGGTTGGAAGTACCGTATACATTTCCGACTGATGCTATTCAGGGGTGCAACCACCACTGCGAACCTGAACCTTTTCCCGGGCTGGAGCCCCATTGTGATTGCCCTGACGAATCAATCCGCCCACGTTCGGAGATCGTCAGATAAGCAGAGCCGGTCTAGCTTGACACCGTGCGCTGACTGTACCCTCCCCTTCCCCTCCATATGGTATCCCCGAGTCCTGGGATGACGGGCTGGACGAGGATGGAATGCAGGCGGTTGATTAGGTGGCTTCGGTCATGGATGGAGAAACAACTGCGCCCCTGAGAGTGAGAGCGAGAGCCGTATTCCGTGCTTGAGTATCATGACCAACCGTGTGCAATCATGATTCTATCTGACACTCTAGATAGGAAGTTTCCCATCCTTTCTCGCCCCCTTTGTGATTCACCACCTGCATATTCGTACTCTGGTCCCTGGTCTGGCGTGTCATGATCTCTCGGCCGCCCCGCGCCGGCTCCGTCAGCCTTTCAGGGAGACGGATACGATACTAGATCTCAGGGACCTTGGCCCTTTCAGCTGTCGTAGATGGCGGGAGATCTAGATGCGATCATGCAAACAGCAAGCAGCCAGTGGCGTGCGATCGGGAAGGAAAAAGGCTTTTTTTTTTTTTTTTTTTTTTTTTTGAGAACCCGTTTCTGGCAGAGACAAGCAAGCCATCTATCTATTCAGTTCCTGGGTCGGAGGACGCACCACACACACCCAAGGTTTCTTACTGCATTCCCGTGATGGCCTCTCAAATGCCCGCCCACCATCCAAGGCCCGATGACAAGCGCCATCGCGCCCCGTCCCGTCTCCATTTCTCGCGTCAAAATGTAGCGAGGCGCGTTACATTCTTGAGCCTCTACCTGTTGGCATGGAGATGTCCTGATGGACGAAGCCAAGAGGTTATTGACTGGGGAATGTCTTGATGATCTCGGGCGAAAGGTTTCGCCATTATCCAAGTTGCTGGCATAAACAGATCAACATTGTTATTTACCTGTTGCGAAATGCTTCCGAAAGAGGTTCCTTATACTTTAACCCAGTAGATCTCTAACCCCCGTTCAGTATTCTTCATCTCACAAGCTCACAACTACATAACTATCAAAGTCTTGGCATTGTAAGATAAACAAGATCGAGTTCTGGCTTGCTCTTGGCAAGCATTGTCCACATCTCCGCAAACTAGAGCCTCCCATGCGCTCTCCATCTCTCCTCTGGACTTGGCTTTCAGTTAAGCACAGAGACGGGGCCTCTCCGGGACCCATTAAACATCATGAAGATGTCATGTATATCCGTGGAGCACCAACCGCCATGTACCGGTACATCTTAATAAAAGGGGTTTCTGTCAAGCTGGACTGGGGGGGCCTCTCCCTGCGTACCCCCGGCTAGAGGACAGCTGAAAGTACACCAGATGCCAAGTGACATTCATTCTGGCGTTCATCTGCCGCGCAGTCTGCAAGGAAGAGAGCATCAAATCCCTCCTGAAACATCAGCAGTCATCCTCCCGTCAAGCCGAGGACCAAAGTATTAGATGGTTGTGGTTCAGAGGCTCAAGGCTGAACCAAGGCTGGTGACCACTGCGAGGCTCGCCAGCCACATGCGGCTTTCATGCTTGCCAGAACTAGCGGCAGGACGATCCCGTTGCTGATCTGCTCTTCGGTTTCAGACTTGAAGCATCCGCTCTCCGTTAGAGGCCCCAGACATCCCAGCCTCGGGACGATGAGCCATGTTGACCCGTTGATATATCTGGGTCTGATGACGTTCGTTGGACGGCGGTGACGACGCTTCCTGCGTGTGCTCAAACCTCGTTGCTTTGCCCGTTGTCTCCCGTGTCTGTTTCAAGGTGGGTTCCATGAGCCGATGTCGCGGGAGCAAAAGCCGTGATCATCGCTCGACAACGGAGAAGAGAGCCAAAGAGAGAAATAGCAGGCGGCTGGCCACGTACAATGTGCAATGAGTGAATGAATATCCCACCACATGAGCCAACAAGGGGTTTGGTCCGAGTTAAGATTACAATTCTCCCTCGTCATCATGTAGCCCTCGTCTATCTCGGTCGTAGATGGTGATATTGAACGAACCGAGTGGCGCTGGACGGAGGCAGCGACTCGCTCGTCCAAGACTATTGGACAATGTCGGAGGAGGCTGAGTTGACTTGCTGCTGTAGGGCATATCTCCCTCCTTCCAACCTCCCCCCACCCATCCATCCATCCAACCAACGTGTTACCCCTGACCTGACCTGGCGTTGTATTGCTCTTGGTGCAGGAGAGGCAAGTTGAGGCTGACACTGTAAGCAGCTAGACAGACAGACAGGTGCCTGGCCGTTGTCCACCACGAGAAATCCGGTGCGAGGGAGGACACGGACTGTTCGAGTACGAAAAAGGCGGCCACGGCGAAGTCGTCTGAATTACTGATACGAGGTGTTTGCAATGCTCTAACTTCAAACCAAGATGAGACGGTGACACGAGCACGCTCTCTCGGCTAAGGCGATGAGCATGGGGAACTTCTGGACAGCCAAATTGGACAATGTGACAGAGAGGCGATTGGGAGTGGGCGCGACATGGATTGGCCAGCGAATTACGTTTGTGAGTGTGCTGTTAAGGCCACGTTCACAGCATGTTCTGCCATGGAAACCTGCAGCTCTAGCCTTGCCCTGCCAAAAGGTGGAATTACATCTCATCTTAGGAAATTGCGGCGAGTCTTGGTGCTAGTGGATCTTGACAGAGAAAGCAGCGGCTATCGAAGCTACCCGTCTTTTGTTTGGCTGTTGCGATTGTTTCCAGGGCTGCGTGATAAGGATGAGTGAGCAGATCAGCGATGGATGGCAAGCTGATTGTTTGCTCTCTGGTTCATTGGACAGGGAGGAGGTGCGTCACGTAAATTAACGTACGGGAGAGGGCAGCATCAGATTGAGAGTCCCCTAGGGATTCTAATATTGGGGACATTGTCTCGATGCATCTATTCGCGGAGAGACAAAGACAGGGACCAACCTGAACTTTCTGAAGGTCAAGGCGGGAAGCCACTAAAAGTAGCCAAGCTTCCCGTCCATCATCCCCGTCGACGGCGACACAGTGCCTGTTGCATCTATAGCGCATCGGGCCAGATTTCATGCACTAACAGAGGGCCCATCGACATGCTATTGCTTGGGACCAGACCAATTCCACTCATTGCTGCTGGAAATCAAGCTTACGCCAGAGAACGGGTGGCGGTGGGATGGGAGAGGGACAAGTTGATGTGTTACAGACGCTCCATGAGGAACCGTTGGAGATGGTGACGGGTTCGCAGTAAAGAGGGTTTGGTCCCACGAGGCCGTTTAGACCTGCATCTGTTACCTAGGTACGCAGTATCTATTACTATCACTATCTCCATCTCGTCCATTACTCGCCATCACTCAGTCCCTGATGAAGCGGTGCCAACTCTTGAGCCACCCACCCACTCACCAAAGACCCAGGGGTCGGGGTCCAATTATGGTGTGGGCCCCTTAACCCTCCCCTGGATTGGGGGGTGGAAAGGCTCCAAAATAATTTTAGCCCCGCCATCCAAAGTCGCCCATCCCATCCATGGTTGCGGCGGTCAGTCTCCTTTTCTGCCAGCCTCCACTCCTTGGTCTGCGATCACCATCAATAATATCTACAGCAACCACGGGACTCTGATCCTCTCGCTGTTCCTCCGTTGTCCTGTAAAGCTTCATCCTTCTTCCCAGTCGCTCGGTTCCTTGTCGGCGTCTGCGCATCTGTGTCTGCTTTTCAGCCTCGTCTTCAAAGTTTCTACTCCAAGAACTTTTTCAAAATCCCCCACCATGGCCGACGTGTGAGTTGCTTTTGCGCCCGCCCCTGCTTGAACCAACTTGATTGCCTGCATCTGCATGCTTGAGCAATTGCTTGCCACTATCCACGACAGCATACTGATATCTATTCTTCAACAGTAACGTTGATGTCCTCGTCATTGGCATGGGACCTACTGGTCTCGGTGCCGCCAAGCGTCTCAACCACATCGTATGCGCTCACCGCCAGCTCCTCCGTTCACGCTTCAACTCGACTGACCGCACCTACAGAACGGCCCTTCATGGCTGATTGTCGACTCCTCCAACAAGGCTGGTGGTCTTGCCGGCACTGATGTCACCCCCGAGGGTTTCGTAAGTTGAACCTGCGCCGTCGTCGACCTCGAAACACCGCTGACCGTCGAATCCTCCAGCTCTACGATGTCGGTGGCCATGTCATCTTCTCCCACTACAAGTACTTCGACGACTGCATCGACGAGGCCCTCCCCAAGGAGGATGACTGGTACACCCACCAGCGCATCTCCTACGTTCGCTACAAGGGTCTCTGGGTCCCCTACCCCTTCCAGAACAACATTTCCATGCTCCCCAAGGAGGACCAGGTCAAGTGCATTGACGGTATCATCGACTCTGCTCTTGAGTGCCGTGTTGCCAACACCAAGCCCAAGGACTTTGACGAGTGGATTGTGCGCATGATGGGTGAGGGTATTGCCAACATCTTCATGCGACCTTACAACTACAAGGTCTGGGCCGTTCCCACCACCAAGGTAAGCAAGGAGAACCTATCGCCGCACATCCTAGGACCTCGAAGCTAACAAAACTCTCAGATGCAATGCCAGTGGCTCGGTGAGCGTGTCGCTGCTCCTGACGCCAAGCTCGTCACCAAGAACGTCATCCTGGGCAAGGTCGCCGGTAACTGGGGTCCCAACGCTACCTTCCGATTCCCTGCCCGCGACGGTACCGGTGGTATCTGGACCGCCGTTGCTGAGACTATCCCTAAGGAGAAGAAGCGCTTCGGCAAGAGCGGTGAGGTCACCAAGGTCGATGCCAAGGGCAAGATCGTCCACTTCGCCGACGGTAGCACCATTGGCTACAACAAGCTCGTCAACACCATGGCCGTTGACCACCTTGCCGAGAAGATTGGCGATGAGGAGCTCATCAGCCTCACCAAGGGTCTCTACTACTCCACCACCCACGTCGTTGGTGTTGGTATCCGAGGTGAGCGCCCTGAGCGCATCGGTGACAAGTGCTGGCTGTACTTCCCCGAGGACAACTGCCCCTTCTACCGTGCCACCATCTTCTCCAACTACTCCCCCTACAACCAGCCTCAGGCTGATGCCAAGCTTCCCACTCTCTACCTCGCCAACGGCGAGCCTGCTGAGTCTGACGAGGCTAAGGAGGGTCCTTACTGGTCCATCATGCTGGAGGTTTCCCAGTCCACCATGAAGCCCGTCGATGTTGAGAACCTCCTCAAGGAGAGCATCCAGGGTCTCATCAACACTGAGATGATCAAGCCCGAGGACGAGATCGTCTCTACCTACCACCGCGCTTTCGACCACGGTTACCCCACCCCCACCCTCGAGCGTGAGGGCGTCCTCAAGCAGCTTCTCCCCAAGCTCGAGAGCATGGACATCCTGTCTCGTGGCCGATTCGGCAGCTGGCGATACGAGGTCGGCAACCAGGACCACTCGTTCATGCTCGGTGTTGAGGCTGTCGATGCCATCCACAGCGGTGCTGTCGAGTTGACCCTCAACTACCCCGACTTTGTCAACAGCCGCCAGAACACCGAGCGACGCCTCACTCAGAACTTTGTGTTCACCCCTCCCCAGGCCAACGGTACCAAGGATCTGCCCAGCCACAGCCGCTAAGGTCTCGGGCTCTGTAAATGGCGACCGTTTTTGTTCCGGGGGATGGAAGCAACTACGTGAGCAATCCAACATTGAACGCGTTTTGTGATTTTTTGAAGACATGTGCATAAGGAGACCATACCATCCAAGTGGGAAGCGACCTAGCATCTCAAGGCATGATGAATGAGGATTTAGGATTGATGATGGGAGAAAAGACGGCTGCTGGTGAGGGTTTCCCAGCTGGCATGGAATGAATACAGGGTTGCCGCAGGAGGGTGCGGACGGAGGTTCATGATAGAGGATAGAACATGATCCTTTCTCTTAGGATTAGACGAATGAACGGATTGTCCTATAAACATACATAATATTATACATTTTAAATAGACACCATTGCGTTTGTTTATTCGTTCTGTTTTCTATGTTCATCTTTTGGTGTTGTTGGCTCAGCTTGATTCCCCTGCTATCGGCGATCGGTGTCATTTTTGGCCGACCTGCCAGACATGATTCAAGATGGGTGGTGTCAACCTGCGGCGCGGAATGTTTTGGTGACATTCAATTTGTCTGCCACTTACATCATTAAGTAACAAGCGACCAGGGGATGTCTTGAATCAGTCATGACAGAAAAGCAGAAGCTGAAAGTGCAAAATTGACGGGCGTTTTCGTCTTACAGCTGAACATCCATTATCTAAAGGAACGTTTACAGCAAGTAGTCGCTTTTCAGCAAGCGCCAAGTCGAATTCGTCAAGGCGAGCTAAGATGTCTTGATCCAAGTACCTTACCTATCTTCAGCGGAGAAGGATGAAATAGAAGGGCTTTTTTTCGGTGCCCCCGTCGACGGGATAGCGGCGCCACAAGGGTCCGTCTTTCAGCTGAAATTTGACAATCTTTAGAGGGTTCAGCCAGAAGCCTGACTTTCCTACGGTGAAGGAAAGAGTTGGGGGGTTCTTCTGGTGCAGAGGCGCCTAGAGAAATTTTCTAGCTTTTGCGCCTTGAGCCAAAAGAGAAGGGATGGGCAAAGTCGATGGATCCAAGGCCCGGGCTCTTGCTCCGTATTATCGGTGCCCAAGCGGGAACAGCGGCAGTAGGCGAGAGAACAAGGCGAGGCGAGCGGCGGCAGTTTTTTTTTTTTTTTTTTTTTTGCAAGAGCTGGAGATGCAGCTGTACACGAGGAATTGTGATGGCCGGTAGTGATAGGGCAGGCTTGCATTTGAGGTTCATGATGGTGGTAAAGGTGGAGTCGGGGGGGAAGTAGCACGTGTGATGGTGGTCAGTCTAGAGGATGGTCCATGGAAGCACAGATAGAAGGCGTCAAGTGTCTCAGCGATGATGGGCTTGAACCAGAGCATCGGTAGGGTTGCTACGGTGGGAAAGGAGAAGAAGAGGGAGGTTGGAACGGTCTAACTCTGGTATGCTATAACAGCTTTGACATATTGCACCAGGGAGAGAATAACAAGGTTATTCGTCTCTTCTTTCTAGCAAGGTGAGATGAGGAGCCCGGCCCAAAAAACCAGCTGCCAAACCGGAAGCTACCCTTGTTGGCCTTGCATCCATCACCCACTTGGCAGGATCCTTGGACCCTGGGTATCATCTAGAAGTTCCACCATCCATTCACAACCACCCCAAGTTTTTCAAAAAGAACAAGAAACCCTTTCAGCTGAGACATCCCATCTCTCTCTGTCTCCCGTCCCTGTTTGCCCTCGTGAGCTTGGCTTGGCCTGACCTGGGAATACCCCCGTCAGAAACGGCCCGGACAGTCCGCTAATCTGCACCCAATCCGCCAATCCACCACCTGAAAACCACTTTGACCCATCACTTGCACTTCCACTTGCACTTGGGGGGGCGGGAATCCACCACCACAAAGTCCACTCGCTCGTAGTCTACATCCGCCATACTACAGTACAGTACAGTGCCTACCAGACCTGGGTAGCCAATCCACCTCTTCTCGGCGACTACCACCACCGTCGTCTTGTCTGTCTCAAGGTATCGCCGGTTGGCATTACATCTTGTCCTCTGCGGCATCAGCCACCACCTCAGCCCTCCGAACGTCGGCAGCCTCGACCTGCGGCTCCCCCTCACCGCGGCCCTATCGTCATCTTGGACTCTCCTCCATCGCCTCATCCTAGAGAGTCCCACCTCCCTCGTCTGATATATCCCGACCAAGGCGCAGATCCCGCAACATCCCAGATCCTACACTCGCACTACCTCCAGGAACATCTGAGGCTCGAGCTTCCCTCAGAACCTGTCATATCTGGATCCCGGCCCATCTAGTCAAACTCGACAACTACAAATCACCTACACCACCACCACCGCCGACCGATCTCCGAGGATGGGCGCTTCACATTCGCGTGGCTCAAACCTTTACTGAATGCGAATGCCCGCTTCCCGTTGTCTACCCGTCCTGTTGTCGACGTTGAGTGCCACGCCCGCGCAGTGCGCAGCTGTTCGCGCTCCATCATGGACGGCGTGTCCCTCGTCTCCGACGACCTCCTCGATCCGCCGCCTCGACTCTACGAGCGACTACGCCAAATAGCCGGTTATACATGGGACGATAACCAGTTGCCATTCCACTCTTCCTACGATTACTGGTAAGTGCGCTCTTGAGGCGCGCCTTACGAGTCGACGCCAGACTACCAGTCCTCGTGCCCTCGTCACAATCTTGATTTCTAACCCACCTCAGGCATGTCTTTGGAACCCGCTTCGTCTCTCCATTCTCCCCTCCCTCAAGCTCTCACAATGCCTCGAGTCCAGGATCCATCTTGAAGATCCATTCTGGCCGGCCATCGCCGTCGGAACCTTATCCCTCGGCCTCGAGCGACACCATCGATTTACCGGCAATCACACCCCCAGCCTCGGTACCCTCGAATGCGTCCAATGATGCTCCCTACGTCGAAGAGCAAGTCGTTGCTCGCATATCCTACCATGCCCTCCGAGAAGAGCGCGCCTTTCACATCGCCAAGAGTCTAACAGCAGACTCAGATCCGAATGGGCAACATATCGTGAAGCCACTCGACCTAATCAGGCTGAACCCTCTTCCAGGTGACCGCGCACCCGTCATCGTTGCCATCTATCAACACCCCGGCCACAATTATCTCCTCGAGGTCCTTGACATGGGCCCAGCCTACTACAGAGCCCGTACTGTAGGAGAGACATTTACCTCGCTTCGCAAAAACGAGCCCGAACTACACGACCCGATCTCCTTGCAGTACTTTCTCGATTTTGCCATCGGTGCAGCACAATGCCTCGAGCTTCTTCATCACGGTCTGGGTATGATTCATGGCGAAATTCGAGGCGATGCGTTTCACTTCAACGTTGAAGAGGGGCAGGTCAAAATACTATCATTTGGGTCCGGAATACGCTCATTTGAGAATGGCTTGACAAGTAGTGGGTGGTCGACTCTCTCCAAGGAACTAGGCGCTCGAAACAAGCTCCTCTACATTAGCCCCGAGCAAACAGGGCGAATGCCTGCAGAACCGGACAGCCGGACAGACATCTATTCCCTGGGCGTCTTGTTCTGGACGCTGCTGACCCAGAAACCGGTTTTCGACGGCGACAGCCCTCTTGACATTGTCCAGGGAGTTCTCGGGCGCAGGATACCCAATGTGTCGACTGTACGACTGGACATTCCCGACGTGGTTGGAAGAATTATTCAGAAATGCACAGCCAAGAATGTTACTGACCGTTACCATTCGGCGAGCGGGCTCCGTCACGATCTGGTCAAGGTTCAGGAGTTCCTAGGCGACGGGGATTGGTTGGCGCTTAAGGAGTGGAAGATTGGAACCAAGGATGTATCGTCCTTTTTCATGCTTCCTACTATCATGATCGGTCGCCAACGGGAACAGGCTGAGCTTGTCAAGGTCATTGACCGTGTTGCCAAGGCTCATTCCATGACTCTAAAGGGTGGCAGCAACCGCTTCTCTGACGGCTCAAGCTTGTCAAACGAGGTGGCTGCTTTTGACGACATCTCAAGCGAGGGAGCGAGCTCTATTGATGGTACCAACCGTCGAAGTGGTTCCTTTACTCATACAGCGTCCTCAGATCCTAAACTACCAAAGACCAACTTTCACCCGTTCTTCTCGGATACCCAGACGAATTCTGGCGATACCATCTCATCTTCGCCATCAGGCGCCTTCCCTCGGGCTGCCAAGCCGTGGGAGAGGCACCAATCCATCTCAATTGAGACTCGCAGTCTCGTGGATAGCACCGGGGCGGAATCACAGAATCGTCATAGCCTAGTAGAGTCAACCGCCTCGAGCCTTTCCAGGCAGCTGGGATCAGCCAAGTTCCGCCGTCGTGATCACTGCGAGGTTGTGGTAATCGAGGGTGCTGGAGGACTAGGGAAGAGCTGTCTTGTTCAGAGTGTCCTTGCAGAGGCCAGGAGACGGGGTTACTGCGCAACAGCCAAATTCGATACTGCAAGAAGGACAGCCTTTGGACCACTACTTAAGTTGTTATCGTCCCTGTTCAAGCAGGTCTGGGGCGAGAGAAATACAGAGACTCCTTTTCACCAGGGGCTCAAGCAGTTCGTCCGCCCTGTCTGGCCCATGCTGCACCGGCTACTAGGACTTCCCGAGTTCCTCCTTGGCCCTCCCGAGGTCAATCCTGGGCGGTCAATCTCCTCGTCTCAGCATCTTAACCTGAACAAGAGCAATGGGAAGGCTAGCCTGAAGCGCCGCGGCTCCTCTCCGGGATGTTCGCCTGGCCCTGTTGCGAGAAACCCTAGCATCGCTTCTCAGTCATCACAGGATTTTCTCCGAGCTGGGACATCTACCAAGACCATGCGATTGATGAACATTTTCCTGGACGTCCTTCGAGTGTTCACGGCACACAAGTTCATATGCTTCTGTTTGGATGACCTCCACTTTGCCGACGATGAGTCCCTGGAGCTCATTTCTCAAATCATTGCTTCGAGGATGAAGATGGTCATCATTGTCACATACCGAACAGAGGAATTCACATGGGAGAAGATCCAGAGCATCGTTCACCCCCCTGAGTCCGACGAGTTTCCCCGTTCTGGTGGCCCCTTGGTCACTCGGATCACCCTATCAGCTCTCTCTGAAGACGATATTGTTAAATACGTCTCGACAACGCTCTGTAGGCCTATGGAAGAAGTTCTCCCCCTCGCTCTCGTTCTGCAATCCAAGACAGCAGGCAATCCATTCTACATGCGAGAGATGCTGAGTGCCTGTTACCGAAAGCGGTGTATTTGGTACGACTACAGGGACAGCCAATGGCATTATGACCTCGACAGACTCTTCGAGCAATTTCAAGGAGAGAAGGATTACGACGTGCTCGACACGGGTTTCATTACGCACAGGTTGACCGAACTTCCGGCAGCAGCCCGGACCTTGCTCGCCTGGGCGGCTCTTATTGGCAACTCGTTCTCGTTCGAGCTCATTTGCCACCTGATGGGCGGTGAATTCGACTATCACGAAGACGATTGGGGATCATGTTGTCCGACCTTTGCACACAAGAGCTACTCGCAGGGCGAAGCCATCGCCGGTCTTCAAGCGGCCATCCAGGCCTATATAATCGTACCTAGCGAGACGGATGATCGATTCCGATTCGCACACGATCGATATATCCATGCATCGTCCGATTTGCAAGAGTGCAACTCCCGAAAAATGCACTTCATCATTGCACAAACACTCCAGAAGTACTATGCCGGCGAATCTAGGCAACGAGACAGCACAGCCTCTCATATCTGCGAGGCGGTCGACATCATCAAGCGACGGATTCCAAGCCGCTATGAGTACCGCAAGCTGTTGACAGATTGCGCCCAAGCTGCTGCAGAGAGTGGCGCGAAGCCAACCGCAGCCAAGTTCTACAACACAGCAGTTGCACTTCTTCAGGACGACCCCTGGACTGAGGGCAAAGACGACGTTTCGTATGACGAGACGATGCAACTCTACCTTAGGGCGGCCGAGTGCTATCTATACATGGGCCACTATGGCCCGGCTAGCGAAACACTGGCCATCATCTTTGCCAACTCCAAGACAGCTTTCGACAAGGCACCAGCATATGTTCTACAGTCAAGGATACATGCCCAGAACGGCGATTCATCTGCTGCTCTTGTGTCCCTCAAGCAGTGCCTGGTCGAGCTGGGGGTTTCGGTGGACGAGGACCCAACCTTGCAGAGGTGCGACGCGAAGTTTGAGCGCCTTTCCGTTCAGATCCAAACCATGGATCGGGCTGAACTGGTCAGTTACAACCAGGCTGAAGATCCAAGTGTCGCGTCTATCGGAGCGGTCCTCGCCGAGACCCTCAGCGCCGCTTGGTGGAGCGATGGTCTGCGGTATTACAATCTCACCCTCACCATGGTAGAGATGCACCTCCAACGGGGTGCGTACCCACAATCCGGTATGGGCTTCCTGTATCTCGCCATGATCTCTCTCTCGCGGTTCAACATGCCACAGTTCGCTGTGGATCTAGGTATCGCCGCTCAAGAACTACTCTATCAGTCTCGAGACGCCTTCTCGCTCGCTCGCGGCTTGACGCTTCACTCGATGTGCATTGGACATGTGCACACGGCGTTGCCCACACTCACGGCTCAGATGGAGGACGCAGTCGAGTATGCTTCAGTTGCTGGCGACCGGATAGCGACCATCATGAGCTACGGAGTGTCTGCCGTGTTCAAATTCTTCAGCAACGAGAACTGCGCAGATCTCGAAGGGTTCTGCCAGTACGGCTGCGAGGAGATTCCGAATTGGTACACCGACTCCAGGGGCGGGTCGGTTCTCATCGCTATCAGACAGCTCTGCCGTGCTCTTCAGGGCAAGACTCGCATCCGCATCGCCTCGGAGGTGATGAATGACGAACAACATAACTCGGAGTGCTACAAGAAGTGGTTGCTTAGCTGCAATCGCCAGAGCATCCGATCCACCATCTTCTACGAGAGCTTCGAGATGATACCCCTATACCTCTACGGCCATTACGAGCGTGCTGTTGAGCTTGGGAAGAAGTGCACTGATGATCTGGCCATGCTCTGGTCCTCACGCAACAGCAGGATGATGCTGCTATTCTATGGCTTGTCCCTTGCCGGACGGTTACTGCGACAGATGCAGGTTCCATGTTCGCCTACTGAAGACTTTGCCTCGCAGGCCGAGGAGGTCATCAGGGAGCTGCGTAGATTTGTGAGGATGATTGATGAATGGGCACTTGTCTCGGATATCAACTATCTTTGCTGGTCGAAGCTGCTCCAGGCTCAGATTGCAGAATTATCCAAGGACCACGGAACCGCCATCCAGCACTACGAGCACGCTCTGGACCATGCCACTGAATGCGATGCTGTGTTCGATGAGGCTCTGGGCAACTATCTCCTAGCAGGTCTCTTCATACGGCGAAAGGCACGCCGATCTGCTCGTGCGGCACTTATAGAAGCTGTTAGCTTATTCCGACAGATGGGTGCCAACGGAGTTTCAAAGGCTATCGAAGAGGAGCATGTTCTCCTCCTACATGGACCAACAAGAAGCCACCGAACCACTGACATGGGTGTACAGACTGACTTTGTCGCCGACACGACGTCGGTCCAATATCGGACTGTGGATGGCGAAGATGGAGGAGATCTGACACACATCACTTCCAACAACATGAACATGATGAACATGCCTGACCTGAAGGGAGAGCGCATAGGGGCGTGGCGAGGTTCAATGAACATGCAGGCTGAGCCCGGGGCAGGGTTGCCTGCTCTCGATATGATCGACCTCCATGCCATCCTGGTATCCTCACAGGTCATATCATCGGTGCTACAGGTGGACGAGCTGCTCAAGACCATGTGCGACGTCATCCTCCAAACCTGCGGCGGCTCAGCGACACGTGCCGCCATAGTCGTCCAGGAGAACGACTCGGACTCGTGGTGCGTAGCTGCCAGTGGTGACCCCGAGAGGGGTGCTTCAGCCCACATACCAGGCATCCCCTTGTCAGGGACGTCTCTGATAGCCGAGAACGTTGTTCTCTACTGCACTCGCTTCCTGGAGTCGGTGTTCGTTCCCGACTTGATAGCTGATGAGCGGTTCGGTAACGTCAACCAATCCTGGCTGCAGAGAAACCCCGTTGGCAAAGGCATCATTGCCATCCCCATCTGTCACGGTAACACGCCACTGTTGGGAGTCTTGTATCTTGAGGGCGAGCCCGGTGCCTTCACTGATCGCAATGTCACAGTGTTGCAGCTCCTCGTCAACCAGATCGGCATCAGCTACTCCAACGCACTCGCCATGAAGAATGTTGAGAAGATCTCGGCAGAGAACCGATCCATGGTGGCAGTTCAGAAGCGCGCTCTAGCCAAGGCTCTTGCAGCAGAGACAAAGGCCAAGGATGCAGAGGCGGAAGCGAAGCGCAATGTCAAGCTCGCTGAAGAAGCCGCCAAGGCAAAGTCCATCTTCTTGGCCAATGTCTCTCACGAACTCCGCACTCCTCTCAATGGTGTGATTGGCAACTCGGAACTGCTTCGTGACAGCGATCTGGATAAAGACCAGCTCGAAATGGCAGACTCGATCCGTGTGTCTGCTGACTTGCTGCTAACTGTCATCAACGACATCCTCGACTTCTCCAAGATGGAGGCGGACAAGATGAAGCTATACATCATCGCTTTCAACCCAGAAGACATGGTCCGCGAGGTGGTCCGGGCCGTATCGTACAGCAATCGCGAAAAGACTTCCAAGAAGAACGTCAAGATCGTGCAAGATATCAACCTGCCCCCAATGCTGATCTACGGCGACCCCATTCGCCTCCATCAAGTTCTTGGCAATCTCATTGGAAACAGTCTCAAGTTCACTGAGGATGGCTCCATCACCATCGGGGCCCGTCTCGACAAGGAGACCAAGGAGCATGCCATGCTCACCTTCTGGGTCCGAGACACGGGCATCGGCATCCCCCCTCAGCAGCTGGCTAAGCTGTTCCAGCCCTTCAGCCAGGCTGATGCCAGCACAGCAAGAAAGTATGGTGGGAGCGGCCTGGGTCTTAGCATCTGCAAGTCCCTCATCGAAACGATGATGAAGGGCAAGATTCGGCTTGAGAGTGAGGAGAATGTGGGCACGACAGCATGGTTCACAGTGACATTCGAAAAGGCCAAATCAGATGTCGCTGCTGGCGACGCCCAATCCAAGACGACGCCTCCCATCGACCGATACTCGGCCACCACTTCTCCTCTGGAGCGGGCTGACTCGCCCAACCCATGCCTGGACCTGTCCAAGGTGCCCAAGGAACAGGTTCGCATCTGCGTGGCTGAAGACAACCCCATCAACCAGAAGATCGCCATCCAGTACGTGCAGCGACTGGGCTACAAAGGAGTCGTGGCCTATGACAATGGTCTCAAGGCGGTCGAGGGGCTCCGGCAGAAGGCCAAGGAGGGCAAGCCATATCACGTCGTGTTGATGGATGTCCAGATGCCGGTCCTAGATGGTTACGAGGCGACAAAGCTGATCCGAAAGGACCCGTTGGATGCGGTGCGCACGATCCTGGTCATCGCAATGACTGCCTCTGCGATCCAGGGCGACAGAGAGAAGTGCCTGGCTGCTGGCATGAATGACTATCTCGCTAAACCTGTCCGGTCAGAAGTGCTGAGAAAGAAACTCGACGCATATCTCAGCACTGAGGTGAGTAGCATCGGAGCGTCTAGAGAGAGGAGTCGAACTAATAGCTTGCAGCATGCCCCAAACAACACAGCGCATACTCATCCAGCACCTCACCCAGCGCCTCAACCAGCAGCCCCGAGCCCTCAGCCAAGTACCAACTCCAACTCCAACTCCAACTCCAACTCCAACTCCAACTCTCACGGGCCCAACAGAACTATTGTTCTTCCGCCTCCAGTTGTCCAACCAACTCCCAGGGCAGCAAGGCCATCCACCACAGTCTCGGACCCCATGCAAGAAGAGGCTGTATTCAATCAACCAATCGACTACACTTCCTTGCAGGCCCAAGATAGCCCCGTCTACAGCAAAGAACATACTCATGCCCCAGAGCCGGTACCACTGACCATACGGGACAGCTCGCCACACTCGACAACCGCCGCTGCACTCAGCCGTGTGTCGAGCGACAGCCGCTCGGTGGACTTTGCGCCTTCAGTGGACGGCGCTTCTCAGCAGCATAAGCGTCTGCCTCGGAAGCTTACCAAGAATAGGCGAAACAGCGAGTCAAACAGCGAGAGGCCTTCCCTGGCTAGCACCCCGACCGACAAGCCCAAGGGTCTCCTCAAGAAGGCCCCCCAGCGACAAAGCTCGACAAACCTCGTCGAGGACGGTCAAAAGGCCGAGAACACCCCGTTCGGGACGTCGAAGGACCCCAGTAAGCGCAGCAGCTTCACTTCCACGGGCTCGTCGATCAAGGACCGACTCTTTCCTCACTAGGTTGATGGGGAGGATCCTGTCACAGATGACCTTGCGTCTGCAAGAGACGAGGCGGCGGGATCAGACAAGAAGTGTCATGCTCAGTCTCCTTGTTCTCGATAGCATCACGATACATTGCATACCCAAAACTTTTATTTTCAACCACACACGTACAACAAGACGAAGCAGGCACAGGACCAGGCAGTCGACGAAAAGCCTCTCCTGATTGAAACAGAATAGATGAGATGATTATGAAGAGAGGGCGAGAGCACGAGACGACAAAACAATACAATAGATGGGACGGTAGAACGCATCCATTTGTACTACACCCCTATTATCTGCCATTGGGTGTGCTCTGGATGGATATGTATGGATACTTGCTTGTTGTTCACTTGTTTATTTTCAGCGAGGAGCATTCGACAAGGACGGCTGGCTATGGCTACAAGGGAAGGTATGAAAGGGCGAACGGAAAGAGAAGGCTGTGGGAGAGGTTTTTTTTTTTTTTTCTATTCAAATGATCCATGGAGGAAGGACTGGGAAGCAAGGGAATGATTGTGTGTGTGGCTGGTCGTTTGGGGCTGGTTGCGAGATACCTCATTGTTGCCTTTATTCCCTTTTTTTTTAAAGAAAGAAATAATTCACTGAATCGGCATAGACAGCATCCTACGCTACACTACGCACTTGCTCACCAAAGAATTGACATGATTGCCGATGCTCTGCTGCTGTTTACCAGTTTTGCCTCCCTATGCTTGTTTAGAGAGCCTTGTGGAAATTCCAGCATAAAAGCTCCTTGGTGGAATCTCTGAAAAGACCGCGGACCTCGCCTGAGATGCATACGTACTGACGACGCTAGAGAGCGGACCCGTCCGGCCGGTGTGGATATCTTTGGCCATGCCCTCTAACTCTTTGCAAATCTTGATGTTGCGCCCATGTCGTGATCGCTACCAAGTAAGAATGCCAGTATTAACTCCTGCTCCATTAGGACGGGGAGGGTGGGTTGAGGAGCAAGGCACTATGGCCGTCCTTGGGCTCTGATCGACAGCGGCGACACGAGAAGCAAGGAAAAGAAAAGAAACCCAAGAGAAAATGCGAAACGCCACATGGGAGAGGCACGCGCTAGCGGCCGTTGGCGACGACGGCGGCGGCGCGTGTGTGAGCATCGGCGTCCGAGATTAGATGAGACGGGTTACGTATGTGTGTATGTACCAGACAAGGAGGACCTGGAGCATCAGAAAGTAAGAAAGAAGTGACATGCACACAATCAAGGGAAGCAATCATTGGAAAAGACCGTCGTTGTCGTGTAAGCTGACATGATCAAGGCACAATGCGGCTCCAACCAAGGAATCCCGAGAGATGCTTCAATGCTCAACTCGACTCACCAGGTCAAGGCATGGCAAGTGCCATTACCAGGTGGAGAAGACGAATCTAATCTTCAGCTCGCAATGTGCAAGCCCACCAAGGTCTAGACGACCGAAAGGCAATGCTTGCGAGCAGGTTCCATGACGGATCCAATGTAATGTGTGGATTTTGCGGCCGCTCAGGGCACAAGCGCGCGGCGGAAACGGCCCTAACCGATGGTCATATTCTCCGTCTGGTCCTGTCATGTTTCGGATCGCTCGCGAACATGAGGGTCTGTGAACCATCCGCGTGCCTTGCGTTGCCTAGGCGTGGTGTGTAGGGCATGTATTAAATTACCCTCTCTTGTGGTAATTCGAAACCCAGGCCTTCCGAGAGTGGCAATTGCGAGCATGGATTGGCGCCAGGAAAGGAACTGTCGGAAATTACCAGGGCATTCCTTAAGCAGGGTCGTTCACCAAGCAGCAACCGAGAGGGGGCTGCGGTGTGTCTTTGCTTTTCCTCGTTCTTCGTTGTGTCGTCCGTCGTCTTGTTGTCTGTCCTCTTGGGTATCCATCAGCTAGGCTCTATTCTCGGTGGCCCCGTGTGTATGGCGAATCGAATTGACCGATGTATCTCAAAACAGCATTTCGTCTAGTTAGCTTCCATTGTAAGCTGCTTGTTTCAATTCAAAGTGCAGAAGCAGCAGCAGCAGCGGGAGGCGCGCCAGGACGGCAACAGATGACGCGTGTAGCGTCAGGCCCCTTCTCATCAATCTCATCCCTCACCTCTCAGCGGGAGCCTGTGTCATGTTCTGGCAAGGCCCCCGCCGTGCCTGACACAATCGTTGGCTCCCTCGTTGCCTATGCAGGCAAGAGACCGAGTTGCCCTCGTCTGAATGGAGCCGCTTCCCCGGCTCCCATCAGCCATCCCATCCTATCCCTGGAACAACTGTGAATCTCTGGCGGCCGTCGCAGCCTCTTTTGCCGATCACTGCGCCATGGCTTGCCTTAAATCTTGGGGCTCGTGGGTTCTCGGACGATAGACACATGTCAGATGGGCTGGGGAGCGCTAGCAGGGGTAGCCATTTTGCTGATCTGGACAAACCGATACCATCTTCTGACTGATGACGAAGGGCCAGATGCTCAAATTATCCTTGGCTGTCCGCGATTGACAGGAAGCCCCCGTGCTTCGGTTATCGAATTTGCTCCCGACATACGGCGATCTGCTACTCGCCCGATCCTGGGTGCTCCAATGAGAACAGCTTGGGTCTGCAACCAAGCCAACGCGGTTTGCTTCCAGTATCCTGTAGGGTAGCAGTATGCAGACGTAACTCCTCAAGCCTCGTCTTGTGACGGCATGACGAGCATCGTGTAACAGCTGCTTGGTGCGGGCAGCCGGTCATCACATCACGTCGGGACGTATGTAACTGGACATGATCTCGGTAGGCTGCCGCCAAAGACATCCTGGGCTTCGTATCCCGAATTAGGTAGCTGTGAATCAACGTAGACCCCGGATCAAGGTGTTGGAACAAGGTATTCGTTACGGCTAAACATCAGAGCTCTGGATGAACCTCAGATAGCCCTTGTCCATCTCGAGGTCAGGCTGTTCCTCGTTGGGCTGGATGAGAGGACAAACGTGGCGTGGAAGCGTGTGGCGTCGCAGTGTCGTAGGCCATGAGAGGTAGGTGCTGTACTTGCTCGGCTGAACAGATGGGCCACAACCAGTACGCAGTACACCGCCATTACTGCGCCATTTGGAGCTGAGAGATCAATGCGGCAAACATTGCGTTAGGCTGAAGGAAAAGCGGAATTGTCTCTGGCAATCACCACCAAGACCTCGAAAAGGACGCTACTTGATGAGGTCGAGTCTAGACCCGCACCAAGATCGGAACAGTTAGATCCAAAATCGACAAGGGTGCCATCGGTTTGGGCCGACCACGAGGTTAGTCGTTAAAGCTAGTTGCCGATCTATCAGCTCATACCGCGCCCACGAGTTTCTAACCTGCTAGACCAGAACGAATAGGAGGGGCACACGGCGTGTGGCTGACAGAGCCTGCTGCGAGACCTGAGCCACGGCCTGGCTTCTTGAGGTGAGGATGGGAGATCTGCGAAACAAGGTCGGCAAGGGATCCTGCGGGCCAAAAGCGGCCGATGAAGAGGAGCAGATGCTGCAACAGTAGCAGGAGGAGAGCCTTCACCGCCGAATACAGCGCAAGATTCCGGGACACCGAGAAAAGAAAGCAGTTGCCGTCCATTACGCATTGCAGTTCGAATAACAGGGCCGTCCCTGTCTAGAGGAAGGCGGGCTGGAGACGAGAGGCAGAGGCTGACAACGGGGTGTGACCTGGTAGATGCATGGCCACGCCAGCCACACGGCCTCAGCGACGTGGAGTTGGGATGTAGCTCCTTGGTTGGCGCAGCGCGTATTCTGAGTACAAGAGGTAGTACGCAGGTAGTTGGAAGCGTGAGCTTAGAGAAGCCAACAAAGGCGCCAATCCAGACGCATCCCAGACACACAGGGGCCCCAACAGGAAGGCCAAGCCTACACAGTAATGTTGCAGTGGCTGAGGGTTACCTAGGTATGTCTGAACGTAGCCGAGTTTCGCATCATGAAGATGAGTGCCAGCACCGAGGCAACACCGACGTTTCGCCCAAGCTCGACGGGAGATATACTGCAAGGGAAAGAGATTGTTGGTGATGGAACGGTTGGGGCAAGAACGACACCCCTCAGTAGGGCCAGACGTGGCCGAGATGTGCTGCACTTTCGGCAGCGTCCACAAGGGAAGCTGTGGTCTGGGGTTGGCGTCAACATCGACCCTATCAAGGCGTGCCCCAGGGATGGCAGATTAGAGATCCACGGCAAGTCCATAGAAGGATCAGCGTATCTGACGATAGTGAACGAGGGTTGCGAATTGCGGCCGGGAAGCTCTCGCTCGGGATGAGGCTACTAAATACGTATGTGGTAGTGTGACGAACGAGTTCCCCGTTGTATCGTGCCGCCTTCGCCCCCTCCCAAGTGCGTGCCCTGGGCCATTGATGTCCTGCAGCTGCCTAGGATCGGTTGCCTGCAAACGGTTGCAACGAGACTAACCAAAGGCGAAACCGAGAAGCTAAAAGAGCTGAGCTGAAGACCAAGAGTGGGAACTCGGTGGGATTTGGCGTGTGCCGTTTCCTTGTGGTTCGTCTGAATCCAGGATTCTATGCAAGCATGGGGCTGGAAAGAAAGTAAAGGTGACAGGGTGGGGGAGGCGCAATAAGAGGAGACTGAATCAATGGATGGCAGGAGGAATCAAAGCAAATGAAGAAGAAAACAGGCGAGAGCGAGAAAAAGAAAGCATCGCATCCACGCTCGTGTGTGTACGGATACAGATGTCATCCTTGACATGGATAGAGCATGGATGAAGGAAAAGAAGAGAGGCACAAAGAAGCAACGCCCACGAGGGGAAGGAGGGGGGTGGCATCGTGTTTCAGATGTCCTGTTTTGACAAGGGGTTTCCAACCGGCAGGTGCGTCTCGGACCCGACCTGCCTGTTCAGCCTTTGATTGGTTGCCCAAGCTCTGGCAACGCCGGGACCCTGGTCCTTAGCCGGCCGCTATCCAGGGTTGGGTGCATCTGTGGCTTTGCAGAGCTGGAAGAGAGGCTGGTTCTGATCTCGCTGATTGGTAGCCTCCATGGCCTTCTCTGACTGGTTTTGCCCCATGCACACGCCCCGAGGCTTGCGGCTGCACACCATAAGAGCACCTCCGGCATGGAATTCAGTCCGCTGTAATTACAGTCGTCGTGAGCCTGGCCTGGCCTGGTCTGGTGATCCGAAGAGAACCCCGGCGCTGCTGCGTCAACTAGATATCTATCACAGAATGATTTCGGTTGTTGACCAAGCCTGTCGACCTCGAGCCTCGTTAGCCAGGTAGCCAAGTTCGCAGCGTCCCGTCTGGAGCCTCACTTACACCGGACGCTTCCACGCTTTGTCGTGAAGTCATGGACCGTGCGCTCATCTGCGGATAAATTCCATGGCTCGGAAATAGAGAACAGTAAAAGGAAGCGAATCCTCTTAGCCACGGTAAGTGTGCCGACGTACCATGGCGATGGTCACAACGATGGCGACAAGGGTTCTTCAAGCGCTGGGTATACCCAAAATGACATGCCGATTTCCGCTAGAGGCTCAACCGGGCGCCCATGCGACCAGGTAGGGAGCTTGGTCACGAGTTCCATTCGCCTCGTACTGATTACCAGCCTGGTAAGCAAAACAGTCAGCTTCAGCATCGGATACTTACTTACCTGGCACAAATTGGACGGCTGGATAGGTACAGCTTATTCTCCGTACCACCTGTTCTTAGAGGAAGCTAGAGGATTTGACGTTTGGATGTAAGAGGCTATTGTAACACGGTGATACACTGAGTGGTAGTCTCAAAGCCTTTGAGGTCTTGGTGTGACTGCAAAAAGCTATGAAGCTTTTGAGTGTTAGTCCGGAACCGGCACCCAAGATATCGTATTGCTTCTCACTCTGTAGTTTCGTCAGGGTTTGGTGCTGGAGCCTGCACCCTCACGCTTTCGATGTTAGGAACCCTGCTCGAGTCGACAGGATATGCACTTGTCGATGCATCACTCAGCGTTGCATTCGCCCCGGCTCTCCAGTGTCCCAAGACGTAACCGGTAGTGCCCGCGAGCGCAAGCATGAGGATCTCCATCCCTGGAATGTTGGTCTTGAATAATGACGGCCACGTCGTCACGGATTGTGACTCGACTCCCAACGGCAACCAGGGCAAATGGATTCGACGAGAACGAACCCCTGTTGTCTCTGGACGAAACAGACAAGACCAAGAGCCTGAGTCGATATCCAAGACATCCAGTCGTCTGATTTTCTCCGGACAATCGTACTCATCGGTGCCGCGGCGCCTTGTCTGATCTGGACGGCCCAAGTTCACTGGCTGATGGGACCCTGCGTAATACGGATACTACACAGAATGATCATCCTTGCCGATGGTCCAACGTGGGCTTGAGGGGGCGCTATTTCCGACGAGATTTGGTCTTGAGGGCTGATGAAAGAGGCACATCCATCCTCGAGCAAATCGAGGCCCTGTTGATCGTCGTCAGCCCCGCGACTCTAACCTTGACCTGGATCGTGGCGCACTCCCGGCAGCCGGCGAATTCTAACGGCGCAAGAGGGGCGGTAACCGTTTAGAGAGGGTGGGGTCTGAGAGTGGGGCGCCACTGACCTTGCTCATCTTTGCCCTGTGATGACGATGACAAGGGTTCAAAGTCAACATGAAGAGATGACGAGATGCGGGCGATGACCATCAGATCAGACATGTTTGGATGCTTCAAGTGCAGAGATTGAAGCAGGGAGATTTGAAGGGATGGTGAGGGTTGTTAGCGGCCTTTTCTCATCCACAAATCGACGGGGTGGGAGGAATTCCAAGCTGTTGTTGTTGGGTTGTCTCTTTGTTGTGGTTGCGATCACAGGCGATAGGACGTTCTCTACCAGGTATGTAAATGAACGGATGGCCTTCGCGGGGCACAGAGAGCACCACTTAGAGCGCCATGCTCCATCGTGCCCTAGACGGACCTGGCGCCTGTGGCTGTGTGGCGGTAGGTTCAACCATCAACTTGGGTAAGGTCCCGCCCATCGCTCGAGAGCATCCTGGCGATGGTGACGGTGGCTGGCGAATCTGGATTGCTCTCCGCCGTCTAGAGCTTGTCTCTGACTGCGCTAGATGGCCACAGTAAGAGGCAGCAGCTCGGCCAATGCATCATGACCAACCTAGGCATCATTAATCGAGAATGGAGGTGAAGCTGACTAGCCAGCTGGCCAGACCAGGCTGCCCCGAGGAATTGAGGGCGCAAAAGGGCAAGCGGTAGAGCCAGAAGGGATCTGCAAGCGCTTGACCGTTGAGGATGACGATGGATGATGTTGCCACTCGAGATTCACCAGACAGAAGCCGCAACGTCGCCGTTCCCAGTGGTCCGTGAATAGACTTTTCCCTAGCCAAGGGCCATGAATCGACAATGTTGAAGGCTGTCGATTGGCGATTGCCTGTCCTGGGTGCCTGATCGACTCTGACATGAGGTGTGAGTCCGTTGCTGGTGTAAGTCGCCAAGTTGGGCTCCGCGGGTGGATTTGCCAACATGCCCACACCGAGTAGAGAAGTGTGAGAGCGTGGCGGAGACTCGGTAAACGATGCCAAGAGATGAAGAGGGCAAAACAACGACGAGGCTGATGAATTCCTCGATGAATGTGGATGGATACCTTGACTTCCATCCCAGGCGCCACTGTTGGACGGAAAGGGCGGCTGAGGAAACTTGCTCATAACCTACCTTCCTGGGTAAGCTGGTCGAGTTGGTGCAGAGGTGAGGAAGGAAGAACAGATCGAAGCAGTATGCCGACGGCACCTGCTAGACGAGGCACCTCCCTGGGTTGGTACCTAGGCAGGCACGAAGGAAAGGACCTCAGCCACGTCTCCTTGAACAGGTACCAACCGACCATCTCCAAGAGCCAGAACCAGACCAAAGACCGGAAAACACCATTTCACGATGGCTTCAACTTCATATTCCCGCTCATCTTGCCCAATTTCTCTTCTGTCATGGACCCCCGTCGCACCCGAAACAATAGACCACAGCCACAGGCCCTGGCACCGAAAGACACAGGCGTAGACTCGCACGCCCCTCCCTCTTCCGCATCTCCACAAGCAGCTTAAACCCGGCTGCTAACCCACGATGGGAAGCGCGCTTGGTGGAACCGTCTCTCGCAGCCCGCTCGAGGGCCACTTGCTGAGATCCATCACTTGCCCACTTCCCGTGCCTCGATTAAAGTCGTGCCCAATCCTTGTAGTACATGGCACAACACGAACTGGTCGAGCTTCTTCTTGGGACCCAAATTCTCACCTCCCTCCCTCCCTTGGAGATGCTGTACCGTATTAATGGCTTCATAGTTATGTATGGTTGGCCGGCATCCAAAATTGGTATGCTATGCAACCGCACTGCTAGCTGGCACCCTCTACAGCTCAACTCAGTCTAAATCGCTAACCTCACCAGCACCCCGGACTGGTTGGGCAACTTGACAAAACCCTTGCAGAGCTTGGATTCGAGAAGAGAAAAAGAAAACCCGCAACTGACCAACGGCAGGTTAATACGAGAAACAGACGGGAAAAACGTGGCCGCTGAGGCACCCAACCCGACACAACCAGAACACTTTGCCCAACCAAATGCTCGCAAATCGTCCGTCATACGCCAGAACGGTCCTCTATCTGCTGCACTGGATCGAAATCCTAGGCGCCGACAGGGCTTTTTTCAGCCCTCCATGATTACGAGCAACGACGCCATTGACGATTTCCTGAATTGCCGCTCATCTACCGGAGGTGCTTGCAACCTGTCTCACACTCCCCGCTACGAGTTAACTCGAGACGGGAAGAGTGCTTGGCTGGACAAAGGTGCTCACAATAGGGTTTTGCCTCATGGCCCTCTACCTCATGGCC
This sequence comes from Fusarium vanettenii 77-13-4, assembly GCF_000151355.1. NCBI lineage: Eukaryota > Fungi > Ascomycota > Sordariomycetes > Hypocreales > Nectriaceae > Fusarium > Fusarium vanettenii. The sequence continues at coordinate 829,298 of NW_003315879.1, read as the reverse complement.
TTTTGCTCTCGAGAGCTACAAGGTAGGTAGGGCTAAGCACGAACGAAAGCTTAACAAGACACAGGTTGTGCAGCCATCCCGTCTCACCTGTCTGGTTTTACTTTTGCCCATCTCTTTCAATGTCAACTCCGGAGCTGCACCAACACAAGACTCGACGAAGTAGTTGCTCAATCTAGCCTCGATGAGCGAATACCCACGGATGCCGACCCAGCAGCTTCACTTACATGCACCCATTACAGCAGAACATGGGAGATGGGCCAGGCAACTTGTTCACGCTCTCGCTCCGCTTCACACACTCCTACACAAGGTTGATGGCGCACGCCCCTCCCTGGCTCCCGATGCCCTCCACTTGGACTTGATCCATTCATCCATCCTTACCCTCGTCCGTCCCACAAGCCTTGTTGTTGGCTCTCGGAGTTCTAAAACCATCCACACTTGACTCTGGCAACCGAACTGGGCTCTTATTCCTACCTCAGCTCCAAGAGTCGCCTCAGCCACTTTTCCTTGCTCTTCTGCCACCCACTGCCACCACTGGCATTGACCCCTGTCCCAGTCCCCGTCCCCATCCTCATCCCAGTGAGTGCTCTGTGGCCGACACCAAGTCAAGTCCCTACCATGTGCCTAATCTGTCAAATCTCTTTCTGATACACGCTTCTATCCCAAACCTCCAAGGTAACCTTGCCTGGCCTTGCTTTAGTAAAATAATCCAGGCACGCTCGCTTCTCCACACTGGCACGATTTCCGCCTCGGACCTTGCCCTGATTGTCGTTGATGGGCGTGACCCGGTTGTAATTGCTGGCGTTTTGGCCCATTGCCCGCTGGCTGGCTGTCAAGGCCATCTTGTTCGAGAGCCCTTGGCTCTGACTTTCGACCCTCTTAGACTGACACTCCCCGGTCTCATCCCCTGGCTTGCCGGGGAGGGCTTTCACCAAGGCTTTCTCCCCCTTCGAAAGCTCCGGGAATCTCTTTGATTGCGAATCTAGCCAGCCAGCCAGCTAGCGAGCGAGCAAGCCGAGACGCAGGTCGGAGGAGGATACGCCAGAGACGAGACGTTTCGGCAGCCAGCGCTTGATGATGTGCGTATAAGCGGGTGGTGGGCGTGTGTGGGAGTGTGTGGGAGTGTGCGTGTACGGGTGTGCTCCATTCTCTTTTCACCACCTCTCTCCACCTACTTCGATCCTCACTCGCTACCTTCGCTCAGCCCTCTTTTTTTCCTCTTCCCTTCCCTCTCATCCATCGCGGAATGAAGATCATCCTCCTCATCCTCCCTCCCTCCCTCCACCTCGATCTCAAATTCTCAATCCTTATTCGTTCCTTCTGTTCCTGAGCCGTTGTCCTTGTTCCCTAGCTCTCTGATCTTCTGTAAGCTTGCGAGCTACCCTCGTCCCCGTCGCGGCAGAGTTGTCAGTGGAAAGGCCGGTTTGTGGACAAGCCAAAGGACGAGCCAGACAAGCCAGATCCTAGGCCTGGGCTGCATTGCATTGTCAAGGAGGTCCGGTCCTCAGCTTGTCATTCCTTTCTATTGCAAGGACAGTTCTGGACGGGTTTCTCAAACCATCGACAACCACACAGACTGTCTGTTGGTTAACACAGGACCAACTAACATATTACGCCGGCTGGTACCTGCGTCCGTGTCCGTGTTGGCAGCCCGTGTATCCGTCTGTCGTCGTCTTTGCCTAGGTACCTATCTGGGTTATCATTCTCTCCTTCTGGCCTTCTCTTCGATTTCTTCTCAGCTGAAGTTGGAGCTGGCTCTGTCTCGAGAGTCTGTCCGGGACTTTCCTTCTCTGACTTGTTGTTCTGTTGTCGACTCCACCTGTTGGCGTTGGCTGGAGCCTCTTCTCAGTCCGTCTCTTCCTCTGGGTCCCCCCTCCACCACCAACATCCATCCATTGGCAGCATCAGCATTGGCTTTCTGTTTCTTTCTGCGCGTGCCCCCCATGTGTGCCATGTGGAAGAACCATCCATGACCGGTTCCAAATGAGCTTGGCCCTTGTCAACTGGTTTCATCCGCCCCGCCCGTTTCGACCGCCACCACAGTTCTGAAGCTGGCCGTCATCTCCAGCTCGCCCGCCGCCCGCTCCCGCCGCCGCCATCGCCATCTCGGCCGCCTTATACAAAGCGTGCATCCGCATCCACATCGTATGCCCTCCTTCTTTTTACTCTTGTCCTCTTTTCCATTGTTTCCCTATTATTTCCATCGTACCTTGTTTTGTTTCTCCTTCCTCTTCATATCGGCCCTCTCCGCCTCAACAACACCAACACAAAACTCCCTCCATCCCTAACTCCCCTCGGCTCATCTTTCTCTCGTCTTCTCCTCCTCCTCCCCCCTCTCTCCAATGTTTCCGGTCTCACCTGTGTCATTTTGACTTCTGCATCCCCTTTGCAAAAGTCAATAGCAACATAGTCCCAGCCCCCGAAACGCCCACGCACGCACACATGCCCCCACTGGCGTAGCCCAGCTGCCACACAACGATGCTTACCGTCAAGCAGCCACCAACCTACGGCTACAAGTCCGTCCATGACCTGCCGACTCCGCCATCAACCTCTCGACCTTCTCCCCCCTTGATATATCAAGAGCCAGCAACCAAGTCCTTGCCGGTCGCTCACCGGAGCCACAGCCCACCATCCCAGCCCATGTCGGCTCCTCACCGTGGCCTGCCTCCCCCGGCGGCCATGACTCTTCCTCCTCAGCAGCCTCCAGCCGGTGTTGCTCCTCCACCTGCACATCATGCACCTCCACCACCACCCCCGCCACCTCCTGCTCTGGCTCCTCCAAGTCACCAGCAGAGGGATAGTTGGGGCCAGCTACCCGCTCCGCCTCAGCAATGGCAAGGAGCCGAGGAGTCCATGAAGCATTGGCTGCAGGCAAGAGCTGAGGAGGACAAGAGAAGGCAAGAGGAGGAGCGGACGAGGCAAGAGAGTCTGCGTCTGGAGCAGCGAAAAGTCGAGATGGACATGTTGAGGACCTCTCTCTCGGGCGGCATCCCTCCACCAATGGTCCCCCTCGTCTTTACCGGGATGGCCAGCGGAGGTATTATGCCACAGGCTGCTCTGGAGTGGGCTCAGCAGTTTATGCCACCCTCACAAGTCCCTAGGGCTCAGATAATGCCTGCTGGGTGGCCTGTTTCTCCTGAGCACCAGCGAGAATCCCAGGCGCACGCACAGGCACAGCAGGCTCACGCACAGCATCATGGTCTCCCTCCCGCCCCGGCACCACCGGCCACTGGATATGCGTATCCAGGGTCACCAACGAGGCAGAGAGGCCAGACGGTGAGCGGCGTCATAGGAAGGCCCATGGGAGCATTACCGAGCCTCAACACAAACGTTCCTCAGCCCGCGCATGGTCCTCCTCCGGGGATGCACTCGCACCCGCACATGCACCAAGCCCAACAACAACAGCAGCAGCAGCAGCAGCAGCAGCACGAGTCTCAGTCGAGCCCCTCGATATACTTCCATCACTGGCAACCGCCGACATCGCAAGCCAGCGGCGGCTCGAACCGGCCCGGAAGCCCTTCCGGTTCGTCAAAGCCTAAGAGGAAGCAAGATTCTCTGTAGACTAACGCAGCTTCTGTGACCATAGGGGAGACTCCCAGAAAGCGCAAGGCCACGGGGCAGCACCAACCTGCTCCATCTCCCACCCGTATCGAGCAACGACTTCGATCCCCGCCGCCCCCCTTTTCTCAGAGCAGCTTTGTTAATCCGACATCTCGGGGAGGAAGACGGGGGCATACACGGCAAAGAAGCGACATGTCGCCGTTTCGAAGCGTAGGGCCAGGACGATCACGAAGAGAAAGCTTTGGAGGACCGCTCCGCCGAATGTCGCCGATACGTAGCTCACCGGGGCCCTCACAAGACCGAGTGGGAAGCGAACGCAGCGAATCTCAAAAGCAATCGGTATCGTCTCTGCTCTCGGAAGAGCCCCGACCACTGTCACAGCACTCGGGCATCCCTCGTCCGGTAGAGGAGGTGGAACGCGGGCATCAGCAAGCGTCTCCAGTTGAAACAAAGCCGCAGACTAGTGTTGAGGAAATGTCGAGGCGTGAAGGCACAGGGGAGGGCGAAGGAGCGCAAGGGTGATTGATTAATTTCCTTTTGGCGCGTCCATGTCGATCGACCCTCACGCTTGCGCGCCACGCGCCAATATCGATTTTTTCGCAGATGGAGTCGATCATTCTCGATGGATATTTACTCGACCTTGAATAAGGATATTATCAAAATTATTCACGACACTGGGAGAGTTGTGTTTGCCTCGGCTGGGCAACGCACCTGGGATCCACCACGACTGGAATGAAGAGCAGCATTCCAGACCATCAATAGTCGTGGACAAGACGCTGTTCAACTACAGCCGGGCAAACAATCACCCCATTATCACGACGATTACTACTATCAAAATTCGATTCCGAGCTCAAACAATGGGTTGTTGGCTCTGTTTTATTACTGCTAGAGGTTCAAGGCGCAACTCTAGGAACTACATGTTTTAATTGCATATTTCTGTTGGTATGACTCTGGTAGGAAAGAAAAGGATAGGACAGGAACAGGGAGGCCAAGGAAAAACAAGGCAGGTTAAAGAATGGGCGGACTCGACTCGAAGGAAGCGGAGTTCTCAGCATGAATCCATATCAACATGGTGGAGGAAGGAGTCTGTCTTGATTGGGATTGTACGCATATTGTTTGGTGCATGGAGCTTAGCTTGCTTGCTTGGGGTCGAAAAGGACATGGACATGGACATGGACATGGGAGAAGGGGATGACGACTATGGATCATACGGACACTATAGATACCCTGCGGGGATGGCCCGGACAGGAAGATGAAGTTTCGCGGCTTCGAGGAATGCATGACAGTATTCAAGGCGAATATTCACGATGGTTTGGGTCTTGCTTGATGTTGGATGGCTGCTACTGACCAACGGAGCCTGTCGATGGGCCACGTTAAACCCTCAAGGTGTGAGTACGAGAGCTAAACGAGTTGGTGATGCTCTTTGTCTGAATTAACCAAGTAAGATGGAAGCACATGGGACAAAGCTTATCGGATTCAACGACTGCCGGGTGCTGTCCAGTGGTGGTCGGTAGTTTCTCTGTTCCTGCAAGAGAAGCCACAAATTCGTAATCAGGGGAAAAAGTCAAAAGCAGGCCTGAAATCTAGATGCCACTTTTTGTAACTGCAACCACACGATGGGAAAAAGAATACGAAAGAAGCCCAGCCACTCTTCCTCAGCCCTCCCCAGAAAGGGAACCTAGCAGGAAAAGCCACACACACACAACACACATGTGCGTAGACCTGAAGCGAGTGGTTCAAGGTGTTTCAAACCCTGTTTTTACCTTTTTTGTCTTTTTTAGTCCCAATTTTTCAGTTTTGGCCGAGCAAGAGAGAAATCGGTGTGGCTTGCGTAGGCGAGATAAAATACGGCGCGTGGGATGAGCGATTGAGATGCGATTGAGAGATCCATGGATTAGGTGATGATCTGATACATGTTGTGACAAAGGGGTGAGAGAAGCGAAAAGTGGCGGGCTGGAAACGACCGAAAAAAGAAAAGAAAAGTGGCATTTCTTTCCTATAACACGGGTCAACTATTGCATATCTCAGTTATCGTCATTCCCGCAGGTCCTTTTTTCTTCTTTCTCTTTTAACACTTATTTTTCTCCTCTTCTGCATGTGTTGTATGTTTTTGGTCACATATCGCCCACTCCATCGCCAAGCCGTTGCATTGCATATGTTGGTATCTACTCTCTTACACCCCCCCGCTTCTTTTCGGGAGTTGGGGCTTTAAAGAGTATGTCGGCTCCTCAACAGTAAAAGAAAAAAAATGATGACAGGGGAATAAGATCAAGGATGATAATAAAGAGATAGAAGAAGGGTTAAAAAAAAAAAAAAAAGGAGTGATATGTAAACTGTCATAAGAGTCTCGATATAGGTACTTCCTTCACCTGACACCCCCACTTCGCCGAGCCCGCTTCCGACCTGCTGGGCCCTCCGTGTTCCCCGGCCCCGGCCCCGGCCCCGGGACGCGCCTCGGAGGTAAAGACCAAAAGAGGTAATCGTCACGGCAGGTAAGCGAAGGCAAGGCACACGACAAGACGAGACGAGACAAAGAGATGGGTGGGCGGGAGAGAGAAGCACAGACTCTTTTCCTCCTACTTTACTCTTACCCCCCCTCCATCCATCCCCCCCTTCTCGCTTCGGGCTTTTGCATGCATCCTAACCAAAACGGAGCGTGGGCTTGCAGCTTTGTTATTGTTATTGTTGATTAGCGAGCGTATTAATGCGCATGCAATGGATGCATCGCAGATTGGCGCGTCTCGTCTCGCCTCGAGTTGAGCTCAACGATTGCCTTGGTCGATGCTACCGGGCTGCAGAAAAGGCTGAGAGCCCATGTCACCAAAGCAGACGACGAGCATGACAATCGATGATATGATGAGACAACATGATGAGACAAGCCACAGCTCCAATGGCTCATGGCTGTTTTGTGCTGTATTTACTCCAATAGGACGAACGAGACAGGCGCTGGGCTTACATCAAGCTCTAGCCCGCCATCGCTCTTTGTTCTTCCTCGTATCTCGTTTCGCAACCTCTGACTTTGCCCCTCACTCTTCTTCCCCAATTGATCATGCATTTCCTCAATTCTTTCCGACGTGCATTGATGCACATGTCGGCGTGTCCATGTATCATCCCATCCCGTAGCATACGATCCCATCCTGTCCCATCCCATCCCATCCCAAGCCTCATAACCCTCAAAGCAGACATCAAAGCAAAGCAGTGCCAGGAGGGGGTATATAGAATTAGCTTCCATGGCTCCAAACGCTATCGACCACCAAAACAGATAACTCCTTCTTCTTTTCTGTATCCATGACGTTTCATATGCCATGGACCAGCGTACAAAGGAAAGGTTGGGCCTCGTCTAGGCATGTGGTTCCTCAGAGGCCGGAGCTTGAGGAGGGGTATCGAGCGGCTCGCAAAGCAGACAAAAAAGCACCCTGCTGGGTATCGTGACACCGCTCCGTGCAAATTACAAAGGGGATAAAGCTCAAAGAACAAAGGGAAGAAGGGTTATGACAAAGGAGAGAGTCCTCGTTGGACCAGAGTCATGGCAGCAAGGCAAGCTACGCCTTCTTTTTGCCGTGGTGTTGTTTGTATTCCGCCTTGACCACTTTCATGAGCAAGTCTTCATCCTTGATGGGTATAGATGACGTCAACGCCTTCATGGCGTTCTCGAATTCCGCGTCTAGCAGAACCTCCCGTAAGGCTTGAGCCAATGCCGCACTTGTAGCGTGCAAGACATCGTATTCGCCTGATGAGGGAGGGTTGGTTCCCGGCTTTCGGGGCACCGTCGAGTCGCTTGATGCAGACGTGTCGTCGCCCAATAGGAGAAAGACATCCCATACTCGCAGCTGCGCTGGGAAAGGGACGGAAAGGTTAAATAGAGTAAGGTACCAGCGCGTACCGTATGCCGTGGTATCGATGCAGAGCTCGACCTGAAATCGTTAGCGCCGGCCAACGGCGTCATCAAGAAGCAATAGACTCTACTCACCAGCTTACTTGCGACTTCTTTGTTAAGCCAATTGGTACTGAAGTCGCTCATCGCAGCCATGAGCTCCTCAAAGCCAGGGCGGTAGAGACGTGCAAGTCCACGCAGCTGCCACATTCGCACCAGCATGACAAAGCACTTCTCTTCATCAAAGTAACACAGCAGCGTCGCCGCCAGAGATGCCATGCCCTGTACGTAGCCCGTCTCGGGGAAATATATCGAGATGGCGTGAAGGACACGGAATAGCAGTCGTTGACCGCCTCGGTAACGCCGTCGAAACATGATATGGCGGCTGATTGTCCGAGGCACGTCCAGGTCAATCTGGACATCGTCCGGCGAGCTCCGTAGCTGTAACCGATGAAACTCGGCCACGATCCGATCCTCTGCGGTCGAATCTTGGTGTTCCCTGGCGCTGGTAGCCATGAAGGACCACCACGCCGCTCCCCGCCATCGATCGGGGATACCCTTCCACGTTCTCTCGATGAGTTTCGGGTTCTTGGAGTCAAACTCAAACTCCATGCCTTGGCCTTCGCTGCCTTTGCGGACGACCTTGGCCATTCTCCTCCACTTTTCTGACCTCTCCCATTCCTTGCGCTTCATCACCTCCGTCAACTTCTCGGCCTGAATCTCGTCGACAATATCTTGGAGGCTTGGCGTTTGGTTTAGCATATCCCCCGCTTCGTCCATCCATCGCCTGTCGCGGTTATGAGGCAACAGGTTGCTGGCCTGACGAATGACGGATCGGGACGACCGAAGCGACGTTGACAGTGATAGTTCGGATGTCTGTGTGTTGAGCGACCTGGCAGAGACCTTTCTAGTTGGGGTACGCCGACCGCTGAGTGATGACGATAAACCATATGCATCTCGCTTTAGTAACACGTTACGTCTTCTAGGCGAGCCGGATGCAGATCTAGTCTCTGTCGGGGTGCCGATTCTTGGTGGCGGCACAGTAATGAATCCGTATCGGTCAACGTGGGCGCCCTCAAGATCATCCCAATCCTCGAGTCCACCAGGCGTCTCAAAGCGTGGGGAAAAAGTACTTCCAGACGCGGGCATTTGCCAGGCTGGAGAAAGGCGACCGCGAACACTACACAATGGGGAGGCGAGTTAGCATTGCTACAGTCCGAGATGAACAAAGCTGGGACGTCAAAGGAAAACCATACGGGTCAAGTTCATTCTCCTCGGACGGGACCTCGGGAGTCGGTTCAAGACGCTCGCAGTACGAGCGCCTCTTGCCGGGCTCACCGCGGGAACCATCGCCAACAGTATAGAGCGATCTCACCTTTTGAGATTCCTTCTCCACGTCGGCGGCCAAGACGCGAATGTCGGGGGGCGACATCTGGCCCTGAGGGGAACCCCTCCTATCCGATTTATTCATGTCGTTGGACTCGTCGCTGGGTCGAGGAAGAGACTGCGACACGGGCGTCGTAGGAGTGGCAACCCGAGTCGGCGTTGTGGGAGAAGTGAGCGAGGGAGCGGTTGGTGTTGTGGGAGTGGCGCGTCCATCGTTGTCGATAGCAGTTTTTGTGGTCGCGGGGGAGGGATCAAGTGACTTGTTGTCTTGGTCGGCGGCAGCGCCGTCGAGGGCGATAATATCCTGAGCACCAAACATGATGCTACCGCGGTTGGAGAAGGTGACAGAGTTCATGAAGCCATCATCAAGAAGACTATCACAGGGGATGGAGACGTCGAGGGGGAGGAAGGGGAGATCGCAATCAGATGAAATGGTCCCCGCCGAGGTGGTAGTGCTATTAGTGGAGGACCGGGATCTGTGCCAAAAACGGGAAGAGCCCTTGGGGGACCACGATGTGGATGTGGATGGCGCCTGCTTGGGCCCAGCCATAGCGGTAGCAGTAGCAGTGGCTGTAGCGTTGGCGGTAGCGCTGGCCGTAGTGCCAGGGGCAGCGGCGGCGGTGGACGTGGTGGTGCCGGTCGGGGTGCTCGAGTCGCTGGAGGTGCTGGAGGCCGGGGTGGAGGAGCCCCGCCACAGGGGCTGCATTGGCGTGCTGAGCATCTGTGATAGGCTCTTCTTGCCAAGACGCTGCCCTGACCGCAAACTGAGGCTCTTGACGAATTTGCGGGGAGAAGTGGAAAAAGAAGAACGCGGTGAGGATGAAGTCGAAGGAGGAGGGGGAGCAGGAGGATAGGAGCTCGAGGTAGCAGCCGGGGCAGGGCACGACGGGGAAGAAGGGATTTTGGCTGTCTTGGAGAAGGGAATGGGGATAGGAAGAGCCCTGCTGGCCCGAGTGGGTGTTGCAGGATGCGAGTGGGACGCCAGCGGTGGAGGAGGCGGCGTGGTGCAGCCAGCGTTGGACACGACAGACGATGCGGCGCTGGACACCGATTCTAGAGGAGCGGTGATGCTATTCTGGTCCACAAATGGATCATCCATGTGCCGCACAGTCGTACTGGGCCGCGACACAACCGACGCCGCCATAGACGAAACTGAAGATGGCACCACAGCGATGCTACCGCAAGTCTGCTCGCACAGCGAGTCCGGAAAGTCGTCCTCGTCCTCCTCTTCGTGGATGGTCGAGGTGGAATTAGCCCTGGCAACTCCCGAGTCCCGTTTCCACTCTTCCGATGCCGAGACGGGGGACGTCCGGGGAGACGGTGAAGATGAAGACGTGCCGCGTAGAGCCGGGTGCTCCTCGGTCGGCGGAGCGATGCTGCCGGGAGGCGGCACAACCACAGGACGGTGGTAGGAGCTGTGGAAGGAGCTGTGGGACGAGGCCGACGAAGATGAAGGCCGACGCGAAGGCCGAGCGGGATTCCGCGAGATGATTGGGATCGGAGGCTCTGCCGGTACAGTCTTCTCGTATCGCATGCCCACTAGGCTTGCGTCGTATCTCAAGCTGGCTCGGCGCTCCGTGGGGGACCGCGCATTTCCAAATTTGGGCGGCAACATGGCGTTTCTTTGGTCGAGTTTGACAATAGCCAAGTGTCTGTGTGTGGCTGTCGGCCGTCAACGAGGCGGCAACCTTTTTTCTTATTGTGTGATGTTTGTCAGTGAGACCCCGGCTGTGAGGGAGGTCGAGTGAGAGAAGCAGATGCAAGGGAGCAGTGCTATGCCGGGGAACACAAACACCAAAGCCCGAAGCTTGGGGTAAGTGATGGAGCTGGGGCAGAAAGACCAGGAGAGGAACCTGGGCAAAGGGGGAGGGCCAACGGCGGATGTTATAGAGGAACAACGGACAGGTCGTTCTCTGGACCAGGCGTTCGGAATCCAAGAAGGAATCCAAGGGAGAGGCTTCGAGTGTCTCTGACGTCGATGACGCCTTGTCAAGGGAGAAGAAAATCCCCCTCCACACTGAGACTGTCGACTCTCAAAAATCGCTGGGGTCCCAAGCTGGTAGTCTCGACCAAGGGCAAAGTCCCCAAGTCTCAGACTTTGGCGGAATGGGATGAGACAGGGCAATCTCGCAGATCCGAACAAGCGAAGCAGCCCCGTGCAGAGATTCAGGTGTGTTGGGCAAGAGCCAAGAATTGGTTGATAATAGCGGCGGTAGTGGTGTGTCGAAAGGCGGGCAAAACATTGAACGATACTAAACACTCGACCGCTAGATTGCTTTCCAGGATGAGACTGGAAGTGAAGATGGAAGCGAGACACGGGATCCAAAGGTCGAGTCGGTCTGAGCTGAGGCCAAGAGTGTGAGGGCCGGGTCGAGGTTGAAGAGGAAGGCACGAGGTTGAGTGAGGTGAGACTCAAGAAGACGGACAACCCAAAGCGCGCGGTCGCCGTGCGTTCCTTATACATATAACTACCAACCTAACAAACGCACAAACACGCACACACGCATCTACATCTTTTTTAGCTCGGGATTTACGTCCAGGGCCACCAAGTGACCGAGCAGGCCGGTCAAACGCACGCAGACTCACAGTGAGTGAGAAAAAAAACGACATAATTTTTTACCCATCCAGCGACAGCCACATCATCCACCGGCCTCTCGTTGGTCGAGGCACGTCCCCGTTACTCCATAGATCCAGGTGGGCCGGCCCAGCAGGATCGGAAGTGGAAGCGAGGATGCAAAAGACGCACGAGGCGGCGAGACGGTGAAAACCCTCTGGCTCGATCTGGATGGCCGCTATCCACACCGCAACGCAGCTGGCAGCCTGCACCCGCACTAGGCCAGCCAGGGCTCCTCATCCAGGGCTCCTCATCCAAGACGACGACGACGCTGGCCCGAGGATAGGACGCCTAACAACTCATCAACGTCTCGTCACGCACGTACGGTCGGTCTGGTCTTGTACTGTACCTGACGCATCACGCGCACGCACCAGGGCCGGGGCCGAGGTCAGGCCAGACTTGGGTTCAGGTACTATGGCCTCTCAGTGGACATTCTGAGGAATACCGACTCTCTCTACAATCTACGTGAGGCATACCATCGGCCAAACGCATTGCAACCCTTCCTGCGCAATAATGCAGCTAAGAAGGCTGTTTGGGTGCGGGTGAGCGTCGTCGGTAACGGACCAGTCGATAGCCTCCCCAGGCTGCCTCCATCCGTTCCCCGGACAGATAGAGTTAAGAGGCTTTCAGATGATGGAGGGATTTTCCATCCTGTTTCCTTTTCCTCATCTCAATCGGATCTGGTGAGACACACACCGTTACCCAGCCCAGTGTCATTCATTCAGCCAGGCAAGGCTTTTGCCAAAGCTTGTTGCATTCCTGGATGCAAGGGGGTGACCAAGACGAGAACAAAGACAACAAGAAGAACCTCTCGAAGCCTGACAGGGTGGAGCTTGGATGTCCGCCTCGGCCTAGGGCTCCCCGGCCTTGGCTTGGTCATCCAAGGCCAAGGCAAGCCGGGCTCAGAAGCCTGTTCTTTGACAAGTTGACAAGTCTTGCCGTCGAACACAACGGCCTCTGACTGGTGGACGGGACGGGCCTGGGAGAGTTTTGTGACCTATCACACTCAGCCAATCGCCAATGTGTGGACCATCCCAGATACCGACAGGGGTTCTGGACGATAGGGCCATGCCTCTTTGCGACCACGTAGGGCAGGGCGGGACACACATGCAGGGGAGCGAACCTAGGTTGGCTAGGTAGGGCATGGGTCTGCAAGGTACCCGCGACCAAGACAGACGCAGACACGGGCTCAGCCAGAGACAGGACAGACACTTCAGGGCAGGACAGGGCAGGGCTCAGGGACACCCGGCCATGAGACACCAACCAGCATCTCGACAATCAAAAACAGTGCTGGGTTGGGCTGCCCTGCCCTTCCCTGCCCTGCCCTGGGCTGAGCTGATGGACTGAACTGGATTGCCATCTCACCACGCTCGCATTGTTTGCGCGCATTTCCACGATCCGAACCCCTTATTCAAAACAAATCCTTCTAGACTCTCTCTCTATTCATCCATGCTCACCGGCCAGCATCCGTCATCAGCCACCTCACCATACAGAAAGTCTACTTGCGGCTCAGGATGGCTTACTAAAAGCAGCATCTCAAGAAAACCACGCAAACACGATACGATACGATACGATGCGACTCAGGAAAGCCGCCTTCTCGGGGACTTGGGATAACGCTCCCGCCACCATTGAATCAGTTTCCTTCCGTCAAGTCCGGATGTAGACCTAATCTTGGACAATACGACCCGGATCAAACTTTGTTTTTCCCGAGACGTGGTTCATCAACAACTCGCCCGTCATCCTGCGCCGCGTCTTTCCATGATTGTCGAGGCGCGATGCTGACTGCGTCCTGCCCGGTTCTTTGTGGCTGCTTCGGATGCCTCTTCTCGGACCGATCTTGATGCCAGAGTCCGTCATCATCTTGTCACTTTTTCAATCTCGAAACAAAACCTTCTATTACGCCACCCTCACTAACTAATTCCTTTGTCCTCAACGATATCCCCTAACCAGCTGAACTGGTCTAATCATGTATCACTTTGATCAGCGCCCACCTCGAGCAAACCTTAAAGGACTGCTCCCCCTCCTACTCAACAGACCTGAACTCTCTTTTTTTCTTTCACCGATATCAGATCAGAGAGATCTGGTCCCGGCAGAGAAAGCCGAGACACGGGCAGTCTGGCCTCGCATGCCTGTCTCAGCCATTCCCACAACGGGACTGATGGTTGGCGAGCATCCGCGTATGCCCTGGTTGATCTACCCGTCTCCCGAACCTAGCGAAGCTTCCCTGCTAGGATCCAAACCAGGATCATTATCTGCCCTGGTCAGCTTAGCTAGGTATGGACGGAGGGCACCGAAAACACAGTAAAAGTGAAATGGACGAAATGAATGAAACTCTGAAGGAACAAAGGCCCATCCTCGAGAAGGGGTCTATCCATGGCAGGTTGGCCACACTTGAGCCACAGGAAAAGGAGAGCACAAATCACTAAGGATGGGGAAAACCCGCGGCCGGCCACTTCTCGCGTGGCCACCCATGCCTCTCTGTCTCCCTCCGTTGGGCTCCCGCAGTCCACGTTTCCCACAGACCATGCCGGGACCCTCCCTTCCGCCCCCGGCCCTGGTGTGCCAACTCATCCCGACATCCACCCGGAGCCCAGCCCGTTGAGCCTCCCCCCCTGCTGCTTTCACCCTTTTTTGCATCCTCCTCCGCGTTCGTCTCCTTCTTTTCATCGCGTGGTAGTGGAGACCCCAATGCCCGGAGTTGGGATGACGGCGGTGAGATCTTCCTTCAGTCCTTCTATTGCTTCCCCCCCGGGAACAAACGGATCAGGTCTGTCGAGCAAGGACCAGGGAAGACCAGTGCATCGGCTCCCTTGTGTGTACAGATGTAGGGCACGAACAACGCACAATGGCACGCTGCGGGAGGCGGAAAACTAGCATCTGCACCGCGGCCGTTGGGACACGGGGCAAAGGGGGAGACAAGAAAAAAGTTTACTCCGGCCGCACACGGCGTGCCAACTGTTGAGTGCATGCAGCAACTAGTCGACACCGCGTCTTTCTGGTGGATACGCGATCCTTGCTAGGGCATCCCAGGCCCACTGAGCTTGAGCTTGGTTGCCCCAAGGTTGTTGCTCAATTGCTGTGTCCGTCGACTCCTTTCCGCCTCAAGCTTGGCCTAGCTGGCGCGGGCCAGAAGCAATCTAGGAATAGTATCAATGGGGGGTTTGAGGCGGACAGAGCCAAGGAGCCAGCTTGGCTTGTCAATGCTCTGCGACACGGGATGAAAACGGGCAATTGAAACATGGGGATTTTCAGATTTCCACCTCGACAACTCCATACGCCTGAGCCGAGCTATACAATCTCGCGCTAACTCTACCTCGCTTCTTCTCCCCTCTCGCCTCGCTCGTCTGCCTTTCCCGGTCGTCTTGTCCAATGCCCCCGGATATTGGCGCTCTTGTTTCCCCCCCCGTGGTCCTGGCCACCTCGACAACATGGCCGCATATGTGTGTGTGGTGTGTGCCCGCCACCTCGGGATGGCTGGCCAAGCTTCTCCCCCGCTGCCAACGCTCCTCTTGTCCCTTGCAGCTTGCATCGCAAATTTTCATCCTCATCGAGTCGAATCGCCGGGGGACCTAATACTCGCACGCTGGCTCGTGTGGGGGTTTCTGCTTCGTAGACCCTGCTCTTTCGCTTCTCCTATCTCGACTCGGTGTCGAGGAACAGTGCCCAAGAACTCTCCCTTGGTGCAGGCCAGTAGAACCCCGGCGGTCCCCTTTAGGTCCTCGAGCGTCTCGCTGGATGGCCCCTTGAGCCTATAATGACCGTGGCCCATGTCTTCCTTTCAGACTTCCTCATTCTCCCAGTCCGCCTCTCCAAACATGGGACCCTTGCGAGTGCCCCCGCTCACCTCCAGCTTTTCCAGGAACTCGGGCGGCACCGTTGGAATGTATTTGCGCTCCCGCTCACGGTTCACTCCTCCAAATCCAGCGCCATATGTCACGAGCATGTCGGTCACTGAGGGCAGCGTAAAGGGCAACATCAGGGCAGGATCCAGAAGCAAGTGCTCAGGCGCGTCGTCATCGTCGTCGGACCATTCGTCCTCGGGAGGGCTCCCAGGAGTCTCTAGATGATTGCCGTTTGACCGATTCTTGACGGGTGTCACCGGGCTGCTGTCCTGGCCCGACCGCTGCGGTGACGCCATTCCACTGCGTCGCCGCTCTCGCTTAAGTGCTGCCTCCTTTTGGATGGCGATGAGATACTTCATGGCGCTCTTGGGCAGCCCCTTTTCGCCCACCTCTGGCCTGTAGTGATTGGCTGCATGGATGAGCTGTTGTGGACTGAGCCGCTTGAGCTGCTGGAGTGTACCCACCAGCGCCTCCAGGTCATCGGCGTCGAGCGACGAGAAGCACTGGAGCCACTGCAGCAGCTGGATCACAGGTGCCAGGTGTCTCCGGGCCGCGTCAATCGTGGTCTCTCCAGACGAACGCATGTCGCTTCCCTCGTAGTGGTCTGCTTGCCTGTTATTTGTCCGTGCCCAATCCTCCAATATTGAAATATTCATGCGGATCTGCATGGCTTTTGTTCTGGCCAGATACTTGCGGTTCGACATGATGCGATTGAAAAGCTCTGCTCCGATCCAGTAGAGCAATTGCGAGATGATCTGAGCCGAGATGACCGAGTGGATGTCGTAAAGGTCGAGCACAAAGAGAGTCGATGAGAGTAGAGAAGTGACGTTTCTGGGAGCTGGCTTCGCCCGCTGCTTGGGTGAGGGAGGCCGGAAACGCTTCTCGATGGGCTCTTCCTTGACCTGAGCCTTTCGCTTGAATATCTTCCACTCATTCTGGAATGTGATGTCCTCAAATCCAGGAATGGTTTCATGATCCAACATGGCCACATCCAATACCTTGTCCAGACGCCTCTCGGCATCTCGCACGATGAGAATGAAGATCTCATTGATGAGCTCAGCGAGCTGGGCTTGGAACTCGGCCGTCGCATGGAAGAGGCCAGCATCCTTTTTGAGGTAGTGAAGCAGGAGGGTAGCGTTAGAGATCCAGAATGCCAGAATGGTCATATCCCACTGACACCTCTCAACGACGTCATTGATATAGTCCATGGCCGAGACGAGGAGCCGTTCAAGCAGCTCCCGGCTCGAATGGTAATGGGCATATCGGGCGCTCAAGAATATCATGTTTGCCGGAACAGGTTTTTGCGACGGCGATCTCTGAGGCGTCATCTTGGTGATGATTATATCGAGTATCCGGTCGAGTTCGTGCTCCTGGAAGACGAACATTTGGTCATGGAGACAGCGGTTCCAATCAAACTCCTGCTGTTCCTCCTCGAATTCGTCGACCGGCTGAAGAATTGCGGTCAGTAAATTTGTGTAGGCAATTTGCAGGGCTGGTTCTCACCTCGGGCTGGTCATCCATGCCCACGTTTCCCAGGTCAACTTCAAGATCTCGAGCACTCTCCATCATCAACCGCCTTCGCATCTCATTCTCGGCCATCTCCTCCTCGAACCGATCCTGCGTAAAGCCAGGGCTGTAAAAGTCATCTGTGACGCCAGCACTTCCGATGTTGTAGCCATTGTCGTGGAGGTAATACGACATCTCGCTGTCTGGGGGGACAAAGTCGAATGCTGTTCGACCGGATGACGTCTTTTGGTCTGAGGAGGCATTGTTGTCGAGGAGGAGTTTCGCGATGCCCTTGTGTCGATTTGTCATGGCCCACATGAGAGCTGTCCATTGATTACGATCCTGCTTGTTGACGTCGGCGCCCGCCCCGATCAGTGCCTGCACTACGGGTTCATGGCCCTGTTCGTCATGTTAGCGACCTGAGGTCCAGGATATTCGGGGATACCAACAAAGCAGCTCGCATAGATGAGCGGCGGTGTTCCGTCTTCGTCCTCGGCGTTTATATCGATGTACTCTTTTGCCTTGCCATTCAATAACTTCCCGATCCTCTCGACATCACCGTTGCTGGCAGCCATGTTGAGGGCTTTTTGAAGTTTCACCTTCTTCTCGGAGTCTGGTAGCTTCTCGTCATTCACAATCTCATCCTCGTCTTCAAACCCTGAACCAGACTGGTGGGCGGCTTGGGCGGCCAGCATCTCCATGAGTCGCGTGTCGCTGTCCTTGGGACCCTTTGTGACATTGTCGTCGTAGTCGGGGTCGTTGAGCGACAGGTTTCCAAAGTTTAGGGGCTTCGCCAGGGCTGGCGTGGTGAGGAACTGGGACTGGCCTGTTGCGGCGTCGTCAGTGACGTGTTGGGCAATGGAGGGAGCCCAGCCCGCGCGGGTTCAGTCAGGTGCGCGGGTGGCGATGGTGATGGTGATGCGACGGACCTTGCCAGCCATCGTACATCTCGGTCTCGGTGACGAGATGCTCGTTTGGCACATGTCGCCTGTCGTCGAGGGACCTGGGGAGGTCAGAGGGGAGGGCTCGAGGCTTGTTGTCGGGCAGGCCGTCGGGGCCGAGAGAGTCCCCTAGATCCATGGCGGAGGGAGGGGCAGAGCCAGATGCCGCAGATGGCTCATGGGAATTTGGAGGGAGTCGCTTCGGAGGATATATTTCGCATACGGTGTGTGAATAAGTCTGCGCTGCGTGTTTGAACCGAGTTGCCACTGTTGGGCGGGGAGATGTCGTTGGGCGCTGCGAACTGATGCCTTGTGGTTGTGTTGATATCGTGCGAGGTGTCGTGGAGGGCAACCTACCCACTTGTCCCTGATGAGACTGGAAGCTCTGGAGAAACCGTCATCCGTCCCGGGGGGGCAGTTGCTCCACGGACACAGCCACAGACGGTCGGGGTACTTTGACTCTAGGTGGCCCCAATATGGGACTTACCCACTGAACGACACTGGAAAATTCTCCTTGTGTCAACAAGATTACTTTTGCAGACATGAATTGTTTGAGATTGAGTAGTCTTCTCACTGCATAACATCATAACAAATATTCATTTAATTTTCATCGTCGACACTTGTTTAACTGTGTTTGCATTGATCTCTATACAAGTTGGGCTCCCACGTCTTAGTTAGGTACCCTAGACAGCACGCTTGCCAAATGCGCGCAATCGCTTCACTCCGCCGTCGGGGATCATGATAAGCTTGACATGGGTAACCAGACGGTCCTTCTCCCCGTCGGCGCTCTTGAACTCGTGCTCCTGATCCGGCCCCGTCTTGCTCGGAGGCACAAACTCCCGCCAAGCTACGGCGTCGGCCACCGGGTCTCCGTGGCCGGTCCACTCGCAGCCCTCAATGGCCACCTTTTGAGGGTAGTTGCCCCTGAAGTGCGCCGTGTCTACTACGAACCTCTCGATGTAGCCCGGAGCTCCGAGCTTGATGATGGCAAAGTCGGTGTGGCCCTTGGCCCGCGATCGAGCCGTTTCCCAGCCGTCACCCATGTCCTTACCGCGGCCGGGCAGCAGGAGGTTGTCCTTGTTGCCAAAGTGCTGGTCGCTGCACGACACGGCGAGACCACCGTTCTGAGCCGCCGCGAGGTCGAAGATGACATCTTTGTCGTCGGGGAAGACGGGGACAGCGTGGCCGAAGAGTCGGAATCGCGCAATGCCGCCATCGGGGTACATGTTGAGCCTCACGTGAGTGTACTGCTTCTGCGTGGGCGTCTTGAGCTTCCAGCAGAACCGCTCCGAGGGACCGCACTCTTGCACGCCGAGGATGGTCTCCCATTTGCCCCGGCCACCCTTCCACGATGCAACCTCCTCGTCGTCCTGGCTGAAGCATCCCTCGACCGAGATGGCGGGGGCGTGGTTGCCGTTGAAGAAGGCCGTGTCGACCTCGATACCCTCAATGGTGCCCGAGGCGACGCCCAGTCTGATAACGACGTAGTCGAAAGGCTCCGAGTTGTGTCTCCGGGTCTCCCAGCCATCGTACCAGGCACCTGTGAAGACCATCTTGCCCTGCTGCCGGATGGGGGCCTTTGGGTTCAAGAGGTTGGTGGCTTCGCAGAACCATTGGTCTGAGAAGCCGAGGACCTTGCCACCGAGGGCACTGGAGATGAGGTCTGGATTCACGTTTAGCATGAAAGATTAAGCGGTGCGACATATCACGAGAGTCTCACCAATGCATGTCGTGCGGAAGGTCTTGTCAATGTCATTGGCGGCAACGGACTGCGTCTCGACAGTATCGAGCTTGTACTCGATCTCGTCAGCAATGGAAGTCATGGTGGGTTGTGAAAAGAAAGGAAAGGTATGATGATATGATGCAGATGCTCTGACTCGGGAAGTGAGTGAGATTCGTCGGGAAACAGAGGGATCGTCCTATCTATTTAACTCTCACCTAGCCTCGTTGGAGCGGCCAGTTCCGATGCGCCCACTGTCACTGCGGGACGAGGAAAATCAGGCCAATCTTGATGATGGGCTAACTGCTCGTTGCCTGCTGCTCCTCCGAGTTCTTTCTATTGGGCGCCACGGCAAATGTTCTGATCGATGACAGATTCCCGTTGTGCGCGTCTGGGCCCAGAGCGGCAAACGGTTAGACGCAAAGAGGTGCTTGCCCGCCGGCGGCCCAGCGCTGGCAGCTCTGAGCTCCTTTCGCGGCGATAGTCCGGCCGGCCGGGCCACGGCCGAGTGGAGGGGCGGGCTTGGCCGGCGAGTTCTCGGAGCTAACAGCCAACCAGAGAAGCTCCTATGCGCGGGTCCAGGTTGGGGGGAACGGATAAAGCTCTTATCGATAGCCAAGGGTCGGTGAGAGATGGAGCTCTTTTGCTCGATCATATCGAGTAATAGATTCTAATTCCCCCTCCTTCTCCTCCCCGCGTAACCCCAGCTTCGGCACTTTTTATATCCCCCGGGATAACGAGATTTTTTTCTTCTCGCTATCCCCTGACGCGATTACAAGGCTACATGGTGGAATTGCCGTCTTTATCACTGAAAAGCATGACTACCCCGCGCGGTTCGTGAGTGTTTATAAAAAGGCGGCTTCTGATAGGTCAGACTCGAGACAGCCATTCACTGACGTCAACGTCAATCTTGTAATCAGCCATGTAAGGCAGGTAGCAACAGCCTCTTTGTCGGCACAGAGACATTGTGCACTCGTAATCAATCTAGACCTGTCCTTTTCCCCCCTTCATCTACGTCAGGACATCCGCGTCTTGCTCTCAACCGCAGGCAGCAAATGGCTTCGAAGTGAACCGTATTAACTCTTCAAGCTTTGACAAGACAGCTCTTTTAGCTATTTCTCTTCTTTCTGGTTCCGCCTGCGCCGTCCTGCCGAGAACCTTGAGCATCACCAAACGTTAAAAAAGACACGTTGACGACACGGCCCGACACCTCTCTGGATACGCGCAGCAGCTTAAAAAGATGGCGAGTGCCACAGGTATACCGGAGCGATTCCCTTCGGACGCCGAAGTCAACGGCGCCGCAGCTCGCGAGACTGAACCGCTCCTCGGTCGACCTGGCGATGCTGCGCAAGAAGACGGCGTCCCAATGATTAGAAATCTGGTCCTCGGTAGGTCATCACCATCCCTTCAGCTACATCCTCTTCTAGAGCTAATCATGCTGTTTCGCCAGGTACCGGCATCCTTGCCCAGCTCGGCATCGTGCTGCTGGTTGCGCTCATCTGGGCCAGCGTCCTCACCAAGCCATTGATCCTGTTCTCAGCGCACCCGCTTCTACAGTCCCTCGCGATCCTCACGCTGGCCCAGTCCGTCCTGAGCCTGCAACCCACGCACACGGCCGAGCAGAAGCGCATCGGCCAGCGCATTCACGCTATCCTCAACCTAGTTGCCTTCCTCCTCCTGGTGGCGGGTGTCACCATCATCGAGTACAACAAGTTCGCAAACAATGGCCCTCACTTCCACTCGGCTCACGGCTACCTGGGCGTCATCACCTCCATTGTCCTGCTGCTCCAGTACGCCGTGGGCTTCACCATGTGGGCGACTCCCCAGCTCTACGGCGGCGAACACAAGGCCAAGTCCATCTGGAAGTATCACCGCTGGAGCGGCTATGCCATCTTCACCCTGCTCCTTGTCACCGTCGTCACCGCCGTCGAAACAGACTACAACAAGAATGTCCTCAAGCTCAAGCTTTGGGCTACCATTCTCTTGGCTGCCCTGACGCTGATTGGTATTTTGCCTCGGATCCAGAAGCAGAAGCTTGGCTTCAAGGCTCCAAACCAGGATTGATTCGAGGGTTTGAGTTGTACCAAGAGAAGCAGGCTGGCATTGATAGGATGAACACACCTTAGAAACAAAGGTTGGAATGCGGTGGGATTTTTATTCTTTATTTGGCGTTGGAAGATTATTGGTTGTGTAATGGCCTATACATTGGTTTCCTCGGCTTTGGCGAAGTTTTTGATTTGTCTGGGCGAGATAGACAAGATTGTACGACCCCATATCATATCATCATTCGATGCTCGTTTCACTCATCTTTGATCCGTTGTGCCGAGAGTGCTTTGTTTTTATGATCACTTCTTAAGACTCTGTAGCTCGATTTTGTCACCGCCTTTCTCTACGAAGTTGGTATGTGAGGACTGGGCTCAATGCCACCTTTGCTTTCACGGCCTAAGATAGACTAGCCATCCATTGTTCACCACAGTTTAATAACTACGAATGGTTTGGGTACAAAGACAAATGTAGGCTATGGCAAATCATACGGGACAGGAAGTATCTTGAGTGGTTCAGGACTCGCGAGTCATCCTCTAGCCACACAGGTTCGATATTGTGAGTACTCTATGAGCTTCACTATTGTTGGGCCTCAGAGAAGAGTCACAGGCCCTTCCTGTCCTTCATCACGAGGCGGACGGAAATGAAATACCTGCCGAACCGAAAAGTATCCTACAGACTTGCTCTCTTCACGTAAAAACGATCATCTACCCCAGGGAAGGCGAGTTAAACCTTCAGTTGAACCAAAACAGTGAGAATAGTCGAGTAAAACTGTTACTGAATATCAAGACAGTCACTGACTCGCAACTTCTACTTCGTCAACGCGTGTCTGCTACGCCTACTCTTGGGGATCGTGGTAGTTTTGGTGGCTGGAGGACTGTCTACCGAAGCTCCATGCAACAGTATTGACAGGTTTCTCCAGGGTGTCCAGCAAGATTTTCAGACGATTCTCCGTACAGAGCCCTTCCTTCTCGGCCCTTCCTTCTTGAGACTTGACGAAAAACAGACAAGTCATATATGATCAGTTGTCGTGGATATCTGGAGCTCACCGCAGCTCCGACATGCCAACACATAAAGAATGCAACCAAGCTTTTACTCGCAAGTAATGTAGATCTATACCAGACTGAGGTTTTCCAAACCCATGAGCTTTTCACTGGGCTAGTTGACCTGTCAAGTTGTTGTAGACCTGCCAGGGAGTCTCATACTTCCGTACACTGCACCAGGATGCGGCAGCTCTGCGGCCATAATATTGACATATGGTACTTCAAGAATATGCGCCGCAGTCCGTAACTGGATACAGAATAATTACAGGGCAGAAATCTTCAACTCGATAGGTCGTTGAGGAGCTTTACTACTCTGAGGCTCATGGGAGAGACGCGGGATTCTACCACGAATAAGGCCAGGTTGAGCCGTAGAGATACCTACCGCATAAGCTCCATCTGATGACTTTAAGGGTCAATAACAGTCTTTATTTTGGCTATTAAGATGAGAAGGTGGGGATGTACTGAGAGTATCAGAGGTCTCGTCAAGAAATTGGAAGCCCCCATGAGGGGTTCGGCAGCGAACTCCATACAAAGATTCCAAGCTTGTCTATGGATGCCGTCATCTCATGTTAGTCTCTCCTTATGTATGGATGAGCTCTCAGCAGATGTTACGAGGCGTAAATGATGAAAGATGATGCGGACAGAAAATGCTATGAAGGAGATGCAGAGGGAGGAAAGGATACGATCATACCTAGTGTAGGTACGGTAGCTTCTCCAGCATCAATGAGAGATCAGGTGGGAAGCAAATATCAAGGCAATGACCTTGAACTCAGGGTTTTAGATCTGGCCAATATGATCCAGGGTACAAGCAATTGGATTCAAGGGTCACCAGGAGGTAGTGACCAAGAGGTATGAGGGAGAGACGAGCGCTACAGACAACTAAACGCTATATTGGCAGTATGATATTCACCCTAGCCATCCAACTTTGACGGTGGGCTTAAATATCATGACCAATATGTATACTGCTTAGACGAGGCGTTATGAACGCTTAAATCTTGAGTTATTATCAACTCTTTCCATGAGGAATGCTACACGAGAAACATGACGTTCCGTGGGTGATTCACTTATACCCACTTCGGTACATATGAAGTCTTTGATATGCGTGCTGTGCTATGGGCAAGCAGAACCGAAGCGTTCCTCGCAGAGCACTGTGGGCGTTGACGTCGGCGGGTCAAGTCCATATAATTCAGGGTTCAGCCGCATATAGGAACCTGACGTCGTCTGGTGGTCTGTGACTCTTGATCGCGGGGGAAATCAAAAGACGAGGGAAAAGCGCTCACGGCAGAGAAGCGAGGCGGAGGAGAGATCCGTTGGCCCTCGCTTCCCCGAACAGTAGGATTCCATGCTGACCGTTTTTTTCTTGATGCACGGTGATGGTCCAGTCAGTCGATAACCCACATGAGTTCCCATAGCGTGCGAACAAGGAAGCGTTGGATGGTAAAACCGTCACCAAGGTCGGTGCGGCTGTCCGCGTCCGCGTCCGCGTGCTCCCTTCCACCACACGCGAGGCCAAGCGAGGGTGAGGGCGGTGGTGGCTGAAGAAGTCAAGCAAGGGGTAAGTTGTCCCGCAGAGAGACAAGATGGGATTCTAGAAGTATTTTCCGATTCCCGTGGGCCTGAGAGGCTGGCTACCATCGCCAATGCATCGAGGAACAAGGCAAGGCCCTGTATCCTTGTCCCCGTTGGTGATGGAAGCAAAGAAAGCATGGTCTAGTGTGATTCTTGACATGCCCCGCCCGCTTTCTAGAACCAGGTTTCTGGTCTTTAGTCCCGGGGACGATGCTTGTTCGCCTGTTGTGCTGCGGTGCGGCTGTGGAGATTACCCCCGAGTCCCTCAAGTTCAGCATCCACGTTGACTCGTCGTCGAAACTTGCTTTAACCAACCAGAGATCAGTCTTTGCTTCCCTGACAACCTGCCATGGAGAACCGAGATGAGAAGACGCAACTCATTTTCCACTTCCAGGAAGTATCAATGGTACCTATGTTGGCGCTATATGCATGGAACCTAATGTAGACCGGTAGACCTAGCCATAGTGTTAGCCAGCTGAATCAAAAATCGGCTTGAACGGCGCCATTTATCGATCTAGTGCGAATAGGTCGCTTTGGTTCGACATATGCCATGGCAAGGACAAATATCGCATGTCTTGAAAGAACTGTCATGTCAACCTCAGTCCGAGTATACGTAGTACCATTGAAAGTGAGTGAAGTTCCTGACGAGTATATAAAAATAAGGTTATCGGCACTTGATTCAAGTTCACCAATACGAAGTTTCGTCGGGTATCTTGCCTGTTATAGTCATACGGCCCTGAGTTCCTCCTCAAAGTTGCAGAGACGACATGGGAGTGCTTGTCAACGGTCCATCCATGCCGCCATGGCCATTAGGCGAAGAAAAAGGCTGTAGCCCAAGAACCCGGAAACTCGGGGCGCCAGGCCCAGAGAAGCTGGAAGTAGAATGACGAACGGGAGCCAATCCCTGCTTGGTCCAATGAGGCATCGACGGAAGACCTGCAGAGCGGAGCTATTCCCGGGCCCTGTCTATAACGGGCAGACATGATTCGACGGGCTTGGACTACCCTGAACCATTGAGATTGAGAGCAAAGGCTCTGTCAGGTCACCCGTCCGCCCTGCCCGTGCCTTGGGGGTCGGACACGTCGTCGCCAGGAATGGTCGTCCCCCAGCTTGGATCGGCCGGATCTTTGGTGGCGCTCCACTTGACGTCAGAGTGCCTCCTCGACACGCAGACGTCATGCGAAAGCGCCTCTCAAACCGGCTGCTGCTTCAGGCGACGGTGGGCGCACGAGACTCTGAGACAAGCAGCAAAATGGGTTGAAAAGAGAGAGTTATGTGGCACATGGCCATGATGTGCAACGGCAACGACAGGCACGAGCCAGCAGCTGAGCGGTCGTGAAACAACACGGGATAGATGCCCATTCCAGATAACAGACGAATCTCGGGTCCATCAGCATCAGAGTGCGTGCTTTGCCGTCAGCAGCGCTCCTCGTTCAAGCGCACGAGTCGCAAGATGCAGGCAGTACACACGTACAGTATGTAGCCCTATACGGGACTGAGTACAAACAGAAAAGAAAAGAAAACCTGGCTTCAAAACGTCTGCCTGCTTCTCTTCTCGTGACGGGAACTGTCGCTCCATGAGCTGCTACCAAGTGGGGAGCTCCTCTTCTCGCGCCGCGAAAAGAGGCCGTAGCTGGCCGTCGCGGAAACGGATGCTCACCACGCGGTTATCTTGGGCGCTTGGCAAGCCCATCGTCGCGGTCCGTCTCACGCCTTGCGGGAACACAGGTGGTGGATTCATCCAGATGCTCAGTCAAGGCCATGTCAAATAGATAACCCCAGCAATGTTCCATTCGCCAGTGCAGGGGAGAAGATTGCCCGTCGACGTTTTTAGCAAGCACCAAACCAGTCTCTCCTCCACTGTCTTGGTGGTAATTGTTTTTTTCTCGCTTCTCCGGCTGCATTCCGCCTGCCCACAGCCCGCGTGGCATGCCGAGCCTCCCAATCTGGTCGACTAGGAAATTTGAAATTGAGGGCTGACCCCAGGGCCTAGGCAAGGCTCCCCACTGGTGAGATGTGCTCCGTCACCCGAGGTCCCCTCCAAATTGCGGCATGCTGTCTTGCATGTCGGTGAGAGGTGCGCGAGGCACGAGGAATTCTCATGGTGTCTATGGAAGGCTGGCTGGTGGGCTGCAAGGCCGCTGGGCTGGGTGCTCAAGCCCAGCAGAAAAAGTCAATTGTCATTTCTGGTGAAGCGGGACGGTTCAACGAATGGCAACGCAAAGGGGAGCGACCAGCCCTGGAGAGGCAGTCAGTGTGATGTCAATTGGGCGTCGAGTGTGGCCCGATGCGCTTGGCGGCGCCGACGACGAATAGGGGAGCTAGAGGGAGTCAGTTTGATGCAACTCATGACGGGCTGGCAGGATGCAGTGATATGGCAGCTGGGTCGCCTAACAAAAAGTCGACCGGGTTAGATAAGAATAGTATGTAAAAAGGGGAAAGGAAGGGCTAAAACAAAAATTGCGATGCGCCCTAGTCGATCTGCAGGCGGTGGTTGCCCGCCCATCAAAATCTTCAGTTGCGGCCTTTGCGGTGGGAGTGGAGGAGATCCAAGAACAGGAAGAGCGTCGTTCTAGACAAGCTGGTGAAGTTGCTTGTCCTGGTAGTTTCCGCCAGAGTACGGATAGCGGGCGAGTTTATGGGGAGATCGGCGATCTGAAGGGAGAGCAGAAGGCCGAGTCGGAAATGGCCATCCCTCATGGATGAGCATGGACCTTGTTGGTGGCTCGAGCACTTGTACGGTTCCGTATGGAACGTGGTGATGAAGCCTTTAGAACAATGATACTGGAGGAGCCAGGGTGCGTCTATTTAACAAGTAGTGAACGCAGCTGGAAAGGCGAGGGAATATCGTGCTCCGTTGATAATGGCACTTTGGAAACTCGGCTCCGAACTTGTTGGAGGGTGGAGGGGAACAATGATGGAGAATTGGAGCCAACGCTGCCGATCAATGTGCCTAGGTAAAGGCTGCATGCTCTGTTGTCGAAGTAGATCTGGCAACACGACTCTGTTAGTGCAACGGAGGGCTCGCTCCCTTGTAACGGCAGCACTGGTGTGGTCGGTGGAGACGGATATCAGAAACTGGACACGGGATAGATACCTACCTATGAAGATAGTCTGTACCAACCACAAGGCGAGGCACAAGAGGCATCAGGACAAGGGCACGCAGAGGTTGTGTGCCTAATTATTTGACACGATTGGATTGGATGCTGGCAATAGGGCGGACGATGTGTCGTTCGGGAAGCTCCCCCAGTGGAGTTTTTCTGTGTGCGGACTGTAACCCCGAGTAGTCGCAGCTGGTAGGATGGCAGCGTTCGGCGGAGAAAACGCCGGCTGGGGCTTGGCTTGGCGGGCTGCCAGGGATAATTGATGATGACGATGGTGATGCTGCCGCCGCCGCCCACTTTTGTAGTCAGTGGTCTCTCGATGTAATCTGCGGCGAGGAGCACCGACCAGCCAATCCCTTGAATGCATAATTGATTTGTCGTCGCTTATTATTAGGACCACCGTTGTTACTGCAAAGTCCGTGCGGTACAATGAGCTTCAGGAAGAGGAGATGCCAGATGATGGATGAGAGAGAAATGGCTTTGGGTTGGCGGCTGTTGTGAGAAATCTACTCCTGAAGCGCGAGTGAGTGACCCAAGGTGACATGCTCCCATCGTGGCTGCCCTGATCTGGGGCTCTTCTCCCAGGTACGTACTGTCTAAGTTTTGCTTCTTGGCCGGGGGGGGCTCTTTCCCTACGTCATCGGACAGGGTTGGTTTTACCCCCGTTCTGTGCGTAAATAATATGGGTCGACCAAGCACCTTGTACCCGCAAGTAGTTCGCCTCCCAGATCTGGCTAGCAGGTACAAGAAAGGAGTCGTCATGTACGTGCTGGGAAGCCCACGCCAACTTTCGCCCACCTTCACCAGCGCTCTCTCTGGGTCTCCAGTCCTCTGCTAGCCAGGCCGGGCCAGTCCACCACCACCACCACCACCTTTCATTCTCCGCCCTACCTAGACACCAGAGACGAGAGAGCGCGGAAGACAGAGAGACACACCACACTCTGGGACCGGTGTGTGATTGAGCCCCCAATTTTCCACTTCAAACCTCCTCTGTTGCTCGTTGCCCCGTCGCCCGAACCGCTTCCGACCCTCTCGAGTCTCTGGGTCCAACCCATCTTGACCTACATACGATCGACAAAACGTACATTCACAGTCGTTTCAGACTCTCGCCTTTGCTGCTGTTGTTGTCGCTGCCAGTGTTGGCTTGGGGCTAGAGGGGGACAAAGCTTGTTCCACTGTTCGACCTTCGACTCTCGCTTGATATATCGGCTTTCCTACGCGACTACACTCGACAACCCTTTCTCCTGCCGTTGAGGGAAAGGATAGGAATTGGGCCACGAGGCATGCCGAGGCCTAACTCGCCAACGGGCGACGAAATCTTTTCACCTGGATTCCCTTCGCGTGAATTCGACCTGCCGATCCGCACCTTCTCGTCCTTGATCGAGTTGCCATCCCCGCTCACCGAGAGGCCGTCCTCGAACCCAACAAGAGATGGACGAGTGATGCCGATATCGATCTCGGATTTGACTGCAAATGCGACCGCAACACCAACCGCGCGTGACGCAATGACGACGGATCGCCACTCGAGCCAGCCCCCATCATCCCCTCTTGATGCTCCGGCGAAGCAGGCCCTCGCCAGCAACAACATGGCAGGAGATTCTACTGACGAAAGCACTGTTTCTGTAGCCAAGGGACCGGTTCTCGGCCCCGAACCATTGTCCATTTCCACTGGCACCAGCCCAACGAGCCCCCGGCGCTCAGCTCTTGGTGTTACTGCTTCCTCACCTAGCCAGGCCTCTTCACAACAGCAGCTTAACGAATATCGAGAAAAGCTTGCACGCGACCTTGAGCGCCGAGAATTGTCGGCTAGAGGTCTGATGGCGAGCCCAAACGACAAGACCCGAGTCTCTCCCATCCCTGAGGAGGGGCTGTCGAGTTCACCGCTTCAGACATCAACCCTAACAACAACTTCTACCGAGTCTGGCGCTACTGTTCGAGGTGCTCCCACCCCAGGACCCATCGCGGGTACCCCATCCTACCCATTCCCTCGGATGGCACCCGCCGGCTTTGTGCCTTCGTACCTGCATAGGCCTTTTACCGCCCTGTCTCCGACTGGTGCCCCTCGTTCCTCCAACTTCGGTTCCTTCGAGGCCTTGGGCATGGCTGCCCACGACAAGGTTCTTTCGGGGAACTCGACACCCGCCTCCAACTTCACTTTTAACCCTTCCGTCATGTCCCCTCAACCTGAAAATCTCGACTTTCCCAACCCTAACCTATATGACCTCTCTCTGATGCTGGCGGCTGAGCCTGGCCTGGATGCTTGGTGGAATACTGTTGTTCAGATCATGAGAGATGTGTATAAAGCTGAGCGGGTGACATTAGCTATTCCAGCTGACTCAACAGACATCGAAAATGTCCCATGGGGTCAGAAAGCCACTTTCAACCAGCACAAGGAAGATGACTTGAGCCTTGGATATATGGCTGCAAGGGAGGCCAGCAGTATGATTTTGAGCCCCAGCGACAATGATCGATCTGCAGCTGGGTCCAACGCTGCGACATCGACTCCTGATGATACGCTCCGCGTCAGTTCTGCCGCTGTCCGACCTGGCCTTTTGAGTCGACACTCATTCACCACCTATGAGGAGAACAAGGAGAGGACCCAATCTCGCTCACCGGCAAACCCTCGACGGCCTGCTTACTTGGCAAGAAGCCAAAGCAATTACCCCGCCACCCGCACCCCTCGGGAAACCCAAGAGGACTACGCCAAGCTTAACAAGTCGGCTCTCGATGAGCACGACGCCATTGAGCAGCAAATTCCGAGCTGGGAGGCCCCGCTCATGGGGGAGAAGGAAGGACAGGGCCGTGTTTTGCCTGTCCTGCAAGCTCTCGACTATGAGGCAGATCCCCTCATCGACCATAGTGGTGTGATGCGAGTGCTTGAGCGTGGAAGGGCTATTGCACTGACGAGAAGTTACCCCTATCTCGCCAATGAGGCCTCTGTCGAGCCTTCAAAGCAGTCAAAGACAACTGCTCAAGAAGGGACATCTGATCCCCAAGGCAGGAAGACATCTGGCAGGCCTCGTTCCGATTCATTCCCGAAACTGTCGTCAATATTTAGTGGCACTAGCACCTCCCGGCCATCAATCCGAAGTAAGCCCCTTTCCAGCAGCGATCGAGCAAAGACTACAGCATCACGACTCGAAGGGCGACTGGAGGAAGACAGGCCGCGTCCCCCAACTCCCAAGTACGAGGAATTCGAACAAGCGCCACCCTCGCCATGGTCACAATCTCCAGCTCCCTCACCCGCGGTTCGATCCGACCCCAAGGAGAATCCCTTCTTTACAGACGCCATGGTGGACGAAGACTCCTTTAACCCAGACACTGGCACAGCTGACTATACTGGAATACGCCCGCCAGAGGCTATTGGTGTCGATAACTCTTGGACAGTGCTCCACATCCCCTTATCTCATGTTCTCCTGTCGAAACCGACACGAACTTTCAAACTCGACACCACCCTTATGGAACAAAGATCCCATTCTCGAGCCAAGAGCGAATCTGCTGCTAATGCATCCATCGCCGGCGATGAAGCCGGTCGAAGCACACCTGATAGCCTCAGGAAAGACAAGCCCGCCCCTATCGCCATCCTCTCTATACTGAGCTCCGTTATTCCGTACCCTTCCAATCTTCGACACTCCCTCGAACATCTTGCGCCCCATATGGCTACTACTTTCTCCTTGTGTCGGCACTACAGCAATCTCGAGACTGAACTTGCAGGCTTGCAACGTAAACGACCACAGACTGCTGGATTTGGCGCGGTTGCGCACGACGGACGACCCCTGGACGGCATGGCGTATCTTGCAGCAGACGACATGCTCCCCCATCAATCCTTGGCTGGAAGCATGACGAGCCCAAGTGACTACTCTGGAGTGTCCAAGAGCGCCACTGGATCTCCTCTCGGAACGCCTAGCTGGGACCAAGGGACTGTTGGCTTCCTCGCCGACAAGCGACCACCACCGACTTCAAGTCCTGTCGCAACACCCCAGGGAGATGGATACTTTAGTGCCAGGCAGCGGACAGCCCCTGCAAGGCATGAGAATCTTGTTAGCTCAGGCACCCCCCGAGCGAGGACAGCATCAAAGGACAGCTCACCATCAGAGAAGCGGAATTCTCGTCTTAGCGGGCCACCATCCTCGCAGGAAGCACTAGATCCAGTTGTTTCTGTTGATAATAAGACAGTCCGTACCTCATCCGACGAATCGACGACCTCTGCGACGAAGCGATCGACGCAGACAGATACGCGGGCTGTCAGTATAGAGGCCTCAGATGTCGTGGGCAGCGACAACTCGGCAGAGAATTTGGCTGACGCTGTAAAGACTGGACGTGGCACTCGCCAAGGACACAGCATGTTGCACTCATACGGTGCTGATTTTGCCTCGACCTTTCAATCTCTTCCGCCAAGCTCTACACTTTCGGCCAGACCGACACCCATTGCTGCTCCCTCTCGAAGTGGCTCAATAAATTCTGCAGCAGCCGATATGCCTCCACCGTCTGACAGGCTGAAGGGACTTATTCTCGATTCACTACCGGCCCATGTTTTCGTCGCTCTTCCGCAAACTGGGGAGATTGTCTGGGTGAACAGTCGATATCTCTCCTATCGAGGACAGACAGCCACCGACCTTGCTGCAGATCCCTGGGGGAGTCTCCATCCTGACGACCGAGATGAGTACCTGAAGTCCTGGGGCCATTCGGTTCGGACAGGAGAGCAGTTTTCTAGGACTGTTCGAATCAAACGATTTGATGGCGCCTACCGATGGTTTTATGCCAGAGCAGTCGCTTCCAAGGATAAGAGGGGGGTCATCATGCAGTTCCTCGGATCCTACATGGATATCCATGATCAGCACATCGCCGAGTTGAAAGCGGCACGCCAGGAGGAGATTGAAGCCTCTGAGGCTAAGCATCGACTACTCGCAAATTTGATTCCACAGATCATCTTTACGGCCACTGAAGACGAGGGCATTACATTTGCCAACGAGCAGTGGCTGTCCTACACCGGTCAAAGCTTCTCAGATTCGCTCGGTCTTGGTTTCATGGACTTTGTGCACCCAGACGATCTGGCCAAATGTCGCATTCCGTCAACCCAGCCTTCTACACCCAGTGGGCGGAAGCGTGAGGAGGAGAACAAAGTGTACCAGCAAGGGTCGATACACTCCGAAGCCACCTCGACGAGCACGATCCAAGCACTCAAGACACAAACACCGCAAACGCCACAGGACTCACCTCATCGCAACCTGCAGCAGCCCCTATCTCGACATGACAGTTCGAGCAGCAGTTCCGTTTACGAATGGCCTTCTGCTGACTTGACTGAGCTTGCTCGTAAAGGTATCATCAAGGTTGCGACTGACAGTGCCGGTCGAGTTTCGTACACAACTGAGGTCCGACTTTTGTCCAAGACTGGAGAATACCGATGGCATCTGATCCGATGTGTCGAAATTGATACTATCGACTTTGGCAGTGGTGCCAGCTCCTACTTCGGTTCTGCTACCGACATCAATGACCACAAACTCCTCGAAACCAAGCTCAAGGAAGCCATGGAGAGCAAGGGCAGATTCCTCAGCAACATGTCCCATGAGATCCGAACGCCTCTAATTGGTATCTCGGGAATGGTCAGCTTCTTGCAGGATACTACTTTGAACGAAGAGCAGCTCGATTACACCAACACGATCCAGACAAGCGCCAACAGCTTGATCATGATCATCAACGACATTTTGGATCTCTCCAAGGTCGATGCTGGTATGATGAAGCTGAAATACGAGTGGTTCCACACCCGGTCTCTTATTGAGGATGTCAACGAACTTGTTTCAACAATGGCGATTGCCAAGCGTCTCGAGCTGAACTACCTTGTCGAGGCCGACGTACCTGCGTGGGTCAAGGGTGACAAGGTACGGATTCGTCAAGTCCTGCTGAACGTGACTGGCAATGCCATCAAGTTCACTTCCGAGGGTGAGGTCTTCAGTCGGTGTCGTGTGTACACAGCCAAGGGCTCTGATGTGGACGAGAACGAGATAATGCTCGAGTTTTCCGTCACCGATACTGGACGTGGCTTCTCTAAGGAAGAGGCCGACCTGATCTTCAAACCTTTCAGTCAAATTGATGGAAGCAGCACTCGTCAACATGGCGGTAGTGGTCTGGGACTTGTCATCTCGAGACAGCTAGCTGAGCTGCACGGAGGCACGATGACAGGCAGGGCTACTCCTGGCAAAGGCTCTACCTTTACATTCACTGCTCGGTTCGGCCTTCCCACAGCCGATGACCATCCAAATCTGCCCGATAGTCCCCCGCCAACGGGAGCCTTTACCCCGAGACCAGAGGTAGTGGACAGCGTTCCTGGCAGTATCAAGCCCCTGCCCCCACCCCGGCATCTGCGCGCAATTGAAGGTACCAGCACTGGAGGGACGAATTCCGAGTTTACTTCACCTGGGGATGTTTCTGTTGGCAGCTCAAACCCATCCGTCCGCTCTGGAAAGTCACACATCACCGATCGATCATCGGCAACATCTGTCACCACTGGACTGGCTCGCTTCAGTGAAGCAGCCAAGGCCAGTGGCCAAGACTTGTCCCAGATGAAGCTCGAGATGCCTTCAGGACGTAGCTCTCCTGGGACACATCCGGCACACGGCAGTGGCACGCCTGAGGATTTCCGCCCGCCCATGTACTCGATTCTTATCATCTGCCCTCAGTTTCACAGCCGCGAAGCCACGACACAACACATCGAGATGACTCTGCCCAAGGATGTTCCTCACCAAATCACAGCCCTGTCGACTGTCGAGGAGGCGCAGACATTGATTGGCGGCGAGGATCCCATCAAGTTTACACATATTGTCATCAACCTTCCTTCAGCAGAAGCCATAATTGCACTTATGGATGACATAACGAAGTCACAGACGATCGATAAGACGACCATCCTCGTCCTGTCTGACTCAGTGCAGCGGCAGGCAGTGATGAAGCTGGCAGCCAACACCAAGTATGAGCAGCTCCTCTCAGAGAACCTGGTGACCTTCATCTACAAGCCCGTCAAGCCATCCCGATTCGCCGTCATCTTTGACCCCAACAAGATGCGCGACCTGAGCATAGACCGAAACCGCTCGACGGCGCAGCAGATGGTTGAGAACCAGAAGGCTAGCTACCAAGAGATTGAGCGACGCATGGGCAACAAAGGCTACAAGGTGTTGCTGGTCGAGGATAACCCTGTCAACCAGAAGGTGCTCATGAAGTACCTCAACAAGATTGGCGTGGATGTCGAGATCGCCGTTGACGGTGTCGAATGCACTACAATGGTCCTCTCCAAGCCGCATAGCCACTACTCTCTCATCTTGGTATGTTTCCTACTCATCCCTTGAACCTTAGTGACTAACTAACCGTGTGTGTAGTGTGATCTTCACATGCCTCGCAAGGACGGTTACCAGGCGTGCCGTGAGATTCGTCAGTGGGAGACATCAAGTGGCCATCCCAGCATGCCCATCATCGCCCTGTCAGCCAACGTCATGTCGGATGTACAGGACAAATGTGTCGCGGCGGGATTTAGTGACTACGTCACGAAACCGGTCGACTTCATCGATCTCAGTAGGGCCATGTCCAGGTTCTTTTGATCATGATGCTCTCGCCGACTGTGGATGCTGTTACGAGGCATCAGCACATGCGCACTTCCTCTCCATGTTTTACACTTTTTACGGCTTACGACTTGTTCAGTCTCATACCCAATGTTACTCGCGGCAAGGTCCCTACGTGGACTGTTGCCTTGTTAGAATAGACCCAAGAACGGATAAGGGGTTGGTCTGATGGGGAGGTGTATTTCACGCTCTCGGGCGCTCGTGGCCAGTCGACGCTCATCTCTCGCCTTGCCCAATGCCGGGCATTCTGTTCTTCTACATGTTGAAGTCCTCTACCTTTCATGGTTATCCTTCATACTCGGGGCGAGTTTCCCGCTTTGGTCGGGTTACTGGCATTTTGCATAACACGGGGCATCACTATAGCATCACTGGCCTCCTGGAGGCGCATGTGTGGCTTGGAGGAGTAATTCTATGCCCGTGGCCTATATTTTTCTGAGCATTTGTCTTATTGTGTTGCACTTCTGGAAGATATGGGTATTTTTAGGGGGGTTCCGAAGATGGGAGATGGCGTCAAGGAGTTATATTTTACTGTGTCTGCCTCGTTCCGTTGGACTTTTCAAGCCAAGGGCCTGGATTTTTAGCATCTTTTTTCTTCTCACACCAAAGGTATTATTTCTGGCTGGGGTAGAGAGGAATATGTGAGGATAGGAGGACCTGGCAGGGCCTGAATGAATGGATGGATGTAAATGGAGAATGAGGGAGGGAGGTCCAAGCCTGTGTTTATCTTCTATGACTGTTTGTTGTTTATGGCATTGGGGAAAGGGCAATGAATGGCGTGGCATGGCATGGCAACGGCTTGGTACTGTACTGGGGGAAATGGGACCGAGATGCTTTGCATGGGCGGAATTATTCATCTTGATCCCCCCTTCTTCATGTTTAGTTAGACCCCGCGAGAGATGCGGTGGAGGAAAGGAAATGGCATTTTTTTCACATCCATGAGTGTGGGTGGCTGTTATAATCCAGTTCAAAAGGATAAAAACAAGACAAAACAAAAGTTCAAACAAGAGTTTTCGTTACACTTGATACATTGTGATGTTGATGCCTGAAGCATGTATTGAATCAAACCTGCTTTTCATGGGTATGGAGATGGATGCTAATCATGAACAAATGCTATCTTGCTTGATGCCCCCAAATGCTTAAAAAAAAAGGTGGAAAACCATGCCTGCATAGTCATCTCCTCCCATTATTTCCCCCATGCTCCTGTCAACCAAATTCCAATTCCAATTTCGTCATTACCGAGTGAGAAGCAAGAGTATCGCCAAGAAACACGCCCCGTCCCGTGCTCGAGCTGTATCCGCGAGCTGGCACCCATCATTTTCCATTACATAGCGGTCGTAAGTAGATAGTGAAAGAGAAGTCAAGTCGTTCATTGACTTGCTTAGTAGACGCTGCCGTGAATGCTGCGGTCCTCGTGTTCAGCATGGTCCAGGTCCTCAAGACGCTCACCCTCGCCCTCTGAAGATGACTCAGGGGAGGCATCACCCAGGCGGTTAGACCGGGGAAACTCTGCTGGGCCATTCTTATCAGTGGCATATGTCAAACGCTCAGGGCCGGCTTTGGGAGGCGCCCCGTTGTTGGAGTTCTTATCTGCCAAGGTCTTGAGGTGAGCGTTGAGAGATGCGATGCGCTGCAGACTTGTGTTTTCATCTTCAGATGAGTCGTCGGTTTCAGCAGCCGATGTATGGCCTGAGTAGGTACCGCCACCATCACGGCCAACGTGCAGGTAGGGAGATTGAACGTGATCTTCGGATGATATTATCGAGGGTGTGTCCATAAGATCAGAAACCGACTTGCCCTCGTGGTTCGCTGTGATGTCGATCTCCGGGCCGGCATCATCTGTAGCGTCGGCGGTGGCCTTCTCACTGCTGCTGGCGGCGATAGTCAAGGCAAGCTGAGATTTTTGTTTCCGACCTCCCGTCAAAGCGCCGCCCGGGCTGTTAGCCTCTCCATAGGGAGTCGGGCCTCCATTCTCATGATCCTTTTTGCGCATAATCTCGAGGTCGTCGCGCTTGACATAGTGACGGCTATGATCGCAGCCGTTAGGACACCCACCCCAGCGACGGGTGACGACAAAGGTCTTGGTGCGCTGAAGCTTGGTGCTGTCCTTCTCCCTATCGTTGTTTTCCTTGTCTTTGCGCTCGCGTCGCAATTCAGACCAAGTGCGAAGGTTGTTCTCAAGAAGGTATTTGCCGTTATCCTCCTGTTTGCGCATGATGAGGAACTCGCAGTGGTTGATGTTGCGGAGATCCTCAAAGTACTCGACAGTGAAATGGTACCATTTCATAAGAAAGACACGGGACATGAGTCCGTGTGTGACTGGTGGCAGGTTTGTTAGTATGCAAGACAAGAGTATAGATCATGGGGCAGAAATCTCGTACCGAGAACGCAGACACTAGCAAAGTCGTCCTCGCCAAATTGCCTCCAAAGACTCTCGTTGAAACCACTAATTCGATCGTAGGCATCGGCGGCACTCTCTCCGTTGGGGATGCGGTAGAAGAAGTGGCCGTAGTCGGCCCTCTCCTGCCACATGCGTTCCATCTCGGCGCTGCATGGCTGGAAGTTGCCAAAGTCCTGCTCACGCAACCGGGGCTCCTCATACACCTTGATGTTAGATCGGCGAAAAGGAGACGGGTCGGGGTTGTCTGAAGTCAAGCTCTCGAGAATGCCTTCTGTTGTCTCCCGGGTTCGGCGGTAGGGGGATGTGAAGAAGTGGAGGGTGTCGTCGGGGCGGAGCAGTTCACGAAGACGGCGACCAGCATCGTGGGCTTGGTTCCAGCCCTCTTGTGTGAGCTTTACTCGGTGATCGGGCACGGTCTGGTGAATATCACGGTTCTCTGGAGGAGTTGTAAGCAAGGTGCATGGATAGAGGCGGGTTATGGAGGGAGGGGAACGTACTGTTGCCCTCAGATTGACCGTGGCGAACAAGGATGATTAATCTTGGCTTGGCCATGATGTGTGTGTGTGATGCCCGGTGGCAATGGGAAGCTAATTGGGGACGCTGCTATTAAGCAGAGAGAGCTGACGAGACGTTGGGGAGCGAGTATGGTATGTGAAGCTGTCGGTGGTGGAGGGCGGGTACAATCGGGCGGTCAGAGGCTGAATTGTAAGTGGTGATGATGTCGGGTTGGTTGGTGTTGGTGATGCAATTCACTCTGGATGGATATGAATGGGGAAGAAGAAGTAGATGAGATCGGGTCTATCGTGGGGATATAAGAAGAAGTAGGAAAAAGAAAGTGGAAGATGCAAGAAGAAAACTAAGTGCAAGTGGTTTTTAGTGAGGCTTGTGTAATCCAGTCGCCGCTCGTTGGCTCACGAGGGTCCTGAGACAGGCGCTCTTGCCATCCATCCATTCATTGATTGACATGGCCTTCCTAGGTTCTTACAGCGCACACAAGCACAAGCACAGGGCAACTGCAACCATGTTTCCGAACCTGCCCCGCTAACGTTGGCCATACCTTCCATTAGCCAGTCTCCAGTGTCTGTGAATCCCGGGAAATCCCCACCAGGGCAGGAAGGCACGCACCTTCCCAGACATGAGGAGCTCAAAAGGGCAAGGACGTACCTTTCCAGCCAGGTCCCCTGGGCCGGAGCCGCCCCGCCATCTGTCCACTCTCCCGTCACTTTCGAGCTCGCATTCCTTCAAACCGTTCTCGCATCTGTGAATCGTCCATTGGCAACCCTCCAAGCACACATGGCGTTCCGCCGCCGTCGGCCAATCCCGTCCCTCCGTCACCGCCGAAATGTGAAAGAGTCACAAAAGACGAGCCTCCCGGGTGTTTTTGAAAACAGGCAAAACAGCCCAAACAGCCCATGGAAGACCCCGAAGACGGAGCTAGCGAACCCGCACCCCGGCCCTATGCATGATCCCATCGGGTGAGACACGAGGGGGAAAAAGGAATTCAGGTTCCATGGCGCGATCTGGGTGCATGGGGGAAAGGGCAGGTCCCGCAAACGGTCAGATATCCTTTCCTCTTGTCCAGCCCAACAAAGAGCCCGGACTCTTTAGCGTCCCCCCCGGTTCGAGCGATGTGCAGCACCTAAGCATATCTCCGGCCATGCCCAGGGCGGCGGCGGAGAATATCCGCTGAGCAGCATGTGCTCTTGCATCGTCATGTACGATGTCCGGCCAGACATCATATGATTTTGTCTTGCCCGACCCGTCCGCTCGGAGCTTGGCTGGTCCTTGCGTGCTAACTTCCTGGAAGAAAGATCATGAGAATCTGGGAGGGGTCTTGGCCAATCCTGGGGTCCTGCAACGCCAGATCAAGTAACTTGGCCTGTTTTTGTTGAATGGATCTGATCATCTGGATGTTGACACCTGCCATGCCCTTGCTGTCGACTCGTCTCTCGTGTCTCTGGGACTTTTTTCCCCCTACTGGCCTGCCTGCCCTCCATTATCTCTCGGTGTTTCGTTTCCGCCGCATCCCTCAATCTCGTGCTGCAACCCTCCCCTTGTTTGTTTGGTTTCGGCATTGCCCATCTGCATCAATCCGAGTTACGTAGTTGAGCCTCATTGGGAGGATAATGGCGGAATGGTGAGACGGTTCGTGTACGGGAAGCGCCATTAGCCGCTTACAGCCAACATAGGCTGTATTGAATGCTACGAGAGGCTATTTTAAGCATCTACTATTACCCGTTCTTCCTCTTGGGAGTCTGATGTCTTGATCACCTGGATGCCCTCCAGCTCCAGCTGCGGCTTGGCGCTGCTGGGCAAAGGTGCTACACAATACTAATACCTAGGTATGTAAGCTGTGCCTTGCTGTGCCTTGTGCCTGGCACCATTGAGTCAACTACCGCGCGCTTACCCGTCCCCTGTCTCTCAGCTCAGTGACAGCTTGGGATTTTTTTTTTCAGAGGTCCTGATGACCCTCCATTACATGGCCCCCCAGGCACACCCGCACCTAGTGGAGGTCAAGGAAAAAACGAGACACTAATACAGACATGTTTGCTTATCCTCCTCTAAACATAATCAGGAAAGGGAAGAAAACTCTATAGGAAAACTCTAAAATATTACTATTATTATAATATATTTCTAAGAATTTTAGTACATTCATACAAGATTATTTACTAAATCTTAGATGAGTTAGTCAATGCTCCCTGCCGTTCTGGTGTCTCGTTTATTTCTTGACCGGCGTGACCCGCTGCAGCTGTCCACTGACCTTGGCAGCATGATCCGCCACCCTCATCAGATCCCCGCCTGGAATTGGATATCGTTATCTTTCAGGTTGGGTGTCTACCGACAATGCCGATATTCCTGATCAGTTCCGAGAGAGAAGCTCGCGTAGCTGCCCGGGTAGCTAGGTAGCTATGCCCAAGCTACAGCTGGCCAAGTGACTATTGCAATTCTGCTCTTGAAAAAGTCAAGAAATTCAGACCAAAATTATGGTTAGGCATGGGTTAGACAAGGTTGCCTGGGGCTTAGAGTTGGTTCCCGATTAGAGGCGATATAAGCGGGTTTCAGCTGCTAACGCTTTTTCTTCCTCCCGTCCCCTCCATCCCATCCCGTCCATCTTAACCCATCTACCCGCATCACCTTTTTCACGTGTCGGGTCGCATCGCATCGACAGCTGACCGCTCTATTCCATGGTCCTTGTTTGAATTACATAACTGTGCATCTTTCCCCCCTCAACTTCACTTTAGCCATCACGCGCCGACGATCCCCGGGATCGCCTATCGCGCCCTCTGACGTTGACGCTCACGCGTTCACTCGGCCCATCCTCATCCCAGCAGCACCAGCAGGACCCTACACCTACAGCACAAGAATCAACGCAGAAGCTATCAGCTACCACGACCCCCTCCTCGCACAATCATGTCCGCCCCCGGCCCCGAGTCCGTCCCAACCTCGGCCGATCCCCGCTCCCACCGTCCCACCAAGAAGCGCGCTCTCACCCCAGTCTCCGCGCAGGCCGCCTCTGTCGACGCCCTCTTCGCAAAGCCCGACCAGAACATTCAAATCCCCGGCCTCCTATCCTCGTCTTCTGGCGGTGCCTCTCGCTCTGCGCCTCCAGAGATCGTTACCAACGTTCAGGGTTCCAGCGCCGGAGCTGGCTCGGGAGAGTTCCACGTTTACAAGGCCAGCCGCCGGCGCGAGTATGAGCGCCTCCGCGAGATGGATGAGGAGCTGCGACGCGAGAAGGATAAGGTGGAGTTTGACAAGGACAAGACTGAGCGCGATCGCAAGGACGAGGAGCGCACGCGCAAGAATCGCGAGAAGAGGGAGAAGATGAAGGCCCGAAAGGCAAAGAAGGGTAAAGGCCTAACCGCCAAGTCAGGAGCTGACAAGAAAGCATCGACGACGACGACGCAGCCAGACGGTGACTCTCCGCGCACGGAGAAGGACGGCAAAGATGACGCCGCTGGCTCTGCTGCAACTAAGAAGCAAAACGAGGAGGAAGAGTCAACACCCGCTGCGGCACCTGTCGGCCTAGTCATTCATGACGATGACTGAACAAGACACAGCAAAACACAAATTTCAGTAATAGTTACACCACACATACACACGGTTATGGGAGAGGCAGGGCACTTTAAAAGCACAGGATCGAGATCGAGATCGAGATCGTAGGCGGAGGAATGGTTCGCGAGAACCTGTACGTAGGAGCGACAATATTGGTTCGCCAGGTAATT
Organism: Fusarium vanettenii 77-13-4; assembly: GCF_000151355.1. Lineage (NCBI taxonomy): Eukaryota > Fungi > Ascomycota > Sordariomycetes > Hypocreales > Nectriaceae > Fusarium > Fusarium vanettenii. The sequence goes on along the minus strand of NW_003315879.1, from coordinate 787,867 downwards.
CATGTGATACCCATTTCCTTCATCCTGGCGGATGAGTCGCCGGAGCATTCGCCGTTGCATATACGCCCCAGCTCTCCTCTCCGTTGTTTTGTCTATCTTGCTCTTTCGGCTAGTACAAGGGGGGTATGACCAGTCCAAACAGACATCTAACAAGCCCGAATTGCATCCACACCTCCCTTTCTGACCTGAGTCGGGTGTATATCACAATAACCTCACCTCACATTGTCGTCCCCGCTCTACTCCTCGCCACCTCCGGGAGCGCCAACCTGCTGGGCCTTCTTGGCACTGCAGATATCGTCTACTCGGAGGAGAAGGCAGGCAGCCTAGATAATTGTCAGCATCCTGCAACCTGAAACACTCAAAACACATATACATACCTCAATGGCGGTCTTGAGGCTCTGCAGCTTGATGGCCTGGGGCTCCCAGACTCCATACTCCTTCATATCCGCAATGGCACCAGTGTCGCCGTTGACACCCCAAGAGCTCTTGCCCTCGGCCTGCTTAGCTCGCAGATCCGTCAACACGCGGACGGGGCTCTTGCCAGCGTTCTGCACCAGAGTTCGAGGAATAACCTCGAGGGCATCTGCCACGGCCTTGTAGGGCCACTGCTGCACACCCTCGATGCTCTTGGCCAGCTGGCCCAACCTCACAGAGACAGCCATCTCTGTGGCGCCACCACCCGGCGATAACCGAGGGTGGAACATGACGTTGCGTGCAACACCCATGGCATCTTGCAGGTTTCGCTCAATCTCGTTGAGCACGTCCTTGGAGGGGCCGCGGAGAAGGATGGTGCAGGCCTTGGGGTCCTCGCACTTGGTGAGGAAGGTAAAGTACTCGTCGCCAATCTTCTCAATCTCAAACAGGCCGCATCGGGTACCGACATCCGAATCCTGGAGATCCTCTACTCGGTTAACGATTGTGGCACCGGTGGCACGAGCTATTCTGTTGTTGTCGGTCTTTCGGACTCGGCGGAGAGCTGTGATGTTGGCCTTCATGAAGTAGTGCTGAGCAAGGTCTGCGCTGGATTAGTAATGTCATCTCATATATCAAGGGAGTTGGAGACGCACCAGACACTCCCTTCTCAGTGATGACGAGATCAGGGCTGACAGAGATAATGGCCTCGCACATGGCCTTGACCTGCTCCTCCTCGATCTGCAGAATGCGGTTCCAGTCGTCCTCCTTGGTGATCTCAATGTTGGTCTGGGACTCGCCCTTCTTGTACTCGAGGGGGCAGTCGAGGAGAACGATTCGGGGGTTCTCAATGCGCCGGCGCATCTTGGGGTGTGTGATGTCCTTGTTGAGCATGAGACCGTCGAGGACCTTGCTGTCCTCAATCTCACCGCCGGGAACCTTTTCAACTCGGGCATATCGCTTGATGTCGACCTCTGTCTTGCCATTGCCAGCCTCCCACGTCACCGTCCGGACCGCCTTGAGGGCGAGGTCACACATCAGGTCCATCCATCGCGAAACGAACTTGGTACCGATCGAAGACGAGATGAGCTGGTACATGGCCTTGTCGTCGTCGACGTCGATTGGCAGGGAGATCTCCTCGATGATCTCGAGGGCATCTTTTAGGGCGCGCTTGAAGGCGGAAATGATGACGACGGGGTGGATGTTGCGGTCGAGCTGGGGCAGAGCTTGTGCCAGGATCTCACCGGCTGGCAGGGGTGTCAGTACTTTGCTTGATCAGGCAGCTCTATACCTTCTTACCCAGGATGATGACGGTTGTAGTTCCGTCGCCGACCTCCTCATCTTGTGTCCGGCTGAGCTCGATCATGCTCTTGGCGGCGGGGTGGGAGACCTCGATCTCTCGGAGGATAGCATGGCCGTCGTTTGTGAGGACGATGCCGCCCATGGGGTCGAGCAGCATCTTGAGCATGGCCTTGGGGCCCAGGCATGATCGAATAATATCGGCGACACTGTCTAGATTGTTAGGATCGGGCATGCGACTCGGAAGGGGACAATGGCGGGAACGCACGTCTTGGCAGCGGCGATGTTGGACAGCTGAGCTTTGCGGCCAGTCTGCCTCTCACCACTGTTGGTGTCTGGGGTTTGATAGTCAGCGTTGGAGTTCAGTACAAGGAGAGTTTGGACGCACTCATAACCACTACGGGAGCCTGCATGATGACTGTCTTCCTTCTATAGTTTGTACAGTCGTTGAGTAGGTGGGGGAGGAAGGGGCAACGTTGCTCCCAGGGCTGGCAACAGCGCAGGCGGCTCAACGACGAGAAGAGCTGCAGGAACGAGGAATCTTCGTCTTCGTCTTGGAGATGGGGGCAGCAGCTCTAGCCGCTACTCGGAGGTTCAGTTCAGACGTCGATGAGGGCAAAGTGGAAGAAGGAGGGAGGAGATTAGCAGTTTGTTGAGAGGGGCGCGCACATGGACCAGAAAACTTTCAGTGGTGGATGTTGATTTTTGGCGGGGAGGCTCCAATATGGGATTGGGAGTGGTGCCCTGCTCCTTCCTGTTTGCTGGCACCTACCCAGCCCGGGCTGCTCATGGTGGAATGTTAACCCGCCCCGCCCTGTACCCCTCCGTCCAAGCCAGCCAATCGAGGGACGGCTAAGCTCGGGGAGCTCTCCACAGTTGATAAAGGGTCCGTCCCTGTATTTTTCAGCCTCGAAAGCTTGGAGACTTCTAGAAGCAGTTGAAGCAAGTGAATCAATTCGTTACTTTTTCAGCCATGTTAATTGTGGGTGTAATTATCTACAAGAGCCTCAATGATACTCGAATATCATTGATTCTATGAGAGACATACTCGGGCCCTCAAGTGTCAGACCGAGGCCAACATGTCCTCAAAGCGACTGGCGCAGACAGTTCTGCCTAAATCTCAATGGACACCCTCTAAGCCCATCACAGAGTCCAAGTCAACGTTTGTCGCTCACGTCGCCCCTGTGACGAGTCCCTCCCAGGCCCAGCTGTGCGTGCAGTCGCTACTCGACTCGGACAAGCGCATCCGTAACGCGACGCACAACATCACGGCGTGGCGTATAAGAGACGGTGGCTCAGGCATCCAGCACGCCGACGATGATGGCGAAACGGCGGCCGCAGCCCGGCTGATGCAGCTGATGCAGGCTATGGACCTCTGGGACGCGGCCGTCGTCGTCACGCGGTGGTATGGTGGTGTGCAGTTGGGGTCCAAGAGATTCAGGCTGATCACGGCGGTGGCGAGGGACGCATTTGTGCGGGCCGGTATGGCTGAGGGAAAGGAAAAGGAAGGCAAGACGAAAGGGAAGAAGAAGAAGAAGTGAGCATCTGAATCAACACCAGATCTATCATCGTGACATACGTCACTTCGCGCCTTGGCATCACGAGTCGGTCGGGCCTATTAACATTCATATCCGCATTGGACTACCTAGTGAACTCTCAGCTACGATATGTTCCCATGGTTCCGCAACCGGTCGAAATGCTCCCAAAAAGATCTGATTCCTCAGGCAATCTCCCCGTGCCTGGTTTACTTGACCCTATCCTCACATCACACCTCACTCCTTTTTTCATCATCGTCATGTTGTGCGTGGGTAGGGTTCTTGTTGGCTAATACTCTAGAGCTGACATCCATGTCGCTCATTCCGGCAGCCTCTGCGATAGTCGATCAAAAAAGTGTCGGTGTGTCTTGATTGACACAATGGTAGACCTTCACGTAAAAGGTCTCAGTCCTGGCGGACCTCGTTGCGCAGCCCGGAAGCGCGCACCTTCTTGCCACGGCGGCGGACACCGGGACCCGAAGTGGAGGGCATGGTGGAACCAGCAATGCCTTTGTTGGCACTGGGACCAGCACGAGCGGTAGCGGCGACGTTGGTGTTCATGTTGGCATTGGCCTGGTTGATGTTGGCGTTGCCATTGTCGACGGCCTTGCCCTTGCCCTTGACATCGACAGTGGTGTTGCTGGTTACCTTGTCTCGGGACTCGGGATACATGGTGGTCCATTCGGCGCCATGCTTGGACTTGACTTCGACGAAGCACAGGTTGCTCGCCATCTGCTGCTGGATAAAGTCCCAGTGGCCACGGTCGTTCTTGGCCAGGTCACGAACAGTCTTCCACCAGATGTCTCGGCCGTCGTAGTGAGGGGCACAGTCAACCCAGAGGAAGTCGGGCGGGAAGCCACGAGCCCGGATGTGGTTGGGAAGAGGCGAGATGGCAAAGCTGGGGAGGCCGTCCTTGGTGAACTTCCACTCGAGGGTCAGCTGGCGACCAGGCGTCTTGGTGTAAGGAGTCAACTTGAGCTGACTAAAGTCACCGAGGCTGGGGACCTTCTTCGCCGCCTGGGGCTTCTCGTTCTCGTCCTTGTTTCCAGTCTGGGGAGTGGTCAAGGGTGGGTTCTACTCTTCCTTGACCTTCTCAATCTGAGACGAAGGGGTAGCAAACACCAGGACCGAGTGGTGCATGTCGACCAGCGCAGAGGGGACAGCGCCATCGATGTCGACGATGGGCTTGCGGATTCTGAACCAGGTCCAGTTCTGGAGTCTTCCATCGGAGAGAGCACTGTACATCACGGGTCAGTCTTGCTGCGGTCTGCAGATGTTAAGGGAATGGAAACTTACATGAGGGACTGGTACATGGTGATACTGCCCTTCTGAGCGTCGAGGCTCATGATGGTGTGAGGGTCAAGATCAGGAGAGTTCCACTCGCTGCCGGGCACGCTGCGCTTGACAAGTCGGCTCTCTCTGATGTTCTGCTTGAAGACGAGGCTGTCGAGTTCGAGCTTCTTGTAGCCGTACTTGGCACATCCCGACCACAGGTGAGCCATCAAGCCAGACGTGGCATCAGAAGTCTTGCCGACCTGGGGGAGATCCTTGGCGGGATCAAAGTCCTCAACCAGCATGATCTGGCCAAAAGGACGACCAGGCATGGGGCCCGGCTCGAAGCGATGATAGTTGGCAGTCCCGGTAATGGCCTGGAGTCTCTCACTGGCAGCGACCCTGGCACCATGTTAGCTGACTTGTCCTGGTGAAAGCAGAAGAAGAGTTGTATAAGCTTACACAGAGGGAAGGCGGCTAAAGTAGTGCTGCGTTCTCAGGTCCCGATGGTTGTCGGGATCACCCGCTCCAGGTCTCTTGTTGGTCAAGGCCCGGTTAACCATGTCGACTTCGTTGAGGCCGCGGCGCAGGAAGTGAGAGTGAGACAACTCGGGGTCCATGTTCTTCTCCATGTCAAGTCTCTGCATCATGCCGGTGATGGTGACGGCGCTCTCGAGGCCACCCTCGGTCTTGGCCTTCTCTCGGAGGGCTTCGCCCAGGGACAGACTCTGGGCAAAGTTCATGGCGATGCCCTTTCTGAGCTTCTCACGGACCGTGAGCGTCTTGAGATGCTCCTCGGATAGGTCATAGTTGGGCGCAACGCGAGGATGGGGGTGCGAAGGGAGAGCTTGGTCAGCGATCTTGGGCGAGGCCTTCTTACTAAAGTTGAAAGGGCCAGCGCGGGGCGTGGCAGAGTTGTCAATGACGACCTTTGCCTTGGGAGTCGAGTCGTTGGAGCCGAGAGTCTCGTTTCCAGAAGAGCCGGAGCTGGAAGACTCAAAAACAGGAGTTGGGGTAGAAGGGCCAGCTTCAGCCTGGAGGTTGTCAGCATAGCCAGAGGCAGAAGAGCCAGGAACTGGCGGGTGGCTATCGGCGGGATCCATCTCTCTCATGGTTCCTCCAGGAGACTCTTGGACGACGTAAACTGATCGAAGTCTCTTGGTGTTGAGTTGATCGAGTTGAGGACTAAGCATCCGCTTGACCTCTTTGTCGAGATGTGACATGGCGAAAGGGGAGGGGAGAAGCCCAAGAAGCGTGTTAAATAGCGTGGATACGGGCACAATAGAAGAGCTCTGTATTGAGCTCGAGTATAATACCGTGTAGGGTATGATGCCCGCTTTGGGGTTCAAATGTGGTGGTGGAGCCGATCCTAATGGTGTAGTTGATCTGATCCGAAAGTGAGGATGTGAGAATGAGGCGAATCGAGATGAGATGCAGGCAGCATCATTTACCCTTTAGGAAGAGGGGGCATTGTTAATCACTGTAAATTTTCTGCCACAGCCAAATTTGCTGAGGAGGTGCTGAGTGAGTTTATTTTTCCCAACTGGGAGAATTGAATCTTCAATAGCTGAGTTATCGCGGCTGTTGTTTGCAGTCTATTGTTTTATCTATTGCTGTCATCCAACGAATAAAGACAGTTCAACAAAGGCGTAACATGCAAATTCGACATGTGAATATGGTAAATAGCACATTCAATTCTTTGCGTCGATTAAAGAAGTGTCCATTAACGATGCATCGCCAAGGACGGATATATACATGCTCTCACGCACACGTGCAATCTTCAGACGTGAGTGGTCACTCAAGCAGGACCCGACAAGTTGACAGGCAGCAAGACATCCAATAGTGTCAGTCCAAAAACTCCAAAATCATGACATAAACGCAGAGCAGAGTTACACTACTCCGCCTATCAACATGTCTTCCCTGCAACTGTGCGAAAGTGACTGATAGGCCTCGTGTTGTTGCACTTAGACTACAGTGCTCAGACAGTCACCGCTCAGCCTTGTCTTTCAACCTACAGATGAAACCCTCTGTGGGGATTATGTCTGCTGTGCATCTGAGATAAAAAGAAAGAAAAATGGAGAAGATGACACCGGCAGAATCTCGCCGAGTTGAAGCATCGGTGAAAAGTGCAGATCAAGGATACCTCGTCGCCACAACTGCACATTTTCCCGTCAAAGTCGGTCAAGCCTTACGCTGATCCGATCTCTCACCGATTCACACATTTAGAATAGGCATCCTTGAGAAAGAAACAAAGCGTCTAATAAACACACTCCCTCACTCAGATGCCTCAGCCCATCCCCATGTCCACCCCTTGACCTTGTCTGCCTACAGGCAGAAAGACCGGGCGTTTGGTTGCAGATGCAGGCTGTAGAGGGCTGAAAGTAGTTGGCCTTACATGAAATAGCTACCTGATCTAAGCGCAAGTGCCAGGATCAAGGAGGATTCCCTGAGAGGATCACCGAGTATTCTAGCAATGTCTCACCAGTTCTATTACTCAATCGACATCTTCTTTCAACCACCCAGTCCCTTAGCTGCGTGTACAAATTCTCCACAGGCAAACAGTTGACGGTTCATCTAGAGGTCCGTGTTGATATCCCTGCCAAGAAAGAAGCCCTACGCGGCGGTCTCGGTGAGATGGCCGGGATCGGAGCATCATGCACCTTGAGCCAACTTCTTGACTCTAATGTCCAGGCTAGCCCGTGCTCATGAGAGCCACCTGAAGATGCTGCTGCTGCTCGATCTGGCTCCATTCCCTCAGGCCTTGGTGCATCAAGCCCAAGAGGGTGTATCTATCTCGAATTGCATGGAGAGGCAAAGAATCGCCTTGGATCTTGAGTATGGAGCCTCATGACCGCCAAGGCTGTTACCCCCACGCCGGGTCCAGGAAGGCTATGGCGGTAGGACCTAGCGCTCACCGCGGTTCTGGATTGCCTCAGGTACATACGCAAAAGTCGTCAGGAACCCCTTGCAGGTATATCCACTTCAAGTCGGCTTTGAATCAAGGCACTTGTGTCTAGGGGAGTGAACCAATGTTGGTGGCCTTCCTGTACTTTGGGTAGTGTCACGATGCAGCCTTTGAAAGAGCCGCGTCTACCGTGGTAACTGCATAACTTGTTTTAGATACTTTCATAACTGAGACTTGGACTGTGACTACTAAATCATGATTTGTATGTAGAACTCGGTGCCGGGTGCTCCGGAGTAGTTCGTGGGCCCTTTACTTCAAGTACATCGACTTGAAAGACTAACTATTCCACAACGCTACATAAGAGATGACGGCTTGCAAATGGCACCATAAAGATGGCGAATGTCCTCCAAGAACAAAAGGAAAAACATTCTGCCAAGGACTGGACTTGGCAGAAGTGGAGGATAGTCTTATGGGCTAGGGTTTCAACGACAAGAATAGAGCTCCATTGTATCCATTTTGACCTTCTGAATACGTGCAAATGGCATGTCAATCTCGTAAATCCCCTGATGGCTTCGGAATCAACGCCGATGTTTGAATTCCGAGGAGTCCACGAGAAAGAAGTTTCCTTGTTCAGGATCCCTTTCACCCACTGTTGCTAGATATCTAAGTAATAGTGAATAAAAAGCTTCCATCCATCATTGACAATTATTTCCAAGTATACAGCTTGCTATACTTTACTATCCTCACTGTCAAGCCCTCCATCTCCCATTATGAGGCATTTGAGACTTTTTTTATGGTTAAATCCCCCTGATCCAAAGAATGGGATCGGCAGTTGCCATTGCCTTGTTTATGCTCACGATGATACTCTATCCACCATCAAATCCACTCTGCTTCGGTAGTTGTTCTCTATCAAGCAGCCTCCGCGAGTGGGTCGTGATGGTGGAGGTTATCAATCTCATCTAATCTCCATCACGTATAGGCACCCAGGTAGGTACTTATAGGCCGTGAAAAGTCGTCATGTAAGTTTGACTACGGTTCTCTCGTAGCTTGTCTCCTAGTATACTGACGAGATGAAGTTGGCTATACTCTCAAGCTCAGCATTGCTTGGCCTGGCCTCTACGGTCACGGCTAAGCAATCATCCGCCTCTACTCGAAACACCACCTACGACTACATCATCTCTGGAGCTGGAGCTTCCGGCCTGGTCGTTGCTGAGCGTCTCGCCGATGCTGGCCATAGTGTGCTTCTCATCGAGCGAGGTGGTCCCTCGTACTATGCTACGGGCAACCGCGATGACTTGATGAAGTGGAACGAGACCGTCACGGCTTATGACGTTCCCGGCATGGCTTTTCATACCGATACTTCGCCGACCATCCAGTGGTGTAGAGACATAGCCGCCTCGGCGGGATGTCTGCTCGGTGGTTCTACCGTGCTCAACGCTCTGATGTACATCAGACCTCGAGCTGCTGACTTTGAGGCCTGGCCCAAGGGATGGAGGTGGGAAGACGGCGTAGCCGATGCTGCCGAGAGTGTCTTCAAGCGTATGCCCGGAAGCATTCTTCCTTCTGCTAATGGCAAGCGCTACGATGACGGTGCATTCGAGATCATGTCCGAGTTCCTTGAGAGCAACGGTTGGGATGAAGTCGACGCCCTCCACAATGCCGAATCAAAGGACAAGGTCTTTACCCACCCCCCGTGGCTGGTAAGTTCTCCTAAACAAACAGATGTTGAATCAAACTGACAGAATCAGATCAGCGATGGACTTCGAGGTGGTCCTGTTCGGGATATCCTCCCTGATGCAGAAGCCCTCCCCAACTTTAGTCTTCAGCTCAACGCCATGGTCCTCCGTGCCGTCCGCAAGGGACCTGTCGTCACTGGTGTCGAAGTTGAGCACAAGGATGGCTCTCGAGAGATCATCAAGTTGAACAAGGGTGGTTCTGTTGTGCTCGCCTCCGGCGCTCACTCGACTCCCCGAGTCCTCTTCAACTCTGGCATTGGACCCAAGAAGCAGCTTCAGATCGTTGCTTCAGGATCAACAAACATCACCCTCCCTCCGCGCTCTCAGTGGATCCAACTTCCAGTTGGACAGCATCTACAGGACCACCCCATTGTTCTCGTTCAGTTCCAGACCAAGGAGGGACTTACAGCTCTTCCCAAGACGGCTTGGACTGAGCCAACCCAGGAGTCCGTCGACCTGTTTGCCCAGGGAAGCGGTCTCCTCGCCCAGTCTGGACAACGTCTCAACTTCTGGAAGAGTGTGGAAGGCAGCGACGGCGTGACCCGTTACGTGCAGGGCACCGTCAACGCTCCCTCCAACAACACCATCGAGGCCAAGGTGTACCTCACCCACGGTTTGACGTCTGTGGGCACCCTCGAGATCACGGCCGACGGCAGGACCAACATCACCCAAAAGCCCTTCCTCAACACCGAAGGCGACCGCGAGGCCCTCGCGACGTTTGTCGACGAGCTTCTGGACTACGCCCGCAAGCCTGGCAGCATCTTGACCGTGCCCAGCAACCTCACCGCCGAGACGATCCTTGAGGTTTCGTACAGCGGAAACCACCATCTCGGCTCTGCAAACATGGGTGCTAAGAATGATGGACGTAGCGTGGTAGGCCCTGATACTCGAGTTTGGGGCACAAAGAACTTGTTTGTCGTTGATGGCAGCATGCATCCTGAGGTTCCTACTGGCAACACTCAGGCTTCTATCATGGTTGCTGCTGCTCATGCCGCAAACAAGATTCTCAAGGCGTCTTCAAAGTGGTACTAAGCAAAAGATGTCTACACTGGAAGGACTATCTAGTACCTTACTTTGACGGGCAATGAGTCTATCAGCCCGTCGTGTAGTTTACAAGATTTATACACCCCTTCTTGGTTAGGGAGTGTAGTTGGTCTTCATAGATGTTCAATGTAAATATATTGTTGATTTCATCACGAGTGAACTACTCGAGCCACCAGCCTACAGGGCCCGACCAACTGAAAGAAAGCAGTGATAGTAGCTATACCAGCGGTGCTGCAGTAGTTGCCCTCAAACTCACGACTCTCAAAGGCCTTTTAGGGGCGTGAGATTTGACAATAGACCTACCAATGGCTCAATAATACCAGCCCAGCAGCATCAAGAGGTGTAACCCGACACCATCCGCCCCAAGAGCCCGAGATGACGATATTGTAAATTCAATCTGACCCAAATCACATTCCCTAGGCATACTCCCACATGCTGAGGAATCGATTCACAGCAGAAAAAACATCAGCGGCGCCAATGGAACTACGGTGCTACCCAACAAGGCACCACCGGTCGTTTCAGTCCGGACCTTTGGTCTAAGCGATGTTTACTTTACTCCTGAAAACATTCGGAGTTCGGATGTCACTCCGATTGTTTTTCATGACTTGGCAAAAGTAAAAAAGGATACACGCCCCAAGGGGCACACTCGCTTGCTGACCGTGAACTTGACAGATTTTGACTCCATCTCGTACTTACTTCTCCATCTCGCCGCAGCAAGCCCAACACAGGATATGCCTGGACGAGGTGTGTTGGGCCGCTGTTGGTCACACAAGAAAGGATCCTCTCCTGTCCCCGTCTCCGGTCCTGACATGTCTGGGCGGACTGGTCCGCTAACGGGTAGATCCCGTCCGCGTCCGCTAGCCGGGGGACCGCCAATCGGAATCCGGAGGGACCGGACCTCTCCGCCCCCTCTCTGCCTTGGTGTTGTCCTATCTATCAACATGATGATCCTGGCAGGAAAGAAACGGTTTACCCTCACGGATGGGCGGATACGGAGCTTCATTGGTTGTCAACGGTGAAGAGATTTTCTTCTCAGGCACAAACTGGATCCCCTGGTAACGGAACATGTCTTTCATCCCAGAAACGTCAAATGACAGGCTGACAACTCAAATGTCGGGCTCGCAAAAAAAAAAATCTGCAGGGCGGCCAATCGTCAGCATCAAAGGCTTGGTACAGAACATCGTCATGTCCACGTCAGCGGAGCACGAAGCCGTGGGGCTACTTGATATTCTGAATCTCGACTCTTTTCGGTGCCTGGCCTGGTCCCTGAGCCGGTGTCAAGATGGTGAAAAATCTGCCGTGCCTGGGTTCTTGGTCTATTTCCTCGAGGGTATTTCCCTGCCCTGAATTCTGCGGGCGTATCTTGTTGAAGCCCCATAAGTCAGCATCTCGGAGACTCACTACGAAACAAGACAAAGGGCAATGCAGGACCGCACATTACGTTATCTCGGACTTCTTTCTCTACCAAGTTTCGTGCTTGCCTTAGCTTCCTCCGCTCTGCTAGTCGGTCCCGGGACGTTGGGCATCGTCGCCGATAAACGAAGGAGGCAACCCGTGCGCGCGGGGACAGACAAAAGGCAAGGGTTTCAAATCTTACATGCAGGCTGTCAAAGGCGCAGATCGATCGCTCCCCGAGAAGAAAAAAGGCCTCGTTTAACGATTTCCTCTAGCGTTGTTCTGCGTTTGGCATTTCTGGGAGAGACAGAGAAAGAGTCTGAGAGTTGTTGGTGGCTAGTTGCAACCACCACCACATCTCTTCCCAGAGCCATGGTTCGCATTCGCAAGCATAGTACGGAGGCTACGGGACTAGATCGTCGGGAAATCTAATAGTCGAAACCTTGTACCAACTTGAACCCCAGATCCCCCCCCTCCTTCAGAGATGATAGATCCTGCAAGCGTCCCGCCTCGTCCCCCCGTGCCCTCAATGTCTCGCCCAGGTCTTCTCGCCTGATTCTGAGTTAAAGTTTGAGCCGGTGCTTGTTGGCCTTTTCGCCTCCCCGATCCCAACGGAGAGCTAGGTGGTTCGCGGCCCGTCGTTACTGGCTCTACCGCACGCACCGTACCTTGATGCCCTCCTGTCAGTGCGCTCCAAGGTTTGCCGCTTGGGTGAAAGCCTCCCCTCAAGCTTTTTTTCCCTTGAGGGAGTATGAATGCTACGCTGCCAGAGAGGAAAATGGGAAAAGCACAAAGTCAATTTCGTCCATCCTGAAAGCGGATGTCACCCTACCAAGTTCGCCTCTCGGGACCTGGACCTGAGAGATTCTCTCTTTCAAGCTCAACTTCGTGAGGGCGTTTTCGTATCAACAGCCCACTCGACTCTCTAGACGCCCTCGAGGTGAATGAATCAAGAGACGCCCCCAGTCTGGAGAGACCCCCGCGTTGAAACGCCTCAATTCGCCTCAATGGATAAGATGAGGTTCGATTCGAGCCATCACAGCAAACGGCAGTTGTCACGGAGCTGAGCTGCTCTCATGGATCTATCGTGGGACCGGCCCCCCTCTCCCCCGTCTTTATCCGCTGAGCAGAGCCGTCGGCACCGTCCGGCCGGCGGTTAAGTCAAAGTGAACTGAGGTGAGGTGAGGTGACAAGGGAAAAAAGTTCGGCCCTGGCAGAGACATGTCGCAATTGGCTGCTGCTGGTGTGACAGCGGCGCTACATTCCATCCTCTGAAAGTGAAGCTGTCTCAGGTGCCCAATTTATCCCAGGCCGTCTTATTGAGTCGAAACGCCCAAGTTCCAGCCAGGACCCATGAAGCTAACAGGCATTTCCTCTGCAGAGCTTCTACTCTTTCGAAATAGTGATAGTCCTAAAGACTCCGTCTAGATCGCAAAGACGTCCTGCTCCCCGGTTACTGGCTTGACACTTTGACTTGTCTATTTCTGTCTTGCGTTCCACAAGTCTCAGAGACAAATAGCGGGACCTACATACATTGGCACGTCACAACGCATGCGAGACAAAAGAAGGAAGAAAAAGCAAATAGGCAGGCGTCAAAAAGAGCGTGAAAAAGCAATTCCCCATGTTGTTTCCATGCTTTCTTTTTTACTCGATTCGTCTGGCCTACATTCCCGTATCTTTCTCGAAGCTCTCCAGTCACAGACACGGCCCAGCCGCCTTTGAGCCAGCCTCATGCACGGCACGGCTTCCCCGGTGGGAAAGCTGTTGAGACAAAGAGCTGTTCAGCTGGAAGAAAAGATGAGGCGAACTTGCAGAGAGCTGAACTTTTATGAATCAATGGTTTTTGGCTGCGCTTTTGTTGCCTTTTTTTCTTGCTTCTCAGATATGCTCGAGTTTCGTCGCCATATCTGCACGAGATAGTGACACCAAGCCAAGCAAGCCTCCAAGACAATAGCTATCGTGTGCCGGGTTCCCCTAGGCATTGGTGTTTTGCAGTGGTTTTGACGTGCTACGCGATCTACGAGCACAGCAAGCCTCATCATTTGCAATTGTTCTAGATCACGTAGCACCAAGCGGGCGAGTTGTTAAGTCCATGCTCGTAGACGGGGTTCAACAAGCAAGCCCACATCGTGGACCAACTTGATGGTCAACACGAGCGGCTGGCGATCGACTTCTACAGCCATTGGGTGCAAAAAGTAAACAATACACGTACCGGATAGGGTAAGACGCCTGTGAGAAGACGTGAGTGCATAAGAGGGCAGTGGATAAACCCATTGACACTCGCCCACCAACGCCATCAACATCAAGGGCTTGCGTCAATTGGAAGCACATCTGAGGCTGCTGCACCTTGGACGCCGACTTCTGCATGAATACCAACGTGGGCATGCCCGAGCTAGCGAAGGAGGGCGTCCTGGGCTGACGTGCCCTTCCTTGCCCAGGTTCCCAGCTTCACGGATAGCAAAAAGAGGGGAGACCCATAACCCATACGCAAGTGTGTGCCCCCAAGGCGCAGCGCATCAGAGGCTTCCTGCAGAGGAATTCATGGCTTGCGGTCGCGAACACAATGGAACATGGACTCTGCGTGGTCTGGAGGGACATTGGGCTGATGAAATGGTTGCACCCCCCCTCTGTCCTCCCTCAGAGACATTGACTCTTGTTTGACTGACAGACAAGAAACCGTCGGTCCGCACTTGGAACGACGAATTCCCGCACATAGGCGAGCGAGCCGCAATCCTGGGACCTTGTCTTTGTTCGACACTCCTTTTTTTACCCTATATTGACAACCTTCCGAAGTGCAACATGATTGTCGCACCTTGCATTGCGCAATGGCGGCGGGAGTAGAGGGTGTTGTTGCGTAGGTGGTGAGGCAGATTGCCAAGTTTGGAGCGGGGCCCTTCATCTCACGAATACCATTGCCGTTTTGCAAAATGCGACAATGCCAGACGTTGTCGATTCATGACAATTGAACCCAATAGCCGAAATGTGCTCATCCGGACTGCCTGTCAGAAAGGGCAGCATGACATGTCGTCGAGAAAAGATGACGCCTGTACGTGATGCGCGTATGTAAGAGCCGCCACGGCATAGGATAGGCATAGGCATAAGGCATGGAAAACTAGGCGAGGATCCCACGTTCTGAAACGACAGTCGATGTGTCAACCCACCAGCCTATCGATTTGACGTCGGCGAGCCATCCAAGTCATGCCAGAGGCATTAAACAAGGCGAACCTCTAGAAATCTCGTGGCTGTGAAGAAGAACCCCTCCTCCTTCCTTCGGCTCGCCTCTGAACCTCGAGAGGCGTCCATTCGGCCTTTGAGCCGCAGCCTGGATGGATGGATGATCCCACGTGGTGAAACCACACCAGAGACCCGAATTCTCTCCCTCGCAGCATGCAGGGAGCCAGTCTCCGTCTGCCAGGACGCGGGAAGGGATGGGGATGGATGGGAGCAAGGCTTTTTGGCCCCCAGGGATCCCCGAGGTGTCGTGTGTGTGTGCATGTGTTTCGAAAACATCCCGTCAACGTTCGGGGAGGAGGAGCCATTCCCTTACAGCGAGACCTCTTCCCTGTTCATTCACATGCGTCTTTGTCGAGCGGCATGTGTAAGACGTTGCACAGCATGGAGACATCGCCATCCTCGTCGATGCCACGGGCACCCGAAGCCAAGCGCAGCCAAGCGGCAGAACGAGGACGGACGACATTGGATGAAAACTCTTATCCCGAACTCGTTCATCAATTCGGTGGTGAGACGTTTGATGAAAGTGGCGGGCTGTACCTGGAATGCAAAACCTAACATGGGGACGAATGAGGGAAAAAAATGGTCTTGCATTGTTTTTCTGTCAACTCCAATATTACCCTCTCATGACGAGGTCGTATCCGCCCTGAAGAGCCTCAGAGTCAAAAAAGGCACCCACATTCGCAATGAAAGAGAAAAAAGGCGGAGTGGGGGCTAGTAAAGACCGGTCAGTGATGGCTTTTCCTGGTTGAGACAAATGGAAAAACAAAAAAGGCAACAAAATTTTTTGAAGTTGTGCAAAATGCTGCCGTCGTAGAACCCATGATGCACACATTTGTCCATCATTCAAAGTCTTGACCTACACGCCCATGAAGCGGAGCAGGCCGAGGATTTTCTCGCCGACGTCACCCAGCGGTCCTTGCTTTCTCGCGAGGAAGAGGAAGAGCTTCCGCAACGTCCGGGCCGACCCCCCGGCGATCAAGGAAGGTTCCAGGGGCTCCGAGCAGGGTACAGAACAGAAGGGAACAACAGACGGCCGGCCACGTAGGTACGGTACTGTAGTATTGACCGACCGAGAAAGAAGCAATGGATCTCTTCATCTCGATCCATGGATCCGTCCCGTCCTTCCAAGATGCTCCGGAGGCAAGGCAAGCATGACAATGCCCCCTCCCGCCGAAACAGCCCACATTTGCTCCATAATGTTCCAAATGCAAGGTCTCACTGCCGGCGAAGCGAATGAACTCCTCGTCCATCTGCCGAGATGGAAAGCAATAAGAGGGAAATAACGGCTCATGGGCGTGAGACAATAAGTCCAGCTTCGGATAATCGAGGCATGATAAGGGTAGGTCTCTTTCTTCCGGGTTGTTAGCGCCGAAGCGTCCGGGGGCAATGAGAGAGTTCGGTCTCTTGTTCCGTCAACAGGCGACCCGGCGGACCCTGCCGACGATGATGTAGATCTCGGCCGACTCAAGGTGAAAAGGGCATGAAACTGGGAGCGCCACAGCCTTGGATAGAAGACGCATTTGGCATTTGTAGGGGCTCCTGGTTCGACGACAGCGTCATCAAAGGGAGCGTCGCTAACAAGCCCTCAATCTCGCTGGATATCCAATCCAATCCCATTGCAATGCGTAGCCCGTGAGAGCCAAAGAAAAATTTTCTTAATCGCTGTTTCGGAAGCCGCCCTGGCCAGAACAACTATCGTTCCCCTGGCAAGTTTGCAAGTGAGCAAGACAAAGGGCAAGGGAAAAAGTTATCCACTATTTTTCATCTTCCAAGCGTCAAGCCAGCTAAGCCAGCCCAGTGAATCGTCTAGCCAGTAGCTCAGATCATCAATCTCAGTCAGCATCGCCGATTCCGAAGGTAACGATGCGTTGGCAGAACCCCAAGCAAAAAAAAGAGCTCCAACGTTTCAAACCTTGCAAATCAATGGATGGGGCTCCCCATCATCCAAGGCGGAAACGGGCGAGACGAGCTCCCGAGGGGGGCTAAAAATCTTGTAGAGGGGGGACCCGAAGTTTGGGGGTGGCCAGAGAGCTAAAATTGAGTGCGAAAAGACTTTTTCAGCGTGCTATCGTGAACCAGGGATTGCACGCCGGCGTCCCCAGTTGGCAGAGTTGTGCTGTCCTTGTCTTTGTCGAGTGAGAAAGAAAAAAAGAAAAAAAAAAGAGCTAGGCACACCAGGGGTGATTATGCATGATAGGTAGCATTGAAACTGTCTCTGGTGAATTGAGTTATCGTCTCACTCCATCTCGGCCGGGTGGCATCATGCCCATCGACGAGCACGTTTCGGGTTGCTGGTGATGGTGTTAGCTGGCCTCGACAATGGATTCATCATGGCGCCATTCATCGGTAATACAAAACAAGATGATGGCTCAGAGTGTCGCCGGACATCGGAGGCTTGAATGACTGTACTGACTGCTCTCACACCAATAGAGCTGTTCACGCCAAAGTCAATCGAGTCTGGGGAACGGAGCTGAGATGGAGCTCTCATGAAGCATGACCCGTCGAGCTTTTGCTAGCGCCCTCGTCGTTTTGCCTCAATCTGGAGATGCCATTGCGAAACTCGCTCCCTCCAAGTTTCTTGTTGGTTGCTTGGCTTAGTCACACTTCTCACCCTCCGCTCACACTCACCTACGAGGAGGCGCTAGGGGGTCGATGACTGTTTTGTTTGCTCAGAACCGGCCCAGAGTCTTTGACAAATGCTGCCAACCATGTCATCAGCCCCGTCAAAGTGTAAACAGTTGCCGAGTCACTGCAGTTAATGAAATCATCCCAGTCCATTATTTACCGTAGTTGAACTCGGGCAATCCTTGGAGAGACGCCCATCAAGTGCCGGCGACTCTCTGCAAAAGCCCCGAGAAAAGCAATTCTGCCCACTAGCCATCACCACTAACACTGTCCATCAGGAGGGTGACACCGAGAAGAGCTGGGGACGGAGATGGAGAATTGTGGAGAAGACTGGGCTGGCTTCGGCCTCTGCCGCCTGGTACTATGCATGGTCTGGTTTGTATGGATCAGTCTGAACACAGGGATGCCATGTGTGGACGCGTGTATGGAGGGAGAAAAATCCGTTCTTTGGCTATAGTATGCTATGCTATGCTATGCTGTGCAGTCTTCCGCAGTTCCTGTGAATGGCCAGTAACCCCTTGGTCAAAAGTGCAGCAACCCTCCCGATATGACAACCATCGACCGGCTCGTGTGCCTGGTCGGTCCTGTACGCCTGACCCAAAAATGTCCCCATCCGTTGTTGCATCCCGGCCGCTCTCTGGCGGGTAGCAGACGCCGTCGTGTCCCAGTATCATGATAACCTCCCGTGGATCCCAAGTGCTCCCATAATCCATGCGATGTCAACTCCGCCCTTTATTTGGTACAAGGTGCCCGTCATGGCTCCCGTATCCCGTAAACCCATGGACAATAAAGCCGCCCAGATGATCCCGCCCAAAGCAGGTCGAGATAGAGAAATCGTGTTTGGGTCGATGTGAAAACAAACTTTTTTTGATGCAGTGCTCCGGTGTAATGCCCTTCTTTGGTACAAACAAATTCTTGAGAGAAGAAAAAAAAAATGCGTGAGGTGTGAAGTGTTGTAGTGTTCGTGCTTATGCAGTTGTAGTTGTTGGAATGAGTTGCGTTGTCTTTGATTCAAAAGCAGCGAGGGTCGTTTGAGTGTAATGTCGTGTATGCGTGATGTGTTGTGTTGTGTTGTCTAGTATGATCGTCGTCGCTGCATCCTCACTTGCTCGAATGAGACAGCGTACGCTCGGAGCTCTTTCCTCGCCTTGTCAGACAGCTGAGTTGACTCGCCCGTTGTCGAGGTGCTCTGCATGGAGCAGAGGCTGCTGTGGGAGCTTGAGGGAGTCAGGGATCGGACGTTGGCGGTAGACTGCTCGGTGCCGTAGGGCTTGCAGTTTGGTTGGCTCATGTGTCGAGCGCCGTAGGGCTTCGCGTTGGAGAAGTCGTAGGCGGGAGACAGGTAGAAGCCTGGGCTGGAGGCTTTCGACGTCCAAGGGTAGGAAGGAGGAGCGAAGCCAGGTGAGCTGGCTTGCGAGGATGTTGTCGAGGTCTTCTCAAAGTCGGCCAGCCTGCAAGATTCGGAGCAGTAGGCGTCGGTCGAGGTTTGAACCTGCTTGTCGCAAGCGAGGCAGAAGGAGTGAGACCAGGAGTCGAAGTCCATGGCGTCGGTGTTGTGTGGTGTGTGTGAGTGGTGGATGAGTTGAGGGTGGTGTGCCCAGGAAGATAGATCGAGACGTTGACGAGTGTCTAGCGTCTCAATTTGTAGTCTTGTCTCTTGGTGAAGCCAGCCGATAGAGCGTAGTCAGTCGGATGGGTTGGAGAGGATGAGTCGAAGTCAAGTAGAGTTGGGGGACGAGTCAAGGATTACAAGCGAGTAAGGGTAGATAGAGATGAAGAGTGATGGCAGTGTCAGATCCAGTCAGGCCAGCAGCTCAAATGAAAGAAGTAGAAGCAATTGGAGAGATTGCAGATGAGAGTCGAGAGTGATAGCGGAGAAGGATGGGAGAGGTTCGAGGGGGACTCCAACATATGTACTATTCTGCTCTCCCGGGCTGTGCCTGGTGGATGATCACCTCAGTTGCACGACAAAGCCTGGCGCTAGAGGTACATTGCCTAAGAAAATGTGGAGGAGGGTACAGGCACACACCATTGCTCCGCTCAAAACAGCATAGCTCCTCAGTATCCCCACCCGAATGCCCTGCAGCAGATGCTAGCGCAGGCAGGGATCCAATTGGTGAAGTACGTACCCCCACTCCTCTCCTCGACAGAGTGGGCTTCACGCCCTGCCTGACGCCTTCACGCCCACGCCCTCTGGATGCTCATGGACGCCCGCCCGGCGTGGGTGGGCGAGCCAGAGGACGAGGAGGGGTGTGTCATGCCGACGCCTGGGTGTCTCAACCTTGATGGGGGAGTGTGCCACGGGCGTGAGAGCAATGACGAGGAGTGTGGGCCTGAAGGTGCAAGACTCCAGCGGAGGAGAGCTCTGCTGTCGCTATCGTAGCCCAGTATTAGCAGCACAGCACAGGGAGCGCAACGCTGTCCCCCAGCACTCAATGCACAACCATCTCTCGCCCATCCAGAGACAAGCCTGACAAAGGACCCAAGACATTCAGACACCAGACACTGGCGTGTGATTTTCTTGGAGACATGGCTGGCTGGCTGTGCCCTGTCTGTCCTGCCTAGCCTAGCTGAGGCTACGGATACTACGAAATTGCAATGAGTGCAGAAAATTTTTCCCATCTTTTGCTCTGTGTCAGTGCTCAGTCCACGTCCACGACAGCTATCGCCCATGTTGAGCTTCGATGAGGTGACTCAGGCGGGTGCGAACGGGACTTGAGGGTCCCGCCGCGAGGGCATCAGCCGAGATTCTTGGCTGGGGCCTGGGCTGATTGAGCACCACAGCGACATCGGTGGGATGATATTTCGCCTCCTCGCCGTGCAATTCTGCACGGTTCTGCCCGCTGGCCGCCGGAGTGCCCAGTGTCCCCCCGCTGCCCAGAGGTTGCTCTGCTCCAGAGTGGTGTCCAAGCTGCCTCCGTCAACCCCGTGCCTCCGCTCTCCGTGGTGTGAGGCCGGCTCGCCGATGGCCTGCTTTCTCCGTGTCCCATCGCAAACTCTGGCCCCTCATGGGATTCTCTTGCCGGCATTCTACTCTGCCGTTTGACCCAGTGACCACACTGCTGACTGGTCAATGGGTGTCGTCGACCTAGGGTTGAGTTTCTGAGCCTGGGGAGGGGGTTGCCGGCGAACAGCGACAACGACGCACGCCCTGGGTCGATTTCTCTCATATTCTGCTCGTCTCTGCTGTGAGAGTTATTGCTGCTGGTGCTGCTGCAGCGTTGCCCAAGCTCCTCTGGCTGTCTGCCTTCTTCACTGTGCCTCTCGCCTTGCCCATTCGCCAGGCGCTTCTCGCCTCTGTCTTCAGTGCGGCCCAAGGCCAGCCCAGGAATGGACAATGGAAGGCGTCTGCCGCTGATGACTGGTCGCTGGAGGGGAGCCTGGGAGAGCAGCACAGCAGAGCTGCGGCCGCAGGAAGCCCGCATTAGGATTAGCTGGAGGCGTCTAGTCCATTCCAGGCATGGTCGCTACTCCTCACCTTCCCACACCCCTCTCCACCTTTTTGGCCTCTGCTGCTTCAGTTGCTTCTCCACCTGGAGCACGCAAAATCCACTTGGACTGTCAACGTGCTGGCCGTCCGCTGCTCTCAGTTCCAGGGCCAAGATACCTTTGTCACTGTCAGTGACTTACAAGACGATTGTGAATATCATGTGCTGTTATCGCCCCAGATCACCCTTTAGCATCCTCATCTCGTCTTGTAACTGACGCGAAGAGTTTTCCAACACGTCGAGCACTTGCTGCACGGAGCAGACGAGCCAAGGCAATACGAGAAATAAACCATTCAGACACGGCATATTTGCTCATCTATTCTGCTTGAGCCATGGGTTCCTCGCTCAATGCGGCAATCCCATTCCTGTCTCGACCGGGTCCATGGCCAGACGCAGACATGACGCTGGAGTTCCCCTGCCGCTCTGCTGCCGTGTCGTTGACCATCAACCTCTTCTCAAGCAGACGCGCAATCGACTTGTGAGACGCTCGAAGCGCTCGACGTTGCAGTGACGCCATCATTCGCAAATGCGACGCCGAATTGCATGTCATGTCTACAAAGACCCCGTCCGGGGTTCTAGGTGGACCTCCCCAGAAGGGTATTCCGAAAGAGAACAAGATCAAACCGCCTAGTAGACGCAGTACCACCCTCTTGTCGGCCACTCTAGAGGCTTCTCCTGTCCTGCGCTAGGTGCATCACACCATTGGTCACTGTCTTGCACCTTAAACCTACGAAGCCAATGCCCTCCCAGCAGCCTTCCCACAAAGGTCTTCTGCTCGCCAGCCACAATACCTTTGGGAGGCGACCGTTGCACGTCGAGACGGCGAGGGTCAACCACCACTGTCCACCAGGGTTGTATCAACCACCATCCTCGCCACCAGATACGGCTTGACAACCTAAGCGGGATCAGCAATGGGGGAGATCAGGCAGAGAAAAAATTTCAGGGACTGGACCCTGGATTTTTCTGCGGAAATTTGCGAAGCAAGGAAAAAAACTCTATCTGATCGCCACAATCTGCCGCGAATCGTCCCCTCGAGTTAACACGACGGGATGTTCAACGTCTACCCATGTTTAGGTTGTCAGGCGGATGGTGTGAAGTTTTGCAAGCTTGCAGTGGATGAGTTACGAGTACTGATAACTCATGGACTCATTTGAGCCCAAGATGTGGCAGAGGCGTATCAAGTTGAGACGCGACTACGATGTACGCCCTGCAGCTATCAAAGAGACCAACCGCCAGGCACTCGGTTCTTGCATCTGTATGTCTATCACCTGCTGCACCGCGCCCTTCTTGTGCTCGAGAGCGTGCGAACAACCCAGTCTGTCACCTTGCTCTTGTGTCAGTTTGACTATCAATAGTCTCAAGACTCGGCGCTACGATATGACCAGTCTGTGCATCCTACCCCAGGTTCGCCAGGATTGCGTGGTCGAGAGGAGATTGACAGTGATCCTCTATCATGATCACCGGCTAACAAGCACGCAGAGCCATTTGGTGCTTGCTTCCATGGTCGTCGCCAAGTTGGCCATTCCATTTTCGATATTTCCTGCTTCTGGAGGCGGGGATGACAAGGGGTCGACAGCGAATCATGGTTGTTCTCGTTGTCTACCCCATCCAACCGCGTCCCGTCTTGATACAGCCACCTGACCACTTATTCCAACCTCCTCCGCAGAGCAACCCGGGACGCTGTAGGAGACCATTTTCGGTCCTCCTAATTGTATCTCTAACGTTAGCTTGTCGACAGGCAGGTATGGGAATAAGGTGCCTGCCGGGGCGTATCTTTGCTACGCTGTTTCTACCCCAGGAACGATAGGAGGCGTCAATCAAGTCAATATGATGCATCACGCTACAGCACCTTTGACGGGCAGGCGTCTTTTTTTCCCCGGATTCATGTGGAGCTTGCGGGCCTCGAGGCTCAAGGTGGCAGAAACACAAGGACCGTTTCTCGACTTGACATGTCGCTCGTCGAGGCCATTGTTGTAACTGGATGCGACTCAGAGTCATGCTCTCTAGGGTGACAGTCCACGAGTAACACCATTCGACGCTTGAGCACGACGTGTAAGATCATGACTGTGCCGTGCCGCCGAGCATATCAAGACAAGACAATACTGTAAGACGCCATCTGGAACGCAACTCACGCAGCATATGGTCTTACAGTTGCAGCGAGGTGTATCGAGAAGAGGGGCAGCCGGCTCAATTGCCAAACGGCAGACAATGGGCTGCTCTGATTCGCCAATCATGTGGTTGTCGCCGGCTTTGGCGGCTGTTACAACGGGTTTCACCTGGGCCGTTCTCGACGTCAAAACGTGGGAGAACAGATTCCTATCCGGAGACACTGCCGCATCTCCCACGATTTTTCAGCGAATGGTTGGCTGCCCGCGTTAATGAGGGGTCGATTCGATTATCAACAATCATGACAGGCTGAGTGCAGCAACAGGAGACGAACTCAAGTCTCGCTCACCCACGGCATTACACCACAACGCTGATCCTACAATGTGTCCTCGACGTACTGGTGATCCCAATGTGATGATGGAAGCTAAACAATTGATCGTCCAATGTATGTCAAACCTAAAGCCGAGACGCCGCTGACATGAAGCTAACACACAACGGCCGAGGTGCCCTGGTGCTACTATAGATTACGCCCCCCACTCGATCAATTCGTTTAATGGATGACCCCCAAATGTGTTGCAACATCAACGCCCGCAGCAACTCCGGCAAAGATACGACGGATAACGCTACCCAGGAGATAACTCGGGCGGCCGAAAGGCAAGACAATATTCCCCCACGGTTCGTGGTCAGCTCAGCAGGCTTGCCAGATTTGTCCATCGTCAGCCGTCAATAGCACAGCGCCTTGTCGGACAAGACGACGAAAGAGGAAGTGGTGCCATGGGAGCTGGCAGCTGTTTGGTCCACGATCCGGTACCAGCCGCTGTGACGTGAACTCTATCCAGTGGGCTTGAGCCTAGAACGGTGGGCTTGTCTGAATTGAGACTGCGATTCTCACCGGTGTGCTGGGTGAAGACCGCTTACACCGAGCAGTCTCTTCTTTGACGAGACCTTGCCGCTCTTGTTGGCTAGATCTATGCAATGGCATCAAAAGCCACAGCGAAGATTAGAGCGCCATGCAGGGGGCCGAGGCTCGATGCACTGGCCACGCGGGAACCAGGGAGCTCCCTCGTCGGCTAGCCCTAGGACACGAACCCTCGAGGGTTTCATTCCTTTCTTGTCATTCAGGAGTTCATTCGTTTGCGTACTCGTTCGCAGAACAGCGGGGACTGTTGGGCAAATTTTGCTACGGGAATAGCAGGTCGGTATGAACCACGGGCAAGTGCCCTGTCAATCTCACGTCGCGGCCGACAATCACGTCGATTGCAACACCCGTGCGTGTAAGCGAGCTGCAACTGGGGATAAACCAAGATGAGCGAGCTCGCCTCACCAGCTGGCATTCAGCAGCTCAATTCGCCCAAGCCGGCAGGTGAACAATCCCAAACGAGATGAAGACGCAAGCCTTCAGAGCAGATTTTTTCCTTGTTGGGTGTCGTGGCGCCTCAACCATGGATGCCAAAGCGAAGGTTGTTCAGCTACAGGTTGCTCGTATTTTTTCAGAATTTTCTCTGCAAGGCAACCGGCCTGTCCGATGAAGCAGGCACCTGAAGAGTCACATTGGACACTCACTCACCAACATGGACACTATGTTAGGTGCATCACCTGGAACAGGATGAACCATCGCCGCCAGGGGTGTTCGAGCTGCCGCAGGACAGGACATGGGATGCGGGGCCAATCTGGTGGGCTGTGACTTGAGTGAGAAACACTGGTGGTCTGGTGGACTCTTGATGGTGGGCTTATCGATCACCTCACCCTCCAACCAACCCGGCCAAGCCATCTTGGAGGGGACTCGTGGACTTGGACCAAGCCCCTATTCGTGACGACGCCCGTGCGGCAGCCCAGTGGCGGCTCTGAGGTGAAGATGAGCAAAGGCCCAGACAGGCCTCGAGGGACGCCATACAGGGACTCGCGAACTGTCCGAGACGCTAGGCATTGACATAGTAAGACTGCCATATTTAGTCACAGTGGTGATGGCGCTCAGGCGCAGAAGCCGCTAAAGAAATATGGCGATGGAAAAATGCCGATGAAAAAGAAAGGGGCGGCAGATCGTTTTGGATGACGCCGGCATCGTGACAGTCAGTGCTCATCACATCAAGCGCAGATGGAGACAGAGACTAGCAGTCAAGGTCGGACGTTTAGTGCCAACAAGATTACTATTCGCAACGTCTCAACAAGGCAAAAGATGGTCTCTATCCCCGAGATACGTCGGCTTACAGCGGTTGGAGGCGCCTGTCTGAGAGAGTGAGTACATTGCAGGTGTACTTTGTACCTTGCAGCAATGAGCGGGCGAACCATCCATGAGGCTGGGATGCTCATGCAGGTCAACCTCGAGGTCGAGGTCGAGGGTTGCCAAAGAGGGAGCCAACTCAGCCAGCCGCCGTCAGGAATTGGCTGACAGTCTGACTGAAGAAGAAGAAAGCATGGCACAGCATCTTGACTAGAGAGATGTGATGGTGTGGTGGCCTTGATGCTGACCTCTGCCCTGTGGCAAGGTGAGCAACTTCATTCGTTGGGCAACCACCATGATCTGACAGGTTGAGATTGAGAGAGCAAAATTTTCGTTTCTTTTTTCACAACCGCCCTCTCTCAGTGGTGGCCGCTAAAGAAATCCTCCGTGATGGTGGCCTTGGTGGCCGTGGTGGCCTTGCCTTGGCTTGCCTTGCCAGACCTTGCTCAGCGGCTCCACCATCCAAACATCTGATCCTTGGACATTATCGACGGTGCCAAGAGATATCCCCAGAGTGTTCCTTGACTGGTTAATGGTCTTGGGGGATCAGGCTTGTTGGACAAGAGGTCCTTGACAGGAATAGCTCGGCTGCCAAGTTGGGCATGATCGACAATAGCCTATTGGTCTATTCCGTCTCAGGTTAGAGGGATCCAAGTCTAACGACACGCCCTCTGCATGACGCCTTATGGAGACCTTTTCCACTCGCCGACTTCCCCGTCAAGCCTGTCTGCAGCTCTTGTTTCTTTTTCTCATTCATTGTTAGCTGGAGAGAGGCTTATCCCAAAGTGTAAAGGCGTCGTCAAAAGCCAAGCTTGATTCCGGGCTGGCATGAGCGAATCGGCCGACTGCGGTGCCAGTGACGACATTTTTTTTTTCTTTGTCGTCGGCAGTGTTGGCAGTGGAGAAGTCAAGCGACCAGGTGGATTCCAGGTGGATGAGTAAGGGCTTGAGGCTCAGCCCTCGTGAGGTGATGCCATCGTGAGATTGGGTTGTGCAATGAGATGGAACTCGCCTCGAGTGGGGACATTCAGGCACGAGCTTGCACCATCGTGACAATTGATGGAGATATTGGTCATTGGGTTGGGACTGAAAATTTGATGCTAGAGTTTCCTTGATATCGCCATCTCTTGTGGTCATGGTCCAATGGTTGACACAGGGGCAGCGCCGCCATGAGAGGGTCATCAGATCAGATTCCAGAGGATCACGACAATTGGTTATGGGTCTACAAGACGAGACTTGACTATGTCTGCGATTGATTGAAAGACTACCTGTTTGGATCGACGATGGCATGGGCACGTTTCGAGAGCTGGTGCGTGCCGTTTCGTGCCTTGCATCCCTGACAGCGTCACGGACACGGACAGACAGTCTCGAGAAGGTCTAGTAGTGTCTGACTTCTCTGACGCAGCGCATGCATCTCTCACTAGCAGCAAGCAACAGAAGCAGCAGCAGCCGCGTCGCCCCGAGCAAGCCGCTCATGGCTCCCGCCAAGGGCGTGCGCATGGGCTATTGATTGGTTCACAGGCCGCTTGAAGTGCCGTGTCGTACGAGGATTGGTCGCAAAGACACGAACGACGACACGACTGACGGACGAGCCACGCTTGATGAGCAAAAAGAATTTTCATCGAGCTTCTTTTCTTGGTTCCCGTTCCCAGTTTTCTGGTAGACAGGCACCACTGCTAGCTTCTGGACAGTTCCTCGTGGTTCCGGCTGACTGTAAGTCTGAGTCTGACTGCTGACGGGGGCTGAATGGTTGAGTCACGAGAATAATCCAGAAGGTCTCAGAGTTTAGCCTCGAAGGGGTTCCCAAGGCCAGACAGAGAGACAGAGACAGAGACAGCATCCAACGGCTGCCTCGCGGCAGGCATGCAAAAACTACGCCAGCCAACCAACCAACCAGTCATGTTCATCCGGTGTTTGGTAGTCTGGTGTGTTTTGTGACCGTCACATTCCTAATTGACTGATAACGGTGGCCAAGCTGACAGAGACGGGCGACAAGACCAACCCCTGAGCCGCACGATAGAGTAACATCGGGAGGCAGCATCTCGCTTCAGCGGCAGGCAAGCATGCAATCAAGCAAGGCAGAGGCAGACGACGGCAAGGCAGTCGGGCGAACCAACCAACCCCAACATCATGGTCCAGCATCATGAGCATCAGCATCAGCCCCCTTGTTCCGAATGCGACAGCTTGGGTTGTGCTGCAGTGAGCCGCTTAACCCTGACCTTGCGAGTTGGATCTGAGCTGATCTACGCCTCTGGAATAAGCGAAATGCGTTGGTCAATTGGATGCTTCAAGGACAAGACGATGGCCTTCTCCAAATGGACTTGGACAACAACAACACGACGACCGGGTTCTATCTACCCCTTGCCTTGGGTCTTCGACGCTGACACGTTTTTCAAAGACATTGAAAGCAGGGACCACATGGCGTCCCCAGTATTCAGCAAGGGCTTTTTTTTTTTTTTTTTTTTTCCTTTGCCTCCTTATCAAAAAATTTGTCCCTGTCCTTTCGCCTCGCTGGCCTGTTTTGTCCTGGCGCAGCGTTGCATCGTGCCATTTCCCACCCGCGGAAGACGGCTGTCTTGGTTAGGCGATCTGACAAGTCACAAAAGGATGGTCTTCCCCCGCATTCTGTGCGGCAGGCTGGGGACATGCTGGGGCACTCTGCCAGAGTGCTCGCCTGCTGGCCAGCGAGAGAGCCACTGAGGACATGGTGCAGAGTGCATATTGGGGGACCGGAAGTCCTTTCAGGGCCCCCATCCCTTCGTGCCACGCTACGTCCTGATTACTGCAGGTTCTGCCGCAGCCAGCAAGGACGGGAGCCTCTTAGCGGTGCCTAGTGGTGATATGGTTCTGCCAGCTAATAAACCTTGCTCCTTCAAGTGAAGGCGGGGGGGTTGCGGATGGATGCTGAGCTCAGGTTTTGACAAACGAAAATCCGTTTTTCAACACAGGGAATAGTGTAATGTGCTGCCGCCCACAGGCACAGTTGCCCAGCCGTAATATCCTGACGAGCGGCGGCAAGATGGGTCATTGGGCTCTCGATAGTCGAGCTGCTATGTCTGTGCGGAGGTCAAGGACCGGGGGGAACTGCAATTGTTTGCTGCAGCTGCACGCTTCTGGGGCAGCAAGAGCTTTGCCTTGCCGTCGTGGCTTACGAGGGTTTAGGGGGGCGTCACTGATCCATCGATACTGCCGCTGCCATCATGATCGCTTGCGCTCCTGGCCGGGAATGGAGGCAAAGACAGGACACCATCATGGCCGTCAGGGATCTCGACCCCGTCTACCACTTTGATCGGGTTGTGTGTGGACTATCGAGGATGGCTTCGGCCTCGCTACGAGCCCTCGACGGGGGTTCAGCTCGAGATGGTGGCTCTGGCTCGTGCCGGGTGCTGGCGGCTCAAAGACGGCATGCACAGCGCAGCAACAGGCAAGGCAGGGCAGGGCAGGAGTTGGTCCATGCTCTGGATGTTGCTGCAACCGTCTCCAAGTTGAGGGCGTCTCGACGAGTAATCGAGACTTGTTGTGTTGCACAAGAGGAGTCCTTAGGGAGCAACCATCCCTCCACCCTCCCGCGGGGGAGACGTGTGTGCATGGCGAGACCAAGACAAACAGAAACGGGCGAATAATTTCAAGGGGCCAGCAGCTGGGCCTACATGCCTCGAAGTACAGCACACTGGTATTGAGTTGCTGTTGCATCGCAGGCGTCCAATTTCTCTGTCCAAGAGATGAGAGGTCCTATTCTTGGGCTGTCTCTCAGGTCTGTCCCGTCCGTCTTGGCCTTTGGATTCAGCCCACTGCAACGCCAGCGACTGTCCAGTTGAGAAGTCCATCTCCCCCTCTTCCCCTCGCCAGTCTCCCATGTCTCTTCTGTCTCGCCACGCCCTGTCTGGTCTTGATGGTGCGCTTCAATTTCAGAACATGGGCCAATCACGACCGTCGACCCCGGACTGCGCCTCCAAGTGGAACCCAATATTCAACGTTGGACGGTTGGGGAAATGGGAAGTCGTCTGTTGCTCCTCTCCTCTGTCGTGCAGATGCCTCTTTTGCTGGAGCAAGGGGGCTTGTCCAACGTGCCATTCTTGGTCATGGAATTCACGTCACTCTCTACAGGTCGCATATCGCTTGCTCTCAGTCCCCCTGTAATTGTCTGTCACGGTACGCGCTCTGCTCTGTACGGGCTTCCCGGGGCTGCTGCTGGGTCTCCGTTGAAGACGGGGCTTTGTGCGGGCCCCCGTCTTCCCCGGATTTCTCCATCTCGGCGCGGTGGCATTTTCCTTCCCGTCGGCCGCTTGGCACGAAACAAATGTCCCCGTGTTAGCGGCTACGCCGTGTCCTCGCGCCGTTGCGTAGGTTCTTCTGTCTTTGTCTGTTTGTTTGTTTGCTTTCTTGGCTAAGGGGGCGTGCTTCACCACGAACAAAGGGTCCTCGGGGCGATTCCAGGTCCGCTGCTTCGGATTCCGCCTGGTCCGCATCCCATCATCGGGGGGCGCCTATTCTGCACCGTGCCGTCACTAACAAGTCGTCAGCTTGGGAAGGGCGCTGCAAGCCACCAACAGCAGGACAAAGAGATGGCCCTTTTGGTTGATTTACAGCGGGACGGACGGCTGTGGAGGATGGATCCGACTGCCTGGGCCTTGGGGAAGCAAGCGCAGCACCTGTGACGACATGCAACAGGCTGAGAGGAGAGCGATGCAGTGCCATCCCATGCGGTTATCCCGTTTCAAGCTGCTTGTCGCTGCGCTGCGCTGCGCTGTGCTGCAGGACGGGTATTACCCTCATGCTGCCTGCCTGCGCCCATCCCGAAAAAGGCCATCCGTGCTATCTCTCTCTCGAGTCTGGAATCTCAAAGGCCCTCGAGTCTCTGGGGGTGGACGGTCACACCACCTCTCCCGTGACCAACTTCAGACGTTGGATGTGCCAACCTCTGCCACGCCAGCTTATCTCTTAGCGCTCTTTTGGTGATTACGACTGCGGTTAGTGGGTGAAATACCCCTCTTCAGATCGACCTTTTGGAGTTTGAGAGAGATTTCCGTGGAACATCTCGAGGAAGAGAGAATGCGGAGGTGGCGTCTTGGTTCACGCGCGTGGCTAATGTCTCGGCGAAATGGGCACGCGCCGCGCCATGTGACCTCTCCTCTTTGCAGCAAAAGGGTGGGATTGGCTTCTGTGCTGCTGCAGGAACTCGTGAGACCCTTGGAAGAATGGGAAAAGGAGGGGTTTTGCCTCTCAGCCTATGATGTAGCCGTCGATGACATGCCTTGACAAGGGCGCGCCGCCTTTTCACGTCTGGTCTGGAGCTGACGGCGAGAGGGTGTGGTGATGCTCACGAGACCTTGGTGATGACCTCCTCTCGAGATTGCGAATTCCCAAGGGGTGGGGGGGCATTTTGGAGAGTTGAGTTTTCTGTCTAGGGTAGGATTCACGGAGGGATTGCTCCATTTTGTCTACTGGTCGAGTCAGATGGGTTGCTTTCCCCTCGTTGCAGTGATTCAGGAGAAACTGGAGACCGTTGGTAGGGATGGTGCAATATTGCCCTCTGCTATACCGTGGTTGAACCAGGAACTGGGTTGTTAAGATGCCGGTGATATTGACCAAGTTCGATCAACTATAGATAAACTTGATTTAACATCCCTGGTCTGGAACTACAACCGTACGATGATCGTCCTTGAATACTCCGATGCGTTATTACCACAGCACGGACACAACCGTCTACGATCAATCCAGCAAGTTGCTCCAGAGTATCATCCTGCGGTACCATCAAGACCCAGATACAACCCCTATCGTTACGGTATGACCTACGGAGTCCCTCTGAATGGCATCGGGACACGGCACGGTGAGAGGATGGACGGTGAGCATATAGTAATATCGAGGTTCATGGTTTAAAGTCTTACTCGAGGGTAAGTCCGAGATAGCAGCGGGCCCCCCCTGTCCTTCTTGAGCATTTCAAATCATTCCCTTGAACTCATGACTTTGATGTCTCGAATCGAAATCCCGGAGCACTCGGACGTGAACTCTCGTTGTAGCTAGGACGTTCTCCATGCTTTGGGACTCTGTAAGCCGCATGAACTACTCTGTTCCCCAGCCTCTTCTCTGCGGCTATGTCGGAGGTTCTCTCGTCACTCGACATGAGATCTCAGGGATGAGTCCTTTCACTCCCCCCTCGTGCCACTGTTGAAATAATGTCTGTGTTTGTGATACGAGACAAGGATCTTTTCAGGTTCAACGTGATGATCATGACTTGTGGTCAACGACCTGGCCAAGATGAGTAAACCGAGCTCACGTTGATACGAGATTGGAAATCAAGAGGACTCGATGAGTAGCAAGCTCATGACCAAGGACTTGGGAGGTACTGAATGAAGAGTTGTACTGATCAAACCGTCACCCCTGACCATACATCAACAAGTCTGTATAGACACTTGCTACATGAACCATATCACGTTTCCCACCCCATTAGCAAAGGCAAAAAAAAAAAAAACACTTGGCCATCCTCCACCAAGATAGTATCCCAAGACTTGCACAACGCCGCGTGCCTGGCCATATTTGGAAGACAACACAGAAACCTACACGTCTGTGTTACGCTGCCAACGTCCAAAACCGGCATCCCAAGCAGCTTTACCACACGCCCTAATATACAGATGCGCATCGACCCGAGACTTGCATCTTCGGCACCGATGGAGCGTATCTGTCTTTCCCTTGGCTGCACGCTTCCGCACCGGTGCGGATAGCCGCATCACACCGGAGCGGGCGGGTGCAGACAGGGAACTGGGTAATGTGATCTCGTGAGTATGGCTGTTGTGGTGCAAGATGCCGTATGACGGTGACGACTACTACCAGGAAGGACATGGTGGTAGGTATACGAGTGCGAGGGAGTAACTGAGCAGTATTAGAGACAGCAAGCAGGAAGGGTAGTTTGTCAACATGAGCAGGGCAAGAAGTCTTGACATGAATGTGACCAAACCAGAGAATTGCCCTATAAGGAGATCAATGGCGAGATATAGAGGTCAAAAGGCATGATATCACGGGTCAATGTTGAGATGGCACGGCATATGCTTCAAGGGAAAAGGGGAAAACTCAAGGAAGTGTATCACTCAACTGATGAACAACGGGTGCTTCATGTACTTTGATCATTATTTAACTCCTTCTATCTGAAATCTCTTTATCAACATTTAGTTCTTTCTTTCTTCTCTATTCCCATTTATTTATTTCAACGTCACCAACTCCTCAGCGCTGGTAGGATGGATAGCAACACAGCTGTCAAAGTCGGCCTTTGTGGCGCCCATCTTGACGGCGACGCCAAAGCCCTGGAGCATCTCGCCGCTGCCGATGCCCATGATGTGAAGGCCAACCACCTTCTCCTCGGGTCCCGTCACGATGAGCTTGTAGTTGGTAGGGCCCTTTTGCTCAGGGTCCATCATGGCGTAGTACATGGCCGTGAAGCCCGTCTTGTAGACCTTGATGTTGTCCTTGCCGTACTTTTCGATGGCTTGGGGTTCTGTCAGGCCAATGCTGCCGACCTCGGGGTGTGAGAAGACGACTGAGGGCACGTTCTTGTAGTCGAGCTTGAGGTTGGAAAACTCAGGGCCGCCGAAGAGGCGGTGGGCGAGACGGCGGCCGGCAGCAATGGCCACAGGAGTCAGCTCGACCTCGCCGGTAACATCACCGAGGGCGTAGATGTTGTCGACAGCGGTGTTTTGGTACTCGTCGACGAGGATGTGTCCCTTCTCGCCAAGCTTGACGCCAGCCTCCTCCAGACCGATGCCGTGAGTCTCGGGGGTGCGACCAATAGCCCAGATAAGGTGGTCGACGTCGCTGAGAACAGTCTCGTTGCCCGCGTCGTCCTTGTAGGTGACGGTGAGCTTGCCATTGGCGTCCTTCTCAACCTTGGTGGCCTGCGAACTCCTGTGAAGCTTCACGCCGAGCCTCTCGTACTCGTTGGTGACAGCCTCCTGGATCATGGGATCGAAGCTTCGGAGGAAGGTGTTGTGGCGGATGAACAGATGAGTCTCCGTGCCGAGGGCGTTGAACATGCCGGCGAACTCGACGGCGATATATCCGGCACCGACAATGGCGACCTTCTTGGGTTGAGTGGCAATCTCGAAGAAGCCATCGCTGTTGATACCGTGCTCGGCGCCGGGAATGCTAGGAGGAGGAGTGGGCTTGCCACCAACAGCGACGAGGATCTTCTTGGCGTTGATGAGAACCTTGGACTGGTCGTCAAGAGTAACTTCGGCCTGGTTCTTGGAGACAAGGCGGGCCCATCCGTGCACGTAGTCGACCTTGTCGTTGTTGAGGTTTCGCTCGTAGATGCCATTGAGACGCTTGACGTAGGCATCGCGCTTGGTCTTGAATGTGGACCAGTCGAAGGGGGCTGTCTCCTCGACGGAGAAGCCGTAGGACTTGGAGTCGTGGATGGCCTCGGCGAGGGCGGCGGCGTTGTAAGTCACCTTTTTGGGTACACAACTAGAAAGGGAAAGACTGTCAGTGTTTGATCCCTTGTATATATGTCCAAAGAACTCACCCAACGTTGACGCAGGTTCCTCCAAGTCGCTTGCTCTCGACAATGGTGGCCTTGATGCCAAACTTGTTGCTGGCCATGCGCGCAGAGGCAAGGCCTCCGCTACCGCCGCCAATGACGAGGTAATCGGTCTCCTTGGTGATGGGAGCCATGGTGCGCGCAGATGCGGACAGGTGCCGGGCGAGTGAAGCTATTCGCAGCGGGGTCGTTCTCGAGGACGAAGACAGGGTGGATGAGCGCAGAGAGTGGGCGAGAGCTTGCATGGACAAAGGCCGTCTCGGGGGATCAACCTTAAGTTATAAAAGAAGGGAGAAAGGGGAGGGGGATGACGTCTTTTTAAGGGCCGAGAGTTGATGATGAGAGCAGCTACCTATTTCACTCCGTCTGCGGCGATAGCAAAATGGCGGGGGTCTAGGAGGGCGGGACGGAAGCAGATTGGTAGGATCGGAAGGGAGGTAGGGATTGGGGTGATTGGGTAAGCAATTGGGTATGGCGAGATGGCTGGCAGATGGACAGACAGGATTGGTGAGCTTGAGCTTGAGCTGCAGGGCAAAAGGTAATCGATTGATGCTCCTGGAACGATTTGAAATCCACCCTTGGCGATGGAGGTTTTTTCGGTCCTGCCCCTCCGTTAGTGGGCGGTTCGGCGATCAACGTAAGAAGCCCGGATGCCGTGCCGCGGAATATTATATTGACTCGTGTGGAATCATGATTTTCAGGTGTAATTACTCAATTCCAAATTCCATCTTTGAGCCTTGTTTTGTCTCATGTCCTTTTACTCCCGAGTTGGCTGCCATCCATCTTGAATTGGTCCCATGCGGGCTGCTTACACATTCGCTGATGAGTTGTTGTGTCAGGATAGTATTTGGAATGCTCTATCGCGGCACGGAAGACTAGACATTTGGCTACTGTGCTGAACAGGGCTCTCTCTCTCAGTGTAGAGAAACTCCAGACAACAGTTGTGCGGTAAAAATTCATTAGGTTAGTACCCTCTTGATATACGCGAGGCGAGGCCATCGGAATCAGTCACCTCATGACGACTGCAGATGATGCACTGTTCCCGATATGCAGCTTCCACGTGGGTACTGTATGCAGTTAGCACGCATAGAAGGGACTAGAGTGTCTTTGATTCGAGTTGGTATTTGGAATAAATTATACGAGTTGGATGAGGTACTAGATAATTTGTCTAGACGTGTTAACAACCCTTGATTTTTTTTTATCCCGAGATTCCAATACAGATGCAATGCCGTCATCGTCATGGTGGCTTGAGCGGGCTGAGGGTGGCTTATATAATGAAACGACCAACCCTGGTTCACATGGCTTGCGTCTTTCGGTTTACTCGGCTGATACATTGCTATCAAGCCTCGGTCGGTATGACCAAAGCCTTGCTGGTTAAACTGACATTGGAATCTTCATAAAATATTGTCTAGATACCTAAGCTACCAAGAAAGGCCATGACGTTGACATGGATCCCATGAGAGTCAAGCTGTGGAGCTTACTCAACTTGGAAGCTGTTAAGCTGCCTTGTGGCTGTGGCTTGTCTGGTCTGAGAGGCAACCTACAGGAACCACAGGAACCCTTCCACGTACCGCAGCTGGCCTCAATCACACAAAATTACAGACTACCCTACAGCTTTACGCGGCCACAGGGGTTCTCTAGTGTCCCTCCAGCGGATAATTGCTTCTGTCTGGAGCTCCAGCCTCTGGACGCCGTTCTGCAGCCCCCCCCCTGCCCGTCCCGCCCCTAGCTCCTGGTTGGCTCATTTGCTTGCCCGAGGTGACAACACCAAAACCAACCCCCCCCAAAATGGTCCAAACACCGGGCTGACGATCTCCATCTTGATACCAGACCTCATCTCATAGCCCTTCAAACTATCCAACCTGTCTTTCTGCCTTATCAGGCCCGACTCGTCTCCGAAGCTATCCGGACTTTCCTATCGCCGTAGCTGATTCACACTGCTACACAGCAAGCTTCGAATCGCTAATCTTCCCACCCCTTTGACGCCTCGTGCCTTAATCGTCCGTCTTTTCCGTCTCGAGCTCCGCGTAGCTCGTATGCGCGACAATGGCGGCCGATGACAGTGGTACTTAACTCCTCCCTCGTGATCGCCTCGCCATCTACTGAAATGCTGACTTCCCGGCAGCTGCGCCGAACCTGAACCTCTCCCCCGAAGAGAAGCGAACATATGGCCAACTCTTCCGACAAGCCGATTCCGACAGCGTTGGCGTCGTTGTTGGCGAGATCGCTGTCAAGTTCTTCCACAAGACTGGTCTAGACTCTCGAATCCTGGGCGAGGTATGTCTGCGATCCCCGCGTTTCGCTGCCCGCCCGACGTTCCGCTAAATGTTTTACTCTCGTGATAGATCTGGCAGATTGCGGATAAGGAGAATCGGGGTTTCCTCACACCAGCTGGCTTCGGCATCGCCCTACGACTCATCGGACACGCCCAGGCCGGCCGCGAACCTACTCCCGAGATCGCTCTCCAACAAGCTCCTCTTCCTCGATTCGATGGCTTCGTCCCGCAAGCCGGCCCTGTTGGAGGCATTCCCCCTCCTCCGCCCGTGCCTGTGAGCTCGCCTCCTCCTCCAGCTGCTCTCCAGGCTCAGTCGACCGGCGGACCGATTCGCATCCCTCCCTTGACTCCCGAGAAGGTGGCACAGTATACTGGTCTCTTTGAGCGCCAACCTCTTCAGGTTGGTGGTCAGTTGCCAGGTGACCAGGCCAAATCCATCTTTGAGAAGTCTGGGCTTCCCAATGAGGTGCTGGGTAGGATATGGCAGCTCGCCGATACCGAGCAGCGCGGCGCTCTCGTTCTCACCGAGTTTATCATTGCTATGCATCTGCTCACCTCGATGAAGACGGGAGCTCTTCGATCTCTCCCCAACATCCTCCCAGCTGGTCTCTATGAAGCTGCCGCGCGCCGTGGCCCCTCACGTCCGTCGTCTTCCGCACCCGGCATCTCCGCCATCCCCCGACAACTGAGTGGAACTGCTCAAGTGCGCGCAAACAGCCCTCTCGGACGTCCTCCCCTCTCTCCCCAGGGTACGAGTGCGGTTGCAAGTGATTGGGCCGTGACTCCCGCCGACAAGGCCCGATTCGATCAGTTGTATGCCGACCTCGACAAGACGAACAAGGGCTTTATTACTGGAGAGGAGGCGGTTACCTTCTTTAGCCAGTCCAATCTTCCCGAGGATTCCCTGGCTCAGATTTGGGACCTGGCAGACTCAAACTCCCAGGGACAGCTCTCGCGCGACCAGTTTGCAGTCGCCATGTACCTCATCCGACAACAGAGGACTGGCCGTGGGCCCCTGCCTACCACTCTACCTGCTAATCTGGTTCCTCCTAGCCTTCGCACTCAAGTTCGTCCACCAACTGCCACATCTGCTTTTGACCCTCCTCCTCCTCCCGTGGTGGCCCAGCCACCACCTCCTCAGCCCAAGTCAGCTCTCGACGACCTCTTTGGCCTCGAATCGACCTCCCCGAGCCCTGCTCCGGCTCCAACCCAGGCTCCTATGTCAACTGGGGGATCCAATGCCAACGATCCGTTCGGTACCGGCTCTAACGTGCTGACACCGTCCTCTCCTCTTAAGGCGTCTCTCACTGGCACTGGAAGCTCAACCTTTAAGCCATTCGTTCCTTCATCTTCGTTTGGCAGAGGCTTGACGCAACAGCCTACAGGAGGCTCGGCTGGTTCAGGCTCTAAGCCTTCCATGCCTTCCGCGTCCGAGGATCTCCTGGCAGACAATGATCCAGAGGCCAGCAAGATTTCTGGAGAGACCACCGAGCTTGCGAACCTCTCAAACCAGATCTCATCACTGTCCAAGCAGATGCAGGATGTTCAGGGCAAGAGGACAACAACTCAGAACGAGCTGAATCAAGCCACTGCTCAGAAGGCGAACTTTGAGCAGCGACTTGCTCAGCTGCGCACCGCTTATGAGAAGGAGGCGCAAGATACCCGTGCCCTCGAGGAGCAGCTCAACACGGCTCGCAAGGAGACATCGAAGCTGCAGGCCGAGTGCATGAGCCTTGAGGGGACTTACCGTGATATCCAGGCTCAGCACCAGCAGGTTACAGCAGCTCTCCAGGCTGATCAGCAGGAGAACACTAACCTCAGGGAGCGTATCCGGGTTGTCAATGGAGAGATTGCCCAGATCAAGCCCCAGATCGAGAAGCTCAAGTCTGACGCTCGTCAGCAAAAGGGACTGGTTGCCATCAACAAGAAGCAACTGTCCACCACTGAAGGCGAGCGCGACAAGCTCAAGGCTGAAGCTGAGGATCTCACTAAGAGCATCGAGGAGCTGCGTCAAGCCAACACAGGTTCTCCTGCGTCTGCCCCGGCCCAGATTGCTAGCCCAGCGGCATCTACCTCTAGTGCAAACAACCCCTTCTTCCGTCGGACGGCAAGCACTGATATCATGGGTGCATTTGCCTCCCCCCCCGCCAAGAACGTCTCTGACAAGTCTTTTGACGATGTCTTTGGACCGTTCCCACCTAGCGCTTCTGGTACTCCTCCTCCTCCTCCTCAGACTTCGTTCAAGCCCCAGCATACTGGTACCTCGACCGCCAGTGTTGGATCATACAACACCCCCCCTGCTTCGTCTCCTGTCATGAGCCGTCAGCCTACTCTGGCTGTCGACCCTCCTGCGCCTCCGGAGTCGAGACAGATCAGCTCTAGCTTCCTACCTTTCATTGACCATAACGAGTCCCTCTCATCCTCGCGTCAGGTTTCACCCCCTGCTTCCCGGATCGATGACCCTCTCCATGGCTCGGTTACCCCTATCCCTGGCGACCTGAAGGCATCCGATAGTGTTGGCAGTGTACCAGGAGCTTTCCCCGGCGACGAGACTGACAGTGTCGAGCGTAAGGGAACTCCATCTGTCCCCGCTGACACGGCACGTGAGCCCGCCAACGAGAGCGCACCAAAGGGCGCGGATCCTTTCGGTGGCGCGGATGAGGCCAAGGCCAAGGCTGACTTTGAGAACGCCTTTGCCGCCTTTACAACTGCCAAGAGCCAGACCAAGCCTGCACAGGAGACCAACAAGTCTACCTCTGCTTTCGATTCCGAGTTCCCCCCTATCTCGGAACTTGAGCGTGATGACGACTCGGACTCTAGCAGCGACCGAGGCGGCTTCGAGGATGACTTTGCACCCGCTTCGCCTCCTAGCAAGCGATTTGGGGATAAGCCTGCGAGCGGAGAATCGTCTGGAGGTGCTCCCTTGGGCCCAACTCCGGCCCCTGAGACTGCATCTCCTGAGACCAAGGTGACGAGGTAAGGCACTCAACTAACCAAACTTCTGTTAACAGACGCTAACATCGATCAGCCCCGAGCTCCCATCGTCACCCGCGACAGTGACCGAGACCAAGGCCCAGAACTCATCTGTCGACGACATCTTCGGCACGAGTGCGACAGGACCTGCCCCTGCCCCGAATCAGGCGGCCCCGCCCAACCCTCCAGCCAAGAGTGGTTTTGAGGATCTGGAAGACGAGTTTGAGGGCCTGGAGGATGCTAAGGAAGGCTCCGGAGAGGAAGATTTCGCCAACATCTCCCGCTCTGGTCTGGACGACTTTAACCCCGTCTTCGACAGCAGCCCGCCCGGTAGCCAGACTAAGACCGAGTCTACCGCGTTCGGCAACGAGAGCTTCGACTTTATCTCTGCCAGCCAGGCTGGTCCAGCCCAACCCCCTGCAGGTGGCCAGCAGAAGCCCCCTGAGGCCCACGACTGGGATGCCATCTTCTCCGGTCTCGAGTCACCCAGCGCTGCTGCAGCAACTCCCGCTACTGCTCCTGCTGCCGACAAGCCAGCTGGCGGTGATGCGTCTCGTCCTGGCCAGCAGCCCCTGAACCGCACAGAGTCTGAGCAAGACGACCCCATCCTCAAGAGCCTGACTGGCATGGGTTACCAGCGCACTGATGCTCTGGCTGCCCTGGAGAAGTTTGACTACGACCTGGACAAGGTATGATTTAAAAGATGTTTATGTTACAGTCATGGATGCTAACTCTTGAACAGGCCGCAAACTACCTGGCTAGCCGGTCATAATAATCAGCAACTATAAGGTCGAATTGGAGGGTGTCTGTCTACTGGAGGAAAGGCTTTAATAACAACCGCAAACAACAGCTACCACTGCTACATTACATATCTTGTTTCCTTTTCATTGTCCCCTTGTCCCCTTGTCTCCATCACCATCATCATCGTCGTCGTCATCATCCTCATGATCCCCCTCTTGTTGAATAACTAGTTCCTTGTCGGGCAGCGAAACGCTTCTTTTCTTCTTCTTTTCCGTCGTTTTCGTCTCCATCTCATCGTTATGGGGGGTTAGTTCTTGTTCTCCTTGTCATGGGTAATAGGTTCCCCATTTTGTAGATCATGATAATTCCTTGTTGCGTTGACTGCTTTCAGTCTTAGTCTTGTCTCGGTGTGTATATTGTATATGTGAGAATGTTGAAGTGAGGAGTCATTATGTGTAAATGAAAGTTGAAGGGTGTACAAAGATTTCTTATCAAAACAACATCTCATCGCTAAAGGTGGCACAAATCATGCCCTTCATACAAACATGCTCTACATGTCCATTTTCCGTCTTTTCCCATAAGCATATGCATATGCATATATATAAAGTGTCCTTTCTTCCCGCTTACTTGACTCTGCTCATGATGGTCTCTGCGCCACGCTCAACCGTGATATTCGCAGCCTTGTTCTTTACAGCAGTAGCCATACCCCTCTCAAAGTCATCCCTCGTCCTCAACACGGCCTCTACCCATGAAGGGTTGAGATCCCAGTAGGCCATCTTGAAGGTCGCGTATGTCTCCACGACAGAGTCACGATCACAAGTCAAAAGACGCAGGAAATGCTCCGTGACACGCCACGTCTCCTTGATGGATGCTCCAATATCCGGCGACGGCAAGCTGCCAAACAACTCAAAGGCAGTGGCAATATCGTTGAAGAGCTTGTCCTGGAAGGGGTCGGTGCGGCGAAACTTGGCGCCCTTGTTGCGGACGGCGCTGAGGTAGCGCACAAGCAGCTCCTCGGCAAAGATCTCGACAAAGATGTCGACGAGCGAGTGGTGGAGGACCTGTCGGTAGTCGTTGACGTACTCCTCAAACGTCACCACCATCTGCTTCATGGCGGTGCTCGTGTACCACTTGGGGGTGAAGA
The DNA here is from genome assembly GCF_000151355.1 of Fusarium vanettenii 77-13-4. Lineage (NCBI taxonomy): Eukaryota > Fungi > Ascomycota > Sordariomycetes > Hypocreales > Nectriaceae > Fusarium > Fusarium vanettenii. Next base: position 746,933 of record NW_003315879.1, on the reverse strand, counting down.
AGTCGGGCATGACGGCGCCAAAGTCGACCGAGAAGATGAGCTGGGCGAAGCGGTTGATGCACCACGTGCTAAAATCGACGTAGCCGTCGCGTATAGTGTTGACCTCGGTCTCGATGCGTTCTAGGTAGGCTGGGGTGACGTGCTGCTCGACAAGGCGACGGAAGCTTGATAGGTAGGCCAGACGGTTCTCCTCCTCGTTGTCGTCGATACAGGCGATTTGATCGTTGGCTGTAGCAACAAGCCAGTCCTGTAGAGCCTGGAAGCCCTCGAGATCAGGCACTCTACCCTCCTCGTATCTCGTAGCTTCAGCATCGAGCATGGTCTGCCACGACTGCTGACGAGACCGTAGACGAGCAAACATGGCATCGATTACACCCTCGACCACATCAGCACGCTGCGAGTTGGCAGCGGCGTCCACCTGCTCGCGGAGCATCCTCCAGAGGGCCACCAGGTTCTTTGTCCGGAAGTAGCCATACTCGTCCTGGTCCAGGTTGGAGCCCTCGACGTTTCGCTCGGCCAGGTCGCGTTGTTCCTGTGCAAAGATACGCTCGATCCACTCGTCCAGGAACTTGATGATGAGCTCACGAAAGTCGCGGACAAGTTCCGCCTCGCGGTTGTCCACCACATGAGGCACTAGCTCTTCTTGACGCAGTCCCAGCTTGGTCATCTTGCGATAGTACTTTTCTGGGAAGCCCACAATCTCGAGCGTGTGTGCTGATGAAGCCTCGTTGCCGTCCACCATGCCTATCAAAAAGTCGTGCATAAGCTGGTGGTAGACGTCGGCGTACGTCTTGACAATATGCCACTTCTTGGGCATCAGATGCGACATCCCCACCTTGACCACATTCAGGTCATTGAAATACCACTTCATAATCTTCTCCAGCTTGCTCGGGTCTTCGAGAAACTCTTCCTTGGCGCCGTCAAACTGCTGCTCAGCACTGAGCCGGATCGCCTGGATGAACTTGTCCTTGTAGCCACGCACCTTTTTGGCGCCGTCGGTGATGCTCTGGAACCTCGTTGCCATCTCCTTGTGGTCCTTGAGCGCCTCTTGCAGCGCCAGCACCCGCTGGTCGCTCTTCTCCTCGGCCTCCATCACTATGGCGAACCTCACCACGAGGCCGTTGTTGTCCTGCACCACCAGGTTGATGAGGTTGAGGGCGATGATGCCGACGTGCTCGTCGAACCAGTCGATGGTATCGTCGAGCCGCGCAAAGTAGTCGGCTAGCGTCGACTGGAGACTCGTGTCCTCGGCCCTCTGTATCTGCTCCATGGCGTCGTCTCGGATGTTTCGAAGTTGCGTGAGCTCGTAGTGGCATGGCAGCAGGTTGGGCATGTTGTCGCCGTCCTCATCATCCTCTCGCAGCATCTGCTCCACGACAGACAGCCTGTCGTTAAAGGTCTCGAGGTTGCGGCGCATCGTCTCTACGGCGCCAAAGTTACGGTGGGCCTGCGACACGAGGTTGATGCTGGCAAAGTCCTTGATCATGTTCTGAGACTCTGAGCACAGCTTGTCAATCTTCATCATCTCCTCCTTGATCATCTGCACCGTCTTCTGCCCGTCCGTCAGGCCCGTCATGCCCGACTGGGTCGTCTCGAGCTGCTCGCGCAGCCCGCTGCGCAGTTGCCCATCGACGGCGCCCTTCTTGCGCGAGAACTCGAGCTTGAGCGCCGGGATCTTGTCTAGATCCTCTGGGTGCCGCAGCAGCTCCGAGAGCTTAGGCGCGGGTGTGTCGTCCATTGTGGCGGCGGATCGTGAACCATGCGAAGGGGGGGCGGACACGCCAATCAAACCATGATGCGTGGGGGACTCGGATGTCGTCGTTCGGCCGGGGGAGGGGTCTTATCGTTGGACGGTTGATGCTATAGAGTTGGACCTATTGTGATGGGAGTTGAAGCGAGCGTGGTGGTTAGGTAGGTGGTTAATGTGTGCGGCTGGGTGGTATGTCGAGTCGCGGGGAGCTACGTACTCGGTACCTGAGCTAAAGCGAGGTCCATCATGTGGCTGACGCAGCATCCAAGCACAGCCACTCTAGTCGCCCCTTCAACACCACAAGATCATCGCCAACATAAGCACTCAAGATATTCATTTGTTTCATCGTTACTTGACCAATGTCTCTATTTGTTCAAATTTTGGGTATCTTCATGATATTATACACATATTATAGCTCAATTGGCCAAGATTCACCCCTTAATCATCGCTGTCGCTCCCCGAGCTACTCGTATCATCATCGTCGTCCTCATCATCCTCTTCACCCAAGCTCTGCTCCGCAATTACGTCGCCTGCCTCAAGTGCAACTCCTCTGGATCCAGACTCATCGTTTCCTTCCATCTCATCGTCACTTCTGACCTCTCCTTCCTCCACCTCCTTTCCACCCTGTCTTCTCTTCTTGTTCGGTTTATTAGGCCCCTTCTTCCCAGGGGGATTCTTCCTCTTGTTGCCTCCTAGTGGTGATATCGTGTCTTTGGGACCCAGCACGAAGCCTGTGGGTAGAGTTTGGTCCTCTTTGAGAACATAGATAGTTGGAAACTCGAGAACGCGCGTGTTGCTGAGAATATCGCGAAGGCATCCTTCCACCTCGAGCTTTGTCCAGACAGTGGGCTGGTCTGACCGTGATCGTGGCTTGGCAAGGAAGTATTGGAATCGCCGTTTTTGAGCCTGGAGTTCTTCTGATGGCCACATAACGGGATCAGTGTCGTGGTGGGTTGACCATGGGCCTGTAAAAGGATCTTGCAGCGCGAATGAACCTGGAGACCATGTCGCACGGGAGGGGTCTTGGGATTGCCCATCCTGGCCCGCTCGTAATGTCCTCTTTACCAACTGGCCATTCGCTCTCTGCTGCTCCTCTAGCACCGTGTGGTATGCCTGGAATAGCGACACATCGTCCATCACCTTGGAAAGAATGCGCGTCTTCTTCGGTTCTTCTTCTTCAACATCCTCAAATGTCATCCACTCGACCTGCCAATTGATGCGACCAGTCCTTCGATTGAGTGTGGTATGGTTCTCTTTCTGCCTCGCCATGCCCATTGGAGCGCACATGATGTTGATGTTCAGCTTCTTCAACCTCTGCGCCAGGAATCGCTCAAAAACACGGCCCTTGGCTTCGCGCAGAACTCGTGTCACGAGCACCTTGCGCTTGCGCCCATCTCGACCCGGCTTCCATTTGACCTCCTGGACCGTCATCGGTCGCAGTTCCTCCTCTTGAACCAGAGAGCGCTCTTCGACAAGGAGCTTTTCAGCGCGTTCGACGGATCGCTCGATGCCGTGTAGGAAGTTATAATCGTGATCGACACCGGCGGGTGTGCGCAGCTTCGCAGGAGGGATGTAGGCTGTTGCGTCGCGTTCGCCTGTGCATTCTGACCACGCCTTGTGCTTCTTGATGCAGGCGAGAGAGCACGTTCGGATGCTACATCGTGGACATTTGTATTTTGGAGTTGAAACGTGGCAAATGGCGCACAAAGAAGTCAACAAAGGATCAGCCATTGTGTAACACGGGACGAACGAGGTTGGACGATGTTAATGGAAGGAAGATGGATTTGCGAGGATGCCACTAACAGAGGTCTACTTCCAAACTTTTTTGTGGGGCCAGCAATGGCTTATCTTATCAGAGAGAGATGTTCAGACTTGGGGACTTCTTGCGCTGTAGTGGTAGAACTATCAAACGACATCACATGACCAAGGGAAACGACTTCATTTATTGTTGAGGAATTCTTTTCATTGTTTGGCTGCTCTTCAAGCCAGGCAAAGGAGCGACGTGAATTGAAACACCACCGCTTCCATCTCAGGATAATACTCTAGCAAAATGTAAAAGGACCGCCAGGCTTGACGCGAGTACATGAGCGAGCCCGCCCACCAAATAACTAAAAACAACAATGGAATGGTTATATCAAGAAAAACAAAAGGGATAACATCCAACGCCATAGTCCGCAGATTTTGATCCAAGCCAACCGCCAAAAGCAAATAGGTAAATAATAGGTAGATCAATAAAGAAATGCTAAGAAATTGGCAGCACTTGGGTGACGTGCGCGCAAAACATGACCGTCATGACCGCTTCAACAGCCACAACGTTGCAATGAAGAAAGGCTTGCCGCTGCCGGCTTCACTTCATCAGGAATGACATGCAATCTAACAAGGGTCAGACGCTGTCTGAGACACTTAGCGCGTGCCACCAAGAGCGCTGATCCTGGCCCCCGAAGGCCTGTGCATCAGGGACTCGGCGTGCTTGGAGACGACTCCTGTCTCGTGGGAGACGCTTCCTGCGTTGCTTCGAGATTCTTCGAAGTCCTCCTCGTCATCCTCAACAATCTTGGTGGGGATTTCGTCTCGAAGGTTATACTGTTGGGACGCTCGCTCCGGAGTCGTAGCCGTAGAGGCAAAGGACATGGCTGTGCTGCTCCGGTTGGGAATGAGATCCGGGGTGGGAGGGATACTGGACGCCCTGCCCGACGGCTGGAGGAGGGAGTCATCCCCTGTTTCGGACGTGGCGGCGGAGTGGCCGTCATCGCTCTGGGTGGTAGAGAGGCTAGAATTCCTTCTACTACTACTCCCTAACTCCGCGTCGTGTGCTAACTGGAGACCCTCAACAGCAGCTTGACACTGCTCGGCAATGTTGCGCACAATGTGCGCGATGGCGTCGGTCTTGTCCTTGAGGTGACGGTCTGCCACGTCGGAGAAGCTGGATGTAGAGTATCGCTTGGATCGAGGGGCGGGGCTGACAGACAGGCGGTTGGGCTCGCCCTCCTCCTCTTCGGCCTCATCATAGCCCTCCTCAATCTCCTGAGCCAGGTCATCCGGCTTGGTGAGAGACTGGATGAGATGCTCCATGTGGTGGCTCTGACCACCAATGAGGCTGCGAAGGTGCAGGACAACGCGACGAGCCTCATCCCGCTGTCGGAGGATGGTGACGTTGGTGTGCTGGAGCTGAGACAGCTCCTTCTTGTTTCGTTTGCGCTCACGCTCAAGCTCCTCAGCAATCTCTTGCTGAAGGACAAGAGCCTCGAGAGCATCGTCACGCTGCTTCTCGGTACCAGTAAGACGGACAGACAAGCGGGCGTTGTCATCCTTCTGCTGGTCAATGAGACTGGCAAGACGGCGGTTCTCCCTCTTGTGGGTCTCAATCTTGACCTTGAGATCCTGGGTCTCCTTGGTGAGCTGCTCAGCAAAGGCCTGGAACTTGAGGAACTGCTGCTTCCAGCTCTCGAGCTCCTCCACGAGGTAGTTGTTGCGCTTAGTGACCTTGTTGAGCTCGGTGTCCATGCGACCCTTGAGGTTGATGAAGTCCTGCCAGGCCTCGAGAGCATCCCGAGAGTACTGGTTCCTCTCACGGACAATCTCGTTGAGATGACGCATCGAAACCTTGGTCATGAGGGGCTTCTTGACAGATCCGCCAAACACGGCCTTGAGACCAGTGTTGCGACCAAGCTTCTCGCAGACATGGTCCATGACAGCCATGACTGCATCCTGGTTCCACCACTCAGGGTCCTGGATAGACTCAACCTCGCCGCGCATGACAATGATCTGGCCGGCAGGGACAAGCTTGCCGCCACCGTAGGCAGATCGAAGGTGTTGGGGAACGCCGGAAGGAGTGACGTCGCCGTTCAGGGCCTGGGTGAGTCGGGTGACGAACTTGTTGCGCTGACCGGGAGTCAGGGCAGTGGGTGGGCTGGAAGTAAGAACAAAGTTGCGATCAAGATCAACAACCAGGGCATCGGTGGGCGCCGTGAAGAGAGAGCGGCACTCAACGGTGATACCAAGGATGTAGGGACCAGGCTCCTGAACAAGCTCCTTGGCATGGCGGGCGTGAACAACGGGAACGTAGAGACCGCTCCACTCGTAAACTCGAACGCAGTATCGAACAGTCTCGGCGGCCATGGTGAGCATGGCAGGGTAGTGGCTGACAAAGATGATTCGGCGAGTGGGAGAGATGGCAGCCTCAATGACACCGACGATGTTGGGAATCGACAGACAGTTGAACAGGGGCCACATGGCGAAGTTCTGGAATCCTGTGGGAGAAGAAGGGAACTGGTAACAAAGGGCATAGTCCTTCATGTCGATGCGCACAAGATCGTTGAGGCGGGGAGCTGGGAAGCTCAGGATGCGCGAGACCTCCTCGGCATGGAACAGATTGGTGGCCTTATTCCAGTGAATCCACATGCCTCGAAGATAGTCTCCAAGGAGGTTGTAGAGAGGATAACGCGACAAGAAAGACAAACAGTAAGGGATCCAGTAGGTCTCATCGGGGTTGTCGTAGTAGTCGCTCTCGGTCCTCTTGCGAAGGTCGCGGATGGTCTCGGCTCTCTTCTCGTCGGCTCGCGACCACACTCGCAGGCAGATTCCGTAGAGTGTGTGAGAAGAATCTTGCTGGAGAACGAAGGCATGATGAACGCAGTGAGGCTGGCTTCGGCCTGTGCAAATCTCGACATCGTGAGGGAAGCAGGCCTATTGAACAGGGAGTCCATGGTTAGCAAATATCGTTTCCAAGCGGGAGCTAGAAATACGTACCCTCATGGCGGCGTGCAGGGCACGCGCAATCTCGTTATCCTGCTCAAGGCGCGGGCTGCTACCCAAAATCTCTGGTAGCCAGAACTGGCCGACAGCACCCTTCATGTGGCCGATCTTGCCCTGGGCGGGCGCGGGAGCCTTGACCCATTGAGAGGGCTCGCGGCCAACACCACATACCATGTAGGCATGAGTGAGTGTCTTGGGAGTGCGCTGCTGGGGCTTCATGTTGAGGGTGGAAGGAATAGGCTGCGTGATGCGCGAGTGCAGCGAGGATGTCCGGCTGGGAATCAGGAGGTTCTGATCAGCGCCCTGGTCGCGGGTGCTGGGCCTGCCATCGCGGTCGCTAGTCCGAGGACGGGTAAAGGAGGGATGGGTGCTTAGGGAGGGAGGCATGGCTGTGGCTGAGAGGATCTAGGCCTCGTTCTTCGCGGTCGGTTCGGGTTAAGAAAAAAATCGTCGTCGTCGTCGAAGAGAAATGAACTACTGATGAATATGCAGTTCTCTCGTATGCAGCTGACTGACTTGCTGGCTTGGTCAGGTCAGTTCCTCCGTTTCCGTTGATGTACCCGTTTGCGTCTTCCCGGGTGTAGGTCGTATGCTCTCGCTCGAGGCTTCACTCCTCTCAAGTGGTCATTCAAGACGCGACTCAACCGGCCTTGAACGAGTGAGCAAGGGAAGAGAAGAGGGAGGGACAAAGAGTCAAAGTCAAGAATGAGGGGAAGAAGAAAGAAGAAGGAATAAAGTGAAGGGGGAAGACTGAAGAGAAGGTGGAAAGCGTCAAGTTTGGGGGGCAGAGTGGAGAAGTAGAGGTAGAGCAATAGCGGCGGCAGCAAGGCAGCTCCTGGTAAGAGCCAAAAGGAAGCAACCAAGCGAGACAAGCTGCGACGCCAGTCAAGGAAGGAATGGAGAAAAAGCACCACCAATTCTGCAGCTTCAAGAGAGGAGTACGTACCCTTTCAGTTGAGAAGATACCTGTAGATACTCGAGTGAGCGCCAAAGGGACAGGCTCGGCGGGCGAAAAGGTGAGACGGACGGCGGGATATGCAGAAAAAGGAAGGATGGGGGCCAGGGGCCTTGTTCCCTGCTTCTCTGGGTTCGAGCTGGGATCTTGGCCTCCTCACTGGGCCGGCTTGCTTGGTCACGGCCGGGGAATTATTAGGGGGTCACAGGCAGAGTAGAGAGGTCTTTTGAATGTACGAGATGTCAGGCTCGGTCAGTGAATCAGGAATATGTCATTCATGTTCTCTCCATCATGCTCTCTCAACGGGGAAGCCCAGACTATCGGTATCCGTAACAGACTCTCCCCTCACAGCACAACCGAACCGAGAGGAAACTGACGGGAGACAAGAAGACGACCCAACGTAAGGGATCGGCTGCGCAGGTACCTACATTAGGGGCTTGATTAGGAGCTACCGGACCCATGCCTCCTCCAAGGGGAGGGGCTGAGATACCAGGGGCCATAAGGGGCACACTGCACGCTTGTGCAGGGGTCATGGGCCCTTGGGTCTTGGGTACGGGAGGTACATGGCTTGCTTGCGGCGGCGACGGCGGCGGAATTGATGGACGCTACGCTTCCCAGTTGCTTGAAAGTGGATGTGATGGATGGTGTGGGATGGCTTGTCCTAGGCTGGCTGGAATGAGCTTTTGTTTTGGACGCTACTGCCGACGTTGTGTGAACTAACCGTCTTTGCGTTCATTGCAGCAAAGAGACCATTAATTAATGCAACCTACTTGGTATGATTGCTTTTTTGTTACACGGGCACAGCCGTACACTAGACACTGAGAGCCAGCCAGTTCTTTCTTTGTCAGCTCTCTGTTGTCAGTTCAGGTCAAACTGCGAGCTGCAGGAGGATCCATTGAGTGGAGAGCTCCAGCTGGAGAGTGGGCAAAGGCGGACACTCCTTTAACTGTCCCCAGGCGGTTTTCAGGGGAAAAACTCAAAAGCACTGCATCACTCAAAGTATCTGGTACAAGGCTACGGCGCAGCTGAACCAGCTCCTTGTTCAGTCTCCAGTACCGTACCCGACGGAAGCCCGCCCGTTGCGTGTTGGGGGCTCCACACTGCCCGTCCATCTATCGCCTTGAGAGTTTCGGCAAAGGGACGGGAGGGAGGGAATGAATCCACTCACTGTTCTTTCTTCTCTCTGAGCTGTTGGTTGACAACTTTGCACAATTCATTGTTTTCTTGCTGTAGAGCTGTGAACAGGCGGGGAGCCGGTATAGTCGGCTCTATTACCGGGGCTACAGGCCTTGTTACCAGTCAATCTTGTCATCGTTTGCAGGCAGTTTCCAGAGTGACTATCACAAGCAATTAGAGATGTTGTTGTTTACTTGGAGACTTACATTCCTTCTCGTCTCCAAAACCGAAAGACCCTAAATGATCTAATAAGTCTCAAAATTCCTTCCATTCTACGTCTCGATGCCTCTGTTTCTCTCGAGTCTCGTCCTCTGTCTCACCTGTTGCGCGTGGCCACCAACAGGGATCGAGAGTGGCATCTCCACCTGGACCCTCAACCCTTGTTTGAGAGCGGGGGTCGCTCCCACGTCCGCGAACCCCCGGCTTCAGAAGCACGCATGGCTTGACCAATCGCAATCGGGGGGAGAGAGTTGTGGTCTCCAACGTGGGAAATTATCTGTACCGACTACGGGCGAGAGGTTCTGGATGGCGCTTCTTTGTGCAAGATGGGCAGAAACGAAAAAGCAACACTCGCAGTGGAACTGTTCGTCGTTGAGCGGCGGGCTACGGCGAGCTGTTACAGAAATATTTCACACATCTGGGTAGGTGGCCAGAGCTGGTTTCACTCAGTCCAACAAGTCGGGTTGGCCGTGACAAGGCAATGCAAGGAAGGCAAGGAAAAAGAAACAATGAATCTCGGGATATCTCGTACAAGCAAGCACAGACACCGACACAACCTGCCCATCTCCAGCATAGATAGATCCATTCACAAAGTCAAGTCCCCTCAACTCAACCCCTCCATCACATCACACTTCGTTTCCATCCATCCCACCCACCATCAACCGTCCCTCCACACCATCTCTCCCATACTGTCACTGCCATTGTTTCCTGTTCCTGTTGCTGTGCCTGAATTCGACATGCGAAAGCTTTGTTCCAGACCAGCCTAACGACGGGCAGCATGCCCAGGCGCGGAAACGATCGACAAGGGTCCCCCTGGAGCAGAGAAACGAAACGGGAAGGCTGCGCGTCCTCTGGCTTCATTCTCTGCTCAAGCGAGCAAGTCCGGCTGCTGTGCTAATGGCTTCTCTCGCGAAAGGGAACAGGGTGCATGCGGAGTTGCGTGCTGCATGCACTCAAAAGGCTGTCAGCACGGCATTTCCCACTGTCGATTGCCTGTGCGGATCAGCATTGCACAAGCGATGTATCTATTTATGTATGTCATTCACAAGTAAGCGGCACAGAGACTACAAACCTCAAGGGTAATCACAGCAACACGTTTCGAGTTGGGCTCAATTGATTGATTCATCTGTTGCCTGACTTTTGACTTCACATGAGGGGCGCGCGCCATCCATCAACCCTTAATTAGGAGATGCCATCATAAATCAGATGACAGGCCCGAGCAATACTTCCACGAGTAAGATATGTTACAGATAAAGCATCATCCCCCGGGGGTCCCCAAGTGTCAGTGGAGTGACGGGACAGGAGGCCCAACCGCCATCAGTGCCATCGGCGGCGGCTGCTAATCTTTTTCATTTATACAACCAATATTCGATCGATATATAGCCGGGAGGTAGCACAGGCCTTGTCCGAGCAATGTCAAGCCTGACGCCATTTACTCATGTCTCTCGTGTGTTCAACGTCGACGCCACATGTTCGTGGCGACAACGTTGCAATCCGGGACGTTTGGTCCCCGCGATATTATACAGTCTGTGCATGTCATTAATTCAGGGAAAAGGTTCAGCTAGTGGCCCTGCATTGTCTGGTACTGGGCTGTACATAGGATGTTACGGAGATGCATCTCCCATACCCTCGGTACACGAGAACAAGCCATGGACGTGCTCCTCTTCCACTGGCGATACGATACACAGCTCCGTGAGCATCTGTGCGTAGTTCATCGAGGCCATCCTATCGGGGACCTCTGCTATCACTTAGCACGAGGCCCACCATGAGTGCTACTCTATGCACTCTGCATCCTCTTCGATTTCCCCATGGCCTCGGCGCGTTTCAAGTATGAGATGGCGCCCGTCCGTCACTCATCTATCACAGACGGGTTCCCCCACTTCCTCGCGTCCATCAACAATGACAAACGGCCTTTAACCAACGGCTCTCTCTTGTTCCTTTTTTTTTTTTTGACTCGTCCAACAGTTTATTCACTCACTTAAGACTTCCCCCCGAGGATGTCAAGCCACACGGGGGGACGCCTCAGTTTCACCAAAATGTGTGTGTTCCCCCCCTTAGACTTCCGACGGAGCTCAGATTCGGCAGTCAACCTAACATGTCTGTCGATGAGACCTGTCGTTTGCCCTCTGCTCGTATATGCCGCGACCATGTAGTACATGGCAAGGCCTCATTGCTAATTAATGTGCTGAAGAAAAACACCGCAGAGGAGAAACCCTCCTCCTCGCGGCCGGCCCTTGTTCTCCCTCTCACGTCCCATGATCCGCGTCTAATCAAACAGCCATGTCCATGCCCGGGGTCAACGTCCCATTCTCTGTCGCGTTGCGCACATACCCACGCGCACTCCGAGCTCGTAGAACTTCCCTGCCTGTCAAAATCCTAACGCCGAAGAGTTCCCTTCTCTTCTCTTCCCAGTCGCCTTGGACTCCTTTGGGCTTGTCCTCCCGTCCCTATCTAGAAGCCCTCGCTTGGAGCCCTGGACTCTTGTCGATCCTCCTTTCGGTACTGCCTCAGGAGTTTGCCCGTCCAAGGCCGAATCGTCATTGCATTTTTTCCACTCCCACCGTCATCGCTTGCCGGGGATCGTCACCAGTCCCGTGGGAAGACATCGGGGCTTACTCCCATTTCGACTCTTGCGCCCGTACATTGTTTGGTAATCTCAAATTTGTTTCTCCGTCTTGTCCTTGAAATAGCTATCCGTCAGTGACACGCATATTGTGCTAATAGCCTAAATCACCATGAGGTCAAATGTTTCGCGTCTTGCAGATATGCCCCGGCGTTCGCCTACCTGTACCAACGGTCAACCGCAGTATTGGGACCAGTTGATTTCGGTTCCGCCGATACTAGTATGCGGTACTATTTCAGCAGCTCTTTAGCATTAGGGTCATTGAGTGATTTGCCGATGTCATTGTGCCCGTCTAGGGTAACATTGTTAATGCTATGGCGGTTGCGTTCAGCACTGGTATTATCTTGGACCAGCAATCTGGTAGTTTGGTTACATTTCATGGATGTCGACTGCGATCATACATTATAGTGCTTACATCTCATTTGGCCCGGAGTAGTAAGTGAATGTTTGTAGACGCGTGGAGCAAGGCTGTTGTTGAGGTTGTCTCTGGCTGGCACTCTCCTTGTTTCTTTCTGTCACCACTGAGACAGCATTTAGAGACTGTAACAACCCATCAGTATATTTATGCCATGAATAGGATTGTCAACCGTATATACACGCCAGCCAAACATTTAGCACACAGGTGCGAGTAACCTCATCACCGAACCGCTCAAGATTAGGTATGACAACATGTTGACACTGAGCAGGCATCTTCCAGGTAACAGGCCAGGTATAATCTCAACCGCCTCGCCTAACCGATTTGCTGGAAATACGACCTTGAATGAATCAAGGGATCAACTCGTGCCAATTTACTGGCGAAATGAGGTATGATGACATGAAAATCTTGCTCCGAGGTCCCAAACGATGACACTTGGTGTCTACTCGACCTAAAAAGATCATAAACCATCTCAGCCATGGCCAACATTGGCCGCGAGATTAGGGCATCGTTCCTCGTTAGAATAGAAGGATAGAATAGAACTGGCCAACGAGTGTCTATGGGAGGACACAGAGTGGTTCAATAGTAAGGCAATAGCGGCCTGGTAATCAATGCATGCCGACAGCAATAATGTTTCTACTAACATGGGTGTTAAAGGCCGTTTTGACATATATTCAACGAATCAAAGCAACAAATACAAACAGCAGGGCGGGAGTATGCCTTTCTTCTCCAAAACGCCTCTCAAACAATCTCGACCAAGCGAGCCAAAGCAAAGGCATGGGTATCGTATTTTGTTCAAACCAAACGCCCTCGTGCCAAAATGACCCAGCTGCTTCATGCTACAGCTTCGAGTGTTTTCCCTCCACAACCCTGTAGACCTTATTCACAGCCTCCTCAATGCTTCCGCCCACGTCCAAACTGGCGGTTACGAGGTTGATGTCCTCCAGTCTGTGCCGCGTCCCTGAAGGCATAATGATCCGGCTGTGCTTGGTCATGCCTCGTAGTATCTCGACGTTGGTAAGCTTGGCCTTGTTGCCCTTAACTCGCTCTGGCCTTGTCAGGCGTTCCTCCAGGGTGCGCTGATCACAGCCGACGTTGATCCAAAACATGGGCATATCGGTCCCGCGGACAATATCAAGGTGCTCATCCAAAACCTTGCGGTCCCCTTCGTTGTTTCCCAGACAAGCCGTCATCAAAACGACACACCCTCGGTCTACCATCTTTCGGATCTCCTTAAAGATGACCTGGCGCAGTTGCTGCCGTAGGTAGTAGTGATTCAGACCCCGATCAGGGTATATCTTCTGTACCGGGTCGATTATGAAGTGATTGTCAATGATAAGAGTGTCCTGACCTGCCAGCCTCGACTGCAGGCTGTTGAGAATGGTCAGTTTCCCTGTGCCAGGGAAGCCATTTAGGACGACAACTTTGCCCCGCGGGGAGACTCCAGCTGGAGTTACTTTCTCGATTTTATCAATGACCATGCTGACTCTTGGAAATTCTCCTTGTGACGTGTTGTGTGGTTGTCAATAAGACGAGGACTGCGGTTGGTAAGCTTAGAAGGTCGGAGGCATGAGTTTAAGCAAGGGTAATGTGATGATGATGGATAAAACGAGGCATCACGTCAGAACGGGCTCAGAAGTAGTCTTTATGTACCCGTAGCAGGTGACAATGAGTCAGAAATGTGCAAACGCCAAAGTCATCTTTAAAGTGATGTATCCAAACGTTGCATTTGTGCACTCTGAAAAACTTAGACGTCACGCGGAAGGAGCGGCAGAAAAGTTAATCATGCTTCAATAGAATAGCCATGACTTTATAATCTGGCAGAATTCTTGATGATACCATATTCCTAAATGGCTAGAAACGGCAGTTCGGCAACTTGACCGCATGGTGGAGGTTGTATCAATCAATCATACTGGTGGACACCTATACAAAGAGGTGGGTTTTCTTTCTGAGTAAGTGTCTTTGTAACTTATTTGAATCAACATTCTTTCTTTGTTCTCAGACTGAGTTCAATCTGTTCATTACCCAGTTCCCGTTACATGTACTCAGTTGTGGTTGTCCCTCCTCGCACACCTCCTCGCCCTTCAGGTCTGCTCTGGTGGACGAGCTTTTTATACATGCAGGCTAAACGCCGACTAGGTCTTAATTTCGTACATGATACCTGTGAAATACTCTTTGGTGATACACTTGATGATATTCTTCAGCCTTTATCTTGGCGTTGAAATGGCACTTGCGGATGATTGTGTGGTAGGGAGAGAAGTCTTGATAAAGATAGGGCTCTGCACACCCCCTTTACCGAACTGGACCCAAGTTGAAATAAGAAAAGGGGAATACCAGCACAATATCACAATTTCTGGGATAGATGCTACCTCCAAGTAAAAAAAAGCACATAACTGGTGGCTCACTTCATCCGCCCAGATGTGACCCCAAGCACAGAACGTGTAAGAGTGCCTTAGGATAAGCGGATTTTGCAGCAAGTTTGTGACAAGCAAGTTAAAGCTCGCATAATATTTTGCGCTTCAAGCTAAGAGTTTCGGAGAAAAATATCTATCATTGTAGAAATCTCGCCGACCTTGAGCTCTTTGAGCACACCGAGGCCGTGTACAAGGAATTCCTGGGCTTGAACAAGCTAACCACCAACACGCGCGCCTAAGAGGAAACTCATCTAGCGCAGCAGACTTACCTAACGGTGGCTATGGATACAGATGTATATTTTACTGAGTGATTGGGATAGATTAATAGGTATTGTTGGTTCTGCTCGAAACCCATTATTAGACTGCTCTGGGCTCAAGACATGTCAAACTCACCCAACAAGTGAGACCGCAAGAGGAAGGAGACATATTCCCAGAGAAATACACGCATTCCATTCAAAATAAAATGTAAGAAATCTATTAACTCTCGATTTTGAGGTCTTTCCATGTCCGCATCAGTCTGGCAATCTCAGCTCCCACCGGTAATCGACACATCCGAAGTATCATAAGCTTGAGAACCAATAGCACATAATCGTAACATCCATCGTCAACAAACGTCAAGTACTACCCCGGGCGCGTCTGGCTGCACATTTGCGTTCCCAAGTAGGACGCTGCCGACCCCTCCCTGGCGTCATGACGAGGACGTATGCCTACAGCATCGGAATCGGCGTTATTAGAGTGCTCGGCGGGAGCGATAAAGAACCTTTGGGGATGATGGGCGAAGGACTAGGCGGATAAGACGCAAGAGAAAACCCCGAAAAGATTCAAGTTGTAAATGTGCCAGCTCTTGGAACAGGCGGGCTGGCTTTCCACTCTTGTCGCAAGACTGAGAACCCCAGAACGAAACTATAAGAGGAGTACACTGGGAGATGCCTCATGTTTCAAAGGCAAATCCAAAAGAAAAACGGAAAAAGGGAGGGTATAAGCGCGATCAGGCTGCTGGCGACCGTTTTCTACTGGTTGATCTTTTCGTTGACAGCGTTGGTTGCCTCGGCCTTCTTCTGGTGCAGGAAGGAGCTGATCCAAGAGAGCGTCTCGTTGCTAACGACGAGCGCAGTGATAACGGCGGCCTTTCCGTGAGCGACGAGGCCCGGTTGCTCGTTCTTCTTGTATTCCGAGCTGTACACCTCAAAGACGTGGTCCCGACCCTCGAGGCCCTTGTGGTAGGGGAGAAGGATGAGGCCCTTGGTATTGTTGTAAAGCTCCTCGGTGGGCTTCATGACAACGGGGAATCGCTCGTCGATGCGGTCGAGGGTCTTGTCGCCGAGGGAGTCGACCTTCTGGACGTAAGGCGAGACATACTGGTAGGGCCTTTGAAACCAGGGAATAACGGGAGCGGCAAAGGTCTGGTAAGCGGCGTCGCTGAGCTGGATAGACTTCTGGCCGTATTCGTTGGCCTTGAAAGTGTGGACGCCGTCGCTAATGACGGGGTAGGCGAGGAGATGCTATCGCGCCTTGATGTTAGTCGCGAAGTCAAAGCATGTGATAGGACCAGACCAATGACGCATACCTGGATGAACGCCGAGTGAGCAGCGCTCACATCACCGTTGACCTGAGGAGAAGACATTGTGATGAGTTTGTGAGTGTGCTGGGCGAGGAGCCGGTATAAGCGGGAACTGATTTATGGTTGGGGAATAGATAAGCCAAATGGGCTCGGTCGATCGAGTCGCGGCAGGTGTCGGACTGATATGACGACAAGGTGACGAAGTACCGCAAGATAGCAAGGGAAACCCTGAGCAAGAGGGACAGGATAGGCGACGGCTTTTAGCTGACGGAAAAGGATGAGGAGATGATGAGAAGACAAGATGCAGCAGTGGAAGGGGTCCAGCGGAGGCTAAAAAGGAGACGAGGGAGAGACAAAACAGCTCCGAGCGGGAGGGCAGTGATATGGATATGTAAGAGGAGGTATGGATGGTGGGACGCCACAAGCAGGCCAGGTTCCGGCCGCGAACGTAGGTAGAGTGTAGGAAGGTAGCAATTAAGTTGATGTCCGTATCAGGGAATTGGGGGTATAGCAAGGTAAGGGAGGATGTACCTCAACCACTGGAGAGGCCGTCCACTAGGCGTGTAGATGGTAGCTTTTTGCCATCGCGAGCTACCTCATCCACCCATCCATGGCAGCGTTAGCATGTGCATGCGCGCATGCGGGTGAGCATGTGCTGGTACTCTACCGGGTATCGATTCCAGCTATTCTTGGTGGGTGGGGTACCTTTTGGTTCGCCTCAAGCTTGTACCTGTGGCTGGTCCCTGGTTCCGTCAGCTGTCTCTCATATGTTCCTGGGGCGTTGTTGAGTCTCCCTTTTGATATGGCATTTGATCCTCATTGCTCTTATTTTTCCGCTGATTGTCTCGAGCTGGTGTTTCAGTCCCTGCTTCCTACAAAGCCACACGCACGTCTTGACGGCCTGTGACAATCAGATCAAAAACCTCACAAGGTACAGTATTGCGCGTGGTGGGGTGCTGTTGGGCCGCCGTGACACCATCGGTGCTGGAGCAGAGAGTGGTTCCACTCAGCCGCACACTCTGAAGCCCCATTCCTTTTGCTGGGCTTAAGCTGCTGTGCTCTTCCTCCATCCCTGTCGAGGCTCTTGTTTGCTCTTTGCCTGCTCTTGCGCTTGCTCATGCCCCCTGTTGATCTGGCATGTGAAAGTGGCTCCTCCTTCCCCTCCACCAAGACAAGACACAGAGTAAGAGACCTTTTTTTCACCATCCACTCTCAGTTTCATGAATCAACCCGTTCGCTCGCTCTCCCAACAAAGCAAAAGCCATCTGCCGAGTACTTTGCCCTTCCATATCCTGCAGCTATGACATTCGCCAACATTCAACGCCACGTAACCCTTG
This sequence comes from Fusarium vanettenii 77-13-4, assembly GCF_000151355.1. Classification (NCBI taxonomy): domain Eukaryota; kingdom Fungi; phylum Ascomycota; class Sordariomycetes; order Hypocreales; family Nectriaceae; genus Fusarium; species Fusarium vanettenii. The sequence continues at coordinate 729,728 of NW_003315879.1, read as the reverse complement.
GCGTTGATCACAGATTGCGCCTAGCCGCGACGGGTGAGATGTGCTCGTTCTGGTAATTCGGACGGGACTTGGCGTTGGGATGGATCAAACGGATCGGTGATCCTGATCCTGATCCTGATCCAGGGCTTTCTGCCGGCTTGTGAATTGGAGCATTTTGACCTCACGTCTTCTCCAACCGGGATCTGTATACACGAGAATCCGAGAGCCAAATGTGAGAAGTTGTGGAAGCGCCTGCAGCTACACTACACTACAACCTCATTCCTCGTCATGATTGCGTTTCAACCGGATCCCATCCGAGTCTGTGTTGGCGCACAAGCGCTTGGTCAGTGGCTGTCGTCAAGGCGCGCCTCCAATCTCCATCCGCGTCTTATCTCTTCATTCGTCTCCCTCCTCCCTCGTGCTCGGCGTGGAATGGCACAGCGATTGGCTCTCCGTCAACAGATTTGCCCTGTTAGACATGGCGCACAGATATCATGGAAGCATTGGATCCAACCAGGCCAACCGCTCTCTGCATTGGAGAGTTTGAGCCCAAGCATGCTCAATTACTCACTACTACGACATGTCCAGACGCACCCGCGCGAAAACAAGCCGGATACGGTGTCGTCTGGCTTGGCTCGAGTCTTCTGGATTGCTGCGTCGAGGCGAAAACAGAGAAATTGATAAGGGACGTCCCGCCCCCATGCCCAACTTGGCGGGATTCGTTCCAGCTGCTGCCGCGGCTACACGACGATATCAGGCACGAGCTTGATGAATGGCCTCGGGTGCCAAGCCAGGTGGTCGAGGTTGATTCTAGAAAAGCGGCCCTGTTCTCGGTCGCTTAGTCCCGTGGTCACGAATTCGCTTCCTATTTCAACCTCTTCTCCTTTGCCGCATCACGTTGATGGCATCGCCAATGCCTTATCGACCGACCAAGGGCCCCACGGAACCCTTGTAATCCGGACTGAACCCCCTGCTGCGTGGCATGCACCTCCGGCGTTCCCCTGTCGTTGAAGTCGTCAGTCCCGCGATGCGATGCCCCACGGCCCACTGGCAGCCACATTCACATGTCAAAAGTTGATCAAATATTGCGACTGCGATGCGAGACACGGCCAGGCCAGGCAAGGGATTCAAACATGTCCCCGGAAGCTTCATACGAAAAAAAAGCAGGCCAATGGGACCGGCCGTCCGTCCCTTGTTGTGTAACCCTCCGACAGCCGGTCCCGGTTCCTGATGCATCGGCCTCAATCATGAGTCTCGAATAACGGACCTGGCTCGGAGCACCGACCAGTGCTGATAATGGCATGTTCGACGACAGGCCGTCACCTCATCCGCTCGTCCATCCCGTCCTCGATGTGTGTGTTTGCTCGCGCATTGGATCGCTTCTGTGAGGTTCGCTACAGATGGTTTCGCTACACGCAAACGAAGTCGCAATGAGGCGATGCATGTCGGGACAAAGGGTCCCTTCCCCGTGGAGTTTACCCCATGTCCAACTTAACTTACCCTCCTTCTAGGTAGGAGGGGCATTATCCGAGACCGACCATCTTAGATCCCGCATCTCCAAGTTTACACTCTCCAGCTTTCATTTCTCGGCGCGTCCTCGACAGAGCAGAGCCAGCCTGGGCATGTCGGGTAACCGTGTCGGTCAAGTCTTCCCGGGGCAATCTTCCGCGATCGACTTGGCAAGTGAGGACACAGACACGCCATCATTCCTCTTGGGCGGGCGATGCAGATTTTGGAAGGAGGGGTGACAAGCGCTACGTGCAACATCAACAGCGCCGCTCGACCAATTTCCAATGAGGGCTGACTGCAGAAACCTTAAGGGCCAAGGTGATTGATTGTATGGTTTCCGATGAGTCCGGCGTGGACTTTTGGATGCTATACCCTGCTCTGTTGGTTTCTTTTTCTTTTTCCTGGTATCATGCCAGGCTTTGGTCGCGTTTCTTTTCCCATCTTGGTGAGGATTGAGGAGAGCCTGCTGACTTGTCTGTGATGTGTGTGCCATAAAACGCAAATCTGGTCCGACATGTCAACGGTCAACTAAGCAACATGCATGCTCCGATGGTTGGTAACGATACTCGACACTGCATGCACAGTCGGGCGCTGGGACGGCACGTGGCTGAGTCCTTCTTGGACAGATGCAGGATTCGATGTTGATGTTGTCGTTGAGTGAAAATCATGTCCTGTCGCGATGGCTCAACCCCAGGATGATCAAGGCGAGCTGGTGTGGGGCAGAGGCTGACCGGTCACTCCCTGCATTGGGCTAAGAGATAGCCCTATGTAGGCGTTGTAGATCTAGCTGTTATCTCTCTGGTTGGTGAGGATCCCCGGGATACAAAAGCCCCTTGAGTCGGCAGGTTTCCGAGCTCTGCAGTTCATGGCTGGCGGTTCTCCCGAACATAAGCGAGCCCAAGTTCGTTCTGCATGGACGCGGCGCAAGCCATGAGAACGCCTCGCCAACGCATTGCTGACAGTCAAGAGAAGAGTTTTTGACGAGCCGCCAAACTCTGGCTGCCATGGATCTAAGATGATCATTGACGAGCACTCCCCGGACTTTGCTTCATGATTGGCTGGGTTTCAGGCCTCGGGTTGATCAACCATGGGAACTAGTGGCATCGGGAGAGGTTCATGAGCATATGGTTTGCACATGTTTTTGGCATCAAGGAGTGAGGAATTGAAAGATGCCGACTTCCAGATCAAGGTGTATCATTTCCTTGGCATGTGTGATCATTCAGCCCTGAAACTCTGTATATATCAGGTTGTGAGTATCATCTTGAAGTATTCAAGTATAAACTAGCTACCCTATACCTAGATATTAGACTCGGTGGCGAAGCAACCCATCAAGCACAAGCACGTGAGTCACGTCCTCTATGAAGAGGTAGATGTGTTAGAGTTGGGATTTGTTATCGTGTTTTGAGGGTTACGTGGAAGTCATGTTTGTGTTCCCTCGGCGGTATTCATTTTGACGGCTTGTTTGTTGTCGTGATATCGGATCTACTACGTTGAACAGCATATCGAGGAATTACACAACAGCCTAGAGAGAAGCCATATCTGCTCCTAACCCAACGCTAGACCACCCTAGAAACAATCACATTAACGAGAAACTGATAAGCATACATTGTCTCAACCTCCCGCTGAGTTTCATGGCTGGCACACCAGGCGCCTAGGTTCCGTGCTCACATGCTCCTCCCAAGATAAGTTCGCCTGCTACTCGATCTCCGGAGCAAAACAAAAGATCGCGGATGTTGGAGTGTCAATTCGGTGGCGTGATTGGGCGCGTGGCTGTTCGCTGACATTCTTTTTTAAACACCAGACCCTAGTTTGTCCTGCCTGTCATGAGGACATGATGGCTTCATCGCCGTGTAATCACTAGGCTTGTCCGCCACAAAAGAAGAAGAAAAAAAACGAGGCTGGCGGGTGAGACATTGATCATCGCATGTACAAAGCCAAGCCCCTTTTCACGCTCGATTTGTATATATATAAACTTGAACCCGACTATCTTTTCGTTCATCGTCCTGTGCAATAGTTCCCTTACAACTTGCACCATGATACTTGGGAGAAAATGAAGTTCCACACACCCCTCACTTGGATACTTCTCGCCTCCCCCTCGCTCAGTCAAACATCCGGAAACAAGACTCATCTCCAGTGGTCGATATGCGATCGCGATCCAGAGACGGTGCTCGAGAAGCTGGGCGATCATGTTCGCCCCCCATATAAACGGAACCCCATCACCTACTTTGACACTCTGCCCCCGTCACATGCCCAGCAAGGCGTCATGTTTCGCACAAAGATAAACAAAGGTTCGCCATTTTCTGTTATAAAGGTGCGCTTTAACGAGAAGCCGCTCTATACGCCGCCGACGGCTGAGTGCGTGTGGGATCGCTACGGTGATCGTGTGCTGTATACCTGTGGCGAGCGATACTCCCTTAGCGGGGAGAAACGCAGGATCTGGAGCGCCGAGCAGGTTCGTTTTGCAGAGACGTATCATGAGATTAACTGGGACGGACTTGTTCCGTATGGACCGTTCCCTGATGGCAAGTGGAAGGTAGAGATCTTGGGTCGCAAGGCTAAGCTGGATGATGTTGTGGCTGGGACGTTGCACCTGATGGAGATTGAGATGTCTGTATATGAAGACGAGGCTGAGTACATGTATCGGATGGTCACTGAGCATCTTGTTGGGCATGGAGTGGTACTCTGTGATCCGCAGTCGCCCAAGACTCTGCGACTGTTCCATGAGATGGGTTATCTAGGGGATGAGGTGGAGGAGCTGTAGTCAGGATCTGTTCAAGAGGGAGGAAGTAATGGTTATTCGAGGATGCGGTCCTTCTTTGATATTAGCCATGGCCTTTTCTTACGTGTAATCATTGACGTGGACTTGCGACTGGCCTCCGGGTCCAGCACTGCGGCGTTATGTGGCACTGGCTTTTACTCTGCCGGCATTGTGGCATAAACCCTGTGTCTATCTGCCGTGGTATTCTCTGCAAGAGGCGGAGATACATATGGGACAAGCTGCGCTCATTCGTCAAGTCTTATCAGTCCCTGTGCCTTGATCTTGACAAAGTCCGAAACCGGGAGAGGCACTGCTCTCCAATTGACCAGCCAGGGCCATGCTGTGTAAGAGTCTTGAACTGATAGCTGCGATTTACATCAAAGGTCTCTTGACAACACACTAAGCTACCGACAGTACGAGTCACTGACAAGATTTGACAAAAGAGTGTCATGACTTCAGTACCCATGCACAAGACGTAAGCTGACCAGCGCATGATGGTCACATATTAGCTGTCATGATGGACCTGCATGCAACTCATCTGCCGCTTATCAATTAGCTTCCGAGATATCAGATCATGATGCATGATGCACTAGACACGCCGTTTCTTATGGCCAGGTTCGATGCTGGGCCGTTTGCTAAGAGCCCACCCATCATGGGTAGGGAGGTATCCACTGTTGTCATGATGTGACTGTTGGCGTAGATGCAACCTCGGTTTTATCGCTCGGATACTTGATCAACGATTGGGTTTACATGGGGTATGTGCCAATTTACTTGTATTTGGGACTTTCAGACTTGATAGTCATGCTATTTGGCTCATGTTGGTGATGTTCGTTTCTGGTGACTCGAGTGTGGTCCCTGATGTAACACGAAGCACCCCATTGCCATTGATTAGATTCAAAGTAGAGAGCAGAAATGAAAATCTATAAACCCCGAAAACTAATAAACTTCAAAATCATCATCAATAGAAGTGAGTTCTTGTGGAATGAAAGAAGCCCACCAACCATCTCGTCACCCTTAGTAATCGCGCCTCTTTAGCCGACGATTGGGTCAGCCTTACCAAACCCACCAAATCCACAAGCGTTATGCCTCTGCTGATGTAAAAGTGACAAACCTCCCAACTTTTTTGTCCCCACCGGCTGAATCGCCATGGGCAATTGGACAATTGGAGCTGCTTCGATGTACTTCTAACCCATCGTTGTCGCATTTGTCTTTGCTTGGGAAAGCATATTCTCATCGTTTTTACCCCTCTCACATCTATTTAAGTCCCCCTCGTCGGCCGCCATTCTTGGACATGACCCTCTTTCGAAACATCATCACAATCATCTCACTCTTGGTTGCTCTCACTGCCATTGTACTCTTCCAGCATCGTATCCAAGACACAACAACTGTCGCCTTTGAGTTTATAAAGACACTGACACCCGCTGCCTTTTTCATCTCCAACAACAAAACAAACACAGACCATCACCTTTACGCTACAGAAATGTCTGTCTCTCGAACCATCCGCAAGGTCTTCCTCGCCATTGAGCAGTCCGAGGGCGCTGGTGCCCGCGTCCGACGCTCAATCGGAACTCCTCAGCTGCGAAACTTCTCACCCTTTCTTATGCTCGACCACTTCTCCATCAAGCCCGGCGCTGGTTTCCCTGATCAGTATGTGTTCCTCTAACCCCACTTCCCGTCTCATCACTAACACCCCCAAAGTCCCCACCGAGGCCAGGAGACCATCACCTATCTCCTCGAGGGCGGCGTTGATCATGAAGATTTCGCCGGTAACAAGGGAACCATCCATGCCGGCGACCTTCAGTTCATGACTGCCGGCAAGGGAATCGTCCACAGCGAGATGCCCGCCCAGAACTTTGACACCAATGTTGGTCTCCAGCTGTGGGTCGATCTGCCCAGCAACCTCAAGGCCTGCGAGCCTCGCTACCGCGATCTCCGCGCCTCCGAGATCCCCATCGCCAAGGTCGACGACGACCGAGTGACCGTCAAGGTCATCTCCGGCCAGAGCCACGGCATCGACTCTGTCAAGGACCTCGCCTACACCCCTGTCTGGATCCTCGACATTGAGATCCGCCCTGGTGGAAAGATCACTCAACCTCTTCCCCAGAACTGGAACGCCTTTGCCTACACCCTCGAGGGCGACGTGATTGTTGGAAAGGATGACCAGCGCCGAGTCGTTGAGCAGTTTCACAACATCGTCTTTGAGCCCCAGGGCGACGTCGTCCACTTCGAGGTTGACGCTGGCGCGACCAAGCCTGCACGACTGGCTCTTGTTGCTGGCACCCCTCTCGACCAGCCTGTCGTTCAGTACGGTCCCTTTGTCTTGACCTCCAAGGAGGAGGTAGCCAAGGCCCTGTTCGATTACCAAACACACTCCAACGGTTTCGAGCGAGCAAAGGATTGGGAGAGCGAGATTGGAAAGTCCATGTTGCACTAGACTGGCCTTTGAAAGGCCGACAAGTTCCCACCACAGGGACAGGCATAGGCGTTGTTGGTGCACGGTTAAAATTATCGGTCTTTACTTGTTTTTGATATCATGGGAAGCTGCGAGCATCTGAACTGAAGAGCAGCGGGCTCACGAAAACCTGTTAGTATTTAAATAAGAATCTACTTGAATATCTAAATGCATCATTTCTAAACAACCATGTGCCTGTTCATGTCCTAGGCATAGACCCACTCCTAATTAGGGTTATCCAGCTCAAGATCCAACCCTTCACATGTCACACCAGTCACATCTCACGGCATCAGGAAATCATCGTGGTCAAAAAGATTATCTATTAATGTTTCTCAATGAATGCGAGAAGAAAAATCCTCCACCGAAGTCAGGCCGTAGGCCGGGTATCACGCTCCCCTGAACCCATGTGTTGCTCTGAGAGATGACACGTCTTGCGCGACGGCATCACAACGTCTGCCGTCTCCCGTCGTCATCTCCCAAGTCAACGCCCCTTCCTCATCGTCACACTCAACATCGAGATCCCTTCCCTCTAGCATTTCGTCATTCCATTACAACGAAAGATAAGCCGTATGCGTCATTAAAACCTCCCAAAAACCGAACCGTCATGTTCATTCACCTCGTTTTCATTTCTCCTTTCCGAAGATCGTCCCGAAGTCGAATTCCTGCATCGAGGAAATATGTTACGGGGTCCCAAAGATCGAAGTACAGACGGGAATTATGTATCAAACATGTGCAACGTGAAAAACATCAAGCATTAGACAACAGCATCCCTCATTTACAGAAGGAGCATAGCAAGACCGGCGGCGGCAAGCATGCCAGCAGGGGCAGCGGTCATCTGGGGAACAGCCTATGATTTGGTTAGTGATTGATATCAGAGCAGTGAAATGGGAATACGTACAGCGTTGCCAGTGCTAGTGGTCTCGCTGGCCTCACCAGTGCCAGTGGCAGTTCCAGTCTCGCTCGACTCGCCGGTCTCGGTGGAACCCTCAGTCTCGGTGGAACCCTCAGTCTCGGTGGCGGTAGAGGCGTCACTAACGGTCTCGGTGGCGGAACCGGTCTCGGAACCGGTCTTGACAGTCTTAGTGGTCAAAGTTCGGACGATCTCAGTGCCGTCAGAAGTGAGGGTGGTAACCTGGGCACTAGCGGCACCGATGGTGGTCTCGCCGGTGGTGGTAACAACATCACCATCAGAGTTGGTGAAAACGCTGGTGTAGGTGGACACGGTCTCCTCATCATCAGTAGCAGTCTTGGTCACCAGAGTGCTGACAATCTTGGTGCCGCCAGAGGTGAAGGTGGTAACGTTCTCGTCCTCGTCGTCGGTGGCAGTCTCAGTCTCCAGGGTTCGGACGATCTCGGTACCGTCAGAGGTGAAAGTGGTAACCTGGGCACCAGCGGCACCGATGGTGGTCTCTCCAGTGGTGGTGACAACATCACCATCAGAGTTGGTGAAGACGCTGGTGTAGGTAGAAACGGTCTCATCATCCTCGGTGTCACTAGCGGCAGCGCTGATGGTAGAAACGGCAGAAACGATGGTGGAGTCACCAGAAACAATGGTGCTGAGGACGGTTCGGACAATGCCAGAAACAGTGGGTGTGGCGGAAACGGTGCCAGAAGCGCCAGTGGTGATGGCAACACCAGCCTCTGTGAAGAATGTTAGATGCATATATGTCAAGAGAGGCGATAAACTTACGTCGGCAGACCGAGAGACCGTACTCCAGAACCTGAGCGGCCTGCTCCTCGTTGCAAATAGCACGAGAGCAGTCACGGAGACCGTAGATGAAGTTCTGGTTAGTGCAAAGGCACTGAAGATCACCAGTGTCACAGCCAAGCTCCGAAGACTTCTCAGCACCGATCATGTTGCCAGCACAAGTTTGCTATCAAAGGTCAACTAATGTCCAGACTTTCAGCTGCTCAAACAAAACTTACACCACACTGGGGCAGGTCACCAGCGCTCTGAGCAACAACGGTGGCGGCAAGGCCGAAGACGGAGAGGATCGTGGACTTCATCTTGACGAATGTGCTTGTTGACAAGTCGATGGAAAATCGAGGTCTGCCGGCGAGTTAGTTGAGTTCGGGGAAGCCTTGTTAACGAGAGAGATGACGTGAACGAAGGTGGGTGTGAGGGAGATGTGAACATGGGCTGGGCCATGGGATATAAACGTGGGATGAGTGAATCACTGCGGCAGTGCAAACAGCTTTACACTTGGAAAACCAAGCGGACCGGAGGCCTGCTCCTGACAACACACACGGTGTTTGCGTGAGACAAGGCCAGGGGATCCGTACCACACGACGTATGGAAGTGCCGAGAAGAACGAGAGCGAGAATTGGGTAGCCTGGGGCGTGGGAACACCATGTAATGCAATCTACAATCTCGATGCCCCAGCTCGAGAGCACAAGGACCAAACCGAAATGAGGCAAGAATGACGGGAAGGGAACAATGCCAGCAGCACCAAAGGCGGAGCTGAGCTGAGCAGAGACGAGGCGGTAGGGTAGCGACTTACCGTGATGGTAACTGATATGTGACTGGGGCACAAACGAAGGCGTTGGACTCGAGAGAGTGCGAGAGCTGAACTCAAGGGAGAAGCGTGTGAGAGGATGTGGAGGTGTAGGAATGAGAAAGTTCTCGAGGCTGGTGATGAGAGGTGGAACAAGAGGAAGGGCGAGGAGGAGCCGTTGTTTTAAAGACGGGAAGGAGGGAGGGAGCGCAGCAACCAGAATCTTGGCGGGCACTTGCATGCAGTGCTTGCCAGCTGCGAGGAAAGTGCCAACCGGCCTAGTGAACTGGGGTTCCCGGGTTGGCACTGGCGGTCTACTTGGAACTGGCAGGAAGGAAGGCACGGCTTGAGCTTGCACAGATGCACCTCAGTCTCGAAGCTCGTCACAAAGTGGGCACCTATCTCGAGGAGGCGGCCGGGAGTGGCCACGCTAGTAGCAAGCTCCAGCTGCTGGAGCTAGAGGTACCTCAACTCCACAAGCCGGCCGGCCTGTGTAGACAAGCTCGACGGGAGGCCCCCCATGTTGACTCGGATGTGGTTTTTCTGCGGGGATTCTTGTCAATGACGAGAGTGAATCAATGAGCCAAGCAATGGCATCTGCCTAATTCGTGTTGCTGTGCAAACTAAAAGCCAGGGCAACATCAAGCAAGAATGGGTTCGACAGAGCTTGCTGCTGTCGTCTGCGAGCGATACAATGAGGTCAGACCATGGCCGGCAGGCGAGGGTGACCCCTGCCAGCATTCACGGCCCCACCAAACAGGCTAGGTACCAGATAACAACTCATCCACGTCAGGTGGTGTAAGTCCCGTTGTTTGTTTTACATTAGGTGCCCAGTCAATGTATTCGTACAGTGCATTATCATGCCCAAGAGCTTTTCTGCTTGGAGGCTGGGACGTTTGACTTTTGACAGGTAGAAGCGGGATCCAATCTGTTACGGCAATACAGCGGGGAGCAGACACCAGATCGTCAATGGCACCCGTTGTCGAGGAAGCAAGCTGCAGCCAGACTGAAGAAGGAGGGAGCAAGCGAGCGAGCTGGCAGGCCGCGCAAAAGAAAGAAGGTTGGAGGGAAGGCGTGGCAGGCAGGCTGGGATGCAGCCTTTCTCGCAGCCCGCTGCCCGGGCTGCCACGCTAAGATCGCCCGCCCACCACCCACATCGGCACCCACATCACGCCTGCCAGGGATTGGGAGCTGGAGCCATGGACAGGCCACAGCCCGACGATTCTCTCGGCCGGACGCTAAAACGGATCTCTAGCTCTCGACGCCGCAACGGAAGCCCCCCAAGCCCCCATTTACCGGTTTCGTCTGTAGTCCCCAGCACAGCTGGAACAAGCGGGAAAATTCTGTTCAAAAAGTGCCGACCGACAAGCTTCGGGTAGCCTCCAATTTGGCCGATGTTGCGAGTCTCAGCAGAGACAAGATCACGAATGTCTGTCTGGAGAGGCTGGCTGGCTGATCCGCTCGGGCAAACCCAATGACGAAGCTCTCGACAGAAACCTCTGATCAAGGCAGGACCCCATACGCCCAGCCGGAAGACGGCCACAGCTAAGAGAAAGGTCGGCGGACATGATGACCACTGCCCCTCGTCCCCTCGTCCCCTCGCACGAGAACCTGAAGTGAAGTGGTCGACAGCATGCTCCTGCCCTGCCACCCAGCAACGAAACAATCTGCCACGGCAACCACTCACAGCATCAGGAAAGAAGCAAGCAATCACGATCAAGTGGTACCGTTTCAAATCTAGACCCTATCCCGGCTTTCACCTCCATCAACCACCCATAACACGTGTGATATGGCATATTTCTCGCAGTACCAGGGAAAAAAGCAAACCAGCGCCATCCTTCCAAGTGTCCAACCCTCGACAATGAGGTCAGTTGTCGTCGGCCGATGGACCTACGGCCACGTCCGATTGGTCAATCACCCCTGCTCCAACCACCCTGGCTAGCCCACCGCAGCCACCAAGTTGAGGTCACCAACCAGCCTCTGATTCCCTGGCAACCGGAAAGCGGAATCATCTTTTCGCGGGGAACTTTTTTGTTCGATTCAAGATTCTCGTTCATGAGGTGGTGTGTCCCCATGTCTAATGTACACATGTAGGAAGCAAGGTACAGCAGGATGCACACCGAACCTGATTTTCGGGTGTCAACACGTATTTGCCAGGTCTGCCAATTATTCCGTCTCCGGTCATTTTCGCTTTCGTCCTTCCATCAGGTTTCTAGCAAAGTCTACAGCATCATTCCCCCGAAGCCAAGAAAGTTGCGGTGATTTTCCGCTCGAATCAATCAAACGATAACCCCACACAACTCCTCGTCTGCCCGCACCGTCCCACTCGTCAACATCAAAACTCAATCAATGCCTTGAGTTCCCTCCCTTGTTCAGCTGGCTGCGGGTGGCTCTGGAGTGACCTAGCCACTCCACCTCTCAAGCCACTCAAGCCACAGGCCAAGCGAGTCAGGGGGTCCGGCTAACCGGTGCGACTTGATGTCATTGATCGGACCATGATCGGTTTTGCGACCGCCCAAAGCCAAGCCCGACGTGGCCCTGTCGAGCTGGAGCAGGCGAGCCTCCATCCAACGTCACTGACCACCCCAGATTTCGATCTACAATGCTACCATACCGTCACGATGACGGTCTGAGGACCGGCAGCGCCGTCCTGTAAGCCAACGGACGATGCCTGATTACAGCTCACTCGTTTCATCTATGTGTTCTGGGGGTCACCATTTGGACTGACAGGGCCTTCAAGAGAGGATGAACAGGTCGCTGCGCCTGATCCTAGACCGCTCCTCCAAAATCGAGAGATCAAGGCATGAGTGCCAAGACAGTTGGACAACTGACACAGGTAATCGATGTGGCTGAGTCTCTGTTGTCTCGCGATCTCCCTTCTTTACCCGCTCCTTGCAAGAGATGCATACTCAAGCCTCCCTCACAGCATCAGAGATTGCCCCTCTGTGGTCTCTGAGATGGCGAGGTTGGTACTGTACGCTTCTTGAAACAAGCAATCATTTCCAAAGTCGCACAAATTGAGTGCAGCCAACCCACGCTACAGCTGCGCGACCCGTGCCACCTCGTGGTCCACTAGTGTGTGCAGCTTGCAGGCCTTTTTCATCTCGACTCCTGGTACACAGCTGCGATCGCTGTGATGAGCCCCTTGATCTGAGCTCAAGTCGACTGTCCGTCTGCATCGCCGACCCTGTGCCTGCCCAGCGTCTTAGACAAAAAATCCGAGCGTGAGAGTCCGCGTCCAAAGGGAGGACTAAGGTAAGGGGCCGTGGTCGCCCTTGGGACTCACAAGGCTAGGCTGTGGTGGATCACCACCCTCTTCAGCTGAGCTTGCACAGTCCGTCTCTGCACCAACCTCGAAAGGTGCCGGCAACCACCATTGGCCTTGATCCACCTTGCGTTGATGGGCCTGGCCGAGACCATCGCTTCCAGCATCCCTGGATACTAACAGACGCTTGTCTCACTTTTTTCTCTCAATTTTGATAGCTAGCAAATTGCCCATACCCATTCGGCGGTGATCCCGATGCCTCTCCAATGTAGGCTAGCTAGTCTCATTTATTGTTTGTTGCTCAGAGATATTGTCGAGGAAGCAGATGGTATTCGATGCCATATTCTATTTGACCCTCATCCATACCTGTCACGGGGCAAGCGCTAAAGATATTGTCTGAGCCCTAACGTGTGGTCTGGGTGAAAAGCCATGAGAAATAATGGATGCCTTACCCCAGACCTTCATATCCCACTTCCGCGCTGCTACTCCGTACCTACCCTACGATCAACGAAAGATATCCGTGGATATTGACGAAGCCCTGCCTTTGCTGGACAGCTGGCATCAGCGATATGCCATACCAGTCGGCCAGCCGCAGTCACCATGTCACAATCATGCCCAGAGAGATTTAATGGTATCTTTTTTTGGTGACGCGCAAGCATCAATACTCACTATCTAGACGCGAATCAAGCATTACTACAACAAATACCAGAACGAGCCGACCCAGTCCAACTCGCAACATAACCTATGCAACCTACTCAAGCAAATACCCAGTGCCGATCCATTACATTTCTCTGTCCATCATGTCATGCTTCCAACCATGCCTTCGTTTTCATCTCATCGATTGTCATTAACACACACACATTCCGCCAGCAGTCCGTGTTGTTCAGCCACTGCACATGATGCAGGACTCGGGGTTCTCAATGCTACCTGTAAACCATAGGATTAGCGTTGTCATTCATCAAACAAGGCATCATGTCACTTACACTGTAGGACGGCATCAGAGTAGATGTCCCGCTCACGTTCCTCGCTATCCTTGTCCTGATCCTCGGACTGCTCGCTCTTCTTGAGGCTCAGTTCCTCCTCCTTGATCTTTTCAGCAGGCTCGGTAGGGAGGGCCTTGGGGCTGTCACCCTCCTCGGGGTCAGCCTTGATGGAAGGTGCCCGGCCGGGAATAGTAGCCTGGCCTCGGGGGTTGCCAGAGGCGGCGGGCCTGCCTCCGTTCAGAGAGGCCCCAGAAAAGGACGAGGGCGACGAAATCAGATAGCTGGAGCCGGCGGGAGGAGCGCGCTTCTTCAGAGGTCGGATCTGGGCCGAGTTGGCGTCGGCAACCTTGAGAGCTTGCTGATCGACAGTGAACTGAATGGGAGCAGCGGCAGCCTGCGTTCGCAGGTAGTACATGCCCGTCTTCAGACCGAGCTTCCAGCCGGCAAAGTGCATGCTGGTGATCTTGCCCATGGTGGGGTCCTTCATGTGGATGTTGAGAGACTGGGACTGATCAATGAAGGCACCTCGGTCGGCCGCCATCTGGACGACCTGGCGCTGGGAAATCTCCCAAACGGTCTTGTAGAGAGCCTTGACCTCAGCGGGGATATTGGGGATGTTCTGGATGGAACCGTTCTCAGCAATGATTCGGTTCTTCATGGAATCCGACCACAGGCCCATATCGACGAGATCCTTGAGCAACCAGGGGTTAACGACCTGGAACTCGCCAGCGAGGACACGACGCTGGTAGATGTTGGAGGTGTAAGGCTCGAAGCACTCGTTGTTACCCAGGATCTGCGAAGTGCTGGCAGTGGGCATGGGGGCAAGCAGCAGACTGTTGCGGGTACCATGCTCCTTGACCTGCTCCCTGAGAGACTCCCAGTCCCAGAGGTCAGAGGGCTTCACGTTCCACATGTCGAACTGGAGAATACCCTCAGAGGCAGGAGAGCCCTTGAAGGTAGAGTAGGGACCCTCCTCCTTGGCGAGCTGCACGGAAGCAGTAAGGGCAGCATGGTAGATGGTCTCAAAGATCTGCTTGTTCAGCTCTCGAGCCTCAGGAGACTCGAAAGGCATGCGCAGAGCAAGGAAAGCATCGGCAAGACCTTGGACACCGACACCAATGGGTCGGTGTCGCATGTTGCTGTTGCGAGCTTCAGGAACGGGGTAGTGGTTCACATCGATGATCCTGTTCAGGTTGCGAACGACAGTCTGTGTGACCTCGTGCAGCTTCTGGAAGTCATAGCACGCCTCGTCGTAGTTGATGAAAGAGGGAAGGGCGAGGGAGGCAAGGTTGCAGACAGCAACCTCATCAGGGGCACAGTACTCGATGATCTCAGTGCACAGGTTGGAGCTGCGAATGGTACCCAGGTTCTTCTGGTTGCTCTTGCGGTTGCAGTGATCCTTGTAGAGCATGAAGGGGTTACCAGTCTCGGTCTGAGCCTCGAGGATGGCATACCAGAGCTTCTGAGCCTTCATGGTCTTGCGACCCTTACCGGCCTTCTCATACTTCTCGTACAGAGCCTCGAACTCCTCACCGTAGCAGTCGGCGAGGCCGGGACACTCGTTGGGACACATGAGAGTCCAGTCACCGTTCTTCTCGACACGTTTCATGAAGAGATCGGGAATCCAGAGAGCCAGGAACAGGTCGCGAGCGCGGACCTCCTCCTTGCCGTGGTTCTTGCGCAGATCAAGGAACTCAAAGACATCTGCGTGCCAGGGCTCAAGGTAGATGGCAAAGGCACCAGGTCGCTTGTTGCCACCCTGATCGACGTATCGGGCAGTGTTGTTGAAGACACGGAGCATGGGGGTAACACCGTTGGAGGTACCGTTGGTACCGGCGATGTAAGAACCAGTGGCACGGATTCGGTGCACGTTCAGGCCAATACCACCAGCCATCTTGGAAATCATGGCACAAGTCTTGAGAGTATCATAAATACCCTCAATACTGTCCTCCTTCATGTCGACAAGGAAGCATGAGGAGAGCTGAGGCTGGGGAGTACCCGCGTTGAAGAGGGTGGGGGAGGCATGAGTGAAGAACTTGCTCGACATGAGGTTGTAAGTCTCGAGGACACGCTCAATATTGTCACCCCAGATGCCGACAGCCACACGCATGATCATGTGCTGGGGGCGCTCAACAATCTTGCCATCAATCTTCAGGAGGTAGGATCGCTCAAGAGTCTTGAAGCCAAAGTATTGGTATTGGAAGTCACGGTCATAGACAATGGCGGAGTCTAGCTCCTCCTTGTGTCGCATGACGCACTCATATGTTTCTTGGGAGATCATGGGCGACGCCCGGTCGTTCTTGGGGTTGACATAGTGGTAGAGGTCGCTCACGACAGCGGACCATTGCTTCTTGGTCTGCTTGTGGAGGTTGGAGACGGCGATACGGGCCGCCAGGATGGCGTAGTCGGGGTGGGTGACGGTCATGTACGCCGCAGTCTCGGCAGCCTGTGAGGTCGGGTCAGCTGGCTGCAGAAGCAATCATGATGGAGAGGACTTACGAGATCGTCCAATTGGACAGTTGTGACACCACCGTAGACACCCGAGATGACCTTCTGGGTAATGGCAACAGGGTCAACGTGGTCCATGTCAAGGCCGTAACAGAGCCTCGAGACACGGGCGGTGATCTTGTCGAACTGGACGCGCTCCTGGCGTCCATCTGAGAGATTATCAGCTGTCATGATACATCATGATCAGAGTCAAGTCAAAACATACCGCGCTTTCTGACAAACATGATGGCGGTGGGTGAGGGGGGAGGAGGGTGAGGGCGGGATGAATCGGATGCAAAGCTAATGCAAGGCTCTTCCCTGCTTATAGGAGCAGCTACAAGAGAGAGCAGCGTCCAAAGATTGTGTGACGCTTGAAGGAGAGATGAAAGAATTATCCAGAGTCTGGCGGTTGCTGTGGTATGTCGAGGAAATGGGGGATGCAAAATTGACGTGGAGGTCGAGGGAGGTTTTAAGGCAAGTCGCGTCTTGGAGACTGCCCGGACGCGACACCAACTTTTCTTAGCGCGACAAACAATGAATGAATGAACGGCAGCAACCTATTAAGCACGCCCCGCCCTGCAACCTCAGGCAACGCCCCAGTCAAAGGACGCCTGCGACAGCCCGAGACGCCCGATTAAGTCCGCCGATTTTCGTTCAAAACAGGGATCAATCGGGCTCATCCGGCGGCAGCTGAGACGGTGAAGCCTGTATTATCCCACTATTTCATGCATTTTTACGTCTTGGAAGCATGAGCTATCCATCATGGCTCTCCGATGTCGCGGGACCTGAAATGCCACCCTGGTTCCCCTGCGCGTTGCCGGAGTGGTGGTGGGGTTCCGATGGGGGGTAAGACACTGGCGCGCGAAGTCACGTGGGGATATGCACATTATTAATTGTATAAGAGTGGGGCAATTGAAGCGCGTTAACCTCTCGTAAGCCGTGACTGAGCTCGGACGCCGCCAACAGGTTGACGGGAGGATGAGTGAGACCTTGGGACGAAAGCGTTAGAGTCAAGGTCAAGCAGCCAATAAACGTCCGTCGTGCCCTGGAACCAGGCAACAGCTGTGCCTTTTTTCACGTCCTGGAAAGGAAAGACAGAAGAATACCTGAGGTTACGATTGCAGGGTTTCGAGTGACTCAACTTTCAGAGTCAAAGACTACGTTCGAGTCCATGATATCGAGACGCATTCTTCCACGTTTTCAACCTCTGTCCAAGACATTTGCTTCCTCCGCCTTTTCGTCGTCAAGGTTTCGCACCATGGCTTCAGCAGCTTCACCGCCTGAGCCCGTGAACGGCTCCGGCTACAAGCCCAGATACATCGATGTATGTGTGCTCTGCACCTATATCCGACCCCACTGAGATATTTCCGAATCCGAGATATCACTGACACATGGCAACTGTCTAGTAGATCGGTATCAATCTCACCGATCCCATTTTTCGTGGACGATATCATGGCAAGGAGCGACATCCTGATGATCTCACCGCTGTTATTGGCAGAGCTCATGAAGTTGGCTGCACGAAACTCATAGTTACTGGTTCAGACTTGGGTAACTCCCGAGATGCTCTCAAACTCGCTGAAGCATATCGTGAGTCCCCTTCAACCTCGTGATGTACAGAACAGATCTAACCATAACCTGCAGCGGGTTCCGTTTATGGAACTGCAGGTATCCATCCTTGCAGCAGCGCAGTCTTCAGTGAAGCCGGTCCCTCCCACGAGTCCGAGCATACGCTGCCATGCAACCCTGACCCCTCAGCCCCAGTCTCGGAGGAGCATCCTCCCTGCTCAACAAAGACGGAGAAGCTCGTTGCCGACCTGACGTCACTCGTGACAGAAGCCCAAGCTTCGGGCAAGAAGAGCCTCGTCGCCATGGGCGAGTTTGGCCTCGACTATGACCGTCTGCACTATTGCTCCAAGACCATCCAGCTTCACTCCTTTGCCGCCCAGCTCAAGGTGGCTGCATCGATAACACCACAGCTCCCGCTGTTCCTGCACTCACGCGCTGCTCATGCTGACTTTGTGCGTCTGTTGAAGGATGCCTTTGGAGAGAAGCTCGAAAGACTGGAGAAGGGTGGTGTGGTGCACAGCTTTACCGGCACAACAGAGGAGATGCGAGAGCTCATGGACCTTGGGCTGTATATTGGCATCAACGGCTGCAGCTTCAAGACTGTCGAGAACTGCGCTGTTGTCAAGGAAGTCCACCTTGACCGTCTCATGATCGAGACGGATGGACCCTGGTGTGAGGTTCGACCGAGCCACGAGGGATGGAAATACTTGATCGAAAAGAAGCCTGCCGTCGAGAATGAGCAGAATGGTGCTTCTGTTGCCCCGGACCCGGCTCAAAAGCCTCAGAAACAGAATAAGAAGAACCAGAAGAAGGCGCCTGAAGTACCCGAACGCTTCAAGGTCGTCAAGAAGGAGAAGTGGGAAGAGGGCGCTATGGTCAAGGGACGAAACGAGCCCTGTACCATCGAGCGCATTGCCAAGATTATTGCTGGTATCAAGGAGGCCAGTGTCGAGGAGGTTTGCGAAGCCGCCTGGCGAAACACCGTGACAGTATTCGGACTTGAAGACAACTAGGAATTAGACGGGAGCCTGTTCCGTCGCGGGGTATCAACGATAGAAAAAGACATAGACCATGCGCCGTTATAGATCCAAAACCTTCCCTCCCGTCCATTCGTCACATACCCGAGCCCTTGTGCCCCCGTATCCTACCATGCCTTACAAGCCCTGTCGTCACGCCTTCTTCTCCCGTCATCCACCCCGGCATTCTTTCGCCATCCACTATCCCCGCCTCGACCAGTTGCCGTACACCAGCCCACACGTGGGAGCCGTTAAACGTTATCTTGACAGTCGGAGTCCATCGATCCGAGTTTCCCCCATCTTTTCTCGCGTCATCGTCGCCGGCGTTGGCCTCCCGAATAACGGCATCAATCTTGCTTCGTCGACGGCTTGCGGCCCCTGTCGCCGCATCGCCATCCTCCCCTTCCTCATTCATGGGCTCATCCAGGTCCGTACTTGTTGAAGGGAATGGATCCTGTATCACAATATCCACTCTCTCCACGCCCTTGCCGTCCGTTACGATGCCTGAATCGCCAAACCGTGCCTTGGCCGTCAACTTTGCTCTTTTCGCAGCCCGTTGAGATTCTGTTAATTGAGCTCCTCGTTTCTGGCTTAGGCTGGAAGATGATGATTCCCTGGAAAGTGGAGGAGTTGGAAGAACGGTATCCAAAGGAGATATTTTGTTGGACTCATCGGCATAGATGCTCCAGCCGCCTCCCGCAGCATTGGTGCGTCCAGACCCCTTCTTCTCTAAGAGAGCATTCAAGTTCTTGCTTGTCAGGTTGCCAGCCTTGAGCGTGTATCGTTCGCGAGGTCGCGAGAGCGCTTTGGGGACTCCATCCACGATTAAGCTCTGCAAGCTCTTGGACTCTCCAAATCCAATGGGACCAGTAGCCTGGGACTTTGTTATGTACAGCGCAGGAGATCCATCCGGGAAGGCAATGTACACAGTCCTGGAAGAGTCGAAATTGGCGGCCGTCCCTGAAGAGTTCTGACTCGACAAGGCAAAGTCGGTGTTGTAGGGGGAATCAATGACGAAAATCCGTAAGAGTAAGACTGGCAGATCTCTAGGCCGATGAAAGTGATAATGCGCTTTCACGTCGGGTAGTACCTGGGATTGAAGGTTCTGTAGAAATGTCGAAGGGTGAAATCGAGGAATTGTGAGGCTTTCCCGATCAACTTTGAGAACCTCCTCCTCGTCGGCGTTCTGTGAGGGTTGTCTGAGAGGTAGAATCTGATAGGCTGACCATTTCTGAGAAGTAGGATTCTGCTCAAAGAAGGCCAGATCCGCCATTGCCAGCTGATATAGCGTGAGACCTAACCTCCAGTCTCCTTCCAGGATTCGGTTAATCACATCGCGTTTTGACCCCTTTTGTTGTTGCATATCCAGATAAAGCTGTTGCAGTTCATCGACAGACTGGCAAGGGGGGTAGATGTCGTCGGTCTCCTCATCATCCTCATCGTCCCTCCTCTCGATGTAGGGAATGGCATTAGCAAGACTCCCATCGTCGAGCCAGTCCAGGGCAAGAGATATGAGTGACTCTCGTGATAGGCGATTAAGACTCTTCAAAACAGCCGGATTTGAAGCATCGACGCGAAGAGATGATGGCAGTCTGGCCGTTGTTGGGACTGAGAACCGGGCCATTGTTGTTTGTTGTTTTAGAGGCCCGGTTACTTGACAAGCATGAACAACCACAATGCGGCGCAAGCAATGTTGAGAGGTTGAGCAAAACAGCAAGGCTGCCCTGCTAGCCCAGACTGAAGATCAGACGTGAGTTAATTTCCAAGATCCTGCAAATGAACAAATATCGATGCTTTGATGAGTCGCGACACATTCACTCTGTCGCGTCGCAAGGCCTGCCAAGATGGCCAACTCGTGAGCACGGGCCATCTGGCGTCTCAAAGGGGAATGATTGGAACCAAATCATGTGATTATTCACGTGCCTTTGCAACCCCAGCGAACTCCCCGAAGCTGGGAACAGCATCTGGAAGTTCTACAGTAAGGCCATTCATGTGCCTCATCGGGAGCCCAACCAATGGACTGACACCGATGTACGATTCCATGGAGGTTGTACTCCGCTTGCCATCGGAATTGCAACCTCTCAAAAGGAGACAAAGCCATCTCGGCTCTAACGATGGGTCGACTCGGACGTGGGCATGGGCTGACTCGGAGATGCGGCCATCCTCCTTCGATTGGTCCAGGACCTCCCGTGCCTTGCTCTTCGAGACTCCCAGCTTTGTTCCAACCCCACCGTCAAGGGATGGCATTCCCAGACTAGCCTGTATGAATTGAAAAGCACGAGACTGGCCGAGCCCAACTGGACAAGGGACGGAAAGCTTAAGAGGAGGGCGCTTGGGCCTCAGGGTCCAGAAACCCTACGATGCCACTCATGATGATCCCGAGGTGGTGAGGCAAACTATTGACGACACGGCAGGCCATGGAGGGAATTGATTTCCGCGTGCAAGTCAGGATTCCCTCTAAAGCCCCCACGTAGCACAGAGGCAGGGGGTATGACGTTTCCTCGTCGAGGTTGCAGATCCGACCGGCAGATGCGCGAGGACCATCAAGGGCAAAGGGTCGCATTTGCAGGCTCAAGAATAAAGTGTGTGTGGGTGGAAAGCTGTGGGAGCTATTGAAGCTGTGTGAGCGTGTGCCTCGGAACGACACACGGTCCATACGTAGGAAGCGGAGGTCAAGCTCCATGCCATGGCTCTATGATGAGATGTGTCATGGCAAATTCCAAGGAGCTGGGGTTGTAGACAAGCGAGACACCGGGGAGACTTGCTTCTGGAGAATGATTCCACAGGTGAGATGCTGGGGCCCCAATTTGACGGGGAGTTCGGAAAATGGGCGGGACTCGTGGGTGATGAGGACGGGGATTGGCTCGTGGAGACTTGTTTGATAATGTCGTCTCTTCATCACCTCCAGAGGCTCCAGACGGCAAGCAACCAAGATGAACAGGGCCCCTGCGGCTGGCAGACTCCCCACGCGCACACAGGGAATGACCTCCACTGTGCCTAGCCCAATGGGCTAAGATCAGCCGCAAAAGCGCACGAGGGTGTCTCTGAGGCTGGATCGTATGCGCATGGAGCGACAGGACAGGGGCTTCGTTGACGGATGTCTCAGAGTGTCACGAACAGACGGCGTGGGATCCGTTGGAATGACCAAAAGCCGTTAATTATGGATTCACTGAGTGGGACGCAGCTGTGAGTGAGAGTGAATCTTCGGGGAGTCTCTTGAACGGCGAACGGTACCGTGTCATGTTGCACCCGATGTGGTGGATGTCCCCAGTTGATGCCAGTCTGGAAGGGATGCAGATCCTAGAACTACTTTGTCTTTGACATTGAAGTGTCGTGGGATGTTTGCGTATGCCTTCTTACGCCATGAGTTTTCGGTCCGGGCAGAGTTTTTCTGTGCAGGGAGCAGGAAAATCAAAGTTGTGTGCGCGATAATCTTCACCGACTTGGAGACTCCCGGTGCCGGACACTAGGATGTCTTGGGCACCATACTTGGAATAATACAGTTAGAAGCAACATGGTTGACTCGCCTTGGACATGAACGAACTCCCCGAAGGCGCCCGGTTTTGCCACTGTGCTGGGAGAGCTGAAGGGAGGAGGCTGTTGGCTGAGAGCGTTGGCTGGCTGGATGGCTGAATGTGCCTGTGCTCCCACTTTCCGCGTGGCTACGCTAGCTTCACGCGACCCTGAACGCTTTGCCGAGTTTTGTTTCCCATGCTGCTGTGCCGAGCTCTGCGCGGTTGTAAATGCTGGGATGTTCTCCTCTGACAGCGTGCTACTGCTGTACGTACGTGTTAGTAGTATGAGGTGAGTGGAGTGTCGTCGTCTGTCCCAAACCACGGACGAACGCCGAGGACGAACGGGCAGAGACCAGGTTGGAGTGACCTGGCATGACCTCGCACGGGATAATCACTCATACGAATCGAGAGATTGGTGCATATTATGGTGACAAGTCTGGATCCCCAGCATGACGGAGACGTTACCCGTGAAATAAAGAGAAAAGAGAACCCACGCGCGCCCACGCGCGCCCACTCTCCAGATCCAGGACGGCATCAAAATCTGCAGACAAGCGACAGGGGGCGGGGAGTTCAAGTGAGTCGGCGTGTGTGAGCATCCCAACGCAGGGTCCCGGTTGTTCATGGGTTTGGGTTGGGTGTGGTGCCGTTGACGTGGGGGGGATCCATTGTGAGTCTCTGAGAGGGGAAATCCATGACGGCGCTCTTATGCGTGATTGTTAAGCAAGCCCAGGTACTCGGGTTTGTAAGCAGCGGCTGCAACTGTGCCTTTGTTGCGCTGAGGGGTATTGAGGTATGAAAGGGAAAACGCATTGAACCGTCATTGAAGAAAACTTTGAGTCTATAGATGCAAAGATGAAAGAGTGAGTGAGTGAACAACACGAGATGGACAAGAGATGGCATCCCAGGTGTCTGGGATCCAGCCCTTTCCCTGGATCCAAGGATGTTGGATGGATGGCGGTCCATTGGATTGCCAGGATTGCCAAGGCCCAGGCTGCCCACGCGGAACCTAGATGAGAGAGTCAATTACAGGGCCACCTCGCTACAATGGGCCGCTAGACCTCTCCAGGCGCACCACCGTGGCCGCCCATCCCACATACTGTTCCCTCACTGTCCAGTCGCCGCCGGCTGCTCACTGCCCACTACCCACTCTGCCCACTCCATCCGCTAAACCCACTGGCACCTGGTGCAGTAGGTGGCTTCGGCGGCAATCGGCCTCGCCAGAGGCGTCCACTTTGAGCAAAACCAACCTTGCCCGCCCCAGGCCAAAGCACTCGTTCCGTTCGTCGACGTTTCCTTCTTCCTCCACTTCCTCCCCCAACATTCGAGACTGACTTCTCCTTCTTCTTTTGACCTCGAAGGAGACAGACGCCCAGCGAAGAATTGACTTTTTGACGCCGCCGACGACCAGGACGACGACGACACTCGACGCCGACACCAAGACTTGCCCTTTGTCGCCGCGATATTCATTGAGTCACCAAAAATTTGTCCCGCAAGCCCGCACAAACCCCGCTCCCTCGCTATTTTTTATTTGAGTGAGTGAGCCGCTTTCGGGCATCGAATCTTGGGACAACAACTCGACGCCAACTACCTGAGCAAGAGGAGGCATCTTTTTTTCTTCTATTTATTCCAAGGTTCAACCGGCCACCTCTGTCAAAATGTCCAACTACAACGGCCGCCGCGGCCCCAATGTGTCGCAGTATCTCCGCGACCTCAATGCCATCAACCGCCAGGAGTCTTCCAACGACGAGCCCTTCAACATGGAGGAGGATCTTGCTCTGTTCACCAACACCCAGTTCTTCGACTTTGAGACTGGCCAGAACACCGACTACCAGGCCCATCCCG
Source organism: Fusarium vanettenii 77-13-4 (assembly GCF_000151355.1). NCBI lineage: Eukaryota > Fungi > Ascomycota > Sordariomycetes > Hypocreales > Nectriaceae > Fusarium > Fusarium vanettenii. The sequence continues at coordinate 705,861 of NW_003315879.1, read as the reverse complement.
TCAAGGCTGACATGGAGGCTCCCCCGAGCACTTCGCCTTCCGATGGCATGACCCCGGCTCCCTCTGTCGTGGGCGACCTCTCCAACTTTGATTTCATCCAGGGTGAGTTTTACCGTCTACGTTTTATGTCGAGATTCAATTCCCGGAGGATTGGGGACAACTGCCGAGGGAGGGGAGTGAGAGGTTGTCAGGCTGGGGGTGAGAGTGAGGCACAGCGAGCGAGTTGTGGACATCATTTTCATCAAGGTTAGCAGAGATATTGTCGTTTCAATATTTCTGCAACTGAAATGAGAATGATCTGACCAGAAACCCGCGCGTTTCCCCGTTCTCTCATCTCAAATCTGCAACTCTCCTCTCTCCCCGCGGTAAGATTGCATGGCCACGATCCAAGCGGACGGGCGAGAATGATACATGTCAATGCTGGTCCCTGATGGGCAACGAGCAGCGCCTCGACCGCTTCACTAACCGGCCAAACCCCCACCTCCTCTGAATCTACCCTGTCGCCTTGTGTGCATGGCGCCCTTTTGTCATTGGGACATAGTTGTCTCCTCCAGATGCAGGCCTGCTCGAGGGTGGCCCGCCTCGGGGGGTGAAGCTTGATCTCAGTGGCTGGGCGGGCGATGGTGTCTATGGTGCAATATCTCGTGATCTGCCGACACCGATCACGACATCGCCTCTCACCCCTGCACCTCACCCGTCCCTTCCCAAGTTGGCAAGGCCTCTTCCCCAGGCCTCATGGCCTCTGCTTCAACATCAACTATTCTTCAATCGTCCATGTCTACCTACTATCTTCTTCTCCTCTGCCTCTGGTCATGACATTTGACTATTTGTTCCCACTTGGACTGACCACCGAACGATGGCAGGTGAATTTAGCTTCCCCGAGTTTACCAGCGCCTATCCGTCGACCCCCCTGAACGGCTTCGCGGATGGTGCTCAGAACTTCCAGGCCATGCAGCCCAACCCTTCTGCCGCCTATCAGCCCGTCCCCCAGCAGCAGCAGCAGCAGCAACAGCCTGCCCACTATGGCCAGCAACCCGTCCCCCAGTCCGCTGAGAAGCGCAAGTCTGAGAGTGGTCCCGGCGCGGGCCGCTCCATGAACTTTGAGGAAGCCTCCCGCCAGGCTGCCGAGGAGGACAAGAGGAGGCGCAACACGGCCGCCAGCGCCCGCTTCCGCATCAAGAAGAAGCAGCGTGAGCAGGCCCTCGAGAAGTCTGCCAAGGAGATGTCGGAGAAGGTCACCTCCCTCGAGAGCAAGGTGCAGCAGCTCGAGATGGAGAACAAGTGGCTCAAGAACCTCCTCGTCGAGAAGAACGAGGGCAACGACGAGATCGTCACCCTGTGGAAGGAGTTTGCCGCCTCCAAGACTGGCGGCGACAAGAACAAGCCCGAGTCAAAATCCGACTCCCCCGTCAAGGAGGAGACAAGGTAATCCGATCTTCAACCAAACAAGCGACACACAACTCTCGGTGCGGCGCAACGACAGCTTACGGGAAACATGTGTGATGCGGATCTCGGGAGGCCGGCGGCGTTCTTCTGTCTGGGTTGCATCAAGTGGACGGGGTGGTGGCGTTTGATTTGAATATTGCGAGACCTGGTCTGGGGAATCTATAAGGAGTATATTGTGCGTGGAGGTTGCCAGAGGTTGGCCATGAAGGCTGCCCAAGACAGACGACATACAAGATAAAAAACATGTGAGGTTTGGTAAGGGGTTGAGATGGTTCAGTGGATGAATGGACAATACGGCTGTGATGAAAGCAGCTGGCTAGAAACAGGTCCTGGTTTGGGATGACAGGAGACAACCTGGGAGGACATTTTGTTTTGTCTGCAATGATATCAACGGGTATACGATAATTTCGATCCGTACACTTTTCTTTTAACCTGTTCAACACGTCTAGACTTTCCAATTGCATCTTCGTGGTGTTTGTGAATCATGTTATCCATTTTATCCTCTTCATTTCCATTGCCGTCTCCCTTTGCCGTGTCAGGCTCTCGTAGTGTACATTCGGCTCGTCGCCAAACTCTATCCCTCCCCTTATCTCCCCAACCTCCTGTTCCCCTTCTACTCCCCATTCTGCTTCTCCTCCTCGACCTTCTTCGCCCTGAGAGCCTCCAGACGCTGCTTATTCCTCCTCCCCAGCAGCCTCAGCGTAGCCTCCCTCTCCCCCTCGGTCATGCCAGCCCAATTACCAACCCTCCCCATCGACCCGTCGGCGTTGACCACGAGCGGGCCCAGCGCGTCGAGCCGGACGGACTCACCCACGCGTAGCGCCGTCACGCCATCGCCCCTGACGGCGGCGGCGGTGTCTTGCTCGGGCGCCGGGAGTGGAAGGGGCTGCTGCTTCTTGTCCTCCGCGGCGGCGGTGGACTCGGACATGTTGCCTGCTGCAGAAGACGCCTGTGAAGAAGGCTTTGAAGATGATGGTGGAATAACAGTGCTGTAGAGGCGTGTGAAAGCAAGGCGTGGCAGCCGCCTGAGCATGGCTTGCGAATGTAGTTGTAGTTGTATATGGTGTTCTTCAAGATTGCTGATCACAAATAGGCGCGGTAAGCCTCAAACTGCCGACTTCAAGTGTGATCAACAAGTCGGCTGTATAGCTGAAAAAACTTAAAGAGACAACACAGCACCCCTTGCCTCTTTGGTGTAGCCTCGCACTTTTGAAAACAAGGCGTAAAAAATATCCAACCTTGGCAGAGAAGGTCAAAGTTGTAGTAGCAATTGCGGCGGAGCTTTGTGGAAAGGTGAAGAAAAACGAGAGATGGAGTCTTGAAACCAGCCACTCACAAGTCACGGTCTGGCGGCCCGCTAACTAAAAGGGAACAAGAGGGCGATTACAACAACACCAACAACCGATCTCCTTGTAACATTTTTAGAGTATCCTTGTCTATTAGAGATTTCATCATGCGGGGGATGCGGAATGAGGAATGGAGCAGTAACCACATAGAGACCAAAGAGGCAGGTTCTTGCTTCTTCCCAAGGTGAGATCGGAACTGCAGCGTTGGAGAAGGAGGGCGGGTGGGCAGATCTCCGCCGCGGGATCCGATGATGCCATCGAGACCCTGGGGGTTCGTCGAGGGTCGTGATAGGTACAGGTCGTCGTGTTGGGGATTTGAGGCAGGCATCTGCGGGAGCAGGGGCGATGACGAGATGTAAACCTGGGGTGAAGTAAGACGTGATAGATGCAGATATGCGGTGGAATATCCGCACGTATGGCCTCGGCGTGGGATGTCATGATGGTAATGGATAGGGACAAGTATCCAGAGGATACAGTAGCAATGGAAATTGTCGGTTCAAATTCATCAAATCCAGGCCTCTACAGGGCTTGCTATGCAAACGCCACCCAACACTGAAACAAGCACCGTCAGCTAATGTAATGTGACGGTCCGACTGCCCAATCCCGGCATAGCAGGTAGGTAAGTGAAAATGCCAATCCACAGGGCAAGCCTGAGTGTAGCTTTCCTATGGGGTCACTCCAGAATTTGTCTATAAAAAGACTTCCCTTCCTCTCCTCCTTGTGCACCCAGCTTTGACTCATTGGCAGTGACACCAAAGCACAACCGCCTCAAATGTCACACACAATGGCCACTCCATGATGCACTCCATCCATGACACACCGTCTAAGTAGACTTGCGGTGCCTGCGTAGTTGGTCAGTTATTGTCTCATGAAACATACATCAGACGGCAGCAACTTACTTGTGCACAACACGCTCAATAGCATCCATACCCATCTTGAGCACGTCCATTCTAGGACCATACGACAGACGCACAAAGTGGTGGCAAGGGCTGTCAAACAGGTCACGGCGGCGCGAGGGGTTCAGGTCGAAGAAGATACCAGGAACCACAATCACCTTCTCCTCCAGACACGCCTGGAAGAAGTTGAGGCCGTCCGCAATCGACTCGGGGAGACCCTCCAGGTTAAGCCAGCTAACCGACACTTAGTCCCACTTGAACAACACCAGCAAAGACAGGACAACTTACAGGTAAAAGGTCGAGTCGGGCACGTACTTGATGACGAAACCCATCTCACGGAGGCGTCGCACAACGTAGTCACGCTTGTCCTAGACAATAGTTAGCGAGGTGCAGTTCACGCTGGTTGCCACCTAAACTTACTCGGAAGTGAGCCTGCAGGTGAACCATCTCGTTCTGCACGACCTCGGGCTCGAGCATGGGAATGGCCGCCTCTTGGAAGGGGTGGCTGGCACCACCATCGAGGTAGCTACCGCAAGAGCCGATGCTAAACAATGTTAGTAATCAGCAGCCTCAAATGTAGATGTATTCGTAACATACGCGTTGATGTACTCTGCGAGGCCAAGTTAGTACTGGATCATGACTCTTCTAGTTGCACATGAAACTCACCCTTGGGGCCCAGGATCCAGGCAATTCGCCATCCGGGAAGTCGGAAGCGCTTGGTGAGACCATCAATGATGAGAACATCATCCTCGTCGACATCCTCAACGTTCTCGGCAGCAGAGATGGTGGTACCATCACAGTTGCTGGTGTAGTTGTAACCCGAGTAGAACTCGTCGCTGATAAAGGTGGCACGGTCACGGCAAATGTCCTGAATCTCGGCAAGCTCGGGGTTGGCAACGACACGGCCGGTAGGGTTGCGAGGGTTGGAGGTCAGGATGACCGAGGTACCACGGGCAATTTCCTCAGCGATCTTATCGGGGTGGATATGATATCCATCCTCTTCAGACAGAGGGACAGGGATGGAAGCGAACTAGACATGATCAGTCAGATTGCGGCTCTGTGCTGTTTGGTAGGCCCGAATGAACTCACGTTCTTGAAGAGACTCAGCATCTCATTGTAGGCCGTGTAGTCAGGCAAGAAGAAGGAAAGGTACGAGTTTCCGAGGACAGCGGCAATTCGGATGAGACCAGCACGGCCACCGGGAACGATGGCGACGTTCTCCCAGGTGTACTGACTCTCCTTGCCCTGACGGTGCATGTGGTTGTAGAGCTTGGCGACAGCTTCTCTCAGGGGCTTGATACCCGCTGTGGGACCGTACTCTCGGCCGGCCATGGAGATGCTAATGGTCTCGGGTCGGGGGAAGCAGCCCTGGATGTCATCCTCGACCTCAGGGGCACCTTGACCGAGGTTGGCCCAGAGCTCGGGCTCCTCGAGGTAGCCATACTCGGAGGCTCGCTCTGTGCACCAGATGACACCGGTGGATGATCGGCTAGCGTCGAGGCCGGCATGGGGCATGTGACCCTCGTGGGCATTACGGAACTGACGATGAACCTTGGACTGGAACTCTGCAAAAGGTCAGTATTTGAATTGGATATAGTCTTGTTGTTGTCGTTGTCTGTCAACTTCAGGGTCTGACAATGACGTTGTGAGGATAGCTCCCGCTGCAGCCAAGCTCAGTGGTGCAGCTGGGTAGGGCGGAGCTTGGAGGGGTTCGCAGAGCGGGCCTTGCTAGGGTTGGAAGGTGCAGGGGTATGAGGGAGGGGGAAGGTAACGCCCCAGCAAAGGTGGCGCCCAGCCTGAAAAGGCGGGACGGTGAAGGTGGTGAGGTGAGGGAGGTGAGAGAAAACGGTGAGGGTTTTGACGACACGCGAAAGCTGAGCTCATGCGATGGAGTCGTAAAGCCCGGGTAGTCACGACGCGCAACCGTTCAAGTCGGTCAGAAGGGCTTGGAGGGGCAAACTGAGAGCTTCACAAGAGAGGGGAAGCTCTCGTGCGGGGGAAAGAGGCGGCGAAAAGCCACACCGACAACAAGAGACAAGGCAAAGCAAGCAAGCGTACCGTTTGTCGACGGCTCGCCCATGCTAAAGCGACGAGCGAGGGGTTTGGGAGCGCCAGTATGGCGGTTAATAGAGAACTTGCGACCACCGAAAGACATGATGGCGATAGATCAAGATGTGGAGGAGAGAGGGTTTGGTGTATGTATTGAAATCTGGTCTCGCGTATCTCGAGTGCCAGAGATGCTCTTTAGATAAAGTGGTGCTTGCACGGTTGGGAAGCAGCTGGTTCAGGCATGCAGACAAGAGATGAATTTCTTGCCGGGGAGGGAAAAAGATGGAGAAAGTAAGCGGAGGAGAGACGGTGAAGGGGATGAGCTCAAGGAAGAAGAAAAAGAAGAGAGGAGAAAACACGATGGGGATGTTGAAAGGGGGATTGGATATAAGTGCAAAATGGCGTCGGGTCGCACACCAAAAAAATTCGGGGGTGGGACGGGGGTCCGGCGGCCGGGGACGGCGGCGCGAGTTTGAGGCAGGCTACGTTTTGGTACCTACCTCACGTTGCTCCGTCAAGTGCCACTCAGTGTGTCCAAACTGGAGAAGCCATTCGTAGAGACTGACAGCGTCACCTGGAACCAGGTTCTTCGGTCACTGTCCACCTTGGGGCTGGTCTGTGAGCGTTTCTGCAGTGAGAAGAGCGGCGGGGAGGTAGGTGCGGGAGCACTGACGCTCGACACATGGACAGTGAGAGGTTCTAGTGGTGATGGGCATCGTTTTCTGGGCTGCAATTGGACTGAGCTTGGCTTGGGCTGGGCTGGAGATGCCGGCCAAACAGGATGGATGGATGGGATGTATGCATTAGATCATGAGCAGCGGCAGCGGCAACAGGCTTGCCAATAACTTACCAAACAGTGACAGAGGATATGTCTCATGTTACGAGAGTACATACAGTACCTGCTTCACTGCACTTACATGCTGGCTATGGATCCATGACACGTCCGTTCCCAACCAGATTTAGATGATGGAGCATGCCACTATTCAGAACCTTCCAGTAGTTGACGTCCCATTGCAACGGCAATCCTGGGGTAAACGTTCCCCTTCCGGCCATCTGATACGACTTGTCAGGCCGTTCGCGGGCGCGGGTGGCGGTCGAGACGCTTCTCTTGAAGGAGTAGAAGCCCAGACTATCAAGGCACCTATTCCCTACCCGCACCAACACCGCCACACTTTTAACACCTCGTCCAACCATTTCCTTCCCCCGACTTGCGGCGGCGGCTAGTACATTATTTCGTAAAACAGCGATGCACCCTTTCACCGGTGCCGAGACTTCCTGATGCTCTGCACGCTCGGTGGGAATAGCGGCAGAGTGACGTACTGGGCTTGCCCTGCTTACGCGGAGATGCCGGGCTGGAGCAACAATGCAATTAGCAGGGAAGAGCTGACCTCGATCCCATCCTGTAACCCTTTGACACCTAGAACATCTTGGCAGCCATGGTGTTAGTCCAAGCAACAGAGAAAACATTGCATCTTCTCTCAGAAAAACCGCACATCGCAATTCCCAACCTCGGGAGTAAACTTCTTTTATCCATCCTCCAGCCCAATCTCGACCCAACGTAACCCCCGTCTCAACGTCCCGCCCAACAGCGGCATCTTGGTGATCTTACAGGTGCACGCATCGAAATCGTTACTAAATCGTTACCCTGCTGGAACGGGCACTCTGGTCCCTTCCCCGGTGGACCAATCCCACAATGATCTTAGCTCGCATGAATCGGGACCAAGGACCCAAAGACTGAACGAGACTCGCCCGGATCTCAGCTGCCGACCCGGTCCCCCTTGACCCGCTTGAGCATTAGCATTTCTCTTGATTCATTATCACCAAGATTCACACTCAGCGTCCTCCGCGAATCAATACGGAATCCTTGGCAGCCTCAAACCCTTGAACCCTTGAATTCTTCGGCGGACGCGAGGCCTCCTCTGTTTACCCCCTGGATCTGGCTGGGGGTGCCCTGGTAGTGACCAGCAAATGGGGAGGCCTGGGAACCGGTTATCGAAGCGTCTCGTGTGGGCAAAGCTGGCTCACCTCCCGGTGTGGAGAGGTGACAGGGTGAGGGGAGCACGGGCTGGAATGGCCCTAGAAGCTCGCTAGAAGAACCAGAAGCAGCATCACCACGGTGTAGGGTTCGGAATGGAGGCATGATGGCCGTCCGGTTGGACCCGATGGTCGCGGGCCAAACGAGGGTCCAAGGGCCGCCCCGAAAACTCGCTGACACTTGCACCAGGAAATCACGAGACAGGCGGGCGCTGAGGTCCTTCGGCTCGGGTTGTCATGGCGTCAGAACACGTTGCGGTGGAATGTTTTGGAGTGTTTGACAAGGGGACTGCTTTGCTCACCGTGCTCACCTCGAAAAGCCCTCAACTAGGCCCGAGGCGGGAACGGTCTCGCCGTATCACGGTCAAAGGTGACCATGTCAGGGAGTTGAGTGTTTGATTATTCGCGCAAAACTCTCTTTCTTTTTCGCTCTCTTACTAGGGTTGAAATTAGGGCATGGGATGTCTTTTGGTCCTTGAGAGAAGACGTCGATCCACCTTGGGCTCAGACAGACATCACGCCGTGTTATCTGAGCCTCTCTGACCCCTTTGGCCGCTTACTTGGCAGTGGGGATGACCTCCTCAGAAGCCTCACCGAGCCTGCCCCGTGGTTTCAATGCCTTGGACGGAGCATTGTCATTTTGACAGACGTGTTGGATATGCCACGACATTGCACGCCAATGCTGACTACCTGAGAGAGGGGCTCTGTTGCTACAGATACATTGCATGTTGTCTTCCTTGCGGCTCTGTTGGCACGTCTGGCGGCTAGACTGCGGCTCTGTTTACGCTGGCCGCGGCCGGTTTCTGGGGTATTGGAGCGAATGCTTCAGGTTAGCCATGAGACGCAGATGAGACTGTGCCTGAATGCCTTAAGGAGTGCCTGAGAGGCTGCGAAGATCATGGGTCTCATGCACGCCATCGATTGGATGGATCAACCAGGCTGGGGCAGTGAGTGTCACCAGGGGGGCGGGAATAAGCCGAGCCAAGGCCGGCTTGGATTGCAACTCCGAAATCAGGCATCGAGATGCAGGCAATAAGTACATGAGAGGCAACATGGACAAAAGTGCAATCGCACTGAGGCGATATAAGAAGGTGGCGACTTGCCCCGATCTCCGATTGTCTCCCTCTTGTCGATTCTTTGTCTTCTGGAATGTCCCGACAGTCAGGTACCCAGGGGTAACGTTCCAATGTTTCGCTGTGGCTATGGTTGCCTTGTGGAGGCTGTGCTGACAGCCCAACGTGGGGGAACAAAAATACCGAGACAGAAAACCCGCAGAAAATAAGGGATTGATTCTGCTATATTTTTGTCTTCCCTGGGAAGTCGGAAGGCGAACCATTCGACTGGTTTGCCTTACTGCTCCCAGGGCGCAGTTCGCACAATGAGACCAGAATGCGCCGCGCGCGTAGAGAACACTGCTCCTCCATGTAGAGCCATAGGTAGGCGCTTTCAGTGAAAGCTACACTAATAGGGCTGTGTTCATTTCGCCTCCTCCTTCAATCTCTAAACCATTCCCTTCAATACACATTTTTTTCACACATGACTTAAGGCAGATCGATAGGCTTTTAACTCGAGCAACCCAGACCATGTGAACATGTAGTATATAGAGCAAGAGCATTTAACATTCAACAGCTCATCATTATCACCATCACCGCCAGCAGCGTGCACATCTTCACGAACTCAACAAGCCACAAAGAATATCTGAACATACCTACCGAGTACGCAAACAGTCATTGTTTGTTTTAGACTTTAGGCGTTGTTCATCACTCAAAGGATTGCGATTCACATTGCTTTGAAACAAGCTTTCACAGGCGTCTTATTCGAATATTAAAAGAGACTCCTTCCTTCCTCTCCGTCAAAATGGCTCCCATCCAACACAGCCGATCAACATCGTCATCAACCATGTTCAACCGCATCAAGGACAAGTTCTCTAGCAAGCGAATCACCTGCACAGGTCAGAACATGAACTCAAACAACCCATTTGCCGACAACTGTGAGCCGTCCTCGCCTCTGTACAACGATGACAAGCCCCGCCCAGAACTGACACCTGAAATCACAGTCGTCGACGCGCCTCCCGCTTACTCCCCCGTGGATGAAAGCAGAGCTAGGTCTAGAAAGCCTACGCATCTCAACGTCGGGGCCGGCCGTCGCGGCGCTTCGCCATCTCCCAGCCTTGCCAGTATCACCAGCGCCGAGGACAAGTATGCCTTCCTCTCCACCTTTGACACCATCTTTGTCATCGATGACTCTGGCTCCATGTCTGGTCGCTCGTGGCGAGAGACTCGTGATGCCCTCGCCGCCATCACACCAATCTGCACAGCCCACGACCCAGATGGAATCGACGTCTACTTTCTGAACCACCGCTCCCACGGCTCCGGATCCGAAGGCCAGGCTCCCGGCGGATACTACAACCTCCGCGACGTTCAACAGGTAGAGTGCCTTTTCAACTCCGTCCGCCCATCAGGCGCCACCCCCACGGGAAACCGTCTGCAGAGCATTCTTAAGCCATACATCGCCAGCCTGTCCCGTCGACCTGACAGCATGGACACGACCAAGCCGGTTAATGTCATCGTCATCACCGACGGGGCTGCTTCGGATGACCCTGAGTCCATCATCGTGCACAATGCCCGAAAGCTCGACACCCTCGAGGCGCCTCCTCACCAGGTGGGCATCCAGTTCTTCCAGGTTGGCAACGAGTACGGTGCTGCCGCCGCTCTACGACAGCTGGACGATGATCTGGCAGAGCAGGGTATTCGCGACATGGTCGACACGGCCACTTGGAGTACCAACGGCTTGAAGGCCGATGGCATCCTCAAGGTTGTTCTCGGCGCCGTAGTACGACGCCTGGATCGTCAGTCTATCCGCAACTCTGTGGACAGCCGCCGCCAATAAGCGAGCTTTTTCGTTCAACACCCAAGGCTCTTGTTTGCCTCAGTCATTTTGCACTTTCAGGGAGTTCAAGGGGGGATTTCGATCCACTAGACATAGACACGGTGGTGTGCTTTTGCTTTCTTCTCTTCGAGTTCATACTTTTTACCTTGTACTTTTATCAACGGTTGGGTGGCAACTTCATTTCACGATACCCGCAGAGTTCATAGACGGACACCGGATAGATGGTAAGACAGTGTCAGGTTCAACGGTACCGGCTCAGTCCTCCCTCGCGGGAGCAACTCAATCACTACAATCACAGTTTGCTGTTTTTCTTTTGTCGAGTTTTTTTTATTAAGATAGAATTAAAAACAAAACACAACAGTATAATCCGCATCACTCCTGATCCCCAGTGCCTCAGTCCGCCTTAGATATACCCCCCCATTCGAAGTTGGCGAGCTGTCGATAAAGTAGTTCCCCCCCAGTGACTGCTTGGTAATTTCCCCTCCCGTTGTAGTTCCTCCCCTGATAGAATTTCTGTTACTCTCAACCACCAAAAGCCCCAGTAATACCCCTCCCGGCAATGACAGAAAACGAACTCTGGTCGAAAACGTTGATATTAGTATTGGGGTAAGGGAGTCAAGTTCTTGCTATCCTTTTGTGAGATAAGAACTGTATCGGGGGTAATAACGGTGGGAAGTGAATTCATGGCCCGGGAATCTAAAAAAAAGTAAATGACCATGAACGCTGAACGCCTGGCTCTGCTCTGGTCTTGGCGCTCTGTGTTACGCCGTAAGGAGAAGAGGCATGTGTCTTCTCATGATGACCGGGATATCGTGATTAGTCGTAAAGAAAAGTCGTCAAAAAGGAAAGCCGCTCGAGTTGAGAGGCGATGTGTAGTGTTTGTCACTATCACTGAAAGATCCCATCAGGTGGAGATGAGCTCTTGGGTGAGTCTTGGTGTTTGTCCATGACTCAGGGGTAGATGCAGCAGGATAACCTCTTACTGCATGCAGACCACATCAGCCAGTGAGACCGAGTGAGCCGAGATGTTGGCGCCAGTATCGTTGCGGCAGGTGATGACAGGCGTGGTAACGAGGGCCACACGCCAGTGCTTGGCCTGAAGCTCCATGGGGTCCATGTTGGGCCAGATGGGCACCATGGACTGGCACGAGAAGCGGCTACCAACCTCGGGGAACCGGAAGTCAAATGTCAGGCGACTGCTGAGGATGCGGCTCGACAGGGCCCAGGCGGAGGCGGCAACAGCCTCGAGGTCGCGGTAGGTGGTAGCCGGGTTGACACCGGGGTTGAGGAGAGGCTGGACCATGCTGATGAGCATGTCGGCAATCTCGTCGCAGCGGACCTTGCTGAACTGGGGGTACTGGTCCAGCTTGAGGACAGAGTCGATCAGGCTGGCCTGGCGGTCGAGGATAGGCTGACGATGAGCAGCTGGCTGGCCTAAATAGTTGTTAGCAGGTGCTGAGGCAGAGAGAAAGAGACACTTACCCTGAGTTCGCTCGAGATCCTTCTCAACCTCGAGGAGGCCGTAGGTGGCATCATTGTCGGCACCAGCCCAAGCACGGGGAACCCAGACGCGGTTGACAATGTAGTCGACGACAACACGAGTGACGAGGCACGACTTGGAACTCTCTTCCTTGAGATGGTACTCGAGGTAAGAGACAGCCTCTTGCTCCATCAGAGGGTGGTAGGTGGCCAGAAGGACAGGCCAGACTCGGGTCTGAGAGAGGTCAGTTGGCTTGATGTAAGTGGGTAGGTTGGCATTGTTCTCGACAAAGTTACGGATAACAGTGTACAGCTCCATCATCTGATCGTTCCAGGCCGCGATGGTCATCTCGGTGATGTGGATGAGAGGACCAGGGAAAGGAGGCCGGGTGGTCAGCGCACCAGGAGGAGCCGTGAAGTCGGGCGAGATGGGATCGCGGAAGCGGCTGTACTTGTTGCGCGTGTTGGAGGGAGTAGGAGGGAAGAAGTCGCGGCGCTGGCCATGGCCATAGGGACCAGCATCGTGACGAGGGAAGCTCTTGTCAGGGTGAGTGTACGACTGAGGGTAGAACTCGGGAGCATTGGGGCGATAAGTGCCATTGCTGAAGCCTCGTCGAGAGGGAGCCCGGTTAAAGTTGGGAGGCTGAATAGGGCCAGGCATAGGACCGGGGCCGTTCATAGGGTTCATGGGGTTCATAGGAGAAGGCCCAAAGCGAGACTGGGCTGGGGTCGGGGGAGCCCACTGGCCGTATCGACGCTCGTTGGGCATGGTAGATGTAGGACGGGGAGGCAGTCCATGAGGTCCAAATCGAGGAGGAGCCACAGAAGAAGGGCGGCCAGGCTGGAAGCCGGTAGGAGGACGATGAGGCTGCATCGAGAGGTCGCCAAAGACGTGGGAGAGATCCTTGGTGTCTCGCGAGTCAGCCTCGTCACGACCCTCGGGGCGCAGCGACATGATGGACTTGTGGACGACGTCCTTGTTTGGACAGGCGTCGGCGATGGTCTCGATGACGCGGGCCACAGAGTCGGGGCTGGGGTTCTTCATGACCCAGAGGGATCGTCGGCTGTTGACTTGATCCTCGAGATGCTTGATGGTATCTTCAAGCTGCTGCAGAAGAGTTAGACTCTGGTGTGAGTTGAAAACATGGACAAAGTACCTTGATCATTCCATCACGGTCGGGAGACTTGGACTTGGAGTCCTCGGAGCCGCCCTCCTTTTCCTTGAATGACTTGAACTCACGAGTGAGGTTCTGCAAGTCCTCCATGACCTTGGCAACCTCGGCCTCAGCCTCCTGGCGCTTACCCTTCTCGTTGGCCAGCTCAACGCGGAGGTTGCTGATGGTGTGGTTCTGGTCATCGGCCTCAGCCTTTGCGAGGTTGGCCTCGATGCTCATGCGCGCGATGGCCTTGTCCGTGTCCTCAGCGTCGAGCGTCAGGTTCATGAGCGCATCGACAAGCTGGCTCGTCTCAGTGCTGACGATCTGTCCAACTTCCTGGAGCTGCGACACGATCTCGTTGGACTCCTTGGAGGAGACGCCAGGCATGCGACGAAGAGACGTCTGGATCTTGACGAGAATCTCCTGAGAGGCGCGGGCCTTTGCAAAGGCAGGCTGCAGAGGTTAGCACCTTGTGCGACGATGTCAGGGTTGAGATGAAAGAAAGGAACTTACGTGATTGTTGGTCATCTGCTTGATCCTTTCAGAACGAGCAGCCCCGGCGAGGGGGGTCGAAAAGTTGATGGACAACATCTTTCCCGAGGGCTTTGGCTCTGTACGGCTTCCGCTGCTGGAGGACCACCGGGACGCGACCTGGGATTCTCGAGAGGAACTCTGAGAACTCGCGAGAAGATTGAAGGTCATTATAAGACCGAAGGGAAGAAAGCCGATCTGATGGCGATCGGGGAAGATACAGCGTAATAGCTGACGATGAAGAAGGATGGGAGAGGGGGGTGGGAGGAAAAGTGGTTGTGGTTGAGGGGAGGAGGGTGAATGAGGAGAGAGAGAGAGAGAGGGGGGGGGGAATCAAGTTTTCCTGTGCGGGTGCCCGTTCCTGATTTCTACCACGCAGGTTAGTTTTCTTGTGCGCGTTCTGTTTGTCAAACTGAGGGCGTGGGAGAAAAGTCAGGGCTTGGACTCGAGGGGGAAGAGGAAGAGATGAACTCGGGGTCAGTCGAGCAGCACCAAGAGAATCACGTAAAAGCACCCCGATCTTGGTGTAAGGGAAAGGGACTGAAGAGAATATGCTCCTCAGTGCTTGATCTTGGGCTGTTGAGAGCTGTCGGTGGCGACGGTTCTCGCCAGTTGCTGCCAGCTGGCAGACGGTGATGGCCAAACTCCGCAAACAACAACCTCGAGAGGGACACAGGGCAAGCCAGAACGCACAGAAAGCTTTGGACGGAAATCAGAGCCCAAATAAAGAGAGAAAATGGGAGAAAAACAAACCTCGACTGTGTATGACAGAACACCAGATGAAATCAGGGGCTGGGTCGTGATGATACAAGCAGCCTGCCTTGAGTACTGGTTTTCTGAAAAGAAACGGCCCTGAGAGATGTTTCTTGCGGAGGAGTGTGACAAGATGAATTGAAGAGTAGAAGAGAGTGTGAGGGGAAGAAGAGAGGAGAGTTGAGGAGTTCAAGATCGGAGTGCCTCAGATTACCTATAGAGGTCCACTACCGCATGATCAGGTGCCTCGAAATCAACAGCACCTCAGATTTGAGCAAACGAAATACAATGGGCCAGAGAAGGACTCGGGGCCGTTTGCTTCACGCCCAAAGACTGCTCTGTGATGTAGCCCACAGGCTGGTTGCCCCCAAAGGCATATATCCATCCTTGAACGTAGACAACTCCAGGAATATCGACTGGCTCCAGTTGCCAGAACACTACATGGATATCACTCTCTGGTAGTGCCACTACTTTGGACGAGCTCGCAAATAGCTATGTATGAAACGCGAGATGACCCAGCTAGAAGACCCAAGAACCTACCAGTAGACAATACAACGTCACAAACATCAACCCTGAGCTCATTAGCAAGACATACCATATGGATCATGTCATACCTTTATCACACACCGCATCACTGCAGTCACATCACTCCATGACACCAAAGTTACAAGTAAACACAATCTATATTTTGCACCAAACTACACTACACTGACAACAAACGACGGAGGTCTGGGGAGCTACTCCTTCTTGATCGAAGGAGGAGGGCCATCCTAGGGTTACAAGACATCAGCATTGGACCTTGCGACTAAGCGAGCGCTGAACCTGGGATACATCGATGCCGATCCGGAGAGGAGAAGGGTGTGCGTCGGGGTCCAGATAGGGATTTTTGGGTCGAGTTGAAGTGAGAAAACCTGCGACATCGTGACATGATATAGTTAAAGAGGAGGTGACGCCTTGAACTTGTGAACCTTGATGCATGAAATATGAGACGGGATTTTGCTGTTTTCGATAGGTGATGGTGGGTGGGCGGTCGTCGATGTTGCTTGGGACGTCGAGTTGTATACATACAGCCTGCTGCAACGGCAGACAGGCTTCCGGAAGAAAAAAGAGACTTGATGTCTGTTGATCACCAAAAAGTCTTAGTGACGCTCCTGTGCCAAGTGATTGGTGTGAACTCTGCTAACCTGCAAGAGTCCTAGAGAGCTTTGTTGACAGGCCAACATTAGCTTCAGATTGCCCGAGTACGAGAGAACAAACTGCTGTAGACGGCATCTACAACAGGGGACGCGTCGATCATCCGTCCGCCGAAGTACCGGCCGTTGAGGCCCTTGATGGCATTCTCGCCGCCCTGGACTTTGTCAAATTTGAGATAGATATCGCCCTTTGAGTTGGGGTCAACCGAGATGTGGACAACGTGTCCGTACCGACTCTCGGCCTCTTGACGAACATCGTCCTCGAGTTCCTTGACCCAATCGTCACCCTCTTCCCTGTATACGCGTCAGTCATCTGTTCAAAGGAATCTGAGGCAACACTTACTCTTCAGGGTCAAACATGTTATGAAGAACAACACAGCGACTAGCCATGTTCACATTCATAGGCAGGGGTTTTGTCTCCATCTTGGGCTTCAGGACCTGTCGCTCGTCATTGCCATTGGTGTTGGTATCGTCGGTTCTGGCAAGCTTCCTCATCAATGCATCGCGACTATAGTTGTTAAAGTTGACTCCCGCCACATCCGTGTCGTCCAGGGCGCTGGAACCTCCAGTCTTCTCACTGTCACGGCCGCCAGCTCGATCAAATGTCGAGGATTGAGGGCCACGTCCACCTGCACCTGAAAATGCCGAGCCCTGGAAGGACTGGTTCTGGCCGGAAAATCTCTGCAGCATGTTGGCAGTACTCTCAGGGGTAAACTTATCGTTTCCGAGACCGACGCGGATGGGACGACCAGCCAGGTCAAAGCCGTTCATCTTCTCCAACGCCTCTCGTGCCTGACCAGCATCGCGGAATCTATTTAATGTTAGCAGAGAACAGTGGTAATTGGGGATTCAACATACTGGACAAAGCCATAGCCGCGGCTGCGGCCATTCTCGTCCTTTTGGAGTTGGACAAACTCGAGCTCACCAAAAGGCTCAAAAACCGCTTGCAAATCTTGCTCGGTGACGTTGAAGTGGATGTTGCCAACGTAGAGACGGTGGAAGGGGATGGAGTTGGGATGGGGTCCCGACGCTTCAGGGTTGCGAGCCTGGCGGTTCTTCTCGGCCTCTGTCACCTGAACGATGACAGGAATTCCTAGGAGTTTTTGTCCAGTAAGTTGAAGGGCCTGGGTAACGGATTCTTCGTTTTTGAATTCGACATAACCCACTCTGTAATCATGTCAGCAATTGTTCTTTGTGAAACATAATCATGATTCAACTCACCCCTTGGATCTTTGGCTGATACGATCTTTGACAATTTGGGCCTCATTAACAGGTCCCACCTTTTCAAAGAACTCCTTCAGCTCACGGGTGCGCAGACGAGCGGCAAGCTGCTGGACAAACACAGTGCGACGATCCCGCTCGTCCTCCGTAAGCTGTGGCGTGCCGTCACGCTTGGGCTCCCGTCGATCATCATCCCGGCCGCGTCCAAATTCACGAGGGCGTCGGTCGCGGTCTCGCCTGTCACGGTGGTCCCGGTCGTCGCGAGGGCGGTAGTGGCGGTAGGGCGAGCGTGATCGTGATCGTGAGCGTCGCCCTCCTCTGTAATAATCGCCGTCTCTGTTTCGGCGTGAGTGACGGCGATCATCATCGCGGCTTCGGCTTCTCCTCCTACTCTTGTGGCTGCCTGCGTCGCTTCGTGGTGTTCCTACATCAGGAGTGCCTCTGCGACTTCGAGTCTGGCTGTCTCTACGGTCCCTGCGTCGGCCATGGTCGCGGCTTCTGCTTCCATCTCGATCACGGCCACGGTCGCGTTCTCGGTCTCGATCACGGCGGCTAGGGGCCTCGTCTCGCGTTCTATCCTCAACGGGGCTCTTGTTCTTCTGCTCGGCCGAATCCTTCGCGGTGGCGTCGAGGAGTGCCTCCACGTCCAAGGTAGCCATGGTGTCTAATGTTGTGGTGTCAGGTGGGTTGGTAGATGCTCAAGATCAAGACTCCCCAAGTTTCTTGATAGTGACAGAGAGATGATTGATTTCTCCTGCGAGTGGTCGGTATTTGTCGTCGATGCGTCCCTGAAATGTTGGGGGAAAGGATGCCTGAAAAGACCCATGAATCAAGCTTTTGGGCCGAGCCACAGCTTCAAGAGCAAACTTTTTCACGTGATCTGCCACGTGGCACTCACCGCAATCTCCACGTCGGCCACGCCGGGCCAGACTAGAGATCAGGCCTCAGCGGCCTCAACGCAAGTAAACGAGATGTATGTGACAAGTGATAGATGGTGTGAATAACGATCGATTATTATTTGTTTCTCCAATACTAGCTTTACCATCAAGCGTACAGTCCCGAGCATTAAAACTATCCATAAGAAATCTTTGCCGTCGTAAAATGCCCTGCTCCTGGCAAAGCTCGTTACCGTCCCTCAATCATGATTGCTTTCGTCTGACTCCCAAACTCCCATCAATCAGAACCCCATACTTTGTAGTCAGACAATATTTACTCTGCCCAGAAACTGATTTTCTAAAGCTGGGCAGTAAAGGCATATGCAAGATGAATCAACTTAGTTTGTCTTTTTGACATTGTAGATGAGCTCAGTGCCAAAAATGGAGTCCCAGAACTTGCTCGTGACGCCGAAACCGAGTTCGTAGTCGAGGAAGTGATGAGCAAGATGGTACTTCTTGAGTTCCTTGTACCAAAGAGGGAGGTTCTGGTGGTGAAGGAAGTAGTGCGTCAAATCGTAGCAGATGTAGCCAAAGAGACCACCGGCAAAAGCTCCGGTAGCAGCATGCCAGCTGTACGAAAAGACGGCATGTGCGAAATGCCAGAAAGGGTAAGCCAAGACCACAAAGAGCGTGGGAGGCATGACAAGGCGATACTTGTCCATGGGGAGGTAGTGATGAATGCCATGGAGCAAGAAGTGCAGCGTAATGCCAACACGGTTGTCGGGCAGATAGCTAAAGCCAAGTCAGCACGAAATCATATGATATCTGAAGTCATAGGCACTTACTAGTCGAGGTGGAACAGGAATCGGTGCAGGACGTATTCGATAATAGACCAGAACCAGAATCCAAACGCAAAGTACCCGGCAGTGTAGAGCTGGTTGTCATAGCCCTGGGAAGCCAGGTAGACGGCATACATGACGCAAGGTCCCCAGACGGTGGGAATCACCCACCAAGGGGTCTTGGAGAGAGGCTCGAGGAAGTTTCCGAACAGAGGCGCAGACTGGCCGCCCTTATAGTGGCGTGGGCGATGAACCTGGTCAAGGTAGAACTCCTTCGAGAAGCCACCGAACCAGATTTGAGGGAAGAGGGGCCTGCTCAGATCAAGGAACTTGTGCCTCTTGTAATCGTTGTCGAAGTCCGTATCCTTGCTCAAGTCCTCGGCGCAGGACATTCCGGTTCGAGGGTGGACATAAGTCTCGCCGTTGGTAGTGGCATCGCCGTTGGCCACCTTGGCAACTCCATTGCCGTTGGCATTTCCATTTCCATTGGCATGGACATTAGCATGACCATTGGCGGACTTTTCGGAAATGAGGAAGCCGACAAGAGAGTCGTCGAGGACGTCGTAGGCGGCTTCGGAGTGTTCGTGGGAATCCGGATCCTCGAGGATCTCTTTGATATCGCGGCCGGCGTAGTCGAGGACAAGATCAGCGCCGCCGGGGTGATCATCGGCGAAATCGGTCACATCATAGACCTTGTTGCCAATGGAGACGTAGCAGGAAGTCTTGGAGTTGTGTGCTTCGACCTCGGCACGGGTAAAGGTTGGAAGGGTTCGCGACGGCATGTTGAAGCGGCGGTGGAGATAACAAACAGGTGGGAACGAATGAGTGAAAGTCGAGACTACAATTGAAGATCGATGTGATCAAATGGCGCTCAACTAGGAGACTATCCTCGCGGTGCCAGCCAAGAATGGGTGAAGCACGAGGACGAGAAGCGAAAGGGGGGCAAAGCAATTGCGATTGAAACGTAAAGGAACGGATGGGGGAGTTTATATCGAGGCAGCAATTGCTGAACGGAATGGAAGGGCGGCAAAGTTGGAGTCGCAGGGGTCCAGGGTGGTTTTTTTAATGAGGATCCCCATCCGTGTTAGCAGCGGAGTGGCGCTACAATGACCGCAAATAAGGCCACATTGACGGGTGCCACGGGGTAAAGACTTGGGACTCAGATTATTTGCCGGAACGACGAGCTCGGCGTGATTAGTATCCTACCTAATGAGCGGTGGGCGATTGGCCTCATGGGAGTGGAGGTGGCTCATGATGCGTTCAAGTTGATCACAGCTCATCGGAGCTATCCAAGATGGTGATACTGTAAGCTGGCTAGCGTGAGAGAGGCTGAATTTCCTATCCAGGAAATTAAAGATCTATCGCAATCAATCAGTATTGATCAGGTATCACGATGCCTCGCTCTTGTTATTGACTGCCTCGACCGGGACGCTGGAAGAGGCGGACAGACAAGCAGACAGCCCTGACGACGCGCGCATCGGAGTCTTGAACTTCCGAATCGTCCGAGCAGGGGATATTTGGTGATGGCTCCGAGATGAAAACCGTGTCTTGCAGCTCCAATTCTCGAACTAATGTCAGGGGGTATTTTCCGAACGATCCGGATCTGCCTCTAGTCGTTGAGGATGGATAGAATCAGAGCTGCCTCCACTTCTTTTCATAACTGTTTACCTCTTGTTTCTGATTCAATGTTAAGGAAGTTTGTCTCTGGCTGAGGCATTGACATCCATGCCATCAGCTCCCTCCTCCAATTCCGCGTGTCACCTCCCTCAGCCACAAGCGTGTTAGCTCATGCATGGCGCAGATCGACTTGCATGTCGAGGTTGAGCTTTTGCTGACGAGTCCACAATCATGCTCGTCAGCTCCTTGGGAAGATGCTTATTCTTATTCGCAACCGAGGCATGTATCGAACGAGTAAGCGGTGGCCAGTGACGGACTCGTTTCGGACGGGGTGGTGATTAGGGCACACTGAATGCGACAAAAATGTAGTTGATATGGGCAAGGACGAACTGATGGTGGAAGCTTTCTCTTCTGTTCAGTATTCAGGTCAAGTTCCTTCTTGTGTTAGTGATTGGTAGTGAATCGCCTATCGTCGGCTACGAGTGACAAACGAAACACGGGCTCTAGCGAAATAGAAATAGAAATAGCTTGGGCATCATTAATATAAAAAAAAGCGGTCGCACTGAAAACAATGAACATTCAGTTGGTGATACTGTGAACGGCTGAGACGGCAGTCAGCGGGTCGGATTGTCTTGGCTGGGCCTCTGACAACGTCGCAAAGCCACAGGCTGTGGACTCGCAAGCTCAAGTCTTGGGTCGCGAGAGGCCTCTCAAGCCACTCAGAGGCCGCAGCCTGGTACAGCTAACGCAGGCTGCCAAGGCTGAGGTGAGGACGACAGGATGATCATGGGGCCTGGCGCAAAGACACCTGAGAGTGGAAATCCATGGCCGCCCAAAGTGAGCTGTACTGTAGCAGCCAAGCCCGAAGAGCGTCTCGGCAGGGCACCTCGGACTCTTGCGCATAGCAACCAGCCACAGCAAATCCGTCATCAAGTGGCAACCACTTATCGTCACCTTCTGCCCTTTAGCTTGTGCGCCGCCTCTTCCCTTTGCACTCAAGTCAGCTCTTAAACCTCTTCTCCCCTCTTCTCTTCTTCTGATTTCCCCTCCTGCTCCTCTGACGAACCGATACGATACTCCTATCTCCCCTCTATCGCGACCCTTGTATTCTATAACCCCGCGCTGTAGGGCTGCGTTACCACCATGCCGTCATTTTCCTTGCCGCGGGGCTCGTGGCTGCTACTCTTCGCGGTCTGCCTCATCCTGTTACCCGGCAAAGCCAACGCCTTTGGAGCTGGAAACATTCCCTCAATCGCTCAGGTTTGTACTGATCCTTGGCAGCTGTCGCCGAGGTCTTTATTAACGCGCGCATTCGCCATCTAGGTCGAAGGACACAATTGGCGTCATGGAGGTGAGCAAGCTACCCCTCCAAGCACCTGTTTCGTCACATGTTGCTTACACCACGTCTAGACATTGAGGATATGCTCGAGACGATCGCCTTTCTTAACGGAAAGAAATGGACTTCGATGCTTATCAAGCGTACTTACTTTGGAAATTGGCTGCGTGACTATTCCCAGGCCGTCGATATCGGCAGCTTGAAGGGCGTTAACGCAGAGACGATTCGCATTCTGGTACGGACCCGCGCTAGATGCGCCCAACAATATTTATCGTCTAACCTCGGCAGGTTTGGGTACTGTCTTTCATGGCTCACGGCTATGCCACTGAAGAGTTCGAGGTGACCGCAGACCGTCTTGGTGTCTATCGCCCAGAGGAACACATCGACAACCCTCTTGGCTACGGAGATGGCGTCGACGCTCGCACTTTCGATAAACGGTTGCGCGGACCTGTCGAAAAGATAGAGACGCAGATAGACCCTCGCACTGGCATGAAGAATTATATCGCGAACGAGAACGGCAACTGGGCGACCAGCGCGGCTTATCTGCGATTCAGCTTTGCGCGCAGCATCCATTTCGGCCGCCTCTACACCAATGGTGCCAAGAAGGGAAGAGAGGAGGACCTTTGCGAGGCCCTCCGATGTCTGGGCCAGGCTCTGCACACCATGGAGGATTTCAGCGCCCACAGCAACTACTGCGAGCTTGCCCTCCGTGAGCTTGGCTACCACTCCGTCTTCCCTCACTGCGGTGCGGGAACCGAAATCAACCTCCACGGCAAGCGCGTCTACCCCCTTGTTACTGGTACCTTTGGAGCTGTCGACTTCCTTCACTCCGTTATTGGAGAAGCTTCGGATCACTTTACCCAGTCTGAGGTCGACGAAGTCGACATTGCTCTCAAGAACGCCGAGGGAACTAAAAGCGGCGGAAACGGCGGCAGCAGCGAGAGGTCCCTGTTTGGTGGCTTCCTTGGAATCTCCTCTACACCAACCGACTTCGTCGGTCTGGTATCGAAGCTTCCCGGTGTCGGTGACGGCTTTGCTTCTCAAGCCAGAGACCTCCAGGCCAACTCTGAGGCCCAGGAGAGGCAGAACAGGAGTTATCAGGGAACTCGAGGCGACTTGTCCCGGGACAACGCTAACCAAGTTCCCGGTATGAGCCCCAACTTTGATCCCGTCAAGGTTGCCGGCCAGATCTACCCCATTCTCGAATTCAGAGACAAGGTTGTCAAGGCTATCAGCCGTGGAATCGCCAAGGTTCCTGGCCTTGAGAAGCTGCTCGAGAAGATCAGCGAGACTTTGACTGCCTTTATTTTGGGCCTCCTCGCCCCCTTCATCCGACCTATTATCAACCAGGTCTCCAAGGTCCTCAAGGATGGCTCGTCTGGTGTCATCACTGCCAGCGCCAATTCTCAATATGAGCCTTGGGACAACCCTCGATGCGATGACCCCACTCATTCCATGTTGTCCAAGGATCACTTTACCAACATCCTTAACTCATGCGCTGGTCGTATCGCCGCTACTATTCTGCAGTACACTGTCCCGTAAGTAACATCTGAGCTGTTACCCACAACCCTGAGCAGTATACTAACCAGCTACAGGCGCGTTCTCTATGCCTGGGAGAACCCCCGTGTCTCCGTCGACGAGATCTGCAACGATGTGCTTCGTGCATTCCACCATCCTGCCGCCCGCGACGAGCACGTTGAGATCCAACGTGACATGTACAGGACAGTGAAGAAGTGGGCAGATGAACATCCTCGACGCCACGAGCTTGCCCACCTCCTTTCTTCCGAGTCTGTTAAGAACCACAAGAACCATATCCTTAACCAGAGCGCGCACCGCGGTGGTGGTAGTGGAGGTGCTGGCTGCAACCATGGTACCTTTGGCGATATGTCCAACCTTGGCCACGGCAAGGTCGCGGGCTCCTTGTGGTCACACGTTAAGACCCGTGATCTCGATGCCATGGAGGGCAAGGATGGTGATCCAGGAAAGAACTATATGTCTACCTCGCCGGCGCCGCCCAGCCAGACCTCATTTGACTATGGCCAGAACCCCAGTTACGGGGGATCGGACACCGGTTACCAACAGGGTCCTCCCGGCGGCTACAACGCTCCGCCTCAGCCATCTTATGGTGGCTATGGAGGCCCTACTCCGCCCCAAGGATACGGCGCTCCGCCTCCAGGCCAGTACGGCGGTCCACCTCCCGGACAATATGGTGGCCCTCCCCCTGGACAGTACGGAGCACCTCCTCCTCAGCAATACGGAGGCCCGGGTTACGGAGGTTCTCAATATCCCCCTTACGGTCAACAGGGTGGCTATGATGGACCTCCCGGCCAGCAACCCCCGCCATCTTGGGGTCAGTACCCTGGTCAGAATCACGGATACTAGACAACAACTACCCCCAACGGAAAATTAACAGTGCATAGCGATATGATACATGAAGATCGCGTGGTTGGCGTGGGTCAATGGGGACTGGGATTGGATCGGGTTCAGGCAGGAATGATTTGTATACGGCCGTTGTGATATCCAATACCAAAAGAAAGAGAGATGGTTTGTCGTAGAGGAGGGTATTCAAGTAGGTATTCTTGTCTAGTGAATATAAAGACACAAAGATCACACATGACCGTGGATACGATGCTGTAAACTCTGACCACCAGCCAGGGGGTCTTTCAAAAGTCAGATATGATCAAGTGACGCTGATGATTTCTCCCTCCCCAAGCAAGCGCTTGCTCTTTCGCTATGATGTAGCCCCTCAACTCCTAGTCCCATGCGATTGCAAATAAGAAAAGCAAAAAAGTACAGTAAGTGCTGGAGATACAAGACATGCTAGATAGATGCTCATCTGCCCAGATATTTCCTCAACCGTTGCACCAGCACGGATAATTCACTTGGTATTGGCCAGTTTCGAGACCGTCATTACTTCCTGACTCTCCGTGGGTCTTGGGCCTCTGCAATGCGCGCGTCGCGAATCTCCTTGGTGCCCAGACTGCCGAGACCGCCTTCGGATCGACGCTCCCAGCCGCCGAGACGGACAACCTGGCAGGTAGCGTTGTCGCCGTCAGAGGAAACCTCGGTGGCATACGCGACAATGTTTTGGGCACCCTCCTCGGGCGTGCGAGCCTCCTTGACCACGTCGACGATCTCCTGGTCACTAAGCGTGCCCGAGATACCGTCTGTCATTAGGACGAGGAACGAGTACTGAGCCGGTCCCATCTCGACGCGAGTGAGCTCGGGCTCAGCCGAAACACCGATCCGTTTGCTCTTCATGTCACCGAAGGCGCGGCTGTTGGCCAAGCCGGCGATACGTTCCTCGCCGAAGCTATCGCCCGAGACCATCGACCCGGCCGGCGCATAACGTCGTAACCTGCGACTCTCTGTTGGGCTGCTAGGATGATGATCCGACGTCAGGGGCTGGGCGAGGCCGGTAGCAGTATCGCAGAGCAAGATACGGCTGTCACCCACGTGGGCACAGAGGAGTGTAGACTGTGCAGCAGGATGCCAGAAGGGAGCAGGAGTAGGTGTAGAGATGAGAGCGATCGAGGCTGTAGAACCCCCCTTGAAGCGTGTAGGACCCCCAATATCATGTCCAGTCGGTGTCGCAGGGCTACCAAAGACCTCGTCGTTGTTCAAAGGTGTGTCTCCCACCCTCGAATCATCGGGGTCTGCCTTTTGCGCCTGAGCTGACACAAAGTCGAGGTCGGCTCGCAAGAAAGCGTAGGTAAGAACTGACTCTATCGTGATCTTATGCCCTTCCCCTGGATTTTCCTTCGACAGAACAAAGTGTTCAGGGTGAAAGCGCCTAAAGTAGCCGCCAATGGTATCCCTGTACTCCTTGACCAGGTTCTTCTCCATTCGAATGGCTTTGGAAAGATCCGAGACCTCAGCAGGCGGCGAAGTTGCGCTGTGCATTGGTTCTCCATGTATGGGTTTGTCAGAAACACTATCATACTGGGGATCGGTCATCTTGACATCTTTTTTGACTTCCTCGGGTCCTTTCATGTGAACCGCATCGAGAGCCTCCTTCTTGGTTGCTGGAGGTTTTGATAATCGCATCTTATGCTTATGGTCATGGTGGTGGTTGTGAATGGTGTTCTCCCGACCTGGCTTCTTCTTGCGCAAACTGCTCTGCAAGCCGAATTCCTCCGACGCCCTCTCGATATAGCCGGGTAGTTCGTCGCGGACAAAATCAGCGCATTGAAATCCTCCATGACCGTCAAATACGCCAAAGTAGAAGATCTGAGGGTCTCCCCAAGCACTGTCGGCTGCTGTTGCTTCTCCAGGCTTCTGCTGGACACTCCTAGGCGCCCTCTTGGCAAATGCTGGAAGGCTGATGGTGCCAGCCTGGTCTCTATCCTCATTATATGGACGGCTTCCTCGAGCTGTTGCAACTCCCAAGTGATGTTTCGCTCGGCGCATTGGAATGCGCACCACAGTCAAGTCTCGGGTTGACGGGATATAAGGCGGGGAGACGGCGGGGGCCGATCCGGGGCTCGGAGTGTGAGGGGTCGAGGCATCGCGAGGTAGCTTGTGACCAGGCCCTCGGATGCGAGAGTCGGGATGAACCGATGAGGAAGGGAGATGTGTTACGAAGTATGTATGGAATTCTCGTCGCGATTCTATCTCGGCGAACGACGGGGATATTCGGCCTGCGTGTAGTTTCGGGCGCTTAGACCGGAGATGTCGTGATTCCTCGGATGAAGTCGCCCACGTCGAATATGCCGCAGAGAATCGCGAGCAATTGCTCTTTCCAGACAGGTTGTGTAACCGGCGCAGCGCGTTGGTCCTGCCATTGCAGCTGAACAGTCGGATATTGACGCAATTCGGAGAGTGGCCAGTCGACGTGGACCTAAGAAGCCGGATCGCGGGAGTCGAGGCGGGATGTGTAAATGGAGCCATTGTCGAAGAAGAGTGCCTAGAATTGCCAGTCCTCGATCATCAGGGTCCCTTGGAAAACCGGAGCGCTGTGCAGGTTGCTGTCTGCAGAGCCATGGGGCGAGTTGCTGAGCTTCGGGCTGCCTTAGCGGAGGGAACAGGGGGTGACGAGAGGATATCGGCGGCTCAGGACGGAGGTTGTTGAGAGGGCATGGACAGGGTGCCAGTTTTAGTTCGGGGTAGAGGTGCCTTGTTGGCAATGATGGCGTTGGTCTTTTCTGCTCTTGAGTGAATCGCAAGAGCTTCGTCGAGGCACCCGTCGTTGCACAGACGAGTTGGTAAAGAAAAGGTGCAAGATCTGGCTCAGCCCTGTTTGTTGGTTGTTGAAAAGTGACGATGATGGATGGACAACGATTTCCAGGGTGGAGCCGTCCCGGCCGGGATCGCTCCTCGGTATATAACATCTGACCAACCAGAGGACACGGTTGCCATGCTCCAGGCCAATTTGGCAGGGGCCACGTCGGGATTTCAGGGGCCGATACCCCGTTGCAATCGCTAAAATTAACGACTTGCGGGCGCACAGTCTTTGACTTTAGTGCGTCACTGTAGGCTCCGATCCCCTGGCGTTGGAAAGGCGGTAGGTAGGTACAACGGATACGTACCGCCTGGCAGAGTGAAGAAACGTCATTCGACCGCCAGCATCTTTATCAATTTCATCAGTTTTATCACGACGAGGCTTCGTTCAGCTACAGCCGTTGTGCCCTCCGGTCTATACACTCCCACGCCTCTAAACAGGCTGACATCTCTCATGTCGAAAAATACCCATCACCTGTCAAATGGGCGAGTCCGGCACTGCAGCACCCGCCGAGGCGGACGGGTCAGAAGCTTCTAAGAGAGATCTTCCTCGGACAGTTGATGTCGATGCTGCCGGAGACATTGTTCTGGATGTGACCTTTGAGACTTCTATCAGCACTCTCAAAAAATCTCGCAAGGCTGCCGTTGCCGCTAGCAGAAAGGCTGGGACTCAACCTCCCAAGCCTTCGGATCTGAAGTCAAAGGTTCGGGTGGCATATCGTGTCAGCCTGGCGGTCCTGAAGAAGCACTCCAAGTACTTTTCCAACCTGCTCTCGAATTCTCAGTTCCGAGAAGCCAGGATTATATCGGATGCCCATGAGAAGCTTGCGCAGTTGAAGATCAAGCCAGGGGAGGCAGACATCCAGGATCTACCCTGGATTCCCATCACGGATGATGACGATGCCACTCAAGCGGCAGGTCGGGAGAATGCCATGGAGGACATCTTGAACATTATTCACCAGAAGCCCCCGAAAACTTCACGCGGAACTATGTCATATGTCACGACCTTGGCCATCGTTGCTGATCGGTTCGACTGTGTGGCAGCCGTGGCCCGCGTTTTGAACACAGAACTCAAGTTCAAGTGGCCTCTGACGTCCAACAAGCCTCTACGGACAGAGGACGGGAAGTCTACAGACACGGAGCAAGTGCTTCGCCAGAAGATTCTTGTCGCCTGGCTGTTGGGACAGCCGATGCGCCTGCAGCAGTCAACCCGAGAACTGATTATGCGGGGATCAACTCTATGGAGCGAATTTCATGACCCTGACGCAGATCTGCCTGCTGCTTGGTGGAACTTGCCAGATGGTATAGAAGGTAAGCCTCGGACTGGGTGGAACAGGGTTACAGAGAGTAAAGGACTGATTGTGAGTAGAGGAGCTTCGATTCCGGCGGGAGTGCATACTCAACACCATCGCTTCTGTTCAACGTCACTTTCTTACATTGTTTTCATCTCGCGAGAGGCAGTGCAAGCTTGGATATGATTCCAGCGCAGCATGTGACTCGTTCCAGCTTGGCCAGATGCTCAAGTTCTTCGTTGGCAAGAACTTGCTATTCTTGGTTGACTACAGTCCAGCATCGCTGAATACAGTTCCCGACACAGCCATGGTCGAAGTCGAGGAACTGTTATCAGCGCTGCAGCAGTGTCCCAGTTACCAAGTCGACAAGCACCACACTAACTGCGGGCTGCGGGTACGACTCGAGCCCATCGTGGGATACTTGCGCTCAATGTTATCGGCCAACGTCGTTCCAATATCCTATGCAAGTTGGAAGAAGCAGCGAGCCGAAACCTCGTGGGTGCCCCTGCAGGACCAAGTTTCCAACAACGACGCACCAGCCAAACGATTTGCATTCACGAGGGCCATTGCAAACGATCAAAGACTACGACACGAGGGAGCATTCTACGTGGACCGTATGGCCAAGGCCATGTTCACGGCTGAAGAGTGGGACTGGACCCCTGAGAGTTGATTAAGAGGAAAACAAGACTTGCTTGTTGTTGCGTGTTTTGGTAAATAGACTGAGATGAACTCATGAAGAATAGAGAAGGCGAACCGAATCGCACATGATTACACGCTAGATGTGCTTCAATTTGTCACTTTCGTCTTCCTCCTTACGCCGATCCAACGGTGGTGGTCTTCTCGGTGGGGATGTTCTTGGGAACGGTAGAGCTGTCATGGCTCTCGGTATCGTTGACAGCGGCAGCAGGGGCCTTGGCCTTCATCAAGGGCCATCGGCCGTGGGTCTCGTGGAACCGCATGATGATGAAACCGATCATGACGCAGATCCAGTACAGGTTGTACGAGATGACGGAGCCATAAGTGGCCGAGTTGGTCCAGCCCAGGATGGCGTTGAAGATGCTCCAGCCGTTCTGGATGGTATCGGTAGAGGCACAGCACTTGAAGGAGTCAGAAGGGAGAGAGTCAAGGTGGAAGAAGGGTTATCTTACATTGACGTGCCAGACGCTCTGGTCAATATCATATGAGCCAGGGCCATTGCCAAACTCGTCAGCCTCGCCGCCAATGTACTCGTTCCACTTGGCCAACTCGAAGGCCCAGACGGAGCGAGAGAAGAGACCAGCACCGACGAGATACAGAAGGCAGGTCGAGGCGACAAGGAAGAGCTGGAGCTTGGTGCTCGAACCACCCCTGAAGCAGTCAGCACTTGAAGGCGGCTGAAGATTGGGAAGCAAACTTACTTGTACAGAACGTAACCAACGAGGGAGCCAGCAATAAGGCCGACGATGGTGGGCAGGGGAATGGACTTGGCCGAGGCGGAGAAGGACACACCAGCAACGAAGACGACAGCCTCGATACCCTCACGCAGGACGGTGATGAAGGGAAGGACGAACATGGCGTACTTCTCGAGCGACTTCTTGAACCAGCCCTTGGAACCGGCCTTGAGGGGAGACTCAAGGGCCTTGGCGAGCTTGACGCGCCACTTGGCCTGCATCTTACCCACACGAAGCAGAGCAGCACCCATGATGGAGATGATGATGGCGGCGAAGAGGGAAAAGGCACCCTCGTAATAGTACTCGTTCTTGGCCCACGAGTTGCTGCCAACGGTGTAGAAGACGCCGATGAGGGCGGCGGCAACGATCATGCAGATGAAGAAGCCTATACCGGTACCGAGCCAGACCTATGAGCTGTGTTAGCATCGTGAGTTGTGGAAGGGTGGAGGAGTGGTGGCTTACCTGGCGTCTAAGCTGCTTGTACACCTTGATATCGCCATT
The DNA here is from genome assembly GCF_000151355.1 of Fusarium vanettenii 77-13-4. Lineage (NCBI taxonomy): Eukaryota > Fungi > Ascomycota > Sordariomycetes > Hypocreales > Nectriaceae > Fusarium > Fusarium vanettenii. The sequence goes on along the minus strand of NW_003315879.1, from coordinate 675,757 downwards.
GGGACCATCAAGAGTCTGCTTGAGGAAAGCAAGCAAGACCGAGACGATGATGACAGTCTCGAGAGTCTCTCGGAAGATGACGAGGAAGACGGGAACCGCAAAGACGTCGACAGCCATGATGATGGATTTTTCTGAGGATTATAGAGTCAGGGTGAGGGGAGAGTCCAGCTCAGAGGGGAGGAGGGTTTGAAAGGACGATAAGAAGAGAGCAACGAGGTGTGGCAATGGGTTACACCTGGTCCTTTTTGGGTGTGAGGGCTTGGAACTAGCGGCACGAGGTAGCGGCGAGCTTGATCTGATAAAGGGTCATGGACTGTATTCACGGCTGATGGGGACGGATCAGATAAACCTGGGATCGGTTCGTCCTAAAGTAAGGGAGGGGGTGAAAAGGAAACCGAGTAAGAAAGAAGAGCCACGGACCGTGGTATTTTACTCATAGGCTACGCTAGCTAATACGGTAAGTTTGTAAATCTTTTGAGAGCCACATGGCTAGGACAAGAAACGAGAGAAGCGAAAAGGGCTCCGTTACTTCGGATCCCCGAAGTCCGGGTCGCCGCCCCCCCCCCCCCTCTCAACTCGATCCATGTAATTTTTGGGGTGTAAAAACGGGCGATTAAAAGTCTCAGTTGGGGGTCTGTGGCTTGTTGCTAGCAGGTCGAGGTTCGGCAAGGAATTGCCGTGTCGTGGGATGTTTCTTTTTGCAGAGGCAGGGGGGCGTGTGTTTAATTCGATTGATACTGATAGGATGTAAGTAGATGTCCAAGATTTCCCGCAGATGGCGTTGCAGTTTATTCAGTTGGTGTTGGTGTTGGTGTTGGCGGTTGAGTAGGTGAGGCATCTCGACTGTGGCCTGTGGAGATGCACAAGACAGGTGATTTTCGCTTACAGTTCCGACACATTTCGTAGCGAACCGCTGGGCATTAAATTGTGAGCTTACTTTTCTATTCTCGGGTTCATTTTCATAGATTGATTGATATCAGATCTTCTCGGAGTCGCTCGGTCGAAGCTCAAACAGACAAGGATGGTGAATAGAGGCATGGCACGAGGTGTGATGGATGGCAGCAAAGTCATACGACAATGTTGAAACCGTGGATGGGCGTCCAATTGACTAGAGGACCCTGGGCAGAGGAAGCCCTCCTACCCCACAATGCGTGGCTGGCTTCATCGGGCGAGAGAGGGAATGAAGGGATATCCATCCTCGTGCGTGCAAGTCTAGCGGTGCCTCTAATTTAGTTTGGGGTTCTGGCAAGATGGGGGTTTGATGTTGTCTTTTCTTTCTTTCTTGATCCTCTTTCCTAATGAAGCATCTCGTATGCATCATGAAAAGAGGCAAATATGGGATTGATGATGTTGCGGTTCTTGCGGTTACGTCAAACAAGATGAATCCGTGGGCGGTTGTTGGTGTTGGCGGCAGTTCAGCTGCATCACAGGAGGATCCCGGCCAGATGGAGACACGGGCGGCCGACAGGCCGACAGGCAGACATCATTTACGGGCGTCTTCCGCCGAGGCTGTGGTGATGATGGTGATGGTTTTTTTCGCCTCTTGTGGTCAAGATCAAAGCTTTCGAAATCAAGGTTATCAGATCATCAGATACTGATTATCTCTGCGATTATCTGATCTAGACCTGATGATCAAACATCAAACATTCCGCCGCCATCGAAGCACGATCGAGAACGCCAGAAGACCAGGCTGTAGGACTTGTCCTTCTCTGTCTCGGACATACGCAGCAGGTCTCGTCTGTCAGACCACTCCATCCCTCTAGACGCCCATGGATTGGCTTCTCGACCGTTGATGGGGGTCCACACAGGGTCGTTTATCGAATGCACGAACTTGTGGCTGGGCAGGGACGGGGATGAGGTGTGTCCAGCTCGGCTTTGACGTGCCGTGAGACCCTCTTTTTTCAGACGCTTCTTGGATCTATCTCAAAGTGCGGAATTGGTTTCGTTACGATGAGTCTCGAAAAGAGTCCCCCCCTTCGTCAATGCCGCCTGTCGATCCATCTATCCTCATGAGTAGGTAACAGAAACCCACGGCCGAGACCCGATCGCCGAGACTCTGCACGTTGAATGATTGCGGGTGAGCCGTCTTGGCACGGGATACTTGAGGCGGACTGCAGGGTCCCCACGGCAGAGACAGCTCCATCGACGAGGATTAGCATCAATGATCATGGGCCAGGGTCTGGACAAGCTTCAGCCCAAGCTTCTTTTCGTTTGGCGCCCATGCGAGAATCCATGCAAGTTTCTACGTCGGTGCCGGTAAAGGGTGGCACCACGCCTGGCAAGACCCAAGGCAAGCGGACCTTTTTTCAACTCTGATCAACGAGTCTCGAACTAGCCCATCAAGTTAGTAAAGAAGCACGAGGGGGAAAAAAAAAGGGTTGCGATTGATAAGATGAAGAAGCGGAAGGTGTGACCACCTTGACCGTTTAGGACTAGGCAGGTTCTAAACTACAGCACAACTGGGCCTAGCCGACTTACCGAAAACTTCAGCTCCTCCAACAAAAAACACCAACCACTTACACCGTCGAATGCATGGCTCTCCCAAGCCACAATGGACCAACAGCTGCTCATCTTATCCATCTCGAGGCTAATGGGGGTCAGCCCAGTTGAGTCAGCCTAGACTGGGCTAGCTCTCGATTCCGCCGCCGTGGTTCTGTCTTGAAGCTCTCGATCGGCTCATGGTCCACGGCCGGCCCATCGCCTTTCTCAGTTTGAATCCATCATGCGCCGCTCCAATTCTGCTTTGCTTCCGGCATCGCTTCCCTGTCGCTCTAACTCGTTCGCGTACGCCCACCCACGCGTGGGTATATCTCCTCAGACATGGATGGAGGGGAGGGATGGATCACCTTGCCGCACCGCAGACAGCTCAATTTGGCGCTTGACTCGGCGTCTGCTATTATTATTTATCAATCTCTCCTTCTCGTGTGCCCGGTACAACATCACCCACGCATTCTCTGCATCATTGATGGGATGCCACATCCGTTTCCCCATGCTCGTGAGCTGATCATCCCATCGTCGTCCTCTTATTCCGCGACCCCCATCTAATCCATTCCGCCTTGTACGTTGCTTGCCTCAAAGTTCCGATCCACGGTGGACGGACGAACTGTGGGACACCATCTTGTGTTGCCTCCCGTCTGCAAGCTCTAATAACTGCATTCTTGAGCTTATCTCCTCTTCACCCTCCTCCTCCCTTCATCCCATCTTCCTATCCTTGATACCCTCTTCCCTCCTTGTGTGTTGATGAGCTCGAGGTAACGTGCGTTACTCTCCATTCCTTCACAATGCTCTTCAACTCTCTCCCCTACGCAGCGGCCTCGCTGCTTGCACTCCCTCAGCTGGCTGCCGCTGCCACGAGGAAATATGACTTTGACATTGGCTGGGTCAGAGGAAACCCTGACGGTGCCTTTGAGCGTCCAGTTATTGGAATCAACGGCAAGTGGCCTATTCCTACCATCGAGGTCGACATTGGTGACAGGGTCATCATCAACGCCCACAACAACCTGGGCAACCAGTCCACTTCGCTGCATTTCCACGGCCTCTACATGAACGGAACCAACCACATGGATGGCCCTGCTGGTGTGGTTCAATGCCCCATTACCCCTGGCACAACCTTTACATACAACTTTACAGTAAGAGAACTCCTTCAACCAATTCCTTCATTCAATCTACTAACAGCTGCCAAAGGTTGACCAGCCTGGAACCTACTGGTACCACTCGCACACCAGCGCTCAATACCCCGACGGTCTGCGCGCTCCCTTCATTGTCCATGACAAGGAGTTCCCCTTCAAGGATGACTATGATGAGGAGCTCATCTTCACCCTCTCTGACTGGTATCACGAGGAGATGCAGACCCTCATTCCCCAGTTCATGTCCAAGTCCAACCCTTCCGGTGCCGAGCCCGTTCCTCAGAACGCCCTCATGAACGAGACCATGAACTACACCCTGTCCGTCAAGCCCGAAACAACCTACCTGTTCCGAACCATCAACATGGGTGCCTTTGCTGGTCAATACCTCTGGTTCGAGGGCCACAAGATGCGCATTGTTGAGGTCGATGGTATCTACACCGAGGCTGCTGAGGCTGAGATGATCTACATTTCTGCTGCCCAGCGTGTGAGCTTCCTCCTCACCACCAAGAAGGACACCTCCAAGAACTTTCCCATCGTCGCAAGCATGGATACCGTAAGTGGACTAGAACCCGCATTTTCATCGAGCAAAAACTCATTCTCTCTCAGACCCTCTTTGATGTCCTGCCCGACGACCTCAACTACAATTCCACTGGCTGGCTCGTGTATGATGACTCCAAGGACAAGCCTGAGGCTGCCACCGTCGACACCCTCGATCCCTTTGACGACATGACTCTCGTCCCCTACGACAAGATGGATCTTCTCGGAGAGCCCGACCACGAGGTGACCCTCGATGTCATGATGGATAACCTTCGTGACGGCAAGAACTACGCCTTCTTCAACAACATCACCTACACCGGCGCCAAGGTTCCCACACTGTACACGGTCCTTAACGCGGGCGAAGATGCCACCAACCCCGCCATCTATGGCAGCTACACCAACTCCGTGGTCCTCAAGAAGAACGAGATTGTCCAGCTCGTCGTCAACAACCTCGACTCGGGCCGCCACCCCTTCCATCTCCACGGACACGCCTTCCAGGCCGTCTTCCGCTCTGAGGAAGAGGCTGGTATCTGGGCAGACACCAAGGTCGCCGACAATAAGCTTCCTAACACTCCCATGCGCCGTGATACCCTCGTCATCTACCCCAATGGCAACATTGTCATGCGCTTCAAGGCCGACAACCCAGGTGAGAACCTCCACAGTCATATGAGAGATCAATTTCTAACCAATTTCTATCAGGCGTCTGGCTCTTCCATTGCCACATCGAGTGGCACGTCATCTCCGGTCTCATCGCCACCTTTGTCGAGGACCCCCTTACCCTCCAGAAGACCATTGAGATCCCCAAGAACCACCTCGACGCCTGCGCTGCCGCCAACATGGCCACCGAGGGCAACGCTGCTGCCAACACAGCCGATTACCTTGACCTCACTGGCGAGAACAAGCCTTCCAGACCACTTCCCTCTGGGTAAGTTTCCTGACCCCTATTCTCGATCTTCATATTGTAAGAGACATTCTATTAACACGTAATCGCAGCTTCACCCCCCGCGGCATCGTCGCCCTCGTTTTCAGCTGCCTCTGCGGTATCCTCGGTGTGGCCGTCGTCGCCTGGTACGGTTTCGCCAAGGTCCCTCAAGATGATACTCCTGGCACACTCGGTGCAGGCATTGTCGACGTTAGCGACTCTGGTGACTCGCGTCCCGTGCAGAAGGGTCCTCAAGGAGCCACTGCCACAGCGAGCGCCTCAGCAGGGAATTGACCGATGACTGGTTGAGGAAAATTCGTGGGAGCGACTGGAATTGCTACCACGAGAGTTAGATGTCATGATTTGAGTTTGAATATACCATCTTGTTGATTCTTTCACTTTGGCTAGACCATACCGTCAATTTAATCCTTCGCTATCTTGGCAATGCCTGTTCATTAAGTGTGATGTCTCGAATATCCAAGTTACCTGAAGCTAGGCTGCGAAGCTAAGCCCATGTCTTTACACGTTTACGGGTGGTTTCATGATCGCCTGTCACGCCTCCATCCCCTATTCTCTATTCGAGCTTATTCAGAGGCTTCCAAGAATGAAGTTATAAATCTCGTTCAATTCCAGCGAGTGTGTATCCGACATCCGTCTACAATTAAGAAGGTATAGAAAAAGAAACAAAACAAAGAAAAGGGAATACCTTCAAGAGAAAAAAAAAAGGTATGTGTACAACGAAGTCTAAACGTGCACCCGCTAAATCCCAGTAAGATTTCCTTGATTATCTCCTCCAACAATCAATCAGCGATTTTACCTTCTCCTCCTCCTCCTTTATGGAGGACACTGCATTTTCCCCTTAACCCAGTAATTCACCTCCCTTCCGAGGTTGGAATCATCAATATCCGTACCTCTTACGCCGAGTCATGCAGGTCCGGGGGGATCGTATAATGTCCCCCATAAGTCTTCCCTAGAGATTGCGCCTTGTCGAGACGAGACGTTGTTGAAATGGCTGAGAAAATAGGCCGATAAGCCAGTTTCCGTCAGCCAGAAGTTGATAGATAGTGAGAAAGGTCGAAAGGTCGCCAGCAAGGGACTGAGTTCACCATCCCAGTCGAAGGCCGTGGCCAAAATCATTAAAACAGTTATCCCGAGGGACTATAGAAAGTTTTGTCGAATTTAAGCCTTCTTGGCCTTGGGTCGAGGAAGACCCTTCTCCTTACGGGTCTTGATATCGATCTCGGCCAGTCCTTGGCTCGCGTTGACGAGCTGAACAATGTTGATGAATTGCTTGATGAACATGAAAGGGAAGCTGACGCCAGCAATGATCCAGGGGACGGTGGAATCCATCTTGTTGGCTCGGGCCAGTTCGAGAGCGGCGGGGCTGAAGGGATCAGGGAAGATCTGCTCCAGAATCGACGTGTTGACCTGGGCACCGGCCTGGAGCTCGGCGCCGACCTCCTTGACGGGCTTGATCAGGTAGGGAGAGACGAGAGGAGACGAGAAGCAGAGGAGGTAGAGCGCAATGAAGAACAGCTCGTTGAGGGCGCAAAGAGCAAAGAGGACGTTCTAAAATATGTTAGCGACCTCGTGGGAGAATTGAGGACGAGTGAGGGGTTGGCGCACCTTGTTGGTGTAGTAGAGGCTGAGCAGCCAGTTCTGGCTGGCATCGATGTTCTTGTGGCTCGAATCGGTGCCCGAGACAACAAGGGTAGCATACATGTGCATGTAGTGGCTGGCGAGATCAAGGGCAATCAGACCCTGGAAGACGATGGCCCATCGGGGGAAGGCGGAAGACAGGAAGACAATGAGACAGGCCGTGGTGCATCGATCCGTCACCATGTCGAGGACGGCGCCGAAGCGAGTCGACTGTTCGTAGATGCGCGCGACGTAGCCATCGAGGGCGTCGAGGAGACACGAGACACTGTAGAGGAACGAGCACGTGCGAGGATGGAGGGGCATGTAGTAGAGAGATGCGATAGCGAGGACGATTCGCGCGTAGCCTGGAGGGGTTGTGTCAGCGATGAGAAGAAACCTTGAGCGACATCACAGCTTGTCATACCGATCAGGTTGGGCCAGAAGAGGAAGATGTTCTCGCGAGGGGCACTGTCCGAGGCATCCGAGGCGCCGTGAGCGGCACCGTTGCCGTTGGTGTTGCTGGAGCCGTTGGCCTTGACATCGCGTTCCGAGTCAGATGAAGAAGAGCTGCCAGCCTTGGCGGCCTGTCGTCGGGTTCGTGGGCTCATGATGCCTGAAGTCTGCGCGGAGGATGTTTGGAGGAGTCGCGATAACGGTTGTGGCTTATCGTCCCCTGACGACCACCTTTTGTCGAGATACGGATAGTGGTGAGACTGGTTTGCGAAAGGGGGCAGGGGTAGCTTGGCGCTGTTGAAGCTATCGTCAGGGCCTTCGAGATATAGGGAAGTAGCGCGTGGTGAAGGGTCAAAGACTCGTTGAGGAGCAAAGGAGTGGATGAGAAGTTCAAAATCAGAAGAGGGAGACAAAAAAAAAAAAGTTCTAGAGTGATGACAGCGGAAGGCGGTAGGTACTCGTTCCTCTAGAGGTCCCTTTTTCCCACTGGATGGATTGGATGGATTGATGGAATGGGATGCTTCTGCCAAGAGTGGCAGGGGGGGTTTTTCGGTAGGCTCGGGCACGCTAGCGGGCCGTTTAGAGCTGTAGAGTGTGTGGATTTTGTTGAAACTGGTGATAATTTAATGCGGCATCAAACTTTGAGTCAGGTCAAATTCAGCACCCGCTCAACCATGATATCCCCTGAATTGATCCGCTCGAGGCAAATTGTCAGACAGGGCCAGCGCGGCCTTCTCCACCATGGAGGCTGATTTCTGTCAAGATGCCAGCGTGCACCTCACTCTCATCACCTCACGCTCTAGCACGTACGATTTGCACTGGCGGTCGAGAGACGGGCCGCCGAGGTTCTGATCTGATGACAAAGCGGGCAGTTTCGCAGTTTCAAACTTGACAACACACGTTGCCAAGCTCCGCGCCGTGACTTGGTCAACCAACGGGTCTGGGCCGCTTAGCTGGTAGGCTAGTCCTGACGTTGCATTTGTGCTGGCTGGTGAGAGATAGGGAGACACAAGAGGCTGATCATCCGCTTGATGTGCATTAGCGGCCATTCTGGTAGGAGATAAGAGGAGGCTATCATGACTCCTCTGCGCTCTCATGCAACGCGACGCAGTAGCCGCGATGGGATGATAAAACTATAGACCTCGGTGTCACAGATTGCGCGCATGGTCTGGAGCATGTCCGATCATGTACGCAATTTACGGGACACGTAAGGTGAGTGCGGACAGTTCATCAATAAAAGGACAGAATTTCGTACCCGTTTTATGTACTGTTTGAGTCTGTCTCCGAGGGACTTCCATGTTGGGTTTGTTGGTACATTCTGCGGGCCTGTCTCATTGGATGGAACAAACTTCGAAACGACATCCAGTCTCGAGGCAACGACAAAGTTTCTACACACAACTCGGATACCAAGATCTAAGTTCATATACACATTCTTGAGAAATCATCGAATCAAGTACCTGAGAACAGTTGTTGCTGCCCTCCACCAAAGCCATAGGATGACATGTACGTCATCCGCGAGATTACCATGGCTTGGCTCCCTCAATAAGATGCCGTCCTCACCGTCCAAGCCAAGCCTGGTGCACCAACTCATTCATCACATCCCTCGCTTGCCTGCCCCGGACAAACCACGGGAGATAACCAACTTGATGAATGCAATATCAAAAGGACGAAAGCCTGACCTGTCGTGGGGTTTGCCGTCTTTAGCACCCTCGTTCGCGCAAACTCAATTCAAGCCACTCCCATGACCTTTCCCTTGCCTTGCTGCCCCTCACCACGGGCTCGATATCCCGCGTAAAGTGCCCCAGCTAAGCAGGCAGATCGATCAACTAGCAGAGGTCAAGGGCTAATCTGGTATCGAGACGATGAAGCTACTAAGTAGCTAGACTATATCAGCCGATGACATCTCTCGGCATCGTCAAGTCCCGGCTGGTTACTTCGGCAAGTGTGTGTAAGCCGCCAAGTCCCAAGTCATTTACACGGAAGCTATTTTGACGCGCAAGTTGAACGCGCGGACAGGCAAGCAAGCGAGAGCCTATACATATAAGCGAATGCAGCCGGATCTAGACAAGGTATCCGTAGTTCTTCCTCGACTACCTACATGACATGACACCCCTTGAACAGAGCTAACCTCCAACTCGGGGGCGCCGGGGAGTGGAGAGGGATTTTGCGGGATAGCCGACAAGACAAGCTTTCGCAATGGGATGGTGACATTTAGAAAGGGTAGGTCTGAAAGGTAGGACCCCTTATTATCCAAACAGCTCTTTTCTAGCCATGACCTGATTAAGACTTGCATATCTCTTGAACCAGGGTCAATCATGTCGCCGGTGAACCGCTTCTCTTGTGTCTCAGGTAATCAACAAGGGTCAAGAGAGGAAACAAGAAAGTCTGGGGATGGCGGATCCGGAACCCGGGCGACGATCTCTCAACAAGCCCAAGCCCGCCCGCAGCGGATAGCATTAGTATTAACAGTCCGGAGCTTCGTCGAGCTCATACCCGTGGCGTGATATCCTAGGCAAGATTGGTGGTGGTGGTGGTGGTTGGCCCCGGGGAAGGCTAAGGCCGTTTGAACCTCCAATGCTAACAGCCACAACTTGTTCCCCCCTCCCCGCGAGGAGGAAAAAAAGGGTGCTTGCTATTTGGTTAAAGGTTGTTGGCCGCGGCCTTTGTGCCTTGCATCAGGGAATGTCACCGGCGGCGCTAGTTTTCCCTGGCTTGGGATGTGCTGCAGCTTGTTCTGCCGGCTGCTCCGTCTCCAAACTCTTTACAACTCGAGGCGACGACTACGAACAAGAGGTCAAAAAGATTTTTTTTTTTTTTTGTTAAGTGATCCTTAATAGATATCCTCTCGTCCGCAGAAGTGTTTCCCCTGTCCTATAATTGGAGTCGCAGTGCTACGTTGCCGGCCCCGCTAGTGGCAGTACCAAGCCCGAGGATATGGGCATTGGCCGGTCTCGTCCCGTCTCCGTCGTCTCATCTCGTCCGGGTGGTCAAAGATGGCTTGGGATGGTGCCGCCGTGGTCAGGGCTCCGCTCTCAGGGCTACTTGACCGGCAGCGAGCGAGCGAGGGAGCGCGCGTCCAAGGATGGTCAGGCCCCTGTTGTGTCATGTCGGCGGCTGGCTTCACTTCAGTGGAACCCCCCCGGGTGGTTCTTTTAGGCGTCTCAGTCTCGACCTGAGAGGAGCTTGTCTCGGGCTGACACTCGATTCAGACTCTGTCTCGTCCCGTTTGGATTGGTGAGGAGATGCCGTGTTACCCAACTGGATATTCAGATGCCACCACTCAAAAGCCCTCTGGGGCTCCCCAGCTGCCCAGAGTTGCCTCAGTGGATAGGCCCGTTGTGGATGAAGGGCCCTTGACCTGCTGATAGACGCCTCTGTGGATATCCCGTAGCCCCTCTTGTCTCTGGTGCTGATCCCCCTCCATTAACCAAGGATCTATGGGAGCTTGATCCCATCATGCTCGACCAGGAGGTAGCTCAATCTCCTCCTTGGCTCAAGCCTCCCCCTCGAGGCGCATCATGAGATGGACTTCAGCTCAACTCGGCTTAACCTTCCCCAGTGCCATCAACAAGCTTCCCGCCTCCAGAAAAACTCGGCACCTCTTGTTCACCTAGGTCGACTTGGGTTGCCGCCCCACGACACACGTCACTGGTGGGCAGGGTCTTTGTTCTGCGGGCATGATGGACCATTATGGAGCATGGAGGGGCATAACGCAGGAGGCAAAGCAATAAACAGACACGGTCAACGACCTACGTTAGGGCTTTTGAAATTTTTTTGTTGGTTTCGGCAGTTTTGGTCACATCTAGAGAACTGACTGATACAAAGTACCATGCCAGCAACGCCAGCAACCTGTTCATTTCGCTCTCGTCTCGGAGCAATTTCCTCGCTACTGTTCCTCTCTCTTACACCAGACGACTTCCGGCTCATTCTCTAGACCCTAGACAACCCTCCTTGACCTACCCTCACGACGTAGTATCCCCAGGTCCCGGGCTAGTATATCCACGCTACGACTGTGGCTCATTCCCCTGGCTTCAGATTCTGGGATCGCCGCCTCTTTGCCCCTCGGACCATACAACCTCGCAGCAAGCCAGCAGCAGCAGCCAGCAAGCAAGCCAAGCCAAGCTTCGCACAAGCACAACACAGCACAACGCATCCATCGCAGCACCGCAAGCCACCCCAAACAGAATCCTCAAGCCCCGATTCATCATTTCTTGGGCTCTTCTCCCCCCCCTCCATCCTTCGTTTCGCTCGCCTCTGTCAACCCCCGGTCCCTGCGCCTAGCCCATATTCGTCCGCCTCTTTTTAAGGCACACAAGCTCTAAAACCGCAACCCCTGCCCTCCACCACCTCGAATCGAATCCCTGGTCCTACATTAGGGACGCAGCGCGCTACGTACTGGACTGTACAGTACATGCGTTTGAGCCTCGGGGCGACTTGCTTCTCGGCGGGGACTTTGGCTTGCCGGGCAGTTTCTCTCCTTAGCCTCTTTCTGGCCCTCCAGCTCTCCGGCTAGCTAGCCTCTACCTGTCTAGTCTCTAGCCTTGTCGCCTCTCGTAGCCGGCCGGTCCCTTGGAGCTGTGGATCGTCACTTTTCACTTTTCACCAGCGTCGTTCCCGTCCGTCCTGCCGCCTTGTCTTGTCGCTCCTTCTCTTCTCTCGACTTGCTCCGTCCTCGACTTGACCTGACTTGACTTGTCCTGGCCTTGACCTTTCCTTCTCATAAATCCTTCACCTTCCACTTTATCTTCACCTCTCCTCTCCTCTTCTCCTCTCTTCTTCTTCTTCCTGCTCTTCCTTCTCCCCGACTCTATCGGTCGATCCCTCACACCGATCGTGATTCTCATACAACAACTCTCGGACAAAAGCCAATTAGATCTACTCCCCTTGTTTCTATCTGTGGCTTCTCGTCTTCGTGTCCAAACTCCCCAGTTTCCCCTCCACAAATTCCGCCACTTGCGCCAGATTGTCCGTCTAGGTCATCCGTCCGAGTTGCGCGAGGTCAAGGCCAAGCGAGTAGTTGCAATTTCGAGGCCGAAATAGTGTATATCCTCGGGTGCAGCTTGTCTTTGCTCTGTCTTTTCCCCGTCTCCTCTGCACACCTCACTCTTCAATATCCTCTACTCGCATCACACGTACCGTCGCATCATGTCGTCGCATCCGTCGCTCAAGGCGACCTTCGCCAGCCGGTCTGAGACGGCCACTCATCCTCTCAACCGACACCTCTTCAAGCTCATGGACCTCAAGGCCTCGAATCTCTGCCTCAGCGCCGATGTCGCAACCGCCCGCGAGCTCCTCTACTTTGCCGACAAGATTGGCCCCTCCATCGTCGTCCTCAAGACTCATCATGACATGGTCTCCGGTTGGGACTTTGACCCCAAGACGGGAACCGGCGCGAGGCTCGCCGCTCTGGCTCGCAAGCACGGTTTCCTTATCTTTGAGGATCGCAAGTTTGGCGACATTGGTAACACGGTCGAGCTGCAATACACCAGCGGTGCCGCGCGCATCATCGAGTGGGCGCACATCGTCAACGTCAACATGGTCCCCGGTAAGGCTTCAGTCACTTCCTTGTCCAACGCTGCCGCCAGATGGCTCGAGCGATACCACTACGAGGTCAAGACGTCGATCAGCATCGGAACTCCCACGGCTAGCCAGTTGGACGAGGACAGCGAACGCTCAGATGCCGAGAACCAAAATGACCACCCGGAACCGCCTCGAGCCGACAACGGTCGTAAGGGTAGTATCGTCTCGACCACGACGGTCACGCAGCAGTACGAGTCGGCCGATTCACCACGTCTTGTCAAGACGATCCCCGAAGGCGACGAGGCAGTATTTCCCGGTATCGAGGAGGCGCCGATCGAGAGGGGTCTGCTTATCCTGGCACAAATGTCCAGCCAGGGCAACTTTATGAACAAGGAGTACACGCAAGCCTGCGTCGAGGCCGCAAGGGAACACAAGAGCTTTGTCATAGGATTCGTCTCACAGGAATGTCTCAACTCACAACCCGACGATGCCTTCATTCACATGACACCTGGCTGCCAACTGCCCCCCGAGGGTGAGGACGAGAACGCCGCCATCAAGGGAGACGGCAAGGGTCAGCAGTACAATACGCCACAGAAGATCATCGGCGTTGCCGGTGCCGACATTGCTATTGTCGGTCGGGGCATCATCAAGGCCAACGACCCCGAGGGAGAAGCTGAGCGATACCGATCGGCAGCCTGGAAGGCTTACACGGAACGGGTTCGTTGAAGACGGAGCTGGAGGCGGATTTGACGCGGGCATGGGTCATTATGGAAGAAGGGATGAGCATCTCAGAGGTTGGCGAACTATTAAGCGGGAATTGCAATATCAATATCATCATGACTGTACTGGAGCAACTGCGGAAGTATTTACATAGTAGTCGCTTTCAATGGAGAACAATGAGCCCTGGCTAGGGACGATACGATATCCAAGCACTACCGTATGACTATCACTGCCGCTGCTGCTATAGCGTCTCTGTCCGAGCGCACAGCTCTGACCTTGCCTTTTTGTTTGACGTGTGAGCTCGGCGCTTCATCTCCACAGTTTTGACAGGGCTGAAATCCAGGGTTGAGTTTTGCGGTGGTGGGTTGCGTTAAAGCCGATTACTCCGGAGCCCCCACTCGGTGACGCCAGAATCTTGGTCCGGTCTCATCTCATCTCACCGTGGAAGTCAACTGAGATGAAGCAGCCTCGGATTGAGAGGAATGTTTTGTTTCTTTGAAGCGCAGAGACGGTCTCAGTACAGTATACGCGTACTAAATCAAGCGACCAATCATGTGAAGGATCCATTCTCTCCCTGAGGTCAGACACCATCATCCATAAGCCGTCATGACACCGCCCCATGGAGAAGGCGATGGTCAACGAGTGAGAAAGAGACGTCGCATCGTCATCAGCTGCACTGAATGTCATCGCAGAAAACAAAGGGTTTGTGAATCATTGAAATCTTGGAGGAATAACCCAGCAATGGATCACTGCTAATCATATCACAGTGTGATCGAGAACTGCCATGTGGGAACTGCAGGTCAAGGAATAAGGAGTCGGCCTGTATTTATGAGACTGGCGCGCCAACGGCCAAGGAGAGTCGACCAAAACGCCAGCATCAACAAACGGAAAAGGCTTTAGAGCCATCTCCAGCACAATCCAGCGACTCAACCGAAGATGGCTTTGATGAACTTCTGTCATCCAAGGCGGCTGACTGGGGCTACGCACAGAACGGCGCGTCAACAATGGGACTCTTGAAGCAGATTGAGACAGCGACTGACGGCGAACATGGCTCACCTTCATCTGCGGGTAGATCTCACGAATTCTCGGTCGGCTCACCGGAAGAGGACCTTGCCCTGAGGGAAAAGTACAAGGGCATCATCCGTCAGCTGCCTGCGAGGAACTACATCGACAAGCTTGTCGAGATGTACATGCGCGGCTTCAACTGGCAGTACTTTGCCATCGACCCAGTGGTCTTTTATGCGCAGCTCGAGCAATGGAACAACCTCCCCTTTTCCACACTATCGACAGTTGGCCCACGGGGGTTAAGCCCCGAGCTGCGTGCGTTCCCGGCCCTGGTGTTCCAGGTCATCGCAACAGCACTTCTGCTATTGCCAGAACGGCCTGACCCGGTGTTTGACTCGCTCAAGTATGCTGGGAGTATGCGGTTTGAGGATCTCGCGGTTGATTACAGCGACTCTGGTCAGGCGGTTGTGGATCTCCTAGGGAAGAAGCACCTGTCACTGGTGACGGTTCAGGCGCAATTCCTGAGGGCATCTTTTTTCAAGTTTACAGCCAAGGTCACTGAAGCGGCAAGTATCAAGTCAATTTTATAGAATGAACCCATCCTAACACTCAGCAGTGGCACACCATCGCCATGGCTACCCGCGATGCGCAGGAGCTGGGCTTACATCGCGACAGTTTGGACCCTAAACCCAAAGACTCGAGCATTGAAAGCGTTCTTGAGAACCAATGGGTGATACAACGGAGAAGGAGGATGTATTCTCTGCTCGCCGTATGGGACCTCAACTGTGCTATGGTGCTCGGACGCCCTGGGACGATAGACTGGAATCAACTTCTCCCCACGCCGCCAGTGGACGCCATCTTACCGGAGAATGGTGACAAGTCGCCCATAGTTCCTCGTGGTGAAGATGATCCTCCTACGCCGATAACTCGGCTTCTTTGGAACTACCAGCTTTGCGGGCCACTACGAGCAATCATGAACCTCGAAAACGAAGGTGCATATCCGGTTGATTTTAGCAAAGTTGATCAGGTTCACCAGAGCATTCTCGATCTCGACAAGAAAATGCCACCTGCTTTTCGACTGGAAAATCCCGACACACGGTGGGATGATCGCCCCGAGACACACTGGTATCAGGCGAATCGATATTACTTTGCCCACCTGCACCAGTTCAGCAAGACAGCGCTGCACCGGCCGTACGTCTTCAACCGCAAGGAGAGTAGGGTGGAGGCCATCAACTCCAGCCTCAGGACGCTCGAGATTCAAAAGATGACGTTTGAGGGTCTACCACCAGACTCGTGGAGGAATTTCATGCTCTTCTTCAGCAGCTTCGACGCCATCGTGCTCATCGCCTCTGTATACATCATCTTCCCGCAAGAGTACGCTGAACTCACCAGTAAGATCCTGGAGCACTTTCAGTGGACTATCGAGCGGTTCTCAGCCATGCAGGAGCGTAATCCACTCGCAAAATCGGCACAGGGTGTTCTCAGAGCCATCGTTGTGCGGTTCAAGAGGGCGGTCGCAAAAGCAGAGAGTACCTCGCTCTCTTCCACGGAAAACAGATCAACAACCGGTTCAAGTGGCTTGGCACCAACTTCCACACCAGGAAGTTCATCGCTCGGCACGGGTGACGTTGCCGGTCTGACACAGTCTCAGCCCGCAGCGGAAAACGCGTGGAGGACACCACCAGCAGACAGCCTGGCGACGATGGCGCCGTTCTTCCCCACGGGGGACTTAATCTACAACGACCTCACGGCGGGTCCGGACGGCATGATGCTGCCATTGGGATCAACAGAGGGGGAGATTGGAGGGGATGATTTACTGTGGCAGTTTGGGGGCGACTGGGGTGACGACACGGTCTGGCAGATGCTGAATCAGTTTCCGGCGACGGGAGACGGTGGGCCCGCCGTTTGAGTTGGATTTTTGGACTTGATAAAAAGCAAATATACAAAGCCTCGTGGGTTGATTAGCAGGCGTTATTCAGACTGGAACATGGTGGTGGAGGCTGTGAGATTGGCTGTGAGTCTATGTCTAGGACTCTATCCAACAAGCAAGCATACACCTTGAACAATTGCATACCTACTATTCCATTGCATATACTCTGCATGATGCGGTCGCCTTTGACCAAATAACAAGGCGCTTGCTTCTATCTGTTATACTGCGTAGTATTCCTGAGAGCCTGCTGCTTGTTTCC
This sequence comes from Fusarium vanettenii 77-13-4, assembly GCF_000151355.1. Lineage (NCBI taxonomy): Eukaryota > Fungi > Ascomycota > Sordariomycetes > Hypocreales > Nectriaceae > Fusarium > Fusarium vanettenii. The sequence goes on along the minus strand of NW_003315879.1, from coordinate 659,147 downwards.
GAGAGCCTGATTTGCTGCCTAATACCAAACCAAGCCGGGGCAGGTTTCCAAGCCACAAGGCAGACTAACTACAACAACGCAGTAAGCGGCGAGCTGAAAAGAGCAACGGCAAAGCCGTCCCGTTATGCGAGTGGCCGCCCGTTGGGCCTGTGATTGCTGCCCTCCCCCCGCGCGTTGTGAAACCACAACGGGGGGCGGGTGCTCTGGTAGCATTTTATCTCACGGCGAGGCGTTCTAGGCGTTGCACTTTGGGAGATTTCTCAAGGGTGATTGGATGATTGGGGGTGCGAGGCAAAAAAAGAGGAAATGCTTTGACACGCCGACGTGCAGATTGCACGGCCTCAGGGCGTGAGAGGACAGGAAGCCGTGAGGGTTCGGGATAGGTAGACTTGGGAAGATGTTGGTGGCCTCAGTGATGCAGCGTTGCACTCTTGCTTGTGTTTTTTGTCATTCGACATGATGGTTTCGAGAATGCGTGGATGAATCACTGTTGCCGTCGTCGTCGAGTCCCTCTGTGCGTGTGTAGAGTTGTCATGCAGTTATAATTAACACTTGCATTTGATCTGTTGATGGGACCCATCACGGAAGGTGTTTTAAAGCAAGTGAGTGTTGAGCTGAAGCCCTGTTTGTCCAAAAGCGTTACAGTGCCAAAGTTAGACCGGGTTTATATTTAGCAGTCCATAATTAAAAATAAAAAAAAAGGACCACAACGGCTTTCAGATGCAATACTGTACGCATCTGACATTTGTATCCCCTCGTACCTGCCTCTCCTCGTCCTCCTCCCATCGCCTCATCCTTCTTTGTCTTACAGAGAGAAGAAGAAGTTGAGAGAGTCCAGAACCCCTTCACTCTCTCAGTCCCCGTCAGATCGATCCCCTGTAGGGTCTTTTCCTTCTGGCGCGTCTCCACTGTGGGTCGATGGGCCGGCAGTTGCATGGGCTGATCCTGCCCCCTGCGCTGATGCACCTTGATCACTCAAGGGAAGGAGCGACCTGACTTTTTTTTTTTTTAAATGTTGTATGAAGGCAAGGACCGGAAGAGAAAAAAAAAAGTTTGGCAGAAAATCAACCCACCACGTTTTGATCTTTAACAAACCTTGAATTGCTCTCGTATTTCCTTCTCTTCTTCTCTCAAGATCAAGAGAAAAGAGGAACAAGAAGAGCTTGACTGTCATCCTCAAGCAAGCAAGAAGCAAGCACAAGCAAGGATAGCAATCACTTTGCTCAAGGTGGTTTTTTTTTTCTTCTCTCTCTTCCCTGTCTCATCTCCAAAACGTGCACCTCTCCCTCACACCCTCATCCAATCCCCTTGCGCCGACTGTCGCAAAAAATAAAAAAGGGTGTGTGGCCGCAAGCAGACAAAGGCCCAACAACGGCCGGCCGAGCTGATCGCTTTTGCGCGCAACCGCCGTCATAACCCGGCACGGAGCCAAGACCAGACCAGGCTGTGAAGGAGAGAAGGAAGCGAAAATCAGCCATCGGCAAGCCATCGCATCGTCCGTCTGCCTGTCAGTGTTCCCGTTGGCGCGCGCCTCTCTCGTCTCGTCTCGTCTCCTCTCGCTTGCTACCGTTGATATAACTCGACCTACCCGCTCGCCCAATCAATATTCCAGGGCTCTCCTCGTTTACATTTTCTTTTTTTTGCCCTCTCTTCCTCTTTCATCTTCCTTCTCCATCCGAAAACCTATTGCCCTCCTCCCCGGCATCTCGAATCCTACCTCGGATCGAACCTTGACATCCTGGTCTGGAAATTTCGCTTCGAACCTACAACATCACCAACTTTGAAAGCTTCGCCAGAAGCTCCACGCATTTCACCATGGCCGCTGCCGGCGCTTTAACAGACTTTGTCCAGCGGTATCAGGCCGTTCAAGCGTATGAAAACACAAGAGACAAATTGCTTCAGGTATGCGCGCCATCTTTCCGTCTGCGCGACACCCACATGCGCTCCCGCATGCCATTCCCTTCGCCCGCCTCGGGAGCTTGAGCACCCCAACGCCGCGACCTTGTGATCTTGTCGCAGACGTCGCTAACCTTTTCCGCTCGATAGGATCTACTACTTTACTGCCAAGGCATCGAAGAGAGTCTACACCAAGAGAACCAGCAGCTCAAGATCCGATTGCACGAAGCCGAGCTCGACCTACACGCCGCGACAAAGTCCCGACGAGATCTACAACACAGCCTATCACAAGCCGAGACCCAAATAAAATGGGTGACGGATCAGAACGAAGAGCTCAAGGTACATAGCATCATGGGTTGATGCGCAGGGGATACAATGGCTAAAAGCGACAGAATGATGCTCCTTACCTTTTGCTGTTGATCGACGGAGATGGTCTTATTGTATGTTGGACAGGACCTGGTGCTGGGGGGACCAGCTGCTAACTGCACAACAGTTCCAAGATGAATACGTCCAACAAGGCCTCGAGGGCGGAAAGAGGGCAGCATACGCTATACGCTCTGCTGTGGCAGACCTGTGCAACCAGAGCCAGGAACGATTCAATGGGATAGAGATTGTTTGCCGCGTCGTAGCCAATGTTGGCGGCCTGAGCAAGGCCCTTTGTCGCGATGGCAGCATCGACGACCCCAGCATGTTTAAGGAGTTTACACTGGGCTTTACCCAGGCCAAAGCGTCGTTTGATTTTATCGATGTTGGTTATGGCAAGGAGAGAGCCGACTCAAAGATCCGAGGTACGTTGAAAAGAGCACAGCAGCCTATGATATGCAGCCACAGCGACACAGATCATGTCCAATTGACGAGAAACTGACTAACATGGGGTTAAGAAACCGCCCGCTGGCATTTACGAAGCCATAATTGCAAACATGTTCTCTTAGGAATTGGACATGATGCTGGATATGCGCCTTTCCTTGACGAAGTACTCCAGGATGACACAGCACGAAACCTCGTTTCTCTGCTCAAATCGACACCCTTGGTCCGCGAACTAGAGTCTCTTAAGATGAACGTGATCTCGTTCGACCAAATTTTCCGCACAACGAAGCTTACCGACAAGACGCCCATCGAGAAGCCTGTCGTGCCTCAGCCCAATGGAACCGCGCACCAAGTCTCGCCAACAGTCGTTCTTCCTACTCAAGCGGTGTTGACGCCTGCAACGAGCACTGCGTCCATGTCGCCTCCGGCTGCTAGCTATGCCAAGATCACCAAGTGTGCTAGTCCACCTCCACAGCTCACAATGCCTCTGCCGCCCAAGCAGAGCGCCAACAGCAATCGAAATAAGACCCCGCCTCAGCCATCCTGGAATCCTGGTCCTCGAGGACTTGATCAACCCATCACAGTGGGTCAGCAGGCTATGGAAAGCATCAAGCGACGGGCGGGCAATGATAAACTGTGCAACAACCACTTCCTCCGCGGACCATGCACCAGGATTGACGTCTGTCCCTTTGTCCATACCTACAAGCCCACTCAGGAGGAGCTCCGCGCTCTTGCAATGTTGTCACGACAGAACCCCTGCACGCGCGGCCAAGATTGCGATGTCGAAGATTGCATCTATGGCCATCATGTAAGTTACGCTCTTTTACTTGAGCCTTCGTGGCTAACGTGGTTTGTCTTTAGTGTCCCAATGTCAGCAACGGGATGTGCACGCGACAATATTGCAGGTTCAAGGTGGAGAGCCATCCGCCTGGCACCAAGTTTACCAACAAGAACATCCACGATAACTAAGCCACGTGCTTTTCTGCACGGGCTGTTGTCACTCGGCTGAGGTCGAGGGCAACTACACTATGATATGATCGAGTACCAACCAATCTCTGAGCTTCGTTTCTATGTATACTAGGATCGATTCTTGATATCCGATCACAAGGTTTTTTAATATTATTATATAGGATTTCGGGGGATCAGTGATCCTCCACGAGATCTTTTTTTCAGTTTTGGCTTTTCTCCAAGCACCAGGTGGTCGGGCTAAATAACAGAGCTCATGGCCTCCAGAGGGTTTCGCTCGCTGGGAAGGATTGCTTGATGTTTTAACAAATTGAGAGATGATTTTAATTTTCGTTCTCTATGAATGCAAATTCTTTCTTTTCTTTTCCTAGATAACCATTTTCAACGTATCATGGGATCAAATTTCATGTCGTGTGTCGAACAAGTGAAGTTGAAACCTGACCCTCATCATGTAAGTCCAAGGTGAGCTCGGTGAGCTCGGTGAAGGGGTACTTGTTTACCCCACATTAAGCCCCGCCCACACCTTGACCTTCGATTTGACTGCCCACCTTGTGGTGGTGTCAAATGGAAAGTGCCACCTTCCTTCCCATCCCATTCCCACTTCTACCCCAGGACGACTCTCGACTCCAACGTCGCCCTCAATTCCACCTCGACTCTTTATACTTTTCGCTCCTCTAAGATACCCTCTTGGAGTTGACGCTACGTACGACTTACCTACCTACGAACGTCTCCCCCCTCCTTCGCCCACCAGCCGCAAAAATGTCCCACCCAAGGATAGAAGAAGTCTCGGACAGCGACTTTGACTCTGACCCAGCCGAGGGCGACATTGATGACTTTGCCGACTCGGATATCATGCGCCGCGTCGAACCCAAGTCCTCCACAACGACATCATCCGTTCCTCAACAAGCACCCGCAGCAGCCAGCCAGCAGATGCCGCACATCGTCCCCGCTGGAGCACCCATGGGCAGCACCCTCCCAGCAAACACAGATCGCTCCGCCTACGCCGAGTTCCAGTGCGTTTACCCCGTCTACTTTGACGCCTCGCGATCCCGCGCCGAGGGTCGTCGTGTCAACGCCGACCTCGCTGTCAAGGACCCCCTCGCGCGCGAGATCGCAAACGCCTGCTCGCGACTGCGCCTCCCGACCCTCTTCGAGCCCGAGAAGGTGCACCCCAAGGACTGGGCCAACCCTGGCCGCGTCAAGGTCGGACTCAAGAAGACACCCGGACACCCCGTGCAGAACAAGCACCACCTGTACCGCCTCATCGCCGAGCATCTCAAGGATAACCCCACCACCGAGGACAGCGCCGGTCTACGTGTCAGGATTGGAGGTCAGCTGCAGCCAGAGCCTGGGAAGCCCTACCCCAAGCCTGCTGTGCCGCGAGGCTGGAAGATGGGTGAGCTGCTGCCCTACCTGAGCCCTGCCATGACGGGAGGTGGTGTGTCAGAGAACCTGTTCAAGGATATGATGAAGGAGATGCAAGGTGGTGGAGATCCCATGTCGGCTCTGATGGGTGCGCAAGCGGGTGGTGACGAGAGCAGCAGTGGAGGCGGCAAGAAGAAGAAGGATAAGAAGGGCAAAGGTCGAGCATAGAGGGACTCTTACAAAGATGTAGAGGGAATGACACATGAATCAAGTTCTGGGAAATGTTAAGAGATACCAGGGATGGGGCATGACTACACATTTTTTTAAAACGAGAAAAAGATGAAGAATGCTTCAGAAGTCCCCTAATCAAAAGGGGAATGATGTTTTGAAAGATAAAAACTTGATTCTAAGGCGGTATCATGATACTAGCCTGATACACATTGACACCAAATATTGAAAAAAGTCAAAGATGAATAGAAACTAAAAAAGGGGGTATGTCCACACGCTTTCCCATCATACAGCGATTCGTCCTTGTAGAGCCTCCCACTCACGCGATCCCACAATCTGCACGTCCCGTCCGGACCCGGGCACCACTTTTCCGTCGGCGCCGGGGAGCTTGATGCGTAGCCGGGCCGCCGGGTTCCGGCCTGGGGCCGCCGCGGCCTTCCTCCGCTCGACCTTGGCCGTCTGGCCCTGGAGCACGTGGGCCTTGTGCAGGACCGAGTCCTCCCAGGCGGTCCAGGCGGCGTAGTCCTCTTGCTGCTTGGCGGCGTGGTACTGAGGCGTGGACCTGGCGGGCTTCCAGGCGAGCTTGTCCTCGGGCAAGGCCGAGAAGTTGTACAAGGAGGCTGAAGAGGCCATCTTGACGAGTTCGCTGAGGACGTCCCTGCCCTCGGCGGCGATGAGACCGCGGCGCTGCTCGGTAACGGTCTTTGGTTTTTGAAGGGGCTCGGCCAGCCAGTCGTACCTCTGCTGCTCCGAAGTGCGAGCCCGACGGTTGTCGTCACGCAGGTACCGGACGGCCGACTGCAGGCTCTCGATATCCTTCTTGAGGGCGTCCATCTCGCGGGCGGTGGCAACGGCACGCTCCTGGCCAGCCTTGGCACCAGCAGCATCAGCGCCATCAGCAAAGGCACGGCTGTCGCTGGCAATCTTCTTCCACTTGTCGCGCTCCGACTCGAGGTTCTTGAGCTCACGGTCCTGCTTCTCGATATCCTCCTTGAGGCTGCCAATCTGCTGACCCGAAGCTTCAAGCTCGCTCTGCAGGTTCGAGATGCGCTCAATATTAGCCTGAGCATCCCGCATTCTCGACTCGAGAGTCTCAATCTTGAGCACGGCTGTGCTAAGGTGTTCGTCGCGCTGCGCAATGGTGCGGCGAGCCTCGCTATGCTCCTCCTTAAGGCGACGAAGCTCCTCCTCGGCGTCAACAGGGATGGTCTTGAGAGCCTTGAGCTCCTGGGACCGCAGCCGCCAGGGGGCGGGGGCCACATCAAACTCCTGAACTTGGTCTAGGTCAGTGGCCAACGAAGCCAGGTCTGTGATTTGTGTTGTGACGGTTCGGAGCTTAGCCAGGTAGCTGGAGAAGAGATCCGACTCGCTTGAGGTGCTAACAGCGAGCACAGTCTTGTGAACTGCCGACTGCACCTCAACATATGTAAACGGCTCGGTCCTTGTCTCATCCGAGGTAAGAAGCTCGTGAAGGCCGAGACCGATTTGGCGTGCAAGGTCAGCAAGCTCCTGGGTTGCCTCACAGCACTGCTCAAATGCCTCGGTCGTATCCGGCAGCAGAGACAGAGACCTAGTTCGAAGGTCCTGAAGAGCTCGCACAGCCTTGCCAGCAATGACCTTGGCGCCGCGGGTCTGAGTAATGACAGCCTCGGACTTCTTGGCAAAGTGCTGCGCCAGCTCCTCCTCTTCACCCTCAGCCGGGACCACACGGTTGACTAGGTTTCGAAGAGTGTTGAAAGAAACAGCCGCAGAGTCGAGATGGCTCTGCATCAGCATGGCCTTCATGTGAGCGTCATCGGCATAGTTGGCCAGATTGTTCGAGATGTGCACCTCTCCAAGATGAGAGAGGAGGGCAATAGTACGGTGCAACTCGTCGGCGCACTTCTGCTCCTTCAGCTCATCTCTTCGCAGACCGTCGATCCAGACGTTCAGAGCACGCTCAACAGGCTCCAGCTCGTGCAGCGCGTTCTGGTATCTAGAGAACTGCTCGATAGAGCAATGGCTGATATCATTGACGAAGCGGTCGCACATGTTGGACACCCAAACCAGCTTGTCCGAAGCGTCACAGCCAGCAAATACGTCGTCCTCGTGTCCAGGATGAGGTTGTCCGTTGAGTCGCTCCCGGATGAAGCCATTGAGGAGGTTGGCCTTGAAGGTCAGACGACGGAAGCGGAGCAGAGCGAGCACAGAGTCCTGATCCTCCTTATAGGTATCAGGCAAGAAAAGCTTGACAATCTCCAGGTGTTGCTCTGCCTCTTGGGCCTCCAGTCGTCGCAGCTCCAGGTCGATCGTCTTGACTTGAGCCTTGGCCGCCGAGATCTGAAGCTTCATGTTGAGGTCCATCATAGCTCGGGATCGATCATTGAGTTTCTCCGACTCGCCCTCGGTGACAGCCTGCGAGGCTCTCATATCGTCCAAGTCGCTTTGCAAGCTCGTCACCAGCTCGCGGAATCGCGACAGGGTATACTCCATATCCTCCAGTGACTCTTCTTGCTGGACGGCCCGTCGAGCCTGCTCGGTAATGACACTGTCCTTGAAGTCGAGTTCCTCTTGCATCTCCTTCTCGTTTTGGACGTGGTTGATTTCCAGCTCATCGTTAATCTCCTTGAGACTTTCAAGGTCGTCAATCACGGCCTTGAGCTCCTCAATCTGCTCGGCCATGCTCATGTTGCGTTCCGTAAGGTCTTCGATCATATCCTCAGCACCAAGTGCATTGTCCAGTTGTTGTCGAAGGTCCTCAACAGCCGACTGGGACTGCTCGAGCTTTTCTCGGCACACGCCGTACTCTTCCTTCATAGTATTAAACTCCTTCAGGTCCTCCTCCAATCCTGCGATCTGATCCTTAAGCTCCTCCTCTGACGCTTGCGTCAAGTCGCGTAATCGCAAAAGAGCTTCTCGTAATCGCTCGTTTGTGCGTTCCATCTGCAGCCATCCAGTGCTGGATCGCTCCTCGGGGGTCATGCCCTTGCTGTATTCCTCGTTTTCTTCTCGGAGAATCTCGACCTCAAGCTCCATCTCTTCGGCCTTCTCCTTCAGGGCGTCTAGCTCAACCTTGAGAACTTCGGCTGTCTCTTCAGCCATCTCTCGGTCGAGTGTGGCCAATTCCAATATGCTGTCGTGCTCGGCCTGAATCTCCTCAATGGATTCTAACCTCATCTCCGCCTCTTTCAATAACTTCTTCAACTCATTGTTCTCCTGTTGTTGTGGTTGATACTTTTGCTGCAGCATCTGAATGACGCTCTCAAACTTGTCTCTCTCGCCCTGAACCTTTTCGAGCTGCTTCAACTTATCCCGGTCCTCAGCCCGCTTGCGTTCCAAGACCTTCAGCTTCGCCTTGAGGTCCTCAATTTCCCGGCTAGCAGCAGTACTCCCAGCTGGTCGAGCTGCAGGTGCGGGTTTCCTTGATACAGGTGGTGTTGATGTTCGTGATGAGGTCCCTCCTGTGAGCTTCTCCAAGGCCTTTGTTCTCGCCTGAACGGGGCTTCTGGGCTGCGGCGATAGTATGTCCCCGTTATCCTTCACAGGGGAGGCAATACTGTCTCTGTCAGATGAGCCATGATCCCTCCCTGCCAGAGAATCCACTGATGTCCGTCTTGTCACGGAGCTTGGTCGTGAGCTTGGTCGCGATACCGCTCTTGGTCCGCTCAAGGACAAGCGACCGCTTGCAGTTCTTGGAATAGGTCCTCCTGCTCGTGATGAAACTGAAGATGTAGAAGCCTGTCTTGTCGTCCGAGTGGCAGGGGGTGGCGGTGGTCCCATAGAGGTTCGCGATCCTCCAACTGACGGGCGAGACTTGGATCCTGCGGATGGCACACGGGGATTCGAAGGTGTTCCTGTTCGAGATACGGCAGCACTTGAAGAAGCACTCAACTGCTTAGTAGGCGATTTCGTGGGAGACTAGACAAAGGTCAGCATTCAACCTGGGGAGAGTACACCGCAACACCCACTCTTGCAATGCTGGTCGGCCTAGCCACTCTAGGTACCGGGCTCGGGCTCGGGGCATTCAGACTCTTCCTCCTACCGAGTCCAGGATCCCCCGCGCTCGACGTCCTCCCCGCGGCCGGGTTGAAGCTGCTCGGGCGGGAAGGCTTGCGCGCGGGCCTAGGGGCGGGGGCCTGGGCGATGATGGTAGCCATCATGGGCTTGACAAACATGCCGTAACCCATGGGGCAGTCAAAGTACCGCTCGCCCTGGACACTGCCATCGTTCTTGCCCGTCTTCTCCTCGAGCTCGACACCCACCCACTCGCCGACCTGGAAGTGGGTAGGGCCAGCGAAGCGGACGGTGCCCTTGCGGCCGTCCGAGAGCTGGACGATCTGCCCAGGTTTGAAATCCGGCATTGTGGGCAGTTTATTCGGGGTCTTTGGGCATCGTGCCGGGCGTGGTTTTGATTGTCGTCGTCGTCGTAGCTGTTCGAGAGCTGTCTCCTGAGTAGGATCGCTTAGAGAGAGGGTCTATGATGTTGAGGATCCATCCATTGACATTCATCCCTGAAGTGCACAGTAGACGCGTCTGTCTACTTTCGGATAAACGCGACGGCGGCAATCCACTCCCGGCGGCTAGTGTGGGTACGTACCAAAGTGGGTCATCAAACAACCTCAACTTCACTTGTACGCCCTTCATCTCAACAAAGAAATTCAACTCTGGAACAACAAATCATCATTTTCACGTAATTGATTGGCTAACATAACTATTCATCTCTCATCCTACTCAAATCATTCGTCAAGATCCGAAACTCAAATGTTTGTTTGTCTATTCCAGCCCGACAAATCTCCCTTCATGTCGTGGGCTTTGTCTGTTGCTTGCTTGACAGTAATCTCGCTACCTACTCAAACTCTGTTCGTTCGTTTCTATGTATTCGAAAAGAATTAGACCCATGCTCGATCGACGTTATGCTTCCAGAGTATTTCGTATGCTTCAAATCCCAAACATGACACCAGATACTCGAAGCAATGCCCGCCTTGTACCGTCTCAAATCCAGTTCAACTTACACCTTTCTCAATATGCAATGGTTTGTATCCTTTCAAGCCTTGGAGGCTTCCTCCCGGAAGGACCCTCCTCGTACCCACTCAACCACTTCAAACGCGACTCGTCGTTCAGTTGCTTCGTCCAGGTCCTTTCCGACAGCAATCCGAACGATCATAAGGCCTGGGTGCTTGTGGAACTCGACAGCCCCAAACTTTGTAATCTCCTCATCCACGCTTGGCTTGACATAGACCACCAGATCGGGAGCGATGGTGCCGCGCCAGAGAGTTGCCATCCACTGCCAGTGATCAATCGGCGCGTACGAGTCGGCGATGGGTACGGTACACGCAAAAGCGTCCGACAAGGTGAGGCTGAATCCCTCCTTGATGAGTGCCACCGGCACTTTGGGAGCTGGTCCTTTCTCCTGTGGCTCTGCCACGCTCTCTTCAGCGGAGCCTCGCCGCGAGCCCTGAGATCCAGTGTCCTCCTGGTTCGAATCTGAAGTCGAGTCGTCCTTAGTGATATGCTTCACGATTTCTCTGGAATTCCTGTGCCAGTGAATCATGGTCTCGAAGCATGACTTGAACGTGTCTTTTTCGTCCGCGGATACACTCTCACTCGGAGAGTCCCGTCTTTCGGTGTTATTCGGTTCCTCCGACTCCCTTCCCCATGTCTTGAGATGTACTTCGTTGGATGCTAGGATGGCCTTCTCTACCAGCTGGCCGACTTGCTTGAGCATTCTCGGCTTAGGTCCTTCGACTGCGATGACCGCCCCGCGATTCGCCAACCCCTGACTGCTGGGGTCAAGAGCAGTGATGGGTGTGTGATTGATTCGAGCCAAGACTGACAATTTTCGAGTGAACGGAATGGACATGACCATGGCTTCGACGCTTCGAGCCTGGGGATCTCGAGCACCGGTTATTCCGAGGCCAGTGACGGGTGTGTTGAGGTGTCGGACGTCGACTTCTGTCGCCACACTTGGCGACATAGGAACAGACGTCTGCAGAGGAGGCAGTCGAAGGGACTCATCGTATGTGTATCGACCATGGCTCTGCTCAGGCCATGGCCCTGGTCGTGGAGGAGGGCCCATCGGACCAGATTTGGATCTCGGAAAGCCCGGCTCAGGCAAAGGAGTCGCGGGGAACGATCGCATGAGAGCTGGAGCCCCCATCGACAACGCTCGTACTCCCTGGTGAGGCGATGAAACGGCGTGATAGCCCCCAGCCTGGTTGCGGCGACGTCTCTTCGCCTCTGGAGACTCAGGATTCAAGTCATCAACTTCTCGGTATCCAGGTCGCTGTGGGGGGTAGCGCAGCCTCGAGCTGGGCGAGCTGCTGTAACTTCCACGGCGAGCCAGATCCAGGTCGTCTCGCACAGTAGGGTTATACGGGGTTGGAGGCTTCGCCGTGGAAGGCGCGGAAAATGGAGTAGAAGGGGTACGAGGAGTCGCAATGGACCGCCCGTTGCACTTGGTGCAGCGTCCAGAGTCATCAGTCGGGGACGAACCTGTACGGGCCCCCTGAGCTTTGTTGCCGCGTCGTGGCTGGTATCGATAGTCAGGATACTGGCGCTGATGGCGCTGCTTCTCCTCATCGGCTAGGCTCTTCCAGTTGATCTTTACATCCTCAGACTCGTCCTTCCACTGCTCTCCGATAATCTTGGAGATGTCAGGATTGGAAAGATGGGGGTTCCGGGCAACAACTTGAGCCTGATGATGCTGACGATATAGGATGAAAGCTATACACGAGTTAGCCGTGACAAAGAACCCTGCTTAGGCAAAAAGGGGTTGTCAGCGTGGAGATGTTACTGCTCACACAGTCTCGACGCTCAAGGCGGACTTCAACAAAGGAACCTGACTAGACTCACCGTTTCGAGGTCTGGGGATCTTTGGGGCAGGAGTGCAGAGACAGATGTCTCTGGGGCCTTCGCTATTCATGCTGCTAGGGGTGCTGAGCTGGAGCTTCTCGAGCCTCCCATAGTTGGCGTCGGCCGTGTTGATGGAAGCGGCACGTTTTCGAGCCAGGCCGGCAGTGCGAGGGCTGGGAGAGTCGGGGGTGTCAGGGACGACACGAAAGGCACGCGGCGGCCGGTGGTCATACTCGTCGACGGCGTCCATGGGGGAGTGAGCAGGGGTCATGGCCTGCTTGGGAGCGGCAGCAACCATGGAGATGACCTGTGTCATTTTGGAGAGAGGCGGCTGGGCTGGGCTGGGCTGCCTGGCAAACGAACGAATGCGAGACGCTGTGAGCGGCGGCGGCGGGTTGGGCCAGAGCGGGAAGCGCCAACTTTTTGGCAACCACACAACCTTGTACCCTGAACGTAGCGTAGCGGGCTGAAGGTGGAGTTGGATATGTTTGAGCGAGAAGGTTGAGAGTGTAGTCGAGAAGAGTTGTATCGACGGCAACAACAACAACCTCTGAGAAACCCGGCAAGAACAAGAGGTAATAAGGTGAAACCTCGACAGAAAGAAGGCGTTTCTGAGTTCCAACCAAGTCTTTTTTTGGTTCAAAGAGCGTCGCCGGTGCTCGTGTGTCGGGGCCAGTCTGTGCTGGCCAAAGTCTTTGTGTGCCTGAGCAAGAGGACAATGAAACTGGGGCCCAGTCGGTCAATCAGTGCCTGGAGCAGGACATGAGGCGTGATTCCATTATCGGATGCTCTTTCAAGTCTTCTCTTTCTCTCTTTTTCGCCTCCTCTGCAGTATCCCAAACTCTTCCACCAACGGCAGCCCTGTCTCTTCAGTCTGTATCTCTCTCACGCGTCAACTCCCTCTCTGCGTCTACCCTCTCCGACAACGGGTAGATAGATTAAAACGTCCTAGTCCCGGGGTAACTAGAGTGAACGGCGGGGAACATGCCCCAGCCTTGCTCTGGTTGGTGAGAGAGTAGCAGCAACCCCATCAGCCTGCCCTGCTTTGTTCGCGTTTGCCCCCCGTAGACTGTCCCGTCTGTCCGTAGCAACCACTAGGGAGCATACAGCAGCCGCAGACAGGACAAGGCAGATGCCTCAGGCTCCGGTGGTACTAACAGCGTGAATGAACCAGGGTGTGTATGTGTGTATGCGTGATGGCGTGTGTGTGTGGCCAATATGTGTGTGTGTGGTGTGGGTGCTCTTGAAAAAGAAACAGACTCATCCGCTGGACCCAACAAAACGGAGGCGAAGAGAAGGGCGCGCACACACACAAAGGAAGGTCCACGGACTTTGCCATGATATATCATCTTTCTCCCCCAGGTACGCGGCGCTTCTCCCCTGCCCTGCCTCTCCAGGGCAAGCCCAGCATTGCTGCTTTTGTCTCCGCCCTCCTTTGTAGTCGTGCAATGGAAGTGAATGCCGGTCGTCAGCTGGCCCGAGCGAAACGCTTGCCCCTTCCCCCTACTTCCTCTTCGTCCAGCCTCATCCAACGGCGACAATGCAATGCCGGAATGTACGTAGACCGTGTCTTGGGGCTGGAATGGGATGCTTGGCGAGCTCTGAGACAAAGACAATGTCCGCGCCGAAATTGGCATGGGATAGGTCTTGTGCACGTGATGGACAAACCTGATTTCCCTTTGAAAGACAGAGTAAACTGAATCCAACAGGGCGGGTCAGCAATCCAATCCTGGTCTGAGACGGCTGTCGAAATGGCCTTTCATCGTTGGCATCCATCCGCATCCAGCCATCCTCCCCAGTTTCCCCATTAGCTTGGGTGAGTCAGTCATCAAAGGACTTGTGGGAGGGGGTGAGGGGCCCCTTTGTTGTTTGGTCTAGAATTAGCATAATGGGAACATAACAAGGGAGAGATCCCCCCCAGGGGGAAGGGAACTCAGGTTGACTCTAGGTATTCGCAAATGGCATTCTGATGATCATGGTCATTCGATGTGACCCAGCCCGACGCCGAACCTCTTGTTTGCAAGTATTTTCCATCCATGGCTCCCTATCAAGTACACAACGGGTCAGCCAGGAAGCAGGTATTTTCGTATCGCCTCGGAAAATCCTCTTGAAATCCTGTGACCCTGTTCAGTTTAACAGTAATTATGCATAACACTTCTCCCCTTCCTTCCCAGCGCCGTCTAGACCTAAATAAAACCCCGAGCCTTACAGTCGTCCCCCGTTTACGCCAGGAAGCCTGCTCCGGCTTCGCTGCTGAGGAGCGCCGCGCTGCGACGGGCGTCAAGGAACAGGTCCTCGCACTCCGCAACATCCTGGATGTCGATCTGCGAACGGCCGTTGGCCTTGGCAAGAATGCTGTTTGTTCACCGTCAGTCAAACCATGTCTCGGTGCATCCCAAGGGGGAGGTTCAACCCCTTTCACCAAAGTGGGCTTGGCTTACCTTGCGGGAGTCAGCAGCTGCAGGCAGTACCGCATGCTGATGCGGACACCGTGTTCCGCGATTTTGTCGATGGCGGCGTCCGAGACCGAGACGCCCTCGGTTGAGGCACGTATCCGCACGATGCGCTTGATCTCGTCCGCCTCGTATGGCGTTGTGGGAATGATGAGGAGCCGAGTCAGGAAGTCAGCGGGGATTCCGTGGGCTGCGACAATATCATCGGTGCCTCTGATGGTGCACATTCCCCGGTTGGAGGCCAAGACCACGATGGGCGAGATGGGCGATTCCAAGGCTCGGTTCAGGTAGGTGAAGCACTCCACATCAAGCATATGCGCCTATGAAACGATCCCGTCGGTTAGCCATAGGTTCCCGTCCCGACATGAGACGGGGGACATTGGGGGGACCTTACCTCGTCAATGAACAAAACGCCTGGCACAAGTTCAGCCACACCCTGGTCGATATACTTGCTGACCACTTTGTTGATCTCGCCGCGCAGCTTGTCGGTGATCTCAGTCATCTTGGGCTTCATCAGTTGACCCATCATGCTCATAATGTCCTGTCCGCCCTGGGGTCGCGCGTTGGCCACGTCCAGATCGTGCAACGTGACATCTTGCACAATCTCCTTCTTCTTGTGCACCTCGCCCTTGGGGATGGGCACGTACTCCTCCGCCTCGAGGTCGAATTCTGTGGCATAGGCGTCCGATCGGCCAACTCGTTTGCATGCGCCCGTGTTCGCCTCGATGTAGATGACGTCTCCCACTGTGACACGCTCCTTCTGGATAGCCTCATAGATGCTGGGGTCGAGGCGAAGCTTCTTCTGTCCCTTTGCGCTCTTCAGGCCGATGAGCAGTGTGCTGATGGTCTTGCCGTAGCCACCCAGAGGGTTCTCGGCCTCCTCGGGGGTCAGTTCTGTAACCTCTCCCTCGTACACCTCCTTTGTCTCTCGGACCTTGAGGCCAATCGCTCTTCGGAAGTTTTCCATCAACATTTCGGTCTTCTTAACTTCGGTCGAGTAGATTTCGCTACCCACGATGGGGCAGAAAGGGATTTTGGTGCCCAGCTCTTGGCTGATGGCGAGCGCGAGTGCCGTCTTTCCAGTTCCAGGACCTCCTGCCAACAAGACACCTCGGCCAGCCATCTTCTGGGCTCGAATCAAGTCCACCACGACGCCGCAAGACTGTTCCGGATGGGTCAGCAAACTATTGATGAGCCTTTGTGTACCTTTGGAAGCTCACCTCACGGGCGCTGGCTTGGCCAACAAACCCAGCGGCCTGCTTCTCTGCGTATCCATCTGACTTCAAGCCCAAGCCCTTGATGTGAGTATGGGCGGCCGTGCGATTGTCTCGCTTGTTCCCCTTCACCTCGCTGATCTGGACCATGATGTCGGTGGGCGCCGAGTTCTGTTGAAATTTCCGGTATTCTGCAAACTATCTTATCGAAGCGACGATTCTGTTCGAATTGGGATGAGGTCTCGTGGTTGGTGGTGATGTCAAGTGATTGTTGATGTAGCAGCCTGAAGCTCCAAAGATTTGCGATCGAAGCTTAGTTGCTCCTAGTCCAGGCGCGTCTTCGCGACATGATGGTCACGTGATACCCAAGCACGCCCTCACCCTATACACCCCGTGAGAAATCCCTGTGTTGAATTCATGAAAGATTCATCATTTCATAGTTGGCTTTATTCTACCTTTGTCAAGTTTCTTGGGACTTGGTTAGGCCCGAGTTATCCAAGATGCCAGCTTGACCAAGTAGTTGGACTTTGAGAACCTCCACTCACGTGCATCGGAGTACCTATATCGATGATATGGACTTGAAGTGCGACCAAGATACTCTTTCATAAACAACTACAACTGGCATGAGGTAAAACATGACAAACCTTGATTTTAGTCTAGGGTATGGCTTCGCAGAAATACGCCTAGGATATAGTCTCTATCAATTATTTATATGGGTAGACCAAGTTGCTACCCAGCTTCTAAGCTCATATAAGACATGATTTAAAAAGTGTAAACGTAGAACAACATAGAGACCTAAATACAAAGGAAAATATAGAGAACAAGGAACAAAACAAACTGTATTACTAGAGGGCAAATATAAAATAATGTGGCCGGAGCCCTTTAGGGCACCAAGCGCGGACTTGTGAAGCTGATGACAATGGTGCCCCCATACTATGATTAGATACCAGTCAAAATTAGCATCAGAAACACACACATATAAATGTTCATTCTTGATATTGTTCATTCAATCTACTTCTATATCAAAATTTTATGTCCCTGGCCACTGACAACCCTTATTTGGGCTGTACCCTTCGCACCGCCAATCTATCGGGAAATCCTCATCTCCTCAGACGTACCTGAGTCGGGTAACAACATGGGAGAACCCTCCGCCTCGCCGACCAAGTTCCCATGCCTCTCAATATCATCTGCAGGCACCTTGGGAGGCGGCGACTTCTTGATCAAAACGACTCCAATAGCGCTTCCAAGAATCAAGGTACATCCTGCGCCGCTCATCAAGCCCATGCGGTGGCCGAATACCCATCGGTCGAAGCTCGCCGCAAAGAGCATGTGCGTGTAGACCATGGCGTTGGCACGATTCGACTTGTCCGCTCCGAGACCCGATGTCAAAAGATATTGCATGATGAAGCCCAGGATGCCCAGAGGGAGCAGCAACAGCCACTGCTTGGCGGTAGATGGGGTGACCCAACGCAGACCTGGTTGAGCGACGTCAAGGATAGGTGCGAAAATCAGAAACAGGGCTGAGATGATGGTGGAGATGGCGCCGAAGTAGTTGACAGAGATCAGGGGATGAGCTCGCTTTCCAATCGTTCGCAGGGTCGTGAAGGCACCAGCCGCCCCTAGGACGCCCACAAGGGCAACACCAACAGCTACTAGTCGCTCCTCGGATGTAGCCTCGTGATCTGCGCCGGGAATTCCGCCCTCTGGCGGCTCAGTCGTCGAGGGATCTTGATCCTCGCCAGAATGGGAGAAGAGTGAAGTGGGACGAGCGATCAACACCACACCCAGGAGGGCCACCAGGGTCGCGAGCTGCTCGATTCGAGTAAAGGGCTCACGGAGTGCAAACCAACATATGAAACCAGCAACTCCAGGGGCCAGAAAGGTGATAACGGTAGCATCTGCGAGTGGGAGATACATCATAGAATACCACATGCCGTATATACCCCAGTATCCAGACAACCCACGCAGCCACAGCAACCATCGAATCTCCCTTTTACCAAACGGAAAGTCGGGCGTCTTGCTCCACCACATGTACGCTGAGCAGCAACACGCCGTCATGAACTGTCTCATGAGGAGCACCTGGACCGGGTGCATGCCGTTGCCTTCGAGTTCAACCAGACGGGCACTGAGGTTCATCAAGGCACCAAAGAACTGGGACAGAGCGACAAGGGCAGCAGGCTTGTTCCTGGTCCAGAATACCTGCCATCGGGTGGGTGTTGCGTCGCCTTGCAACTCGGTGCCATTGTGTGGAAGGCGTCCCATGGGGATGGGAGATGGACACGGAGAGGGACTTAGCGACAACCGGCGGAATTCGTCGTAATTCGAGTCGTCAAGCTTGGTTCCCATTAAGCTGGGGGATGGTGAAGGCACTGGTAATAGATGACGATCTGATTGTCCCACATTCCCAGGCGCCAGCTTGGCGCCGGGAGTCTGGGGAATTTCTTCATAAGGCGGTGGGACCCTGGAGTCCTGATCCATGGTGCCGGATAGACGAAAGAAGCTATCACTGTCGTCGTGAGGGCTTGCTTGACACGGCGACGACGGATGGGCAGCACAGAGGAGACGAGTAGACGACCAAGAGTCACAGTGAAGTCAACGCAGAGTTTACCAATGGGAGAAATCTCAAACCAGGCCTAGATCAACGACCGAGAAACGTCAAGACCCAACCACCCATGAGCGATCCAAGACCCCGCAGCGGAAGCCGACCGGCAGGCGGACCAACGATCCCATCATGGGATGGGGATCCTCTTTTCTCCTCTTCTCTCGCAGCGCAGCACAGCCCGACGAATGTGCAAAGAGGATGACAAAGTGGGGGGTGGGACTTGTCTGGAAATGCCCCCCGTTCATGACAAGGCGAAACAAAACAGCTGCAGCGCAGGAACGAGTCATCAGCACTTCTCGGTGCCGCTATCGGCCGGGCCGTCGCGGATCAGCTGGGGGATCCATTCAGATCAGGTGCAGAGATTGCTGACGGAGGCCAGAAAAGCAGAGCGACGAGGCGGTGTTGAGTGGCGAATAGGCGTCTCGAGAAAGGGAGAGAGAAAAAAAAAAAAAAAAAAAAAAAAAAAAGGTGGTGGGTTGGGAATGGATGTGACCAGAACCAGGCGGTTGCATCCATCATGGCTCTTGGCTCTGCAACCAAAAAGACGCAGCAGCACACCCCCGGCTTCGCTCCGGAGTCGGGTCGGGTGTGGAACCCCCCGGGATACAACCTCCGTGCTATTCCCCAACTTCCCACGAGGGGACGGAGTCTTGCCGATCGGCCCTGACTAGTGAAGCCCTGGCTGGTTGCTGGAGAAGAGATGGTGTGGGCGTGGGCGTGAGAAAAAGTGCTGACCGCTGAAGTGTGTGTGTTGGGGAATTCTGCTTATCAGGCTCTCAGTGCAGTATCTCAGTCAACTTCCAATCTTGGACCGCATATGTAAAATACAACCCCAAAAAGCACCCTGTAATTGTGATAGCAATTGCGATAGAAAACGTGGGGGCCAAAGTCCTGTTGGTCTTCTTTTTTCACCAAACTCCCCAGAAACCAACGCTTGCGTGATAGTTCGTGACAATGTGCAATGTTGATGCAATTTCCAATAACTCCGGTGGGCCGCAAGAATCCCAAATACCAAAATCCCAAGCCCATGGTCTCGCTTGTAGAACGCCCAAAGAAGATGCTGAAATATCCAGAGACCCGCCTCAGCGCTTCTTACCAAGCGCATCCGCTTCCGCCTCGGCATCGTCGTCTGCTTCGCCCAGTTCCTCCTCCGCCTTTGCGGCAGCCGACGCAGCGGCTCCCTTCGCGTCCGTCTTTTCCCTCTGCTTTTCCTCATTTGCGGCATCTTTCATGATCTCGTCCTCACCGTCGCGCAGAATCTCTCGTGCCTTCTTGATCTCCTTTTGCTTCTCAAACACCTCCTGCACCTTTCCGAGGAACACGGGATTCTTCCGGAATGCAAACTCGAAATCCTCGTACTTGATCTTTTGCCTGCCCGAGTAGTTTGCCGCCCGCGTCGCCTCGAACGCGATGGATTGCATAAAGTCTGTGAGGATCTCGTCGAGCACTCGGACCGTCTCGGGGAGGGGATTTTGAACGTCGCCATGAGCGTAGAGCAGCTGCGCCACTGTATTCGAGAAGAAAACGTTAGATATGAAGGGGACGTTGTAGAGAGCAAGGTGAACATACGCTCCGCATGGCTAAAGTTCATCTTTCCGACATTCTTGCCGGCTCGCGCTCGAGGCTCCATGGTGAAAGTGTTGTATCACGCCGTAGCGTTCCCCAAGCGATACACAGGTACGAGGAGTAGGATCACCGAGGACTTCAAGGCCGTGATTGGAGGTCAACTATTCGCAGCCTCGTCGTAGAGATGTAGTCGGAAGCTGGGAGAGATGCGCTCGGCCAGCTTTGCAACGGGGGCTTTGGTGGGGCCGGAAATATGTGGGGTTCAGTAGACGTCACCCCTGGCAAGAGGACACGGCTCGGCGAATCTTTACCCCTAAGCACACATTGCGCATGTGAGAAGGCTGAAGCGATTGATTCGAGCGACGTTGGCGATTCTCGACGACGACTTGTTCCCCGCGTGTTTTAAGTAATCTCCGTCGTTGTTTTCGAAAGAGACCTAATCAGCAGTCGCAAAAATGGTATGCGCGATGCTCTTTTGCCTCGGTTAAACCCTGCTAACGTTGCCATAGTCCGCCCTCTTCAACTTCCAGTCCCTCCTCCTCGTCCTCCTACTGCTCATTTGCACGAGCGCGTATGTCCACCACTTCACCCCGAGTATCATGGACAGGAATAAGAACGGGTACGATATGCGACGACTCTTGACACACGAGGCGATGAGCTGACACCAGCTAGGTTCATGGGCATCTTCTGGAAATGCGCAAGGATAGGAGAACGATTGAGTCCATACATAAGCATATGCTGTGTCCTCATGGCTGTATGTCCAGATATACCGTTAGAACCACTCTCTGGCTCCTGGCTAACCTGTTCGTCTAGTGCTCCATCCTCCTCAACTAGATCTCATGTTTACCTACCGACGGGACGTTTCTGTTTTACCATGATTACGATGGGCTAGGAGTTGGGCTGGGGCGAAGCATAACACGCTAATGGGCGGTCTTCCGGCTTCCATGTGTACAAATCTGCAAATTTACGATTACGATCTTCCTATTCACCAAGAACAGAACATGTTGTGAAGTCTGTGGCTGGCTTCCTCATACAAACTTCAGAACGCCGCCAGTGAGACTCACCATTCAGCGAGTTTGCGTTACATCGAGATTCCCGCGAGCCGCCAGGCCAGAAGCCGGGTCTGGAATCCCAACACAATCTGGATCCTGCTCAATGGGTGTGCCGTGGTTACCTCGCCTGATAAGGCTAATTAACCAATTGATGCACTTGATTGCCGCAAGGCGCCTGCGTATGTGCATGAGTGCGTGCGTGCGTGGGACTGGAGTAACAATCTCAGTGAATCGGACAAGGCGTGCGGAACTTTGCTTGTCGCACAGACGACGCAGTGCCTTCTTGTCATTTCGACAACTCGGCTCTCAGATGTGAAAAGAGTGAGCACAGAGTCGGATTGGCTCGTCCAAGCGCATAGTGAATGGTTTCGTCTGGCGCATTGCGCAGAATATTGCCATGTCTGACCGGACGGCACAATGACTCGCGATTGAAGACGGTTTCAAAAATTGGCCCTTTTCCATGCCTCTGCCGTGCCTCATCCACGGCAAGGCGTCAAGGCTGAACATAATCCAAGCCATGGCTCGCGCCTCACGCCAACACACTGGGTACCTAAGGGTACAGTAGCAGTAGTGGTGCGGCAAAGGCACACTGTTGTTGGGCCGCAGAGAAAAGAGTTCATCCGGAGGGGTAGGTAACATAGTAGAAACCCCATCTCCCCTTTATTTACACATCAACGAACTTGTTGTACAAAACGTGATGAGATTGCAGGACGAGGCGTTGTGAGCTGACCACAATCACATTGCTTGGGTCATGGCATGAGGAAGCAGATTCACAATTGGATTGGTGTAACGGAACATTGCCGCAGACTGCGAGGTGTGGGAAAAAGAAAGGAAACCAAGATTCTCCGAACGTGCTCCATTCAAGAGGGGAATCCGGGGCGATCGACTAGGGAGACATGGGGGGCGAACTGCCCAAGATCGGATAAGGAGGATGGAGTTGTTGCGGAGATGATGGCCCTGAGTCCCCTTTTGTTGGGACCGCTTCAGCCGCATTGCACATTTGCCAGTCAGACCCCACGCCTCGGACGGCACGAGCTGGTTGTGGGCGGCTGAAGGGATGACAGAGAGCTGCCGTAACTCCCAAGAGGCTGAGATGAGAAGAAACAACAGCCAGCAGTTATGTGACTTCAAGCCCAAGCAGCAGACGTAGCCAGCCACATAAAGCGCATGAAGGAGCCATGGCCCAGACAGTCAGACGCCGTCATATACGAGAGTGCAACACACAAATCACCACCATGGGCATTCTCGTTCGCTAGATAAGTTGCTCACCGGACGCGGCTGTTCACATCCCGCACCATGAGAATACCTAGGTACGAAGCAAGTGGTGTGCTATGCTGACCGAGAGTATTGCCCTGCGCCGCAAGTTGACAAGCCCGCCAGGGACCGAGTCTGCGGCCTTCCGCGCCTGGTTCCTTGGCGGCCCCGTGGATCCCGGCCCCGAGCTTTATCGCCCCGAGCTCGGCCTGAAGTTTGAGGTGCCCCCCAATTCTGACTCGCTGCTACACTACCACTGCAAAGGTGCTTCAATGCGTGAAATTGAACATCGTGATGGATGGGAGGGTCAGCAAGGGAAGGCTTCCTTTGAAGCGGGCATCGAAAGTTGAAGCTAAGCGCCTCCTGGTGTGGCCGATTTGCGCAAAGGAGGCAGCCGAGATTTGCCAGAGTTGATCGGACTTTGCGGAAAGGATGCTGGGTGTGGAAGGCGCAAAAGCAACGCCGTATGTGTGATACTTACTGTACGGCTACATACGCAAGCTGAGCTGGACGGATGGATGCAAGCGGTGCGTGTATGCAAGGCGCGAGTTCTAGGCGATTCGAGACGGCGATACTACCCAGTAAGACACTGCTCCTGGAGGGAGTATCTCGCTCAAGGAATCGGACTCGCCTTCGGGGCAACAGGGACCAGGCGCCCACGACCACCAGAAAGTCGGGGTGGCGACATTGTCCCTTGATTCTACTGTAGCACACCGTCTTCTGGACTTTTCGCCCTGCGTTTGCTTCTGACTCCATGGCTCAAAGGCCAACATGCCGACTCTAGAGCATACCAGTCGAGCATGTAAGCAGAGTTGTTGGCTTCGAGATTGGGAAAACCCTTTTCGTATTGGGAGTCTTGCATGGCGCTATCGACTATTCCGCCCTGGCCGGAAGCAGAGTTGAGTGTTTTGGCTTTTGCTAAAGCCAGGGACGGCCAGATGAGCAGCCTTTTCTGTCAGTTTCCGGCCCTCGCTCTTTGGCCGCGTGACCGTGCCGTCCTTTTGCTCAGCGCCTATCTGCGCAGTAGTGCCTCAACTTTTTGTTGCGGTTGCAAGGGATAGATGGAGTGGCTTGTATCCCTGCGGGTCTAGGTTACTAACAGTGGGAAGAACCTCAAGGTTCAGAAAATTCCTCGGGGCTTCAGGTTTGATTGCAAGTGTAGAGACAGTGCAGCCTCGTCATGTCCGAGACGGTTTCGTTTCTGAAGTGCGTGTGGCTACCTCTAGACATGGGGGAGGGGGTTAACACGTCCCCGCCAGCTTGACGAGACGAGCTGGACATGGGTGTGAGCGAGCGAAGTGGTGAGGCGGCTGACGATCTTGGAACTTTGGGTGCATTGGACGTGGATGTTGCTGCTTGTCACGAGGGGCAGGCAAAAAAGATACAGCCCATGTCAGACCTAAGATTTGGTGTTGAGACTCTTAGTCGAGCATCTCAGGCATCGTGAAACTTATCAGAGGCCAGCCATTCTTGCAAATCGAGGCCTTTGTCGCTGCTGCCGCTTTGTGCTGCCGATATTACCCAGACAGCGCCGTTGGGTGGGCGCTGGGAGACCACCACCATCTCAGCCACGACTCATCCATCGCATGAGGTGTCGATGCGGCTGCGGCTACCGCGGCCATGGCATCCATTTTTATGGCCTCGCGTCGTCTTGGGCATTGCAGCATTGCAGCACCAGCAAGTTCTGAGCCACGGACGGCCCAGACAAAGGTGCATCGATGCGTTGGCCACTTCGTGTCCTGGTGGATGGCGATGCGATGTGGGCTCCACACGGATGGTGTTTTGTCTTGTTGCGAATGGACCTGTGCTGTCTCTTGCGTAGGTCCTTGACTCATAGCAAGGGGGCCTCGAGGGACCGAGTGATGAGTGTGGGTGACAACAAAGACAAAGAAAGAGCCCAAAGTTGTCGGTCAGACATCCAACAGAGTGTTAGCCAGCTGGGCGCCCGACAACACGCACATCAAACAGACGCCAGCCAGAGCCAGACCGACTCTCTCACAGGCTCGACTCTGACAAGAATGAACCGGTGGTCTCTTCGCTGGCCTGGTGTTGAACTTATGCATCCTCCCTGCTCCAACAGGGAAGACCAGGAGACTTGACGAGGGCAGCCCCCAGAGCCCAGCGCCAAACCACACCACAACGCACCACCACCGTCCGACCGACACAGCGGCCTGTACCCGTCGACAAGTGTTGCTAGTCATTGCTGGTAACCCTCTTTGTGGCCGAAACGTGGGTGAACCCTGACTTGCTCGCCCGCCCTGAATATCGCTCCCCATCCGGGACGCTATTTCTACGTCCCGACAACACCATCAAAGTGAACCTCCACCAATCCAACACAACAATGTCCCTTGGGCGGTGCCGAGGTGCTCCCTACACCTTCCCGCGCATGGAACATGCCGGCCTTCACCTTGCAGTGGACGGAGCGCTAGGTAGGAAGAGATTAGATAGACCAGAGCCAGGTCCCAGTACCACTACGCTGGGATGCGCTACCTGCGGCGCTGTCCAATTGGCGACACCGAACCCTATCGATTGTGTCGCCTTGCTGAATCGAGTCCTGGAGAGGTTCTGGAGGTGTGATGACATATCCACCCGTGAAGGCCTCGATGAAGTCGCATTATCTGGCGATGAGGAAAATGGCACGACGGTCTGTGTCAACCTTGGATACTTTGCTGCCCTCCCCATCCACCATCGCACCTCGCACGCACCCCTGCCCTCATCGGAAGATTACAGTGATAGCGGTGTTTTCCCGTCGTGGCGAAGCGCAACCGTTCCGTGGGGAAGGAGGGCCGCTGACGATGGTGTTTACATGCGCAGGCTGTAGGCGGAGGAGGCGACGGCGAAGTTGATTATGAGAGCAAGCAGATGTGGTGGTGGCGGAGGACGGCATGAGGGGGATGCCACTGCTGCTGAAGGAGTGTCGGTGTCGGAGCCGAAGCCAGAGTTGCCGCATCGCGGGCGCTGAATTGACGTAGTGAAGGGGCAGTGCCTCCGGGCCTCACTCCAACAAGAGTCAAGAGCCCGACTCTTCCGTCAGCACGTCTCCTCGGATTTGAGGGTGAAGTGACCTCACTCTCAACCAACTGGCTGCTCTGCTGGCCAGCGAGAGTTGCAGAACGACTCGTAGCGGCCGAAGCAACGCAGCTGGGGCGGCTCATTAGTCGCCAGCGACTCCGCCGTCCACTGTACAGTATCTGCACGCTTCTGGCCCGCTTCTAGATCAGCGGCGGCGGCGGATGGATCTTTCAGTGGCCCCTCGAACTGAGCTAGCGCGACCTGGTGATCCAGAGAGCCCTGGAAAAGTCTTCCTGGGGCGAGCGTCCAGTGGCACCCCGAGGACGGTTCAATAGGAGCGGTCCCGAGTGACTGTGATGCCCCTGGAGGAAAAGGCGGGCCAGGCCAATCCCTGGGTCCGTTTCGGTCGATGTTCCTGGGACTTGACCCTCCTTTGGCAGCTTAGAGGTTCCCTACCCTGTCGTTCCAAGATGCATGTGTTGGTCGGATGGATCATGGGTATCATCGTCTTGTTGAGATTCCTTTCATCCTGAAGCAAGGAAATGCACGCAGAATGTCGAGGGTGCTCTTCACCTCCAATCGTGCTCAATGTGTGCGTGCGTGATGTGGCTTTTCTGTCGCAGACCTCAGACGCGCCAGAGTTTTCCCGTGTCATGCACAGTCCGTTCCTTCCTTTTACGACTTCCTCCTACCTCCATGGATCAATCCCACGTTCATCATCCCGCGGACCCATCCATCGCTGAATGGCCTCCACTGCCTGTGGAGTCAGACTGTACATACATTGCCATCGTCGCCATCGTCATGACCATGCTGACACTCGACTTCGTGTCTACCATTCGATATTACCTACCTACGCACTGCTGACAGGCAAACGAGAATTGTTGCGAGACGGCAAGATAGGGTCAGCTATCCCTATGTCCTCGTGGTCCACCCTGGACTGACTCAAGTAGCGCCTGACCTTTGATTTCTTCTCATCTAACAAAGACGGGAGGCCGAGACGATAGCAGCAAGATGGCTCAGATCCAAATATCGGGAGGGTCACGCTGTCGCTGCAGTGTTAGATTGCGCTACAACCCTCGTCGGCCTTGCCCACGCACCCGACGCTTGCGCAGCGCACCTGCACCAGGGCTCCAGCTGGGTCCCGTCCTCCGGTGGCGGTGGCTACCGACTTTTTCTCCCAGTGAGAGGAACCTCGACCGCTCCAGCTCATATCCCGTCCTCGGCTCGGCTGGCGCTGGCGGTCCTGCCCTAGGCCTAGCCGTCTTGCCCTGACCTGGACACTGTCGGTGCAGGTGGTGGCTAGCAGGTATAGCACAGTACGAGCCCGTCCACTATTGCTTCACGGCCCTGGGCCAGTGACAGGCCTTTGGCGTGGATTCAGGAGGCGGTTGGCGGAGACTTCCACTGCTGTTCCCAGGTTGTTAGTGCCAGTCGATGCAACGCCTTTTAACCTACACCACACCTCCCTAGGGGCACAGGTACACTGTACGGAGTACGCGCACCCCGTACCCGGGCCAGAAACAGCTAAACACACCATCAAACACGGCCACCCCCCCCCCCTAGAATTGGCCCAGGACTGCCCGCACTGGCGCGAACCCTGCAAACATGAGCGTCAGGGTCGACAAGTACATGTGGATACTGCGCATCGACTGGAATGACTAGGGGGTCCAAGAAAACACAGGAATATTGTAGTGACGGGCATAGACAGATCTTTCCGTTTATTTTTGCCTCCTCCGGGGATCGCTTGCCCCTGCTCTGTCACTCTCAAGTCACTGGCCCACCACCACACCTTACCCATCGGGCTGTCATGCCATACCATGGCTCTCCGCCGTCGGCCTCCCTATTTTTTCTGGCTTGGTGGAAAAGACCTTTCTTGACTCGAATCATGGATGGTTCTGCCCATGAGTCTGTCTCAAGATCAAGCTCGAAGGTGGAGGAGTCTAAATCCCAACCCAAGTGGCACCCTGCGTTGTATCCATCCCCATCCATCCATCCATATCAATATCCCCGTCTGCACCCCTTTCCGTCCCTTCTTTCTTCTTTCTCCCTTCCCTTTCTTCCTCCTTTCCTATTTCTGTCTTCCCATTCTGGAATTCTTTCTACTGCTAGCTCTTGCTTCTTGTTCTGAATATTCTTCGCTCTTTCCGGAAACTATAGACCAGTACCATAAACCGACGCCTACTGCTTCCATCTTACATGGCCACCTTGGATCGATAGAGTACCTAGACAAAACAAGAAAGACGACACCACGACCGAAACGAACTGCGAGGCGACGCACCGACAGGACGTTCTGAAATAAGAAGAGGGCACAATCAGCCTCTGTTACACAACGCAATACCAAGCATAGCCTCCTGCAGGCAAACAAACACCCGTCCGACCCGGGCCTCGACGACCAGCCAACGAGTTCTTCTCGACATCCCGACTCTCAGCACTCAAGCCGGGCAATTCGACATTGAGATCCATCCAACAACGATTCATATACCCCAGACCATTGATTCACCACCTATTCGGGCACTTGCACCCTCCCATGTAAGTCAGAGTCAGCCGCACAATCTCGACAGCCTCTCCCCTTCCACAACTTGTTCAAGGGGCCAATCCGTCGACTACCTTGTCCTCGGAGCACAACGCCTGGTCAGCTCGACAGTCATTAGCCGTCTGCATCTGCAGCTGGCCGTTTGGCTCGTGACTGTTCGGGCACGCACCTCGCGTTCAATCCGCGCCCTCATGTTTTCGGCCCCTTTACAGTGCTGACCAGCTGTCGCTTCTAGTATTTCCCGAGCCCACACAAAGCGATAATTTTTGACAAGAGTCGCTTTTGATCTCACCAGTTCAAATCTCTTTCTTAGCGACAACAAAGAATCACTTCTGAGACGAATTGTTGTCATCGGAAGGATCCCTGGGCAAACCGAAAAGGAACACCATCACCAACCATGACGGCGGATCAGGGGTATGGACGCCAATTTGGGCGGACGAGGGAGAATCTTTCGACCTCGGCTCCCGGGCCCAATGGCGAAGGCGAAGCCAGACCTGAGAAGGAGACAACGAGGAAGCCAGCGAAGGACGAGAAGGTTGAGGTCACGCAATCATCACAAGTCTCACCACGACGGTACACCGACCCTTCACATACAGCATCCCCAGTGGCGGCGCCGCTCTCGCGGAACCCATCCGAGACCTCAACAGCATCATCAAGTCCGACCCCCGAAAGCCGGAGATCTCCTTATCAACCCCTCGAGCCCCCAGTTACCAAGACAAGTCTGAGCGAGCTCGAGGTCTCAAAAATCATCAACAACCCAAAGCTAAGGCACGATATCAATTTTGACCCTGAGCTACACTTTAGACCCAATGTGGAAGGCGACAAGGGGCGAAGGAAACACGACCGCGCAAGTGTTTTCTGGACGAATCTGAAGGAACAACTGGTCGAGTTCATTGTGGATCGCCCAAGCTTTTATGAAAAGTACGGAACGGGAGACGATTGGTGCTTGCCAAAGCTTCTGAAGTCGGTCAAGGAAATCATTCAAACTTTGGTACCACAGCGGGACCGCCAGTTTCTGGATGAGGGCCTCAACGTTGATCTCTTGATGCAACAATTTCACCGAGGCATTGCTGATCTTGAGAAGCTCGCCGGGTGGCTCTCACGGGTCCTCAAGTCACACTGCGCACCTATGCGGGATGACTGGGTCGACTCGATGCACAAGCAACTCAGCAACGGAAACCGAAACAATGACGTGGATGAGCTTGTCAATGGCATGCGAAGTCTACTCAGCGTTCTTGAGGCAATGAAGCTGGATGTTGCAAACCACCAGATCCGCTGCCTTCGACCGGCCCTCATTGAGGAGACGACAGCCTTTGAGCAAAAGTTCCTGATGAAGAAGCTCAGAAACCGCAAGATGGATATTGGCGATGCGAAGCCTTGGTACCAGGAGGCAGCTCAGACGTACCCAGCTGGAGCTGGATCCATGTCGTCTCATTTCGGCGACATGGGTGTCTTCTTTGAAGGACTCTCCCGATCAATGCTTCCTTCTGCCGGCGAGAAGCCGCTGCCAGGAACTTTCTTCTTCGACGAGGATCGACTAGGCAGGGTTCGGTCCGACATCCTCGACGCAATCAACCTCGACGTGTGCATGCGCATGTTTGATGATCTTGATCGGGTTGCACGATGCAATCTGGCCCCCGCCTTTGCCAGCCTCGGGTCAGATGACGACCTGCCCATGTCCTTGAGCAAGGACGGTCACGAGTTCAACTTCAACACTCCCCCCTCCATCTCGCGACCTGCAAGCGTTGCTCTTAGCTCGGCTGGTTCGGCTGCGTCATCACCGCGATCTTCCTTGGTCCTCCCTTCGTACCTTGCATTGGATACCAACGAGAGCAAGACCAAGGCCCGAAATGTCCGCGAGTCGCTGGTTGCTCTGCTCCAGCAGGCGCCCCATGATACCCACTACCATGAGAAGTGGCGAAACATGGCCCCCTCGCTGGCCCTCCAGATCTTCCGATTTACCAAGGCACCTATGGAGATGCTCCCTTCGTTCGAAGACAAGCTGACAGAGAACGTTTGCAACATGTCTTCTCCCATGTATCAAGAGATGGAAGAGGCCTACCGCAGCCGACTCTTGTCTGAGCTGGCTACTCGGGTCCGCTACTTCAAGGCACTCTCAGGTGTTTGCCTGTTCTCGATTGCTACGGGCAACCGGGTACCAGTCAGCAGCCGCAGCCTTGACGCTGGACGAGACCGAGAACTAGATGCGGCCATCCGCATGGGTCAGCAGGAGGGAGGCATCGAGGACATTGCTACGCGCATCGCTCATGTCGGCGTTGTTCACTGGAGGATCTGGTCCCGGATGGCCTACATTGACGAAGACGACATGTCGATGGACTAATCTCCCCTCCCTCACCTCGACTGTTGGTTGTTGAACCACTATATCACGCTTATCACCTTTTTAATGGCGACATTTCGCACTCTGCACAATACCCCTTTTTTCTCGTCTCTCACTGGGTCCCGAGCCACACCCAGCCCGGCTGGACCGAATCACAACCTCTTGGCTGTTGTCCCCTGCGAACCTACCTATCTCAGGGAGGGGTAATGGTGTATTCAAACAAAGGGCGGGAATGTTAGATTTTGTTTTTGCTTTTCAATGGTGGCCGGGGTCTTTACACTTTGCTCGGCACTTTGTTTTGCCCCTTTTTCCTCGGCGTTAGGGACGGATGGTTGGTTGGGCGGACGGATAAGGGGGACGGCAGGAGAATGGAGCTCCCCTGATACACGGCGCCTGGGCGGTCGTTGCATTGAAATTCGTCTCGTCATTACACTGTGTTGGCCCTGCATTCTCTACATGTACGGCAGAAGCCGCCCACGCACTGGGGATCAGAATCAGCCTTTTTTTACGCAAGCACTTGTACCACCCTCACTCGCATTTAGATCAGACTCGTTTACACAAGCTCGTTTACTTGATATCCCTTCTGTACATATACGAGGCGCCTTCTGGCATTAGACTAGACAAGGGTTTGAACTGGAATTGAAGCATACAACTTTGTTAATCTCGATGCGGTCACACATAATCAGTGATAGGATTGGACTTTATATCGGTATAGGTGATATGTCTGGGACCTCCTGGAGACCATGTAGCTTGAGAATTATGTGATTCTTCATGTTTCCATGTCGGTTGATTGGTTTAATGTGTTGAGATGATAATGGCAAGCTGGCCACAGGCTAAAGGCCTCAGTTGCATCATCGAGTGTTGTCGCAGGTTAAATGTTGCTCCTGTTGAGTGCCCAAAGGGGTGGCCTGGACCTTTGGTCATCAGAAGGGAGCCACGTGAAGAGACTGGCATGCAAGTGATGCTTCCCACCAAAAGCCACACGCCAAAGAGCCATTCTGCCAACCTGCATTTCGAACCGTGACCAAATCAAGAGGCCCCCCCTGAAGAGCCATGTGCTCGGGTTTTGGCGGGTGCAGAAATATTTTGCGGGCTACATGTATAGACCGAAAGTTAATTTTAGTTTACGCATTTACATGAAGAAGACGACGCAGTTTGTTTTGCAGACTCCTCATACTCTGAGGTCAGCATTATCCTCTTGAGAAAGATGCGTGAAAGGAGTGGAGCTTATATACGGTGGGTGCTCTGGGGAAAATGTTATCAGAGAGGAGTACTAGAAGCACTCTACTGGCTCAATTGGTCTTGTAAGAAATTCCCTGGTAAAATACGAGGAAGAAGAGGCCTGTATCGGTTTGTTCTAGAAGGAAAGCTGTTACGATTGTGTCACCACAAGCCACGAGATTTGAGTTGCGCAGACACTGGGACTGAGATTTTAAACCTTTTATTCCCCAGAATCTCAACGGTCTCTCGAACAAAGGGCCCATGATGTTTATCTGAAACCTTTTTTATTTTTATTAATCTTTATAAAGCCTGTCTCGTGTTTCTTTGGTAAGAACGAGACGGGTTTTTTAAGCAGTAGTAGTGAAAGACCTATGGTAGTCTCTGATTGGCCATCGCATGAGTTGCCAACTTGTATACTTCTATAAGCAATCTCAATCGCTTGCTTTATCCAACCACACAACTTTTGTTCTGCAGAAACTCCACCATGATTCTCCTGAGCTGAGTGATTTTGTTCATATTAACCTCTCCGAGTTGCATGCACTTGCTTGCAGAACCTTTCTAAAGTCTCGGTGCGCGCATGTCAAACTATGACCCCTTTTTTGGGATAGCGTCTCACCAACCCAAAGAGTTGCTTCCAGTCAACAACAGGCTGTCAAATGCATGCAAGAGTGAACAACACAGTCATTGCTGGGGATGGTGCTTCAAATTCTGTCGTTTTCTCTACGATTCCTTGTTCCAAACTTTGCAATGACTCTGCCTTAACGTGTGCAGCCTCCAAAGTCAAGTCGATCTCAAAAACAGACAATTACTTCAAGACACGCCCCCGACCAACGTCACTGATACTTGTCGAAATATCCGAGTTTAAAAAAGACATGACAACTTAAATGCATCCATGGTTCGTCATCTATCTCTTGGGCTGTTGACTATCTCCAGCTCAGACCCGAATAAAAAAAAAAAAAAAACACCAAACCTCCTTCTCCCATCATCCTAGAGGAAGCTCGTATCGACTACTTCCCGCCCAGGTTTTTTTGGTCATTGATTCATCCCCCATATAATAACTCCCAGTATAATCTGTATGTATGTAAACCTCCCCCATCGAGCTTCAGCATTTACTCCCAGCCACGCCATATCTCCAAGACAACAAATCCGACTCCTCATCCGTTGAGGATAATGTTACAAGAAACAGAACGACAGAAATGGGGCCGACGATGGCCCATAACGATCACGACATCCATGGCGCACACAAGACAAGACAGTGTTGTACAATGAGGGCCATCGCCTGGCTCGACGGCGTCCTCAGGGACTGAGCTTCTCTGGTTGACCATGTACTCATGGTGGGCTCAGTGAGTTCTTGTCAGACCCCGGGGTACGCTTTAGCTTTGCGAGCTCTTCTTCAAGCTGGCGGTATCTCGCACGCTCCTCCTACACACATTGTTAGTCAACCATGGCAAACGGCATCATGCAGCGAGGACAACACGTACCTTCATGTTCTCCTGGAACTTCTTCCTCTCTTCCCTCATCGTGGCTCGGAACTGCTCGCTCAGCATAGACGCTCCTCGGCCAGTTCCGCCCGTAGGGGGTATCGCCTTCAGACGTTCGCTATCCAACTCCTCCTGGAGCTTGCTGATCTGCTCGTTTGCCTTTTCCATTTCAGACTCGAGTCGCCCACGCAGCTTCATCAACTCAGTTTCAAGGCCAGACTTTGTCGACAGGACGTCTTCAAGCTTGTTCTCAAGCACAATCTTCTCGCGCTCGGCACTCAGCGTCTCCTTTGTCACTTCCTCTAGCTCCTGCACGGTTCCAGTGAGCTCGTTCTTGAGTCTTGTGAGCTGATTCTGGAGCTTCATCACCTCTCCGCTGGTCTTGATGGCGGCAACGTCAGCGGCACGTTCCGCGCGTGATCCGTAGGCGCCGTCCAGCTCGGCCTGGGCAATGGTGAGTTCCGTCTTCATCTCGACGAGGTTCATGTTAAGAAGCTCGAGTTCGTCCTCCTTGACCTTGAGCGCCTTCTTCTTCGCTGCAATATCCTCTTTCTGTGTGCTCACTTGCTGCTTCAAGGAACGGGCAGACTCTTCCGCATTGTTCTTCAGCCTGTTCGTCTCGTCGAGCTGTGCGTTGAGCGCATCGATTACAGAATCCACGCTAGTCAACTGGTTGCTGGTAGTTTTGCTCGAAGACTCGGCAACAAGGAGGTTTGCCTCGACCTGCTTCAACTCAGCCTCAAGGGCCGCAATCTTCTGGTTGCGTTCCTCAATCTGGGCCTGGGCAGCTCCGGCGGCTCCAGCGGCTCCAGCCAAGTCAGACTGGAGAAGCTCCATATCAGACTCGAGGTGGGCGACCCTAGCATTGCGCTCCTCGAGTCGAGCCTGTGCATCACTAGCCTTCTGTAGCTCAGCTTCAAGGGCGGCAATCTTGGCATTATGCTCTTCGGTCTGTCCTCGGAGAGCGTTGGTCTGCTGGGTTTCGGCCTCGAGGATAGCGATCTTGGCATTACGCTCCTGGACCTCTTCTTGAAGAGCGTTGAGATGCTCAACTTCGGCTTCCAGGATAGTAATCTTGGCGTTGCGCTCGTCAAGCTGATCTCGGAGGAGATTAGCCTTCTGGATCTCTGCTTCCAGAGTGGCGATTTTGGCGTTACGCTCCTCGACTTCGTCTCGCAGAGTGTTGAGTTGTTGGGTCTCAGTCTGGAGTGCGGCAATCTTCTGGTTGCGCTCCTCAATCTGGGCGTTGGCGGTCTCGAGGTATTCCAGTTCAGATTCAAGCGCAGCAATCTTGCTTTCACGGTCCTCGATCTGGGACTGAGCAGCACCTGCAGCCGCCGCGGCACCAGCAAGATCGGCCTGAAGCCGCTTGAGATCTGCTTCCAGGTCCGCAATCTTCTCGTCGCGCTCTTCAACCTGAGCGTGCGCTGCACCAGCTGCGCCAGCCGCTCCAGCCAAGTCAGTCTGGAGCCGCTTTACATCAGCCTCAAGAGCTGCAACCTTCTTGCTGTCCTCCTCAGACTCGGGCCCACGGCCGATATTGTTGGTGGAAAGCATGCGAGCGTTCTCGAGTTCCTCCAGTGCCTCAGAGAGCATCGTCTGGGCGGTCATGGCGTCTCTCTCGGCGCGGGCGAGTAGAACCTGGGTCTCTTCTAGCTCCTCCTGTCTCCTCTGGATCTCCTCGTCCTTCTCAGCGTCAGACTTGTTGTTGAGCTCACGCTGCTGCTTGATTTGTCGCTTGAGCACCGACTTCTGGTCCTTGAGCGTGGTGGCCTGGGAATAGAGCCATTGAACACGGTTCGAGAAGCCAGAAATGGTGAAGGGCTCATCCACATCGAACTCGTCGTCGGAAATCTCTTCGTCTTGGTAACCCTTGTCCATGCGAGCTCTCCGCCGTTCCTCCTTTTCCTTCTTAATCTTGGCAAAGCCGGATTGCATCATCTCCCATAGACCCATCAAGACCCTTTCTACTTGGTCATTGTCCTGACCAGGTGGCATGACAGCTGAAGCTGCCCGCACAGCTCGTTCCAGCTCCGAGTCGGCAGCTCGCAAGGCATCCTCGAGATAGGCGAACTGCGCATCGGTATCACCCTTGGCTGACCGAGGCGCCATGGGGTAGTCGGGATCCACCGTCAGGAGAAGTTCTCGCACTTGCTTGATCAACGCCTCGATCCGTTGTTCAATCTTTTCGTCCACCTTCCCATGCTCATCCGTCGAGTCTTGCTCAGCTTCAATAGCAACAAGACCCATCTCCAGGTAATCCATCTGATTCCTGAGCATCTCTCCAGGCTCCATTCCTGGAACTCCAAACGGCGGCTCCAGATACTCGTCGTTCTTGGAGGGGTTGAAGCGAACGATGGCGTCCCGCAATGAACCATTGAGGTTCTCCAACCGTGTCTCCATATCAGATATCGATCTGACCAAAGTGTCCGTTTGGCCCCTTAATTGTGTGTTCTCATCTCGCATCTTCTCCATCTCTTCCTTGAGCTGGTTCTGTTCCCTGATTGGCGACTTGAGGGGGATCTCAATAGCATTCTGGCGAGGTTGTCCCCTTGAAAACTCGTCCATTTGACCAAAACCATAGTTGTCGTTGAAATAATTGTCGTCGGCGGGATGGTCCATGCTGTTTCGGGTATAAGTATATAGGCTCTCTGGGCTCCCAGGCATGCCGTTCACAGGTTGGTTCGGTGGTGTTTGGCCCTTCTTCTTGGAAACCTTGTGCGTCAACTGGAGGATACCGGCCGTGTGTTCCAGGAGACGCCGTTGAGGTTCCATCAGTCGTTTTTCGAGATTGAACAGCTCGGCAGCCAGTTCTTCACATTTCCGCTCGCTCGCCTGTCGTTCAGCCTCGGCCTCCTTAGCACGAGCATGGTCGCCACCACTATTCCGGCCCAACAAGCTCCTCCGTCTCCCTTCTATTTTCCCAGGGGAGTATAGCCTCGCCATGGAGATGGCAGCATCGCGGTATTTCGATTGGATGGTCAAGTTCTGTCTCGTCGACTCAACTCGCTGGGTCAGGGATTGACATTGCTTCTTCAGGTCGTCCACCTCCTCCTGCGACAGGATCTCGAATTTCTTGCTGTCGGAGAGGGCCGTCTCGGTGAGGAGATGTACTTGGATCGGGTCTTTGAGGTCGACTAGAACGGAGCTCTGGGGGCGATCTGGGTTCATCTGCAGGGAGTGAATGTGTAAGTGGTCAAGTCGAGAATTGGCGTGGTTCCACGTGTCGAATCACATACTGGATTATAACGAGGGTGCTCCTTCTCAAAACCAGTGAGGATGTCTTTACGATATCCTTCCACAAGAGTCTTGCCGCTGGGGCTCGGGGCCGGAGGCGACAGCCTGGAAGGGCCGTACCCGTAAGGGCTCCGGGGAGCCTCTGGCGCGTACGCATTCATGGTTGCAAGGCTCAATGTCGCGTCGTCGTCTCGGTCAGCAAAACATGAGGGAGGAAACAAGGCGGTTTATAGGACTAGGCGATGGTAACAGCGGCCATGGGGATTGAGTGGCTGGTCGAAATAAAAAGAGTTCGTTCGGACTCGTCAGTGGTTGACCGGCCGCCGGGCTCGCTTGGGACTTGACTGGACGGGGGGGTTGATGAGGTCGGATGGATGTAACAAAGGGGCGTTTGCGCTGGGACGCCTCTTGGTCTGGACAACCGCAGAAACTCGAGAATGATACTTTCAGAAACTCTCGATAGATATCGGTCAAGCGTTCGCAGAAAAGACGCAGGAACAATGCAGATACTGGGGGAGAGAAAAGGAGAGGTCGGGGGGTTGTCCACTTGAGTCCAGCCCAGGAAAAAGGAGGCCCATCGCCGTCCTTTTGGCTAGTGGACCCGGGACCCTCCAGAAGGGACCTGGAAGCTGAATTGCAGCGCTTGGAGCTAGGTTCTGACGAGCCGCAGTTGGGTACGTACTTTTACACCCCAGCGTCCACCAGGGCGGCTGGGAAGGTGCCGGGGGGCGCACCCGCGTTCTTGGGCATGGGGCATTGCCGCATTGGACACAGGCATGCGGGTCCTAATTTACGTGCTATTCTGTATTCGGAAATAGGTATAATGATGAGGTGCACGTCTCGCTGCGTTTAATGGACCATGATGGCATCCAACACAAACGTACGGACCACGAGTTTTCCATGCGTGAATCCCATCCCGTGGCTGAGTTGTTCTCTAGTTTCATCCTGCGCGAATGCCCTCACATCCTTCTCGTGGACAATTTTTATTTTTAGCCGTCACCGCTCCCCGATCGACTACCAGCGCCATCATGGCTGTGTGTGTCGCCAATCTTTGCTATGCAATGTATGGATGCTGACAGGTTATTTGGCGGTGGCTGACGACGCCATGGCTATTCCCCCCATGACAGCCTCTTCCCACGGATTGATTGCAGGGAACGGTAGTCCGTCGGGCCTAGATCCAGATCTGTGGACGGCTGAACACCATCTACAAGCTCCAGTGACGGCTCCCAGACACTCAAAATGTCATACGCACGTTGGGCTGAGACATTGCACAACAGGCACGCGCTTGGACATGCATGCCCGCACCGCACGTCCCGCGATTTCACGGAGCATTATATGTACGGAGCTTTAGATGGTTGCCAGGCCAAATCATGTTGCATCTCGTCATGGTATCAATGCCAACTTTTTGGATCCTACAGCACCTCTCGGACCTGATCCATAATCTGCTGCCCCATCGTCCTTCGCCTCTCCGCCTGACCCTCTGCCGCACCTTGGGCACCAGTTGCGACGGCCGATGTCGTCGTCTCGCCCTCGAGCCGACGTCGCAGACCTTCAAACTCGGCACTCCGCCTCTGCGTGCTCAGCCCCACCACCCAGCCCGGCACCCGCCAGCGCACGAGGGCAGCCGGAAGGAGTCCCTCCCGCCACGAGTACCCCAGGACCCAGCCAATGACAGCCCCCAAGAGTGATCCCGGCCATTGCAACAAAGCGAGGTGCAATGTGATAGCATACTTGTATGACTTGTCCGAGAATGTAAGGCCGACAAAGGGCTCGTCAGTGGGTGGCGCCTCGGACGTAGCAACACGGTATTTGTACATGTGCGGGACCATAGCATGATATTGGGCCAGGATGGCAAAGATGATGGGTGTCGGGCCAGCCGGCATGTAGTTGAACCACCCCGCGGTAAGAGGTCGCAAGACGATTGAGACGAGGGGCGGGAGCAATGTGGTGAGGAGGAACGTGACTATCAAGAAGGACTGGTCACAAGAATGTTAGCTGTCATTTCACCGGGAAAGAATACGAGGAGGCGAAAACTGACGGCAAACTTGCGAGAACCCCACATGCGCTCGACGATACGCAAATTATACAGAGACATGGCTGCGAATAGGACCTCGGTCGAATTGGTGTAGCATAGCTGATAGGCCAGTAGCCTCCAGAGCTGGCGGTAGCGCCATATGTGTGTGTCGATGATGATGTAGAAGTAGTGCTTGACGTCGAGGACGCTGGCGAGGATGGAGCCAGCGATGAGGCAGAGCACCCCAAGCCGGGTCACGGGAGCGTTAGTAAAGGACATTGCTGGCACGCAGGGCTACTGGTGTTTCGAATGGTTAAGGGTTCATGCTGTCGCAAGAGGTTGGGTTGTCGGGGAGGTCCCGGAGGAAGCGCAATGTCGTTTCTCCAGGACAAAGTTGAAAGCTAGCTTTCGCGGGTTCAAGTAAATGCAGCTACGTGTGAAGCTAGGTGGGTGCGAAAGGTGGCATCTATCGATCACGTGCAGCTTGGTCCGGGTAATTGTGGGTCTGACACCGAAGCCCCGCCTTCATGCCGGTTGACAGCTCCGCCAGCCCCGGGGTTGAGAGCCGGAGGCGGGCTTGAGTTGGGTTGGAATGGACTTTGTGTCATTGATGGCGGTAGTGTCAAAGGAGAGGTTAGGAGTTGGATGGAATCATCTCAAGCGCTAGTATAGCAGGAAAACTTACATGAACCCTAGTTATCCAGCCAGTTCGTCCAATGTGGCTTTGCAATATGACATGTCCTAAAAAGGCAAGTTTGATAGGATAATCAGAAAGAGGGTTGGCGGGGGATGTCGTGGTATTGGATCTTGTGCCCTGGTAGGTCCATGATTCTAAGTGGTGAATAGTGCTGACTTTCTTCCTTATTGGGAGTGGCGCGCTGTTGTGTAGCGATGACAGAACAAGTCGGGATTATTCCAAGTCAACTACAAACATACACCATCAAAGAAACTACTGAAGGAATCATCATTTGAAATAGGTCATTGACAAATCATTACCGCTGCATTCGGTTTAAGACTCTTCCTGGAGATAACTCGGATAACCTACCCTGGACCCTAGAGCCGGCCATCGACGTAATCCTTGGCGCTACAACGTCACGCACATGCACAAGCGACTTGGGACCAGGCCAACCCGCGTCTAGGCTATCCTGACTCGGCGCTCGAAGCCAAGCGACGGGGGGAAGCTCATCATCTTTGTTTAATGATGCTCCGTTGAAGCTGCCATTTTCCTCAACAACTCTACTAAACGAAGAAACGGTTAAGCAGGGGCTCAAGATGCAGGCACAAAAACTCAAGGTAGCATAGCATCTGTCAACCAACTCTAAATCCCCTCTTTTTTCACACAGTCGCACTCAACACCCTCCCCCCATCAACACAAGACGGCCACACCGGCACCAACCCTCCCTCCACCAGAGCGGCTCACGCGGCATTGTCTTGTCTCTTTTTCTTGACATCCGCCGATCCGACCCCTAAAAAAACTGGAAAATAAATAGAAAAAAAAAAGAAGGGGAAAAAATGCCGCTCGCCAACTTTGGTACCCTGGTCCTCCACCACCTCGTCTTCGTCGCCCACCTGGCCTACTTCCACATCGCCTTTGCCCACATGGAGCCCAGCGCCCTCGTGGTCCTCTACTGCGTCTCAAAGCTGCTCGCCCGCCGCGCCGACGACATTGACGGTCCGCCTCCGGAATGGCCCCCTCCCGTCATCCAATGGTAAACTCCGACCCCTCGTTCCTGTTGGCCACGGGCTACGAGTCCCCCTCGGAGGAGAACCCGCCCTTCATCGCCGGCCCCGGCCATGCTACCCCGGTTCCGAATGACCGTCCCGTCGCCGTGACGCGGCCTCCCCTTGTCCAGCGGCCGTCGTATATCGCCGCTGCTGCTCCGGATGACCACCGCCGGAATCCCACTCGCATGTTGAATAACGCCTCTACTCCAACCTCCAACAGCTTGAATCATGTCATGGCCATTGCGGAAAAGTCGCCGGTTACGCCAAAGGTCGGCATCCGAGATCGCATTGCGTGTCATAGATGGACCTACTTCACCATGGTACGCCTCCTCCCTCAAGTGCTTATAATCTTACCAAAGCTTACACTTTCAAGACCATGTCCACCGGTGGCGTTGCCAACATCCTTCACTCACGTAAACCCACACCAAACGGTACAAGTATCACTTACACGTCAGCTTGCTGATCCTCACTAGTCAAATGGGACACACCCTGGATCCGCGGCATCGGTCTCTTCTTCTTTATCCTTAACCTTATTCTCTTCGTCACCAATCTCATCCTCCTGTCCATTCGGTTCCATATCCGTCCAGGGAGCTTCACCCATTCGTTCACCGACCAGGTTGAATCGCTATTTATCCCGGCATCTGTAAGATTTCCCACTCTTTCTCGTTTCACTTGGATCGACACTGATCTGTTCGTGATAGGTAGTCTCGTAAGACAACTAAACATATATTGGACTCACGTGTACCCTCTAACGCCCTCAGCATCGCAGTGATACTCATCAACACATGTCAATATGGCATCCCCAATACCGGCATATGGCTCCTCCGCACTATGGAGCTCATGTTTTGGATCTACGCCGCCCTGAGCGTCGGTGTCAGCGCGTTGCTGTACCTCATCCTCTGGTCGACGTTGTATGTGCTCCTAACAATAGTCCAAACCTCGTCACTGCCATGATGGGCACACTGACAGAAGTTCCAGAGTCTTCCCGGTCCATACGATGACACCAACATGGGTCTTTCCCGCGTATCCCCTACTCCTCAATGCTCCCTTTGCAGCAAACCTCATAGCTGCCGCGCATGCATCTGGCCATGCCTTGTCGACTAACACCACGGCAATGGCTCTCGGTGCTGCTGCGATCCAGGGAACTGGATGCTTGATCGCATTCATGATCTCTTCTGCCTTCATCTACCGTCTCATGACGCAGAAGCTCCCGCGGGATACGCAAAGGCCCGGCATTGTAAGCGCCCTCAACCCGACTTGTTTGAAGTTGTCTAACTTTTTGCTAGTTCATGTCTATTGGTCCGTACGGTTTCACCGCCGCCGGTATAGGTGAGTTAAGCATTGGCCCTCACCATAGAAACACTCTAATTCTTCTAGCCCAACTGGGAAACCAAGCAGAATCACTTCTACCGCCTGACTTCCTGGACACTCCACAAGTTGCCCCAATCATCAAGGTCGTTTGCATCCTCGTCAGCCTCTGGCTCTGGGGCCTAGCCATGTGGTTCTTCCTTGTCTGTGTCGGCGCACTGTGGAAATATGTTCGTGCTGGTAGTAGCATGCCGTTCCAAATATCCTGGTGGTCCTTTGTCTTTCCAAACACTGCTCTCGTGTGTCCCCTATCATTGATCATTGTTACGCATCACTGACCCCTTTTGTAGGTCACGGCCACTAGCGTCATGGGAAACATCTTTCATAGCGATGGTCTGCATATCTTTGCATGCGTCATGACCATCGCTATTGTAATTGTATGGGCTGTCGTCTTTGGGAGAATGGTGTGGTGTCTAAAGGAGAAGCGACTCCTCTGGCCTAAGAATGAGACGTAAGTCTCAAGGGTTTTAATTCTCTGTACTATTTTTAATACTTCTACTTGGATCTTCTGTGACCTTGTAGAATTAGATTTTGGCTTCCCAAGCGGTGGCCCATGACAACAGTCACATGGCGTTCAGGGGAATCATGCAAAAGGAGGGTTAATGAGGGATGGTTCTTGATTCGATCCTTAATAGATGGCGTGTAACCAATGCATTGGTCTCTATCCCACAACAGACTACGAGTAATCCCCTCTAACGCTATCAACCATGTATATCTGGTCTTTACCGCTGCC
The DNA here is from genome assembly GCF_000151355.1 of Fusarium vanettenii 77-13-4. Classification (NCBI taxonomy): domain Eukaryota; kingdom Fungi; phylum Ascomycota; class Sordariomycetes; order Hypocreales; family Nectriaceae; genus Fusarium; species Fusarium vanettenii. Next base: position 617,251 of record NW_003315879.1, on the reverse strand, counting down.
GCTCTTCTATTCTTACAAGCCAAGACCTGAAATGAAATGGATGCGATCCGCTCCCATGGAAATCCTTAAAACGCCTTGCAACTCCATGATAATATTTGCGCTGTCATCCAATAGAGGACTAGGGCCTGCGATGCGATCATCTCTACAACTTCGCTCGCATACTCTCGCCAGTAGATGCGTCCAGATTCACGGTGACCTCGCCCGTCTTCTCGCCGTGGCCAAAGAAGATGACCTGAACAGTCAGGTCGTCACTGGGAACCGTCAGTCATGATACCTCAGTATAGGTAACAGATACAACTTACCGATATCGTCGTGAAAAGGGAGAAGGCAATGTGAGCAAGGCACAGACCTGCTCATCGTTGGTGCCGCCAAGGGCATTCCTGATAAGATGCGTTGCCACGTTCTTGTCCTTGACCACAAACCGATCCTTGGCATCAGGGTCGATACCCCACTGCTGGAGGCGTATCGGCGTCTTGTTGCCGTCGGGGCCTGCGGTCTTGCTCTCCTCAACGGGTAGCGGGGCCTTTGATGAGCCAAAGATCTTGTTCCAAGCAGCGTCGAACTGGGTGCTGGATGAAGCCTGTCCCTGGGTCTCAATCCACTTGCCCACAAGACCAACAACCTCCTCGTTGGTCAGCATCTCCCAGAGACCATCGGTGGCCAAGACGAGGAAGTCGCCCTTTTCGGGATTAACCTTGGTGGTGGTGACGATAGGCTCGGCTGTGACGTAAGGGGGAGTCTTCAGAAGAGGCGACGGACTACGTCCAAAGAAGTTCTCACGCAACTTCCAGGCCACATCTCTGCTCCACTTGTAGACGGCATCACCAAAGGCACGAGAGGGCTCGAGGCCGCCGAGGACACGGCCATTGCGGATCACGTTTTCCTCTCCAGGGTGCTCCTTGCGCATGCGAGCAACCTCTTCGGGGTTGCTGCCCGTCTGGTCCTCCGACAGGGCCGTAGCAGTCCACTTTCCATTATCTGACCGACGACCCAAGACGGCTCGTGAATCACCAGTGCAAGCAACCCGAAGAAGGTTGCTGCGGCTGTCGTAGAACGAAAGCAAGGCGCACGATCCGGACAGTGCAGGTTGCAACAATTCGGCGGCGACGGTTTTGGAACTAGCCTTGAAAACCTTCTCGACACTCTTGTGAACGATCTCGTTGTCCAGGTTGGTGAAACCAGTCTTGATGGCCAGGCTAACCGCATCCTCCGAGGGAAGGTCTCCAGCAGCCTTCTTATATGTGTCATTGAGCTCCCGCGCAACATAGTTGATCAGGCTTTCTCTCAGAGTCGCCGACGTAGTCCATCCTCTAAATGAGTGTAAGTATATAGTCATGCTTTCAAAGCCTTGCGCAATGTCAATTGTCATGTTGAAACTCACGAGTGACCATCAAAGACACCCCAGAACATCCAGTCACTGCTGTCAGTCTCAGCACCCGCGGACCTGTTGGGAACCTCCACGATCTTCTCGGCATGGTCGTCCTCAATAGGGTCGTTGCTGGGTAGCTGAACCACATCGTAGCGGGTGACACCGTGGCCTCGGTTGACGGAGAAGGATTGCTCAAGACGTCGCAGCTTATCGGTGGCCTGCTCCGGGGTGAGCATCTCGACGATGCGACGACCGTCGTCACGTGTGGCCTTGGAAATGGGACCCTCGCCAACAATAGTACCCTGTCGGAGCTCGTCGGCGCCCACTACGAGGACGGTTCGGGTGGGCAGCGCATCAGCTGTCTGAGTCGAAGTGAGGACGTTCCTGGAGGCGGTGGCCGAACTTGGTGCAGCGTTAGAGTCGTTGTAGGAGTACCATGCACCGTATCCGACGACGAGACTGGATACGAGAGCGAGGGGCAGGCGGCGGAAGTACATGGAGGACCTCAACGGCGTGGTATTTGCTGGGTTGCGACGGGCGCGGCGAGCGTGGGCGCTGGCGGTGGACCTGGCCTGAGCGAGCGAGAGCGACGAGATGGAGAAGCCTCGGCGCGGCGTGTGGGAGAGGGTGCGGACGGCAGAGAGAGACGTCGTCCGAATGGCTCGAACGGCGACTCGATTCATCTGGGCGGCTGGAGCTTGTGGTAAGCTTGGCCTGAGATGTAAGAAGAGGGCGAAGAAAGAATTAATGGATAAAGCTGTAACCCAAGAAATAGGTTAGGATATTGTCGGTCAAAGACTCGGCAACAGCGATGAGATGAGAGAAGGGGAAGCGATAGAAGAGGAGGCCGTGATGAATCGAGGCGGACCCAGATGCAGGCGGCGACAGCTGCTCCGTGGTGGGTCCCCGATTGCGCTATCTTATCTCGACCTTTCCCTTCTGGTATTAACTGTAAAGTTGAACGACGTCGAGGATCAAAGACTTTACCATTGCGAACCTATCGACCTTTTCATCTGATCTCTTCCAGGCAAAGACTGCAGTTGTTGCAGACGAAAAGAATATCTGCCTGACCAACTCCCCGTCGCGAAATATCCCGAGCTCTCGCATGCCCTCAAGGTCACACCCTCGCTCACTTGATCCAACACTGTCCCGCCTGCGTCGCCTTCTCAGCTGCACGTGAGCCAACGGAACAAGCACCCGACATTCTCTGAACCTGGTTTCCCAGTTGTTGCTTGTTATTCTTTGTGTGAGCGTGTGTTTTGTCTCAGACCGACTTCTGCCGGCCATACTCATCCAGGCATCTTAGGTGATCCTACTTTGTTCGTAGTAGGTGCCGACCTCGGGGTTCATCCTTGGCCTGTGAGCTCCGTCTTGCCGACCCCGGATTCTCACATGTTAGTTAGGCTCCGTTCACACCTCACATACGGATACACCCTTCCATCCATTTCATTAGCCTCTATTGCCATCACTTACAAAATTCTATCTACGGATGAATATCTGATTTTTATTCAACAGCCGGTTCCTTCTTGGATCTAATTGGATCTACCCACAGTGAAAGTACCTCATCATGGAACAACAACAATCCTCTGCCCAACGGCCCCTCGCCGGAGCCGACAGCATCCGAGCCCTCAAAGACGACAATGCCATCTTCACTGCTTTTGACTCTTACCCCTGGACAAAAGACAAGATGTTTATGGTAACACCTCAACCTTATCCATGCTTAATCTCCTTTACTTACTCCTTTCCCCAGTCCGGCCTCTACGCCATCCTCGGTGAACCTGGCCAGCAAAACCCTCAAGCCTCCCTTGTAGACATGGCCATCCATGCCCGCGTCTTCTACTATTCCCAACGAATCGGCGTTATGATTGATTTTACCGCCTACAAGGCTTGGCTCGCTAGCAACCCCGACCACAGCCCCCCTGACGTCCTCCCAGAGGAGTATCACCGCCGTGATGGACCCAATGCATCTCCGCCACCAGTCTTGGACTGGCAAAAAGCCGCCCCCAAAGCTGATTTGTACATCGATCGTAAGGCTGCGGCTGCACAAGCAGGCTCAGAGGATCAGCCTAATTACCCCATGGGCTTTGCTGAGATGATTAAGCTTTTGAAGGAGGGCAAACCCGTGCCTGGAATCCGCCAGATCCCCAACACCATTGCTCGAGATCCTGTAAGTGTACTCAAAAAAGCCAGCATAGCATAAAACAGCACTGATGTTTTGTTAGTCTGTCAAGCCTGTAGGGGCCAGGGCTGTCCCAAGGAAGCCATGGGAGAAAGACGCGGCCGCCGACCCCCCAACTCTCCCAGATCTCCCAAAGGCTCTGGACACCGAGTTTCCACCAGTTGACGATGATGTCCCTGCCTCTGCGAATGTTGCCACTGCCTAAAAAAAGACACAAGTCAATGCCATTTCTACCGGGTAACATCAACTGTCACAGCCGGCCCTAACGCCAATATCGTGCTTGTTTCTGTACCTTTAGTTGCTTTCGCAAAGAAAGCACCAAGAAAAGTCAACATGGCGCACAAATTCGGGCGTCATACATCACAAACTTCAAGCAAGGAGTCTGGATAAGAGAAGCAAGTGTATTAAAGGTGTTTAGTAACTACCATAACAACTCATTTAAGGGGCACCGAACCCAGCCGGCATCCGCATCGAAAAACAGCATACAATTTCTCATGTGAACTCAGTTCGTTCCGCCCTCCAAGGGCGTCCTCCTAGATCACCATCCCTGCTACTCATAGGCTGACTGAAGTATGGTTCTGGCATCTTGGAAAGGGCGCTCCCCCTCACTGGCTTCGTATCATGTAGAGGGCGAGCGGTGAGATGCAAACTGTGGCCCTTCGAGGGCGGCTGCGGTGATTAGCATCTGCCATCTCCTGCATATTGCAAAATCCATAACCATAATGTGTCCAATGCACCCAAGCAAGCAGTAGCCTGCTGAGCGTAGGATGACGTGTGAGCTGTAAATTTTTGCGTGGGAAGATGTTTCTTAAGAAAGGTCGACATATTCTGGGCTGTTCTGCGTGATCTTGACGAGTGGAACGAATGGCGAATTCAGATAGGGACTCCGTGACATGGGTGGTGACAAAGGATGAAAGACAGGCGTCGAGAGGGTTTCGCCTGTCTCAGCAGGAAAGGCCGCTAGCAAAGGCGACGTCGTCAAAAAGATCAAGGACCTTCAACGATAGCCACCGCTGTAGCGTGGCCCAGCTCCCATGCGTCCAGTCATTCCTGGGCCGGCACCAGGACCGGGACGGGTGGTAACCGCATGGTTGGTGCAGAGCATTCCGACTCGGGAACCAAACTTGGATCCGCGAAGGGAGACCATGTGCTTCCGGATGTGAGCAGCAACGATTTCGCGATGCTGAGGAGAGGAATTGTTCAGGATCCACTGGATGAGGTAGTTTCCATACTGATCGCTCGCGATGTCAATCAAGGGGATGCGGGTGCGATCGCGACGTCCTTCGCAAACTCGGTCAAGGTAGCGGCCAAGGAACTCAGCACCACCAATCTTGAGGCACTTCTCAACCACCTTCGAGGCGAACTGGTCGGTGCTGTACTCGGCAGCGTAGCGAATGACATGGTCGATTGCCCGGCTACGGTCGGGAGGAGCGCCGTGCTCGCAGATGTGCTGGATGCACCAGTTTCCGAACTGGCCATGGGCAACAATGTCAATGTTGGCGAGGACCTCCTCGATACAGGGGCGCTATAGAACACGTTAGCAAAACATCTAAATCGTGGAGAGGGGCCATGTACCTTGTCCTCTTCGAGGCAATTTTCAAAGATGTTCTGGACGACGAGGCTGCCGGTTTCACCCAGAGCTACCTCATGCCACATGCCCATAAGAGACTCATTGACATACTTCATGATCTGAGGGGGGGACTCAGTCCACCGAAGCTCAAAAAGCTTCTGCCAGACATGACAAGCGTAGCGGTGGATGACCGTCTCCGGGATCCGGCGCAAAAGCTCGTGAACCATGATAGCCTTGAAGTTTTCAGGAACAGAATCGAAAGCCTTTTGAACAACATGACACCCGAAAGGATCCATCGAGAGGTTCAGGGTGTTGCCTCGAATCGACTCGGCAATGTTGACGACCTGTTCAGGCGTTCCGTGCTCAAAGCAACGCTGCACAAGAAAGTTGCCAAAGCGGTTGACCATGAGAGGATAGGCTTGAGCCACGATAGCCTCGACAATCTCGAACTTCTGCTCAGGGGTACCGACCTTGAGCTTCTGTTGCAAGAAGATGGAAGCCTGCTGATCATTGTTGCAAACGATCTTGTCGACGATATACTTCCAGTTGCAGTTAACGTTTCGGTCTAGCAGACGACGGTAGTTGAGTGGCTCTGTAGGCGGGAGATATGTTTGGTCCTCGGGAGACACAACCTGTACCCAGGTTAGTGCCCATGGCGTGGGTTTGGAGGATTTACCGACCTCATTCTTCCAACCACCCTTAGAAGTGAACTCTGATGCATGTGGGGATAAGGGAGTACCAACCGGCTGGCCTGGGTAAGGTGGAAAAATCCCCATGGGGCCAAGTCCCTGGGGGACATTCATGGGCGCTCCGGGCACTGGGCTACCCGTGTAATCAGTATGGCTGGCGGGGCTGCTGTAACCCCCTCCGTAGCCAGGTCCAAATGGCTGAGGCGAGTTGAATCGGCCTTCGAAACGGTTATTGCGACGGCCGTTGTTGGAACGCATCATCTCGGAGTCCGGGGTCAGGCGGTCACCTCGATGAGCCTCCACACCGGGGTAAGGGTTGCCAGTCGGATCTGGGTAAGGGGCATTGAAACCACGACCTCCGAGCCAGTTTCCCGGGGAAGGCTCGGAAACTGGAGCCTGGAGAGTGTTGTTGGCAAAAGAGCCCTTTGGATGGCCCCAGATTCCTCGAGTGCGGCTGAAGGTAGTGGTGGACATGGCATCACTAGTATCAGAATGCGCGTCCTCTGGGGTTCCCCAGGCACCCTCACGAGGAGCGTAGGTAGGCGGGCCTCGAAGACCGAAAGCTGAGATATCGGGTTCTTGCTTCAGCGAACGGGTCTCGGCCAGCTCCTGGTCAAGCTTGGAGATTTCACTCTTGGCCTGCGCAAGCTGCAGCTTCAGACGCATGATCTCCTCGGTGTCGCCACGGGCATCTTCAAGAGCGGCGCTTGCTGGGCGAGTGGTAGGAGCAGTGCTTGGGAAAGCATCGGTAGCAGGAGTGATGGGGAGAGAGTTGCTGGAAGAGGCATGATCCAGGCCTCTCGGATACGCACCGCCATCCTCGCTGGCTTTGAGGGCTTCATTCTGCTGGCACAAGACAGCTTGCTGCTCCGAGAGCTTAGCCAGAAGCTTGTCCATTGGGTAAGACTCCTCGACGGGCGAGGTATCGTGGCTTATCTTCATCTTCTATCATGGTCAGCAATCGGTAGATATCATGACAAGTAGCTGAAATCACCTTTGGGACACCTTGGTTGGCAAGCTTCGAAGTAGAAAGAGCCGTAACATTCTTCTTCATCGAGGTACCCAGACTAAGGTCCTGTAGAAGATTGATCAGCACCATTATCAAAATGCGTAGTGCAGCAAAGCATTCGAGCGGACGATGCCAGCGAGAAGTGTGCATGCGGAGGGGGGTAGGAAACCGAGGTAAGACGTACGCTGGCAGAGACGGAGGGAGACACTGAGTCACCCGCATGCACGACACCAGGAGGCATGCGAGAGGTCGCCTGTGGTGGGGACAAGGAAGGTTTTGGGGATGACATGAGGCTGCAGGACTCGGTTGAGGCGTCGAGAGCCGATGCAGCAGAGGCAGAAATCGAAGTGTAGTAAAATGATAGCGGCCGAGATTGTGAAGACGAAGAAAGGAGTGACGGAGAAAGAAGAACGAGAGTGAATGTGCAGAACGCCGTGGCCAAGAAGGGTTGTGGGAGTGAAGAGAAGAGAAAAGTGAATGGGGAGAGTCGAAGAGAAGAGGAGAAGACGGTGGAGAAGAGGACGGTTATTCACTGACCAAGTATTTGAGCAGGGCCAAGGCGGAGGAAAGACGAAGGGAAGGAGCGTAGGCGCGGCAAGTGGCAGCAGCCGACAGTCATTGCCACGAACGTGGTCGCTCCTGCCAGTGTAAGATGTCGATTGCAGCTGGCAGTCACGGACGGTCCTCAGGGGGTTTGCACTGTAGCTTGGTGGGCATTTTCATAAAACGGGCAAAAACACCAAGACGGCCCGACTGAATTTGTAGAGGAGGCCCCGAATGACCTTCTAAATGAATAAGGTGTCGGCGCTTTAAACGCGTAGAACTCAAATGTCGACTCCTGGTTGCCTAGATAGGGAGGCACGTAGCTTGTGATGCGAGGCGACGTCAAGCGAAACATTGATCACGGGCGGAGCTCGACAAGCGTTGAGCTGGAGTTCCTGCCACTAGAGATTAGATATAGATCTATCATGGATCGAAAGCGCACAAGTGACAAGATACTTGGTAGGAGCCTTGGGGCAGAAGAGGTCTATGTTGAGGGGCGCTTGATGCAGCTTACATGGACGGATTCAGGGCATCATAGGTAGCCAAGATTAGGCCCCTTGGGAAGTATTCCTACCTAAGTAGGCATTGATGCTTTCCAGTATTACAATCGCAGATGAAATCCAGTCCACAGATCAGGGAGAGGGCCAACTCAGCCCCAGGAACCTCTGGCAGATGGCTCATCCAGGAGCATGGTAGTCTTTCCGTCACGAATTTGCCCGCACACATATCAATGATGTCGCAAAGTTTTGGCATTTAGGTCATATGCAGATGTATTTTGGTTAATGGTACAAATAGTTTTACATACTTGGATGAAAAACCACAAGGGAAACATCAAGACTTTCCCGGCCCCGTCCTCCCCTCTGCTGCGCGCAAGGAGTCGTGCATATATCCAAACATTCGGCTCTTGCGGCGTGCGGGAGGATCCTTCTGGGCCACCATCATCGACATCGGAGGCGTCATGGTGGGTTTCGTTCAGTTTATCGCTTCTTGCCGGTGGGAGCTGAAGATTCGTTAGCCATTGGTCTCCATCGTGTGCATTGCTGCTCGTACCTGGGGGTCCCCTCTTCTTCTTGGGCGCACTCTTTCCACGGAGCTTGAGTCTAGAATCCAACCGTCAGTATACCTCATCCTCGGCAAATATGTTCGTGTCCGCGCTTACTCGTCGATGTACTCGAATCGATCCTCCTCCGCCTCATCCCAGGTCGCCAGGGTCGGGCCGAACTCGCGCTTCAGGTCCTTGATCGTAGCTGTCTTTCGAGGGTAGTAGGCGGCCACGGCCGGGCCCTTGAGTCGCTGTCGGAGGACCTTGTTGCCCATGCGAACACCCTCAGGGTTGAAGGTGGTCGCGAAGACCTGGCATTGCGCCTGGGGAAAGTCAGCAACAGTGTTACAGAGCCAGAATTGGGCTTCTTACCTTGATCAAATCCAATATCCGCGCTCGTGGGATACTCATCTTGGCGTGGATGACATGAAATGTGTTCCAGTCAACTTTTTTCGAAGTCGAATTGACGTTGAGAAGCATCTGAGCCGAAGTGGAACGAGGGGTACTGATTGGCTGAAGAAACCTCTGGTGGGGCTTCGCGGGATCCAAGGGTCCTCCTGCCTTCACCTCAAAGATTCAGTTTATTCAACCTCCATGAAAACACAACGTCGTACAATTTTTAGACCCTCTCGAAGCTGTGTATACTTCATATTTATTTAATCTTCACTGTTGTTCACGGCCAAATGAGTAAACGACGGAACTCAGAAACCCTCGAGGATGAAGGGCTTCGAAAGCGCCCGCATCTTACACCCAACACAGTCAACACAGTCGGTTCAATCATCGCGGGCATCACACCCTGGACTTCTTCGGACATTCCGAAAGAGCTCCCACCTCTACCACCCATAGCAAAGTCAGAGCTCGAGACGGCAGTTTTCAGACACCCCGGAATTGGATATGGACCCAACTATGAAATCCTCGAGTGGTTCGGTGACGCTGCCCTCGAGACCATCTCCACAGACCTTGTCATGCAAACCTTTGAGAATCACCTCACAGTGGGACGTCTGTCTCAACTTCGCGAGCAGCTTGTGCGCAACGTCACATTGGCAGAATACTACCGACAGTATGAATTTCACAAGAGAACTCAGCTCCCGGCCGATATGGGGACCATGGAGCAGTTGATGCGCACGAAGCCGAGAGACAGGGATGTCATCAAGATTCAAGGAGATATTTTCGAAGCATATGTCGGAGCAATTATACGAGCAGACCCCGTGCAAGGGCGGACAAACGCTGCGGCCTGGCTCAAGGCACTCTGGAGCCGTACTATCAAAGACCAGATCATAAAGGTAGAGAGGGCAGACGCCTCTGCACCCAAGATTCAAGTCGATCAACCTGCCGAAGGCGAAGCAAGACCACCGAAGGAGCCCACGCCAAAGGAGCGCCTTGCCCAGATTCTCGTCGTCAAGGGTGTCAAAATTCGGTATGAGGACATGCCATGTAACAAGAAGGATAAGAACCTAGGGCTTCCTCTATACGCGATAGGTGTCTATTTGGACGGCTGGGGGGAGACAAACAAGCTGTTGGGCGTTGGAACTGCGTTGAAGAAGACGGAAGCGGGTGCGAAGGCGGCGAGCGCGGCGTTGGAGAACCGGAAGCTGATGAAGCTGCTTGGGGACAAGAAGCAGGCGTTTTTGAGTGCAAGAGGGTAGGTAGAAGTCGTTTATCATCAAGTCCATAACTCCCGGTGGAAACAACAAGATTACCCACCTTAGGTACAGTGGTACGCGGGAAAAGAAATAAAAGAGACGCGACAGTTTGAAGAGACTTACCTAACTCCTTATAAATATAAGTTATTAATTAATAAGGAATACAATAAAATTGTAAAATAATAAGGAGATTTTTTATATATTTTTATTATAATTTATTAAATATATTTAGAGGAGAATTAATTATCATACTCGTTCTCGTGTCTCATATTTTCCTTGGGTTCCATGTCTTGACTGAGAGTGCTCAACAAGTGTGAGTTGGCGACAAGAGATCGGATCTACTACATGAAGTCAACCATCACCTCCGCATGACAAGATGGAATGAACTCATCCAAGCAGCATTGGGTTTAATATCAAATAAGCCATGATTAATGCAAAAAGTAATCCAGCTAGCGCAAGTTGAGCATGTTCATCAATGCTACCTCGCCCTACCTTTCACGTGTCTCGGCCCAAACTGCAAAACACTGCCATGGGTGAACAACCCCGACCCCGACGACATCCATCCATCTCACAGGCGGCGCGATGAATGGATCCAGTCAAGTTCAATTGCCCCAGATCCCATCCGTCTGGGGCTGCCCGTTGATTGATTGACGTCTCTTGGAACCCCCCTAGAAGCTCACGCGCTTCAGTGGGGACGGCCCTTGTAACCGCATCCCCGAGTCCCGTCCACAGGCTCCGTCCGTCGCGAGTCGTGAGCCTGAGGTGCCCGCGCCGAGGTCAAAGTCCAGTCCATTTGCCGATAAACGGCCTCCGCAATTCAGATCCAGCATCATCATCGCTCGCTTCTGATCACCCGTCAAGCATTAGCCTGGTCCCCCTTTACCCCTTCTCCTCCTCCAAAAAAAGGGCCCTCTTCTTCTTTTTTTCCCAATGGAGTCATAGGATCCGGCGTATTAGGTTACTCTTTCGCCTCATTGCTTGTTTCTCTTTTTAATTCTGTATTTATCTTTTTTCAAAGCTGTTAATATCTCCCCTCGTTCCTGAATCCACGCCACTACTACTTCCCCTGGCCACCCGCGACTTTATTTGGCGTCAGTGGGGTTCCATTGCTTTATCTCGGCCAGCAAGCCGCGGTCCGGACGGCTCAGACCCCGATAAAGGATATCCAGACCTCGGCCCTCGACACCTTGTCACGCTTTCACAAGGTCGCAGTTGGCGAGCTGTGAGCCGCCTTCTATAAAGAAGATGGCGGATTCAGTGGGTACGTCATTGCTGTGCTAATTCCTGGGGTTGCTTTTTTGCCTCTCCGAAATCCGGGGCACCGATGGCGCCGAGGTTGATGGTTCGCGATGGCTGACGTGATGGCTACAGATCGCGTGTTTGTGCACGCCCTCAACACAGTAAAGAAGATACCCAAGACGGGCGCGTCACGGCCGCCACCGAACGATCGGCTACGGCTCTATGGACTCTACAAGCAAGCTATGGAGGGCGACGTGGACGGCGTTATGGAGCGCCCGAATGCTGCCTCAGGGATGGCTCCTGACGACCTGCAGCGCGAGAAGGACAAGTGGGATGCGTGGAATCTACAGAAGGGCCTGAGCCGGACAGAGTCTAAGAGGAGATATGTCGAGGCCTTGATAGATACGATGCATCGCTATGCGACGACACCGTAAGAGACCCCTTCGGCACGACCTGCAGAAGAGCCGAATTCACTGACACCCTTCCAGAGACGCCAAGGAACTCGTCGCGGAGCTCGAATTCGTCTGGAATCAAATCAAACACAACAGCCCGAGCTCGTCCATGTCATCACCGAGAGCGAACCGATCAGGCGGCGCATCCCAACAACACTATGCCGACCCCCCGAGCGAAGCCGAAGGCCCCATGAAGATGATTAGCCCAATGAGCGAATACGACGAGGCGGAATTGCGATCGCAGCGGCAGCTCGACCTCGAGGACGAGATGGAAGAAGGACAAGAAGGCAGTCAACGTGGAGGCCGGTGGCAACGAAGGGTGGAACGAGCCCTAACGACCATGTCAGCCGAGGTGGCCGCGCTACGGGAGCAGATAACGACGGGCCGGGAGTGGCGAGCAAAGAAGCAGCGCAGCTTCCCGGCGTGGGCCAAGTGGTTCGCTTGGCTAGTGGTGAAGCATCTGTCTGCAGATTTCGTCATCTTGGCCATCGTATTACTATGGATGAGGAAGCGCAAGGACCGACGGTTAGAGGATTTGGTGAGGGCAGCTCTGAGGCTTGCGAGGGAATACGTCCGGAAAGTCCTACCAAGTCGTGGCCAACCTGCGAGTCTACCAGGCTCCGGCCCTTGAAGAGCGGACTGAAGTCGATACAGAGGATAGGTGCTTGATGCCTCCTCAGATCTTGGATATCGAGGTTTCTAACCCCCTAATTGGCAAGAGAAGCTTGGAACCAGCATGATTGGAACATGTATACCTGCTTTCTGTCAAGTACCTACATCTAATTGTCAATGCGGTCGGTGAATGGTGGCGCCGTTGATGCTCGAATGGGGTTAATATAGAAGAAAGGCTCCGGGTTAAGTCAGAGATTCGAGCATCTCTCTTGGAATAGAGGCGATGCAGGGCTTGCAAGGCGATAGAGAGAACATGACGCAATGCAAAAGACAAAAAATAACGGCGGATTCGAACATGTATCTTGATCTGTCAAAAAGTTGAACATTCAAAAACTTAAGCCAAGAGGGCTACTTAGCTGTTATACCATCCATAGTGCAGCGCCCACTTCTGTGCCCGCAGGCACTAATCCATTGGTTTATTGCAGTATATATGTCCTTACCTAAAGACCTGCCTGGACTTGCTCAGCCTCATCACTTCAAAGAGCTTATGCAGGTACCTCTCAACTCCCACATCACCAGTCCTACACCATCACATGCACAAACTGCAACGCTACACAGCGCTTGGTCGCGCCGAGCAACCTCGACCATAACGCGGGGTCTACACCCTCCCATCCGACCGATCCCACCAGAAACAAAAGCGAAGCAAACAATGGCTGCTCAGCCTCAGCGCCCCGATCCTAGCGCCTCGGAGCTCGACGACGTCCCAGATCCAAAGGGTCACCCCATCATCCCGAACCTGGGCAACTTCACCGCGGGGCTCTTTGCCCCCATCCCCGAGTCCGAGACCTTTGTCGACCCCGCCGACGCCACAAAGCACGATGGCTTGCAGAGGAAGCTCCAGGCTATGGATGCTCACGTTGCGGCTAACCGCGACAACTTTCTCGACCTCTGCGTTCGTGAGCGTGAGCGCATCAAGCAAGAGGGCCGTCGTCTCGAGGCCCATGGGCAAAGGACGGGTCAAGTAACTCCAGATGCTCCTCGCCCTGGGATTCTCCACGACATGATCGCCAACATGGAGGCTAAGCCACTCCCCGGTGCCGACGTCGAGATCAAGAGCATCCCCAAGCCCCAATTCATGAACCAGAACCGGCCGATACGCGAGCGCCAAGCCATACAGCTCCTCGACTTTGCGGGTTTCGCGGCAGAGTTGGCAGAGACGCGAGAGGCCGACCTTGCCAAGCGACGTGAAGAGCTCAAGGCAGAGATAAAGGCCGAGCAGGCAAGAGAAAGCCAGGCGCGTGCGGCCGAGTAGGAATCGACTCACAAGTCTGGGCTTCCAAAGGATACTACACCTACAAAGGCAGGGGACGTCAATGTGAAGACGTCGCCCAACATCACGCCTACGAAGAAAAAGTACCAGGACATGTTTCTGCCAAATCCCAACCGGAAGAGGAAGAAGTAACATAGAAAATGTGTCTTGAACCTTCTACGTCGCGGCGAGGGAAACAGGTAATCTCAACTCATTTACCTCTCTCTGCCCTCAAGCCCGACGTCCTATATGTACAAACACTAGTTACTAACTTCCGAGACGCAAAAACAGCAAAAAATCTTTCTATTCTTTTACAGCTTCCGCCCCCTTATGCCCCATACTCGACCTGACCCATGGGCCTATCCTCCTCCATTCCGGGAGCCATAAAGTTTGTCCGGGGGTCACCCGTAGCCTTGGCTGCCGAGCAGCGTGCCATTGTTGGCGAGCTAGGTAAAAGAGTCAGCAGGGGGGTTTTGCTAGTCGAGCAGAGACATGTATCATACCTTCGTGAGATAACATCTGTGAAATAGAAGTTGTCGATAACCTTCTTGAGAGGAGAACCGCTAGCAGCGGCACCCTTGTTCTGGTCCACAAGTTGAACCTTGCTCAGAGCAGGGAGAGCGACGGGCTCAACGACATCGTAGGCGGCCAGGGCAGGGCTGATCTCAACCATGCGGTCCCGAACCATGGCGACGTCATCGTAGGGAAGGGGAGCACCCAGGAACTCGCTGACAGCTCGGAGGATCTTCCAGTCAGTTCGGGCAGCGCCAGGCAGAGAGGTGGCAGCACGGGTCATCTGGACTCGGCCCTCGGTGTTGATGTAAGTACCAGCCTTCTCAGTGTAGGCAGCACCGGGGAGGATGATATCGGCGATCTGAGCGCCCTTGTCACCGTGGTGGCCCTGGTAGACAACGAAAGCATCCTTGGGGATGTCGGCCTCGTTGACCTCATCGGCACCCAGGAGCCAGACAAACTTGGGCTTGGTCTCGGCAACCTCGGCAGAGGGGGTAGTGAAGCCAACCTCGAAAGCACCGGCACGCGAGGCCTCACGCTGGAGAACGTTGTAACCCTGCCACTCCTCAGTTCGGAAGTTGTCAGCGTACTTCTCAACAAAGGCGCCGACGGTCTCGTAGTAAGCCTTGGCATCAGCGTGGTCAGTAACACCAGAGCCCACGATGATCATGGGTCGCTTGGCAGCCTTGAGCTTGGCCCCGAAGGGTCCGGCAAGAGCCTGCTTGAGAGCAGCGTGGTCGTTGCCCAAGTGCTCAAACTCAAAGGTGGAGTCCCAGGTCTCACCAACAACACCAATCTCAAGGTCGGATCGGAGCCACTGCTTTCGGATACGGGCGTTGAGGACAGCAGCCTCATGTCGGGGGTTGCTGCCAACAATCAGGATGGCATCAGCCTCCTCGATACCCCAGATCTGGGAGTTGAAGAGGAAGTTGGATCGGACGTCGACACCGTGGGCAATGGGCTGGCTGCCAGTGGGGGTATCCAGGGCGAGGTTCTCGGAGCCGAGCTTGTTGGCCATATCCTTGGCAACAACAAGAGACTCGACCTCAGTAAGAGCACCAGCAATAACCTTGAACTCGTTGCCCTGGGGGTTCTTAATCTGCCAGGCTCGGGCAACCTCGGACAGAGCCTCCTCCCAGTCGGCGGCCTCGAAGCGACCCTCACGGCGGACCAAAGGCATGGTCAGACGCTGAGTCTTGAGACCGTCACAGGCGAATCGAGTCTTGTCGTTAATCCACTCCTCGTTCACGTCGTCGTTCAATCGGGGGAGGATACGCATAACCTCGAGACCACGGGAGTCAACTCGGATGTTGGACCCAAGGCCGTCAAGGACGTCGATCGACTCGGTGTGCTTCAGCTCCCAGGGACGAGCTCGGAAGGCGTAGGGCTTGGAGGTGAGGGCACCAACGGGGCAGAGGTCGATAACGTTGCCGGACATCTCAGAGTCCAGGTTCTTCTCAAGGTAGGTGCCAATCTGGAGGTCGTTACCACGGCCGGTGGAGCCAAGCTCCGGAGCTCCGGCGATATCGTTGGCGAAACGGACACATCGGGTGCAGTGAATGCATCGGTTCATGGACGTCTTGATCAGGGGGCCAATGTTCTTGTCTTCGACGGCTCGCTTGCCGCCAATCTCGTGGAATCGGCCTCGGTCGGCTCCGTAACGCATGGACTGGTCCTGGAGATCGCACTCACCACCCTGATCACAGATGGGGCAGTCGAGGGGGTGGTTGGCGAGCAGGAACTCCATGACACCCTCGCGGGCCTTGTGGGTAAGAGGAGAGTTGGTCTTGACGACCATTCCGGGTTGTACGGGCCAGGCACAAGAGGCGACGGGCTTCGGGGCCCTCTCAACCTCCACCAGGCACATTCGGCAGTTGCCGGCAATCATAAGCTTCCTGAAGCATTGTCAGCTCTATATCGGTCGGACGAACGCTCGGAGGGATCGTACTCATGGTAGCAGTATCTAGACAATGTCAGCCAGGCCACTCAAGTCGTCATTGCTGTGTCAACTTACCTCGGGACTGTCACACCCGCCTTCTCGCAGGCCTGGATAAGGGCCGAACCGGCTACAATTTCGTCAGAACAAGACCCCAACGCCGGCCATACATCCAAGCGTACCTTCAATCGAGACCTTCTTTCCATCTACCAGCACTGTTAGCTATCCTCGGACGGTCAATGGCTCGGGACACAAAGATGCTCACCAATCGTCAGCTCCACCTCGGCTGGACGCTGGCTTGTCGTCGCGAAGGCTCGCGAGACATTGGCCGCCCGCCGGCTGGTCCGCCAAGCCGAACGAGCTATGGTATGTCGGAGCATCGTGTCGCCTTGACGGGGTGAAGGAGATGAACGTTGCAGGCCGTTGCGGCGAATATGTGCTCAGTCGTTGACGTCTCTCGAAGGGAACTGCTGTTCGGGTGATGGATTTAGTGGCGCTAGTCCGCGATTAATTTACGTAGATGCTCATTGGTCAGCACCAAATATCTGATGCCTGAGGCCATAAGGCAGAACCCATCACCTCATTGTCTCCATCTTCGGCCGCTATTTTGGAATTTTTCTTTCTTCTTCACCAAACAAATTGTACACGGGCACATTTTATTGTAGGTGAGCTTGCGCAACAGGACTGCTTCTGCAGAACTGTTGCATCAGTCGAGTCTTCCTCTATCTTGTGCTCAAGAGAAATATCACGCCGTTTATGGAAGCATGGGAGAGTAACCAATCTCCATGACCGCTGCCTCTTACCGCCGGTCGTTACATACCACCAGTTTGAACCAATTTGAATAGTTGTAGACGTGACCTTGGAGATGATTCGAAAGGCTGTACGCTGTTGTCTATATCTATGAGCTACAGCTACATTGGATGGCTCTCTCAGTCTTGGGAGGGTCGGCAATCCACCGAGTCTCCTCGTCCTTGTCGCCTTGGAATGTCTGCCCCTCGAAGGTCTGTCCATCCCAGGCGTCTTCGAATGGGTGAAGAGCCATTTGCATGATGCGGTCGAGTACATCCCTCTCACCGTCCTTTTCGACGCGCTTGATAACCTCGTCGAGGATCCAGCCGCGAGGGACAAAGTTGGGGTTGACCTTCTTCATGGCCTTGATCCTCTCGTTGTCCTTCTCTTCTGGCACGTTGTCGCCCTCATCCTTCCAGTCTTCGACAATACGTTCTCGCCAGCTGGCCAGCCATTTTGCAATGCGCTCCCTGGCCCCATCTTCTGTGCCAGTCGTCGGCGGGCCTTCCTTGTGGAAGAAAGTGGATGCCTTCTCCTTTCGACCCTCTTCGGTGGCCAGATCTTGCAGCTTGAGGTTGCTGAGGCGACGGAAGAAATGGTGAAAGTCCAGTTCCAAGGCTTCCAGGGTATCCAAGGCTTCGCTGAAGAGCACGTCAAAGTCAGAGTCTTTGTGTGTCTTTAGACCAAGCCGGGCAGTCATGAGTCTCTTGTACTCATTAAGGAAGACAATCTTGAACTCCTCGCCGGCCTGTGTGATGAGCTTCTCGGCCCTGGCTACAACTGCTGCCTCCTCCCCTTCTGTAACACCCTTTTCAACAAAGGTTGGGTCGTCCACCTTGGCCCCCATTCCCATCATCTCGCCAATTGCCTCGCCGAAGCGGACGAGATTCCACCAGATGATGGTGGGCTGGTTTCTGTAGCTGTATCGCAGGGCGTAGTCATCGTGATTTGGTGTGTATGTCGGATCAAAGTTGTCCATAAAGGCAAACGGACCAAAGTCTATCGAGAGTCCATAGATGGAGGTATTGTCTGTGTTCTTCATGCTGTCAGTAAGCAGTCTTACTTCAGATTCATAATCTGATAACTTACCAGCACTCCATTCATGAACCCGTATGCTTGCCAGTTGGCCACTGTTGTTGCATTGCGTCTGACAACTTCTCGATAAAGCCTCGTGAACCGGTTTTCCTCACCGTCTTCAGGTCCTTCAATGGTATCTTTTGCAACTCCACGCTTCGGCGGCGGCGAAGTCTTCGGCTCGTCTGGGTTCTCCAATCGAGCAGGTAGTTCATCCCAACCACCAAAGACGTCTTCAGCAATATACGTAGACAGCTTTCTGATCAAGTCGCGGTCTCCCCTGGCACGGAGGATATCAAAGTTGCCCAGACGCAACCAAGACTGGGCGAACCGCAGCACAATAGCTCCCGGTTCAACCCTCTCCCGAAGGACCTTGGAGTCTGGCAACAGGGTAAGCGACAATGCTCTAGTGGTGGGAATCTTGAGCGCATTGAGTGCCTCTGAAACGACAAACTCCCGGATACTCGATCGGAGAACGGCTTTTCCATCGGCGAAGCGGGAGTAGGGTGTCAGACCGGCGCCCTTGAGCTGAAGCTCGTACCGCTCACCAGAGGCTGGATTGGTTGTCTCGAAGAGGGAGATAGCTCTGCCATCGCCGAGTTGACCAGCCCATTGTCCAAACTGGAAACCACCATAGCATTGAGCCCACGGATATCCTCCCTCAAGCTTTTCTTCATCCCAGCCGTAGAGCTTATTGCCGGCAACCAATTGTCTGAAGTCTTCCGTCTTTTCCTCCCCAGCCTTGATACCCAGATCTCGCAACGCAGCTGGACTAACGGCAAGAAGCTCGGGGTCCTTCTGCTCAGCTGGGCGCACCCATGTGAAGATGGCTTTTTGGACTTGTCGGGGTGTTATCTGATCTCGTGGGGTCTTGTGCGAATCGGCGGGCGTAGGGAAGACGGCATCGGCGGGTAGCGATTCGGTAAAGTGCCATGACTTGGGAAGATCCTCGAGGGATGCGCCGGGGTAATTCGAATTGGGCGTCGCCGCACCGTTGGAGAGATGGGCTGCCATCTTGTTGATTCTCTGCAAAGGTGACCGAGGGGTAACTCTGCGGAGGGCGTTGCGACAGAGCATCAATGGAGGGATTTATACCGCGCAGGTCGAATATTGATTTGGAATTTGATTTGGAATTATTTACGAGAGCGGCAATAGTGACAATGGATGCCTGCTAACGGTAGCATCTGCCGCCGACCTATGGTGTTTCGCTGACAAAAAAGGTGTGGCGACTCGAGGTACGCTTACCGTCGCCCACTGACATCACATCTCCGGGGCTTCGGGCTCCCCCCCACATTGTCAGCTCCGATTAACCCCCGGCTGCTCGGACGCATGTAAGACGGAACCGGGCCGCGTTTCTACGTCGGAATTGGTGATGCCGACGACTTGCATGCGAGGTACGGGGGAAATCGACGGGTTATGAGATGGACGGAATTATCGCCGGTCACTTGATCGGTGTTGGTGAATGTGCTGTTAGCCTATCAATGCCGGGTGAACTTGGTGCTATAAAAGCAACGCCAACGCCAACGCCAATGCCAATGCCACTGATAGTTATATCTATATATATGGTAGGACGCATTGACATTGACGCTGAGGCAATGTCTGCCGGTCCGATATGCCGTCTCTAATATTGATTTCTAATACTACTGCATCTATGATGTTTTCCGATCTCGCCCTACATCCTATCCGGATAGTTATTTCCGGGTTACCATCAGGCAATTGCTCATGACACAAGAATGGGGAAGAAGTAGCAACTCGAGGTAGGCATTAGTTTCAATTGTATCAACACATGCTACATCTATCGTCATCGTCATACTCCTTGTTCAGTTACTGCAACAATTGGAGGACTAGTCCCTGCAAGAAAGACGTGACGCATCCATCTCACGCCTTACAGCACAGGGCGCCATTTCGACAGCAAATGTGCAAAGACCCCGCAAGTACATGCCCTGGTTGCTTTTCTAGCTTGTCCGCCGAGGTCGCTCGGCCGAAGATCACGGCATTGTCCCACTCTCGATCGCCATTCCCGTGGATATCGCTGCCGTGTTAATGCGTTGGTGGGGGAGGGAGGGGAGACTTCTTAAACGACGCAGCTTCCCGCTTGCGGCTGCAACTCTTGAACCTCAATTGAAACTCTACTAAACACCTCCTGCTGGATCAGAACCAAGTACTTTTCTAAACGACTATTCACCCTGTGAGAAGAGAATCATTCAAGATGGGCGCTCCACTGGATATCCCCCACTACAAGCTCAATGACGGCAATGAGATCCCGGTTGTACGTTTATCCTCCAAGAGTCACTATTCCGGACACACAACTCAGGAACTTGATTCCATCTGCGGAACAGCACCAGCTTACACGTTGTAGCTTGCTTTTGGTCTGGGAACTGCTCAGTACAAGAACGACCCCAACAGCGGCCTCGATGCTCATGTGATTGACATCACCACCAAGGCCATTGGGGTCGGCTATCGCCATCTCGACGGTGCCGAAGGTCAGTCCAATTCCAGGTTAATATTGAACACTACTGATCATTTCTAGTTTACGGCAACGAGGAGGAGCTTGGCCAGGCCATCAAGGCGGGTGGCGTTCCCAGGGAGCAGCTCTATGTCACCACCAAGATCCCCGCCGAGAAGAAGGGTTCCGCCATTGACTCGTTTGACGTCTCCCTTAAGAAGCTCGGCCTTGAGTACGTCGATTTGTATCTCATCCACGGCCCCTGGTTCGCCGAGACCGACGAGGACCTGCAGAAGCGCTGGGCTGAGCTCGAGCAGCTCCAGGCGTCTGGTCGTGTCAAGTCCATCGGCGTGTCCAACTTCCTGCAGGTGCACCTCGAGGCCATCCTCAAGACGGCCAAGGTCAAGCCCGCCATCAACCAGATCGAGTACCACCCTTATCTCCAGCACGGTGATCTCGTTGCCTTCCACAAGAAGCACGGCATTGCTGTGTCCTCCTACGGTCCCCTTACCCCTCTCGTCACAGCCAAGGGTGGTCCCGTCGACAGTCTTTACACTGAATTGGCCAAGAAGTATGATGTCACAGAGTCTGAGATTGGTCTCCGATGGGTGATCGATCAAGACATCATTGCGCTCACAACGAGCAACAAGGTGGAGAGACTCGAGGGCTACCTGTCCAGGCTTCCCAAGTTCAAGTTGACACCTGAGGAGATTGCCGAGATCTCCAGACTGGGAAGCCAAAAGCACTTCCGCGGATTCTGGAAGAACAAGTTTGATGAGAACGATCGATCCTAAGTTGCTGGAGATTCACGTTGTAATGTGTCATGATAGAAATAGCAGTCGATTGCTATAAGTGGACACTGAGTCCGCGTAAAGTTGATTTATACAATGACTACTTGAGAGACATATCTATGCAAGGCTTTGTACCTCTCATAACTCATAACTCATAATTCGTCATCAGAATCTGTATCACTTCCTGCAGGTGGGGGAGCAGGCTTGGCAGATTTCTTTCTGAGTGCAAAAGGAAGTTCCCTTCGTGGCGGAGGCTGTGAGACTTGTGTTGGAGCTTCCTCTTGAGGAGCAGCTGATTCCGAAACAGCCCTCTGCTGAGAGGAGCTGGAAAGCACTCCGGCGTCGTCATCTTCATCGTCACCAGAAACCGATGCAGTTGCTTCCGTTGTGTTTCCGGGATCAGTGTCCTCGGGTTCTTGCTTGATGTCGACCTCCATCGGTTGGACATCCTCTTCTTCCGACTCTTCTACCGGCTTTGAAGCCGGAGCCTTTCGTTTTGATGCCCTTGACTTGCCTGCTTTACGAACGGGTTTCTTTGGTTGCTTGACTTCTGATTCCTCGACCTTCACCTCAACAGACTCAGCTCGTTGTGATTGACCCGGCATACTGGCGTTGAAAGTCGTCGATGCCAAGACCTGTTGCTGCTCACGGATCTTGACCTTCTTCTCGTTTAACAGGTCTCTGAACTTCCTTAGCAAGGCTGTCTCATCCTCATCCTTGGCTCGGAGCAGTTCCTCCAGCTGGGACTGAAGCTGAGTTACGGCAGCCTCCGAATCGGCCGATTTGACTGTCAAGTCAGCCACGGCTTGCTTACTGGCGGCGGAGCTCTCAACGGCTGCACCGCACCATTCAAACAGCTCGATGGCCTCATCCGGATCATAGTTGAGGGTGACTGCGCCAAGGCGTTGCTAGACTGGTTAGTGCCTCATTCGAGTTTCAGAGATGGCATCATAGACCCACAGTGATGCCCTGTATCTCTTTTCGAATGGTGATTGAGATGTTCTTGTCATTCTGAACTGTGGCTGTGGCCTGGATGTCCGGAACCGGCTCCTGCTGAAACAAGGCCTCGAGGATGCTCTGCCATTCGTCCTCTGAAGCTGGACAATTCTTCACACGGAGAGACACAACCCTATCGTGTTTCACTAACAAGAAGTCAGTTTACGTCAGTGCTGGAAATTGCGGACCAGGGTTGTAGATTGCGATGCAATGGAGGGGAATGGAATGACTTGCATGATGCGACATATGGCGCCTCCCCCTCAGTGCCCACCAGCTTGAGATCCAACGGCTTTGAGCCCTTTGGGGTGACCTGGACGAGGACAAAGGCGGACTTGTCATCGCTGCGAGCGAATCTGAGGATGCGAGTCTGCGCCATGAGTGGGGGAGGGACTGATCAGTGCTGATGTCACTTGGGCCAGAAGGATTCTCGTGATTTGGATGATACGAAGGGTTTAGATTGAGCAGGGTGGAATGATGACAGATGACGGCGTAGCGGGAATGATCTCGGGCGGAAAGACGGAAGCCGTTTGAGCCCTTGCTGTGTCTTAGAGGTGAGCGAGACACGGGCCGACGAGATGGGCGCGTGGGAACCTGGGCTTGTTTGAGGAATGATGTTTCTGGATGTCGTAGCTCTCGGATCTGTGGCCACCCAGAGCAAACAGACGGGAGAGACAAAGAGGGAGGGGGGCGTGAGGATAGGTGTTAGCAAACTCGATCGTGAACGCCTGCTGCTAGTTGGTGATGATCTGTTGTTGTTGGTGGTGCTTGGACCTTCGGCTGATCCGCAGAGTCTAGGATATGAGGCGAGCGCCCGGGCGCAAGATTCAGACAGGGGAGTTGAGCGAGCGAGGGCGAGGGAGAGGGGCAATTGCTGGTGGGAATGAAGACAAATTGTTCTTGTTGCTGATTCTGTTTCTGCTGACAGAATCAAGCGGCGAGTTTGATGACAAGAGGCGTCGTTCTTAAATGAAGGTGATTCGATCTTGAAAGGATCAACACTGCTAGGCAGCTGTGTCTAGGGATCTTGCATTATTGGCCTGCGCAGCTGTCTGTATGTAGGCAGGTAGAGCGGGCGGCTGCAGCCTGCAGGCCGTCTTTAGTCCAGGGCATCTCCGGGCCACATGGCTGCCCACTCCAGGCACCTCCCGCCGCTGGAGAGAGCCCATCCCCGTGTAGGTCCAAGTGAAAGATTCGCGGTGGGGAATAGGGGACCTTGGCCCCCGGATAAGCTGATCTGGATCAAGAGGCTGCCCTCCCAAGACCCCTAGAGGCCTGGGCCTGGTCCTGGTCTAGGGAGGACCTGGCAACTGGCCTCGAGATCGTGCCCGCGTCCTGGTGGAGTTGAGTGCCGGCATGACAGTCGCATGAACAATGCGACCACATTTCTTCCAGAAGGGAGGGTAGTTAATCTATTCTGGAGATGACCAAGGCAGAGTTTTTCCAGTGATGGGACAAAGAGAAGACCGCAAGTCAGCTAATAATGAGCGCCCCCGGGTTCCTCGGTTAGGATAGTCCAGGAACAAAGAATGGAGGCACAAAGCCTAGAAAGCTGATGATCCAGCCTCCCCGAGTCCCCGCTTAACAGGAGCTGACCTGACGTCCGGCTCGCAACCTGAGCGTTGTCCCATCAAGCTTGGCTTGGCTGGCTTGCTTGGGCATGGGCTTGGGCTCGTTCCTTGTCGCGACCATGACGCGTGAGAGACGAGACGGCGCGGTATTTTGACTCGGGGACCAATCGGACAAGTCCCCTGAAACAAGCCACCTGAGCGTTGGAAGAAGACTCTCTTTGTTTCCGCGAGAACTGATCACGTGCTGCCTCCGAATTTTCAATTTTTTCTTTCCCTCCGGGGAGCCCAGTTTGGTGTAGCGTCCCCTGTAGCCCTGGGTAGCGCAGTGACCAACCTGGATGGGTCAGAACCTGTTGCCATCTTTAGTGACCTCAGCGCCCAGAATCCGGTGGCCTCAGTGGACGTAACCCCATCGTGGGAAGGCACGTCCCTTATGAGTTAGCGGGAACCTGGGTCCTCCAGCCACGCCCACTGCGACCCCCCAGCCTTTCTCTTTACAACACAACCCACCATCCACCGACCTTTGAGCACGCCGAGCGACCACATTCCTGACCTTCACATCTGTCTCGCACGTCACCCTCACGACCATCGAAAAAATCCTCAGCTATCAAAACCAATCCCCCTGTTTCGCGAAACTCTTTTGCCCGTCTTGCTTTCCCTTGTCCTTCGTCTGTGGCCGTTCTTTTCCACGAGACCGCACTGCGACGGTGCGTTCTGAGGCCCGTATCGCCCGCCCGCAAGCAAACAAATCATCTACAGTCGCTTCTCCGCACACCGAGCTTCTTTATCACCGCCGAGACGCACCGCAGAGAACCAGCCCCCTCAACTGCGGAACCGAGAAAATAGCTTCCCACACTTTTTCGATTTTTCTCTATTGCTCAAACTCAACTTTGGAAGCCTCATCGTCCACGCCACTATCACGCCTGGGGGAGATGCTGCTGTATGCGGGGAACTGTCGCCGTTGACAAGAATGACTGTGCGCAATTGACATCGCGTCCCAACAGTCTTCTCAGCTGCGATTCCTGCTATTTCTTGGACTTTTGCAATAGATTGCGCACCAAACACATACAACACTCGCTACCATGGAACCACTACGACTTAAACCCCGACAACCAGTGGAGGCCGACATCGAGGACTGGGACGATGACGACTTTGTCGTTGACGGCGACGACTTGACTTTCCGGAGCCCGTCTACCGCCACAAACGTCCCCTCCCGACCATCTTCTTCTAGACGTCGGGACTCTGGCTCGTCGCACTTTTCTTTCCGATCTGAGTTAGAGGGCGAGGAAGAGAAGCACGTCCACATTCCTGGAGACGACGAGAAATCAACCCGAGATGCCATCACCGCTGCTCAAAATGCCGGCATCCCACTACCATCAAATGTCCCATCCTCCGCCTTGATGGGCGGCACTATCAAACGTCTGGGTGGAAGAAAAATACGAAAGATTATTCAGGATGACTGGGAGAACGACATGGAGCTGCCCGACCCATCTCAAGGATTCAAGATCAAGAAGTTGGACCAGTCTGCCTTCCCTGAGAGCCTGCGGCAAGTTAGCATCGGCTCCTCTTCTACACAGACCAGCCCTGGTAACGTCATCAGGATGGCCTCCGCCCTTGACAAGGATGATCGGAGAGAGTCTATCCAGTCTGCCACAAGCAACTTGTCCGCCGCCATAAACCTGGACAGGTTTAAAGATGCCGAAGAGGATGACGACTTCTTCGGAGACGGCGGAGACACTATTAGGGTCTCCAAGAGTCGTCAACCTAAACCTGTTTCCTTCATTACACCACCTACCCCCCAGAAGGAAACAAAGCCCACAGATGCCGAGGACGATTTTGAAATGGACCTCGAGCTCCCATCAGATGGAAAGCTCAAGCTCTCCACAAGAAAAGATATCCCCAAAACCCCCCTCAACCAGTCCGAGGATCTGGATTGGGGAGAAAGCAGTCTCGGGACTCGATACGGTGGGACCCGACGGGATGCACGATCTGCCCGAAGCTCGTCAGCATCGGCTCTTAGCCCCAGCGTGTCTAGTTCGATCACCGCTGAAAGCGAGGATGAGACTTTCGATGGCCTGGTCCTCCCCCCCGGACCTGTCAACTGGACGGAAAGGCTGCAGCAGCGCCGGAAGAGCCGGTCTCCACAGCGAATTTCCGAGGAACCCATTGTACCTCCAAAGAAGGCGTCTGCAGCTGAAGCTGATAGGCCTGACTTCCTGGATGGTCTGGACCTTGGTGATGGCGATGTATTTGACTCAAGCAAGCTCACTCTCCACAAGAATGTTAGAGTCAAGGAGACGCGGCCTGCGAGTCCCGCTCGGCCCAAGGCGGCAGTGTCTCTGACATTCACCAACAAGCCTGTCAACACTCGGATACCTCGGCTGAACCATCATGAGCGGGCACACTCGACAGCTCTGGAGCCCGTGTACGAGAGTGGTGGTCCTGCCCCCCAACGAAGCCGTCACTCCCATTCTAGGCTGGGCCACTCTTCACAATCTTCCGTCGCCAGCCTTCCAACACCTACAACAACTTCACCCCAGGGTTTGCCACCGACCCCTCGAAGAAGGGAGCTTGGTCTCAGAACATCGACGAGTTCGCTCCGAACTGAGCCAACTACGACCAGTGCTCAGCTTCTTAAGCAAAAGCGTTCCCTGCCAGCTATTAGGGCTTCGAACTCGTCGATTAAGCCACCCACCTTCCGCAATGAACGGCCGCCATCGAGGTCGGAGAGCAACCGGCCATCGTCTGGGGTCCGTCCCAAGACACCCGTGGAACGCCAACGACAGAGTGCCTCGGAGAGCCCTGCAACCACTCGCAAGTCTCAAATGCCATTCTTGCCTGCCGGAGCCTCCCAGTCACAGTCACAGCACGCTTCATCAAAGAACATGCGTAGCTTCCGTCGTCACGACTCTGACAACTCGATTGAACTTCGACCCAACTCTCGCACAATATCTAGGTCAACGATGCGGTCTCCCAGTCCAAATCACCGTTACCGAGTCGCTGCTGATACGTGGGAGCGACTGAGCAAGCCAAAGAACAAGAAAAACTTTGGCGACGGGCATGAGCTGGACGCCTTTGACGATCTACCCACCTCCAGGGAGACCGAGACCAAATACTTGAAGCAGCCTACGACATCTGGACCTAAGGCTGCTATGCGAAACAAGCTTTATCACAACGTTCTTCCGGACAGGACCACGACGATATCTCCCTCAATACCGCAGACGCCGCGACCTTCTTTTACGCCTCACTTTGCTCGTGACACGGCTGCGAGTAGGATCGCGAGGGAGACTGCTCTGGCCCAACGAGTCCCTAGCAGCGGCTCGTTGACTCCTTTAGGCACCCAACGTGCTACCCAGCTCAATACGAGGGCCAGCAATCTTAACCCTTCTCTTCCTCAGTCGACTGTCCGGTCCAAGAAGCACAAGAGACACCAGCAGACAAAACCCCATCTCATCTCGAACCTGAATAGCGGAAAGGAGTCGAAGAGTAAGTTGATGATACCTAGTCCTTTCGGAACTAGTGCTAACCAAGCCACAGTGGTGAACGGGATGTATTATAATGCGGACACATACCGGTGGGAAGGTAACGAGAATGCTCTGCATGTCTTTGACCCGCCGGTACAAACGCCGACTCAGGTCGCAAGCAACACACGCGAAAAGGAGGCGCCGACACCTCGGCCCGCGCTGATCACCAACATTAGCGCGACCAAGGGTGTCCAGGTCGTCGGTGGCATGGTCTTTGACCCCCAAAACATGTGCTGGCTCAAACTTGACCAGCCCACAAAGCCAAGCTCCGAGCTCAGCGACCCCATGGACGGTTTCGATGCCCTTGACGACGAGGACGTTTTTAAGGATATTCCCGATCTCGAAGACAACACTGCCGATGACGAGGGTGTCCAGGGCCGTGTCAGCGACATCAAAGATGACTGGCTCGTGGGTGAAGAGTTTGATGTTGGACCCGAGTTCATCAGACGACAGCGCGAAGAAGAAGAGCGGTGGCGGAAGAAGTGTGAGAGATGGATCGGCCGAGGCACGAGAGATCGTGAAGCCTGGCGATGGACGATCCGAGAACTCGTCTCTCAATTCGACGACTTGGCCATGTGAGAGTTCAAGCCCTCGGGCCTTCATTCTTTCCCGAATTTCCTGTTTCAGCAACACTTGTAACACCACACACAATCACCATGCCGGATCTTTGTGGATACACAGCACATCACAGTACACTACAGTACAGTACAGTACGTTAGACATGTCGGAAACGAGTACCGGTTGTCACGGAGGCATTATGGCTGGATACCCTGGGTGGTTTGGTTTGACTGAGTTTGTTTGTGTGTTGATGACACGGCAACGGAGATTCTGTTTGCTTTGCTTTGTCATTTTGATGGATTTAATGTTTTGATGCCAGCGCCCCAAGAAGGGAAGGGCTGTTGATGGACGATATGACCATGTACTCTATGGGAATCACTCAGGATGGTTGGGCTGGCTTTTGGTTCGGTTCGGCTGTCATGATAGACAAAAAACGGTGGGCGGGACGGGATGGGATGGATGTGGAAAACCCCTACGATCTGGGAGTGGGGGATCTAATGACGAGACGAACTTGATGACTTTGTTTTAATTGCAGGATACCTACCTACCTACAGTACCTACTTTTTGTTCATTCCTTTAATTTACTCTCATTTGTTTAGAGGCGTCAGGAGTACCACGAGGCGTCATGGTGTGCGAGGTGAAAGTTCGGTGGCTGGCACGCCCTGACTAACACCCTCTTCTCAGTGTTACCGAGACAACAAGTGGAACAGTGAAAACCAAGAGGTTGGTCTTGCTGGCGTTGTGGTCCCTCTTTTACTGGCTTGATGTTCTGATGTACTCCGTACAGATGCTTTGACTTGAGGTGATAGCAACGTATGCCATTAGGTAGTGCCATGAAGCCAAGATTACAATGGACAAGACAAAAAGAAGACATCCAAGGTTGTTATAAGCCAGTTTACGACTTTGTCTCAGACATTAAAAAGAAAGGTCTCGGAGGGAGTCGAACCCTCGCTGGCGGAATCAGAATCCGCAGTCATAGCCGTTAGACCACGAAACCAATCGATGATTAAAACGCTCGCAATTGCCAATTATAACCTCCACCCACCACCGCGATTGGAACCTCCGTCCTCCACCTCTTTCACCATCTCACAAAGTGATACTGGTATTATCGCTTCCTGCGGCTATAGAATAATCTTCCTCGGCGATTTCAAGGGTCTAGATCGAAACAAGGGTCCCTCCCTAGAGATGGGCGATCGTACTGTCTCAGAGCCCACTGAAACATTCCCTTCATCCTTAAAAGGCTGACTTTGACTTAGATTCCGCCCTTGACCCCTATATGTCCACGCTGGGGGGGGTTCCGAGGCCGGCCCTACGGATAGTGTTGATGCCGCTAAAGATACGTAACCCATCCTTTTGGTGGAGATGGATATGTGAAGACATTGGGGATGGGTAGTCAAGTTTCGACCACAAGAGCTGTCAAACTCGGGACTTATTGGCAGGATGATATCTACCTCATGTCACCCAAAGAGTCGATGATGCTTACCCCGATTCCATTCGAAGCTCATTGCGAGCTGAGATGACACCGGATAGACTGGATATTTGCTCCGTGGCCGTTGTTCTTTGAAAGTAGGCGTCTACTTGAGTGTTTTTTTTACAGGGGCCGAGACCATCAGGAGTGGTTTCGATATGAAAGACAGAAACTACTTGATATTTGTGCCAGGGGGAGGGAATTCCATAGGCGTGATTAGTACTAAATCTGGACCGAGGGGGTTAACCCTCTGATGGTCTCGCCCATATAGTGAGACTTGAGTTGAATGTTGTCTAGAAACGCAGACCGCCTTCTTCCTTAAGACACTGTCATATACAACATCTCCACTAATGAGCCCGGCTTTTCCACCGGCAGCTACCTAGAGCTGTGATACTTGTGTCTCGTCAAGATTGGTACACCGCTGGTTTGGGCCATTCGAGGTCCGTCAGGGGCAGCATTGATGAGGCTGAGACGGTAGGAAAAGTTTGGTATGAACCAGAGGGGCAGAATTCCACCCAGGCCTCTCCGCTTCAGCATGCCTAGTGAGAAATCAACTATTCCATGGGGGTGAGGTTGATCTGATGAAAACTCCATGTCGTACCCCAGGAGGCGAGGATAGAGGTTGAGATTATCGACTTTGGCCCCTGAGCCTGAGCACTCTGGCCAGGCAGGTTTAACCTTGAATGTCCCTAACAGCAAATGTTTTGCCCGTTAAAAGATCTATAAGTAATGACAAGACAGTAGCATTTATAAGATGCTCAGAGATGCTCACTATCTTGGTCTTGGGTCTCTTATAGCATGAGGCTTTGCAGAGCTTAGCTGATATCCACTCTTGCGATGAGAAGCATTGAGCATGATGACTTAATTGTGTTGATAAATATGTTTCTCTTACTGGGTTGCGTCGGTCCGCCTTCTGGATATGTGAACGAGGTTAAACAGCTTCATGTATAGCATGATTATGGAAATGGTCAGAAGAATCGGAGATGTCTGCTCTTTTATGCCCATCTTCCACTTCTATCATATAGACTTGACTTATTCTCACCACAAGTATAGATAATGATGGGCAGAATATTCAACCGTTTAAAAGACATCACTTGTATTATTCCAGCCATGAGATTGAAAAGTAGCACAACTCTAAGATATAGAAACAGTTTACACCCAGACCCCCTTTTTTGGACAAATAAACGCCCGCTCCAACGGTTGGTTTGGTATATCTACTTTTTGCTTTGCTTCTTGGCCTTTTTGCTGATACTCTTGGGATCCAGACCTCTCCTGCGCATGGCGTTCCTCTTGCCTTTCTCCATGTACTCCTTGTCCTCGTCCTCGTCCCAGCCTCCAAAGTCGTCGTTGGCCTTGGACTTGGGCTCCTCGTCGTCGTCGGTGGGGATGGGCGTCCTGTCGATGACCTCTTCCTCCTCGTCCGCAGGGCCCGAGGAGCGGTCGCGGGGTGCAGACGACTTGAGAGGTGTAGGACCAATCTTGTGGAACTTGGCGACGAAGAAACCGTCGACGTTGTAAGTGTGGGGATAGTATCGGCGTGTGTGGCGCATTGAAGGATCAAACTTCTTGCCCATGTAGCTCGTGAAGCCCTCCTTTCCAAAGGGGAGGCCGGACTCCACGAGGCGGACGTTGGGACGACGAGAGAGGGCGTACTGGACGACCTGCTCGTTCTCCTCAACGGTGACGGAACAGGTAGAGTAGACGATGTAACCACCAGTCTTGGAGGCGTGGTTGACAGAGTCAATGGCGGCGAGGACAAGCTGCTTCTGGATGTGAGGCAGCTGCATAAAGTCACGCTCCGTCTTGTTGGTCTTCACACTAGGATCCTTTGCAATAACACCGGTACCAGAACAGGGGGCATCGAGCAGGACACGGTCGAAGCCGCCCATGGGCTTGGGGAACTCTCGGGCATCATAGTTGGAGACGACAACGTTGCGCGTGCCGAGACGGTGGATGTTTCCGATGAGACCCTTGGCTCGGGCCTTGTTGGGATCGTTGGCCACGATGACACCGGTGTTCTTCATCATGGCAGCCATGTAAGTCGTCTTTCCACCGGGAGCAGCGGCCATATCCAGTACACGCTCATTCTCCTGGGGCTCGAGAGCCATGCAGGGCAGGAAAGATGAAGCAGCTTGGAGGATGTAGTGACCGGCGAGGTACTCAGGGGTAGCACCAAGGGGAACGTTGCTCTCAAAGACCTGGAGACCGACCTTGGACCACTTGCCAACAGGCTCCAAAGTGACGCCACGGTTGATGAGGGCCTGGGCGAGGTCACGGCGGTGGGTGCGTAGGGTGTTTGTGCGGATAACGACAGGTCTAGCTGACTCGTTGGCCTCGAAAAAGGCAAAGGCCTCGCGGGGTGTAAAGAGGTTGAAGAGCTTCTCAGCTAGGTACTCGGAGTAACCGTAGTATGCGCAGATATCCTTAATGAGCTGTGTCGTGTACTCGACTCTCGAGCGGCCGTCCTCGGACAGGTTGGCAAAGTCGTCGAGGACGCGGATAGTTTCGGTGATTCTCGTTCGCAGGAGCTGCAGGTCGGGCGCCAGAAGGGCTTTGGTCTTTGTGAGCTCGTCCTCGTCCTCGTCCTCGTCATCGTCTTGTAGAATGTGAGGCTTGTCGCCGTGGATGTTGGTCTGCAGAGCGTCCTCAGCCATCTCGGCCTCGGCCTCGGCAGCCTCCTCCGCCATTTGAGCGTCCAGTTTCCTTGAGAGACCCTCAATGTTGGCGGCTGTGAGCTTCTCCTCGGCGTCCGACTCGTCCTCATCCTCGGACCACATGGCCTTTGAAGCGCCGCCTTCCTCTTCTGAGTCGAACACAGAGTCGTCGTCAGACCCAGAGGCGAGGAAGTCGTCCTTCAATCCAACACCAGCGTCTGAAGATCCATCCTCCAGATCATCAAGGTCAAACTCATCACCCATCTCCTCATCAGAAAGGTCCTCCAATGCCGGCGCAGGGGCCTTGCTCTTCTTGCTCTTGCCATTCGCCTTGGGCGCGGGCGGCGCAGCCTTCACAGCCTTGGCTCCCTTCTTCTTGACAGCATCCTTCTTAGCAGAGTCCTTCTTGGCGACCCCATTGCTCTTGGGCTCGACAGCCTTGCTGGTTTTCCGCTTCTTCTTCTCGGGGGCCTCGACGACGGGATCGGCAGGCAGACCGGCCTTGCGCTTGAGCTTTGCAAAGTGCTCTTCCGACAGGGGTTGGGGCGGGCCCTGCTTCTTCATGCGACGTCCGACACCCATCTTGAAAGAGTGTTATCAATCGATTGTGGGAGTTGTTGGAGAAAAGATTGAGACGAGACGCGAGAGGTCGTCTTGTCTTTTTTTGGCTACCAAAGAAAAAGGCAGTCCCCGCCGAAACTTTTTTCTTTGCGCAACGATAGCAAGGGTCCGATAAGATGGTAATCTCCACGTGATCCACGCTGTGGTGGAGCTACACCACTCCCCAAGCCCAAGGCGATGCTCAATGACGATGATCTGGACACGGTCAACATTCTTACTTGGACTCGAGTCTCGGTATTTTGCTTAAATCTCCCCGAGGAGCTTTATTAGGACTTGAGAGTATCTTCTACCATCATCTTTAACTCCACCGCCTCCTACACCTCCTACTAGCTTAACCCCACCTCAAGCTCACCTCCATCGCGAGCTCACCATGTCTGAAACCGCCTTTGCCCAGACCTTCCTCGGGTCGCTCCAGTCGCGACCTCTCCGACTCTCTGCCGACCATGTCGAAGATCCCAAGACCTTCCCGGCTCGGCCACCTGTACGAACCCAGCATCTACCGCACCCGCGACTGTTCTAACGGCGATAGTACATCATCCCCCGCATGCCCAAGGCCATGAGCAAGCCCACCCACCTCGCTCCCGGCTCCGAGCGAAGCGTCACCGTCTCCCTCAAGTCCTTGCGCAACCCTCCTCTGAGCATCAAGCTCACCTCGCAGCCCCTCGACACGTCGGTCCTGGACATTAAGAGCAGTGTCCAGAAGCAGACCAGGATACCCGTCGCAAAGATGAAGTTGCTACACAACAAGAAGCCCGTGCCGGATAGCAAGATCCTCAAGGACCTCCTAGGGGATACGGACATGTCTATCGAGTTTACGGTCATGGTCATTGGTGGAGCCGCTGCCATCCCCCCTGAGGAGCCCGAGGCCGCTCCTGAGGTGCTGCCTACAGGCAAGGACGCATTGGAAACGGAAGAGTTCTGGAGCGACCTCAAGGGATTCTTGATGCAGCGACTAAAGGATGAGGCTCAGGCAGAGGAGCTATCCGGTCTCTTTAAATCGAGTTGGCAGTCTAGCCAAGCAAGTCCATGATATCTCTCGGAGCGCAGACATGATAGACGACACGATAGATGAAAAATGGCAATAATTCCACATACCAGCATGCGAGTTTATTCCCGTGGTACGGTACATGGTCAGGGCTGGCAAATCTGAGAATTTACGTATCCGCCCAGAAGTAAACTCGATGGCTCACGTCCCTGAAGGACGTCCACCATCCCCGTGCTTCCATCCACAGCTGCACTCCTACATCATGGTTGTTTTGGTCTCTCAACGCTTGAAACGACCCTAGATATGCTCAGTTATGCCGGCACCGCTTCTATAGAGTGCGGGGCGGCCAGTGGGTTGATTCGTGACAGCGCGCTTAACCAGCAAGACCCTTGCTGACGGTCTTGATGATGGTGTCGTATTCGATATCATCAGTGTCGTTGGCCTGGAGCTCGACCGCAATGCCGGTAAGTGATCGCTTCAGAGCCTCTTTGGAGGAGGCGTAGATCATCTTGGGCTGGTGGGGTGTCAGTTCATGGTTCGCAGCGAGGCGAGGACAGACAGGGGTTACTGACCTGGATGCCGGCATCATCGGGAGACCAGGCAATGAAGGCGAGCTTGTTTCTGAAAAATTGTTAGGACATGTGTTTCCAGTTGACTGTTTAAACGCACCGGATACCGTCGCCAGAGGCCAGGCTGTACTCAAAGTCGTAGACGGCGTATCGGGGACCCTTGCCGACAGCGCCCTGCAACCTGTCAGATTCTTGCCCGGATTCCTCGTCAGTTCATGAGCGGGACGTACGGTTCGGCTCTTGGCGGTAGCGTTGATGAGCTTCTCACGGAACTCCTCCCAGTCCTTGTCGTCGGAGGCGTGCTCGACAACAATCTCCTTGTAGTCGTCCGAGAGCTTGTAGACGATGTACTTGTACTTCTTGTTGAGCTTCAAGTCATTGTAGGCAGTTATGCACTCCTGGGAAACGGTGGCTCTGGAACACGGAGGCGGCGAGGTTAGCGCGGTTGTCTCAAAGGTTTGAAGCTGCGTGTGTTTTGTTGTGCTGTGTTGTGTTGCCCCGCGGCGGCGGCGTCATGGTCGAGGGGGAGGGGGAGCATCAGGCGCGGGGGGGAAACGGCGCGCGAATAAAATGGAGCGAGGAGAACGAGAGGACGAACCCGGATTGAGACTGAAAAATCATAGTTAGATAGAAGATCTTGTTAGAGGAGACGTCGGTGAGCTTACCATGGTTGCGGTCTACGTCAGGAGACGGTCGAGATCTTGGGAATGAGGGGCGGACGGGCTGGCGGGAGCTTTCGAATTAGCTATCAGGACAGAGCAGAGAGGATGAGTTGCAGCAGAGGTGCAGAAGGGGAAGATGCAGGTGCAGGACCAAGTGGGGAGGCTTTGTTGGCGTACCGGGAGAGGAAGAAGATCGAGGTTAAAAGTAGTCGAGGTTCAAGATGAAGAAACAAGATGGAAATGGGCGTTGTAGGGAGGGTCGTTTGTATCTTGGGGGTTGGGCGGATTTAGGCGGTAGGGGAACGGACTGGGACTTGTCCCATAGAAAGGCGGGGCCAGGACAGGTCTTGCGTCTTGCGGGAGAAAAACACCACCTGGCCTGGCTACCTTCTCCCCCACCACCATGAGGAGGAGGAGGCCTTCCACGTGACTCCCCTGGCGTGCGTGTCAATTGTGGCTCGTCAGCTTATCATCTCGTCCCTCCTATGGAGAGCTATCCATGGCAATG
The DNA here is from genome assembly GCF_000151355.1 of Fusarium vanettenii 77-13-4. Lineage (NCBI taxonomy): Eukaryota > Fungi > Ascomycota > Sordariomycetes > Hypocreales > Nectriaceae > Fusarium > Fusarium vanettenii. The sequence continues at coordinate 581,933 of NW_003315879.1, read as the reverse complement.
GCGAGGTGAGGCCGTGCTGCTGTCTGTGCTGTCTCGTTGTCGTTGACGACGGCCTCAGCAACCCATCATCATCTCATCAATGCTACACACCCCTGCCTGTTGTCCCGCCCGCCGAGCCCGGCCTCGTTTCGGTGAAGCCTAAACGAGGCATCAGCTTCCAATCATTCCCTTACGAAACACAGCCCAGGCAACCAGAGACTAAGTATGTTTATAGATTTTTTTATTCTTTCTTGATCTCATGTCTTTTCATGCTAGTGCTACACAGTCAATGCTAGTATACAGGGCTCAAATGTGGCCTGAAAATCTGCAGGGGGTATGAGGACATGGCCGTCGTGGTGGTGGTTGAGAAAAGGTAGGTAGAGTAGAGAGAGGGGAGATTGCAAGGCCACTGTCCCATGATAACACGCAAACCATGTGCGCCGTCCGTCCAGCTTTTTTGTTGTACATCATGTCATCCCAATCACATTATTCCGTCTCTTACATCATGCCTCCCATGCCACCCATGCCGCCCATACCGCCCATACCACCCATAGGAGGACCAGCAGGGCCCTTCTCTTCGGGAGCATCGACGATGGCGACCTCGGTGGTGCCTAGCAGAGAGGCAACACCGCTGGCATCAATGAGACCAGTGCGGACGACCTTGAAGGGATCAAGGATACCGGCGGCGATCATGTCGACGTACTCGCCCTTGGCGCTGTCGAAGCCCTTGTTGAAGTCGTTGGCGTGCTCATCGGTGAGCTTGCCAATGACGACAGAACCTTCAAGGCCGGCGTTCTCAATGATAGTGCGGGCAGGGCGGGTGATGGCGTTCTTGACGATGCTGACACCGAGCTGCTGGTCAAAGTTGGCAGTCTTGACCTCGCTGAGGGCGTGGGCAGAGGCCTTGATGAGGGCAGTACCACCACCGGGCAGGATACCCTCCTCAACGGCGGCGCGGGTAGCGTTCAGGGCATCGACGAAGCGGTCCTTCTTCTCACCGACCTCAACCTCGGAGGAACCGCCGACCTTGATGACGGCGACACCGCCAGAGAGCTTGGCGAGACGCTCCTGGAGCTTCTCCTTCTCGTACTCGGAGGTGGTGGGGTCAGCCATGACACCACGGATCTGCTCGCATCGCTGAGCGATGCTGTCCTTGGCACCGTTGCCGTTGAGGAGGATGGTGTCCTCCTTGGTGATGGTGATGGAACCAGTGGAGCCGAGCATGTCGGGGGTGGCCTTCTCAAGCTTGACGTCGAGCTCGTCAGTGAAGACGGTACCGTCGGTCAGGATGGCGAGATCGCCGAGGATTGACTTGCGGTTGTCACCGAAGCCGGGAGCCTTGACAGCAGCGACCTGGAGCTGGCCACGGAGCTTGTTGAGAATGCAGACAGCGAGAGCCTCACCCTCAATGTCCTCAGCAATGATGACGAGAGGTCGTCGCTGCTGGGTGGAGACCTCGAGAGCAGGGATGATGTCCTGGACAGCAGAGATCTTCTTCTCGGAGAGGAGGATGAGGGGGTTCTCAAACTCGACCTTCTGGGACTTTGTGTCGGTGATGAAGTAAGGGGAGACGAAACCACGGTCGAATCGCATACCCTCGGTGACCTCAAGCTCATCCTGGACAGTCTTGCCCTCCTTGACGGTGATGACACCCTCCTTACCAACCTTCTCCATGGCGTTGGCAATCATCTGACCAATGTGGATATCACCGTTGGCGGAGATGGTGGCGACCTGAGCGATCTCGGCGCTGGTGGTGATGTCCCGCTTGTTCTTCTGGAGGAACTCGACAACGGCCTCGACGGCAGCCTGGATACCGCGGCGGAGATCCATGGGGTTGCAGCCGGCAGCAACGTTCTTGACAGTCTCGGAGAAGATGGCGCGGGCGAGGACAGTGGCGGTGGTGGTACCGTCACCGGCGACCTCGTTGGTCTTGGAGGCAACATCCTGGAGCAGCTTGGCGCCGAGGTTCTCGAACTTGTCCTTGAGGCTGACAGCGCGGGCAACGGTCACACCATCTGTTGAAGTTAGTTAGATGCCGATGAAGACGAATAGACTGCTTGTACGAACCCTTGGTGATCTTGGGAGAGCCGAAGCTGGACTCAATGAGGACATTTCGGCCCTTGGGTCCGAGGGTGGTAGCAACGGCCTTGGCGAGGGTGTCGACACCGGCGAGAAGAGCAGCGCGGCCCTCAACACCAAACTTGAGCTCCTGTAGACATGTCAGTGACCCAATTCGAATGCCCAAGGTATCAATTCATCATCTTCTTACCTTGTGAGCAAATCGGACCTGCTGGCTAAGACCGCCCGCTCGGTACTTGGTGGCTGCTGAGGACAGGACAGAGGCCCTTGCCCGAGTGCTCAATGCGCGCTGCATGATGTGTGAATTAGGGGGTATAATGTGACTTGAAAGAAAGGGAAGAGGAGGAAGAACGCTCGGGAGGAATTCGACCTTGAGACGAGGACGGACGAGCAGAGCGAGACGGGGAGACAAGAGGTTGATATGATGGCAAAACTGGAGAAGAGCTCGAGGTCCAAAAAAATCGTCGCTCGGAGCGTCGGCAAAACATCCACCCAGAAGCGAGTCTAATCCAGAAACAGCCTAGCGCCATCGCCGGCTGCTTTCCACACCTTTCCAACGACGTCCGTGAAACTCGCTGGACAAGGTCGCTAACCCCCTCCAAGAGGCGGCTTTTGGGCCCTGGAACTCATATTACCGGAGCCATAGCCGAGGGGACAGACCGCTGTGAGCCCTTTGGCGCCTTTTGACGGGTCACGAGCGGCTTTCAATGTCCAGCGAACGGCTCCACCAACGACTCCATCATGACAAATGTGTTGGCTGGGGTTCGCTCTTGTTCTCTGGGGGTCGGAGTGACCATGCTTGCGCTATTCTTTGGTAGATGCAGAATGATCGTTGAATGTGCCGTCCATGAGTGAAGGAGGCCGAGGAGAAGGAGATGGTCATTGACGCATTGGTTACGACTGATTTATTTACTCTGTCACTTCAATCCCAAACCAAGACCTACTCTAACCCTCTGCCTCTGTTCAATGGAACTCTTCTCTTCCAATTCTTCACCTCGAAGCCCAGCCACAAGATGCCCAGCTCCGGCTCCACGTAGTAGTTTGTTCACCTCTTGTGCCAAAGGAATATGCTGCATAGGCCCACTCCCTGCAGTCTGCAAGGTGCGAACCGAGCATAACTGGTGGTTGGACAAAAATATCGAGGCAATAGTAGGAAGTAAGCATTGGCTGGAGAGGGAGGCTAGGGACAGGAACAAGAAGCAACGAGAAGCAAAGATGGCAACATTGAATATTGAGTAGGGCTCATGATCTGGATAATGAACTGGTGAATCCGCCAGCCAAGTCACCGAATACTCATTACTTGGTGTGAACAGACACCCACTAACAAATGTTGAGCTAGTCTAACCTCCAAGAACAGGGACCTCGGCTCCAGCCACCAAGAAAAGCCTGCAGCTCACCTTAATTAAACTACCACTTGGATAGTCACTGCCGCCGTAGTTAGTATCTCCAACCCTACGCATTGCTGATGAACATCAGGGACTCTAGGTGATAAATGTTTTGATAAGTGATTCAAGAGCATATCCCTGGTCCACCCAACATGATGTAACACACCTTACCTTTGGCATCGGCTCATACCATCAGGTCGTGCCAAGCAACATTATCTTTGAAGTGATGGGGGCCTCGAGGATTGAATCGTTGGGCGACTTGTTCCGGGACTAAGGGAAAGAGGTTGTGGAAACTGTGTACCGCGCCGTGATTCGGGATGCCTCGATCATCCAGCTCGGCACGGTGAGAGAAACTCTCTGCGGAGTCCGACAAGCTCATCTTGAATCTAGAAACAAGACTTATGTAATGATAGTTTGTAGCGGTTCACCCTCGGTGATACTCTAGAACGGGTGGGGTGGTGTTCTGGCCCGTCTATTTACATGAGCGAGCCAGAGAAACCGAGCCTCTCTAGCATCCTATTTCGCATCCATCTCCCAGGGGAAAGCGAGTTTGAGTTTCAGCAGTGGCAAAGAACCAGCACGCCCTCCCCCTCAGACTCTGAAGCAAAGGCCGCGGCGGTAGATATGCGCGTTGCCCTCATAGAAAACTGCGTTCGATCTAAGTATTGCAAAATAGTTCAGCACTATACCTTACTAACTTAAGTCTACACACATGTCGGATATCCCATGGGAGTAGAATATATCTAGAGAAGCATCATTGGCATCAAAAGATTCAATACTTGGCAAAGGTAATTCACGTCACGGCAGTACTTGGCAAGGTCATGCAATATAATCATAATACACTCTGCCATGGGCAGGTGACTCCGAGTCGGTATTCCTCTATATGGCCAAAATAAAAAAAGAAATAACAAAATTACAAAGTCTAGAGCCCAACCGGTTCCCTCTTGGGGAACGAAGCGAAACAACAACAACAACCGGCGACCTCCTCTCTCTCTCTCCCTCCTTTTTTTTTTTTCTTCACTGGGGGATAAACCACCCAGGGCAACCCCTCTTCGAAGGAGATTCCTCTCCCTCACCCTCTCCCCGCTGTAGACTGATGTTAGCTGTTGTTCATTCATGTCAAGTGTTCAAGGTAAAACTTACCATCCTCTTCAGGTTTTGTGAAAAGGCGGGCTGGCCTTGGCCACCCGCCCCGAAGAAGACGTCGTCGGCGACAGAGCCTGCGACAGGGAACTGGTAGGTTAGGTCGAAACCATAACCTTGGTCACCAGCTGTGAAGCCGGCGACCCCAGTCCCGCTGCCGAGGATGTCCTGCGGGAAGTCGAGTCCCGCCAACAGGTCGGTCTGGTTGATCTCCTCTGCCGCCGCTTGAGCGGCGGCAGGGAACCAGGACCAGTCGGTGATGTCGTTGACATCGAATGGGGGAGGGGGAGGGAGGGAGGCGGCGATGGCCTCTGCGTCGAACGGAACTTCCGACCCAAAGGCTGGCGCAGCAAAAGCTGCGACCGAACCTGGGCCGGCAAAGTTCTGGACGGCGTTGTCGGCGAAGGGGATGGGGGCGACAACGGGGGCGGCGACGGGAACAGAAGCGGCAGCAGCAACGGGAACGGGCTCAGTCTTCTCTTCCTCGGACACTGAAGACTTTTCAAGCCCCCGCTCGTCTAGCTCGACGAACGGGTAGCCATCGAAGTCTTCAGTGTCCGAGTCCGAGTCCGGCGAGACTGGCTCGATCATGAAGTGGGCGTTGGAGGCTGTGATGGGAGAAGTAAACACCACCTGGTATTCAGGGGTGGCCCCGTCAGAGAAGGTTGCCGCGTTGTTGACGGAAGAGTCAGCCTCAGGCTCATCGAGGTATGCGCTGGGAGACTCGTTGCCGTAGTCGGCAGGAAGGTCGGAAAGATAGTCGTCGGTAAGCTCAGGCAGGTACAGGCCAGGAGACTCAAACTCGTTGGACTCTGCGGATGCTGGGAGGGGAGAAGGGCAAGACACTTCGGAGCCAGGAAGAGAAGGGAGAGAAGAAGGAGAAGAAGCGGCAACAGACTCTTCGACGGAAGGCTGAGGAGTGTGGTGACGGCGGCGTCGACGACGAGAGACAGGAGTTGGGGTGACGGGAAGATGAGCATCAGAGAAGGTGTGTGCTTCAGGGGCGCCAATGGCAGCCTCCATCTGAGAAGTGAAAGGGTCTTTGATCTCGGGAGCACCATCTAGGCTGTACTCGGGGTGATAGAGTGGCTCGGTGAAAAGAACTTCACGAGTGGTGCTGGTATCATCGCCGTCAAGGTCGGCACGCATGACGCCACGAACAGTCCTGTCGGCGCGAGGAGAAAGTGGAGGAGGGACGATGTGACCTTCAGCGATGAGATCGTTGCGGTTTCGGCCAAGCCACTGAATGATTGAACTGCCACTTGAACCAGGATTGAGTCGATGAGCAACTTGGTCCCAAGGCAATCTGATCTTGGCTCTGTTGCATTCATACACAAGAACTTGAAGTAGCTTGTCAGACATTCGAGGTCCTAAAACAGTGTTAGAATTGAGGCAAAGAGTCAATCAAGTTAGAGTACTTACGGGTCCACGAAATCAAGTTGCGATCCTTCTTGCGGCCGTTGAGAGAGCGTTGTTCAGCGGTAGGGAGTTGATGAGTGTGAGTCCAGGCTTGCTGAGACTTCTTGTCACGGCGACGGGAAGGGGTCGGCGCGGAAGCAGAGGAAGATGAGGAAGCAGACTTGGTGTGACCGTAAGAAGACATCGTGAAAAGTGACTTGAAGACGTAAGTGAAGTAGAAGTAAGTAAACGTGACAAGCGACTTGAACGATGAGCTGAGTGAATGATGAATTCGAATCGAAGATTGAGTTGAGTGTGAAGATCTCTTGGATTCAAATTCTGGTGAAGAAGAAGAAGAGAGGGAGGAGGAGAGAATGAGATGAAATCTCTTATGGTAAAATCTCTGAAGCTGCCAGTGCTGAGGCGTGCCCTGAGTGAAGCTATCGCCGGACGGCTGACAGCTGCCAGACGGCCGTCGAGGCGGAGTCGCATATCTCGACGGCCGTCAACCCAATCGTTTTCGCCATCGCCTGAAAATCACCTGATTGGAAAGCGCACAACCTGAATTGGAGAATTGAGTCGAAATTGAAGGGCTGCGCGCATCGTGGAGGGTGGCCCTGACGGAGAGGACCGCGGTGGTGAGGCTGGTCGCGATGCTTGGTGGTCGCATTTGATATTGGCATTTTGGAACACCACCGCACCGACATTTCTGGGATGATGATATCTGTAGTTGAATTGAGATGATAACATTCAAAGATAAGATATTCTGGGGCCATAATTCCAAACGGTCGTTCTGTTTGTGCAGAGTGTCGCGCATGGGTGTCACTATCAAGTTGACCCAAATGAAGACGTTTGCACGTTGATTTGCAGTCACTGTATTGCGTAGTTGAAGAATTGTCGTAGATACTCCTCTTTCTCAAAGAGAACTCTCCTCATTATGGTGACAGATCTTGGTTACATACATGAGGATGCCTCAACCCGCACCTGCTCGCATCCATGTCCGAACCCACCCAGCATAAGCACCCTAGTTCGTACGTCCAAACGTCTTCTGAAAGAAGCTCTGGATCTTGGAACGGTCTCTGGCACTCGCGGTCGAGTTTGTTCTGCTGCGCGTGGTGCTGTCTCGGGCCTCGGCCTCGCGGTTCAGCTCGTTCAGACGCTGAGTGCGCATCTCGATGTCGTGGATGGCTTGTCGCTGGGCCTCGAGGAGGCCGTTGAGTGAAGCTTGAGTGTGCTCCTGTAAAGCCGAGTTGACGGCTTGGTTGATGGATTGGGGAAGATCATTGGCGATCTGTGAGAGTTGGTTGGCGAGCCCGTGGGTCATGGCGAGGTTCTGGGTGGTGGCTTGGATGTTGAAGGCCTGGGGCTGGATCATGGTCTGCAGGGCCGAGACGGTTTGCTGCTGCATCTCGATCTGCTGGCCCATGGTGTCACTCTGGCGTCGAAGTGTGCTTGCTTGAGCGTCAAGCTTGCCCACGTTCATGCGAAGAGGGCCAGTGGCATCAGCGATGCCTTGCTCGATAGTCTGCTCGACCATGGAACGCATCTTCTCGTCAGACCCATTCGCGTTGCTCTTAGTGATCTGACCATTGCAACCGTTGTTGCCTTTGTTGGCGGTTTGTACACGGCGTTGGGGCATAGGCTTGTTCGCAGCAGCAAAGTAACGGTTCTCATGCTGAACAGCCTGAAGATATGTGTCGACCCGACGAGCTGCTGCACCCTCGGTCTCATCATCCCCGCTCAGTGCATCACGTTCTCTGATACGGCGGGTGATTTCGATGCGAAGGTGGTTGTAAGCCTCAGGGGCAGGGCACATGGGGTTACCACGAAGCTGCCGAAGCCGTGTCAGAGCCTGGTAGTCCTCGATGGTTGCATCAACATCCATGGGAGACGCCTTGGTGGTAGGAAACTCTCCATTGCGTCTCGCCTCTGCTAGCTGCGATGCCATCATCTGCAGCTGATCAGTTGGATAGGTGCTGCATCCCCGTGTCGACGCCATGAAGTTGTTGTTCTCCTTGGGGGTCTCGGGCTTTTGGAGGAACGCCTCGATGGGCGACTCGGGAATGACGGCGGCAGTAGCTTGGGTGTGGGCTCTCTCGCGGGCCACGAGATCATTCAGCTGCGATTTGAATCTCTGCAGCTGAGAGGTCGACGATGGGATATTGGAAGGTGGCGACATGAGGAGGTCTTCTTGGGCAGAGCCAAAGGGTGATAAGGGAGCGTGGGTTTGTTGGTGTGTTTGGTGAAGCAGTAGATGTGCCTTGACAGGTTAGCATGGCGGCGCGACAAGGGATGGGGAGATGCTCACAAGATGTGAAGTAATAGAAGTCTTGATGCTCAACTGGGATAAAGAGTGTAGAGCAGCTTTTGCGTAATAGAAATATGCCTCGAGAGAATCAAGAGAAGGAAATGTTGCTGCACATGTTCAAACGAGGGACGCGGCGGGAGCCAAGATCTGAATGCAGGATGAATGGATAAAGGTGAGTGCCGAAAAGAGAGACAATAGAGAAAACATGGCCTCGCACGACCACGAAGGGAAGAAAAAACACTAGAATAAAAGCCAGCAATGGGGATCAATCGAGACCAATGCGGTGGAGATGGGGGATGGCGGATGTGGCTCAGAAACGACCTTCACCCACGCCTCGAATTATTCAATAGCTTGTCGCGTGTTGCCTGGTAGATACATAAACACGTAACCCACGGTCTGGACGCAAACTAATGCATGACCTTGACAAGTCGTAGAGAAATCAAAGAGTGTTACCTGACAGTTTGTACAGAGGGGGATCACTTGGTGTTGACAGTCCGCACAGTTTGGAACATCACAAGACAATAAATATTCACTGGAGAACACACAAATTCAAAAGATAAAATGCTTCAACTATGGAACATTGCCCACTGATACTAAGTTCATATCATTGTCATTACTTCCTTCATCCCCGACCATGTCCTCGACGACGCTGCTACTCCGACTGTCACATCTAGATAACTAGGTAGTTGCAACAGAGATCTCGGAATAGGTGTACGAAGTCCATGTTTTTTGTTCCAAAAAGACCCTCCATCAGATGATCATGCGGTTGTCGCTTTGCTCTAGGAGCTGCCCTCCTCAGAGGCGGCGGGAGGCTCTGCCAGATGTTAGTTGATGAGCAGAAACGACAAGACACTTGAACGTACCGGTGAGAGAAGAGCCACGAGACTCGCCAGAGTCACTCTCCTCCTCCTCCTTCTTGACCTTGTCCGCCTGCTTGCCACGCTTGGCCTTGGGCTTAGGCTTAGCCTCAGCCTCCTCGTCCTCGTCAGACTCCTTCTTGGCCTTTCCGCGAGCGGGCTTCTTCTTGGCGCTGCCAGCACCCTCGCCCTTGGCCTTGCGCTTGGTAGGAGTGGTGGGAACGCTGTCGCCGCCAGCGAGAACGCCGGGGCGGCTGATTCCATGAGCCTTCAGCATTCGCTCATATCGCTTCTGACTGTTGGTGTTTGTGTCAGTGTCTGCGTGGGCGAGGAGGGTGAGGAGGAGTGGTACTTACGCAGCGGCCTTGGAAACGATGGAAAGCTCATCGGCGACGGCCTGGAAGTCGGGCTATACATGTCAGCTAATGCGAAGGCATGCGAAAAGAGTTGAACTTACTCGGCCGTTGGACGTGTGTCCAATGCAGGAGACGAGGAACTTGACCTGATCGGCGGGGTCTTGCTTGGACATGGTGACGATTGTTTGAACTGCAAGCGCGTCAGGATAAACCGAAAACTCAAACTCGACAAGACAAATGTGCAAGATAAGACAAAGCAAAATGAAAGCGAAGAGGAAACTCACGATGGTTGAAGGAGGTGTGGTGATTGAGTGTTGCGCTGTGTTGCGAGGCGAGAATGTGCGTGGCGAACAACAAAGTTGCGGATGGTGGAAAAGAAAAAGAGAGAGGGAGGAGACGCAAAGAGTCGAGGGACAATTTATGTCGAAAAACAAACGCGTCGTGTCTGCTCGAAAGGGAAGATTACGACAGGCAGTGGTCTGGCAGTGGTGAAGGTGAATCTGAGCACCAGATGAGGCCAGGCGACGATTAACCAAACAGACGACGTCCACGATAAGTCTTAACAGCCAATGAACGGACACCAGGTTTAGATGCGCTGAGAGACGGGTTTACAGGGCAGTTTGGCACTCATCAAGGTCTTTGCAGTGCAGTCTCCGGGGCGACGAGCTGCCTCTAGGCGCCAGCTCATTGCCTTACGGTGCTGTGAACTTGGGCAACAGGTTCGAGCCTCAAGAGATGCGATCAAATAAGGTCATAGATATTCCAACCCGCGACCTCAAGTCCTCCGGCTGTGACATGAACCTTCAACCCATATCTGTCTACAGGATGCCAGTGCGCCGTAGATTCAGGGGCTAAGTCGCATCGCTGGTATCAGCGCCTACGGGCAGTAAAATGAAAATGTGACAAGCCCTAACTCAAGAGTGCACAGCCAGGTGACCATTTCGTTTGATATTACAAAAAACGCTCGATGCAGCTGCGCGCAAAGGCCGAATGTTGTTCGCAGGTAGTCACCTCGCCTCCAAGCGTGTGGCGCCAATTGGATCACAGGCACCACAACCGCAAGTCAAGAAAGTCAAAGTGCAGAAACAACGTAGAGTCATGTCTGAATGCCTCCATTTCACCTTAGTGTCACATCTCGAAAAGATCGACAGCTACTTGAGTGGATATATCATGAACCCCAAGGATGCGGCCATACCGCCATCATGCTTGCGACACCACATATCAACACACCCGCCAACGAATCTCATTCCGATGAAGAAGTTCACTCAGTGTCATCGTCAGCATCCTCCGACTTGACAACCTCCTTCTTGTCCTCAGCCTTGACTTCCTCCTTGGCCTCCTCGTCCTCCTCATCCTTCTCGGCCTTCTTGGCAGCAGCCTTCTTGCGAGGAGTGGCGCGCTTCTTGGTGACCTTGTCGCCGGCGGCAGCCTTGCGGGGGCTAGCAGCCGCACCGCCGCTAGACTGGTCGCGCCAGCCGTGACGGACAGACATCTGGCGGAAGCGCTCTTTGGCGCACTTGGCATCCTTGAGACCGAGGGTGGTGGCGACGGCGTCCCAGTCGGCGTCGGGCTTCTGGGTCATGTTGTCGAAGATGGCCTTGATGAAGCGAAGTTCACCGTCGGTGAGACCAGTGGGGGAACCGTCCTCGGTGGTGGTCTTCTTGGGAGGCATCTTTGTTGATGTGTTTGGGGTCTGCGACATGGTCAGCTGTGAACTTGGGAGGAGAGGTGCTCAAATGAAAGACTTACTGTGATGAAAAGTTTCTTGAAGAAAGACGAAGCTTGGAGAGAACCCAGTTGGTATCCTCAGATGTTCTGAAGGGTTGTTTGCGGGAGTGTGTTTGTGGGATGGAAAGTGTTTGGAGGTGAATGTTTGGGAGGAGAGATTTTATAGCCTGGGAGGAGGTGGAAGAATGACCAGAAAACAGAGACAATAGCGAGTTGCAGCCACTGTAAAATGGAATTCAATAGCTATTGTTCTTCTGTATCCGTGCTGGGGGATATTAGCTTGCAGTGTCAGGTCGGCCGTGAAACCGAGAGGGGCAGAATATGAGGCGGGGAAAGGGGTCATGGAGCTGAGATCGGTCAAAACGGGAGAAAAAGAGATCGAGTGCCTGTTTACGGGCACAGAAGAGGTAATTAGGGCTTTCCATTGGGGTGCTTCATCAGAGAGCAGAGCATCGCTCAGTAGAGTATGGCAATATCACCAAAACCGGTGCGGAGTTGCGTTTCGGCCACGGCCTTCGCTCGACTGGCACTGTTTGGTCATGTTTGCAATTTACGCCCACGAAAAGTGAAAGCAATGATATCAAGTGGTTTTTGCTAGGCAATTGCTTTCGTGTACCTAGATCATCGGTTTAATTCCTCATGATGTCGTATCTTGTGGTATAGTACAGCCACTTCAGCTATATCATCTACCTCCAGATCACACGTCCATCCTGGTTCAGTGAATCATTCCAAAATCATCCACCATCATATCGTAGTCCATCATCCGAGATCAACACTTGGTCGGGACCATGTTGCAGAAGGGCAGATTAGAAAGGATCAGCCTTGGTGTTGTCAGCGGAGAGCTCATCCTGCTGCTCGTCCTTGACGATGGGCTGCTCCATCTCCATCTTCTGGTCCTCGTCCTCTTCAGCCTCGGCAGGCTTCTCCTCTTCCTTCTTGACTCGGCTACGGCCCTTGCCCTTGGTGGTGCTGCGGGGAGTCTTGGCCACTCTGAAGGCGCCCTTCTTGGTAGGGGTGGTGGGAGCGCGAGGGGCGACGCCAGTGTCGGTAGAGATACCAAGCTTGCGCTTTACCTGGCCGAAGCGGACCTTAGATTTAAATGTCAGTAGGTGATATCGAGTGAAGTTGTTCAAGCGACAATAGAGGGTGGCGGTGGGCGGTGGGTAGGGCAGGAAGTGTGCTCACCTTGGCAACATCGGCATTCTTGAATCCAGCCTCAAGGGCGACAGAATCCCAGTCGACATCAGCCTTGTTTCGGGTGTGCTTGACGATGCTGAAGAAGAGCATGGCCTCGGCGGCAGTGGGTTCCTTCTTTGTGTCGGACATGATGTTGGTTCAACGTCGGGTCTAATCAACAAGGTCAGTTCAAACGATGATCAAAAGCCAAACGAGAACAAAGGCATTAAAACTCACGTTTGGTAAAAGAATATGAGTCGCCTTGCGATGTGGTTGTGGTGGGAAGATGCGAAGAATGCAAAGGTGTTTTTGGAAGAGGGGAAGTTCTATTTCACCAGAGGAGGAGAGATTGTTTTCGTTTTCAGGCTTAGGCAGAAGGTGAAAACAAACGGGGAGAAATTCTGCAATCACAGTGACAGGCCTGTGCTGTTTCTTAGACGAGGTTTGTAGAAAAGGTGGTGAATAGGCCAGTCAGGTGCCCAGTTTCAGAATTAACCAATCTGGGTTGGCGATGCAAATACTCGAGATAATGCCGACGAATGGGGACATTTTTCAGTGGAAGAAAAGGCCATTTTCCAAGTTAGTGTGAAAACATTCTCCATATTTGTCTTGTCGCTAATGAATAGATACATGGGAGACGATCCTGCTAAACACCAAGTCAGTTGGTTGTATCAAGGAGTTCTTGGAAAATGAGAGCATCAACACGCGATGAGTAGAAACATATGCAAGGCAGGCTGCTGCAACACCAGAACGCTCAATTTCAGACTGCACCTATGGGATGCTAGTATACAACTTCAATACCAAGCAGGCAAAATCCAGCAACCCAAACACGGCAGCCATTCCATATTTCGATTCCATCTTGGGATCATGTTGTAGTAGAGATGTTTCAAAAGCAAGCCATTACAGAAACAAATATCAAACACAAACAAGCACCAAAGAGAAGGTCTCCATCTCAAAGTAATCATTGTCATTAATCATGAAAAGCAAAGGCAAAAATCATTCTACCATATCTCCAGTTTTGTACATGTCTCGTCCTCTATCCGCAGTGTTTTTTCTTTTCCGTGGGTATCAAAAGTGATGGTCGTTGAAGTGATCAGTCCACTCGGGGCTGCAATCTGCCAGAGAGGCAGCACCGAAGTCGATATTCACGGGGCTCTGGCCGCCGCCGACGGCAGTCTTGTAAGCCGTCAGATCGTAGGCGGCATCAAACGTATCAAAGGTTGACTGCCCCAGGGTAAAGTCATGGGAAGGCGGTGCCATGATGTCCTGGGGACAGTCCATCGAGGGACCAAAGCCGTTGCGCAGTCTGAGGTCCTCGAGGGATGCAGGGTTAATGGCAAGACTATGGGTCATGTCATCGCTGCAGGGGGTGAGGAATCGAGGGTTCATGTCGTCTCGGTTGTCGGTGAGGTAAGGTGATGAAGTCGACGCGGGAGAGAACTGGGCAAGATACCCAGGTTGACTAGGTTCCTGCTTGATCTTGGGACTCGGGCGAACTTGGGCATACGACGAAAGGTTCACGCCCGTCTCAGCCTTGATGAGGCTCTCTCTCTTAGCCGGTTGTGTCTTCTTCGACTTGGTCACTCGGGACTTGTCGGCAGTGCGGTTCCTCTTTTGCGGCTCATGTCCGTTGACGGTGGCACGAAACCGAGCAAAACGCATCCTCGCAGCGTGTCCGTTTGTGATGGGCTGAAGGAGGACGGGATCCGCGGCGACTTGGTTCCAGTCGATCTGTCCAGGATGGTAAGTGGGAATGTCGGGGGTTATCCGCAGCTGAGGGACTTACGTCTTTAAGGTTCTTCTGGTTGAGGATGGCCAGAAGGAACCGAGCCATGGCGTTCTCGCTGTTGGGAGTCATTATGAATAGAGTAGAGTATAGATAGTATTGTCGAGGACGAAGCAAGGATGATATTGGCGACGTGCAGCGAGAACGAGGCTGCGGAAGCAGGCAGAATAGAAAGGACGATGGCGAGTATATAAATCAGAACATGTATTAGGCAGCTGTGGTTGTAGTTGCCTCAACGGGAGCGTGAAATTTTTGGAATCGGGATCTAGTAGCGGCCCGAATGCAAAGTTGTGGGTTGAACTGAGTCACAAGTGGCTATCACCGAGATTCTCGATGCCGTGAACTCAAGGTTGCAAGGTTCGACAGCAAGGCTGAAGCACTCCCAAGTGCGATCGACTGGTTGCAAGGCGTTACAGGCAAAGGCGTGTGATAGGAAGCTTGCAGGAGGAGTTGAGGGTTTTCTGGCCAACAGGAGAACCAGTAGATGGACGAGGCGGAGGGGATAACGGGCCGGGCAGGGCCTCTCGGCGGGAAACCCGTCGGGGGGGTGTCAGCTGAGCTGTGCTAGGGAGAATTTGACTTGTTGGAGCTGGTGTGCATGTGTAGCGTAGCAGTAGCAGATGTGATCATGTAAGGAGTTGAAGCCTGAGGAAGCGTGAACTGCAGAGGGAACAGGTAGAGGCGCAGAGGAGGGAGGAAGAGGAACAGAATGGAAAGAGCCTCTGCTGAAAGGGGGCGGCAGATGCTTGCATTATGTATGTACACCAAGACTCCCGCTCTCTTCGATGCCACCATCTTTGTTCTGTGGGGGAACAGCGAATACGCAGCGCAGGCAGCCCAGGGGATCCATCCACATCCAGGCACACATGGGATCCATGGGAGGGGCCTGTGTAATCGCACTGTAATGCGCAAGCCCATCTAGGGCCGAAAATGTCTGAGATGGCGGTCATGATGCCCCATAGTTGCCTGGTGCTACGACTTTTTTTTCCTTGTTGGCTCGAGATGATCCCTTCCGCTGCTGCTGATGGGAGGAAAGTAAATGGGGGCGCTCGCGACGAGGGGCTGTGACGGCCGCGAGCACCGCGTAAAGTGGTTGCCCACCCCCCGCTAAAACCCACTAAATCAGAGTCTAAGACCGCCCCCCCCCCCCCCCCATGTCCCCTGCCGCCGGGGCTAAGTCTGCTGCAACCACTACCTACAGCGGCTCGCCGCAGGTCCCAGCAATTTGCATCCAGATTCGGTTCGTGAGAGACAGATTCGACAATTGAGACAGCAAACTTCACGCTCTCTACGGGGGCTTTTTAATTATGGAATGAATGAAGTTTTTTCCATTGCGACTCATATGCGACATGTACAAACCTTGTCAGCTCCGCCGGGAACCTGTGCCGACTCCTATCGCTCAATTGCGCCACGACAAACGGAAGACAAGTTTTTGGTCCGGATCTCAATCGACAAAAGGCAAGCTAAAGCGGGCTTGGACAGGGATGTCAAAGCCTGGAATGGAGTGAAACCACAACGTGTGACTCATTCCGCGGGCCACCGACGAATTATCTTTGGCACATCAAGCATCCGACATGTAAGAGCGCAGGGGGGGCAACGATATGGGGTGGACATGGTTTGGGCGACCTGGTTTATCCCATGGCGATACAGTAGCTTGGACGGGCCTCGTGGCTTCGAGTCTACCGATGGTGTCTATATCTATTCTACAATTGGCTCGGGAATTTGAATTGAGCTGGAGCTTGTGGTGTGCAAGGAAACAAAGAGTTGATCATTCAATGCATGAGCAAAATTGCCTGAATCGCAAGGAAGCTTAAAAAAGGCAAGCTGAACAGAGTACAGACCTCCACCCCCTATGACAAACCCAGACAGCCTTGAGAATGAGAAAGAAATGATTACGCCATGCAGCCGATCCATCCAGGTTTGCTTTGCCCTTTTCTGACGCTCGGCTGAGGGGTGTGGCCTGGAAAAGCTGGAGGATGGTGCTCTGCCGGCCAGCGTCGCAAGCGGTGACGAGCAACACGACGAGCAGCAATTCCACCGCCAGACGAGCTCTAAGAGTCTGGAAAATTCGCAGAGGGGATAATCCAGTTTGAAAAATGCATCTCGAGGGCAAACGGCCTCATCTATGGTCACGCATGTGCCCCGAGGAGACGGCCTTCATCTTGGAGGGCATGGGATGAAGTGGGATGGGAAACGCGACGGGCGCGAATCTGGTGGGACACTGTGCTGCCTGGCTCCTCGCCAAGTCACCACGAAAGCACGTGAGCCCCTGACACCTCGTAAATTGTCTTCTCCTTGGGATCCACCCGCGTCCTTTTTTCTTTCCCCCTTGCAGGAGCTGACGCGAATTGACGCCTGGCTGACGGGGTCGACCGTTGCCACTCCGTCAATGATCCGTTTCCGAACCGTTTCTCCGTCTTGAATGTCTAGACCGTCGCTGAAACGTTTTTGTCTGTTCGGACCGCCCTTGACTCGTAACCTCCTCTCGTGCGCCCGGCTAAACCATGGTATACCCTCGGTTAAGCCAGATCATCTAAATGACAGAAGCATCATCGAGTCTCGTCATCAGGATGAGATTTGACTTTTGTCCTGGCGAATTGCAATTCAACGAGTCCTTGTCGTGATGACCACCCTCGTCGACCGTAAACCGTCTCAATCCCTCATGGATTTACAATTTTCCCTACAAAAGCAATGTCGTGCAACACCAGCCTTCGGGAATAACATTGATCCGCTCCGCCACTACCCCATGCCAAGGCGACGCCCGGGCCACATGCCTTCCAAGGTCCCCCAACCTCCCGCCTCAGTGGCTCCCTTAGCAATTTCTCACTATCAATTTTCCCATTGATCCAGCCGTTGCCTTAACAGCATCTAACCACCTCGAGTCGTCTTGTCGTCCATCACACTTTTGTGTTCCGTCCTGCTTGCCCCGGTGTCTGTTACTGTCCATCGTCATGAACAACAAGAATTGGAACGACAGAGCAGATAAGGACCTGTTCTTTACTATACTGTCTGTCAAGAACATTGGTGTCATAAGCGGCGCGGAATGGACCACCATTGGCAATCACATGAGAGGCCTTGGTTATGGCTTCACTAACGAAGGATGTCGGTAAGTTATCGTGATCTCTTCTTATCAAAGTGTCATTGGGGTTGAAACACGTGATGATTCATCGTCTGATCGTGTTCCGTGTTGATTCTTTATGATGGATGAGTGTTGCTGCGCTTCTCCTGGGTACCTTACACGCGCTGTTGGCGTACATGTACTTGCCTCATCTATGAGACATGTCGATCGACCGAGGCCAACCAAGATACTCAACCCAGACATCTCATTCTTTCATTTAACATGTTCTTCATGATACTGCTAAACATGCCACTAACACCGGTGCAGTCAACATTTCCAAGGTCTCCGACGAGCCCAGAACAAGGCAGAGTCCAATGGTGGTCTCAACGAGAACTCACGCAAGGTTGATCCGACTATGAACCCGATTACTCGTCGTCCAGGTCCCGGTCGAGGTCGACCTAGGAAGCAGCCTCCTGTCCCCGTCGCTGGTGTCCCTGGGGAGGGTATTCCCAACCAAGCCATGGGCCTTGTTGCTCCAGGACCTCACGCTCAGCCCGTCCAAGCCTATGGTGTTGCTCCTGGTCAAGCCATACTCCCTCAGCCAATGCCAACCACGGCAGCTGTTCCCGGTCCTATTCCGGCTCCGGCTCCGGCTCCAGCTCCTACTGCGGCTACTGTGCCTGGTCCTCCTGCTCCCGTTACTGCTGGACCATCTGCTGCACCTCCCACTGATCAGTTGGTATCTCATGCGACATTTCCCAGCCCGCCGCGTGCCCCTGAGCTTCCCCAAAATCCCCCACATCTACACCCTCTTCAGCATGGAGCGCAAAATCAGGAGCCCCGACAAGAACCTCCCCGAGATCTCAGAGAAGGCACCAACACAAGTTCAACCTCTCAACCTCCAACTGTGGAACCCAATCATCAGCCGCCTTCAGAATCTGTGGGACCGTCGGAACACCTTGAGGAAGTGAACGAAGATGTTGACGCTGATGCTGATGCCGACGTGGTGGATCCTGTCGCCGACGTGGATGCCGATGGCGATGCTGATGCTGATGCCGACCTTGACGAACCTGCTGCCAAGCGACCACGACTAGTCTCACCAGATCCGTCCAAGGAGGTGATGGACGATGAGGCTGTTCTGGCGCTTGCAGCTCACAGCGGCCCTGGTGACCCATTCCCTTCTGAGTAAGTCCCTGCCAGTCTCTTCGTGGTTCAAGATGCTAACCTTTGCAGTTTCGCTACGTACGGAGAGGCATGAAAGCTAGCAATTTGCAACAGTGATACCATGGGCACAGGCGTTAGAAATCGGTAGAAATCGGGAGTTGCTCGAACTTGGTCTCTTGTTGTCAGGAATCAATAGGTTTAAGCGGGAACTGGGTCTTTTTGCGCGGCGCACACGACGTCGCAGGGTACTACTACTACATACATGGAACGAGCCTCGATTGTTTGGAGTTTGATGGCGGATACATGTACGGTTACATACATGCCTGTCTACTTTGCTAGGAGCGGTGAAGTTGCTGGGAGGTGTAGATTACCTATGGCAGCTATCATGGGTTCAACGAACGAACGAGTTGGCTTTGCCAGTGACGTTGATGATTGTGACTGGTAGGAAGGTATCCTAAACATGTGCTAGGTTGATTCACCAGGCCTTGGCCCTTCTGGGTATAAATTCTGACCTCGAGGGGCAGCCTAGACTTGTTCCTCTTCTCCCTCACATCCTCACTTTGCAACAACCTCCTCAACTCACAACACCGCCTCCCAACACACCAAAAACAACCCTCACAACAAAGACCAAGATGCCCAACACCAGTGACTGGGATAGCCCCGAGTTCCCGATGGATCTCGGGATCGCGCTCTTCACGGCTGCGCAGGCCAACAAGGCGCTCCCCGTGCCCGTCAAGGAAGCCGTCGAGGCTTATCTCAAGGAGCGCGGCTGGAAGACTTCTTTTGACGCAGTTCGGTAGGTGATCACTTTTTTCTTTCTCTGGATTTCAAACTTGAGCGCCGAGTTGGCTGTCGAGATTGCTGCTTGGTCGGGGCAAACACTCGCTCTCAGCAGTAACTCGAGGCTGAACACATTTCCCTCCAATTCGAGTGCACATTCCCCTCCGCATGATTCACAGAGCTTCGAGCTGCACTTGGACTTGGGTGCCTAAATCTCAGGACCTGAGGAGGTGACAAGTCTTCTCCTCTCTCATCTCATGCATCTCATCTCCTCATACATTCTCCATCAACCCTGGGCTGCACCACTTTCCCTCCTCACCACCACCTCTTGTTACCCTCCCAAACGCATCTACTCTTTGTCGATATACACAATGGCCAAGCGTCAGACCATGCAGTGGGATGCCAACGTCCATGAGGACATTCTCATCTGCATGTTTCAGCACCTCAAGCTGAACAACGAGGAGTGGACCAGTGTCATGGCCGAGTTGCAGAAGCTGGGGTATACATTTACTGAAAGTGCTCTTCGGTATGAATTGGCTTGGTTTCTGTGCAGTTTCTTTTGCTCCTCCATGTTTTGCTGTCTACCTTTTTTTCCTTGCTCTACTTCCTCTCACTCTATTCACATTCACCTTTCCCACCAACCACCCCTCTTCCAAACTTGACCTCCAATCTTCACTTCCCACATCTCTTCCTCCACCACAACTCATCTCTCATTCCTCTCTCATCAACCACCTCCACTATCATCCCAACCCTGCTCCCTCTTCATCAATCATCGTCATGTCTGGAAAGCCATCGCGCGGTTGGGATGCCAACTCCCACGAGGACCTCCTCTTGACCTTGCTGGAGGAGATCAAGCCCTCTCGAGCCATCCTCACCAGTGTTTCCGAGCGGATGCGCGAGAAGGGCTACACGTACTCCTTTGATGCCATCAAGTACCGCACCCTGTTTCTCTTGTCGCCAAGCACACCTCTCTCCGACACCAAGCTAACATGTCAACAGCCAGCACGTCCAGAAGCTTCGCAAGACCCGCGACACCAACGCCAGCAACGCCCTCACTGCCATCCAGGCTGCCGGCGCCGGCTCGGCCACGGGCACCCCTCGCAAGAAGGCCACTGCCACTCCCCGCAAGCGCAAGAACGCCAAGACCACGGCTGTCGAGGAGGACGACGCCGAGGACGAAAAGATGAAGCTCAAGCAGGAGAATGACGACGATGGAGGTGATGAACTCGTCTCTCCTTCTCCCATGAAGCGCGCCAAGAGAACTCCCAAGTAAGTTTGGACAGGTGTCCGCTTCATCTTTTGTCTACTTGCTGACCACCTGGCAGGCCTGAGCCTAAGGAGGAAGAGCCCGAGGCAGAGATCGAAGGAGAGATCTAATTCTCTTCCTTGTGTCGCTATCATGTAAGTTTACTCCTCCTCTTCTCGAAATACACCACCACTGACTTCCTCGCAGATTGGTAGTGGAGAGAGACACATGGAACAATCCAAGACTCTTGCTTGGGTCTTTGTCTCCCTCATCATCCTCGGATCAGCAGGGACTTCACAGGACACGCCTCACCCTTGAGTATATTCTTTTTATGGATGGATGGATGGCAGGCTTCTAGGCCTATGAACGAAAGCACGAGAAAACATGATGATGGCACAGGCATACGCCTCTGGATGTAATGACAGGATTGCCATATGAGGCGATATTACGAGATTACTATCACGAATTGATGACACGAAAGACAACCATGGATGAACTTGCAATTTGTGATGTCTGACTCGGCGTAGGGCTGTTATCTTGGATGAGAGCCCTGTACTTGATTCCCCAAGACTGGAAAAGGGGTATTCTAATTCCCACGAGATGGGCGCCAAATCTGTTGTAGACTGCGTAGAAACTCCTGTCACTCATTCAGAGCATATATGAGCACACGTTGAAATTGAGTGGATTCGACAATGGACATTTAACATCCATAATGAGAACCAGATGCACCCACAATGGTGAGGTGAGAGGTGATATCACTCTGCCTGGAACCCTTTTCTCCAAATCGGAACCATTCCTTGACCCTGGCTATGTTATCACTTGAAATATCACAACGGGTATTTATTGAGTATATGGTTCTCCAATAAAACAGTTTTGGATCATTCCCAAATAATCAAGCTGGTGTTCAAATATCAGGCTTGACAGAATTGGCACTAATAGCGAGTATACTGCCATAACTGTCACTGACAATAGGCAGCCGAGCTCTCTTCCCATTTACCTCATTCACCAATTATCCTCACATCCTTTGACTTCTACTCTCCCTCTCTTCCATCTCACTCTCCTCTAAAATCCTCACATTCTTCTTTAAAACCTTCCCTCCTCCTCTTCACCAACACTATTCGTCCTTTACCTCTCACCTCACACAACTCTCTCTCCACCAACAAACAACATCAACTCCCTCCCTCTTCATCATGCCTCCCGCCGAGAAGAAGTGGGACGCCAACGCTGAGCGCGACCTCTGCGTCGCCGTCATCATGGGCGCCCAGGATGGTGATCGCATGCGCTACAACTGGCCCAAGGTTCACAGCGCCATGGAAGCACTTGGCTACTCCTTCACCAAGGATGCCATCTCGTAAGTCTCTTTCATCTTCTCTCTTCCTCCTCCCCGCCTCTTTCAAACCCCCATCACAACAACAAGGTCCGTACTAACCATCTGTTGCGATAGCCAGCACTTTAGCAAGTCCATTATGCGCGACTTCAAGGCCCGCCACGGCGACGCCAACAACGGTAGTGCTTCCACTCCTACCTCTGTCCCCAAGAAGGCGACCCGAAAGCGCGCAACTCCCGCCAAGGGCCGCAAGAGAAAGGCCGCCTCCGAGGAGGACGACGACGACGAGACCAACGACCCCTTCGCCGACTCTCCCCTCGCCAAGAAGGTGAAGCGGATGCAAGAGGACGAGAAGGACGTCAAGCCCGATGACCTTGGTGACCGCAAGCGTGAGCGCAGGTATGTTTTCGCCTTTCTTCTGTGCAGTACCACCAGAGACTAACTTGAGACAGTGCCACTGCCGCCAGCCATGAGGCCAGATTCGAGGCTTGGCTTGAGGCTGGCAAGCAGGAGGAGGCCTAGGCTCTCACTGCGAGGTACAGGCATTTCTAGCTCGTCATTGAGCCAGCTGGTTTGTGTATTTGAGGGGTCATGACTTTGGGGATTTCAGCAAAATTGTAGCCTTGAAAGGGCTGGGCAGGAAGATACTTAAGGCCTCTATTAAATGGAAAACGATTCATGATTGTTCTTTCGTGTGTGCTGTATCATCGTGTCTCCTATAAGTTAAAGTAGTGAGCCACGAGTGACGAGACAGACGTCCGTCTGCTGCCAATATGTCAACCACCACCAACATTGTCTCACCATTACCCAAATATCAAATGCCAATCTCCGTCATTCATATTGTCGCGGAATTCGTAAACTTCCGGCCAGGATCCTTGAAGCTACATACACAAGTCCCCATCCCAAAGATGACAGCCGTGTCCGATACCCTCCAAAACGCCGCTCAAAATACCGAAAGTGTCAGGTTATCTGGGTCGTCGACCATCAAGTCGGTTCCCCTCACTTGTGCCCTTCTTTTCAGGCGCCTTGGACTTGTCATCTCCTTCGCCCTTTCTCTTAACTGCGCCTCGGAGGGTCTGGCCCTGGCCGGCAAAGTGAGGCCTGTTGGCATTCTCCTTCTCTTGCTCCTTGTCTGCTTCCGTCTTGACCGGCTTAATCTCATATCCAAAGAAAAGCTTGTTGGGTGGCAGACGGAGAGCTGCCGGGGCGCCATCGCGTCGCTTGGGCAGTCCCGGAATGTCTACTGAAGCAGGCACAGGAGTCGCCGGCTTAGGGGTCGGATTCTTGCTGCCTTTCTTGGCCAACTTCTGACCCTCTCCCAGGAAGTTGGTGATGTTGCTGGTTACTGATGGGGCCATGGCGCTGTAGTTGATGGCTTGGGCCATGGTGCCCTGGCTGTGTAACAGGCCTCCAGCAGGAACGCCGCCGCCTCGTGTGCTCCTCGGGGTGCTTGTGCTCCTCGGGGTGCTTGTGCCACTCTGGCGCTCGGGCTCGACGTATCCGACAGGAGGAGCAAACTCTACCGACACGTCTGTCTCGATCATACTGACACCCATCTTGTCCGTCTCGGGCTTCACGTCGAGGACAGCGACCTCGTACACTTCGTCGTTGTATGAAAAGTTGAAAACATCGCCCTTTGTTAGGGTAGCAAAGTTGCGGAAGGCCTTCTCCAGAACAGCCTTGGGGTCGCTGATCTCAAGAAAGCTAACAGACTGCGGCTGCAGCTTGACCATCTTGGCCAGTTCCAGGGATGTGGTCCGGATCTGAATCATATCACCAACGTCCATGCCCAGTGTTTCCATCATCTGTACCAGGTCAGTTTCCAGCTCTCTCCGGAAAGCATGCGAAGGAGAATAGTACCCATTGCGGAATGTATGCTCGACCCTCCTCTGCGATAAACTCCAACACACCCGCATGCGAGTGCTTTCCCTTCTCGCCGTTGATCAGCTCCATCAGCAGCGGCCACTGAACGTGGAGCTTGGACACCTTGTCAAGGGCCGAGGGAGGGAGGATGATCTTGGATCCATAGTTGAGCTCCGGTCGTTCGGCTCCGGGAGCCATGATGAGAGGATAGCATCGATAGTATTCGTCGAAGCGTTGCACGATGGGACGTCGTCCATGGCGAGCCATGTTGTAGAGGTGATCCGGATTAGCGGGATCATACCCGCGGCCAAGGCCTGAGTACTGTGGTCTTGTTAGAAGCTATTCAGTACCGATACGGGAAGTCTGAGAGGCATACCATGGCGACGGCTTCTTGCTCGTGGACCGATGGTTTGGTGATGTGGCGGGGCCAGGTTCGAGGTATGCGGGAGCGGTCAAAGCAGGATCGATCGAGAGTGTGCCAGGCTCGAATATATCGGACGGTTACTCTCTCTGGACCAGCAAAGGTGAAGGGAGAGTGTCGGTCTGTGGTTGCGTTGGGTTGTGGGATTCAAGGTTAAGTAAGAAAGAGCTTCTTGATGGTGGTCGCAGCTGGAGGTGTCTCAAGGACCACCATCACTCACGGTAGGCACAGGCACAGGCTCCTGCCGCGTGGGGGGGTGGAGGCTACCGAAACGGCAGAGGCAGCTCTTGGATGACGCAGTTGCGGCAGGCTGACAAAAAAAGGATACACGCTGGTAATTGGTTGCAGAAATAAGCCAGCGTCTTTATGGGGGTTTCACTATTTCCATGCCCAGTTATTAATGTCACCCATGCAGGTGACGCAGATTTCTAGGCTGTCTTCTGCATTGTAAAGAGGTACTGTGAAAATGGGAACAGGCCTAAGTTGCAATGAGGCAATGGACATTCCAACCATGTACCACATTGATTGCAAATATTTCGGCTCAAAGAGTACAAAAAGAAATGAGAAGATCATGGCTTGTAGGGGATAATCCAATAAAGTGACAAATACAGAACATCGGACCTGGAAGCCTCTGTGTTTCTGATCTCGTTTCTTTGTCGACATTATAGAATCCCCACCCTGTAGCTGGCAGGTTGGATGGCTGTCACTGCTCCAACCAGCATAGCGCGTTTGTTACCCACCAGAGCCTACAGGCGACAACGTCCAAGCTCCTTCAAGCTTTCCAACTTTATCACATTCACTTTGCGCCTTCGCCCCGAATCATCCATTTTCTTTCCCTGCCACATTCGCATTTCCAGGAAGCAGCTTATTCACATACCGTCTCTCCCACAGCGACAATGGCGTCACGCTACTCAGCTGCGCGACCAAAGCGCGACGGCGAGAACTTTGCGCGAACTCATCACAACGAAGATGGCTCCGACTCCAAACGGGTCAAGTTTGACGTCCGAAACCCCTCGACTCTGGCTCCCGATGCCCGCGAAGACGACGCGATCCTCGATGCCGATGTCATTGGTGGCTCTGCTGCTACGAAGCGAGGTGCTGTCAACCTCGACGGTTATGACAGTGACTCGGACAATGAAACCTTTAACGCCCGAGCTGAGAGTCGCAAACGAGGCAATGTCAATATTCTAGAGCAGCTTGACAACTACGATGCCACCAGTTCCGGCCCAGCTCCGGGTGCTGCTGCCGGTGACGACGATGACGATGATATGTTTGCTGCCGACGACGATGAACCAAAGGAAGCTCCCGAGGACGGCGACTTTGACAAGAACGGTCGCAAGAAGAACAAGGTCCGTTTCCTCGACGATGATCAAATCCTCGGCCAAGAACAAGCAAGCAGGGACAAGGACCAGATTCGGATCGACAACGAAGCAAGTAGCGACGACGAGGAAGACGTGGATCTGGCTATCCAGGAGGAGGGCGTCGACGAAGAGGTTGGCGCAGGAGGGCTCAAGAAAAATGCTCCCAAGGTCGAGGCGTTCAACCTAAAGCAAGAGATGGAAGAGGGTCAGTTTGATCAAGACGGCAACTACGTCCGCAAAGGCGGCGACCCCGACGCCGTTCATGACAGCTGGCTCGAGGGTCTTAGCAAGAAGGAGATGAAGAAGGCTGCGGCAGCCCATGAGAAGCGGGAGGCCGAAGCCCGAAAAAGACGTCTGGACGAAGATGAGGTTCTCGTGTCAGACCTCCTCAAGACTCTGATTCTCAACCTGGATCGAACAGAAACGCCACTCGAGGCACTGGCCAGACTTGGCAAGAAGCAAACAAAGCCCAAGAAGATTCCAAAGTGGAAGCTCAAGAAGATGAACAAGGGCGCTGAAGGCATGGACGTGGACGGCGGTGCTGACAGCCAAGATGCAGAGCAGCAGCGGATAAAGGCATCAATCAATGCCATCACGGATGCTGCAGACAAGCTGCTAAGCCGGGACCACGAGGAGATTTACGATCAGGAACGGGAGCTCCTCATACGAGAATATCGCAGAGAGACTGGCGAGGATTGGGTGGAGCCGGAAGCAGTAGAGGCTGACCGGGATCAGGAGGGGGAGGGGGAGGGGCAGGAGACGGCGGTGAAGCCGGGGACGATGTGGGAGTTCCGATGGGTAGATGGACGAGACGGAGGCGCCAGTCAAGGACCGTACGACGGAGCTACGATGAAGGCGTGGCAGGATGCCGGATACTTCCCAGAAGACGCGGTCGAGTTCCGAGTTGTGGAGGAGGGCCGGGAATGGAGATCGCGGGTCAAGGCTTTTGAATGAACAAGATTGCCACGAGAGGTCAGCCGAGGCACTGAATATCGATATGCCGTGTTAGTGCGGGCGAAGCAGGCACTTTGGTGCACCAGGCGCCTGTCTGATTTGCCGCGAGACAGCTGGGCTGGGGCGACGGGCAAGTTCCAGGTTAAAAAGGTGCAACGGGCTTCCAACATGTTCCAAAGATGGACACCAACCGGCTCTTCTTGTTAGCATGTGGGTGCTCGGCCAACCAAGTGCATGTGTGTACATGGAGATGGACCGTTCTGGAGACGCGACGCCATGATGGCTTGTGGAGCCCGTTTCGCGTCGAGAACTCGAGAGCCCACTGAAGAGACATGAATGCATGACACCAGACGGACGGCTGCGACGTTGTGGCCATTGGTTTGGGGCCGGGGAGAGCCACGTTGGATGGACGGCGGGCGGCACCTTGAAGGAGTGGCATCTGCGACGGACATGCGACGACGAGCATGCGGGCCCCCGGAGAGGCGTGGCCGTTAGCCGGGGTCCTGGATTCATGACGGTCAATGGTCAATTGGCATGATGGTGCATGATGGATGCCGCGGGACGATGACGAAGGAGGGGGAGGCTAAGAGCCGAGACGGCCTCCAAGGTGCTGGAAAGGGCTGACGTTGGGCAAGGACTGGCAGCTGGGTTCCTGGGGATCCCGATGCGCGGCCGGGGGGCGGGTGAGGCCGGGCGAGTGGGATCTTGAGGGGGGCACGAGGGCTGAGGAGGCTGAGAAGCCGGGGCAGGTCCCAGCGTGGAGTATGAACGATGGAGAAGCCGGGGGGCCAAGGTGAGGTTGGATGGAGCTTGAATGGGGTTGGACGGGGGAAGTTGGCGACTTCATAGGCGAGGCTTGAGC
Organism: Fusarium vanettenii 77-13-4; assembly: GCF_000151355.1. Classification (NCBI taxonomy): domain Eukaryota; kingdom Fungi; phylum Ascomycota; class Sordariomycetes; order Hypocreales; family Nectriaceae; genus Fusarium; species Fusarium vanettenii. The sequence continues at coordinate 554,702 of NW_003315879.1, read as the reverse complement.
CGACCCAAACCCGTGATCCCGTGATGCTCCGGCGCGTGGAGCGGAAGCCGGGGCCGCAGCCGTAAGGTAGGCCGTAGCCGAGCGGTTACCGTGGGAAAGGGCTGGAAGGGGGGAGCGGCCGGCGGCAAACGGGCTGAGTCGGAGGGAGCAGGGATATTTGGTAGTAAGTTGCACGTATGCATGCATGTAAGTGGTGTTTGATGATCGGAATAGACTCTAGACAGTGATCACTGATTCTCGGCGCCTTGGTCAAGGTGTCTGTGTAGCATCGGACGTTACCATGTGGGTGCCTTGGTAGGCACCGAGCAGGGCCTCAAAAGTAAAAGCAAAAAGATAATTCTTCCGGTGAGCAAGGTGAAGCAATTCATGAACTGATGTTGGCATCGACGACAAGCTATCTGTGGTCTAGCCCAGATTCAAGCTAGATGCGCCTAGGATTAGAGTGGAGGGATCGAACAGGAGGCTCTGTGGAGGCGAGCGCCGTCTGTCCAAAAAGGGACAGGGGTTCGGTCAGGCCAGGTCGATCTCAGGTGAGGATCCTCGGTGAGATTAGAGATTTGGAAAGAATGAGACCACGTCCACAGACAGCGAGGACCGTGCAAACGTAGCCAGCCTCGTCTCTGATGGGGGGTTTTGTTCTTGGGGATCGGTACGCCCCCCTGGGTGTCTCCAAGAGAAAGGTTGTCACAGATAAGCGGCATGAGGTGAGGCGGTGGGCTTTTGGCGATTGAATTGACAGATGGACTGACAAAAAAGACCAGGGTGAGAGGGAATTGATACGGCGTTTCGATCCATGGCAGAACTGCGAATGCAGTCGGTCCGTCAAGGCCCGTGGCCTATCAACGGCCCGACACAGGCCCGTCTCGGTGAGCTGTTTGTCCATGATGGATGTAATTTCTGATAGCCAGGCTCATTGTAGAGCTCAACAATTTGAGGGCATGGACCCATGGCATGTCTGAGGGAGCATACAGACGGGAGTCATGATTGAGGCCCTAGAGGCCTCACCTTGACGGGACAACAGGGTGGTTCATGTCTTGTCTTGCCGCCACCGAGCAGATATCTTGTTGCTACACCTGTGGCCGCATTAGCTGCAATAGGCGGCATCATGGACTGCAACCGTACGCAACCATGGCGATTGTAAACAAGTTGACCAAGACCTGTGTCTCAATAATAGCTCTCAACACCCCCCGCGACCCAGAACATGCTGTCGCCCCGCCGCATTGCGTAAAAAGACGCAACATGATGGTAAAGCCCGCAGCTGGAGTCGAGCGAAGATCAGGTACTAAACCCTCTTTGGGGCCAAGCCGTCTCAGTGGTGAACTTTCTAGCTCAGTTCTCCGGTATAAGTGGGCAAGGGCGAAAAAACGTAATAACCACGACAGACAGAGATGGAAACACGTCGAACACCAGTCGAGTTGACCAGATAGAGGGCAAAAAGGGTGAGGCGGAATATGATATCCCAGGAGGAATACTGGGACAAACCGTACGACAACGCCGGCGCGGTGAACAGGGCGCCCCGAGCTTTCGGGAGGCGAGAGAGAAGAAAACGTGGGTGCGTGCTGCGGCGGCGGTAGGCGCCGGGGAGTGCGGCCGTTTGTGAGGATTGGATGCCGGGCTGCATTACGGGAGGGAAGCACATTCGCATAAGGATGGATACTGGGATTGGGGATATTTAGGCGGTAAAAGGCAGAGGAAACAGTAAAGCACAGACAAAGGTGGAGGGATCATAGGGAAAATCAGGCAAGAAGGGCAAAAGCCGGGGCCAGGGAGAGGGACGATGAGATCTCATCGTCGAACGCAAGGCGTAATACCTACATATCGGACGACGTCGTCTGCCCATTCGGCGAAGGTTCCGGGGCCTCCCCCTGGGCGAAATGCACGTTGGCGGTTGTCGTCGTCGTCTTCTCGGTGCGTGCGGCGGCGTCGTTGTCAACTCCCGGACGCAAAAGGCCTGTGCCTATACGGTGAGTACTGAAGTGGGCGGCAAATATCGAGACATTCAAGGATCCGTTGATGGATGGATGGATGGATGCGAGGGAATGGGATGTGTGATGGATCCTTGTCGCTTGCTTGCTCATCCTGAAAATGATGGAGTGAGGTGGCGGCACCTCCAAACGCCCAAGATCCATAGAGGGGCAGAAAAGGTACTTGAGTTCCTGCCCAGCCCGCCTCGTGTTGGGAGGTACCCCTCTGGACGCATCACCCCACCAGTCAGTGACGCCAATTGCTGGGTACCTCGAGCTCTGGCGGGGTCTTTTTTTTTTGTTGTAATCATGGGCGATGGGAAAGAAAAGCGTTCACGCTACGGATATAGAATAAGTTGAGTAAAAAAATATTTCATGGAGAAATGGAAAATGACACAAACATCGGGGTAATACCATCGAAACTAGTCGCGGCAATCAACCTCCAGTGCTGCTCAATGCAAAGGGCGCACTAGACAGCTTGGTTAGCACCGTAATAAGGCTGGGCTGGGAATTGGTCATGATGCCTCATCTGGAGTTAGCACCTCTCACCTTCTTACCTCAAGTCCCTCACACCCTCCCTCTCACCCGATATTGGGAATATGGGGCCCCCTGCTAGGTATGGATGTTGCTATTGCTGCTGTTGCTGCCCCTCCCATGCCCATCTTGCTCTGACACAGCCCACGCCCCTCCCCGCCCCCTCCCCCTCTGAACGACGGACGGGAGGGACGGAGAGTAACGGGGGGCGTGGGAGCAAGGGGAATGCGTCGTGTCGTGTTGTCGCTTTGTCTGGTCTGTGTGTGTTCGTGGGATGGATGAGATGATGTGGTGGTGCCTCGTTAGAGGTGAGGTGTGGACAGACCAGACCAGACCGTCTGGACGGGCGAATGGCCGCAACTGATAATCCGGAGCCCGGAATTCATATTTGTACTTCTAGTCCCCTCCTCCTCCTCAGACTCGACTCTTTTTTCTTTCCTTCTCTTCTCTCCATACTCATCACCTTCAATCAACAACAACCTCAAGTATGTGAACCTTACCTCACCTCATGTGTCCTCTCCTACCCTGCCTGCACCTCCATCACATCTCAGTCGACATGGGCATCATAACATGATGTCTACCTACCTACCCTGCCTTTCCCAACACCACCTTGAACCGTCATATCATTTTTCCTACCCATCACCTTGATGATCAACCCCCGCTTCCGGCGGGATCCTGCTGGCTACTCACCCGCTTCCTCCCCTCCGAAAGACCGACGCGACAACGATACAACGACACGTCAATCGGGGGACGGGATGTCGGGCCTGGACAAGCAGAAAACATGAGAGCTCTAGCTCCTGTTTAGCTGCCCCCAGCCAATTGCACTCTGCCCCTCTTTCCGGCGACGTCTGCCCCCTCCACCAGACGTGGACCCCAGCAGGCATCTTCCCTCCCCTGGCAGAGCTCTTTCAGAGCCTGGTCTGTGGCGAGCGTTGCCCGGCTAGCGTCATACAATATAAATTACCCCGCCCCCTCACCTCACCTCACCCAAGCTTCACACAAACCATCTTCTCAACTGGTCAATCTAACCGTCTTTTCTACAGAAACATCATCTCTACACTACTCAAAATGGCTCCTATCAAGGTCGGCATCAACGGTTTCGGTCGTATCGGCCGTATCGTCTTCCGCAACGCCGTCGAGCACCCCGATATCGAGGTTGTTGCTGTCAACGACCCCTTCATTGAGCCTCACTACGCCGTAAGTCATTCCCGACGAACGCAATATAATCATCAGCCAAGCTGACCAACCTTCTCTGCAGGTCTACATGCTCAAGTACGACTCCTCCCACGGCATCTTCAAGGGTGAGGTCGGCAACGACGGCAACGACCTCGTCGTCAACGGCAAGACTGTCAAGTTCTACTCTGAGCGTGACCCCGCCAACATCCCCTGGGCTGAGACCGGCGCCGAGTACGTTGTCGAGTCCACCGGTGTCTTCACCACCACCGAGAAGGCCAAGGCCCATCTTGTCGGTGGCGCCAAGAAGGTTGTCATCTCTGCCCCCTCTGCCGATGCCCCCATGTACGTCGTCGGTGTCAACCACGAGAAGTACGACGGCTCCGCCGACATCATCTCCAACGCTTCTTGCACCACCAACTGCCTGGCTCCCCTCGCCAAGGTCATCAACGACAAGTTCGGTATCGTTGAGGGTCTCATGACCACTGTCCACTCCTACACTGCCACCCAGAAGACTGTCGATGGTCCCTCCGCCAAGGACTGGCGAGGTGGCCGTGGCGCTGCCCAGAACATCATCCCCTCCAGCACTGGTGCCGCCAAGGCTGTCGGCAAGGTCATCCCTGAGCTCAACGGCAAGCTCACCGGCATGTCCATGCGTGTCCCCACCGCCAACGTCTCCGTTGTCGACCTGACTGTCCGCCTCGAGAAGGGTGCTTCTTACGACGAGATCAAGAAGGCCATCAAGGAGTCTTCCGAGAACGAGCTCAAGGGTATGTTTTCCACTCATGTGACATGATGCAACGAAGAGCTAACCATGACTTTACAGGCGTTCTCGCTTACACTGAGGACGATGTTGTCTCCTCTGACCTTAACGGCAACACCAACTCCTCCATCTTCGATGCCAAGGCCGGTATCTCCCTCAACGACAACTTTGTCAAGCTGGTCTCCTGGTACGACAACGAGTGGGGTTACTCCCGCCGTGTCCTCGACCTCCTCGCCTACGTCGCCAAGGTCGATGCCTCCAAGTAAGCGTAGATCGCTCAAGGGGCTGGAAGCAAAACCAAACCTAATTCGCCGTGGCTGGCCGGCCACCCGCGCCTGCCGCGTGTGTTAATGACTCAAAGAGACGAAGAAAGTAAAAAAATACCAAAAACTCGATCCTGGGAGAAATATCGGAGGGGGTGTAACCAAGATGTTGGCATCGGCTCAAGTCCCTTACTAGGCAGAGTGTTCTTAGTATAGCCGTGGACAGAAAAAAATAGATCCATCCCTCCCATTGAGATGATGTTTCCCTTTGCAATTCCGTGATGATTGTCTATCTGAGTGATGCTGTTTCTCGTCCTAACTTTTTTGCTACCCCACCTCTGAGCGACGTTGGAGATCGCGTCACATGTCAGCCCCACTCGATCAGGGACAAGGGGGTAGGCAACTTCAGTTGATCAAAGAAGTCCCCGGTCATGACCAACTCCAACTTAACTTGTACATACTGTCACCGCATAATTTCAGAGACTTTTCGAGATTTTCGAGATCTTTTTTTCATAATCTTGGCCTTGGTTTCACTACCAATACATTGCCAACCCTTGATTCCTCCACCAAGCCAAGAGGATACTCTTCGTGTCGTATCCCTCCATCTCCGCAGCCCATGCGGATTACATGCCTGCCTGCGTGTTCCATGATATCAAGTTCCTCCTGAGATGCCTTCCATGCGTACCTCCCTCCCTCTGCCTCTCTCGTTGCCGTGGATCGTTTATCTCCTGACTCCTCGAGCCTCCTTTTTGATCCTCAACTCCACTGGCACCCTCCTCCCCTTGCCAAAAACAAATAAAAGTCCGTGGTGAAACACACAGACACTGAATTCCCGTGTTCCCGTGAGTGTGATGAAATAAATAGATCGCTTTCCGTTTTGATCCGGGGGATATCATTGTACAAATCAAAAAGTCTTGCTTCTCATGAGGGACGTTGACCGTCAGAGGTCCAGCGAGAATGCAACAAAATCTCAACAAAATTCCAGCCCTGCGAGTTGAGAATCATAACCATGCGACAAGAGCTAGCCATATGGGTAATGACGTACTCTCAATGCTGTCGATGCGCTGTGTATGCTGCTTCGCTCGCTACTGCAATACCAGTGTTTGGTTGCTGCGCTGTCGATCAAGTCAAGGCTGGTGATAAGCCCTCTTCCGGGAAAGCCCTCGGTGTATGTCTGCTACGAGGAGCAGATGGATGTTGTAATTGTGGTCATAATACATGTAATCAAGTCTTGGTCGTAGAATAACTGTAGTGTATGCTCTGCGCGAGGGTATGTAAAGCCCGGTGTATCTGGTCATCGGCTGACTCTGATGCTGGCCTCCCTGGGATTAAACTCGGGAGTCCAATCAACATTCTCGTCAACACACCACTGCCGAATGACACGCATCGATGCCTGGCAGACTTCGTCGACGGTAGACCAAGGGGTGATGTCCGCTCGCAGGTTGGAACTGTCAACTGTGTCGTAGACCTCGCGCACCGTGGGCCAGTTGCGGAAGCGAGTGGCTTGGTGCTGATAAATCTCCTCTTTGGTGATATGCTCGAAGTTGCTGAATGACTTGATGAACTCGTCCGCCGCCACAGCCTGTAGTATCAGGACAAGGGCAAATATCGGTGGGTATCGCCGCGAGTCCCGACGTATCTCCTTCGAGAGGTAGTCGACCATCTTGATCAAGCTGGACCAGCCGCTTGGATCACACGGCTTGCTCTGTAGGTTGCGACTGACGTTGAGGAGGTGGAAACTGGTCATAAAGGCAATGGTGCTCTCTACCGCGAGGGCAAAGTACTTCTTGCGGTTCGACTCACTAGCCCGCGCGTCACCGGCAGCAAGCTTCATGCTATGCTTGTTCGCGACATCGCCTTCATGCTTAAGTCGCCGACCCAAGTCTGAGAAGCGAACATGTTTGTCAAATGTCATCCGGGGGTCGGCTTTCTCGCCTCGAGGGGCATCGGTACCGTTGGTGGTTGGACGATCTGACGATCCGGGGGGAACAGGTGTTGCGTTGGTTATCTCGCCAGGGGTATGAGCTTGTGAGTTGCTCGAGCTGACACGGGACATGGCAGTCGTGCCCTTCTTGGACGGTGTTGAAGGCGGCGGTGGGAGACTCGAGACGGACGGCATACGGGGTCGTTTGACAGCTATTGTGTCACCCGTGTTCTCAGATGTGATGGGACGCTTCTTGGCCTGAGCAGGTGGCGCCTCAGTGCTGACCGAGCGTTCACGTTTGCCGGTTGGGAGGGCTAGGATTCGTTTTAGTGTCTGGCGCATGCGTTTGGATATCCGCAAAGTCACAATCAACCGCTTCTTCTCTTTGCTGCCCGAGGCTTCTTCTTCTGGCTCGACAGGCGCCTTTCTGGCCGTCGTCGACTTCGGTCTCTCTTCGCTCCGCTTCTCAACTCGCTCATCCTTGTCTCTGTCATCTTGCGCCTTCACATCTGATACCTTGGCAGAAACCTTTCTTCGGGAAAGCTCTGCTTCCAGGGCGCTTGGTAGGGTTGGGGACAGTAGCGCAGGTAGTCGAAGAGGGGATTTGTCTTTGTTGGCGTCGTTCTTTGCCTTCAGAGGAGGTGGTGGTTCGGGTTTCTTGGGTTTTGTCGGTCGTGTGCCATCTACGGCGTCTTCTCGAGCCCTCTTCTTCTCTCCCTTATCGGCCGCCTTCTGGCTGTCCCAGCTCAAGTGAAGTGGCGACAGCAGAGGGGGTACCGACGATCGCGAAGATTGGTCATTCTTGTTTGGCGTGTTCTTTGTGCTTCCTGAGACGTTGGGTCGGACGCCGTTGACTGAGTCACCCCGTGCGCGCCCAGCTGGCGAGGGATTGCGAGCTGCGGCAGACGCATTGGAGCTTTTGAGTAGACTACGTCCATTAGTGAGCGATGAAGAGCTGGCTGGTTTGCCGTCTCGAGAAGGGTAATCGGAAGGCGCCAGAGAATCACGCTCCTTGCGGCGTGGGGGTTCGTCGCGGGAAGGTCGCGGCCGATCTTCGGCTGCACGAGGCAGGTCTGGCCTGTGCCGTTTCTGTAAACGGTGGTCGTCGTCAATGTTGGCGGAACGCTTTCTGCTGTCTGGTGATACGGGCCGAGGCGGAAGCGTTGGCGGTTTCGGAGGTAGTCTGCAAGGACATCAGTACATGAGCCCTCGGGGCGCCGAATTCAATCCAGGCACGGAGCTGTATCAAATATGTCGTCTTACCTCATGTCAACAATGTTTTCTCTGTGTTTTTGTGGTTTAGTATCGAGAGAAGGATGAGAATCCCTTGTGCGATGGGAATCCGATTTCCTGATCTCGTGAATAGACTTGGAGTCTGCATGTGCGCGCTCGACATCTCGCTTTCGGGCGCTGGGTGGCTCTGGGGTGGAGGTGTCAGAGGCAACACCCGAAGTCTTTTTATTCTTATAGTCGCTGAGCGACAACTTCTTCTTCTCGCCGCCGCCCTTTGCGAGGATACTCACGTCGCGAGGGGGCGGCTTCTGGGGTTCGACACGCATGTCGTAGTATGATCTTGTGAGGAGGACACCGCGGTCGGCTTCCGACACGAGGGTCGAATACTGCAGACGGGTGTTTTCCCATTCCTCAGGGTTCTTCTGTCTGGATTCGTTGGCGGGGATGTGGTATCGCCAGTCGGGGGAGTAGGAGAGGTGGTGAGGTTTCTCGGGCAGGATGCGCTGGGTGAGCTGCTGAACCGTCTTCGCCGCGGCTTCCATTGTTCGTGGACGTGGGCATGCCGGGAGGACGAAGACGGGCGGTGCGAAGAGTCAAGGTGGGCGATCGCAAGTGACGCGCGGGGGGACGTGGGCGTGGGCGTGGGAGCCGCAGGGAGACCGAGAACGCGACGATAGCAGCGAGGGCGGTGGATGCGAAGGTGACGAGGGAGTGTGGATGCGATGATCTAGGTCGACGAGACGCGAAACACGAAAGTCGGAGAGTGCCTCGGTTGAGCGATGGCGGGCGTTAATTCGCCGGTCGTCGCGATGGTGATGATGATGCTGGTGGTGATGGCGGACCTGACGGGGCGGCACGAACCAAACCAAACCAAACACACAGCAGACCGGGGCCGAGCGATGGACGAGTCCAGTCGCAAGATGATGGCGCGCTGGGGAAGGACGGCGCAGTGGATCAGAGCCCAGAAGCTCCGTGTAGGGGCCGACAATGGTATGGGATTGGACAAAGACAAAGAGAGCGATTGCACAGGGGGATGAGGAAGAAGGGAAAATATGCAGGTAGCGAGCGACGTTGATGCGGCTCGCGATGGAGATGAACAAGGTCAGTCACCCTGTGCTGTACCTGGAAGAAGTGGTCTCGGTCTGGCCTCGTCTGTTGAGGGCGGTCGCTTTGTTTCCCCCGGATCGGATCCAGAGAAGGGCGAGGGCGTCAAGGTGGAAACAGGAACCCGACGGCAGGAGAGACAAGGGGGCGTGGAGGTGCAGGTGCTGAGTGCCCAGGCCAGGCCCTGTAGCTGATGGAGTTGTAGCGGCAGTGGTAGCGGTAGATGGCGGTAGTAGTGTCAGTGTCAGCCAGTGATGGATGGACGTGGACTTTTTGTGGCTCCCTCAGTCTGGGCAGGTCCCGTGTGTGGCTGAGGGGGGAGACCAGGGGGTGCCGTGCCGGCTGTCTCTGTCTCTCACGTTTTCTTAGCGGGCTATTGACGGCATTGGCGTGAGCCATGACAGGGCGCGCTTGGGGTAAGCACGTCAGTCGAGTAACTTACCCTGTGATAACAGACAGACAATCTGAGACGAAAAGTGCTGGGATTGAATGACGATGACGATGTTTTTGTTGTTTTATGTGTTGATGGATCAATCAAAGTTAGGGTTGAGTGAAGTTGGTGAAATACACGGAAGGAGAGAAAGGCTCGGGTGTACGCAGCACGAGAAATGGCTGACTCGTCGTTTGTTTGGTCAGGCACAACGCGCGCGGGCATTTACACTGTAAACGCAGCGGCAATGTTCCGTTTGAAGCAGAGGGTACGTTGACAATAAAGGATCAAAAGAGACGAAACACTGTGGTTCTATCCCAAAAATGGTACTCTTTCACATCGTCCGATGCCCTATTATTATCCCCATTGAGTTTTTGCGCCTTCCACCTCTGACACAATCGCACCGATCGTCTCACCTTCCACATCACCCACCACCGTCTCTCCTCGAACCACACATGCAGCGGCACTCGCCCATGCATCCATTGTCTTGGTAGAAGAGCTTATCTGCTCACGTGCCCTGTCAGGTCTGCGCTTGCATTCATCAAAGAAACGGGCTAACATCTTGCACCAGGGTCCGAACAAAGACGGCATCAGAAGAACCTTATGTGCACAATTCCACCTCTATCAACTCATTGATCAGCCTTATCCTGCTACGCCTTCTCCCGTCGGCGCTTCCCCGGCATCCTAATGCGCATCATTCGGCTCCGAGCCAGAGCCGCCATCGGACCCGCTCAATTCCAACCTCATCTCACGTCCCCCGCGTTCAGAGTCTCACTTGCATCACTACGCAGCTGCTCGAGACAGCAAGAAACATGACACAGAAACATACATACACTTGGTTTGTCCTACAGTCGACAATGCTTGAATATTAACGCGACGCCGTGTTCATGATGAGGGTATATGCCTTTCCGCCGATATCCTTCCTTTTCCCAATTTCCTCCTCAGCCTCTTCCAAAAAGACAAAGCAACCATAAGCTACCATGGGAACGCCAGCTCGAGGCTTCACTCACACATATATCGCCGCCACACTCACACGTCTCCAACAAAAAAAGCCACCCGACCTCAATGGTTGCCGTTAACCACTACCGGGCTTCCGTTAGTCACCTTGCGCTTCTTGTTGGAGCCGTCAGGGTCGTTGAACCGTCTCTCAATCGCCTCCACCCGCGAAGAGATGTTGTCAAGCTGACCATGGACGTGCGTCGGTACATGAGCCTGGATCTGCTGCACAACCTCCCTATACCAGTTCTTTGTGCTTAGGTTGTTGGCCCAGTCGCTGAGATGCGTCAACTGCATCTGCACGTCATCGAGCCCTCCTTTGGAAGCGCCGCGCACTGTCTCGAGTTCTCGACCCAGCCCGGCGATGTTGCCCCGGATTGAGTTTATCTCGACAGCTTGCTCCTGAAACTTCTTATCCAGACGGCCCGAGAGTTCCTCAACTCCCCTCTTGCTCGACTCTCCCGAGTTGTCCGACTCCACAGCCCGTTCGAGTGTCGAGACCCTTTCGTCCAACTTCTTGATACCTGTCTCAAGCCCCTTCACCCTGTTGCGCTCTCCATCAATGACCTCCCCAAATCCATTGGCCAACTCCCCGAGTTTCGCAAAGAACGCCTTCCTTAATATGCCCTCCACTCCCTGGACCCTGGTCTCTATAATTTGCAATACTTTCTCCTCTGCCATAGGTGTCTCAGAAGACCTAGGGCTCGCACGTGTCTGCGACTCCCTTATCTTAGGAACCTCTGCAACAAGTTTCCTTAAGTCCTCAGCAGGTGGCATCTCCTCGACAAGACGTTTCAAGTCTCTGGGCACTGGCGGGTCTTCGAGAAGTCCCCTTAAATCCTTAGCTGATGGCAATTCTGCCAGAAGCTGCTTTAGTTCCTCACTCGGCCATTCCGATGTGATAGTGCGTAGCGAGGCAACGTCCGCTGCTAAGGATTCTTGCTTCTCACTTTGCTCCTTGATAGTGGACCCCAGAGAGGAGGCAATGCCATCAAGAGACTCTTGCTTCCCCCCTTGTTCCTTGATAGTGGATTGCAATGAGGAGACATCCTCGGCTAGAGAATTTTGTTTTTGCTGGTATTCCCCTGCGATTGTGGCCTGGTCCTCAAGCATCTGCTTCAGGTTTTCCACCTTGGCCACAACCTCATCTGCGTCCTTGGTCGTGAAGTACTGAGAGGACTGGCTTTCTGACTTGTCCTCCAGTCGCTTAATGCTCTCAAGGACGGGCTCAAGTTGACTTTGAAGAGTTGAGATTTTACTGTCTTGTTCTGTAACAGCTGTCTTGACCTGATCTGAGATGTCGGCATTTGCAACAGATGAAGCAGAAGGTCCCAGGCCTGCCAGTTGTTTGAAATGATTCTCGGTCGATTCCTGGAATTTCTGTAATGCCTGTTCATCGGATGATATCCTCTTCTCGAACTTCTCATCGATTGCTGTGATGCGGATACCCTGGCCTGTGTTGATGCCCTCGAGTCTGCGCTCGAGCCTATCGAGCCTTTCCTCCAAGACCTGATTCTTGCGCTTCTCCTCGTCGAGATTCTTCTTCAAGTCCTGAACCTCAGACCCGTTGGTTTCATTCTGTGCCTTGATGGACTCCTTGACTTTGCCAATTTCGGTGGTCAACTGTGTGTTAAACAACGTAGAGGTCGACCTTTGTAGTTCCATGAGTCGCGCATCGAGGCCAGGGAACGTGCCAATTTGTGGCGACTGTGCACCTGCTTGACTGTTGGGGCTGGCGGCCTGTGGCTTCTTCAAGTAGGCATCGAGAGCTGACTGCAATCTATGGTCGGCCTTCTCAGTCTGATGCTTATACTTGTTTCGACTAGTCTCATAGCTGGTCACTTCTTTCCGGAGCACCTCGTCTGCTGATGCAAAGTCTGAAGGCCTAGAAGGCGCGCGGTCTAGGTCAGCTTTGACCTGCTTGAGTCTCGTCTCTACGCGATGCAACTGCATACGACAGTGGACACTCTCGGTCAGAAGCTCTGCTAATGGCTTTGCATCAGAGGCGTGTGAGCGCTGCCCAGATGTGCCACCTGCCGCGGACGACGGTGTTCTCGACCCTGCCAGGCACGAGTTAGCATGGCCTTGTTGTGTCCTTGTTCCGACATCAATGTGTACTGACCTTGGTCAAAGGCATTGCTGGAGTTTCGAGAGAGAGACCTCTCGACAGGAGATATGACAGAATATTCATGGGCCGTTTTGTTGTCCCTTTCTGAATCCCTATCTCTATCCCTGTCTCGTGAGCGCACCGATTCGTCTCGTTCGTATGAGCCACGTCTTGAGGAAGGTTCTGGTGGGGAGCGGTGGAATCGATCCGAGGTTCGATCGCGGTAATCGACGTCTCTGGATGTTCGTTCACGGTCGTCGCGGCGGTCGTAGTAATCCGAGGATCTTCGGCGATCGTGATTATCTAGTCGCCTATATACGCCTGCCATCGTGGCACTGACAGTGTATTGGGGACGCCAACATCCGGCGAAGTAATGAGGATGAAGGCGCAGATGAAGAAAGAAAAGGGTAGGGAGATTGGTAGCGCAATAATGAATATTTGGGGCAATATCTCAGGAACTTTGATACAGTGGGGGAGGGATAAGGATTAGATGCGCGCTAGACTGTGGGCGTAGCTCGAGCAACGATAAACGCGTCGCGCTGTGGAGAAAGTTTATAAAAGAAAGAGTCCAGAATGTAGGAAGGATCTGCTTATGATCGCAAGGAGATCATCAGAGTACGGAGGAAATTAGATGGATGGTGATGGGATGGGAGAGAGAAAAGGGAGAAGAGCAAACATAAGACAAAGAAAGGTGGGAAGCGTTGTTCAGTGGAGGTGGACGGTTTGCGAGTTGGGGAGCGAGGCAGGCGCCAACTGGCCGCCACTGCCAGTGCGGTCCCTCGCACCTGCCGGCATCCATCCAGCTGGCCCCCCCTCCCCTAGCCGTCATGGAATCATGGAGGAAGCTGCGGCGGGCTGCTTGTAGGAATCGTATGAGAGCAACGAGAGAGCGGGAAGGTGCATCTAAGCTTGTCATTGCCGGTTAATGAGGTTTCGAATAGGTTGCTGTGCAATCTAATTCGGCTAGCCTTTACTGTAGGTCCAGGTAGTTCCATTCCGTTGAACTGCGTTCCGCAGTACGTACTATTACAATAGTGACTTTGTAAACGAGCCTAGAGACCCTTGCACAGGCAAGCTGCATGTTGGACTCCGGTCTGTGGAACAAACAGCGCATGGCGTTTTTGTTTCTCCAACAGATGGAAGCCCCAAGGTTTCACAAGAGGTCTCTATTCCATCCGAAAAGCCAGATGGGGTACCACGCTTTTCCGTACACAGTGCTCTTGTCACTGACTTAGGTATCCCGTAGGTAAGAGACATTGGAGCTTTGGAGATGTGGCGGTGCGCGCTAGGAATGTGGCGCAGCTAGGCGCGAGCCGCGTGCATGCCTTTTTTTCCCAGGTGCAACAGGAGCTCGCGAGCTTCCAGCCTCATCCTGCTGGCTTCCTCTGTCATTGCCATAGCCTTGCACTACAACACTTCATAATCCCAGACATTTTTTGCGCAAAACACGCGACAAGATGGCTGCTGTGAGTATTGCGACTTGTTTTAATATGCGATTGATCGCTGACGATGCATACGACAGCCCGTGATGACCGTGTCAGAGTCTAAGGACCTTCGAGGTCTGAACCTCATCGCAGCCCATTCCCACATTCGCGGCCTCGGCGTCGATGCTACAACCCTGGAACCTAGAGCTGCCTCTCAGGGTCTTGTTGGACAGGAGAAGGCGCGGAAGGCTGCTGCCGTTATCCTCCAGATGATCAAAGAAGGCAAGATTGCTGGCCGCGCAGTTCTCATCGCCGGTCCTCCCAGGTTGGTTCAGCGTCATTGTTTTTGCGACGCGCGCTGACATGCTTCAAGCACCGGAAAGACGGCCATTGCAATGGGAATGGCGCAGTCCCTCGGCCCCGATGTCCCTTTTACAACCCTCGCATCGTCAGAGATCTTCTCCCTCGAGATGTCCAAGACCGAAGCCCTCACCCAAGCCTTCCGCAAGTCGATCGGCGTCCGGATAAAGGAGGAGAGTGAGATCATGGAGGGAGAGGTCGTGGAGATTCAGATTGACCGTAGTGTTACGGGCAGCGCCAAGCAGGGAAAGCTGACTATCAAGACGACCGACATGGAGGCTGTTTACGACATGGGCAGCAAGATGATTGATGCGATGACCAAGGAGCGCGTTATGGCCGGCGACATCATCTCGATCGACAAGTCTTCTGGAAAGATCACTAAGCTCGGCCGATCTTACGCTCGGTCACGCGACTACGATGCTATGGGTGTCGACACCAAGTTCCTGCAGTGCCCTGATGGCGAGATTCAGAAGCGCAAGGAGGTGGTGCACACTGTTACATTGCACGAGATTGATGTTATCAATTCGAGGACACAAGGCTTCCTGGCCCTCTTTTCAGGCGACACAGGAGAGATCCGCAGCGAGATCCGAGACCAGATCAACACCAAGGTCGGCGAGTGGAAGGAGGAGGGCAAGGCCGAGATCGTCCCCGGTGTTCTGTTCATGGACGAAGTTCACATGCTCGATATTGAGTGCTTCTCATACATCAACCGAGCCCTGGAGGACGACCTGGCGCCTGTGGTGATCATGGCCAGCAACCGGGGCAACTCACGCATCCGTGGCACTGATTACCGCAGCCCTCACGGTCTGCCTCTGGACTTCCTCGACCGAGTGGTCATCATCAACACACACATGTACAACCCCGAGGAGATTAAGCAGATTCTCTCTATCCGAGCACAAGAAGAGGAGGTTGACGTTCACCCCGACGCGCTTGCGCTTCTGACCAAGATCGGCCAAGAGGCAGGCCTCCGATATGCCAGCAACCTCATCACCACGTCGCAACTCGTGTCAGCCAAGCGGAGGGCCAAGCAGGTTGAGATTGGCGATGTGCAGCGCAGCTTCCAGCTCTTTTACGACCCAGCGCGCAGTGTCAAGTTTGTGAGCGAGTCGGAGAAGCGGCTGATTGGCAACACGGGCGCTGTGGACTTTTCGGCTACTGGCGCGGCACCGGCCGCAGGCAACGGCGAGAAGATGGATCTCAGTTAAATTTTGTCGGCGAGTAGAGCCTGGCGTTTAAGGGAAATTGGGACGTGGACGCGTGCGTGCGTGCGCGGAGTGGTCAAAGGGCGTGTGTGAAGTGTCAGGGATAATTGTACCATACTGATCTGGCGTAGAATGGGACCCGCGCGTCTAAAGCTATAAAAAAAAGAGAGTTCAAGAAAGAAAGAAGGTTGTCATTCTTCTATGGGATATCAAAAATACATGTTTTCATATCTCGTGGTGTCATTAAAGGGCACATCATGTTGCTCCTCCTTGCCCCTGATTATCTGGTATAACTCCCCCAAGAACGCCCTTCGTACATGTTTTTTACTCAACATATCCCTCTCCTCATTCGAAACCTCACAGTACAGGTTCTGCATCATCCCAATCATCGCCGTCGTTGACTGACATGGTCAAGCTACTGCTCTGGTAGTAGAACAGACGAACATTATCCTCCCATCCTACAGCCGTGATGCCACTTGCCGGACGACCCCATGCATTGTCACTGTTTGACGTCCAGCCTGTCTGTGCTCCGCTTCGAGAGTATGAAACGATAGACCCGGATGAGGGGTTCGTGTAGAAGACGCGGTACGAGTTTAGGGATGGGATGTAGGTTGCGTCGAAGAATGCTGATGCTCGCCAGGAGGAGGCGGGCTCATCGTCGACGACTTGTGCTAGAAGAGGTAAGCAATGAGTTATGTATCTTATACGCAGATGACTTACAATCATCGGAGTCAAGGGCATCAGCATGGTTGAATGTCCTCATGAATCCCGTCGAGTTAGCAACAAAAAAGACGTGTACATCAGTCGCATTAGACCTCGTCGCCGCAATAGAAGAACCAGCCCTGACACCGCCCATAAGGTTAGACCCGACCCATCCTTCAGCGTCAGCGTCGTCGCCGTTGAGAGCCCAGATGTTTGTCCCGCTGGCTTGGAAGTAGACGCGGGTCGAGTCGTTGCTTAGACGTAGCGCTGCTAGCTTGGAGTCTGGGTGGACGCCGTTAGTGAGGTTTGCCGAGATGATGGAGTTGGATGTGACTGCGCAGGCTGCTGTGCCACTATTCGTAGTCCCTCCAGCTTGATCATCATCATCATCGCCGTCTTCGCCGTCATCGTCGTTGTCATCATCTCCATCATCATCAACATTCAGGTTTCCGCAGTTGAGAGTAACCTGTGCAATCTGCGTTTCATTATCCTCCGTCGTCACGTAGAACAGCTGAGTAGTCATGATGGACGAAGCGAGTCTGAGAGTAGCCGCAAGAGGTGTGCCATAGTTGGGCTCGATATCCAGGTCAAGAGTGTGTTCGGCGCCTCCAACGTCGTCGTGCATGCGGCGGTAGAGAATGTTTGTTGTGTTGAGGTCGTTGTAGAACACCTGAAAGTTCTCGTCATCGTCGTCTGCCGCGATAACAGCAGTCAGGAAACGCTCGTCGGCATCAATCGGGCCCGTCTTTCGAGGAACAGGACCAGTGTCTGTAGTAGTCGGTGCTGAATCGTCATTGCCGTCTCCTCCATCTCCATCTCCTCCTCCTCCTCCACCACCTCCATCCTCTTTACCATTGTCGTCACCCTTGTTGGCCTGGGTGCCACCTACTGCACCACCGACGGTGGCAGCAACCAACATGAACATGATTGCAGCAAGCACAATCAAAAACTTGCGCCTCTTCATGCCAAAGATTCTACGAGGGCCCTTTTCTTCGATAGACTCTGCTGCCTCTCCGCCCCTGGTTCCTACACCGGCAGCGCCGGCCATGTCTTTGGTTTCCTTGTCTCCTCCGGCAACTTCCTTTTGCGCGTCGTCATATGTTGGAATCATCCCGGGGTCTTGTATGTCGCTCACGACCTTGTCGCGGCCATGAGGGTCGACTTGAGTACCAGTGACCACTTCTGGTAGAGAGTGATCCGGAGGTGGGTCGACCACTGTGGGATATCTCTCATCGTCGCGCTGAGCCACGGTTAGTTTGAGTATTAAAAGAGTATAGATAACGACAGATATACCATGTTTGATTCGAGTGTCACAGAACAAACTCGTTGTGCAACAGTGTACGAGCAAACCTATTCTCAAGCAGGTAAAGACCGAGGAATTGGGTATTATCCTGCCCCATTAGAGATCACCATTTACAACGTCTGCCGGACTCAAGTAGACGGGCTACGGGTGACATTTTTAATAAAAAACTTGCGGGGGCTTTCCATGGAAACCTTGATACCGCGGGTGGGTAGTGACAGTGTTAGTCGAGAGGACCAGTGCACCCCCTGGTAGATCTACACAGCCCTCTGGGCGGTCGAATGTGTATGGCTGGAGCCAGCCCGAGCATACGTACTCGTTTGCTTGGCTCTGGACTTGGCTTCCTCGCAACTTGGTCTTGGGGAACTTGGCAAGCGAAGGAAGCTTAGCAGAGGGGACAGTTCCGCCCAGAAGGGCTTTGCTCTAGCAGAAAACATGCAGAGAGGATGTTTCAGGACCCATCTGCTGTCTCCATATCTTCGATCCGAAGGATTCTGGTGGTGTGACGATCCCTCTCAAGGCCACGACGACCCTGTCTTGGCGAGGCGGGTCATTTCATCCCAGGCAAGACAAGGCTTCAGCTCAGAGAAGTGCCGTGAATGCGACATGCGAGATGATCACAATACCATTTCTGTAACTGTATAAAAACTTATTGTTCCTGTCTTGACTCTATTTGGGGATACGATTTAAAAAAGAAGAGTCGGATGTGCTCGAATTAAGGTGTGGCAGGAACAAGGTTAGCGCGGGGGAATTAAGAAAAACGTCACTTTTCCCCCGGTTGCGTCTCCATCGATTGGTTATTGGATAACAAGGTTAGAGTAGAGAGGCTTTTAGTGTGTGCTTTGATGCTCAGCTCAACTGGGATCCCTTCTCTTCTTTAGCTCGACACGAGATTGTTTAATGAGGTGCAGTTCATCCGCTCTTTGTTAGGCATCTATACCTGGAGAT
Source organism: Fusarium vanettenii 77-13-4 (assembly GCF_000151355.1). Classification (NCBI taxonomy): domain Eukaryota; kingdom Fungi; phylum Ascomycota; class Sordariomycetes; order Hypocreales; family Nectriaceae; genus Fusarium; species Fusarium vanettenii. Next base: position 536,275 of record NW_003315879.1, on the reverse strand, counting down.
TGAGGCATTTTAAAAGGGTTGGTAATGTAATTAAAGCTTGTTGACTTTTAGATGAGCACTCATCAACATCGTCTCCATTTTGACAACAGTCAAGATAACTCTTCAACCACAGTTACACCACAAACAATTCTAATTCCGTCAACTGTTAAGAATCAAACGATACACTCGCCACTAAGCACTCTATCTCGCCCCCCTGCCCATCATCTCATCAATTTGTCACCTGTCTCAAAGCACGGAGCTACGTAATCGCCCATCCTTGGACTGAGGCTGAGTACGCCATGGCCCACATTCCATGATACAAGAGACGACCACGAGATGCGACACCAAGCCCGAACTTTCCGATAATTCTTTACTATGAACAAGCCATATTTCTATTTTCTATTTTAATTCTATCCCGTCTAGGTTTTAAAGCCCTCGGCAAAATATTTACATTGAAGACACTTTTAGGTGGTCAACACCTTTCAGCTATACACCACCCAGTATGAGAAACTCATGCCTTGGGACATGGCTGAGCCTCGGTGGGTGTAATGTTGAAGTGCTGTGAGAATGGATCATCCGTCGCAGCTCGGGGAACATGCTCAATGATGCTTGCGATTCGCTGCGACTGCTGAGCGCCCCAGAAAGTCTCGATAAAGGCAAAGATGAGGTCCAAGCCAGAAGTGACCTGCTAACGTTAACACACTTTACTCAGTCCAGAAAGGAAAAGACTTACACCCGATGAGGACCAGATCTTGCCGTCAATCACGAATCGCGCCGGCGACACCCAGTTCACCTTGGGCCCCATTGCCTTCATCGTCGCCCACGCATTCTTGTTGGTAGCAGCCAAGTGTCCATCCAACACGCCCGCCCTCGCCGCGATGCCCGAACCCGTGCAGATGGTCATGAGGATCTTGACCTTTGGCGCCATCTTGGCAATGTAATCGGTGACGGCTCCGAGGTTCGGGTTCCGGGCTCCCGGTCCGCCAGGGACGATGAGCAGGTCGAGGTCAAGATCGTCGGCAAACGTCTTCGTGGGAGGAATAGTTGGCCAGAAGCTCGAGTTGAACTTGTTCATGGCGACGGGCGCTGTTGAGACGGGGTCAAGCGTCTCGGCGATGAGGTGCAGGTTGAGCTGCTGGACGCTGAGCGAGACGAGCTGCAGGGGATCCAGGGGCCCGAACACGTCGATCATGTCGAGAGCCTGGAAGAGCACGACTCCAACATTACGGATGTCGGAGCCCTTGAGGTCGGGGATGGCGCCGGGTGTGATACATGTTCGCTCCGTGTTGCGGTGCGCGATGGCCGAGGCCGAAGTGGTCGTGAAGGCGAGGGCGCCAGCGAGAGTGGACAAGAACTTCATGGCGATGAATGACAACCAGCGTCAATGGAGAACAGAAAGAGTAGAGACCTGATTGTTTGTTTGACTATTAGAGAGAGTACAATCTAGATAATATATACCTTGATAAATGCTCATGTCTCACCTCCATCCCCTGTCAAAGAAAACCTTCTCAAAACCTCGCATCCATCCTCAAGGCTTACCAATCTCCATCCTTCGTGCATCGCAAACAGAAACAATTATTTCCTCCGTCGTACAAGACATCTTAAGAACCAATCGTCCTTTGCTCCCTAGACCAGAGGTTAATTACAGTCCAGATCCTTCAACTCGGGTATAGTGTCGATCAAACACTAGGCCCGTTAAGCTACCTTGTCTTACCGCGCGCGAAAGAGGATGATTCTGCGACAAACATGGGCTGTAACCGGCTCAATACACGCTGCATTTACTTGTGTATTCCTTAAACTATCCTCTGACCTTCGTTTGACAATTATGTTGAAGCCAACATGCTCAGATGTTGAGCTCTCAACAACACCAATCGCTCTTGATGTTACTCAACACCACGCAGAGTCTCACTCACAAACTAGCAAAATCGAGTCAGCTGCATAAATCATGATCCGTTCAACCATCGGAGAAATCCATGCCTGCAAGCCTTGCCCCAGGTTTCTGCACCTACTATGCGAGCTTAATTCAGCCTCCCAAGCCCACGAATCGCCATATTGCATCCATCCATCAACTGAAGGATTGCCCAGGCTCGCTTCACCATCCCCCTTGGCAATCCTTCATTAAGCAAGCAACTAAACAGACAGACAGACAGACAGCTAGGTAGGTAACCGTCATGTGTCGACGGGAGAGTATCTCATATCATTGCCATCTAGACTCTAGGTCCTTCGTAATTGAACTTCCAGCTTTCATTCTCGCCCTTATCATGAATCCATGCCATGCCATATAATTGTGTACTCCATCATCTCCCCTTAACACGGCATTTGAGCCAGCCTCTCTACCCTCAAGACGAATGATTACCGCCATTACACCGTGCCCACCTCTCACCTTGGGTATACAATAGGTAATGTCCACAGCCGAACCCCTCGACTAAGACACGAGCCCCCCGCCATATAGAAATTTCATCAGTCCCATTCATCAACGCCATATCCGTTCCGGAATTGCCATTCCGTTTAGTCCATTCCAGCCTATTCCATCCCCCAGTCCAAAATATTTCATCACTGTCGTTGAGCCAGAGCCACCACACCCGGCATCACCGACTTTATTTTCCTCCTTCCAAAGCCGCCAGTTGAGCTGACAGCACCTCGTTTCCTTTGAGCAGATCGTCCAGCCATTCTGCTGCCATTGTCAGCATTGTGCTTTTACTAAATCCACCTCCACGAAGCCCAGGCACAAGGTCACAGAGGTCCTCAAATCCCTCCTTAATGAGTGTTCGTCGTTTCTGCTCGCTTCGTATATGGTTTTCTCGTTTTTGTTCCTCTGTAAGGTTCTCCCGCGCTGCCTTGGCCCCATTAGCCATGGATTTTCGACGTTTGCCTGTTGAGACTTCATCTGTCGGTCCAGAAGATGTTGAGCCCAGCCGTTCCAACTTGGACTTTCGTCTCCTATTCGACTTTGGTGCGGTTGTCTCGTCTTGTGCATCCTCGTCCGGTCCTTCCTTGCTATTCCGGCTCTTCCGCCTTTTGCGCGGTGGCGCGTCTGTCTCTGGCAGTGGCTTTACGGCCTGTGCCAACCTATTTTGAGGGGGTGCCATCTTGGTATGGACCGGGCTGCTGGGTCGCGTATTATCGGCACTCTGGCTCGGCTCAAAACACTCGAGGTACTTGAGCTGCTCCTTGGTCAAAGATTCCGCCGTTTCCTTTTCTGAATTTGGCATGTACCCTTGGACTCGACTGAAATTCGCGTCAGATCCCCACTGATACTCAGCCGGTGGTGCTCGATGTTGACGCCTTTCCTGTGGTCCCGACATCCAGTCTGGGTAGTGCTCTTGCTCGCTGGCCGCTACACTGCGTCGATGCTCTTCACGAAACTCTTCTAGTGGTTGATGTTGAAGGTGTCCCACTATGGGGGCTGTCATCCGTCGTTGCAGGGATGCATCAACTCCGTTAGAAGCTTGCCGTTGGGCGGATCCATTATGAAGCAGCGTCGCGGCGGCATGAAGAACGTCGTCGGGCGTATGTCGATGATCTAGTTGGTGGTCTAGTTGGTGCTGTGACTGAGGTGGCGGTGGGGGAGGCGGCGGCATCATGTTTGGTTCCATAGGCATCATGCCGTGGAAGTCGCCCAGGTTATTGGGAAGCCCTTGGCCTGTTGGTTCAGGGAGGGAAGAACCTGGGTGATGGCCGAAAGTAGTTGAAGTCCCCATAAACTGTGGTGGTAGATCAAGCCAAGTGTCACTGAAGTTGAGTCCCTCGCCAAACGAGGGCATGTTGTAGTGATCAGCATTGATGTCCTGAAAGAACGAGTCCAGGAGTCTGTTGTCATTGTCTGTTAGGAGCGGATCGCCGGGCGCGGGCTCGGGCGGATCGGGGAGAGGAGGATCTTGAGTCGAGTCGAGGGTGTCTAAAGTCGCATTCCAAGTTAGCAAACAGTTCGCATATTCTCCGAGAAGCAACAAGACAATGCTGGGTATGGGGGCGAGTAGTTAGTTGACGTACAGCCAAAAGGCAGAAAAGGATCTGAGGGCGGCTGCGACGAACCCATCCTCGGAGCTTGCTGTACGGCGAGCATGGGTGCGTCTTTGTAGTATCGGGGTTCTTGCGATGTGCTGAGCTGGGGTGGATGCCAGCGGCCAGAGTCGGTGGGAGAGGTACGGTTGCTGAATCGGGATGGCGATGGGCGATGGCTGCCAGAGATGCTGAATTCGATAGCAGAAAGAACGTGGTTCGTCGTCCAACATGAAGCGTGCAAGTGCCAGGAAAGATCGAGTTACGAGTAAGTGCCTAACACATGATACAAGCGCGACGACGGAAGTGGCAGGTGCCTTCAAAACGAGAAGGCACACAAAACTGAAAGTCGCCTCAGGCAAAGCGCAGGGCGAGGCAACTTGGGCGAGAGTCGAAAATCAGCCAGGAGCTTGGAAACTTGAAGTCGCAGAGGCAGAGGCGCGGAAGGTGATCAGGCTGATCAGGTGAACTCGTCTGCGGCAGGACGCGGTTCGTGGGGTAGTCTTGGGTGCTTGGCGACTGGGGAGGCTTGAGCTAGACTTCTTGATCCAGATGCAGTGGTGGGCTTGCGGCGAGGAGCGAAGTAGTTGATGATGCAGGTATGGACGAGGTTTCCAGGAGTACGACAACTATGTAGGCAGAGTAGAGGAAGAAGGAGCGTCGGTTTGCGGTTGTGGGAGAGAAGAAACGTGGAAGATGGTATATGCAGATCTAGTGAGGATGAAGAGCGACTAGAGAGCAACAGGAACAGAAGGGATGGCGCATGTGCTAGGACCTACACCAATGCATCACATCACCTCCACTGTCCCAGACAAGAAGTCGGGACTGGAGCCTGATGTTACTCTTGCTCAAATGCTTAGAACAACGAAGCGCTTTTCGCCGGAAAAGGCTGGAGAAAGGGCTGTGTGAGGAGCGGGTGGCAGCGAGCGTCCAGGTGAGGATGATGGAGGGATGGGGATGGATGGAGCTGGTGGTGGTGGTAGTGGTGGTGGTGCAGGTGGAGGAGGAGTGGGTAGAGGAAGGAAAGGCCTGGACAAGGACAAGGACAAGCAAGGGTGGAAGGCGAAAAGCCCACCTGCACCTGCTGTGTCGACGGGAGCGTTATGGGCAAGTGGCAGGGCTTGCAAGGTTACTGGTACCTAATACTTGGTCGGTGCGTACCGGACATATTGGGGAAGGGGCGACCTAGACCCCTGCGGCGGGTCAATTGGTCAGTTTGGATCCGAATTGGGCAGGTTCTTTGAAGACTCAGCCGTGTGGAGCAGCCTCGGAACTTGGGAGAGGATTGTTGAAAAAGTACCATCTACATGGACTCCAACCTGGCGCTGCATCCTGACAGAGCATGTTCCCCCTCCCTGGGTCGCGAGGTCACCTGCATCTCCCACCAAGTTCCACATTCGACGTCGACTAAAAATCTCTGGTCTCCAAGTTGTTGGCCCTTGTTAAGAGTCTCGCCGAGTTCTGATCAATCTTTATTCATCTAACAAAAAGGATTCATTACGAGAGAACGAAACAAGATTTATGAGCGGAGTCGATATCGTTAAACTGCAGCAGCCGAATTCGTCAACATGTCCCCCGACACAGCCGAAACATGGAGTGAAGCTTTGCCATGACGTACCTACTGTACTGATGTGTGCTTGGCTTGAATATGCATCTAGGGGACAATCACATGCTTCCCAAGTGCCAACAACAGCTCTCTCACGACTCAGCTCCAGTAGCAAACCAGGCGTTGGCTACAGCTCTTTAAGCTCTCGGGCGACTCCGCCACCTTTTATTGACGACCTCCTCAGGCGGGCGGGCTTCTTACTTGCCGATAAAGAGGTTGGAGAAGGTCGAGTCATCTTTGGTGTACAGTAGCATTGATGATAGGCAGAGAACGCGGTAGATGTCTGGTCACTTGACCCGGGACTATCGTCTGCCGGCAGATAGACAAAGGTTATGCCATCCCGTCTGAATAAGCATCACCCAAAGAACCAACTCTCAATTTCCATACACGCCTCTGCCGCCCGTCAGTCAAAGCTGGCTAGATGGGCCTGGTCTGATGGCTTGCTGCATCGTCTCGTGACCAGCCCATGACCATGATCGGGCCGTGCCAGCATGACACCGGCGACAGCCAGCAGGGGAATGGCTCCCACTTGGACCACCTCCATGACATCTCGGGGAGTAGGGGAGCAAGACCTCCTCCCTGGTACGGAATGACCTGAACCATTCTGTAACGGGAACGGGGCATCCAGGCAAGGAAGAAGAGCCGAAAACCGTCCAAGGGCCGAAATTCGTCGTGGGGCTGGCTTCCCCTGTTCGTCGAGGTGCTTCTGGATGATTTCGTGCCTGCTGGTTCCCCCACATACACGGAATTGGGTGCGAATTTTTCATGCGTCGGCTTAGCTGAATGGGGATGTCAAAGTACGGGGTGTAACACTGCATAAGCAGGGTATGGTAATACTGTTAGGTATTTGAAATTGGCAGAGTAAAAAGGACATGAAGTATTTGGACGTTGGAATAGCTTCAAATTAGATAGAGAGCACCAATGTGTTCATCAATAACCAAAATACACGTGCCAGTCTCACAATATACACATGCTCTTTACCCGTTTTAACCGTCACACCTCATTACCCCAGAGCCTCTGGGCAGGTACCCGTCGTGCCTGTGACCAAAGCGGAACTCAGGCCACATGCATCTCTGCATGGCCGGTGATGATCTCAGCTCTCAGAACCACCTACATCCAACTTCCATCCCGTCTTTGCACTGGCAGCAAGCTCTCCTCCGCCGCCTCCACGCCATTTACAGTTTGACTTGACCTGTGCCTTGCGTTGTCATCCATACACACGAAATCCTCGTGTCCTATCAGATTCTAAACGGTCCCCTGATCTACCTGGCTCTCACGCCCCTCCTGGCATCATCACACCTCCAGCTCGGCCATCATCCGTTTGATTCTTCGTGTCTTTGACACCATCGCCGAGTTCATATTCCTTCCTGCGGCGATCGTTTCATCTGTACGGCTCATAGTCGAGGCCTACCCCTCAAAACACCATTCCCCAGGTTAGTCGCAGTATCCACACTCCTATACCTCCCCCCTCCGATTCGCGACTCCATGCCAGCCTGTCGCCTCCAGCCTTGCCAGGGGCCTACGATCTCATACCCGCAGTGGCAAGGCCTTTTACTCCCGAGTACCGAGAGTTCAGCTCCCCTGTATTTGTTCCGAGCATGCCGCGTTGGAATCGAATCCTCTTGTCATGATTGTCCACTTTCACACGCAGCCTCGGTGTTGAGCCGAGGCTCATGATCAACGGCCTTGCAACTCGTCTCCACAACTCCACAGCCCTTAGAGGAAGTTCTCTTGATCAAACTCCTGATCTTTCATTGTTTGATTTAAACAATCTCAGACTTCTGCAACCATTGTCTCAAGCCCTGAGGTCCAGATTGCCCAGTGCATGATGCGGTTGTATTCCGCCGTCACTCCAAGTCCTTAATCCTCTTGTCAACCTCCTTTTCACACCCTCTTCTTCTCCATCCTCATTACACTCGACAGGGGTCTTTGAATTGACCGCTCATCCGTATCCAGAAACCCCGCCAACGTCTTCTCAGGAACCCACCTCCTGAGTGCCACCTCCGCATACTAGCCTCGCCTCATCAATCCCACCGGCTGCAGGTCCCGTAGTCCTGCTTCGGTCTGCTGTTGTATGCGGGGGGAGTATGGCTTCCCTTGATGTGCGCCCTGCTCGCAAAGGTCCCCTGAGGCTCGATCCCGTCCCCGAGATCCTCCGGCCTCTGATCCGCGCTTATCTCCTGGGCTATGCGTCTGCCGTGGCTCCTCGGCTGTTGACGTTAGTGCTACAACATGTTGCCAAGAGGAGACGAAAAGCAGCCAACCAACTGTCTCTAGACTCAGATGACAGCTCCTTTGTCAAGTCTGCAACTCACATTGTGAAAACAGGGTTCAACCTCCAGCGCTTTCCAACGTTTTGTGCCGTGTTGGTTGGTGGTGGCACTCTCTTGCAGGTAACTGACCCCTTTCTGATCCTTCAAAGTCTTCACATGTAAGACGGGTCCTTCTCTGTGCCGAAGAAGTGGTGCCTTGCAGCTTTGACTCACTAGAAGCCTGCCTTTATCCAACTCATCTGATACTAACCGGTCAACAGGAACCTATCAAGAGCATCTTGGAAAAAGCTGCCAAGGGTCTCACTGAAGGAGCTCGTTCAAGGTGAGAACATAGTTCTTGGCGTTCTAACTCTGGTCTGACATTCACTTCTCCAGGCTAGCAAGATGGCTATCCACGTTCCTTGCTGGCTGGTTTGGCCTTCGCCTACTACACTGTTACGAAAGTCGAGCATATGAAGAGACTGTGCCTGCAAAGGGAGATTCTTCCCCTGGTGATGAACCTCAAAAGGTCAAGTTCGCTGGTCGAACCTTGGACCTAACGTTGTTCGCCGTCACTCGCGCTCTTGACGTTGTGATCGGCGATCTATGGTCGAGGCACAAGGCCTGCCGCGTGGCTTCCAAGAAGTGGTCAAAGGTAACCCCTGAACTCCGTCTGGCTGTAGTATGTCATCCCTCTGACTCCCTTAGGCCGAACGTTTCGTGTCGAAATTCGTTGACCCCCTCGTGTTTGCCGCGTCGTCGGGTCTTGTCATGTGGGCTTGGTTCTACCATCCCAAACGTCTTCCCCGCAGTTACAACAAATGGATCACCTCGGCTGCATCTGTCGATTTACGGTTGATCGAGGCTCTTCGCCGTTGCCACACGGGCGAGTTCCAGTATGGCAAGGAGACGGGCCAGTCATCCCTACTACAGGGGATGTGTGTCGACTACGAGTGGCCGCTTGCCTGGGGAGATCCTGCAGTGGTTGTGCCCATCCCCTGCCAGATGGTGCACATGGCTTCTGGCCCTTCGTGCGAATACCACGCTGTCAGCCGCTTCTTTCGAGCCTGGAAGTGGTCTATGGCTACATACCTGCCCCTGACACTCGCCCTTGCGCTCCGGAATCCGTCTCACAAGGCCTTCCGCCGAGCCCTCATCTCTTCTTGCCGTTCGTCCAGCTTCCTCGCAACCTTCATCGCTCTCTTCTACTACGGAGTTTGTCTCAGCCGCACGCGTGTAGGACCCCGCCTCCCCGGTGGCACAACCATCGAGCGACGCCAGAAGATGGATGGGGGTATTTGTGTTGGCACCGGCTGCCTCTTGTGCGGCTGGAGCATTCTAATCGAGACAGCCAGCAGACGCAAGGATATTGCTCTGTTTGTCGCCCCGCGTGCTATGGCTACGGTGCTGCCAAGGCGCTATCCGTTGGATAAGCAGTGGAGGGAGACTCTTGTCTTTGCAGCCAGCAACGCTATTGTATTTACTTGTGTTATGGAAAACCCCGATCGAGTTCGGGGCGTCTTTGGCAAGTTGCTGAAGACGGTGCTCGCGAAATAGGGGGTTGTACCTTTCTTTCTTGGTTTCCTTGGGTATACCCGGCGTGGGAGGATGTAAAAAGGGGTCTGTCTACATAGTCATATAGTCTTGTAATATGTAATTTATTATTGTGCTTACGTTTTCATGGCAAGATAGCACTGAGGCACATCACATTCACGTAGTAAGACAATAAGAGTTGAGCCCATGATGACTCTCAAAGCACATTCATAACTCCATAAACCATGCAAAAATATGACGTCTTATTCCTCATGAAGCATCAAGTTATCCCTTGAGCCAAGATACAGCCCCCAGCACAAAGATGCACGCCAAAATGTCCCCTCTCACAGTCGAAAAGATCTGTGCATACCGCAACGCAATCTCAATATACCCCTTTGCCGGCTGCGGCAAGAATCCCACAACAGTTCCCACGATGCCCGCCGGAGGTGTACCCCGCTTGTCGAGGAAGAAGCGTGTCGTGAGGAGTACCGTCTCTGCCGTGGCAAACGTCCAGAAGAATAGCTGCTTGCGGTGTTCAAGCTCTGTCTCGAGCTCAGGCTCCGCGGCGGCGGTCAGGGGGTCGGCGGGAGTTGTGCCGGCGAGAGCAGCACGCTCACGCTCGACCTTTGTTCCAGTGAAAGGAGTGAGGATTACGATGTAGAGACCAAGGCCGAGAGCGACGAGTGCGTGGAGGAGACGCCAGAGGTTTGTGGACGTGCTCCGGACAGGGGCAGCAGGTTGAGGAGGCTGAGGTACGGCGCCCGGCATACCGGGGAAGGGAGGCGCCGAGCCCGGTGGGAAACCGGCGCCGGCCATAAGCTGGGACATCATCTTCATCATAGGGTCTTCATCGAGACCACCAGGGGTGCCCGGGGCGGGAGTGCCATTGCCACGCTCAAAGCCGAGCATCATCTGTCGGAGCTGTTCCTCGGAGATGGTAGGCTCCGGCGTCGGGGATGCATCGCGGGCGGAAACAGTGCGCTTGGGCTCGTAGTAGTGCTCAGAGATGTCAACCTCTTCAGGGTCGGCGTGGTCTGCTGGAGCAGAAGATGCAGTGGTTGTAGCGGCTGCGGGTGTTGCTGTAGGAGCTTCGGGAGAGTCTGTGGCGGTCGTGGTCGCAGTATCAGGCTCCGGCTCTACAACATTGGTGTCAGCGGCGATTCTTCTTCTTTCAACTCTCGAACCGTCACTCACCTCCTGGAAGACGACCTCCAAGACCAGTAATCCTGTTCAGTCTCGCAGAGCCACCAGCCTTGATCTTGGCTTCTCGTCGCTCCTTGCGCAGACGCGCCTGCTCGGCCGCCCTCTTTGCGGCGGCATCTTCGGGGCTTTGTGCCGTATCGGACATGATGGCGGTAATTTGTGAGAGCTCTTGGAGGAGGAGTAGAGCTTGTGGTGGTCAAGATGTGGAGGGCGATGATGTGGTGTGTACTTCTTGGCGGAGGTGGGAGCTTTAGTGGGACCAGGTGACAGCTGGCGGTGGAGGATACCGACTTACCCTAGATGAGAGTCTCACTAAATTAATTTCAACGGAAACCGAGAATTCCCTTGAATGCCTACCTTTACTTAAAGAATAGGTTTCTAGTAGTTGGTTTGTGTGGCGTCTCACTGCTTCTCACATAGGAGACTCACGATAATCCAAAAAAGTAACAGCTCAACGGGCTATATAGTATCACACATCAGCGTCTGTACAAGAGAGAGGACACAACAGCAAATCAAGACACCACGCTCATCAACACATTACATAAAGGCACCGCATTCATCATATACTTTTCTAAATCTAAAGAGTCCAGCCTAGGTGTCGTCGTGAATGTCATTCCCAATCATACACCTCCGCTAAACCATCCGACCCCCTCACCAACATCCTTTGTGATTGTCCACAAGCAAGTTACATTAAGACATGTCGTGTATTCCAACACTTACTCACGGCGTAGCCCTGCTCATGCTGATAAGGCGCTTGACACCAACCTAGTATTCGAGTTAGCTTCTGTACAATTCACGGGACCATATAAACTTACCATCCAGTTACCACACTCCTCCGTCTTGTCTCGCTGAACCTCAACCTGCAGCTTGTGGGCCACATCGTAGTTCTTGGCCTCAAGGGCTTGTGCAAGCTCTGTAAGCTGATCGATCGTGCTGGGCTGAAGCAGCTCCTCATTGTTGAGGTGGTCGAACAGAATATTGAGTCGCTTCTGCGTATCCTTGACCTGGGGGGCGAAGTTGGCGGGGGCCTTGACAGCAACTCGCTGCATATCCTGACTCAGAATGTCCACCAGACGCTGCGCGCTGGGAGGGATATGTGATCGGTCACCTGCAGGGTGTCGGGCCTTGGGCGGCGCGGCGGGCTGAGGTGGAGGAGTTGGCTTAGGAGAAGAGGCAGCGGGAGGGCCAGGTCGGTTCATAGGAGGAGGTCCAGTGGGAGGAGGCCCGGTTGGAGGTGCGGAAGGCTGGGGCGGGGGAGCACCGTAGGACTGGCTTGGAGGAGCGCCATAAGGAGAGGGTGCGTACTGGTTGTGGGGAGTCGACTGCTGAGGAGGCGCTCCAAACGAGCCAGCTGGCGGGGGACGGCTAGCAGCACCTGGAGGCGGCACCGAGCCTGGGGGGTGGCTGAACTGCTGCTGCTGCTGCGCTACCGGAGTAGGGGCATACCGGTTGGAAGGAGGTGCTGCGGCAGGAGGGGCGTTGTAGGGAGACGCCGTTCGAGGGACGACATGGGGCATTGGCGACGGGATCGCACCCGCAGCTGGAGGGGGAGGCGCGTACGGGTTGTGAGCGCTGGCAGCCGGGGGAGGAGGCTGGAAGTTCTGAGGAGGGGCGGCCAGGGGCGACGTGACTCGAGGAGGAGCTGGTCCCTTAGGAGGAGGTGGAGGAGGAGTGGCTCCGGCTCGCTGTCCGTAAGGGGTTGGGCCTCCTGGGGGAGGAGGAGGGTGAGAGGCCTGTTGTCCAGGGAAAGGCGAGGTCAGAGGTCCGACACTCGGAGTAGTCCTGCGTGCTGGTGGTGCCTTAGTGACCAAAGGAACATCGTTCCAGTTGTCCATGTTCTTAGCCTTAGAAGGAGGTGGCACAGAGGAAGAAGGTGTCGTGTTTCGAGGAGGTCCGGCCATGGGCGGAGGAGCACCGTATCCATGCTGAGCGGGCGGCTGGTAGCCACCAGGGGCTCCATAACCAGTCTGAGCAGGTGGTGCGTAACCACCCTGAGGCTGATAGGCATTGCCACCTTGAGGCTGATAGGCGTTTGTCGGGGGCATGTACTGCTGGGCTGGTGATCCAGTTGACCGAGGAGCCGGGTTCTGGGCGATGCTGCTATAGGGGTTGGCCGCAGTCTGAGCAGGAGCCGGAGCCGACACGGGCTGGGGAGGCTGATAGCCCATGGCGGGCTGGATTCTGGACGAAGTGCGGCTCGACGATGCTGGTACTCTGGCGGCGGGTTGAGCAGCAGGCTTCTTGGTGGCAAGTCGTACACGGTTCCTGGCCAGTTCCGCAGCGGGATAGTTGGATGGGAGAAGGTCGAGATACTTCTGAGCAGTCTCAAGCTGACCATGGCCAGCCAGGATATCAGCATACTCAGTATACTTGTCGTACAGCGTGGCGAGCTTCCAGTCCGCGCTCAGTCCCTTCTCGCCATCCTGGAACTTGGTGACATGGCGGAAGACGGTGACCTTCTCGATGAAGTTTTGCAGTGACTTGGCATGAACGGAGAAGGTAGAATCTCCAGATGCCTCCTTCAAGCCAGCCTGCTCTGCCTCGTCCAACTCGGCAGCCCAGATCGACACGACCTTCTCGAGCTTGGAGCCAACCAAGTAGCAGAACGAAGCATCCTTTCGGGAACCATCCTCGTTGATCCTGTCTCCCAGCGCCTCGCAGAGATCCGAGAATTCGGCGGGGTCAGAGAAAGTGCAGATGATGGCCATGGTCTCCTGCCAGTCCTCAAGGTCGGCATTGTAAACGACATCCCAAAGGTTCTTGGAAATGACAGAGCCAAGGAGGCGCATATAGCTAGGTTGGCCGCTCTTGCGAGCCAGATAAGCAGACTGGACCTTGTCAACGAGCTCTTGGCCGCCACAGTTGGCGATCAAGAATGCATCAGCGAAGCGCTCCTCCTTCAAGCAACGCTCAGTAGCCTTGGCAAAGTTGCCCAGCATCAGAGCTCTAGTGATATCCTTCTCAACTGGGCTATCAGACTCGTTGAATAGTTGGAAGGGGTTGTCAGTCTTGGCGTCCTTGGTAGCAGCAAGGTTGGACAGGAAATCGTCGTCCTCGGCCTCGCCGCCTTCAAAGAAGCTAGAAACACGCTTCTTCTTCTTGTCTTCGGCATCTTCCTTGGTCTCGGCCTCAGCATCATCATCAGCCTCTCCCGCTTCCTCCTTAACACTGCCGTTGGCAAGCTCCTCCTCATTAAAGCCGAGATAATCGACAATCTTGCTGCGAGGGTTATCGCCTACGAGAGTCTCCATCACCTGCCAATCGGCCTTTTCCTCCTCAGACTTGGCCTGCTCAATGCGATCGGCGCAAATCGAAGAGATATCACCAGAAGCGATGGCCTCTTGGAACTTCTCGGTGGCAGAGGACACATCGGAATCGATTGAGAAGTTGGTAATCACGACCTTGGAAGATCGCTTTTGCCCAGCCTGGACAGGGTTGGCCTTGAACACCACAACCTTGCCTCCGAAACCGAACGAGGCGCCAATGGGTCTCTCGAACCAGTTGGGAGCCTTGGCCAGGGTCCAGGATGCCTCCTGGGGTTGGTCTTGAGCGGCGCGGAAAAAGTCTTCGTCATCCAGGTTCTTCTCGGCCGCGGCCTTGGATGTGTCGGGGTTGGTGTTTTGTAGTGTCTGCACCGTGATCTTGCCGTCGAAGCTGGCAGTCGCCGAGAGGTTGGGGTTATGAGGGTTGAATCGAGTGAGGAAAGTCCAGTTTGTCACTTCAGGCAGCTCGCCATAACGCTCGCCGGTGTTGGGGTTCCAGACAATGGTGCGGTTATCCTTGCCTGAAGAGAGTAGCAGGTCGCTATCTTGTGAGCACCATGACAACGAAAGGACACCTGACTCGTGACCCTGGAGTGTTCTCTCGGGAGCATTGGAGTTTCGGAGATCCCACATCAGAATGACGGGTGTGTTGTCATCTGGAGTCGCCGTCAAGAGCTTTGTGGAGTGGTTGGGGTCCCAGGCGATGGAACTGACGGCCTTTCGGCTGTTGTTAAGAGTCAATGAAGCTTTCTTGGTCTTCAAGTCCCACACGGTCACGAAACCACCGTTACCGCCAGTTGCAAGAATGTGAGAGACCTTCTGGTTCCATGCAAGGCATTCGATATCGTCGGATCGGGCGGCCGTGTTTCCTAGCCTGAAGGGGTTTGCGATGTCGTTCACATCGTAGATGAAGAGCTCGCCCTTGGCGCCAGCCGTGGCCAGGATCTGCGGCTTCAGGGGGTTGAATTGTATTGTCTTGATTGGGCCGGTGTGCTTGGAGGTTTGTGAGATCAGGGCATCTGAGTCCCCAGCAATGAGCTTCTCGGCGTCCCAAAGATCCAATGAGCCGTTCTCGAGAGCACCTGCAATGATACCCTTGGGGTGATCATCGTTGGCGGGACCCCATGCAACATCGTAGAACCTGGATTAGATCAGCATGTTGTATTTCCCTGCAGCTTCTATGGCATAATTCTACCTAGCGTCGGTGGTGATGCTAGCGACAGGTTGCAACTCGAGGCCTTGCTCATGGTCGTCCAGAGCAAGATCCCAGAGCTCCAGCTTGCTCTCGTCAGAAAAATCGGCATCGACAGCGCCGGCACGAGTACCGGTGACCAAGACAGGCTTGCCGGCACCTGGCGACCAGGCGAAGGCGGCCGTTCGGGGTATCTCTCGAAGGCGCACCATGATGGTGATGGCGGGGGACTAATGCGACGAAGGACCAGCTCAGGATGACGTTTAGAGGTGGCGGTCAATGTTATAAAGACAAAAACCAAACAATTCTGGCTAGACAAGGGCCAGGCGGTATTAAAGAAGTTGTTGCCTCTGCCCGCGAGTATAGCTTCGAGGTTGATCGAAGCAGGGCGAGGTTGGGCTGTCGGTTGTCTTTAAT
Organism: Fusarium vanettenii 77-13-4; assembly: GCF_000151355.1. NCBI lineage: Eukaryota > Fungi > Ascomycota > Sordariomycetes > Hypocreales > Nectriaceae > Fusarium > Fusarium vanettenii. The sequence continues at coordinate 520,828 of NW_003315879.1, read as the reverse complement.
TGGGAGGTATGATGCCAGATTGCAGGCTGCCCTCCATGCTCAGGAGCTCCTAACAGCGGACACGTCCGTGCCCCTGAGTAGTCGGCTGTCCTCGAGGTGGGCCAGCTATCACGTGATGACTCAGCTGGGAGCTATCTTTAGGGGCTTTAATTCTTGTGACCGTGGCATCTTTGGAAGCAGTGAAGAAATGGGAAAGGTCAGATGTAAGTTGGATGATAGCAGAGCTTATTGTTTGTTCCTTGTCCATTGTCATGGCGCTTCAGGGTCAACGCCCATACAGGCTAGAGGGGTACCCGAGCGATCGTCGGCTCATACCGTCGATATTGCAGCCACAGAACTGACTTTCTTGACGCTCTTTGCAACCTGCCTTGATGAGACTATTTGCTAGCCAGGGTTTTCTCTTATACGCTATTAGGTGGTGGGTGATATGTACGTAGTAGGGTAGGGAGCACTTGTAAGAGGTTGACTTGATGATATGCAGCCCTTAAGAGGATCCAACAAGCCCAGCCTTCTTCTTCATGGGCATTTCTGGATTATATCTGGAGTTTTTAAATTGATTCTACATTGATGCCCTGCAAGAATGCTTCTTCTAAACTGCCCTTGATGGACAATTGACTTTGAAACTGAAAGCTGTTTCTTTGAGTCTCAAGCTACACATCACGTGACGAGCACGGAGCTTACCACAACCAAGTAACCGTTGCTCTGAGCCGCCAGCAGAGCTGTATGAGATTCACGACGACAGCTTTACACGATCTTCACCACGACTCCTCATATTCATCGTCTCCAAATCTCATATAAAACGACAATGTCAGACGCAGCTCGATGGAAGGCAACCGTCTACGTTGGTGGACTCTCCCAGATTGTCACCACAGGTCACATCCTTGACGCCTTCATCCCGTTTGGAGAGATTGTCGACTGCAAGTTGCCAAAGCCCGAAGCACCAAACTCTGGAGAAGCCCACAGGGGATTCGCGTATGTCGAGTATGAGGACGCCGCCGATGCGAAGGAGGCAATCGACAATATGGATCAGTCGGAGTTTTTCGGAAGGATCCTCAAGGTCTCACAGGCCAAGGCACCCAAGAGCGCCGACGAAGGACTGGGTAGTAAGACTGCTATCTGGGAAAAGGTATGTTTGAATATCCCCTCTCACTCATTCGATGCTGACTGAGCGTGCAGGAAGGATGGCTGGCCGAGCATGCGGCGGATGAGAATGACAGGCTTGGAGATGATGCAAAGGTAGTGCCAGATTCTGGCCCTGACCCCATGCAAGGGTTGGAGGGACTCGACGTTGCAGGGCCGAAACCTGAATGAAAGAGATAAGGGAAAATTCGGTTTGGTGTTGACTCTACGGCTAGCATAGCGAGGGCGTTTTGAGGCATTGGATTCACAGGTTACAGGTTGGAAGGGCATGAGATATATATCATCACCGAGAATATTCAAGATTTATGCCTGATGGAATTCACTGCTACCATTCTCCCGACATGTACAGTACTGCCCCCCGTTGGCGAGTAATCATTTCCAATTCCCCGGCAGGCTCCCCAGTCTTTCAGTAAGGGCTTAGTGCTCCTGCTTCTCCTCCTCGCCGTGGGCCTCGCCGTGGTGCTCGGCGCGCGAACCGGGGCCCTGTCGCGACAGGCGGAGGTTCTTGTCGACGATGAACTTGCGGCTGATGGAGTAGGTGGCAGCGCTGAGGGCGAAGCCAACGACGACGGCTGGTACGGGTTGTTAGGGCATGGAAAAAGGACTCAATGGGGCAAGATATGGCTTTACCGAGGGGGTACAGCTCAGGAGGGATCTGCTTGAGCTTTCGGAGTCGCTGAGAGACGGTGTGGCCTTTATAGATTCGGTTAGTTCCCAGCCCATTGAACAAGTTTCGAGTCGGTATTCGAGTCTCGAGCGGTCCGAGAGAGGCTCGGCGGGAGCTCCCTAGTTTCACGTACCGGCCTGGTCCTCCTTCTGCGAGACGGAAACATGGTCAGCACTGATTGATGTCATAACCGAAGATTCCATCCATTGCACTCACGGGAACGGGTCGCAGCATGCGAGGCGTCTGCCTGAACATCCGGAGAACAGCGGTGGAACGCATCTTGATGAGTGGGGAGGGTCTGTGAGAGGTCCAGAGGAGGTGATTCAATTGGAAATTATCGGCCTTGGGAGGGAGTGTTTGGAGTTGGCCGAACGAACATCTGATGTGCAAGCAATTGCCAGCCAGCGGGACCCACCAAATCCGGGTTGGGTGCCTTACGCCATTGGCCCGTGACGGCCTGAGGCACAAACCCAAGCTCTCTCCCGGGAAATCGAACCACCTGATTCGAGCCGGACAACGTCGACGCATCAACCTCTCTCCATCCAAAACCGCCCGCACCGAGCTCCATCCGGCATTGACCTTAGACAAATCTCCCCTCCTTTTCCCCAAGTCAATTCCTCTCGAAACCAATTCACAATGGCGGAAGACGGTCAGGAGCTTGTCACCAAGCCCTTCAAGTTTGTCACTGGTACGTTCCCTAATAATCCCGCTGGGGCGGCTGCCAGCGCCGCCCTCGAAAAAATGACCTGATTCGATCCCGAGGCTAATAATTCCGCGCAGCTGGTAAGCAACAATCAATCCCTTCCACGACCGACGACCATCGACGACGACCCGACGCGCGATCGATACTCAATTGCACTATCGCCAATGGCTTCAACTACACCAGATCTGACATGATGACCTCCTAGGCACCGACGCCCGTTTTCCCAACCAGAACCAGACCAAGCACTGCTGGCAAAACTACGTCGACTACCACAAGTGCATCCTCGCCAAGGGTGAGGACTTTGCGCCCTGCCGCCAGGTACGCATCGCCGAACACTACGAGAACCTATTCGAAGCTCCCGGTTACTAATTGGCCCCTAGTTCTGGCTCTCTTACCGATCCCTCTGCCCCTCCGGCTGGTACAACCGATGGGATGAGCAGCGCGGTACGCTCCCCCTTGGACAACTCGACTCCCTTAAGGCATACTAACGAATCATACAGAGGCCGGAAACTTCCCCGTCAAGCTGGACGCTTAAGTTGGACATGTAGTCTTGGAGTAGTGGATGGTTTAGAAGAGACAGAGCAGACACACTGCAATTGTATCATTTGTGAAGCTGCCTGCTGTATAAAATCCTCGTAAACGCTGACTTTTGTCCGAATCCTTCATCCCTTGAATCAATGACATGGATATCGTGACGTTTTGCTGACTCATGCCATTGAGTGGACTATTATTGGTATCATGTGAACTATCAAACTTCAACCGGAAGCGCTGGCAATTCAAATCCCAAAAAACACCAAGGGTCCCCATGCGCCGTAATCCCATTAATCCCGGTTGTCATTGGCCGGCCCCATCCGGCCATAGCAACCAGAGACCAAACTCATGAAAAGGGTGTAAATATCACTTTCCCTCGGCCTCTTCATCGTCGGAGCTCATAAACTCATCATCCTCGTCAAATCCAAAGAATGTCCTCGCCTTTTCCTTCTCAAGCTTAGTTTGTTCCACTGGGGGCGGTGTTGATCCCTGAGACGAGGCACCCTTTTCCTCATCCGAGCCGGATTGCTCATTGCTCGTCTGTGTAGAGTTTGACTCGTGAGAGGTGCTGAGTAGGTTGTCCTTGTAGTTGCCGGCCTTCATGGCAGCCAGGACAGCATCTCGGGTACGCTCGCTGCTCTCCTCCTTGTCCTCAACCCATTTGCCGTCAAGCCGGCTCTTGCTGCCCGACTTGATCTCGGCCTCCTTCTGTTCAGACAGCTGGACAATCTGCTCCCAGCGCTCGCGGCGCTTCTCTTTCTCCTTCTTCTCCATCTCGGGTTTGATGGCGAGGTACTCAGCCAGAGCCTTGGCCTCGTTCACCGTGCGCAGCCGTCGGCCATCCAAATTACGGCTAGAACCGTGGTCTTCTTGGTTCTTCTTCTTCCGAGAAGACATGCGACCACCCGCAGCTCTCAGCTGTGATCCAAAACCACCCTTGCCACCGCAGAGCGGCACTGCCAGTCGCAACGACAAGAACTCATCTTCGCTTGTCGAGAGGTATTCAGAGATTGGCGATTCCGAAGCTGATGGTAGTTGCTTGTTTGAAAGAGTTGTGAGGATGAGTCTGGACTGAGTTGTTGGCAGTCGCTCATCGATGCGATCTCGCAGTTCTGTAACGGTAGTTGATGAAGGAAGAGGCAGGACAAGTGTTGGTGGCAAGTCGAGACCGGCAAAGCTGGTAACCAGCACGTTGAGGTTTCGCGACGACATTCTAGCGCTTGTATGGATCGTGAAAAGTCGACAAGAGGAGAATCGGAGGGTGTTGTAAGTATTTGCCTGATGTTGACCAGAAAAACACTGGGTTGACAAAGCTACTAGGCCGATGGCGATTCTAGGTGCCACCTCACCAGCCACATCGATAACCTCATCGGCACGTGACAAACCCACCAGCCACGGGCACACAGCAAACCCCCACTTCGCTACGTCGAATTTCAGAGTAGGGTTTCCGCCCACAAAAGTTATCCAATTTGAGATCTGCCTTCGTCCCTCCGAAACCTGCCACCTTCCAACATCGACCCCTTCGACGAGCAGCAATACCGCCACGATGTTGATTCCCAAGGCCGACCGCAAGAAGATCCACGAGGTAATACAGACTCACCCGGCGCCGCCGCAAGCAGCTCCCGCCCGCGAGAGAATGAGCCGCGAATTGGCAAATGCACAAGAAAACAACCCAAGACTAACAATTCCGTCAGTACCTCTTCCGAGAGGGTGTCCTCGTCGCCCAGAAGGACTTCAACCTTCCCAAGCACCCCGATATCGACACCAAGAACCTGTTCGTTATCAAGGCTCTTCAGTCCCTCAACTCCCGCGGCTACGTCAAGACCCAGTTCTCGTGGCAGTACTACTACTACACCCTGACCCCCGAGGGTCTCGACTACCTGCGCGAATGGCTTCACCTCCCCGCTGAGATCGTTCCTGCTACCCACATCAAGCAACAACGATCCCACGCTCCTCCCCGTGGCATGCTCGGCGAGGGCGAGCGCGAGCGAAGACCCTTTGGCCGTGGCCGTGGTGGCGACCGAGGCGACCGTGAGGGCGGATACCGACGAAGGGATGCTGGCGAGGGCAAGGAGGGCGGTGCTCCCGGCGAGTTCGCTCCTCAGTTGTGAGTTTCCTAAACAATCGGACATGAATGACAGCGCAATTGGCTAACAATACTCTACAGCCGTGGTGGTTACGGCCGTGGCCGTGGCGCTGCTCCCCCCTCTTAAATGAACCCAATTTCCTTGCGATGGTGAACAAATGGGCTGCATGGCAAACGGTATCGGCATGTACTCATAAAAATGGAGGGCAATTTTCACCATGGGTTTGGCTCGTGTGACAGGTTGCGTGGGAGACAGACAGACACCATGGGAGTTTGAGGGTTTAGAACCTCGGAAATCATTTGCATCAGGGTCGATTGCTGCCGCCGTCAAAACGAGATAATTGCTCGGGAGATAAACGTGAAGACGTCAAATCTTTAAAGTGATCCATGTGAAGAACGATACGAATATCACCTACCTACCTTACCTCTGTCGCCTACCTGCCTGCTAGACCGGACACTGTCCGAGGGGAACGATCCGTCCCGCTGTTCTTTGCGAGAAAGGTGTGTCCGCTGAGTGACCTGACCGTGAACTCACCCTTGATCCTTGATCGGTACGTGCCTCGATGAGTGTGGTAAGGAAGCTCGGGACTCACTGGAAAGGCAACGTCTAGAAGCATTCTCGGCTGAACGGCGAGGACTCGTTTGTGCGTCCGAGACGTGCTTGACACGACAAGACAAGAGCAGCAGCTGGCATTGCGCTCGGGGTAATCGTAGCTAATTATTCGGGGTAGAGTGCAAGTGTCGGACGGTGGGTTGACTCTTACGTCAGATGCTCCGTTTAAACACGTTCTTCTCGTGAGGCCTACACCTCAAGGACACCTTGGCCGTCACCTTGAACACACCACCGAGCTGTGTTGCTTCGAGGCTGTGGCGGCGAGTAAGGTGAGATTCGAACATGCGGAGCCGCGAATGGTAGGTGAAATCCTGGGGAAAGGGACACATCAGGAGCATCCAGATTATTCCATGCGTCTTCTCCGCATTATTCTATGGAAGTAGAGCTGAAAATGGAACTTGCTCTGCGGCTCCGAGTCGAAGCTTTACATGTTCTCTCCACATGAGCCAAGGTGTGTGTGTTGGTGAAGATGGAGGCGCAAAGTCCCAAAACAGCATCTCCGCCACTTACCAGGGTGTATAAGTGGTGAGAGTCTGGGGGAGTTGGACGTTGGGGCGGGTCATACGTGGGAATGCCCTCAATCATTCACATCGACATGCTCACCTCCGCAAATCATGCAAAAGGGGTATGTGCCGCTTGCAGGCCTCACCACTTGCAGGCATCGCCTTCCGCATGCTGCCACGGGCTCATCTCTCATCCTCGGTGAGAGGCATATTCTCCCCCTGTCCAGGCTAGCACCCAACCAGAAGCCAGAATGCTGCTGCGCCGAGGGTTACGTCGTTGATATGACAATCCACATCACGAAGTGAAATCGGTAAACAAGATACAAAACGGTACGATACCGTTGCCCACGGCTCACCTTCTCACCTCACCGGAGGGTTTCACGGCCTCACCGGATACCGGCACCATGGTCCGGGCCACTCACGGCGTCTAGAGCAACGGCAACGGCTTATAGAAAACAGACCACCGTCCAACGCCCGTTTACTACCAACGGCCGCTCGGCTGAGTGTCCTGGGTTTCCCTTGCCTTTCTGACCTTGCCTTTACCTTGGGTCGCCATGCGTCTTCGCGCCCAGCCCTGTGTCGCCTTGCCTTGCATTGAGAGGCTGCGCCGGTCTGGACCTGGCTGTTGTATCATGCATGTATCGCCATGTTTGTGTCTCGGTGAAACCGAGCCAGGGAGCTTCCCCATGGGCGATGAGGTGCATATGCCTGCAGTTCATACTTGCTTACCTAGGTAAGCCTGTTGAAAGCAGGTACCCAGCCGTGACAATTGTCGTTGTTGCTGGCCCGAGCTTAGGAGGCGTTGGAGTCGAGTTGTCCGTGTAAGTATACAGACCTGAAAGAGACGACCCCGTATGATAAACTTCTGCCATGACAACGCTGACTTGAGCTTGTTGCAGTGGAAACCACTCAAAGAGGCACGCTGCAGCCATTTTCCCTTCCTTGTTTTCCCGATATCTCCCCCTTTTGGAGGCGTCATGACGATACGGTCGAAAGGACCGAGGGCTTTGACAGGATCAGGGGATGTTGGACTGGGGAAAACGGGCTCGAGCTTTCACCATGAGGTGACTCTTCCACACTCAGCGCCCACCATGCTGGTCGAGATTGGGCGCCCTCCAACATGGCCGCACTGCTACTGGTGCGGAGCAGCACGAACCACTCGCTTGGGTGGGAGGCAGATCGATGCTTTCACCATGTTGGGCCATGGCTTCCTGGCATTTCCTGATGTCTGGCTCGGTGGCTCGGTGTCTCGCCGGGCATCGTGGAGGTGGGCAGAGCGAGATACCCCTGGAATCATGGGCTCCTGGCCGACTCCTTGCGAGTCCCGACGATACCTTGCGACTCCTGGCGACTTCTGGGCCTCGTCCTCTTCCCTTTCCCCTCGGGAATGAGCGTATCCCGGTTGTTGAAATACCCGTTGTCCTTCGATAATCTCCCCATCTTGTCTTTATCTCTCGTCAACAAAAACCCGCCTTTCCTCGCTTCGATCTCATATCTGGCTCAGTCAACAAGCTTCCTCTTCTTCTCTCAACTCAGCAAGCTCAGGGATACACATATCCCTAGACACTTGACTTGTCCTTAACACCTCGTCGTCAGCACCTGTCCCGATATTAACGCCTTTGATCACTTCACTCACCTCCATCCCACCTCGTCCAACCCCTCTTCAGTCAAAATGGCGACTCTTCCCACAGAAATGAAGGCTCTCAGGTATGTCAAGACCCTAGACACAGGCACTCGTAGCTTTATATACCCACCATGGAGACCATCAAGGTCATCCTTTCGCTTGCCATTAGCTCGACAGCTTGGACTCCAACATCCCCTTGACTAACATCGATCTCCACCCTGAATATAGATATGAGAAGCCCGAAGATTTCTCCATCGTGACCGTCCCGCTCCCTGAAATGCGGGACAATGACGTCCTCGTTCAAGTCAAGGCCTGCGGTGTGTGTGGAACTGGTAAGTCGATACTACCGCTTCGTACAGGGGATATGTAGCAGCTGACCTCGGATCTTAGATTTGGTGATTACCCCAACTCACGGCACTGAACATGATCGTCAAACAGGGGCTGACAATCACACTAGCATATCCATGAGGGTGAATTCATTGCCAAGTTCCCCTTGATTCCTGGTCACGAGACCGTCGGTGTCGTCGCCGCCGTTGGCAAGGTTCGTGTTTCGATCTCGATAGACCTTGTCTGGCAGATCTCGCTAACCCGCATTACCTAGAACGTCAATGGATTCGCTATTGGCGACCGTGTCGCTGCCGACAACAGTGAGCTTTGCAATGAGTGCTTCTACTGCCGAAGAGGCCAGCCTCTTCTCTGCGAGAACGTCAGTAATAATGGAAACTCACAACCAATGACAATACTAACGACATGCAGTTCAACGCCCACGGTGTAACAATGAACGGTGGCTTCGCCGAGTACTGTGCCTATCCCGCGGCCAAGGTCTTCAAGATTCATAACCTCTCCTGGGTCGATGCTACTCTTCTTGAGCCCGCCTCCTGTGCTTGCCACGGTCTTGAGAAGATCCGACCTAAGCTGGGCTCCCACGTTCTCATGTTCGGTGCTGGCCCTACTGGTCTGGTAGGTTGCAGTTTCAACAGTCGTCGCCATTCGAAGGCTAATGACGTTATAGATGCTTGCTCAGCTTCTCCGACAAAACGGTGGCTGCAAGGTCACCGTTGCTGCGCCCGGTGGTTTGAAGATGGAACTGGCCAAGAGCCTCGAGGCTGCTGACCAGTACATCGAGCTTTCGCGATCCAATCCTGATGAGCAGTTTGCTCAGCTCAAGAAGGAGAACCCCTATGGCTTTGACATCGGTAGGTCTGTTTTGGGTAGACAGTCACTCCGGAACTAACATTTGTATAGTTGTTGAGGCTACCGGCTCCGTCAGAATCCTCGAGGACTCCATCAACTATGTCCGACGTGGTGGTACTCTGGTCGTCTACGGCGTGTACGCCAACGCCGACCGTGTCTCTTGGCCCCCATCCAAGATCTTTGGTGATGAGATCACAATTCTGGGCTCGTTCTCCGAGACCTACATGTTCCGTAAGTCATGCCTCGATTCCTGTTCTCTGTTGTTTGCTGACTCCCGGTTACAGCCGCCACCATTGACTACCTCGACTCTGGCAAGGTAAAGACAAAGGGCATCGTCAACAAGACCTTTAAGCTCGAGCAGTTCGGTGAGGCTCTTGAGAGCATCAAGAACAAGTCCGCCATCAAGGCTGCCATCGTCTTTGACGATGAGGAGCCCGAGGTCACCCCCGAGGAGGTCGAGGTTGCCGAGTCCACAAAGGCTGAGGCTGGTGACGAGCCTGAGGCTGTTGAGCCCGAGCCCGTCGAGGCTGAGAAGCCCGAAGAGGAGAAGGTCGAGAAGCCCGAGGTCGAGGAGAAGGCTGAGGAGAAGACAGAGGCAAGCGAAAAGCCCGAGGTTGAAGAGAAGAAGCCCGAAGAAGAGGAAAAGAAGCCCGAGACATCCTCGTAAGCGGCGTTCTTGATTCTTTGTCGTTTGACTTTTGTTCTCCGGGTTGTTCCTTCCGAGATGGTTCCAGTTCATGTAAGAGGGGGGAATCTGCACGATGATTTAACGGAGCAAGTGGGATCGGATACAGATAATACCTGCAGGTGCCTAGGCTGCCAGAGACGCCTTTTATCATTAGCACTTGTATTTCTTCATGCATTCTCAAATAGACTCAGGATCCTCTTTTCGTCTTTTCTTTTGACGGATGCTTCCCCGCAAGACAGCTGCATCTATCTGCATGTATGTCTGCGGTGGAGCTACTTGGCATGATTTCAAGACCAGATCCATGCTGTGCAAGTCAGGCCATGTTCTGAGCTGAAGGGGCTGAACGAGAGCGGTGAATACCTTGGCTCTTCTTGTCTTCTTTTTGCTCCTTTTGGCAACTCAGTTGTGAGATGGCCGCTTATAGGATCCTATCAGATTTAGAAATAGGCCCGAACCACCCAATAAGATGCGGAAACATGGTGAGCGCAGCTTGGAACCCAATTCTCAAGCTGACATGAGATCAGATTAAATGACTTGGCCTTCCTTTTAAGCTGTCATAGCCACAAGAGTGAACATCTGGTGGTGAATCCTAGTCCCGCTAGGCCACTTTGACTGCATGCTGAAGCTTTTCTGCGCCTGTTGGTTCAACTGCAGGGCGCATTGATAGTATCCCAACCTCAGAGCATGGATGCATGGCTGTACGTGTATAGAGACAGCGGGAGCCTCCGGGTTGAGTGGGATGCCCCTTGTCGATGTCTTGCGCGATGAGCGATGGGCTATGCAGGAGGACAGCTGATAATGTTGGATGGATGGCTGGGTCGTGGACATTCATATGTAGGTTGACGCTGGTTCATACTCTCAGCTCATTGTTTGCACCTGTCTCGCACTTCCAGGCTGTCTACTCTGCACTGCCCAGAATCAATCCGTCCTGGTGTTTGCTTTCTTGCGGTTCTTCACGCACGCATATTCCAACTTGACCAACGCCTTCAATCATCATACTTGACTAGACCGAGTCGCGCCAGACCAACCTCTCCTCTCCTGCTGAACCCGGGGATTCCGGTCTTGAGTTCAGATACCAAAGCACGAGACTGCATTTGAACGAGTCATCAGTTCAACCGCCATGAACATCGCCGACTCGCCGCTGTTTAAGGCCTACGCCCGGCCGATCCTCGACTCAAGACTTGATCCGAGGCCTCGTCGTCAGAGAGCACGCTTCTCCCCGTTTGGCATCATGGACACAGTGATGCAGTATTTGTTGGACCGCGCGAGCCTCGAAGTTACCAAGATCAAGATCAGTAATGCTTCTGAAAGGTGAGCATTGTCACTGTGAGCAGTTTATGGCATTAGTTGACTCGTGTGCCAGCTCCTTCTGCCTTGCCATCGAGAGCCGCCTTGTCGATTCTGGTGCCATTTCCAGTATCATCGGCGCTATGGACGTCGAACTTTCCTTCAATGGCTTCAGCTTTGGCACGGTAGAGTTGCCTGAAGTCCAGACGAGCTTCTGGGGTACCAAGGTCCTAGTCAAGGAACAGCGCATCGACATTACCGATATGACAGCCTTTCGAACATTCATCCGAAGCCTCATGCTCGACAGCGATAGCAGTTTCCAGCTCGATAATGGCTGGTGCACTGTCGGAGCTTTGGGTACCTCATCGGGCTGCGAAATGTGTCTCGATATCCCACTAAAGTGTATGAACGGGCCGCAAATGGAGCTCAAGAAGCTATCACGCTCCAGTGATAATGGCATTGTGGCGACCTTTCGCCTAGATAATCTGAGCCCTATGGAGATCGATCACGGTCGCTGCATCTTTGAACTGCGCAACACCCGAGGCGAAACCATGGCAGAGCTGAGGGGCGATCTGAACATTGTCCGGGGGCAGGCCGACTACACGCTGCATGGCACGACGCGACCTGGGGTGGCACCATCAGATATGGCTAGGCTGGTGGGAGTCGGTGTGGAGGGGAGCTCGTGGTGCAGCGAGACGATCAAGGAGATTGATGTTATCTTTGGGTTGAAACCGGAGTTTGCGGAGCTGCTCCAGCATTGAAATGACATGATCTCGGGAAACATGTCGCGTCATGACCGGCACGGGCGGAACTGTTTGAGCGTTCATTTGGCGTTGCGGTGTAGGCTTGGATAACAAGGGACTGGTTTTGACGACGGTGAGTTGGACACACTCTGGATATATCTATTAGCATGAATACCAAGCGATCACAGCCATTCGGTTACAAGGCAATTGAATGCACGAGAGCAAAAGCCTACAGTGATTCCACAAACATAGATTGAATCCTTGCATGAAAACTGCACGGACTTGTGTGTTTGGGCCCAGTCTCTAGGGTAGTTTCTCGTGTTGTGAAGCTCCAGTTGAGTTAAGGTTAACTAGAAACTCAGCTTATCTGGTGTTTGTGGATATCCGAATAGAATCCTGTCGATGGGTTAGAGTTATCCAGTCACTATCCGTATGCGCAGCCCGTATAATTCCCTGCGGCCTACTGGGGTTGATGTTGTCCTGTTGTGTCAAGATTAACCCCTGTTCTACGTGTTGATTCATCAACTCAGAGGATAAATCGCCGATTGGACTCTGAAGTATCACGTTACCACGCCACAGTGTTCCAAGATTACGTTTGCAAAGATGCTGTATGCTTGGGAGTTGAACCGCTAGTGGTAGGTTATGGCCGTCATACTTTACGCAACCGAAAGCCGGTTACCAACATGGAGATTAATCTGTCCTCGGCTAATCCGTTGAGACGAGCGTGTCAGGTAACTCGTCAAGAAGGCACCATATCATTTGCGTCCAAATAAACGACAAGGAAGAATACGAAATGGTGAATCACTGATTAGACACGAATCGTGAGGTGATAGACAACAACCTTCAAGACCCGGCCGGCTGCCGGCTTCGGCCGCTTCGCTGGCGCCCACTGGCTGACGGGCCCGTCCCTCGGCCGCCACAAACATCCGCCGCCAGGGGTAATTTTGCGGGGATCGTCAATGGCTTAACAAAGCCCCTGCATCTCGTTTCATCTCGTCTCTTTTTTTCGGATCCGGGATTTGAATCTGGTCCATGTTTGCAGGTCAGCATCTCCTGGAGATTACTCCGAGTAGTTTCCCTTTAGGGAGTGTGCAGTTGATGTCATGAGCGGGCAACTATCATTGAAACTGTCGTGATACTACCCTTGTAGTAGCAAGTCCAGATGCGGTGACAACTCTCACGCTCATTGGGCGAGACTATAAATGAAGCGAAAATGGGAGAATACGAGGTCCAACGCTGCACTCGAGATCGTGTATAAGCGCATTCCCCGGTAGCAGCCAAGGAGGAGCCCGTCCCATGGTGCGTCTCCGTCCAAGCTCGGATAAGCAAATGTCAATCCTGCATTTTTATCTTGCTTGTCCACTTCATTCCTGAGCGGCCGCTTGGAACTCCACGTCCCCTTGGCAATGCCCGTCCGTATTCGTCGCGGTTCCTCTTGACCCCCTGCTTCTGGGCGTTTAAACCCGACCCTCGATTGGATTCTCATGCCTGTGAATGACGGATACGGCGGAACGCGCAAGACGCTCAGGACGAATTCGTTCACCAGAAGCCAGGATATCTTGGTCGCAGTTGATAAGCCGGAAGCCGGTCGGCCGCCTTACTTGTACTGTAGCCCACTGTATCATCACCACGTCGAGCAAGCTATTCTTGTACTGAGCTGGCTTTTGTCCATTGTTTCACCAACCGCATCCGCGGGATTGTTTAACGATATCGGTTCACTACTCCTTCGCCTGAATGTTGACCTTTTCTTTGCATCCATCCCTGGAACTCGAAGGGGACAAAGCTGAACTGAACGTCTGTGTACCGTATCCCTCGACGTTGCTTATGCCCGGTTCCCCTGACATCCTGGCGTACCTGGCGTCGACGAGGCTTGCTTCCAATTTTGGACTCTCAGACTTTTGATGATGCTTTCTTGAGGGAGAAGAAACACTCTTCTTTTTCTTTCCAAAGTCATCATCTTTCTCTTTCCCGTCACCGTCGGCAAATTCGAGCTCAAGGGCTCTCCCCCCAACTAGACGATCGTCCCGTGACCATCACACCAGCTCCCTTGATCCTCGGCGGCTTCCCTGGAAATGGCTCCCTGGTCGACTCGTCGTGGGTCTCAACCCAACAACAACTCTTCTGGTGACCTCATCAGTCGAATCCACAACACCGCCCTACACACGCCCACGACTCTCAACGCAGTCTATTCGACAGCGCTGCCACCGACACCGAACGGTCGCAACTTCGACCTGTCCATCTCCAATGCCAACGCCGACTCGAGCTCCGACGAATCCGACTTTCACCCCTCGCGACCACCGTCCAAGCCTGCTCGCCGACCCCAGCACACGCGCTCTATGAGCCAGCCCTTCCCTTCTCTCTTTAGCAGCAAGAAGAAGAGGCAGAACTCCGTCGGCGCGCCTCCGCCCGACTTGGGCTTTGCAGATGATGACGCCGCAATGCCTCGACAAGCACCCAAGAACCACGGCCGGAATGCGTCCCATACTCGAGGGGGTCCTGCAGGGAGCAGAGACTTTGCGACGGGAAACTGCATGACCTGTGGTTCCCTAGTGCGGTGGCCGAGGGACCTCAAGGTTTTCAAGTGCACCATCTGTACCACTGTCAATGACCTGGAGCCGCTAAGTGCGGACAATGTCACCTCGAGAACGCGCCGCGATGCAAGCCAAGGCCCCCCTGGCGCACCCCAACCCTCTCCGGCAAGAGGTAGGCGTTCGCGGAAACGGGTTGGATCAATTGCTGATAGCGATGCAGTCCCGCATATCTCGATCGAACAAACGAGACGACTTGTTCAGCAATGCATTCGTTCGTACTTGTCCAAGAAACTACATCGAGTTCCTAAACCCGCACACGATGCTCAAAATCATTCGAAGAATAGACTATCGTTTAGCAGCCGAATGCAAGCTGCTGGCCATAAACCCGTGGTGATAGATTCAAGACGGGAGGTATCGGCTCCCTCTAAATCTCCCACTATACATGTGTCGCATTATACATTCGATGAGGAGCCGACCCTACGAGCCAGCGCTCAGCGCACGAATTCTGCGCCTATTGCTCGATCTTACTCGTCTTCGTACACAGAAAAAACCCCAGTACAGAACATATTGTCAGGCGATGGGTCCAAGGACCACACTCCACCCTCAATGACAGACGACAGCGATCCCAAGCGAATATTCAAGCCGCTAGAAGACTACTTGGTTGCCTGTTTCGGCTCATTCGAATGCATCAACTCGTCATTCATGACCCATCATCATCGCCATCCCCCAAGAGGTGGAAGCGAATCAACCCGCTGGAGGCCTGTAGCACAACACGAGCCTCGAGAGAAACGAGAGCATCGTCGGGAACCTTCAGAAAATCGGCAAGCGCGCGAACAGCGAGAGGAACGAAGTAATCCCCAAGGAGACGATGGAACGTTTGATCTTGATCCGAAACTGCTTCTACTGGGCGACTTTGCAGAGAATGGAACGTGGTGGACTGGCAGCCAGGAGGAGACGCGATCTCGGAGACCACCAACACATCGAAACGAGCGTAGCTTTTCAAGCGTTCCAGCAATTACCAAGACCCCACAGATGAATTGGGGCGATTTGATGGGCTGGTACAGCGCTGTCGTCAATACTGCCGCTGGCTGGTTCGTTGTATATGAAGAGTTCTCTGGGGCTGATGACTTCCAGACGCCTACTACACGAGAGCTGCAGTCTTTCGAGCGAGATCTTTTGCAGGGCCAAGAGCATGCTCGACGTGTGCTACTAAAAGCAACTGAAATGCTCCTTAAGCGACCCGGAAGGCCCCTGAAGGACCCTGCAGAGCTGCGGTTTCTTCTCATACTGCTTGAGAACCCACTCCTTTACGAAGACCATCAATCATTTGGCGGCATCCTCCAGCCAGATCCCAAGCCACCAGCAGCAAAAGACACACGAGCTGGGAAAACGGGCACTCCTGAAAGTGGCCTCCTTTCTGGCCAACATTCTGGAATCATCAAACGCATCGTTGGGCTGATCTCTAATTCGTCGCTTGAATGCCACAACCAATTGATCACTTGGTTCGCGAGACATCACCCCTCTCGATTTACAAGGACGAAGGAGCTGGCTTCTGGCTTCCTCACATATCGCATGCTGCGCCAAAGGGATAAGAAGCGAGAAGTCAGAGTTGACATTACGGCTGGCCTGATCCCACAGATGCAAGAAGGACGCTCGGGGGCCTATCTCTATGACGAAATCAACCGCTCTGGCTCCTCAAAGAAGACCAAGGAGCCTGAAAAGAAGATTGTGTACAGCGACGATTGGCAGATAAAGGCCTCTTCACGAGTTCTGGCTCTCCTATTTGCTGCCAACAACCTCTCTCATGGGAGGCGGAGTGAAGACGCACCGCCGATCACTGGCAAGAACGGCACCGGATCGAGTCGAGATACTGTTTATTCTCACGGACAGGTGCTGCCGACGAGCGACTTTTATAACTCCATGATTGATTATACTGATCTGATCGCCGACTTTGAGAACTGGGAAGCTCGGAGAGGTAAATTCTCCTTCTGCCAGTATCCATTCCTCCTTAGCATCTGGGCCAAGAACCACATCCTTGAGCATGATGCTCGTCGTCAGATGCAGAGCAAAGCCCGAGACGCCTTCTTTGATAGCATCATGAGTCGCAAGGCCATCAATCAGTTCCTCGAACTCAACGTACGACGAGATTGCTTGGTCGACGACAGTCTAAAGGCTGTCAGTGAGGTCATTGGAAGCGGGAGCGAGGACATCAAGAAAGGCCTTCGCATTACTTTCAAGGGCGAGGAGGGAGTTGATGCTGGCGGCTTGCGCAAGGAATGGTTTTTGCTCCTCGTCAGAGAAGTTTTCAATCCCGACCATGGTGAGAGGAACTGCGTTCTCTGTCGCTAAATCAAGCTAACATTGTTCCAGGGATGTTTATCTATGACGAGGACTCTCAGCATTGCTATTTCAACCCCAACTCGTTCGAGACGTCAGATCAGTTCTTCTTGGTTGGTGTTGTCATGGGCTTGGCTATCTACAACTCGACTATTCTGGACCTGGCTCTTCCACCTTTTGCTTTCCGGAAACTCATTGCATCGGCTCCAACTCAGGGTACAGGAGCCTCTTCCCACCCCAGGCCACCTATGCGATATACTCTCGAGGATCTTGCCGAATATCGACCTGGACTGGCTCGGGGACTTCGACAACTGCTCGAGTATGAGGGTAATGTGGAGGAAACCTTTGCTCTCGATTTTGTCATCGAGACGGAGAAATATGGCACTACCGTCGAGGTTCCTCTTTGTCCAGGAGGTGAACGCATTCCCGTCACAAACAATAATCGGCGAGAATATGTGGACCTTTACGTGCGGTACATCATCGATGTGTCCGTGACGAGGCAGTTTGAGCCTTTCAAGAGGGGCTTTTACACTGTATGCGGAGGTAATGCTCTGTCTCTGTTCCGACCGGAAGAGATTGAGCTTCTTGTGCGAGGGTCAGATGAGGCCCTCGATATTGATTCCCTACGGGGTGTTGCCGAGTACGACAATTGGGGCAGCAAGAAGCCAGATGGTTCCGAGCCTGTTATCGACTGGTTCTGGGAGACATTCAAAGCGGCCTCGCCTGAAGACCAGCGCAAATTGTTGCTGTTCATTACTGGTAGTGACCGAATCCCTGCCATGGGTGCCGCTGTCCTACCGATCAAGATTTCCTGCCTCGGAGAAGATGAGGGCAGGTACCCCATTGCCAGAACATGCTTCAACATGCTGTCCCTCTCACGGTACGAGTCCAAGGAGAGGCTGGAAAAGTTGCTGTGGACGGCGGTCCGTGAGAGTGAGGGCTTTGGACTAAAGTAAAGTATACACTTGACGAAATTATGAATTGGCATTCCGTTTCATCTATGGAGTTTGGGAGGGTTTTCAACTGGGAACGCATATATAGACTATACCGAACTACATCAACGCCATGATGTGGTGTTTAGAACATGAATTCAAGCCATTACAAGTGCCCTGAATACACTAAAACGCAGATATGAAATATGTTGTGAAATATCACTCCAAAGGTAAAACCCAATAGGTAAAATTTGATCATTTTCTCATCATGCTTCAACATCAACCCATTCTTAACAGATCAAACAAACATTGGTGGTATTTTTTATATCCCCAACTTGTACACCCGCCAGATTCAAGGCGTCGAGTAATACATTTATTGTACAGCGTCATATCCATCTTTTCTGGTCCGTCGTCATTCATGTTCATGACTCCTCCTCCTCGCCAACGCCACCAGCTGCCCGGGCTCTCTTCAGCATGTCCTCCTCGCGCTTCTTCTCCTCCCGGAGTTCCCTCATGCGATCCCTGTCGACCTCGGCCTGCTTGCGCATGGCTTCAATCTCCTGCAGCTCTCGGATCTCCTCCTTGGTGGGCTGGATGACGACGGCACGGGTCTCGGCCAGGACGTATTCGAGGATGTGCGACGAGTGCTTCTCGCTCATGTCGATGGTCACGACCCTCTCATCGGCGTCAGGGGGAGCGGCCTTGGATAGGTTGTCGCGCGAGGAGGCGGGCTGGTTGCGAGTCGCGGGGGGTGGAGAGGATGCGTCGGGTTTGCGGAGATAGATGGAGAGGGTGGGCTTGTTCTCGCTTTGGGCGTGGCGGTTGACGATCATGGGGACCGAGGGGTTGTGGTACTTTAGCCGGGGGAGGTTCTCTCGCCAGAACTTTCTGTTGGAAGGGACGTTAGATATGATATGCTTGTGTAGACCGAGTGACCAACTTGGCTCCCATATGACCCTTGAGGCTCTTGGCAAAGTCCATGTGTATTCTAGTTACCTCCGGGGGGAGGACTGCAGCGCCGGGACCGCATTTTATGTTGATTAGCTGTACACGGTGTAAGCATTGGGTCGTCTTTCGGTCGTTCAATGGCGAGATATATCTACCTTCTGTAAAGCTTGTCAGCGGTCTATTCTTCAAGGCATTGTGCACAATTGACTTACCCTACGAAGTGTGTTGAGACGTTCGCCGAGAGACCTCATCTTGAACCACGCAAACCCTCGATTGGAAATGCGCTAATGTTCTTTCCGAGATCCAGAGGCTTTCGCGATGGCTTCGAAAAGTCGACAGTAAAATCGACCAGACCCTGCTGCGTTTCGACAAAGTGCGGGCCGAGCATTGACCCGGGATGGGAAATGTTCAAGTGGGGCCGCCGCACATGTCGCGTGCCAAGGATCTTCGTAGTGGGATGGAATTTTTTGGATGCGGATTTCTTCCAAGTCGGGAGTTTTTTTTTTGGTTTGCGATCATCTTCAACCTTGAAGCTGTTTGGAAACGCAATGCACAGAGCATTGTCGGCCCGATGGCTTAATCGGGCACTCAGCATCGGTGAAGCATCTGCTTCATCGAGTGTTCCTCTTTTCTTGTGTCCTGCGGTGGGATCAGCTCGTTATATCAGAACGCCCAGAGCTGCGCCGTCTTCAACAACCACGACACTATATTCTCGACGATTCAACCATACCGAGGCGGTTGTTCAAGATGCCCCCGCTACCGAAACCGAATTGCCCCCAAAAGAAGCTCCCGCAGAGCCTCGGAGACGACTTCCGTTGAATTGTACAGGATGTGGCGCCTTTTCGCAAACGGCTGATCCTCAGCTGCTGGGGTACTTTGACTTGAATAGCAAAAGAGTCAAGAAGTGGTTGAACCCAGAAGCATATGAGCCAAAGCGCACGGCGAGCGAAGAGGATGGAGTTGTGGATGATGTGCTCAAGACGTTGGATCAGAGCCAGCTGGAGGCGCTTGGCTTGAAACCGTCCCTCATGATGTCTGGGGCAGAGACAGAGGGCGATGCTGCTCCCAGTGGGTATATTTCCTGTCCATTGATGCAATTGAAACTAATATATGGTAGAAGCACCTCCTCAGGACAAGCAACCTGTATGCGACCGATGCCACAATTTGCAGCACTATAGCACTACGAGCGATACTGCCAAAGTCACCATGTACCATCCTACGGTTGAGTCGCTGCGCGAAACGATCGAAGAGTCACCGCACAAATACAACCACATTTACCACGTTATCGACGCCGCTGACTTTCCCATGTCACTGATCCCACGACTCAATGTTTTGCTTGGAGACATCCCCATAAGGACTCGCAACAGACGATCACGATCGGGCAAGTACCAGAAGGATCGGCAAACAGAACTAAGCTTCATCATCACTCGTGGAGACTTGCTGGGACCTACCAAGGAGATTGTTGATTCAATGATGCCCTACCTGCGTGAGACGCTACGAGACGCTTTGGGTCGGCTTGGAGGCCGTGTGCGACTGGGCAACGTCAAGTGTGTTAGTGCGCGACGAGCATGGTGGACCAACGATGTCAAGGAAGATATCTGGCGTCGTGGTGGTGCGGGCTGGATGGTTGGAAAGGTCAACGTGGGTAAGAGTCAGCTCTTTGAAGCTGTCTACCCCAAGGGTAGGATGAACTTGGGCAAAGATGCGGAGCGGGCATCGGTATCGACATATCCTCGGGAGGCCGTCAACACAGAGTCAATTGCTGTCGATGAAGACGGAGAAGGCGACTGGGAAGACGTGGACGTTGGAGATTTGCTGCCCCCGGCGCAGCCCGCCAAGAACTATCCCGATATGCCACTGGTTTCGTCACTCCCTGGAACGACCGCATCGCCGATTCGAGTACCATTTGGAAACGGAAAGGGCGAGCTGATTGATCTGCCGGGTCTGGCACGAAGCGACCTGGACTTGTTTGTCAAGGAGGAGTGCCGACAATCCATGATCATGAAGAAACGGATCGTCCCTGAGCAGATCTCTATGAAGCCAGGGAAGTCGCTTATCCTCGGAGGAGGACTTATTCGCATTACACCCAAAAACCCCAACACGGTGTTCCTCGCCTACAACTTTACACCCTTGGAGGAGCATCTCACACAGACTGACAAGGCGATTGCCTTCCAGGAGCAGACGCGCGAGTCTATTGGCGTCCCGAGTATTATGCTCCCTGGTGTTGGAGACAAGATGCGACATGCTGGAACCTTCAAGTTGTCTCACGACGTTACCAAGATACGAGCGGGTCCCCTGACAAGGAAGAACGCAGTCGGACTGACGGTTGATCGGTTACCGTTCCGAGTGGTTTCGACTGATATCCTCATCGAGGGTGTTGGCTACGTTGAGTTGGTGGCTCAGGTACGGGCTCAAGACGTCGCTAGGCCCTTGATCACCCCGCCCCAAGAGCCACCACCACCACCTGCAGAGCGAGCGACACAGAAGGGGGAATTTTCTGATCCTTTCCTGGCTCTTGCGGCGAAAAGGAGGGATACCAAACCAGTTGTGGTGAAACCCGTGAAACCTGTGAGAACCAGGGAACCTGAGCCACAGCTGGGGCCGGAGCCGGACTGGCCAGCCGTCGACGTTTACAGCCCTGAAGGTCGATTCGTTGGATCTCGTCGACCCATCAACGGATGGATGAACAACAAACCACGAGTGCTTGCGGAGCACAAGAGAGGCCGGCCACGAAGGAGCATGAAGGGGCAGAAGAAGAAGGCCAAGGCGGAGAGGAGAGGAGCCCAGATGAACTCTGAATGAGAGCACGACTGAGGAAGTCATGATGAATGACGACGAGTGTAAGATTTGACGCTGTATAATGTCACATGTATACTATTTGCATGAAAGCATAGACTGTAGTAGTATTTGTATAACACACCTAAAAGAAAACAAGGCATTCAAAGAAAAGGATATGCACTTTATGAGTGAGTGGCTTAAACATCACCTCATTGACAGGAGATGACGTGGGGGCGAACCCCGGATTTTTTCTTTGGGCTCAGCCCCTCCATGACCGACGACGATTCATTCCTTTGCCATCCGCTTCCATAACCAGCGCGTGACAAGGTCTTTTGCAAACAAATATTTCGTCCAACTCATCCCACGCTCTTTTTTCTTCTCCTTCTCTACTCTTGAATACCATCACATGAGCAAATACATCATGTCACAACGACAGCAGCAACAGAGCAATGCGCCGGCCCCTGCGCAGACACAGACCGAGACCCCCAAAGAGCCCGAGACTGGCGAGTCAGCGCCGCGGATCCTGAGACTTCGAGGCGCACATACTTCCAATGGACGGTCGGTGCAGTGGGCAGAGGACGTTGTGGACAACGAGGGTCTCGGGCGGAAGAGTTCCAAGGGTATGTTCTGATTACGGATATTCTCGAGTACGTGCTAACATCTTGTCTCTCTAGTGTGCTGCATCTATCACAAACCCAAGCCCGTCGACGAATCCAGCGACGAATCCTCCTCCGACTCGTCCTCCGGTTCAGACTCGGACTCGGAACCCGAAGGCGCGCGACCGGCGGGCGGCAAGCGACAGAGCTGCGGACACGGACACGACCACGGACGGCGGGGGCGTAAGAGCGGGAAGGGTAAAGAGAAGAGGGCGCCGAGTCCCAACGCGTACGAAAAGGTGCCCAAGCCGAAACCAAAGGATGGACCCGAGGGTACGTCTTCATAGGATGGCGGGCGGTCTGAGGGGAAGGGGAAGGATGGTGGTGAGCGGCCATGATGATATGAAGTATAGATTTCTGGGTTCATACACACCACACACGGTATTAGAAGGGTATTTCGGTGGAGGGCGGATGCTCTAGATTCAAGAGCGTGCAATTACATGGCGAATGATATAATTATGCCAATGCTTTTTTTGTTGTCCAAATGGGTATCATATCTGCAACTTGTGTTTTATCATTCTATCCCCTCAACATCCTTCTTCCCACTCTCGACAACAAAATAACTTCCCGCAGTCCTACCCGCGGTACTCAAAGCATCCCATTTCTCAGCTTCCGACTCGACCTTATCCCTAACCCTCCTCGCGCGCTGATAATGACCCACGAGAACCTCACTGCTCAATGCCTCATCCAGGTCGGCGAGTCCTATGGTGACTTCGCTGTGGGCTGCGTCTGTCTCGTCGCGGATGGCCCGTAGAGGCTCTACACCACTGGTGTCAACCCTCTGCACAGCGCGAACGAATTGCAGCTGGTTTTGTAGCGTATTGATCATGGCAGCTTCGTCGGCTGGTGTTGGAGGTAGAGGGAGGGCCGATAGACGGAGGAGATGGTGGAGCTGGGCGGGTGTGATGGTCTCTGCCGGTGCCGATAAGGGTGATGAGGGGAGAAGACTGCGGACGGACCAGGTGGGCTTCTCAAGGATGGAGGCGGCAGTCGATTTCGAGCTTGAATTTGTCGTCAAGGTGCGAGTTGTCGCTGAGTTTATAGATCGTGTGGTGATGGAGCGCCGGAGGGCGAGACGGCAGGATGAGCAGAGTGCCATTGTGGTTGATCGTAGGCCAATTGTCGAACTCCAATGCGTTCTCTGAATGTCGTCGGTTCATCAGAGTTTCTAATCGTGATTGAGAGTGTATCGTTGAGTTATCAATCTCTCGTGATACCAATTCCAATCTTTGAAGGGATCGGCGGCGGCTATTTTATGCGCCGGTAAAGGCAGACCCAACCCCCACTAACCGGGCTCTGACACTTGTGCCAAACCAAATGTGGCTCAGGCGACCCCGTCGTCATAGCTCAGCCTCAACTCTACCTCGATACCTACGTCTTCAATCGCCCATCCCCAAAGCCAAACTTACCCTAACGTGGCTCATTCTTTTTCCTCTTCTACTTTGACATACTTCATTTGATACCCAGATAGCGAATCCTCACAGCCATGGCCCAAGATCCTCGAGCCCTCCTCCAAAAGGTTCCGTAACCCCTCCCCCGCCATTGTCTCCGACCCCAACACCCGACACGCCATAAGCACACGAGTCGCAACGAATACTGACCACGTTTTCTGTTCACAGGCCCAAAAGACCCTGCAGGGCGCAGGTAGCGGCTTCAGCTTCTTTGGTGGACGAGAGGAAAAGTACCAAGATGCCGCCGACCTCTTTACCCAGGCTGCCAACGCCTTCAAGATGCAGCAGCAGAGTGCGTCCTTGCTACCTTTAGCCGATACACACCGAACGCAAGCTGATTAGGCAACTTGAAAAGATGTCGAAGCCGGAAAGGCTTTTGAGCAGGCCGCACAGATCCAGACCGAGAAGCTCAAGGAGCCCGATGACGCCGCAAACACCCTCGTCGATGCCTTCAAGGCCTACCGCAAGGACGATCCCCAAGCCGCCGCCAGGTGTCTGAACGTGGCCGTCGACCGATACTGCGCCAAGGGTAACTTCCGCCGCGCTGCCTCTCACAAGGAGAACCTGGGTGAGCTGTACGAGGTGGATCTCGGCGACGCAAAGAGCGCGCTCGAGTGCTACGAGCTGGCTGCTAGTTGGTACGAGGGTGATAATGCCACGGCGTAAGTTAATATACACTTTTGTTCATGGGTACCTATTAACATCCCAAGTCTTGCCAACAAGCTCTGGCTCAAGGTTGCCGACGTGGCCGCCATCGAGGGCGACTACTACAAGGCCATCGAAAAGTACGAGCGCGTGGCGGAGCAGTCCATCAACAACAACCTCATGAAGTACAGCGTCAAGGACTACCTCCTCAAGGCGGGCATCTGCCACCTGGCCAGCGGCGACCTGGTGGCGGCCCAGCGCGCCCTGGAAAAGTACCGCGACATGGACCCCTCGTTCGCCGCCCAGCGCGAGCACCAGCTCCTGACGGACCTTTGCGAGGCCATCGAGGCCAAGAGCCAGGAGCAGTTCACCGACCGCCTGTTCCAGTTTGACCAGATCAGCAAGCTCGACAAGTGGAAGACGACTATCCTGGTGCGCATCAAGAACTCTATCGAGGAGGCGGACGATGAGTTTGCGTAGAGGATAAGAGATGGAGGACAACACGGAACGAGGGACAAACGGGCCAAATGGACTGGGATATATCACATGGAGCAAACCCGTCGGGATTGTTATCCAAGGAGGAGGGGAGATGGGACTTGTATGTGTCAACGATTATCATGCGTTTTGGAGGGAGGCAGCAAGTCAGGCATAGACACATCAAATGAATTCATGTCAAGAAGAAACTATCAACATTTTTGAAAGTTGCGAATGGGTGATTGTCAATCTGAGAGATGAAAGCCCCTATTCCCAACAAAACCGCCGAATATTCACAAACTCGAAACAGCAAATAACTTGAAAGGGGACATAAATAGACATTCAGTAATAACTATGAACGGGTGAAGAAAGTATCCTGTCTCCCTATTGAGGTCCCTAACAGCCAACTCGTAGCGACGTTTCTTGCGAGTCGTGGAATAGGGGCCTGGTCGACCTGAGCCGACAACACGTTCCAGGGGGGCAGAAAAAGGAGGACTATATACACGAATGGATGGGATCTTTGTGCAGTATGTTGAAATTTTGTTGCGTCGTCAGAACGTGTTTTTGTGTCATGACATAGTGCGGTTATGTTGTCCAAGACTCGACCACCATCTCTCTCGCTGTAGAAGGGATAGAGATATTTCCCTTACTCCTTTCTATCGGCGTTAAAGCAGGTTTAGATTCGGTCCCGGATCACTCCCCAAGTTTATCCTTGCCACTGATCCGACTTGGTAGCCTTAGTCTCACAAGTCTTGGGGACAGTGTAAGAACGGTTGGGGTCACGCTCCCACACCAGCGAGCCGTCCTTCTTGACGTTGATGTACTTGTACTCGAAAGCCTGGCCAGCCGTGAGGGAGATCGTCGTCTTCCACAGGGGGTTCGACGCCGTGTACTCGGAGGCGCTCAGGGAGATGGCCTTCGTGGTGTCCCAGCTGCCCAGGGCGGCGATGCTGCCGACAATCTTGATGGTGTCGCCGTACTCGGTCTTGACCACCTCCTCAAAGGTGACGTCGACGGATGTGGCGATGGCGCAGCTTGTGGGGGAGGAAGTAGGTCCTCCGTCGGTGGGGGTTGGCCCGGTGGGAGTTGGCACGCCGTCCTGGGGGGTTTGCGAAGGAGGGAACGAGGTCTGCGTGGCCGATGTGTATGATCCAGCGACTGTGCTTGATCCACAGCTGTTGGGAACCGAAGGAGAACTCTTTTGCCAAGTGGGAGGAACAATTCCAGCTCGGCGTTCAGTTGCCGAGAGGAAAGCAGCATATGACCAGGTCAGATCGTCGGCAGACATGGGTGTTCCATTGTCCTTGGAGAACTGCTCAGCGAGGGCACCGTTTGGACCCACGTACTTTCGAACAATGCCAACGTATCCGTCGGCGTAAGTCGAGACGGCATCGATAATCTGCTGGAAAGTGGTCGAACCGCTGGCATATGTACCAGTAGAGACACTCGACACCAGGTCCTTGAAGAACGACAGAGATGTATCAGTCACAGTGATGGATCCCTTCTGCTTCCAGACGTAGACGGCATCGTACAGCTGCTCAGCCGCGGCGAGTGTGGTGAGATACCAGGGGTTGCCGTTGTAGTAGACATCTTCGATGTATCTTCCGATAGCTACAGCAGTTCCCTGTGCGATGCCCTTGTTGAGGTTGTAGGAACGGAAAGTGTCGGTGACCGCCTTGTGGTTGGCGAGAGCCTTGTCACTGCAGGGTTGGAATGTTGCAGCATCACAGCCAATGCTGGGGTCAAAGTTGTGGATAGATGCGAGGATGCTGTTGGCGTCCTTGCCGGTGCGGCCATCATTCACGTTGACTGGGAGTTGTGAGTAAACAACGTAGTAAAGTCTCTGGGGGTACAACTTACTGTTGGAGTCGACATATTTACCGTTCGAGACCCAGTAGGTCTGCAAGAAGCAGAGTGTTTGGGGCGCGATGTTGGAATAGGTGTCGCCAGACTTGCCGAGCGCCTTGGCAAGGGCACTACCTTCGACGAGAGCTGTGATATGGATTAGCATCGCGACTAAGAGTAAGACTTGGCATGGCTAGAGCCAACCTCGGTATTGAGCAGCAGTCGTGAAGAATGAGCTGCCCCTGACCTCTTCCCACAAGTCAAAGCCAGTTTGAGTCCTATGGAGGTTAGTCTTTGTAGTAATGAATGGATAAGCGGGTTTGCTTACCAGTACTGAGCAACGTAGTTAAGATCGTTGCGGATAACAGGCCACACAATGTCATTAGCCGTAGAAGTGTAGCCGTTGGAGATCAGCCAGTTGGCATAAGTGATCATGGCAGTGGCTCGAAGGGCGGGACCGTCACGTTGAGGTCGACCTAGAGTCTGTCAGTACTTGTGTAAGTCACAGCATTCGTGTGTCAACTCACCCCAGCCACCAGTGTAGGGGCTTAGGTTGACATAGTACTTGGCTTCACCAAGGCCAGAGCCATCCGAGAGGGATCCAGAGGGGTTGGAGACGCCCTGAAGCTTGGCTTGAGAGGCAATGTACTCCTGAATGCGCTTCTGGAGAGTAGCATCGTACTGGTGAATAAACCTGTCGACAATATACTTGAAGACAAGAGCAGCATCTCGAGTCCAGGTATAAAAGTCTGACAGCTGTTAGTTGAGGTTATACATTTCGGATCACGGGACTCACAGTCAGGATCTTGTGTGTCTGGTGAAGCAATGACGATTCCAGCGGGAACATTCTTGGCATGGCAACCTTCGGAACCAATGTTGCACAGAAGTTGCTCGATGGCAATCGGACTCTCGGACTTGATAAAGTCCTCGATGCCAGATTGTCTCACTTGGATCTTATCCGCCGGTCTACCCAAGACGCTCTGAAGAGCGAGGGAGCCGAGGAGGAAAGTAGAAGACAGGATATACATGAAGGGCTGTATCAGAGAAGCTGTTGTGTTGACGGATAGGCTTGAGACTGCCTCGTCAACATCGATGAGGTCCATCGTGAGCATCTTATAGACGGCGGGCATGTCGGCCAGGGGGTTGAATACGGAATCTCTCCACGTCCAAGTTGGTTAGATGCGGAATGCGAATGGGGAGATGCGGAGGCGCCCATGGGGGAGTGATCGTGAGCCGTTGCGGGATAGCGAGGTGTGGTTCAAAGGGCCGAATGTTTAGAATGAGGCCGAGTAAACGGTGCATACGATCCCCAGCCGTTATGGAAGTGGAAACTTGTGCTATAGTCGTCTTCACCTGGGGTATGCTGCAGAGTGAGAAACCATCGTCAACATCGACCCGTGGTGGTTTTTTTCTCTTCAAGCCATGGAAGCTCACAGCTTGTCCCAAAACGTCTCATCTGACTGTCTTGCGGCGGATAACACTGAGACATTGTCTACAGCCAGAGACCATGTGACGAAATGTTCCAGTGATGTTCAGGTGATGGATGTGAGAGGGCCAGAGCTCGGCAGCTGTGGAGGAGTGTGGGGTACCCGCCCTCCTTCACATGCCGCCGACCAAATCTGCACGATCTCATGATATTCATATTCAACTTGGAATATTGACAGGACAAGCAAGCGTGAGTGGACGGATGAAATATTGCTCGGCTTCAAATGGCCGAGTGTAACACACACCAGCAAGGCACGGGGGCAGGCAGGACAAGAAAAAGCAAGACACGAGAACATCAAGGTAAGTTCCGAAGCTC
Source organism: Fusarium vanettenii 77-13-4 (assembly GCF_000151355.1). NCBI lineage: Eukaryota > Fungi > Ascomycota > Sordariomycetes > Hypocreales > Nectriaceae > Fusarium > Fusarium vanettenii. The sequence continues at coordinate 492,651 of NW_003315879.1, read as the reverse complement.
CGTTCAAGTATAATGAGTGAATTTGTAGAAGATCCAACAAAATGATTAAAATCAATCGTGATAAAGGTAGTGTCTTAGATCTGTTTTATCTACTCTTCTTATACTCTATTGATCATCTTGAGAAGAGGACAAGCCAACATGTTTGTACTGGTGTCTCTTTTTCCCTTGACCCGCGTGGAGGGATCGTTAGACTCGATGTTAAGCTTCACTGACAGCTTAGACGAGCTACCCTATGCATGCAAGCCGTTCAACAGGGGTCGCAGGTTCCATCCAATAACTCCCAAAAACGTGCTCATGACAAACCCTTCACAGGAGACTCCGACTTCAACTAAATGCAACCTAGTCACATCTGGGGTCTCAGCACCGAAGACGGGCCGTAGATCGTGGAAAGTGCTTGTTTCTACTCCTGCCGAGGTGACATTGTCCCCAGATTCAGGCCAAGACCCGAAGCCATGCATCATCACCAAGCGTCGGTCCGACGAAGTGATCAGCATCGTCTGGGGTTGAACGCAACCGGCAGGCCGGAACAACGGCGTTTTGACAGTGACCAGTCGGAGACCCAGCTTGACATTGCCCATGGACGAGGCTAGACCTTTGCCTGCCAAGAGTTGAACATCTCTCGTTGTGGCAGAACACTGACATCACGTAAAAATGGGTGTAAAAGTCTAAATATGTAGGCAGACCATGGTTTTCCCCAACCTCACCGACCGACGGCCTCGGAAAAGGGGGGTGGAATATAGCGTCTCGGATGCAGCAGCCAAATCACTCAAGCCGTCTTGCGACAGCGAATGAAGCAGCCAGAAGCACCCGTTTACTCTTGGACCTGTCGATAGGATGATTGACACCATAGCAAGTTGATGGCTCCCTAGAATTATCGAGCTGCACAGCAATCGACCCTAACTCCGAAGAGAAGAGGATCGCTGGGCACAGATCCGTGATTGTAGAAGGAAAAGAGAAGGGAAAGAAAATTTCATCGCGGCCTTGATAAAGGAAATTCTGGAAGCATATCACGTGATGCCCGATCCGCTTTCGCAGCCGCAAAGTGGTCCGTGCCAACTTCAAGCGCGTCTGCCTGCTCCATCCCGTCATTTCTTTATCGTAATGCATTCATATCCTTGATCAAAACCGAAAGTCGCCTTCGCGTAGGGTAACGATAGCAACGATGGACGCCGCGACGATTGAAGAGACGAACCGCATTCGAATCTCCCTGGGCATGAAGCCCTTGCCTGTCCCGGGAGCTGACACATCGAATAAGCAAGAGTCCAATGACGCCGACAGCGATGGCGAAGTGGCCAGCACGCTCGAGAGCCGCCAGGCTCAGGCCTACGACAACTACAACAAGGCCATGGAGGCTGAGAATGCGAAGCGCAAACGCGAAGAGAAGGCTGCCGCCATCCGGAAAGCGCGAGACCAGGCCCAACTCCATGCTGTTATTGAAGGCAAAGGTTTCGGAGAAGCTGAAGAGGGTGGCGATGTGAGCGCAAAGGACTGGCTCATGGGCCAGAAGAAGCGACAGAAGAAGATTGCCAAGACCAGGAAGCTCGAAGAGGAGTTGGCCGCGGCCGAAGCTGCTGCTGCGGCTGCAGTCCAGTACACCTCCAAGGACCTTGCGGGCATCAAGGTTGCGCACGACACGGCTGATTTCCTGGACGGAGACGACCAGATCCTTACGCTCAAGGATACCACGATCGAGGAGAATGAAGCCGAAGGCGATGAGCTGGAGAACTTGAACATGCGAGAGGCCGAAAAGCTCTCCGAGAGGCTTGACCTGAAGAAGAAGAAGCCTGGTTACAACCCTCATGATGATGAAGAGGAAGGTGAACGGAGTATTCTTGCGCAATACGACGATGAAATCGGTGGCAAGAAAACCAAGAAGTTCACCCTCGACATGGATGGTGCCATCGCAGAGCTCTCAGACATTCTGGATAAGCCGACTGAAAAGGCGCGGAAGATCCAGAGTGTCAGTCTTGATGACATTGTTGGTAAGTTTTTCTCAAACCATGAATATCTAAATCTAGAACTAACGTGTCAACCCACAGGTGATGCCCCTGTTTCTTCAGACTACCTGGATCCTTCAAAGATCAAGGTCAAGAAGCCCAAGAAGAGCAAGAAGAACAAGGGAACAAGACAAAAGCCTGTTGATGAGGATGACATCTTTCCTATAGATACAGCGCCTGCTGACAGCAATGCCATGGATGTCGATTCCAGTAACGGCGCAGCTAGCAAGAAGCGAAAGACAGGAGACGATACTTTTGTGGACGACGATGATCTTCAGGCATCGCTCGCAATTCAACGAAAGAAAGCCTTGAAGAAGCGGAAGAAGACCAGACCAGAGGACATCGCCAAGCAGCTCAAGGAACAAGAAGATGAGCCGGAACACGCTGAGCAAGAGGAGGGAGGACTTGTTCTGGGCGAGGTATCGGAGTTTGTGGCTGGACTAAGCAAGCCTGGCGAGAACGAAGAGCGTAAACCTCGCAAGCCAAAAACAGTATCAAAATCACCAGAACCCGACGAGGATCATCCCATGGAGGACAACGCACATGAGCCTGAAGATGAGAAGCCAGCAACGTCGGCGCTCGACGAAGTGGACGAGACTGGTGTTGAAGAAGAAAAGGCTGTTGGAGAGGGAATGGGCGCCGCTCTAGCGCTGCTAAGAGAGCGTGGTCTCGTCGAAGATGCACGTGGTGATACCGAGTACAGCAACTTGCGAGACCGAGAAGAGTTCCTGGCCAGGAAGCGACGTCTGGAGGAAGAGCTGGATGATCAGGCACGCCACCAGCGTGAGCGTGACCGTATGAGCGGTAAACTCGACAGGATGTCAGTACGTGATCGCGAGGAATGGGCTCGGCAGCAAAACACATGGCGCGATCAGCAACAATCACGACGCATGGCCGAGCTGTTCTCATCCGGATATAAGCCCAACGTCGAGCTCAAGTACACGGACGAGCACGGACGAGCCCTCGACCAGAAGGAGGCATTCAAGCATCTCAGCCACCAGTTCCACGGCAAGGGAAGCGGAAAGGGCAAGACGGAGAAGCGCCTCAAGAAGATCGAGGACGAGAAGCGACGCGAAGCCCAGAGCATGTTTGACGCGAGCCAGTCTGCCGGCATGAGCTTGGCGGCACAGCAGCAACTCAAGAAGCGTCGGGAAGCAGGTGTTCGACTTGCGTAAAAAAGAGTATCGGTTATGACGACACAGGATTATTGGGAATAGTAATACCGGGCAATGGACAGTTTCAGATCAAAAAGGTGCCTTTACCCTTATTTCATGTGCTCACTGAGTTTGTTATTTCCTGCTGACACCATGTGAAGATAGCTCCAGGTATGTGTGCCGTCTTGATTATCTACCTAACCACTGTGTCTAGGTCTATTGCGTGAATGTCCAGAGTTCTTAACCACGACATGCTTTCTACTTTCTACCACCAACAGGTTGTTCTCTCCTGTTTACTCCATTCCACTCATCACTTGATGGTTGTCAACAACACAGCCAGAGCTAGACTCTTACCTTTCCGAGATCCAGTATTCGAGTATCTCGTCCTGATCCTCGTCCATCTCTTGTCCTAGATCATCCGCCGCCAATAACATAGCCTCCAGCTCCTCTTGCATAGCTGCTGTCTCGTCGCCCTTCTTTCCACGCTGGCTCTCACCCTTGCTCGACACCTCCCCGGCTGTCTTGCAAGCGTGAAAGCAGCTTTGGCTGTTTGTGGTTGAAGGCATGACTTTGTGTTGGATGCTTGAGTGTGGATTTGATGTATAGAATGCTTGTGCTGTGTCCAAGATGATGCGTAAACGAATAGTCAAACCCATCTCACTGTACTGGCACTGTGCCCTTCTTATACCCTTGGTAGAAGGATAGCATGAGGCAGGCCATTGTCCATCCCTTTAACTATTGTATTTTGGTATACATGTGAATAGCTCTGAACCAATGACTGAACGAAGGTCTGTGCTGAAGCTCAGGCTTGAACTCGTAGCTATGAACAAGCTGTTGATATATGAACAAACTCTTGAGCCCCAATCGGAAGTCTCTGATGCTGATTTCCATGGATAGCGAAAACAGTATGAGTCTATAATGGTAGCAATTACTATAAAGAAAAGAAAAAAACAAGTTCTTGAATCTCGATGTTCTGTCGAGCCGTGTTTACACACTCATCCTAAAAACGCTAACCCATCGTGGATCAATAGTTACCCAAACTCCAAAGACAAAGAGCCGCCAACTCCAAAACAATTTCGAGATAGTCGCAGTCACACATTTACAGGCTGACTTTTGCTCCGATGCCCTTGCCCCGGTAATGTAGACTCTCGGTCCAGCTCCCGAGCCTGACGGTCACGTTGGCTACGGCGTCGAGCTTGAGCGTTCCGCCCAGTGCCTCCTTGAGCTTGCCGTAGCCCACGCTTCCAGGGGACCATTCCACAGGGAGACGCGGAGTTTGGGAGCGTCCTGGTGTTGCTGGGAAGGGAGAGTCGTGGATTATCTGACCGACTGGTTCGGTGTGGTTGTAGAATGCGGTGGCGTTGATGTGTTCGATATAAAGAGTGTTGTACTGCAAAGGAGAGAGCAGAGTAAAAGTGGCTGTAGATGATAGGATGTGAAAGGTGGCATCGGCGATGAACCGTGGCTTTTCGTTCTCATCCTCGCCTGGAATTCTTATCCGTGGTGTAGGAAGAGTGACGTTGATCTTGGAGAGAGCGTCTCCAATAAGAGGCAGACTGGGGATACTTCCCTTATGCGTCCTTGCTGTGAGAGTCGTATTCTTGCCAGAGACGTAGTCTGATAGTAGCTTCCGGCCAACTTCATGTGCCTTGTCTCCTCCAAACCGGGCTGGATCCCAAGTTGCGTGGACGAGAATGTTTGTGTTTACGCCCTGACCGAAATCGACGTTCCTGGATATAGCCTCTCCGAGTACTTGACCATCATGGAGAATATGTATGTTGAAATAGGGGACCACGGCTGTGTAGGGCGTAGGGTTGGTGATGTTGACAAGACCCTTCATCTGAACGCCCGTCTCCGAGGTCTCGACAATCTCAATCTCTCCAACCTGAGGATTGAGCTTGCTGAGCGTGTCTCCAGGAACTCCTACAGCCTGGTCAGCGGTGGCTATCGACAGAGTTGCGAGGCACGTCAAGGAAATACTTCAGCGTGTGTGTGTGTGTGTGTGATGGAGGACTGTGATCCTCGAGGGGGGTGCAAGAGATTACCACAACGAAGACGAACGTTTTACTGGAATCTTGCCCTCTGCGGGAACCTTCTTGACCGTCAAGATTCCGAGGACGGTCAAGACTTGGACGTCGACTTCGGCCTTGATATCGAGGATGAGATCCTCGTCGCCGAAGAGTAGCTTCTGCATCACTTCGCTGAATACGTCGCCGTCGGTGATTGTCAAGGGTACGTCGACTACTCTTGAGGTGATGTTGAGTAGGACTTCATCGTTCGCGTCGTCTTGGATCTTTGTAGAGTTGGCCTTTTCCCAGTGACGCAGGTTGAGCTCGCCGAGCTTGCGCTTCTCGTAGAACAAGTCCGCATTGGCGCGGAGTTTCTCGACCGCCAGATCAACGTTCAGCTCAGGCGGAAGAGCTGCCAACACTTGTGTCGTTCCAGAAACCCGAGGTTGGCTGTTGGGGTCGTTGGCATCAGCGAAAGGGTCTGGTAGTTTAAAGTCGACATCTGTTAGTGAGAAGTTGCGGATAAAGTTGTCGAATGATCGCCCAGGAAACTCGACGGGAACAGTGATGCTCTCAAGGATATTCGAGATCCATTCTGGAGTATCTGAATCATTGAGCTTCTTTCCTCGCACAAAGACCTGGGCTTCCTCGCCATGAAGATAGCGATCCATAAAGTGGTCCAAGGGAGAGGTCTTGGTATGAGGGCACGCCCGTGTAAGGGACTCTGGTATATCACGGATGACTCCCCTGGCATCTGCCTTGACGTCCTCCTTGGCGCGAATGTGAATGGGGTCGGTAATGGCGTCTGCAACACTGATAGAGGGCAGTGACGAGTCGCAGTTGGGAACTAGGACCTCAAATCCGAGAGTCGGGACTTCAAATGACACTGGGTAGTCATTGTGCACAGTCAAGGATACGTCTGCCTCAATTACTTTCCGTCCGTGACCGTCTACCGGGCGATCATGGAGATCGAGACGTTCTATCTTGTAGTCGGGCATGGACGGAATCTTGTTGGCTGTGAGGATATTAGTCGAGTTCTGAACAAGGGAAGCACTTTTGATTTGATTAAAGTAGGGTTTTCTGGCCCAAGTACAAAGAGGCAAAGGAACGGTAGAGAGATTGACCTTCAAAAACCATGGTCTCAGCCACATCGTGGGCTCCAAGAGGGAGGATGCCCGACTTGAGGTGAACCTGGGTCTTGCCCACCACCTTGAGCTGCTTCAACTTGCCATCCAACCAGTCGTTTGCGATCTTTCGGATGTCTTCGGCCTTGCCGGGGCTGACCTCGGCCACAAAGTCCAACTCATTAGTGTGTCCATTCACAACATCGACAACCAAAGGTGGGATAACGGCGGTGCCGGCAAGAGCTTCGGCGTAGTCGGGGAGGTAAACTCGGACGGTCGTCTCCTTGGTCTCAAGCTTTCGCATAATACCGGTAACGGCCTTTCCTATGCGACGAGAGTTCAGGTTGTCGACACGTGAGCCGTCGAGATAGACATTTGCACGGATTCGTGCTCGGATTCCATCGGTCGTGATATTCTCGATGGACAAGTTTGTCGGTTCGAGGACGGCGGCTTTCTCGGCATACTCTTTGACGGCGGGAGGAACAAGGAAGCCGAGGATTATAATGAGAATGACAAGGATGCCGAGGAAGGCCATGGCGATAATCGAAGGCCATCGCCATGATGACCGGGTGCTCTTAGCGTCCTGAGCCTGAGGCTCGGTCGAGGGTTCTTCATGCTCGTCAACCTCGCTATGTCGATCATCGCGATCCCCAAGGAGAGGAGAATTCTCGGTGGGCTGCTCCTCCTGCGTTGGCGAGAGGAGAGGCTCGGTTTCGTCGGGGGCGGTCATGGTGGGCTGTTGTCGGTGGTGAGGCCGCCTAATGTGATGGGGCTGAGGTGCGCACAAGGCGCGTAAGTCGTTGAAGTGGTCGCGGCTATGAGGTAACCCGATAGATGTGAGGATGAAGTGTCACAAACACCACAGAAGAGAGAATGGAAGATGATGAGCAACAACGTGATGGTGTAAGACAGTTGATGGAGGCAAGTTAGCACGGGCGACTCGTCATCGATGGTGAAGTTGCAGGGTGGGAATGGATTGATAAGGATGTGGGGAGGTACGGGGTATGATTGGTTCGCAATGGCCCGCGCCAGGAACCGCGCCCCACACCAAGCCCAAAGAGGAAAGTTCGCGTGGCGATTGGCCCTGGAGATCGGGGTTGGGGCCTGTTCCGAGCTCGGTGACCCTCCCTCAAGACCCTCTCATGTGAGGACGTCATATGGTGAGTGTTGCAAATATTAGACGAAAAGGTATAGTAGGTATTTAGTTGAGAGGAGTGATCCTATGCTTCAAAACCCATGCCATCTCTGGTGTGTAGTAGCCCAGCACTCAAGTTATTTTAGGGTTTCTGACGTCAGCGGGCACGTGACACGGGAGATGGGATGACTGAATATGTTGAGCTCTCCATTCTTCATACACCAATAATGATCTTCATGAACTCACTTTTCAGAAACTCCCCAAAATCTCAGCTCATGCTTCTCACCCTTCCCTGCAACGTCTCACCGCCAACAAACAGGGACCTCATTGTCACTGCGCTGCAGAAGGCGCGCCCTTGTCACCACATTAGCGTGCAGGTTAGTGGACCAACAGGGCCATCGCCATTGGAAATCCGGCTTCTCGGTGATGGCTCTGTATATCGACTTCAAGTAAAAAGTGCATTTGAATATGAGAATTGTAATATCTTCAAGATGCCGTATATGCCTTAAAAAGCTAGGGAGAGCTCTACGATTATAAAACAGCTGTGATAAAATATTACAGAGATTTGTACGGAGTACGTGAGTAAAAGATAAAAATGGGTCTTGATAGCTCTTAGGGCTCTTCATTGGGCAGACGCCAATCCGCGGTCCGGGAGCTTGCTCTCTGCATGCAGCATGACTCCTCCAGCTGTTGGCTCAATAAAACTTCGTCACTCGATCTCGCATAAACTCTTTCAATTCTTTTCATTGATACATCTAGACATCTGATCTGCAAGTCTCATACTCCTAGAGATCATATAAGCCTCTCACTGACCCCGCCAGTCCGTCCCCTCACCATGAAGTCCACTGCTTTCCGAATCGCTCGAGGTGCCGTCAATGGCCTTCAGAAGCGAGCCTACTCACAGGCCACTACCCCGAGGCATCTCATGACCATTGCTGATCTGACCCCTACCGAGTTTGCCAACTTGGTCCGTGATGCCAACACCCGAAAGATTGCTGTCAAGGGCGGAGCTCCTCATAGCATGCTCAGCGGTGGCCTCGCTGGCAAGGCTGTTGCCATGATGTTCAGCAAGCGTAGCACTCGTACCCGAGTTTCTACTGAAGCTGCTGTAACTATGCTTGGTGGTCACCCTATGTTCCTGGGCAAGGATGATATTCAACTTGGTGTGAGTGGTTTAATTGTGACCATCAACGTGACTTAGTGCTAACACTCGATAAGGTGAACGAATCCCTCTATGACACATCTGTTGTCATTTCTTCCATGACCTCGTGCATGGTTGCTCGAGTTGGACCTCACTCCGATGTCGCTACTCTTGCCAAGCACTCGAGCGTGCCTGTTATCAACGCCCTCTCCGATGACTTTCACCCTCTCCAGACCATTGCCGACTTCCTCACTCTGCATGAGACATTCCCGGCTAGCAACAGCACGGGAGCTAGCCTTGATCTGAATGGCCTCAAGGTCGCCTGGGTTGGTGATGCCAACAATGTCCTCTTCGACCTGGCTATTGGCTGCGTCAAGATGGGTGTCGACATTTCGGTTGCCGCTCCCAAGGGATATGAGATCCCTGATAACATGAGGCAGCTCATCAACTCTGCTGCTGAGGGCGTCATCTCCCCTGGCAAGCTCCTCGAGACCAACGTGCCTGAGGAGGCTGTCAAGGACGCCAACGTGCTGGTCACTGATACCTGGGTGTCTATGGGTCAGGAGGCCGATACCCAGAAGCGACTCAAGGACTTTGCCGGTTTCCAGATCACCAACGACCTTGCCAAGCGAGGAGGTGCCAAGGAGGACTGGAAGTTCATGCACTGCCTTCCTCGACACCCCGAGGAGGTCGCTGATGAGGTCTTCTACAGCCCCCGATCTCTGGTGTTCCCCGAGGCCGAGAACCGTCTCTGGGCCGCTGTTTGTAAGTTTTTATCACAATCTTTATCAGGCTCAAACTGACAATATTCAGCCGCTCTTGAGGGCTTTGTCGTGAACAAGGGCAAGTTCTAAACGGAAAATGTATACATGTCTGGTGTCTTTTTTTTTGTTTCTACACTGGGTTGGAGGCGGAGCATTGGCGTACGAACAACAAAATAGTCATTGGAATTAAATCAACTAAACCAAATCCTTTCCTCGCCGGACGCCATGGGGCCGGGCCACCATCCATGATATCGTGACTTAACCAGGGGGGAGCTGGCTGGCGTCGACAACCTCGTCAGCCTCCTTGATGATGGCCTCCTCAGGAGCCTCAGTCAGGGGTGATCGGGGCAGGGCCATAAGACCAGTGCGGGCAGACTCGAGAATGCCGAAGGGGGCAATCAGCTTGAGGAAAGAGTCGATACGGGACTGCTTGGCGGAACTACAGAGAATGTCAGTATATGGAAAAGGTAGAGCAAGGGGTGGATGACGCACATCTCAACAATGCAGCTGTTAGTGCTGATATCGAGAACCTTGCCACCGAACTGGTGAGCAAAGTAGGTGATGGACTTGAGATGCTCGTGCTTGTGTCGGAGAGCCTGGCTGATGGCCAGCTTGCTGGGGTGGAAGTCCTTGGCGATATCCGACAGGCTGCGCTCGATGGCCTCGTGGGCGTAGTCGACGTCGAGGTCACCAGCAGCGATCTCGCGGTGGTGGGCCTGGAGCTCCTCGAAGTACTCGGGACCAAGAATGTTGATCTTGCAGAGCAGAAGCTCACGCTGGACGAGGGCAGCGTTGGTGTAGTCGAGAACAGCCCAGACGGGAACGAGATCCTCAAGTTGTCGGCGGGCCTGCTCGACAACACCGTCCTGGCCAGTGAGGACAATGGTCATGCGGGACAGGTCCTTGACCTCGGTGTTGCACACAACAAGAGAGTCAATGTTGAAGCCACGGGCAGCCAGAATACCAGAGACACGGGACAGGACACCGGGCTCGTTCTGGACCAGACAGTTGAGGATGTGGCGCTTGGGAGGAGCGGTAGAAGGGACCGGGGTCTCGTAGAGGATGTTGGAGACGGCGGCCTGAGCAGACCAGACTGGAGGGCTGTCGCTCACGGGCAGAGGCGCAGAGCGACGGCGAAGGGCCTTGTAGGCGATGGCAGAGGTCGAAGAGGAGCTATGCCGCACAGAGGCGACACCCCTCGTGGAGACTGCCCTGCATAGGGACGCGGCCAAGGGCCGTAGAGAGGCCATCTTGAAGAGACAGGAGAACGGTATGGTTCTCTAGCCAGAACAAGATGCTTCCCAGAGGCGGTAGAAATAGCAATTGGACCGGCAAAGGATGGATAGAGATCGTGACTCAAGGGGAGGAAAGGGAAAGGCCGAAAAAATCAATGGGCCACCGATAGGCCGGTGACCGGAGGAGGTGTGGATGGGGTAGACGGTCGGGGTTTGCGGGCACGGATCAGCTCAGCAGGGGGGTTCCGCTGGAGCTTGTTATCTCAGCCCCGCGAAAGTGCTGAAGTCCAGCGGATGGACGGAGCTTTTAGCTGGTGAGAAGGCTGTTTAAGGGTTGATAGAGGCAATCTAACGGGTTTCTGAACTTTGAAAAATCAAATTTTTAGAGGTGACGCTGTCCATGTGACCACACAATGGCTGCTGCTGTCTGGTCGCACAAATGTGCAGCTCTCAATCCAACTGCCATCAGATTCCCCAGATCTGTCCACGAACCCATGCAAGGCTGCGCCACAGCAACACAAACTGTCCAATGAGGACGCATTTGTTGCTCACCTTTTACACTGAAGCCTGTGCTCAATCTCGGCCTCAAAACTGCTGCCCGCTTTCGAGGGCGCCGGTTTCGCGCCGACGCATGTCTCGCACCAGCCACGTGTGGCGGAAGGCTGGCGGGAGGTCCGTGCATGAGACGACAACCTTTGTGAGGCTTTGGCTTTGGCGCTGGGGAAAGACCCTCACCAACCAAATCAAACCAAACCAACCAACCTTTCTTTTCGCATCTACGAGAACAGCTCCACTTCGATACACGAGCGCTTCGGTTACCGATTTTTTACGCAGACTCTCGAAGAATCGCATCATTACACGCCGACGCGGATACTTCGTCATAGAATCTTTTTCTAGAGATCTACAAGGGCAGACACGACTCGTGACAGACGGCCAAATCTCGTACTGAGCACACACGTGCTTCGCGCGCCATGGATGATACCGAACGCCGAACGGTGAAGCGCTCGCGCTTCGACCAGACCGAACCAGAACCCAAGAGGGCCTCGCGATTCGACCGTCGCTCTCGATCTCCTCCGGCGCGTCGAACTGAGCCCGGCAGGGACCGTAGTCCCCTCGGAAATGATGGAGGTTCTGATCCTAAAAAGTCACCTGGCGATGCCGCCGCCGCTGCTGGTACGTGTGTTGTTGTGCTTCGCGGCCACTCTCGCGACCGCTTCTTTCTCCAAACTTTTGTCTAACCTGTCCCCAGCTGCCGCTGCGGCTAGAATCAATGCGCAGCTCCAAGCTCGCAAAGGAATCCAACACGTCGATGTCCCTCCGATCAAGCCCGCCGAATCCTCCCCTGCTGCTCCCGCGCCGACTTCGCAAAGCTCCTCAAAGACAGCCCCTGCGCTCAACGGGGAGATGTATGTCGCAGATGGCGACTATATCCAGGATATTGAAGTGAACGACTTGAGGAACCGCTACCTCCTCACCAAGGGGTCTACGCAGAAAATGGTAAATACTCTTTGAAATCCACTGATCCTCCCAGACTCGCCATGTCGGATTACCTCTTGCACTTCACTCGAATCGAGGATATCATGCTTACACAGCTTGATAGCTCGCTTCGACACCCCCTTCGTTGCTCCTGCTGACTCCCGCTTGATTTAGATTAAAGACGACACCGGCGCTGGTACGCAATTAATTCCTTTCACTGTCGTTGTAGGATTTCATGTTGACTTTGCAAGATGTCACCACTCGCGGCAATTACTATCCTAATAAGAGCATGGCCACAGCTGCTGTAAGTGTGCTTTCACTCTAAGAGACATGCCGCTGACAGTTCCATAGAACCCTCCGCTTTACCTCCACGTCACAAGCACATCCAAGCAAGGCTTGGAGTCTGCTGTCGCCAAAATCAATGAGCTAATTCAGCAGGAACTACCCCAGCTCGTCGATGAGCGACGTTTCCGCCGACGAGACCAGGAGCAAGTCGAACGAGACGAATTTGGACGAGTGAGAAACTACAGACACTATGTAAGATGGACAAACTGACATATACCACAGCGCAAATGGCCCGAGGAGAAGATCCCCATCACCCTAGAGCCCGTTCATGGATTCAACCTTCGCGCTCAGGTTGTTGGACATGGCGGTGCCTATGTCAAGCACATCCAGCAAGAGACTGGTTGTCGTGTGCAGATCAAGGGCCGAGGATCCGGCTACTTGGAAGCAGCCACGAATAGAGAAAGTGACGAGGACATGTTCCTCCACGTCACGTAAGAGAATCTCCATGGATATATCAACACAGTCGGCTAACATGTTATCAGCGGACCTGATGCCAACATGGTTGAAAAGGCTAAGGAGCTCTGCGAGGATCTGATCGCCAACGTCAAGGAGCAGTATGAAGAATTCAAGACCCGCCCCCCTCGCTATGGAGGTGACCGCTATGGAGGTGATCGTAATCATTCTCATGGCGGCTCTCACGGAGGTTCCCATAACTCCTATGGCGGCTCTCATGGTGGCAGCGGCGGCTATGGTGGTTACGGCTCTGGCTCTGGCGGTGCTTCCAACAATAGCCCGGCACCTCCTGGTGTCAACAGCCCTACCAATGCCGCCGATTACGCTGCTCAGTACGCCCAGTACTATGGAGGAGCAGACCCCTATGCAGCCTATGGCGGATATGCTAAGTGAGTACCCCTCTTTCAAACCCCTGGTGTTGACTCAACACTCCGGTTGACCGATGCTAACCAAGTTCTGCAGCTATGTCGCCATGTATCAGCAGTACTATGGAGCCCAGGCACAAGCCCAAACACAGGGCCAGGGCTCTCCTGCAGGCGCTCCTGGGCAATCGGCTTCACCGCCTCCTCCGCCCCCGAGTGAGGCAGCTCCTCCGCCGCCTCCGCCGCCCAGCTCGGCGCCTCCACCACCTCCACCCTCCGGGTCTCCCCCTGCGGCTGGAGGGAGCTACGGCGCGGTATGTGGAACCCCGAGAGAGTGGGACTCCGTCCACTCTCGAGCAGCTTGAATGCATCTTGTGCCGCGTGCAGCAACTGACTAACATCTCCTTGCAGGTTCCCCCTCCTCCAGGCCTCTGAAGGGTACGCCCCCAGGCCCCCTCCCTCCCCCCTCACAGAAACGGCCACGGCCCTCGTTTGAAGAAAAGAAAGACTTGCTTGCTGGTGTTGGAATGCCTTGGTTCTGTACGTAAACGCTCCGGCTTGCATTACGAAAAAAGAGGGCGTTGATTCAGGTTCTCGTATGCGAATTCTAGTTGCTCGGTACTTAGGGAACAGTCTCGGCGCGTCGTTTGGAATGGATGCCGCCGTGCAAGCTAGCACGCACCGATCGCTTTGCTCTCTAGTAGGTTGCAAAAGATTGTTTTTTGAAATAACTATTACAGGTTGAGACTATCTATCTATCCTGGCCGTATCAACTTGACCCAATTGAGGGGTCATCAAACTATGACGACCTAGGACGGTTAATCTGCTTAATATCATTCTAGTACTCGTAGTGAATCTGTAGACTTCATGAGAAGCGCTTCGGACTGTTCGCATGTAGCTCGGTATGATTGAAGGAGTGTGGCTGGTGAGGGGCAGGTCTTATCGATAAGATCAACCTTTGGTCGCATGAGCACCATCGCAACTCCAACCTCTTTTGATCAGGACAAGATTATCATCATAACACACGAAGACCACAACTCTGTGCCGTCCCTATAGTCGCTTTAGAGCTGCAACATGGCAAGATGAGCCATCAGCGATACCCCTCCCACGATCCCGTCAAGGAACCTCATTCCATCTCCCTCAAGGTCCTCCGGTGAGCTATGCTCCTGTCTATCTTACGCGGCTCCATGTGAATGCCTCGGGTCTAACTCGCAATGGTGCTGCTCAAGACTATCACGCCCTTCGCTCGTCACTCAGTATCCCATAGACCCTCCCTCCTCGATAGGCGCGACCATCAAGCCAGCCCCAGCTCCGGCATCGCTTGCTTACCGCTCCGAAACTACATCGAACCCATCACCGTTCCTCCTCAGCCCCATCGTCAACCTCCCCGTGTCGTTCGGCTCGGCATACGTTGGCGAGACGTTTAGCTGCACGCTTTGCGCCAACAATGACCTCCTGCCGGACGTACCCAAGAACATCCGCGATGTGCGCATTGATGCCGAGATGAAGACGCCCGGCCTAGGTGCCGTCCAGCGCCTCGAGCTCGGTCCGCCCACCGACAAACCCGAGGCGGACCTTGACTCTGGCGGCACACTGCAGAGGGTCGTCTCATTCGACCTCAAGGAGGAGGGCAACCACGTTCTGGCGGTGACGGTCAGCTACTACGAGGCGACTGAGACGAGTGGGCGCACAAGGACGTTCCGCAAGCTCTATCAGTTCATCTGCAAGGCGTCACTGATTGTGCGCACAAAGGTCGGACCTCTCAAGGCTGCGGCCGGCGACGGACAGCCGCGGCGGTGGGCGCTTGAAGCACAGCTGGAGAACTGCAGCGAGGACGTGGTGCAGCTGGAAAAGGTGGTGCTGGATACAGAGCCCGGACTGCGGTACCGCGACTGCAACTGGGAGGCGAGCGGGAGCACCAAGCCGGTGCTGCACCCGGGCGAGGTGGAGCAGGTGTGTTTCGTGGTGGAGGACAGCAGCGGCACCGGGACGCCGGGAGGCGACGTTGAAGTGACACCCGACGGGAGGATCATATTTGGGTCACTGGGCATTGGCTGGAGGGGCGAGATGGGTAACCGAGGATTCCTGTCAACCGGCAAGCTGGGCACGCGAGTGGCACGGTGAAGGCGACACGGCAGAGACACAAACCTTGACCCGGGCCTCTCAACTTGGAACCATCAGGACAATCCCGTGATCTCGTTCTACTGCCTGCGAGCTGTGCCGCGGCGCAGACGGGTTCACGCACTGCGACATTCAGGTCTCGGACTGTCAGCAACACGGCACAAGAATAGCACAACCGCTAGGAGAGAGAGGGTGTAGGGATATTGAAGGATGCACAGTAAAGGCAGAGCACCAACCAGTTTCCGACAACTCGGTCTCAGTGGCATATTGACCTGTCTCGAACCTTAACTCGAGGCTCGAGCAGGGAAGACAAGGGAAAGGAAACGACAGGGGTAACGTCACGGCCGAGAGATGGGGGAGTGGACACAGGGTTCACAAGGCCAGTTGGTGCGAGACATGGGGCGTTCTCTCTTTCTTTTTTTGGGGACTTGTAAGTCTTGCTTGGGTCCGAGTTTCAACGTCAAGGACATGGTCTCTCTCGGGGTTTCTGTCAGTTGTACGTGGGCATATAAAAGGTATGGATGGATGGATGACTGATGTCGAGCCAGAATAACTGGGGATGGATGGTACGTCGACGACGGGAGTTGAAGGCAGTGGTGAGCCCACTGCCGGGTTCACCCTCGTCAGCCCGTCCCAAACCACCGGCTGCTGGTATTGGGTGATATGATACGAAATAGACAAGCCATGACGCGTGCAGCAAGCAGCATGGGAATCTGGGGACTGCAGAAGACAAGGCCATGCCATGCCATGCTTAACAATCTACTCCATAGGTGGCCAAGAATAGAATAATATTACAACAGATATTATGCGACCTGTCGTGCGTCCCGTCTCAAGCTTGATCCCACGTCTCTGGACCGGGTTTCCCAAAAGGGATGTAGTAGGAACACTGAGCAGGGGTTCTGGCGGTCATGGCCATGGTGGGAGACAATGTTTGTCTGCCTGTAGATCCTCTTCTCTCCGCTGACAACATTGTTTCAACCTTGAGCAAGAAAGTGCACAACTCGAGAGTCGGAGACTGGGATATCCGTAAGGGCACTGACTCGCCTCCAACGGTGCGGCGGCGATCTACCAGGGGTGAGCAAACACCAAGCGAAACAGGGCCTCACACTAAGATCTCTGATACCCGCAAGGGAAGGGAACCAAAGGGTAACACACGGTCCAACGTGGAGAGCGACCTGAAACAAGACGACGCGATGGATATCCGACGCCGATCAGCGACCAGACCAGAGATATGCATAGGTAGTGGTTTGCCATGATCGGAAACTTGGGCGCAGCCACGATCTTGAGGCGCGCCGTCTTGTGTCAGGTAGACAGAGGTTGAACAAAGTGTGCTTGAGCGCACCTCATG
This sequence comes from Fusarium vanettenii 77-13-4, assembly GCF_000151355.1. Taxonomy (NCBI): domain Eukaryota; kingdom Fungi; phylum Ascomycota; class Sordariomycetes; order Hypocreales; family Nectriaceae; genus Fusarium; species Fusarium vanettenii. The sequence continues at coordinate 475,987 of NW_003315879.1, read as the reverse complement.
CGGAGACGTGCATGAGCATGATTACCCAGACGGGCGAACAGAGTGCCTTGATTAGCGCAGATGCAGCAGGATGAGCAGTTTTGGGTGAAGCACAAGGAATCAAAAAGAATGCTCAAGGGACAAAAACCACGTGGTTGATCCAGCAAGACACACAGCTTGGTGGACCATGTGTGGTGGTCCTCTTGGTGCAGGATGAGTTGTCAGTGTCCAAAATACACTGACTTATCAGCACTAGAGATAGAAGGCCAGGAGACGTGGCTCACTCAACCTGGAGAGAATGGCCTGGTCAGCTATCTGGTCGGGTCTGGCTGCCATGGCAGAGAATCCAATCTTTCAAACAACACCATGGCGCGCTTGGTAGGCGGCCAATCCGATTACCGACTGGCGTCTAAAGATGAATAGGAGGCGTGTGCGTGCCTGTGACTCCACGAGGCCGAGGCCAATTGAGGCGTCAAGGTGACGGACGGGATGGCAGTGGGAGAGAGCCTGGACCATCGCATCGGGACAAGGGAGTTGTTCGTCTTGATGTCCCCAGGCTGTTGTTTCTGTTCCCGATATCCATACTGTTTCCTTGGCCGGACCTAGGCCGACGAGGGGATCAGATTGGCCGACAACACGAACCATGTACACAAACAAATCATCCTTCCATGGGTGGAGAGAGTCGGTCTCGTTCTCGCGTGTCTCGCTGCGCTGCGCTGCGTCTCTGGCGTCTTCCGTACCTGCATCAGAGCCTGGCTCGTGCTTTCGTATTCCCACCAGGGCCCGTCAGGGGCGCATTGCTTAGGGCGACCTGGCGTTGGCGCGCTCTTTGGGCTGGGCGGGCTGTCTTGGGTGCAGGTAGCCCCTGGACTAGGACCGACGAGGGCGGCGGCGGCGGCGGCGGCGGCGGCCCCTCAAACGATTCTGTGCCCGATTTATCCACGGTCTCGAGGTCGCACATGAGGTGGATTATGGGAGAAGGGAGATAACAGGGGCGGCGTCAGAAAGAAAGGAGAAGGGCTCGTATTGAAGAGCAACATCGGATGCAACAAGAGTTGAGGTTCCGTGGATGCTCCGTAGACAGAGAAGCTCAGCAGCACCTGCTCTGTAAATCAGTATCTGACAAGACTGGCCAATCATCGCTGTGCCTCAAGCAGGCGTCGTGTAAGAGGCAGGAGATGCCCGAATTCGAAGTGATCTGCAGGGTTTTATCGACTTTGGGTCCCTCGAGCGCGACTATCCCACGACGTACCTGCCTCCCTCGTGCAACTTCACGTCGATCAGGGATTTGGGATGGATGTCAGTCATGGTTGCCCACGCACGCACGTGCAGAAAGCCCAATTCAGTTCATCTTTATCCTTGCTTAGCAGATGAAGCTAACAAGCAAGTTACTGCCTCACATCCGCGGGATGAAGCCCAAGTACTGTGTACTTTCACTTCCTTTATCTGCTTTTGGCTGCCTGGGTCATCTCTGTCATTGCGGAGAGGGAGCCAGAGAGTCGAGGGGCGGTATGAAAAAAGGACGCCATCATCAACCCACCGCGCTAGGTTGGGGGTCGGCTGTTAGCCTCGTTAGACTAGAACTGACGTAGGCCCAGCTGCCTTCAACAGTTTGTTCCAAAGAAGAAGCAAAGAAGGTGAAAATAGCGAAAAGGAGGCGAAATGGAGGAAGGAAGCGAAAGCACAGTAAGAAAAAAAAAAGCAAATATTACAGAAGCGAAAGAGGAAAGGACGACCATGCAAGCACAAGCTGCAAATCCATAGCCAGCCAGACAGACACAGTCTTTGATGTCGACGGAGCGTTTGGGGCGTCCCCATCTGCACAAGAACGGTGAGGGTGGGATTGAGATGGGGGAAGGAGCGCCTTGCGTGCCCACCTGCGCACTTAGCCAGCCGAGGCGCTCAGCCAGCTCCAATCGGGTTTTTATTGGCAAGTCGATTTCCTAGGCAGGCAGGAAGGAGCGTTGGACAGGCACAGGCACGACAGGGCATGCCCAGACCCAGACCCAGACTTGGTTCAACAACAGTCACTCACTGCACTGCACATCTCCCACCCCGGGTTTCAGCATCCGGCTCATAATCATGCATCCATTTCTTGTTGTATTTCCCAAAGGAGCACAAACGACGCCTTATTCAATACTTTAATGCACTGCACCGCATTAGCCGTCGCGCCAACCGTGGTTCCGGGGTGATATTGCCTGCCCTTTCCATTCACTTCAGATCTGCCTGCCTGCAACGGGAGCAGAAACTGGGACTCAAGCCCGGGCCCGGACCCGGAAATATGGGTCCTGTACGAGCTCCTGATTCTGCTACTGCACCCGGCGCTGCAACCACAACTGCATCGTAGTGCTGTCGGTCGACTAATCACTTATTGGATCCCAGTGAAAGCAGGGAGTTTCTCATCAGTGATCCGGAACCACAAGCAAACCTGTGTGTTGTGCTGTGCTGTGTGGCTTTGCCTCGAAACGACAGCGCACCACACCACACCTATTTTTGTGCTGACCATAATCCAAGCAGGGCCGTATCGGGCGCGAGGGAGTCATAGCCCAGGACGAACAACTCATCGGTTGAGAGAGCCATCGAGCCGTGATGGGTGCCGTCTCGCCGACTTACTGCCCAAAGCATGCATGTTCCTAGTGTCGCTGATGCAGAAGTAGAGGCAGAGGCGGAAACAGTCGTAGGTGCACCCACTAGCGGTTGACGCTCATATCATCCGCAGAGTAGTATCCGTTGCATGGTCTCATGGTCACGATCAAGCATATCTCAGAGGGTCAAACTTGGGGCTTATATGTCCATATCCAACGGCCAACCAACTCCATCGCCCAACCAACTTCGTCATGACCTCTGGCTATGTTGGCTCACCTCGCTCAGCTCACGGAGCACCTTTGCCTTAGCTGATGGAGCCGAGACGGAGACCAAGTGGGATTCGTCCATGGGGGAAAGACAAGACATGGAGGTCAGACTGGGACGAGACAGAATGAGGTACCTCCTCTGCCGCACGATAAACGCGCGACTCTGCAGGTACCTCGAACTGAACGGGTTGGTGGGGGAGAAGCGCCCACACGAGAGATACAAGCCATGGACCATGGTACATGACTGACCCCGGCCGTGAGAACCAATGCATGCACCAACGGAGCACCACAGAAATCCATCATGGCCCGTGGAGCCGCTGGCGCAAAGGTTTGCTTGCTTGGCTTGGCCCCCTGAGGCTGATGGTACCTGGATCGAGCTGGTTTGGGGGGTTACCTGATGCCGGGCGCAGGCGGCACCGCACAGCAGAACGGTCGGTACTGTACGTTGTTGGTAAGCGGAAGTGCTGGGCTGCACTGTTTGGATGGGCAGATGTGATCTGGATGGATGCATCATCGAAAGGTGCGTAGGGACGGCGTGTTTCTGAAGATCGACGCCCATTTTCTTGGTTGCGGCCGCCTACGGATATCAAACCGTCAGAAAAGGCACGGATACATTCCGACACTGTACCATTTCATTCAGGGTTTACGGCGACGGGAACGAGACGGCCATTGCTGCTGACTCGGATGCAGATGGTGTAAAGGCATTGGCCCCTTGTCAGGTATGCGCTGTGTTTAGGTGTGGTGGTGGTGGGTGGTGGTGGTGGTGATGCTGCCGTGCCCAGAGCCCGAACCCAGCGGTGAGTCTCATCAGTGGTTGGCCCTAACTGATGATGGATGGTGGGTGACGGGAAGCTCACTCCAGGAGGTTATCACGCCCTCAATGGACTGGTGCCAGGCGCATTTCTCAGTGGTCCCCTAAAATCGGTCCCCCTACCACACTGCAGCCCTACTTGGTATGGACGCTCTTGGTGGGTGGTTGCCCCTAGAAGCCCTCCCGGGAAGCCCCTGGACTATCAGTCGCCTAAATGCCCGGGCTGCCGTTGCTCCAGCCCCAGAGGCCGAAGGCGTCCAAGAGGTGACGGAACTGGACCCTACAATCCGCCATTTTACGACTAAAGAAGGCACCCTGCGTCAGACACCCCGGTCGTTTTTCTGATGGCCCAGGCTTGCTTGTTCGCCTTGGGTGGATTGGACGTGGATGTATCGGATACCGCTGCCACCAAGTACCCCGTACCCATCCATCTGCTATCCACGGGCGTCCACGTCCCAGCCAGGCCTCGTCCGGGTCGAGCTCAGGCAGTAGGTACCTATAACCAGTACCAAGCAGGTACCAAGCACCAGCCAGCAGGCCCAGCACTGGCACTGACTGACGGATCGACGCCAAATCCTCGTCGTCTCTCTCGCTCTCTCTCCTGTTCTATCCGCCCGGGCTCATCTCATTCTCCCATCATCATCAACTTCTCTTTTTTTCTTTCTTTCTTCTTTTCCTTTCCCTATTCACTCGGCTCGGATTCCCGGTGTTAATCGTGTCGTGCCTTATTCTCACTTGGGCTGTTGCTGTTGTTTGGGTTGCATCATTCGAACCTGAACCCTTCGCCCCAGACCCAACTTTTGGCTCGCTCACGAACGAACGAACGGCGCTGGGCGACTGGCTCACCTCGCCAGTTTCTCGACCTTGGCCCCTCCTCGTCCACGTCCGCATCGAGTCGAGTTCTTTCTGCCAGCCAGACTTAGCATAGAGCTTCCCGTCGCCTAGAGTAAGTCGCTCAAGCTTGAATTTACCTTACCGCCTACCGCCGCCGTTGCCGCCCTCGCTCGATAATCCGTCTTTCGCTGCTGGTCTTGTCGTCCATGGCCTAACCGAAACCCCAGCAACCTGAAATTTGTCGGTCGCGGACCTCTTCACACCCCAACCAGAGCAGAGCGAGACGAGCAGCACAGTCGACGACTGCTCCCCCGCCGCTCTCCGCCCTCACGACCCCCGATTACTCCAACCTTGCCCATTTGCGGCCTAATAGCGACAATTGACATGTCATGGAGAACTCTTCGACCCCTCTCGCCGACTATTTCTGGATCGCCGGCGTAGAGTCGGTGTCCATCCACGACCCCGCGTCGCAGCCAGTCCCCGTCGTTCCTGTCGAGTCCACCATCGCCGAGGATGGCGAGCCTGAAGATGATTATGCCAACGGCTCCCAGGCCAGGGTCAACGCACGACACTCGCGGCACAGTTCCTCCAACCGACTCTCCAGGATATCTCTCACCGACCGATTCTCTGTGCACACACTCGAGGAGAACGACGGCAACACCAAGAGCAACCGCAGTAGCGCCACTATTCGCCCTGTGAATCCCCCCAACTTCGGTGCAACCAATGGAGGGGCCAATTCCACCGGTACCCCCAGCGGCATCCTGGGCGAAGGTTCCATGCTCATGGGCGACTTTGATTTTGATAAGGCCCTTGTCAAATTTGCGGCCGAGCGCGAGGTCTTTCTCGAGGATCTGACCTTCAGTGCTGGCGCAAAAGTCCAGGCTCGGGCACCGATGGTGAACCCTAGAGCCGAGAGGATCAAAGCAGAGGAGAGCGATAGCGGCAGACTGAGTCCTCTCAGAAGCATTAAGGGTAGCATCCGCCGCAAGATGAGTTTTAGGGACATGAACAGCTTGCGCAAGCAACCCAGCACCAGAGCGAGTGCAAGCCGAGCAGGTTCGTCTTTTACATCTTCTCGGCGCTCCTGTTTGTGCGCCCCATCCTTTGTATTGTAACTTTGGCTAACTTGCAGATGCAGCCTCGATCCGTACCGCGAAGCGTCTCAGCAACTATAATTCTGTGATCCCACCGCCCGAGCCCCTCAACACCGATCCTGATATGCACCCCCTCAAGCGACGATATGAGCCTGTTCTACTTGACCGATATCCTCCCCAGGAGGCTATGGATGAGATTTCCAGGCGTGGAAAATTCCCCGACTACGTGCCGATGTTTGCCTTTCCCAACGACATTCAGATTGTGTCCTCGGATGATCGGCCACGATCGACATGGCACGGCTTCACCATGACCTCTGACGATAACAGCAAGCTGTACGGTATTACCATCATCATCTGGACTGCTCTGACTGCCGACGTCGCCGAGGAGGTGGAACAAAGGTGCGAGCAATGGCGACAGAGCCACATGTCTGAAGAGGAGCGAGAGCTAGCAGCGAGCCTGGGAGTTCGACTGGCTGGTGAGCGGACACACCTCTCGCAGCTTCTCGCCAAGCTGCCCACGATCCCATCAGGCTCTCCAGCGCGTGAGAGGCTTGAAGACGAGATCAGCACGGTGGAGGAAAAGATCACCCTCATGACGGATATGCTTCGGCCCCTGAGACATGGTGCTGCATCCAAGATTGAGGGCCTCACCACCGGCGAGAGCGGACTCTGGACACCTCGTGCTTACGGTATTCTGGGACGAGACCCGGCCAACATGTCGTTCTGGAAGGAATGGCTCAAGGCCATTGTCACGCCCATGACAGACGGCGGTGTGCTGAGAATACCCCCGAGCTCGCCCAAGGTTGGGCGCTGGCAGCCCCTGGAGCGGTACGTTGTCAACCTGTGCACCGAGGCGTTCAACCCCCTGGGATCCAAGACCCAGGTTGAGCTGGGTGTTCGAGAGCTACGGCTCTATGCTCGAAAGGAGGCCGAGAACGAGCTCCCGGGCTCACGAACCATTGATCTCTATGCTCTGTTCAGGTGTCTGTCGCTGGAGAACATTGTTGCGCTGTTCGAGTACGCCATGTCGGAATCCCGCATCATCTTTCTCTCGTCTCACACGAGCATGCTGCACCTTGCATGTCATGCCTTGGCTAATCTGCTCTATCCACTCAAGTGGGCGAGCATCTTCATCCCTGTTCTTCCCGCACGACTCTTGTCGGCCCTCGAGGCGCCTTGCCCCTATATTGTAGGCATTGAGCGACGATACGACAAGATCGAGCTGCCCGAGGATGACTATGTCCTGGTCGACCTGGACAAGGATACCATCGATGCCACCTCGCAGCCGGTCCGCCTCCCACGTCAAGCCCGCAGGAAACTCATGTCCCTGCTGCAGGTTGCGGCGCCACACAAGCTTCGATATGGTGTCACGACAGGACCTCCTCCATATGCCATGGAGTCATTCCCCTACGATGCGTTCTCCAGTGAGAATGGCGCCCTTTTCAGGTCACCAACTTCCAAGAGCACCTTGGGCAAGTGGGTGTCTCAGAACTCTTCGGGCTTTGGAGAGGCGGATCTGACAAACGAGATCCAGCCGCCAGTCTTCAATGCTTTTGCTACCGCCTTGGTGGAAAATGGCAGATCGGACAGACCCAGCACTAGCAAGTCTGGCAAGACCAGCCCGCAGTCCTCGGTGTCTCCAGTCTCGATGAACTTCCCTCCCATGCCTTCAACTCCAGTGTCCCGAAGCGACTCCGGGTTTGCGCTTGCAGCCACCCTCCGAGAGAAGCGATCAGGACATTTCGGAGAAGAGAAGATGCGACGCAGCTCGTCTTTTGGCCTGGATAAGCACCAGCCATTCCATAAACCGAGCCTCCCGTTCCTCAATGGCCACCAGGCCAACCTGTCCATCTCGGCCATCTCTGTGGACTCCCAGACATCGTTCGGAGGAGGCTATGGAGGCGGATACGGCGGAAGTGGATATGGCGGCGGCGGCGGCGGCGGCTACGCTCCCTCGACGTACGCACAGTCGACACTGGCCGCGTCAACCATCATGCCCAGCATGCAGATCCAGCCTGTGCGGAACACGGAGACAACTGTCTGGGTTGAGGGCCACTGCTTCAACTGGATCCCCAGGGACAACACATCCATCTGCACCATCTGCAACGAACACGCCGAGGGAGATGGCATCTACATGTGCAATGCCTGCAAGACCTGTTCCCACGGCAGATGCCTCGGCCACGTCTCCGTTGTCTGTCCCGAGGCCTTCCATGCAGACCGCGTCCGGGCGGCGTTTGTCCGATGCCAGGCGAGCTTGTTGTACACATACCGCAAATATCTTGGACGGCCCTCGCGTCAGCAAAAGAGCAATGGCCAGCTGTACGCCTTTGATATGGAGGGTTTCATGAAGAGTCTCCCGTACGAGCAGCACGACTACGCTGTCATGATGCGAGAAACACAGTGTAAGTCAAGCCACGTCACATATGTTTAACCTTTGGACGGTCTGATGCTAATCTGGAACTAAAAAGGCTTCAACGAGTTTATTCATGACCGAGAGATCCACCCCGCCAATGCATCGGCGATCCGTCTATTCGACGAAATCATCATGGCCAAGAGAGCCCGAGGCAGGACCGGTCTGTCGACAGGTCTCTCCCGTCTCTCCACCATCCGAGCCTCTCACGGTGCCTCTCTGCACGCCGGCAGCTTTGCTCCTCCCAACCGCGGCGGCAAGGTGCCGCATTTCCTTGGCGACACATCCGACCACATTTGGCGGACAGCCTCAGTGCCACTGCCCAAGGGCAACTTCCCGGGCGAGTACCGATCTGTGGTGACCCGTATTCCCGCCCGCCTCGACCGGTCTCTCATGCGGGAACCCCGTTCCATCCAGGGAATGCCCCGTGTCGAGCCACGAGGCGCCCGTGGCCTGATCCGAAAGCAGGTTCCCAGCATGCTTGGCACCACCCCTCCAACTTGAGACATAGAATGTGCGACAGGAGAACATTTCTTTTATTGATGGAAGCAAAGAGCCCGGGAGCTCGGAGCCGATCATCCAACCAGCAGCCCCCTTCCGTCGGTGATGCTGAAACCCATACACATAATGGTGTGACACCTCCCCCTTTTTCGCTCAAAGGTAGCCTTGAAGGGGGGGTGATCCAATGACAAAGATGAAGAATGGAAAATAAAGGGAGAAATCACCATGTACGATACCACGTTTGTAATTTAGGATGACGACCACCTCAGCAACGAAAAGTGGTGTATAGCTGGCCGGCCACGAGATGGAGTCGACAAGATCAAAGGGAAGGGAAGGGAAGGGATGTCGACGAGAAGGGACAAACAAACAGAAGCCACCCAAGGGAAAGAAGAGGTAGATTGAAGGGTGAGCCTGTTCGAAGAAAGATGGAGCAGAGCAAAGAAAGAGAGAGAGAGAAAAAAAGAGGACATTGCGCCCCCGATAGACACGTGTTTTGGATTCCCCGGGCTGTTTCAATCTGGCCCGAAGCCTTGCTTGGTTCGCATTTCTTGTCTGGAGCATACAGAAGAGAGGGGGAGAAAGAGAGGCATACACTGGAGTAAGCATATGGTATCCATCAGCATGAGCGAGCATACAAGGAGCGAGGGGGCGGTGGTGCTGTGCACTCTGGGTTGGGCTTGACTGGTTTTTACATAAGACGTTTATATCTGTGCTTGAGCCATACGGACGCATACCTAGAATGTCCTGGCTAACTGTTAATCTTACACAAAGCTTCATCCTCGCATCAAACTAAAAGGCTACTCTTCCTCTTCCCCAACTGCCTACCCCCGAGCAATGATACCTCCCCGTTGGGACCTCGCATGACGGCCAGCACTTACCTCATTCTAAGCGGTCCTGCGTGGCTTGTCCGCCTTCTAGGCGTCCATGCTCAAGTCCTCCCAGCCAATATCCTTGAGTATCTTGCCAGTCAGGGTCGAATAGCGCAAGTGTCCCTTCACAAGGTCGCTAACATTGTGGTTCTCAACACCATCCGCGCCCTGGATTTGCTGAAGGCCCGCCACACCAAAGTGGATGTTCGAAGTGCGATACAAAAAGCCAAGAAGATAGTCACTCTCCGAGTAGACATTGACCAGGCGGCCAGACACGACGCTCTTCAGCGTCAACCAAACTCGGCTCTCGGAGGGCGCAGGTGTGCCCATCAACACGACCGAATCGACGATGCCAAACTGACGGCGCTCAGCTAGGACCATCAGACAGACATAGATGGCCCGAGCCGCCAGACTATAACCCATCAGAGACACGGGACGATCACCTTGGATCTTGCTGCGCATGATGGCGTCTGCAAGCACCACACCCGCCTTTTCAGCGCGAACCATGCCGATGCTCCAGGGGTTGTCGATTATCTTGCTGACTTTCATAAGCTCTGCAGGCCAAGATGCCTCAATGAGACTCGTGAATACTATAGTAATGTTAGGACCGGCTTGCTCGTACTTCTGAGGTTATGACTTACTGGTTCGCGAAGTGACGGCCTTCTTTGCTACTGCCCACGCTGAGCTTCGGACAACAGTCTCAAGCGCACCTCCCAGACTCTGAAGAGCACTCATTTCCCACCGCAGGACGTAAACCTCTGCATGGTCACCGAGGTACTTCCAGGGTCGAGCAATGTCTTCTTTCTCGGTGACCCAACCGTTTACCGCGATGATCACTCGGAGTCGTCGGCTCTTGGCTGGGATGGCTTTGGCGTCCACGTAGTCCTCGGGCGTGCCTCGGATGGGAACAATGCCAAAGTCCTGGATCTCACGAGAGAATGACTCGATCATCTTGCCAGTCGGTCTCGTTCCATAGATTCCAAACAACGAGCCTGCAGCAATGCCATTGTCAGACATGGGCCCCAACAAGCCCGCAGCCGCAGGCAGTCTTAGCCCATGACCGCCGTGGGTAGTCCCAATACCTGCAGCAATGAGCTGCGCTCCGAGTCGAAAGGGTCCGGTCATAGAAGCCAAGCGCGCCTTGGTTTTCCCAACAGGCTTGGTCTCATCTTGCTTTTGTTCAGTGGCCTGCTCGGCGGCCACGTCGACAGCAAGCTGACTCAATCCCTGCGCAATGCGTTTTTCTTCCTCCTGAAGGAACTTCAACGGAAGGTTCAGAGAAGAAGTGAGGTTGAGAAGAAGGAGACGGGCGTAGGCGCTGTACTCTTGGAGTGAAAGTACCATGAGAAGCGAAATATGAAGCAAAAGCTTTCGTTTCTCAACGGGAAGTGTCCAGAGCGAGGTCGGGATTGGTGGGAATCGACGAGATAGGTCACGGTCGATGTGATTTGAGGGGGTTTTGAGAGGGCCTAACACGCGTTAGTTTCCATGACTTATAAGTATAGTTGGAACCAAGAAATAGTAGAATGTATACGAACCAGTAGTTTCATTTTCCGACTTGCCAGTTGTCACTGTAAGCCCTCCACGACCGCCTCTGCCACCGCGGCCAGCGCGACCACCTCTTACACCTCGAGTACTGCCACGCCCACGCCCACGAATATTAGTTTGAGGAGCATTGGCTTCCATGACACTCAAGTCCCGGAAACGCTGCATGGTGATCGTCTGCCACTTTCGGTAGAAGAGGAGAGCCTCTTTCTTGAGCTCCCTGAGTTGAGGCGTGATCTCTGCATCTCCCTTCTCTCCAGACTCGGTTACCTTGGGACTTGGCTGAGGCACCTGCGTTGCTCTCTTGACTTGGGACGAAAGCTTGGGGTTGGCATTCTCCTTTGTGTTGCGGAGTGACAGGGCCAATAATTGGTGATGGCCAATGTCCTGATCCCCAAGAATGGGGGTAACGGGAGGAGAATCGAAGATGATACTGATGTCGTTGTGAAGCTTCTCGGTTATAGCATTGATCAGCGTAACCAAATCATTTCTCTCAACAGGTGAGATAGCTCCGGTCACGTCAACGGGACGGCGAGGAGCCGGACTTCCTCGACCGCCTCGACCCATGATGCCGCCGTCGTAGGAGAGTTGGTGTAGTGCTGAGCAAAGATAGGAGATGCGAGAGCCTGAACTGATGGAGACGACCGATCGTCTGTAGACTCTTGTAGGCAAATAACGGAAGGACTCTGAGTGATCAAGATGATGTTATCGCGAGAACCTCGATGACCAAGGGCGAACAAGTTGCTAAAGGTCGAGCTTTGGAAGTCCAGGGAGAAGCAGAAGCTGCATCATCAGATGAAAAGCAGCCAGTACTTCTTTCTCCTGCAAACCGAGTTGCTGCCAATAGAAGTCATCTCATTCACGAGATTGAAGAGGGTCGGACAGAAGACGTAAACAAGGAGGAGAGGGTCTCTCTCCGTTGGGATGAATGAATGAAAGAAGGAGACAATGGGAGGAGAACGCAAACAGGAAGGAAGCAACGGACTCGCCGATAAACAGAAGGTACAAGGGAGAATAAAGAGAAGGAGAGGAGAGAAAGGGGAGAGAAGACAGAGAGTAAAAGCAGGTAAAGGCAGGCACGACCGCACATCAAATGATGGAAGGTGCGATGCGATGGTGGTGGGTGGGTGGTTGCCCCAATATCTGGTTGGGTATGCCAGAAGCCGCGAGTGACAGGTGAAAGGGAAGGATCGGAAGGAGGGAGACGAGGTGAGTGGAAGAGGAGAGAATATCGGGGCGATGCGGTGCACCTTTGATGCTTCACCAGCTCTCTGGTCCTTTTCCTTGGCTGGGGCTGGCGTTGCGTTGCCGGCTGTCTGCCAGTGCTGCCAGCTGGCTGCCGGATGTGACCACATGATGCTGCCGGCTCTCTGGTACTCTCTTCTGCTGCCTCTCTACGGGACAAACGCGGATAAGGGAGTTTCACAATGTACGATGCATCCAAGGTCGTCATTCATTCAATGCTTTGATCTGTGAAGTGTAAGAGATAGCATTGCTTGGTCAGAGTCATCAAAGACCGAGTCACTTGCACCCAACTCTCTTCCGCCAGTGAAACTCTGGGCGTGAATTTGTTTGCTACAATGTCTGTTCGTGGTTTCATTCATGCTTGTCGATACTCGTCACGGCTCTTTGACTAGTCTACTGACAAGCAAGTGGCGAGATAGGGGGCTTGTATCTCCGCAACTTGTGCGACTAGGGAACGGAGCTTGTTCAGTTCGGCCATTGGCTAAGCGAGGGATAAAGAAGACTACATAGGCCTTGTAAATACATAGTAAATGTCAATAGCTTTACGTATAGCTCTAACCAGCCTTGCTGAGCTCGAATCTCAACTACGAGCTCCCTCAACACTCAGCTCGACCCAAACTCCCATAGCACCACGACACCCATTAGTGACGCAGGAGGCTTCGGTCTTGTTTTCCGTACGTCGTGAAAAGTCGAGGTGCCAGCTCACCCAAGCAATCATGGTGTTGTGTAACCAAATTTCGGTAGAAGCATCGGTGAGCACGACACCGGACGGAAGAGGGCCTGCCCCGAATCGAATCGACTCGCCTGCCGTTGCCCATGAGAAAAAAGAAAGACCGGTATCCGATCTTGACGTGCCTGACATCATTCTCGATTTGATTCGGTTGAATGAGTGCGTACACGATGTTGGCTGGTCCTTGTCATGGCCATGCGGCAGACCGAACACATGGCACAAAGTCACGACAACTTCATTCTTCTCCCATTTCGTGGTATCTCTGGTGCGCCGCTACAGCAAACGGGGGGATCGCATGTCCACAGATAGGACATGAAACATTCTCCTCCATGCTCCAACCCGTCGCCTCCTCATCGCCATCGTCACACTCATCCTCCGATCTCGCAGGCTCCTCTACCTCATCCTCCTGATCTGGAATTACCTGGAACGGCCTCAGCACTTCATCCTGACGCCTGAACATGGCAGATATGTCCCTGCCTGCTCCCGTCTTGTCATCCGCTGCACCGGCCACCATATTCGCCACACAAATGTTGAGCATCTGCAAGTTCCACCGGTGCCCCTTTTCGGGCGAAAGGCGCCGCAGAAGTGGGAGCAACGACTCCGAAACGAGCCGCTCTGCGATGCGATCAATGTCATCTTTAACATCAAAGACGAAGTTTGGAAGGGGTGCTGATCTAGAAACCCGTCCGGAATTGTGGCTTTGGGCTGATTGTAGTTGTGCCCAAGACCTGACCGAGAGACGCAACGTCTTTGGCCGGGCGATCCATCTTTGAGAACCTGGAACGTCAGAGTTCTGATCGGGAACCAGCAGGTCCACCCTCATTCTCCTAACCAACGAGCAAGACAGTTTGTGGAGCTCTTCTGTAATCTGCGGGACAGTTTCCAAGCCTTTATAGGTGTCCTCGATACTGATCTGGCTTGGCATGTCGCTAGCCTCCTTGACCTCAGTCGGGTCGACGCCGTGAAGTAGACCCCATATTCTAGACCCTACACCCTTTTCAGCACCAGGACCCATGAGTAGAGTCTCTATTATCCCAGGTGAGATGTTGGGATGAAGCCGGACTTGGCCTACAGTCACGGGCACGTCTCTCATTTCTGGCATTTCTGGCATGGCCGCACTCATGTCAGCACCCACATGACCCCCGAGAACCTCGACTATTTTGAAGCCCAGACCAGGTATCTTTCTAAGTTTATGGTCATCCAGAAACGCGATAGCTTCGTCCTGGGTCAAGGCCAGCAGCGTCGTCTGGTTCCTCGGTTTGTTATTGCCACCCACGAGCTTGCTGAGCATCTTGTTGGTTGCTATGCCGCAAGTTGACGTAAACCCAAATTTCTCTTCTATTTGGAGACGCAAGAATTGGGCAAAATGCGAGCCAAGGAGGAGGCGCAGGTAAGCGGGACTCTCAGTGTCAAGGTCCTGGGAGGCTGTGTCCTGGACACAGCCCGCGATGCTAGTCAGATCGCACTGAAAGCCCCGCTCCGGATCTTGTTTCGAAAGGCAAAAGAACGAGTCTGCCAGGGATGCCTTGTTGAGGCAAAGCAGGTTGTATTCGACGATATCTGTGACATCTGGCGGGTCGTGGCCTTAGTTGAGACTACCTATTTTAAGCAAGCCTGGCGAGACAACATACCCATAAAGACCTCATCAAACCCAAGGCGCTCAACCTTGTGATTCCACGAAAAGGTCTTGAAATAGTTGAAGAGAATTTTGCTCGTATCGCGGAATGGCGTGAGATCCTCACCATCCATCAGGACAAGCTCCGGACACAAGCGCTTGGCCTCGGAAACCGACATGAGCTTCTTGAGGCCAAGAGCACGAGCATTGTAGTTGCATGTTGACAGGCAATTCTTCTGCTTGACGCCCACCGGTAGCTTCTTGAGTGCCGGGTTCTTGTTCTCAAAGACCTGGGCGTAGAAGCAGTCGTAATCCTATGGCTGATGTGTAAGCACGAGCGGCCGACGGGGGCTGCGACGGATCGGAGGTGAGACGCACGAATTGTAAAATGACTCGGTCGTTGTTCCATCGAGGCCTTTTTTTATTCGGAGTCTCCATGGTTGACCGGGATTCATCGAGTTGAAGAGATGGGGGCCATGCAGACGGGATGCGTGCACCGCGAGATTTGTCTTGCGCGGGAGAGGTTACAGGAGACGGGGAGAGATTGGTAAGGATCCAATAACTTGACTCTGACCGCCAAACAGAATGTTGGTTTTGTATGTGAATACATTCACATCAGCAAACACTTATAATGAAGATAGACAGAGTTGATTGTAATTGGTGAAGCATCCATCATCTCTCAATTCACGGTACCTCCCGTACCCGTACCCGTTGTTGCCCAGAGCCACTGGCAGAGGTCCAGCCTGCGCCTGCCCGTTCGGGCCGCTGCAGCTGCCTGTGCCTGAGGCCCCGACCACTCAGCGTCCAAGGAGAG
Organism: Fusarium vanettenii 77-13-4; assembly: GCF_000151355.1. NCBI lineage: Eukaryota > Fungi > Ascomycota > Sordariomycetes > Hypocreales > Nectriaceae > Fusarium > Fusarium vanettenii. Next base: position 460,688 of record NW_003315879.1, on the reverse strand, counting down.
TCGTGCAGCTTCATCCCATACACGGATAGACCTTGATCTTGGCGATGCTCCATCAATCTCTTTACTCCAAACATGATGGGATTTTAATCCAAAACACGTTCATCTGTATTTCAACTGGCGGTGATGGCCCCTGCCTGTCACCAAGACTATCCTAGAGCCAAGTCACCGCCCCCAAGCGCGCCAAACCTCCAACGTCTCAACAAGCGCGCCCAACATGTGTTTCAATCGTGATCGACGAGCTGCAGGATGAACCCGCCAGACGGATGCGAGATAGCTGCGAGGGAATGGCCTCTAGTGTCATCTGAGACATGACCCAGCAAAGACATGGAGCAGCAGGTCAGATGTCGACGCCAACCTCCATGTTGATGCCAGTCATTAGTGCAGCAGGGTCAGACAGATACGATAGACGCGATGCGATGCGATGCCATGTCTGGCAAAGACTCTCCAGTCACCCTCCTTCCCCGGCTCGCTTCCGAAGTCAATGTCTCGGTCTCGGTCTTGTCCCCGCTCTTGACCCTTGCACGCGAAAGAAAAAAAGCCAAGCACCCACTACATGTTGCTGGGTCGTTTCGACCATCCACGATTGCGCTGTAGCCGCCGACCTGACGCCCAAGATGCACAGAGACGTCTAGTTGGACCCATCGGCTGCAATGTCGCTGGTCTTGCAGTTGAGCAAGACAGACAGACGTGCCCACCGCATTTTGACTTTCCCACCACCCAGTTTTTGTTTCTCAAGTCTGCCCTATTGATCGATATCCGTGTACGTCGGCACTCGCTCAAGGACACGCAGCCACAGTCGCAAAAATACAGATTACGTCTACCAGTCAGCCCTAGACCATCCGTAATTTTACAAAAAAAGGTCTGGCGTACTCAAGACATGGGAAAGCCCTGCCGGATCATGGCTTGGATCATCGTGTCAGTAGGCTGAGCAGAGGTTGACCCCACCGTCATCTGCTCGCCAAATGCACCGTCAGATCTCCTCTCCTTGCTCATGGCTTACTGAAACTCGTCCGGTTTTGGCTCCAACAATCGAAGGTGAAAATCCACCACAGAAGACGCTGGAAGACTCGATCAGAGGCAGCAGACGACCAGTCACTCTGTCAGTCCCCTCAAGGCCAAGCCACCATGTCGCCTAAGGGAGGGGAGGGTTGCAAGAGGGGAATAGACGCCAGTGGGAGTGAAAAGAGCCGACCTGATAGCCGCGTGATTGGGCCTTGTTTAGAACTCAACAAGGGTGACTCTTCAACCAGGGCGCTTGCGCCTTCAACGCTCCCCCCCTCGAGGCTTCAACGAGCCAACCAGAGGAGACGCCAATGCAACACCCCCGTCACTTTCACCTCGCTCTTGGCAAGCCAGAGGCCCCAGGGCTGAATCCTTCTCAACTTTCGCCTTCCGCGTTTAGTTTGAGTGAAATATCACACTGCATGCATGGCTAGGGGCGCTTGTCTTTGTGTCGGGGCTGGTGGAGGAGAGCATGGGCGCCCTGACCCCCCTCTCGTTTCCGCGGCCGGCCCAGTGAGATGTGCGCTTTGATCAATGCCGTCTTATATAGACGCAAGGCCCTCGTTTCTCGCCGTTTGCTCGTGTTGTTTCTGCCGTTTTGACATCCCGTTGTTGCTTGTGATCCCTGGCGGTTCCAGTCTCTCGGGTACAAGTGCTGGTCTGTTGGTTGTATAGTCTCAGCCACTTCCGACAGAATCTGCTCTTTTCATTTCTTGGATGTCTCTGTCGACTTGGCGTATACCAACTTATTCGTCCCCCGTTACATCCGGCCATGGCTTCTACACAAGCACCATCCAAGAGGCCTCGGCTCTCTCTTCAGATCAAGACATCATGTAGCCCGACCACAAGGTCATCGAGGAGCTACGCCGTGGACCCCAAGGACCCAACTGCCTTCAACACGCTTTCCAATGTCTACGTTACCACTATTGAGAGGTCGACGCCAGTTCAGACTGAGCCCATGACCGCCATCAACACACTCGAGGCATTCAGCCTCACAACACCCATGGACGCCAAGCACAGAGTTGTCACACCTTACGTTGCTTCATACCCGGAGACTCCTTCGTCAGAGAATGCCCCCTCACCAACCCGTCTCGAGATCAACTACCCAAGCACCATGACGGCCACGCCTCCTCTATCCGCTGGCCCAGTCGACTCACACACATCCAGGCCCTTCAGCTTCTCGGCTGCCGACACTTCAGCAACAGATGGGCAAGAGGTTACTTCACGATCCGAGACACTCTCTCCTCTTCGGCAACAGAGCCTTGCCGACGTGGCTCTACAGGCTCCGTACACTCATCCTCGATCACTTCACAGCATCCTGCGCAACTCACCTCTTCCTCCGCCTACCGCCATCCCTCCCTTCTCTCCTCGACGACAATCTCGGCGTTTGCAAGAAAAGGCAAACAGGAGAGTCGGCTACAGCAAGCCTCTCACTCAGGAGATCATCACCAACAAATACACAAAGTCCCACATTGACCTTCTCGTCGAAGAGGCGTCACCGCACTCTCCCCCATGCTTACCCCCTATGCCCCAGAATGCAGTGGATCTCGCCTTGGCGTTCACTCCCAACGAAATACAGGACGGCGGACAGACACCTGGACCCTTTACAGACACAAAACGCCGCTTGGGCATGTTGATCACCGGCACATCACCCTCACCACAAGGGACTTCGCCGGCAGGAGCAGGACCAAAGGGTGTGTTGAAGCGCAAGAGAAAGGAAAAGAAGCGTCGCTGGGTCTGGACCATTGGCCAAGATGAGGAAGACGATGAGCATGTTGGAGGTTCTATCGCCGCACTCAGAGCAGAAGCTGCAAAGCCCAAGACAGCTGAAGAGGTCAAGACTCCTCTCACTGCCATCAAAATCCCGCAAATCACATACTCCACCATGCCAACACCAAGCATCGAAAGCGCCGATTCCGAAAGCGAGAGCTTTGATCACGATGTGGAGATGTCTGACACGAGTAGCTGTCTCTCAGTGCCAGACGAGTATGATGCCAACATGGACGTGGATCTCAAGACTCCAACTGCTCCCCAGAAGCCGTCCAGCAATGTCGACAACAAGAGGGACACTCCGGTGCCGGCGGATTTACTAAATGTTGAGGGAGGCAGAGATGATACACCTATTCCCGCAGAGTTGTTGAACGCAAGCGGGAAGAGAGATACGCCCATCCCATCAGACTTATTGAGCCTTGATGGGAAGAGGGACGATACACCCATACCTTCAGAGTTATTGGATGTGGATATTGCATCCGGCCTTGGACTTGCTCGCCAGTAGATGAAGCATCTATGGGAGAGGGAAGGCTATGTACATCAGGCGGGGTTAAGCATATACACGCATGTTCATATTACCAACGGTCTCAGGACGTATGGTATCTGGCGTTGGTTATTCATATTTTAGGGATGTTTTGGTAATGACTGTAGATACCTTGGGTGGCGGCGGCAGGAAATCAAATGAGCAATACGATAAATGAAATTACTTTCTCTAGCATCAAACTTGAACATCAGCAGGATGTGCCCATTGTTTCACGAGACAGAGAAGACTCGTAGCTGCCGACCCGCCTCCTATTTCACGCCGAGGCTACTGTCGACGAGCCAATAAATGAGATGTGACTGATTATTGCACAGGTTCTGTTAGGCATGTTTCAACACACGGCCGTGGTCTCGGTCGCCATTTGCATCCTGTCAGCCAGATCGATATCTACTCGGAAGAAATTCACTCTTGGGATAGCAAAGTTCTTTCTCATGTTTCAATCATTTATTCGTGAATCTCGTCCAAGATGTGCATTCCATTAAGGTTTAGAATGCCAGTAGGTAACGAGAGAGCAGGCAACCAGCCCGGCAAGGCCAGCAACCTCATATGCACAATCAGCGTTTGCAAAAATCAATATCCCGAGGCTCCCATATCCATCCCAAGCGATACAACTCCATCTCAGCTCTCAACCGACAGTGCCTTGGCGCCGATGAGCCTGCCATCGGCGTGCGAGACAACCCAGTACTCGACCCTCGTGGCATCCCGGACGATCTGGTATACACGCACGTCGTTTCCCTTGGACGCTTCGCGCACCGCCTCGATGACGTTGGTGTACTGGCCTTGCGAGTCCCAGTTGAGGGGGTCGAGGATCTTGATTTCTACAGAGTCGGGGGAGGAGTGGTTGATGAGCTTGGCAAACTCGGCTAGAACGAGGTCAGTCTTAGGTATGTGTAGTATCGAGAAGAGGTTCTCTCACATTCAGTTGGTAGTCCGTTCTTGCCCTCCCACTTGAGCGAGACCTCTTCGAATGGCTCGTCGGCGTCCGAGACGTAGACGGCGCTCTTGCACACGTTGCGGATCTCCTTGGGTACCTCGCTACCCGTATCCTTGGCCTTGAACACGGAAGACTTTTGCTGTGTAGTCGCGTCGGTGCCTGTATCCTGGTTCGCCTTGTTGAGGAAGGCCATGTAGTCGTCGTCGTTGGACATGTTGAAGGATCTAGTTCCGCTGAGGGGTCTTGTGTGAGCTCGGTAGATGGTGTTTTGGATGAGGAACTGAGAGCGAAACTGCGTGCAGAGAGGTAGGGAGGTTGTGTGAAGTTTCAACAAGCGCCGAGAGCAGGTTTTGAGGGACATGAGGGAGGAATTGGAGGCGTCGCGCGGGAGCTGAGGTAGTGGGACAAGAGGATGATGCATGTACAAGTTTCAAGTGGGGGTGACGTCAGGCGACGATGAGTAAAGAACCAGCCACAACAGACAACGACATCATGCAAATGGGTCCATGGGCACTACGACATACACGCACAACAGTACAATCAAGCAACTACAAGTCACTGACCAAGGACAGCATGGTTAACATTGGGAATCTCGTTAGAATTTTTTGCATCCGTCCCTCTAGCTGGACTTTTTACGTTCATGCCAGTTAACCTAACCCAGCCCCAAACGCAAGGCGAACGAACCAACCCTCGACACCGTGCAAATGGTCAAGACAGAAAAGGAAACGAGCCACCGCTTTAGGCGGAGGCAAGATCCTTCTTGAGGGTACCCTGGTACTGCTTCTTCTCCGCAGGGGTCTGGAAAGCACCGTGTCCGAACTCGGACGAGGTGTCGATCCACTTGAGGCTGACCTTCTCCAGAGCCCTCCGCGAGGTCTGGGGGAACATGGTCTTTCGCAGGGTCATGACACGCTTCTTGACACCAGGGATGGAACCCTTGAGCATGACAAAGTCGTTCTTGACCTCGCCATAGCGGACGAAACCACCCAGACTGAGTACTTGTTAGCATGTCTTTTATATGTGTCAGTAACAGGAAAACATACGGGGTGATCGTCTTCTTGGTAACGTCGATCTCGGTGGCGGCGTTGTCCTCGGCATCGCCCTTGCCAATGCGGTAGATCTTGTGGTTGACCGAGGTTCGGTGGTGGTAACCCATCTGACCAGCACGGGCAACAGTCCACTGGACGTGGGAAGGATGCCAAGCACCGATACAAGCAACCTTTCGGAGACCCTTGTGAGTCTTGCGAGGAAGCTTCTTGGTGCCCCATCGAGCGGTAACACCGTTGAAACCGTGACCCTTGGTGACGGCAATGACATCAATCATCTCATCCTGCTCAAAGATGGAGGAGATGTCTACGGGCTTCTCAAAGAGCTCCTGGCCGAAAGCGACCTTGTCGGCAACGGAGCCACCGTTGACCTGGATCTCCATGAGGTGGGCCTTCTTCTGCTTGAGGGGGGTCTTTCGGATCTGAGTGTGGGCGAGGACACGGACGATGGTGCAGTACTTCTTGATGCGCTCGAGCTCGCGGGTGATGGAGGCACCGTTGTTCTCGGAGTGCTTCTTGGCGTACTTGGTGAAGGCCTTCTTCTTGCTCTTGTACCAGTTCTTGTAGAAGCGGCGCTTGACCTCGTCGCTCAGATGCTCGGCCCAGACGGTGGTGAGGGATCGAAGGCCGCGGGGAGTCTCGATGTAGCCCACAAGACCAACAACGATCATCTAAAAGATGTTAGCCATAGGCACATAGCCAAGCGGGCTGCATTGTTCGTACAGGTGGGGTATCCACGATGGTAACCGCCTCAACAATCTCCTTCTTGTTGGCCTTGGCGCCAGGTCGGTCGAGGTCGCGGACGATGGTGGTCATACCGGCCTTGTAGCCCATGGCGGCGGTCAGGTGGACGGGCTTCTTGGGGTCATCCTTGGGGAAGCTGTTGCGCCAATGCGTTAGCCACTGCATTGTTTCTTGGGATCCTGAAAGGTATCGCAAGAAGAAAAAATATTCAGTAATACTCACGACTTGACCTTTCCACGGTGGCGGGCAGCGCGCTTCCGAGGCAGGTAAGCCAGGGAGCCGTGGCGGGGAGCCTCAAACTTGCGGTGCTATTCATCTATCGTCAGTCTCTGTTCACGATGCCATTGTCGCCGTCGTCGTCGTCAAACTTACACTCATCTTGGGCGGGCTGTGTGGTTTGAGGGGGTTAGTAGGAACCTGAGTTGACGAAGCCTGCGTGAAGAGAAAAGGCAAGAGGGTTCAAATAAAAAGTGTGGGCGAAATTTTAAGCGAGCACGCTTGGAAAAAAACAGTGGGTGGCCCGTGCATCACTGGGCTTTCTGACCTGAGCCCCACAAAATGCTTCACCGAGAGGTCACCGAGAAACTGCGAAGAAAGGTGGGAGACGACCTGAGCGACGTTGAGACAGGAATACCAAGGATATGTATTAGCTGAGGTTCATATTCTCACAGGACATATACATCACGCTCCCACATATCTCAATCCTCGCGGGCGTTCAATGGCACAGTCTGGCCTGCTAAGCCTTCCATCTTCCACCAAAAAGACCTCCCTCACCGAGGTGATGGCCTAACCCTGATCAGGAACAGAAGGTCACGTGAACATTCTCTTCCCACTTCCAAACCTCGACTCTCAAGTTTTCCTAATCGTGTGAGTGTCTGTGATCACGACTTTTATGAGCATGGGCACTGTTTAGGTACGACTTTTTGAATTGAATAGTTACTACGGAGCCACCAACCAACGAGATTGATATGTGTAATGATATTGTTCGCCAGTGAAATGTAGCCAAGAAAAGACCGTGTAACCCCGGGTTTGATAGTTCTGTCCCTGGCCTCCTCGCTTTGCCCACACAAATGAAACCGCGCCCCCATAAGAAAGTGGTGGTATACATGAAAAATGACAGAACTAATCGACTGTGAAAGGACTCTTCAACTCGTAACTCGGGCAAGATCAAAGCTCCCAATCAATCATTCAACTTTTGGGGTGGGCCCCGACACACCGTTGACATTGGCGTTGGCCGGCGTTGATGTCTTAACATCCCCCGCAGCCGAGCCGGGACCGGAGCCGTTAGTAACGATACCAGTCTTCTTCTCATCCTCGCCGCTGTCATCGTAGTTCTCGTCAACTTCCATCTTCCTTGCCGCCCTTTCAGGCTCAGACGCCGGGGGTGCTGCGCGGGCAGGGGGAGCATGCTCAAGGCTTGGTGGACGCTCCTCCTTAGGGACTGGCCCAGATTGAGACTTCTCATGCACAACTCCAGACATGGGGCTGTGGCCCTGCTGCATCGGCGGAAGATGGTTCGGGCCCGACGCGTGGCTTGGGGGGTGATGAGCAGCATCAGAGGGATGGTAGTTGTCGCTGGGGTGACGAGAAGATTCCTCCGGTCGTCGTGGCTCCTCTGCACGACGAGGCTCATCCACTCGGCGCTGGTCTTCCACACGTCGCGCCTCTGACGAATTGCGGCGATAGGCATCACGGGGGGGAGTGGAGGGTCTTCGGTGTCGCATGTCATCCAGACGAACCCGGTTCTCCTCGTTGGCCTGCTTTTTAGCGGCAGATTCCTCTTCCCATTCCCGCATGCGCTTAGGTCCCACCGAGGGAGGTCGCTCGTCCATTCGCTGCATGGCAGCCTCGGCCACAGCAGGAGGGGGTGGTCCAGGTGGTCCCGGGGGTCCGGGTGGTCCATTCTCAGGAGGTCCTTGGCCAGACATCTCGGGATGAGGAGGATACAGGGGTGGGGCCTGGTGCTGAGGGTACGCTGACTTGGGCGAAGGCATGCGGTTGTCGTGAACAGGGCGTCCGTCGGGACGAGGGCTGTTAGTTGGGCGGAAGGGAGCCATGCCGTTCGGGCCATTAGGGCCGTTGACATTGCTGGAAGGGGGGGCCGATGCCGAAGGTGTCGCTCCACCCCAGTTGGGGTTGGCAACTCGGCGCTCAGAGGCCGGGGCCGGCGGTTGAGACTGCGGGGGAGCGGGGTGAGGTCCCTGAGAGTACTGATGGCTTGGAGGAGGAGGAGGAGGAGGAGTTTGGCCACGACGAGGCCCATTCCGGGTCGGGTCGTTGTACGGCTGGCGCATCTGCTGCTCCTGCTGGGGGCTGGGCTGGCGTTGCAGAGGAGGAGCAGGGCCTCCACGGAAGGGCTCTCCACGAGCCTCGTAGGGGTTGGGAGGTTGAGGTGGAGGGTTAATGTTGGAGAGCCTGCCTACCCAGGGGTCTCCAGGGTTGGCAGTGATGGGGGGAGGACCAGAAGCTGGTGCCTGCTGAGCAGAGCCTCCCCACTGAGGAGGTCCGGCAGGGCCTGCGGCCTGATAAGCCTGCGGGTGGACATCGGCCGGCTGAGGAGCAGAAGGAGGCGGGCCACCGTTGGTACCACCAGAGCGGAGAAGCTGGAGGCGAGCCTTGATGTGAGGGTTGCCAGGGTCAAGCTCTGCAGCACGCTGGTATGCGTCCAGAGCATCAGTGATCTGGTTGTTGCAGCTCTCGTACTACGCCTGTGTTAGTCTGCGCTTCTTGAAAGATAGAAGGGTGAAGCATACCAAAGTGCCAAGGTCATACCAAACCTCAGAGATGTAAGGGTTCAAGCGAATGGCTCGAGAGTAAGCGTCCAGTGCATCTCTGTACTGGTTGATCTGGTAATAGAGAACACCAATCGAGCACCAGAAGGTAGGGTTCTTTCCGTCGCGATAGACAGCTTGCTGGTATGCTTCATACGCCTTGGGGTACTTCTGCTGCGACATGTAGCAACGGCCGAGCAGGTACCAGCTCTGGGCATCTTGGTTGTCTATATCATGTCAGCATTGACTCGGAATCATAATGGCATCAAGATGATCATACCTGCGTTAACCGACTTCTCAAGATACTGAATTGCACGATCTTGGCTCTCGTACGTGTTGCTCTGCTGGTGATGCAGCCAACCAAGTTGCTGGAGGACCTTGGCGTGGTTTGGAGATTGGTCCAAAACTCGCTGGTAAGCAGCCTTGGCATTGTCGAACTATGAAATGTCAGTTCTGTCGTTGCGTGTGCGATTATAAATATGCACTTACGTCCTTCTGCTGTTCATGAACATGTCCAATTTGGAACCAGATGTCTTCCTGGGTCAACGGTCCTGGGGGAGAGTTGACGATATACTTGAAGCAATCAAGACTCTGAGAATACTTTGACTGTTGTTTGTATATTATACCCAACCGAAAGTAAATCTCGTTCGCCTTTTCGAAATCTGGTTGGATATGCATGACCTGGGAGAAGGCTTCCTCGGCGTAGTCATAGCTGCCATATCGGTCGTATAGTATACCAATACCGTACCACAGCATGGGATCCTAGACAACGTTTAGCTTCTGGTGCAAAGCGCGACAGAATGTCACAGTGAATCATCATACCTTCGGGTCTCTAAGATGGACAAGGGCCTGCTGATAGGCATCGTACGCTTTCTGAAGATTTTCAGTCATCAGGTAGCAGTGACCTGTCGCGCCAGTCAGTTTTGCGCCGTCACACTAGGAGCACACAACAAACCTAGGTTTCCCCATGCCTCGCCGCTGTTCTGGTCGATCTGGGTGATGGCACGGAAGAACTCGAGCGCCTTGTCGAAGGCTTCGCGCCCTTTGAGTAGCATTCCTATAGCGTTCATGGCAGGAATCGAGTTCGGGTTTGCGGTGAGAGCGCGCTCATACGCCTGCATGGCTTCATCGGGAACGCGCAGCAATTCGGAAAAGCTGCCTGTATAGATGTGAGCAAGTGTGTCGAGTGGTACGCGACGCGACGACAAACCTATTTGCATCCAGACGAGCTCATTCATGCCCGCGATGCCAGGTGAAGGCGTATAGGGGCCGGGTTGGACGCCAGACTGAGGAGGAGGAGGGGGAGGAGGGGGCACCTGGCCCTGATGCTGTTGCATCTGCATCAGGGTTGGCGACGCGTGATGGTTCGCCATCTCGTTGGTGGTGATAGCAGCGGTGACGATACAGCTTGCAAGGGGCAGCAAGTCGACGTGCGACAGCTAGCAGTATTAATACGAAGCCAAGTGCTCTGACTCGATCGTGAATCAGGCACCTTGCGATACTTGTGGGGGATGCGCGATGGTTGTGATGCCCAACAACCTTCGTCAATGCCTCGAAGGTGTATGTGAGTGACAAAGTCAGGTCAAAGCGACACCGGTATTAAGCGGCGCGGCTATGTCTGTGAACAGGTGCGAAAGGTTAAGGGAAAAAACTACCACCAATGGAGACGCAAGTGGCTACAAGAAGGAAGTCAAAGTCGAGTACGATGGAGCGTAGACCATACCAGGGCGCTGGCGGAGAAGAATGAAAGGTCACCGATGAAGCCGTTCGCAGGCGACGGAATGGGTGGGAGAGGAAGAAAGTGAGGAGTTGGGAAGAGGCACAGGATGGTGGAGGAAGGACCTGCGCTGGCCTCGCAAACTCCCCTAACCCATGAATGAAAAGGAAGGAACGGGCAAATTTAGACGCACGCCGGCGTGAGGGGTCTAGGCAAGAGGCCCCACCCAGGATAACCCATGATTTTACTTTATTTACGGCCCTTGGGCATGCCCTCCTGGGAGTGCCACACTGGACCCGTCAACAGAACCATGCGGAGATACGTACTGGGGCAACCTTGGAGCTCTCGCACGCGCCCACCCACACACCCTCCCCGTCCTCTCAACGCACGCTCTCACACAGAGTTCCAGCCCGCAAGCTAAGGTCGCTCACTTCCCGATGCCCTCCCCAGAAGGATGGCCTAGCGGGACCGGCCTTGGCCCAGCTGTACCCGCAAATCGTCCTTGTGGCAGCGCCAGAGCCAGCGCCAGGTGCAGCGGCCGAGAGTGGTGGCGGCGGCATCCCAAGTACCTCCGTACCTCGCAGGTATGAGATAATGTGAGCAGCTCTCGGGTCCTGTCTCGCCTGCGACGGGTCAGTGGCGCGTTCGGCACCTGGGGGCCCCTAGGCCCATCGCTGAGGCTCCAGGACACACTGGAGGCGGCTGACACACAGACACAGACACACACAACTCTCCATCACAAGAGACATTGTGAGGACTCGAGGAGTCTGCAGCGGAGTGATCGGCGGGTAAGCCGTGACAATCTCGGGCCTGCTCAGGCAGCTCGCTGCTTTTTCTTTCTATCCCTTTGCACTTTCAAGACAGACATTCGACGCTCCTCCATGGGATACCTATCCAGACTGGGCCAAACAAAGAAACGTCCAGCGGCTGGCTAAATGAGTCGTTGATCCATCCATTTTGGGGAGATCTCCGCTCGTCAGGGGAGGGCGCTGACGATTGAGAAAATTCGGGCATTTTACGGAGTCAAACAAGACTAGCATCGATGCTGGTATCTCATAACATACAACGTCCAATGCGCGTCGTACATATGCTCTCCCGCAGATGCAATGGTGAAGCGAGCGAGTGGAAGGCTGTCGAGTTTATGAAGGCATAAAGTCGCGCATCGATGCCCTGGCCGCCCTGTGGTGTTCATCTCTCGGTGCCAAGCGAAACAGCACCGCACCGCTGGGCGATTAAACCCGGCCAAGATGCACGTCCAAGCTCTGCGTGGCGCATCTGAAAATGCCAAGAACCCTTGGAGACAGGTACGTACCGCTGCCCTGTCAAAGTCAGGCAGGACAGGGAGGCGAGACAACGGCAGAGGTAGAGAGCAACAGGGACGCTTTATCTGTGCGCTTTGGCAGGGAGAGGCACTGTTGTGCTGCGTATCTTGTCGCAGATAGCGTGGCGCAACGAGATGTTGTTCATCGTTTGATCAGAGCAACTCTCTTGCATCCTCCGGGGCCTGATGTGACCGAATGCACATTCAGACTTTGGAAATTCCAACCATATATCCATAGTTAACGGACTACCAAGACGCGAAGGCGAGCACCAGCACAGGCTTCCAGAAAGCACCATGAGAGGCGATGGCGATGATAGCGGCAGAACGGTACCCGGCAAACAAACGAGCTGTGCGACCATCAACGACGATGAGGATGATGGTGGACTGCAGCACGCTTTGGGGAGGCTGGATGGCCACAGCCGGATCGAGGCGGTGGTGGCTTCGGGCACGCAGGAAGGGGAATGGCCAATCTTTTCACCGCTTCCCGGGGTCGCCGCTAAGCTGTTCCGGAAGTCACCCACGTGTTTCGGGCCATCTCTCTCGTAAGCCGTTCGGAGCATGGCCTCGGCTTGTTTTGGTTTTGGAGGGCTGGGGGAGAATCAGATTGACCAGGGAAACAAACGAGCGGGAGTAAAAAGGGGGTTCCCGGGCCCAAGGTAGCGCCATGGCCCTGTCAAGTGACAATGACGAGGATGCTACAACGTACGAGCAGGACCCGTGCCTCGATATATTTACCAAGGACAGCACGTCCCCGTTGAATGCGGATGCCGCGCTGGTAAAACCTACTTGATGAGTACATAGCCGCACAGTTTGCGTCGCGTAGTCATCAAGCAAACGAGGAGAGACGCATTGTGCGAGGAGATCGTCGTCGCTGGGCGATGTCGACAACTTATCGCACAAGTGTCCTTCAGCACCAAAGGTCTCGAATATCGAATTGATGCTTGTAATTCGATTCGGGAATTCGAGAAAAGCCACAATGAATCTCAACCGCAAGCGCGCATCGTTCTGGGATCAGAAGAGATTGGATCGCGCTCACAAGAGCCGCGTCGTAATGAGCGGAGCCGTAGAGATTCACAGCGCGACATGACGGGATCCGCGAATCTCCTTGCTTGCGCGAGGACTGCCAGAGCGTACCCATCTCCACTATTAGAGCACTATCTGAACCTCTATAAAAATCATACAAGAATATGTTAATTTCTTATCTTAATTTTGGTGAGCCTAGGAAGAGACTTATCATAATTGGTCTAGATCCCAGCTCAGTACATAATGGCAGTCCCGCGCAAGCAAGGAGATGACAAGGTGATCAGTGGACAAGTCATGATTCAGCCGCAATTCAGCGCGCAGGTTTCGCTGACAGGAGGGTTCTAACAGCAGAGGCGAACACTGGCTGACCGGCGTGCCTCAAAGGGCAGACAAGCTTTTCGCTCCAGGTGTGATGCCGTCAGTCGGTTGAGGTGAGGCGCCGTGGCGGCAGTGCGCTTGTTGGATGAAGCAAGGTTTAACGACAAGGCAATTGCATCGTGTCGTGGCTGCTCCAACTTTAACCTCGAGTCGTGTATGAAATATGGATGCAAAATGTCGTATGGCTGGTTCCTGGATAAGGTCAACTCAACAGAAGCGTGCCCTATGCATGTGTTCTGCAAAGAAACCCCGGGCGCTAGCAACGCCTGGATGAACAGCAGCAAGGTCTCGAGAGCCTCGAAGTCGGCGTCGCTACTGTGACCGCAGCCGCCGGGAAGCTAATAAGGGAGCCAGGGCTGCAACGAGCCCCATGGATCAAGGGCAAACCGGGCCACAGGGGACCAAGGGGGACAAGGGGTGCAAGGGCGAAAAATGGACAAAGGTGTGGTGTGCGAGGTCGATTCGTGTGGACGGGTGGATGGATGCCGGATGGGTGGATACCAGGGTTGGTCACGGGCAAAGGTGAGGCTCGTTGCTCGCTGATGGGGATGGGATGGGGATGGGTAGCCACGGCAGCAATCAGAGGTGAGAGGCAGACAGGCAGACAGACAGGATGGAGGTGACGATGCGATGCGATGGATAGAGATGGACGGGAGGTGACAAAGTGGGCCGAGGGTGGGAAAAGGACGCTTGGGGGGGAGGAGGGGGCGTGTGAACAAGAGAGACTAAGGCAGCTAGGGGTGGCTCCTTCTGAACAGGGGCCGCTGGACAAAGCTGTGGGAACGCAGAGCTGTGTAGTGGGGAAGAAAGGGTGGGGAAGGAGAGATGATGATGATGATGCCGGTGGTAGGTGTGGACATGCATATTTTTCTGTCTGTCTGGGCCGGGGGGGCTGCCCACGCTGCCATCCATGGATCCATCCATGGCTGATGCAGGACTGCGGGCGGCGGCTGGCTGCCCGCCGATACCTTCCTCTGGTACGTACCGGCCTTGCAAGGATGGATAAATGAGTGGAGGTGATCTTTGGGTGGGACTAACGGATGGACTGGACGACGATAGTGTTTGGGCCAAAGAAGCACAAACACCCGATGCCTGAAAAAAGCTGCTGCGCGAGCACGTCGTCGTCGTTTATCGAACGGATGGACGTTCCACCCCCTTCCCGACCGCTGGCCAGGCCCTGTCTCTCCATCGGTTGCAAGTCTCCTGCTGCCGCAGCAGCGTGCAGTATGCAGAGTGCAGCAGTGCAGTGTGCACCGCGGCGCGATGCAGCGCAGGTGTGCAGGTGTAACTGCAGGCTAGTCGCAACCACGTAGCCATTTTTGCTTTGAAAATATGTACGTACGTACGTAGAGGTAAACCGCCAGATCCCACATTGCGCGGGGGACATTTCACATCGGCGGTACAACGCACAGCTGCTGGAGCTTGAGCGTGTCTGCATGTGGATGTTGTGGTGGTACAGCTTACCTGGGTATGGATGCTCCAGCCTCTCTCTGCCTTTCCCCACGATTTTTTACCCGTAGTTCACCCAGAGATATTTACGGCTCGCGTTTTTCTCGGTTTTCACGAAAACAACTACATGGGCCCGAGTGGTGAAACTACCCTAGAACATACATGTCGAAACTATGTTTATTCTTTTGCAAAGAGTTGAACACACATATATTGGAGCGACTGGGCCGTATTGGCGTTGTCAACTCTATCCACCAAATAAGGCTCCCTGGATGTCTGCAGTCGGCTTCCGTGGCCGTTCCGTGAACGTTACATAGTACCACCTATGGCGCACAACAGCCAAGTCCTCGCTCCTCACGTTACGATGAATCTAACTCTGGCATCGATACTGCATCTGCTCGGTCATTTCCATCCCGGCGCAAGATATCGCCCTGGCCATTCACCTCGGTTCTTTCCCCACGAGCTGTGCTCGTTTCAGCGTGCCCAGGAACTGACTGCCCAACGGCCAGTGCTGTAAATGTGCTAGCTGATAAAATTGGCCTGTGCCGCACGCACGACACCACCACCATCCATCCCACGTCCCTCCCATGCGAACTTTGCTTTTTTTCTTCTTCCTCATCTTGTCTGCGCTTCGTGTTTTGCAAGCCCCGGCGATCCCATCCCATTCGCTCAGGGGACGCCCCAACAAGGAGGGCTACCCTCTCCGTCATTGCCTGTGTCAGATTCGACACCCACTATTCTCTCTTGCATTTCCAGTTCATGCCCGCCCACTAGGCTTGGTTCCTCGTTCGGTTGGTTCTGCTGTCTTCTCTCCCCCGTCTGGCTCTGCAATGGGATAGGCCAGAGGCGCCAGAAGTCGACAAGACCAGATGGGGGAAGTCGCCCCGGCCCGGGCCTCCCCAGGTGATCCAACAGCAAAAGCCAGCCAGCCAGCCAGCCAGCCAGCCCAGCCCTGGTGGGCGTGGCCACCACCATGGAAATCAGCAAAAAGTGGATTCACGAGCAGACGGGGATGGGGGAGTCACACGTGTTCGGCGCGGTTCGACGCAGCTGTGCGGACGGCAACGCAGCTATCCTAACAGATGCCCGTCTCTTGCTGGCTTCGATGAGGTTTTTGGCACTCTAATGAAGCCAAGTCCCGGGAGCCTCACCTGGCCCTGGTAGGCGACACCCTCATCATCATCCTTCGCCTCGGCCTGTACGGCTTAATTATCCGATGGGAGGTGATCTGCCAATCTGGCCAGGGCCCAACGTTTACGTACTGGACCTGCCTGGGCCCTGCAGGACATGGGGGAGACATTCATCACCAGGGATCTCTCCACCCGACAGATCGCGCCAGCTCTCTTGCTTGCTTGGGCTGCCGTCTCGACAGGCAGGCTACGTACCGTACCGGCAACGGGTCAGCAGAGCCGTTTGGGTCCCCTGCCCCCAGCCTCCATGCTTGGTCTCTCCACGCTTGGGACGGACGGTAGGTACCCATGGAGTCCGAACGCAGCGAGCAGCCTGCGCCAGGACCAGTCTGTTCCTCGAGAGTCGAGAGGTCGGATTGGTCGACTCGAGATGAGACGGTCCTTGGACAGCTTGCTCCGTCATCGCCTCCGAGTCCCTGAACGGCTCCGTTCATTACCGACCTACCCCAAAGACCCGAGGGGTCCGCTAACGCACGCCTGGAGGCCGTCTCTGACAACTACCGGCCCACTAACTGTGCACAGCTGTTCATGTGTGCTAGCGTAATCGCCTAGAAGCACCTCATCCTCAGCATCGAAGAGGCTGTCTCCTCATTGTCACACAGTCATGTGACTAGATGCCTGTCGACCAATGTCAACTATATTCCGGAGTTCTCAACTGTTGTGCCATTGGACTCTATGTCTATTGAGTCAGATAGGCTTTCATCATTTTTCTCTTCTTTTATTTTCTTCTTGCCCCCCTTCCCCCCTTCAGTGAATCTGGGTTAGGTCTCGGGATCTCCTCAGACACGCAAATGTTGCTGCCCATTGATAGCCAAGGGCCCCTTGGGCACTGGCATGCCAATCCCCCTATGCCTCGGGAACTCTAACCTGAGTAATGGCTAGTGAATATGGTGTTTTATTCTCTCACGACGACCCCAGTCTTTCTAGAATCATGTTCGTCAGAGTCTCAGATCAGCCGCCGCCACTTTGAAGTCGGCATGGTAACAGGGAGGCCAACCTCTCTTTCGACAGTTCAGTCAACGCGCTCAGAGTCTCGATGTCAATTACTCAGGGACAACTGCCTCTGGATAAACTTGGACTGGCTGAACTCTGTTAAAAACGGCACACTCTGAAACTGGCCGGATTGGCAGCACCTGACGCACTCTTGGTGGCTTGCTTTTTTCCGCGGCTACATCTCCCGTGCGTTGGGGCGGTGATGGCTTTTGGAAATCACATTCCGGCGCCAAAAAGCCATCTTGTCATGCACCAGGAACCAGACAACAGACCGCCACTGGGGCGGTTGGTCCGAAACTGATAAAGAAGGGCTGCCGTACACATCCCTTGAATCTAGATCCACGGCTCTGACAGCCACAGAGCAGCCCCAGCTCCCTTGCCTCGCGCTGTACCGCACGGTACATGCTGCACATCTCTACCTGTCTCACCTTTGCCCGAAGCCTCCTTGTCCTTTTGGCTTGTGTAATGATACAGTTGTGGAACAGAGAGGTGTGATGATTTTGGGGCCAGGGGAACAAAAAAGAGAGACGGAGTGAGACATGGCCATCGACCCGTCTACTAGCTGAGACTGGCATTTGGTTTGATGCCAGTGGTCCCGACAGCGGTTGCCGAGAGATGGTGTCTCTCGCTACAAGATGCAGGGTCACTCACTCAGTCGCTCGCAACGACAAAAAGGGACGCTTGTCGCGTAGACAAGCTTGTTTCTGTCGGTGGAGAGGCTCGAACTCTCGACCTTTGGATTACTCTGACCTGGGGTCAAATCATACTATGAGACCAACGCTCTAACCAACTGAGCCACACCGACTGGGCACTTGGTTGTTGAACCTGGTGCTTGTGGGGAGCGGCTCTCGGGAACGCTCTCAAGAATGGGAGCGAGTTGACAACCCTACGAAAAAGGGAAACGACCCCATACGGGCCATCGGCAAAAGGTTTGTCGGTGGAGAGGCTCGAACTCTCGACCTTTGGATGTCCCTGACCTGAGGTCAAGTCATATTATGAGACCAACGCTCTAACCAACTGAGCCACACCGACTAAGGCTGAATGGGGACTAGGCCCTATTCGGATGACTGGGAGCCAGACAATGATGCTCAAGAAGGGCGCAGATGTTTAGTGTCTGGAGCTCTGGCTGGGGTGAGAAATGTGGATTTCCAATGGCTGGGCTGAGGGAGGCTCGTCGGTGTGGACGTTGCTCAGCTCAACGCGGGGTGCTTCATGTTGGAGAAACGTGATCGGTCTTTGCGGGATGGCACGCCGTTGAGCTGCAACAGCTTCGGGTCAAGTCGTTAAATCGATGCGGACAAACTTCGTAGTTCGGCGTTTGCTTTGCTCGACGTGTCATTGGGATGTTGTGTTGGAGTGATGGATTGGTGTGGTTCGGCATGTGCAGTGATGCATGGCGGTTGTTGTTGAGGTTGAGTGAGGGTGGAAGATGATGAAGTCAGCACCCGTGATGGTAAGCTTTACACACAGTCAGCGGTTGGCAGTTGGAAAAAGACACGGCACAAGTTCGAAACATACACCAGTAAATGAATATTATACAAGACGAAAACAGTAGAAAACATCAGCGTCATATCAACAAACAATCCAAACAGCTAACAAACCGTTAGCCTACAGGGTAGCTACCCTCGCCTGTGAATCATCCTGGCCGCCCATCGGAGGCCCCGCCAATAAAAAAGACCCCGCACCTCCAAGTAACCCCGCCGCTCCCGTTCGGTTTTCTACCGTGTGCGGTCTCTGTGTGGCCGCATTCGCTCGGGAGCCGTAACGAAATTTTTCCTCGAGCTACTACTTTTACCTTCGTCTCTCCCACACCTTTTTGTCCTCCCCTCTCATCCTCTCTTCATCCCATTCTACCACACTCTCAAGAAACATCTTGACAGCTTCGATCTCTCAATCCATCACAATGGCTCCTCTTACTGCCGACTATGCGCTCTCCGAGTCGCACAAGAAGGTAAGCTACACCTGCCCCTCCATTGCCCCTCCAAATATATCGAATGACTGACTCACCTCTGTCCAGATGCTCGAGAAGTCTCTCCTCGACTCCGACCCCGAGGTCGCCTCCATCATGGTACGTCTTGACCCATTGGCATTGATTGACACGGCGACAATGGCTTACACCCCCCGTAGAAGGATGAGATCCAGCGCCAGCGCGAGTCCATCGTTCTCATCGCCTCCGAGAACATCACCTCCCGCGCCGTCTTCGACGCTCTTGGTTCCCCCATGTCCAACAAGTACTCCGAGGGTTACCCCGGTGCTCGTTACTATGGTGGCAACCAGCACATTGACCAGATCGAGCTGCTCTGTCAGCGCCGTGCCCTCGAGGCCTTCCACCTCGACTCTGAGAAGTGGGGTGTCAACGTCCAGTGCCTCTCTGGATCCCCCGCCAACCTCCAGGTCTACCAGGCCATCATGCCCCCTCACGGCCGTCTCATGGGTCTTGACCTCCCCCACGGTGGCCATCTGAGCCACGGTTACCAGACTCCCCAGCGAAAGTGAGTGACGGCAGACTCAATTGGACAGTTGAGCTTGGACTAACATGATGATATTCAGGATCTCCGCTGTCTCTACCTACTTCGAGACCATGCCCTACCGTGTCGACCTCGAGACCGGTATCATTGACTACGATACCCTCCAGAAGAACGCCATCCTCTACCGCCCCAAGGTTCTGGTTGCCGGTACCTCTGCTTACTGCCGTCTCATTGACTACGAGCGTATGCGCAAGATCGCCGACTCTGTCGGTGCCTACCTCGTTGTCGACATGGCCCACATCTCCGGTCTCATCGCCGCCGAGGTCATCCCCACCCCCTTCAAGTACGCCGACATTGTCACCACCACCACCCACAAGTCCCTCCGTGGTCCCCGTGGTGCCATGATCTTCTTCCGCAAGGGTGTCCGCTCCGTCGACGCCAAGACCGGCAAGGAGACCCTCTACGACCTCGAGAACCCCATCAACTTCTCCGTCTTCCCCGGTCACCAGGGTGGCCCCCACAACCACACCATCACTGCCCTGGCCGTTGCCCTGAAGCAGGCTGCCAGCCCCGACTTCAAGGCCTACCAGGAGAAGGTCGTCTCCAACGCCAAGACCCTGGAGAACACCTTCAAGACCCTCGGCCACAAGCTCGTCTCTGACGGCACTGACAGCCACATGGTCCTGGTCGACCTCCGCCAGCACAGCCTCGACGGTGCCCGTGTCGAGGCCGTCCTTGAGCAGATCAACATTGCCTGCAACAAGAACTCGATCCCCGGCGACAAGAGCGCCCTCACCCCCTGCGGTATCCGCATCGGTACCCCCGCCATGACCTCGCGTGGCTTCGGCGAGAAGGAGTTTGAGCGCGTCGCCAAGTACATTGACGAGGCCATCAAGATCTGCAAGGAGGTCCAGGGTGCCCTGCCCAAGGAGGCCAACAAGCTCAAGGACTTCAAGGCCAAGGTCGCCAGCGGCGAGGTTGAGAAGATCAACGAGCTCAAGAAGGAGATTGCCGCCTGGTGCAACGCCTTCCCCCTCCCCGTTGAGGGCTGGCGTCTGGATGCCGGCATCTAAGATGTCTCGAGTCAATCAAGATGACCCTGGGATGATGGGTGTCTAATTCAACACACACACACACGTACGCATTTAACATGGATGAGGCAAACGGCGAAACGTTTTCAACAGCATGCATTTCATCACGGCGCAATACCTTAGTTTGCTTTTCGTATATGGTCTTTAAGGGTCGGGATATCAAAAGAGGGAATCCTTCAACAAAAAATGGATTTGGCTGGAAAAACAGGTGGTGGGAGTTGGGTTTCTTTTAACAAGTTATTGATATCAAGGAGGATTGTCTTGATCTTCTCAAATCAGTTCGTCTGAGGCTTCCCTTTTTGCAAGGGACTCGGATGGACCAAGTCATACTGTTTCTTAATGAAGCAGTTGAAGCTGAATACAACAATCTTCAGCAACTCTGTGCCCTCTTGTGTCCAATCATGAGCGTGATGTACTGACTTCACATCACCAAACATATGAATCGTGTTGTTTGTTTCAAGGCTTATTAGTTGCCTACCTATTCTAATCAAGAAAGCAAGCAAGCAGCCTCTGGAACGCGCTGCCTTTAACAACAGCTTTCAAACCCGCACGGCCGTCCATCTCCATCCCCCTCCTCAAGGTATCCATCATCTTGTTCGTTGAATCTCCCAGCCGTGCGTTACATCAATCAAATCCGATCCATTCCATCACGATTTCATTCGTCCATTCCATCCTAGCCCGACCTTTCTTTAGCCAGGCTATCCAGTTTCCTTCTAGCAAACGAGAAACAAAAAAGACACACCCATTCGTCGTATATAACAAAATGCAAGAGCCCACCTGGGTCTCATCAAAGTCCAAAAAAACAAATAAAAAGGGGGTGTTGTCGGACAACAACAACAAAAAAAAACATCGGAGAGCCTCGCTTCACTTCTTCCATCTGGCGTGAGCCTTTCCGTGCGCCGGGCAGTTGTGGAAAAGAATGCCAAACCGACCACCTCCACGTTTTGCTTTTGTCTTGTCCAAATGGCCTATGTCGAGAGAGAAAAAAGAGCAAAGAAAAAAAGGGGGTAAAGAGGCCATCTCGAATAAGTCCGTCTCGCTTGGTGCTGTTGTAGTCGTTCAAAGGGTTTGCTCATCTTCCCTGTGTCGTGTAGATACTGCTTGTTTACCAAAGCCTTCTGAAGATGAAATAAAGGCCGCGAACGCATGTGTGGTATGAGTCGACTGAGATAATAGGCAAGGAGAGAGGCGACAATGCCAGCTTTCGAATGACAGCCACCATATTTGGAGGCATGAGAAATGTTTGAGAGTAAATAGATGCAGGGGAAAATAATACATGATTATTGTGAATCAAAGAGAAGCTCGATGGGGTTTGCACGCTCTCTTGTCTTGTTGGTTTCGCTGTCAGATAACATGGTCTGAACTGAGCGTAATAGTAAACATGGCCTGCCGCATCCATCTTCTCACAAAGATGGATGGACTAAACTGAGCACACATCGTATTCAAGGTTGCGAGCAACAGTGTCTTGGTAAACAAACGCCCTCTCTCCTCCACGATGCGAATTACCGGAAGCTCTGCTTGGCCTACTGTGCAATGCTCTCCGGGCTCATCATGCCGATGGTGTCGTCCTTGTCCGTCTGGCTGGCGTTGCCCTGGCTCTGAGTGCTGTCCCGCCTTTCCATGCTGGGGGCGAGGGCGAGCACCGCAGGGTTGGGCGCTGTGCCGGTTGTCGCCGTCATCGACTTCTTCTTGCCGGGAGTATTGGAGGCTGCTCCTTTGTCGGGCGAGGCATTGGCCTTGGCCTCGGCTGCTGCCGCCTCCATCTTCTTCTTCTTCTTGGCGAGCGCCATCTGCTCCTTAGGAGATCGCTTCTGAGCCGTGACAATCTTTCCACTTGCACCCAGACGAGGGCGGGGCTTCTTCTGCTTGGTTGGAAGGTCTTCATCCTCAACGAGAGGCTGATCGCCATTAGCGTGCAGCTTAGCCAGGAAGAAGTTCTTGACCAGTCCGATCTGGTCCTGAATGTTCTCCTTGGTAACTGGGTCTGAAGCCGACAAGGGATCAAAGAGATCGGTTGTTGCCTCGCCAGTCGTCTGGGTTTGCATCTGGTACTGGTTGCGCACCCGGGTCTGCAATAGATGCAGGGGCACAGAGATCATGTCGAGTCCCATCTCCTTGTCCAGACCCAGGGCTCGGAAACCAAAGAAGTCCTCGCCCAGATCTTCAGCAAAGTCGCCACTAACGAATTGGTCGCTGCCATCCTTGAAGGCACCTACTCCGTCAGCGCCCGCATCCTGAGATAGAGCGGGACGGAGTAGATCTGTGAGGTGAATCTTCATCCTCTCGTGAAGACCGCCTAGCTTGGAGCTGAGCCTGTCAATATCATCCCGGGCGTACGCTTCCAAGGAGGCGATGTCGTGGCCGTTCTCATCCAACGTGTGCAGGATTACCTCCTCTGGGGTGAACCGAGGCTGGAATTTGGACCCTTCTGCGGCCGATGCTGCCTTCTTCTCTGACTGGTTGTAGACGTTGAATGTTCGGATCAACTTTTGGAAGTAATCAGATGCGACCCCAGTGAAGGTGTCAATGGCAGAAGGCTGAAGTTCCTCAAAGCCAGTGTGATAAAGAATCTTGGCAATGGAACGCTTGAGTGCATTCTGGCAGACCTCGGGCGCCATTACAGGACCATCATCAGATATGAAATGCGGTTCAATGTCCTGCTCAACAAAGGGGTCCGAGTTGGACTTGGGGAATTGGTTCGTGTACACCTAAGCGTCATTAGTAGAGCCCATTGTTGCAAGTCAAAAGAATCTTACCTGAGTCTGAACTTGCATCTGCTTGATCACCGAAATCCTTGTTGCGAGTTTTCTTGTTTCCTGGATTTGGTGGATGTTTTCGTCCATCTTCTTGGTTAAGCGACCCTGCGGCGCAACGAAACCCCCAGCGGGAACCAGACGGAGGAAGTCCTCGTGTTGATTAATGACTTGCCCTTCTCCATCCTCGATCCACTGGAGCTTTGGGTGGATGTCGGGGATGTTGCTTTGGGCATCGTAATAGTCAGGGATCACCTTCTCCGCCTCCTCCTCAATCTCCTCAGCCAGGGTCTCGGTTGGTTTTGTCGCCCCGTCCTTTGTGGCCACGGCGGCTGAGTTTGCTTGGGCATTCGTGATGATGCCTTGTGCCTCTGCCTCCCTCTGGCGCTTCAAGAACCGTCGCATCCCGTTCTTGGTACGGACCAATGCAGGAGCCTCGACGTTGAACTTGTTGTCCTTGAAGAGCTGGTATCGCTCCTTGGCCACCAGAGCCCGGTCTTTCTTAGTCGTTTGTTTCCAGACCTTGTACTCTTCGTCCTCGAATGCTTGCTCAGCAGCCTCTCCAAACGCCGAGTTCAAAGCCATTCCGTTGAGGCTCGGTCCATCAATATCCATGGCATCGGCGTTGCTTGCGATTCCCGAGTGGCCGTTGACACCGCCTGGTGTGATTGATCCAGCGATTGGAGTGGCGAACCCGTTGCTCCCATCTACTTCAGAGCCCTCCCTGACCTTTCCGAGAAGACCGTTGACCTGTAATATGGGTTTTTGATCAATGGCTGGTGTATCTTCCTTCTCGTTATGTGCTTTTCGGGCTTTGGTTGTCCCCTTTGAGCCGGCTTTGCGGCCGCGTGACGACATGATGGGTTCATCGTCAGAGTCGTCTCCGCCGTCATCATCGCCGCCGTTCTGTTTTCGCCGCTCCTCGGCTTCAACTTCAGCCCGGGAGCGGATGACGAGGTCGGGAATTAGGGGGATGAGCTTCTCTGCCTCCTTTCTCATCCCATTCGCCATACGTCGTAGCGGGTGGTTCATGTCCTGATTGAACTTGAGGCAGTTGTCCCAGATCAGGTTAAGATCCACGACGAATTCGGCCTTGGACTTGTATGTTAGACTCTTCAACTTCTTTGTCATGGTTCCGAGGTCCATGGGGTTCTTGATGACTGGGAAATGTTAGCGGCGCGGGGACGTGGCCAGGCTTGGTGCCTCACAGTTGTAGTAGTTCGGGGCATCTCGCTTGTTGACCCTGTTCAGGAAGGGAGTTGAGTATTCGGTATGCGCCTTGAGCTCCGTCAAGACCTTTTCTAGGGCCTCGTAGAGCTCTTCCTGGTTCACATTCTCCTCGCTAGCCCATTTACTCCGATTCTTGCGGACCTCATTCATGAGAAGTCTCAATTCTGCATCAGAGGCGCGAACTTGGTCTCGCT
This sequence comes from Fusarium vanettenii 77-13-4, assembly GCF_000151355.1. NCBI lineage: Eukaryota > Fungi > Ascomycota > Sordariomycetes > Hypocreales > Nectriaceae > Fusarium > Fusarium vanettenii. The sequence goes on along the minus strand of NW_003315879.1, from coordinate 436,076 downwards.
TCATGTCTATCCGGGCGATGAGATGCTTCAGGGTGAGACTTGAAGCGCCGAGATTCGCGCTGCTGAGGGAACCTTGATTCGGGGCATGGTTGTGGCTGTGATTTGGGTGATGGTTGTGATCCATTTCGGCTTGGAGTTGCTTCTCGGAGTCTTCCAGTTGCTGCTGCTCAAGCATAGCCGCACGGTCATTTTCGAGAGTATGGAATATGGTGTGGAAGCTCCTCCGCGCTGCTTCTTCGGTAGCTGTGCGAGCCTCTTCCAGTTTCTTGATGGCATCTTCGCCGGGCTTGTCTTTGGACTTGTCGCCCTGCTTGCCGGGTGATGTCACCGAGTGAACTGGCGAGCTCCCTGATTTCGAGGGGGAGAGTAGAGTGTTGGCGGCGGCGGCGGAAGACTGCGGTTTGGGCGCAGGTTGCGCGGGCTCATCATCTTCTTCGTCATCGTCGTCGTAGTCATCCTCATCGATGGCTCGCTTTGCTTTCTTGAGCGGAGGCTCCTTGATGGGCTCGTGATCGGTCGCGGGAGGGATAATGGTGGCGGAGGGGGCCGGCAGGCGGCGGAGAGCGTTGATCGCGGCATAGTTGTATGTGCCATCCTCGCCAAAGAGCAGCGCGACCTTGTCCTCGGTCTTGCGATACAGATCGGCGAAGAGGGCGCGTCGATTCTCTTCCTCGATATCAAGTGGTGCCTCAGGCATCAATGTGACCGAGTTATCGACGGGGGTCTGCGTGCGCGCAGGAACATCATCGAGATGCGGTAAACTTCTATTGCTGTTTGCATGCTGTAAGGAGGGAGGATGCCAGACGGACTGGCCGTTGGGGAGCGACATGATGGGCCCGGGGCGATGGAAGCGACGACGGGGCGCGAGTCGCCATGCGCAACGAGATGCGCTCGCGTGCGGCCGGACCGAGGGCGATTGGGAGGATCAAGACTGCATGGGACAAAAGAGCGACATCGACAGAGATGGCGGGCCGAGTTTCGCGACGAATAGCCAAGGGGAAGGCGTTGTTTTGATGAATCGCGATGGGCCGTTTTGTCGTCTGTTCAAGAGGTGAGGTTGAGGATTTGGGGGGAGGCTTGCACCTTTCCCGAAGCGGAGACTTTTCCTTGACTGAGCTGGCCGCTGGCGCGCGCTGGACTGGGAGCCTGCTAGGCCTCTTCAGGCGGTCTTCCAGGGCGGTTGTGCTGACTTTCGCGGGGGCTCGCGGGGGAAAGGTACTGGTACCGAGGACCTGGAGAGGCCGACTCAGGAGGACGCCTGCCAAGGCACAGTGAGGTGCTGTAGGGCGATTGACGCTGTGAAAACAGTCCTCGGCCTGTTGAATCACTGCTCCGTACCTGTTTCTTGACGCGTTTAAACGACACTCGGCACGGTCTCCCCTCAGGTCGTTTGTCCGGGACGTACTCCGTACTCCGTGACTGGGGCTCCGTTTCGGGGCCGATGATGTACAAGGACCTCCGCTATCTTTGTCATCTTGGTCATTGGAACAGTCACGTGAGACGCACACAGGATCTGCACCTCCAGCACCTTGTTGGTATTGATGTTGACTGCTTGGGTTGCCCAGCATCTATTTATCCTATCCTGGATAATTTGGGTTCACCGCTGCCTATTTTCCTCATTGATGCTTCCTCAAACAATCAATAATGCCCGATTCTTAACGTCTTTCCCCCGGATGCAGCATACAAACGCAGCAGCTTGACCCCAAAGAACAAAGCCAGCTTTCTTCCACCCCAGATCAACTTCAACCAGTCACACACGAGATTGGGAACATGGGGAAGTGCCTTGCAGTGGGATGGGGTCCATGAGATCACCAGCACCAGTATGAAAAGGCACCAAATTGCCAAGTAAAAACGGAGCTACTGCGCCTGGGGCTGCCACGGCTTGCATCGAATTCCCGCGTTATCGACCCCATTTGTTACCTTTCAATTGGTACCTTTGGTGCAATCCCTGTCGTTCTGGACCTGCACCGCCACATGGCCTGATGCAAGCCACAGATGCAATGTGGCAGCTCCCTTGTTCTGTGCCTGGCCACAGCTCTATCCCAGCCTCTCCGCCGGAATAGCTGTCGTAACCTCGCCCTCACGTCCCTCCACCTTCATTCTTGAAGAGTTGCTCCAGTCAACCACACGCTACCTATCCGTTCAGGCGTCAACTTCAATCAGAACACTTTTCAGTGCACAAGACTGACGTGCTTCAACGTCACGCCCCGGCTTTGCTCAAACTCTACCTTGTTCAGCTCCAGTTATCCACCATGAGAATACGACTTCCCTTTGCAGGTACGTCATCACCACATGTTCGCGCTGATTCTCTGCTGGGGTTGGGCTCGATTGTCCTCTACCGATCGTGAATCAAGCATGGACTAGGAATGGCTTGTATGGAACTGACAGTCACCTAGGCGCATTCGTGCTACTATTACTTATCGCCGCCTACGCCGGCTTGACAACGGTTCAACTCGGTCAATATGTCAACGACAAAGTGCTCCATTTTTTCACTCTATTCGTCCTCACGACCGTCTTCTACTGGGTTGTCGACACCAGCCGCCGGCGTACCTTGAACATGACTCTGGTCGTGTGCACCCTCGTGCTCGGCGTCGGCTCCGAATTTGTGCAGGGTTTCCTTGACAATGGCCGGGACTTCGACTTGTATGATATTGTTGCAAATATCTTTGGAAGCTTTGCTGGTCTTGGTCTTTGCACCTGGTACCACAAGCGCATGCTCGAGCGAAAGAGACAACGCAGACGGTACACTGCCGTCCCGGGCGAGGACGAGGGTGATGTCGAGCTTGGGGAGGGCCAGGAGACTGGCGTCGTTGAGGCCCCTAGCCGGTCTCGAACTTTGGAGGAGGAGGTTGACAACTGGGATGAGAACCATATTGATGATGACTGGGACGAGGAGGAGAGCCCCGAGGCCCATACTGCGGCCCAAGGTGGTGATAAAAGTGCTGAAACTGGCGACTTGGGAGAAGGGAAGAAGCGGACGGACTAAGGTGGTTCTTCCTTGGTGATTTAGTCCTGGTGGATGCGCTTTTACTCACGATTGCGCTGGATCATGCTACACGAGTTTATGCCGATTGGGTCGCACGTCATCTGCTTGTTTGAAGACTTTCTTGACAGGCGTTGGTGGTAGCTCACGAGAAATAGCGGGTTTATTTTCGGTTAGGGGATTGGGTTGAGAATGGAGCTTCATTGCATTCATATACTGTTACCAACATTGATTCATTTGGCTAAGAATATTTGGAAGACTACTCTAGAGAGAGGGGTGGAAAATCTCCTCTCGGAGACTGTAGGCTTGACAATTGCTGCTCCAAGTCTGCTGAATCGTTTCCCAATAGCCCATCCCATGAAGTGAAGCTGTTTTCCATTCCCAGCTGGGGCACGAGAGCGGGCATTTGGCGTAGTCGCCTTACTATGTGGTATTGAGGATGTTGAGTAGATCCTCTGATGTTCTCGATCCCAAAATTAAACAATTAAATTTTAAGACAGAAGAATAGAATACGAGTAGAGTGTAGCTACAAGCAGGCACCTGGAAATAGGTAGACTCTTGAGCTCCATGAGAATACCCCTCCTCACCGCTCACCTCGGTGAACCCCACCTCGGTCAACCCCCCACTGACGAAATGTCACCTTGTCGCAAAACCCACCTGTACTCGCCCAACAACAGCTTTCCATACCTCGCCCTTCTCGACGGGTCCATACAAGCAACATGGCGACACAAGGCAAGGCGGCGGCGTCGAGGTGAGCGCACAAAGGAGCTGCATGTCTCGATTCCCCTGCAACCGCTGACTCTGAATAGTAAAGATGCTACGCCCACCAATCCGCGGGGCATCCCCTACGCCCCGTTCGTCGACAAGGTCGAGGACTACGTCACCACCCGAGAAGATGTCGAACCTACCCTGCGAAGCTTCCAAGAAATGATCTCGTAAGTTCTCGACGATCCGGACGGACACAGAAGCCAGAGGGCACTCGCAGGTCTTGGGGGACCCAGGCGCGGAGATGGGATAGGTGCTGACGACGGATGGCGGGCAGCAAGTACCAGTTTATGGAGATGAACCTGCAGAAGCGGATGGGGGGCCTCAAGGAGAAGATTCCCGACATTCAGAAGACCCTCGACTCGGTCAAATTCCTCAAGCTAAGAAAGGTTGGGACTGTGCAACTGCTTCAAGATACCCATGACTGACAGGCGCAGGAGGACGATAAGCCGATAGAGACGACGTTTGAGCTTAACGACACGCTGTATTCGAAGGCGAATATCCCCGCGACTGAGGAGGTCTACATCTGGCTTGGGGTACAGTCACACACGTGACACGTTCATGTGTATGAAGCTGACTCGGTTTAGGCCAACGTGATGCTGTCATATCCTATAGATGAGGCCGAGACGCTGTTAGGCTCGAAGCTGTCGACGGCGAAGCTGAGCTTGTCGAACTGCGAGGAGGACTTGGACTTTCTTCGTGAACAGATCACGGTATGTATACTCACACATGTACGCCCATGTTCCACAGTATAGTTGCTAATCAAGTACTTGTAGACCATGGAGGTCGCTATTGCTAGAGTATACAACTGGGAGGTGGTCCAGAAGCGAAAGGACAAGGTCGAGGAGGAAAAGGAGAGCAAGAAGAACAAGGAGTCACAAGATGACTGAGAGAGAAAAACACTCAAGGCTGGTTCCTGGTGTATCTACGGAAAGCCATATCATACAAAAGTAGAAGTAAAAAAGGAAAAGGAAAAGTGACTTTACCTTGTTTTCTTTTGGACTTGGGAGCTATGAGATGAATCGGAAGAGGTCTGCGAATGAAAAGGCAGATTTCTGGTGAATCTATATGAAACCAACGCATAAATGGACATGGAACCTGAAAACCCCAATAAAGGGACTCTACCTATTCTCTGTTTCATCCTTCTCGGCCGAGTACCGTCTCGTGAAGCCGAGTGATGGAGCTTGACTTCCATCGTCAGGATTGGCTGTCAATTAAAGTTGGGACCTGGTAATCCAATAACCCCGATTGGCGCATGCAAATTGTTCAACGTCCCGCGGTCGAGTTGTTTCCATCAATAGATCCCGGATTACACGAACGGACAGCCCAGTCTCGCTCGCCCTATCCCCTCCGATACAAAATTTCCGGCTTCGGAGACATGAGGGAGAAATGCTGAGAAGCGCCACTCGGGAGTTGAGGCGAGGGTGGCAGGTGTCGCAAAATGTGACAATCCATGCCAAGGTACGTTCGAGATCCTTGCTCGGCAGAGCATTGCGCTGACAGCAATTGTTCGTAGATTGCTTGTTCCCTACACCCATACGAAACCTGCCGATATGCGTCGACGTCGGACAGCATCGAGTCTGAGATACTCAGCGGCCGCCGAACCTGGGACCACCGCCCCATCCCTGGGTTGAGGCAACAGCTCGCCGCCGAGAAGAAGCGCGAAGTTATCGATCAACTGGAAGACCAGGAGCGCCATGAATCGAACCGAGTGCAGAAGACTCGTCGAACCGGACCGGTATTCGAGCAGAACTACCTGCGCCACAAAGTCGAACGGAGACTGAAGATGCAGAAAGGATGGAGCGATCAGAGTCCAGCTGTTCTCCTCCGCCAGTATCTTGCTACCGAACGACCGAACCGGAGCATGCAACGACAAATCGCCGCTATCCGCAGCATGCGCCTACCGATTGTCCTGATTCAGATGAACCTGTATCAACATGTCGAGGCCGATCCAGAGAATAACGAGGACATCGCCGACTTACTCCCTCCGAAGGAACAATGGGACAAATTGATGAGCGTCCTTCATCACAACGGGCACACAGAAGAGAATCTGAACAAGTACATGAACATTCTCTTTGCCGAAACTGATGAAGAGAGGTGCCGGCTATTCTTGGAGGATGATCAGCCGAAGCCCACCTTTATCCTCAGTTATCTCTTGAGGCTGAGCTCCTCTTTCACTGAAATTTCGACTCTGGACGGCATTATTCAATACGTCAAGGAGCGACTACGAGACACAACCGACAAGGTTGAGCCCACATCTGCTGTGAACAAGTACGCTGGTCGGGCAGCGACAGCCATGAGGAAGTTTGCACCAGAGGACTTCACACAGATTATGGAAAGGTTGGCTTTTCACTGTCGACGAATAGAGCCGAGGCGGTTGATGGAATTGGCCGATGCCGCGGCGGATTTCATCATGCGTTATGAAGCCAAGTCTGGAAATTCCAAAGAGACGTATCACGCTCAATGCAAGTTTTTCAACACTGCGCTCAATGCTGTGGCTGGACGTACGGGCTCTGGACCACAGCGCAAGTCAATACCCTACGCTTACATTTGGGAGGCCCAGCGGATTCTATTGGGCATGTCCGGGGGCCTTCCGACGGCGCTGTTGGTGGACAGGACCGGATTCAAGGCAATCAGAGCGGTGCTGGCCGGAATGCCCAAGAACAGGGACGAGATCCATAGCGCAAGACGCCATTCACAGACTTGGCCGCCTTATCTACAACCGGGAGACGGTATGGACGAGGTTATGGAGCCAGACGACAGCTGGACCCGGGTGGTTCGGGCAGGAATGATGATGCAGGAAGCTGGTTTTCCTAAAGGCGAAGTTGACTTTGCACTCGATGCTCTGCAAGGTATGGCCCATGATGGGACACCTACAATCCAGCAGCGGAGGCAGCTTGGCCCAGATCGCGACCTCGCTGCTTGGGCGGCCTCTATCAAGGCAACACGAAACGCTCATGAAGCATGGGAGAGGTTCAGGCACCCCCCAAAGCCTGATATGAAACCAGGTCTGGACGAATATGCTGCCATGTTTCAAAGGCTCTTTGCTCGCGAAGCCGACCCTGATTCAGGCAGTCTACCAGGAGACACTACGCTCAACTATCCCACGCAAGAGGAGGCCAACCTGACGGAGCTCGAAAAGTCTCGGCTGCAACCCCCGACACCGGCGGAGCTTTACGGGATGATGAGACGTCAGAAGCTCAGGCCAGACGAACAGTGCCTCACGATTCTGGTGGCGAATGCTCACAGTCTCGATGAGGCCCACGAGTATCTGCTTGATGCTAGCACTCAACAGCAGAACTATGCGAACCTGACATCACCCAGCCCGATAGCTGATGCACTCAAGACCATTCCTCTCCCTGTCTTCTCGGCATATATTGATGTCTGCTCCAAAAATGCCAGCTACAGAGGTCGGAATATGCTACGTGCCATTAGGTTGGCCGAGGCCCGTCTCAGCCGAAAAAACCAGAATTGGGCCTCGTATATTTGGGCCCCAATCCTAAAGAACCTGGGTCAGCATCACTATGGCCTGAAGCTTAGCCTCGAAGCCCAGCTTCGATTGCTGCTGCACCTTGTGGATCGCATTGAATCTACACATGGCATGACGCTTCTCCTGTTCAACCGGTTCACACTAACCCTGCGCAAGATCTTGCGACGGGAGGTGGAGAAGCTGTCGGCGGCTGTGGAAACAAATAGTGCTGACCTGAGCGCGCTCGCCGTTCTATACGACATTGGCGCTGAGGAGGCGGGTGTTGCGCCTAGAAAGGTGAGCCCGGTGTGGGATGACTCGGCACTGTCCCTGATCAGGTCGGCTGGTTCACGAATAAAGGCCTTCTTTTACGGCCTAGTGCTCCAGGAGCAAGACAGGGTGCGGCAGGGGGAGATTACCGATGTGTCGCTTCTCGATGGCATGAGAGCACGTCGAGATCCCGTGATGGCACCACACGCTCACGATCTGATGCTGGCGCTGGCCTTTGCGGGAGAGTTTGAGGAGATGGCCGAGGTGATGAAATGGCTCATCCGAGAATGGAGCCCTACAAGGCTGCGGGAGGAAATGGAAGATCTGAACGAGATGCCCCGCGATCTGGACATGCTTGAGACGCTGTGTGTGTTCCGCGCGTTTGCGGAGCCCATGATAACACAGACGAAGCTAGACGAGGTACTAACCGACTTTAACACACACGGGGTGTATTGGGAGTGGCCCGACGATGTAACGGTGGAAGGGTACCTAGACGGACGGCATCACAGTAACTCTAATCGGGAGCTGAGCGAGGTTCTCCGATGGATACGGCGAAGAAGGACGACGCGACGGGCAGAGAATGAGGGCTGGGCCATGGACATTGGCGACCTAGAGGTGGACTGGACAGAGACCAAGCGAGAGGCTCTGGATCCACAACACCTGAAAGACCTTGGGAAAAAGGCTTATAGGTCTGATTAGGCGACATGGTGGAGGCGCAATTGGTATAGACGGTGTGGCTGTTACTAGAATACCTGGAGAACTGTACGCTGGGAGCATCTGAACGGTGGCATATAGACGCGGGTGGCGTTCCTGACGCGTAAAAATACTGTACGAAATGAACTGAAATGAGCATGAGGAAAGCAGGCAAAGCATCCATGGAATGGAACCAAGCAAGGGCTGAAACAACGGCAGAGCAGAAGAAGAAACGACATGTTCGTGTCTTTAGTAGCTTCAATGCTAAAAAGACTCAGCCTCGACTGGGTAGTTTGGGTCTACGGTGAAGGGCCTTGGGCGGCTATGACAGTTTGCGGCGAAGGATGGAGTCAGGCCAAGCTTTTCGGGGGACGACAAGCTCGACATCCGTAACCATTCAGGATATGCATCCGGGATCAGGGAACCAAAAGGGGAATTGATTGGGTTGATCCGGTCCAGACCGCGCAGGCCAGCGTGTTAGCCACAGAGCCACAAATGGGTCGACTGGCCCGAATAAGGCCTGACCTTTGTTCTTTTCCGGCTAATGTTTGAGGGGGCCCAGCCATCGTATCTGCTCGGGGTGAGGGCATCATCAGGCATGCGACAGGTGGGAGTAATCGATTGGGCTGGGGTTGTGCAGAGCCGCCCGTAACGCAGGTACAGTGGGGAAGGCATGATTGGCCGACAGAGCACGCCAAATGCTGGCCGCTACCGGAGGGGCCCTAATGTAGGTACCCTAGAACCTGGGTAAAACCCACGCTAGCGGCAGGGGTGCCAATTATAGCGAGCCGCGCGTGTGGGGTCATGGAAGTTGCGAAACAGCGCGCTTAAGCTTTCAAGGCAGGAGCCCGACACGTGATTGGTCCAGAGCTGTCCGACAGTTTCATTGCTGGGTCCCTAGGAACCCCAGGCTCTGTTTTGGGTTGGGCGCCTCGTGAGACTGGCGACTGGACAAGGCGAGATGGACTGGCCACCAGGTGGCATGGGTGAAGCTTCTCGCTGCACGATACGATGAGATGGTATCCGACGCCCCATGAGACGAGTTTTGCTGCCGCCGTTGTCGTGATGCTGGGCGATGTGTCTTGGCCCCGGGGGGTCAAGGGTCAGGTCACAGCGCAGCAGAGCGGGCATACATACCTCACTAACACCTCGAGATATTCTCTGAATGGTTTCCTCTCAATATTCTTTTCCCTCTGTTTCCTTTTGTCTCATTATTTCCTATCTATCTGTGCAACTCTCTTTCATCTATCTCTTGTTCAACATCTCTCTTTCACGACACGTTGACATCACCAATCTCTCTTTCACGGCTGTTTCAAAAAAGGTTTCATTTCTTTAGTGTATCAGCTCCCTTTGTCATCCGCTGTGACAAAGTCGTCCTCTATTCCCTACCAAGGAGTTCTTTTGTTGTTGAACATTGACTCATTGACGCGAACCTCCTTTGATCGATTCGAGAACAAGTCCGTTTTACACTTAATTGGCTCTGGGGAAGGCGAAAGCGAAAAGAGGTCGAAAAAGACCTTTGGTGTCACTTACGAATCTTGGATCTTATACCTTTCGAAACGAAACGAAATTTAACCCGACGAACGAACGAACTACACGGCCGAACCTTTTTGTCGATTTGACCAACACGTTCCTTTCTTTTTTTTTACCCTCTCTCATATTTTCCCTTCGACTGTCCGTATAATACTTTCCGAAATGCGGTACAACAGGAATGGGCTCGTTGTAGCCCTGTCCTTTCTTCTAGCTGCTCAGTCCGCCCAGGCTGGCCCTATCTGGACTGGCAGAATGTACGTGGGAACTCGGTGACTGAGAACACGGCGTTTCTAACTGTATCGGCAGAGCCCGAAGAGCTCCTGGAGCTTTTCTAGATATTCGAAATGAAAACACACAAGTTGCCCCTACTGCGGCTGACCATGGGTATGTATTCATTGCTGCGAAAGTGTGAAGCATCATGACTTACACGAGGTTTCTAGGTCCGATGGCTCAGGCCAAGACAGCGAGTCGACCCCGCGACCCATTTTCTCGACTCTGGACTCAGACATAAACATCCCTCAATCCTTCGTCTCTCAGTCTCCGAACGGCGAGAAGGATGCTGAGGGCCCTGCAGAACCTGTCGAGGTTATCCCCATCGACCAGACCACCGATGCTCCCGCGCCGACGACAGTTGCCGAGGAGACTTCAGAAAAGTCTGTGGAGCAACCTGCTTTTACTCAGAACCCCTCCGAGGCTATCGTAACGACTTCTATTGTCCCCAAGGAGCCCGCATCCGATCCTCAGACGTCTTATGCTCCGGCCGTAACGTCTTCCGCTGCGCCTGAGGAACCCGCCAGCAGCGCGCAGGAATCTTCTCCAGCGATTCTGACGACTTCTATTGTACCTCAGGAGCCTGCATCCGACTCACAAGAGTCTTCTGCCCCAGCTGTGACTTCCTCAGCCGTAGCTGAGGAGCCGGCTGGCAACACGCAAGAGTCTTCTCCTGCGATCGTAACAACCTCTATTGTTCCCAAGCAGCCCGAGTCTGAATCTCAGCAGCCTTCCGCTCCCGCCGAGACGACTTCAGTGGCGCCTGAGGAGCCTGTGTCTAACACACAAGCTTCTTCTGTCCCCATCTTGACAACCTCGATCGTGCCCAAGGAGCCCGTCAACACTCAGCCCGCGTCCTCTTCTGCCGAGGAGCCTAATTATACTACATCTGCCCCCGTCGAGAATGAGACGACGAGCAAGGTTGAGACTTCCAGTCAGATGGCTCCTGGTTCTGAGCCCGCTGTGGGTGAGACCACCGCCGCCGCAGAGGTTCCCACCATGTCTGCTCAGAAGCCAGAGGCTACAGGCACAGAGAGCCTTCAGTCTAGTGTTGACCTCGGCGACATGAAGCCTTCGTCTGAAGTCAAGACCGAGTCTGCTCCAGCTGAAAAGACCACAGCCCCTGAGGCGCCTTCCGCTCCTGCTACCTCGAGCGCGCCAGCCGAGGAGCAAACCCAATCGGAGCCGCAGTTCAACACGATGCCTCCTCCTGAGCAGGCAACTTCTGCTGCTGAGACATCTCAGGCTTATCCTCCTAGCTCCACTGCTGCCGTGTCTACTGAGTCCATCGCCAAGCCCAGCGAGCCCGCCCCTGCCTTCTCCACGGTCGTGCCCCCTGGAGGCTCAGCAGTTGTGTCTGAGCCTGCTACTGCTACTACTAGTGTTGTTTCCGTGGTTGAGCCCAACGAGCCCGGTGTCCCAACTTCATCTGCCGCTCCAGCTCAGCCCGAAACACCTGCTACGACTTCTGAAGCAGCCCAGCCCGACAGCCAAGCCCCCACGTCTCAGCCGGCGGAACCCAACAACCCTGTCCCAACTTCTGAGGCCAAGGCTTCAACTGCTCCGGCTGAGACCTCGGTGGTTCAGCAGCCTGATACTCCGGCCCCGAGCTCGCAGCCAGCACAGCCCGAGAATCCTGCCCCGACCTCTGAGGCTCAACAGCCCAGTGCTCCGGTTACCACCTCTGCTGCTCAGGAGCAACCTGATGCTCCGGCTACATCCTCTGCGGCCGCTCAGCCTTCAGTTCCTGACTCCAACACCAAGCCCGCCGCTGCTCCTCCCACCAGCACCATCGCTGTCTCGGACCCATCCTCCCCTGAGACCTCATCGGCGAATAAGATTGTTCCCACTGGAGAGCCTGACCCAGCTGTGCCGACTGTCAACCCCGGTGGTATTCCCACGGGAACCAGTACCATCCCCGCCGCTGCCTACGCGAGTAACGTGGTCAAGGCACGAGAGTACAATGAGAACTTCGCCGGTCTAACCCCTGAGTCCGCCTGCATGGCTGGCCAGGCTGCTTGCATCAGCGGTCAGATCGCCGTCTGCAACAGCGCCGGTGCCTACGACCTCCGGGCCTGCGGGAACGCTGAAGAGAAGTGCTTTGCTCTACCTATGTCCAATGTCCCTGAAGGTGTTCGAATCGCCTGTGAGGACCCAACGACGGCGGCTAAGATCCTGGGTGGAAGCCCCAGCAGTGGTGGCGGTAACAGTGAGAACGGCCAACCGAGCAATGGAAATGACGAGGGCCTGCCCGCAACTACATCGGTGGCTCAGCATAAGCCTAACCCTCCCGTGGTGACTGTCACTACTATCGTCACTATCGACGATGGCGCTCCTCAGCCGACCACTGAGCCTGCCGCCCAGCAGCCTTCTCAGCCCGCTCAGGAACAGCCAAGCCAGCCGGCCAGCGAGCAGCCTGCTCAGCCTGCTCCCGTGCAGACGGAGTTTCCTATCAACCATGTGTCAAGCCAGCCTGTTCAGGAGCAGCCTGCTCAGCCAACTCAACCTGCTCAGGAACAGCCTAGCCAGCCCGCTCAAGAGCAGCCTGTCTCTCAACAACCTACACAACCTGCCCAGGAACAGCCGGTTCAACCCACTCAACCCGCCGCTGAGCAGCCGTCTCAGCCAGCCCCTGAGCAACCGAGTCAGCCAGCTCAAGAACAGCCTGTCTCTCAGCAGCCCACTCAACCTGTTGCAGAGCAACCGACCCAGCCGGCCCAACCTGTTCCGGAACAGCCAACTCAGCCTGCCCAGGAACAGCCCGTTCAACCCACACAACCCGTTGCGGAACAGCCCTCGCAACCTGTTGCAGAGCAGCCTTCTCAGCCTATCCCCGAGCAACCAACTCAACCCGCCCCGGTTCAGCCTACCCAGCCGACTCAAGAGCAACCTGTTCAACAGCCAACACAACCCGTAGCTGAGCAGCCTTCCCAGCCAGCTCAAGAACAGCCCGCTCAGCCGTCTCAGCCAACTCAACCTGCTCAGGAACAGCCTGTTCAACCCACCCAACCAGCTGCTGAACAGCCTACTCAGCCGGCCCAGGAGCAGCCAGTTCAACCTACTCAGCCAACTCAGGAACAACCAGTTCAGCCTACCCAACCCGTTGCTGAGCAGCCTTCTCAACCCGCTCAAGAACAACCACCTACATCCGCTCCCGTTGTTGAGCAGCCCACTGCCGCCCCCTTACCCGGCACAACTCTCACAAAGTCTATCAAGGAGCCCGGCGACACCCAGCCAACCTCTGCCCCCTCCAGCGATGAGCCCACGCCCATCGAACTCATCCCCATCGACGGCCTGGAAAGTAGCGCAGCTCCGGCCCCGGCGGCCACGGAAGCAGCTAATGCCGGCGATTCCCAAGAGAAGGACAAGGACAAGACCACCACCAAGAGCCCCGAGAAGGGCCAGGAAAAGGTGGCCATCACCAGGACCGGCGACGACGCCCACGCCACCACCATCATGGTCGACGGCGTCCCCACCGTGTCCGTGTACTTTACCGTGACGGTGACGGAAAAGGACCAGCCTACTGCCACGGTCACCGAGAAGGAGACGGTGACGCTGGTGATTAGCGCATAGAAGAGTGGCAACAATCTCTGGAAGATTGTTTTCTCTCCTAGGTATTGTGGTAATGAAGTTGAAGTTGTAAATGTTTTGATATATATCTCAGCGGGCTTTAGGTTTGGTTCTTTGTATAATTGAGGAGGTTTTTGAAATATTGAACAAGAACAAGAAAACAATCTTCAAAAAACATATCAGTCTATTCCTTCCGAAGCTGAAAATAATTAGTTTGTACCTTTACTCTGCAAAGGAAGCGAAGAAAAAATAGCATCGACTAGAATTCTTGATCACATCGCAAAACAGCTTAATAGATTTCTTTGACCTGTTCACAACCCGTTCTTTGTTAGTACCAAGGTGACATTAAAGAGTAAAACATGTTTGATTCCAATCTTTGCATCATGGAAACCTTTCAGTACGAGATGGTAATTCTATGCTAATCATCATGAACCCGTGAACCTCGGTTCCTTTACAATCTCCTCGCCTAGTCCTACAAAATAAACCCATCACCTCTTCCCAGAAGAGGCCTTCTTCTATAAGCGCAGATGGGAAACCGTTGCGCCCGCTACGAAACATATGTATATGTTAAAATAAGACCAGAGACCTCCCAAGCATGCAACACCGAAGATATCATGATTCAAAGACCAGCCCAGCTCAACCTGGATCATCCATCCCACAACTCCTGCTAATTACTGCAATAAACCCCCAGACCGTATAACGCCTGCCGCCCTCGAAACCAAGTTTGGCCACCCTTCAGCTACTTGGCAACCCCAATCGCCAGGTTCGTGCTGCTTTGCTTGGGGTCCGGTAGTGAATCATCGATGAACGGATCGCCTACCTCGAGCCTCTTAGCTGCGGGCTCATTGCCCTCATCATCAACGCCATATTTGTCCTGCCATAGCTTCCGCATGACCTGATAGATGAATAAGAACTGAGGCTTGCCCTGAACCATTCCTACACGCTGTTCTCGGAGGCTATCGACCGTTTCATAAACTAGATCGGGCCCTTCAGTGGGCTCATCGTAATTTTGAAACGTGCCCAGTTCGAGTTCGCGCATGAGGTGTTCGAGGGTGATGAAAGTACCGGTTCGGCCCACACCAGCACTGCAATGAATAATGCGTGGGTTGGTGGGTGCGCTGAGCTCCCGAGATAGTCGCATGAGCTCAAAGAAGCCATCGAGATCTTCAAGTTCGGGTACGCCAAAGTCAGGCCATAACCGGTAGAGCAGGTGCCACACGACTCGGGGCTCATCTTCGTCCTTCAGCTGTAAGAGTAGCTTGCGCTTCTCAATAGCACCATCCGCAAGCTCTTCATATGAGTCGTACGTAACTTCGCCCTGCCAGTCATCGCCCCATGCATCATGCTCATTCAGAATCAATGTTGGCTGGTCTTCGTTGTCGGGAAAGTATGGGTGACACTTGATGACTCCGCCTTCACACATGGTGGTCAGCTGCACGATCACGGCAGGCGACGCCATCTGCTCAGCGATCATACGCCAGACATATTCGATGGATGGCGGGGTCGGACCCTGCATGGCGATATAGCGGAGTGGCTCCCGGCTCGGGTCCGAGGGCGAGGTGAGGACGATCTCGGAAGCATTGACGTAGTCGAGTTCGTTCGTAGGAACTTGCAACCTAATACGGTTGTGATTCCATGGTTTGATGTTGATGTAACGGTCCATGACACCCTTCTCTTCCACATCGAGTTGCTTGAAGTGTCCCCATTTGAAGTCTTCGTCTGCTTCGTTTCTGCTGCCTTCAAGTACTCGATCACGTTCGGCCCACGTCAATTCCTGGAACTTGAAATCGATATCTGATGAGGTTCAGTACTTGTATCAATGCGTATAACACCAAAAATCACATACCCTGCATCGAAGAGTCCAAGAAGGCAGGAATCCGGGGACCGGTGCCATCCTGCCTGCTCAGCGCAACACCTTCCGCCGTGGCGGGCCGACTCTTTATGCCGTCGTGGGTGACGACGGCCGGAGGAGGACTAGAAGGCAACTCGACAGGAGGACTATCGCGGGCTCGCTTGGTCGAGCCGCGCAGACGGAAATTTCGGAAGGCAGCCCTCTTGGAGAGCTTCGCAGGGGGTTTCTGGGTCTGAATCTGTAGTCCCTGCTGTTGCAGCTGAAGGTTTGCGGCCTGAAGCTCGGAACTGGCGATACTATCGACGGTGTCGCTGCTTGAGCGCTCGACGGCAGTCTCGATCGTGGGGTTCTTGGGTTTGCGCCGGAACTTGGGAATCCTGTCCATGGCGCCGAAAGTCGGAGCAGACGGATGCGACGTCCTTGATGAAAAGGTGCGCAAGACGCCAGGAGCAGGACTTGACAATGTCGCGAATCGGGGTCGGGATGATCGAGTTGCCGGGAGCAAAGGAGAAGGAGATTTGCGCGCAAGAAGGGGAAAAGCGTCGGGTCCCTCTCGCCGGTGGAGGTCGGGCAGGGATCGGATCCGCGTCAATGAGGAGGGGGCAGAGACGGTGCTTGAGTAATCTTGAACTTGGGCCGAACGTTTGATAGTGGCGTAATCGTCGGCGAAACGGAGGTGGGTGAGAAGAGAATCAAACGTGATTAAGGAACGGAGAGGAAGGGCAAGGGAGGAAACAAGAGGGGGGAGAAGAGGAAGAAGAAGGAGAGGAGAAGAAAGGGAAGAAAAAGAAGAACAAGAATGACGGCGGAACGGACGAGGTGAGTCGCGATGGTGGTCGAGATTCTCACTGCCCGATGCGGCGCCAACGAAGACGGGCCCACGAACAGCAGCAGCAACAGTCACAGTCACGGCGGCGGTAACAGCTGCAACAGAAACGTGACCGTGGCCGCGACCGTGAATGTGGAAAGAGTCGTCTGTGCCTTTGCCTTTGCCTACACCCGTCCCTGCGCCTGTTCCAAGAATACATGCATCCGATCCTCGCCTCTTGTGGAGACCAGGTTTACCGGGTGAATCTGGTCATGGGTAAGGTTGGGCCTGTAAATGATGTGTTCTGCAGAAAATGGCTTCCTGTTTATTGTCCTGCGTACTACTATGTCTCGCGGCACGTGCTCATGCCCCCCGATCCCGTGGTTCTGGGCAGGCACGACTTGTTTGATCATGCAGACCAGACCAACATGATGAGAGGCAAGAGCTCCTTCCGAAGCCGTCTTCGGGAATTGGGATAGGCATGAAATACCGAAGGCACGTTGGTAGAATTATTTGTGGCTCCTGCTTGCCTGTTTTACTGCTGTACCACCACCGTAGGGCAGGGCCGGGGATAATTTTAGGCGCGAGCTGTCTAAAAGTAGTTCTATTTTAGGCTGGGGACCCTTTCTCATCATTTCCGATTCTTATTAACGTGGATATTCAACATTCAACAAGTGGCCTCTTACAAAACGATTCTACTCCTTGCGCCTCTCCTTTCTTGCCGATTACATGATATTAGCGATCTCGTCGCCACATGCACATCACGTCCACCTGAACTTGGCCACTCGTGCTTGCGCGGCCAGTGAGACTCGTGTTGGCCCAAGTTCCCTTTCTTGGAAACGTCGGATCCCCCCCTGTTTAACTTTCGGTTCGCTGGCTCTCGCGGCAGTTTCAGAGGTTGCGTGCGCGGGGTGATCAAAAATAGGTGCAGACGTGCGGAATCCTATCGATCTGGATCCTCGATGGCGTTCTCTTTCATTCGTGCTGGCTGCATTCCCTTGATAGGTTCGTAGTGTCCACCACGTATCAGGTCCATCTATGGTGAGACATGTCAACAGGTGCCTCGTGACCATTCCTTCAACATGCGTGCATCACGAATGTACAATATCCATACTCAGATGAGTTGGTGTGTCAATTTTCAAGGCATCTTGTGCCAAGTTTTGTACAGAAGAGTTGGATCGTTGCAAAATCCGTCCCCAACGCCCCATTCGTGTCCTCCAACCGGGACTTACAAGTACATGATTAGATGTCTTAAAATACAACATATCGATCCTTCTCGTCTGCAGGATCTCGTAGCCTCCTCGCCACAGACTGCTTTGCTTTCTTAGACAGAAGAGTATACACCAGTCACATACTTGCCACACTCAATCTTCTGCTCAAGAGACACCTTGCGGCCCTTGCCTCCATCCAGGCGAATCGTTGTTCGAGGTGTTACGCATAGCCGGTGAAAGTCAGCGCTGTTGTCCTTGCGTGCCTCTAGCGCGCTGTCCAACGCCCCGATATACGCGGGTGCATTCAAATTGGTTCGCTTGCCCGTGCCCAGCTGATAGTGTTCGTTTCCGCCCCAGAACATGACGTCGGATCCCCAGTTGGTTGCGTTGGCACTCGCTGAGCCTGAAACGGACGTCTCGGTGACGTTGTCCATGATGACTGAACAGTGCGTAGAGCCCACAGATAGAGACTTGAGCTTGATGGGGCTCATCTTGTTCGTCTTCTCGTCAAATTCGAACAAGGACGAGAGACTCTTGACCTTGGTCGGCTTGGCTGAGACATGCGACCACCGCCCCGTACCTAATGTGCCATAAACTCCCTGGCCACAAGCCCACAGGTCTGCAGTCAACAAAGGGAGCCTCTTGCTCGGGGCAAGGGCTTTCAAGTTGGTAGGCGTCTCTGTTGCCTTTGCATCCACAGTGAAGAAGGTGTTGTTTCCGCCTGCAGCGATAGTCTTGACTGTTGGAACAAGTCCACTGCTGCTGTAAAGTGTGTTGACAGGCATCATGACTGGTGTGTCAGAAGTCAAGAGTCCATGGTCGGTATCGATTCCAAGCTGCCCAAAGGAGTTGTCACCAAATGTGAAGATGCGTCCAAGTTTGTCCAGAATGACCGAATGGTAATCGCCAGTGGCAACCTGAGCCACATCAAAACCTCTCAGAGTGATAACTTCATGGGGTTGATCATATGGGCCCTTGGGTCGGTTGCTCCAGCTCAACCCAGGGACACCCATCTGACCTTTGGAAGGAAACTCCAGAGCACTGGACGCAGCAGAGAAGACACGGCCCTTGGATGTGAGCATGAGGCAGTGCTCCAGACCGCTGCTGATGTCGGTCACAGACTCTCCGTAAGAAAGACCAGATGGTGTCAGGTTTCGAAAGTTGATTCTCTCCTTTCCACCACCGGATCCCCAGATGGACCAAGAACTTTTCTGCTGTTCCTCCTTGAGACCGCCTTCTTGGTCATCTCGAGAAGAGGGAATAGAGTAAACCTTGCCGTTGCGAGACAGGGCAATGATTCGATCCAAAGAGACGTCGATCTTGACAAGGTCCTTTCCTGTGAGGGTAGCAACGGGAGAGGGGTCCTCTTTGTTGTAGCCGAGTCCCCATTGAACTAGATCACCCTTCTCTGTGACAGCAGCGCCGAAAACTGATGTGAGCTTCAGGTCTCGAAGTACTTGGTCATCGAAATAGGCAATTCGGTGAGGTAGCTTCACATATTTATCATTCGACTTGGGGTCGATAACCTTGCCGATATTGGAACCCCATGCGTAGACGCCAGGATGTTCCCAGCTATGCTTGACTTGGAGATGCTGCGAGCTAATAAGATCTCGGTTCTCTTCCTTGGAACGTGCCTTCTTGCGAGGCTTCTCAAACTCGACATCGGCTTTGGAGGGAACCTTTTTAGCCGGAGTCTCGGGAGGCGAAGCAAATTGTTCCTTGAGCGTGGGATAGTAGTAAGCTCCAGCAGCTGCTGCGCCAAAGATGGCTGCGAATCCAACAAATTTACCTCCGCGGCGCCGAGGACCCCGGGGGACATTGCTGGCGTGACGAACCCATTGGTGCTGAGTCGTGGCGATGAACTGGGGGCGAAGGGCAGCTCGCCGAAGAGCAGTTTGAGAAGCGTTCATGTTGTGAACGCTTAACAATAGACAATCAACTCAATGCAACTCGGAAGCTTTTTTCATGAAAGGGACAAGTTGCATTGAAATTGTCGTCAGTGAAGTCGACTGCTAATCAAAAGGAAAAAAAGGTTGTGAGGTCATAGAGCTGAAGCTCTAACCGTACTGGAGGTCAGCAAAATTCTGTGGACTGTGGCAGGTCGATGTCATGAAAGCCACAAAGGGCTTCAGCCACAGATTCAAGCACGCGCCACTGCAGGGACTAGCGGGGCGCACGGACATCCCCACGCCGTCCCGCCATGCCATGCCATCGGCGCCTCGGAGCTCACGCCTCCGACTTGAACTCCAACGCCTGCTGCGTGGCTTCTAGAAGACCCCAGCGAATCTCGACGTTTGAGCTCAAGGGAGCTCTATCGACATCATGTACGAGGATTCGTGGTACAGTATCATGCCCGACTTGGGCAGTCGGGGCCATTCGAGTAGCCACAGTCAGAGTCATGGACATCGTCGAAAGGAGTCGCTGCTCCAGCAGCCCAATGTAGGTCTCCCTCGTATTGGATTCGCACCCCCACCATGTTGGTGAAGCTCACAAGATGGTCACAGGAACCTGGACAGATATCCGAGGTCGTAGCGCCAATGCCCAACGTTTACGAAGAGATCGAGAATACCAACACGCCCCCTGAACCTACCGTCATCCGTCGAGCGAGCTCGTACTCGGACTTATATCGAGTGGCGCAAGAACAACTGTCCAAGGACGGAAGGCCACGACACAGGAAGACGGATAAGAATAATCGATCATGGGAAGCCTTGCTGCTCCCCGACTCTGGTGTTGAGACAGAATTGCATGAGCCAAAAGGTCTCGAGTCGTACGATGAACAATTACTCGACGCCAGCCAACAAGAATACCTGTATGAACATTGCTCTACGGCCGCACCTTGACCTAGACCTGACTGCGCTTAGGTTATATCGCGATCAGCTTACCTTGACGGAACGCCACTTGGACGGACTCATCGAAGATGCCAATGCGACACTCAAGCTCCTTACCTCCCTTTCGAACTCGTTTGGATCTGTCGAGGCTCAAACATCAACGTTCCAAGCACAATGCGAAGATCTCCTCAATGAACAACGAAGGTTGGAGGAATTGGCTGATGAAGTTGGAACCGATTTGCATTACTATGCCTACCTCGATGATGCGACAAGGCGTCTCAATGCCCCCGGCGCCAGTCGGCTGGTGGATGATGTTTCGTTTGGTGAGATGGTTGAGAACATTGACGCGTGCATTGTCTTTATGGAGAAACATGTAAGGGCTCTATATATGAGTAGGATCACCGGAACTAACACCCTTCAGGAGACATACCGTGACCGCGATACCTACCTTGCTCGATACACTGCGCTTCTCACAAAGGCACTTCACCTGCTTGAACACGGCTACAAGAACACATTGGAAAGAGTCTCATCTGAGATTGGTCGCCAAATTACTGGCACAAAATCCGAGTCCGCTCGCCATGCTCTCGCATATGGTCGTTTCCAAGAGATGATGCTCGATTCTTATGGCTTGATCCCCAATGTGCGACAAATTGTGCGGCGCGCATACGATATCTACGGCCAGCGGAACGAGTCTTGCACCCATTTTGAGACGTACGCGAATACTGCCAACAACATATTCTATACGCACCTGATGACCAGAGACCGCGACCTCAAGGCAATGGCGCAGTCTGATATTGCAGAGTTTCACAAAGAGGTCAAGGACCTCTCAGCTGAGACGGCATCACGCAACTTCATCAAGCAATGCTTTGAGCGCATGTACAACGAGGAGAGTCTGTTTATGAAGCTCTTTGACGTGGAACCCATGTGGAACCAGGCGACGGACTCGGTTTTCCAGTCTATCAAGACCACCAACACATCCATCATGCATCCAGGCAATTTGACGCCGTTGGTGACCAATCTTCAAACAGTGCTACATACAGCACCACTGGAGACTACCTGCAATGTGGTTGGGTTGCTTGCTAATGAATACTTTGGAGCCGATCTGGATGATATTGAATCTCCGTACTTCATCAAATGCAAACAGTACACTTCGCAACTCCTGGCGCATCATCTCTGGACATTAACAGACAATGCTTTTGAGGCGGAGGTTACAAAATCAATCACAAGGGCACCAGTTCAGGATGCCTCGCTAAAGATTGGCCCTGTGGTGGGTGGTGTAGCGTCTTCAAATGCCCACCCCTTGGTGAAGCAGGCTATTAAGCTTCTTGGCATGTATGAGCATTGCATGCCTAAGGAGAGAGCAGTATGTCTTCCAGCTGATACCTCTTGGACCAGACTAACAATGCTATAGGCTAAGAACAGCTCAGTTGTCTTCAAGATTGTACGGGAGACGATCCAGGTACTGCAACGCGCAGAGACCAGGATAAAATCTTTAAAGGCAGGCACTGATCCTGACCTTTTCATGGTCAAGAACTTGCTCATTATAAAGAATGAACTTGTTTCTCTAGAGATTGGCGATATCAGGAACAACGCTTCCTCTATGCAGCACTTTACCCATATCTGGGACACACTCAGCCCTCAAAATTGGGTTGGATTCATTTCAAACATTATCGGTGGTGGTCTGTGGTCACGGGGCACTCCCTCGGTAACAGCCAAGACATTGACAGCCGAAGACATGAACGAGCAGCTGGATGAACTGTTGCGACATTCGATCTACGCCTTCACACAACGCTGGGGTACTTTGATGAGCGACTCACAGAACCGGAAACCTGGAGTCAAGCCGATCGCCAAGGTGGAGACTGAGCTGGAAAACATCCTCCAGACGGCATTCAGCAATCAGCCAGAGGTGGTGGGCAAGCTGATGGAGGCGATTGAGCAGCATGCGCAGGCGCAGAATGATGTGAGAGATGAGAAGCAGGGTGTGAGACGGTACTAAAAGAGATGGGGGAGTTGTGATTAGCATAGAAGCGAATGCTGCTTATTCTACGAATCTAGACCAGCAATGTATCGGGTTTCATGGAGGATCAAACTCGAAGACCTCGAATTATAGAGAAGAGCTCCGTGATATTCTCAGTGCAACGGCTTGCAACGGAGCCATCCCGGCTGCATGCGGCTCTGTCAAGATAAGGCCCCGAGATCCGGTGTTAAACCCCGATTTCGGGACCACCTTCCTAATTCGCCAGTTTGCCGACTTCCAGACCTCCTTCCCCGCCATCTCCAACTGGAAGAAGAAAAGATAGAGAGGTACTTCAAACGCGGGCGCCAATGAACTGGATGCATCCCGGAGCAGACACCGATAGAGTGTAGAAAGAGGCAAGAAATTGTTCTAGACCACGGCCTCGCTCCGAGATCTGCTTGTACCACGGTATCTGGTCGCCGAAACTACATCAACTCGGGGACCGATAGTCCGGGCGCCGGTAACGGGGCTTTGTAATCCTAGCACGTCATTTGCCGGGCGCCCTCCGCAACAACCCCAGATTGTGTCCCGTCGCTATCAGCGCCTTCTGCTCGCTATCTTTTCTCCTCCTTTTTCGCAATCTTTTCAGGGTCCTTCAGCTTACTGTCCTTTTCTACCCCCTTGCGATTGAATTGCCTTGTTGCGATTGCCAATTGCTTTCGAGAAAAGTCCCTGCGCAAAGAGGTCGGCATTTGAGGCCGGAGTTGTTTCTTTTTCTTCTTCTCCGTGTTCGACCGCAAAGATGGACGCCCTCGAGTTGGAGGTGGCCAAGCAGAGCAGCGGCATTCAGACGGCCAAGGATCTGTTCTCTGGAGCCGTGGGAGGAATTGCGCAAGTCTTGATCGGTAAGTTTCTTATCAATGCTGCTGCGAACATGCTGCGAACTGCGCACAACAAGGACCAGAAGCTGGCTCGAGCGAGAGATGCGATCTAAGATGCATTGTCAAGTTCAATCGCTAACAGATACGGCAAACAGGCCAGCCCTTTGACATTGTCAAGGTCCGACTCCAAACCACAACCCAGTACTCGTCCGCCCTCAACGCCGCAACCTCCATCTACCGCAATGAGGGCGCCCTCGCCTTCTACAAGGGCACGTTGACCCCGCTCATCGGTATCGGCGCCTGCGTGTCGGTCCAGTTCGGAGCCTTCAACGGCGCCAAGCGCTTCCTCCAGGAGCGCAACGGCGGCGCTGACCTTTCCTACGGCCAGTACGGCGCTGCGGGTGCTTTTGCCGGTGTTGCGAACTCGGTCCTCTCGGGCCCTATCGAGCATATTCGTATTCGTCTTCAGAGCCAGCCCCACGGAGCTGCTCGCCTGTACGATGGCCCTGGCGACTGTATCCGAAAGGTCGGCGCCCACGACGGTATCCTGCGCGGCATCTACCGCGGCCAGGCTGTGACCATCTGGCGAGAGGCCTTTGCCTACGGCGCTTGGTTCACTGCCTTTGAGTACATGATGAACAAGGACGCCGCCCGCAACAAGATCGACCGCAAGGACATTCCCGCCTACAAGATCGCCTTCTACGGTGGTCTCGCCGGTGAGGTCCTCTGGCTCGCGAGCTACCCCTTCGATGTGATCAAGAGCAAGATGCAGACCGACGGCTTCGGTCCTAACCAGCGCTACACCACCATGCGCGACTGCTTCTCCAAGACATGGCGTGCCGAGGGTGCTCGCGGTTTCTGGAAGGGTATTGGCCCTACCCTGCTGAGGGCCATGCCTGTGAGCGCTGGTACCTTTGCTGTTGTCGAGATGACCATGCGGGCTCTGAACTAAAAAAGGAGATGTATAAAAAAAGGAGTGGGATTCTGCTTGGTGAATTTTAATGCGACAAAATGGGACTGGAAACGGCGATTAGATCAACATTGACGAGCGCTGGTGAGAGATATCATAGAGGGTTTTCAACATGACCAGTTGGCGATACGGAACGGTAGATGATGACCTATGCAAACGGGGTTCAAGCCTTTGCTTTTGTTTCAACGCTTTGAGGAAGTTGTATGGAGCGGGTAGATTGACTTTCGATATCTGGGATAAAGATATAATGACAAGTCTAGCATGATGACTCTTTAAGAATCTATTGAAGAATCGGTGTCGTCTCTTATACCCAATTAATCTATTCTCATCACCATCCTACATTCTCATTGTTTTCAACGCGCCGCTGTAGGATGTTTCTTGCGTTGTGAGGTGTCAACTCGTTGAGCCCAAGTTCTTCAAGCACCTTGCGTGCCTCATCACTATCCGTGAAGACGCGATCGCTGGCTTCTTTGAGCGTAAGACCGCCTCCTTCGCCAGCCTCAACAGGGAGACTCAAAAGCTTCATTCCCTCAGTCAAGCTGTCGAGCGTAGATGAACCACCGGGAATGTATCGCTCAACAACGGCAACCAGGGCATCGCCATCGCGACGGAACTGGGTTGCTCCGTAGGTGGTGAAATTCTGTCGAAGAAGGACACTTTGCCAAAGATGGTCTTGGATTTTGTGGAGGGCGTCACGCCAAACGCGGCGGAAAGCAGCAGCAGAGAGGGGCTTAGCTAAGAAGTCCAAGTTGCGTTGGAGGATACGAAGTGGTTCGTCGAGTTCTTGGGTAATGGACATCTCGTCTATGCCATGTTAGATGAGCTTCAAAGCGAGATTAAGAGAGACATACCAAGAATAGCCGCCTCACCAACGGTTGTCCATTGAACACGGGTTGTGTAGGCCCGGAAGGCCTTCCCATGAGATTCGGCCAGAGCGCCGACGAGAAGTTCCTCAGCAGCCTTGCGGCGCATGCTATACGCTGCAACTGTCTCGTCGAACAGGGCTCCGTCCTCATTATTCTGTCCTACAGCCGTAGAGGTGCGGTCCTTGACATCTTCATAGCTCATTGTACTTGTGATGTTGCTCTTCCGTTGAGCTGCGCGAGTCTGCAGTTCATCCCACAGTGAGACGAAGAACTAAACTTGTTAGAATCATCAAGCAGTAAGAGCAGAATTACATACCTCTTCATTGCTCCAGTCTTTCAATGTGTTGACAATGTGGTCAGCACTGCCGATCACCTTGCACAACACCTCGAAACTACCTGTTCCCTCAAGAACAGCAAGGTCCTCCTTGTTTCCGCCCAGGGTTCGGCCAAGCGTCGAAGACATGGTCTGGTATGCCTGAAGAGCGTCCCGGAGACGGCTATGGTAACCGTCTAGGATTTCAAGCTGTATGCCAATCAAGAAGCGGATCTTGTGCTTGAAGCTGCGTACCCTCTCATACTGACTTGTCACGGATCGCAAAAGGTCCGTGACTTGCACAGAAGCGTAGGTTGGCTTCATCTTCCCTTGAACCGCATAGTCGTAGTCAATATTTCGGGCATCTTGTGATTCCATGATAGTGTGGAATCGTTCCAGAGCAAACTCCTTCTCGGCATTGAACCAGGTGTCAAAATGTTCATCCAAGATGTGCGCCGATAGGCCAGGCCAACCGTTCTCAGCATCACCACCGTCATAGTTGAACTTGGAGCGAACGGTGTCGTCAAAGTTCATCAATTGGGATATGAAGCTGCTCAAAAAGGCCGGGCTTTTGACGGCCTCGGCTGCCACTGCAGATGTCTTTTCCTTCAACACGGGCAGCACCGATGTAATGAGTGCAGAAACAGGATCGATGTAGGCCAGGTTGGTGGCCAGCGAAGTATCCTGAAACTTGGCCGTGAGTAGATATCCAAGATTGTCCCGGAAAAAGTCTTCCCACTTCTCAATGAGGGCGAGGAACCAAGGTAGGGCGTGCGTGCCAAACGCCTGGGGGCTACTCGTCGCCTTGTCGCTGAGAAAGTGGAAACGAAACTCGGAGACAAAGATGGATGTCATGGTATCGAACGGCAATAGCGACACAAGACCCTTGCTATACTCAATCTCGGGAAGCTGAAGATCCAGGAGCTTCTCGAAGCAGTTGATCCACTCATCGTCCATCTCGGACTGGGGGTCAACCTTGGGCCATTTCCTCTGTTTCAGGATAGCCTCGAGCTCTGCCGACATGGTGCTCTTCATCTCGTTCCAGAGAGATTCGGTTACCTTTTCGACATAGTCGACGAGGTGTAACCCCTCCTGACCAGGCAGGCCTCGCAGCTTGTGCGCAAGCTGTTTTAGGTTGACGTATGGCTCCAACGCAGCCTTGGGACTTTGAGGCAGATGAGACCGTGCCTCGGAGCGGAACTTTTCGACATCTTGGAGGAGGTAAAGATACTTCTGTGCCAGCTCAACCATCTGAAGCTTCTTCATGGGCGCTTGAAGCCGGCCAATAGCCTGATTCGGAGCATCCGAGGCAGCGGTGATCTTGACACGGACATCGATGCTGTCCTGAAGCTGTTGAAACTCTTCTATGCGGGCGAGGAGTGAGCCCTGACGGTCATCGGCTGTGCGTCGAGTTTCCTCAAGCTCCTTAACGGCGGTGTCAAGCTGGGATTGCAACTGGTTGCGTTGGAGCTCCACGTTGGCCAGTAGTGTATCGAGGTTTTCCAGGTCCGTGGTCGACTGAAGTTTGTCGTCCAGAAAGTCCTCGACTCGTATGTCGAGCGACGTGCCCTGGTTATTTGCAGCTGCGGTGGCCATTTTGATCATGCATGTGTCGTGTTCATGAAGCTCATTCATCGCGCGACGTTGCTACTACAGAGGATGACGTGGGGAGAGCTAGCCCCGCGGTACCGGATAACTACATGTGGCGGATAAATGCATCTTGTTTCTTGTGAAAGCTGTCAATCAACCAGCATGAACTGTTTCAATTTTAAAAGGAAGGGATGAACAATTGATTCGATGCAATGGAGATCGATGTGGAAATCAACTGGTTTCACTCGTCGAAATCGGGTAATGACGTGGAAGCAAGTAGATTGCGAGATCGGGACGTGGCTAATAGACTTTTTACTTGGTGGCTGGGGCCTTGTGCCATGAGAGCTGTCATGATGACTTGCATCTCAGTTCACTCAAGGACTCGATCTTGGACCGGTTGAGCCGGAGAAAAAGAGTTGCACATCCTGTCGATCTTGTCTATTTTCTATAACACAAGGTCATCACGGATAGACCTCCAATATCTGAAGGCGGTCTGGAAAAGGAGCCGCCATGAAGGACTCGTCATCTCGTCAACGGCTTCGCGGCTTCGGGGCTTCGGGAGGCAGCAGCCAAGTAGCAGCCAAAGCTACTAGACTGCTACGGCGGAGATTTTTCAAGCCTCGCTTACTTGGAGGAAACGGGGCAAATGAATCAGGCACATTGACATTGGCAAGGGATACGGAGTGCCGAGGTAGATATACAGGCGCAGGGAGGCCCAAGAGGAAACAGACAGCGAATCAATGCTCAGCACGCACGTCGACACCGGGTGCATGAGGCCCTCCCCTCTCTCCCCGTATTGAGAGAGAGTCTGCAGCTCAGCTACAGGATACAGAATGAATTAATTACACGGGTGAGGCAGAGCTCGCCAGCCAGGCCCGAAACGGCGCCAAATCGTCATGACAACCGCATAGAGATCAAGACCCGCTGCTGCTGGCCGTAATCCTTGGCCAACATAGGAAGGAAGCTGGGCGGCCAGGACCTCCAGGGGGGCCAAGAAGCAAACAAGGCGGTAGACGAATCGAAGCGACTACGTAAGATCAGAGATGGTAAGGGGTTCAGGGATCAAGCCTCCATCCAGGGACGAAGCGAAGCGCAGCGCCCCAGGCAGGGACGAACGCCATTGATTCAAGACCGAGCTTGGGAGGGGGGCAAGCTCAGCAGGCTTCTGCAGGTCCAGCTTCTGACTCCGGAAGCTCCAGGGTCTCGGGGACTAAAAAAACGTGAAGCCTTGCCTGAAGCAGCATGACCCCGGCCTCTACGGCGCCGGTGTGCGGGTTGCCCGGTGCCCGTAGATGTCCGCACGGACCTGGAAATGGCCCCACCTCGTCGCGACGTCACGTCACCCTGCCAACGAGGGCCCGTAAATACGTGGCGGGAAAGAGCTCCCATCTGACTCGTCGACTTCCCCAAAAAGTCAAGAGGTTGGTCAAAACCTACTGCATACCCAACCTCACCCAATTCCTCTCTCCCAGCCATCGCATATTCGCCCAATTCCTCGGTACCATACCATACTGACTAGGACTGGAACTAACTGACTGACTCTCCTTTCTTTCTCCCTTTTGCCCCAAAGGAATCACATCGACTTTGGAGAGGATTAAGAAACTTACTTCCAAGTATTAACCCTCGTTTGCAGAAAGTGTGAACTGATCTCAAGGCTCTTATTGCGTTGCTCACCGAAAGGCAACTCTCTTTTTTAACAAAAACTTACTCTCTCCCAACGAACGTCTCACTTCTAGGGCCTGACTTTCGCTCGTTGTTTCTTCCATCGTCGTCTCAGCCCTCTCGCGCATTCCAGCGTCGACTCCGAAAGACATCGACCCGTCGCTCCCGCATTCCACCATTGACAGCATTTCGCCTGCTCTCCCGAGACAGCTCGAACTTTGCCGGTACTGACCCAGTGGAGGAAGTTGACGGAATAGAGGACCAGCGGCAAACTGTCCTGGTAGAAAGAGCAAGGAAATCATAGGGACCTCAGATTCTCTCGCTGAAAGGCGGCCTCTTGCGCGACTTCAACACCAGTCCCTGGTCGGGGACGAAGAGTTATCTCCGTTTTGACTTGCAAGACACAACATCTTGAGGGAGGAACGGTACATCATCACAAAAAATGGGCTCCAGCGAGACGAGCACCAGCTCGTCCTCGGCGCCGCCCAAGGTGCGAGTTGGCTGGTACAGTGAGTGATTTCCATCCCAGACAGGCACCAGCTCAGCTGGAATGTCGGTGTCTCGCAAGCACATGGCTAACTGAACCTCACTAGGTGCCCTGCCATTTCTCGGTTACCATCATGTGTTGATGATCCTCATCGCCATCGCCATTATCCTACTATGTGAGTCTCAGCAGCGTCAGAATCCAAGACAAGACTAACCGTAGATAGCACTACTACTCGCCGGCTGTTCATCATCGTCTCCGCTCATCCCTGACATCTTCCTACTATCCATTTACTACAAGTCCTATACCGCAAAGCCCGACACAGCTCAAGTCGACTACAACGTGCACACAGCTATCGAGAACATCGCCGGTGACGCCCGACTCCAAGCGCGAGTTGGCTACTTTGGTATCTGCATCAACCCCGATGGTGGTTCATGGCTGTGCAGCAACAATGCGACTGCTCTTGCGAAGGAGGTCGATGTCGACCAAGACCCTCTTAACCTTATCTGGCTGGCTGCTCAGTTCAAGGACATGATTGTCTTTCCCTACCTGATGTGAGTTTCTGATTCAGTATTCTTTGGGAGCTGTAAACTAACTGGTTCTCAGTATTATTGCCATCATCTTCGCCTTTGTCTGCCTCCTGCTCCTCGCCACCTTTCCCGGCTGGCATGAGGAGGTCGACTCCGAGGGTTCTGACCGCGAAGTCAAGCCCTTCCCGTCTCGCCCCGTCTCGCAGATTGCGCTCGCTTTGATCTTCATTGCCGCCATCTTCGTCCTCGTTTCCGTGCTATGGCAGCACACAGCATCCGTCGCCGCATCAGTCATCGCACAAGACTTTGGTAACGGCGCGGTGAAGAGTGGCGTTGGAACCAGTGCCATGGTACTGGGCTGGTTCTCATTCGCACTCCTCATCGTGGTAACAATCGGTCTACTCATCATGATCCTCAGTATCAGCGTCCTGAGTTCGATGGTATAGGATACATCGCATAGTGTGGAATCAACGCGAACAATTGAGGATTGAGTGACCGAAAGAGGAACGAAAGAACGAAGGAATGTACATAAGTCGACAGTACATCATCTGGCACGACTACCCACGGTAAGATCAAAGACGGGTAAACGGGCGAACGGCATCGGCATCGGCGTTTCAGGAAATGATTTGTTTTCGAAAATGATAAGCGATCGGTGGTAATATTTGGCCTTTCAACCTCGGCTTGGGCGGTATATACACGACACCGCACCATGACGCTTTGCTTGGTTGGCAGGGACTTGCTCTTGGATTAATCGAAGGATGGCTCTTGAAAACAAGAGCCCTATTCCCGAGGCTTGTCATTTTGTACCTGTCCTCCGAGCAGACGAAGCGAACGAGACATGGATTTTTGTTCGCATATAGACCGCACCATACAGAGAAGAAGGAAGGATCTTGGAGACAAGAGACGACGGAGATGAACGCGCCATGAGAAATTTTCAACTATCGGGGACCACGACAAGGCAAAGATGCGACACGAATCAACAAGAGACATGTATCTCGACGCGCCAGGACAGGAGGAAGGGAAACGTTCATAAGCATGTATTATCAAGAAGTTTTTGACGCGCGTGAGAAATTGAGATTTGGGTCTGATTTGATGATTTTGGTTCCTTTGATGATTTAGTGTGAAGATCTGGTGATGTCTTAATGTGATGTTGTGTTGAAGGTATTCAAGAGGGTTAATGGGATGAAGAGTCAAGTTGAATCAAGTTCTTAGATAATAAATAGCTCCAAATTGTCAAAGCATTCATCAATATAGGTATTCAACTTGTAAAAGGACTACCACATTGTCATTATTTCGTCGTGACATGAAATCATGTAACCACCCACAACCTCTTGATACTTACACCAGCAGCTCTCAAGCTTATCCATATAGCATTTCATTCGTGATGCATCCTCGAGATCTAACAGCTCTTGCTAGATCCCCAGTACGAGTTAAAACAAAAAGATTGACTGTCTTTCCTGAACGCCTCCCCTTTCATTAACCACCATCAAGGTCGTTCTATCGGAAAGGAATTGTTTGTCCTAATAGGCTGGCTAACATTTGTTGCTTCTCGGTCGAATCCTCTGGGTTGTTCCATGGGTTGTTCTTTAAACTGTTCCGAGGGCAGTCCCTCCGGCTGATTGACCGTTCGACCATGTCTACCCTCAGATAGTGCAGATTGTCTTTGCAGAGATGTCTTGGGAAACAAGTCTGTAGCTGCCGAGAGCTCAATGGGTATCGTATTTAGCTGCTTCACAAACTGGACAACTGGATTCTTGCTGTCGCTCCCTGGGTAACCTGCGTCGCTTGCGAGCCTGACGACAGGTACCATCTGATACGGCGAACTGTCCAGCTCAGCTATGGGCTGCTGTCCCCAGCCGGTGCCGTCCATGAACATGGTGGATCTTGTGAACGTCTGAGGGAGGGAGGACACGGTCACTGAGGAAGAGTTGGCCCATGTGAAACGTGCTGGGAGGGTTGTTGAGGATGTGTTTTGGTGCTGTGTCATGCCGTAGGTGTACACTGGGAGCGTAGATGATGATGCTCTATTGTTCAAAGGCGGTGGTGAGCTTTGAGAGGCAAATGAGGAAACTGAAGGTGTGTAGCCGATGCTTGCCCGTTGGCTACGATCAGGGCCCATGTCTGATATGCCATCGTTTGTGTTGTAGAACGAAGGACGATGGTTCGACCCGGTTTGTACAGGTGTGATCGCCCCTGGGCGTGTTGGTCTGTCCATGGGGTTGGAAGATGTTGTCACTGGCCGATTAGGCAGAGCAGTGTAAGGATATTGAGGAGATGTTATATCGGGAGAGACTAGTGTGTCTCTGAGGAGGTTTGCCAAGCCGGTCATGTCCTCAGAGATAAATCCCGGGCCCGGGATTTGCTGCGGTCTTGACGTAGTCGAATGGTTCATACCCATGGGGAGAATCTCTGGCGCTGAAGAGTCAGGGGACAGACCAACCATGTGTGGTGAAGGCATGTGTGAACTCGACGGCTCAGTTGGATAGCCTTGGTGCTGGTTGATAGGCACGGGGGGCGGCGAGACCGGTGCTGGAGTTAGACTTGAAGGAATCGGAGGTAGAGGTTTTGCTTCTGTCGCGAGTTAGATTGAGTCGTTCGTAGTGCTTCCGCCTTCAACTCACCAACTGATATATCTCCCAGTATATCCCCCAAGAGTGCAATATTGTCAAAAACAGGAGCCTCCTTCTGTACAACACATCTCCCCTCTTCCTTTGAAACTTCAGGAACAGGAGCAAGCATGGCAATATTCCTCAAAAAGTTGAGCTCCGCAAGCACAGCATCATGATGCCGACTAACAATAGGTTCCAAATTCCTAAACTCGCCCGAGTCGACAAGCAACCACGCAACACGACTCGCAAACGGTGTCTTTCCGCTGTGAGCTTCAGGTCTGCACCTCTCGACGATGGCGCATGCCTCCTCGAGCCCCGCCTGGGCGGCTTCGATGATGGAGTGGACGCGGGCGAGGACGAGGGGACGACGCTCTAGACGGGGAAGGCATTCGTTTCGTAGCTCGATGAGGTGTTGGAGGTCTTTGTCACAGGTTCGAACGAGCTCGAGGCTTCGACGGACGTCGCTGGGGACTTGACCTTGGTCGAGGGTCCAGGCGACAAAGTTGTATGTTGCGTGGAAGGGGTTCGGCATTGTTATGTTTAAAGCTAGGGGGATAACCCCTTGTTAGGTTTGTGTTTTAATTGTCTGGTGTGATTTGAAACAGGTATTGAGGTGAAGAGTATTGTCACTTTCAAAGATTCGAGTAACGTACTTGATAAGCAAGTGAGCCAGTCAAGCAAGTGTGCCAAAAATCCCTCAACCTACATCCTCTCCATTTGATCAATTAATTCTCAACCACCCAGCATGTCACAGTCTAATTGTGAGGCTAGAATGCTTCTTGCCCTTCGGGCCCTTCAAAATAACCCAAAACTAAGCCTCCGACGCGCCGCAGATACATATGAGGTTAATCGAATGACATTACGTCGCCGACAGCACGGCATTCAATCTCGACGCGATACTATCCAGAAATCACGTCGGCTATCTAATCTAGAGGAAGAGATCATTATTCACTTTATTCTCGACCTAGATTCGCGAGGATTTCCTCCCCGGCTACGTGCTGTTAAAGATATGGCTGATCAACTGCTTGCCGACCGCGACGCGTCACCGGTTGGCACGCGTTGGGCTCATAACTTCGTCAAGCGACACCCAGACCTTAAGACGCGTTTCTTTCGTAAATACGACTATCAGAGAGCCAAATGCGAAGATCCAACCATTATCCGCGATTGGTTTCGGCTTGTGGCGAATACAATCGCGAAGTACGGCATCCGATCAGATGATCTCTATAACTTTGATGAGACTGGCTTTCTTATGGGCATGATTGCAAGCGGAATGGTTGTCACAGGTGCAGAAAGGCGTTCAAAGCCGAAATCAGTGCAGCCTGGAAACCGGGAATGGATTACAGTCATTCAAGCGATTAATGCGGAAGGCCAGGCGATCCAGCCGTTCATCATCGGTGCGGGCCAATATCACCTCGCCAACTGGTACCGAGAAAGCAACCTCCCGGGCGATTGGGCCATTGCGACGACCCAAAATGGCTGGACCGATAATGAGACTGGTCTAGAGTGGCTAAAGCACTTTGACCGGTGTACAGCTAAGCGATCAAATAGTCGCTATCGTCTCTTAATCCTTGATGGCCACGAAAGTCACCACTCCATCGAATTCGAGAGATATTGTGAGGAAAAGAAGATCATCCGGCTTTGTATGCCACCTCATTCCTCTCATCTGCTCCAGCCCCTTGACGTCGGGTGCTTTAGCGTGCTGAAGAAGGCTTATGGTCGAGAAATAGAGCATCTGATCAGATGTTCTATAACCCACGTTTCAAAGACGGAGTTCTTTCCGGCCTTCCACGCCGCACACAAGGCCACTATGACGGAAAGAAATATCAGGGGGGCTTTCAAAGGAGCTGGGCTTGTTCCTCTTGACCCAGAAACTGTGATCTCAAAGCTTGATGTTCAGCTACGGACGCCAACGCCGGTTGAGGAGGCAGCTGAGCCGTCGACCCCTTGGGCTTCAAGGACCCCAAAGACCGTGATTGAGGCCGGATCTCAGTCTGAATACCTCGAAAGGCGGATCAGAAGGCATCAAAGTAGCTCCCCAGAGTCAATTTTAGAGGCTCTACAGTCTCTTGCGAAGGGAACAAAGGCTGTTATGCATCGGGTTGCCTTATTGACCGCTGAGAACAAAGACCTTCGAGAGGCAAATAAGATACTAAGCCGGCGGCGGAGGGCAAAAAGGACTAGACTGCAGAAAAGAGGGGTAATGACGGTAGAAGAAGGAAGGCAAGTAATTGATCAAATGGATGTGGATGCGCAGGTAGTGGCCGAATCGTCGAGGAGTGGTGGTCGAGGAAGGTCGGTCGGACCGGGTGTTCGGCGCTGTGGTGTATGCGGCAAGCCCGGCCATAATGCAAGGACCTGTCAGGTAGTGATTGAGACATCTGGGGAAGGGTATAGTGAGTAGTTTTAATTGATTAAATGGTTTATGGTGTTTTTATTGCGATTTCTATCTAGAGGGGGAGGGGAAAGTGGCACACTTGCTTGACTGGCTCACTTGCTTATCAAGTACGTTATATCTGATTTGAGTGCTTATGCTTGACAGACGCAAGCATCTAGTCTACGCTCTCCCATTTCCACCATGAGAACTGTAAAGACTACAGCGGGAGGGGGGAATGGACTAGTACGTGAAAAAAAAGCGATACTTGCACATTTACCATCCAATACAAGAAAAGAAACAAGGCGGTGGCTGAGTTGCATAATGTATGTACATGTATATCCTAGAAATAAAAATCAGGCTCGGGGGATCGGGGAGACTCACCCGACACGAGTGATTCTGTAGCTCAGCTCGAGGACAAGCTCTCGAGACTAATGTAGTATTTCTGCAGCCGAGTCACCCTACTTGACTTTGTCTATGTAGAGTACATGGATAGGCATTGGGGCGGGGGTCAGGTAGGTATGCATACATGGGATGGCGCCCAGGGCTGAAAAAGGCCAAGACAACATCAGTCGAGACAACACGGGATAACTCATTGGGCGTCTGGGTTACACGGCTAGGCTTTTTTCCACAGTGTGCAGTTGTGACTGCTCAGCTCATTGGTTGATGCTGAAGTTATCACCAAATCACAATTCCCACATTAGGAAAGACAGTATTAGTTAGGTACATACAAAGCCCTGCAACAATCTGGAAACAAGTCAAGGGTTACCCTTCTCAGACAGGCATGGTAACAACTGCAACAACCTCCCTTGGAGACCTGTACCTGGTCCCATCACTGTGACTCAGCTTCTCCAGCCCAGGACACACCACAACCCTGCGGCTCTGCTTGTCACTAAAGACAAACCTCCAGTCACTAGGCTGAGACACCAAGATGTACCCGAGCTTGGTGCATTCTAAAATCACAGCCTGCAGATGACTTGTCTGCTCCTGGCTCCCCGCGGCGTCCTGGGGCGCAAAGAAACGCAGCAAGGAGTTGAGCTCATTGGCCAGACCGCCAGCCTGCTGTGAAGCCTCCGCCACCGGCACGGGGAGAGGCGTCCGGTCTGCTGGGGTAGGATGAAGGAGCAAGGTTGACAGGCTGCGCCATTTGGACAGCGCGAGGGATGTCGCTGAAGGAAGACAATGCGTCAGCCACTTGCTGCAGATCACGTCAAAGGGAGGGGGTTTATTCTTACCTAGAGCTGTACTGTTGCTGTCGGCTGAGGGGATCGTGCTGAGGAATTCTCTTACGACTGGTGGGAGCATCGCCATGTTGCTTCCCGAGCTGAAGTCGAGGCTGCTGAAGATGACATGTGATAGAACATGGCGTATAGCGACCGGGCGGCTGCTAGGCTCCAGACAGAGCGCAACAACGGTCATTGCGTCGAGACCCGAGGCGGCTGGGGAGTAACCGACGTGGGCGAGGCTTTGAGCCAGTGTTTGTGCGTCGAGATGAACTGGGGAGCGATGATAGTGGCTTTCGACGTGCTGGTAGAGGAGTTCTGACAGGGCGTGGAGTTCTCCCGCAATCTGCTTGTCGGGGATTGTATCCAGGAGGAACTGGTTGAGGTCGACGTCGCTCTTGGAGGGCGTGACTGTCACCATCACGTCGTTCTTGGGCTCAATGCCTCCATTGCTGACAGGGTGAAAGTTTGTCTGGGGCTGTCTTCGGCGTCGTCGGAAGAGGAGAAACACGGCAACGGCACCAAGAGCGAGGCCAGCGAGGATACAGGCAATCGCAACGCCAGCAACTGCTCCGTCGGTGAGTCCTCTGTACTTTGTCTCGCCTTCCGCTGAGGCCGATGTCGATGTTGATGTTGGATCACTCGCGGAATTCGTTTCCGGGTTCGTCTCAGACGGAAGTCCGTCGCCATCAGGTTCTGAAGATGCTGCAGCTGTCCACGATTCCGCTATGGAAGAACCTTCATTTTGGGTGACGGACGACACTTTCGAGCCTGCATCGCTTTGGGTTGCTGCCGCCGAAGTCTCTGGTGGGGCGCTAGAGACGAATACCCACAAGTATTCTGCTGTGTCAGTTGCTGCAAGAGTCGTACTGACTATCTTGTTGTCCGTGTCGTTCCTCGCTTGTGCTGCCTGTCCCGGGAGCACCGAGTTATAACCCCAGACCACTCCACCGGTAGTCCAGAGGTCGCCAATTTCTGGAGTCTTCTTGGCCTTTTCATCCGCTGAGGAAACCATTGCTGAGGAGGAACTGGCTCGCTAAGCCGGAATTCAGAGCAAGAAGGGATGGAGACGTGTCCAAGAACAGAGGACGGAGAAATGAGAGCCGTGTTGAAACCAATAGGCAGTGAGTGGATAGAAAGCCTCTGTCCACCTAAAGGGGATGCTTGAAGATGATGGAAGCAAGAAAGCAGAGAGGAATCGACAGAAATTAAAGACAGCCTGGGTCTATGCCAATCTTAACAAGCAGCAACAGGCAGCCCTCACGGACAAATCCAAACTCTGCCCCGTCTCCTCCTGGAGCTGAAAACCCCCCTTGTAAGCCACCGCACCGGCATCCAAATGCAAAGCGAGTCTCGACACCAGGCTGAGCATGGGTTGTCTCACCATGATAATGCACCTGGTCACTGCCAAGCCAGCCTGCAGGAGGGGGTGTGAGTGTGAGTGTGAGTGTGTGACAAGGTCCGCCAGCCTCGTTAGGCTTCTCGTCAAGAAACTCGGCAGTGAGCTTCTCCTCTATACTCTTTCTGTCTTCTGTCAGGACGAACAGACAAGATTGTCGAGCAAAGATGGAGGAGCAACCAGACTTGGCCATCTCGGTTGATCTGGGAACCACCTTTACAGGTAACAACCCAATGTCTCCATGAGATCAACTCAAGCTCACTGTCCGAGGTGTTGCCTGGATGAGGCGAGGAGCTCCCGTCCAGATCGTCAGCGACTGGCCCGGTAGCGACGACCGAGGTGACCGCAAGGTTCCAACGACGCTGATATACAACGCCGACGGGAGCATATCTTCCTGGGGCTTCATGTGCGCCGACGACGACGACACTTCGCCGACCAAGACACGTCGCGACTTCTTCAAGATCTTCCTCGATCCGGATATGCTCGCTGGCGCTCAGCAGCAGGGCCTGTCCAACGCGCCTCGCAGCGTCGACGAAGCTCGTCAATTCGTCAGCGACTACCTTCGAAAGGTATACTCTCATCTCAAAGACAGCATTGAGATGCGAATGGGTATCAAACATGTTGGCGGTTGGAAGTCAATGGCTGTGACATTTCTGTTCAGTGTCCCGACCACTTGGACGAGCATGGCCATCGCCAATGTCTTCAAGGGCGCCATCCACGACGCCGGCTTCGGTATCGAAGGCCCGCGACACTCGGCTCTTGTAGATCTCACAGAATCCGAAGCCGCAGCCGTTGCGACTCTCAAGGCCGGCGCCATCGACCTCAAAATAAACAACATCTTCCTAACCGTAGACGCAGGTGGTGGAACAACAGACTTGGCCCTCATGCGCGTCACTTCGACAGATGCCAGCTTCCCGCAAATGTCCCCAGTTGCTGCTGTCAGTGGTGTAGGTGTAGGCTCATCCCTCATCGACCGCGCCTTTGCCAGGCTCGTAGCTCAGCGGCTGGCTACAAACCCAGACTTCAAACTACCCATCGACTTTCCGGCACGGATGGCGCGAAGCCCTGGCTTCAAGAGTGTCAAGCACAAGTTTGGCGAGCGAGTGTATATGCAGCAAGTATACAGGATACTCAT
Source organism: Fusarium vanettenii 77-13-4 (assembly GCF_000151355.1). NCBI lineage: Eukaryota > Fungi > Ascomycota > Sordariomycetes > Hypocreales > Nectriaceae > Fusarium > Fusarium vanettenii. The sequence goes on along the minus strand of NW_003315879.1, from coordinate 397,834 downwards.
GGAAGGTGTGGGATACGACGTCAACCATGCTGGACTCCAAATCGAGAATGGACGGATGCTATTTTCCTTGTCAGTTCTCTTTCCGGTGAGGGATGAATTGGTGGCTAATACGAACCAGACAAGAAATCCAGGCCCTGTTTGACGTCCAAATAGAAGCCATCACCAGGCGGATAAGAGACCGGCTCGACTGGCTTGCAGAAAAGGGGCATAGGGAACAAGTGGTAAGGCCCATCTGTTTGGCTCTCCGCCATATTTGACACCATGATAGGAGTATATCATCCTCTCGGGAGGCCTAGGGAGCTCGGCATACGTACGCGAGATGCTTCAGCAGCATCTAACAAGTCTCCAACACCCGAACGCTCGCAACATTGTTGTAATTCCCTCACAAGAGCCACAACTCGTCGTCGCCCGCGGCGTTCTAGAGAACAAGAGGCAGATGATGGAGTCAGGAAACAAGTCGGTCCTCACAGATTGGATTGCCCGCGCAAGTTACGGCGTCATAGTCCAAGAGGTGTACTCGCCAGCCAAGCACTTTGACGAGGACGTCCGGGTAGATCCATTCGAAGCGGGCAAGAAGTGGGCAACGAATCAGATCCAGTGGTTGATCAAGAAGGTAAGTGTAGTCTGTTCGACGACTCCCAAGACTAGGCATGTTGACATATATCAGGGGGACAAAGTCAGTCCTGATGCTCCCATAGTCCACAGCTTCGAGATCAGGTTGAAGGAGGGAGATACGACAAGAGCCTGGGACGCCGAGATCGTTGTCTCCAACAACGAATCAGACTGGCTGCCACGAAGCCTCAGGCAAGGTACGTTGATTCTTAGTCGATAGTTCCGGGTCCATCTTTAACTGACATGCACAGCCGGTGCAATGAAGCTCTGCTCAGTAAAGAGTAACCTCGCCGGTATTCAACAGCACCAGCTCGTTCTCAAGGAGAAGCGAGGAACTTGCTTCCGTCGTGGTGTCAAGTTCTACATCTGCCGTTTCGACGTCCGTGTCATCGTAGCCCCAGCAGATCTCAGGTTCGAGCTATGGTTTGGCGGTACAAAGTTCTCAGGCAATCATCAGCCCATCGCTGTCCAGTGGAACGCTGCAGGGGAGCAAATGTCGAGCAGTTGAAACTGTAACAGGCACAGAGAGGTCATTCCCATCAATGATAGACAGGTTGCTGACACGACACTCCCCAGCTGCCTTGGAATAAATGACATTACTATACCCAGTTCGGTTACCTTTCTAACCATACTATAACATCCCATCCATTTTCCTAAACGCCGTGGTGCTTGGTCATATGGTACCTTTCCCAGTAATTAGTACAACTTGTCAGCACTCCCCTTCCTCGCAATCATAACGGCAACACCTCCAAAACATGGCATTCATTCCTCCCAACCTGTTTCCAAAACACGCATCGAGCGCTTAGGATGGCCTTTTGAAAGGGTGTGCCTCGGTGTTGAGCACCCACTCGTCAAGGCTGATGAGACTGGGCTCGGAGAAGAGGAGGAGATAGTACTTGAGAGTCTCGGCAATCCAGAAGCTCTCCATCTCATCCTTCAAGCCAGGCTCTGCGTTGTTCAGCACGTCGTTAATAGCACTGTTGGCAAACTCTGTCCGAGTCGCCGTGACCGTGGCCTGGAACATCTTCCAACCCTTGTCCATCCACGTAGTGTCGCCTGTAATACGGTACATGTACCAAACAGACTCAATTGCCTCAGGTCTGCATCCATGTTAGTCAAAGTTCAATAAAGCAACCGAAAGCAAACTATAACTTACCGGAGGATATACGACTTGTTGATAATGTCGGTGTATCCTGGGGGAAGATTTTCCCTCTCAAGCTTGGCCTTGACAAACTCCTCATGAGACAGGGGCTTCTCTGGTGGCTGGTTGTTAGGAGCTGCGACTTGCTCGGCATGCTTGTTCGCAAAGCTGTCCGGCACGGCAGGGACTTGTCCGCCACTGGTGCTGGTTCCTTCTTGCGCAGCTGCCGGCTTCTTGTCCGATTCGGCCTCGCTCGATTCAGTCTTTTCAGTCTCGTCCTTGTTCAGACCCAACTTCGCCTTAAGAGAGTCAGGAAGCTCTGATCCAAACTCCGAGTCGTCCTCCTCCATTGATCGGTCCAGCTCAGGCATAGGGATACCAGCTCGCTTGACAGGCTTCGAGAGTCCCTCTCCAGCAGCTGGAGCACCCTCAGCCTTGACAACGGGCTCAGAGCCAGTGCTCAGGTCATCAGGCCTGTGCGGCTGCTCCGCCGGCTTTTCAGCTGCCGTATTCTCCTTGGGCTGGGGAACCAGGGGGTCAGAAGCCTTCTTGACTTCCTTAGGCTTAGGAATCAAGGGCTCAGCTCCAATGCTGAGGTCAACCTCCTCAGCTGCATTGGCCTTGGGGGCCACGGCCTCGGAGTCAGCTGCTCTGGCAACCCCGGGTGCAGCCTTGCCTGGGATCAGGGGCTCGGGGGCAACCTCTTTAGCAACTTCAGGGGCAGCCTTCTCAACAAGCTTTTGCTGCTCCTCACCCTCCTTCCACTTGGAGAGTTGGTTCTGGCGCCATTCCAAGGACGGGTCAAGGTCCTCATACCATGTCGATTCATTGAATGGACACTTCTCTAGGGCGGGGCATGCAACCAGGTGAGCGTACTCGGGCATGAGGCCAGTAGGAGTAGACTGGTAAGCCCACACGCAGCCATCAGTTAGCTTCTTTGCCTTGTCGATGTCGCCGTCACGTCCAAAAATCTTGCCACCCAGTCCGTACATGCCACCGATGAAGCATGTAAGATGCGTCATTTCATATGACTTGGACCATTCGCTGTCGCCCTTCTTGGAAGTGGTCATCTTTCCGGTGAAAAAGACGTCCCAGCCATCCTCCTTGACCATAGGGCGGTAGAGCAGCCACTCGTTGATTGCATCAATAGTATCCTCGTAGAGCTTGCGGTACTTAGGCTCGAGACCATTCAGGAGAAGGTATTGCTATTTCCAGTCAGCTTATGTTTGTTACAGCTCAAACATGCCGCTTACCTTGGCGAAATACTCGTACGCCGAGTCCTGTGCGCCTCCCATGTGAAATTGGCCATATGCATAGGAACCAGGAACAAGACCTTGAGGCTCGCACTCCCAGTTCAATGAAGTCCCGTCGGCAGCGAGAGGCGGGGGCTGGTTAGTAACAGGCTTGGACTCTTCCTGCTCTTCAACCTTGTATGGCTCGTTAAGCACAGGGAGCGCCGGAGGCGCATCACGGCGACGCAGCTTATCTTCCCAGCGGCTATCCGCCTGAGGCATTTGTGCAGGGGTTACTGCATCAGCCTGCTGCTTGTCACCCCCAGGGATGAAGCCTTGAGGTTGCTTGGTCAGGTCGGCACCTTCAACCTGTCCCTGCGCCTCCTTGCTAAGTGACTGCTTGAGAGTAGCCGCTGTCTTGTTGCATCCCGAAGCATTGATTTTCTCAGGGAAAAGACCCGGAATCTCGGTGCCGTCCTCTTGCATCTTGACGAGGGCGTTGGTAATGCGGGCAACGGCATCATAGTACTTGGCCTCGCCCGTGAGTTGGGCGAGATGTGTGAACTCCATCGAGAGTGATGCAAGCTCTGCAATGCTGACAACGCTGGCGCGGTGAGGCTGAGACGAGTAAGGAGCGCGCCACCGGTAATAGAGAAGAGGCATGCGGTTAGGCGTGTCAAAGGCTCCCATGAGAATCTCGGCAAGCTCAACGGCCTTGTCAAGCAAGATCTTGTACTTGCCGTTTGGACCGCCACTGACATCGTAGGCGCCGATAAGTCCTCCTAAATAACGAATTGTGGTCTCGAAAACGGGGATATCGTTGCGATCGGTAAAAGTGAAGTCAATCTTGGCAACAGCGTTGGCAGCCTCATCAAACTCTTCCTTCATATCGGCGATCCAGAGTGTATCAAGCGAGTCAACGAGAGTTGCACCCCAGCCACCAAAGGTCTCGCGGAACCCCATGGACAGAGGCAAGAGCTCATCATGCATAAAGGCATACTTGCGATAACCAGCCCAAGCACGTACCAGTTCCGCCTTGACACGCTGCCTTCGCTCAAGGCGGACCTTCCTGGTTCCTTCATCCTCGAGTTGGAAGTCAAATTGGATTCTATTCATGTCGGGGGCTGTGCCAGTTGGGATGGGGATGATGGACTCGGCGGGGAGAGGGAAGTTCTCCTTGGGCTTGGTCCAGTGAATCTTGGAACCATCAACGTTGACGCGAGGCTGATCTGGGTTATCGGCTGTAACGGGCGGATCCTTGACCTGTAGGGGAGGTGTCTCGGGAGAGGTCTGTTCCTCGGGCTTCTTGACTCCTTCGGTGCCGGCATTGGCTTGAGCTTGGGCGTTTTCTTGGGCAGGCTTCTCGGGATCGGGAAGAGTCTCGCCAGCAGTCTCGACCTTTTCGTTGATAGCCTCATTGCTCTCTGGAAGAGTCTTGTCCTCGCTGATCTCAACCTTTTCAGGCAAGTTGCTGTCTCCCTGGGGTACGGCGGGCCTCGGGATGGAATCCGAGTCCTTGCCTTCAGAATTTGGCAGCTCTAGCACCGGCGGTACAACGGCGGGCTCAAAGGCTTCCTTAGAGCCTTCAATAACCGGTGGGGGCTGAGCGACTGGAGGCGGTACTGGAGGCTGTTGTATCGCATTGTATTCGGCCGATTGTGCCCATGAGTTCTGGAGGTATCGGTAGAGGATGAACACCAGAAAGACGGAGATTATGGTGTAGAAGCGACCACGTCGACGTAGCGGAAGCATTGCGGCGGATCGCGGCTCGCCGAGGCGAGGCTTTTCGAGGCTTGTATCGACGTGGGAGATGTGAGTCGAGATGGAGTGTCTCGAGAGTAGAGAAGGGGTTCGTTGGTCGGAAGTTCGTATTACACTGGGAGCAGCATGCCGTAGCTATAGATCTTCAATACGCTTCCCCCCTGTACTATAAGCAAGCAAAGATGCAACAAGACAGAGGCTAACGGTTGACCTCGAAAGAATGATGACAGGAAGAGGCTAAAGCGAAGATGAAGGAACGGCGCAAGGGACACAGAGAGGGAGAGTGGTCGCGTAGGTCTGCTGCAAGACGGTTAAGTCAGATTGGATCTAGAGCCAACGAGGGAAGGCAGTTGATTCTTGGCAAAAGAGGGACGTCTTTTTGCAGGCGCTGGTTGGTTGAATGGCCCGAAGCAGCCCCCTATTCCTGCGCTAACATTAGCATCCTCTAGCAGGGACTTCCCGTGCCTGGGACGTTTAGGGGGGGTCGCGGATGGATCAGCAACGTTTTTGCAGCGGCAGAAGAAACGCTAAACCTAGCAAAAGGATAAATTTAGAGGTGGTATTCCGCTGTTATGGTTATTTGAAAGGAATGATGTTGCAGCCAGGTACGCGGATAATTGACAAGTATTTGATCCGGTTATGATACTTGCAAGTAGCACACGTGCACAGGACTCGAGTATTTTGTGTTACACCAAGGAACACCAGAGGTCAATGTGTTGGCCAAACAATAAACAATGAAGTGAATAAACGGGCCTTTGTGTTTCTGTTTCCTCTAGGTGCTTCATAGTTTATTCACAACCGCCTCGACTCCATATTATCGTCTACAAACGCATCATGTTCCTGCAGACGCGCAACCTCTCCACTCTCAAGCACCGAAGTCCCCTATTCCCGACGTCAACTTGGACCTCAAACTCCACTCGCTGCCAACAATCCAGGGGGTCTGAATCTCTGGCCCTGAAGCGATGCCTAAACGGGAATTACCACCATCTGGCTCGTGCCTCTTTGTCAACGCCATTGCCGCGCAGTTCTTGGCACGTGCCTCTGTTGAAGATGCTGTTGAAGGTTCCGAATGAACATGTGCCGGTAAACCGAGACAATTGTCGAGCTCCCCGTGTGGCTTAAGAGGCTGAGATATAGGAGCCCTCGCAACCTATTAAAGACTTGTATGCCGCAAGGGGAGAATGCTTTCATCCGATCTTGGCCAATAAATACATCCATCCCATAACCGATGCAAATGTCTAAGACTCAACTCCCTCTGCCAAGCCCAGAAGGATCACTGCTTCAAATCAGTCTATGAAATTCATATGATCTTTGACACAACATGACTACTACATATAGCCCAGGAAATAATACAACAAAACGGAGCACTCCTCTCCTTGCTGCTCCACCGCTTGTAACATAGCTCTGTACTAGTGGACCTCGGACCTCAACAACAACAGCCTAAATCATCTCCCCTGTGGCTTAGTTGGCTAAAGCGTCCGACTGTTATTACCAGACAATCGGGAGATCGGAAGTTCGAGCCTTCCCGGGGGAGCTATTCAGCTCAAGTTGATTTTTTGAGGATGGCCACTATTTTTGGTGTTGTGTCCTAAGCTTCCAGACACTACCCACCATCACCAGGACTTGCACGAGCCAGCACTAGGCAATTGGCAAGTCTACACTTTTGCTCTAGTCTGGCACGCTTGGCCGTTAGCTTGGCCAGTGTGGACATGGATCTATGTCGCCTAGTTAAGCTGTTGTTGGCATGCGTTCGTCATGGTGGTGTTGGGTACCCTATACTGAAACACGGCCTCATTGCATTTCGATATATCAGCCCATAGAATAAAGGAGCCGATCGTATCATGCTGGGTATTGTCCTTGTCGGGGGCTGGCTAAAATTTGTAGTGGTGTTTGGCAGGACAAGTAGTCGATCGCAGAGTTGAGATGACATTAGCAACTAGAGGTTCGATCGCCCAGGAGCAGGACATCATACTGCATACAAACACCATAACGACATGAAGTGGATGAAAGTAAACATACTGCCGTAGTGTTCAGAATCGGGCTAGCTTTCTTTAAGTCACGGGAGATTGTTATCGGGGTGACTCGATGCATGCTTGGTTGAAGCGGAAGCGATACTCTGAGCCTAAATGTCTACTACATATAGACTGAAATTCACCTAGAAGTGGCAGGAACGAATGTCCTGACCATATGAAAGGGAATGTAACTGTTCCTCGTGTCGCTATGGGATTGACTTGATCACGAGCAAGATAAGGTGTTGTTGAACTGGCTGCGTTGGCAGGGCTTAGGCGACAAGTCAAACTCATGTTGTTTGCAGTTAAACACTTTCTAATAAACCGAGATCATTTGATCTGCTCAAAGCTTGCTTGTTGTTAGTTTGATCAATTACCTAACTTGATTGACACAGCTTGTTGTCTTTCCGAGCAAACTCAGCACGACAACCAAGCTGCATCGCAAGACCTCATGCTCTCGGCTATGGCAATTGTGGAGGGCCACTGTGTAAACAAGAACCAGACTGCGTCTCTATAATGTACGAAAAAAGTGAACCAGACTGTCTCTGGCAAAAAGAGATCAGTCCGCAAGAACTGCAAAAATCAACTCCCCGAGGTGGGCTCGAACCACCAACCTCCTGATTAACAGTCAGACGCGCTAGCCAATTGCGCCATCGGGGAGAAGCTTTACTTGTTGTTGGATGATGGTGAGTTACCAGGGGCTATGATGTGTGTGTGGGGAGAGAGGGCGATCTGACCGCAACTCATACGAACCCTTCTGCAGTGGATCATGCATTATTCAAGGCATAAAATCATTTCATAAACTCTCAAGCTGTGTGGGCGATTGGTGAACTAACTTTGTTCCATTAACATCGCTATTGGGCTTGATCAGAACTCAATAGTGCCGGAGAGTTCTGCTTTAGTCAGATCAACTCATACGATGCTACTGAATCCGTTTGCGTATCCACAAATGAGAGTCCAGTTGTTTCGTTACGGTCATGGCTGGTTCGCTCTGTTGACCAAATTGAGATGATCACCGGATCTGCGAGAGCGGAGCTGGCAATTGTAACGTTTCTCTGCATGCCAAGCTAAGAAACAATCGCTTAGGGATCATGCAGAGAGCTGTGATTAAAGAGACGTGCCAGATAGCCAGGAAAGGAGAATCGTATTACTGCTTGATTTGCTTATACAATGATAAAAGATTATCCACACATTTGGGCCCGCCTCTGATCTGGCTGGCTGAAACTGACAAAAGCTGAGCTGAGCTGAGTGCTAAAATGGTGACATGGAGACATGGCGCACACGCTATCGGATATAACCCCCTGTTGACCTTCGATCCGGAAGGATTGCCGAATTGCGTGGCCCATGGGAATCTGCTGGTGGTTTTAATGTCACCCTGTAGTTAGCACCCAGATCCATTATCATGTCACTTTCTTTTTCCGAATTATTCCTCTTTTCCGCCCTTATCAACTGCCTCGTCAATTTCGGTAGCGCTGTCGTCCTCTTGAAGTCAGCTTGAGCCATGGCAACTTCGAGCCCTCAGGAGCAGAGGATTGCAGTCATTGGCCTTGGTGCGTACAGATCGCCAGGTTTGTCGAACCCCCACTGATTTTTGAGTTCTCGCTTCCCAGGGGCCATGGGGATCGTCGCTGTCAAGAATCTGCTAGAGGAAGGGTTCAACGTCACGGGCTTCGACCGCAATGACTATGTTGGAGGGCTTTGGCACTTTACTGAGGATGAAGACACTCTGAGCGTGCTTGAATGTAAGTTTACTACCCAATTGCATGTTGTGGTGGTGGTTCTGAAGGATTCTAGCAACTGTTGTAAACGTCTCTATCGCTCGGGTTAGTAGCACCACTCGTTTCTTGTTGTAGGCCAAGCAAATATCTTATAATGCCCAGGGTTGCTATACAGATTTTCCCTTTCAAAAGGGTATGTATTGATACGCATGTACATAAGATTCCGGTGTGCTGACCTTTCTAGGAACACCCCCCTTCTGTCCTGCAAAACAGGTCAATGAGTATCTCGAGAATTATGCCGACCACTTCAACTTACGGCCTCACCTACGGCTGAACACTGTAGTCAAGCACGTGGCAAGAGAAGAAGAATCTAACAGATGGCGATTGGACTTTGAACTTGCGCCCTCAGAGTACTTCGACAAAGTCGTCATTGCCACAGGGCCGCATCTGAGCCCTGTCATGCCTGAGATCAACGAATCGAGCTTATTCTCTGGGAGGATTATCCACTCAAAATCGTTCAAGCGGTAAGCATAAATTCATCAATTTTCAGTGTTGTAAAACCTCGATGTCTAATAGCTCGTAGGCCAGAAGCATTTACTGGAAAGAAAGTCGTTGTTTTGGGACTTGGCAACACGGGAAGCGATATTGCTGACATATTGGTTGGACACGCCTCGAGCATATGCATCTCCCATAACCACGGCGCCATTGTCGTAAGTTCTCTACTACTTCATTCCTCAAGCTCTGCTCTTACACACTGCCAAGCTTCCCCGTGATATCGACAAGGTCACCGGATCCAAAGGCTTCACTCATCGATTCTCAATTATTATCGGCTTTCTCGAGAGGTGGTGCCCATCCCTTTCTGAAACCCTCTTCAACAGAAAGGCCAAGTCAATTATGAGCAAAGCCTTTGGGGACGTCGATCCAGCGTGGAGATTAGACCCAGCACCCTCCGTCAAAGTGACAAACCCGGTGGTCTCGGACACATTGATCCATAGACTACGTGCTGGGGACATCAAAACAATTCCTGGGATCAAGAAGGTCACAGGCCCAACCCAGTTGGAGCTGACAGATGGGCAAGTGGTGGAAGCCGATGCCATAATTTGCTGCACGGGATATAAGGCTGGCTTCAACATTCTGGATCCTCAAGTAGACCCCTCAGCCAAGCCATCCATAGCCTGGCTCAAGGCTTGGGGATCCAAGGATCGTCCTTTGCCGCGCCTGTACCAGAACGTCTTCTCCCTCAAACAACCGGACTCTCTCGCTTTCCTTGGCTGTGCTTGGTTCATCACAAGCGCATTCTGTCTGGCTGACTTGACGAGCATGTGTATTGCTCAGGTATGGGCAGGACACTCCAAGTTACCTCCACAGCCTGAAATGAATCGCTGGATGGACCAACAAGAACAGCGTATCAGTAGACTCGCACAACGAGGGACAGTTATCCCAGCCTCAGTGCCTGCACGGGAGTGGCTAGTTTGGGCTGACCGAACAGCTGGAATGGGTGTGGAGGAGCATCTTGGATGGGGATGGAAGGGATGGTTGTTCTGGTGGAGGGAAAGACCTCTCTGGAAGATGCTAATGGACGGACCACAGACAGCAGCAGCATGGAGACTCTTTGACGGGAAGCGGAAGAAGTGGATTGGAGCAAGGGCTGAAATCGAGAGGGCAAACGAGGTTGGTGAGTGTGACAAGGAGAAACAGACATAATATGTGCGGCTGTCACTTGTTGCATGAGATAGCATGGCATCGGTCCTGGCCATGTCTAGTCCTTTGAAGCTTGATTGCCTTGGTCGGGCAATGAACCATTTTCCACCATTGTGGTGTTGTCCTCTGCCGAAGAGATTGTGATCTGATCTGCGCACTCGTGGGAGAGTTCACTTTGCTTCTAACTGATGAGCACATTTCAGCTCTGAAAACCTACCAAGCCCATGACAATACCATGGTATCAGATTCTCGTAGTACGAGTGAGGCTTAGACTTCGTCGACCTCGGGTTTCGTGTCCGCTAAACCACCATAGGATGCATCTTCACGGCTGCATCCCAACCAATGAGATCACAGAATTGGCTTAATCCCCTGTGGCTTAGTTGGCTAAAGCGTCCGACTGTTACTTGCAGACAATCGGGAGATCGGAAGTTCGAGCCTTCCCGGGGGAGCACATGGGCTCAAATCATCTTTTTGCATGGCGATACGAAGTGTTTATGTGCTCATTCATCCAAGCTGCTCCTGTGCTCCCTTCCGCGACCATTGATCTAGGACACAATATTCAGTTGCGCTGGGTGGATTTAGTGGACATTCTTTTTGTGCTCTCTGCTTGGTGCAGATGCCCTCACGCCCCACTGGACTCGTGGTAAGCCCTCAACTGGTGAACGATGGATCTACCGAAGATCAAGTTCAGTTAATTGAGTTTAGTCGTGACTTTTAAGTCACTTGAATAAGTTGATACTGACCTGTATTGGCTGAAAATGGCCTCATAGCAAGAGCAAGACTCGAACAGGTAATATTGGTGTTCACTGACTGACTACTGTTGGTAAGCAAAGGCCTCGAAAGCTTGCGAAACATATTAATAACAACACTGTCTTAGGAAAGCAATAGACTCTTCAAACATAGCGCGAGATTGACTTTTGCAGTGGTTAATTGGTGCCCTGAATTTTGTGTGCTTACTCTCAAGGCTTCACTGGGACGGACTCTTGGATACAATCCGTGATGAACTTACTCCTTTTTTAAGTGTTACTGCCATGTCCCTATGGAAATCGGCACCGGAATTGGTATTGAAATTTTACTGGTAGGGTTAAACTCTCATTTCGCATCCCTGTTCAACATGTGCCCGCCTAAAGCTTATGTGTAAGTCATGGGAGGTGAACTTTTCCGTCTGTTTATCTGCTGGAAAGTCTAAGAGGGACTGATATAAACTGATGGACGGTTGCCATTGTTTACTTTGTGCTCAGTACTTCAACCTCTCATTTTGAGGCCAACTTCAGAAACAACCACAGCATATTCCCATCGCAACTACTGATACGACTGCTCTTTTTGGATTGCTCAAACTAGACATTATGCCTTGTTCTTACGTTTCACGCGGATTGTTTCTTGACAACGACATCGAGGCTCATGATCCAGTCTGTGAGGCCCAACTGTTCCATTCATGGGCCGAATGGCGGCACGCCGAAAGACCTTTGACAACCTATCCTCCCGAGATCTGTTTTACTCAAAGCTTTGGAGCTTCCGTTCGACAATGGGCCAAGTACATCGCCTATACCGAACTCATCAAGCTCCTAGACCGCTCACGAAGTAGCCGTCGGATTACATGCGACAGTCTCAAAACATGTAACTGCTGTAACCACCAAAAGCAAAGGGACACCGAGTTCTACAACCGAAGCAACGAAGCCGAGTTTGTGAGAATCCAAGGTTCCCTCAAGCTGCTCTCTATAAAGTCCCAGGTCGAGATCCCTGGGTATGGGAGTTTTGTCCGTCAACAGAGCTGGATAGATCCGCCAGCCGAACCCCCCTCAATTAATGGATGGAAGAGAGTCAACCGGGAGATACCTCCCGTCTACAAGGTTTGGTTCCCCATTTCTATCACCATGATTGAAAAGGCGCCCAAGTCTGGATACTCGAAAGAGATTTGGTTTTCTTCGATTGGAAAACCACCACCGATGTGTGGTTCCGTCATTCGCAAGACAAGTCACTATGGGATGTGCATCATTCGCCGCGATCGAGATCTTGACCTTGGTGAACTGGTATCGGTTATTGAGAACCCAGGTGGTCGTTTCTGGGCATTCTGTTGCGCCTTGGTCTGTCAGGGATTCGAGAGAGGCAAGTCTGCCACGGAGAGCCTTCTATGGGGCGGTCAGATTGTTGAAAAGTTGTCGGAACAGGTTGATTAGAGCTGCTTGAATGCACGATGACATCAACCACTGCTTCAACCTGTCGAGCTTACCTTGTTGGACCTTGGACCAGTTCTTCAAAAGTATCATGCCACTGGGATAAACTAGGAGCACCCGAGTCCTACGAAGGATCAACTGGCTTTTCTCATACGATATTTCTAGAAAAGATCGGCATCAACTCAAAACATCAAAAGTCCCTGAATCATTCCTCATGCAGCCGGCCCACATGGCTAGGGTGGAACCCCTCAAGGGGTTTTTCGTATTCAGGATAAGTTTTCGGAACGACGATCTTCTTGTTGGTTGGAGGTGTTAGCTTCTAGAAAAAGAAGAGACTTTTAAAATAGAAAGGTTGCGCGTCATGACGGAAGAGGCGATGGTGGGTTGGAGGGTTGACGGGTATATAATGAACCTACCCCTTGTCTGTTTGACCTCTCATATAAGCTGGACATCAAGGCAAACAAGACTCCTCTCTCATCTCACAACATTAATAACTTGTTTCATAAAAACCTTGCTTATCATTGTATTGTCAATCACAAACATGGCCCGCCAATGGCATCCCAGAGCAGTCGCTCAAGTCACCCTCCGCGGCCTCCAATTCATCTTCGCCGTCATCAGCGCAGCACTCTACGGCGCCGACGTCGCCAACTGGTCCACAACCAATACACATGCCAACGCAAGCTGGATCTATGCCGAAGTTACCGCAGTTCTAGCTGCCCTGAGCTCAATAGCTCAATGGTGGCTCGCCCTTCCCCGCCCTGGAGCTGTGGTCTGGGATTGTGTTATCAGCCTCCTTTGGCTTGTCACTGTCGCAGTGTTTGCCCAAAACATATCCAACAGCACGGATATGGACCAAAAGTTCTCCATCAATAGAATTAAAGCTGCTGTGGCGATTGATGGTATCAACTTGGCCCTCTGGCTGGCTTCAGCCGTGGAAGCTTGCTGGTGCTGTGGACGAAAGAAGCAGAAACAACCCACAGCCGAGGAAGCCATGGAAGAGGTGGATATTGCCGAGAAGAAGAACCTCAACGATGAAGGGAATGTCACCAAAGAGAAGGATGCGAAAGTGGCACTTGATCCGCCATCATATGCCAAAGTGTGATATTGGACCATGGTGATAGGGGCGCAAGAAGTTGCAGGGGACGAGCCAAGACATAAGCAGAAGTGGAATCCTGATATTTTAAGTCTGTTCTGTTTAACTTGTTTATACGCTGGTGCGAAACTCCAATGATTACGTGTCTTCATGCCCTTTGCTTGGACACTTCTAGAGGCCATTCTAGCCACCCCAACAAGTCTGGACTGAGTAATCCCCTTATTGCATCGAGAAGATGCGCCGCCCACCCATCCATGTACCATGATCGTGTCATCGTATTAAACAAAGGGACGTAGTACGCCAATAAGAGAAGAGCCGGCGGTGCTTTCCGCTGGAGACATCCAACAAAGAGATCCTGCAGGCGGTAGAACCACCCAAAGACAAGCTTATTTGTCATTGGGCCGTTGTAAACTCCGTCCACATCACCATAGTTGGCTTCGTAAATCTCGCAGAGTGACTTGTGAGCTCTCAGAAATAACACGGTATCCGGTGTTTCGTTGGATGCAATCCATGCCCGCAGCTTCTCGAGAGGCTCAATCCACTGGAGGCGAGGGAATCCTTTGACAAGATACTCGGGCCTCGGGTCCTCCGGTTCTGGATCGGCGCCACCACCAAGGGGAGACATAAGCCCCGTGAATAATGTCGCAGGCTCAATGGATTGTCGAATCAATCTCACGCCGTGTATTAGTGGTAACCACCGCTGCGCAGCGACGTCTCCCACGCTGCAGAGGAGGAGGTCTTCAGGACCAGTAGGTCCTGCTGCAAAGGTACAATAACAGACAAGTACGGAAGCGACATATAGGGCACCGCAGTTTGTCTCGTTTAGGTTGGTCAATGTCTTGTTGAGCTCGGTCAATCCCAGCTCCGCGTGTTGCGCGGCGAGGGTGCGATTTCGAGCATGGCGTTCTGTCCCCTTGGGTTCTAGATAACCAAGGTGGTATCCGGCTAGAGAATACGCAAGATGGAGGACAAAATGGTATGATAATCCGATCTCGGGAACATTTCGTGCCCAGAAAACCGCAATGCTCTTTCGAGGATCATCAGAGTCGTGCAGCGTCCCAGCGGTTTGGGTAATGAAATGGAATAGGAATTCAGCATCGGCAACGTTCAAAGGACAAGCTATTGATGTTGAAGCTGTTGAAGAAGACGCCGGAGTAGCGGCGGCGGATGGCGGAGAAGTCTCGGCTCGCTCCGGTTGATGCGGGAGCGGTCTCGTCAAGGCGGCCCAATCTTTTCGTGGCCGGCCCGGACCACGGCGCGGCGTCGTGGAGGGCTCTCCTTGGACAGCACTGGAGTCAGGAGGCGACCTTGACGATGACGGGTCCTCGCCGGTTGGTGGCAAGGGAGCGAAATCGCAGGGAATCCCGAAGCGCACGCAGTTGGCGCAAGCAGGCTTCACCTCGTCGCACTGGCTTGGTCAGCACCGGACTGTAGTTGGATGGCTCGGAAGTCGTGGGTGGTTGCCAAACCGAAGGAGACGAACCTTTACTTTCCTCCTCTTACAGTTGAAGCAGCCATTTCTCGACTTGCGGTGAGGTCTTCGAGCCAACTTAGAGACCCTTGCAGAGGAGAGGCTCTCGGGACCAGACGGTTGAGGCGTCATGGGCTCCCGCGCGACACCCTGAAGGATGTATCGGTGAATGATAGCTTCAGGAGATGCAGCCAAGGCCACCGAGATGCCTGATGCTGATACACCGGCCCTCTGGTATGCTGTTTGGCCAGATTTCGTGATGTGAGTATCTTCCCGAGAAGCCGGGGATGTCTTAGAGGTGCCCGGCGGAAGCGCCGGACTGCTTCACCTTGGCGACCCCGAGAGATCAAGACAAAGAGTCGATATCTTTTGGCCCTGGGATGATACTGACAACTCAAGACTCGGGATCAGAGTGCCGAAGATGGGCGTCGTGAGATGCAGGGGATGGTCGGGTTGTCTGTCTGTTAGTTCAGCCACGACCGGCACCTCGGGTATTCCAGAACAAAGACCGAAGGTGTGGGTCAGATATTGATGATCTTGCGAGATCTATAAGACAGCTTCATGCAGATCCTATCAAGGGCAAGCGTAGAGAAGACGAGACAGGCTCTTGTCAAGTTATGAGGCTGGTCGGTTTATGTGAAAGTGAAATGAAATGGGGATTGGTTGAGCGAGGGGAGTGCTAAGTCGGCGGAGTTAACGGGCGTGGGTTTTTCGGATTTGCTGGAGCGAAAAATGTCCGATTTGCGACGGGAAGCCACTAATCCTCATTCAGCGACGGCTACGACGATACCAGTGAGATGGAAGCCGATGATGGGCTGCAAGCACGCGACGAGGGTTGTGGGGTTTAAATGAGCTTACGAAGCGATTCGCAAGCTGCTTGTTTTCCGCTTCCGACCGTCGTCGTGTAAATCACGACCCTATTTTCCCCCGTACCTATAAATGACGACTGCCCCTGATTCCGCAAGACGAAGACGACTATCCCATCTATTTTAGAACTCGAGGTCAAGAATGCTTACACACCAATTACCGCTGACTAACGGTGAACTGCATGTTAGCGCCAGATTCATCTAACAAAGCCCCATCGCATGACGAATATTCTTATTAATTCTCCGACACTCGTTTTTTTTTCGTCTTGAGGTTATTTTCCCCTTGGGTTTGGAGCCTCGGAGTCCGGCTCGAATACGTTATGAACTCTTTTTGCGTGTTCTCGGCTCCGGCTCCCCGCTGCTCTTGTTAACATGATTCTTCAACTCAAACTGTCTGCGATCGGTTAGACATCTCTACCATTCCGCATGACACCTAAACAGATCAGAGCTCAATTTCATTCTGTCACCCTCTCGAATGGCATGTCGCTCTCGCATTCGAATTCGGAACCATGGACCGCATCGGCTGATGTTCGGGTTCTTGGGAAACCCCGGGCTCCGGAAGGTGGGGGAGTTGAGACGAGACCGCTCATCGAGCCCTCATGACCTTGGTTAGAGAAGGTACCTAAACAACTTGGAGTGGCAGTTGTCTTCTCATTCTCCCAACTCTTGAGACTCACGTAGATCCGACTGTTCTTATCATAGATTTTTGTGCAGAAATACTGCATCAGTTATTAGGTTGGACCTATATCCGGCTGACTAACAAGGATCCAAGCATCCCTGTCTTTCATCTAAACTAAATGCTCACAGCGCCTTGAACGTCATCGAGCATTGCCCCAGCTAGCTTGGCTTGTCCCCCAAATCCCCCCCTTCGACTCGCCCAACCTCCCTCTCACGCTCTCGACAAAGCGGTCGATACTGGACAAGCCATGTCTACGTTCCGGTTACTCATCGAGGACGGTCAGTTCCGCGATAGCTATGGGCGTCAAGTCGTGCTTCGCGGCATCAACGTTGCTGGCGATTCGAAACTCCCTAGCGAACCCGATCAACCATCTCACGTCGGCACCGACTTTTTCGACGGCGATAATGTCACCTTTCACCAGCGGCCGTTTCCAAAGGAAGACGCGCGAATGCATTTTGCGCGACTGAAGCGCTACGGCTTCAATACTATTCGCTACATCTTCACGTGGGAGGCGATCGAAGCGGCTGGGCCTGGACACTACGATGAGGAGTTCATTCAGCACACGATTGATATCCTGAGGATAGCCAAGGAGTATGGGTTCTACATATTCATGGACCCCCATCAAGATGTCTGGTCTCGATTTACAGGCGGTTCCGGCGCTCCTTTGTGGACTCTGTACGCTTGCGGACTCAACCCCCAGAGCTTTGCTGCGACAGAGGCGGCCATCGTTCAAAACACCTATCCCAACCCCGACGAGTTTCCCAAGATGATTTGGTCGACAAACTACTATCGACTTGCTGCCGGCACCATCTTCACATTGTACTTTGCTGGCAAAGACTTTGCCCCGAAGTGCATCATTGATGGCGTCAACATCCAGGATTATCTCCAGAACCATTTCATGAATGCCTGTGGCCATCTGGCACAACGGATACACGAGGCTGGTGACCTTGAGAATGATGTTGTCATTGGTTGGGAGAGCATGAACGAGCCTAACAAGGGCATGACGGGCTATAAAGATCTCAGCGTGATCCCCAAGGAGCATCCATTGAAGAAGGGCACTTGCCCAACAATGTGGCAAACCCTCCTAACTGGCATGGGCCGTGCTTGCGAGGTTGACACATGGGACATGGGAGGACTTGGCCCTTACAAGACTGGAACCAAGCTCGTTGACCCCCACGGCGAGATTGCCTGGCTGCCCGTCGACTATGACGACTCAAGATACGGATGGAAGCGTGATCCAGGCTGGAAACTCGGCGAGTGTATCTGGGCACAGCATGGTGTTTGGGACATGGAGACAGATACGCTTCTCCGGAAAGATTACTTCGCCAAGAACCCACGTACCGGCAAGGCCATTGACTATCCCGAGTTTACCAACACCTACTTTATGGACTGTTGGCGCAAATATGTCAAGACATGCCGAGGAATCCACAAGGACTGCATCATGCTCATGCAGTTCCCCACACTGGAGCTACCGCCCGAGATCAAGGGAACCGAGGACGACGACCCGAGAATGGCCTTTACTCCTCACTATTACGATGGTATCACCCTGATGACGAAACATTGGAATAGCACATGGAACGTCGACGTGGTGGGTGTGTTGCGAGGCAAATACTGGCATCCAGCACTGGCTATCAGAATTGGAGAGACGGCAATTCGCAATTGTCTCAAGGAACAGCTTGCAACACTCAGGAAAGAGGGCCTTGACCGCACCGGAAAGCATCCTTGTGTGTTGACAGAGTTTGGCATTCCCTATGACATGGATGACAAGAAGGCATACAAGACTGGTGACTACTCTAGCCAGTCAGCAGCTCTTGATGCCAACTACTTTGCCGTTGAGGGGGCAGGACTTGAGGGCCATTGCCTATGGGTGTACTGTGCGAGGAACGAACACCAGCGAGGAGATTTCTGGAACGGCGAGGACTTGTCGATCCTGTCGCTAGACGACAAACCTCTGCCGGAATCACCTGTGCCAGACTTCGGTCAGTCATCGTTGAACCTCGTCAAGACGGCAACCACAAACGCCACCAACAATGCCAGCAAAGACGTGGCTGACGATCGGACTGTTACACCTAATAACCTTAAGCGAACAATCACAAATCCATCCATCAGCTCGGCGCCATCTACAAAGGATCCCCAGCTGACCAATGCCCCCGGATACCGTGCCGCTGAAGCTTTTGTTCGGCCTACCCCTACAGTAGTTTATGGCGATGTTCTCTCGTCTGGGTTCAATCTGCGACAAGGCACATATGAGCTCAAGTTGAAGGCACCAAAGGATGCGCCCGACGAGGCGCCCACTGTTGTGTTCCTGCCGGAGTATCACTTCCCCAAGGACCAATGTGAGGTGGCTGTGTCATCTGGCAAGTGGGAGTTGAGCACGGATGATGACGAAGGAACAACGTTACAGAGGCTCAAGTGGTGGCACGCGGAGGGAGAGCAGAGCCTCAAGATCTCGGGCCTGGTGCGAAAGCACAATGTTCCAGTGGGCTCTGATGAGGAGGCAGGGTATCTGGAACAGTGCCAGCAGGGCTATGGATACAATTTTGGCAGCTGCAGCGTCATGTAACGCTTTAAGAGGAGGGGTAAAGGCTTGGTTACTGCAATTCACGTTTGGGTATTGGTGATTGATAGCATCTTGAGATGCGTATGGAGTTTGGGTTTGAACAAGAGGTGGAATTACACGACTACACAGGTTGATAAAGCAACGTTAGAGATACTGGTCCGCACATGCAATCCACTAAGACATTGGGAAATTAGCGATACGATTTCAAGACCGGATACGAAGAGAGCTGCCGATCCATGGGTTAACGACGGAGGGCGCCAGCAAGGTCTGAAGTGCTGTAGCCAGCCCACTACAGTCTGTATCTCGGTCTTCATCACGAACTTGGCCTTCGGTAGACTCCCTGCTGATGTTGCGGACCTCCTAGTGTGACGCCACCACGACTTGCAAACCAATTGCTCGGCCGGCGGGCAATGGCATGGTCATGGTCTGTGGAGAAGGCCAGGACCCAATGTCTTGGGTTGAATAGTGGCCCTCCGGCTTTGAGACGACTTTAAATCTGGGTCAGCGGCCCCTCGTATTTGTCTGGCTTGACTTTGTGCCCTGGAACCGATCCAGGGGGGCTTGCGTCAGTTAAGGGTCAAAGGCTGAGCCGAGCCAGGGCTGAGAACTGTTGGAGGCGACGCGGAGACAAGGGGCTCGCTGCCTTATCTACTACGGAGGCTGTGTCGGAGTCGGACAATGAATGGCGAGGTTGAGTTGATAGTTAAAACGTCACCCCCGAGGCTTTGCTTGCTTGCGTGCATTCCTCTCCTGCGAGGCACCTAACGATCACATCTGCTGTATGCCTCTCAACCTTGAGCACCCCCGTCAGCAAACGGCCGTACAACTGGCGGCACCCCTCTCAGAGCCAGTTGGACGGACCCGATTCGCCAGGGTACCCCCCTCCACCAGGTCGCACAGCTAGCACACGTCCGCGAGTGCTCTCTATCACACCCTGTCCGCGCACCATCCCAACTGTCGCCAAGCGCCAGGCGCCTGCGGGCGAGCGAGACGGAGCAGTGGCTGGGTTCCTTTGCTTTGAGGGGACGTGAGTTGGAGGATAAGGGCTTGAAAGAGTCGCCAATGCCACGGGGCCGAGCGCCCTCGCCCTCCAATCTATCGGTGGTACAACACATTGGGCTCTTGAGTTTGCGACTCATATCTGAGCCATTACACGTGGTGACTCGGAGGATAAGCAGGCCGGCCGCAGATCTGCTGCTACTGTGCGGTAGGTAAAAGTAAGGCATCCATCCATCTCTATCTGATCCTTCTCCCCGTCCGCCGAGCAACACCAACACACCATCAACACCCGACTCAATCAACAACAAAAAACAACAATCCTCAATCCACTCCTCCAGCGCCCATCCTGGCCAGGCCCGGCCCAGCCCCGGTATCCTTGTCCATCCGACCCACTCAACTCCACGCCATGTTACTCCACCGCAGGCACAAGCCATGAATAGCGATAGCTTGCGACGGGTTTCCCGTCCCGCTGCCAATTTCGACCTGCCACTGGCTCCGGGTAAGGCTCAGGCACAGGCCCTTCATCCTCAACCTCTAGCGACAACGACGACGACACCACCAGCAACAGCAGCGGCGTCTCACCAGGCTCTGGCAAAGGCCAGACTCCAGTCCTTCTCGCGGCCCAGCCTTCAGGACCTCGCCCTCGTCGACGGCTCCTCCACCGACCACGCTCCCGCCTATGCCCTCTCTTCGACGGCTCCGTCCTCCTTCTCGTACCCTCCCGCTGTCGCCCCGGCCGTGAGCTCGCCCCCCCGGCCGCTGGGCTCATCCTCCTCCGACCTGCCGACGACCTCCGCACCCGCCCACTTCCTCCACCCCGTCTCATCTGCCTCGAGCTTACGTCCCCGAGCGTCGACCGCCAGCGCTTCCTCCTCCTTGCACACGCCTCCGTCTCTGCCACGAATTCTCACGTCGCCGTCCCTCTTTGATCCTCAGATCTCTGCCCATTTTGTTCCTCGAGGCGGGCTGCCCCCCGCGCCGCCCAACATGTATCCGGCTGGCCAGAGACATGTCTCGGGCGCCGATCCCACGAGGCCATTCCAGGTCCCTCCGCCGCCGCCGCCCATGGGAGGTCCGAATGCCGGCCAGATGGGAACCATGATGAACCTGCCGCCTCCGCCGCCTCGATATCCCGCCGCGCCAGGCGCCTCCGGCGTAATGATCCCCCCACCTCCCGGTCCGCCTCCGGCGAGTGCCCTCGGCCAGCAGCCTCCGTGGCACGGCGCATTTGGGCGCATGTACGACGGGCGGCCTGGCTTCAACATCCCGCCGCCGCCGCCCGGCCAGCACCAGCCGTACAACCCCAAGTTGCACGCCCAGATCGCCGCTGGGCAGACGGTTTCTATCCCTCCTCCGCCCCCGCCGACTGAGGCCATGAGTGCGACCTACATACCGCAAGGCGACACGTACGGAGAGGGCGTTGGTATCCCCGCCTTTGGTCTGGAAGACGGAACCCTGACTGCCAACTCGCAGACATCATGGCCAGTCACGACGCCTCAAAGCGGAACTGACACAAATGCCACTACTCCTATGGACGGCCTGCACTCGGCTACTAACACTCAGCTGCGAGGTGCTTCCAACTCGTCCAACGCGACTGCCATTCCACCGGAGGTTGCTTCCCAGTGGCCCCTCGATACCGTCTTGATCTGGCTGGCCAAGAACCAGTTCTCCAAGGATTGGCAGGAGACCTTCAAGGCCCTCAACTTGCAGGGGACACAATTCCTTGAGCTCGGCAGCGGTCACGGCGGCCGCGGAAACTTTGGCATGATGCATCAGCAAGTATATCCTAGACTCGCCCAGGAGTGCACCAACAGCGGCACCGGCTGGGACCAGCCCCGTGAGCGCGAGGAGGGCAAGAGAATGCGACGGCTCATCAGGAGCATTGTGACTGGCCGACCAGCTGATGCGTCAAAGATCTCGAGCTCTCACGGCCACAAGGAGTCCCTCAATGGCGGACATGGGAACAACTTACCAAGTGCTGGAACTGACCCCATGGACTCGCCCAAC
Source organism: Fusarium vanettenii 77-13-4 (assembly GCF_000151355.1). Classification (NCBI taxonomy): domain Eukaryota; kingdom Fungi; phylum Ascomycota; class Sordariomycetes; order Hypocreales; family Nectriaceae; genus Fusarium; species Fusarium vanettenii. The sequence continues at coordinate 375,811 of NW_003315879.1, read as the reverse complement.
GTTTGTTCCCCTGATTAGCTTTTAAATGTTGCTTGCTGACTTCTTTGCAGACGCCTCTTACGGCACCTGGCCCTGGCTTTAGCACTCGGCGCTTCTCGCAGACGAGGGCGACGACAATGCCTAACAGCATTAGCAGCACCAATATCGCCGCAGATTCAAATCATCGAAATATTCTAAAGCATGTCGATACAGACGGTGCTCGTCGCCACAGCCCCAACGTCAGCGAGTCGGGCGAGGGAGCGACATTCCGTTCAGCTGCCGCACGATCAGCGAGCCCCAATGGCAGTCCTGGCATTCCGCCAGCGCTATTCACATCTTCAACTACACCTGTACTCTCACAGTCCCCCAACACAATCAAAGGTGGACATCGATCGCGGAGCAGTCTGGATTCGGTCTCATCGAGTGCCGCCATTTATGGATCTGGAGTTCCCCCCGATGCTGCAACCATGCTTAGCCGAGGCATGAATTTGGGAGATATGGTTCATAGTGGTCGAAGTCACGACATTCGGTCCCGTCAGTCTCCCCTTGAAGCAGGAGAGAGGTCAGCGGGCGGCGAGACACCAGCTTCGGCCAAAGACTCCAAGAGCTTCCTCAGTTTCCTGTCAAGAAAGAAGAGGCAGAATCCAGAAGAGATGGACTCTCCAACTTCGCCGCAAGGTACCATGAAGCCTATGGGACTAGGGGTACGAGGAATGAACGGCAGTGACCCCAGCCTAGATCATCCAGGAACGGGCTTTGGGCCTGATGACAGAAACGCCCACATGGTACATCAACGACCAAGACGAATTAACCCAGTCAGAACCTATGTTCTGGCTACCATGGACTATTGGAACTTCAGAATGTGCGACATTACTGAGGCGGAGTCTCCTGCAGAGGTCCGACAAGTCATCTGCATGCATCTGGGTCTGGGTGACTTTGAGAACTCTTATATCTATCTCACTGAAGTTGGAAAGTTTGACCACATGGATCCTCTGGACGATCAGAGTCTTCTGACGGTCAAGAGAGTCAAGGGTGATCCTCTTGGAACACTAAAGTTTTTCGTTACTCCGCCTGGAGTACCCCCTGCTAACAGCCTGACTGTGGCCGCAGATGTTCCAGCCTCGCTGGCCCCTGGCTACCTTGCCCCAGGAACATCACCCGATGACACGCAACGAAATAGCAGGCAGCGATCTAGCTCATCGCCGCCGACGTCTCGGTCCAACACGCTGACAGATGACAAGATTGACGAGAAGACTGAGAAGACTCTTGCACAAGAGGCAAGCACCTACAGGGCCGAGATGGAGAGGAAGCAACGCGAGTATCTTGCCAAGAGGAAGCAGGCTGCAAAGAGCAGCCCATCTGAGTCGATTGGCCCTGGTATTGTCGGCAGAAATGTCGATTTTGACCAACCTCGAGAATCGCCTTACGAAGACAAGCGCCCTGATCAACTCTTCCCTCAGAGAAAACCCCCCGCACCGCCCAGCGACCCATCTGCCACATTGATCAAGGCCAATTCATTGAGTAAGAAGTCAGGCCAGGGCCTACGATCATCCAGCAGCAGCCTCGAGGGCTATCCTACGCCTAGACACCCGCCGATGGTCACTGGAGAGAGCGAGATGACGGAGAAGGGCAAGAAGGCCAAGCTTGTGCCCCAAGCCAGCGGCATTGGCATTGGAGCGGCGCTCGCAGGTATGGGAAGGAACCTGAGCGCGATTGGACAGTCCAATGTCAAGAATAATCGTGGTGTATCCCCCAACCGGATGTCGACGCAGCCAATCCCCGGAGGTAAGGATAACAACTCTAGCGTTGATTTCTTTCAGCACAACATGGGTCGAAGCAGTCGTGGTTCGGTAGCGACACCAGGTTCTGTAACCTGGAGCAAGGGGAACTTGCCTTTTGTCGTACCAGACTACTCACCCAGCGAAACGCCCCCGCCCGGCGATAAGCCAGCAGGTGTATCAGAAGCTAAGTTATATGAAACAGTGCCAAGGGCATCATCCCCGGCGGAGATGAGCCCCAGCTCGATGCGGACGAGGACGACATTCCCCCAGAGGTCACCGCCGCAGCCGCAGCAGCCACAGCGGCGCCCATCGCATGGCCCTGACACTGAGTTTGAGGACTCGGACGTTCAATTCTCCAAGCCTGCAGCGCCGCCACCACCGGCTGATGACGACAGCGGAGACGACTCTGATGATGGTCTCTTTGCGATCCCTCTGGCCAGCAGAAATAAGGGCAAGCCTGCTGGCAATGGCGCTGTAAACGGCCATAGCCAGAAGCCTAGTCTAACCGTGGAAACATCGCGTGCAAAGAAGCACCGGTCTGTGACCATTTTGTCCCCCACAGTCTCTTACGGCCCGACATCAGAGGGCAGCGAGGACCGTGGCCGCAAGCCCACAACCCCTCGATCCGAGGGCTGGGAATCTGAGGAGAAGGAAAGCAAACTTGGTCGGCGGAAGTCGTTCATTGAGAAGGACGTCTGGGCTAACCGCCCTCCGACGGATGCCCTTATCAACAACCTCGACGACTTCTTCCCCAACCTTGATCTCGATCAACCCGTATTGGAGGATGGCGCCGAGGGAGGGATGCCTCCGTCGCCTATCGCTGAGGGAACTGAGAGTAGTGACACAGGGACAGCACAAGCTCCGCTGTCAGGAGCACCAGCACCCCCAACACAACCACCGCCTGCCATACCCCCGGCCCGACAGCCATCCCTATACAACGACAACGACACGTTGGGTTCTGATGAATCAACCCTCAAGGCTCTGGACCAGCAGCGACCTACATCGGTGGCGCAGAGGAGTCTTCGACGGTCTGGTGGTCTCGGCCGCATGAAGTCTATCCGAGAAGTAGCTCGTGGAGCTCACGAAGCTAACAAGAGGTCCAACTCGACAAACCTGGGACAAGCATCAGGCAACATTATGCGCCGAAAGAGTACAAAGATGTTCAACGCCAACATTGTGCAAATTCGACCAGACAGGCGCGGCAGCGTAATCATGCCACAGATCCCCCAGGAGACGGCACCAAAGCGACAAACAACGTTTAGGTGGTTCAAGGGTCAGCTTATTGGAAAGGGTACCTATGGTCGTGTGTACCTCGGTATGAATGCCACCACTGGAGAGTTCTTGGCTGTCAAGGAAGTTGAGGTGAATCCCAAGGCCGCTGCAGGAGACAAGAACAGGATGAAGGAGCTTGTCGCAGCTCTGGACCAGGAAATCGACACTATGCAACATCTGGATCACGTCAACATTGTGCAGTATCTTGGCTGCGAGCGCAAGGAGACAAGCATCAGCATCTTCCTTGAGTATATTTCCGGTGGCAGCATTGGATCATGTCTTCGAAAGCACGGCAAGTTTGAGGAGTCTGTTGTGTCTTCACTGACGCGGCAGACACTGTCTGGTCTGGCATATCTGCATCGCGAAGGTATTTTGCATCGCGATTTGAAGGCCGACAACATCTTGCTAGACCTGGACGGAACGTGCAAGATCAGTGACTTTGGTATCTCCAAAAAGACGGACAATATCTACGGCAACGACAAGACAAACAACATGCAGGGCTCAGTCTTTTGGATGGCACCCGAGGTGATCCAGTCTCAAGGCGAGGGCTACAGCGCCAAGGTTGACATTTGGAGTCTGGGCTGTGTGGTGTTGGAGATGTTTGCTGGCAAGCGGCCATGGGCCAAAGAAGAGGCGGTTGGTGCCATTTACAAGCTTGCCAACGGCGAGAGGCCACCAATTCCCGAGGACATTCAGGATACTCTTGGCCCGTTGGCCGTGGCATTCATGATGGATTGTTTCCAAGTGTGAGTTCTCCCTGGCAGATACAGGAAGCGTCGACTAACAATTTTGCTAGAAATCCTTTCGACCGTCCTACAGCGGATGTGCTTCTATCTCAACATCCCTTCTGCGAACTGGATCCCAACTACAATTTCTACGATACGGTGTTGTATGCCAAGATCAAGTCATTCAAGTGAGCTAGCCATAGACTGCCAGCCTGTTTCAAAGATGGGTTTTCGTCAGTCTTAAAGCATTGGTTGTTTCCTGCTGCTACTGCTTTTTGCATTGTATGTACATGTTTGGCGGTGGAATTGGATTGATTGCACGCTTTTCAAGAGAGCGACGGCGCATACATGGGGAAATGGGCTTGAACTCCGACCGGTGGCGTTGTTTATTTTGTCAAGATAGCTACAACTGGGGGTAATGAAATGAATTGATTGTAGGACTTGTCATGATATTGAAGCTATTTCGAGTCTCCTGTAGTCACTTTGTGACGAGAAGGTGAATTTGCTTTATGAGATCCAACGTGAATTCATTGCTTGCTTTCGTAATCTATGCATGGCGGAGACTTAAATAAGGTACAAGCCAATGTGAGTTCGTATTCAAGGTAAATTTATTTGTCTTGTGATACCTGTGACAGAGGTTGATGGTGTTTGTGGTTGTGCTGGTGGGGGTGGAGCTGGCTTGAGACGGTGTATCTTCGGTTATCGATATGCAGCAAAATGACATAATACTCTCAGCTGTAGGGCGATGCCAACCGTTGCCTACCTACAACAGCATCTCATATTCTACCTTTTCACTTTCAGTCTCTCCCTTCAACCTCTCTTACAAACTGTTATAAAGCATATTAGACCCTCTCGGGATATCGCCTTCAAGACTCATCACTGGAAAAAGCCCGCCTGCCTGATCATCACACCCTGAACCTCACGAATCGACTGCCCGTGGTGGGGTTACTCCCACAAACAACACAGCCTGGGCAATCATGTCGGGAACCAAGGCAGCTCTCAAAGCCATCAACGATGCTATTCGCCAGCAAAAGTTTGACGATGCAGTGAGCAAGGCCCGAGAGCTTATAGAGAAGGACTCAAAGAATTACCAAGGGTGAGTGAGGGCCTGGTAGCTTACCCCGCCATGAGTAACCCACACTGACATCTATTTCAAGGCACATCTTCCTGGCATTTGCTTTGGACAAGAAGGACAGACTCGATGAGGCTCAAGAGACCTATCGCTCTGCGACATGGCTTCGTCCCCAGGAGGCACAAGCTTGGCAGGGTCTGATCAAGCTATTTGAGAAGCAAAACGCCAAGAAGTTGGTTGATTACCAGCAAGCTGTCGTCAACCTAGCCCAGATCTACCACGCTGCCGAGGATCTGTACAAGGCCCAAGACGTGGTAGACAAGTTTGTCGACTTTGCTCGTGTTCACGGCGACGAGCTACAGTACGCCGACGCTCTCTGGATACAGCTTCCCGAGAGCCCCCTCTACCCCATCCTCGAGGGCCGATTCCCGCATCCCGCAAAGTCCTACGAGCGCATTGCGCACCTGATCGAAAAGTTTGAGAAGCATCGGATAAACACCCTCATTGGAGAGCGCCGGACAAAACTGGGCGCAAAGCTATCCGAGGTCACCATCGAGGCCAAGCGAGAGGTCTACAGCCAAAGCAAGCTTGAACACGTCTACCGGCAGCTTATCAACTGGACAAGCGACGATGATCTCAGAAGGACGTATGAGGAGAAGCTCTTGCAGCTTTGCTACGACCGACTTCTCGTTGCGCCAGCTGGTGCTGAAAAGGGCCAAGAGCGCGAGAAGGTGCTTGATATTGCCAATGGCATGGTTGCCATCAAGCATCCTTACAGACTTGCCTGGGATATCGCAATAGAGTGGCAGGACAAGAAGGAGACCAAGGAGTGGGATGTTGACATTCTGAGGGCGTATTGCTCATTCTTCCCTGAGAGTGATCTTTACAAGGTTATCACGAGCTTCCTAACGAGTCCGATTTCACCCTTTCCTCCAGAAAAGCCCCAAGAGAAAGCAACACCAGATGGTACCGGGTCTGATGAGAGCGAAGATGACGAGGATGGTGGAGTGCCTACCCTTGTTGTTCCCCTGACCGACGAGGATCGTCTGAACATGATGACAGAAGGTATCACCACTGCCGACTCTGTTTTTGCCTATCGACTGGTGGGCCAGTATTTGCTTCACGTTGGAGAGTATGAGACCACTGTCGAACTGATGCGAAAGGCACTTATCCTCCTTGTCAAGGAGCGCAAGAAGACAGGCATATCATTCACTCACACTGAAGATGCCTATTACCTCTCCCTTGGTACAGCCTTGGTGTACTACCAATCCCCGCGACATCACCAGGAAGCAAAGAACCTCTTCGACAAGGTTCTTGAGCGAGATACTACTTCTACTTCTGCCCTGATTGGCGTTGGTCTCATTTACGAAGAAGAGGAGGAATACGACCAGGCCATTGACTTCCTTAGCCGGGCATTGAAACGCGATGAAGCCAACATCCGAGTCAAGTCGGAAGCCGCTTGGGTCAAGGCACTCAAGGGAGATTGGCAAACAGCGAAAGAAGAGCTTCAAGAGTGCCTTGAGCCCCTAGAGAAGCAAGGAGCGGCCTCAAAGGAGTTGCTGGGCGAGACTCAGCATCGTCTGGGAGTTTGTGTCTGGAACATCGACCCAAGCAAGGCCGCGCGGAAACAGCGCAAGGGAGAGTGTGCTTACGCCTACTGGCTGAGTGCACTCAACAATAACCTCAACCACGCGCCATCATACACATACCTCGGTGTCTTTTACGCCGACTACGCCAAAGACAAGAACAGATCGCGAAGATGTTTCCAAAAGGCACTGGAGTTGTCACACGCCGAGGTGGTTGCAGCCGAACGGCTGGCCCGATCCTTTGCGAATGACGGAGACTGGGATAGAGTTGAGCTGGTCGCTCGCCGCATTGTTGAATCGGGCAAGGTGAAGCCACCGCCTGGATCTAAGAGAAAGGGTATCAGTTGGCCATTTGCAGCGCTGGGAGTCGCCGAGCTCAACAAGCAAGACTTTCACAAGGCCATTGTGTCATTCCAGGCGGCGCTTCGTATAACCCCCGAGGACTACCACTCTTGGGTTGGTCTCGGAGAGAGTTATCACAACTCTGGCCGGCATATCGCTGCCACCAAGGCTATTCTGAACGCCCAGAGGCTCGAGGAGGAGACTGAGGCAGACATCTCAGGAGACACATGGTTCACCAAGTACATGCTTGCCAACATTAAGCGAGAACTCGGTGAATACGACGAGTCCGTCTCTCTGTACAAGGCGGTTGTAGAGACACATCCCGACGAGGAAGGCGTCATTATCGCTCTGATGCAGACAATGGTGGACAGTGCCCTTACGTCTGTTGAGAAGGGTTTGTTTGGAAAGGCAGCTCAGCTTGCTGTTGACACAATCGAGTTTGCCAAGGCGACCAACGGCGGCGTGCTCGAGACGTTCAACTTTTGGAAGGCCGTGGCTGATGCTTGCTCGGTCTTTTCGTTGGTACAGAGTCGTACCAAGGACTTTCCCACTCAGTCTATCCGAGAACTGCTTGAAGGCAGCTCGCAAGTGGCCTATGAGATCTTTGCGAGCGTGGACAAGGTGGGCACTGAGGTGGTGTTTGCCAAGGGGCTGTACGCAGACGATGAGCAGCCAGGTGTTGACCTCACTCGATGCATCCATGCTACAATCTTGTGCCACAAGCAAGGAGTGCACATCTCGGCTAACGACCGTCACGCTCAGGCGGTGGCCTACTACAACTTGGGATGGGCAGAGCACCGTGCTCACGTCTGCCTCCCCTCAGAACTTAGGAAGAAGTCGAGCAACTACGTCAAAGCTGCGGTGAGGTGCTTCAAGCGTGCCATCGAATTGGAGGCTGGAAACTCGGAGTTCTGGAACGCTCTGGGTGTTGTGACGAGCGAGATCAACCCTTCGGTGTCTCAGCACGCCTTTGCGAGAAGTCTCTACCTCAATGAGAGGAGCCCTGCGGCCTGGACAAACCTGGGAACTCTCGCCCTCTTGTCTGGGGATATTCAACTAGCCAACGAGGTCTTTACGCGAGCTCAGTCAACCGATCCCGACTACGCACATGCTTGGCTGGGACAGGGATTCGTGGCTCTTCTGCATGGTGATGCAAAGGAAGCCCGAGGACTATTCACTCATGCCATGGAGATTGCAGACTCATCCTCTGAACCGACTCGACGACACTACTCGAGCTCCATGTTTGACCACATCCTCACGGTGACTCCCAACGACCTCAACGTGGCGAACCTCATCCAACCCCTCTTTGCACTCAATCAGTTCCAGAGTCTCAAGCCACAGGACTTGGCCTTTGGACACTTGGCAACTCTTCTTCAGGAACGTACACACGAGAGCGGACGGGCTGTCGATACACTTGAGAAGATCTCGTCGACAATCGAGGCTGACTATGAGAGCACCGAGTCATCTGAGAGCCTTGCCAAGTTTGCCCTGGCCAAGACGGATCTAGCTAGAGCCTACCTTGCGGCCGGGTCTTATGAAAAGGCTATTGAGTGTGGTGAGCTAGCGCTGGGTCTTAGCAGCGAGGAGGCAGAGAACGAGCTTTCCAGTGAGCAGCGTAAAAAGGCACGACTTTCTGCTCACTTGACTGTTGGTCTCGCGCAGTACTTTGATAGTCAGTTCGATGAGGCTGTCTTGTGCTTCGAGTCTGCTCTGGAAGAGTCAGATGGAAACCCAGATGCAGTTTGCCTCTTGGCCCAGGTTCTCTGGGCCCAAGGATCCGAGGCTTCGCGGGATAGGGCACGGGAAGCATTGTTTGAGGTGATTGAGAGCAGGCCTGATCATGTTCAGTCGGTGCTCCTACTTGGTGTCATTGCCCTGCTCGACAATGACGAGGATAGTCTCGAGGCAGTTGTGGAGGAACTACACGGCCTCCGCACAAACGACAAGGTGACGGCTTCAGAGCAATCCAAGATTGGTCAAGTACTACGTGCGATTGCCACGCTTGGAGAAGGCAAGACAGAAGACGACATGAAGACTCAGATCCAGACGGACATTATGCTGTATCCTGATCTGCCACACGGTTGGGCTGCTATGGCAGAGTCTGCGGGAGATGAACACGCAGCGCAGATGGCGCTCAAGGTTGCAGCAAGGGGTATTCCTCCATGGGGTCTACTCGAGGCCCAAGATTTGGCCGAGGCGTATGCTGGAACTGAAACTGCTGGTGATGCTCAGACAGCGGCGGTGCTGGCGCCTTGGGAGCAAAGTGGATGGAACTCATTGGCCATCGCAACTGAAGGGATCTAAAGAAAGTAGTTGGTCTTGTTGTATGAAGAAACGATCATGAACTATGTCATGGATAGCGGGAAAAAGAATCATGTCTTATCATGTAGAAAAGGGGGTATCTACCTGTATAACGCCAAACACATCAGCCCAAGACCTTACTTTCATGATGCCTGTTGCTGCTCATTTTGTCTAATCTCCTCCTTCAACCTTGCCAATCTACCATCCGCCCACGTCTTTTGCCATGCTTCGATCTTGCCGCCCAGCAAGACGCATTTCTCGGGCTCTAGCAGGATAATTCCACGGGCGAGTACCGTTCCAGCTTTAAGGAGCATCTTTTCGCCAATTTGTGTCTTTCCAACGCCGATGCCGTCGATACGCTTTAGTTCTAGGGCGTAGAGCTTGACGCCCTTGCAATCCTGCACCACGAGTCTATGCGTTGCCTTCTTGCTCGCTGTCCTCGCGTTGGCTGCTGCTGCTGTCGTTGGACGCTGAGTCTGTTGCGTTTCAGGATTATCGTCGTCTTCTGCCGTGACGCGGACAACTTCTCTCCCACGCGTCGTCTCTCCCCTCGCAACAGCCTCCATCTCCTCGACTTGCTCCCATCGACTCAGCGAGATGTTTTCCACGTCTAGAACCTGCACGTGTACAGGCCTCGGGAGACGGCGCTCGCGAGATTCAGGCGAGTCTGCATCTGGTGGTAGACTTTGTAGTGAGGCTGTGTTTATGAGGGTGCTGTTGGTGATGTCTGCTGCTAGGAGGCGGGCCTTTGCCGTTGCTACAAGAGAAGGCAGTGGAGGTGGAGGAGACCTCGCCGTGATGAGAGAGTTTAAAAAAGTTGTAGATGGATATGGGAGATGATGAGCTAGTATAGAAGCTCTAAGCTGCCCGTTGAGGTCCATTTTTAAAGCTGTCGTGACTCGAGGTTGCACCATCACCAAGTTTAATTTGTTGGTGTTTTTGCAGCCTCGCTGAACAATGACGTTCCAGGCGGCTGAAAGTGGACCCGCCCCTATAACTTAGCGCCTCGACCCCCTGCATCATCCACTGAAGGCCTCCACCGTGTCCCCCCAGCCTCAGCCTTGTCCCGTACATCCCCCCTCGACCGTTTGGATCTAGACAGCTTCAAAGTGAGGGCATCGCCAACTATCGAATTCATTCACCGTCAGCTACAATGTCTACTATCGCTTCTCCTCGCGAACCTCCCCGTAGGACGCCAACATCATCTACACGTCCATCCTTCGAGACAACCCGGTCGGCCATCGCATCTCCCGTCCTCGGCCAAGCGCCCGCGTTCACTCCTCAACCGCGCAAGACGTCCTCCAACCGAGCCGCCCTTAGAGAGTACTACAATTTAAGAGCACAGGCCCCAAGAATCGAGATACCAGACTCGGAGGTGCCAGCCAGCGAACTCGACGGACCTAATTTTGATCCCGAGGAACATGTCAGCAAGGTTGTCGCAGAGAGCAGTCTCGAGGAGCTGCTGAGGCTGTACACGCGCGTCGTAGGCGAAGTGCGGGCGCTCGATGCGGAGAAGAAGGCCCTGGTCTATGATAATTACAGCAAGCTGATTACGGCGACTGAGACTATCCGCAAGGTACATCTCCTTGTTACCATTGCGATACTATAGACATGCTGACTTGAACCCCTTAGATGCGAGCGAATATGGACCCCTTAAACCCAATGGCCTCTACTCTCGACCCCGCCATCGCCCAGATCTACAGCCAAGCATCTTCTATACGAGATGCCCTCCGCAAGACGGTCCCAGCACCAGATTCGGACCAAGGCAAGAAACGTGAGACAGAGGCGAGGCAGCAGCGTACAAGGGAGCTGGCAGCACAGGTCCTAGCGACGCCAGAGAGGATACGAAATCTAGTCAAGGAGGGCAAGATTGCGCAAGCGCGGAGAGAATGGATCATGCCGAGGAAGTTGCTAGAGTCGTGGAAAGAAAAGGGCATCGGCGGGAGCGACGTCGACGAGTGCATCCAAGAAGGCGACGAGGCCTTGAAGCAGCCAGAGCTCAAGAGCAGCACACCGAGTCCGAGGATATCAAGAGACGAGCGTCTATCTAGGGACGGACGACTATCGAGGGACAGTCGAGTATCCAGGGATGAACGGTGATATATGACGGATCGAATATACCCAATGCTTTTAATAGTAATCTTCTCATCACCCAACGCCCAACCATGAGATGTCAACTCCAACCGCCTCGCCTATAATGACACAACGCATGGTATCTTGATAGACCGCCCCTTGCATCACTTTGATTCAAGATCGTGCACGTCCAGAATGGTAAATGGGTCCTTGTCATACTCGCTTGTCACCACTTCAGCTTCGGGCACTGATTTCTTCAACTGCTCCTCCAGCAAGGGTCCAAGTACCTCCTTAAGGTATCCGCGCTCGGAATTGCTGTGAAACACTTGGACGAGAGTGCGGCCTTGCTGGATGGCCCGTAGGGCAGAGTGATGGCTCGTCTCGCCCGTCACCAGCAGGTCAACGTTGGCCTTCTTTAGAACGTCGTAACCGCTACCGGCGCAAACGCCGAAACTCTTGACCTTTGTGGTCTTGACTTCTGCACCCACTGGCGAGGCCACCATCAAGTGCTGGAGACCACCGAGCTTATCGGCAAGACGGATGAGGATCTCGGGGAGGGCAACCTCCTCCTCAAAACGGCCGATGGCACCGTAACCCGCGCCCTGATGGGTCTGGGGCGCAGTCTTGCAGGGGATGGCAACGGACCGCTCCGACTTGTGTGACCCAGCGACGATATTAGCGAGCCAGGTGTTGAGGCCCTCGGGAGCGGCATCAACTGCCGTGTGGGGGCAGTAGACGGCGATACCAGCCTTGGCCAGATGAAGAAGGGTTGCCTGCTGAGGGTCGTTGTTGGTGATGGACTTGAGACCACCGAAAATGAAGGGATCTACGGAGTGTTAACCAGGTTCAGAAACATGAAGAGGTAGCATACGGTAGCTGACAATGACGCTCACGCTCTGGGCAATGGCATCAACGGCAACCTGAAAGGTCAAGTCGTTTGTCACCAAGACACGAGGACTCCTTTTCCTAGCGTCCGTCTCCGAGTTGCCAACAAGTAGGCCGACATTGTCCCAAGCTCCGTCAGCTAGCTCTTCGGGGTACCTGATATCTGTCAGTATATGTTGAACTTTGACGGTGAAGAGAGGGGCTGTACAGCTTCTGCATGGAATCCACTACAAGCTTGGTAAAGGTGGATGGCTCAACCTGCCAAGCACCCCAAGCTCCAGAGTCGGGCATTTTGGGTGAGGATGAGTTAAGGTGTGGTTGAGATGAAGTTGGACCACGACAAGAGGAGCAGGATCTGCTCAGAGGCGTAAACCGAGTTGAGAATATGGATCTAGCAGATGCAGAAGAAGTTGAACGAAGAATAAATTGACGGTTCAATCTCAGAACAGAGCCTTTCATAGTAGAACAAGCCCGTGAGAGAAGGTGTTGACTGGTCAGTGTATCACCTCCTACCTCATATGCAGCTTGCACCAAAAAAGCAAAGGGTCCAATGAGCTCATACCGTGTCAATTTGAGAGAAACACACACTGTCCGATCAAATGGTCGGTGCACCTGCCGAGAAACTCTACCTTTACCCCACGATGATATCTAATCAATCAATCTTTCATCGCCAACTCTGACTCCCTTTCCCACACGCTCCTTTTTTTACTCTGCAACTCTTGACCACATACACAAACCATGTCACAAATCACAGACGAGACTATGCGCGAGGCTATCAAGGAGCGTCTCGGTGCTGTTCACGTTGAAGTCACAGACATGTCTGGTTAGTAAACCTGCCTGAGCAACCCCTCCATGGTTTTACCCCTCCACGCCCCAGCCTCTCCCCGATCCCGGAAAGGATTTCGTCGCTAACTTTTCACCGCCAAGGCGGCTGCGGACAAGCCTTCAACTCCCTCATCGTCTCCTCCCAGTTCCAGGGCCTCAACTCCCTCAAGCGCCATCGCCTCGTCAACGCCGCCCTCAAGGACGAGATCGCCAACATCCACGCCTGGACCGCAAAGTGTCAGACCCCGGACGAGTACGCCAAGGCCAACGAGGCCAACGACGTCGAGATGCAGTGATAGAAAATAGGCTTGGGCTTTACGAAAAAATGGGCACGCGACACGCATGAATCACGAGGTTGGGGTAACGAGATATCCGTACAGGGGCCGGCTCAAGGCATGCCGCCGTACACACTACGAGGAGGAACAAATTCATCGACTTGATAATTAGAGGCTCTTTATTTGGCAAGCGTTCAACGCGATAACAAGACGATTTGGCTGGTCATCCATCTCATCTCTTTTGCGCCAGCACCATGTGTCAATGTTCTTTTCCCACCCAAGGGCTTCTCCAACTCCTTTATGAACTAACAGACAGACATCTCCGGCATACTGCGCTTCTACAGGAGGCCTAGCAAATCATCACTGTCCTTCTTAGGCTGCTGCAGCGCCCCGCCGTGAGCCTGCTGTAGCTGCATCGCCGCTGGAAGAGGCTCGCTGGTGTTGGCACCTCCAAAGTTCAAGCCTTCGAATCCATTCATCAGGTCGTTCATACCGCTGCTCGGTCCAGCAGCAGGTGCGGCGCCACTGCTTGAAGCCGCCGGCGCATCAAACATGCTCATCATGTCTGCCATAGCACCAGAGGGGCCACCAGATGCTGGGCTTGCCACGCGATCAGGGGTTGCAGATGCGCTGTTCTGCTCCTGAGATGCAGGGGCCGCACCATCAAAATCGATATCCAGTAGGTTCTCAATGTTGTTCTGGGATGAACCGCTACCAGAGCCATTGGCTGCAGCAACGGATGCCGCGATGGGGTTTTCGGCGGCGTTTTGCCGTTGCTCCTGGATGGCAGCCCGCTGGATTTCGTCGGCACCGAAACGACCCTTGCCAACAAACGACTCGGGAGGCTTGTGGTATACTGAGGCGAGAGTCGATAGCTCAGTAAGGAGCTGCTCCAACAGAGCAGGGGGGAGGGTAGTCATGGTGGTTGTGATTGTAGGCTTCTGAGACAAAACGATGTTCTGAAAGCTATTAGCAATTGCATCAACTCTTCACTCTAAAGTCCCTTACCTTGGCAATCTCTGGGTCCGAGGACAGCAGACGCCAGTACACATACGCTCTGTCGCGGATATCGGGGTTATCGTTCTCCGCTGTAGCCGCCTGGAGCACCTTTTGCACAAGGCCTTGGCTGCTGCCAGGCTTCTTCAGGAAGAGCTTGACCACAGCTGTCAATATTTGAAGTTGTGTCTGCGTGCTCAGTCAGCGTTTGTCTCTAGGCTTTATAGTGAATCTTACTCACCTGTGTGAACTCTTCCATGAACGACTCGACAAAGCTCTCTAGGATCTCGTCGGCATTGTTGATCTTCTCAGCATATTCACCAACAATCCAGATCAGCGAACCGCGGGCGTTGGGCTCATCCAGCTCATCAATGTGCTGACACAGAGTGGGAATGACACCCTCGTAGCCAGGGTACTTGCGCAGGATATCCTTGATGACGACGATCACCTCCTGAACCACATAGTTGACCTTGGTGGAGATGAGGTCCTCGAGAGCGGCCACGCACTTGTCGCTAGCGCTCTCAATCTTGATGGCCACCTGACCGATAGCCTTGACGGCTCTTCGGACAAAGTCCATGTCAACTTCCAGAGCATACTCCTTCAACTCAGCAAGCAGCTGCTCGTAGTTACTCTCGTTTGCTATCCTCACCATAATCTCCAGCTTCTGAAGCTTGACATATGGTGGGTCAGTGTACTTGCAGAAGAAGACTCGCATCTCCTTGCTCAGGATATCGGGCTTGGCTTGGAGGAGGAGATCAATATTTCGCAGAGCGACATACTGAACCTCGGGTGCCGAAGCAACCAGGGTAACTATACATGTCAGTCAAAATTCCAACAAGGCACTGTGGTAGACATACCCAGTGGAGGGGCCATCTTCTTGAGGTATGACCTCACGAGCTCAGGGTTAAGCGCCTGCATGTGGATGAAAACAACCTTGACCGCAGCAAGAACCACACTAGGGTTGACATGCTGGAACTGAGGTGCCACACGCTCACAGATATGCTCTGACTCCTTCTGGTCCGTCGCGCCGTAGTTGGCCAGAGTAGTCAGGATGGTAACTCGTCCCCATTCGGTACATTCGTTAAGGGCCATGAGGAGCTTCTTCAGGGTCACAGGTGTAACAATCAATGCCCTCGTCTCAGGCGCCGTCTCGGTGATCTCAGACAGGGCCGTCACCGAGTTTGCGACGACCATGGGGTTGGGGTCACCAATCAGCTCCTGGAGCATCTCCAAAAAGCCGTTTTCGATGCACATCTGCGGGTTAAGATCGAAGAGCTTGGCGACGCAGATGGCGGCCGTCTTGCGCACGTATGGTGATTCGTCCCGTAGGGTCTTCCTCAGGGGCTCCTCCATGTAATCCACCATCTTGTCTACTCTGATGCATCCCATTGTTCGGATCGCCAATGCTCGTATCAGTGGATTCGGATCTTCAGAGTCTTGGACAAAGGTATTAACGGCGAGAATGCATAGGTCGGGATGCGACTTGGCGTAGTTCCTACGTCCTCTTGTTAGCTCCTGACCTCACGAACACAATCCCAACCAAGCTCAAGCAAGGCCCAGCAGCTGTACAGATTCATCCACCTACATCAAATAGAGATATACAAGCTTCTTCTGGTCGAGGTCGCCCGTTGCAATGTTCTTGAGCACGTCGGGGAAGAGAGCCGAAACATCCTTGCCAAGCGTCATGGCCATGATGGTCTTTTGGATCGACTCCTTGCGCTCGTAGGCATACTGCGAGACCAGGCCGGCGCGCAGCTCAAAGGTCTCGCCCTTGCGAGGCACGGCAAAGGCGCCGCGGATGCGATTCACCGCCATCGTCGAGGGAGTTCAAGGATCGTCGAGGGGCACGTGGCGGAAGAGATAGCTGAAGGAGGACGGGGATTGTGACGTCCAGAAGGCGGCGGTGACAACGGGGGTCGAATTCGATAAGGCGAGTGTTTCCTTTTAGCTGTCCGGAAGCGCAAAAGGCCGCATCCGCCGATGATTCTGCTTATCGGAGGATGCGTAAAAGATGGGAGGCGTCGTCGTCGAGAAAAGGCGACGTAAGAAAGGAGTTCGATGACCGGGTGTGGTTGAGGCAGACGCAGCTGTCACTGAAGATGGACGCCAAGGCCACGAGGATGTGGACGGGCTGCCACCCACTGAAGTCGCAGCCTGGGCCCTGCCGCTCAGTGGACATAGTGGCACTGCCAACTCAGGTTCCCCCTAACTCTAAATTGCCGCCTGATTTCCGTTCCCGTGCAGCGTGGCTTCAATCGCTAACAATTATTTTTAGCCGCACATGGCTTAGTCACCTCCCGACATCGCCAACTCGAGAATACAGTATCTATATCATCACAAGAGACCCTTGGCTGGGCTCTCTATGTGCTGATAGAATATTTAACGGCCTTTTCTATCTCTTTGTAACGGTGTCGAGTTTACTTCAGTTCTGCCCGAGAAGATGCAGATGCCCTGAAGCAACATACCCCCTAAAATGGTGAGCAAGCTCTATTCACACTCCAACTTGCACCTCTCACAGCTCAGTAGGCCAGTTTACCAAACCTCCGTCGCCTCTTCATTGAGGCTCGAACTGATGATGAGGAGAGAGAAATCTCTCGAAAGGCGGTGAGTTGAGCTGGAAATTCCGATGGCAAGACACTCACATAAACAGTTCTACAATGCTGTCCTCTTCATGGGATCAGTCGCCATCTTTAGTCTGATTGCTCAAAAGCTGAATGCTGGCAAATAGCCTTACATATGACACTCGTCGAGGTGTAACAAAAATTGTCCGGTTGGGTCAGGCATCATGGTTAATTCAAGACTTCTTTGCCGCTCACTCCTCAACCTCGTCTGCCTCTTCCACTTCCTCGCCTCCGTTCTTATTCTCTTTCGTTGACGACGCCTTTGCCTCTTGCTTCCGAAACAGTCCAGCCAAGACATCGTTTGTGCTCGCCTCCTCCAGACTTTTGTCCTCTCTCTTCTTCAAGAACCTCGGAAACCGCAGACTCAGCCCTCTCTCCTCACTGACTAGACCAATCGCTGCCGTATAAGTCGGACTGAGCGTAATATCTGCAAACGCCATTTCCCATACCTCCTGAGGCTCAAACCAAACATCTGGTCTTGGGCCTGAGTACTCCACAAAACTCGGCTGTTGTGATCTTGTGTTCTTGGGCTCCTCGCTCTCCTCTCCGTCATCATAGAACTCCCTGTTGGCCTTGTAAAAGGCATCCGTGAAACCAGACATGCACTTGCATACGGCTTCCAAGGCCCCAGTCTCCTCATTGCGGCAAGCCATGAGAATAGGCGACCACCACTTCGATTTACGACCCTGTCCATGCCAAGCAGCAACGGGGATGAGGTCCAGAGTATCAAAACTGGAACTGTAGTCCTTCTTGACCTTGAGCCACGAATCAAGTCGCTTGTCTGGTTCGTATGTCGCCAGCAACGGCTTTCGACGAGATTTGGTCTTTGTTTCCCCTCCGTTCTCACCAGGAGTGTTCTTTGATTTGGCCTTGCCCTTCGCTTTGGCTTTTGGTGCCGGCTTCTCGGCTTTTTCGGGCTCCTGCTCCTCAGCATCTCCAACATATGGCAGTGCAGGCAGGTTATCCAAAATCTTGACCATTATTCCCTCACACTTGTTCTCCGTTGCAGATTTGAAGAAATCCAAGACAGATTCCGAGTCTGCTGACGTAGCATCAAGGCTCTTTACCCAAGTAAAGTGGTGAGGAACCTCTTTGAAGAGTGACCGCAGAAGCTCCCGTCTTTCTCGGAATGGGCGGTCCAGCAAAGGTTGGCCGTTCAAATACATCAGGTCAAACGAAAACAGGCAGACATCAATAGTGATGCTCCCAATGGCGACATCCTTCCTGGCTCGGTTGGTGAGCGTCTGGAAATTCTTGAGCTCCCCGGTCGCTTGATCGACAGCCACCACTTCGCCCTCCATAATGAAGCTATCGACGCCCTCACCGCGGATCTTTGGCATCAACTCAACCAAGTCGGGGTACTTGTCTGTCATTAGTTCAAGATGCCGAGAGAAAATTGTGGATTTTCCATGTTCGTCGCAGTGGATCTGAGCACGCTGTCCATCATACTTGTACTCACAAGCAAAGTCTCTTCCCTGTAGTTTTGTAAGCATCTCGGCCAGATCCCGGGTGATGCTTCCCAACATAGGTCTGAGTGGGATGTGTAGAGCAATGCCACAGCGAATCAATAGCTCTTCTGAGATGCCAATCTCGAGGAGAACTGGAACCAGGTCATCGTAGTTAGGACGCCTAGCGAAGCAAGCCTTGACGAGCTCTTCGCCTCGGCCCCAGATCTCAGCCAATTCCTCCTTTTTTAGTTTGGACAACTCAGATGCTGATCTGATGGGGAAATCTGCTTCCGGTGGGCGTGAAAGCAAAAAAGCCCTCGAGAGGGCGATGAGCATTGTTGTTTTGACTGCCCCGATACGCAACTAGAGTCTCATTAACAACCACAGAATGCTGATAGCTCCGATTTCGTGTTCTTACATGCTGACACAGAGTTCGCACAATGAATCGGCTCTCCTCTCCGCCACGGGCATCCTGGAGTAGTCGATCCACCAGTCTTTGCTTTGCTTCTCCGCTCCCTTGTCCTTGACTATTGGCGATCTTGACCAGAGACTGATACACAGCCTTGATTGTTAAAGGCTTTGGCTTCCTTAGAGTGAAACTCTGTTTCCTCTTTGCTTCGAAAGCCACGTCTCCGGCGTCGCCGTGTTTGTCGTAGATGGCTTTTAGAGATTTGCTGTCAAGTCCGCAAACGTTTCGCAACGCTTTCGATATGGCGGATCCGCCCAGGCCCAGCTCTAGGGAAATGTATGGAGGCGATATTGAATTAGTCGCCAACCAGACCTATGGGAGTGAGCAGAATCCTAAGATGAGGGCTGTTTGAACTTACCGCTGGTAATAGGCTTGTCGGATCCCCTTCTATCAACACTCTTAAACAGTTGACCAGCGTGTCCACGATCTTTATGCGGCTTGTTGTTCCGCTAATCAAGACGAAGCAGCGAGTAAGGAGGGCGTAGGAGGCGTTGCCGCCTTCTGATGCCCAATGTTCTTTGAGCTGGGGGATATACTTGGATGGCTCAAAAGTTAGAGGGGACTCGTCTAGGGGTATTGATGTTGAAATTGTATCTTCAGCCATGCCAGCAGACTGTAGACCGAGTGTAGGTTTCTTCGGGTCTCCGGATGCGCTGGGTTTGGGCATTGTCGGAAGTGCTTTTGGTGGCTTCAACTCTGAAGCAGCAGGACTTTCGTCTCTGGATTTTGATTCATTCTGTTCGCTTGGCGTTGAACGAGTTCCGGTCTGGTTAGCCTGTCGTTCATTCGCAACTTCTTGATCCCATTCAGCTTGGAGTTTTCTGGCCAGTTCCTCGTCTGTGAGATTCTCCGGGGCATCTCTCGTTGTCTCATTTTTAGTCTCGGTCTCTGGGGTTTTATTGGAAGCAGAACCATGCTGTCTTTGCTTGGAAAAGAAGTATTCCAGCCCTCGTGTAGGCGCAGCTGACTGAGTGCCATTGTTCAGTTTGCGCTTCTTGGTCGGACTCGGCATGGTGATTATCACCGCTCAATATTAAAGGTTAAACCGTAAATGTCTTAAAGGGCAGACAAAACAGCCAAAGTCGTCCAGGATGCATCCATTCACGTCCATCAACTCCAACGCCAGGCACGCGCACCTCTATGACGACGGCGCACGCGAAGCCACGTGATGCCGACTCCCGCTCCTCGAATCTCAGGAACCAGCCCCGCGACTCGACGCTAAACCCTTTTGGCACCCACAAACGAGTCCCTCACACAAACCATCGAAATCTTTCCTCTGCCCCACCATCGCGAGAACCTTCCTCCCCGACATCCCTCCCCCTCTTTAACGACACCACTCGCCCATCATGAACGGAGAAGACCCGCCTGAGCGACCCAACGAGATCGCCGACATCATCAACGGCCTCGAGCGATACAACCCCGAGGCTGTCGGCGCTCTCGAGACGTACCTGCAGGACCAATGCGAGGGAAAGTTCACTGACTGCAATGCCAACCGGACGCTGCTGAAGCTGTGAGTGCCCGACTTTTTGATATGTGCTTGCTCTGGGTTATATGATGACTGCTTTGTCAACGTTTCCTATTACCTGACTTGTGGCGGGTTGAATCAACTTGGCCACAAATGAAGTCACCTATAGTGTATCTGAGATATCCAACGCCTCATCCCTAGCTGTCACTGTCACCCCTGCCGAATGAGGCTAACTTCCCTCTCAGCTACCAGCTCAACCCCGACCGCATCAAGGATGAGGTCATCACCAACATCCTGGTCAAGACCATGACCCAGTTCCCTTCGTCGCAGTTCTCCCTCGCCCTCCATCTCATCAACCCCTCATCCGTCGCCACTGGCGACCTCGGCGAGGCCATCACCAAGCTCCGCTCCCTCAACGGCGAGCTTGAAGGTGCTCAGTACGCCCGCTTCTGGGCCGACCTCGACGACGACATGGTTGCCGACCTGATCGCCGATATCCCCGACTTTGAGGACCTCATCCGCCACCGCATCGCCCTCCTCGTCTCACAAGCCTTCCGCGAGCTCAAGCTCAGCCACCTCGAGTCGTGGTTGGGTCTCGACAACGAGGAGGCGACAAAGAAGTTCGTCACCGAGGTTGCTGGCTGGTCTGTTGAGGACGACGATACCGTCAAGGTGCCCTCGAACCCTGACAACGAAGCCAAGAAGGCTGAGATCCGCGAGGACGTGTCCGTGGAGCAGTTCTCCAGGGTGCTCCGGCGGTCATGGGAAGACACCGTTTAAGGGTTTTTGTTGTAGCGTGTGAAAGGGTTCCTGCGCACCTCCTCGTCGATGGACCTGGCATGAACTGACGACTTCATGATGCGGGATGGCAGGAATGGCTTGGCTAGGCTAGCATGGCAGCATGGAGGGGGTTACAAAATCTAGGCGTTTAATCGGACATGAACATGTTATTGCTAAGCATCCAAGGATCTAGAGCATCCATAGAACTTTGCGATCTGTTGGAATACCCTTGGTCGGGTTCACTTACGAAACGAAAGTGGCTACCGCCGTCTATTGTGCTTTTGATCCCTTGACTTATTCACTGGCATATCTAAACATTTACTTGCCCTTGGACAACTCCTCCCACTGTACGCCAGCCCACTCTTCTACATATCCAGGCTCTCCCACTGGTGTTCCACGCGGCGAGCAATCCTTCTCGCACACGCCCACGATAATAGTCCCCCATTCCATACCCTCAAGGCTCAAATCATCTGCCTCCAGCTCAGCAATGGCATTTGGTGTCAGCTGGACCTCAAACACCCTCCTGGCAGTACAGTTGCTGCAACGAGGAATAGCGCCCTTGGTCAGGGCCTCACCAACAGCGTCCTTCTTGGAGTACAGCAGCGGCGTGCCCGCAAACTCATAACGAATAACCTGATCCGGGTTCTGCGCCAGACGGTCCGCAAACTTCTGAAAGGTGGCGTCCATGGCGGACTCGAAGGCCTCGCGATCCAGCACAGAGGGCTCCGCAGCATCAGCGTCCTCGAGTCGAGCGTTGGTCGGCACCTTGCTAGGCGTGGGGTCGAGCGTCTCGTAGTCTGCGTCGGCGAGGTAGAGGGTAGGATAAGGCTTTGTTCGGGCATCCAGCGCGGGCCAGGGTTCAGCGGCGGGAGGAGGTGTTGCTGGTGTGTCCTTGATGTTGAGGGATTCGGCAAAGGTCTTTGTGAGTGTGGCGGTAGCTGGTTCTGGTGATGCAGGCTTTGCGGGCTGTGGAGAGGAGGAGAAAGGGTTCGCTGGTGCCCCGGAACTGAAGGGGTTGCTTGAGGAGCTGAAGGGATTCGCACCGCCGCTGGAGAAGGGGTTTGCGCCAGAAGCACTTCCAAGACCCTTGGCTCCAAACAGCGTCTCTCCCAGACCGGGGCCCTTGTTCTCTGGTTCCTTTGTCTCTTCCTTCTTCTCCTCCTTGGGCTCTTCCTTAGGTGCTTCCTCCTTCCATACTCTCACACCACGCAAGGCGCGAATGCTGCCCTCCTTGCGCCGACAAGTCTCTCGACGGCAGGCAAAGACATAAAGACGTCGCTCGTGCTCGGGGAATCGTTCAGGTAGTTCGCCGTTAAGCTGAAGGATCAAGGCCATGAGATCCTTGCAGACTTTGCATCGTGCATAAGCTGCGCTGGGTGCGCTCTCGGAATCTAGCCATTCCTAGCTACCAGTTAGTCTGGCGAAAGATATACACATCTCTTACACGGCGCCTAAGTACGTACAGGATGGCCACCGAGTTTGCTGATGGTGTCTTCCTCGGCGTCTTTCGAGGCATACCCCAGAAGAACATTCGTCTCCTCAAACTCGCCGCCGTCCGAGGAATCAGAATCGTATGAAGCCATGGTTGTGATATTGGGTTGTTGCTGGGCTGTGATGGCGGGGTCAAGATTTTTTTTTTCTTGGAGTTGACGTTGAATGCGGGGCTTAGCGTGGTGTACCTACAACCCCTGATAACAGACATACACGCACTCTGGCAAAAGATATTGGATCACAGCAGTTGAAATATTAAGGATACAAGTCGTAATCATGTAAATTACGCCCCAGAGCCTTTTGTCTAGCCTCTTTTTAACGTGGTATCTCCTACATGTGATCGTTAGGTCCATCCATGCCAGGCCCCGGTCCGCCTGCTCTGCCCATCTGTCGAGCCTTCAACAACTCGTCGCACAGAAGAAGGTTAGATGCGATACTCGAGCTGGAGGCGATGCAGTTTCGGAGGACTCGGTAGGAGTCAAAGACGCCGGCCAGCTCGGGGTCCATGGGCGCTCCAGTCTCAAGGTCCAGGCCAACGACGGCGCCGTCAGCGTGCTCGTCCTGCATATCCGCAACTGTAATATCATTAGCCACTGTTCATGCCTCGATAAAAGACAAGCACTTACGAGCATCCTGAATGTCAAGACCGGCGTTGGCAGCCAGGGTCTTGGGAATAATAAGGAGGGCATCGGCGAAAGCCTCAACTCCCCACTTGGCCTTGCCCTTGACTGTCTTGCCAAAGGCATCGCTCTTCAGGTGGGCGGCGCAGGCGACCTGGAAGGCACCAGCTCCGGGAACAACCGACTTGTCGACAATCATGTTGTAAACACTTCGCAGACCATCTCTCACGGCGTCTGTCACCTGGGCGATGGTGTGCTGGTTGGGACCCTTGATCATGAGGGTCACCGACTTGGGATCCTTGACCTCCTCGACAAAGGTGTACTTCTCCTCTCCGAGAGTCTGCTCGTAGACGAGGCCGGCCCAGCCCAGAACATCCTCAGACAGGTCGTCAACGCTGTTCTGAGCAACACCACCGCAAACAAGCTGAAGACGCTCCATGTTCCTTCGCTTGGCTCGTCGGAGAGCAAGAATGTTGTTCTTGGCGAGGACATCGAGAGACAGGGGGTCGATACCCTTCTGGTTGATAACGACAAAGTTCTTTGAGCCGTCGGTACCGCACAGCTCCTGCTTGAGCTCGACAATCTTCTTCAGCTTAGCATCGACGAATCGGCGCTCACTCTCGACAAGCTTGTCGCGCTGCTCGGCGCTCGAGTAGAAGAATCCAGAGTTAATCTCCGACTTTTCGTACTCCAGGCTGACGTTGAGGGTCAGGATGTAGCAGTTCTCGAGTCGCTTCGGCATATCGGGGTGTCGAGCACCGTGGTCGAGGGCCAATCCACGGATCAGCCGGGTGTCGGAGGCTGTTCGGTGCTGCATCTTCATAATCTCAACCATGTGCAGATCGGGCTTCGCGGGCTCCTGGTAGATGGCGAGGACGGCGTCGACGATATCGGGAGTGAGCTTGGCGGCCAGGGTGGCGTTGAGCTTGGTGGCAAGCGATGTTCGCGCGACGTTGATGAGGAGTTCTCGGTCAACCTCCTTGGGGAGCTTGAAAGAATCGAGGAACTGCGACGTTGAGCTACGGTCTTGAGGGTGTGATCGCAGGACTTACCTTCAAGGCCTCGATCTTGGCAACCTCGAAACCATCGGTAATAATACGAGGGTGCAGTCCCTCAGAGATGTATCGGTCTGCCTGCTTCAGGAGCTCGCCCACCAACATGACGACCGAGGTGGTTCCGTCACCGCAAATGTCGTCCTGCGCAGTCGCTGCTCGGGCAATCATGACGGCGGTGGGGTTTTGTATTTGCATCTCTCGGAGAAGAACGTTGCCATCCTTGGTCAGCTTGATCTGTAGTTATCGGTGAGTAAAGGGGTCGTTTTTGAGGGGCACTTGGATAGGCAACGGTACCTGTCCCGCACCGTCGACAAGCCTGCAAAGGGGTCAGCCAGAGCGCAGAAAAAAGTGACATGAGTGGCGCTCACATCTTGATGGTGCCTCGGGGGCCCAGGTTAGACTTGAGGACATCTTGAAGACCTTCACCGGCACTGATGTTGACCTTGAGAGCTTCGCCCCTCCTCTGCGACAACGGGGTTAGCAGGCGGCGAGGCCACTTGTCTGCGGGGGGTATAACAGGGACGCACTCGGGACTCGGCCTTGGGGTTGAGAAGCTGCGCAGCCGACATAGTTGAGATCGGGGCGCTCGATACACGCGGATACTATGTCGAGTGGTATGAGGTCGGGGGGAGAGGTTGAGATAGTGGGAGGTTTGCGATTTCGTAATCCCACAAGCTGGAGCGAGCAGCTGTGCTATTGCCTGTGCGTGCTAGGCTGGACATTTTTTCTGCCCCTCCAGAGGGTGAAGGCGGTGTAAGGTGAGGGCACCGAGGGGTATGGGCTCGGTGAGGGGCCAATCATAAAGGAGCATTTGGCTTGCTCTGGACTCACCGAATGTATAAGAACGTATAAGATCATTGCACTTGTTAACATGGGAGTCCATACTCTTCTTTGTCTCTTTATTTCACATCTTGATATTTAATTACCGTCTTTTATAATCAGCTTTGTTCATCAGTGTTGACATCAAGTGTGCAACTCGTGTTTAACACACCAACTACCTACTCTCTAGCGAAGCTCATGGCTGATGCCTGAGGTGGGTGAGCTGCCGCATCTCTTCCGCGTGTCCAGGCATGGCAAACAACGGCAACACGGCATAAAATAGTTCTGGACCTCAGCACCCATTATTCGAGCAGGCAGCTTTGGAGACACTAGTGCCATCCTGCTGGATAGCTTCATTTTATGGGTTCATCATTGGCGCGACTGTTTTCGTGTACAAATGAAAAGAACAAGCTGCCCGCTCAGATGGGAATGAAGGAGGAGAAAAAGAAAGAACAAAGGCTTGAGAAACGTGGAGCTTATATACGCAGAAAAATCAAGCTTTTCGGGCTGCAGCACACATCAACGGTTGTGGCAGTGGCAGATGTTAAACTCAAAGGTACATGTCGTGGAAATGGAGGCATCAAGAGGCTCGTGTCCAATACACCAACTACTTATTCACACTTCATTCCAATCGCCCCCATCATCTTGACACAATATCGCCCCCATACTCCATGCTTTTCACATCAGATCTCATCATAGTACCCCCTACTCAACACCATTTCAGAACCACCGCAACTCCTAAGACTCGTCACACTCCCCACGATGCTTCCTCCAGTCCTTCTTCTGGCACTCTCCTGAACAATACTTGGCCCTCTGACAGCGCATACACTTCTTCAGCGTCACACTATCACTCTCGGGCTTTCCGCAGTTTCTGCATCGGTCCTTTGGCGAAGTCACTTGTTCCATGCTGGGCATTTCGGAAGCATCGATGACCTCTTCAACGAAAGGAACCGCATACGTTGGGCTGATTGCAACACGGACAGCATTGGGAGCCGCGCTGTCCCACTCGGGGAGTGACATAAAGTCCTTGGGGAGACGGCCATTGCCACACGAGCAGATGACTTGTTCGCCATCCTTCAGACTCAACGGGATAGTAGCCCCCTTTCCCTTGTACTCACACTTGCGGCCGTGGGGCCAAGTTCGGCATCGCTCCACGAACGAAGGGAGAACTTTCTTCCAAAGGGCCAGCTCGGCGTCGTTCACAGTGATTGAGGCACACTCAAGCGTTCGGAGTATCAAGAGGAAGGCTTCCATTCGACCAGACTCGACGAGGTCCATGGTAAAGGGAATGATGGCAGCATCAAGGACTACCGAAGCAGCGTCTCCATCAAGCCTAATAGCGGACGCAAACACAAGCATGTGAATGCCTCCTCGATCGGGATGGGTGATTGCAAACAGGCCTGTCTGACCTCCCTGAAGACCCGAGGCGAGCATGAACATGGTAAAGATGGACTCCTTCAGGTTGACGACTGGGTTATCCGAGATTCCGCTGTCATCCCTAACCTCGCGCAGATGCTTCTCTCGGGTTGAGAATTGCAAAGAGGTGAGCGTGGTCATCCAACGTGTCTTGTCCTTTTTCTGCAGATCAATGATTGGGAGATTGTCGAGGTTGAAATGCGGTGTGTTGAGCGTAGCTGGGACACCAGAGGAAGAGATTTCCACCGGGTAGACAAGATCAAAGAGCTCTTCAGATACCGCAGGCTCAGCCAATGGTGCAATCACTTCGATGTAGCCCGTGGTTCGAGCCACGCGTGACCTAATACCCGTCTTGGTTACAGGCACTGGGAACTTGACAGGGCACACCAGCTTGTTCTTCCCAAAGACAATGTCGATGACAAAGGGGTTCTCCTGGCGCAGCTCAATAGGAGCCTTTTCCTTTAGGAGCGCCTTACCCTTGGTCGATGTGATGTCCAAGTGACCAGTGATGGTGGTGATCTTGGACTCGGAAGGTGCAACATTAACCATCAGCTTCGTCGTCTTGTCGTTCTGGCCCGAGTTCGTTTCCTTGTCAAGAGGCTTGAGAGCACCGCAAATCAAGGGGTAACCTGTTTGTCCAGGCAGGTACTTTGTCACAAAGACTTGAGACCTATCATCCAACTGTGTCTCAAAGACAGTCATGTTCATGCCGAGGATCGGTCCAAAGATCACGGAGTTCTGACCGGTCGGTGGAACACAGACGCCAGCCAAGGCTGTGTTGGGCTCATTCTGCAGAGTCGACGTGGGTACGTAAAACGATGCGATCAAAGGGGAGTCGCCCGCCCAACCATCCTTGTCTGGTTCAACTGTAACCTGGAAGTCATCCTCGTTCGGTAACTTGGATGTCTTGAGGTTTCCAAACACAATCTGAATGTCTCCAAAGATGTTCTGCCATGCTTCTGTCGCATCGTGACTCGACCTAACCGATCCGACAAGCGGCGGCGACGCGAGTCTGAGCTGTTCGTTATCATGCTTATACAGCCGAGCAATTTGGCTTCTAGGAACCACCACGGTGACGGCAACAGCGGGGGGCAGAGACTTCCAGAGATTGAATGTTCCGTTCTCTGGCAGCTTTCTGTTTTCCTGCAGCAACCAGGGCTCGGTGTTGACTCCGTGAAGATGAAGCTGAAGACAAAGATCCTGCATGCCGTTGCTGGCCATTAAGAATCTGTGATCCTGAGCAATCGTGTCGACCAAAGTTGAACACATGGTCGGCCAGTCCGTTGCAACTCGGTTCATTACAACCTTGATAAATGCAGCAAAGCTTGTGCGAATGAAGTGTGTGTAGGTACTGATCCGAGTCTGGGCGTTCTCTAGAGCCTTGGAGGTGTTCTCGGCCTCAAACATGTAGTCGTACAGCGGTGACAGGAGCTTGACAAGCTGCTTCGCTTCGATGTGCAGCTTTCCATGACGCACCTGGCCAGAGAACTGGGTATCACGCTTCCAAGCAAGTCGACTTCGGACCTGGGTATCCCTCTGGGCCCCCTTGTTCATGAGACCCAAGAATATCTCGTCGACATGCGATTCGGCCTTGGCGTTGGTCCAGTACTGAACCGGGCTGAAGCCAAGCAGAAGCGAGATGGTGGGTGCGTGTCCGCAGATGAGCTGCTCAAAGGCGTTTTGAAGAGTCCCTTGTCGCTTGATCAACAACTCGGTAAACAGGGAGGCCCACGGCTCATCCTTGAGCAGAGGGCCCGCTGCAATGAGAAGATTCAGGGCACCAATGTGGTCACTCAGGTTTGAGGTGTCGATCATATCGAAAGTCTTCGGTCCAGAGCCGGCTTTGCCATACTCCTTGACATCCAAAATCAACGGACGGGCGTCCCAGACTCGTCGGTAGAGGTTGGCCGACTTTCCTGTTGCAGCTACAGTCTGCAAGCTATGGCAGAGAGTCAGAGCATCCGAGATAGCAAAGCGGATAACAACGTTCTTCTTAAAGTCAGACTTGAACGCGGCGATCCAGTCGTTGAACTGGGTTCGAGCAGCAGCCGTAGCAGGGAACCCTTCAACAGGGTTCTGGGGCTTCAGCGGCGATGACTCGGTAAGAGGAGCATAGCCTGTAGCTAGGTGAAATCCCAGGATGGGGTCAGTCCCGTAATGCAAGAGCTGGTCCTCGGAAAGAAGGGAGGCAAGCAGCGGGTTCGGGGTACTCTCATCAGCTCCCTTGGGCGTCACAGTGCCGTCCTTCCAATACTGCTGAGACATCTCCCACAGCTTGGGTCCAGCCTGTAGAGACAGAGGAGCAGCAGAACGCATGGCGGTGATGTTTATGCCTTCCTCACCGAGCATCGCAGAGCGGCAGTCCCGAGAGGGCTGAACGTTCTCTTCAAACGCCTTCCAGTGGGTGCCAGCCTGGCACTTCTCCGCGGCGTCTTTGATGACGATCCATACGCGACGGACATCTCTGAGGGTGTCTGCATCGCAAAACTTGATGGCTCGGCCGTAGATGTTCTTGTTCCAGTCCTCGAGGTTCTTGGACATGGAGACCAACTTGGTGGCTTGCTGGAGCACAGCAGCAGCCGTCTCACTATCCACGAAGAGATGATAATACACATCCCATAGCTTATCACTGCTCAATTTGCAATCCCCGTCAAGGAGAAAGGAGAGAAGAAAGACATTGCGAGCTGTGTCTTGTCAACGGTTGCCATGTGTCATGATACAGGGTAGCCAACTCACCGACGATCTTCTCATCATAGTCACAACAGGTGAAGTCGAGTTTTCTCGATGCTAGCTTCCATCAGTATGGCCAGGGTATCATGAATCTCGAATAATACTCACGAAGCCCTTTCTCGGTGTATGCGGTATACAAGATGTTGCGCAAGTCACCACAGCCTAAGGATAAGATGGTGGCATCTTGGCCTTGCGGCACACATCTTGTCAGGCTGGTTGCTGGGGTGTTGCCAGCGGCGTAAAAGAAGCCGATTTTGTTGGCGACGGTAGGAGTCAGCATGATGGATGCTTCTCAGATTCCTGCCATGCCAATCGGAAAAGGAAGCTGAAGATGGGGTGTGCAAGATGATTCTATGCGTGGTAGTTGTTGTTGTGGAGAGAGGCTTTCAAAGCTGCCTCACAGTGGAGAAGTGTAGGTTACTAGTAAGCATGAACAACGACAACACGCATTGCATATCAGAGCAAACAGACGAACAAATGTCCGGTTTTAACGAAACGAGGACAAGCAGTGAGTTGTTTGCATGCTAGCAATTAATGATGGCTCCGAATTATCACAAAGTATTCACATTTACATATGCAGTTGACGAAATATGAATATCAGAATGACGCGTCTCTTGAACTATAACCAAGTCTTCACTTGTTCAAATCAACTCAACTCGAATCATTGTCGTCAAAAATGTTCCATTCAAATGCCATTTACCAAAGAGCATTCACCAATCAACTCCATTCTCGGCCGTGTCGAGACCATATTTTCCCTTTGAAACCCAATGATTCCCATGACATCCAATTAAACTCCATCCGTCCTCCCATTTCTATACCTTGTTCCTTCTCCTTCTCCTCGTCCTCCTCCTCCGTTCAGATTACTCCTCCTTAGGTAGTGTACAAGAGGCACGTAGGCCATGTCCAAAAACTCCGTTTTTATGTTCTCCCGTGATGAACCCTAGATATGATGACCGGACCGGTACATGAGCGTCGTCAACACATGGTGTAGATAAAATGTGAAAAGTACAAGGCTAATTGGCTTGAGAAGAAGAGAAAACACACATGACAAGACAGGTTATGAAGTGCCAAAGAAGTCATCGCCATTGTTCATAAACAGGTCGTTGTTGTCAAGGTCTTCTTCAAGCTTGCTCATCATCAGCATCTCCGGGTCGCGGTATAGCGACACACAGTCGTTATCGTCGTTGGAGAACTGAAGGAGCGCATCGTGGTCCTGCTCGCTCATGACTAGGGGAAGGGTACCGGCCATGGCAGCTGATGTCATCAAAGTGCTGGTTCCGGAGAGTGTGGACAGGTCATCCGTGTTAAGGGTGTTGTCGACATCAAAGAAGCTCTGCGGCTGCAGAGGCGGTGATGACGACTGCGATAGTGCGGGGGGTGTGTTGGATCGGCTTGCGTTGCTCTTGGTAGGAGATCCTCCGTTCGCTGGGGTGCTCTCCATGACTTCTCCAGGGGAGACGTAGTTGTTCGGGGGGGTGTTTTCCATCAGGGCTTCAGGGGAGACGTAAGAGTGTGCGCTGACGGCCGAGGGAGAAGAGGCATAGTCGTTCAACGACGCGGAGGGGAGGGAGGACATGGGGGCTGAGGACATGGAAGCAGACGACATGTGAGCAAGGGTCTGGGTTTGCGATGCCATTCCAATGTCCATCATGGCGTCGTCAAGCATGTCCAGGTCGTTCTCGGGTGAGTTGACAACGGAGCTGTCGGAGTACGCCGAGAATGACGATGTTGAGCTAATGGACATGTTCTTCTTGCGAGTGCGAGTCGACTTCTCGATACGGGTCTCCATATCTGGGCGGCGGTTCTTTGGGGGCCTGCCTCGCTTGGCGCTCTTTCGCACGATGCCATCGAAGGCACCAATGCACATGCCTCGTTGGCGATGTCGAGTCAGGGCGTCGTGGCGAGCAAAGGTGTTGCCGCACTCGCAAGGGTAGGGCTTGATGCCCGTGTGAATTTTGGCGTGCCGCTTGAGATCGTGCTGACGAACGAAGCACTTCTTGCAAGTCGGGCACTGGTATTGGCGATCGTTGAGATGAGTCTGGACGTGTGACTTGATGTTCTCCTTGCGACCAAAGTCCTTGCCGCATCCCTCAAACAGACAGAACCATCGGCCATTCTTGGCGTCGGGGCCGCTGATGTACTGGGTGATTTCTTCTTGGCTGACTCCCGTCTCAGTCTTGGTATCCTCAATGTTGATACTGGCGATGCTGGCAGCGCTTGCTTGGCTTGCCACGGAGTCTGTTCGGCGATGATGAGGGGATTGGCGGCGGGATGGCGTCTGCATGGGGATGGCGGAGAGAGTGTGAGCGTTTAGAGGGTAGGGTCGCAACTCAGGCTTGTTGTCAAGAGACGTGTTGTCAAATGGCATAAAGTGTGTCGTCTGGGGAGTGCTGGGGGTGGTTCGCTGGGGGAACTGCTGGTCCACGGGGAGGCCGTTGGGCGCATCCCTATCGAACGAAGCCTCAATCTTCAAGAACTCGTCATTGAAGTTGCTCATGCTCATCAAGTCGCGAGAGTTGAGAGGAATCGAGAAGGAATCAGCCCCGGACATGGAGTTCGGCTGTGCCGAACGAGACGGAGTCTGCTCAGACTGTTGTCTTATGTCCTGGAAGATGTTCTGGACTCTGGGGTTCGCTCCTCGATTCCTCACGGGCTTGACCGTCTCCTCCATCGACTCATCATAGCCGTTGGCGAAGCGGTTGGGGCGGGGCTCGTCCTTGACGGTCGGGTCCTGGGGGGTTTCGATCGGTGTCGGGGGGAGGTAGCCTTCCTCCATGTCAGCCTCGTTGCGCAGTGGCATCGACCAGCCGAGAGACTGACTCTGTAGGTTCTGGTTCGGGGGAGTCATGGGCCGAGGGAGGCCATCTACGTTCAGGTCGAACCTGTCGGCGCGGTCCATGAGGTCATTGCTCATGCGCCTCGAGTTCCTCCGCGTGCTCGAGGTGTCTCCCTCTGAGACCCAGCCCGGGGCCGAGGGGCTTTCGGCAAAGTTGGCAAAGGTGGGAGTGGAAAAGGCACTGCTATTGTCAAAGACATCAAAACCCTTACCTGCTGACATGTTGTCGGCGTAGGCTGCTTGGCCCCTGCCCAGTAGCGCATCTAGTTCTGGGTTATAGGACTGGAAGGACATGGAGCTGGGGTCAAACGGTTCAAACGACTGGGCCTGCTGCGAGGTGAGGTAACTTTCACTTGCATTTGCTGCTGCTGTCAGATTTGTGTAGGGGTTCTGATGGGAGCCGGCGCGGGCTCGGAACTGTTCTTGAGTATAGTTCACTAGTCCTGCATTGTTAGTATTACTCACGTAGGCTTGCCGTGTTGCTGGCGATGCCATGTTGTGATGTCCTCGGATATCGAGGCTGAGGCCCCGTCGGTGGCCTTGGGCTGCTTGTCGAACGTTTCGCGGGAGTCTGTTTGGAACGTTGGCGCCTTCGAAGCCGCTGGGCGTTGAGTTTTGACGACGGTGCTGCCTTATCTGGGCGTGACACGCCGAGTGATCGGACCGCATATTGTCGAAAGGAATGGATTCGGATCAATGATCTCGTTGGTCGGAACGTGTCCGTTGGGAACCTGGAGGTTCGAAGCTGGGCAATGTTAGATAATCCCTTTTGAGTTCCCTCTGCAACTTACTTTACTTCACGCAAGCAAGCAATGAATGCCGAGCTTGGGAAAGCGTTTGGTCGTGCTCGGTCGAGTGAATAGCCTCGGTCGACTTGTATATCGATGAAATGCGTTGCAACACCGTTTTCAGGCGATGGATTGTTTGTTTGTAGATGGATCTCTCTTTGCTCTTGTTTGATATGATGAGAAGCTTTGCTTCCTTCAAAGTGGTAGCTGTGATGCTAGAGATGGAGATGGAGAGCAAGAGTGGGTTCGTAGGCCAGAGTAGTAGGCCAGGAAGCTCTGGGAGGGATAAGAGACCATGTTGAATGTTTTGACGGTTTCCACGGTAACAAGTCCATCGGACGACCTACTGTCAGCAGGGATCCATTGGTAGCCCAACATGGAAGCTGTGAGACAGGAGTGACCAATCAGGAGCCTTGTCCAACTTGTGCTGTAGTGGATTTGTGCAGCTGAGGACCCTTGTAATGGAGATCAAGACTGGAGCACTTTCATGTATAAACTTGAGGAGAACATCTACATGCACAGTACGGAGTATAGCACTCACTTTATCTGCATCAAAGGGAGTACCAAGGCTCTTTCTTCATCGCACAAAGACTCGAGCTCTGACGACGGGCGGGAAGCTCCCAAGCGCGTGTGTGGCGCTCAACACCGAGGTCCGATGTTGGCGCTATTCAGTAGGTAACTAACGGGCACGGGAAGCAGGGATCTCTTTACTGCGCTAAAAGTGAATGGAACCCTCATCACAATCATTTATCCTATGGCATCTACCAAAGCTCAGCTGGCCACCTTGAAACCCCAGACGCTTTTCGTCTGCGGCAGCCATAATAGCCCGCTCGACCGCTCATCCAAGCGCCGTCCCCCATGACACGGCGCTTGCTGAAGATGTCCTACCCTGCCCTGCCCCGTGAGGAGACAACATTCCAGTGCCGCTCCCAAGAGGCATCCACGAATCCTTGCATCCCTCTTACATCGTGACGACTTGTTTCAGGCTCGTCATCGCTACCTAGTCAGGGTGTCTCAGCTGCGGGAGCCCCTCTTGTTGCATGCCAGGCAATCTCGCATGGTGGGCAAGGATGTTGCTGTCCAGAGGCCTGCCACCTGCATTCCATATCCACGTTGGACGGGTACTGCCCGCCTGAACTCGTTGTCTGGGTTTCCATCTCTTGGCGATGCGCCTAGCTGAAACCTGACGTCTTGTTCTCGCCCGAGTTGGCTGAACGCTAATGGACGGAGAGTGTTGCTGGGTGTTGAAGATAATCGCCCGCCTATGTATACGAAACAGATATGTGCCACACGTTCTCGCACGTGTTCTATGTATTTTTGTGAAATGTATCTTACATCATCATCAAGAACTGTCGGTTCTAGATTGTATTTACTCTCCGAGATGCCATGCCAGTTTTGTTTACTTTCTTTTCCACACACCGCCCCAGCTTGGTATGTGGATAAAGCTCTAATTCGACAACAGCTCGGAAACCCTTGATACTAAACTTAGCTTTCGTCATATTTTTCCCTTCCCGAGCTTCCGCTACTGCCTGGGAAACTGTCTCCTCTCTTCAGGTAGCGTGGGGATTCGGCAACGAGTTTGTGGATCTCATGTAAAAGTCACTGCCGAGCCATATTTCGGTTGATGCCGGCGATGCCGTTGATAGTCACATGATTGACTGGGAAGATATCTATATCTATATCCATGTGCGGTTTTTCACCGCCGTATGACTCTCTTTGCTGGTTTTGGTAGATGATGGGAGCATCAATGAGCGGTAGAAGGCCGAGGACGTTGACTCTCTGGTATTCTTACGTTGGCTGGATCCATCTTGACACCCGTGTCTCAAGTTACTCGCTACGGTATACTGAGTAGGGCTTAGAAACCCATTGTTCATTACATCTGTCGTATTTAGGGAGACACGATCTCGGGGCTGCTTCCGATTGTTTTTATTGAGTGCTCTTGAGCGTCTGGCTTAGATGATAGGAGGTGGCTTGGGACTTGGTGTGTATCGGTCTCGGCAACATTCCTCATCTCGCTGAGCCTCACGCAGCTCGATATCAACACTCGGCAATCCTAGGCAGCAACAAGTCCGCCTGGGAGCGAGGCGTCTTTAATTCTCTCATAACCCCCACTGACTGCCTTATTGCCATGAAGACGTTTTTTGCCCTTATGCGGTTGTAATACGGGAAGAGGTTGACAAAATTGTCTTTGAAAGTTTATACCTCTTCAAGACATCTGTTTATAGTCTGTTGTTATCGAGGTTTTGATGTTGTAGTATTGCGGTTGGCTTATGTCAGAATGAGAGGTTCCGCATGGATGCTTCTGACATTCTCGCTACCCAGGTAGACGAGAGATGCTACTTGGAAAACACTACTTGAAAGTTCGCATAAGAGACTTTACTGGACCATATTGAGGCTGGAACAAATAAAAGAAAATTACCATCATGTTGTGATGACCCGCACGACGTATACGACGTATGACAATAGTGCCGTCTGAGTCCTCTTCCTGAACCTGGCACCTATCTGTCAAAGCATCGCTCAAGATATCGGCAAGTTCGCAGCACAACTAACATAGTAAAGTATCTAGATGGGGAGGCCGTGCTCGAAAAGGCATTGCCGAGAAGATGGGAGTAGCCAACAGTCCGTCCGAACTCTTCCTGGCCATGTGCCGAGCCTGGGGTAGGCCTAGCCCTGATCGCATGAACTCTTCGCTGGCCGATATGCACTGCTAGACTGCCCGCATGTTATGGGATCTCTACTATTGCCGTCTGAACAGACCTGTAGTTCATCGGGGAGGGCCCATCATGTCAAGCCAAGATTCATGCAAACCAGGGCCCGTGCTATATTGCGTCGACTCTTATAAGACGCAATGGGATGAATGACGAATGGGCTTGCAGGACCAGAGTGACAAGGGCTGACCCACAAGAAGCGATATGCGGGATAAGCTGCACCAACATCAAAATCTTTTTGATGGAAGAGAATGAAGAGGAAGTAAACAACTGCCTGTAGTGATGTTTCCTGTAGTGATAGGACTTGCCGGCGATACCTGAGGAGCGAATGGTGCGGGCACGTGCCGGCCAATGATCGACCAAAGTCAATAAAGCTCACCGGACAACCAAGACCAGGGGTCGGTGAACTGGGCCTACCAGGTTCTAGGTTATCCATCCAGTCTTGACATTTCCAACCCGAGGGTCACCCCATTTCACGCCCGCCCGCACAATATCTCTGGTGCTGCGATTGGCCAGGCGCCTTTATAATTTTCTCTTTCTCGACTGCCGCCTCCGCCTGGCAGAGAGATATCCGAATACATCGTTAGGTGCCCCTTCGT
The DNA here is from genome assembly GCF_000151355.1 of Fusarium vanettenii 77-13-4. Taxonomy (NCBI): domain Eukaryota; kingdom Fungi; phylum Ascomycota; class Sordariomycetes; order Hypocreales; family Nectriaceae; genus Fusarium; species Fusarium vanettenii. Next base: position 339,854 of record NW_003315879.1, on the reverse strand, counting down.
GTGCCGCCCGCCGACCCCTCCGCATCGAGCCATTCCCGGCCGTGAAGACGAGCCCGACTCCTTGTTGACCACCCTCGACTCGACTCACCCGCCGCCATGTCGGGAAACACATACAGAGGCACTCCCACCCGCAACCAGGGCCGCGGATCCGCGCCTTTCGGCAACAGCCCCGGCGGTTCCAGCATTCCTCGTCCCGTCCTCGAAACTGCTCAGGCGGAGACAGCCTCTTCCCTCAGTGCGAGTCGCCAGAAGCAGTCCAAGCGTGATGAGGTGCGTCACTATATATACCTCTTTGCTAGAATACTCTGTGATGGTCTATTCAATGGCACCATCCCATTTTCGAGGCCGACTTTGGAGCGCTTCCACTGTCACAAGCTCGAGGGTTGTCGGGGCCAAATACACCTCACTTCACCGTAACTTGCATTTGCACCACCGATCTCTAACCTCTGCTATAGGCGATCCGAAAAAAGCTCGAAAATGATCTGTCCAAGAAGAAGCACCTCACGAGCCGAGCTCGACACACCCGAAAAGCTCCCCCGGGAACCGTTCTCGCACTCAAGCCCAGCCCCGCCCTCCAGATCAAGCCCGCGACCACTGTTTCTGAGGCCGCTCAGTTGATGGCCGCAAAGCGAGAGGACTGCGTTTTGGTTACCGACGATGACGACCGAATTGCCGGCATCTTCACTGCCAAGGATCTTGCCTTCCGTGTTGTGGGAGCTGGTGCAAAGGCCTCGGCCATCACCATCGCCGAGATCATGACCAAGAACCCTCTGTGCGCTCGAACCGACACTAGCGCCACCGATGCCCTGGACCTCATGGTTCGAAAGGGTTTCCGACATCTGCCAGTTATGGACGAGAACCAGGACATTTCGGGTGTGCTGGACATCACCAAGTGCTTCTACGATGCCATGGAGAAGCTTGAGCGCGCTTACTCGTCCTCGCGAAAACTCTACGATGCCCTCGAGGGTGTCCAGTCTGAGCTGGGTTCTACTCAACCCCAGCAGATTATCCAATACGTTGAGGCTCTGCGCAGCAAGATGTCCGGGCCTACTCTGGAGACGGTGCTCAACGGCGTCCCCCCCACCACCGTTAGCGTGCGAACCTCGGTCAAGGAAGCTGCTCAGCTCATGAAGGAGAACCGCACCACCGCCGTGCTGGTCCAAGATCAGGGTGCCATTACCGGCATCTTCACCAGCAAGGATGTCGTGCTTCGAGTTATCGCGCCTGGCCTGGACCCGGCCAATTGCAGTGTTGTGCGTGTCATGACTCCTCACCCCGATTTTGCCCCAATGGACATGACCCTCCAGGCGGCGCTGCGGAAGATGCACGGTAAGTCGCTCAAACAGGGGTATAGGGCATAAACTGACAGTTCCACAGATGGCCACTACCTGAACTTGCCGGTCATGAACGATGGAGGCGAGATTGTCGGTATGGTCGATGTTCTCAAGCTCACCTACGCCACTCTGGACCAGATCAATGCCATGTCGAATACCAACGATGAGGGACCTGCGTGGAACAAGTTTTGGCTTTCGCTCGACGCTGAGACCGAATCTATGATGTCCGGAGAGGGTAGCGCTAGCCTTCAGCACACAAATCTGGGCTCGCGCCTCACTTCGCCTGACGTAGCCCGGGATCGTATCGGCGATAGCCTCGCCCCAGGAGACTCGGCATCTCACATTGGCCTCGAGTCACCTCCTCGCTCGCTTCTGCATGACGGTACCGAGACTAGACTCCCCGAGGAGCGCCCATTCCCCTTCAAGTTCAAGGCTCCCTCTGGTCGGGTGCACCGTGTCAAGGTCATCGCTACCGAAGGTATGGATGCCTTTGTTGCGGCTGTGGCTGCCAAGCTAGGTGCCGAAGCAGATGGTATTGGTGGCGTCCCTCCTGTGGAGGAGGGCAAGATTACCGGCCCGGGTTTTGCGCTCAGCTTTATTGACGACGACGGAGACTCTATTTCCATCACTACCGACAACGACCTGCTTGAGGCGGTTCTTCTCACTCGCCAAGCCCACCGAGACAAGGTTGACCTCTTTGTTCATGACCCTGAGAAGCCCCCAGTCTCGGAACCCGAGGTGGCCACACCCTCTATTTCCACTGGTGCCGGTCTTCGAGAACGTCGCAAGTGGTGGCCTGATGAGGAAGAGGACGAGGATGATGAAGATGATGAGGACGATGAAGCTGGATCTACCGTACGGAGACCACGGAGAGCCCGGACGGCTCCGGCGCCATCTATTCAGGAGCAGGTCATCGCTGGCGTGCCCAACGAGTTGCTTTTGCCCGGTGCTATTGCCATGTTGGCCGTTGCTATCGTGGGCGTCTTTACTATCTCTAGGCTCACCAGCCGGTAAAGAGATCGGGTGCACGCACTCTCCTAACGACATGATGAAGATGGGGGCCGAAGACTGTAGATATGCAAAACTTGTGGCTTTAGTAGAGATTACCCTTGCAATTCTAATCCAGAACATTCCCTTTGTAGATTACTTAAATGTCTCAATTCATTGGACGATGCTGTAAAGTCCAATTCTTACCGAGGTGGTGGTTGTGAACTGGGATGGCAGGGGTTTGGTAGTTGGAGTGCGGGCTCGGAAAATCTCGCACGCCGGACCTCAAGCCATGGCCAAATTTTGGCTGTCGTCGAACGACCATCACGACTACCGAGTAACCTCTAATCCGTCGCCATGATCCTGAGAAACGCCGCTGTGCGGCAGGGTGAGCCAATTGGCCTCTGCGGACCTCAAGTAACCATCTGACATGCTCTAGGCCGCCGCACATTGGCTTCTCCCATCTCGAGATCCCTCCTGCGGCAGTTGTCGACCGAAGTTACGACCGAGACTCAGACGGACCAGACCTGGAAGATCCCCCAGTCCGCCACCGGACCTCCCAAGATTGTCTCGGCCGCACGAAAGAAGCAGAGAGTTGTGCAAGATGGCATCATGTCTCTCGGAACCGACTCTGCGCATGAGCACAAGGGCGCCGTGTGGACGACACCCCATAAGAACTCAAACTCGGCGACACCTGCTCCGCCGGCTCAGCAGTACGCCGAATTCAAACGTATACAGGCCAACACGCGAAGCTTGGGATCGAGGGTCGAGAAGCGGTACATCCCGTCTGAGCTAGTCAACAACCCCCCCGGACCTGAGGATATTACTCTGGAGCTGCTGATGGCCTCGCAAACGCACATGGGTCACAGCACTTCTCTCTGGAACCCCGCCAACTCGCGATACATCTACGGTGTGCGTCAGGGAATTCACATTATTTCCCTCGAGACGACTGCGGCGCACCTTCGACGAGCGGCCCGTGTGGTGGATGAGGTTGCCTACCGAGGCGGCCTGATCCTCTTTGTGGGCACCCGCAAGGGACAGATGGAGATTGTCACCAAGGCTGCCGAGATGGCTGGTGCTTGCCATCTGTTTACCAAGTGGACGCCTGGTGCTATCACGAACCGAGATGTGATTTTGAGGATGGCCGGAACTAAGGTGGTGAACGAGAAGGACCAGGAGCTTGACGGCTTTGAGAAGTACAGAGGCTCAGCTCGTCCGCTGATGCCAGATCTGGTTGTCTGCTTGAACCCCCTGGAGAACTACACGCTTCTTTACGAGTGTGGTCTGAAGAGCATCCCCACGATTGGTGTTATTGACACCAACGCGGACCCCTCATGGGTGACTTATACCATCCCCGCCAACGACGACAGGTAATGTTTATTTTAATCCGGCTTTCCGATGATACTAACAGGACATAGTCTGCGAGCCATGGCTGTTGTTGGTGGTGTTCTGGGCCGAGCTGGCCAGAGGGGACAGCAGCGACGTGTGGAGGATGCCAAGAAGGGCAGAGTCCCTTGGAACAACCCTCATGATATTGTCCAGTACATGCAGCGGGAGAACAAGGCGGCTATTGCTGAACGCAAGTCTGTCATGGGCCGGATGCAGCACAACATTGAGGGATTCAGCGAGGAGGAGCAGAAGATTCTGCGTGAGCAGTACTACGAGGAGGATATTCAGGTTTCTGAGGAGGAGATGGTCGACATGATGGGCGAGGCTGCTCTGGGAAGCCCCAAGGAGACCGATTCGACGCACGGCGCCAGACTGGAAAACATCGAGCAGCAGCTGGCGAGTCTCAGGGAAGAGGCTACGGCGATCGAGTCTGCTGTCAAGACCCCCGCTGAGGCCAAGGTCGAGTCAACACACGGCGCGAGGTTGGCAGACATTGAGCAGCAACTGGCAGGTCTCAAGGAGGAGGCGACAACCATTGAATCCTTTGTCACGACAGCTCCTGTCGAGGCTGCGGCTGAGTCAACGCATGACGTCAAGCTAGCGGGCATCGAGGAGCAGTTGGCGGGAGTCAAGCAGGCTGCCACAGCTATCGAGGCCGAAATTCCGGGCAGCAAGAAGGAGTAAAGTAGAAAAGCTGTGTACAATATTTCAGATGTATAATAGCGTATGAGTGGGCATGTATACAGGGAATGATGTAGGCTGATGTGAAATGCATGTACGAATGATAACTCTGCTCCAATCCATGGTGTAAGTGATGGTTGGCCTTGTTGGGATGTCTCGAAGGGATGCCGATGGCGGCGGACAGCTCGGATAAACGAGGGGCCCGACACACGGACAGCAACGGGTTTCGGTGGCTTCCTGCATGTGCCCCGTGGTTGGATTCTGGAGGCAGGCGGGGTTCGGGAGGTGCCTGCCAATGCCAATCCATGCCAAATGTCGGCCTCCACTGACCGGGCTGGGCTGGCCGCGCATTTCCCCTCACCAAAGAACATTTCAGCACAGTCACGTCGGATTCACAGCACATCACAGCACGCACCGCGCAGCGACGACGGGCACAATCCAGCACAGGCACAGGCGCAGGCACGGTCACGGGCACAGCGGAGCACCCAACGGCTGCAGGCAACGCCCAGCGAATAACCAGCCCAAGGTCCATAGCGATAGCGGAAACACCGCCCACAAACGAGAACCCCCCCCCCGCCGATAAGCAGCGGGGGCAGCTCCAGCGCTAGAGAGCCAGGGCACACAGCGCACCACAGCGGGCACTGCTGGCTGCTCTACGGGCACCTGGAGCGTGAGATAGCGTTCGGTGCGAAATCGGGGTCTGGGGCTCGCAGTGCCGACTCATATCCACCGAGTCGCCCATAGTGGCTTGGCCTTGAGTTTGGAATATTAAATTGGGCTGGCCTTGCTCTCACTGCTGTTGGTATGTGCTTTGTCCTTTGCTTTCTGCACTTTCAGTTTGGTTGGTGGGTGTTTGTGTAAAGCGACAGCAGCTCTAAGCAGCAAAGGCGATAGTGAACATTCTTAGAACTGATATGCTAACTGACCGTCTATAGGACAACAAGAGCATTTCCTCTTTCCAACTGCATCCTCACTCTTCTCTTTTATTTTCTCACTGGTACACAAGGGCTGTGACCCTCCCACCACCAAAATGCCGGCCATGCTTGATGATCCGGCGAGCCCCACTATCTACCGGGTCTCGGGCCAACCCCCGTACCCGGATCCGAACAGCCCCGGCTTCCCGGCCGATATCGTGCCCCGGCAGGTCACCCTCCGAGACCGTCAGACCGTCGCCACCATTGTTCCCTTTGCGTCAAGGCACCAGGTTCCGGAGTCGTTGCTCGCGTACTTGTGTGATCAAATCAACAAGGAGATTGAGGGCGGCGATACGTACCCCATGATGGAGCCGTTCGCCGCCGACAAGTTCGCTGCTTACTGGTTCCAGAACTTTGGCGCCATTATGCTTCTTGGAAACGTCGAGCGGGCCGAGGATGTAGTCGAGGGCAAGGACTGGTCCCGGGAATGCCTTGGAAGCTTCTACATCAAGCCCAACTATCCTGGTCGCAGCAGCCATGTGTGCAATGCTGGCTTCCTCGTCACTGACGCTTCACGTAACCGTGGTGTCGGTCGTCTGATGGGTGAGGCGTACTTGGACTGGGCTCCACGCCTCGGCTACACCTACAGCGTCTTCAATCTCGTCTACGAGACCAATGTGGCCTCGTGCCGCATCTGGGACGCCCTGGGCTTCAAGCGCATCGGACGGGTCAAGGGGTGCGGCAACCTGAGGAGCTATCCGGGACAGCTCATCGACGCCATCATCTACGGGCGGGATCTGGCTCCGCGTGAAAGCGAGGAACTCGTGAGTGAAGAGCGTTTCGACAAGATCAAGTTCTACCTCAAGTACGGCGAGTACCCGAACGGCGCTGACCGAGCCGAAAAAAGCAGGCTCCGCAGCGCGGCGACGCACTATAAGCTCCTCGACGGCGACAAGCTCATGCTCAAGGACAAGGAGGTGATATCCGACCCGGCCCGCCAGTTTGAGATTGCCCGCCGTGTTCATAACCAGCAGCACGGGGGCATCAACAAGACCACCGCCACCATTGCTGAAAAGTACCACTGGAGCCGCATCAAGGAGACGGTTAGCGACGTCATCCGAAGTTGTGTTGACTGCAAGGAGTTGGGCAAGACACCTAATCCGGGCGGTGCGAGAAAGGCTGCGTCTGCGAATAATCATGGTGCTGGACGAAGATCGGGTGCTGGCGCAGCTGGCGGGAGTGATCATCAAATACAAGCAGCGAGTCCGCCGGTCCAAATGCTACCGCTACAAGATCACAGCATGATGTCGACGCTATCACAACAACCAAGTCCAGATCATACTCCAAGTCCTTATGCTAACCCTGCCGACATTTCTCTCATCGCGCCCCCTCACACTCTACAGGGCAACTCGATCGATCACACGCTTCACTCACACCAGCATCATCATCCTCTTCCTCTTTCTCAACAGCATCATCCTACTCACCATCAACATAATCCACATCAACATCCGCACCATAATCCAATGTTACAAGATCCTCCCAGTCACCATACTCACGACCACTCCGTCTACCAACCCATCGACCCGCAAATCATCAACCAGACCTCACCGCATGACCTCACGCCTTTTGACCAGTACCATTCACCAGCTGACTTTCAAGCCCTGCTCAACGCTACCGAGGATGTCGTCCCTTCTGAACCTGACGCAGTCGACCGTGATCTTGAGATGCTGATAGAGCACCAGGATGACGACGACGTTGTGGATGGGACGGTGAGCATGAGTGGTATAGGCATGGGTGTTGGCACAGGGACGGATGATAGGGGGCTAGAGCACAAGGAGAGGAGCTTGTATGATGTTGGGTTTGGAGGGACAGGGGGTTAAGACAATGAATGGGTTTGCGGTGTTATTCGTCAAGGCATGAAACGGAGCGGGCGAGTTTTGGATATCTTCTTTTCTCATGAGCATGATTTTTGTACGCAAGAGGTATTAAGAAAAAAAGTGAAATACCCATTGACACGTCCACGTAATGCTCAGTCACGTAAGCCTCACAGATATACATTGCAGTCAAGTGACATGATGCTCTCCAGTACTGTCAGATGGAGGACATTCAATTTTCCAGAGGTCAGATATCGTAAGTCTAGGTATCATACAGATCCTCCAACCCCCAGCCACGACAACACCACCAAACCCGCTTTCCGTTTCTATGTTCCAGGATTGTTTTTATGTTCCCCTCATGACTGTCCTATGTTTCTCTTTAGGGCTTTGAGCAGGTTTACCTTCTAGGCATTCCCCGTCCACGGCCCCTGAGAGCTCGCTGGGCAGCACCGGGCGGTAGCTGACCAGGAGCCTGAGGCTTGGCGCTCTCCTCGTTGCGAATGGTCTCGTCGACTCCGAGGATGAGGCAGCTGGCCTCGGTGGCGGCCTGGATGGCGTTGATCTTGACCAGGGCGGGCTCCCACACGAAGCGCTCCATCATGTCGGCAACACCCTCGTTCTCGAAGTCGACACCAGCCCATGTCTTGCCCTTTCGGTGCTCCACGCGGAGCTTGTTGAGGATGTCGGTAGCATCGAAGCCGGCGTTGTCGCAGAGCTGGCGGGGGATAATCTCGAGAGCCTTGGCAAAGGACTTGATGATAGCTTGTTGTTTGTGGGAGATGTTCTTGTCGGCGAACTGGTGAAGGTAGGCGGACACCTCCATCTCGGTGGCACCACCACCACCGACAATCAGGTGGTTTCGGATCGCTCGCTTGACGATCATGATGGCGTCGTGCAGAGATCGCTCAACTTCGGCGATGAACTGCTCAGCACCACCACGGAGAACCAGAGTGCAGGTCTTGGCCTCGGGGCAGTCCTCAAAGAAGTTGAAGCGCTCACCGCCGATCTGGCGCTCCTCAAACTTGCCGCAGGTTCCCAGATGCTCGGGCAGAATGTCAGAGCATGTCGACTGAATCACAGCACCAGTAGCCTGTACCACGCGCTCCATATCCTCAGCAGCGACACGACCAGCGCAGAAGACATCTCGGTCGGCAAAGAACTGGGTAGCCAAGTCACCAATGGGCAGCTTGCTCAGCACCACCTTGGCGCCCGTCTGGTAAACCGCCTCGAGCTTCTTGTAGATAATCTGCCACTCTGCGTCCACGATAGCCTGGTATTCGGAAACCTGCTCCACACGGACCTCGGCGTTATCCTTCTCGGCCTTGAGCTCCAGCTCAACGTTGAGGCAGACGATCTTGGGCTGCTCGAAGGACTTTGGTTGTTGCTCGAAACCGGCATAGGAAAACGTCTTTTTGAAGGCGACACCGTTGATGAAGAGGGACTCAGTAAGTGAACCACCGGGGATCTTCTTGATGCCGATAAGCTTCTCGTTGAGGTCGTCTTGGTCGAGGGACAGGACGGCGTCGACAACCACTACAGTCACGTTAGCCTGGTATTCGAATCTGCAGTCTCATTTTCGTACTCTTGGTGAAGAAAGGAGTATTCCGCTTGATCAACTTGCTGGTCATGGCAGTCGAGGCCAGCTTGGCCAGGGTATCACGGCGGTTGCCCTCGTTGGTGCTGACAGCAACCTCCTTGACCTTGTTGACGGCCAGCTGCGATGCTCTCCGCAGACCCTTGATGATGATCTGAGAGCTAATACCCTGCTCGACGTGCTCCTTGACCTCCTTGAGGATCTCACCGGCGAGAACCACGACAGAAGTGGTTCCGTCGCCCACCTCAGCGTCTTGCGATCGGGCGATATCGACGAGAATTCGAGCGGCGGGGTGGACAATGTCGAGGAGCTTTGCGGTGTCAGTCAGGTCTTGGTGTATCATGGAGCGCATCGCACCTTCATGACGGTTGCGCCATCGTTGGTAATGGTCTGCCTGCCATTCTCATCAACCATCAACAGGTCGCCTCCGTAGGGACCCAAAGTGGATTTGATGGTGGCCTGGACGGCGAGACAGGCATTAATGTTGGAGACGATCTGTCCCTTGCCCTGGGAGGTATCGGTTCCTGTTGCAAAGCGCCATAGTCAGCGAACTGCCCGAGTATTGCGTGGCGGTCTGGCATCTCCTCTCGAGGGTGCGTCTCCCCTGGATTTCGACTTCGAGGGGTGAATGTCCCTGAAGCGGGCGGGCGGTGGGGTAAACCGGACCTTCCTTGAGGACGATGATCGTCGGCGTTTGGCCTCCGAAAGACATTTTGGAGGATGGGATGCGGTCGGAATCGGTAGGTGATGTTTCTTCTCCGTCCAGGAAATTATAGAGGACTGCAGGAGAGGGTTTTGGGGTGGAGGAGGTCGTCGGGGTTCAGAGTGGGAAGGAGCTGTGATGGAAGCTTCCAAAAAAATGTGGCAGCCTTCTTTCTCATCATGTCCTTGCCCCAGTCGTGCACGGGCCACCTTTATAGGAGTCAAGGGTCGTGTCCAATCAACCACTTCAACCTCAACTCCAACCCGACGACAAAAGAGACTTGTAACTCGGAAGTGAGGATATTTTATTGAAAGTCGGTCTTGTTGAATCTGGACGGCTTTCTGATGCAATTTTGGAAGTTCACTAGCCTACGAATGGAAAGACCAGTGTATGCCCTCACATCCACAGAGTATGTGTCAAGGTGAATGCCTAGATTCATGGTTCTCAAGGCCAATGCCGATGAAGGCTCAGTGCCACCCCTGAAGACAGTGAGATTAGTTAACAATAGCTTAAAGTGCCTACATCTGCCTTGAAGTGGATTTGTAGATTACAGCTGCTGTACATTGACGTTCTAACACCTCCTTAGTTGGTGGAGTGCAGCCATTTCTATCATTCAACAATGACAGCAAAGAAAACGTTTCGATTTCTTTCTCATCTGCTCCAATCTTCCAGGGATTTTCAGATCGTTTCACTGCAAAGACCCCAAGCCTGGGTTCTATCGTGTATCAACACTCGTAAGCATCCATCGTAGGCTGCGCCCCCAACACCCGGCACTTGAGGTACAGGGTTGTTGACAGGGCTATATGTAAGTCTCGGCTAGGATAGACTTGCCTATTCATTAAGTGACAACCAAGTGAAAATTCTAAATATTTCATCAGGAATCAAGGTTGGGATTGCCCTGATCCAGGGCAGCCATTTCGTTCATTATGGAGTCCGAGGTTTAGACTAGACGTTCATAAGAGTACACTCACAGTTTACGACAAGATCCTCCGCTTTTCCTGTTGCGTCTTGTATAAATTATACATTATTTCATTACTGCTAGTATCCATGATATGACATACTGTAGATTGGTAACCTAGTCCGGCCCGATTCAGCCCCATGTCCTTCAAACCCATGCCCTGTTAAGCCCTATTCTCTCGAGATCGTCCTTTATCGGCCTGTCCCTTGCCAGGTGCAGCATCAAACTTGCTCTTCCACACTCCCTCTTGGTTAAACATGGTGATACACTCAGCAGCGCTCGGCTTGCCGTGCTCAGGGTCAGCGCCTCCGTCCAGTAGTACCTGTATACAATGGAGTCAACAAGATTTCCTTTTTCAAATGCATTTGAGATTCGTGTTAGACGAGGTTAGACTCACCTGAACGACTTCGTCTTCCTTCTTGAATATTGCACCGGCAAGAGGACTCTGACCTCGGTCGTTCAGACGGTTCGGGTCGGCTCCGTGTTGGATGAGAAGGTGAACGAGATCAGCGTGACCGTGGTATGCTGCAAGCATGACCTGATCTCATAAGTATTCAACATTGTCTGTGCTTCTCAGGGAAGATGAGCTTGACTGCCGTACCAGGGTATCACCTTTCTCGTTGGTGAGGTTCGGGGGTAGTCCTGCCGGCAGAGCTTGCTGGAACACTGCTACATCACCTATCCGAGCCGAGTCATACATCTTGGTCGCAAACTCGATCATCTCCGGGGTGAGGGAATCTGAGCGAGCGGGCTGATTCGAAGGACCGCTCATCGTTGCGGCTAGGATTAGATGATAGCTGCTTGGTGTGTTCACTTGAGTAAAGTCGAGCTTCTGAGTTGAGAGTGAAGTGGTGAAGTCTAGTATAGCAAAGATATACTGGTCTCTGTATTCTTTCAAGCTTTTACCGAGTTGAGTGTCATCGGTTTGAACGGAAGTGAGATGGAAGTGAGAAGTTCAAGTATGACGTACGTGAAGTAGCCACGAAGGGTCGGCCCGGCATCTTCATCCGTGCGTTGGGACAAAAGAGGGTTTATCACATATGACCATCAATAAATACAAGTCAAATACTTTAAAGATGATCGATTGTATCGGCTGTGCTAAGATCAATTTCCAGCCATCTTGGAACGCTTGAATGCAGACTTCCATGTCATGTTGCGCCAGTCCCAACCTTTCTCGTAGAGTGACCCCGAAACCAAGCTCTTACAAGAAGAAAGCACAAATTCACCAGAGAAATCGTAAATCCATCTATCAACACAATTTCTTCGAATGGAATTTCCCCAAATAAACCCATAAGAGAGTCAAAATAAAATGAAAAGGTCGTCGCGGCATATCATTGTACAGTGAGCAATTCATGGCTCAAGGGCCCATTGGTATCATCATTCCCCCGCCCTCACCAAAACGCCATGGGAAAAGTGGTAGCATCGGATCGATCTCATCCTTTCTGCACTCTCTCATCAGCCGACAGACGAAGCTGCGCTGCCGAGAACCTACCGTGAAACAATTTGCCATGTCAGAAACACTCGAATTTGTTTAGTTGCCTTCAGCGTAGATAGTCGGTGATTCCATCACCCTCGCCATTGTCAGGCTCGTTTGGGACTGGAGGGTCCGGCTTGGGAGTCTCGGGGCGATGGGGGATATCGAAGCTCGGGCGCATAATGATTGTGTCAATTTCTTTTTGTGAAACCTTTTTCAATCTCTATTTTTTCTGGAGTCTTTTTTTCGATCTGAATGATTATTATTAAAGATGCAAACAGATAAACTCCTGACCGAGGGTGGGAGCGAGGCGTTGACGGATTATATGTAAGTCTGCCGGTGGCGGGGGTGCGTTACGTCAGGGTGCCGTGGGCAGCTCAACTCGACGTCTCGGTATTGGATGGAGGCCAAGGGATGAGCGTCGAGTGAGGGGATCGTTGGATTGATACAGAGGCACAACATGTGGTTCTTGGAGGGGAAGCATTCCATTTCTACGCTGTCTGCTAAGGGAAAGGGTTGCTGTTGGGCAGCGCAGGTGCCGATCAGGCGATTCTAGAACTTGCATCGTGGGATGCGACCATCAGGGTTACAGCAGCAGCAGCAGCAGCAACGAAAAGACAAGAGACATGGTTGCGTGCGTTGTGATAGATGCTGTACTGGCAGCTGTGGCCTTGTGGGGATAGATTGTGCTTTTTCTAGATCTGTTATGCTTGTTTTGAACCGACAGTCAAGGTTATTTACGTAGGTACGCGACAGAGATCTTGGCGATGGGGAAACACGATCTGGCTGAATCTCGCCTAATAAGGTAACTTGCTGCTGTCGACGCAGATGAGGCGGAGAAGGGCATTACATTGATGATGCATGATGGATGATACTTGTCCAACCTTTAAGTGACACGAGATATATCATCAGAGGCGACGTACTAGGTCCGTTAAAGTAAACGTGTCCTACCGTTATCGGTCCTCCTCATCGTCGAGTCGTGCTACTTTTTTTCTTTTGCCGCCGTATAGTACCCATCACGGTCTATCCATTCTTACAACGCGCGCCGCCGCCGTGAGCCAAAGGAGGAAGCGAGCCGCAAATACCCCATCGAGAAGCCAGAACCGCACAAGTCAAAGTTTCAAGAGCAGGGATGAAGGGTCCTCGCAACCCTGGCGTCTTGTCATCAAGGATTGGCGCTTGAAGAGGATTCTAGTTAGGTTTTTAGGTGCAGAAGGCGGATCGGCATCTTCAACGGTCGCAGAAACCCCGACACCGACAGAACAGCACGGGCTTTCAGCTGTCACGACTGCTCCACCAGAGAAAGCGGCGGCGGCGCCTGGGGAGGAGGACATGGAAAAGCGCATGCATGGCTGGCGTCTGCGGGTTGTTTGGGGGAGCTTTTTTCAAAACATCGCATTCGGCAGGTGAAGAGGAAACAAAGAAATGCGGTTTGGGGAATTGCCCATGGCTACGGTTCCGCGTCTGGGGAGTGGGCTTGTTCTGCTCTGCTGTTGGTGGCTGAGCGTGGGATGGAGGGTGTGATGGATGGGATGGAATGCTTCCAAGATTCTGCTTCAGTGGTTGCTGCGAGACCGAGAATCCATGAGTGAGGGGTAGCTACTTTCCTACCACGTAAGTATTTACCACGTTACGGACAGCACATGGGTATTCCGGATGGATCGCATCGAATTTTGCCTCGAGAGCTCGAGCTCTGCCGCCGCCGGTCGTATTTCCCTCCAACGGAAGCTTTGCTGCCCCTCATCGGGGATCGGAGCGCCGAAAGACGTAATATCAGATCAGGGCTGGACGTGGAACTAGAAACTAGTCCTGTAGAGAAGAGACCCCGTCCGTCATCATTGCTCTAGCTGGCCTTGGGAGCTGCAGCATCAAACAAGCGAACGAGGGTTTAACGGCGGATAAAAAGGCCAGAACCCAAAGGTTCCCCCCCCCTTCAACCCCTGGAGGGTGTGCATGAAGAGAGTATTCACTCGTATGAGGATGTACAACTGTATCTACATAGGTTACTACCCCGGGAAGCTCGGGGCCCATGTTGATCGTTTCCCGAGACATGACATGTCTAAGCTTTTGCAGAGCAACTGCCAGAAAAGACAGAAAAAAAAAAAAGACGGCGTCATCGTGGCTGAGAGTCAATTGAGAGTCCTCCCAGTAAAAGGAGGAGGAAACAAAAAAAGAGTCTCGAGACACTATCCCGGAAACCGAGGGAGGGGGTCATTGACCCGAAGAATGCAACCTGGGTGAGGCATTGGGCTGAAGCAGTAACAATCTGGTGGCACAGTTAACATATCATATTTCACAAGCTGGGCCACGCTCGTTCCGTCTTGTCCTGGAGACCGAATCCAATCGGCTGGTCAACGGCCAATTCTGTCTCAGGCCAGCCCACCCACAGAGAGATTTGACTAAGGAGAAGGGCGACTGGCTATCTGTAAAAGTGAGATGATGAATTGAAAGATAGCAATAAAAAAAAAAAACAGGCTCGTACAGTCAAAGCTAGGGTCAAAGTATCATGACGCCGCCTTCACCTCGGGCTGAGCATCAGATGTTGGATCATGGCGAGCCGCTAGGGCGCTGGGTCGATGGGGTACCTGGCGGGGAGTTGCGCGCGTTAGCGGGGTACTCGGTCCGCAAGGCAGAATTGTGTGCTGGAGGTGGGTACCGCGCTGACTTCCACCAAGTAACGCCGGCATTGACAGCCGGCAAAACCGCAAGCGGGTCTCCACCTCCGTCGGCGGCCGGCCGTCGCCGCCTCAGGCAAGGCAGGCAAGGCCCCCAATCACGACGAGCTTGACCAGCTTGGGGATGGGTTTGTCAGATGTCAACCATCCGAACGTCTTCTCACGCCTGCCTTCCTTCATGAGAAAAATCAATCGACGGCGACGGACGACGTCGAATAAGGCCCGACTAGGGTTCAACATGCCACCTCCCCCTACAGTAGCGCGCCCAACCACGGGCGAGACAACGGCCATGCGTCGCGCCGCACCGACCGCAGGGCACCGAAGCGCAGCGCAGCGCAGCGCAACGCATCATGACAATGACTCTGACTCTGATGCTATGCAGACCCTCGTTGCCCCTAGCTAGGAAGACGCAGCCCGTCGACCCGTCGATTCGACATCGGTCTCGGGCCTCTTGGACACGGCAGTGGGGCATGGCGTTCGTCCTTGAAAGACTATCTGGATCAGACCACCTCTGTCAACCACCATCGCCAACCAAGCAGCTGCCAGCAAGCTCCCCTAGCTACCCACCACACGCAATGCCGTCCTTCTTCCTCTCCCAGAGTGACGACCACTTGCAGCCCACCTGCCGCCCATCTTCCGGCCCGTCTTCCTTGAAGGCCGACGTCCTCCCCGTCCCCGTCCGTCGGTAGGGTAGGGTACGTTGCTCTGGCAAGCCTCCCCCACGCACGCCACCATCTCGCTTTCGGCCAGGAGAGCATAACTCGTCACAATTGCACGCCGATGAGCAATTACATACACGCCCTGTTGAGTTCAGACTCTGGCTTCTCTCGTTCCAACCAATGTAACCCGTCTGCTGATCCATCATCCTGCCAACGGCCGCTGTTGTTCCTTGTCTGTCTCTGCTGCCCGTACCCAGCCCAGACCCAGACCCAGACCCAGGCTTGCGGCAGAAGCCCTGTGTGTGTGCCTCACTCTACCCTTCTCTGCTCACCGCACTCCCCGTTATACTCTGTAGACCTCTCCTCCTCCTGGTGATTCCTTGGCAACCCCTCCAGCTCCTGCTCCCGTATAAGAAGTCTTCGGAGCCTGCTGAGCTCTTGACCCTTTCCTTTCTCTTCTCTTCTCATCTCTTATGCAAGAGTTCAACGACAACAACAACTTCAACAATTGTCTCTTACAACAACTTCCCAATGGCTGAGGTCGAATCCATCCAGCCCTTTGGCATCGCCCGCTCTACTGTCAAGGGCACCCCGCTCTCCGAGGAGGAGATCTCCCAGTACAATGACTTCTTCAAGGCCAGTTGCTACCTGTCCCTGGGTATGATCTACCTGAAGGAGAACCCTCTCCTGCGAGAACCCCTCAAGCCTGAGCACCTCAAGCTTCGACTTCTCGGTCACTTTGGTTCTGCTCCTGGCCAGATCTTCACATGGATGCACTTCAACCGTCTTATCAAGAAGTACGACCTTGACAGCATCTTCATCTCTGGCCCTGGCCACGGTGCCCCCGCTGTGCTCTCTCAGTCCTATCTCGAGGGCGTCTACACCGAGGTGTACCCCGACAAGACCCTCGACACTGAGGGTCTCCAGAAGTTCTTCAAGAGCTTCTCCTTCCCCGGAGGCATTGGCTCTCATGCTACCCCCGAAACCCCAGGATCCCTCCACGAGGGTGGTGAGCTGGGTTACTCAGTCTCCCATGCTTTCGGTGCTGTCTACGACAACCCCGACCTGATTGCTCTTACCATGGTCGGTGATGGTGAGGCTGAGACTGGTCCCCTTGCCACTGCCTGGCACAGCAACAAGTTCCTCAACCCCATTGTCGATGGTGCTGTCCTCCCTGTCCTCCACCTTAACGGTTACAAGATCAACAACCCTACTGTTCTTGCCCGTATTTCTCACAAGGAGCTTGAGAACCTCTTCCTCGGCTACGGCTGGCAGCCATACTTTGTCGAGGGTGACGATATCGAGTCTATGCACCAGGCCATGTCCGCTACTCTCGAGCACTGTGTCAATGAGATCAAGAAGTTCCAGAAGCAGGCCCGTGACAGCGGCGAGGCCTTCCGCCCCATGTGGCCCATGATCGTCCTCCGAAGCCCCAAGGGCTGGACCGCCCCCCGCAAGGTTGACGACAACTACCTCGAGGGTTACTGGCGTGCTCACCAGGTCCCCATCACCGACCCCGCCACCAACCCTGCCCACCTCAAGCTTCTTGAGGACTGGATGCGAAGCTACGAGCCCGAGCGTCTCTTTGACGAGGCTGGTGCTCCTATTGCTGCTCTCCGCGCTCTCACCCCTGAGGGCAACCGACGAATGAGCGCCAACCCCGTTGCTAACGGTGGTCTCATCAAGAAGCCCCTGAAGATGCCCGACTTCCGGGACTATGCCATCAAGGTTGACAGCCCCGGCAACGTCAACAACGCCAGCATGACCAACATGGCCGTGTTCCTCAGGGACGTTATCGCCCAGAACCAGAACAACTTCCGTCTGTTTGGTCCTGATGAGACTGAGTCCAACAAGCTCGGTGGCGTCTACGCTGCTGGCAAGAAGGTCTGGATGGGTGAGTACTTTGAGGAGGATGAAAACGGCGGCAACTTGGCCAAGTCCGGCCGTGTCATGGAGATGCTTTCTGAGCACAACTGTGAGGGTTGGCTCGAGGGTTACATCCTGAGTGGTCGTCACGGTCTGCTCAACAGCTACGAGCCTTTCATCCATGTCATTGACTCCATGGTCAACCAGGTATGTGAACGTGACGTCCATGTATAGATTCTCGCTAACAATATATACAGCACTGCAAGTGGATCGAGAAGTGTCTCGAGGTTGAGTGGCGCGCCAAGGTCGCTTCCCTCAACATTCTCCTGACTGCCGTCGTCTGGCGTCAGGACCACAACGGTTTCACTCACCAGGATCCTGGCTTCCTCGATGTTGTTGCCAACAAGAGCCCCGAGGTTGTCCGTATCTACCTGCCTCCTGATGGAAACTGTCTGCTTTCCGGTATGTGTTGACTCGCCCCTGGTATTGGGTTCCCCTTCTAACACACTACAGTCATGGACCACTGCCTGCGCTCCGTCAACTATGTCAACGTTGTCGTCTCTGATAAGCAGGAGCATCTCCAGTATCTGCCCATGGACCAGGCCATCGAGCACTGCACCAAGGGTATTGGCATCTGGCCTCAGTTCTCTACCGATGCCGGCCAGGAGCCCGACCTCGTCATGGCTTCTTGCGGTGATATCAGCACACACGAGTCTCTCGCTGCCATCGATCTCTTGCTCGAGCACTTCCCTGAGCTCAAGATTCGATGCGTCAACGTCGTGGATCTGTTCAAGCTGATCCACCACACCGACCACCCCCACGGTCTTCCGGACTCTGAGTGGACCGCCCTTTTCACCGATGACAAGCCCGTCATCTTCAACTTCCACAGCTACCCCTGGATGGTGCACCGCCTGACCTACAAGCGTCCCGGCAGCCTCAACCTGCACGTCCGCGGTTACAAGGAGAAGGGTAACATCGACACCCCTCTCGAGCTGGCCATCCGCAACCAGACCGACCGCTTCAGCTTGGCCATCGATGCCATCGACCGCATGCCTCAGCTGAAGAACCGCGGCGCTGCTGCCCGCCAGACCCTCCTCAACGCCCAGATCCAGGCCCGCAACGAGGCCTTCGAGACGGGCATGGACCCCCCCTTCCTCAAGAACTGGACTTGGAAGCGCAACGGTCTGTGGAAGAAGATTGGCGACGGTCTCGCCTCACGATAGATGGGATTAGTATTTAAGGTCTAGAGAAAACAAGGCAGCAGCGATCATTCGCTGAAACTTAGACATTCTAGAATTCGGTGGGATAGACCAGGAGGATGGATTACAACTGAGATGAACGGTGGAGGAACAGGGCGTTTGTTATGAGGGCGGTTTACCGTGTTATGAAGAGTTTCTTTTGATGTCATTTTCTTTTCCCTCTTTTAAGGAAATCTCTATTATATATAAATGAAGCGCGAATGATTTTCCTCTCTTTTTCAACAATGAAACATCGAATCATGAACTTGGCTTTGCTGCTCTCTTCATGTGATACTGCACGATATTGAGCTCTGGAATCTCAGACTCGTCGACAACTTCGAACCCAAACTTTTCATATAACCCCTTGCCTTCGGGGGAACTGTTGAGATATGCCATCCACCCTTCCTCATCTGCCTTATCAACACCAAACTGCATCAGTGCCGATCCAACGCCACGTCGCTGTGCTTCCTTGGCCGTGGCGATAGTACTCAGAAACCAATACTCCTCTCCCGCGGCGTGCTTGTACGTAGCGTTGGCATTGGCCTCGAACAAACGCACAGCAAGGGCCGGGTCACCTGAGGAAGGGTAGTCAGACTCGGAGAGGATTGCCCTCTTGGACGGAGCGGCGGGCCGGCGGACCCAGCGGGCCCAGCCGAGGACGGAGCCGGGCTCGGACTCGGCGATGACGACGCGGTTGCCCCGGGTCCCCTCGATTTGGGACCGGAGGCTGTTGGCGATCCAGGCTTGGACGTCTGGTGATGTGGATGGGAAGCAGCGTTGAGAGAATAGGCTTGTGGAGAAGGCGGAGAAGTAGACTGATAGCATAGAGGGCAGGTCTTCTTTGGTGGCTGGACGGATGGTGATGGAGGCCATAGTTGCGTTGCGTCTTGAATTTGGCTGCTAGAAATTGAAGTTGGGGTTGGAGTTGAAGTTGCAAGTTGATTGCTAGAGTTGAAGATCAGCCTTTCAGCCTCGGATGAGTCATGCAGGGAGACGGAAAGAGCGTGATGCCTTCATCGCGACTTCCATCTCACAATCAAGCACGTTCAAGTTATAAACATCCAAATATCTACATCACAGGCCAGTGACCCCTCTCAGAATAGACACAACTTGTATCTCACATTGCTTCTCGCATCTGTAATACCGACACATATCTCGACTATGTCAGGCTGCTCTGCTGCCTGACCAACGCCCTCAAATTATTCCCATAGTTGAACCCAAGCCCCAAACGCCTATCCCTTTACCCTTGCAATTCCATATCCCCAAGTCGTCTCTAGCATCGACGCACATTACAGAGCCTTGACCGACTGAAAGAAGGGGTTGCCCTGAAGGTCGGCATTCGCTCCGACGAGCTCCTTGAGAGCCGCCACCTGCTCCTCGCGGCTCATGTTGCCCTGCTTCACCTTGTCCTTCCACTCCACCAACACCCGCTTCAGCATAGCACTGCCCTGTTCCACGTCCTCCTTGCTGTACTGCAGCGCAAGGTCCTCGTGCTTGGTCGTAAAGTCCTCGAGCTCATCCGCCTTGCGCTTCGCCATACGCACCACCTTGTCCGGGAATCTCACCAGCTCAGCGACGTGGATGCCGAAGCTCTGGTCACACACGCCCGGAGCGACCTTGTACAGCAGCGTCACCTCCCGTTTGGCGTCAGCCTCGGAGACTGCACCGCCAGTGCCGCCGATGTGCGCCGTCACATGGAGGTTCTGTACCTGAGGGTACTGGTCCGCCAGGGCTGTGAGTTCGTGGAAATGTGTGGCAAACATGGCCGAGCAACCAATCTCCTTAACAATGTGCTCCGAGATGGCCCATGCCAGACCAAATCCGTCGTACGTCGACGTACCACGACCGAGCTCATCAATAATGATCAGGGAATCCGCGGTGGCCGACTTGAGGATGTTGGCAGTCTCCAGCATCTCGGCCATGAATGTCGACACGCCCTTGAGCTGTGAATCACTGGCACCAACACGGGCCAGGATGGAGTCATAGATGGTAAGTTCGGCCTCACTACAGGGCACGAAGCATCCCACTTGAGCCATGAGAGCAATGACGCCAGTTTGTCGGATATACGTCGACTTGCCGCCCATGTTGGGGCCAGTGATGATGAGGAACGACGACTTGTCGCGAGTAAGCTCGATGTCATTGGTAATGAACTGAACGTCGTCCTGCAGCTCCATGCAGGGGTGTCGGGCTTCCTTCAGAATTGTTTGGCCCTCACCACGGGCATGAATCTTGGGTCGCACATACGATTCAAGGGCATGAACCGCAGCGTGTCCGAGCGAGACGATAACGTCGAGGTGAGCAAGTACACCAGCAAGGCGTTCTAGAACTGGGCAGTACGAAGAGGCGACCTGGACTACCTCGTGAACAAGACTGCTCTGGGTCCTGTTGTAGTTTTGTGATAGTTGGTCATGCTCCCGGCGGTATGCCTGCATCTTCTTGGTGGTAAAGTAGACACCGTTCTTCTGCGTAGAGCACTCCTGGTAGCCGGACTTGTTTCGAATGCAGCCAGCCTCCTGTCGGGTGAGGCGCATGCATACACCGTGGACCTTGTGGTTGGTCTCAAGGAAAATCTTCTTGTCAGGCTCTTGACCAAGGTCCCTTGCAGAGGTCAAAAACTCAGCCCGGATATCCGAGTCGAGTTGATCGAGCTTCTTGCGGATGATGCGCAAGCCCTTGTCAAAGTCGGCCTTGATGATGTACTCATGGCGATCCAGAGCATCCAGGTCAACTGTCTGCTCAACCATATCTTGCAACTTGCCCAAACTATCTGACAGGTCACGAAGCTTGGTGGTGTAAGCCTCGTCAAGAGGATCCTTGTAGTTTTCGTCCATGACACCTTCGAATGTGCCAATGAAGCCAGGGAGCCGGATCACAACCTGGTACGCACGGACAACGTCTTCCAGGTTTGCCTTGCCGCGCTGGAATCGCTTGGACAGTCGGTAGAGATCGGGAATGGAGCGCAGATGCTCCTCTTGTAGGGTTTGACGGAGCTCGGTGTCGACGTAAAAGGCCTCCACCAGTTGCTGACGCTTCTCGATCTCTTGCTTGCTCATTAGGGGCTGCTTCAGCCATTGGGCCAAAAGCCGGCTGCCCACAGGGGTCTTGCAGTGGTTGAGAACTCCATAGACGCTCATGGTCTTGGAGCCATCCCGCGGGCCTGGCATGAGATTGAGAGCCTTGAGAGCAGCAGCATCCAGTTTCATGAACTGGGCCAGATCATGCTGGTAGAGCTGGTACTGGCCAAAGTTGGAGGGATCTTGGAGGACGCCGAGGTACTTGATAAGAGAAGCGGCAGAACCCATGGCCAGCTTGAGGTCTGTTTGGGGGAGGAGAGTAGCTGATCGCTCGTCTTTTAGCAGACGAGCCAGATCCTGCTCGATATCTCGAGTGCCAAAGTCGCCGCTTGGCCGCTCAGCGATGGCCACGCCGCAGTTGTCAATGATTTTCTTCAACTTGGCCAGCTCGGGGTCCTTCTCCTTTTCACTCTTGTCGATTTGAACCAGACACTCCCGGACGCCAAGCTGGATAAGGAGCGCCTCAAAGTTGGAGTATAGGTCGTTGTCGAGGAACTCGCTGACTCCCAACTCTCGAACACTGGCATCGGCAAAGCAGACACCAATGTTGCGGGCTTCGGAAGCCTTGGCTGAGATCTTGACCGCGAGGATCATAGGTGCAGACTCAATCTGTCCACCCAAATCATCCTCGACATCCTGCAGGTTGCCAGGGGATGCTTGCTTGACGCACTTCCAGTTCATTCGTCCACTGGCGCTCTGCCAGATTTCTATCCGCTTGCCTAGTTTGAGCAAGGCTTCTCGGAGGAATTGTCGAAACACGGTCATGGTCATTGTTACTGAGGGGAGTCCGGTGTGATCGTTTCGGCCGAGCTGTCGTACAACGGAGGTGGTTTTGTATACCTGTGATTGTCGAGTTAGAAGGGTCGAGAATCATGGCGGTGTCGGCGTACGGTTTTGGCAATAAACATGGCATCTTCGCCATGGGAAGTGTACCAGTCGCCTCGATCAAAAATACGGATTGTATCATCGTTCTCTGATGGCAGTGACTTGAAGAAGCGGATGAAGCCGCCTTCGTCGTCGAGCTAGGCACCGATAGATTAGCAAGAGAATTACCAGAGTAATTCAGACAAGACAAACCTTTAATTCAGGTCGCGAAGCCATGATGATATCGTCGCCGGCTGCACGGAAATGGATTGAATCAAGTGTAAAACTCCTGGTCAAGAGGTTGAGATGGAGCAACGAGCTAAAGGACTTGACGACGTTGATTGAGTGGCGCTTGTCGCGTCGCTAGCTCCTGACATTGGCCGGGAGACGCGTTTTTGGCGTCTCTCAATTAAAGTCCTGACGCGAAAATGCGCTAACGGATTTGTGCATGAACTGCATGAACTGCATAAATTGTGTGTTTTCATAATACAGCCGCGGGGTCACCTAACAGTCTTGTGCTTCCTCGGGATGCAAGCCATCGGGAGGCTTGAGAGGCTGCATCATCGTCAACACTCGTTGTAAGAAGATTTCTATCATCATTCCACGATGAATTGATGATATTATTTGAGGTTTTGTTTGAACACAGCATTCAGCCCTCTTACCGTCTTCTCGAGCCATCATGCGCCCGTCGGGAGAAACAAAGTAAAAAACGTTGAACAATGCCAGACATAAAGTTACGACTTGGTACAGATGAGGCTGATGCCAGGAATGAGCATGTGCAATGAAACACAGCAATATTCGACTCTAGATCATGGCGCCCAATAGAAGGCAAAACCATCCTCAACTATCATCAGCCTCTCCCTCGTCAGCCAGCCACGACTCTCAGCGCGGGATACGTACAAGACATCGAGATCTCATTCGACTAGCGCGCGACGGCCCGTGAGATTCAAGTCTTTCTTTTTCCTGGAGCACCGACATTTCCCCGATGTCGTCAACATGCCTATGCCTAGGCAAGGATGTGTGGAACAAGATGGGACGAGATGTTATGGGAGATGGGGAATCTCGTATGCTTCTACGATACTTTGCCCTATGTCCGTGGGTGGATATGTTCTAACGAGTGGTTTAGCTGACATCCCACGCTGCATGGATCACTCGAGTGGGAGGATAGACTCTCATCGTCGAACTATGCCGTTCAAACGTTGTCTAGCGCGACCGCCGCACACACACAAAGACGGCATCTTTTTAACCTTGTTTTTGGCATATGCCATGTGGGGTTAAACTCGAGGTTATGCTAACAGTTGCTGGAAATCCTTATCAACAGCCGCCCCTTGTTCAAGGACAAAGAGTCTATTTGTATGGACACGCGCCATTTTAAGCACAAAGATGTGCCTCACAACAAGAGATATGACCGACACAAAGAAACTAGCAGGCGGGAGAGCGCGGGAAACATGCTTAATCCTTGAAAGACAATGAGCACGCCGTGGGAGAATGCTTGGATTACAGAGGCTCTTCTTGGTCAGTGTCCTAGCAAGCGTCTTGGCGACAGGGTTTCTTCTGTCCATCAAGGTCCTCACGCAAAGGCCGGTCTTGCCCAGAAAGGAAACCTCCCGCCCGCCCACGGTGGCCTACGGTGCGCAAAGGCCCATTCGAGGGCCATCAAGGTCCTCAACAACGCCTCACAGTCCCTTCTAACCACCCCCCGGCTTGGCACCACTATCCACTCTTTTCGCACGTTTAGGTTATTGGCAATGAGATGACCCTCACTTGAAAGGAAAAAAGTCTGAGACAATGTCTCTTTTCTCTCTCTCTCTCTCTCCGTCTCTCTCAAAACCACCTCCTCACCCAGGACGACTCGACAACCCTTTTGGCCTTTTTTTCCCCCTTCAGATCCTCCAACCACCAGGCCCTGCTCGCTCTCTCGGATCTTGCTTGCCGACTAGATCCTTCAACCTTGACGCATCTAGAAGCTGTTTCAAGTTCTTCGTCCCATAGGAGCCCGTCGTCTTGACTCTGCAACTCGTCCGCATACGCAACCACACGCTACGCAACCTTGCTGCAGAAGAATTAAGCTTAAATATTGCTTCTTCAGTTGGCCCGTCCATTCCCTCCACGCGTCTTTCGCTTCTCACCCCCTTGTGGTTGGATCCTATCTCGTCTCGTCTTCTGAGAACCTCTTTGGCACATCCTCGCCCACGACATGTACACTCCCGTGTCGTCCCTCGCCAAATGGGGCATCCTCGTCTCTACGGCAGCATCTGCCGCTGCCAACCTGGCCCCTAGAGCCACCACTGCCGCTACGACAACTGCAAGCGAGGCCAAGGTCACTGCCATTACCGGTTGTCATCTCCATGCATCTGATCTGTTGGTCTCCCTGCTCTCAGATACAGTACCCCTGACTAGGGACTAACACAATTTGTACAGCTACTGCTTCGCTGGTGAGACAGAGTACCTCGTAGACATCAAGGTCACCGCTACCACAGATGTCCCCGCCAAGTACACAGACTGCCATAGCCATGGCTCTGAAATGTAAGCATCTAAGCGTGTCATCCTATTGGACTATACTAATCCTTGTTTCCATAGGTACTGCGTAGACTCTGATGGAGAAGATGTTGCTGTCCAGGTCGAGGGTGCCGAGTCTGAAGAGGACCATGATCATGAGGAGGAAGGCCATGAGCACACTGAAGAAGAAGGACATGATCACGAAGAGACCGAGGAAGGTCATGAGGAAGAGGAGGCCGCTGAGGCTGACGAGAACGAGCACTGCCATTTCCATGCTGGCGTTGAGTAAGTCAACTCGAACATTTGATCCTCGACATGGCTAACAACTCCTTCCAGGCACTGCACAGGCGGCAGCGACAGTGAATCCGAGTCTAGCGAAGCTGGGTCTTCGTCTTCATCTTCATGCCAGCCTCGTCAGAGAGACTACAACATTGGCCTGCGTGTCGGTCTGCTCTTTGTCATCCTTGCCACGAGCGCCATTGGCGTCTTTGGTCCTATCCTGCTGCACAAGATGATGCCTACCAAGCTCAACCTGGTGCTCATTGTTCTGAAGCAGTTTGGTACCGGCATCATCATCTCCACTGCCTTTGTTCACGTACGTTGCTTCAGCCTCGTTGGTCAACTTGAAAACAGGAAACTAACCAACTCTAGCTTTTCACCCACGCGTTCCTCATGTTCAGCAATGAGTGTATCGGCGAGCTCGGCTACGAGGCTACCACTGCCGCCATTGTCATGGCCGGTCTATTCCTATCCTTCCTCGTGGAGTACATTGGTCATCGCGTCGTCCTCGCCAAGGCCAAGGCGTCAGCCGCGCTCTCTTCCACTGAAAGGAAGAGTGTCTTTCTCTCAACCGAAGTGCTCAGCATCCTTGTCATGGAAGCTGGTATCATATTCCACTCTCTTTGTAAGTTGATCGTCATCCCATCCATAATCCATTTGACATGCCGACTAACAAACTCTAGTGATTGGTTTGACCCTCGTTGTATCTGGCGACGAGTACTTCATCACCCTCTTCATTGTCATTCTCTTCCACCAAATGTTCGAAGGCATTGCCCTTGGAAGCCGTATCGCCACCATCGGAACAGCAGCCGATGCCGAGGTCGTCACCGCCGCTCGTCCCTCTCAGGAGACTTCTTCCGCTCAAGACTCGGACAAGGCTCCTTGCCCTGCCGAAACCACCTCTTGCGAAGAAGTGGCTCCTCCTACTGGTCTCACTCTGAGGAAGAAGCTTGGTCTCGCTGCCCTCTTCGCCTTTACCACCCCCATCGGAATGGCCATTGGCATTGGTGTTTTGCAGCAGTTCAACGGAAACGACAAGTCTACTATCATTGCCATCGGTACTCTCGACGCCCTCTCTGCTGGTATCCTTGTCTGGGTCGGCCTTGTCGAGATGTGGGCTGCTGACTGGATGACGGGCAACCACGGCCAAAAGGCTGAGCTTGCTGATGCCGACATCCTCACCACTGTCCTTGCCTTCACTGGCTTGGTGGCTGGTCTGGTAGTGATGAGCCTTCTCGGCAAGTGGGCATAGGCGGGTGGAATATATGATGTGTTTCAAGAATGCATGGTAACGAACAACATGTCTGGTTTCAGGCGTTTTGGTTAGGGTCTCATTGGCATCACGGAGTTTAGGTTTCAAGAGTCAGCTAGGGGCTGCTCAAGGTGTGCAAAATCGGTTTTAACGACGGTTTCAATCGCTTCTCGCGAGCGGGCTCCAGGGTTTAGAATGGAGTTGTTGACATGAAATATATGCATATATATGATATGATGAAACTTTCAATCGATTATTGGGCTCGTGAGATCAGTGAGAATGGTGGAATGATCAAATATTATTACGAATACTAGACTTTTCCTGCCTCCATCCCTGTCTCCACTCGGCCGAGGGCCATTAATGCTCCTCCATACCCAATCTCCATGTGTCTCAGAGTCTGGGCCGTCGGTAGATCTGGGTCGAGTTGCTCGTGCCATTGTATGGCAGCACCTGTATGTTGTCCACCTCTCTATACATGATGTCCCAGTGGTCCGAGATGTTGGGGTTTCCGTATGGTCTCAGAGCTGCGAACCGCATCCTTTATCATCCGTTAGCTCATGGCCCGTCCATCCACGGATCATGGGGACGTAAAAGACTCACGTGTAGTTTCCAGGGGCAATGCGTGTTCCGTTGGCGAGCTTACCAAACCACCAAAAGATACGGAATCCTCGGGGCTCGCGTCGTAGAGGAAAGGCAACTGTGTCGTCTGGGTCGTTGACATCAGGGTCATAGAACCAGAACTGCTCAGCGTCGCGCATCGTCGTCGCGGAACCGACATATCCACGCTCGCCAACCACTGGTGGATAGTGCCAGAAAGACTCTGACCAATCCCTTTCAAATATCTAGACTTGAATTAGCACCGCCAGGGTACGAGGCCTCTCAAGATACATACATCCCAGCGGAGATTGTCACAGGCGTATGAAAGCCTAGCTCCCAGCTCGACAAAATCGTTCGGGTTTTTGTCAATGTTGAATGACCATCTAGCAGCCTTTCATCAGTAAAGAAAGACAGCAGAGGGGGATAACATACGCCCAGTCTCGATCCATGTCTGTAATGAAGGGTTCTCTGATAAACATGTTGTCGAACGCCTTTTCAGTGTCGTATGCCGCCCCTGGTCAAACCAATCAGTCCAGCTCAGTCAGGCCAGGAGAGCCAAAACAAACCTCCATATGGAATAGATAACTTTTCTCCATGGTCAGACGTAATGCAGACTTTGCCACTATACAGGGGAAGGTAATCGTCGTCGACGTCAGGGAGCGCAAAAGATACACTAGATATTGTTAGAACATTCGCCTAGTCGCTGGCTTCAATAGTTACCTCAGTTCCCTCGTCTCGCCAGGCTGGACAAAAACCGCATGAGGAAGCCTCACTGGCGGCACAATGTTGCGAGGCTCCACGGCATAGAGAAGTGCAATTCCATAGTCTCTGTCAAGGATGTTGAACCCAGCTTGTGGCTCCAGTTTGAACGTGTACCTGTGTCCTTTCTTGTCGTTGTTGGTAATGTTGAAGGTCCATCGGGGTTTGAACAGTTCGGTATCCCTAAGCGCAAATGGTACATAATCGAGTTGGGTGTCGTAGTGTAGAACCTTCCACGCATCAACCAGTCCGGTGCCGACCTGGAATGGCGATGCCCTGAACTTGGGGATCAGACGGTTATTGACGAAAGGAAGGCTGCTTCCACTCGAAGCGATGCGATCATGAAGCATCTTGGCGAAGCCTGCTCCATGAAACTCACGGCCGCCATACTCTCCGATATACAAGGCTGCAAGTCCGGCGATGTATGGCGCCGCCATGGATGTTCCACTCAGCTCATCATAGCTCTGGTCCAACACCGTGCTCACAATCGTGAAGCCCGGGGCAGTAATGTCAGGCTTGATGAGAAGCTCATTGGTGGGACCCCATGTCGTAAAGTAGACGGGCACCGGCCCATAGTCTTCACCACTTCGGTTGCTGTTTGGCTGAGTTGAAACATTAGCAGCTGCAACGGCAAGAACACCATGGCCCGTAGCTCCGCTACTAGCGTAAAAAGGGCCAATCTCTCCTTCGTTTCCAGCTGAGGCTACCACGACGATGCCCTTGTCCACCAGTCGGCTTGCCAGCACAGCCCATGGGTTGTCGCTCCAGCCATTGGGCTTTCCAATACTTGAAGTAATAATATCGGCCTTGAAAGTTGTCAGTGAATCACTCGATTGATATCAAACAATACTCACACCAGCACTGTAGGCGTCACACAAGGCCTGCATGATTGTCTCCTCGTCGGTCTCCCAGGGGTCCTATGACAGTCAGTTACAGGCTAAACATTGCAGTCGAAAAGGTGATTTACGTCAGAGAATACTTTGTAGATGAGAAGTTCAGCGTCAGGAGCAACTCCAGTGAGCCTATAAGAATCCGCGTCACTAAATGCTGGCCATCTGTATCGATAGAAATCTGAAGCTTACCACTCATTGTCAGCAGCGATGATGCCAGCCACATGGGTTCCATGACCTTCATAGTCCATGGGATCGGTGTCAGGCACTTTCGGATACTTCTTCTGGTTATGCGTGTCCCCTAATAAGAGCATCAGCGTCTATTGATCAAACCTCAATCCACCTCCAAACTTACAATCAGCTCCGACCAAGTCATAGCCTCCCCTAATCTTGCATCCAGGGCCAAAGCAACCTCCAAGCTAGGACTTGTCAGCACATGGCATATGGGGGGAAAGGTAAGAAGAGCCATACCGCTTTGTGTGTGTAGTCGATGCCAGTGTCGATTATCGCGACAGTGGCACCTTTGCCTCGTATGCCAGCAGCATGGAGTTTATCGACACCCGTCGAATAATGAACCGTGTAGTTTTTCCTGAGCTTGGACGGGCCATAGGTTGACTTCTCGACTCGGGGTCTTTGCATCGTACGGGCAGCCCACACGTTCACAACTCCCTCCATCTGGCGCAAAGAGTCGACATTGTCAGAATCAGTCTCAATGACCATACCGCTAAAGACATCGCCGCACTCGAACTCTTTGAAAACAGGCTTTCCGGGGCCAGATTTCGAGAGAAATTGGTGCGACAATGTGGAGAGGCCTCGACGCTGGCAGTGTGAGTTTCAACTTGACCAGAAGGATGGAATGAAATACCGGTTCAACTTCGACGATGAACTTTTGAGTTCCACCAGTTCTCACTCGGCCGGTTGCATTGGGGTCAGGGGCAGGTCCCGGAAGTCTGTGGGCATTGACAACAGCTGAGGCGGCAGAGAACGCCTGCAGCAGAATAGAAGACTTCATAGTAGCCAGCGTTTGTCGATGAGATGATCAGTCAACATTACCATAGGGGCCCGCGTCTTTTATGTAGGTCGTCCGTCCTATCCCGGATACTTAGACCCGGTGCATCCCCGGAGGATTGATCAACGCGGATAAGTCCCGGAGAACTGCATCATAAATGGTACAACGCGTGCCCGGTTAGCAGGACGGCAAGAGACATCCGTGCAATTTTCTGGGTACGGTTAAGCTGTGTACGAGTTTGAGGCTCTTGTGAGACAGTTTTGGGTCTCGTCACCGTCCTCTCACAATGTGTATGATGCACTTGCATCTTGTCAGGGGTAGCATAGTGAACCGGACCTCGACTGCTCTGTGTTTTCCACCGAGAAGAGCAAAGAATAGCCGACAACAGAGTTGTTTTCCTGATGCAATTAGATTTCCTGGAGATTCCTTGGGTCAAGACCAGAAAAGGGGCATGTCTATCCGAGTAGTGGATCAAGGAACAGCGAGAGGCCGTCGGGTTATTTAGCAAACTCAGTTTGATATAAATCAAGGCATCCGGCTTGCCGTTGCCGGTTCATAGGCGTGTAACGCAAACAACTCCTTGAGCCTTGCCGCTCAAATGTAGTATGTCGCCTACAATGACGAGCCGAGAATGATGCCGTTACAATCTCCAATCTGTGCAACATGAATAGAGACACTCGCGGAGATTCGGTAGTCAACGGAACGGGGTCCTTTTGGTATCCCGGGACGGTAGAGGGTTCGCCTGTTGGAGCACGGAAATGGTGCACATCAAAGGGGAGCCGTGATCCAAGGTACAGGGAGAGATGATGAAGCACAGTAGGATCAAGAGGACGACATATTTGTGCCTTTCTTGGCTAGCGGCAGTTCTCATCCCGAAACGCGTGGCAATGTTGTAAAGGACTGAAATGGAATAATGGAGATCCATATCAACAATGAGGTGATCAAGTCTGGGCATCCATTCATTGTGCCTGCCCAGAGTCGTTGGATCTCACATCTCACATGGATCTCACGTGAACGCAGTGCCGATGCAGGCACCGGACAAATTGGGAAGGGACAAAGGACGTTGTCTGCGTCGTCTCATGTGACACGACGACTCGGCCAGTTGATCTGTTTGACGACATGACATATTGGGCATCAGGGTCAGATCGGCATTGAGAAACGTGACAAGCAGGTATGGATGCATTTGCTTTGCAGCAATTAAAGACGGCGTCTGGGCGGACGTGTCAGGCCAGCAGCCGTGCCGCTAGTTCTATGGCGGCTTGTTGGCCCAGCATCTAAGTGCAATCAATGCATCACCGTTGGATTCGCGAATTGTAATGGCGATGGACAGCCCTGGTTAATGAGGTCGACGCGATAGCGCGTCCAACATGCGCTGAAGGGAAGCTAACAGGCGATAGTCTATATTAGCCAGAAGCAGGTTCGGTTCGAGTCGTTAGTGGACGGAGGGCGAACCGGGTTCAAGTCCGTGCCTGGCGATCTCTCAGCCGATGACCTGACTCGCACTGCAGGGAGCGAGTGGTATCCAGGTCAGCCACAAAGAAGATCTTGTGAGTGACAGGCAGCTCATCTGCAGCGCACCGTTGCCCCGTTCGGAAATAGTCAGAGAGTAGTTGTCCATAGAGCGGGAAACAGAGTTTAAGGCAATGGCATCAGTCAGTCTCAGTCATGCTAGCTCACGGCTTGACCCCGTTATGGAAGCCGGCCGTCTTCTGGCAAAACAGCCAAGGCTGCAAGGCTCCTCTCTCGGTAGGCTAATGTCATGGACACACACAGAGGGATCGGATAACTTACTCGAGATTTGAAAGAGGGGAAAAGATGGTCAGTGTTGCACGTGGGAGGCTGGGATCGCCTGACTCTGGAAAGGGAAAGGGTCTTTCTGCAAGAACATGAGCCATGGTTGCAGCACGCAAGTGAGGCCATACCCGATACAGCATGTGCGATGAACCATGCGCTGGCCGCTGGGGGGACAAGGGGCCCCGGGGGCCAGAGGCAAAAGCTACCAGCATCATGTATTATTCCCTGAGGATGAGCTTCCTCTACGGTGGAAGGTCTGAGTGTCTGTGCGTTCAAGGGGTAAAGAGGGGGAAGAAGAAACTGTTGAAGACATCTGCTTGGTAACCATGATCAAGCTGGAACGTAAATAGCATTGCTTCGTGTTCAGATTTTTGACAGCTATCGCCTGACGTAATGAGACTGTGTGGCAGATGGAAGACAAATCCTCATTGATCCGTCTAAAATCTCATATTGACTCGACAGCAGCAGCCACAGCCACGACACGACACATCTCGTGAATTATTTCTGGTAGCAGACAAACCATCGTCTCATCTCATCCGCTGACGGGGGATCACCATACAGATGGAGGCTTCTGTGGGTACTGACTCGCCGCAACCATGTGGTCTTTTTTTTCTCTCTTGCTCGCGTGGAAGCCCTCCTCCCGCTGTCCATTCTCAGGAACCAAGCAGACCCTTCCGCAGACTCCATGAGAGATGGAACCTTGGAACTTTTCAGTTGGTGTGCCCCCTGCGTCAACCCGCCAACGCCAAAACATGGCGGCGTCCCAATTAGCGCTTCCGGGCGCTGGCGCTGGGTCTCAGGGATGGCTCCAGCTTGCGCCGGCCGGTGGGTGGGCGCTATCCCGAATACGTCCCGTGGTCGCCACGCTTTCGTGAGCTGTGGAGAGTGGGAAAAGCTTCTCAGCGATTACGAGTTGAGCAGAGGAGGATGGATCCTTGACAGATGAGACGAACGAACGAGAGTGAGCTTGGACACGCGCGCGCGAGGCAATGCAGGTTTTATTTTATTTTGATTATTCGTCCGCTGAGTGCAGGTTTTGCAGCGTGGCATCGTCAGAGAGGGCTGACTGTTGTAATTATAGTAATAGACTGGGCTCGTCAATATCTCCTCTCGTATAACGAGCTCTGACTGTTGTATGCTTGCACTCTGGTGATGGATTGATTCCATCTTTGCACCAATGCTGGGCAAGCCTCTTCTAGACCTCCAGGCCTTCCTTGCCCTTTCCTCTCTGGTCCAATACGTCCAATACCCCGACATGCACTACTCCGGGCCCAGGTTCTTCCCAGCCTCACCACGGCTTCCATCCCTATGTAGGATGCATATTCCACGCACGCACTCTTCCTCTGCCCATGGATGCATCCCATGGACGCATCCTCAAGGGGCGGGTCCCACGTTTTGGTTGCAGAAATCCCGAACCTCTCAGCGGCTGCGCTCGACTCAACGCATGGAACGTCCTGCAGCTCGACTCGCATGGCACCCATGACTCCCCATGGATGAGAAGACCCAGCCTAGCCTCTCAAGGCCCAGTCAGCGGCCCCCGTAACCCATCGAGGATCCCACCCGAACCCACCTTCCGGGTCTCCCCCTGCTTGGCTTCATCCCCTCCTCCCCGGCGCCGACCCAAGAAACCAACCTCGCGGCCGCGGACGCGGAGAGGCTAAGGGAGCAGGAGTTTTCTGTAGCGCCTGAAGAGCCTGAAGATGGATGGACGGGACCTGGACCGTCTCCTCTCCAGTTGCCCCCCAGACCCCGGGCCCCCTAAACCTGCTGCTGCACTCGGTAGGTCACTGACCCCCTGGCCCTGGCCCTGCCTTTCATGCCCTGCCCTGGCTTGCCTTGCCCCAGCACGTCTTATCATCCATTCCACTTCCTCCCTCTCGTCTCGACCTCTCACTCTCTCCTCGCAACCCTTCTTCTACCCCCCGTCGCCCACTCCCGTCCACTCATTCATTTGATCTGATCTCCTTCTTGGACCTCGACAAGGAACCAACATTCCAGGCGATTTGCTTCCTTTTGCTCACGACGTCCTCCCCATACTTTCTTTTTAATACTGCACCCTCCCAGCCAACCAATCATCAACAACAACAAGTCGCCTGTCGCAACGCAACAAAACAAAAGCTTGTCAAAGCGTTCTCGTCAACGCGAAAGCATTCATCAGTTTAAAACCGGCCCGCCCCCTTTCCGGACAAGGTCAAGACAAGACAATTCAAGACACCTGTCCCGAGACGAAACATACCAGCAAAGAAATCGACACGAAACGCATGCACACCACGGCATTGACTTGGACTGCGGTACTTGATCTCTAATCTCCACATATTCCTCAGCGACGATCCCCCCAACCTCCCTCGACGCGCACGTCTTAACCGAGATATCCGGAATCTTGAAACAGTCGCCCAGTCATTAACACGGGCTCTCTCTCGACATTGAACTCAACCTCTACAACTTACACCTTTTCAAACCAACCGCAAAAATGGGCAAGAGTCTTATGGACAAGATCCAGGCCAAGCTGGAGCTCTTCCGGCTGGAGCAACGCTACACCCGCCGCCGTCACCGACGTTCCACCTTTGTCTCCAACGCTGTCTACGTTGATGGCGAGTACGTCTACCAGACTCCCAACAGCACTGGCTCCTCGTCGGGATCTTCCAACATGGATGCTCTCCACGGCGACAAGGCTGGCAACAGCTCTTCCTCCACGCCCACCACTGGCACCCTTGAGGGCGGCCACTTCCCTTCGGAGTTCCAAGCTCCTCCGCAGCAGCAACCACAGCCCACGAGCGCTGAGCGCAAGCGTCTAAACCGCTTCAGCTCTATCCCACACTTTGGCGGATCATCCTTCAACAAGGAGATGCCCAGCATCCAAGAGCGAAGGAGCAGCATGATCCGATGAACGAGTCACGGACAATAAATATGAAAAAAGAAAAGAAACCACAAAAAATATCATCAAATTCATGCAACCCTCTCTGTACGACTGACGGGATCTGGCGCAAAGCAAACGACGAGCAGCCTCGTCGTGGTTCAGGCGCAGGCGTAACATGGAAGGCGCAACAAAAGCGTGAGCATGGACGCGACATGAGATGAGATGGACGGATGGAACTTGACGGATACCCCCATTTTTGA
Source organism: Fusarium vanettenii 77-13-4 (assembly GCF_000151355.1). Taxonomy (NCBI): domain Eukaryota; kingdom Fungi; phylum Ascomycota; class Sordariomycetes; order Hypocreales; family Nectriaceae; genus Fusarium; species Fusarium vanettenii. The sequence continues at coordinate 305,374 of NW_003315879.1, read as the reverse complement.
GGCTTCTCGATGACGGCATGAGAGTCGTCGACGTCTTTTGGTCTTGAGAAACCATTTTTTTACCACTTTTTGGATCAGCTGAAACGTTTCTGCTGGTCTTTTTAACGACTTGACACTTCTTGGTTATTACTTTTTTCCCCCAGTCCCGCCTGCTTCTCCCTCTCCCTCCAGCTGAGCACTCTGATGCTACTTGCTGGACATTTGGAAGAAGAACAGCAGAGCTTTACAGTTGGACGTGCCGACGGTATCACCGAACCTACCTAATTTTCCTTGTGGGCGTTGTTTTTTTTTATCTTTGTCTTATTCTACCTACCTACCATACCATACCATTCTTGCTCCGTTTCCCCATGGATGTAGGGGAAGAGCATGGCTTGGGTATCTATCTATCTTAGAACTGACGGGCAACTGTCGGGCGCTGCTGCAAACCTGTACATAGCATCAAAAATGCACATGCAGGCGGGGGTTCGGGTTGGGGTTCATGAGGAAATGGACTTTGGCTGTGTCCAATGAATTGAAAGAACCATCATGTTCAACCTTGTTTTCACGGAATATGTGCTGTCACTGAAGTGATGTGATGCGTCTGAGACGTAGTGGTATGACGTGCTTGACAGTACAGGTGATACATGATTTCCCCGTCAACGATAAAGTCAAATTAGTGGTTGTCGTCGATACGAGATTCCATCGAGATTTCTTCTACATAACGGTGTGGTTCTTGTCCCGTCTGATCAACGCCACCGACCGTTGGACCCGAGCCTTGTTTACAGTACAGTATCCGGGATCCAGCCACCCAGTGCGTTGTGATGGTGTGAAGTGAAAGTCAAAAGTCACTTGTGATCCAGGGCAGACATGCGTCGTCAGTATACATGACGTACTACCAGTCGTGTCCAGCTTGATCTGAAGACACCCGGGGGCATACTACCAGCAAGCAACTTGAAGCCTTCACCGCAGCTTGCAGGTTCATCATTTTTGTAAGCTGACTTCTTGATGCCTATGAGCTTCTCTATGGATAAATAGAGATGTATAGGCAGCTTGCTGTAAACCAAGCAAATATTACGTCTTTCGATATTCAACTGTTTATAGTACCTTTGAACACTTGAACTCTTTTGCTTTGACACAAAGAAATAAACCTAAACAAGCTCAAATGATTAGGTAGCTCACCACGTGAGGTTTATACAAGCTTGCGTGGGTCCAAAGTGACGATCTCATCCTGCCTTGCATCTTTCGGGTCAGCAAAAGAAAACATGATCACGACACACGAGACAAAAAATCTCACTTGATCACTCCACACACACAGATACAAGTCATCGGCGACTTTTTTAATCCTTTGGAACCAACAAGGCTCGGCAGTCATGGGAGCTAAAAATAACGGGCCGCAGTTGTTGCTGACCTCTCTTCTGTATCATGGATATATGCAAGTCATTGGTGAGCCCATCTTCTAACCCTATAGCATGGATGCCAAGACAGATCACAGATGATGAGCTGTCAATCCTGCATAGCCAAGATACGAGTTACACAGCTTTCTACGATTTACAAGGAATTCATTCCGATGCATTCACGCTGTGTAGCCTTTTAAATGGGAATCCGAATAAAGCATTAAACACCTATATCGACGACTGCATACAAACAGCCGTCATGCAACCACCCAATATACAAAAATGAATCTCAACAAGCAAAAACTCCTCAAAACGCCCTGCCATGCATACCGCTCGCTTTCCAATGCACCAGTCCAACCGAACAAGGGTATACGGTATCAAACCAGAAGCATCAAACCATCCGCTAGACGCCCGCACCACGCACGCCTAAGCCACCAATCCCTCGTACGCTCTCTCGATAGTCTTGCTTCCCATGCCCGGTACTGTCCTCAGCTGTGCAAGACTCTCGATTCGGCTACCGGCCTCGTCTCCGTCCACCAGGTCGAGGTAGTCTACCAAGTCACGAGCCTTCTTGGCACCGAAGCCGACGAGGCTTCGGATCTGAGTGAGATCACGCGAGTTGACAATGTCAAGGAGGTGTTGCGTACGAGGAGACGCAGGGCCCTCATCGTCACCAGAGAGCAGGGACTTTGTGTTCAGAGCCTTCACCTTGAGCTTGCGAGACTTGGACTTGGTACGGGCACCATCCTCCTCGTCCACATCAGCCTCGGCGGTTTCATAGTCACCATCGGCATCATCGTAGACTTGTCTTCGCTTCCTGCGGGGAGACTCTCGATGCTCAGAGCCCGAGTGAGCACCCCCATTCAACCGCGTCCGTAGCCTCTCAATCTTGCCGATGAGCTTCGCCTGTCCTGGGAAGAATGGTAGAGCCATCTCGTACATCTTGAGGGCGGCCGCGTCCTCACCCCGTTCCTTGTGCTGCCGGGCAGCCAGCAGGAACCTCAGCCCATCCGACTTGGCGTCGTCCCGCCACTCCTCGCTGTCAATCCGCCTCTCCAGAGCCTCCAGACGCTTCTGAACCGCATCGCTAATCTCAGGCTGAACTGGAGGTGGCGGTTGAGCATCCTTCTCAGCCGCGACACGCGCAGCGAGGATCTCGCTGACCTTCTTCTCAACCATGGCCTCGATCTGAGCCGCAGACACCGTGATGGATGCCGGGGCAGTTGGCCTTGAGATCTTGCTGGGCCTTACGAGAGTCTCATTCTCAGAGGGTCGCTTGGTCGGGTTGGTTCGGCGAGTCAGGTTGGAGCTCACCAGAGGACGAGTGGCAGGTGCCGGCTTCGTCTTGTCCGTGTAGACGCTAAAGGCCTTGACGGGCTTGTTGGCCTCAGCAGCCTTGTTAGCCTCGGCGGCCTTGGTAGCGATATTGCCATTGTGAACGTTGTGGACATTGGCAAGAGGTCGCAACGGCTGGCGCTGGACGTTGGAGCCCGACAAGTTGGAGTTCGTCCTAGGAACTTGCTTGTAGACAATCTCGTTCTCAATCTCTCGGACTTCGATGCGCTTCGCGCGGGAGCTGACGTTGAGACTGCTGAGGGTATCGAGGTGGTAGCTTCGCAGAGGGGCGAGGTTCAGAATCATGACTGTGATGCCATTGTTCTGACCCAAAGACAAGATGCGCGTCATCTTGGACTCCCGATACGGAATTCTTCGGTCACCGCGGCCGATGGCATCGATACACTGGCTCAGGACGAAGAGACTCTTGTTGATGGCGGCAGATTCCACCAGTCTCTCCTTTCCATTGTCAGTGCGACGGTTATCCTCAGATCCAGCCAAGTCAATGGCCGACGCGGTGCTCTCCCGAACCATATCTCCAGTCGTCTGCGTCAGCTTGACGCGGAGGATGGCGTGGCTACGACTGCTGTGAGCATTGAGCTTGGTGGCTGCCGTGACGCGGTTGTTGTTGGCCTCGATATACATCTTTTCAAAGTCCTTGAGGTCCTCGCATGATCGCTCCGACAGACCAACAACTACCGTCCTGCCATTGGCCTCGGCTCGCAGCGGCAGCCCAGTAGGCGTCCGCTTCTCAGGAGGCTCGAGGAGGTCGTAGACCTTGTCGTTGTAGATCTCGTAGTACGACAGGGCAACCTGGACGGTTGTCTCACCCTGCGTGTCCTTCATGATCTTCTTGCCTCTCCTGAACACATTGCTGAGCAGTCGGGGAATCACCCCTCGGTCGGCCAGCTTCAGACCGCCTCGCATCGTGTGCGTCTTTCCCGTACCGGTGACACCGTAGGCGAATATCGTGACATCGTAACCTTGGAAAAGAGACTTGAGGTGTGGCGCCACTGCTCAAGTCAACACACGACACGATACAAGCAAAAACAAAACTGTTTGGTTTTTTAGAGCGCACCTTCGGCAGTAAACAAACCCTCCTGGTTGACGTTTTGGTCGTAGACGCCATTAAAGGCGAACGAGAACTCCTCGCCATTGTTCTTTGGGTTGGGGATCTTGACAATGGTGTTTGGCGCGCCAGCCTCCGCGCTGTCTGCCCTGACAATGATCTCCTTCTCGAGCTCCTTCTCAAGCAAAGGCCGTATCCTGGCTACAACGCGGACACTCATGGCTTCAGATGGATTGGTCGACAGGGACGGGTGCGGGTGCGGGTGCGGGTGGGAGGACGGGTGATAGCGTAAGGTAGTATAAGGAAGCAAGGAAGAAGCAGAGCTTGTTTTGAGATGGGCGTTTGTCAGCCTACGGATCTGACCGCATGGGAAGATTAGTGAAGATTGCTATTGCTAGGATCCTTCGCACGTCCGTTGCGGTCAGCGTTGACATGCCGGGGTAGCAACCTCGCTTGCAATATACACTACGGTTGGCACGACAACGACGGGCACGTGACGCGGGAAAAGCCGCTAGCATCATTCAGAGTTGGACATGGGATATGCCTTGACATGAGATATACCCAGCTCTTGCGAGCTCATATCCCACCACAATGCGAGGCCAATTGCCGCTGCTAAGGACGGCGCGCGGCCTGCGACTTCTGAGGCTGACGCCGCCACCGCCGTCGTACGTCTGCACCCAGTGCCGGACGATCCAGATCAGCGCCGCCCCGAGCACCGAGACGCCCAAGGCCGGCGCTGATGCTTTCGGAGCTCTGGAGACGAGGGATCCCGCCGGTATGCCACGCCATTGAGGTGCTATGCAGTAAAATTTCTAACCGGAATCGGCTGCAGATGCTCGATTCGAGGTTCTCGGCGCTCCATACTCGCTGTTGTCGGTGACGCTGTCGGCGTCGCAGAAGCTGTACACTCGGAGGGGTACACTGGTTGCTGTCGCCGGCAAGCCTGATAGTGTAGGCAATTGCTTCCCGGGAAGAGAATAGAATGGCTGCTAACTATCTCCAGGCTCAATCCACGCTGTCAATTCTAAATCCCGCCACACGAGCCTTCCTCGGAGTCCCGTTCCTTTATCAACGCATCTCGGCTACGACGCCCATCACGGCGTTGATCGCAACCAAGTCGCCCACGACCACTTTTACGGTTCTTCACCTCGATGGAACGACAGACTGGATGGTTTCTCAGCGGAATGCGCTGCTCGCCTGGACTGGACACACACTATCTCCATCGGCGCGCCTCCAAACTGGACTCACGCTGGCGCATTGGGGTAACACCCATTTGACCGGACGAGGACTCGCTGCTCTTTCAGCACCGGGACAGATCTACGAGCTCACATTGAAGGAGGGTGAGGAGTTTGTTGCGCATCCCGGCAGTGTCGTTGCCTACACAGTGGGAAGACACGCCCCACAGCCTTTCCGGTTCAAGAGCAACAGCCTGAGGATCCAGGTCCCTTCGCTGTCGAGATGGATCCCGGAAGCCGAGTGGATGAAGACTGTCCGCAACTCGGAGGCTTACAAGTTCTTGGCACGGGCACTCTACAGCTTGCGCACGGCGACTCGGAGGACCATCTGGGGCGACCGGCTGTTTCTGCAGTTCCACGGGCCGAGCCGGATCCTCATGTCGAGCCGAGGGGTGCGCGCCTCTGACGTGCTCACCAATAGACAGGTGGATGAGATTGCTGATGCTCCTGCCGGTGTGCTTGCGCAGGCGTTGGAGCTGACCAACAAGCCGAAGCTGTCAGACGGATCTGCGTCCAAGACTTCTCCTGTTGAGTCTGCCAAGCAGGGTCAGGCGACAGGTATTCATGTTGCACCAGCTGAGAAGGATGGCAAGGTCAAGTTTGAGGATGACAAGGACCTCAAGGAGTTTATCCGATGAGAGGAAGAGAGAGTGGAAAAGTAACAAATGATATTGAGGGTACGAGAAAGGAGGCAGGCATACAAGCAAGGCCTTTGATATCATCTGCCATGTACCATTACCGATTCATAGAGAATAAGCCCATTGCGTGTGTATCAATATCAAAAGGTCATGATGACTCGGGGAATAGGGTAAATGGATTGTCTTGCAGCTTTGGGGATCCTTGTTGATGCAGCTGCGGCTGATGAGATTATCTTATTACCCACTCGAGGATCAAGTCTCTAAGAGGATAAAAAAGGTGCTGGTATTATTAATCTGCAAGTGAGATAAAGAGTGAGTGAGAGATAGCTGGAGTGAGGATGACCTTTGAAGCATTCGGCGTATTCAGATTCCCCACTCGGATCCGAGCGGGCTATTTTACCCGGAACACGGATACGTACCAACCACGTTCATGACCGACTCTCTATCAAAGAACCCAGACAAAGACAAGCGTAGTTTTTATTGTTTTGTAAGCTTCAGAGATTATGCAATATTTGCATCTCTTTGTGTGAGGACTGCTATTGGTTGGTCTCGGCACGTTTCTGGCCTAGTTTCCTCTCTTCGCGACTCGGCCTTTCGCTCTTTGCTGTTGGAGCCGAGAGTTGTTTTCAGCCCTACAGAGGATTTCCTGGGGTGTAGTCTTTGGTGATGGGCTTTGGCCTTAGTCTCTGTTTGCTGTATTTTCTATGATTTACTTGTATTTATTTGTTAATAAGATCTATATCTCCATACTTGATCATGTATCCTCCTCTTCGGGCTTTAAACACACTACATCTTAAACCCGAAGCCATAAAACGGAATTACAACCATCACTCACACAAGTAAACCCGATCGAGTCATAGATGGGGTGGAGAGCCCAGGAGACAATTCCCCGGCCCTTGGAGTTAACTTCTGACCGAGCCGAGCGGGAGATGGGAGTCCACTTCCCACCCCCGGCTCCACGTCGTCGATCCTGGGGGGTCTGGGTCCTTCGCGTAAGGTGTGCGAGGCCGAGAGAACTTGTTGATATATATCTTTGTTTCGCCTTTTCAGACTTGCTGTGTTGATCTCATCTCATCTAAACCATCATTGGCATCACGAGTTGACCTCTGCCAGACTGATCGGATTATATACAACAACACCAGTCAAATCATCTCTAACAAACCATTGACCTCCTTCAACCTCCCCCCCTACAAAATAGTAGCCATGCCAGGCTCAACAATCTCATCGTCCTCCGAGACAGTCAACGAAAAAGCCTCTATCAAAAACATCGAAAAGTCAGACCCCCAACCCTACGCCAGCACATCCCTCCAAATCATCCCCTCCCAAAATGACGACGCCAACGCAAACATCCACCCAGAGCCCTCCAACGCGGCCGAGGCCGACATCGAAAAGGCCCAGCCAGCTCCTCCAGGTCCGCCTCCCGGCATGGCGCCCGCCGACTTTCCGGATGGCGGAGTAGAAGCTTGGCTTGTTGTCTTTGGAGGGTGGTGTTCGCTGTTTTGCACGTTTGGACTTATTAATTGTGTTGGTGTTTTTCAAAAGTATTACCTTTCTGGTCCTCTTAAGGGGTATAGTAGCTCTACCGTGAGCTGGATTCTATCAGTCGAGGTCTTTTGCATGATCTTTTGTGGTGCCATTGTATGTCCTCTTATCCCCTTACTCTTATATCTTGCTAACTCCTTCAGTTCGGCCGGCTCTTTGATGTCTACGGCCCCAAGTACCTCCTCTACTTTGGTACCATCGCCTACGTCTTCGGCCTCATGATGGTATCCCTCTCGACATCGTACTACCAAATCTTTCTCTCGCAGTCCATCGTGGCCGCTATCGGCTCCAGCGCCGTCTTCAACGCCAGCATGTCGTCCCTCGTCACTTGGTTCTTCCGTCGTCGCGCCGCCGCCTTTGGTATCATGGTTTCTGGCTCGTCCCTCGGCGGTGTTGTACTGCCAATCATGATGGACAAGATGATCAAGGAGGTTGGGTTCCCCTGGATGATGCGCACCATGGCCTTCATGTTTCTCTTCCTGCTTGGCATCTCTTGCCTCACTGTCAAGTCCCGTCTGCCTCCTCGCCCGAAGCCATTCGTCTTTATGGAGTACATCAATGGCCTTCGAGAGCCTCGCATGGCCATCACCGTCATTGGATTCTTCTTCTTCATGTGGGGAATGTTCCTCCCCTTCAACTATGTCCTCCTCCAAGCTGAGGCTGCGGGAATGTCTCCTACCCTGATCCCCTACCTGCTGCCTATCCTAAACGCTGTGAGGTGAGTTATCCTGACGTTGAGCAACTGTAAGCCTTTACTGACTCAGTCCTAGCATCCTTGGCCGAATCATCCCCGGCATCATCGCCGACAAGCTTGGTCGATACAACGTCATGATCTTCATCACCTTCATCTCGGGCATCTTCTGTCTCTGCATCTGGATCCCGGTCAAGGACACGGCCGGCATCCTCGTCTTTGCCATCATCTTTGGCTTCTCCTCGGGAGGTTACATCAGCTTGGCACCTACGCTCGTCGCTCAAATCTCCGACATTCGTCAGATTGGCACACGCGTTGGTGCTGCTTTCGCCCTCCAGTCCTTTGGTGCTCTGACGGGCAGCCCTATCGGTGGTGCCATCGTCTCGGCCCAGAATGGCGACTATTTGGGTCTGCAGCTGTTTTGCGGCGTTGCCATGATTATTGGCTGTGTTGCCGTTGCCGTTGCTCGCTATGTGCAGGTTGGCATCAAGATGGTCAAGATTTGATCACTCCTCATTTCTTGGACAAACACAAAATGGACAAGTCTTTAATGGACATTATTGGACAGAGTAATAGGTTGTGTATTCGGAGCAACGCAGCACGGCGCTGGTTTTGGTTACACAAGTGTCATGAAAACAAAATGGGCTTGGAAAGGGAGGGCTAGATACCCAGTACAGGATAGAGACGGCAAGTTGATTCTTGCATATAATATGATGGAATACATGTTAGAATACGAGTGCACCAGTGACTATGCTTTTGGTTGCTGTAGCTGGACAGATATCATGGATATTATCAGGTTTCCAGATCAAGGAGGTTTATACGGCATTGAACATGTTGAAGCTATTATCAAAGTCAGCAAAGAACTAAAAAGAGTTGCTGATGTAAATGGATTGAACAAGGAAGGAATTCTCAGGATGTAGATATTGTGAGCGTTGGAATCATTAAAATTCATAAACAGCCTCTGACTCGGTAGGTCATCATAGAACAGGGGGGAGTGGAAGGAAGTGAGGAATCAAGTCAATACGTACCAATTCACGAGATCAGCACAGTTTATGGCTGTAAATGGGAAACTAGAGAAACTTTACTGGTCAGTAACAGTGACAACCATGAACATAGAACATATCAAGTGTTGGGGACAGGTAATCAGGATGTAGATATTGTGAGCGGTGTAATCATGAATTCATAAACAGCCTCTGACTCGATGAATCATCATAACAAGGGGACGTAAAAGAAAAGAATAAAGATGGAACATACCATGATCCAAGAGTTTAGACTCTTGTAGCTGTGAGTATACAATCAAGAAAGATACCTGAACAGGGTTAGCAACTGCCAATGATAGCAATCGAAACGGTTCGTTGAAAGTATGGGTGCTCAGGATGTAGATATTGACGAGTGTTGTAATCATTAAGATCATAAACAGCCTCTGACTCCTTGAATCATCATAGCAGGGAAGGGGAATGGTAATGTTAAGGGAGTGTCGGGATATGTAAACGTACCTTGGAAGCAACCTGTCTTGTCCAAGCGTGAGCAGGTACAGTCTTAGAGCCGCACATGGAACAAAACAAAACTCCAATTCTCTAGTGTAGCACCTCTTCTTCGCCCAGAAGAGTTATGTACAATCGCTTCCGTCCCGCTCGTCCGCTTGCCGTGCTCATTGGCTACCGGCAACAGTCGCGTTGACGGGGTTAACCTCAAATCCATACTTCTCCTTGAGGCGCTCTGCCCTCCGCTCGTCATATCCGGGGGGTCGGATACCTGCTGCTGTGAGAATGGGATCATGGTTACAGCTGTGCGCGACTTACCTCGGCCCTCGCCAATCTCCGAGATGGTCTGCTCAAGCGGCAATCGGGTCGTCCGTCGGATCGTCTCCTTGCGCTCGAAAGTGTCGTCCTCCTTGTAGAAGGTGTCGTATCGGTTACCAAGGTAGTAGAACATGCCCTGGAAAACACCAATGGACGCACCCAGGCCCATAACGACGGGCATTCTCCTCGCTGTTGCATGTCAGATGTGACTCCTCGTGTGAATTGAACATTGGGAATCGTACAGGGAAGACCGAGGACAGCACCCATCATGAAACCACCAAAGCCGGCCGACCAGGGATCGTTCTCCTCGCGGAGGTTCATGGCAGTTCGGGAAAAGAAGACGTAGGCGGCGGGAGCGGCAGCTAGACGACCCAATTAGCACCCCAAATGGACCAATTGACAAGCTCAAGACGGGAAATGCATACTGGCGAGGCCAATAATGGGAGCGCCGCGGGTAAAGACACTGAAGGCGCCAACGTTTGTCTTTGCCAGGGCGTTGCGGATCGAGGCGATGAAGAGACCACTGGCACCGCCGACGAGGCCGGCCTTGGCGGTGTCGTCGAGGACATCGTAGGGCTTGAAGACGGTGTCGGGCTCGAAGTGAGCCCGGGGAGTCGAGCGTCTCGGGGGCTCCATGGCGGTTCTGTCTGGCGTCGAGAGAGGGATGCGGGAGCTGTTTTGGTTCTTTGGCCTGAGGTTGAAGCCGAGCTCCCAAGTCTGGAGGATTCAAGAGTGCCTCCACTGAAACACGTGATGTTGGTCATTCAATTGCCTTACCGTGATTGGTCAGGTGTCAGGGAGCGAATTTGCAGAGGGCCGTCGGTACGTACCTATGACAGTGCCCCACCATCAACAACCTCAGTGAGAAAAATCCGCCGTCAAGACAGACTCACTGAGTTTGTCTCTGCTAAATTCTAAACGAGTTTTCTGACTCGCTTATCAAGGTCTTTATATATTACTTGAAGGATTGTAACCTTGTTCAATCGCTTCGTACGGTTTATCCTTGAAAGAAATACCCCGAACTTCAACATACGACAATTGCAGCCTTTGAGAAGCTCCCGTATAAGAGGATTGTAGCTCTTATACATCACAGCCACCGAGCCCCATTTCAAACCTCGCGGGATCAAGATATCATATTTCTGAATTTGAGCTTATTTCACCATCGAGAACTTGATCACCCTTCTATAAACTCACTTAGAGCCTTTGGACGACCTTCAGCTTGAGCAAGATCCCAGGCCTTTCCCACGCGGAGGAAGAGGCAACATGTCTGCCATGGACACAGATTCAACAGAGAGACCCCCCGTGGCTCAAGATGCCAAGGAATTGAGCAACGACACCAAGACCGCCGCACCCTCAGAAGCCTTAGTCCTCCCCCAAAAGCGACCAGCCGAAGATGACGCTCCCCCCATGTCAAAGAACGCCCTCAAGCGTCTGAGGAAGCAGCAAGAGTGGGAGGCCGGCAAGGAAGACCGCAAGCAGAAGCGAAAGGAGAGCCGCCAGGCCCGCCGCGTCCGCAAGCGCGAGGAAAGGGCCGCCCTCGTGGCTCAGGGCATCGACCCAGACGCCCAAAAGACCCAGAAGCCCCCCTCGGTCAGCGTCCCCGTCTCGCTCATCTTTGACTGCGACTTTGAGCAGTACATGATGGACAAGGAGCTCGTGTCCCTTGGAAGCCAGATCACCAGGTCGTACTCGGAGAACAAGAATGCTCGCTTCCGCACGCACATGTTTGTTTCTGGGTGGAATGGGAAACTGGCTGCGCGTTTCCATGATGTGCTTGAGGACAAGCACAAGAACTGGAAGGGCATTGATTTCCTTGAAGGAGACTTTATTGCCTGCGCTGAGGCAGCACGCAAGCAGATGCAAGATAACGGCGGCAAGATGATTGACCCCCTTCAAAAGAGCCTCGACGAAAAGGTTCCCTGGGAGAGAGACGAGAGGGACCCATTTCCCATGCCCGACCCCGAGCCTGAACCGCGAGAAGAGTACAAGGACATTGTGTACCTGTCCTCCGACTCTCCGTACACGCTCGAGCGGCTGGAGCCCAACACGAGCTACGTCATCGGCGGGCTCGTCGACAAGAACCGCGAAAAGGGACTGTGCTACAAGCGGGCGCGGCAGCTTGGCATCCGGACCGCTCGGCTGCCCATTGGCCAGTACATGGTGATGGCGAGCCGGCAGGTGCTCGCGACGAACCACGTCGTCGAGATCATGCTCAAGTGGCTCGAGTACGAGAACTGGGGTGACGCATTCCTTAGTGTCATTCCTAAGCGAAAGGGAGGACAGCTGAGGCAGCAGGAGGGTGCTTCAGGGGAGGTGGACGAAGATGAGGGAGAGGAGGGTGAAGGTGAAGAACCTGCCCCTGAAGCAGAGACCGAAGAAGCTGCTTCAAAACCATAGAGCTTATATTATACCATGTGCGCCAGCCAATTTACATAAATACCAAGTCTACCACATGTATACAGTGTCATGACGCCCATCCAGCCGTTCATATCTGCTCAAAACTCCATGCTGTTCTCCTCGCGCTCCCTCTTGACCTTGACATCCTTCTCATCCTTCATTAGCCCATTGACAAAGTGTCTAAACTGCTCGATATACGGCTTCAAGCTCGTCTTTTCCCAATCCGCCGTGCTTTTGTTGGCCTCCTCATCCTCCTCACCCTTCCAGGCGTCAATCTCTGCCAGGAGGCCTTGGACAGTAGGCACGCCTAGGGGATCAAAGTCCTCGAGGTTCTTGGTGTTGATGGGTACACAAACGCGGCCTGTTCCGGGGTGGACGACAAAGGGACTCTTGAGCAAATGGTTGAGCTTCTTGCTGACTTCGATATCCAGTCGAGGGTAGGTGTACTCCAGGACAATGTCCTGCTTGGCTTCCAGAAGTTGCCTGGCGTCGAGGTTCTTGCTAGCGCCCGACTTGGCCACGGCATCAATGTCTGCCCATTTTGACGCTGAGGCACGGCCAGGGGCGGCGTCCCACTTTCTTCGGAGAGACTCGTTGAGGTTTTGGTTGGGGAGGAGTTGTAGCAACTTCTCGGCCTGTTCAGGAGAAGACCAAGGGTCTTGTACATCAAGAACATCCTCTTGGAAGTGAGTCTTGAGAATCTCCAAACTTCGTCTAAAAGGTGTTAGTAGACATTCTTCAAGTGGTCAAGGTCAAACTTACGCCAAGTGAGGGTGTAGCGGCCTCCTCACATTAACCTTCTTCCCACTCTGAGCACCTCCCTTGACCACCTCGAGATAACCAGCAATAGCCCTCCTCTTCTGATCATCCATGCTCCGAACCTTCTTGTCGCACACCCAAGCGTGAGCACCTCTTCGACCCGAGTACACCCACATGATGTGCTTGAAGCCAAAGTCCTCCCGCAGCGCGGCGTCGAGGACCTTGATCGCCATGGTCATGAACTGCCAGCACTTGTTGCAGATGTTGGCCTTGTCGCAGCAAGTTCGCACGTCGTCGTAGTCTGTCAAATCGATATCGAAGCATAGTTCCTTGGCGAGGGGTTTGAACCCGGATGACTTGACGAGGGTCTTTCGGTCGCGGGGGTTGGTGGTGTAGACGGGGCCGATTTCGAAACGTGAGGGCATCAACCGTAGGACATCCTTGCGAAGCCTGCAGATACAGCGTTAGAGTAGAAGTCTTAGTGGTAGTAGATGACATACATGTCGGCTGTAGGAAAAGACTGGTATCGAAGATAGGCATCGTTCGAAAGGGTAAAGGCGAATTCTCGGTTGCCAAAGTCGTTGGTAGGGGTAGGGCTGTGGTTGAGCCACTGGAAAAGGTATCGCCAAGGGAATAATCGCTGGTAGAAACTGCGCATGACTTCTGGATCCGAAGCCCTCATGGCCATGACATCACTGGCCAACAGTTAGTACGCCTCGTCAGGATTCAAGAATATTGATGCGCTCACGCTGGCCCTGAAGCAACCTGAGAGCTCTCCTGTGGAGGCGCAGAGCTGGGAAACTCGTCATCCGAATCTACATCGTCAAACAAGTCCTCGAGTTGCTTGACATCCTTCTTCGTATCCTCAGCATCAGCCATGTTGGCATCAGCTTCCGGTGCTGGCGGTGCTGTTCCATTGGAGATGCCCGTCTCCTCCACCGGCTCGTCCTTAACGTTGGCTGGAGATGACATGGCGAGCTGCTTGGAGAAATTGAGATCTCGACTCCTCTTTGACGTCTTTCGCTGTACGAGTCGACCAATATCGTACCGAATTGAGATTCCAGGCGGCGTTACTCGTCGTCGTAGTGATGCTAGGAAGATTATGTGGGCGAGGGGTGGAACGCGCCGGGACGCGTCTTTTCGCGTAAAGCGTTTTCCACATTTGGTCATGGGTACGTACCTCACCACTTCCATTGATCTGCCACGGCAACGTTCAACTCACCATCTTTGGAGTTAACATGGTCATTTAACGTTAGTGTCTCTCTAACCTACGGTAGGTTAGAGGTTTTCATAGTTTTTGATCAAATTGCATAGTAATACAGATTGTCTAGAACAACTCGACTATACAGAGGATTCAGCCTGTGAAGGAACAACGCCGGCAGAGCAACTACATTTATCAAAGGTTCAAGGCTTTTGTCCAGTCTATTCATGGGTATTGTCCAATTATATAAATCCGCTTCTCTATATGTCTACTCAACTTCCTCAATCTTCTTGATCACTTCGCCACCCAACCTCGCAATCTCCAACAACACCGCCTTGCGGTTTACCTCGACGACGTCGTCATCCTCACCGGCAACCTTGCTGAAGTTGTATGGCAGACCAACGCGGAACTTTTGCTGTTGCAGCTTCGGGTTCCAAATGGCGCCAATAACAGCGTCGTCCTCCTCGCCATTGTTCGTCCCCCGGAAGAACACAAGTGTGTCCTCGTACGCACGCTGTAGCTCCTGCATGAGAACATCGACAGGATGAGCTCGGATAGGTAGAGGTGCGCGACCGGTGCGATCGTCGAGGTTCTTGAATTGGGAGTGGCGGCGGGCAGATGGGTCAGACGCAGCTTCTCGGAGAATAGAGCGAATGGCCTTGCGAGAGAGGTGGAAGAGAACATCGTAGTCCTCAAGGGAGGTGTCAAAGAGCTGAGAGACATCAAGATGGTACCCCTCATCCTTGACAAGTTTACAAGCAGCCTTGGCAAGGCGCGTCATGCGCGAGGCGACGAGCTTAGAAGGACCGTTGCGAGTGTACGCAAGGCCAGAAGGATCATTGGAGGTGGCAACGATCATGACGGTGTGGTTCATGTTAGGGTCTCGCTTCCGCCAGGCTTCAAGTTCCTTGTGGATCGTGGAACGATCATCGTTGGTCAGCTCCTCGGCTGAGTCGACAATCAAGGGTTCCTCGCGCCAGTCCCAGCGGGACAGAAAAGTCAGAGTTCGTAGGAAACCAGTCGAAACACTTGAGGGTGCCCGCCAGGGGTAAGGCTGGAGGAATACGTGCAGGACAAAGAGCTCAATAAGCTCCTCACTGATGTGACCCGAAAGCTTGTGGGAGTTGAACCAGTGCTTAACCAAACGAATGGTCTGAGATAGAGAGTGAAGTCTCGTGCAGAAAGTCGAGATGGTTTGCGTATGAATAGGCAGGGTTGTGAAGAGCCAGTTGAACCTGGCGAAAGCAGCTTCTGACTCTTCACGAACATGCTGGTCCAGGGTCTTGTTCTTGATATGACGCTCCAACAGGGTCGCCTCCAGGTCGCAGTGAATTCTCAGTCGGAAGGATGCGCCAGAGTTATACACGATATCGAGGTAAGCCAGGTTTTCAATACCGATTTCCTGATTCTCTCGGCCGAGATAGGTCGTAATATTGTCTTTAGCAGCGTTCAGCCGCCTGTCAAAGTCGAGGAGGAACTCAATCTTAGCCTCCTGGATCGCAATGAGGTTCTCTGGCCATCGGCTTGAGGCCTCGAAATAGAGGTTCACATCAATAGGTTCAATCGTTCCCTGATGAAACCCAGGCATCGGGGCGTCGATCGAGGCATAGCGGGCGGCTGGAGAGACTGGTGAAAGCTGGCGAATCTGCAGTGGCAGGTCCTCCAGATTCCGGATATCATGCTCAAGAGTCCGGAACGCCCGTTGAGCTGCATCAAATGCCTCCTTATCCATGTGAGACAAGGCGATGACGCTAGAGAAACCCGCGCCAAAGGGAATAATCTCCTCCTTGACAATCTTGAGGTGTCGCTTCAAGATGTGGGCAGTAATCTCCTCACAAATCTGGAAAGGAAGCTTGCTCGTCCATTCGATACACTCAAGGATACTTCCATCCTTGAACCTGCGCAGCTCAGCCTTCTCACCCCAGAATTGCCGGAATCGTGCAGCGTCTTTTTGCTCCTCCGCGGGAGGACCATGCTCCATTTGGCGAGACATCTGAGCAAACTCAAACATGACCCCAAAAAGAACCTTGTCTGAATCTGAAGGGTGGAAGGAGCTCAGTGACCAGGCCTTTCTCGAGGGCAGCTGGAAATGCACAAGCTGGGCTCGAGTGCCGTAGGCCTTCTTAAGAATCTTGTGCGCCTCCAGGCTGAAATCCCAGGCAGGCCCTCTTCGGTCAGGGGACTTGGAGGCCTTGGAAAGATCATGAGTCTTGATCTCAAAGATGGCATCAAAGGTCTGCAGAGGGGCATCCGACTTGACAATAAAAGTCGGCTCAAACTTGTCGGCGGCTTCGTCGGCAAGAAGATCGGTGGTAGACTTGGCGTGCATCTGCAGGAGACTAGCTGACCAGGGGCTCATCTTTGACAGAACATTAAGCTCTCGCACCGGGTCGTACATGACCGGGCCAGACTCTTTGACAGTATCAGGGCTTATCTTGGAAGATCCAAAGACAAAGGCCTTCTTGTTGAAGTCGGTGGTTGAAAGGAACTGAACAGTAGCCTTGAACAACTCGGTACTGCTCAAAGATGTCGACAGTGCTGCTTGACCGTTTCGTCCGCCCATTTGAAGCAAGAGAGCAATCATTATAGACCACTCAAAATGTCCAAAGCCACCCTGAGACACGGAGCTTCCAAAGCCTCTCTGCTGCAGCCAGATCCTGCCAAGGACACAGGCATCAGGGAAAGCCGGACACTCGTTCTTGGCGTGTGTGAGAACTCGCAGGTATGAGATGAACGTCTCCTCTGCCTTGAGAGTAGAGTTGTAAAAAGGGGTGCTCAATTGGGTCTTCTTGTCGTCCGTTTCGCCGCTCTTGTTGTTGTTCGAGGTCGGGAGGAGCTTTGACTTGGGGAAGAGTCCATCAGGAGCGCAAGGGATAACTCGAATGACATAGGAGGACTTTGGCGCCTTTGCCTTCTTCTTAGAAGTCTTGCCTTTTGACTCCTTGGGTTCCTCCTCTTCCTCGGGCTTGGGTCGAAGAGTGAGCACAGGCAGGAGGGGATTCTCGTTGAGAAGTTCAAATCCAAGGTCCATCTCTGCACCCAACTCTTTCTTGACGTGCGCGGCAACATAGGCGATATAGTACGCTCGACGGTAAAAGTATCGCATGCTTGTGTAGTCCTTTTCTTGGAACATGGCCTTGGGCATCTGGATGACCATGTCGATGCCGAATTGGGCCTGGGTTTTGACCATGGTCTTTGCGACGTAGCTGCCGACGACATTGTACTGGGCCGGTTTGGCAAATGATAACTTGTAAGGCGCACCCTTGGCGGGTCTCGGCTCGGGATAGGGAACGACGACGCGATGCTTCTTCTCGAAGCTGGCCGTAGCTTCAGCAATCTGGAAGATATGTTAGTTCTAAACTCGTTAATGGGTTCAAGTGAACGAACAGGCAGAGCATCGTGAGGAGGCGCAGAGTCGATAGCCTCCTTCAAGCGGTGCAGATGCGCATCAACACCCTTCAATGCCTTGCTATAGTCGAGTTTTGCTTCCTTGAGAAGCTCATCGGTTTGGAGGACGAAAGTGCTGGCAGTTGAGACTCGCGCAGAGCTCCTGGCTTCAAAGTCGATGAGACCATCGTGTCTCAGACCGGGGCCGGAATGATCGAGCTTACGGCGTTTCGAACTAGACTCCATATCGAAGGAGGTTGTTGCGCCGGCCGAGTAATGGCAGTTTCCGTCAAAGAATCGTTGGTGTTGAGGCTGCCACTATTTCTCTGCTTGGGTTTCGCAGGTAATTTTTTTTCCTCCGTCTCGCGCATGCGGGGCGATAAGATCCCAATCGGGCTTATCGGTATTGGAAGCTTATCAGCGATAAGCGGGCACGTACCACAACGTAACCAGAAAGGAAAGTGCTTGAGAGTCCTTGCAGCAAAGGATGGGATGGGAACCTCTCACAACGCGTCATTTCTTAGCAAAACGCTGATCACGCATCGGAACCGAAGCTAGGATTATTATCGTCAAGTCTCAAAGTCCCTTACTTTACGGATCCGATCTTGACCTCTTTTGCCCAGAGCAAATACGCGACCGGCGTCTGCCCCTGCGCTTGCAATATGCAGCTACCAGCTCCTAGAATCACCTGGTCCATCACATCAAGCAGCCCTTGCTTCCATTAGCTAAACTGTCAAACATAGACGTGCAACGCCTTGCAGCACGCTCAGGCCCAGCCGAGATCCACCTGACAGCCGCTTCTGTGCCGTCCTCGTCTCGATTGGGAGGGATCGCCAGCCGTGGGAGCCATTTGGGACCTGAGACATTGTCAACCTTGGCTATTCACAACCAGACAAGTTCATTTTCACAAGCAACCGACCTCGTCTAAACAATGCGGGTAAATTAGGTACAGCCGTCTGTTGAGACAGAGGCTGGGTCATCTTGCGGGCCGCCGGGGACTTTTCCCTTTGTTTACCATTCCAGCAAAAAGTGATGAAGCTCTCACCAGCATCGATAACAAAAACACGAGTACAGGCAGCAGAGCTAAGAAGCGGGATAGAACGGCTCCCCCAGACATACATGTAGATGGCGTCAAGACTCAGCAAGCAAAGAAAAGAAGACAAGAGAAAAAGCACGCAGCAGTCGCGTCAGTTTCCTACATACATGTGCCTGGCCTAGCCTAGCTCGCTGCAGGTTTCTTCCGCCCTTGACGTCTTTGGCTCTTGAATCGGCCCTGACGCAGAACCACTTCGCGTTTTGGGTTCTTGTGTGTGTGTGTTTTGATTTTGATGTCTCGCCCTCTCCTTGCTTCAACCTCCATACCACTTACCCGGAGTTGGCCTGGATGCACAGACGCCAAGGTTCCGCTTCTCGAGTCTGAGTCTCAGTCTCCAAGTTCTTTTGCTTTTGGCAGCACGCGGCCTGTAGGGAGGAAGCTGGCAACACCCTGGCTCCGGCTATAAGAGCGAGACGTGCCTTGCCAGGATCCGTGGTGAGGCTTCTCAGCTGAAGTCATCTTTTGGCCACGGACTGGTTCGGCTTTGCTTGTTCTCAGCTCGCCTTGTCGCGTCACTTTACTTATCTTGAAGTTTGTCTTAGACTGTTGCCTCACGGCCTTTCGCCTTGCTTCTTTGACGTCTTATCGAGAGAGATTCATCGATCGAGTCCTGAGTTTCAGACAAGTCAGCATTATTTCTTTGGTGTCATTCCTTCTTCATCAACTCAGTCATGGACTCCTTCGTGAACCACCCATCATCACTTTCTCTATCGCCGTCAGCCATGGATGTAGATGCCTCTCGAAGGACGCCATCGCCAGTACCATCTCTAGGCCACGATTCGCTCAGCACTCCTACAACAGAGATGACCACGCCCCCGATCTTTTCCTCCGCTTTTGCAGTCGTCAAGGGTAGTGAGCCAGCAGGCAGACTATCCATCATGGAGCAACCAGATATGAGGAACCCTGTAAATGGCTGGGCATCCCCTTCGTTCCCAAAAGAGTCATTCTGTGCGATGGACTCCCATGACAGTTACTATGAGTTCGACGAGCCTCGAGATTTGACCGACTTGGACACTGAGCCTCAATACCTTCCCACACCCCCCAGCCAGAAACCTCGACTCCCGGTCATTGGCGGTACCCCAGACTTTCTCATCCTGTACTGCTTCAACATCCGACGGGCAGCAGACTTCTACTCCCGTTGCTTTGGATGGAAATTCTATGGCGACATGAACGCGAGAGAGATTGATGACCCCAGTAAGCGACAGTGGGGATCATCCTTCTTCGACGTACAGCCCATGAACTTTTTCAACTCGAGCGAAGACAAGGGCCAGCTCAAGATCACGGGCGCCTTGGTCCAGATGAGAACCACGCCGGACAGCCAAGCCCGGCTCGAGCACAAGCGGCAGATGGCCAGGTTTGGCGCCGCTACACCGACGTGCCACCTCCGGGTCCCCGATCTCGGCGACGCTGAGGAGTTGATCGAGCAGAACTTTGGCGAGGTCAAGCACTTGCGATATGGCATCCGACAGTTCATCATGGACGTTGGAGAGTTTATCGATACGGAGGGAAACCTGGTAGGACTTATTTCTCTGCACCCGGAAAATGCCAATGCCGCTTAGACGGTGGCAGGTTGAGTTAACAGTGGGGGATAAAGGAATACCCGGTGTTTTGTCTTGTTTTTGTTCATGACGTTCATAACGAACGATCATTTTGCCAGAATTGTATCGTATACGGAGTCATTGTGTTAAAGCATCTAGGGGTTGGAGGGTTAACTGGCGTTTTGGAAATATCACGGTCACATGGGAGAAAGGCGTTGACGCGGGAGTTGAACAAACCACACACGCACACACACACACAAGGATTGTTCGGTTCGGAAAGCGGACGGAACGGGGAACGGACCATACACAGAGTGTCAATTCAGAGAAATAGTACTAATAGGACTTGATTTCCACCCGAGATCAACGGTGACTGAAGACCGAGCTGCTTGACCTCCGAAACACGTCCAACTAGTCATTTCCAGCAAAGTGCTCTGTCGAAAAGCATCATGACAACTCCCGAAACGAATAGCCGGCCAGTGCGGAAAACCCATTACCCGCCAAGAAGCAGCGGTCCGATCCCCCACTGACAGCTTTGCCCCGGACTTGAACCCCCGCTGGCCGCTAACTGAATGGGCGGCGGCGTCTAGCCCATCGGCATCATTCAAATCATCCTCGGGCTGGACAGTTGGTTGGAGAGAGGAGGAGGGGCCTCCACTTCCCGCTGCATTCACAAGCTGGCCACTACCCGGCAGCCGTTGCGTTGACGGACATGATTTTTGGCAGTCGACGGAAGCGGCCCCGAATGCCGAGTTTCGCTTCCGAAGTTTCCATGCCGTGCGGATGCGAGAGGGGAGCGGAATCCATGCTCCTCCTGCCTAGGTCCCTGGCTGTATGTTTAAAACTCCGTGAAAGCTTGCGGCCAGTGCCGGCCTTAATAAACGGGAATCCCCCGCCAACGGCCCGCGTCCATCCATTACCATCGTCATTGTCGGCTCAAGCTTGTCAAGGGTCTCGTCTCGTCTTATTACTTCCTTGCTGTTGCTGCTCGCGAGGTGAATACTAGTGTGTGAAGCGCAATTGATCACACAGCTGTTCAAGACGACCACGACCCATAGCCGACAGGGGGACCCATCCTGAAGCTATTCCCGCCTTACCCTCGACCTCTACCCCTCTATCTTCATCCCCTCATAAACTCACAAGATGCCTTCCGCCGCTTTCCGGTTAAGGACTCTCCGAGCCTTTGCTCGAAATGCTTCCAATGTAGGTTCTTTCATGTCTATATGAATTGTGAGCTCCTGAAGCAGTACTGACACACCTAAGCCCAATGCCGTCCTCGCGCGATCCTTCTCGGCCACCTCTCGCCGCGCCGAGATCAACAAGGTCTTCCCCTCCGCGAAGGAGGCCCTCAAGGACATGAAGCCCAACACGACACTCCTCTGCGGTGGCTTCGGTCTCTGCGGTGTGCCCGACTCGCTCATCAACGAGGTCATGAACAAGCCCGAGATCACTGGCCTCACAGCTGTGTCAAACAACGCCGGTACCGACAACTCGGGTCTCGGCCAGCTTCTGAAGACGAAGCAGATCCGCAAGATGATTGCTAGCTACATTGGCGAGAACAAGACATTTGAGTCAATGTACCTCACCGGTGAGGTCGAGCTTGAGCTGACCCCCCAGGGTACCCTCGCTGAGCGATGCGCCGCTGGCGGTAAGGGAGTGCCCGCCTTCTACACCCCCGCCGCCTTTGGAACCGTTGTTCAGACTGGCGATCTTCCCCTACGAAACAACGCCGATGGCTCTCCCGCCGAGTACTCGTACCCCAAGGACGTCAAGGTCTTCAAGGGCAAGTCATACCTCCTCGAGCACAGCATTGACGGCGACTATGCCTTCGTCAAGGCTTACAAGGCCGACAAGCTCGGCAACTGCCAGTTCCGCCTCGCCGCGCACAACTTTAACGGTGCTATGGGCCGCAACGCCAAGATGACCATTGTCGAGGCCGAGCACATCGTTGAGCCTGGCGAGATCCCTCCCGAGGCCGTCCATCTGCCCGGTATCTACGTCAAGCGTGTCATCCAGAGCACTGAGGAGAAGGCTATTGAGAAGTACACCTGGGCCAAGGATGAGAGCGACCCTGCGACCGCCAAGGCCCTCGGTACTGGCGATACTGCGGCCAAGCGAGAGCGCATCGTGCGTCGTGCTGCCAAGGAGTTCAAGAACGGCATGTACGCTAACCTGGGTATCGGTATGCCCATGCTCGCTCCCGGCTTCGTTGGCCCCGAGGTCGAGGTGCAGCTCCAGTCCGAGAACGGTATCCTGGGCCTGGGTCCCTACCCCAAGAAGGGCGATGAGGACGCCGATCTGATCAACGCTGGCAAGGAGACTGTGACCCTCAAGCCTGGTGCTGCCGTGTTTGGCAGCGAAGAGAGCTTTGGCATGATCCGCAGCGGCCGCATCAACCTCACCATCCTGGGTGCCATGCAGGTCAGCGGTACTGGCGATCTTGCCAACTGGATGCTTCCAGGCAAGGTCAAGGGCTTCGGCGGTGCCATGGATCTTGTCAGCAACCCCAGCGAGACCAAGGTTGTGGTGACGATGGAGCACACAGACAAGAAGGGTAACCCCAAGATTGTCAAGCAGTGCGCGTTCCCCTTGACTGGACGGGCGTGCGTGTCAAGAATCATCACTGAGCTTGTAAGTGAAGACGAGTTTGCGTTGGCTATGACACGATGCTAACTATAACGCAGGGTGTCTTTGACGTTGACTTTGCCCATGGCCTGACCCTTATCGAGATCGCAGATGGCGTCACTGTCGACGAGGTCAAGAGCAAGACGGAAGCTCCCTTCACCGTGGCCGAGGACCTCAAGCCCATGCTGTAGAGGGTGTATATGAGTAGAGACGTTGCAATTGGATACCACGAGCATGTTTTTGGATAATTGCCAGCTGAAGAAGAATTACCCGGGTATATTAAAATATTGGAAGCTTCAGCGTTGAGATGAGGTGAATGGCTTGAAGCCATGGCATCACAGGGCGACCGCTGTTGAATGGCGTCGGTTGTTCCTGCATGGGCCTCTTAAAAAGGAAATGGCAGGAACCGACGATTATAGTCAAAGTCGGCATCTCCGTCATGGGTGAAATCAATTAGACGAGTAAAATGAACAAAAATGAGAAAAATTGGCAATGATTGATTGATTGATTTGTTCAAAAATCCTCTATTATAAATCAAAGCCGACGTGGTCGTGGCAGTGATGCTGCAAGGGCCTGACTGAGACTGTGATAATCAATCCACCGCCTCAGCACCAAATAATCCGACCACTTGCACCTCCTCATTCACCATCTTTCCAACCCCAGCTTAGCCCATCTCCCTTGGCATAATCCCATGGTTTCTTGAAATACCTTATTCCATCATGGCCGCCACGTTTGATCAGGAAACAGGCCAGGTCTTTAAGGAATATGTCCTGTCGCGCGACGCACTCACCGAGGCGGATCGAGACGCGGCAGACTGGAGCCGTCGACGCCGGTATCCCGCCGTTACCGCCCGCGGCGTCCGGGGGCCTCGGTCCTTGGCAAACATGGTCATCAAGGTAGTCGCCGACAACATCGGATCGGTGGGCTCGGTGGCAGATCTTGAGGATCTCCCACCGCGTCTGTTGTGGCGCATATGGCGGTTCCTCGAGGCGAGGTGAGTGGCGGATATCTCGGGATAGCCAAGACATGCAAGAAACTGACAGTTTATTAGAGGTGAATGCCTTCACGCCTGGAAACTCTTCTCCAAGTTGTTCCTGGAGGCAGAAGATGATAAAACTCTAAGTCTTTATCGCTTCCGTCAACATATTTGCCGTCCTGGGAATGAGCTCACCCGCTACACTGTGCCCTTAACGGCACCACCTACGGACTTCATCACCCACCTCGTTCTAACAGGCGGGTGCTCCTTCAACACACACGACTTGCTTTGCCTTGCCGATATGCCCAATCTTGGCGCCCTCGAGCTCATCCAACCCGCTGATGAACTCCGCACCATCTTCCCGCAAGTCTCGGACCGCCTGGTCCGGGGGTGGACCGAGAAGTCCGACCCGTTCCCGTTGCTTCGCATACTCCGCATATGGGGCGACCAATCCACAACCAAGAAGTCGTTGCAGTGGGTGTCGCAGTTCCCTTCGCTCGCGCTGTACGATGTCATGGGTGCGAGGGAGGACTGGAAGCAGAGTGAAGAGGCTGCGCTGGAGCATGGCTGGGAGCAGGCCGAAAAGGTTTCTGGGCTGGAGGACTCGCTATTACGTTATCTGATGCTGTTTGCACCGTTGGAGGAGGCGCGGACGCATCGTCTTAGTGACCTTGCTGCGAGAATCGACAACGACCTCGTCTCGCTATGCGGTGATTCTAGATGTGCCGTTAAGTTCGTTCAAGATCGCCAAGCGCCACCACTCCTCGACTATCTCACCGACATGGCAAAGGTGCGGGCACCTTCATGGGATATTCATGCTGCGTCTGGCGAAGCTAGAGCATGTCACGGCGTGGCCTTTGAGCCTTGGGCGTTCTGGCTCTACTCGTTTCTCGGCCAGCTCAGCTCAGACCGAGACCTACAAGCTCGCGGCGCCCTCCCACCCCAAAAAGCTGTTGCCGGGCCCTTCATTCTGCCTTCGCGGCCGTTCGCGTGTCTCCACCTAGGACATAGCACTCGCGGATCCGGTATCAACACTCGACCGTCATATGTAAGTCGGGGGCTGTTCGCGACGGGGCAGTACACCTTCACACGAGATTCTGTTATCCGAGGAGATAAACCAAAGCCAAAGCCGATCCCTAAGAAGGGCCCAAGCCTGGTGGCCTCGGAGCGAGCGGCTCCTGTGCTGGCGTTGCGGAAGCACAAGAAGAGGAGGCTGGAAGATGTCCTGCAAGCCATGTCGAAGTAGGCGGGCAGAGGCGTTTTCAAAATTGATATTTGAACTATGTGGCAGACCTAACTTGCGAGAGTTGGTTATACTTTGTCGGTACGGACCCTTGTTGCAGATGACTCTAAATCTAATACATCCGCTGACCGTCATGAACGACATAGGTTCGGCAGTGTTTCTGTTGGAAACTTGATGAATATCTCATCCGAAGACTGCTACGCTCAGGTCTACTTCTATGTCGTTTATGGGTAGACCTTGTGTTGCTGGCTGTGAATATGAGAACAGGCCATTCCCAGGATCTCTGGATGGAGGTATATCTCGACTCTGACTCTGAAACTCAGTTTGAGTTATGAAATGTCCAGAAATTATTGAGATTAAGCATCCCTGCGCCTCACTGCGCATGACCAACAGAGGAAAAGTTTAACAACTGGGCGTTCTCGGATGGATATGAGTTGATGGTCGTTTCCTCGTAAACAAGCTCAACACTTCGATTGCAACAAGGCACTGCCCGAAACATCCTTCCCCAACAGATACAGACATCTTTATAATGGCAGGAACCTTGGAACTTCTCCCTACCTAGGTACTCTTTCTTCGCACTTTATCTACCAAGTTATCAAGTCCTGGATCTTCACGTCACAACTAAGGAACAACACATTCCATCACGTCTTTTATACAATCTCCAGCTATTCCTCGCCGCATTGCATTTGCGATATACCTACACCATGGCAAGCAAAACTACCTTCAATAACGACGAACCTCTCGCTAGCATCGACTTTCCTGGCCCCTATGCTGCAACATTTTACTTCAACAACGACTTGGCAGAAGAGCCCGACTACCTCCTATCGAGTGACGGTGGCTACCTGACGGACGAGTCCGATACATCTGAAGAAGAAGAGGAACTACCCCCGGAGAGCTACATGTCAGAGTTTCCGGTTGTGGAGGACAACCCATGGCCCGCCTTGAGCCCATCGAGCACCCCTAGCTTGACTTCGTCTATGCAGACACAGATATCCTCGAGTGATCTTGAACACTCCCCGAAAGATCAAACCGACACTTCTGAGCTTTCCTTTACTCACGTCGGATCCGCAAGCTCGGAAATAGAGGTGAATACTGACGGGTATGTCCCGTTCGTCGAACCATCGGAGGGCGTTGTCGACGACAGGACAAACCAGACTTTTGGAGCGTCAAAAGCCCAATCAACTACCGAAAAGCGTTCACCAGCACACTTTATCAATTTTGTTGACTGGAAGAATCCGGTACCGTTTGAAGATTTCGCCAAGCTTAGCCCGCAACACAGGTCCGAGATCAGGGCAATCCATTGGGATTCGCGACTCTGGTTCAGCACCATGTTCGAGAGAGGCACTCCAAAGTACTATCAGGAACTGGCAAGGTGGCGGGCAGCACGTCTCCGTAACATCGCTGGCGTGCCCATGGACCAGAAGCAGGCTGACGAGATCGGTTATATCATGTTCCGAGTGTCTGAGATTGCGGCTGCGAGAGAGCGAGAAAGACGACGACGAGAGCGACAAGCGGCTGGGCCAAAGTAGGAGAATGCCTCGATTGAATTTTGAATATGGGAGAGAGCATGATTGCTTCAGTGTTTACCTTTGGGCTGGAAGAAGGGTTGTTTTGATTGAGTGTTTGACTACCTGGGCATGAACACCATGGTGATGGAGGTGATAGGATTACCTTTGGCTATGGATATGCGTTGGGTTGGAATAACTAAATTCTTGGACCCAGGCTTACAGGTAGAATTTGAGTTGTCGTTGCTTCTCAGTCTTGTTGAACACTGGTTGGATGTTGGAGCAGACAGTGTATCCGTAACGACGAATACCTATTGGAAATTCATGTTCGCGGCACGCCGTGTAGAACTTAGTGACAGTATCCGTACCACGGAGGGACATCAACAAAGATCATCCATAGAAGCCAGCCAATACGACATGGACGCATCCCTCGCAGGCCGGAGACGGATGCCCAGCCGCTCAAGAGTTGGGAATATGGCTCACGATGCGCCGAGGTGCTTGGCCAAAAGGTCTGCATCATAGCCTTGATGCCTCGTGGCAGCCATGCTCGCCAACTTTGCTTTGAGGTGGCGAACAGACTGGCAATCTGCCATCTACGAGTGTATTCTACGTTGGACATTGCCTCCTAAACAAAAACTCGAAAGTCTTGGTGAAGGCATGTGCCGCGTCAAAATTTCTCCCCCCCAACGCGCAGCCGAAGCCGCAAAACAGGGCAGAGGGTAAGTCAGCGGACGTAATATTCTCTTTCCTCCAGTTTCCCCTCCGTCGCATCCATTGAAATGAAATGCCAGAGTGAATTTGAAGGATTCAGTTTTTCTAGTAGGTTGAAGAAGAAAGGAAAGAAAAAGTTCAAAAGAGAGGTTGACTCGTCGTGGTTTTGTTCTGTGCGGTGAGTGGGGTGCGGCGGAGGGCGGAGAATTAATGTGCCGTGATTACTTGAGGTGTGGGTTTGCTTGGAAGCGAGATGGGGGAGAGATCATGAAGTTGGATAACATTCTAACAATGTCAGGACTTGATCTTTAACTAGAATTATTGATTTTTCTTTTTCTCTTTCGTTTATGCTTCAAAATGGATAGTTTCAATGATTATCCCTAAAATCTTCCTCTCTCTACGGACTGCCCGTGTTTCAACTACAGCAAGAAACCACAGAATGAATGGCCCAAACAGAGCCCAACAGTGACAGAACTTGGCTCTTCCAGGAAGGTACTTATCTATGCGCCAGCGGTGAGTCAAGGATCCAGGTTTCTTCTTGTGCTCTGCAGCACATCCCGTTTTGTGTCGTGTGCCTGATGGACAAGAATGGCACATTGACATTCGTTGAAAGCACGCAAGCCCCTCTCTAGAGCGGATCAAACCACGACAAACAGGGGCCCTCCCATTCGCGCAGCGGGCTCTAGAGATGGTGGATTTTCCATTGATGGTCCCTACAGGGCTTGTTCACAGTGGGCTCGTTAGGCTGCTCTGCCTCTGCCAACAGTCAGCTCACATCCATAGGGGGTTCCGTGATGCTCTTTGGCTCATGTTGCATCTGAGTTGAGTCACACTCTTGGTCCATATTGCTTTTGGAGGTTTCCTTGGACTGGGTTTCTTTCGTGTTCCTTTCACATTGTGTATGTCTCTTGGCTTGCCTATCTTGTGATACCTATCCAACTGTTTTCTTACCACCATCAACCTTTTCACCTACTCGCGAATCTCTCCCATCCCTGTCACGCCTGCTCTATCAAGTGACGCATTGTCACTCCTGACCCTGATCAATCCCTGATCGGCAAACATCCGACCCCTTGATCTTGCCTCCCTTCACGCACATCCGTCCATAGGAATTAAAACTGGAAGCTGCCGTCATTAGCTACCCCGCTACCCCGCCTCCGGTCAAGTTTGATCAGCAAACAAACACCAACATCGACACCCAACAACTCCAACAACGATAGACTTGGCGCTTTCATTAGTAACCGACGTCGCCGTATAAAGCTTCGTATACGACTACAAGTTATCGATACTAGCATCCGACCCTCTTTCCTCCTTCACCTATATCATTCGAATCGCCCAAGATGGTTGGTGCTCCTGGAACGAGCTCTCGCGGTCGCGGAGGAAAGTTTCGAAAGCCCGCTCGAGGAGGTGAGTTTGTTTGGCATTTACTCTTTCACTGTCTACTGCTTTTGACCTAGCGAATCTAACCACGACCTAGGTGGCAAGAAATTCTCGCGAGACATTCGTCCCGTTGACGCCGATGGCAACGAGATCAGCATGTGGAGCGTTGACGCCAAAAACAAGGACGACGATGACGACGACGACAGCGAAGATGACGAGACCACCGAGGACGAGACTACCGAAGAAGAAGATAGCGACTCTGACGACGACGCCCCTGGTCCTTCCGCCGCACCAACCCAGGAACAGTCACGCGAAGACCGCAAGGCCGAGAAAAAGGCTCGTAAAGAGGCAGCCATAGCCAAGCAGAGAGCCAAGACTGTCGAGGTTGGCGACATGCCTTCGAGCGACGACGATGACGACGACAGCGAAGAGGATAGCGAGGACGATGACGATATGCCCGCCAACCCCAATCACTCTAAGAAGGCTCGCAACCAGACCAAGGCGGGTGTTGAGGAGATCACAGAAGGGGTCAGCAACATGGCTGCCCCGACTCGACGTGAGCGCGAGGCTCTGGAAGCGGCTGCTGCAAAGGAGAGACATATGCGCCTGACAGCTCAGGGCAAGACAGACGAGGCCAAGGCTGATCTGGCCCGTCTCAAGGCCATCCGCGAGCAGCGCGCTCTCGATGCTGCCCGAAGACAGGTGAGTCTTTTAGTCCCATCATTTGGCCTAGCCGGTCCACGATCCTTTACTAACTTGGTAACAGGCTGAGCGTGAAGAGAAGGAAGCACTGGAAAAGGCCAAGAAGGCCGAGTTCGAGGCCAAGGAGGCTCGTCGGAAGGAGACGGCCGCCGCCAAGAAGGGAAAGAAGAAATGAAGCACCGTCTAAAAGCTGCGATGGCGATGATGCGTGACTGAAGAAGACCTCTTGGTTGGTTATCAGCTGGTTTCTGTTTGGCATTGCGTTGCATTGGATTGCGGCTTTCATGGCATTGATGCATGAGTTGCCGATGCTACATGGTGATCGGCTCGCTTTTCTAAAAGCGTATAGCGACATGAAATGATGACTATCTTTTTTCTCGCATGATTTTGGTTACTGAAGGGTGACATGTGAGGCTAATTAGAAGATGGAAGTGTTCTTTAACGCTAATATGGAAAGGTTTGTAGATAGGCACTAAGAAGGGCCTACTTTGATTTTGGAGAGATATTGGGCTGGTTCAATAGAGCCGTCGTAGTCAATGTTCCAGTCTTGGTGTTGCTCTGATATGCCCCCTCAATGTGAGACGCATAGAGGCGGCACGGATTGGTAGCAAGGGCATGAAAGACACTTGCAGCTTTTGATGTTCATAGCTAATATTGATATGATGTTATTATTCCGGCTCGGTTCTAAGACATTATTGATGCATTCCTTTTCGTCTCGACATAGACTTGTTTCAATGTCGTCAATCACCACAATGAAGGCGAGAATATGATACTTGGGGTGTATGAGCTGAGTTGAATGTCAGTAGTTTCTACTGGAAGATAAATTTACACATACCGAAAAGAACAATAATTGCAGCCCTCGCCATCTTCCATGATTGTAACCATCATAGATTTTCTGCTCAAGACCCTTGAAGACTATCCCCGTCTGTGTCGAGGCGGAGGCGGCAGTAAGCTAAAGTACAGGGGTGGAGTAGGCGGCCGTGGTTCCCCACAAAGCCCGTTTGGACCAAAACGGAAGGGACTGGACAGAGAAAAAAAAATCACTAGAGTCCCCAAAAAAATCGACGTCGGCCAAATCGCCTTCCGAGCTTTCTCTCCAACCTCACGAACAACCACGACGAGCCTCATAGGGACCCAACCAGGATACCCTCGCCGCTCTATCGTCTCCGAAACACAGTCAACATAGCGGATACAACCGTCCTCATCATGGCCGAATCTTCGCTGCAGGTCCGTCCTCACAGTTGCCCTCGTGCCCCGCCTGTCGCCAGCCAAACTTGAAGGCACGGCAAGCATGGCAATAGGAAGCCGTGAAGCTGACCCAAGCACTATAGGATCGCCTGCGCGACCATGCAAAGGCCTTTGATGGCCTCTTGAGTCTTATCCCGGCCAAGATGTACTATGGCGAAGACACAAGTGTACGTTTCTGACTTCGAATCAACCAACCACCCTCTCCCCGCCCCCAGAGAAAACCACACCACCTGTCATCTACCGCGCAATCCCGCCCAGCAGCCTACAGATGAGGCTAATTCATCTCTTCTAGAACCAATGGAACAAGAAGAAGCAGACAAAAGAAGAGGCCGCCGCCGCCCGTCGCGGAAAGCTGGACCCTGACAGCGAGCTTAACAGAAACGCCAAGGAGGTTATGGATGAGCGCGCAAAGAACAAGCGCAAGCTACGCGAGATGCAACAAGAAGAAGATGGAGATGAAGAAGATGAGTGGGAGGACTACGATCCTGTCCCCGGCGTCGACAGCGAGAAGCCCGGCGAGGGCCTCAAGACAAAGACCGAAGGCAACAAGAAGCAGAAGCTCGACGATGACGATGACGACGTAGATGCCAAGACCGCTCCGGAGGCGACATCCTCCAAGGCTTCAAGAAAAGAGGAAAAGAAGGCTGCCAAGAAGGAAAAGAAGAAGGAGAAGAAGGTTGAGAAAAAGGTTAAGAAGTCAGAAGTCACCGACGCAGACAATGAGGCTCCTGCCCCTACGCCTAAATCACAGAAGCAAGCCAAAAAGCAAGCGAAGGGTCCTGCCGCCAAGGCCCAGAAGGAAAAGGAGGTGGACGAGTCATCAGCTGTTCAAGGTGATGGTGAGGTTGAGCCCATGGATATCTCGGGGCTGGAAAAGGACGATGAGGCTACCGATAACTCGATGCCCGAATCTGAGCCACACTCTCCCACCTTTGACTCTTCGACAACTGCCCCTGGGGCTCCCGCTGAGCCTGTCAGCGCAACCACATCCGTCTCATCCACCATCCCTCCCTCCGAGAAGCCCAAGCACATCAAGATCCCCGCCGACACCGAGGCCCTCCGCGCACGGCTAGCGGCCAAGATTGATGCCCTACGTGCCGCCCGAAAAGCTGACGGTCCCGACGGCAAGCCCATCCGCACACGCCAGGAGCTCATCGAGTCGAGGCGGAGGAAGCAAGAGCTTCGCAAGGCCCATAAGCAGGAGCTGCGCAAGCAGGCTAGGCTGGAGGAGCAGCGGAAGCGCGAGGAGGCTCTGGCATCCAGCTCCCCCGGTGTCAGAAGCCCTGCTGTTGAGCTCGACGAGAACTCCAGCAACTTTACGTTTGGCCGTGTCGCCTTTGGTGATGGAGCCAAGCTCTCGCACGATCTCAGCTACGTCCTCAGCCAGGGCAAGAAGAAGGGTCCTTCAGATGCCAAGACTGCCCTTATCAAGGTGCAGAACCAGAAGAAGCGCCTTCAGGAGCTCGACCCTGAGAAGCGTGCCGACATTGAGGAGAAGGATGCTTGGCTGACGGCCCGCCGCCGCGCCGAGGGCGAGAAGATCCGTGACGACGAGGCGCTTCTAAAGCGCGCTGTCAAGCGCAAGGAGGTAGCCAAGAAGAAGAGCGAGAAGGCCTGGCGCGAGCGGTCTGACGGTGTCAAGCTTGCGCAGAAGGAGCGCCAGCGCAAGCGAGAGGACAACCTGCGCAAGCGCCGTGACGACAAGCTTCTTGGAAAGGCTGGCAAGAAGAAGAAGAAGCCCGCTGTCGGAGCTAAGAAGAAGGGCCGTCCTGGATTTGAGGGAAGCCTGGGCGTCGGTGGACGAAAGAAGTAAAGCTTCAGGAATGACATGTCAAACACATAATGCCAACGAGAAAGACGAAAGGGGTTGAAGAAAAGCAAGATTGATTATGCTTTGTTTATTCTCAAGACACGGCGCTGGAGGAGTCCCGGTCGGCAAAAAGCAAAAAAGGGGACGGATTGATGCATCAACGGAGCGGCGCGCAGAGAGATTCATCTTTGTAAAGCAAGGTATTGCATAGCACATAGTGGACGGACGATTTCCCCCTTGATCAACATGAATGAGAGAGCGTGCCTTGAACGCGCCGTTTAATGCAGAACGAATCTTTGACTTGATGTGCAAATTCCCCTTTCAGATCACATCCATCTCATGTTCTCATATCTGCCGCTGACACCCATCTTGTAACCATCACCGACATCACCACTGAAAAGAAAGGCACCACAGAATCCATTCTGTCAGACAAAAGACGCCCGTGTTCCATGAGAGAGGGAGCATATCTGCCCCCTTTTGTTTTTCTTCTCATTACAACAGTTTACCAGAAGAAACCCCTTCCTCCCTCCTCCCCCTAAAATTCAACGACAAACAGCACGGCTTTGGCTTTAGTACGCTTCACGTATCGTATCAACCTATGGGCTCCTCCCCCTCCCTTCCTTTGCCTTCCTGAAACACACATACATACATAAACACTGTCATTTCCGTCCCTCTTCTTTTTGTTTCCCAAAAACAACGGAAGAATAGATGAGTCTCGACCAAGATAAAAAAAAAAAAAGAAGAAGAACAAAAAAAGACATTAAAAAAAAGGGCATAGGGGGCCGGGAGTATGCGGGCCACCACCAACACCACCAGTAAAACATCCATGACAGGCCCTTCAGCAATGAATGGCAGAGCAGTTGAGCCGAGTCCTCGGCGTGCCCTGGTCAAGAGAAAGCTGCGCCCTGGTCCCGTTGCGCCAAAGTCAAGACCCCGGAATTTCCTTCGATTGCTCCATGTGGTAGGTGATGTAGGTTCGTGGGTCCTCGCCATACTCCCCCTGACGGGAGTGGCGAGGCTGTTGTCGTCAATTCGTGAGAACTATAGAGGCGGGTGAGGTCGGCGGAACAGAGGCCTCGAGAGAAAGGGTTTGGCTTGGCCTGGGCGCAAATCGGAAGTTGGTTTGGGTGTTACCAAGGCGTGATGCTCAATGATGGCGACACGCATGTGGCCTAGATGAGCACGTCTATAGGAGGGAATCGAGTCGGGTGAAGACGCTCAAACAGGCTGCAACAACCTCGAGTTGAAGCTCCTTGTCCTTGCCGCTGTTGACCTCCTGTGACAATGTTAGCTCTGTGGTGAGTGTGAGTCAAGAGTAACCTACATCTGCAATCGCCTGGGGGAGGTTGGCTCCAATGCCATTCTGCACAGCCTTCTTGCCAAACGGCCACTGGCTGTAGTCAGCAAGCAGATCATCTGTCTGCGCAAAGGCCCTCTCGCGGGCTTCGTGGCCAAGGGTTGACAAGGCGTTCTCGAGGACGTTAGCGGCGTAGGCGGCGCAAACCATGGCGATGCTTCGTGTGTAACGGAACTCGAGCGACTCGGGGAGGAACTGGCTACCGTTGAGGACGACGGTTCGTTGGGTGAGGATGTTGCGGACACGGCGACGGATCTCCTCCTTGGCGCCACCATCGGCGACGGGGTGGGTGGCCATGTCAAAGAGCAGGAAGTTGCGCTTCTCGGTGCGAAGGATTCCCTTGTCGACGAGGCCCTTGGCAAGGCGCTCTCGAACCTGCTTGAGCTGGTATCCGATCTTCATCAGGTTCCATGTCTCGCCTGCATGCCAAAGAAAGGGGTCATTAGCGAGGAGAATTCGAGACTTGTCAGCCAGGGCAGGGCTATTTACCGCTCATGAGATCAATCCAGGTTGCGACGCTCATCTTTTCGCTCTGCTTCATCATCTTGAGGGCTTCGTCGAGGAGGACCTCGCCGGTGAGGGCGTCATCTATGACTTCAATGTTGCGGTCTGCGAGAGGGAATCGTCGCCTGGAAGCATCCTTCTCCATTGCGATGCGACCACGGAAGGCGAGCTCGATGACGATGCATCCTCGGAGGGCGTAGGAAATGTTGTCGTTCCAGAAAGAGAGGTAGCCCTATGTGATTGTGATCAGGGTTTGTTTCTGGGACAAAACAGGACAGCTGCCCTGAAGCATTTTTGGTGCATGTGCCTACCTGCTTATCCTTGAGACCAAGCAGCAGAACCTCCTCCATAAGGGTGAGCTTGGGCTGCTTGCTTCGCTCAGCGCTCTCGCTAATGTCTCGAGGGTCGTATGCGATCTTGTGGCCATTCTCGGTGTTCTCGTAGCTCGTCTCGGGGCCGCTGTCCCTGGTGTTGGGGGTGCTCGTTCTGGGGCCGGAACCGTTGCTGGCGTCTCCCTCAGCTGAGGGACCTGCGCCGCCCGCACCACGGCGTCGCGTCAATCCCGATGACATGTCGAAGAGGATGGGTGGATGGGGTATTTGACGGTGAGAGGAAGAGGAACCGAGCCGAGTCGAGTCGGAGCGAGCGAGGCTATTCGGGAGAAGTGGTTTTGTCGAGGCGACGTTGAAGGGGCAATCTGATGGCCGGGAACTAGATTGACTGGACTGGGCTGG
Source organism: Fusarium vanettenii 77-13-4 (assembly GCF_000151355.1). Lineage (NCBI taxonomy): Eukaryota > Fungi > Ascomycota > Sordariomycetes > Hypocreales > Nectriaceae > Fusarium > Fusarium vanettenii. The sequence goes on along the minus strand of NW_003315879.1, from coordinate 270,522 downwards.
GCTGAATGGGGTGGGCTGGCGCGCCCAAGAATTAGGGGTTTTGGACTGGGTCTGCGTGTTAGCTCTGGAAGCCACCCAGCCAGTGACAGTTGAGTTGAGCAGGTAGACAAAGGGGGGCCCTAGCACAGCACGAAACGGCAAGCCGAGGGCAGAGGAGGAAGCTATTTTGGCCTGTCTCGTCTGTCTTGTCTTGTTTGGATGCTCCTTGCCAATGAAATGGATGTCAATGTCGCGGCGAGAAAATTACTGACTGACCTGGCTTCTTGGGGGACGCTAGAGCAGGGGTTGGTTGGTTGATTGTCGCTTCTCAGCCGACGATGATCCGTCGTAACGGGACAAGCTTCAACGGCTTCTAACGGGGTTGGAGAGTTGCTAGTAAGAAGGAAGAACAGCAGGCTTGGCGGTGGTGAGCAAAAAAAAGAGTGCAGAGTGCACCTTGGTCTAAAAGCTGAAGCCTGATGAGATGGTGTTTCTGCTCAAGGCAGAGCCAAGGTACATACACGCTGGCGGTCGGCGAGGGGGATTTTCCGCATCAGCGCAGGGCGTGATAGGACGCCTGCCTGTGAGTGACCTCTTGAAGGGAGGGAGCAGGAACGAGGCCGAGGATAATACAGGGAAGGAGACAAGAGAATACGAGATATCGAGTCTTTTAAGTCGTCTATCGACTTCGAACACGAATACCCTTATTTACACGATTTTTTACACCGTTCCCGAAGCATCTTACAAGGTCAAGAGCTTGAATCTCAAGTCGCGTGAAGGGATCTAGACTGTGACAGCGCGCACACGACTCTCTACCTGTAACATCCAGGAACAGCAATCGCCGAGTCCAGACCAGGATAGATTGATTGATCTCACGCAGGATTCTTCTCAGGGAGAGCACAGTCAGCATTCTCCCTCTGTGTAAATAGTCGACTCCCCACCTACAGTTCCAAGCCTCCCTTTATCTCAGCCTCATTCCCCAATACATCCTGCCAGCTTGGCTCTCTGGAGCTCTCTCATGTTTCCCTCTAAACGCAAGCTGTTTCACCGCCCTACGTATACGGTACGTACCTTGGCAAGTAGCATGGCCCCATCAGGAAAGGACTGGAGCCAGGATTCTCCGCACGTGCCACCCACTCGCCGCAATGCGCTAATCTGGGCTCTTAGTCAGCCACAAAGCCAAGGAACACCACCACACACAATTTCAACTTCATCTCATCACATTTACCGCAAGCCATCCATTGACCTCAATGAGATGGTGACCAGGACATGCTCAGCATGCTTCAAATGCACCAATTTCTAATCTGCAGGTATAACACGGTACTCATTGCTAGTAAACCTCCTCCGATGTCCATCCCGTCGACCGATATCCTCTGCAAACCTTGATCCAACAATTCGAGGCCCTAAACCGATTCGCGAGCCACAGTCGCCGTAACCACATCGAATTATCCTTCCATCGACATCATTGAGTAATTCCCATGGTGTAAATGCAACTCTTGGCTCCCGTCATTGCCCCTGATCGCGCTTAGCCCTGCCTCCTGAAGTCAGGGGTGCCTGGGCAGGTTGGGTTATTTGGATATCAAGTTGTGGCATGACATACCACTCTGGAATCATGTCAAGTGACCATGGCTCCTTGCGTTCATGATGATCAGACCAAGCATCTCAGGCATATCAACTGGTTGAAATGAGTTGGAAATGTTCGGCGTACCTCGTGGTCTGGTCATTGACTCGGGATCCTGCCATCTGTCCATTTTACATGGCCACCAAGGACAGAGACGTTGTCGGGCCTGGCCTGGACTAACATCCCTTTCCCTTTGGGCAGCTTTCGCTTCGAGTACGGGCCACCCGCTGTGGCGCCTCTACCCGAGGCGGTGATGCTGCCCTCGTGATGGCCGACAGGGTGCGCAGCTGTCAGCCAGCTGCCAGGCAGCCAACCCCGCCCCAACGCAGTTACCTTTATCATTCAAAACCCCGGAGCACCTATCAACAGCGGACAGGTCGTTCGGTAACTGGCCTAGCAGTAAAACTCACGGTTTGGAACCAGCTACCCGACGGGGTAGGACTGCCCGGGTCGTGAGTTCGAAACTAGGTCGGTGCCGGGCGCCGTTCTCATAAACACCGCCAGCCCCTGGACTGAGCCGGCTAAGGACCACCGGGGACGCCCGCCTTAGACGGACAGCTTTCGAGGCTGGACTCCGGTGAAAACAAATACTTCGCGAAAGCAAGGGCGCGCTGTAGTCTCGACGCTTAAGAGATCGGGAGCAGGGCGAATAATTTCTTTTTTGGTGTTTTCATCAAAACTGGTGTTTGCATTTTGTTTCCCTTTTCCTCTTTGTATTTACTAGCTTTGCGCCCTTCTCCTTTTGCTTAGCTGCTCCATGTCGCCTGGTTTTGGTGATATTCTCTACATAGTTGGATAGTGTATAATACAATGCGACTCTGCCTGTCTGCCACCCTTGCTCAAGATGGAATTGGTCCAACGCTCTTCTTCCACAGCTCATCAAAGTCAATGCCCTGGGCCTCAAATAGCTCTCGAATCCTCTTGGCTGCAGCCTCCTGCTTCTCTGGTCCAAAGCCTCCAGGTTGCGTCGCCTCGTATTGAACAATCTCAATCCAGCGATAGAACAAATCCTCCTTTCCAAGCTCCATAAGCGCATCCCTAAATGCAAAGACTTGGCGGCGTCGCTCGTCCTCGCTCGAGGCAGTGGGACCTCGCGGATCGTAGGACATCCAGCCGAACTCGGGGTGGTGCACCAGAACAACGTTCCTGAAGGCATCCAGGGCGATTTCCTTCTTGTCGACCATGCGGTGAGCCAGGATCATGCGCGCCCAGTCGAGATCCCACTGGCCGTTCATTAGGAGGTAGCCAGTCTTTTGCTCCTGGAGCATGGGGGATGTCGCCTGTTGGATGTAGGCAAAGAGGATCTTTTGAGAATCCTCATCGGCAAAGAGATCCTTGATGGCCTGGTCCCACTCCCGGCTGCGGCGCACGTATATCTCCTTTGCGCGGAAGCCAACCTGCCATCTCCACTGGCAAGGGTTTCCACGAGCCTGTCCGGCGACGAACTCGACAGGCCAGGGCCAGACGAATATAAGGAGGATAAAGTCGACCATCATGGTAAAGGCGCGTCTACCAATCTCCCAAGAAATCTCGGACCACGTCGAGTCGGCCGTATTCAAGGTTGTCTCATTGTCATGACCAAGGCCCGTCATGATGAGCTTCCAGTACCAGGGGACGATCCAGTACATGCGCAAGACAAAGAGCAAGACGACAACGATGTTCATGCCAACAGGAACCATAAATATCTTGCGCTTCAGGTCGGCGGGCTTGGTGTCGACGTGCGTGATGTAGACATGCTTCTCCGAGAGGGAGCTGATGAAGGGCTCCAGGACTTCCGGGGGCCTCTTGAAAGGAGAAGGGGGTACGCCATCCTTTGGTGAGGAATTGGCGGGTTTTGACTTGGCCGCTCTCTTTTTCGGAGCCATATTGGATGGTCTTTGGCTCTGGATTGAGCGTTGGAGGTTGAAGTTATTGGAGGTTAAAGAGAGTGCGGGTGTTAGAGTGTTGTGAGATGTGTTGCCTAGAGATGAGCGACAGTGGTCCACAAAAATGTCAGGACAGACCTTGTCATGTCCAACAGGTGTCTCTTGCCCATGCGCGCATCAATTGAGCCGGGCCAAGTTTCCAAAACTGCATACAGCATACACGATCACGTATAACTCAGGATCATTTAATTTTGCAATTTTACCTCTTGTTTTGATTCATTCATTGCCCTCTATTGAAATCACCTGCTCCCTATTGGTGTTGTGGATGTGGCGGACAATCCCAATGCCGACGCCGCTGGGTGTGGCTGAAAAAAAGCCGGGTCTGCTTCTGCCGAGCCGATGATGAATGGCACTCAAGCTCGAGATCTGAGCACTACCCACCATCACGCCAAATGTCGAGACAGACTTGCCCCCAGTCTGTCAATCCCTTATCGTGGCAATGTTGAGAGCCCGTGCCTTGCAGGTGAATACGTCGGATGGTCTCTCAATTGCCAATTGTCTAACTTAGTTCTAGGGACGCGGTAATTCCTTCGTTTGCGCCTACTGTCGTCTCAAGCTTTCGCCGAGGGAAGCACAGCTCAAAGATCGCCATGTATCAACTTCTATAATACCAGCCGGGACACCTGGGCTATTACCATGCCATCCTACGCAGTCTCTGGGCGTGCGAGCCCTTTCAACGAGCTCCCCGCTTCATCGGCCGGACGATAACGGATCCCCTCCCAAACCGGGAGGCTTCCCGGGCACTGGTTTTCCTGGAGGATTTGGGGCTGGAGTAGGGTCTTTTGGTTCTTTTGGAGTCGCCAAAACAACATCTGACGCCCCCAAACCGACCTCACTTCTCCCTCATGAGCTCGAAGCTCGTAGCAAGATGGGACTCGCCCCCAAGAAGCCGGCTCCCGTCGCAAAGGTCCCCGATCCTCCCCAAACAGCCTTGGCAAGTCAGGAGCATGACAAGAAGAAGAAGAGCAAGAAGCAGAAGCAGAAGCGCCAAAACAAGGCTGAAGACAGGGCCGAAAACAGGGCTGCTCTTTCGTCGGCTCTTGCAGAGGCTTTCAAGACGGACCGTACGCCCGCTCCAGTGGCAACGCCCAAGGCTTGGTCCAGCAATGAGCCTCAAAAACCAGCTGCTCCAGCTACACCTGCTGTCCCTGCCTGGGGGGCTTTCAGTTCTCGCAAGGTCGACACGCAACTACCAAGTCGCGAGCCAAAGCCACGGGCCAAGCCAGTAGAGAAGGCACCCGAGAGGCCCACTGGGGAGGCTGCTTGGGGAGAGATGAAGCGTGCCGCGCGAACGACAAGCGAAAGCACTGAGGAGAAGGGTGGTGATTTCTGGGACGCACTCGAGACCAGAGTCAGCGGCTTCCGTGGCAAACCCGGCACTGCCTCTAAATCTAGCAGTCAACAAGCTCCGCCTGGTGCAGTCCAAGATTTCTGGTCTCAGGATCTTCAAACGCCGGAGGAGCAGCAACCAAAGCGCAAGTCCCGTTTCGAGGTCGAGGATGAGGTTGATGATCGACGAGGCAAGAAGGGCAAGCGCACGAAGAATGTGCGACGGCAGGAGGAGGATGACGATGACTGGGATGAGGATTCCGTTCGCCGATATGAGTTGAGGCAGCGCAAGAAGGCTGAAAAGGACGCCAAGAAGCGTCTTGAGGAAGAGGCCAACAATGCGCCAGTGCCCATATTCCTCCCCGAGTACATCAGCGTGGCCAACCTGGCACAGGCGCTCCAGATTCGGAATTCAGACTTTCTGCATGACCTCGAGACCATGGGCTTCGAAGAGCTCACCAATGACACCATCATGACTGGTGACACGGCAGCTCTCGTTGCTCAGGAGTATGGATTTGATCCCACCGTTGATACTGGTTCTCAGCGAGATATACGGCCTCGACCTGCGGCAGAGGACCCATCCTCGTTGCCTAGTCGTCCTCCTGTGGTCACAATCATGGGTCACGTCGATCACGGAAAGACAACTCTCCTTGACTGGCTACGCAAGTCGTCAATTGCTGCTCAGGAACATGGTGGTATCACCCAGCACATAGGTGCCTTTGTGGTTCAGATGTCATCTGGGAAGCAAATCACATTCCTTGATACACCAGGCCACGCAGCCTTCTTGTCCATGCGTCAACGAGGTGCCAACGTCACCGATATCGTAGTGTTAGTTGTGGCCGCCGACGATAGTGTCATGCCTCAGACGATCGAGGCCCTAAAGCACGCTACAGCTGCCAAGGTACCCATCATTGTCGCCATCAACAAAATCGACAAGGAGGACGCTCGGGTTGAACAGGTCAAGCTCGACCTCTCCCGCAATGGAGTCGAGCTTGAGGAGTTTGGAGGTGATGTTCAGGTTGTCCCAGTCAGTGGAAAGACTGGCAAGGGCATGGAAGACCTTGAGGAGAACATCGTCACACTGTCCGAAATCCTCGACGTTCGCGCAGAGACCGACGGCATGGCTGAGGGCTGGATCCTCGAGTCTAGTGTCAAACAGACTGGCAAGGTCGCCTCGGTTCTCGTCAAGCGAGGAACCTTGCGTCTTGGTGACTACATTGTCGCCGGTAAGACGTGGGCCAAGGTCCGTGGCCTTCGCAACGAGGCTGGTGCTGATATTCCCGAGGCACCACCTGGAACCCCTGTCCAGGTCCTCGGCTGGCGTGACCTTCCTGAGGCTGGTGAACAGGTCATCCAGGCTCCTGACGAGAGCAAGGCCAAGACGGCGGTTGAGTATCGTCAGGAGATGGCCGAGAGAGAGGAGAGCTCGCAACAGCTTGCCGAGCAGGAGCATCGTCAGCGCGAGAAGGCCGCAGCGGAAGAGGCAGCCGCTGCTGCGGAGGCTGAGGGCATCGAGGCAGAACCCGAAGAGTCGGAGCCTGGCATCATGTTCCAGAACTTCATCGTCAAGGCCGACGTGGCTGGCTCGGTGGAAGCGGTATGTGGCACCGTCCAGGAGCTGGGCAGCAACGAAGTCCAATCCAAGATCCTGCGATCCTCTGTCGGCCTCATCTCCGAGTACGACGTCGACCACGCGGCGGCGTCCAAGAGTATCATTATCAACTTCAACAACACAGTCCTCCCCCACATCCGCCACCGCGCAGACGAGGCGGGCGTGCGCATCATTGACCACAGCGTCATCTACCACGTGGTGGACGACGTCAAGGCCGCCCTCTCGGACCTCTTGCCCTACAAGATCTCGCACAAGGTCCTGGGCGAGGCCGACGTGCTGCAGTTGTTTACCATCAACGTCAAGAAGCGTGTGCAAAAGACCATTGCCGGCTGCAAGATTCGCAACGGATCCATCAAGCGTACCTCGATGGTCAAGGTGATCCGAGCCGGCGAGGTCGTTTATGACGGTGAGTTTCTGTCCCCTATTGAACCCCTTTTCCCTTCGTATCTATCAAGGGGACCCAACTTGGAGTATTCGTTCATGTGCTAACTCATTTCTAGGCAAAATCGACACGCTCAAGCACGTCAAGAAGGACGTCATGGAGATGGGCAAGGGCACCGAGTGCGGTATCGGCTTCGAAGACTTCCAAGACCTCGAGATCGATGATCAGATCCAGACATACGAGGTCCTCAAGGAGAAGCGCACATTGTAAGAACAAGTGTAAAAAAAGGTTATCGGGTGTACGAAATCACAAAAGTATAGACTCTTCCTTAGAGGAGGGCGGCATGTATGACTAGTTAAATGAAGCATGGTCTGATGAAGGGAACAAGGGGGTCATGTATGAAAAGGGGGGTATGGATGGAGGCGATATATATCACAATCTCAATATTCATGTAAAGATGTCGAGATTAATAGATCATGATTCATATTTCCAACTTTTATGCCTAGATTTTCATGTTCTCGTAAATCACAGCAAACATGGACTTCGTTTTGTGATCTTATCGAGCCCATCTCAGCTCACCAACCCGGCCCCCTTTTCTCACACATCTCCCCATATCACCGTCTATACGGCGCCCCAACAGCATTTGATGAAAAGGTCCTCGTAGTGACCGTAGCCTGAGACCGCTCCTTCTCCAGCTTCGCCAAGCCAATACGGTCCGTCACGGGAGTAGCCTCAATGATGTTGTCAAACTCATCATCCTCATCCTCGTCGCTGTCACCATTGTCCGAGTCTGGCTGAACGTCTGTGGTAGGCTTGAACTGTTGCTGCTGTTGGTGGGGGTTTGGGATGGTAGCGGGCTTCTTGTCGTCGTCTTTGTTGGGGTTTGTAAAGGTCTTTGAGGCGAGGACCTTGCGACGGATCTCGGCCATGGCGTCTTCTTCGTCCGAGTCGTCGGATATTGCATATCGGTCCTTTTCTTCCTCCTCTTCCTCTTCTTGGGCGCTCGGCTTCTGTGGTTTCTTGCCCAGGTATATGCCATCTATGCTATCCTCGTCGTCCTTGTTGGAACCCTCTTCATCATCATCATCATCCTCTTCATCATCGTCATCGTCATCGTCGGAGGAATCCATGCGTCGTCGGTTCGTGTTCCCGGTGGCCCAAATATCATCGTTACCCTCTTCCCTACTCTCGTTGTATTCCCTCTCCAGCTGCTCCATCCATTCCTCCTCAGTCTTCTTCACACTCGCCTCGTCGGTACATGCGGCATACCGCTTAAGCAGGGTAGAGTTGATTTCGAGGAATGATGGTCCGTACGAAAAGGGCTCTAGGATCTGTTCCGCCCAGTCCGGGTGTCCACAGATATAGAAAGCTGCCGCCAGAGCCTCGACACAGTTCAACCGCCAGGGCTTGCCGTAGTTGACGTTGTTCGCAGCGACGAGGTAAGGCAGCAAGCGCTCACACTTTCCTCCAACCTTGTTCCACTGAACCTCCTTCGTCCTCGCCCAAGAGCACTCGACAACAGCAGCTCCATACTGATCCATGAGCTCGCGGTCGGCGGGGGAGACGACGTGTTTGCCGTTAGGGGTGATGATGACACCGTTGTGGCGCTGGCCGAGGTGGAGGTCGCGCATCATACCGAGCCTTATGAGCTTCTTTCCGGAGCATCGCTTAGGATCGCAGTGGCCAAGGTCCCAGCAGGCGGCCTTGAAGGCTGGACGTGACGAAGGGCCGTCTCCCTCATTGTTGCGGGGTGCTCGAGGGCGCGGGGGACCATGGCCTCCCTTCTTTCCCTTGGGGTTGAAGTCTTTCTTGTGACGGACCATGATCGATGTTTGGTGGTTAGACTACTTGGGAGTTGATGAGGTATGGTATGGAGCTGTTGGGTGCTAGTCCAAGATGAGAATGGATGTTGTGACGATATTTATTTCATTTTTTACTTTTCCCCAAGATTCTTTCTGTATCAGGTTTCGACCTCTAGAATCATGGCGGGGTTCAATGGAGGGGCAAATAGTGGAGGGTAATGAGCTGCAGCACGTCAGGGGTCCCTAGCACCCGGCGGGAAGCTCTTTTCAGCACCAAGGTCCCCTGGAAGCCCGCTGTAATTGGTATCAATCATCGGAACGGATCATTCAACGCACCGATGCCTTGCAGCCACTCTCCGCTCTCCACTAATTACGGCGGAAGCCACAGTGCCACGTTCTCAGCACATCATGTCCATCCACGGTCCAGGTCCACGTTGGGTGCCTCTTTAGCGCAAGCTGTCAGTCTCTCAATAACCCCCTTGTTTGTTGGCTTCAGGTCGGGTCGACTCGAGTCCTGCAACCGCTTCGACAGCTACAGGCTCCAGCGACGGTCACGGGGTTAGCAGCTTCAACCTGTTCGCTCCCTTGATACCACTACTTCAGCTTCAGGCTTCCATTCCAACAGCCTGATCCACATCCCATCGGCCTCGAGCTCTATACCCTGCCTTCCTCCCCCGCCGGCCTCTTTCCGCCTTACGACCAGCTCATTCTCGTATCCGAATTGTGTCTTACCGTCTAGCCAGCGCGCGCAATCCGATCCGCCTGCTCGAATAGCTTCCGCATACATATCGCTTCTTCACCACCAGCTATACACCATGGAGGCCGCCTCTGCTCGCGCCGGGGCTCGCGACCGCTGGGGGGATTATGCTGGCTCCGGCCGTACCCCCTCACAGCTGCAGCGCTTTATCCAGGCGGCCTGCAGTCCCGAGAACTACGAGCCCAATCTCGCCCTCAACCTCGAGATCTCGGACCTGATCAACTCCAAAAAGGGCAGCGCTCCTCGTGAGGCCGCCACTGCCATTGTCGGATACATCAACAACCGCAACCCCAACGTTGCCCTGCTGGCCATCGGCCTGCTCGATATCTGCGTCAAGAACTGCGGATACCCCTTCCATCTGCAGATCGGCACCAAAGAGTTTCTCAATGAGCTTGTCAGGAGGTTTCCGGAACGGCCCCCGATTCGGCCGACCCGTGTGCAGGCCAAGATACTCGAGGCGATTGAAGAGTGGCGAGGAACGATATGCGAGACGAGTCGATACAAGGAGGATTTGGGCTTCATTAGGGATATGCATCGGTTGCTGAGTTATAAGGGTTATGTCTTTCCCGAAGTGCGGAGAGAAGATGCTGCTGTTCTTAACCCCAGTGATGTAAGTGACCAATCACCCAAATCAGCTATACATCATGCTCACCCTGTTCATTAGAATTTACAATCCGCCGAGGAGATGGAAGAAGAGGAGCGTGAGGCGCAATCGGCCAAGCTTCAAGAACTCATCCGACGGGGAACCCCTGAGGATCTCCAAGAGGCCAACCGTCTCATGAAGATCATGGCCGGTTACGATACGCGATCCAAGACAGACTACCGCGCAAAGGCTGCCGAGGAGGTCGGCAAGATCCAGGCCAAGGCGCGGTTACTGGAGGAGCGGTTGGAGGCCTTCCAGGAGGGCGATAAGATGCAGGACGGTGATGTCTTTAGCGAGTTGGCCGCTGCCCTTCAGAGTGCCCAACCCAAGATCCAGAAGATGTGTGAGGAAGAGTCGGATGACCACGAGGCTGTGGCCAAACTCTTGGAGATTAATGACAGCATACATCGGACGGTGGAGCGGTATAAGTTGATGAAGAAGGGCGACTTGGCGGGTGCGGCCAAGGTTGCTGCTGGTGCTCCTCCTCCCTCCACTTCAGGGGCTGCGGCAGCTTCATCGAGTGCGGCCAACGAGCTGTCGCTCATTGACTTTGACGGCGACGCGTCCAATGGCAATGGCGCTCAGTCGAGCAGCACCCCTGCGCCAGCTTCTGGTACTGCTGGTATCGAGAATGATCTTCTTGGACTTGATATTGGAGGAGATTCGGGCAGCTTTGGACAAGGCGGCGGTATCGCTCTTGGGTTCGGCGCAAATCAGAGTAAGTGTCCAACTCGGAACAGCCATAATGGATTATATCAGATTGCTAACCCCATCTTAGACATCCCCGGCCCTGCTCTGCTCTCTTCCCTTACCCAGGACAACTCGGCCAAGGGTCCTGTGTCAACACCAACTCCTCCCCCTTTCTCGCAATTCGCCTCCTTCTCGCAGCCCGTGTCCCAATCAGTTACACCGCAGCCCTCTCTACTTCAGCAGTCCGTCCACGCTCCTCCGCCCCAGCCTGCCTCTGATCCTTTTGCTGCCCTCGGTGGCGGCCTCTCCAGCTCTCAACGGGCGTCTCCTGCGCCACCGCAGGCTCCGGCCGCTTCCAATGACGACGACGAATGGAGCTTCTCTTCAGCGCTGCCTCCTGAGCCCGCTAAGCCCAAGGAACATCAGGCAACCGTCAGCAACACGAACCTCCGTATCGAGCTTCGTGCCATCCGGTCACCTGCCGCCGCCAACGCCATCAATATCGTATTTGCCTTTTCCAACAACGTAGCCACACCCATCAGCGAGCTTCACTTCCAGCTTGCCGTAACTAAGGTATGTATGCTCTTACCATCTCTCTAGAACACCAAGCTAACCCGATATTAGGGCTACGAGCTTCAACTTAAGCCTCAGACTGGACGTGACCTCGCCCCCAAGCAGGCCCGGGGCATCACCCAAGAAGTCCAGGTCTGGCACGCGGGCAACCACGCCCAAAAGGTCACCTCGGCCAAGCTCCGATGGCGAGCCTCTTACAAGGTCGGCGATCAGCAGGCCAACGAGATGGGTGAGGTTTCCGAGTTTACTCTGGCATAAGAGAGCTTCTTTCTTGAGAGTTGAACAGATGGTTTGGAGACGTTGAGATAGCAGAGGGGGATGCAGAGAGAAATAGGAGGAGTGATTGGTTTACTTTGGTGTTGAATCACGAGGAGATGAGCATAGGACAAAGAGAAAAAGCGACTTGGTGGACGCATGTACTTGCAGAGAAGGCCCTTGCTGTCTCTGTTGTGTGTGCTCTGAGGCCATATATCAGCGGCTATTTAGCCAAGATACTTAAAGAAGAGTCCAATTAGTGCCAACTGGATAAGGTTGGTTGATTTATTCAAGACATGACAAGAATTGGTTGCAGAAACTCTATCAATATAGTTATCAAAGCGCACAAGAGGAGTATCTTGAACCTCGCCAAGATATTCACATAGGGCGTCACAACATGTCACGCAACGTGCTTCATTATCAGACGTCTGTCGTCTTGTCATCTTCACATTCATTCAACTCAACGCCTACTCTAAACACATCTGTCTAGCCCCTGGAAATAAGCCTCCTCGCTTGGGAGACTGTGTGGCTCACTGTTGACGCCTCATCGCCCTTCGTCCTTTCAAAAGGAGCCCGAACCCCATCCCTTCTAAGTTCCTCCCCATCCTTTCTTCACTTCGTGCCTTTCTTGCCATGTTGCATCGATCCATCCACAACCCAGTGAACGCCGTGATTCCGAGACCTGGTAGGTTTTCTCCCTTCATACATGCGAAATCCCACACGCGCCGATTCTCCAACAGTTCAAAGAAACATGAAAGAAAAGAAAAAAAGAGGAGGCCATGCCGGGCCAGCCATGCTTCGCAAAGCAGGAATATGAAAACAAAGAAAAGAAAAGAAGGCGGAATCGAGTCTGAAGTGAGGTATCGAGGATGCCTGTACACGGCAGCGAGCCAGGGACAAAGCCCTTTCATTAAGGTCATGCCTTGAAAGTGAGAAGCTATGTGGCTTCGTCGTTGCGTAATTCGTTTGGGGCCATATTCAATGCCCTCTAAGCGCCCAATTCGCTGACGGCAAACGAGGGAGTGGTCGGGTTGAGTGAGTAGCCATGGGTCGGGGTCTTAGCCAGCTGTGCCAGGCTTTCACGCTCAGCCTTTTCGCGTTCGCGCTGCGCCTTTTCCTGCTTGGTGATGCGAGGCTTTCGTGTCACTGAGCCTCCGCGAGATCCAGGGCCTCCTCCACGGCCACTGCCAGCTCCGCCTCTAGTTGACGCTCCTCTGCCGCCACCTCGGCTGCCTCGTCCACCACGTCCACGCTTAGGAGGACCTTCGTGACTGTGGTTTATTAGCATCTGATCAACATTAACGGCTTCCAGAGATACATACCCAGCTGCGGGCTTCTCAACCTCGGGCACCAGGGGTCCAGAGTAGACAAAGAATCCGTCACGGCTGGCTGCCGCCTGGGCCTCCCACAGAAGCTCCGAGTCGTCCACAAAGTCGTCATCAACGTCATACTGATCCTCCTTGAAGTTGCGCTTCTTCTTAGGCTTGGCCTGGGCGTCGGGGCCGCTGGTGCCACCGTTGTCGGGGTTGCTAGCCTCGGCGTCGGAGAGATCAACGGACATTTCATCACCCGATTCGCGGCCAGATTCCGCCTTTTCCAGGGAGGCGGCTGCAGCGGCAATTCGAGCCTTGCGGTCCCGGTTGGCTGCCAGGCGAGGGTGGAGCGCGTCCCATCCATATCGATCCTCAGCCATGCGCATAAAGTTGACATAGCGATTTGTCTCTCCGGCCTGGATTGGGACGCTGAGGACAATGGTTGGGGCCTGGAGTTCTTCACCAGGCTTTGCTCGCCCAAAGTCGAGAATAGATCGGCCCTCGCTCTCCTGCATGTCGTCGAGGTTGTCGGTCTTGGGAGTTGAAACTCCGGTATGAGGCTTCTGCTTCGGAGATGACCGCTTGATAGGGCCGTTAGAGATGGTTGTAAAATTAGACTCTTTAATAACTGGGCGCTGGACAGGTGGTGGTGGTGGAGGCGGGTCCTTTTTGGCCTCCTGCGCAAGTGATCGTGATGATGGTGTAGGTGTAGAAATTGCTTGGGGTTCCTTGGAGGGGGACGATGGTTGTGAGGGCTCTTGTGCTTGGAAACGGGGCTGATTCGAAGCCGGTTGGAATGAGCTACGAGAATCACCGCCGCCGAGTAAGCTCGCAATGGTTGGGGACCGGTTTGGCATTTGAGAAGGAGCTCGAGGAGAACCAGAAGCAGAGGCGTAAGGGTTATGAGAAACCATTGTCTCGCGAACGGGATCGTAATTCCCACGGATAGGGTCGTAACTTTGGCCGCTGGTGCGAACAGGCATGGATGTGGAATTGTTTGATTGGGGCTGCGGTTGGGACGACGGTCGCTCGGCCGGAGGATCCGAGTTCAAAATGCTTTGCATAGAACCAAAGTGCTCTCGTTTGGGAATCTTGGGCGAATAGCGCTGGTCGGAAGCCGCGTGCTGGTGATGTTGAGCGGGCGATGAGGCTGACACGTTTGAGACATCCGAAACACGTGGCTGGCGGGAGGCAGAAGATGCGGCAGCAGCCAGGGACTTTGAATCGGCAGCAATCTCGTTGTCGGCATCGGCAGGCGCAATCTTGCGTTTGCGCTGCATTGGGGGTGCATTGGGATCGCGCGGCTTACGAGGCTTACGAGCAGCCTTTGCGATTTCGTTGCCATCCGAGTTTCTAGGTTTCACAATGGTTCCCGGTTTGCGGCCGGGCTTCTTTCTCGGGACACCTGCAGCCGTCAATTGCACCCACTGGTTGTCGACCAGAGCATATCTCCTGGGAGGCCCGGTGCCTGATTGAGGCGGCAGGGGAAGCGGGGGCCGGCCTTGTCCATGGCCCCGGCCGATGTGTTGATATTGTCCATCACTTGAAACAACAACGATCTCGTCATATTCTTGGGGGACGCGACTATCCGAAGCTTGTCGCGATGGAGAGCCAGGCTCTGAGAGGGAGCCCGAGGGCGGCGATGACAGCTCGCCGGCTGACGAGTCGTATCGCGACATGGACGTGTCGGCAGCTGTCGCGGCCATGCCGAGGCAAGGATGGGAAACGAACGAGGTTTAAAAGTCCAGGGTCTTGAAATCGTCCGGAAGCTGAATGCACCGCGTGCTAATGTTGAAAAGGGCTCCTGGAATCGTGGGGAGCAAAAAGAGAAGAAAAAAGCGCTTATTACCCGTGGAGGAAATAAGAACCACGCATGCGCTGCAAAGAGGAAATCAAACAAGGCGTCGCGCGCAAACGGGCAAGGCTGTGATTCAAACCACCAAAGGTTGATTGAAAAGGCGGCGAATAGCGGTGGATGTACGTTGTACAGTACGGATACACGCTAGGTCGCGCGGAGCTGCACCAGAAGGTCGGGTACAGGTACAGGTACAGCGAATAGAATTGCTTCCAAGCTTGGGTGCGCGGGTCTCGCCAGAAACTGGTTGCAGGCGGGAAAAAAAAAGCGTGACGGAGCGTAACGGAGCGAAACGGGCTGTGAGTGGCCAGAAGCGGCAGGCGGGTGCGGGCGGTGGAGCTGTCCGGATCTCTGAATAGCCTCACGACGTTGGAGTTGGGCAACGACCAAAACGGGCGATGCGGGTTGCGCGGGCGAAAAGGGGGGTCGGACGCGGGGGAGGAATCGATTCGAGGCTGGCGAGTGATGCTGCAGCACCGGGTGCAACAGATGATGGTGATTCGGTGATAATTACGATAGTCAAAGGATGTCGAATTGATGAATTTGAGCAAATCCCATATGTCGTCGTTGGGGGAAAATGGCGGGTGGTGGAGGATTGCGGGTTGAGAGAGGAAGAAGGAGAAGGAAAAAGGGAGGAGAAATGAGATGGGGATGGCTACCTTTTTTTTCGGGGCGACAACAACATTTCTTATTTTTCTGGCGGGAAGGAGAAAAACGGGGCTTCTACAACAAGAGAGAGCGAGCGAGCTGCTAACTTTGAATGCTACGACTCCGGCACGACACGACGCACGAGGGGAAACGAGGGGGCGGACCAGCATCATCTGGCAACAAGGGAAATTCCATTATTAAACGCCGATTAGACCAACCGAGGGTGCCCTCATGAGACTAACAGTCAAGTCTAGGCTGGGCGTGGACAACAACACCATAGGCCGGACGTCACGGGCATGCCGCAGTCATTCGGAGCCAAACCACCACAAAGGGGGGCGAGACCAGGCAGGAAATCACTTTGATACGGCTTCGGATGCGAGGGGAATTCGTCACCAGAAGCCTCGAAACGGGGTAGGGGGGGCGTCGGCCAAGTAATTGGACGGGGCTCACAGGATGGATGGGGTCAAGAGTCAATCAAGAGAGCAACAGGACACGACGGGCAGCAGCCGGGCTAGGCGGGAAAAGGGCCCAGCAGCCAGAGGGAAACCGAAAGACAAGACACAAGGCAAGGCAGGCAATGCTTTTTGAACGGGACGGGACCTGATAGAGAAAACACTCGACGAGACAAGACGGGCTTTGACGCACGGATAGAGGTACAAGAGGTACGAGCCGGTGCAGAGCCAAGCCATCCCACCTCAGATTCCCAAGCGTCCATGTGCAACATCGGAGGGGGAAAGACCAGGGGGCCCAGGGGGACCAGCAGCCTTTCTGCGAGCTGTGCCAGCTGTGGGTGAACGCAGGTCAGCGGTCTAGCGTGGGGAAACACCAGGAATAAATCACCTCGAAAGTACCTCTTTGTATCCCGGGACGTGCTGCCACCTCCAAACTGTGGCAGCACGAGTGGGTACTTGTACCTTGCGCCTGTGACCCTTCTTTTTTCGTGTTCCCTCCGGGGTCAGCCTTCAATGAACCCACCCGCCGTGTCCATCATCCCTGAGAGGCGCGCCCCGGGCCCCCCCCCCCCCCCCCCCCCCCCTGCAGCGCCTTTTCGCTTGTGGGCTTGGGATGAGAGAGTTGTGTGTGTGGGTGGACCGTCTCGTCCGGGAACCAAACGTTGAACCAAGCTTAGGCGCGCTACGTCGACAGGGATTTAACGCGGCTGCAGCCACTCAGCCACATGTTTGTTTTTTCCGGGAAGGTCATCTGTGGCTGTGAGGTCCAGTTTTCCTGTCTAAACCGCTAATGCAAGGCGAACTGGCGAATAGTGAGCTCAAAAGTACAGTTTTATTTTGCATCTTGCGTTTGAAAACTCATACTGCTAATTCCTCTCCGCAACTGTTGTGTGAGAATCACCTGTCCTTGTTGTCGCTCGCTGATTGACCATCCATGCAGGGGTTCCAGCGCCCAATCGGCACTTTTCGCATACGTATCAGGTGCCCCGTGCTTCCCTGTCCAGAGAGATCTTATCTGTTGCTCGACCAAGGGGGCTGTCGGATAAAAAGCAAAGCCCTGGGCGTAATGAAAAAGCCAAGGACATCCGATGGCCTTGAACGGTGCCGATACTAATAGCTCGAGTAATGTCTTTGAATCAGGAAATTACGTTCCACCTGCCTGGGTGATTAAGGTTCCCCACGGGCCACACCATTTACTCAAATGTCGTAACTTGAAAACAGTGAAAAAGTATATTGATCTATCTGTCCGTTTATTATCCCCTATCAGGGCATATTTATACACTTCATACAGAGTTTCCAATATTTTCAGCCCAATGTTGCGGCGGAACATTTTCAACCCAAAGTGCACAGTATTGAAATTGCCAGCCGCGCACGGGTTCTGGAATTTTGAAAAGAAGGAGGATCGATCGGCGCTAATGCACCCACCCTACTATGGACCCCAGCACCAATCTGTGGCGGTGCAACATGCTTCAGTCCGGGGCTTGCTATTTTAATCCCCATTTAAAGTGTTTCTTTCTGGCATCCAAAGAAAAGACAATATTAACGAACTCCGTTACACGATATATACTCGTTTCAGATTCACATCTACCGTCCATCCATCTTCTGGCTGTCATCTGCGTTGTGTGCTGCCATTCTCATCCTTCCGTAATTATGGCGGCTTACTAAATTGGGACTCGCGTTTCAGAGCCCAAACCTTGACCACGATAATTCCAGCTCCGTTTTACCGTCTCATGTCGCATGACATTTGCCGAGTAATGATGCGAGAAACACCCAACCCGCTCAAACAGGAAGCTCCGAGTGAATATTTGCGCTCAAATCAGGCTCCTCGTGTTCCCCGAGAGCCGCATCTCCTGTGCTATTCATGCCCGCACATTTCGTGGTTCCTCTGGAATTCTCCAATCTCACAATTTCACGTGGCACTCAGCGCGGATAATCCGCCCAAACATTTTGAAAATGTGGGGTCGCGTCAGTCCGTGCCCCACTCTAGATTCTCCGCGGTGCCTCCACCGAAAAAAGACGTCAAGATCAAATCCGGATTGTTAAGCTTGGCTTTTGCGACCTGACAAAGACTGCACAACACCATGGATCCTACACTCTTAATCGGCGATATTGTCGAGCGCGACTCTGGCGACAAGAAGCCTGTCGAGTTCTCCGATCAACCCATCTCATCTACCGGGTTCCCGCAACACAAACGACGATGGAGGTCGTCTGCCTTCAAACAACAGCGCGCCGCCGAGGCAGCCGGCCAGACACCCAGCGCCCGGTCACAACCCCAGGACCGGAGTGAGGTGAATCAATCTCAAAACTCGACTGCGAATATGGGCTTTGAGGACGTTGAGAAGAAGCGCATCGATCATGAGAACCGTCAGAAGCTCGCCAGCATGAGCCCCGCCGAGATAGCCCAGGCGCAAAACGATATCATGAACGGACTGAATCCTGCCCTCATCCAACGGCTATTGCAGCGAGCCACTATCGATGAGCCGACTGGCCCGTCACCGTTCGATCCCCCGCCATCGGAAACACCACAGGCACCTGAGCCTCCACCCGAGATCAAGATCGAGGATACATCCAAGACCATGGCATCAAGTGCTACAGAAGATGCGACGCAAGACGCAAAATCTACAAAGGAGCCAGGCTCAGAAAATAAGGCATCCCCGTCACCCGCGGTCTCGACAAAGAAGATCGCAGACGACTACGATGAAGACCAAGCCCCAGCCCAGATACCCCCCGATATCTTTCCAATCACCGATCTACCCAAGTCGGTTCACTTCCCAGCTCCTCCAAGCCTCCCTGATGTCGACCCTTCCGATCCCGACTTTTTGGCTACGCTGCATGAGAAATACTTCCCTAACCTCCCAGCCGATCCAAGCAAGCTCGCCTGGATGGCTCCCATCCCCACCCAGGACAGCCCAGCAGACAAGGACTCTTCCTATTACCCACACCCTGAAATCGCGGTATCAGCTTTCCGATTTGACTTTCGGGGTCGATTCTTATCCCCACGGGTCAGTCGATCTATCCCCTCATCCAAGGGTTTACATCATCACGGAGAAGCCCCAGAGGCTGCAGGATACACCATTGCGGAGCTGGCGCGGCTCGCCAGAAGTGCAGTCCCAGCGCAAAGATGCATGGCATTCCAAACACTTGGAAGAATTCTATACCGGCTTGGAAATGGAGAATGGGGGAAGACTGAAGACGATCCCGTCGCCATGGGAGTGTGGAACTCGGTTAAGCAGGGCCGAGTGTTGCAGAGTCTAATGGAGGCGGCTATGGGTGAGGGTGGCCATAGAGGCAGCCGCGCATATGCAACTGAGGCTCTTTGGCTTTTTGAAAAGGGTGGATGGAAAGAAAAGTACAAGGGAAGGTAAACGGACACGAATGATAGTTTCCAGCTTGCATGGACGGATGCATGCCCCTTACAGCTGCTATCACAAGAGATGGACATGTCGTATATAGCAACCAAATGTCCATGGCAGAGACGCAGGCCACGTGAGTGGAAGAATTTACGATGTCAATGGCTCGGCTCGTTGGTTGAGCAAAATAGCGGGAGAATTGGTGTCAGGGGCTGCATGCTTGGTTGAGCAATGGATGGCTTGGCTGGTGCCACGTAGCAATGATACATGACAATGAAATCTAGAAAGGCGTCCAGTGTGATGGCATTTGTTTGGGTCGAGGCAGGATCACGGGGCTCAAGGGGTAGTGAAATGAGAATTAGGCTGCCAGAAGCCAATCCTGTTATCTATCCATGGATATTAACCGAGCTGGTGAGAAATGACAACGGGTTGTATGGACGTCTCAGTGTAAAATCTCGTATAGTTGTGCACCAAGTTTATTTGGCAGTGGAAGAGCAGACAAAGACTGGTCAGAGTATTTCAGCCACGATGCAAGGGAGTAAGCACTGGTAATAAATAGCCCATTGTGTGAGAGGGCGAAAGCGTGGTGACGTGATGCATGCAATGAATCGTGTGGGAAGAATCTGAGCTGAGACTGAGTCGTGAGGATAAGCCCGAGAAGTTAATATTACCAAGATTTTAAATAAGATTTTTAAAGTATGAAATTGAGGTATCCGTTCTATTCCGGTTACATGTCAACGAACTCTCGACTTGACCCTGGTCCCTTAGGGTTAATTGTTACCTCCGTAGTTATGGCTCAAAGCACATCCCAGATCAAGGGTCAGGCATCAATTGAGATGTTCAAAATGGACGCCCCGAAAAGAGGCCTCAAAGCGCGGACTGATATCCACTCGACGATTGGCTTCTGTCAATTAAATCTGGGGCATGTGCCCTCCCTGTAAGGGCCACCTGAAGTCCAGTTCGTTCGTTCGTTTGTTCTTCTGCAGAGGTTGCAGCACAGTTGTGGAGAAGAGAGATCCATCCATTGGGGGTGCCGAGGCTGAGTCAAGAAGCGAAGGAGAGAGACCACAAAAAGGGTGAGTTGTCGGGGTAGAGTGTGGCGGGTGTGGCTTGTTTGTGGGACAGACACAGACAAGAGTGTGAACCAGCCTGTGCAGGGGGAAAAAAAGGGTAAAGCAAAAAAAAAGGATAAGAAAAAAAAAACATATTTCGCCTGGTGGCCACCGCCGCCTTCTTCCTCATCTCTTCTTGTTTCCCTCCAGCCCAAAACATCACGGCCCTGCCGCGCCAATTCCTCCCTCCCCTCCCCTTGGGTGACTTGCCGTCTTCTCTTCATCTCCCTCCCGGCCTCAAATCTGTTCTTGTCGTCTTTTTTGTCTACTCTGTTCGCTCAGCACGCAGGTTCAGGCTTCGCTTTGCTACGCAATCGCATTCCACGCTTGTGACGCACCCGCTGCCTTCTTCCCCCGCCTACGCCGCCGCCCTTTGTTGTGTTGTCCTGCTCTTTTGCTCGCGACGATACTCCAAACAACCGCCGCCCTCGACAACATACATACTTGTTGCTTCCGCGAATCACACCGCTGCTGCACTTCTTCTCCCGTAATCGCGATACAAACTTTCAGGCGGCAACTTGGTCTGCTCTTTGCTGCGCAGAACCCAGCCCAACGCTGTCCCGTTTAGCTTTTTCGCTCCGCGCTGCTCGCCCAATCCTAAAGGCACCTCAGCCCAAGCAAGCTTCGCCCCACGATTGCGATTAACACTTCGGTACCCTCCCGCGACTACAAGAAACTCGACAAAGAGAGAGTGTGTGAAGCAACATCTCTTCCCCCCGACAAGACATTTGATCAACCGGCCACAAGACCCCGCAAGACACGAGACACTGTGACTTTGACTAGCCATGGCGTCTCCGCTGCAGTTTGCCTACCGAACCCAGAAGACCATCGGCGTCTTTGACGCTGCGCCCGTCTACGAGCCTCTCGCTGGGTTCACCAAGCCCGAGGGCAACCTCCGGTGCTGTGCCTACTCTGCCTGTGGCCGCTTCTTCGGCTGGGCGTCCCCCGACGCCGTCACCGTCGTTGACGCCTCCACTGGCTCGCAGATTCTCTCCCTCCCCCTCCAGAACGTCTATGAGCTCGGTTTCTCTCCTCGTGGCACCTTTGTCATCACTTGGGAGCGCCCTGCCAAGGACGAGAACGGCGATGCGACCAAGAACCTCAAGGTCTGGCGTGTTGTAGAGGAAGGTGTCGACCCCGCCGACAAGCAGCCCCTCGGCCGCTTCGTCCAGAAGCAACAGGGAGGATGGAACCTCCAGTACACGGCTGATGAGAAGTACTGCGCTCGCCTCGTCACCAATGAGGTGCAGTTCTACGAGAGTCACGACCTCATCAAAGTCTGGAACAAGCTCCGAGTTGAGGGGGCCGCTAACTTCGCCCTCGCTCCCGGTAGCCAGAACCATGCCGTCGCAGTCTTTGTTCCCGAGCGCAAGGTGAGCTGACATTGACCACACCGCTAGGTATCCCACTAACATGTCCCCCCCAGGGTCAACCCGCCGCCGTCAAGGTCTTCAACGTCCCTCTGTTCACCAACCCCATTTCTCAGAAGACTTTCTTCAAGGGTGACAAGGTCCAACTGAAGTGGAACAAGCACGGCTCCAGCCTCCTGGTGCTGGCACAGACCGACGTCGATCGCTCCGGCAAGAGCTACTACGGCGAGACCACGCTGTATCTTCTCAGCACCACCGGTGCTTTCGACGCTCGTGTGTCCTTGGACAAGGATGGTCCTATCCATGATGTATCGTGGTCGCCAAACTCGAAAGAGTTCGGTGTTGTGTATGGCTACATGCCGGCCAAGGCCACCATCTTCAACCACCGGGCCGTTGCGACGCACTCGTTCCCGATCAGCCCCCGAAACACCATTACTTTCTCGCCGACTGGTCGATTTGTTCTGGTTGCAGGTTTCGGTAACCTTGCTGGTCAGATTGATGTGTACGATCTCGAGAAGGACTTCCGCAAGATCACCACCATTGAGAGCGGAAACCCTAGTGTGTGCGAATGGAGCCCTGACAGCCGTTACATCATGACGGCCACAACCTCGCCACGACTGCGCGTTGACAACGGCGTCAAGCTGTGGCACGTCAGCGGCGGCATCATGTACCACGAGGACATGGTTGAGCTGTACAATGTTGTCTGGAGGCCCCAGGCCCCCGAGAACATTGCTCCGGGTGATCCCCTCACCCCCATCCCCACTCCTCACGCCTCTGCCACTACGTACCTGGGTACGGTCAAGACCCCCAGTAAGCCCGCTGGTGCTTACCGTCCCCCCGGTGCCCGTGGCCTGGCTACGCCTCTCCACTTCAAGCGTGAGGATGAGGGCGGTGCTGCCCATGTCGTGAGCAATGGCTTGCCCAACATTGGCCCCAACGGTTTTGGCCGCCCGCGCCGTGCTGTGCCCGGAGCCGACTTTGCTGAGCCAGCCCCTACAGTCGTGAGGACTGTTCCGGGTGCTGAGCCCCTGGGCGATGAGAACTCGTCCAAGTCAAAGAACAAGAAGAAGCGTAACAAGAAGAACAACCAGGGAGAGGGCGGCCGACCCCAGGGCGAACCTAACGGCGGAGCCAGCTTGGCTCCCCCTCCCCGTGATCGCGGTGCTGGTTCGGGCAGCGAGGGTCGTAGCCCCGAGCGCCGCGGCCACAGCAACCACCGAAGCCAGTCCCGAAACAACCAGGGACGCAGCCGCAGCAACACTCACCGCGGAAACGGAAACGGAAACGGCCATGGGAACGGACACCAGGGGCCTCAGCAGGCCCCTAACAACGGTGGCCCCGCCGCCGATGCCGCCCAGAACCCCAATGCCAAGAAGATTCGCAGTCTTCAGAAGAAGGTCCGAGCCATTGAGGACCTCGAGATGCGTCTGGCTGGTGGAGAGAAACTGGAGGATACTCAGCTTAAGAAGATCAACACCAAGTCCTCCGTTCTTAAGGAGCTGGAGGGGTTGGAGAAGGATAACTAAATGCAATGTCATGTTGACTGGAGAAGGCTCTGAGCACTTCTCCTGTTGAGCGTGCCATGTATCATTTATGGGGTAGTTTTAAGCGAGTGTTGAAGGTACCTACACTCTCTAGGATGGGTATCAGGATTTACAATGTTGGACAACTATGCGGCGTGGATAGGCCAGCTTGTGTTTGTCCTTGCGATGGGGGGTCTATCGGGGACATTAAAAAGTCGGTCCATTTACTTATGGTGAGGCTTGTGCCGGCGTACCGCGATCGGATGGTGGGTAAAACAGGAAGAACAATCAACAGCTTGCCTACAATCTGTACAGGCTTATTTACTTTCACACGGCGTTTCGTTGTGTCATTGAGGACGGGTGGTTGGTTGGCTTAGTTGCAGACGTGGTGGTGGATGAATTTTTGAATTGTTTGTAAGAATATCGGTGATCATCCGGATAAGATTCGCTGCTCAGTCTATTGCGTTTTCTCTTTAATGTCCTTCAACCTCTAAGTAGGTAGGTGAATGCTTCTCATGATAGTGCATGTCAGCTACCCTACAGCGCGGGTGTTAGTTCCTCCTATGGTTGCGGATGTCTTGTATTCATGAGCAGCTTCGCATGTCGTCAATGTTCTAGTTGTACTACGCGTTGACCCCTTATTGAGCCAAATGCAGGTAGATGGGTTGACGGGCCGTCCATACAGAACAACCTCCATGCTTGAGTTGGTCTGACTCAAAACCAGAACACATCGTTGAGATTGAAGATCACCAATGAGACATTACATCACGAGTAAAGCCTTTGACTAGGTACGAGAAACGAGACCAGAGGACTAGATACGCTAGGAGATTTTCCAACTTCAACAACTACGCCGGCCTCTATCTTCACGATGGTTTACAACATGATCTTGAACCTCGTCGACGACAAAGTGGTGAAGCCTGGCTATATGATGCTCAACGGCGAGACAATTTTACAACATACGCCTCGTTCGAGGCCCGGTTAGCTCAATCGGTAGAGCGTGAGACTCTTACTAGAGTACACAATCTCAAGGTTGCGGGTTCGACCCCCGCATCGGGCTGTTCCTATAAGAATGATTGATTAACTGTTTTTTTTTTGCAAGTGCCTTCCTTTTTGCCCCCTGAGATATAAGCGTATATGCAGACATTTGACATTGGGATCAATGTAGCCAGTCCTTCTTTTGCTGCTTGTATCGATAATTACGTCTTTAGGTGAACATGTTATCGGGGGTCCTTCCTCAGACTGTTGACACGAAGAGAACGGTAGCATTCAAGTCGGGCTGAGAGTTCAGGCAGGAACTTCTGAAGTGCTTGCTTTCCGTTCAACATTAATTGCCAATCAGGCCGCTTATAATGGTCCCTCCCTCTCTTATGAAACAAATACAACATGAGTGGTATCATTAACTTTTATCCTCCAACTTTCCATTTGTGCCCCTTTTCCATTTTCCCCTTCGTTACCCATCTCTTATTGTTCGAGCGCCTTGTTGTCTTGCCCCGAAGCATCCGTTACCGCCAAAACACCCTCCTCGTTCTGCTTCTCGCCTTCGGCCTGCAGCTTCTTCTTCTCCAATCTTCTCTGGTGCTTCGCCCTCTTGGCATCAAGCCTATCCTGCTCCTCCCTCAGGGCTCGAATTGCCGGACTCTTTGCCCGAATCTTGGCACCATACCGCCAGAAGACAAACGGAATCGGGATCATGGCTACCTCGAGAAGTCCAAGGAGTGTGCCAGCCCACTGAGGAGTCATGGCTGCGTACATCTTGGGCCCAGCCAAGGGCAGGACACCGCCTGCAATACTTCGGATAACGGCATTTCCGGCGAGGGCGCTGGCGGCATAGATGGAGTATGCGCCGGCCAAGTAATTCGAGCCATAGATGAAGCAGAGGGTGTTACCCGCACCAAAAGGCACACCAAAGGCGATGGGAACGGCCCAATGGATGCTGTTGGGAAGACAGGTCCAGGAAAACACAAGCTGACCGAGAGGTGTTAGGATGGCACCAATAGCCATGACCAAGGCTGTGGCTTCCGGATAGGGCCTGCCGGTCATTGGATCTCGAGGCTGAGAGTTGATCAAGCGACGGAGGAGAGGTTCGGCGAAAATGGCAAGCATGGTTCCCACGCCGATGCCGACAAAAGACAGGCCCGACATACCAGCATTCCAGCCGCGGTGCTGGCGGAAGACGATCGGATAGGCGACGAAACAGAGATACAAGATGGCATAAATCAGTGAGATCCTGTGCGCTGATTAGAGTCGTTGATTACAACCGGGGACTGAGACAATGGACGATCACTGTCTCAAACGTAACTTCACTCACCAGACGTCCATGAACCACAAGATAGGTTCAGTTGCGACCAACTTGAAGGGCCGGCTCATGTTGATCTTGATCAGATGCCACGTGGAAACTCTCTGGTCATACTGGCACCAATATCGTGGATCGTCGTTTTCCTTTCGCAGGCGAGCTGCCTTTCGCTTTAGGATGGCAGGGTGATAGGTCTCCTTGACCGTTGCCATCATGAGGACACCGGCACCGCCCAGGATCAGGACGATCCAATTGTCCCATCGCCAGCCAAGATACTGATAAACAAAACCACCAATGATGGGTCCGGTGGATGGTCCATTGAGAGGTGCGATCGACCACATGGACATGGCAGCTGCGAGGTACTCGGGATCTGAGATGTCGACAATACTTCCAGGGCTGTTGGAGATCATTGCGGCTCCAAAGAGTGCGCTTATTGGCCGGATCAGTCAAACATTCAACGCCGATGCAACAGGAAAGTTACTCACCCAAAGAATCGCACAACAATGATTTCTGTCAGCGACGTTGCCAAGGCGCAAGGCAGAATAAGCAGCGCCCAGATACTCAAGCAAACCAAGTACACCATTTGACGACCATAAAGTTCACTCAGCGGCGCAACAATCAAGCTACCGACAGCAAGACCCAGCAGATACGTCGTCAGACCCAAAGTAGTGGTGGTGGTAGTTGATCCATACTCCTCAACTAGGCCTGGGATGGAGGCCGTGTAACACGTGCTATACAGGACCACGACCCAGGTAGAGTATGATACGGCAACGATGATCCAGGCGCGATACCATTTTGACCAGTTCCTTGGATTCTCGGGATCGCCTTCCTCAAAGAAAACCTCAAAGTCCGGGGGTCGGGATGCGGCGCTGGCGATGCTGGTGCCAGTTCGGGTGTAGGTGATGGGTTCACGCGCCGCTCGCTCTGCCTCGGTTTCTTGATCTGGTGTCAGGGCATGTTCCAGGGCTTCAAACACGTCCGAATCATGCGAGCGCCTTGATGCTGTGCTGTGTCGACGGCTGCGACGTGTTTCGGTTGTCTTGATGGGTTCCAAGACTGGCGATGTTGCTGTTGAAGACGATGAAGATGTCTCTGCGCCAACATCTGGCGACGCCTTCTCAAGATCATTCGTCATGATGGGTGGGAAATTGCTGTCCTGGGCTACGTCTTGGCAGAAGGAGATGGCAAAATTCACTAGGGATTGTCGTCATGCCTCAAGCCAAGACGGTTTCAACTCTGGGCGGAATAGAAGTCCAGGAACTCGCGACAACCGCAGCAAGGGCAACAGAACAGAGAGAGCGCGAAAGAATTCCCGGCAGAACAAAGAAACAATTTAGGAGGCACCGAACGGATTGATAACTGGGAACGGCGATGGGTACCCTCCCTCCTCCCTGTTGGCCGACCGATGCGGCACCGATGCCGAGAACCCATCGTTGGTTCACCTTTTCAGGCGGACGTAGCACCGGGCATAGCAGCATGTCAGCGGCCTGGCCTTCGAAAGTGGAGAGCATCAAATTCTTCCACGGCGTATCAACGCCATGTGGAGCTACGGGTGGGCGAACAAGGTCTTGCGAGCGAGGATCAGAGATTCAAATCCGCTTCCTTGAGTCCCTGCCCCACGTGCGGAAGCGGATATCCCTGGCTCTGGAGTAAGATAAGGGGAGAGAGCGGAATAGGGGCCGGGAGCTCTGTGCCGGTTCAAGGCTGTTTTGCCTCATTGATGCCCGAATCAAAGAGAAGAGAGAGGATGGAGCCAGCATCACGCGGGTATGTTCATGTTCAAGCTTGAAGGGTAAAAGAGTTGCAGCTCTGGCAGCCAAGAAGAAGCTGCCCCGCCGTCATGTCTGGTCTCTTTACAGGCAGAGGCGTGCCGATCCGCCATGCAGAGAAGCACGTTGCGCACCATCAGCCTGCGCTATCTTTGACCGAGTCGGTGCCGAAGTGCGCTTTCGGCCGGGTCTACGAACCATGGCTTACGGCTCGGCGATGAGGTGCGACCAACGACAGGGGATAATTGTGACGACATTAACGGCGACATGTTGATTCACAGGGCGCCGGTGACAAGACAAGATAAGGATCTATTGGAATTACATTGCGAAAACAACAAGTGGATGAGCTCTTGAAAGATAAGAATGGAGGCTCTATTACAGTATAAGGCGCTTGTTTCGGAGCCAGACAAAGTCCCGAACGGCATTGAAGCTCCGGGCCGTGTGGGCATTCCCGGCCCCACCATGTTCGGCCGGCATTTCAACGTCAAGGTCAACTGGTTGGCTTGTTGAAGTGAGTTCATATACAGCTGTCGTCCTCTTTAAGTTGCTGGCAGGGCTACTAAATTTGGGGAAATCTGGGGGTCTCGATGTCGACTCCCGTCTGGACTCCACTGCATGACACCACTTGTGGATGGGGGCCAGCCTCGGTTCCGGCAATGCCGCGGTTGGTTCAGGATAGCATCAAGGATATCCCGTTTTTAGAAGCCTAGTGCACTTTCCATGACCGGCGGGACATGAATCCTGGTCTGGAACTCGTTGAGCTTGGGCTGGATGCCCCGAGTGTGGCGATGGCCTCATCGCTGTTCCCTGATTGCCTCTTGTTGAACTGGATGATTAACATTAAGCATAGTATCTACTGTTACATGATAGCTAACCGAAGCACAGATGAATGCCGGCTGACCTATTCAGTCTCTTTGTCCTTTTTCTGAAGACCTTTCTTCTCATTCATAGCTTCTTCGACACCCTCAGGCCACCAGATCATACACGCGATCAAGACGCCCTCACCTCCCTTTTCCTTCTTTCCCTGGGCGTTGACATTGCCCTTTCCAAGTCTAATATCCTCTATGTGCTCGAATCCATGCTTGAGAAACTGGCTCATCGAGTATCGTGATGTTGCTTCCAGCCACACGGGCTTGCCCACCTTTCTGGCATGTTCCTGGAGGTGCTTGGTCTGAGCACTCATAAGACCTTGTTTGCGGTAATCTGGCTCGGTTGCAGTGAGAATGATGTAGAAGCAGTCACGGATTTGAGACTTGGGGAAGCATTTAAGCTTGACCTTGTCGACTTGTGTGAGATATTGGAGGAGGAGCCGCTGTCATGACATGTCAGTCTCTTGTTGACACAACTATGCTTGCTTCTCTCGCATAAAGGCGTGATATGAGCAATAGTTACTCACGAGAGTCGGTCTTATTCCACCAGACAAGGTAGCAGAGATGCCACCACACTTGATGATAGTCAACATCCCGTCATAATCCTGCCCCGGCTCCGATACGACCATCATGGAGCGCCAGTCGTCGGCATCAAGGATATACCCTCCGCATACGAGGCCAGACTTGACGACTGGTTTGAAAAACACCTCGAGACGTTTTTGCCGTGCATCCACGTCGGGCTCTTCAGAAAAGATCCACGCGAATAGAGGATCATTGCGGAATGCTGGGGTGGCGATCTTGTGAGCGCGCAGTACAGCCTCTTCATCGCCTTTGATCTTTGTCAGTTACTGGCATCTCGAGGTAAGTTGAGGCACATACCTTTGCGATGAACCCTGATATTTGCTATGGGCTCGGCCATTTATGCTGCGCAATTGGAGGGCTTCTCAAATCAATTGGAGTTGGTAAGAGGAAAAATACGTCAAGATTAAATAATTAGAAAACAAAATTCCCAACGCCAATGGCGCAAAATCTTACTCATTGTGGAAGCAGCCGCTAACTATTTATTTAATGAAACATGCATACTACCTACCTATGGAGAGATTAGGGGGCGTTCAAGTCCATCATGTTTCTAGTCCAAGCGCAACCAACGTACGATGTGTACATAGTAACGACCAAATTGAGTCCTTACTTATACACACTGCTTACACGCAAGGCCTCATTTTACAAGCAATGTAATAGGTTTTGCATCCTTTGCCAGCGTGAGAGATTGAGCCTTGTAGGTCATCATCGTGAGGCACATGCATCAAGCGGTTATCAATCATTAGCTCGGGCACCAAATAATCAAGTGAAATCAAGTGACCCATTAACCCGACAAGTATAACATACTCCCAAGTAATACATAATGGTCTCGCTCGGTTCATTGTATACATTCTCTCGACGTTTTCCCTCAGTCAGGTATCAATCAGTCAGTAAGTTAGTCCATGTTTCCCCCTTCCCAAGACGCCTCGCAACCCGGGTCTCAAACAAGACCTCATTTTCTCAGAGCCGTATACATCCTCGCCCCTTATAAGGGCATCGTGTAACAAGGACGCCGATTCGCGTCTAGTCTTGTTGTCTTGAACCAGACAAGCACAAAAAATCAGATAGTGTATGCTGCCCCTCCAACGTTCAGGGGCTGAGAAGAAAACCGCCAGTGGCGATAGACTACCTCTAATAGTAATTCTGCAGATCTGAACCGTTGTTCGCGCCATATCCTCCCATAGGGCGTCCCTGCTGCGCCGCAGGGCCTCGAGGCGGTTGCTGGTTCCATCCTCCGCTGGGTCCTGTAGGAGCTGAAGCCGGTGGTCCGTTCTGGCTGGGCGCCTGGTAGGTATCGTCATAATCCACCTGTGGACCATAGCCGCCCTGCTGGTTCTTGGGTTCCACGTCGTCCAGCGATCGATAATTGTAACCGCCGCCTCGACCACGTCCTCCACGTCCTCCTCTTGCGTTGCCTCGATAGCCGCGGCCCGAGTTGCCACGCCCTCGGCCTCCTCGACCGCCAGTGTGATAGCCCCTGGACTCGTTGCGTCCACTATAGTGACCGTGGGTGTTTCTCTGGTTCCAGTCATCTTCGCCTGTGTGCTTCCGCTTTGACGCCTTGTTGGCAAACAAGCTCTCGTACTCGTCTTCCCGCGGGTCGTCCTGCTCGATACGGAGTATCACCTTCTCGCCGACCACCGTCTCAAAGTCAAACGTCTTGTCCGCTGGCAGAGGCTGCCAGTTCTGGATCTTGCCCGCGTCGATCGGCTTGGCTCCCTTCCTCAAGGCCAGTACAACAAGCGGACTGGGGTTATCAGTGTGAAACTTGGCGTGCTGGGGGATAGGTCGTAGCTGTACCGCCCAGATACTATTCTCGAAGCAGCCTGTACCTACCACCTCCCATCTCATCTTGCTACCCATGCCGCCTACCTTGTCTAGAATACTAGCAGGGCAGGGTCGGGGACAGATGAGAATGTTGTTGCCATGATATTTGAGTTCATGCTGGGGTGTGTTCTGGGGTATTTGAGCGAGCTTGATCAGCCTCTTGGTGTCTTCGGGTCCGATCATGTATCCGGTAAAAAACACAGTCTTCTTAATCCTGAGCCGGTTTTGACCCGACGAAGCCCCCTGCTTCGAGATGGTTTCATTGTGGATGTTGATCATGTGCTGCACCTCGGCCACCTCTACCACAGGGTCCAGCGTCGCTGCAGTATCGGCCACCTGGATGACTTCAGCCGTTAGAGGCCCTCGTGTTGGCAACATATTTTGTCGGCGGTTGTATTCGGCAAAGAAGTCGCGGAAGCCCTTGGTGTGCTTGGGACGGTCCTCATACACCCGAATGTCCCCCGCATGCTTGTACGTCTCCATCAGTGCCTCGAGGAAGAGTTGCTTGAAGTGCATGGTGCTCTGGAACCGCTGGTTTGTCGGGCTGACCTGGGGCTTGAGGCCCATCATGTCAAACTCGAGCCCCTTGGCTGTCACCATCTTCCTGATCAGCTCAGCGAATCCCCGCTCGGAGCGGCCTGTCAGCAGGACACAGAGGGCATCCTT
This sequence comes from Fusarium vanettenii 77-13-4, assembly GCF_000151355.1. Taxonomy (NCBI): domain Eukaryota; kingdom Fungi; phylum Ascomycota; class Sordariomycetes; order Hypocreales; family Nectriaceae; genus Fusarium; species Fusarium vanettenii. The sequence continues at coordinate 239,328 of NW_003315879.1, read as the reverse complement.
CTGCTTGATGCTTAGCCTGACGAGGTCGACAATGGTTTCGTTCCACCATCCATCCCACGCGCGCTTCTCTTCCGTTTCGATGCCCTCTCCGGTGGCAGCGAGGATTCGGCTGTCGTGCCACCAACCGCCGTTGACAAACTTTTCTTGATTCGACAATGTTCCAATCGTGTATCCATTCCAGAGTTGCGAGTTCGGTAGGGGAGTTTTGAAGACTGTGATGGGTTAGAGAGGGCGAGAATCGGAGCATTCAAGGCACTCACGGGTGTTGTCGAAATCGTAGACGTGGAGAGACTTGATCTTGTCGATTGCTACAGATAATCAGCACCCGTTTTTACCGAGATACCTCTATCCAAGAGGCGCATGAAACAAACCTGGCAGCGGATGGGTCAGGACAGACCATCGACCCAAGGCGGTAGTTGTGAATTGCGACGCGGCGGCAGGGCCATGGAATGCGCTGTAGGCCGAGGCCATGGCGCCGGGCACGCTGGATCTCTGTAGGATGGCAGCGGCTGCAGCGGACATGCACCTAGAGGGCCAGAATAGATGGCGATGGAGAGGGGTCGGCGTGAGGAAAGATGTCGTGCTCTTGTTTGATGTTGTAGTCGAGGTCCAAGTTTGTTGGCGCTGCCGCAGCAGGTGGTGAAGCGACAAGCCGCGCCAGTGGGGCACCACAGCGGCAGGAGCAGCAACCCAGGCGGTTGTTCGCTGTCTGGCCTGAGGCTTCAGCGCTTCTATAGGCGACAGGCGCCGCATCTCCAGGCCTGGTAGGCGCTGATCTGTGCTGCCTGCTCTATTCAATGTATGTCAGTCGAACAAATCTCCAGCTTTTTATCACGAAGCAAAACAGTTGCATGCAATGTGAGGGGAAGAAAAGAGAGAGAGGCAACCTTACTCGAAGCTGTTCCGATTACTTTACTTGCCTTCCGTACTTACCCCTCACGATTGGCATTTGCCTGCTGCACTCTTCTCCTCCTGTCTCTGTCTCTCCTCCCTCTCCAGCCTCAGCATGGCGTCGTCTAGCGCCATCCGCTTCGTCACAGGCACCAAAAAGTCTCCCCTCGGCTCCCTGCATCTCCAGCTCCACGTCAAGCCCGGTGCCAGCAAGAACCGCGAGGGCGTCATAGCCGTCACCGACGATGCCATCGAGCTCTGCGTCGCCGCTCAGGCCCGTGAGGGTGAGGCAAACAAGGCCGTCGTACAGGTCCTCAGCTCGGTCCTAGGGGTGCCAAAGTCGAGCCTACAGCTGACACATGGTCTCAAGTCACGCGACAAGACTGTTGTGTTGAATGGCTTCAAGGGCGATGGTGAAGATTATGCAAGGACTGTACGGGAGTTACTCGATAAGGCTTTGGAAGAATGACAAGCCAAATTCAGCAGCAATTGATCGCCTTGATACTATAGGGGTCCAATGGGTACTTGCATGTCGTCGAGTTTCATGCCTCCTTCTTTCGTCTTATTATCATGGTCTAGATCATGTTTGGTCCTTCTTATCACCTTGGAGTGGAATTGGGGTATCCCAATTTTCCATAATATCAGTTGAATATTTATTCGCACATCCCATGAATCTATGTGCAGCAAGATCCTCATCATATGACATTGTGCAGCTCCAACACATGCATGTTGAGTCTGGATGGAAGATTCCTTGTCCCATCTCCAGTAGCGAGATAGGCCCTGTTTTGAGCGTGCCTTCCAACAGTCACAAGACAAGCCCCGTTGGCTCAGTGGTAAAGCGTATCACTAGTAATGATAAGATCACTGGTTCGATTCCAGTACGGGGCATGTGGTTCAACAAAGATCCCCTTCAGAGGATTCATTTTTTGCGTGTCCGAGTCTCTCTCTCCGTGAGAAGCGCTGATTCTGTCAGTAATTTTTTTGGTGTTTCGGTTGTGGCTGCGGTTACGTGCATGTGCATGCATCACTTACATGCTCGATTTAAAGTTGCTGTTTATGGCAGGTTGGTAGCTGCCACTGAGCACAGTCTTGGAAGAGGCTGGAAAGAAAAGAGAAGGGATGAAACCTCCGGCTTTATGGAAGTAGGTTGGTGTTTCCTTATTGAGTCGCCATTATTTGCACATTCACCGAGTTGTGAAGGAGGCAAGTGCGCCTGCACGAACATTAACATCCTCAATGGACCTGGCCAAGCAGTATCCAAACCTACACCCTAACACTACCCACGAAGACACATTGTTTTTTAAATTACCATGTCTATCAGATCCATATTTGCCATGAGCATCGATATCCCACAATGTTTGATCGATCGGCTGTCCCCTACCCTGGACCACGCGACAGGCCGGACAGTGGAATTGAACTAACACGATGGAGACTTGCGCCGTTATGGTTCTCTTAGTAAATGATGTGCGGCTATGGCGGGATACGGAGTTTTCTCTCATCCAGGTCTGGTGAGCCGGAGTTGGAATTACTATCCCTGAGTGTTGAAAAGCCAGTCTCACATCAACAACACCCAACCTCGAGGGCCCGCGACGACTATCCTCGAGCAATCGAACAAAAACTGACGGAAAAGAGACATCAAGGGAGTTCTCACCGCCCTCGTTCGCTTATCGGGCTTCCAGACCGTGGTATCGAGCCCTGCAACATCAAGTCCCAGTGATTGACAACTTCTAGCCCTAGCCGTCCTACAGTGCAGATCCCTCCTTCATTTTGGCATCAATATGCCCACGCCGGTTTCCCATCAGGTCAGGTCCCCCAGTGCTCAACTCCCGCGCTTTGCGTCATCCTCACCACCTGGAAGCGAGCTCCCAAGTGGTGTTGTCACCAGCCTCAGCAAAGTCCCCTCACCGACCTTGATGCTGGGAGTGACTCTCCTGTGGCTGAAATGCCCTCAAGTTTCCTGAACAGGAAGCCTGCTGGCCAAACTGGAGAATGTCATTGGCGGCTGGCTGCAGACTGCAAGGGCGGGAGCCTGTGCTGCGAGGTAAATCGAACCCCTTCTCTGCTCCAGCAGATGGCGACCTTTCTGGTCCAGATGCTACTCACATGCAGATATCACTCACTCATGCAGCATCGCAGCACGCTCCGACTCCGACACTCGTCGCAGCCAGAACGCTCCGGTCCTCTCTCTCCATCAGGAGAGATCCGATACCAGAGAGACAAGTACCTTTCGAAGGCCCCGGGCCGCCTGAACTCGGACAGTAGCTTCGCGCCGGGACTTTGGCGAGCCGACGATCACCCCAAGCTAAAGGCGCGAGCCGGTCTGATCCAATGAAGAAGCACGTTGCGGCCGCTGATAGAGAGTGACTTGTGGCTCGAGACTTGTCGATCCCCCTCACAACCTTTGCACACGCCCCCTCGAAAGCCCCAGTCACTGTCGATAAACCTTGCAGACTTCTCAAAGCGTCGCTTCTTTGACGCGATATTGCCACAGACAGATGGAGGAACGATCCCCTGTGGCTCATCACGTCTTTTTGACAGTGGCGAGATTGCTCAAGCACACCACGCGTGCCACATGGCCCAGAACCACCCCTCCAAATGTCTCATCCGGGCCGTTGAAAGACCCTTGCCGAGCTGAGAGGGTCTCCGAGAGGGTGGGAAGCGAATGAAGTCGGTGCTGTCGATCGCGTCGAGGTCCCCTGAGGCGCGAGCTGTCGAACCTCGATTGTGGCTAGTGACGACGGGTTACACCATCATGACTGCCCCTCTCTTGGACATTGCACAAGTGATAATGCACCCCGTGCATTGACGATGATGGTGATAGCGGAAAAGAGATGCCGCCTGACCTGGGAACTCTGAAAGGATGGACAAAGTCTCGGCTGCATGCGATCGGCGATGATCGAGACTTGTCCGTCATGTGGTTTTTTGGTAGGCGATCCGTAGATGCCGCCAATTCCGTGCCGAGAAGTCGGTTCGAAACGGCCAAGCCAACAGGCAAGCATACGACCAATTGATTCCTGGACCTCAATTGGATCCTCTATGCGCAATCATGGAGTCTCTCTCTTCATCACGCCGAGATAAGAGTCTCGATGCGTCTCTGATGACGGCCCGGACAACGCATCGAATTGATCCAGGCAAACAAACAACAAATCACAAGCCAAAACGCTTCCAACACACATTCCTCATGAAACATGTCAAGCATTCGATGGTCCCCAATCTCATTTCCTAATCGAGACGAGCTGAACTCCTCACGAGCCACAACGTTAATCAAACCCTACGCATCCCGCCATGGATGCAATGCAATGCAACCCCAGAGCACAGCCACAGCCACAGACGCTGACGCGCAAGCCTCTCGCCACACGCCACACGCCACATCTAATGTGCTGCAATCTTTCACTAGTGGCTAAGCTCGGCATTTGTGACGATTATACTCACTCGGTGTATCAGTGTACAGCGCTTTCAGCCACACCCTGCAGGACCAACCAAACCATCTCGGAGGATGGCTCCGAGGGGACCCCTTGGCGGGGAGATGGATGGCTCAATGTTGTGGTCGTCGTACAACTTCAAGTTGTGCCATCTTCGGGATCATATCTCGCCGTTCGACTCCAGTGCTGTCTTGAGCCATGTCCTCCCACGCCAGTATGCTGTGTCTCCCGTAAACCCTCTGGCATCATAGAGCCGCCGGATCGAAAGCTCCGGTACCTTTTGACTGGGGCCAGGGTGTTCGTCCTTTAATTCTTCGGGCCCCTTGGTATTGGGTACACCGTACACCAAGAGAAAAAGGCCAAGACGCGAAGCCTCATCTGATGAGGCGTCTAGACAACTATGCACCAGCCACCTCGAGACAGCCTGCGATCGAGCAAACCCCATTCGTCCACGATGCGCAATAAACAAATAGCATCATGCAGCATCCTAGGACTTTATGATCATGAAGCGAATTCTCTGTCCACCACGCACCTGGATCGGTGGGAGACTGCTCGGTCACGGGGCCTCGGCATCCAGTAATGGCGCCATCATCAATCACACTAGCCAAGACACCGTAGTGACGAATAGCGGCCGTTTCGCGTCAAGGCTTGGACCGCCACTTGAACCAGGACCCTCAGACTGTCTCTGCAATCTCCACCGTTTGAATCATGACCATGTGGGGTCTCCGTAGTTAGTTACAGAGAGAGAGAGAGAGAGACAGAGAGAATGAGAGGGGTGTTTCTTCAGACATATTCAAAAAGTATGGGTATTGTATATGCCATAGTATATACATACATGTCGCCGCATCAACAACAACAGCAGCATCGATACTCCTTTCCATTTCCTCGTCCTATCCCATTTCCGCCTGCATTACTTCGTAAGTCCCCATTTTCGTATACGTTGGGACTGGTGTGGTGTGTGTGTGTGTGTGTGTGTGTGTGTGTGTGCATGTACGCTGCGTGTGCTTCTTGGGTGTGATTCAAGTTGCCAAACATTATTATGGTGGTAAAAAGGCCTCGTTGCATTCGACCTGTGTTTCGAGTCGACGGAATAGTGAGCATGTTGACTGCCAAAAATAGGCAAAGAACGGTGTCCACAAGAGTCATGGAAACTGACAAAGGGGAACCAGATAGGGGCAAAGGTGGCGGTGTAATCCCTTGTTTGTTGCTGGAAGACCGGTAATCGTGATAACCTCAACCCTCTCTGCCCGGACAACTCAAACGTTCCTCGTGAACAAAACCAAGACGAGACTGCAAGGGTAGAAGCAAAGAAAGCAAAACAAACATTCGCCTCCCAAAATCTTCTCACAGAAAAAAACCGGTGGTATCATTTTTGAAGAAGGATAAAAAGAAGAAGTCGTCAACGCCTCAGAGCCACAATCCCTTTCCGTGTATGTATGTGATCGTGAGCCCAACCTGGTGACAGGCTGGGGAACCAAGCAAAACAGTGCAATCCCCAGTCTAGACCCAAGCCTTCACTTGCTGCAAAGCTGTCATACGCAAAAGACAAACCGACAGCAACGAAACAAATAGAGAGAAAAGAAATAAAAAAGAAATTAAAAGGTGAGGCGGAGAACATAACCGCTTGTTGCTTTGTCGTTGGAAGACTCGGGGCTGTCGTCGGTAGAGTCAACTGCCATTTCCCATTCCCTCTTTACTGCGCCGGGCTGTCCGATAACCTCGATCTCGAGAGTCATGTCCTGACCCTCCTTGAGCTCTCGAACCACATCGTCGTCCATCTCGACTTCCAGACCGTTCTGAATCGTGTGGATCGTACGGAGAATTTGCGATGAGTCGAAGCCCCACTTGGCTGCAATTCTGTTGTTCAACTCTTGGAGCGTGCGCTGCATCAAGTAGATAGCTCGATGATAATCCGGCTTTCCGGATTCGTCCTGGGTCCGTCTTAGGATATAGAAACACGCAATGGGCTTTGGGCTTCGTTCTTGAGGAGGCCGATAGGATGCGTCGACACCCAATGCCTCGATCCAGCCGCTTAGGCTACCGTCATCATCGCCCTTGTTGATCCTGGTGGGTTGTTCCGAGCCCTTGCGTGACATGTCACCTCCCGCGACCGAGTCAAAACCCTGCCATGGGCCGCCTGGGCCGATGCCAGAGGCTTGTGACGCTAGAGAAAGTGAGCTAGGCGAGGGGGAGATCATGGAACCAGCGAGAGAGCTTCGCCCGCTCCGAGCCTGCCAGTTGGGACCGTCGCGGCCTTCAGGTCTAGTCAGGGGCGAAACGTCTCCTGGTAGCGATACCGGGTGCAAATCGGGATCGTCTTGTTCTTCGCCTCGAAGGAACAGGACACTGACGGGCCGTGTGCTGGTAAACATGTCCTGTAGAGTCTGTAGTTTGAAGTGAAGATCCTCTTCCATGGACATTCTTCCACCGTTGCCGCCCCCAGCGGAACTGGCCGAGGACATTGACCATGTTCGCTTGTGCTTTTGCACCTTTCCTGGGCGTTGATCTCCCATCTTTGCGGCACCGCTTGAGCGCTTCCGCTTTCCAAAGTCCTTTAGTCCACTCTCGGCCTGCGCAATTTGCTGCTTAAGCTTGTCGATGGACTTCTTGACATGTGCAACGTCATTAGATAGCTTTCTTTCTGCTCCATGATCGCGGAAGAGCTTGACCTTGCAGTAGCAGATATCGGGATTCGCGTCAGCGGCTGGCTGCGAGGGGTCGCAGGGAACGGGGTGGGTTTTGGCGCAGAGCCTCACAGGAATACCCTTGACACCCTTCGAGTGGCTGAAGTCGGTAGAGAGGAAGTTGAAACGGACCGCAATGTTGACTTCGGGGGGCCCGTTGATTCCAGGGGTCCAAGTGACGCAAAATCCGTCAAAAGAAGACGACTCTAGTTCCACTCGAGTCCTCTTGTCGTCGCCTTCAGCAGGCTGCCCCGCCTCAACGTACTCAACTGCTTGGAGTTTCCCCCCTCTTTGATGCGCCTCGTTGGTGCCTCTGCCCTCTTTCCAAAGACCCCAGCACACACCTGGGCGCTGTCGCTGCTGGTCGTCTTCGAATGAAACTCGGACAAATGTGCGGTATTTGGTCCCAGGTGCCACGGGCATTGTGGCGTTAGTGTCCGCGACGGACAAGGAGTATGCCTGGCCCTTGTTGAGATAGGTGACAGGAATTTCGTCTGAATGCTTGATCATGGCCGTGGGAGCGTTAAGTGTTGAGTGAAATCGAAACTTCTCGGCCGAGGGAGGTAGCGGATGTGTCATGGGACTGGAGAACTGGCGCGACTGTAGGCCAACTAATGGGGTTGTCTTCTGAAGGGTGACCCCGATAGACGACATGCGCTCTTCAGAAGGGTCCGAGTCCATAGGCGATCCGTCCTGATCCATCGTCTCATATCCTGTGTCCTGGTGGACGAAAGTGGACGGCGCAAAAGCAGGCTGCGGCGGGGGCGCCTGAATAAACGGGTTGAAGTGGTGAAACTGGTGAGGCTGCAGCGTCTGGAAACCTGTCATGTCCATAACTGCTTGGTTTGAGCCATGTTGCATCCCGTCCCCAGATGTTGGCATGGACAGCGGCGTATTGAGGCCCATGCCGAGTCCCAGCGTCGGAGTATGCAAATCACCAGCTTGAGAGTGGAATAGGGTGTTTGTGCCTCCAGGTGTGGGTGTGTAATAGCCAGGCGGCGCATTGGCGAAGTTGGCGAAGGACATGGAGTTGGGATCTAGAAGTGAGGGAGTAAATCTCCACGGGTCATTCGTCGCCCGAGGAGTAGGGTCTTGGTCGCGAAATGCATCTTGGCTAATACCCTGGCTTCTGTTATAGGAAGCTGGATTAGCGACACTGCTCAAGAGTCCAAAACGCAGTTCCGAACTGAAATGTTGCGCGGGGTTTACTGGCGGGGCTAGGATGCTCGTGAAGCTGCTCAAGGATTATGACATACCTTTCAGGTAGAGGCACCGACGGAGCGAGAGTAATGTCGGCGCCGACAGTCTGGGATATAACGGGCGCGGCGGCCGAGGTGCTGACCGCTGAGACCTCGGGGAACTGCTGTCGGAAGTTGGCAAGCAGCTCATCCCCCGGCTTCTGAGAGCTTGTTCTGTAAAAGTGATGTATTAGCATGCTGCCAGGTGAGGGAGATGGTGACATGTGAGATGTAGTAGCTCTCAAGTCTGCACCCAGAAATCGCAAAGGCGCGCATGTCGGTACAGCACTGGGCAGCGTACCTTTGTCGAAACATGTTAAAATGGGCGTAGCTGGGCCGGCCCAGAACAGCAATGCCCGATTGTTGTCAGCGCAACGACGAGGGCCAAGGTGTATTTCGGTTCAGATGGTCAGTGATGGCGCAGTCTCGCGACAATCACTTGTTTGCGCAAAAGGTGAGGAGGGACGCCAATATCAGTCGCCGACGCTGTTCATTGATTCAAATGCGTGGATTCTGGAGCGTTGCGAGGGCGGGTGGGTGGTGGGCGTCGCTTGTCCGAAGTTGGAGGTTAGGAAGCGCTATTCGCGGGAACCGTTAGATGTGTTGCAGCGGCGATACAAGTCCAAGCTTGATATGAGCCAGCTGTTCTGAGCGAGTGGTGACAGACGGCGGTCGAGTCTTGCGAGGCAGAGAGCAATAAAATAAAAAACAGAAGAAGTGCGTGAAGTCGTGGGATATGCTAGCGGGTGGTGTAGGTAGTAATTGGAAAGGGTCAGGTAAGCTAGAAGAAGGTAAGGGTATATTGGATGTGGTGGGGACCTGTCGTCAGTCTCGCCGAAGGAGGAGGAGGGTGAACTCGACGGAGAAGATCTGACTTTGAAGGCCAGGCCACAGGTACCTCGTACCCAAGTCCCAAAGCCCGGGGCGCCGAGGCGGTGTCGTGGATCGAGTGGTCAAAGTTGAAGTGGGTGATGGGAGGAGGGTGAGTGGGAGAGGGTGGTGTGTACGGAGAGATGTCGAGTGCCTGTGCCGCACGGCTTTGTGTTTGGAGCCAGACACCAGGGAGTGGTGCGATGCCGATGCGACGCGACGCGACAATCCAAAGTGATGCCGAGATGGATGTTTATTGTTTTGGAGTTCAAGGGCGAAGGAAGGTTGTTATGGCTGCTGTTCCAGCGCTGTCTGCCCGCGCTGGGTGTGTTGCGATGGAGGTTGAGTCGGGAAGGCTTGTGAGATGGGGGATTCGCCCAGAGGTCCTAGCGACGGTTGTGTGTTGTGCAGGTATGGTATAGGTCCTCGGTCCCAAGCCCCAATCCGATGTGTTCTGGAGTGGAGGAGGAATCGGGGGCGATAATAGCTTGCCCGCAGTGCCGGGATGCCGCCTGGGTGAGGGATGGGATGGGATGGATGGGATGGTGAAATGGCTCCCCGTTGTCTTGGGTGAAATGCCGTTGTGTGGCTTCTGTCTGCAATGTCGCGGCAGCAGCGATATATCGTGCAATATGGATCCTGAGCTGGGAGGCCTGAGCTGAGGCGTGGTTTTAAAGGTTGGCCATCAACAGACTATCGCTGCCACTCCCGAAGAGGCTCGTGGAGGTCCCCTCTCTGGAGGATGGACTTCTTTGTCGCTCACCACTGTCTGCGCTGCACTCAGTCAGAAGGACATCCATCCATCGATTATCGGGAGCCTGTGGGGTCATAATGATGGAGGCAAACAAGCAAGGGGGGACCCTGGCCCTAGCAGGCGTCTTCTCATCAGCCAGGGTCAAGGGTCGGCGGGCACTCTAATCCCTGTGCGTGCTAGAGGTGCGCAGGCAGTGGGGAAACGGAAGGACGAAGAAGAGGCTCGTCGATATGGAAATTGTTAGTGCGGGACAAACGGCCAGAGCCCTTCTCACCTCCGGGTGTTATGGCGACGCCCCTTCTGACTCCCATCTTGTCGCTCTTCCTCTCTCCCTGTCTGGTTTGCCGAGGAGGCATGTGGCTTGTGACGAGGGAGGACCGGCGTCACGGGCAAATGAGAGACAGCGCCGCAGACGTTGAGACTGGGGCACCGGTCAGTCGTAGTCAGTGGGTGGATGGATGGATGGACGAAATTGAGTTGAAGGCCAAAATGGCGTTTGATGCTGGAGAGTGGCTCCGACTGACGCCTGAGCCACACTTTCACCTTCCCTCCCTCGAGCACTCCCCGAATGGCGCTCCCAGTGGAAAGAACCACCCCCAGAAAGAAAGAAAAAAACTCCCGTCCTTTCCCCGGGCGGACCATCCTCCAAAGCAGAGCTCAGGTGGCCCTGGCTCCGGATACAACAGCGGTAACCCTTACGCAGGAACGCCAGCGTCGTGGGATGTGGAGGCCCTGAACCCACAGCAACTCACTAGCTGGATCGGATCTTTACTCTGTCATCGGCTCTTCAGCCCAAGAGCACCTTTGGCAATCGGCTGTCCAGCCCAAAATCACTCCTCATGGACAATTGCATTGCCAGCTGCCTGTCCCATCGGGGGCCGGGGATGGAGCCATTGTTTGAGACTGCTTAGGCGCCACGGCCGACTGGCCCTTGAAGCTCCTTCTGGACGAGACTACAGATGCCAGCAAATTAACACGACGGGACTAATGACAACCGGCAGAGAAGGAGCAAAAAAAGAAGAGGCTCCGTCCTTTTCATCCAAAGCATTGTGGTGGTGGTGATGCCTCATCTCCCGCTTCCCGCCGACAACGCGCGCTGTGATGCCTCTGCCGCCGTCCCCTGCTGCGTCTTTGATCTCTCGTCCTCATTGGCCCGGTCCGAACCCCGTTCAGCAAAACAGCGCGATAGGGTCAAAAGCATCCATCCATGAGCAGCAGCATGGCATCCATTTTGGCATGGCACAAGCGGCATGACGGATGGGTGCGCAGCCGTCCCTCTCATCTGTAGTATCCACGGACCGAAAAATGACCTCTGTGTGTCCAGGCCTTCCCCTTTGGGGCCAGCCACCTGACCAGGGCTGTCATTCACCATAACATCCCATGGCCTGTGGCGAGATATTGACCCTTGGGTGGGCTTGCCGTGCCCGCTACAGTGGAAGGGAGAACTGTTGTCTGCCACTACCACGGTCGATCAAAGGCGACATTCCCAAGCTGAAATCAGTCCTGCTCCCCGTGTGGCTGTGCCGAACCTTTCTTGCCGCTCCATCAGTTGCCAATGACAGCCCGTCAAGGCAATCTCGCCCACGCGGAGCGCGCTTGTACACGCCGCTGCCGAACTGCCTGAATCGACCCAGCCGCACGCCGAGGGCATCTGGTCGAGCTTATCCGCCCGCTGGCTTCAACGAGAAGGGACCTAGGCCGTCACAATCGAACCATTTCTCTCTAACCGCTTGTCCCGATTCAGCCTGGGACTAGCGACGTTGGGAATGCGTTTCGTGAGAGCCAAGCACTGCATCAGAAGCGGTCGCCGAGGTCCGTCTTCAAGCATTGCTGACGCTGTTCTGTTGACCTTTTCCGCCATTTCCCGTCAGTGATCTTCACACCCTGCTCTGGTCTGAGTGCCGGCAAGTAGGTGCTCTCTGCACTCTGAGGTTGGGGTGTCGTCTCTGAGCATCCATTCCCGTCTTGTCCATATTGACTGTGTGGCTCCAGACACCGCCTCACAAAGGTGAGGGGACGAAGCCACATCGGATCTACCACTCGGAAGGGATCACGAAACCTTAATCTTTGATGCTCAACGCTCCTCCTTTTGATACGTGTCAACCAATGCGGTAGATCAGCCCTGGAACACCTTTTGCGCTGATCATTCGAAAGGCAAGCCACCGTTGGTGTGTGGCGGCATGTGTGGCTTGACGCGTGGCTAGTATTGCGTGGCTTGTCGCCCCTGCCAGTTGAAGTGAAAGAGGCAGTCGCTGATGTTGAACCTTCAATCCTCTTCAATCATTTACTTCTCGTCATGATTGCTACTGTCATCCGTCATTGTCAGGAATAACATTACTGACTGTCCTCTTTGTTGGTGGCCAATTTCCACATGCTCGAATACATCCTTGCCCCCCAATGGCACCTTGTCCCGGATTATCAACTCCATTCGGAGCCTGAGCCGTCGCGGGCCGTACCAAATCGACTGACTCTATGAACAAATGGCAGAGCAAGCAGCTTGCATCCGAGAAAAGGAAGTCAATTAGGTGGACGTCGTCTAATACTACACCCATTCTCGTCTTGAGGATCGCATATCACACCAGGACAATTCGATGTTATTGAGCACAGGGTTGTTTAACAGCCAGATGCTGGAATGGAGATGGCCTTGTCGCATCGACCTGCCTGATTCTGGGCGTAAAAAGAAAGGCTCGAGATTGGACGGAGAAACAGTACGTCTCTTGAAACACCACGAAACTCTTCGGGTCCTGACAATTCCAGAAAAAAGACCTTTCAGACGCACGACCTCCTCTCATACGGATCCACGGCGGCTACATGGCGTGGGATTTACAGAATCGAGCCTGTTGTATTCCAATTGGCGCCGACTACTTGATTCGTCTTGTTTTAGACGAAGTGAGCATCGATGCAGAATTTCTCCCCCCAAAGGTGTGGTGACGGAGCTGTATATGCCAGGGCTACCCTGCCAGTCCCATCTACGACCATCTCGGAGGGCAGCCTAACCCCGGTCGACTCCCCATGGCATAAGAGAATTGCACGTTCAGCTTTAGGGTGCAGGACCGTGCCGTTTCGGGGCTCGTGCGGAAGACGGTCTGCTGGAAGCAGAGAGGACATATTATGCATTAAGCCAAGGTACAGGCTTTGTGTTAAAATCGCCGATGAAGGCCTGGCACTCGGCCCAAGCTCAATCATCTCAAGCATTGAGCTCCGGACCTCACCGGCCAGCGCTTCTGCGGCACATTCAAGCCCTCAACCTCAATCCCAACGCAGAGGTCGACTTGCATATCGCATACGTCACTGTCACCTTTGATGCGCTGGAGAAAGCTCAACTGCGGGCCCCCGGCCTTGGCGCTTCGACGACTCGGGATGGAGTTTTCACGCATATCCACCCTACCACCTACACCGTTCTTCTTCCTCTGCCATTTATGGCACCTAGAAGATTCCCTCGGGCTTTTGCGACTTGGTTATTCCAGTCAAAGTCTGCGATAAACTGTGGCTGGTGACCCAGGAGCCTTGCCGGACCTGCGGGTATCTTGGTGTGAACACCACGCAGTCTTCGGGCGGATTGGCACGCCATGTAACGCAACCTCGCATCGACAGAAATTTGCTTCAAAAGAGCGCCTGTGATGGCTTCTTTGGGGTTAGAAGGCTACTGGCAACAGTTTGAGATATGAACTCTCTTTCTTTGTCATGGCTGACCAGATGAAGATGGGTCATGTTGTCGACACGCGAGTGATTAGTCTAGGTGTTGGTTCACGGCAAACAGTTGCTTGCCACCCAGCTGCCTGCCTCGCACAAAGCCGTCAATGTCGATCAAAGCCTTCGATGCAGTGTCACTCAAGTACCCCACAGATGACAACTGGCTCGTGATGACCTGCAGCACTTGGGGTTGGTCAGTGTGAGACAGCCGCACTTGAAGATTGTTTCACAACATGGTCTGAGGGTACGGACAATTGCCGAGTCCTCTGTCTACCGGTTGTACGAAGCTGGGTATCGATTGCTAGATGCTGCAAGCTCGGGTTCAAGCTTTCACGACGAGAGGCTCTATCAAACGCGCGCCGTGCCTTTTGCCGCGGGTTCTAGGAGCACCCTGGTCAATAACTGAGCGGACATGGCACCAAATTCGTCGCGCTATATGCCCCAACATGTAGTCCACCATCACGAGAACCCGAGCCCCAGCCACATCCCGACCGCAAAGAGGCCGATGATGTCATGGCAGCTCTTCAGAATCCTTCCACGTCAGTCTACCCACGAGGCTGAAACTCTTGAGAGCACGCATCTTTCCGTCATCTAGGCTCGAGACGGAATAGCTCTGGAGTCGTTGAGGAGTAAGATTCTGAGCATTTGCAAGGGTTCATGCATACCATGCTAGAACAAGGGAAAAGAACAACCACGGTTGACCGAGACTAGTCGACGTGGCATCCCTTTGCCCATTGAGACGCAAGATGGTCCAACGGTCCAATTCCGAAACAGAAAGATGCGGTCTGAGAAGTTATCTGAAGCAAATCAACAACGAGTGTCGTCATGGTGGCGTCGCTCTGAAACGATGTGTGCCGTCATCCCGCCTGCTGATCTCCTCACCTGGTGGATGGCCATCACGAACATGACTGTGTTGGGAGGCTTTGACGTCATCGATGGATGTGTAGGGCTTTGGCCCCCAAGAGCTCAATGGTCGAATTGTCGAGATATCAGAGTACATGCTCGTCAAGGCTTAGCCCAGCTGCAGTGATGTGATAGCAGGGGTCGGCTCCGAGAGGCTCGTCTTCCGGCATCTTTTGGCGTACCGGCTGAATCCGCGTGCTGGGCAATTGGTGGAAGTTCACCCCGGCTCATGGATTCGCTCATAATAACGTTTCCAAGATAGTCAGGGACCTCGCACTTGAGTTGGAGCCCGCATACAAGCGCATATATGCAAGCTGACCCTTACCCGAGGCGCGCGGTTCCCCAAGGCCTTGGCGGACTCGGGTTTGGAGCAATGAGAGGATTGGGAATGCTGCTTCTCATTCATCCATCCACCGGCAGGAACACCCATTACGGAAGTATAAGCCCTGTGGTAATCCTACCGGGATTCACCACACCCTGAAAAACCGGGGGGAGATGCAACCTGGGATGAGCCCCTGGCGATGGCGAACCCCTACTTCGGACGATGGGGCTTTGTTGGAACAAGTCCGTGATTGCACGGCTTTGTGTGATGGATGAAGCACGCTCTAAGTCGAGGAGAGGTCTATTGCTGAGTCGATAACTCGCAAGCAATACTCGAAAGAGCCTACGGTTGCTCTGACTTGGGAGGTCTTGAAAAGCTTATTGTCGCTCGCCGGAGAATGAGGGCTAGGCCAGCGAGGTCAGCCCTCATGTGTGTTTGGTTGTTGAAAGGCGACATGGCTTTGATTAGAGGCTTCAGTCAACTATCACTTTCAGCATCACCATTCACATAGGGACCATGCAGATGCGACATGTTGGCTAGTCATTTGCTATGGATGGATGCTCAATTGTGCACACTCACCTCACACTGCGGCTGAAGCCACACCCCTCCCGTCCCGTGCCTGGGCTGTTCTGTCAGTTTGCTCATGTACAACACTATCATCAGAAAGATGAGGTTGTTGAGAATGCCATTCTTACTGCAGCAAGCCACATTCGCCACCTCGTATTGGCAGCAATATCTCGACAATCTTAAAGCTGTGGCCGCAGCAAAACTCATGATGATCAAGGGACCCCTATTCAGGGTCTTCTTCCAGAAGCTGTCGTCGCTACAGGGCTCAAAGTATGGTTGGGACTGTCATTCCCAAGAGGGCACCGGTTTGGATGATCACTACATCATCGCACATCCAACCCATGCACATCTGGCATCGTCTCTGCACCACATTCAGCAAAATGACGTGGAAATGGCGTTTGGAGAATGCCCACCTTCTCCACGTTGCCGGCCCCCTGACTGATTCTTTTTTCCTCCCGCCGTTAGGGCTGCGAGGTTGGTGGTGAGGCGGGTAGATCGTTGCTGCGAAGGGTATCCCAGCGCCGGCAAGCGAAGCGAAGCGAAGCGAAGCGATGCGATGGCGCGTCGTCGGTGAGGCAAGCGGAGCGGAGACGATGGATCAAGATAAGGGACGATGATCAAATATTTTTGGAACTGCCATTTTTATCTCGAATATGACCATCTTCTGTGCAGATCGGCCTTCGTTCGGGGTTGACCGGTCATGGTTGCAGTGCGTTTTGTGATGGTGGCATGGATGGTCTGCAACCTTGACCAAGAGTTTGGTAGTGCTACCGCAACGACGGATCCTGTCGAGCTGAGGATAGCTTCAGGTGAATTCTATAATTCACAATAAGATGTGCGCTAGATACGAGCTTGCTGGTAGCCGACCTGCCACATCAAGCAGAGACTGCAGCTTCATGGACTTGCCGAAGATGACAACTCTAGCCGAATGGCACCAGGCCCGTAGAGCTGGTACATACTACGTACGACTTAACTGAACTTCATCATGGTTTACTATTCAACGTTGCAGTGATGACATCTCACCGTCTTGCGCAATTACATGAATCAGATCATCTAGCGTCAAGCTGACGACGATGGTTGATATTGTCATTGATACTATTTTTGGGCTGAAAAGGGGTAATCCAGCAAGAGACTGAACATCAATTTCGAGAGTTACGGAGTGGGTGTTGTTGTGATGCAGGGCACACATGCAGGCCTTGGGGTCTTGGTCTTTGTGAGTTGGAAATAGGATGGCAAGTTTGACTATAGTCTACGCGCTATCAGTGAGTTATTGTAGACAACTCAGAGCTCTGTAAACAGCTTGCCTGTAATTAATTGAGGCTGAATAAACCCAATGACTGTTGCGCCATGTTCTGATGAGTTGAGGTATGCTATCGGGTAGTTGCCAACTCGAGGGTAGTATATAGTTGTGCATAGAAGGTGAACAACCAACTGGGCCCAGTGGTAACTATATCTATTTATCACTGGAACTTGGAACGAAACATATGTATGTTCACTTATAAATACAACGGACTCACGACACGGCGCCGGAAACTGGATCATATGAGTGTGGAACTCCTGAACAACTCGGACACTACTTAAGAAACTCGATGTGTGACATTGCATCCAGCATTCTCTGACCTAGCATGTAGAGGACATTGAACTTGATCTTATAATTACATTTGCCTTGATGGACTGACATCGGTCAAGTAAACACTTGTGGGTAGACTTTCGTGGCGCTTGTTATGGCCTTGACGTATGAGAGAAACTTAATGTTATAGATATGAGGAGCTGTTGTAAACCAACATTGTTTCTCCTTGTTCCCCTTTCAAAGTATGGCCCTCTTATTGATGATTAGTTTGAAAGGTAGGGAAACATGGAACTAATGATTGTTACTGACTTGGTTTCGTCCTTCACGGAACATGGCCCCCCCCCCTCCTTCTAAAGCCAAAGGGCATATTAAGGCAAACCGGCGAGGCAAATACTCACACTACAAAGTTGCCGAGAAACTTGAGCTTGCTGAATTCCTTCAGATGATACTTATATGTTGGATTCAAGGTGTACCTGGTTTATAGGGACAGGCCTTCTTAAGCGGTTGGGCAATATCACACTCCATCAGTGCCCTTTTGCAACAGACAACTAGACTCGAATCATTTTACTTTGTTCTTTTAAACTCCTATATCCTCACGGATATATACAAAAGCATTCGTCTATTCATCATCGCTCTCCTCGTCATCTTCCTCCTCTGCATTCTCCAACCACTCAACCAGCACCCGACACTTCTCCTTGAGAGCTGTCATACCCTCGCCGTCATCGGAACGCTCATTTCCCCACCATCCCATGATACCCTCTTCCTCGAGAATGTCGGCCGTGTACAGCTGCTGTAGGAGGGCGGCGAGTACGACGCCAACCCGGGATTGGTCGGGCCCGTGTGCGTGTGCGAGAGCCTTCTGCAGCGCGAGAATGAACTCGACTTGCTCGGCCTGGTTGTCATCCTCCTCGCCACCGATACCAACCTCATTGATAAAGGTGATGGCGCCACGACGCGCGGTAAGAGCTCGCCCAGCGGCCTTGTTAGGGTCGAGAGCGCCGTACTCGGGTGTGAGCAGCTCAGCCGCGTGACGGGCAAAGGCAGTGGCGACGGCACGACGCATCATGGCATCTGAAGCGTCATTGGCAAGACGAAGACCCATGAACTCGAGCTTGGCCGAGTCGAAATCGCCAGACTCGGCTCGGAGAGCATCGAGCAGACCGTGGACTGCATCGTTGTGGAAAGACATCTTCTCGCCAGCCTCATCTGAAGCGAATGATGAGAGCCGCGATCGGGTCGAGGTACCAATGGAAAGATGGCCTTGGTCGAGGCTGTCCTCGGAAATTTCAGAAGAGAGGGTTGAGACTGATGAGGTGGAAATGTTGAACTCTGCGAGGGAGTAGAGGAGAGACTTCTGAAGCAGGGCCGGGTCCTCATCGTCGAGTTCCTCGTCTTCGGGGTCGGTAAAGGGAGCGGCGTTGGTGCCAGAGCCGAGAAGCGTGGTGTCAGGGGTAACGGGGTTGCCCTCAGAGTCCACGCATGAGATGGTGGCACTCTTGGATAAGATCATATCGTCGCTGACCTTGACACCAAAGGAAATCAAGCTGCCAGTAGGTATCGAAGCGTTCTTTCCGATGGTAGCGGCGTCTGCCACAACTGATCGCGATATCCTCGCACCATCCTCGATCGTAGCATCGTTCCAGACGAAGCAGTCCTCCAAAACCACATTGGCCCCAATCTTGCAGTCTCTGCCAATGATACTGTTGACAATCTTGCTCCCTGACCCGATGGTGCTGTTTCCGCCAAGGATTGTGTTGGAGACTGTAGCGTCGTTTGCGTAGAAAGCACCGTGCTCAGCTACCACACCGTTAATATGGCGCTGATACGTCTGCTTGGGAACGACGTTGCACTCTGGGATGAATGGGTATGTCCACCGGTCGAGAACGTCGCGGCTGATGGCGTCGTATAGTTGCAGGTTGCTCGCCCGCGCAGCGTAGCCCTCTTCCAAGATCTCAGTGTAAATCATCTTGCCGTTCAGCTCCCAGTCCTTGAGCACACCGTGCAAGAAGTTCTTTCGAGGAAGTTCGTAGTCGAAGCTTTCCGACCAGAGGGCGAGAACTTCGGGGGTGCAGATATCGATCTGTGCATCAATGAGGTCGGCTCGGATCTCGAATTCAGTCGACAGCTCATCCACAACAGCCGGATCAAGGGCCATATACCGGTCACTCGTCAGGGGGTTCATTTCGTCGTAGTGAAGACATCGGTTCGTCTTGGTGTCAACCACAAAAATGGGTGTGATTCCGTGAGTCTTTGTTCGATGGTCATCCAGTCCTCCGCTTCGCAACACCATGGTCATGATATTGGCCGCACTGGTTTCTCTTCGCTTGCGGTGCGCTGCGAGGGCACTGTCAAGCATAATGTTCGAGACTAGATCTCCGTTGACTAGGATAAAATCGCCGTCGACAAGTGATCGCTTGTCCATATCACGGAGGACGTCACCAACTGATCGCGCATCCGAGACTCTGACGAATTGAAGGACGGAGAAGGGGCATGTTCGGGCGCCGGTCGACCATCTGGAGCGGCTGATGTAGTCTTCGACTTGGTCGGTATGAGCACCACAGTAGATGTATACCTCGTTGACGCCATTCATAGCCAGGAACTCGAGGGTGTATTCGATGAGAGGGGTGTTGGCGAGTGGGAGAAGACACTAGGCAAATGGTGTCAGCTTGAGTATGGAGAGCAAAGCTCAATTCAAGGCCTCTCACTCTTGGCTTCTCGGTTGAAAAGGGTCTGTATCTATCCTGGAACGAGTCGGCGAGAACCTGGGAAGCACATTGTGAGCTCGCGCTGCGCCAAACCGATACCCCGCGATGTCACATACAACAGCCTGGAGAACATCCTCGCTCTTGCTCTCGGCGCTGCCAGACTTGGCGGACTTCTTGCCCTTGCCCTTGTGCGACATTTTGTCGATGCGATAAACGCTGCTTGACGTGTTGTGGGCGTGAGTTGTGAAGACGAGGAAGAAAGCTCGACGTGGGGCTTGCGGGTGACTCAATGGCCCTGAGCCTCATGCAGCGCACGGGAAATTCTTCACCGAGGTGAGCTCACCGAGTTTTCGGTGTATGCGGGGTGATTGCTGAGGTAAGCGCCCAGGGTGCTACAGTGTAAAAGTGCGTGCAGCCGTTGGCCCCGCACGGCCCGTGGCGGAACTCTCCCTCGGACGATGAGGCTCGATAGACTTTGGTGAGCATTCCAGCTCTCGTAAACTTCCTTGTCATCAGGCACAACCGGCTCATCACTTCTACAGTATGCGGCAAACTCTCCCCTCGATGCTCTACAGTAATCGTGATTGATTCTGTCAAATACAGTGCCATCGGCCTTTGCTGCCGTTCGACCTGCCGGTTCGGGACATGCCTCCCAATTAAGCTCTGACTTGTGCCGATCAACATTTCATTGGCCCGGGAGGAGAAAAAAAAGGGTTGACAGTTGTGTAACCAGCTGACAGTTGACGGCGCCGTCGTGAAGCCAACCTTTTTTCGCCTGAGCCTCGTGGCAGCTAAACAAAAATCAACAGCCTTAGACGGACGCATGGGACAGGCACCTCGTCAGATACGACAGGGCTTCTCGAACCAGCAGAGACGGATGTCGTCTCGGTTCCGGGAGGCGGCCGAGCCTGGTTGGGGGGACTCATACTGATCATTAATCATTGCTGGCTCGCCGGGCAGTCCGACAAGTTTCGGATGCTTGCTTTTTCAGTGTGCTTCGGGGGAGACATGCCTGTGCTGTGCTGTGCTGTGCTGTGCTGGAGACGCACAACATCTCACCTTAGCCAGCAATGGTAGGTGTTGGAGCTGGAATTGTCTGACTTTTTAACCTCCTTGAAGAGTCCGTTTCCCCGAAGAGGACGTTTCCGAGACAAAAATGTTCCGAATTGTGATAAAACCTTTGAATACCAGACAGACAGTTCCCGCTATGGCTGCTGTACGAGGCCGGCCCAGCGTGCCGACAGAGCAACGGCTGATGGTCTCAGGTCAAGTCATGATTGCGTGGTCTGGCATCGAATCCGCCCTCTGTTGTTTCTTTGTTTCCTTTGTTTTTCCCTATCACATGTCTCACTCGTAGATTTTTGTCTCCCTGGCGATCCTTGGGTTGTGACTGGCAGCTAAAGTTCAAGCTGGAGTTCCAGGGCACTCTGGACTCTGGAGGAGGGACAGCAGTCCATTGACCCCGTAATTTTGAAGGGACCAGTTCAGAATGTCTTTTACAATCATTGAATGTGTTGTCCTGATGCCGGCTTTGGACTCATTGCCGCAATTTGCTGCTCAAAGTCTTGACTGTGTACCTATTCGGCGGCCTGCTCGGTACAGTGCGCAAATACAGTTTGCGCCAGGGCTGCCCCATCCGAGCTGCACTGTATTTCCGCCCTTAGGTCCTTCCAAACCTGCACCTGACCAACGGACAGGGCCAGGGCCACGGTCCCGTGAAGCTCCATCTAGCTCGCTTGTCTCTTCTTCTTCAACATCCGCTTATCTCTTCACGACAAGAAGGCTTCTAAACATGTTCCAAAAGTCCTCTATGCGAGGTCCTCCGACACGCCATCCGTCCCAGCAACCACTCAGAGAACCCAGCTAAGCGAGTTATGCCCCGCCCGTCAGGCGGCATGTGAGGAGAAGATCTTGCCCGAAGACCTGGGCTAGCAAACCACAAAGCCACACCCCTTGCCTAGCCCGCTCCCGCGCACCAAATTGCCCTCCAAGGATGTTCTCTCACCTTTGGTCGATCACTCCTCCCGGTTAGATCCGCTGAATGAGATCTGAGAGCCTGCTCCCTCGCCTACTCTCCCAGTCACAGCGTCCATTCCAGGCGAACGGAGACTACGGCGGATGCTACCATGGAACCAGCCAGCCTGGGTTGGTGGACAGACAGATGACCGAGTCGGATCGTTGGTTGTACTCGGCCATCATGACTCCTGCTTCAATATTGACTACTACAAGCGTAGTCAATTACTGACAGCCGCCCCGTTTTCTCAACAAGCTCCTAGTCCAGACGGCCGTTGTCTTCGTATTTTCTTCTAGCGCCGAGCCAATGGAAGGCCCATTGTCATCAAAGGGAATCGGTCCCTTGTGCTAGGTCTGATATGGTCCCCTTTCCTGCATTCTGGGGCTCTCTCCTCTCGGTACTTGGATCCCTTCAATCTCTCCCGCTTTTTCTCACCTTTGGATGTTTGTGTGGATGCACTATCGACTCTGGGTCAAATCAACAAGCCGCATTCTGGAAACGGACCCTTGATTTGGTCCTGATATCTGGGAGTCTCACGACTGCGTTAGCTCCCTCAAACTCAGACCGAAGCCATGGCCCGATAAAAAGCAAGAGGATACCTCCTTTATGGCAGCATCTGAGGAACAGCGCGACGGATCTGGGAGATGAGCAAGAGTCAAGACCGATGCAACATCACGCTGGGTTCTTGACTCTAGTGACTCGAGTTAACGTCTATAGCGGACCAATGACCCAAACAACCGGGTCTGGAACTCAATCGTGGGTTGCGACATGCATCCCGCATCGATCGAAGAGGGAAATTGGCTAGCATTCCTCGGGATGAAAGGAATCACGGCCAGGAACGTGGCTCCACGAGCTGGGCGGTCCAAGGGCACAGCTCGACAGCCTTCGTATCAACCGTCACCCCGGCCTGGGTGGGCGTTTTCCAGGTTTTGAGCAGCAGGCGTTGAAGGGTCCGCGACAACCCACACATGTCTCCCTGCATCGAGCAGCATGGCATGGTATCTGCTCTCCGCCCGCTTTGGACGCGGGAGAACGACTCGACTTGAGAGCCAAAGAGGGTCTGCATCATGTGTCACTGCGCGCCCGTCCTTGAGGGTGCGGCGGTTGGATGAGCGACACTGGAGTGGGTGAAACCAGCCAGACAAAATTGTCTGCTCTCGGGACAAATGTGATGCCGGAAACGATCGGGGTCCAAGCCGAGGGACATGATAGGACAGGACAGAGAGGGCAATTCGACGCACGCGTTACTTGACGGGCACGCCGTGGGCTCCGAGGCTTGGAGCTGAAGACGATGGAAATAGCGGCCTCGCTGTTCTTTTTGCGCAATAACGATCAGCGTGGCACCGAGACCACGACGGTAGCGGATGGATATGCTTCCAGGGCTTCCCATCTCAACAACTGAAAGTCTTCACAAACTAATAATGTCTAAGCAGCTACGGTGGGCAATGGTGGACGCCACCCAGTTGAGTCCGGGGCGATCTTCAGTGCAACCAGCCAACCAGAGACAATGGTCAGCGCGCGATGGACCAAAACTATGGATTTTGGCCCCGTCAAGGCGACACCCCAGCGACGGCCGCCAAACTTGTTCGCGCAATAAGGCTCCATTCCCACAGAGATGCTTGCTCGACGCTAGCCGTCCTCGGAAGGGCCACCTCCGACTCAAGCTTTTCCCTCCTTCGCTGCCGCTCCGCTGGGCGTCCTATGCGCCTCGCCTTGCTCACAGCAAAGGCCCCAGGGGGCCCCCAGCGACCCCTGGTCAAGCCGAAGTGGGAATGGGAAGTGCTAAATCTGCTCTACTCTCGAGGTCTTGCCTGAGCTTGGGCATGGGCTGGCTGGCTCATGCTGGGGCTGCTGAGTGAGTGAGCGAGTGTCCACGAGAGTCACCGTCCACTTGGAAGAGAGGGGGGCTGTACGAAGCACTGTGCCATGTCCACTCGACAGGGCGATGAGATAGGTCACAACGACCCCCCAGCTGCCCAGCCCGGCGCATCCCATCCCATCCCATCCCATCCCATCCCATCCTGGGACAGCCAGCCAAGCTCAGGCTGTTCTGTTCCACTCACGCCTGTGCCCACACGCACGCCCAACTTTGATGCTGCTGAGATACAACTCAGGCCCTGTCCCCGTTCCCCATTCTCCATCCCCATCTCCATCCTCCGTTTCCTGTCCTTGATCCTGCCATTGCGACGGCCTTCCTGCATCGCAGCTTCAACCTCTCGGCGACGAGACCCCCAGCAGGCGCCTCACCTTTGCAGCGCTTTGCCACAGCTTCTCTGCACTGCACTGCCCTGCCCCGTCCTTTCGCCTTCGCAGCCAGCGCGTCGAGACTGTCGATCTTGAACCCCCTCGATCCTCGTCACCAGTCCTTGCTGCGGTCATCACCGCTCGCCCTCTAGCGTGTTCCAATTTATCGCCTTCGCCAACAGACAACCACCGACCTTTCTCGACCTCTTTTCTACTCTCGATTGGATAGCGACGGACGGCGATTCGGCTCTTTGTCAACGGCTCTTTGTCAACGGGTACCTCGACTGGCGACTCGACTCTCAACCGAAGTATCTGGCCAAGAACCACCATCTATATTGAGAGCATAACATCGCGCACGATCATCAACAACCTCATCGCATCGAAACCATGTCCGGCGGAGATGTAACCCCAACCCCTGGGGTTGGTGGCAGCAATGCCAGCGAATTTGTGAGTGAACGGGACTGCGATGGGACTGTTGAACGGCAACTGATACTCCTTTTCTAGGTTCGCAAGCTGTATCGGTATGGCTACAATGACAACGTCCTACTATGAATAATACTGACCAGGTCAAGAATGCTTGAGGACCCAGCACACCAAGATGTTGCTCGATGGGGCAAGGACGGCGATACATTTGTGGTTGTCGAGGTATGCCATGCCGTCCATATATATGCACGCCATCTTGGTGACGAAATGCTAACAGAGTCAGAATGAAAAATTCACTCGTTCCATTCTTCCGAAGCATTTCAAGCACAGCAACATGGCGAGCTTTGTCCGCCAGCTGAACAAGTACGATTTTCACAAAGTCCGGCAGACGAATGACAGCGGATCCGCCTCAAATGGCGCCAACGTGAGTGCTAGCTGTTCGGTGAAGGATTCATCCCTCGCGCTAACCATGCGTGCAGACGCTCGAGTTTAAGCATCCCAACTTTAGAGTCGGCAGCAAAGATGATCTGGATAACATCCGCCGAAAAGCGCCAGCTCCTCGTAGAACCCAGGCCACGGAGGATTTCACAACTAGCCACCACATCAGTGTTATGAATGAGCAGCTCACGGCCACACAGCAACAGGTGCAGCAGCTCCAGGAACTCTTTACCGAGGTCTCCCAGACCAACCGACTGCTTGTAAACGAGGTCTTGACGCTGCAAAAGATGTTGAACGCGCAGAAGCAGTCTCAGTATGAGATGCTCAACTTCCTCTCCACCTCTGGCAATCGCCACCAGCAGCAGTCGATGCACCTCAACGTCGGCACCTCGCCTCTGGATGGCTCAGATGAGTCGGCGCCTGAGCTGCGACGAGCCCGCGAGCTCCTGTCCAGCGTCACACCGGATCAGATTGCTGACCGAGAGCTTGAGCGTCTCCAGGGCGTGTATGGATCTCCGGCTGACTCTGCGGTTGTGATTCCACAGGCGTCGATGCCCATGATGCACGATCCCATGAACGACATCAACCGATATCCCGTGTACCCTGTCGGCCAGACGGTCGGCATTGACCCCTTCCACTCGGACCACATCCACAAGATCCCCTATGCCATCCCCAATGATTCGAGCGGCAATGCCATGCAGGAAGTGCCAGCCCCCCAACCCATCAGCGCTCAGTCCCAAACGAGCTCCAGCTCTTCTAACAACTCTGCCTTGATGTGGGCGTCGAGGAAGCCACGGATTCTCCTCGTCGAGGACGACCCGACCTGCGCCAAGATTGGTATCAAGTTCCTCAAGTCGATGGGATGTGAAGTCGAGCATGCTGTATGTGATTCTGATACTCGATATTGCCTTTTGGTTGAACCCGACTGACTGTTGAAATAGCAAAACGGCGCCGAGGCGTATAGCAGGGTTACGAGTGTTGGCCGCGACCATTTCGACATGATCTTTATGGATATCATCATGCCCAGACTGGATGGTGTGTCGACAACCATGTACATTCGACAGGACTGCCCAGCGATTCCCATCGTGGCTATGACTTCCAACATTCGATCAGACGAAGTCCACTGCTATTTCGAGCACGGTAAGCATAGATCGGAATGGGGCTTTCGGCAGACATGGGCTAATAAGAGTTGCGAACAGGTATGAACGGAGTTTTGGCCAAGCCATTCACCAAGAGTGGGATGCAGAAGATTGTCGAGAATCACTTGAGCTATCTCCTCAAGAATTACGACCCTGCAACCCAACAAGAGTCCGGCTCGGGATACGTGGTTGGTGGTGCAGGATACATGAACCCTCCCAACAACCTGACGACACCCGGTGGAACGACGTTCAAGTTCGAGACAACTCCCACGCCCCCTGCGACCGGCTCGACGTGGTCGCCCGGACAGATGCCTCAAGCCTCGCCCATGACAACAGGAATGGACCAGGGATACGGCATGGTGAACGGAGCCAACTACGGCCTGACACCAGCCAGCGCAACCCGAGCCAACTTTCCTGGAGGCATCTCGCAAGGCGCGCCGAGCCAGGGGCGCATTGATGGCCAAAGTCCACCAGAAAAGCGACAGCGCACCTACGTGTAAGCGTTTGTTTCGGATGGGTTGCGTCGTTTGATCTTTGTCAAAGTGACATGATGAGGAGTATGGCGTTTGAGGCGCGAATGGCATGAACCATGACCGTCGTGGGCCGATGTGTCTGGTCGGGTCTGATCTCTGTGGAGAAGGAGTTTGTCGTAGTTGGCGTGATTCAGAGAAGAGTATCTTGCTTCGTTCGGGTCATGACGATGGCATTTAGCAAAGAGGAGGAATATGAATTTGGGATTATTTGACTGTCAGCAGCGGGTCGGCGAGTCGCCCGTCTGCGAGCAAGTGACGGACGGCGCGTATATGGATCGATTTTCGGGGTATATGCCTGATGACACTTGTTTGATACCTGCGCTTATAATATCATTATACTACCATTGGAGGGGCTGTTTGCCAGCCCTGATGGATTCAAAGATGGATTGACATTGAGATGAGCAAAATATGAGCTGTGAAAGGTGAAGCAAGATTGCCATGAGGCTCTAAATGCCGAATTCCTCGAATAGTCGGGTAGGCCAATACCTAGGTTGCTTGGTTTTGGTTGACGGATATACACAAGAGTTGACAGAACAGGAGGAGGGGGTTGACAAGGAACGGACGGGACGGGACGGTCGCAACGATATATACCTGCCACTCGTCACAGTACGCAGCAACGGTCCCTTTGCCTTTTTTTTTTTCCCCCTCAGGGATTGTCCAGGTGTGGCACAGGGAGGTGCAGGTCCATCGAGTTCTGGACCGTCGCGACGGGTGGGGTTGGCGATGGGATGTTTCGACAATGCGGATTTCCGTGGCACCCGCTTCGCTGTTTGCCAAGAAAGAGGGAATTTTAACTGATTGCGTAGGCAAGTTGCTAACTAAGCGGTTAGCTACTTGTCCTTCTCCACCGGTAGTTTGTAGTTCCGCCGTTGGACGACGGGTGGTATCAACGGCTCTGCTCTCGCTTGGCTGGACCGTTGCATAATGGGTCTTGAACTGTAATCTTTTTCTTCTGGGTCCCCGGTTCTCGGTTGTCGACTTTTGCCCATGCTGACAATTGTATGGATGAACCCTGTTTTTTGATCCATCTCTTTCTCCGTAAAATCCATGTCTTGTTGCTGAACCTCAGAGTGAAATACAGGCTGTCGACACATCCCAGGTGGCTTTTTTGTATCACCCCGAAACCACCCAAGCCAACACAACCAAAGCTCCAAAGAGGAAATATGCATTAAATCAGGTGGTGGCAGTGTAGACAAACAAATCAACAACGCGACCCTCCATCATGTCGATCCCCCTGGATCCTCCTAGGTTGGGGTGTCGTCGAGTCTCGTCTGGTTTCGAAGCTAGAAGTTCTAGACACAGCACTACCCAGAGGCCAGGACGTGCGGAAATGGGGAAATGACGTCGACTGCGTCATCATAATCGTCCGAGGACCCTGCTAGCATGAGCTCTAGATGCTTCCTCCTGCCAGGCTGGGGTCTTTTTTCCTTGTACAACTCTGGCGTCCAGTTGGTGATTCGCAAAGCGGAAAGGGTCGGGTGCTTTTGCTTTGGTGCTACACACACACACGCATAAGCCCAACATGGCGTTTGGTCTAAAGCTAGTCGAGACCCTGGACCTGAGGGTAGCACAAGTGTATCCCCAGGGAGGGGAGGGTGATATGTCACCCCGATCTGAGGATTTGACCGCGACGCCATGGCAGCATGGCCTAGAACAACTGCTCAGTACAGTATGCGCGGCAAGCGTTGCAGGGATGGGCCAATTCCATTCTCCTTTAGGCTTTGTATAACCTCAGCCGGTTTCCAGCTCAGGACCTGACGCTCGTGAACTGCTCTCTCCACAAATGTAAGGGGGTCGGAGCTCATGGTCCTGCAGAAAACGGTCTGGCCCTTTCCTTTGGGATTCTAGAAGAATTGGCCGTTGCCCACACGTCATCAACGCCCAAGATCAGAGACATTTCGATCTGCGGATCGGGATTCAGATATGCCTGGGCTGGTCCAGCCCGGCCGTACCGAGAGTGCCAGACGTCGAATCTCGGCTCCCTCCTTTCGAAAAGCCATCGTGGCTTCGGACAAGTACCAAGACGACATTCAGTTCATCCCTCGTTAGCCCAGCACTTGCAATGGGAGCGCAGCTCGACAAGTCCTTGCTCTTCGTTGCGAGAGGTCAAGTCCAAGTGGAGATTCATCATGCGGCTGAGAAGCTGACAAGCATAAATCACCTTATCCTAGCCCTCTGCACAGCCAAACACTCTCTTCCAGCAACAACACGCAGAAGATCGAAAGACAGCCCACGCCATCAACGAGTCAATGCGGCTGTAGGGCTGAATGCCCCCGGTTGTCAGTGGACGTGCCCAGCTTCCAACTTGACCAGACAAGGGCATGGGACGCTCGAGTTTGCACCAATATATCAACTGCCGGATCCGTCAGCACTTATGAGTTGTCGAATAGGAACCTCGCCATACATTCTGGTCGCAGCACAATGCCTCTTTTGGATGTGTTCCGTTGCTGCAGCTCCTCCAGCTGCTTACTTCGTGCAGGGAAGACGTTGCATCTGCGCGGAGACATCTATCCAGATTAGGTTGCAAGCTGCGCTGGGCTGAAGGATATTTTTAGTTGCAGTGTCATAGGGCTGGTTGTGAGCTGACGTCCTGGTGTTGATTCTTTAAAGGTTTCATGCGTCGGTTCGTGCTTTCTGCAAGTCAATCATTCTCTACCCGCCGTCGAAGCAAGCCACCAACTTGAGCAGCCGTCATCTCCATGGCTGGCCACAGCAATCTCGTCCAGGTCATGGCCTTTCTGGCCCTGGGCCTTTTGATGCTCGTCACCCCAGTCTCTGCCTCGTGGAATAACCCGATGGAGCGCTTCTACTCCACCAACTACAACCGCGGTCTGCAAGCAATCATCCACAACAACTGCTCCGAGACGTACTCCCTATATCTTCACGACCGCGGCAATGCGTCCAACATCAGTCCGGAGCTCCGTATCTTTAACCAGAACGGCGTAACCATGACCAGAGAGATGATTGAGTGCATCTTCGATCACACCCCCGAGTTCATCAAGTCCAAGATGGCTGCCGCTGCCATCGTCCTCGGTCTTTCACCGACAATCATCGCGACTCTCGGCGTCAGGCCGCAGGAGACTGCTGTATTGTCGGTTGTCGGTCGCCGCCATTTGCTTGCCTTTGCCCTCGCCGTCGGCTCGCCAGCCCTCAACGCATACCGATCGTCCGAGTATAATTCCATCATCGACAGTCTCAGGGAGAGATCACGCCAGCGGCCAAACGCCATGCGAAGACTTGACCCGTTCGTCACGGCCATATCCTACTGCCTCGCCGGTGCTTCCATCGCAAATATCGGAGAACTGACTTATCAACTCGGAGCCAGAACCATCTTCATAGTCCTCCCTGATTCTGCATATCTGGCTCTTCTCTGGGCCTTTATCGGCGTCTTCATCCACTTTATGGCTGCCATAGCGCTGCGATGTCGAGTGTCTTCTGAGGTCAAGTCGGTCGATGAGGAGATGACGCAGGGCTCTTGGCCAGTGAGTGTGGCGAAGGGTCAGATCGACCTCATGGCTCGACGTTCCAGGATCATCTTCACCGTTCATCCCGAGTCGCTGAGCTTCTTCTCCATGTCCTTCATCACCACCATATCAACAGCCTGCCACATCATCTTTGGTACCATGGTCTTCTCCAGCATCTTGTTCGTGTCAATCAACGACAGCTTGTCCATTGTGGCACGCCTAATGGCTAGTGCCATCGTGTGCCGCATTATCGTGACATATGAGCTGCTCGTTCTTCGAGAGTCGGTAGAGGAAGCTGCTCCGACAATGACTGCAACAACGAAGCACGTTTTTAGCTTCAAGTAAGGGTGTCCTGGAGTTCTTTGCCCAGTTGTGGTGCAAGATCGAGACCGGGAAAAGATCATGAGAGGAAGCCAGGCGGTGGCCAGTACCTGGAAAAGGGATCACGCAATTATGAATGAAAATGAATTAATGGTGGAGGAGAGAAGTTGGAACGAACTTGACGTTGTCTCCAGGGATTATGTAAGAGGCAGAATCCGGGTGCAGGTGCTGCGCCCCTTCCCTTCCCTATTTGTGTTGATGCGAAATGTAAGGCAGACTTGTATCTACATACCTACCTACCTAGAGGTAGGCACCTAATCTTCTCTACCAACCTCAGGTATATCTCTGTAGCTTTAGAGCCTAAACCTAGTTATGCTTGTCGTATAGATAGTATTGTGTGGTATCAACAAGATACCCATGCAAAGACAACACCTACAATCAATCTATCATGAGATTGAACAATGGCCTCAAGAGCACTCATCTTAAGAAATTGTACTATTCAACATAATCTGTCCCTAATCAAACGCCATGCCATGGTATAGATGCATATATACAACTCATTGTTCCCCCCTCGTCGTTACCTATCCCTTCCCTGGCAGCGCAAGTTACAGTCGAGCAACCAACCCATTGATTTTCAAACTATTTCTGGCCCATACAAATAATCCATTACTTCGTTCGTTTACCTCTTCTCACTCTTCTCTACCTGCAGCGTCGAGAACGAGCAGTACTTGTCCTTGATGGCCACAACCTCGTACGTACCCTCCTGGCTCGCCTTGACCACCTTGCTGTGCTCGTACGAAACATCGTGTCTCGTCTCGAGGACAGAGCTGCGCTGGCCCTTCTTGGCGTTGGTGCTACGCGTGTACGTGAATTCGAAAGGAGGTGTGCCCCAGAACTCGAACAGAATGTCCACCTCATTGCCCTCGTGGATGTCCACGCGAGACTGCTTGCCACGACTGATCTGGACGCTGGGCATAGGGTGAATTGTCTTGGGGATGTTGACGGCGGCGCGGCATTCGCTGGCCTTGTCCGAGATGCTAGTGATCGTAAACTCGCCGGGCTTCTCAGCGATACGGCGGAAGTTGGTTGTCTGGGACTTGGCGTTCCATCTACCGTTGAAGTCGTAGGTGATATCGAAAGGAGGAGTTCCAGAGAGTGTGTAAGCGATACGCTCACCGACACAGTAGTCGCGTCGGGACTCGAGGGGATAGATCGATGGCGCCTCAAAGAGCTGAATCTGAACCGAAGGCCCGCCAATCTCGTACTTGCGTTGGCAGCCACGGGCGTCGCGGACTGTACGAACGCGGACCTGCTGTGTGCCAAGACGGAGGT
This sequence comes from Fusarium vanettenii 77-13-4, assembly GCF_000151355.1. Lineage (NCBI taxonomy): Eukaryota > Fungi > Ascomycota > Sordariomycetes > Hypocreales > Nectriaceae > Fusarium > Fusarium vanettenii. The sequence goes on along the minus strand of NW_003315879.1, from coordinate 207,801 downwards.
GCTGTCGGGGAATTCTCATGCCATACGAGTTTGAGTCGATAGAAGGGATGCGGTAGGTTTCGGGAGGAGAACCAGCCTGGTGCTTGATCTCAACTTCGACGTAGAAGGGGGCAACACCGCTGAGGGTGAGGGGAATCTTGTCTTCCTGATCCTGCTCCTCCATGCAGTACTTGAACGACTGCCCGGGCTTCGTGAAGACGGCTGAGGGCTTGGCATTGACCCGCTGCTGGATGATGAGAGGGTGAAAGTTCTTGTCACTGTTGTAGAGATTATCCGCAAGAGCCGAGAACTCGTACGTGTAGTCGCCGGCTTTGAGAGTGTCCATTGAGATGGCTGCCTTTGAGAGGGCAGCATCGAATTCCTTCCTGCTGATGGCGCGGGAACCTTGGAATGACTTGTGCCTGACCTCATATTGCACATGATAGGGAGGCGATCCTGCAATGAGTTAGAAGAATGAGCCACAACATGAACAAAGTATGCTTACCTTTGAGGTTGACCTCGAAACCGTCGATATCTCCTTCGCAGACATCCTGCTTGACAAATAGACCTTCACTGGGGCTGATGCTCGCCGACTCGACGAGGGAAATCTCCGGTCGCGGGAACCAATCCACTTCGAACTTGGATGCAGAGGGCTCAACGGTTCCAGGACACTGGTTATCACGAACCTCAATCAGCTCGTAGGTACCTCGAGTCCTGACGAGCAGGAAGTCGTTGGCACTCTTTGCCTGCTTGGTAATCACCTCGCCCGAGCCGTCGAGGTTCCTGTACTGGATGTTGAAGGGGGGCTCTCCCTGGAGACGCAGAGGCAGGCGCAGCGGTGTGTCTTCGACAGCCATGATCTTTTGCTTGTGATCGACAAAGCCAAAGGCAGCCCTGGGCTGTTGTCGTCGGACGGCGATCTTGACCTGGTCCTGAAGGAAGGTTCGGCAACCACGTGTGTCTTGAACGCTGCTCAAGGCAAGGATGTACTCTCCTCCCTTGCTCAGTGTTGCCGTCTTGATCTTGAACGTGTCCTTCTCAATACCTGTAACTCGTTCCGACTTTCGCTTGCCATCATGGACAATCTCCCATTCCAGGTTGAAGGGGGGGTCACCGTAAAGAACCACGTCAAGCTCAACCTCAGAGTCCAAGCAGGCGCCGATGGTCTTACTAGAGCTAACAATCATGGCCGAGGCTGCGGGCTTGACAACCTGCTCCAAGACCTTGTCATCGCCACTGAGAGGCAGATTTTGATAGATAGCATCGTCGATAGACTTGAAGACATACTTGTGGCGACCCGCCATCTTAGGTACCAGCTCCAGTTGAGATCGAAGGCCCGAGACGCGATGGACCTGTCTGTCAACGTGCCCATCGGTAACGACATCGTACCGGACAACAAAGGGAGGTGTACCAACGAGATCCAGATCCACTCGGAGTCCGATAGAGTTGCCAGCACATTTGTCGGGAATGTCCTCTGAGCGGATAGAGAGAGAGGGCTCCAGGGGGTTCAGAAGGAGGCAGGAAGAGGGCTCATGAACCTCACCCTTGCAAGCTCCGCTGGACACAGACTTTAAAGTGTACAGACCAGGCTCTGAGACCAAGGGCTTATCTTTGCCACCTCTAGCTGAGTAGCTTCCAACAGACACCTCGTCTCCATGCTCTCCGCTGTTAGTGAGGGAATCAATGGGAGAAAATTCCCAAGTTATCTCATACGAGGTGTCATCGTTGGGGCCGGCCATGGAGAAGCTAACAGGAAGCCTGGCGGTGTTTCCTTTAGCAACCTTGATGGGATTGCGCAAGTCACAGTCAATCAGACGGGCCTTAGGACGCTCCTTGACCTTGAACTGACGGGTCAGGACCTTTGACTTGGATTTCTCGCCTTGATCATTAGTCTCGGCATACTTGACCACGTTGTTAAAGGCGTCGTGGACCTCGTCAACCGAATATTCCCAATCGCCCGAGGATGTCATTGATTCGTTGAGGCCGACAGTGACCTTGCGTGGGCTGACCCACGAGATGTCGTCTGGATCCTCTGGAACAAGGCCTGAGGAGGCACCAAGAAGCGGCGAAGAGAAGCCATCAGGTTGGAGATGCTGAAAGTGGAAGCTGTGATCCTTGCCATTGATTGTACGGCTGTACAGAATCTTCAGAGGAGGCGTGCCGTATACGTCTAGTGCGAGGTTGGAAAGGTCCTGTATACAACGCTCGTTGTCCTCAGAAGCTCTAATTCTGGCCTGGGGACAGGGCACGACGTATGTGTCCTTGATGGTCCGCTGAACTTCAAGCTTGTATTCATCCAAAACCTTTCCAAGCCGGTAGACGCCTGGCTTCTTAACCGGGTAGTCCCACTGGAAGCCAGCCGTGGACTGGTCAGCGGTGTGCTCTCGGATTTGCTTGGCCACCTTGCCGACTTCACGATGCGAAATCTTAATCGTCTCTTCCTTGTTTGTCTCGAGGTCGATTCGGATCAGCTCGATTTCGGCAGGGATGGTGGCATTGAAATAAATCGGCAAAGACGCAACGTTCCTGGGTTTGGTAGTCAAGCAGAATGGCTTTCCCTCGGGATTGAGAACAGCGGAACCCTCAGGCAGGATGTTGATGATTTGCTTTCCCATAATGAGGGAGTGATTGTTGAGGATGCTTGACACCTTGACACCGCGCTCGGAGATGGAGATTTCACGGTCGTAGAGGACTTTGACGAAACCGAGGAGCCACGATTGCCATGGGATCTAGACACACGGATTAGCCTTGAGACAATCAGGCCGTGACCTAGGCAACTTACCGGAATATTAAACATGAGCATATAGTTGAGTACAAGATGCACAGAGAAGACGGTGGTGACAACGGGCTGCGAGAGCTCGAGCCATGGTATCCTGAGCTCTGGAACACCGAAAAGAAATGCAAAGTCGATAAAGATCCATTTTAGGAATAGGAACCAAGAAGTATCGCCATCTTCGAGCACCTGAAGCCAGTCGTAGAGCTTCCACGCCCACAGAAGGACGTAAACACCAAAGGCGTAGAGTCGTTGCTGGGGGGCATCGAGAACGGTCAAAGGGATGACAGGCTGGCTCGCTGCGGCGTGCGCTTGAACATTTTCGGGTGCGAGAGGCAGAGTGGGAGACCTCGGTGCCTTTGCAGAAGATGTCGAGCCGGTCGAAGTAGGTGTTTTCTGTTGATCGTGGTATCGTCGAGCGGTGGTAGCTGGGGTAGCTGGAAACCCAGACCGCAGGCGGGGAGTCGATGCGCTCATGGCATTCGCATTCCGGGGAGTAAAAGAAGCAGCGACTAAAAGTAAAGCATGGAAAGGCAAGCAGAGTCGCAGCCTTGGCGATCGGGGCGCAAGAGGACGACGGATTTGTTGCGCGTCGTGGAGGTTGAAGAAGCGCGGGTGCGTCGTTGGCGGTCGATGTTTTGAATGTAGTTTTCACGGGCGGACAATGGAAATTCCTTTGAGAGCCTATGGGACCTCCAGCTAATGCGTCACGTCGAGACGCGCCTAGCTAAGGTACCTCTGAGCTAAGGCACCAGCAGTGCCTGGCAGGGGTACCCAGGTCGAGCTTCAGGACCTGCACCTTATGAGATGGCAGCCAAGGAAACATTATCAAATTAAAAATAATGAGAAATATTTATGGTATAGAGTAGGTCATATTTCAATCTTTCACTATTATTTCTTCTGGATACTGTCTCCGAAGCTCATGGTGAAATCACAGGCACCCATTCCTCACCTTGGGTACCTACCTAGGTACAGTGAAGGTGCTGGCGATCAGATGTACCTACGAATTGACCCTTTAGGCACATGTTACTCCTGGGATAGATAAGATGAAAGCCTCATAAAGAACTCATAAATACTTGCCATTGAAGCCTTTTCAGGTGAGATACCGAGTATCCCGTCGGTAAATCAGGTACCGGCCGTGTTTGCTGCAGCTCTTGTCTCCCAATTGATTGGTCGACCGCCTGCAAGCTCACGCTCGAAACAACAAATATTCTCATGTGATTGGACCAGGACATGGGGGCGTCCACCCTCAGGCCAAGCAAACGGACAAGCTCCCTTCAACGTCCAGGAGGTGCCGCTCATTCTTTTAATCATGATCGCGTGCCACGGCAGAGCTTCAAGTACATGATATCTCCTAACTAACACTGCCGTTTGTATCATCTTTCATGCTGCGACGTCGTTGCAATCTCATTCGCTCCTCGTCCCTATGCAGATCACACATCCTTATCAACGCAAAGGAGCTGAAGCTCAGCTGAGCTATACACGAGCTGGAACTATAAGACCGAGGTCAAACGGAGCCAGACTGAGACTGTCATAAACATAACAATTGTAAGTTCAAATTCCCACTTTCTCATTTCATGATGATTCGAGGTGGATGCCGTCATCATCTGTGTCGTGTGTGACACCTGCCATATCATTGTGAGAGCCTTGCAGGTGTTTGATTGAATGCCTGGGGGTTCGGGCTGCGACTTGACCACCCCAACATGCAAACGAATGGATAACGGCGGGAGCTGCCTCGATATGAATTATTCGAAAAAGTACGGCGTACAAGCATCAAACAATGAACCTGAAGTCGCCCGCGCTGGGTACCAAAGCACCCCCCATGTGCTACTTCACGACGGAGCCAGCTTCCAGTCCGCTACCAACCTCTTCTCATCACTCTTCCAGCGAGCAGCCACTGTGCGAAATGGACATGGATCACGACACACAAACTGACAAGCCGTCGCAGTGCAAAGACGGTCAACCAAGTCCCCCTCCTGTGCGTCGGTCTCGGCGTCTTGCCGCGAAGCCTCTAAAGACTGCCGACGCGCCAGGGACGATGGGCGAGCCAAGGCGAAATCCAAAGCGCAAGGCTAGCGAGGCCGCCAACGAGGCGAATCACGCCGTCAGCAAGGAATCTGGTCAATTACTCCTCAATGAGGCGCTGGCGCCGCTATCTCAGGAGGATATTCAAGAGTGGGAGGGGTGGATAGCCCTCGAGTCGGAGCCGGTACGTGCCTGGTGTCTTTTGAGTACTCAAAATCTGACCTTGTAGGCTTTTTTCAACATTATTCTACGAGATCTCGGTGTCAAGGACGTCAAGGCACAAGAGATTTTCACAATTGATCAAGATTCTCTGGCGCTTCTACCGCAAGTTTTACCCGTCATCGCTACCCTTCCCAACTCTCGCTCATCGTCTGCAGGCAGCCAGTATACGGCTTAATCTTTCTCTTTCAATATGTCCCTGGATACGATCAGGTAAACGAAGAGGAGGATATAAGCGACGTGTGGTTCGCAAACCAAGTAAGTCGATGCCTGTCTCCTGCCTCAGCCGTGGTCTCACACTCGACAGACAACAGACAATGCGTGTGCAACCGTCGCCATGCTAAACATCGTCATGAACGCCGACGGTCTTGACCTCGGCGACAAGCTACAAGATTTCAAGGAATCAACCAGAAACCTGAATACCGCCCTCCGTGGCCGGCAGCTCAGCAAGAATACCTTCATCCGCACCATCCACAACTCGTTTACCCGTCGCATGGATCACCTTAACGCCGATCTATGCTTGGAAAATGAGGTTTCTGAGGCCAAGACCACAAAGACAAGAAAGCGTGCGGCGCCACGGAAAGGGAAGAGAGCGCCCACCAGGAAGAAAAAGGTCAAGTCAGACTATGGGTTCCATTTCATCGCCTATGTCCCTGCGGGCGGATATGTCTGGGAACTTGACGGACTCCAAAGTAAACCGAACAGGCTGAGTAAGTATCTACAAGCCCGATTCATTACAGCAACCATTCGCTTACGATTCTTGCCTAGATCCTGTACCTGAAGACGGTGATTGGACCACTGTCGCAAGGCCCCAAATCGAAGGTCGAATGCTGCAGTACGAAGAGAACCAGCTCTCCTTTAACCTCCTCGCGCTTTGCCGAAGCCCCCTTTCCGCTCACACACAAACCATTGCACGCGCCGCTTCGTCTCTTCACCATCTTCACACCCAAATGCAATCAGATCCTACCTTTTCAGACCTCACCTCTGCCGAGTCAAACCCTCTCGACATCAGGGATGAAAGCCGCCTTGCCGAGTTCAATCTCAAGCCCAAAGACATTACCAACTTGGACATTCCCGAGGACTTGCGGGCGAAGATTAAACAGCCAGACTTTGACACCCGTGCTGCTTATGAACTGCATCAGGAGCTTGTCATAGAAGTCAAGGCCGCGATGGGCGAGTACCGCGCAGAACTGATATCCAAAGCGGATGACGAACAACGCGTCAAGGGCCGCAAGAAGGATTTCGGTCCTGCTCTGCACAAGTGGATGACCAAGCTTGCCGAGAAGGGCGTATTGGAGGACGTCATCAAGGCATCATGAGGTTATTGTATTGGAACTCACTGTATTGGACTCTTTGGAAGAGAATTTTGGCCATGGCTTCGACGGACACGAGATTGTCCAGTAACGAATAAATCCATGTCGAATGGCCTAATCACGTTTCAAGCTTGAAGAAAACATGCCAATTTCAATCATTATATACCATGAAATAAACCCCCCAGCCTCGCTTTTGTGAGTTGAATCAAACGCCAAACCATCCCTTTTTTCCCCAACGCCAGCCAAGCTCCCTCGATGCGTCTAAGTTGAAACCCCCTTGTCGCTAGACACCATACAGACATGCTGAAGAAGAAAAATGAGGAAATGGAACAAGCAAACGGGGACGCGAAAGGGGGAGAACCTGGTCTTCTCAGTCGTCGGGGTACTGCTCCGTGATGTTGGACACGAAGCTGCATGTCTCGGCGTCAAATCTCTTGAAGAACTTGCCAGCCTGCGGGAAGAGGCTCTTGGGGACCTCGCTGGGGTCTCGGATGAGGACAATGTTGTCTTCAGCGACAACATGCCTCTCGGGTCCTGATGTGCGGCTATTGTCAAGTCAGTCAAGCACGCCACAGCAGGAGAACATCAGGGTCATGACTTACACGCACGTGTAAAACGTCCGGTTGCGAGGACGCACCAGGTTCGGTAGTTCTGTATCGCTGTTATCGTCGAGCGTCTCGTCAATGGCCACGGTGTGTGGCATGGGCAGTCTTCGCGTACCCTGGTCGGTCCAACCGTTGACAGCACCGATCCAGCCGTACCGCCGGTGTTTGAAGACTTGCCCAATCTTGTAGAGCACCGGCTGCTTCCTTTCTCCATTCCTGCGCAGGACCGGGGGCGCCAGCTCGTCCAGCTCGTCGATGAGACCAAGCACCTCACGTGGGTTGTCCCATCTGCGGGGATTATTCCTCATAAACCTCTCGCGGAAGGGACCAAAGCGATCGTACCGGGGGAAGATGTACTTCTCAACCAGCCAGGCGTCTTCGCACCAACTCTTGGCGAACCGGTTCAGGAAGGGCTCCAAAGCTTCGTCCCACTCAAAGGCGTCAGCCGGCGTAAGAAGGAGCGACGCCCATAGCGCCGAGTAGAGAGCAGCGTCGATGTTTGTGCTGTCGTTGCCCGTGATGAGTTGTGTGAGCCCTGGATCGGCCTGGTCTCGCGCTTCCATCACCCGGGCAGCCGTAGCTCTGATATTTCGCGCCGTCCGCGTCGCGATGGCAATAGGACTCACGGGAGCCAGGAAGACATCGGTGCTTGTCTGCCATCCCAGCCGAGCAATCATGGCCTGCAGCTCGGCCATTGGAACTTCCTCGCTTGAGCCATAAGGGTCAAGATACATCCTTTCCAGAGGAACATTGGGTTGAGAAATAGGGGCGCCTTCCAGAGTTTTGCCCTGCTCCGCAAAGACTATAGCGTGAACGTGAGTTGGGAACGCGCAGCATTCGGCATGCAGCCCCACCCTTCGAGCAATACAGCAGAAGATGGCGCTGGAGATGATGGGGATGGAGTCATGATCTTCATGGCGCAGTGCCTGACCGATGAGACAGTTTCTCAGGTTTCGATAACGCTCGGGGTGCTCCAAACCTGTGAGGTTGTTGATACGAAGCCACCGGTTCAACGCCAATGCTTTTTGCCGCGTTGTCAGGACATCGATATCTGGCCTACTATTGCGAAATTCGGCGGCCTTTGTGTCAAGCATTCGGCCAATCTGATACATCTCATTAACACAGAAGCTGGAAAAAAGAAAAAGCAACCACATACATCGTCAATATCGCCTGGCTGGTCATGCAATACAAATAAATCAAAGGCACCTAGTACTCGTTCGAGATCGAAGCCCGAAGGATGGGCACCAGGATCTACACTTGCCATTTGTATTTTGTGCCATTCCTCAACAGCGATGCTTCTATGAACGCTATCCAAGAGCGCTCCGCTATAGTATCTGTTATACGAATGTCAGCGTCATGTGGAGCTTCAGTTGTAATCCATCAGGCTCTCACCGTCGCGCCAGATGATCATCGATGGAATCATCCGCGTCACACTGCTCTAGCAGAAAGTCCTTGGCGTCATAGCCAAGTCTGCAGACTTCCTCGAATCTCCTTAGCCGGCCAACTTTGGTGGCGAGGATCTCATCCAAGAGGCGGTCAATCTGAGCATTTCGACACTTGCGAATGATGAACAGCTTCTTCCACGGGGTCGCGGGCGCCCTATCCCTCAGCCGCCGATGGAAGCGATGCTCTGGGTGCCAGAATTTAAAGTTGCTCTGGCAATGATATCTCCATAGTAGAGGTTCATTAGCCAACCGCCTCAGACGACGCGAGACGAGCTGAAAACTGGAGAGGGTGTCTTCTGGAGAAATGTAATAGAGCAGATGCTGTATTATTTCATCCGGGACTTGTGAAAAAGACATGGCGGCGCTGTCGATGAGGCAATCCCCAGGGGGTATATGGAGCGGCAGGCGGTGAAGTGGTAGTGGTGCGATGGAACACGAAAAAAAAAGCAAGACCCTTGTAGGGGAAAGAAGCCTGGGTTCGGGGGCAGGTGAGAGTGAGATTGCTGACTTAGGGGGGACCTCTCTGATATCGAGTCCAAAGAAAACAATGAGCCGGCCTGTCGATCAACAGCACGAATATGTCATTGTGCCTCCCCTGGCCCTCAAAAACGCCCTCTCACCTCATCCGGTTGCACGATGTTATCATTCTTTGTTGGCTCGGGTGGGGCGGAAGCAATATATTTACCGGGGGTATGACGATATCGGAGCCTGCTTCCTCTGTGCGGGGATCTGAGATTCAGCACGACGAAGATGGGGTTGAATGAGCCGGTAAGACAGGATGATTGGCTTGAATGAATTGTAGGTTGTTTACGAATTCAAGCCAATCAAGAGTCGTAGGCACGATTAGAGTGTTCAAGCACCAACTTCAGTCCTGGCTAAGACCTCACTGAACACTCGATGGCTGCTTTCAAGGCTTGGAATGAAAAGCAAGGCCATATGATACTAAATTACTTTTCAAGTAATTTAACCTCATAGCATACCCAGAGGGTAGATCAAGGCAACCCAGTCAAATAAATACAGTTATACACAGTCAAGCCATCATGCCCAATGCATGATACTATATTACAGCCAATGCCAGCAGTCTCTCAGTTAGATTGTCACCGTGCTTGTGTTATTCCATGCCAAAAAGGTCTCGGTGAAACATATTCTTGTCTAAAACTCGTGCTCTTTTTAAAGAAAATGCTATAAAGTTTTACTAAGGACCCAGGAAAGGCTTCATACACTGACAGGCATTACGCAGCAGTGACACAGGAGCAAGACAAGCTAAACTGTATATCCAAGCTTCAGGTATATAATAGCGACCATGTCAATAAGGTTTGCAGTTGCAGAAAACTAAGCCGCGATAGCATCAGCAAAGTCTCTTTAAGATCAACTACCTCTCACAAGAGATGAAAAATAAAATTCTCCTCCAATTGTCAAGTAACTCGAGCTCTTACAACTTCACCGTCCTCAGGCTGGGACGAGAAACAAGACCCACATATCGAACTGTATCCAATCAGACACCAATTAACCTTTCTGCAAACCCCACTCCCGGATTTGTTTTCGTTCTAGTCCGAAAAGGGATACAAAGTAAACAACAACGCGCCTGGTCTAAAGAGGTCGGCTCGAAACCAGCGCGTTCTCCACATCTTCTTTGCTTGCACCAGCCCAGCCCACGAGCGTATCTTGATCCTTCTTTACCACCAACAATAAATCCAGCTGCGAAACGAGGCGAAGCGATACTGTTTACGCTCTAAACAGAGCGACCGCTTATCATCTCTGGCATGATCTGCCTCAATCCTACGCAGCATTTCTAGAGCTCAACCGCAGTCCACAAACTACCGCCATCATGCCCGACTTTGGCGGCGGCGCGCTCGACACCCCACGAACAAACATTGGGGATGCCACCTACCTCAGTCGACAGCCCGACTTTGCCGACATTTCACAAGAGGCGTCTTTCCAGTCACCAGTCAAGGAGGGCAACCTCCTCCAACAACTTCGCAATGGCCGCTCCAACGGCATCAACCTTCGCACCCCACGTCAGAGAGGTCCCTTGGCCGACCGCAGAAATCTTCCTCCCAGTGTCGGAGGCGCCGAGTTTACACCTTTGCTTAAGTCGGCCACGAGAAACAGCGTGCGACGATTCGGAAAAGAGAATGGCAACAACGTGCCGAACACGCCTTCATTAGACAGAATCGATGAGGGCGACCTCACTGCTGTCCCACGCGGGGACACGTCCATGTACACAGGGTCGCGCAATCAGTCCTATATGGAAAACACAATCCCCGAGATCGACACCACCAGCGCTGCCTCAACACCAATGGCGATTCCTCGGAGGAGAGGAGGCGATAAGGGCCCTCTCCAAGACGGCAACCAGCTGTCGCTTCGGGAACAAGAGAATGTCATTGACAGGATCGAGAAGGAAAACTTTGGTCTGAAGCTCAAGATTCACTTCCTCGAGGAGGCGCTACGGAAAGCAGGGCCTGGCTTTAGCGAAGCCGCCCTCAAGGAGAACACCGAACTCAAGGTCGACAAGGTCACGATGCAGAGAGAACTCCACAAGTACAAGAAGCATTTGACGACTGCCGAGAAGGACCTCGAGAGTTACCGCCAGCAGATGCTGGAGCTTCAAGACAAGACCAAACGAAAATACAGCGATCAGAGCCAGCAAGCAGAGATGGACAAGCTACGACAACTAATAGATGATCGTGAAGCAGACATTGAAGATCTTCAGCGTCAGCTTGACCAACAACAAGGAAACAACGACCAGGTCGAGAAGTTGCAGGACGACATCGGAGACCTAGAAGCCGACCTCCAGGAAAAGGACCGATTACTTACCGAAAGAGAGGACGAAGTCGAAGACCTCAAGGAAAAGATAGAGAACCTCAAGGACCAGGTGGATGAAGCGGAGCAAAAGGCCAAGGATACCCAGCGCAAGATGCTTGCACTAGAGGAAAAGTCTCAGCACAGTGACCAGGTCGAAAAGTTGCAGGATGACATCGGTGATTTGGAAGCCGATATCCAGGAGAAGGACCGACTACTTACCGAACGAGAAGATGAAGTGGAGGATCTCAAGGAAAAGATGGAGGGTCTCAGGGATCAGGTGGCCGAAGCAGAGAAGAAGGTCAAGGATACTCAGCGCAAGATGCTAGCGCTAGAGAGCAAGGCTGATCATAGCGATGAGCTGAAGGACGCTCAGCGCAAACTGATGGCGCTAGAGGAAAAGGCTCATGACAACGATCAGCTAAAGGATGAGCTCAAGGACGCCAAGGAGACGATTCAGGGTCTAAAGCAGAGCATGAAAGAAAACCTGGACCGGTCGAATCGGGAGACGCAGCATCTTCAGAGACAACTTGAGGATGTTCAAGAACAGAAGACTACGCTCGAAACAAAGCTGAAGGATTTCAGGAAGCAGGCTGAGGACATGGTGGAGCAACACGAGATGGATCTCGACGAACTACGACACCAGCTTGCAGATGCTGAGAAGCAAAAGTCTATGCTCAAGAAGGTCCTCGAGGAGGCTACCGGCCCAGAGTCTCAGCGTCTTCAGAGGCAACTTGAGGACCTCCAAGAGCAGAAGTCGACGCTCGAAGCAACGATCAGGGAGTCCAAGAAGCAGGCCAAGGATGTGGTGGCGCAACGCGACTTGGAGATCGATGAACTCAGACATCAACTCGCAGATACCGAGGACCAAAAGTTGGAGCTCGAGGCAGCGCTGAAGGAATCGAGGAAGCAAGTCAAGGAGATGGCGGCACAACACGACATGGATCTTGATGAACTGGAACATGAGCTTGCAGAGTACAAGGATCAGAAGTTGGAGCTTGAAGCAGCGTTGTCGGACTCCAGGAAGCGGGTCGATGAGTTGATAACGCAACACGAACTGGATCTTGAAGAACTGAAGCATCAGCTTGCCGGTACCGAGGACCAGATGCTCGAGGCAGCGATGAAGGACTCAAGGAAGCAAACCAAGGAGATGCTAGCGCGACACGAGCTGGAACTCGAGAAACTCAAACATCAGCTCGCAGATGCTGAGGACCAGAAATCGATGCTGGAGAAGTTCCTCGAGGATACCAGGCAGCAGGCCCGAGAGGCTCGAGATACCTCGGCGCAAGACAAGCGAACCCTCCTTGAGTTGAAGCATCAGCTTGCAGATATCGAAGATGAGAAGTTGGAGCTTGAAAGGCTCCTCAAGGATGCTGGGAAGCAGCAGACTCAAGAGATGTCAACACAGCACAAGCGGACTCTCGACCAAGTAAGGCGTCAGCTTGCTGATGCTGAAGAGCAGAAGTCGGAGCTTGAGGAGCAGAAGTTGGAGCTCGAGAAGCTCCTCAGAGACGCTGGGCAACAACGGTCTCAGGAGGCGACAACACAACACAAGCGGGCTCTCGATCAACTAAGGCGTCAACTTGCCGATGCTGAGGAGGAGAAGTTGGAGCTTGAGAGGCTCCTCAAAGACGCTGGGCAACAACGATCTCAAGAGATGACAGTGCAACACAAGCGAGCTCTCGATGATTTGAAGCGCCAGCTTGCAGATAGCGAGGAGCAGAAGCTCGAGCTCGAAGGGCTTCTCAAGGATGCCGGAAAGCAGCAAGCTCAGGAGATAGCGACACAGCACCGACGAACTATGGATGAACTGAAACGCCAGCTTATGGATACCGAGGACCAGAGGTTAGAGCTCGAAAAGCTTCTTGAGAATGCTGGAAAGCAACAAGCTCAAGAGATGGCGACGCAACACAAGCGGGCTCTCGACCTACTAAAACGTCAACTTGCCGATGCCGAGGAGCAGAAGTTGGAACTTGAAAAGCTTCTCAAGGATGCCGGACAACAACAGGCTCAAGAGATCGCGACCCAGCACAAGCGAGCTCTCCTTGAACTAAAGCACCAGCTTGCAGACAGCGAGGAGCAGAAGTCGGAGCTTGAGAAGTTCCTCGAGGACGCTGAGCATCAGGCCCAAGAGGCAGCAACACAACACCGCCGGGCTCTCAATGAGCTAAAACATCAACTTGCGGACACAGTGGCACAACACGAAATAGATCTCGACGAGGCCGGACACCAGGCTCGAGAGATAGCGACGCAACGCGAGCGAGCTCTCAACCAACTGAAACGCCAGCTTTCCGATACGGTGGCACAACACGAACGGGATCTCGAGGAGCTAAAGCTTCAGCTTGCAGATGCTGAGGACCAGAAGATGGTGCTCGAAGAGTTCCTTGAAGATGCTGAGCAGCAAGCTCAAGAAGTGGCAACACAACATGAGAGAGCTCTCCTTGAGCTGAAGCATCAAATCAGCAAGGTGGAGCGAGAACGCAATACCGCGGCGGTACAACAGACGGACACCATGTTGAACAAGCAAGATCGACAGGTACGAAAGATCAAGGCGGAAATGGAGAACCTGGAGCACGACGTCCTCCAACAACAGGAGCTCATCGACAGCCTCAGCGCCTCAGAGGCCTCACTCCGCCGCAAGCTTGAACGAGCGCGCAGCGAACGAGCCGCCTTCCGCATGAGCGCCGAGAAGCTGCAGAAGGACCTCGAGCGCATCAAGGCCACAGCCGTCGCCGCCAAGGCTGAGGCTTCGGAGCGACGACGCTCGGCGGACCTCAAGACTCAGGAGACTATCGACGGGGCAGACCATGCTCTGGAGACGGTGATCCGAGCGGCCGAGAGCGCAGAGGAGCGTCACAAGAAGGAGCTGCGAGGCGTCGTGATGCAGATGGAGTGGATGCAGGCCCGTTTCAAGCGAGAGGCTTCTCTACGAGCTGATGCTGCGTATGCGAAGAAGTTCATCCAATTACAGCTAGACATTGCCAACGCTTGGTACGTTTTTCTTTTACCCTTCCCCTTTAACTCTGTACTTTTGCTAACTCTCTCCCAGCAACAAAGCTCAACTTCGAGAACTCGAGGATATCCGGGTCAACCTCCTCGGCAACAAGAAGGCTCTCTCCCTGCCGAGCCACGCCACTTCTTCTACATCAACCACCAAACCAACTCTCAAAACATTCCTCGTCATGGCACGCTTCATTGCTCGCGCCCGGTTGGCAGCGAAGGATTGGGCCAAGCAGGAGACTGTCCGAAAGAAGCTCGTAGCCGCCAAGGAGGAGCAGCGCAAGGTGAAGCGATCCCGTCAACTCAAGGTTGTCAGGGCCGAGGCGTAAAGACACGATTACATATATCCTGTCATAAAATGGCAGGAGGAAAAGCGAAACTGTATTGCATTGCATGGTTGAGGGTGTTTCAAGGTGGAATAGGAGGGATTCTTGTCTTATTAGTTTGTTTCTTTCTTTCTTTCGAGCGAGTCCTTGATAGGGAATGGAATGGATTTTGGGCGGTTTGGGTACGGGTGTTGTTATGGATACCAACCTGGGACTGTTTGGAGACAAAGCGAGTTAAAGCATCAAGAGACACAGACACAGACACAAGATGAATGAATTATCAATTTTTATTCATTCATTCAAAAAATGTTGGAGTCTTTTTTTCTTTTCATCCATCGCTGTACGAGAACCGAACCATATAAACATGAGCCCACAAGACGACACCCATCTTGAGAAACACATCAAAACAAGTCATCAAAAAAAAAACACAACTAACAAAAAACACCCAAGCTTTACAAACAGCCGCCCATCGTTATAAAAACCCCGCCGGCCTCATATTCCAAGACGTCGCTCAGTCAGCCTTTGTCCAACCAGTCAATCAATCCCCTCCATTGTTAAAAACACCATGCATTGATAAGGATGATGAACCCTTAGGCTCTTTTTAGCCCCTCGGAATTAGGAAAAAAAGAGTCAGGTAAGAGTATATAGGATTCTTATGGCTCATGGTTACTCCTAGCTTAGGGCTGCGATACATTGAGATGCTCCTAGGTAGGGAAACTCCCTACTCATTACATGACGAACAGCAGGTTCGTGTCTGGGTCAAGTTAGCACATGAACTGAGGAGAATTTTGAGTCAGACATACCGAGAGGGTGACTGCAAGACAGCTGAGGCTTCTGAGTGTAGCGTGTTGAGAGCTCGTCGCGGATGCTGTTGAGAAGCTGAACGTAGCTCTGCTGAGGGTTCTTCTTAAGCGCCGTAACAAAGGCCCACGACATGGCTCCGGTGGCCTGAGAAGCGATAGTAGCATCGGCACTGTAAGTATGGTTAGCAATTTGCTGCTGCTGGCATGAAATGAGGGTAAAAAGAAATCCCCAAGATCCTGCCGACCCAACGTAGCCCATCGCCCCAGATGCCAAATTACAGACTCGCAAGGAGGCTGTACTTGACATCTGGGGCGTGCCCGAGAATAAGAATATGAAAATCATTAAAAGCTAAGTACATCAAAGTCCAGTCTGAAAACGCCTTGCGCCATCGCTGACATGAATAACCGGGAAACCTGTCCCAGAAACAACAAGAGTGAAAATAAAACCATCAACATAGGACAGATGATCAAGCCGGGATCATCTGGTAAGTAGGGTATGATTGAGGAAAAGGGAGCACCCACGAAGTCTGATCGTCCTTGCTGCCAGACCACATGACAACGTCTGCCGGAGACGTCTTTGTCCGGAGGGCGCGGTCTCGGGCATCGTCGCCGTTGGCGGCCTTCTTGATGAAGCCAAAAATGTTGCTGGCGACGCCGCCCAAGTCGCCTTGGCTGTACGAGGAGATGACACCCAGGAGGCCCTGACCGGCTTCCTTGGCCAGGTTGGGCTCCTTGAGGATGCCCTGTGTCGAGTAAATGTAGGGAAGGTCGAGGGCGGTACCGGAGTGGCACGAGTCGAAGATGGCTGTCAAGCGAACACCGGACTGGAGGGGACGAACCATGATGCGGTGCATCTCGTCGTCGGTAATGTGGCCCGTCTGTCGGAAGTCGACGGGGTAAATGACCTCATCGTAACCATCGTCTTCGTCGCCGTCGAGATCCTTTGTCTGTCCACCATGACCTGCGATTGACTGTCAGCAAGTGTGGAGGGCCTCAGCCGCCATAGAGAGACATACCTGAGTAGTGGAAGAACAAGGAATCGTTAGGTCGGGCGTCCTTGACTAGCCAGTGCATGGCGCGCAAGATGTTTTGTTTGGTTGGCTGGCTCATGGGGTTCTGCTGATCATCTGTAAGGATCACCATGTCCTCCCGCTTGTAGCCAAAATGCTCGGAAAGGTAAGCAGTCATGTTGCGGACGTCATTGATACAGCCACGCAGCTGGCCGCGCTGGCCAAAGTAGTTGATTCCGATCAACAGGGCTTTTCTCCTGCCGGTGCAGTTGGAATATCTGAAGGCATAGCTGTTGGGGGCGCCGTGGCCGAACTGCTGAGGTGCTGAGGGAGGAGGAGGAGGGCCGCCGCTACCGCCTAAAGACTTGTTAACAATCTAATCGAGTCGTAGTCGGACATTGGGGGAATGAAAGACGTACCAGGTCGTGTTTGGTAGTTGGGCTGAGGTGGGTGCTGCTGATACTGGCCATACTGAGGCTGCTGAGGAGGGGGTTGCTGGTAGTATTGTTGCTGGGGAGGCGGTTGTTGGTGATAGCCGTAGGGCGGCTGGGGAGAAGGCTGGCCTTGAGGATATCCGCCGTAGGATGGTTGCTGTCTATCGAGGAAGCTTAGTTAGCGGGCAATGTTTGCAACAGAGACGGGAAGAAGCATCATGATCGGCAGGTGAGAATGCGGGGGATGGGGGCATTTTTTGGGCAGCGTCAGAGATGGGAAATGGAGAGTCGCACGGGTAATAATTGCCCTGGTATTGAGGCTGCGGCGGGCCGTATCGGCCAGAGTTGTAGCCCGGGTATCCCGACATGTCGGGGCTGTAGATTGCTTAAGCTGGAGGAGAAATGCGATTGAGGGTTAAAGCTGTCGAGGGCGGTTATCACGGCGCGGTTTGTCGGTCGGTCGATTGTCAGGCTCAGACTCGGTCGGGTTCGGGTTTGGTGGAGGTTGAGAAAAGAGTGCCGTGCCGTCGAGGACGAAGGACGGGGTCCTGGCAAGCTCAGCCTACCGTGCTGTACCTAGACAGGACAGGACAGGCGCCAAGAGGACGGGAAACGGCAAAAGGCGTGGTACTTGGCCTGGGACCGGATCTTGGCGTGGTGGTGAGGTACCCTTGGCTGGTTCTGGGCTGGGCTTTGGCTGGGGGGGTGGGCACGCGCGTGGAACCCCGTGAGCAGCGGGTGCGTGCGTGCGTACGTGATGCGACTTGACGCTGCTGATGGATGCTTGCGGGGCAGTTGCAGTTGCAGTTGCAGCAGCCAGAGAAGACGAGCCGAGGCGTGTCAAGAAGGGTCCAAAGACCAAGGGTTCGGCGTAGGTATGGAGACTTTGCTCGAGGCAGCTAGAGCTATCGAAGACACTGGCTGCTAGGTGTGGTGCACGGCCGTCCTTTGAAGCTGAAGGCGGGGGAGACGAGACGGTTTGATGGATGGATGAGAAAAGACGAGGAAGAGATCGAGGAGGGTCCAGAATGTTTAAGAGCAGAAGCAGTGTCCAAAGCCAAGAAGTGAGTTGTAGTAAACAGAGAGTAGAAAAGTGAATAAGCCAGGGGGGATGGGATATGAGGATAGGTGGATGAGTGATGAGGGGAGACGGGGAAGGGGGGGTGTGTGGTTGCAGATTAGGCGTCGACCTGATTATCCGGCCAAAGTCTGACGGGCGTCTAAGAGGTAGGTAAGGTTTATCTCAGGCTGGCCTCGGTTTTGTAAGAGATGCTGTAACTCTGGCAGAAGATATCTTGTGAAAGACTGAGACGAAACAATGTTCAGTTCTTGATGCTGAGAAATGCCGTATCCCGAGAGATGGAACTTTCTGGTGGATTTTTTTGCTGTTTCGGTCTCTTTTTTGGGTGTGTGTGTAATGATGACCAGAGGCGAATTGCTTGATTATGTGAGGAGAGAGACCCTGCAACCAGTGCGTCGAGTCTTGTAAAGTGAAGCTGTGAGAAGCTGCTGAAGAATGACAAGAAAGAAAGAAAAAAGAGAAGGATCTCGATGCCCTTTTTAGATCCAATATATTCCACAATCAAACAACATACATGAAGTCCTCTCTTTCTCTTTCCCTGCCCTGCCCTCCGCCGGGTTTGACAGCTTGGCAATGGAGGCACAGTTCAAGCGCCAGCCGAGACCCAAAGGGGAAATACGGCCGGCTCCCCATCGCTGGGAAGCGCCCCCCTCCCCGCCAGCTGATGGAGCACAGCAGCAGCAGTAAAAAGAACGGTGACGGTGGCGGTGGACAATACCTACAAGCAGCTAAACTACAGCACGTAACTTGGGCGATAAACCTACTCGTTCTCGTCTCGTCTCGTCCCGAGCAACCCCATCTAATCTGGGAAACCGGCACAGCCCTAAACGGTCTCCGTTACGGTTCAGCGCTCGTCTCCAGGCTGTGCAGGGATAGGCCTCCATCTAAAGAGTTCCAACTCTTATTGACGCAAGACCATCCGACCCGACCGACTGGGCCCCGGCCGTGATGCTCAAGTCTGTTCGCTGTCGTCGGCCAAGCGCGGATGAGACGGTTGCGTGACGTGATTCTAGTTCTTGGCCCATGTAATCCAATCCAATCCGTATTCTTCTCTTGCAGACAAGCAAGACTCGTGCACACATTCACTCACTCACATGCACTCGACTCGTGTTCTTTGTCGTGCCTGTTATTGTTGCTTTTTACACGTCAAATTCAGGTACAACGTCAAATCTCGTCTCAATCTGAATGGTTCCTTATTTGGCTGCCGTTATAGACAGGGTCGGTCTCAGCTCTACCGATCTACAACTACGAGATTCCCATTTCAGGACATATACACGCTCCTCCCCCAACGTAGCATCCGTTGAGATGAGATTGCGGCTCTTGCTTGCTTTTTGTTAAACCCAATTGCCGGTGTTGCGACCGTCGTCTCAAACCTCCGTGTCCGTCTGGTACATGGCGCCAAGTTCTCAAAACTCCACACAGCCGAGACCGCCCTAGGGAGAGAAATCTTGATCTCTTGACAGTGGCAGAGACAATGCCCCCCGTAGTGGCTTTGTCCTCGCCGTTGGAACCTCAACACCCCCATTTTCACCGACTCGCAGAGATTTTATTCTGCTGCCTTACTTCAATTGCTCGCGAATGTTGCAGAATGTAATCCCAGCAGCAGCGGACGACATTCCCAATTCATCTACAGCACGGGAGACCCGAACGGCACTGCCAACAGTTGCCATAGAGCTGCATCTGCATCGTGATCCCGGGGGGCAACTCATTCGTATCATGATGCTTCAGGAAGAAGATTTGCATCACCGTCCTATTGCCCTACACCCCCTTCACGACCCGCACACCCACCCGGTACGCCGGTAACTCGAAGGGAAGGGGCCTGGGGGCCTGTCTGGAAATGACCGTCATCTCATGACGACCTATGAAGATGCAGTGCAACATGGAAAAGCCATCTCGGTTGACAGACATCTGCTTCCCCCCCTGTTCACCTGGATAAGACGTCAACTTCACCCATCCCTGCCCCTAGTATGTCGTAGCCCTCAAGCATGCAGATCCAATCCGTAACCGCTGAATTACTACGTAGTATGTCTTCTTCGTGCCTGAGACGGACTCTTTTCTTGTCTTGCGCGTCTACAACATTCAAACCCCTGTCAGGCTGAGTCTGCAAGCTTCCGGCGCCGCTGCCCTAGCCGGCGCAACGGCGATCCCGATGCAGCTTGTGGACCAGGGTAGGTTTTTTTGCTGGAGTAGTGATGCAAGCGTGCTTGATGAGCAACAACACCAGACAGTAAACACGTATGTAGCTAATATCGCATCTTCCTCTGGGGCGCAAGCTTCTGCCAGGACGGAGATGTATTCTAAATTTGCAAATTGCGAATTCCGCAGCAACTCTTGGCTTCTTGACAAGCATTAACACGTGGATAGATCAAGAACGTTCGGTCATCTTGCGCCATCTCCGAAGCCCTCGCTTCTCTAGCCAACGATGACAGACCCGAGGACGGAAGGAAAAAAGTCTGAAGCGAAAAGCACGGCCGGAATTGCGCGCCCAGCAGGGGATACGTATCAAAAACCTCCAGGTCAAGGGTAGCGGCGTTGGCGTTCACGTTTGACTGTTACGACTCTGAAAGATAAAAAAGATGCAGAAGATGGCTGAAATTTTCCGATAGCCTCCCCGCTCACGGCACGAAGATCACCCCGAATAGGTTAGCACGACGGGCAAGCCGAGAGCTGAATAGGGCTCTACGACATGGTCTTCAGCCAATGGGGAGCTCTAGAGTGAGACTCAGCCGCCGGCGAAAAGCGGGGTGGTGGAGGAGCTAGGGCCATGCGTGGGGCTTTCCCGTGGCTTGATCCAGCGGAAGGAAGCTCGGGCCATGTCCCAAAGCAAGTGTGGCTGTGTGGCTTGTGACCGTTTTCGATATTCTGGGGCCGAACTTGGAGGGAGCGCTTTTCCCATTGTTGATGAGGTTGGGTTACTCGGAACCGTGCCCTTGGGACCTTGAGGGCCGAAAATGGATGAAGCAGTCGACTGTCATCCAGGATGCTGGGAACAGAGTTGGACATGTAAGTGCCTTCCCCAGATAATACTGAGCCACGTATACACACACTCACTCACTGTCTCTCTCTATCTAAGTCACATATCCCAAATCTCCACCAACATCTTCACATATCATATCAAACTCAGATACTCACCCTTCATCTCTTACTTCCCCGTCTCATCTCCGGGCTCCCTCAAAGCCAAGACTCTCAAGCACATACCAACGCGTCCTCGAATCTAGCACCAAACTAGAAACCTCCTCCGTACCCAATGCCACGCGGGCCTCCATCCTGAATAAGGTAGCCCTGCACCGGCACCAATGCAGCCACGCGTGCCCACCAACAGAACAACACCAACACCAGCACCAGCCGCAACCACCCCCAGATTCGCGACCTGACCTCAGCTTTGAGGCCATGCACACACCCTATGAGGCGGGCTGTTCTCATGTACATGTAGGTCCTCGACCACCCCCCCTGTGGCCCGCCTTACCCGCCAATCTGGCACGCTGCGGGAGCCAAGTTCTCAACGCATCGTGTCATCCCTGAGGCTCTTTATCTCCTCCACGTCCCCATCTGAGTCAAGATCCGCCCCCGTGGCATGCTGAACCGGACCTGACCGGCATTGCGTCAAATATCTTGTCCTCCTCTCAGCGTCTCCGAGTGTCTCATCTCTCTGCAGTCTCCCTGCAGAATCGTCACATCATGCCATCCAATCCTCGTGGCCAGAGTGGCTGTCCAGTTTGACCGCCAATCCCACGCCTTGCATCGTCTTCTGTTCCCAAGTCCCCGTTTCCCTTAGTTCCCGGCTTCCTGATGACCCGCGGCTGTGGTCCCCGGAACCCGTGCTGCGGTGTCATGTACTTGGACCCAACTTGATCAACACTAAGACACGCATCTAGAAGCACACATGCCCCCTTTTGTCCAAGTGTCTGATGACGTGCCGAACGCTGCAAGGGACACACGGCTCAGTCCCGTCCGGTCTGGGGATGATATGCTACTTCGTCATTATTGGTCCAGTGTGCTGACTCCATCATAACTCGTCTTGTCATCACGATTCTTAGATAGTGTATCAATTCTGACATGGACTTGCTGATCTTGATTCGTATCGATAATAAGTAGTTTCGTACAGGTAGACTAAATATACCCCAAGAGTCTTTTTCGCCGTGCTGTGTTTTCTCGTCTTCTCATGCTGGGCTTCAAGTAGTAAACAGACGCCCTCCAAAATGGTGTAGAACAAATGGCTCACATCCAACTCGAAATGTAGCCTGACAGGTTTCAAGCATTCGTCATACTGACATCCTCATCAGATCCGGTTTCCTTTCTCATCTGATAAGCCATCATCCCCCACACTAGCTTCAGAGCTTCCAGCCGTTGCTTGATATCAAACAGGTCGTACCAAGGGCTCCTCCACGCCTCCACCTTACCCCAGCTGCGCTTGGACGGGTCTAGCTCGCGAGCTCCCTCCAGAGCCTCAAGCAGGCGGTTGGGTACCCTCACTCGAAGGATAGAGACGTGGTGAAACAGTGAGCTGACCACAAAGATGTCGTCGTAGTCTGCGCCCTGTCGTCGACCAATAGCCTCGTACTGGGCCTTCTTATCCCAGGTCGAAGATGGAGGTCGCACCATGCGATAGTTGTCATAGATACTCATGTTCTTGCGGGGCTTCTTGGACACGGGCAAGCCATTCTCATCACTGGGTTTGACGTCTTTGTCACCCTGAACCGAGTCCTTCTCGATCTCACGTCCAATGGGTCCTCCGGGACCACCTCCCCAGCGCTTTTCAGTCGTCCACCATTGTCCATCTCCAAACCGCTTCTCCGTTTTGCCCTCGCGTGCGCGGTGTTGCGCCGTGATGAGCGCCGCCACGATTTCTCGCGCAAGGTCCAGAGACTGTGCGGTTTCGGGGTCCGGCACGGTAAAGTCGGTGGTCCCTCTAGCACTGACACTGGCTACTGGTCCATGAACAACACCTGCACGGGCAGCTTCACGAGTGGTTGGGCTCTGGAACACAAAGAGACAGCCAGAGGGGCAGTAGGTCTTGCGAGAAGGTGTTCCTTCAGGCGAGCTCAGGTGAAGACGTGGCTCGGTGCGCGATGGCGACACATTGCAGCCAAAGTCATAGGCGACAAGCTTGATGAATGCCGTCATAAGGTTGTTGCGGTAGTCAGGGGGCATACTAGAGCCAGAACTGGTCCGGTAATAGGAGGGCCCGGCATCCTCCTTGGGGGTCACTTGTTTCGCATCATCCGAGCTCGCCGCTCCGTCAGTGACTTCTGGGGAGGCTTCAGGAGATGGGGGCAGTGCCGGAGGCTGGGTAGGGTCATCCCAAAAGGAGGTGAAGGCTTCAAGACAGCGGAAGAACTCGTATGCATTTCCTAGGCGAGCCTGCTGCTTTCCCTTGGGTGTAGGTAGTCTTCGCACAGTTCGAAAAGCATCTTCGTTGATGCTCGACAGCTCCTTTTTGCGCTCAAGATAAACCTGACACCCAGGAGAGAGGTTGCCGTTCCTGATGGGCCTGCGAGTAGATGCATTCTTGTCTCGAGCCCCATCGAGAGAGAGTCTATCCCACTCATCAAAATCGGGGATATATGAAGGGTCAGGGACCAGGTCGGCAGGTTTCGCATCGAGGTTCAGGTTAAGACCAATGGCAGAAAAACCATGGGCGCCGAGAGCGGCAGTTGTTCGACTCGTGTTCTGAATCAGGGAAGAGAGAGCCGAGGCGGCATCGATGGGGTCGTCATCGTGGGCGAAGGGCTGGAAGCGAGGAAGAGTGACGGGCGTAGGAGGTGGAACGTCCTTTGGATCTATCTTATTCTTTGACGGGATACCGGCTGACACGAGTTTAGCCAGGGTCTATCAAGGTGGAGGCACAAGGTAAAGAAAGTGTGGGGGAGGGGCAGCCGACAAAACAGGGCGAAGCTTGGTGGAGGTGAAGTGAGGGGGGAATGCGGTGTTTTGGGGGCATGGTGAGTTCAAAAGAATCGTGGCGAGGTGAAAATCGCAAGAATTGGGCAAATGTCAAAGGAGAAAAGGTCAATGAGCAAGAGGAAGCTATTCAATGCTTACCAAAGGAGGCGAAGTTGCCAAACATGGCTGCGGATGGAAGTAGTGGCGCTGCTAACGATGTAAGGTACCGCAGCAGCAGATGCTAAGCAAGCACAATGAACGACGTTGGCGTGAGTGAGGGACGGGGCCACGGCCAAGCCAAGGTACCACGAGACACAGCGAGACACACAGTGGTCGGAGAATACTCGTCAGGAGCTGGAGCTATGGGGAGGGAGGCTTGGACGTGTAGAGGGCCTCAAGGTGCGCCAGACAGAGCTCGTTCGTTGATTGATGCGTGGGAGGGAGAGAGTCAAGCGGGGGAAGAGGTCAGGTTGGAGCACGCCGTGCAGCAGCCCGTGAAGTGATGGGGCAGCGATAAGACGGTGTAGATAGCAGTATTCGACAGGTAAAGATACAGAGACTATGTCTGCAGAAAGGACAAGGGAAACGGCCGTCCAACGACTCCAAACAGACTCAAAGTGATGCCAGAAGCTCAATCGAACAACAGCATTGAGTGGATGGATGAGATGGGAGGGAGGGGGGAGCTCTCAAGTTCGCTCGGTCGTTCTGTGGCGGTCGGTCAAGTCGGTCCACGCGGGAGCAGCCGCGGGGTTGGGTTGGGAGGAGACAGCAAAGGTAAGGCAAGCGAGCAACCAACAGAGTCGCAGCGGAGACGAGCGAGTCAAGGATGGAGCTCTTGATTGATTGATGGTTGATGAGTGGATGGATCGAGGTGATGGAGTGATGGAGTGGAGGCCATGATGTGCAAGGTACCTGAAGCCACGCCGCTTTTAGGTAGCGGACCTCCACTATCACAGACAAGCGTCGCTGTTTGGTGAGTTCTAATTGGGTGAGTCTGTTGCATAAATCCAGGGTTCACAAGTCGACATGGATAGCTTCACGTTTGCAACACCTGTGCCTATGTGCACATCAAGTCTTTTCTGGTTTGCAACTTCAATTGAGCTGTCAATTATAGTCATAGATAGAAGCCGTTTGAAGGTGGCTGCATCTTGGTAGGGGAATATGCGGACACCCGATTGTGTCACGTGAATCTAGCTCAGGTGTTCAATTGAACGGCCTGGCATAGAAATGGAGAGAAGACCAAGACCACACCAGGTTCTCACGTCAAGATTATCTCTTCTCAACTTTACTTCAAGAATCGTTCACCCTCGTCCCAGCATTCTCTCGCCGTCCTGCCCAAAACCTCTCGTCCTCCCACAGGCCTAACCAGAAGCCATGGGTCAACAGTTCTCGGTCCATCGTTACCGCTTTCTCTCCTATGACAAAGGCCCCGTCTCTACTCTTGATGAGAATCTTCCGCCCTTTCCAAGATATACCCGCAGGCGCCGTCCTCCTGAAGCTACGGTCGGCTTGCTGGAGCGCCTTCCAACCGAGCTTATCCATCTGACCCTCACGCATCTCGACATCCGAAGCTTGATCGACTTTAGACTCACCAACAGAAGAGCCACCGAGTTGGTCGACCACCTCCCCCAATTCAGGGCCGTGTCCGCACATGCGCGAAATGCATTGAGAGGCATCCTTGCTATTGGAACTGGCCGCTGGATAACATGCGCGACTCTTTACGAGAAACTCTGCACATCCAAGTGCGACTGCTGTAGTGGCCAGGGCGGCTACCTCTACCTCGTCACTTGCAAGCGAGTCTGTTTCAAGTGCTTGTCGTTGAATAGATTCTATCACCCGCTGCCACTCAACACGGCCGCCTCTACTTTCAACTTGGACATCTCTACACTGCGCACACTTCCCCATATGACGGCTCTTCCAGGCATCTATGCACCATACGAGACGATTACTGAACCCCTCGTACTGGTTGACTTCGACGCTGCCAGAGTTGCCGGCATCCGAGTTCATGGAAGCTACAAAGACATGGTTTATCATGAGTTCCTTCGTTGCCGGAACCGACTCGTGCTATTGGGTCTCGATCGCGGCTTCGTTGCCGAGGGCGCCAGGTCAGCGGCATTTGCGGCTGCCTCTCGAGTTCCGTGGTTCAACAAGAAGACCCGGAGATTCGAAAACCTGTCATTCTGCGACAGTTGCCTGCATCACCCCGAGCGGCCTGACGGGAAAATACGGTCCAGGTGGCGATTACAATACACAGAGGAGTCTCTTGCGGACCATCAGAAGATCTGCAGATTCCAAGGACTCAGGCTTCGATCTGGAACTCTCATACAAAGACGCTAGGTCAAGGACGTAAGTAGGTATCTCAAGAGAGCTGTGAACAGGCGTACTGATGGTCGGAGAAGCGTAGCCGCCTACTTGACTTTAATATGGTCCTTTGGAGTTTGTGATGGTTGGGTTGACATTGCGATATGCGAGAGACATGGGGATGGGTGTTCAAAGCAGGGCGTTAAGGTGGTCTACCTAGGCAGATCTCTCCTGGCCGTAGGGAAAATGGAATTGGTTTCCAACTTGTGGATTTTAAATCGTGCTCCTTTGTTTTCGTGCCTGATTTGAAGTGATTTTGTCCAAGTTTGAACACCTTTGCGAGAATTGCTTCATCGCTGGAGGTATGAATACTTGTACGCTACTAACGAGTAGCAAGTGTCTTACACTCCACCTACAAGTCGTAATAGGGCTATGGGCTATAAAACTTCTAGAACCTTGACTTTTATCCCCGCTCCAGTTACACGTCTAGTCTATAGTCATTTACTTCGCAACATGTTTCGATATGATTCATGATGGCATTGCTCCGAATACACTCGCGCTCGCCTACCCTAAACCTCCTGTGATGCCGTCATGTGCGGTTGTCACCAAGCTCATGGATGGGAACCTGTTGAGTAACAGGGCTAATTAAATGACTAAATAGTTGATTCAATGGCGTATATCGGCGATCAGGTGTTATGGGATTCATCGGCACTACTTGGTTGCTTGATCAGGGGTGGATCACGACTTGCTTCGGATATAGCAAACACCTACTCATGCTCGGCAAAGAAGTGGGTGATGATTTAGAAAAATCGTTGCAATTGTGGCTTAGGAAAACTCATGGAATCATCAAAGTCACAGGTGCCAAAAGCAAGAAATGCCAGATGCTAGAGCTTGAAAGGAGGGAATGGGTAGAGCCTGGGTAGAAGAAAGGGGGAACATCCCAAATAGCCTGCAGGGCAGATAGAGCCCACGCACCTCAAAGGGGCTAGAAACACTCCGACTGAGGCCCACAGAGGAAGAAAGTGTGACACGAGACAAGCGGTGGTGTTGATGCTGCATGCTGCAAAGTTGGGCCAACGCAGCTGGGGAGGAGGAGACGGATGGAACCAGGTGAGAGAAAGCTGGAGAGAGAGACAACGAATGGTCTCTTTTCTCTCGTCGCAATCGGCCGGGCGTAGATGGCAGCTGGAGTTGTCGGCTCGAGTGCTATACTGTACGGGCCGTGGAGAAGGATCTCCCAGTTCCTTGGCTTGATGTTGAGCCTGAGCACAACCCCCGTGATTTCAAGTCTACAAAAATGTTTTACAGATCTGGCCGTGATGTTTAAATGTCTCTACTCTGCGATTAAAGTATGCCTCTAGGTACGGGTTCGGAAACGCGAAGTGTCAGGAGGACATCCTGTTCATTAGATTCCGCGTTGATCTGCATCACAATGGATACAGGGACAGAATAGGGGCACTAGTTGCGTACAGGACGGAAAAATTATGGTGATCAGCGAAGATTCGGTATTCCGAGAATGTGATAGATTGACCAATGCCAGGTTGAACAGCTTCATGTGTGCCCCGTGTATTGCTCACTCAACTTACACTCGGCTCTCAGTCATTACCACACACTTCGGGAAACGGGGCCAAAGTGCTCACCCCAAATGTTAAATCACTCATCTTACGCCATCCTCTATGAGATGGAAACACTGATGACGTACTCAAACAACATGTTTTAGAGAAACTTGTCACAGGTGTTGGATAATTCGTCAACTTGGCTGACATGGGCTTGGCCCACCCTACAACACCAATTGCGTTTGCCAAGTCAGTTTCAGTGCCATCTCGAATTCATGCGCTCCCATGCCTCATCACGTGGAGTTAAGACCGAGGCGAGAAGACCAGAATTTTGTGTTTCGTTAATCGTACGCAGGATGGCCATAGTTAACAAGAGATTTAAGTTTAGCTGGTGAGTTGTGGCGACATGTGGACCGTGATGGCAGGGGGACCAGGCTTGGAACAAGGGTGAAGCCTGAGGGGGACGCTCGAGCGGATGAACTGATGTGAGCCAGGATGCAGGGAGGAGCATGATGGAGAGGGGAGGGGCAGTGGCATAAGGATTCAATGCAAAATGGGCGAAGTCTTGTGAAGGTTAATCAATCTGGCGGGAGTGAGGCAGAAGTGAGGATCTTGATGGCTGTTCATAATAGGCTGAGCCGATATGGTCCAAGAGGAGGATTTCTTGGTACATCAAGATGAATCACGAGTAATTTCGGGCAAGGACGGAAGTAAGTGAATGTCTTGAAAGACGATAAAGAAGCACAACTGTTTATGTTGTTGATGCTAATGCCGGCCAAGGTCCCAAAGAGGAGTGTTTTTCAGGTACGATATGCAGGTACGCGACAAGCGAAATGGAAGACGAGGATTTTTTCCACCTGAACTGAACTGCCCGTCATCCCTCTGTTCTAGTGCCGCGGGAGAAAAGAAGGTACGTGTTTTGTTTCGTGGGATATTTTTCCGTCTGTCGTTCTAGCGGGTCTATCTTTGGTGTTTCTCAGGACCACCAACCATTAAGCCCAAGGGTTAATAAGCCTCCATCCCCAGCCTGGCAGGTACGTACCTCGTTCCTACCGTGAGCGCGCAGCTAGAGCGTGTCAGTCGTCTCAGGTGGCTGACGGCAGCGCCTCCCAAGAAGGAAAAGGCAGGCACAAACAGAGAAGGCACCAATAACGGTTGCCCCACCCTCCAGGTGCCTGCGCTACGGTAGGCGCTGGGTCTCTCCCTCAGGTTCTGGTCGGGTCTTGATTCTCTCTTTTTTCCATCAACAACTTTGGGCGTATAAGGGGCCAACCATCATGACCGTAACCGTTCCCGGTCGCATCACCGAGACCATGCGTACATATTCAGCTGTGGCGCTTAGAAAGAAGAAACGAGAGACAGAGAGATTCGATCCGACAGAGAGCGGACTCTGATATCGTCCACCGTCGCAGATATCGACATGGTCGTCATACATGTTTCCCCTCAGCAGCAGCAGCTACAGCTTCGCCTCGCCTCCTCCGTGACAAACATGACCACGTTCTGGCTTCCCGTCCCAGGAGTCTGGGATCGCTAACCTAGCTCTTCGAGGCATGGCCCCTCGGCTACTAGTCCCAACCAAGCATGGGCGACAACGTGGGGACGGCATCGTGCTTCAGATCTGTCGCAGGACAGGGAACTACCCCTTGCCTCTCACCAAAGCTCCCCTTGCTTGTCGACCCCTGCTCCACGCCACCCGGAGAGCTTTTCTGTGGTAGCTCCCGTCCGGCTTGTCGCCCGATGCCGCCTCTCGTTCTACTTGGAGTCAGGTAAAACGCTGGAATGGCATAGCCCCCCCTTTGGGTTGCGTTGCTCGTTGTTTAGGGTGCCATCCCCCCCTCAAGTCAACCTCAGCGACGTTTCACTCTCTCATTCTCTCTCTTTGTCTGTCTCTCCCTCTGTTTGTGTTTCTTCTCCGTGTCTCTGTCTCTGTCTCTCCTTGTATCTTTGTTTTGCGTTTTCTCTCTACAATTTCTCTTGCTGTCTCTCACTCAACCAAGTCTTTCCTTGTTACGGCTCTTTCACTCTCTCGTCGAGCCGTCATCATACCTATTCTCATTCGCATCGAAACTCGACAGGTGACAGGATCATCCACCTATATGAAGATCTAAAGAGCGAGGTGGCCATCGAGGCCCTATGTCAATTTCTGCTCATCCTGCAACTGTCCAACTTCGTTTCGTGCTAGACTAGGCTTCTGGCACTTTCTCACAATCCGCGACTGGCATCGCGAATATTCTTTCTGGTCGATAATGTTAGGCCTCCGGGCTGGGACTGTGTTGAACTTCATCCTGGGAAGGCAGTATGCCGGCATACCACAACATATCGACGTTACCGAAACCGCTTCACTTGTCGAAAGAGCCCCGGTGGTCATCACTGAGACCGTCATGGAGTCCCTGACCGTTGTTGTCCCAAAGACAACAACCGTACAGGTGACTTACCATGTTCCAATTAATGCATCGACGAGCGCCACGGCCGACCCGAGCGCCACCCTGCCCTTTGCTTCAACAGCGATACTCAACGCCACATCCTCCACTTACGATCCCGCGCAGGATACCCCTCTCTTCGCCATCAACCCATCGTTGATCCTCTCCGAGAGTCAGGAGAGTGTGCCGGTTCCCACTACTGCGGTTGAAGGAGATTTGCCCGGGACGAGTGACGCACACGAGACAGCGGCCCCTATTGAGACCGCAACTACTGAGGAGGCTTCTGCTGAACCCACTGCTGAGCCGACCTCTGAGCCAACTTCTGAACAAGCTTCTGAACCGATCCCTGAAGTGACTTCCGAAGCGGCACCCACCGAGACACCGGAAGAGGCTCGGCTGGTGAGCGGGCAGGACTCTACCTCATCCGAGGTTCTCCTCTTCGACACCGCGTCGTTGACTTTCACTTTCACGGGCCCTCCTGGCCGATCCACAACTCTTCAGACTAGATCGGGGACTACGACTGCCGCCTCTGCTCCCGGATCGACTCAATCTTCTGATGGGGTTACCCCTGATGACAGCGAGACGGGCATCACTGACCCCCGACCATCGTACACTACGGCAACTCTGCCTGGTGGTCTCATTACAACCATTGGACTCGACGCGACGGCTGGCAATGACCAAGCCTCAGAGACCGACGGTGCTGGCATTATCAGCAAGGAGTCCAATGACACTGCTGCGACGCCCGTCGTTGTGGGCAGTGTTGTCGGATCTGTGATGGGATTGTCCATGCTGGTGTTCCTCTTCTGGTTCTTGCGACGACGTACAACGAGGCGCCGCAGGAGCACACTTTTGACTCCCCTCGGCATCCCTCCAGGTGCGCCTGGTGGCATGGGTAGTGAGAAGTACGAGATTGACAACAACTCCTTGGGTCCTACCCCTCGATCCACCAAGCTTGCGGCCGCTGTGACGGCCAACGCAAAGAAGTTTGGACATAAAATCAGACTCTCAGTGAACGGCTCTCCTGGTGTCAACATGAACCGAGGAAACTCGCAGTTCCTCGACTCTAACCCGTCCCACAGCCGAAGCGCATCCGTGGGACCCTACCCCAGCAGCCGAGGAGATTCGTCCCAGGGCCAGCAAGGATGGTGGTCGCGACTTATCCTGGAGTCTAGCGCCGAGAACCTTGAGGCCCAGGAGATCTCAGAGAAGGAGCGTGGGATGACACGAACGCCGAGCCCGAACCCCTTTTCGGATGCCCACACCATGGCTGCCGTGCCTCCAGCCAACCCCTTTGCCTCTACTCGAGACTCTCTGATGCCCTCTCCTTTGGCTCCTGGACGTTCGCCACCTCAACGACCACCTCGCCCGGATGATCCATTCTCGGATTCGAACTCGGTTGCGCCTCTTGCTCCTACCCACCTACCACCGGCCAACTATGTGTCGGATGTGCGGAAATCCAGGGGCCCTTCGATGGCGCGCAACCTTACACCTCCTGGGCCGAATGGATCGCCCAACCTTCAACTTCCCACGGCCCGCGAGGGGCGCGACAACATCCACTCCAACCCCTTCGACTTGGAGCTTGATGGACGACATGTCCCCAGCGTCAGCAACATTCACCCCATGCCGCCGAGGTACACAGCTGCCAGCTCCTTCTACGGCACGCAAAAACGGGCTACAACACACTCTCGTGCCGAGAGCTTTACCTCGCGATATACCAGCGGAGTGAGCATGCTCGACGAGTGGCCCGTTCCGCCTACCGACTCGAGATATAGCGGAGCAGGCTACCCGCCCTACCGACACTCTCGAAGCGAGAGCGACAGCGTCCTGGGCCGTCAAAGCGTGGGCCAGGCAATGTAAGCGTTGGCTGAGCATACCAAATCACACGATGCGGGGCGAGTTTTCATTTCGTTGTTGTCTCGACGTGGGGATAAGCGTGACGGTTCTGGGAGGGTGTCACTCGCCCGCTGCATAGAAAAGAAAAAGTTGAGGAAGATACCTATTTAGATGGATACCAAAACAGGGTTGATATTTGGCATGGCATTGGATGTCAGCGTTTGTGCTTACGATACCACAGAACTATGTTTTCTTTTTTGTATAGACCAAGGCGCATTTACATTTCTTTGTACATGTTGCTATGGAAGGAAGTGACGAAGTCCATTAGAAGAACTTTGTGCATTGCTATGCCCCGTCGAGAATTTAATGATAGAGCGTATTAATGCAGATGTTTTGCCCCGAACTGGGTCTGTGCATACTTTGGTGATTTAAGTGTTTCAAATTGATTGGCTTGGTATTGATCAAGATCTGACAGTGTCGTATTGTTTCCAGGTAAGCTGTTCCAATCATAGGAAGCCAGCTCTTGTATTCATCTATGGATGTTTGTCTAAGTCGTGATTCCATCTCTCACTGGTCGACACATGGACAGGATAGCGAAGACGGGTACGTGGCCTTCTCCTGAGATATGTCCTATCCGGCAATAAACAACCATGGGGAGGGGAAGACAATAACATCAACATGGGTTATCATAATTGCTCCATCTATAGGGATTCTTAACCAAGTGTCTTAAGAATCTAGACCAGTCGAATCCAGGGGTGAGAACCATCAATACCTATAGTCGTTATTGCCAAGTCATAAATGGAGAGTCAAGTTAGAATTGAGAAAGTCTAATCATAAAGTGGACAGGTTTCTTGTCATGGAATGAAGAGGATTCTCGCCAAATGCTTAGACAATGGCAAACAAAGTTGCCAACGGCCCCCAGTTCTTTGACTTTAATTATCCTTGACTCACCTTTACGTCGTCGACTGTCCCTCTGACTCTCACCGGAAGTTTGTTTCTACCCCAGTAGTTGAAACCGTTCGTCATGTCCACCACTCTTGGCTCTCCTTTGCGACGGGTTACCCGTTACTTTCGGTAAGGAGGCATCACACAAAGTAAAACGATCTCTGAGGGGAACTACTGACAATCCATATGAAAATACATCAAGAACTTGCCGATTGACTCATGGCCGAAGAACACTCTGGGAGAAAGGTTAAAACACCACTTCAGCGTGAGAATAGAGTTACGGACAGCCATTGGAGAAGCAACATGTACCGAAGAAGGATGCCTATAATAAGTCCCTTTCTGTTCCATCAGATTTATCACCATCTGTGTCTGCTTCAAAGACTCACCCCCCTATGTTGAGCCTTCAACTACTGATTCTACAAAGGCAAAGAACCAGTGTAAGCCAGGTGCCTGTTTTCTTTCAGCAAAAGAGACTAAAGACCATAGCTCTCCTTGTTCATCATGGGGTCCCAACCACAGCGACCGCCAGTCTACACCTCCAGATACCGAGCCGCGTCTCCTGTTCTCCGCCATCTAGAGTTGGAGTCTGCTCATTACCCCCTACGCGATATCCTCCAAGCTAATAAAGAGTCGTTCATTAACAAAGCCAAACAAGTACTGGAGCACTACGGTATCGTGGAAGGGGACGATACAAAGGTGGACCTCCTGCACCGCCAAATGCGCCCTTATCAGAGGGAACCCATCGCCACGCTGTACATCACTACGCCGTAGAAGAAGGACAGTGCTGAGTTGTAGCCACGTGCCGTCGAGGACATCAAAACTCATGTAGATAGCGTCATTCAAGGCCGTGACGGGATTGACCTGCACGTCGAGATGATAGCACCAGAGCGTTTCCAACTCAAGAACCTAGGCCCCGTCACCGGTGAACCACGGCTAGCTGGAGGAGTGTGGGATTCTGTCAGAAACATGGTCATGGAGAAGCTCAACTCGTGCGAGGTAACCCGCCGCAAGTGGGTAAGCATTGGTCTGTTCAGACTTGGATTTTCAGATAGGATGGAGGAGAACCCCATAACCATCTACATCTTTCTCTCGTACGACTCTGACGAGTCGCGATGGGAGGAAGTCATGGTCATGATTGAGAATGAGCTCCGTGAGAGGAATCTGGACTTTATCGAGGTTCTTCTTGAGCATAATGTTGGATGGGGACTGGGATGGGGCGAGGGGTTTGGTAATGCTTACCTCCAAGACGAGGATTGAGATAGGGACTAACATTGAGCAGACTAATAATTCGCTGGCATAGACGCACAATGCCATTGCCATCATATGGTCTACAAACCGAGGACCTTTGGCCCTAGGAAACTCGCAAAGGCTACGGATTTACCTATACTATACGCGCGTTTGAAGGGACGAAGAAGTGAATTATCTAATGTGGTCTAGGATCAGATGGGAAACCTATGTGCTCAGAAGCACCTAGGCAAGCCGTCATTTTGACATGCATCTATTCATTGTCTACCGGGCATTGCAAATCGGATAGTGTGAGCGCTCCTTGACAGAAATGGCAACTTTATTCAAGTCTCATTACATCTTGTGCTTATCCCACAGCCTACGAGTGATCTAAACCCTTCTCCAACCTTTGTTTGCACCAACCCGATCATTACCTTTCCCACCCCCCATTCTTAGTACAAACATGGGTCTTATTAGAGTGCTCTGGTTCGCTTTGCTATTGGTCACCCTTCTTCTCAGAGGATAGATGTCGACAGGCGGCCCGTAGTGTCGAGTCGGAATGCCTCGTCAGGCTCGGAGCAAGTGAAGATGACCGATAGAACACAGCCTTGCCTCCCAAACTGTATGATCAAGGGAAGACGGCCATATTGCAGCATTTCTGCCTTGCGGGCGGGGTAGTTGCCTCGGCGCTTGATCGGAACGAATCAGGACGAGTATGCCATGACCAAATCAGGCTGTCGGTTTGTTGAGGCAAGAAGGACATGAAGGAAGTCGATATTCAGCTGCGCCCGGATTCAGAGCCTGGCACTGCCACGTAGCTCTGCATCAGTCGGCGCTTATGGTGGCTTGAAATATTCTCATCTCGTACAAATCCAACTCTTTTCCTTCAACCGTCGTTATCGTTTGAACTTCTTTGCATTGGGCAACCTCCACAACACTTTCATGATTGCCACAGTCTCCATCTCACCATCATGCGTCTTTTGAATACAACTTCACTAAAACTTGAATACTTTGTGGAAGACGAAACACCCATGTACGCCATACTATCTCACAGATGGGAAGCCGAGGAGATCCTATTTGAAGATGTCCAGACCAAGGAGTGGCCTCAAAAGAGAGGTGCTAAGAAGGTCAAGAAAGCCTGTCGTCGGGCTAAGAGGGATGGTTTCGGGTACATCTGGATCGACACCTGCTGTATAGACAAAAGCAGCAGCGCTGAACTTTCCGAGGCCATTAACTCCATGTTTAATTGGTACCATGATTCTCAAGTATGTTATGCATACTTGTTTGATGTTCCCAGGAAGGATTTCAACGAAAGTGAATGGTTTACTCGAGGATGGACACTACAAGAACTTATCGCCCCCCAGCAAGTCCATTTCTTTGACCGTCAGTGGGAAAAGATCGGGGACCGCCTATCCCTGCTCGACTCTATCGTCGACATAACAGCGATTGATCGACGAGTCCTTGGGCGAGGACAACACCATCGACATTGCAGAGGCCACGAAGAAGACGAGGTCTACGAAGAGGGGTGTCCATGCGTAAGGGACAACGGTTCCCGGGCGTTTCGTCGGCTACTTTCGTCATTCAACGTGGCCACGCGCATGTCATGGGCAAGCAGACGAGTTACGAAACGTGTGGAAGACCAAGCATATGCCCTCCTGGGGTTATTCAACGTGAATATGCCCCTTCTATACGGCGAGGGAACAAAGGCATTTCGGCGCCTTCAGCAAGAGATTATCCGAAATTCCAACGATCAATCTATCCTCGCTGGCGAACACAAACTTTGCGTCAACTTGGATGATCACATCGGAGAGAAAGACCTGGATAACATGGCCGACGCATTCGGCCATCTGTTTCCATCTCAGCCATGTGCATTCATGTTTGGTGCTGATCTGGAAGGTCCAGGTGCATCAACGAAATACCTGTCCATGACGCTCACGAACCACTGTCTAAACATCGACTTGCATGTGTGTCCTTGCTGGTGTCAATACGAACACAGCGGTCAGGTGCAGCAGTGGCTAGGAATCCTAGGCTGTGTCTATTCGGACGACTACTTGTCCCGGCCCGCGATCCTCCTAAGCAGGCTGAGCTCCACAGAAGACGCCCAGCCAGCCTTCATGAGGGCACTGATGCATGACAAGACTTCGATCAGAATATCTCCGGTCACGCCGC
Organism: Fusarium vanettenii 77-13-4; assembly: GCF_000151355.1. Lineage (NCBI taxonomy): Eukaryota > Fungi > Ascomycota > Sordariomycetes > Hypocreales > Nectriaceae > Fusarium > Fusarium vanettenii. The sequence continues at coordinate 171,655 of NW_003315879.1, read as the reverse complement.
TGGGCGGCAATGAACATGTCGAAATTTCCGAAGGGGGACTGAAAGTATGGTTCAATCCAAACAGCATCAAGATGACGAATATCGATCTGTTTTTACAAGCCCCCTCGCAAGCACAATTAATACGGACACCCGCCATAAAGATCAACCCAACTATAGGAGGACACGACGACATGACATATGCGATCCAGATACGGCTTCCAGACCTGGAACGAACACCAGAAGGCCACATCCAGGACGTGACATTCTTGATCCGCGATCAACGGGACCTACGGGAAGGCATGCGTGGGCTTCTTGCGATTGGTGACGGCTCCAGCCACAGATTCTTCGTCGCATACGGATTTTCAGCCAAGAACACGAGTTCCGAGGCACCTCCCAAGTTTGATCCCTGGTGTCGACTACTGGCGTGGCATCAAGTCATCCCTCATCGAGAGTTTATGCAGGAGGAAAATTACGAGTCGGCCGATATCTTTGAAGACATGGTTCGCTTCAACTCTTCGCATAACCATCCACCAGAACCAATCGACAAGATCTGGATTCGTGACGCTATGGGCTTTCCCGAAAGACCTGGTCTACAAGCCCAGGTAGCGATGACGCCGAGCACGTTCCTAGAACAAACGGTGTATAATATGTATATTTCTGTTTGGAGAATTGACGGATCGTTTGGATCGCGAGACTTAGGTTATGGTGGGAGAGGTTCTCGGAAAGAGTTACCATGGCGTTGACAAATCGGTTCAATATCAAGCAAGAACTGCCAGAATCAAAACTCCAAATTCGTCTATTTCCCAAGGCATCCCTTAGGTCGGCATAAACCTCTACGGCGGTCACAGTGGAGGCCTCAATCAGCTAGATGCCATTCTTTTAGAGATACCTCACTTAGCACCTGATCCTGCCTGAGCAATAAGTCCTCAAGGCATTGGGTTACAACAGATGTGGTCATACCAGCAACCCACATAATCGAGCACCATCTGTGACAAAAGGGTAGGGCGAGGGATACCACTCGATCATGTAGCGCGGGCACCATCTGCGGCCTGTAGTTCCGCTTTGAACCCAAAGGGCTTGAAAGCGTTGCCATTGAACTTTAGAAAACCACCGGATTTTCCAACTTGGTTCCTTGAGTGACCACCTTGCCTTTGTTGTAATTCGTCCAACCATCTAACACGATGCCATCCCCAGAGTGGCCTGACACGACCATGACATCATGCCATTGGCCTACACTCTCCTCAACCTGATTGGACGTTTTAAATGGCCTGCAGGGTCTTCCCGTCCCTCCCTCTGGCGCGAGAAAATCGCGTTCTACGCGCTGGAGCAGCTGCGACCTGCGCGCGTAAATTGCTCGTCGCACGCGCGCATAACCCGTCCCTGACGCGGACTGGTCCCGTCAACTTCATGCGTGGCCCCCTTTCACAGGGTGAGTTCCATTGTGTGATGCGCGTCGTTTCACGAGGTGGTCAATTGCACGAGTATACGTATTACACAGACTGTACTGAAAAAAGTATCAACATGTTCTTCATTTTTGGTCGAATGAAAAAAGTGAACAAGTAATAAAAAGTAGTAGTCACATTGTCCATGAGCCGTCCGAGTTACCATCTAATCTGCCTTGGGCCTTTTTTTACTCTCCCGAACCAACCACAACCAGAACCGAATTTCATCTTTGTGTAGTAAAATTACAGGCTTGAGCCTGTCACGTAGTCCCTCCATCAACATCTCGATCGAGGGTGAAACAAAGAAACCAACCTCTTGGCCTCGAAAATGGGCCGGGGGCCACCTGACCATCTTTCATGCCGTTTGAGTCTATAACGCCGTCGCAGAGGGAAAAGAAAAAGAAATAGTTACAGAACCTTGTACACCTCAACTGCCAGTAGTAAAACAATCCAGACAATAGTTAAAAAAGGAAAAATGTGCGTGCGCGCGTGCTGCTGTAATATGTGCCGTCATGGTATCATGTACGAGAGGGAAATCAGATGTCGATGTCGACGTCCAGACCCTCCAAGCTCTCAAAGGGCAAGACGTCGTCAAAGGGGTTGCCGATTGGTGACTAGTCAAACGTCAATCGCCTTTGGGTCACGCTGACGGGTGTCCTAGTCGCCGTGAGGGTGACGGGCGTCTTCCAGGGCTTTTGTGCTGGACTGGGTGTGATGTTGACAAAGTCGGCAAAGTCAAACGCTTGGCTCGGGGTGGTTGGGAACAGGTTACCCCCACCGGGCGTCATCATCATCGACGAGGGCAGATCCATCTTACTGTTCTTCTGCGGGGGAGTCGAAGGAGGATCCATCCTTGTCCTGGTGGACGTCTTTACGGCTGGTGATGGCGAGGCTGCCAGGTAGAGAAGTAGATCTGCGCCCTCCTCGCCCGTCTTGCCACCGTTGGCGCCTGTCCCGGCGTTGCCGTTGCCCTTGGCCCGTCTGCTGCCGAGGGTTCGGGACCTCATGGGTGGCGTGCGAGGAGGAGAGGACCGGATGCTGGCATGGTTGAACGAGTGAACCGGCAGGAGGTCGTCATCGTCATCGGAGGGGGCAGCAAAGTTGGGTGATGTCAGCTCACGGCTCATGAGACGCTGCTGGAAAAAGGAGACGTCTGGACCAGCCGACGTGGTAAAGTGCTGCTGCCGGCGAGGCTTGATGGGAGAAGAATGGGCCAGCTGGTGCGAGTTCTTCCACGAGGCGTGAGCGCCAAACGACTTGTGAGCGGTTGGAGAGGCCCGGAATCGCTTGCTCGGGCTCGAAGAGACGTCGGCAAAGGTGGCATAGTATGTGCGCTTGCGGTGTCCGGTGCTGCCGTTGCTGGAGCCTACTGCATCCGAAAACAGGGGCGCCTTGAGGGGGGAGCTCATGAGGGCTCGGGAGGGATACGGGAGGTCGGATGCGCTGGAGGATGAGTCGGAGAGAAGGTCACCAGGCTCGGCGAGTCGCTTCCGTCGCATCTCCTCCTCGACTTTGGGCTCGATGGAGTCGAGGGTGAGGTCCTCCCAGCCATGCTTGGTCTTGAACTGGGCGAGGGCGAGTCGGTTCTGGAGTCGGCGTGCGATCTAGAAGTGGGGGAAGAGAGTGTCAGTCCAGCGACTCACTTCATGGCAACAGTATGACTGATTGCGTCTGCGCAAGATGCGAAATGAAAGAAAAAACTCACCTTGCTCACTTCTGCACGCTTGAGCACACAGTCGACAACATCTTCAGGCTGCTTCTTCCAAGGCGACGACATGGCGGACGCTCGCACTGCTCTTTGCACTCTTGCTGCTAGGGGCAACCGCCGTTTGAAATCTGCACTGCACCTCTCTCTGATCCTCCAAAAAATTGCTGGCGTTGTTTCGATTTAAATTCCGATCTTGAGTTATATATAATGAAAAAATTTGTTCTTCTTGCTGGTCAGTTTCCGAGAGTGAATGCGCAGTCGATGTTGGTGGTGAATGAGTGAAGGAAAGTTGAGGCCCAAGTTCTGGTGGTGGTATGGAGCGTTCAAAAGGTTGAGATGGAGATGGAGGGTGCGTGAAAGAATCCAAGTTCAAGGAGACGGCAGGGGAACCTAACCTGAAGGTCGAGTACAGCTGTGCAAGCCCGCTAAAGTGACCAGAGGTGGGCTGCAGCCGTAGGCACCCTGCCCTGTAAGCTCACAATGGATTGGGTGAGAGAGGAAGAGGGGCTCGTGCCGCCGCGGCCGGGTAACCAGTTGCAGGGGGGGATGGACGAGAGGAGACTGTTCGTTTCTTTGTTCGTTCGTTTGCTGTTAGTGAGTTGAGCTGGAATCTTGATCTCGGGAACCGACAGGGACGGGAGAATGCATAGAGCCGAATAAGATATGAGCAGAGATTGGACTCATTGGACAACGTCCACGTGTAAATAAACTTGAGGTGTTGGTTGAGAAAGGGGAACCTCCCTCACTCAACGATGAACTATGGATTTACTCGACAACTGGAAAGAAGAAAAACCCATCACGATAGTATCGATGTCAGTCAGATCCGGCCATTCAACTGGCTACTCTGTGTCTGTCTCCATTCACTCGCTCGTCACTGGGGCACCAAAAAAATTCACGGTATCCATTCCTCATTCCTCTGGAAACGACACTCAACACCGTTGGCCTGCTAGGCGCTGTAGGCTCCCGATCTGCCCTGGGAGACTTTTAATTAAAAGAGGCCCATGCCTAAAAAAAAACAGTACTTATGCACGCACTTTGCACAGCAACCAAATCCAGTCCAATCGCTTAACAGGGCCGCCGCTGCCGGGCCAGCAGCAGCCCCAGCTGGCGTTTTGTCATAGGGCTCTGAGGTTCCCAGGTGCTTCACACTGAGCACATCTCTGCTCGTTTGATAGGTCGTCGTGGGCTGTGGACGAACTGCAGAACCTCCTCCTTTCTTGAGGCCACCTAAACTGTGGCCCGACAGAGCCTTATTCTTGCATCTGAGACTTGGGGGAGAAAAGTGTTGGTGGATGCTTTCAGGGCTTTGACAATGACAATGACAATTGATACCACCTTGGTCAGCGTTGAGTTTGATTGGCCTACAGCTGTTCAAGGGTTGACCAAACTCGGTGCTGACGCTTCAGCTGGCTGGCTGAAGTTGGTAAAAATGCACCATCACTGGTTCATTGTGTAGAGCTGAATAAACTCGTCTCCTTATTGTTCTCCACCAGTTCGCCAAGGGAGATTGATACTTGACAACCATCTCGGCTCCCCTCTCTCTTGGACTCAGGATCGAGCTCAATTGATCCATGAATGCAGAAACAATAGCTTCCCCCGGCAGCTCTCTCGTCAATCAGGGCAGAGTTGCACTATCGCGACGAGCTACCCCAAAAGAGACAAGGTGGCCGTGACCAAGGTCTGGACCTTGTCGTGCCTGTAAATTACCTGGACAATAGCTCTCGGCACTTTATCAGTACTAAATTGCCCAGGATCTGTCTGTTTCATAACTTGTTCTCTGAGTGAGTGAGGCTAGATAATATCGTGATTGCGAACTGCTAAAGGGGAGAGTCGGCGGTGAAGATCCAGACACAATCAATTGCTACAAAGACCCTGAGAGTTTCCAGAGCATCACAAGCCCTGAGCCAAAAAACCTAAAATCACACTTTCACTCATTTCAATTGGAAGATGATTCGCACAATTGAGAAAACAGACTTCAAGGGGGAACCGAAACGTGACTTTCCAACACCACGAGAAACGGATGCGGTAGCTCAACTTGATCGGAGACGGAGTTGACGTCGATGATGGTCAATCCTGGCCTGATTTTAAAAGCACTGCTGAGCTGGCAGTTTAGCTGTCTCCAAAGATGTATGACGTCTCTCAAAGCTACACCCTTGTCGTGGTACTCCGTAGTTGCATCGCCGTTGCTCCTCAGGATGGAGGACAAGATAAGTCTCAAACAACGACTTGGAGTTCACCAAGCAACCAGAGAGTGAGTCTCGGAGTGAGACAAGTCAAATCGTCTTGTTTCAAAACCTGACCCAGGCGTCTGGCAAATCCCAAGACCTTAAACATCCCACGTTATTCCCACCAAACACGAGCCCTGATCGTCGTCAGTCCGTCATCATTTATCCACACCCAAGCCAACATGCTTAACTCGGTAACTATTTACGATACAGCGGACATGCCGCTGGGAAAATCCCCATCTCCCAATGGATGCGGAAGCAAGGTTGGGATGGGCGCTTGCTGTCGCACCTTGACGATCTGCCCCTGGCAAATCGGGATGTGGGTTGGGTCGGGAACGTGTCTGCGTTGTCTGCATGTTGCGCGCGCAAATATAGAAACAAGGAAGTTGTTGATATCTGATTGGTGTCACCATGAATTCCCCCTTCATCTACAAGATGGAGTCTTGATCCATCAAGAACAGGGAAATATGAAACGGGAAAAGACAAGGTGCTTCGAGAAGACATCATCTAACCAACACTCTCGGTAAATCCCATCTCATGGACATGCCGACCGCCATTCTCGGACCTCTCAGATAAAAAAACACGGAATCTTGTTGGATGGACGTCGGCGCCGGCGCGGGCTATTCCCGCCTGGGAGGAGACGGAGGGCGACGTCATGGACCATGGCGGTCGCATACCAGACCAGCTGGCGGCGGGCGACGACTTTCAAGATGCGACAGTAGTAGTCTTTTGGTGGACTCTCCGGGATCACTCTAGACCTTCTTCTCCCGCTGGATGCGTGCGGCCGGGTCGACTATCGAGCTCCACCCGTTGTCCACTGTAGCGCATCGTGTGCCTGGTTCCAGCCTGGCTTGATCGTGATCCCTCCTGTAGGAGTTGCTCCATGAATGTCTGCCCGAGCAAGGATTAGCTATCAGTGCCAGTGTCAGTCGCTGTCGGCGTATCTTGTCAGTGCCGTGCCAGCTGGTGAGTTATTCGAGTAGCCGTGTCCCAGTTCTTGATGATCCGTTTCACCTGTTCCTGACATCTCTTCTCTCTCTCCCTCTATTTATCTCGTACGGACGTAAACATCCAATCCATACCTGTCCCCCTCCACGCGGCCACCACCCCTCCATCCTCCATCCTCCTGCCCCAAGCGGCCTCCACCGAAGAAGCCTCCACAATCTCCAACTTTGCTTGAGCCTCCCCTGCTACTGTTCCATCCATCCACCACCCATCATTGCTCGCAGCGCTGCACCTAACATTAGCAGGCACCGCGGCCCTGCAACCCACCTCTTCCCAGCGGACCCCCCGGGCGAAGCTCCAACGCACTCTCGGCGATTTAGCCTGGTCCCGTCGCCGTGCTGTCGTGTCGTCCGGCCCTTCACCCGCCATCCGTCATCCGTCATCACATTATTTCTCCATATCGATCCAGGATATCCATCCAGGGGGTGGTCGGGGAGACAGGTTAGGTAGGTTGAGTGAGGGTTATCTTTCCAAGGCAGAGCGAAGAGTGGATTTTGTTTAATAAATCTCTTCTCCTCTCGAGTCCCTTTTTAATTCCCCTTCCTCCATCTTTTGGGTCTTTCCTTTTTTATTTTTTTGGTCCCTTTCTTGTCATATCCTAGAATTGGCAGGAGCAACAACCTCCGACCGTCAACATTCGACGACAGCTTCTATCCCACGCACCCCCCGCGAGACCTCACTCCACTTGCGTCTGTGTCAACCACACACCCCCCCGTTCGTTCATCTAAGCCGGACTACAACCTACAATACGAGCTCCTACTTCCGTCCGTCGTCTTCCACCTACCACTAGGTCTCGGTAATACAACCTTCATTCCCTCGTTTCTCCGTCTTTTGTCCTCCCTCGATTACTCGGCTCGACTTGGTTTCATCATCATACCGAATCCTCACCTCGAAGGCCATCGAATTCCTGCCTCGCTGAGGATAGGTCCAAGTCGCCGGCGACCATGGCTCCGTCTTTCCTCAGCAATCTACGCCGCCGCTCAAGGGCCAGTTTCCGCACCGATCGTTCTACGGATACGTCAAGCGATGGCGCTGGGAGCCAGGGAACGTCACCTTCGAGCGGTTCCCTCACGCCGCCCTCTCTAGACCACCAGTCAGATCCCGCTCTGCACCTGCAAGTCAAAGATCAGCAGCAGCAGCAGGTGGTCCAGCGCCGAAAGTCCCAGATCACCCAGAGCCAAAGCATGCAAATTGTCCCACCGCGACCTCCCCTGTCGGCGCATTCGAACCGCGGCAGCGTCTCGGGCATGTCCGGGCTCGGTGCGCCTGTCAACGGAAAACAGAACTTGCCAGTGTCGCCGTATGCTCCGAGGTTGACCAACATTGCTGAAAACGCATGGGTATGTCTTTGACCATCTTTCATTCTCGTCCTCGTGTCCAATTGGCTTCTCCGTGCGCTCAGAGGCGCAAGCCATAGCTTCAGGGGTCCAAGTAGTACAAGGATGATGCTGCCAAGACCTCCAAGAAGCCTCGCTGCAAGTCATTGTTGACAGCTGCTAATTCGACACAGGTTTACCAAAAATGTCTTCTAGTATACGGCACCATTGGCGATCCTGCCCATCATGCGCTCGACGGAACCCTCAATGTCTGCCGTCTCGACGACAATTTCCCCGCCATCAGCTGGCCCGTCTGCAGCTCACATTTCAAGGCTCTGGTCTACCTCCAACCAGGCGCAAACAAACTACGATTCGAGTTCTCAAGCCCCAAGCTCGCAAACAGCAACAGCTCCAACCCGATCCACGCCTCATACGTGACCGTCCACATGCTCCCGACAACTAACTCTCCGCCATTGCAACTTGCCATTGTGCTCGCCAAGGACTCCCCGGGAACCTTTGACGCTTCGCCCGCTCGCGCTGAGAGGGAAGGCAATGGGCTGGAAACGGCTATCAAGAAGTTCAGGATGGCGGCGTATCTGTGGCAGGCATTCACGTCTGAGCAGATGTGGCGGAATAAGCTTGGGCGACGAGCTTTCCGGTTCGATGAAGAGTGGACGACAGGCACCGCCAACTATCGAGACCGGGAGAATGGTGTTATGCGATCCGAGGCGAGAGTTCATGTTATCCGATGCGACAAGACTGTTGCCGAGCTCAGAGATCTCAACAAGGCCCAGCAGAACGAAAAGGCTACCCAGAAGGACGCGCTGTTTGGAATCGCCTCGGAGGCCGTAAAGAAGCACTTCAACCCGCTCCCAGGCCAAAAGCTCTATGTTTCAGCCCTACTTCTGGACGCACACTGGGACAAAGACGCAAAAACCGTGACGGGCCATGCCGCCCTCGGAGGCGGAGATGGCGATCTACAACTGGCAATTTTTGGGTCTCACTGTCTGCAGAGCTATCCCACAAGTTTCGAGGAGGTTGTTCCAGCCTTCACTGACTGCACACCCACCGACACCAACCATGTGGCCAACGACTGCAACGAGGCCGGCAGCTCCTGGGAGGCTGCCAACATTGGAATCGGTGCGCATCTCCATGAGACGGGTCATCTCTTTGGGTGCCCCCACCAAGAGAGTGGTGTCATGTTACGAGATTACGTTGTTCTCAACCGCACCTTTGTTGCCCGCGAAGCCTACTGTACCAGAACCAAGTCCAAGGGGGGCCTGGCAATGCAAGCTGACGAGTGTGGGTGGCACCGCCTCGATTGCCTGCGCTTCCGGGCTCATCCAGCTTTCCGTCTTCCGAACGATGCCCCGATGAACCCCGACGGTAGCGTCCAGGCATTCCCAGTCGAAAATGGCAACGTTCTTGTCATGGCGGCTACCGGAATCTACTTTGTAGAGATCTTTGCTGAAGGCGACGACGTCTGCCACTCCTGGATCGAGTATCCGGCCGACCAAGGAGCACCTTCGCGACAGGTGACACTGAGCGAACAGGAGCTTCGTGCAAGAATGCCCGAGAATAAGAGAAAGGGCCGCTTCAGAATCTCGATCAAATCGTACGGAGGCGGGTCGTTGGATATTGATGACTTTAAGGCGTTTGCGTCAAAAGAATCGTCCGTCAAGCTGTCGAATGGAAAGACTGCATTCCGAAGCAAGAAGCTCGGATCCTCAAAGATGGATGGAAGTCAGCCTACTGAGGCCATCTTCACCAGTGCTGTGAAGCAGGATCGTATCCTTTCGCGGGTGATTGTCTACCACGGAATGGCGCTAGATGGGATGGAGTTTGTCTATGATGATGAGTCGACTCAGGTGTTTGGAAAGAAGGGTGGTAAGAAGGGAGGTGATGTTTTTGAATTCGGTAAGACCCCCTTTTGCATGGCATTATTCGAAACGAACTAACCGTATCCCTTAGATGTCCGCCGTGGCGAGTACATTAGCGGTTTCGTCGTGCGGTCCGGCTTCTGGATTGACGGCATCCAAATTCTGACAAGTCTGGGCCGGAAGTCGCCCGTGTATGGCAATGCAAATGGCGGAGATTCGTAAGTGCCCTGCTGCCATTGGTCTTTCCAGGCTAACACATGATGCAGACACACTTTGATACCCCCTCGAGGATACACCATCTGCGGCGTTTCAGGCTCATGTGGCCAGTGGCTTGATGGTTTCTCGGTTCTTATCACACGATGAACGAAGCATCAAACGCTCTCTTTTGTAAAATCACACACGGAACAACATGGAGAAGAGCCCGAAAGCCGATGGAAAGGCACTAATTGGGCGTTGACTTGAGTAGCATGATGAAGAACTTGGCGGCCATGGCCTTTGGGCTGGTCCATGCTTGGGTGCCGACACACGTATATTCATTTTTCGGCGACTAAAAACACGCCGCAGGCACTAGGGAGGGCATTGGTCTTGACCCGGAGTTTGGAGTACGCATCTTGTCTATTGCCTCTCACGAGGCGGCACACGCCACGGTAGGATATACATAACCAGGTATGGAGGGATGGGCACACATTATACCAGGGAGGTCATCCTGAATTCATACATATGAAATGAATTGTTGTGTTTGCGATTAAAGCAGCTCTATTTTGTTTATATTCCTGTTGTAATGATGGTGAACTTACATGCCGCGATGCTTGTGGAGATGCTATTTGCATCACTGACTTGCTGTAGCCACAACAAGATACTGCAGCAACACATCGACTTTACGGTGAGACCAAACGTCTGTGCGAGTGTGAGCATGAGCTTTACATCTGATCAACTCCCGTTATCAAGTGTCGGTAAGGGCCCTTTAAAGGCCAAAGTTCCCCTCAAAACACCCATGCCAAGATACGCACGCCCCGATGGAGACGCAAATGTGACGCTGAATTGCCGCCTTTGTCGATGCATGTGACGACTGTGGCCGATGACTTGCAGCCGGGGATGACCAGCTCCAAAACGTTGAGCCGTCCAAGCTGCGGAATCACGTGAAAAGGGCATTGGGACACTAAGCAGAACTGGGAGTAGCGCCCACATTGATGACGGCATCCCCACCCAAGCAAGGAAAGAAGTTGGCTGTGCCGAGTAGCAAACCCGCAACGGCAACCGCGACCAGAAGGCCTCCTCAACGTCAACCATCTCCATCCGTTCTCGTATCCCCGTTGGGAAAGCCTCTTTTTTTTTTTTCTTCCCTCTCTCTACCACAGCCTCCCAACGCCACAGAAATTACCAGACTATTGCATTACGCGGCCGTATCCATACCGACATTACTTTCGATTGCTCTGGAAACCTCTTTGCTTTTTTTCTTTTCCCGTTGACACCGCTGCTTTCGAGACAGAGCTTGACCTCAGTTGCGATTGCATTGCCATACTCGACGCCAAGAACTCGACATCTCGACAGTTCTCACCCCGAACCGTCGGTTCTACTCTACTTCTCAAAACCCCGCTCCCATCTACAGCTGTGGCCATAGGTCGCCGCAGAATGTCTAGGCGGAGCAGCACGATGGCGTCGAACTCGAACGGAAACATCCCCAAGGACATCCAGTCCTCCAACCCAGGTGAGTTCCAGTCTGCCATGGTCTCGTGCGAAGGCAAAGGAGTGAATAATGAGCTTCGCGAAGCTGACAATGCCTTAATCTATAGCAATGGACAAGCAAAAGATGCTTCTGTCTGCCGATGTTGGACACTTCTCCCTTGTGCGCGCCATGCACCTTGCCGACTTGATCACCCTTCTGAACGGTATGCGCTCCCTCGATGCTACACGGCACAATTGATATTCCCAGATATTCTGGGCGGGGAAGCATATAGCTAACTGAGCGATTTATAGGTGGCTGCGGTGTCATGTCCATCTTCACGTCGCTACGATACTGCCTCGGTGACCCCAACGTACACGACAGCATCTGGCTTGCGCTCGCCTTCCTTCCGTTCGGCCTGTTCTTTGACTTTCTCGATGGAAAGGTGGCTCGCTGGAGGAAGAAGAGCAGCTTGATGGGCCAGGAGTTGGACTCTCTCGCTGATTTGGTATGTCTGCCTCCTTGTGTGACTCGTGACGTCAAGTTCTGACGCGACGCTCTTGGTTAGATCTCCTTCGGTGTCGCCCCAGCTATGGTGGCCTTTACTCTTGGCTTCCGTACTGTTGCCGACACGGTCGGCCTCACCTTTTTCGTTCTGTGCGGTCTCACCCGTCTTGCGCGCTTCAACGTGACCGTCGCTGTCCTGCCCAAGGACGCCTCGGGCAAGAGCCAATATTTTGAGGGAACCCCCATCCCTACCTCGCTTGGCATGGATGCCATCATGGGGTACTGGCTCTCGCAGGGCTGGATCCATGACAACCTGCCTTTCGGCACCTGGTTCCAGGGCTCTGCTCTTGAGTTCCATCCTGCCGTCATTCTGTTCATGATCCATGGCTGCCTCATGACCAGCAAGACGATCCGCATACCCAAGCCCTAAAGGATGGTCAAAGAGACCGTTCAACACGGGATAACAGCGATGACATCATTACGAGATAGGAATAAGCGGGAAGGGTGGGAATGGGTGGAGCAACGGGGTGAACATTTTCATTTCTGGCTTTGGGAATCCTATCATGACTATGGTCCATGATTAGGGAGAAACAGAGGCAAATCGGATACGGAAAGGATAAAAACAGAAAAGCGGAGGAAACAAGGGGGAACAAACATGATATCTCATGAGACTGAGCGATATACTTGGACAGGGCATGACTAACGCTTCTCATTGAACAAAGGTAGTTAAAGATACCCATACATTCCTTGATCTGTGGCTATCGTCTTGTTCAATGCGACATGTGGCTTTTATTGTTCTGTCTGTGCCAAGATTGCGAAATTACAGCTCTACTGTAGAAACAGGGATATATGTATGTCAGCAAGCTGAAGAGCTGCTGGCGTTGCCAAGCAGACTTGAAGATGACAGCCTCATGCAGGTGAGTCGTCTGGACCCGGAGAAGAAGAATATTGCTGTTCTTGGTCATCTGACAGGAGGCCTTGCTCCAAGTTGCCGGTACCTGGTGATGGTGCAAGATGAGAGATGATGGGAGTCTGAGATCTACGTCTTACGACACACTCATGGCATAACACAGAGTTTGTTGTTTCCTATTTTGTGAGTCTCACCCGGGGAGCTGAGAGAATTAAATATGAGAGCCTGATTGGTTTCCAATATGCAACAAGCCAACAACATCTCTGGCGTGAAGCCTACGTCTGAAACACGCGGCATGAGGTGCAGAGACCATTCGTCAGATCCGTCTTGAATGTGTGCCAGAGCTTGGAGCTAGGGATTTTTTTGACTCCTCCCTTCCGTAATGGTCCTTCCGCAGACCGGGTCATGGGTAGTGACTGATAGAGGATGAGGCTGTGTTGGAGATGGGATGGTGTGCGAGGGTTGGCGTGCGGCTGTGTGAGGGTGGATGTGGGGTTGACAGACTGGGGGGCCTTGAGGAGCGATGCTTACGCTTATTATGAGCGGGAAATGAGGTAGTAATCGTAAATGTCGGCCAATGGAGCCTTTATTGGGGGGAATATCTGAGAAGAGGTGGTGATGCTGTGAATTGTTGTTGTTTGAGGATCGGGAAGGGAGTATCGTCGGACCTTCCTTCCCGTTTGTGGCTGTAGGCGATCTCAACGATTGTTGGTCGCAGCCGCCCGCGCCTTCTTGTCCTCCTCCACCATCACCACACACCTTTTCACTCATCACCAACAAGCCATTGAGGGACGAGCCAACCAGATGCGAGAATTGTGCAGCGGTAGTACCCTCACAACCGCCGGGAGCAGCTGCAGCGCGAGCATGAGCGCGCAGCATGATGGCGCATCTTTGCAGCAGGAAGCAGTAGCAGGAATTCCACACTCGAGATTTCGATGCGCCTCGGGGCTAAGTAAGCCTAGATCCTGGAAGAAGTCCTACAAGCGGGGAGAAATGGAGAAAAAAGAGAGTGACCAACAAGAGAAGTGGAGAGAGTCATGATCCTCCTGCTCGACAAACCCCGGCATTTGGGGTCTGGGTGAACTATTTCTGGCTCGCTCACAGTGAGAGCCCCCATCCTTCATCTCGGTTCATCGCAACTAGGCCCTGGGCCTAGCAGCGGAGGTGAGGAGCCAAGAGTCAGCCCTGGCGGCTCAGACGCGGCGGCGCCTCAGTCCCGGATGGGTGGATGGTCTGGTCTGGGCATTTGATCGTTTTCGCCTTGCAAGCGCAGGATTCTTAATACCCATGGCGTCCGCCGCAGTCCTTGCTTGTCCTTTGACGAGTCGATTCCATCTTCTAGAACCTTTTTCACGCTCGCTCTATGGTCTCTGATTCAGTCATGATGCTTCTGCTGTGGCTTCCCTTCTCTTGTTAATGCACCCTCCTCATTGATCCTCTTTCAGCTCATCCAACCAAAAGCTCACTGACCTGAGGCTATGAATGTCGATCGGTGCTGACGCTCGTCCTTTGTTGCTGACGCTCGTCCTTTGTTGCTGACTGCTGCTCCCCCCTCATTCACCCTCCCTCACGATGGAGCCTCTTAGGAGTCTGGAGAGGCAGGACTCAGAGAAGTCAGAGGCTCGCCGCGAGCACCTCCGCGTCAATGCCGCTGTTCAGAATGTCACTGACACAATGATCGCCGTGACCGAGTCCTTTCGTCACCACTACCAACAGCAGTATGGTGGCTACGCTCCCCCGGCGCCGGCGCCGACTTATACACACTCTCGAAGCTCTTCCAACACCAGCGAATCAACCGAGCGCCTGCTAGATGTAGATCCCATGAGGCACATGAGCGTGTCTGACATGTCCCCGTCTTCGATATCTCCCTATCAAACCAGCCCTGTGCCCAACGTGCTTGCCCCAGGACGTTCACCAGACGCCGAGTCGGATTCTCTCCTCGAGACAGACATGTACACGGAGATGACTGAAACCACAGGGCCAGGTCCCGAAGACTTGATCCGCCTTGCAACACCGAATCTACCTGCTCGACTGGATACACCTCACACTCCTCCTCCTCGCTTCAGTATCCCAGTTAACCTCTCAGAACGTCAACCTCACGTCTCCCCACCTCAGCTTGCAACGGACTTTTCAGTCAACCATGGAGGACTAGTCAACGCTGCTAGACGCTTCGAGGCGTTTAGATCGACTACTCAGCATCATCAGTACATGGCTCTTAGACCCGATATCGGTACCGAAACGCAACCTCTCGGCACAACCACCCTCATTCGCGCAGGCACCGATGTCGAATCTCCAGTATCTAAAGGTGGCGTACGGAGGAAACCCCTGACCCGAGGCGCCAAGCCGATCGAGTTCAACTACGCCACCAACGAAACCCTCTTTGTTGCCGTCATCTGCATGGCCCAGGTGCTGGGGTTTGCTGGTCTTGCTCAGACCTTGGTGCCGGCTCGAAAAATTAGCGAGTCTTTCTCAGAGTCGGAGCGAACGACGGGACACCTCGCGTGGTACTCGGCAGCATATGCCCTTGGCTTTGGGGCAACGACTCTTCTCGGTAATCGACTTGGAAGTGTTTGTGGTCAGAGGCAGACATTTATCCTGGGCTATCTCTGGTTCGCCCTGTGGAGTCTCCTCGCTGGACTGAGTGTATACGTTGAAAGGAACGGCGATTCGGGGACCGTCTACTTTTGTGTCTGCCGTGGTATGCAAGGAATTGGACCTGCATTGATCATTCCCAACGGCCAGGCCATGCTTCAGCGTGCTTATCCGCCTGGTCCTCGAAAGACGCTCGCCATGGGCTTGTTCGACGCTGCTGTACCTTTGGGCTTGGTCCTTGGTTCTGTCATGACAGGACTCTTTGCCGGGTTTGGCTCTTGGTCGTGGGCATTCTACTCACTGGCAGCTGTGTGTTTAGCGCTGGGGGTTTCTAGCGCTCTCCTTATTCCGTCCAAGAGGGTTTTGGTCCACGACTTCGAGGGCAATCTCTGGAAACGACTCGACATTCTAGGTCTGGTGTTTGGCGTTGCTGCTCTGGTTCTTTTCTGCGTCGGCTGGAACCAGGCGCCTATTGTAACCTTTGAAAGCCCGGAGCCATATATCCTTATATTTGCCGGCCTCATCCTCATCCCACTATTCACGTTTTTCGAAACGCAAGCGAGTCATCCTCTGGTTCCCGTCAAATCGATGCATATACCGGCCTGCTTCACTCTTGGTTTTGTGGCGGCGAGCTGGGCAGCCTTTGGAGTCTGGATTTGGTATTTCACCCAGTTCATGGAAGTTTTGGGAGACTGGAAACCTTTGCTTGTTGGAGCAGGGCTGGTTCCCGTGCTTGTTGTCGGTGTCGTTGTTGGGTTCATGTGTTCCCCCTTTGTGGCCCACGACTTGACGGCTCACCTGGCCATGGCGGTGGCGGCAATTTTCTCGTTGATTGGTTCTGCCCTGATGGCTACGGCTTCAGAAAAGCAGTCTTACTGGGTCAATCCCTTTATCAGCACCATCTTTATGGGCGCTGGGATTGTCTTGGTGATTCCGTCCTCTGTTACTGCCCTGACTCGAAGCGTTCCTCAAGGACAACCCGGACTCGCAAGTAGTCTCAGTACGACGTGGGCAGCATTCAGCTTTGCTGTGAGTTTGGGCATGGCGGGTGCTGTAGAGATGGGGAACAGCAATAGAGGTACATATCCTCGGGAAGGGTACAGAGACGCGCAGTATTTTGGGTTGGGGATGAGCGGGTTGAGCCTTGTATTGGCCTTGGGCCTTCTCTGTGCTGCTTGTTTAAGGCGTTGAATTGGATAATTGATTGGCATGTCAATGTACTTGGGAGGAATTGCTGTTAGTTTTTATACCCCGGCGAGCGTCGATAGTTGTAGTCGTCATACACAGCACTTGAAAGGCAACAGACAAGAAACGAGTGAGCGTAAAAGTTGCCCGTCTTTGTTTTCTCTCTCCTCTTCCTTCTTGAATCCTCTGCGTCTGTACAGAATCCCAATGCTGCGCCATGAGCGCGCATTTATAGGATCGGATATAAAGAGCCAGCGGGGGAAAAACCAGAACCAAGCAAAAACGACAACAGTAATTGGAAATAAGACCGTATAACGCCAAAAAAAAGAATACACATTTCCCTTTCTTTCTTCCCCTCCTTTCCAACAACACCTTCGTGGGTCGCGTTTTTGTGTCGGGGCTCGAAACTCTCAAGGAGGTCATGTCGTTTATCGGCCACCTCGGCTGAAACCACCACGTCCTCGACCACCACCGAAGCCGCTGCCACCCCGAGAGAAACCACCGCTGCCACCGCGACCACCTCCTCGGCCACCGAAGCCACCTCGAGAACCACCCCGAGGACCACCACGGCCACCGCCAAAGCCACCACGACCACCTCCACGAGCACCAAAACCACCACGGCCGCCACCACGAGGACCGCCACGACCACCACCAGCACGCTTCACCTTGGGAGCGCCAGGCGGGGGCTTGGGCTTGGGGAGGAACTTGTCGAGGGGCAGGAGCTTCTCGGAGCCGATGTAGAACTTGTCGCCCTCCTTGAAAGAGGTGGCCTGGATGCCCTCGGTGGGCTTGATGGTGAAGAAGACCTGGTTGATGGGGCCGAGGACCTCGTCGACCTTGCCGACGGCCGTCTTGTTCTCGAGAAAGATTTGCGCGTTGAAGTGAGGCACCTTGGGGTTGATGGACTCGCAGACCATTTCGCCTTCGCACGCGTGCATAAACTTGCCCATCTCTGAACATACAGGTCAGTGAATTCGAATACTCAAGAGCAGGAGTAGGGGGTTACACACCGAGGATCTGAGCAGGAGGACCCATGTCTCGCTGTCCGAAACCTCCACGGCCTGAGAACATTACACGTTAGCAACTTGTCATCTCAACTTCAACACCAACTCCTAGACTCCAATTCATTCTCTCAACGTTTTCCCCTCTTGTAACTTCCCTCCCAAGTACCCTCAACCTATCCAACATCTTATAAAAAGGAACAAGGGGACATACCGCCTCCGCGACCGCCAAAGCCGCTACCGCCCCGACCTCGCGAACCGCCTCGGAAAGACATGATGGCGCGTTGTTTTTTTTGTGTATTGGATTGAAAATCCGGGTCGCCAATTGAAGCTGCTTGATTCGCGCACGACTCGATCGTCCTCGCTCGCTTGGTGTTGCTGGAAAAACCTTCGTTAGGAAGTTGGTTTCGCGATGGGGATCGTTTGCTTCCAACTTTTTTTTCCAAGTGTGAAATTTTCAGAAAGGAAAATCGCCTTGTTCCCACCAAAGGTCTGGCGGGAAGCTAGCTTGGAGCACGCCGATTGGTGGGTGGACGCATTTTCGGATTATGAGTTTTACCGGGTGGCTGGTGGAATGAGGTACGTACCTACACCAGCCCCAACTTGATGCTCAAGGTCACTCACTCTCAACACTCACAACTTCATGATAATGTCATCATTTTCACTGATTCATTTCAATTTACGAAACTCGCTAAATAGCTTCCAAACAAACACTCAAAATTCATTGCCTAACGAGGGATATACAAAGCACACGTCTCGTAGCGAACGCCTCCTGACCCTCAACGAGACTACTCGCTCCATCCATGACCATTGTTTTGAAACTGCACCCCTTCCTTGCCATATACACACTCCAACCAAAAGGAAATCGAGTAACGAAATGCCCACACTAAAGAGAAGCCCAGTGGCGCCAGTCCACCTCACGCAAAAGTGCTCTTAGGATAGCCACCAGGAATGTGCAGGTTGGAAATAGTGTTGTGGCTCTCAGTGCGGTTGTTGCCACCAGGTCGCACAGGGGGAATATCATCCTCGTCGTCTGTTCGGAGAAGAACCGAGTCGGGCTCCGTAAACACAGATTCCGGCTTGTTAGTAGAAGGCTGAGACTCGCCAGCAGCGCCGCCATCCAGTCTGGGGAATCCTTCTCCAACTGTCATCATGCGGTAGTTGGTTGCTTTGGCACCACTGTTGGTATGATCATCCCAGCCTGGCTGCTGGCTAGAAGACGCCTCCCGGTCATATGACGCAGAGTCGTTGTAGGATGTCTGGTTGTAAGTTGAGGTCTGAGGACCAAGGACGTATCCGTTGTTGTCTTGCTCCCGCTCTTCATGCGTGTTGCCCTGCATGTCATACGGTGGCTTGTTGTCGCGATCCTCCTTACCCTGAGGAATCACGATGGGAACAAAACGGGTATCGTCTCGGTTCTCCTCGACGTATTCCGACAGCCCAACGGGATACTGTGGATAAGGCGGCTGGGGCTGGGGCTGATGAATCGTCATCTGTTCAACCGGGGCCTGCTGGACGGGCTCGCTCGTGTAAGGGTTGACACCATCATAGTGTGCCTTTTGGCTGGCAATGGCAGCATTCGAGGGCATCTCGTCCAGAGGTGTCTGGTGCACAGCTCCATAGCCCAGACCATTCTCCCGGTTCTGTTTAGAGTTTCCAGCTGCCGATCCAACCAGGGCCCCCGTCACAATCGGCGGCAAGGAGTCCTTGTGGTTGTCCTGGAACCCGGAGCTTACACTAGAAGGCGAATGAGAGGCCTGTAAGCCACGTTGCGCATTGACTTGGATATCAGATGGGAACCGCCCACCTGCTTGAGATCGCCGGGGGGTCGTATCGTGTTGCCTCGGTCCCGGGTTGGTGAAGGATTCGGTGTCGGCCGTGAAGGGCTCCTCGTCTTCCTCGTCGACCAGTCCATCGCTACTAACTGACCGTCGGGATGATCGGCTAAGGCTCCTAGAATGGCTGCGCACAAACTGGCTGCGCTCCTCAGGCGTCTTCTCTGTGAGCACCTTGATATCCTCGTACCAAGCCATCATGGTATCGTGGCTCTCGGCGCGGAAGACCCAGGTGTGTCCACGGTGCATACCACCCGTCTGACGGCCCTTGAGAATAAACTTGTTGGAAGAGCCCTCTCCGTTCGAATGAGATCCTAGTTTCTGTTCTGGAAGGTATAGAGACATGACGGGGGCTTGCGCCTTGTCCGCCGATTTGAACTCGTGGAGGTGAGTCGCAGAAAGTACATACCTGGGATATATTAGCAGAGCCCTCATTCGCAAGACAATAGACTTACCAGCCGGCTGTATAGCTCTTGAGATATTTGCTCTTTCGCTCCAGCAATCCGGCCCGGATCTCCTGCGCCGCCTCGTGGTCCTGTCCGGGATAGTGAATCTGGTCCGCCGTCCTGAGGGGGATTGTCGGGTCGACGAATTTCTCGTCGTGGGTAACAAAGTGCATCCATTCGTGGTCCTTGGGCATGGAAATTGGGCCGTCTCGAAGCTCGCCAATGACGCTGTACGAGTTGTCGGCCTCACGCTTAAGGATGCCAGCGTAGGCATTATAGGCCTTCTGGATCTCTCCAACAACGATCGACTCTAGCTCTCGGCCCGAGTTCTCCAGGTTGAGATATGCCTGGTGCAGATAATTCTCTTCATCAATCTGCCGTTCCACCTGACGGTCGACAGCCAAGCGGAGCAAGTATGGGTCTTGTTTGCCGGTTGTCAACGACTCATCAAGCTCATTCCGCCCCAAGGTATCACCAAGAGTCTTGACTGCCTTGCGAGTGTGGTCCATCTCTTTCTCAACCGAATTCTTGAAGTCACCCGAGAGGTTCTTAATTTCCTTGATCTTCTGCTGAAGATCGCTTCGCAATCCAGTCAGGGCGAGAATCACGTCATCTTCAATCTCCTTAGCCTTGTTGGCTTCGAGAACAGCGTTCTTGTTGTAGACTCGCAGAGATTGAAGCGCATCATCAATACCCGCCGATTGAAGGAAGCCGGGCGGTGCTGAAATGTTGTTGGAAACATTGGCCAGCTTGATGAGAGATTTGGAGCGGTGCTCATAGTGTGTCTGAATCTCACGAAAGTATGCGATGAGATCCTTGAGCACCTTTCGCCAGTTCTGAAACCGGTTTGCGAGCGCATCGGTCGGGTTGCCAGATGTGGGAACCGGGCAGTGGAAAGCACTGTGCGCCTCATCGGGATCGGAGGTAGATTGCAAGGCGAGACTCTTGACGCTGCCAGCCCTCATGCTACGATGGCTGCTGCTACGCTTGAGGCTCCCATTGCGGCGCAGCGAGTTCTTTTTCTTGAGAGTGTTGGAGCGCACAGGGAGCGCTGAGTCGTCGCCAGCATTGAAGCTGTGCACCGAGTTGGCGCGCTGCATGCTTGCGCCGTTGTGAGGATAATCAAGAAGGACAGAAGGTCCACGCTGTGCGGCTCCCCATTCCTCGGTGAAACGACCCTGTTGCTGCGACAGCTGCTGCGGCGCGTGTGTAGAATTCGAGACGTGGTAGTCGTCGTCGTATTGTGGATGAGGTTGCGTATTTGCGTTGGCGGCCGTGTTGAGGGCGGTTGCGCGTTGGTATGAGGCCGAGGAGGATTCAGGAGGAGAATCTTGACCGTAAGAGTATGAATAATAAGGACTCTGAGCGGAGGCCGGATGATGTGGAAGAGATGAAGGTTGACCTTGGGATTGGGAGTGTGGTAGATCCATGGCGGAGGTGGCGCTGTTATCCCTCCTGCTCCCAAGTAGCTAACAGGACAGGACTAGTGATGGTGTAGAAAAAGGACGGACGGGATGGACCACGAGGAGACCGAGATGGAAGGGCGAGGAACCTAGACAGTCAGTATATGCGCGGTGTGGAGGGGAGTACTTTGCACTGCAGCGGAGCATGCAGCTGGGCTTGGCTGGTTGCTGGGCGAAGAGGACGGGATGGACGCAACCAAAATCAGGGTGTAAACTTCCAGGTTACGTTACGGGCGGCAGGATGATGGTGTTGACGCAATGGGCGCACAATGGCCGCTGACGGCGCACGTCGACACCCAGCGAGCTAGCACCAGAAGGGACGTCGCTCGAGTCCAGAAGTGAGACTAGTGGCTCCCGGAAGCCCACCTCACCGTCGTCTGTTCCAGTGTGGAGGGGGCCTGAGACAGCGATGATGATGATGGAGATGCGACGTACAGTATCTTGATTAATTATCTGAGAGCTCAGCCTAAGACGCAGCTCGAGTGGAGACGAGGTATGAGATTCGAGTCAGCGGGTAATGGACTGAAGATCAGGGTCTGTTCGTGAACGTGGAGGACAGGTCGACACAAGATGCAGTGAATCTAGACCTCGGTGTAGGTTTCGAGAGCTGGATGTCTGTTTATGGATCCAGCCGAGGACGATATAACTAGCAGACGCCAAGGATAGGACGGTACAAAAAACGACCGAGCTGAGGAAAGGTACTGGAGGTGTGCCGGTGACAGCTTGGGGCGGCAATGTATGATGTTAGTGATGGTCGTTGCGATGGTTTGTTTAGGGCAGGACAGGACGATGATGCAGATGTTCAGACAAAGCCAGCAAGGGTAAAGGAGCCGGTTCCCTGAGTGAAGTTGCCCGCCAAGAACCCGTCACTTACACCAAATGGGCTCATCTAGCGGCGATACTTGCAAGGTACATCCTCTGACAGCACCCAGACCCCCTAATTCTTGGCACACAGGCAGCAAAAGACCCCTACACGCCTGTCAGGACTAGCACTCCAAAGGTACTTTCTTGTGCCTCTCCCACCCGCAAACACCTGCTGCTTGCAGCCAGTTTCTTCCCTTCCCCCACCTCCACTTCCCACCATGACGTCGCCGACGCCACTCCAAGAACGTTTCCCTCTTTGGTGATGCCCTCGACCTGCAAGAAACCAAACGACGATCGTCATCTTCCCCCAGAGTCTTACGGTCCCCCGGTTTCGACTGTTTCTGCTATTGCTGCTCAGCCACGCGCCGGACGCACACGGCTCCGTCTGGGCCCGCGTCACGTTCCTGCGTTGATGTTCATTATCCCTCGGCATCACCGTCTCCCAGATCTGCAGCTTGTTGTTTCATCGACTCGTTAATCACCTGGATGTCTCCGGCATGTGGGTTCTCCCTGGGCTTAGCGTTCTGTCGTCCTTACAGCACAGCCGGATCCGGCTCGGCACTCTTCTGGGCTGAGTACCCGTATCTTTGAGTTCCTGGGCAAGACGCTGTGCAAACCTTGGGCTAGTTACATCCGAGTGTCTTTGAGCTGTCCATCTGGTATCACGGAGTCGTACAATCCCCTCAATGATGCCTTCGTCACATGTCATTGTGAGACGTGAATTCTTCTGAATTCTTCTGTTAACTCCTTTGTTACCAAGGAGCTTCTTCTCACGGACCTATCCATTCACCAACTCAGTATAGATAGTCTCTACACGCTATAGTAATGAGGCCGCCGGCGTTTATACTTGGCAATCTCCCCGAATAATCCCAAAACGCCATGCCTGATGCTTTGTGCCCAACAAAGTGAAAGCTCCACAACGCCGTCGTCAAACCAACAGTTCCCTAGCGTCATGACCTTGATCGGTGCTCTCCACTATCCACAGATCTTTCCCCAATAGTCTTCTGTAACTCTTGTGTTCCTGGTCATAAGTTGTGTTTGCAAGAACGGGTTCACGCCACCTACTCTGGAACGGCCTCTTTGGCCGGCTCTGCGGGAGGGTTTTCAACCGTCTTCATCTTCCCTCGTCGTCTCGGAGGCGGCGCTTTAGGAGGAGTCTTCTTCTGGCCCCCGTTGACAAACTTTTGTGCAAACGGGACTCCATGTCGATGCTTTGGTACTGCTGGTAGAGGCTTCTTGGGCCTGGATGCCATCGTGACGCCCTCCTCTGAGCCGTCGGCGTCTGCTTCTTCGCCCGCACGGCTCGGCGTCTGCACACCAGGCTTCTCCTTAACTGCTGCCACGTCGCTTACGCTGATACTACTCGCGGTGTCGGAGCGCGACAAGCTGATGCCCAAAAACCTGCGAGCCACCTCTGCCTCACCGGACCCTTGTGTGGGCGATTCCACCTCTTCAATCCATTTGACCTTTGAAACACGATCGACCAGGCGCAATGTAGTCTCGTCAGCTGGCGCAAAATGCACATTATGCGAGCCTCGAAGGATGTTTAACACCCGAAGGATCTCGTCCTGTTTGTAGTGTGGCGGCTGGCTCAGTTGGGTGTGCGCCAACAACGGATACAAGACTCGTAGGTAGGTATGCCTCAAAGACATCTTCTCGTCCGGAAGGTCCATGAGGTTCCGAATGATGACGTCGAGGAGCACCCTCAGGTCGTTTGTGTAAAAGTATTCGTATGTCGCCTTGTTTGTGAACAGGAGATACAGCAGCTTCAAGATAAGCAACTGTAACGAAGTCTCCGTTTCACGGTTTAGAAGCAGGATAATATTCTCTCCAAAAGTCCTGAAAAACGGTCCATGTAGACTCAGGCATTTGACAATTCGGTTGGTCAAGGGTGAGGACGGATCGTTGGCGGCATCGGTCGACGCGAGCATATACTGTTCATTCAAGACAAGCTGTTTTCATGTTAGTCGCCACTGCACGCTAGCATTATGTTCTGCTACTCACCAAAACTCTTATCGTAGGATAGTGGTAGGGGTCATGAACATCGTCAGACACCTCCTCAATCAAGCGGAACAAGTAGTGGACAAAGCTATCGTCGACCACCTGTAAATCATCGACTCGAAGCCGCTCCATACGCGACATCTCGTACATGAGCTGCAGCAAAAGTCGATGCAAACGCGGATCTGCGTCTCGACGGCCATTGATGAGCTCAAGGAGGCGGGGGAAGCAGGACTCGCCCACCATGCGGGGAAACATGGTCTCGTCCTGGCAACCATCGAGCAGGAGGAAACAGGCGATGGCGTGGAGCGGTCCGATCTCGTCCTCCTGGAGGAGGCTGTAGATGATCTGGTTGCGGACGTATTCCTTGTTGGCCTGGAACAGGTCGCTGGCGAGGAGCATCTGGGCACAGGTGATGATTTCATCCTGGGACTCGCAGAAGTGGTCGCGGAGGCGGGTGGTCAGT
Organism: Fusarium vanettenii 77-13-4; assembly: GCF_000151355.1. Classification (NCBI taxonomy): domain Eukaryota; kingdom Fungi; phylum Ascomycota; class Sordariomycetes; order Hypocreales; family Nectriaceae; genus Fusarium; species Fusarium vanettenii. The sequence continues at coordinate 147,170 of NW_003315879.1, read as the reverse complement.
TCTACCCAGGTGCGCAGGGCATCGTCGATCGTTTCGTGGCTTTCGCACTTGCTCGAGACGCATTTTCCAAGTTCTGCAAACACATGGTGTCAGTCTGCTTCGATGCAGGCCAGTTTTCTCGGCGGCAGACGCGCGCCGCCATCCAAACTCACCAGTCCAGAGCTGTTCTTCATCCTCAGGAGAGAGAGGAGCGTCTTCGAAATCTGCCATAATCCTCGATTTTCTGTGGGCACAACCGCCAATGCATCGGGTCCTGCTGCCGAGGCTGGATCCGCAGTTGCTGCTATCGACGGGACGGGCGAGTTTACGCTGGATAGACGACGAGTCGACGGGCCAACTGACAATGGCTTCTTGGGGCAGTCGCAGGCGCAGGCGCAACGGTCATCTCCTGACACAGATGGGATAGATCGAGCTGCGAAAGGAAGTTCGTGTTCCAGAATCAAGGTGGCGGGGTCGGGATGGATTACTGTGGCCGACTGTCACTACAGCAGCCGTTGTGCCGTGACCTCATCTGGGGCCTGCTGAACGTTGGCTTGGCGGAACCACCTAACATCCATTCAGAGAATGATACACTGTCTGCGTGCGCTGAAATTCTTATTGGTGTGGCTAGTGAAGCTGCCGCACCGCCACACTTCTCTAGGCGCCGAATTCGGCATCACCAACACCACAGTGAATCAATCCAAGGACGATACAAATACTCATGAATCTCCCCGGGCTTCGTCCCCTAATGGTGCATTCAGCGCATGCGAGGGTATCAGACTGTCAATCAAATGTTCTATACCCTTCTTGGTGACCAAGAATACTCCCAAACGCCAAACCAAAAGACCGCACATGGCTACTCTCGTGTAAACCAACATGGTGTCGAGTAGCTCACTCTATGAACCTGGCCCCTTGTCCTTATCCATCTCTTCATCGTCGTCGTAGATCTTGACCTTGGCTGCATACTCGTTGATGTTGCTGATGACATTGTTTGTGATTGTGTCACCCTTCCCACCAGCCACCCGCAGCACCAGCTCGTTCAAGTTGTGTCGCCCCAGAATGTCGACGTGGTCAGCTGTCCGAGGCCCTCCTCGTGGGTTGAAACGTTCTGGTTCGTGAGGCATCTCGACTACCGTGACCTTGACCCCTGCTGGGTTGTAGCGCTTCATGTGCCAACCACGATTGCACATGTAGCCTGCGCTGATGAGATTTACTGTGCCGTCTCCCTCTCCCAAAATCACACCGTGGTCTACTTCACCATCAGTGTAGCCTGTGTCGATTGTGATGTTGAGATTTGTCATCAGAGGCAGGTCGGGGGATCGGTAGTAATACGCTCGCTCGGTGGGTTTGCCAACACCATAGAAGCAGTAGATCTTCAAGCTTGGTGCAAGAGGCAGCCGTGTTTCGAGAGGGTTGATCCATTTCTTGGGGTCCAACTCGTTGGCTTCAACCTCAGCGATGGTGTGAGCGACACCATGTGAATAGCTTCCCTTGATCTGGTCCTGATACCAGTCCTCAGTCGTGTTGAGCAGGTACGATAAGGAATCCTCAACTGTGAAGTTACGGTCAGGGGTTGTCCAGTTTGAGCCAGCCCTGAAGTTCAACAATGATCCATATGAAAAGTTCTGGCCAGGCAAGTCATCGGGCGCCCAGGTCAGGTTGCCCCAGATGGCTTCGCCGCCAAGGGGCAACATAGACGAGAGTCCCGGCATAGCGCGGAAGATCTCGGTTCTCTCCTCCTTGCTGAGGAACTTTTCCAGCCCATACATGGCAAATGGATTCAGCTGGGCTGTGTCTCGCATCTCACCAGAGAGGACGGCAGTCAGATCCTTGACTGCGCCGAGCATGCATCCACTGATGTTGATCCAGGAGTCGACGTGATGCTCAACCCAATCTTGACCACCACGGCCGCCTTGCTCTGACTGCACCCAATGGAAGAAGTAGTAGAGGACCTGACTCCCCATGCTGTGTGATGCGAGCACAACCTTTCTGTTATCAACGGCGACAGCGATTTCAATGTACGACTTGAGTCGGGTAAAGTATCGATCCCGAACTTCGAGATTAGGATAAGATAACCGCCAATCATAAGAGGCTGTGAAAGAGTTTGTTGGATCGTAACCGATAGAAGCAAGATTCTCAAAAATCTTGTTCCAGATCCAGTAACCGGTAATGAAGAAGTCAGTTGCATCAAATCCCTGGGCGGCGCGTAACTTGACCAAGGGTGGATCAAGACCAGTCCTCTTGTCGAGCATAACGTGCTTCTTCCAGACCTCCTTGTCCATGACAAGAGCCTTCATCATGGTCCAGCTGCCCCAGAGTCGCTTCCTGAAGTAGGGCCTCGAGATGTTGGCGGTTCCCCACGACTCGAGTCCAGTAGAAATGACACCCGGGATCATGATCATGGGGTGGTGCGCTTCCAGCCCCTCGGCGCGAGCCTTTGTGCCAACAGAAAAGGACTCATACGTCTCGGCAAACTCGCGCTCGCCTTGGATAAGATCGCGCATGTCCTTGACCAAGCCGGCGGGGAGCGCATCCAGCAGGCTGTCCATGGACAAGTCGGTGAACTCGGGAAACTCGATAAGGTCATTGCTTGAAGCGAAGAAGCCGGCAGCTATGATGCCGAACAAGCTACCAAGCAGGAAAATGAAGGTATTACGGCGCTTGCGGGTCTTCTGGACGACGTGCTCGACGACATGAACGTGGGTGGCTGGGTTAGGTGTAGGGCTATCATCCCTTGAGTTGTCGTCGCTCTCGGTGGCCTTGGTTTCTTGGACATTGCGACGTCGCAAAGTAGTCGCCATGTTGTCGAGTAGGGAGCGGGCCTCTTGAGAGGCACCGTCTGGTTCAATCTCTTGTGGATGAGCGAAATGAAGAGAAGAGAGCCTGGGAGAGCTGGTGTTTTAAGAATCGCACGTAGCTATGACGCCCATGTGGGCGCGTGCTTTAAAACAAAAACCGGGGGCCGCGAGGTCCGAAGGTACAATATTATCAGCAGCAGCTGTAAGGGAGCTTCGGATGAGACGATCGACACCAATAAAATACTCTGAAAGATATGGCCCCTGAATGATAAACGGACAAAGTCAATGGCAACGTGGTAACATTTGCGCCTCGTCGAGATTCGCTCTGGTCTTTCACATGAAAGGTCCGGGCAAAGAGACGAAAGACATGCTAGTCGTGCCTGATAGGCAGGCACCTGACGTCAAAGTCAAGGCATGAGGCAGGAGGCACGAGACTTCAAAGTCTTAAATTACAGGGGTTCCTGACGAGTCAAAGCTCTTCGGAAGCTCCCTTGCTCTGAGATGCGATGCTCCCTCCACCATCCATCACAGCCTGAAGCTTGGACAGCCTCCCTTCGCTTGGGGTTGTACTGCATCCAGAGTCGAGCCCAGACCCGGCCCGGTAGCTGTGGTCTTGGAGCAATCGGCCCTAAACGACCCCCGAAACCTCCGAATCGCCATTGGTTCCAGCGCTTACTGAGCGGATCGCCCACGCCGCCCCCACCCGCCATCCGCGCCGGACTCCGGTGCCATCAGCTGTGCCCGTGGCTTCAGGTCGGGTTGCATTCTGGGCTTGCCCCGCCCCCTCCACACTGTTGAGAGCTGAGAGAGCTCTTTTAGAGGGCCCAAAGAGGAGAAGCTAGGTGTTCTGTCCGCTGCAGAGTCCCCTGCCGTCTGCCAACTGCCCTGCGCGCCTTGCCCTCGTGGTCATGCACCAGAGGAATGCGGCTTGCTGCTGGCCGGCAACGTAGCCCACGCACGATGACATCCATCCACAATTGCCCTGCCTGCTGAGTCTGGGATGTCCACCAATGCCTTGTTTGTAAGAAATCGCCACCTCAGCCTGAACCCCCAAACCCTCAAATCTCGACCACCCTCCCACATGCTGTGACTCTTGCCGGCCTCTCAAGACTCACTCTTATTTACCCCTCCTCCGCAAGCACAGACCGATACCGGCTAAGCTCCATCCTTCTGCCCCTCACTAAAGACTTTGGATCTGGTCTCATTTCGACATCCGAGATCTCAACAACCTCAAGACAAGGACATCAACAAATTCCCGCTGCAGACTCACCGACCAAACAAGCACCGGTCTAATACCTCTTCTCCACCCAGAGACCCTTCTTTCCCATGGACCTTACCCAAATTGACAACCTTCCTGGCGAACTGCGCTACGTCCAATACGAACATGCTCTTGAGGCCCAATATCTACCCGCCATCCGCGCTCTCATCTCCAAGGACTTGAGTGAGCCCTACAGCATCTATGTCTACCGCTATTTTCTGTGCCAATGGGCACACCTCTGCTTCATGGTCAGACCTCTCTCCGCCCACGTTAATGGCTAGCTCTCTAACAATATTCTACAGGCGCTGAACCCCGTTGATTCATCTCTCATCGGCGTCATTATCTGCAAGCTGGAAATTCATGCTTCTCACTCCAACCCTACACGGCGGGGCTACATCGCCATGCTGGCTGTGGCCTCCGACTTCCGCGGCCATGGCATCGCCACGACTCTCGTCAAAAAGGCCATTGACGCCATGACCAAGCGCAACGCTGACGAGATTGTCCTCGAGACCGAGGAGACTAACGTCCCAGCCATGCGTCTGTATGAGCAGCTTGGCTTCCTGCGGTCTAAGAAATTGCACCGCTACTATCTCAACGGAAACAGCGCGTATCGACTTGTCTTGCCGCTCAAGTATATCGATCCTGACGCCAACCCGAATGATCTCGATATTCTCGACATGCACGCGTAGCATTTTACGAACTTATGAGTGCGATCTGTTTGCTTGTATTTGTACCATGCACTTTGTATGGCTCTTTGGCTCTGCTTGACACGGGCTCACACGGAAGCATTGGGGATCAGGTTGGCGCAGAATCAAGGATGGCATATCAGCGAAGCATAGGATCAGCTTCAGCGTCGTGACAGCTGGCGTTTGGTCTTTCTTGTTGGTTTTCACGATATTATGATTTTATGGATGTCTTTACGCAATGTACCCCGATTTTCAGAAAGTCCTGCCCTGGGTTTCATATCTCTGCTCCTCCTTCGCTCCCATATGAACCATCTGCTCAGCTCCTGAATATGTCATTTGAGCTATAGATGGTCGCTTTCAGGCCCCAAATGTTCCCAGAAGATATTCCGATGTAGGTGTACACATCTATGCATATGAGTAAGCTTCAACCTTGCAGCAGGCAACAGTGACTCACCTGGCTTGTAGTAGATTGGTCGCCCTCGAGCCTCTACCAGTCTGAGCTCCCTCAGCTTTTGGAGAACCCGGCCAACATCTGCCTTGTCTGCGAAATCGGTCGTGTACACGCAGATGAGTCGATCCCTGCGAGAATCCTCGTCGACAGGCTTGGGAGCAACCTTTGCGGCAATGCCGAGTTCGTTGTTGGCCGTTGCCTTGGCCACAATGTCCCATACATCGTTGACCTCTGCTGGAGGGCAAAAGAGCATCCACTAGATGTGTTAGAAAGGCCTAGGTGAGTGTTTCCCTGTCGACGTACCTTGCCTGCGCGGACTTTAGCGGCGTGTGCCAGACGCAGTATGTCCTCTGCCGCACTGTTCCTTTCCTTGTTGACCTCTCGCTCCTGTACCGATATGGGTATATTCCTTGGGATGCCTTGTATATACCTGGAGGCAATTTGGAGTCTCTCGTGCCCGCCCTCTATGACAAGGGCTGTTCTGCTTCCTTCTTCCTCGGGGGCCTCGTCCTCATTACCCTTGCTAAGCTGGTTCTGGGCCATGGCCTTTTCCATTCGCGGGATGTAGGGGTTGCAGATGAAGATCCAGGGGGTTTGTTCTGAGAGTTCTGTTGTCTTGGGAGGTAGTCGAACAAGAAACTCATCCACGGTTTCTGTGAGCTGCCATGCGTAGGGAACACCAGCATAAGGGTTGTGAAGATGGGAGGTGTCGCCGATGAGAGTGCTGCGAGGGACAGCCCGCCCGGGATTCTCTTGCTGCTGAAACATCCAGGCGTCGACGTCGAAGTCCTGGACACGTTGTTGGAGATTCATGACTGTTTCCTCGTCACCTAGATCAGGTAAGTTGATGTCTGATGGCTGAGAAGAGATGAGGTTACCATAGAAATCAGAATCATCCGAGATGTCCATCATGTCGGATTTATAGGAGTGGCCGGATAGGCAGACACGATGCTGCCTAAAGACTGCAGGGTCCAATAGCAGGTGAATAAAGATGCCCAGAGGCAGCCTAGTGTTTTCCCCTAGGAAGTGCCGGAAAGTGTGGAGTTGGCTTGAAAGGACCCTGAAAAATAGAGAGCAAAGAGAAGCAAGAGGATATCAGCGCTGAATGATGTTTAATGAGGCTGGCGGTGTTGATTGCGTGTTGACGTAGGTAAAGGAGGAGGCGCCTCTTGACAAGGAAGTCGCAGAAGCAAGTTCGCGTTTACTTATGACGGGGATAGAGACGCTAGGGAACCAGCAGTTGAAGGAGCTGTTTGAGGCTGGCAGCAAAGCACCAGCAAACAAACAAATTTTTGGAAGAAATGATCAATTGATAAGCTTGAGACGATAACAGTTTGATAGAGTCGATTTGAGCTTTACAAACCCCCCATGTCTTCGTACCGCGTCCCTTCAAACGCGAACCGGAGGAGCTTGACCAGCTCCGACCCCGGCAGACGGCAAGCCACCCGTTTGCCCCGCCGCGGATAGACTCCATCCGTTCGCCGTTGATTTGCTTTGCTCTGCTTTGACGAAAAACCTTGTCTCTTTTTTCGACATACCAAAGTACCAGCCTTTCGCTTACTCAAGGGAGGAGGGAATGGGAATAATGGACAACCTGAACCTTGTTTCCTCAAAGGTCTCGCTGACTTTGGACCTCCCACCCAGCTGTATTCAGTTCTGCCCCGCGCATCCAGAGTTCTTTGTCGTGGGCACATATAATCTTCAAAAGGACGATACGCAAGAGGCTCAAGAGGAAGATGATGAGTCTGTAGCTGCAGCCAAGACTCCTCAGAGTCGGAATGGCAGTTTGCTCGTTTTTAAGCTAAATGGTACGGAGCTGTAAGTGCTGCTCTGCCCCTGTCGACAAACAAGCTTACAATGGTCTAGTGACCTAGTTCAAACCGTCTCACAACCATCGGCCATATTGGATCTTCGATTTCACCCTTCTAAAGAATCTGGGAATATCTTAGCCGTGGTATCAAGCACAGGGACACTTGCAGTCTTCAAGTTGGACCCCACTCAGAATGCTTCATTGCCTCTGGAACACATTGCGACCAGCCGATGTGACGACATTGGAGAGGATGTCTTGTTCCTGCAATGCAACTGGCATCCTGTCATACCGAGATTGATAGGAGTCACTACCTCTACTAGTTCTGCGAGATTATTACGTCTGGACGACAAGTTTTGCACCACTGAGCAGTATACCGACCTGAATATCCCCAACTCTCTTGAGGCGTGGTGCATCGCCTTTTCTCCAGGGACAGCCGAGTCGGATCACGAAAAGGCCCAGGTGACGGCATACTGTGGCGGAGATGACTCCATGCTTCGCTATACATCATGCATCTGGGACACAAAGGACCCGGATTCACCTTGCGAGGAGCCTTATCTTCCCATGACGATCAAAGGAACTCATACTGCAGGCGTCACAGCGATCCTACCGCTTCCCCTGTTTGTGAAAGACCATGGAAGAGTGGTTGTGACGGGAAGTTATGACGACCACTTGCGCGTCTCCATCATCCACGATCTTCACGATACCTTTGGAATGAAGAGAGTTGAGCTAGTGCTGGAGGAGAACCTTGGAGGTGGAGTCTGGCGACTTGACTTGGTGAGTATCAAAGAAGGCCCAGGATCTATCAAAGTGCGGATCCTCGCATCATGCATGCACGCCGGTGCCAGATTGATAGATCTGGAGGTCAAAGAAGAGAAGGACTGGACTTGCACTGTGCTTGCAAGATTTCAAGAGCACAAGAGCATGAACTATGGGAGCGACTTTGTGCGGGAGGAGGGCGCTAGTGATGGGCTGCGGTGCGTGTCAACCAGCTTCTATGACAAGTTGCTTTGTCTATGGGAATATGTGCCGCAGTCATGAGGTTTATAAGATTAAGGATTGGCAAAAGCTCGTTCGCATATTCATTGGTGGTTGAGTGAGTGTGATAACAGACTGTTCTGCCACGTGCAAGAACAAGCTGTCAACCAGTCAGGTTTCAGTAGTGCATGAATTACCTCAGAATCAGCATCCTTGCATGCCAACCAATGCAATCACTGATTATCATATCTTGATTGTTCTAGATTCCTTTCAACCGTGTTTCACGGCGATGGATGAAATGCACGCCTAACAACCACAAGCCGGTGGACAAAATCAGTCATATGCGTGACGATCAAAAATGCCCCCTCACGGGGCGACGCGGGGTTGAAAATGGAGCCTGTTGGAGTCCAAGTCCCGTCTTGGATCGGGCTCGTCGTCCCATCGCTCTCAGCCTTGCAGCCTCTGAATCGCCCCCCCTGCAAGACAAACCTGAACCTGGAAACTGCCTGGAAGAAGGGGCGAAGGGGGCCCCAGGGAGCTGGGCCACAGGGACATGCATCTAGAAGCCGGCTGAGGGGCGGAAGAAAAAGACGATCACTCGTTGCTGAGGCTGGATGCACCACGTTGCAGGCAAGGCGGTGATGAGGACGCAAGGGGCGGAGATTAAAGATGAGGCAAACGATTGTGACACAGCTTTAATCTTTCTCTTGCATCCTTCATTCACTTCTCTCCCACTCATTCACGTTTCTTTGTTGCGCTGACCTTTGACCGTCATTCGCTCAGCTGTCCCTTGTATTTTGTCCAACCCCCCCTGCCGTGCCCCGCCGCCATTTTTAGGTCCAGCGCTGGACGGCCTGTCGCTTTCGGCTCTCTCACTCAACCTGAGCTTTTGAATTTTAGCCCAACACTTCTTCCTCTCTCCGGCAAAGCACCATCTATCGTGAAAGACATCTTTGGTCAGCAACTTTGATCACAGCCTCTTTCTCTCTCTTTTTACTACACATCGCCCTCGCTCTACGAGTTTGCTTCGAATCTGCATTGGCTTCTGTCATTTCTTGCGTCATTCACTCTGCTTTTGCTTGATTGCTTGCTTTTAATCATCTTGGTACCCCGTCCGTCTACATCCACTTCACTTCGGTTACCGTCGCAAACAGCCTCGAGCGGCGAGCAGCAAACAGCAAACAATCTCCTTCGACTGCCTCATGATCTCGGCCCGAATCAACCCGTGAATCTCCTTTAAAGGCCCTTTGCGTAGATCGCGCGCGCTCCCTCCTCTGCGCCTCGCTGCTTCCGTGTAGTGCATCGCAACCCGCCCATCCCATCGAGCGATCGACCGCCCGCCCGCGTATCGGCGACAAACGATAACGAGATGGAGGCCAACGGTAGCTCTCTGCCGTCGGCCGGAGCTGGCGGTGACTCTGAGGTTCTCACCAAGATACACCAGGCTCTCGAGGTCGTCCACAGCCCGTACTCGACCAACGATGCCCGTCGCCAGGCCCAGTCCTTCCTCGAGGAGGTCAAGGACATCCCCGAAGCCCCCATGCAAGGCTACAACCTCGCCTCGGACAAATCGCAGTCCCCCGTCGTCCGACACTACGCCCTCTCCCTTCTCGAGCATGCTATAAGATATCGCTGGACATCATACAACCAGGAGCAGGCAGACGCCGTGCGGCAATGGGTCCTGAACCTGGGTCAGGCTGTGTCAAGAGAGGACCCATCATACCTAAGGAACAAGACTGCCCAGCTCTGGGTTGAGATCGCCAAGCGATGCTGGGGCGCCGAGTGGATGGATATGGACGCCATGCTTTACCAGCTGTGGGAGATTCCTGACTCGTCGGTGCACAAAGAGCTCGTCATGTTTGTCCTCGAGAACCTCTCTGACGAGGTCTTTACGGGCGATGACTCAGTAGTTGCTCTCCGAGAAGGAGTACTCAGCAAGGCGTGCGTCGAGATCTTCACCCCCACCGCGGTACTGGTCGAAGCGTTTCCCAATCGACAACCTGGGCCACCCGTGCGACATGGTGATGATGGTTGGCTCACTCGCCTGTCCAGCTTCCTGGACTGGTGCCTCAATGCGGCGCCAAAGGAAAACGATGAAGTCAAGTCGTGCATACTCAAGGGATTTTCCGTGTTCTTGTCCCTGATGCCGTGGGCCATCCCGAAAGCAGTGTCTGCTGCTCGATGCGTTGAGGTTATGTGCGCTGGTCTCGCCTCGAGCCAGGTAGCTATCCAAAAGGTACAACAACACCACATGTTATCTAGAATGATGGGTGCTAACTGAGTCGCAGGCTGCCCTTGAAGCCCTGCACGCATTGTACTGCAGAACAAACTTCTCAGACAGCGAGTTCCGAGACTTGGTTGCCCCCATGTACAGTCGCGCATCCATCGAACTGTGTCAGCGCCTCTTTGAATGGTCGGCTGTAGACCCAGAAGATATTGATGAGGACAAATACCAAACCCTCAAGAAGCTATCCGAGGTATGTAAGATGGATATTAGCCTGGGCGCCCACTAACAGTCATTATAGATGCTCTCCTGCCTTGGAGACTACTTTCACCGAAAGTTCCCGAGCCTCCCCCCTGACGCTGCGAAGCCAGAATTCCTACAGCTCCTCGTCCAGGTGGTACAGCACCAGAGTTTGATGGTCTCGATCCCAGTCCTCGTAACTTGGACACGACTTCTCAGCATGCGCTCAATCGGTCCCAGTGAGCTTGTCTCTCCATTGATCGGACAACTTCTAGAGATCTGCAGCTCAAGACTGGTCCGATATGAGAACTTGCCTGAGGACACCCAAGAGCCGACATTCCTCTTCCTCATGGAGGATACCGATACGATCCCAGAACGACACGCTTTCCTTGGAAACTACCGCAGATACAGTTCCCAGGTCATCGAGGCCATCGTGCAGTTGAAGCTTGTCGACGCCATCTCACATATCCTCGGCCGCACAGAGGAACTGCTACAACATCTCTATGACGGACAGCCTCCTTTAGACAAACAGACGTACTTCAAGCATTCAATGCCGGTTCTGCGAGTTGATTCTCAATTTACGGTTATCGAGGCAACCCTCAAGGGTTATGCCAAGTGGCGCAAGAACCGCCCAGCAGAGCATCAACAACAGGGGCCAGAGCTGGAGGCGAATTTGGAGACCTGGTGCAACAAGCTACTGGAGATGAGCTTTGAGGACCCCATGATCCGGAAACGCACCTTGCAATTGCTCGTCTACTTTTCTACGACTGCGCTGAACAAGAACGCTACTTTTATGCTCAAGGTTTTGGAGCATATCTTGCTTACATGGCCCGCTCTTCAGCCAGAGTACCGTGCTTTCAATGACGCTATCAAAGATTTGCAAGGAGAGAGCATGGTAGAGTTGCAGAGGCTGGCGTCAGAAATGCCAGACCATCTTTTGGTGAGACACTCTCACAATCCTCCAGATGCGTGCTAACCTCTATCCCAGGGTGTTTATGATCAAATTGAGAACAGAGTGAACGAAATGATGTCATCAGGATCACTTGATGAGAAGCGCTCTATAGCGTACAAGAGCTTTCTCTTCATCATCATGTAAGTCGTCATGGAAACTGGGCGACCACTCCATGGCAAGACTGACAATGTTGCAGACACCGAGCCACGAGTGTGGATACTCAGGCCAAGATCCAAAAACTTCGCGAGTTCATTGATCCTGTCAAGGCACAGTGGCAAACCGAAAACGTGCGAACAGCTCTTAAATCGTACAGCAACTTTTGTGAGCTGCTTGGGTTGGACAAGGCTCAGAACTACCTGGCCAGCCGACGTGCCCATGAGATTTCTGACTGGGGTTCACGTGAGCTCGATGCAGAGGGTCTGGCACTTCAGGCCGAGCTTGAGGAGCGTTTGAAGCTTCTCCCACTTCGATCGACCAAGTCTTTCCTCGCATTTTCAGTCGAGCGGCTCGACAAGTCATCAGCCGCCTTCAAGGCGTCTTATGCCCTTTGGCAGGAAGGCTTCTCCAACATCCTGGCAGACCTCCTCGAGTTCCTGAGCTTTGCGCATGCCTCGCACAACCCGGATAACTGGGCAGGCTTGCCTCTCGAGATGCGACCCATGGTCAACCGAGTTCTGAGCGATCGATTTTGGCAGGCTGGCATCTCAGAAGGAAGCAAAGATGACTTTTACGCGCGAGTTATGGACAAGAAGAATACCATCGAGGGTCTTGCCTCGACGATCCGCGGGTCGGTTCGATTCGTCCGAGAAACTGCTTATGCCATCATCTACTGCATGAGCCGGCTGGAGAGGCAGTTCTACGGATTCGAGGGACTCTCGGCACCGCTATCCAAGGCTCTCTTTGCTGATTCGGTCTGGCTGTCTACGCACCAGCAGAGTAATCTTCTGAACCTGGTGCGGTACCTGGTTGACGATTGCCCTGTCGACTACCGGGAGCATTTCCTCCCACAACTCCTGGCGGCGTGCTTCCAGCAGATGGATGCCAAGATCAACGGCGAGTGGGACAAGATGGAGCGCCAGCAGCAGGTGGCTGCAGATGGCGAGGCGGGCTTGAAGGAAGAGATGAAGGCAGAGAGCATCCTACGCCAGGTGACATATACGGCAGTGCTTATGGTGGCTGACTTTTTGGACCCAACCAAGCTCAGTAAGTTGTCGTCTCGATGGGCCGCGGTCAACCAAACTAACTGTTTCTCAGACGGGCCCCTAATGGGATATTCAGAGACGGCAGGCGATGATGCAGAGCCTGAGCCTGAGTCTAACTATCCAACTCTTCGACGATTCTGCCTCACCCGCCAGCAGGTAGTGGAGCCGCTGCTCGTCTTTTGCACTCATGGCATTCGGATGCGAGATACACGCTGCTGCAGTATGATTCTGCGACTGTTCATCTCGCTAGTTCCCGAGTTCCATCTGGTGGATGGCCAAGTGCCCAAGTCGGTGGTGCAGAGCCCCCTTGACGGACAGCTAGCCGGGGATAAGTTCCCCATCCCTCCTTCGATCTCTAACGCTATCCGTGAATACATCTCACTGGATGTGCTCAAGGCGTGCATCACATCATTCCACGAGCCGTACTTTGTCGAGCTTCAGAAGGAGCTTGCCGCGCTGATCGCAGCCATCGTGGTCTTCTACAGCCCTATCACGACAACACCTAGAGATGTGCTACTATCGTTGCCTAATGTCGACCCGGCAGACCTAGATCGACTCTCGGCTTACATGGCCAAGCCTGCATCACACGCACGACAACAACGAGCGTTGGTGCTTGACCTTCTGAAGGACCTCAAGGGGGTTAGTGTTTCGGAGATGGGCAAGCTGCCCAAGAGCAGCGGGTTTGGAGGATCAAGTCGCAAGCGAAGCGGTCGAAGCAAGATGGCACAACAGTTCATGGTTGAGCCGCAGTCGGGGCCCGGGGCGACCAGAGCAGGAATGGAGGTGGCACGTAAGACGACGCCGGATGGACTGGAGGGGGTCTCCAATCTGTTTGAGGGATAGAGCCTGGATGATGAGCAGTAATTGGGGCCCCCAAGAGGACAGGGAGAAGTTACAAGGTGAGGAGGTTCGTAAAGGAGGAGAGAAACAGGGGCAGCCAGGTCGATTGCTTTTCCCGCCAGTCACTGACACTGTACGGCCGCGCGATTGGGAGTACTAACTAGAGGCGTCGAGGAGGACAGAACCATGAATTGGGATGGGTCATTGGGAGTACTTAGAGCGAGCATAGGTTAGGTTAGGGAATAGGACTTGGGGATGTTTCTTGATGAGATGGCGGTCAAACTTGATTCACATTTTCAGAAGTGATTATGACAGCTCAGGTTCATGTCCGGTCGATGAGGGCATCATGGGCTGGTTCATCTCAGCCATGAGTGTGCCGGGCCGGCCGGTGACAGGTACAACATGCCATGACGATCCCTCCTGCAAGACCCGCCGGCAACCTCTGGCCGTTCCGTTTCCGGGATAGCTAGGCAGGGTCCAGGTGCATCCAAGCCAAGCATTTAAGCCCCAAACTACATGTGACGTCGCCGTTCGTGGAGGGTGTCTCCGGGGAAGCAAGCCGGAGTGACCAGGGCCAACAACCTACAGATCAAGGGAGAAGGACTTGCATGCAAGTGGCGATGGGTAATAAAGCCCCGAGAGACAAAAGGAGGCTGTGAAAGGTCTAGCTCGATGGTGGCAACTGACAGAATGCAAGACGCTGGAATCAGGCAATTTTGTCAGGGTCAGGTGTTTTTTTTACTTGTTCTTATGCGAAACGAAAAAACCCGGGGACCGGAGCTTGGTGAGGCCAGCGACCGGGCCGTGAGTGGCACACCGGCACATATATTCCATTCATTCTCCGACCTTCTTTCTCCCGTTTGATCCTCTTTTTTCTCGATTCTGGACATGTAATTCCGGCATTTATACTAGACCGGCACATTGATATTGGTGACTTTTGTCCATTTTGTTCTGTCAGCTGCATACGCATCACTTCCATCATGCAGGGTCGAAATATGACGGCTCATGACCGGCATCCTTCGGCGTCACAGGCAAAGCCGCAGCCAAGAGTCAACAAAAGCCCCAGAAGAGCAACAAGAGCGTATGTACATCATTTAAATACTCTAGATCTACTCAAAACTCACATGTTTAGATGCGACGACTGCCGCCGTCTCAAGGAAAAATGCATCGGCACCGTCCCCTGCGACAGATGCAAGAAATCAGGCCGCTCATGTCAATTCAGCAACAGCTTCAGGAGAACCCGCGTTTCTCGTGCTGCATCCACAAGCAAGACTTGTCCTAGAAACCGCGCTGCTGCTGCTGATTCTTCTGCCTTTTTCGAGATTGAGAGGATTCAGGCGCTTGAGCAGATTGCTCGGTACTATACAGGGTTAGAGCAGTGCAGTTTGGAGAGTTTGAAAGAGGTTATTGGGAACTTTGCCCAAGATGAGGGAGGTTTGGATGTTGAGGTTGATGATGGGAGTAGTGATGGGAGGGAGGATGCTATGGATGCTCTGACACCGACTTCGAGCGGTAAGTGGTCATGATACGACTTTACTCTGGAGCATAAGCTGATATCATGCAAGTACATGCAGAATTCTCACATTCTGACTTTTCTCGGAGAGTACAGCAAAAAGTCAGGGATGAACTCGACGATCCCAACTACGAGGTACGTCCACGCAACTCCACCAAGGAACGAATATTAACATATCGATGATTCAGTGTCCAAGTCCAGAAACCGCAGTAGAAGAATTAAACCCTTCTACCCATCTTCTCTCTAGGGACGCCGTCGTTCTAGAAGCCGTGTCTCTCTTCCCACCTGCGCACTCGGCCCTCATCCTCCTCAACGTGTTTTTTGAATTTGCTCAGACAAACTACTTTTACGTCGACGAAGAAACACTTCGGCAGAGGTTGGATGAGTTTTACTCTTCATCTACACGGGTGGGTATCAATGATGCTCCTTGGGTCTGCACTGCTCTCATGGTGTTTGCCCTCGGGATGCAGTTTGCACACCTGTATCAGCCATCGTCGAGGAGCTCTTGTGGGGGTCTCATGAGGGAGGCTTACAGTGTCTGTCAGACAATGGACGATGCACTCGCGTTGACGTTTTACCGCAAGGCGTCTAACATGATTCCCGACATTCTTGCCATGGCTTCACTTGAAAGTATTCAGGCTTTTCTTCTTTTGGGTATCTATGTACTGCCTGTCGATCCTGCTGGCTTGTCCTGCACATACTTTGGAATCGCTATCAAAGTTGCTACGCAGAGCAATATGCATCATAAGAGCGGTGATGAACTGTCTGCGCGTGAAGCTGAGTTGAGAAAGAGGGTTTGGTGGACAGCATACACGCTGGAAAGGTACGTTATGTGTTGATTTATACTGCGACAGTAACTGATATTCAACAGACGGATCTGTATTCTTCACGGAAAACCAGTCTCGATCTCACGGCTAGACATTGACGCCAACCTACCGACTGATTTGATTGAGCTGCAGCCCAAGGAGAGGGTCAATCCTTTTCAAAACAATCTTGCCATGTTGAAGTTGACGATTTTCATGGAGGATGCGCGAGATGGAATGTGAGTTTCTTTCTTTTGAATATGGGCATTCAGGGACTAATCAACAGCAGACTGGCTTTGAAAAACAGCGACAAGACACAAAGAGTCAAAGCCTTCCAAAACATCATCAAGGTTAAGGAGAGGCTGCAGACCTACTGGCATAGTCTCCCCGACGAAACCTACTGCCGCGACCTCACCTCTGGAAGTCCCCTATTCCGGTCCAACATACACCTCGCCCTATCTTATCACCTCGTCCACATCTCTATCGGCCGGTCCTTTATCTTTGACGAGTCGAATATCAAAACAAAGGACGCAGAGTGGCTTGGGCTGCGCAAGGAGCTGGTCGATGATTGTGTTGCTAGCGCTGTTGCTGTCATTGACCTTTGTCAGATTCTCCAAGACAAGGGAAGTCTATCCAAGTCGTCATACACAGAGTTTAGCTCGTGTTGTGCCGCTGTCCTGGCTCTCGTAGCCAAGGCAGTATCCGACAAGAGCGGCCAGCTACAAGACGTCAGCAAAAGGGGCATGGAACTTCTACGAAACATGTCCACGGGCGTCTTTTCAACAAGTTGCGAGAAACGTGCCGTCGAGGGTCTCGAGGCAGCGTTTAACAGACTGAACCACAAAGAGGACGAGTCTGCCAAGTGCGACGAGGCTGGATACATGCAGTTCCGGAACTGGGTTGCCATGCAACAGATTCTCCCCGGAGAATCACTTCAACTGCCGAAGCAGGATAATCCCATGATGAATTTGTTTGGAGGGTCATCGGTTGGTAGTCAATATTCAGCCAAGACGAATGGATGTGTGTTGCCTGGGTATGCAGAGTTGAGTTCTCTGCCGGATCTTGGGGAATGGTTTGATCATGGGTTTGGGCAGGGCGTTTAATAAAGATGGTATGGGCTTCACGACTTTTATCACGACATTTATATGACGGCAGGCGTATTCTTATTTTTGGGGCGTTTTCTATCATTTAGGGTATCCTTATTATCGTCTCCTGGGTAGACTGTGAATCAGTGTCGCTCCTTCTCTTACTCTTAGCCTCGCGCTCCTCTTCTTCACTCTCGTTCCTCTTCTCTCTTTCATCTACTCTCTCTTTCTTTCATCCTCACCCCTTGCTCTCCCTCTTTCTTCTGCCAACACAGCTCACTTGCCGACACGATGGAGAGGATCCCAACAGAAGTCCTCGGGATGGTGGCTGAGCAGGTCCGAGTACCACAAACATGTCTATGAATGCATCATCTAACCAGGGATCATAGTTGCTCAATGATGACCTCAAGTCGTTTTCGCTAGTTTCCAAGCGTATTCATGCGGTCTCCGTCTGGTATCTACAGAACTTCGTCACCATCCGGTCTCCAGACGAGAACAAGCTCTATGAGGTTGACAGCAGCGAGTTAGTAGACTCGCGCATCCACCGCATATCCGAGCTTCGCTTTGCTGCGCCTTTTCAGATCGTTCAATACTTCCGGTGTCCAGATCGCGTTGGCGAAAATGAGAAAGAGATCGATTTTGCCAACGATAATGACGAATCAGAAGACAACTCTGCTGACGAAAATACGGAAGAGAACGGTTTTGACAACACCAATGAAGAACAAGAAGACGACTCTGCCGGCGAAATGCAAGGGCATGACTTGACAGGACCACTCGCCTTCGAACGTCTTAGCCAACGGGCAAGTTCCTACATGGGCAAGTTTGAACAGGACAGACTACAAAGTTTTCGGTGATGCCTCATACACCCCGAATCCTTTAGACAACTAGCTGACTATGAAAGTAGTTGGGATATGGGATGCTGTGTCCCTGAAACGATCCTTGGAAGAAATGGACTTCTCCCACGCATGCACCCGTCGCTCAAGTCTCTCAGGCTTATCACCGACCCTAACTGCGATTGCCATCAACCAGACCTTTCCACCTTCCGGAACCTCAAGAGTATCTGCTGGAAAGGGCCACAGAACAAGAGCCATCGCCTATTGGAGAAGGTCATCAAAAACAACGCCCATCATCTCGACAGCCTGGAGCTAGAGTTGCCGCAGGTGTGGAAGAAGCATCCTCCTTCATCTGTCTACGTTCGAAGACCACCAGGTGATGGCAACTCAGGCTACTTTGGTAACACTCTGAAGCTGCATCAACACATCACCCAGCCAGTATTTCAACAACTCACCTCACTTGTGCTCGTGCATGCACCTCTCGGGCCAGCTATGGTGGACATGATCAACTTTGAAGTCCTCCGATCACTAACTCTCAGACTGTGCCCGGGTTGGGAACCCTTCACCCAACGCATCGTGAAGATGGGATTCCCGGTAAAGTTGAAGACATTCGAGCTGCACCATGACTCCTCCGCCTCATTTGAATATAGACAGATTGAAGTTGACGAGCAGAATCCCAATATCAGCCGCATCACCGGCGAACCTAAACCTGGGCAATCTGAAGTGGAAGAGTTCATTGATGCTTGCCAAGGGCTTGAGGGGCTTTTTCTGAATCTCCCGAAGCCGGATCACGCCCGGTCACTCTGGGAACACATTGCTCGTCATGAAGCATCACTGAAACGCCTTGTGCTTCACCACAGGACACGCTATTTCAACCGGTCGGTTGATTACTGGAAGAAGGTTGACCTGCCGAGTCTAGGGCTGACCGAACACGGGAATGAGAACAGACAGTATCACCCACCCCCACAAAATCCCCTTGGGGAGCTCAAGCTCGAGTGTCTCAGCCTGTGTTGTTTTCCAGAGCTAGCAGTAAGAGGAATCCAGCACTTCAGTGAGTCAAACACTAATATGTTTAATAGAAATTCATGCTGGAAAGTTCGTTGAGCCTCCCTGCACTGAGTCTCCCTTCATTGAGCCTCTCTTCGTTGAAGCTCATCCACATCCGACAGACAGGCACCGACCTCCAGGTATTTGGCAGCATGGCTGTTGAGCTTGGCTTTCGCCTCGACACGTACGAATCGAACAACCGGGGCGAAGACTATGAGTATGACTTTGACATTCCCAACGTCAGAGACCTTACCAGGATCGAGGAGGCTCCCGATCCTAGAGATCTGCAGGATACCTTTCAGTCACTTGTGAAGTGGGCATTCGGACCAAGGGGACCTCCGATGCTCGAGGCGGTTGCCTATGGAGACTTTGCTCATGAGGGTCGAGCCAATCCGGAGAATCTTATCGTCTGCTCCAGCCCAGGAGGGTTTCGAGTAGTACCCAGAGACGGCTACGAGTGGATGAGCGTAGTTGAAAAGTACCGTAATGTGCTGGAGGCTTGTCCATCGAAGCCGCTGCTCAGGCCAGGCTACGAGTGGATGTGGGACGACGATGAGTGATGGGTTATGTTCTCAGTTGATTTTCTACTCGGGAGACCTATGGCTCAACAACTAACCGGTGGTTGTCATCAGGGGTTTCATCACAGAGATCTACAAGAGATCTACGCGCAGCGGCTCGAGGAGAGCGATTCACATGGAGGTCACGACCCCGCTTGTGCCGGTGTCATTGGGAGGGCGTCGGAGGTGAAGGACCGGCACAAAGTCACCGGCAACGCTAGTTGACCGGCATCGTCAACTCGGAAATGGAATTTGGACTTTATTTGGAAGTATATTTGCTGAATTCATTGCTGAAATTGGAATTGATTCAACGTTTTGACTTGTGGTGCTTGAGTGACTGACAATGGAACCCCAACAAGCTGATCACCTCCCAACTCTCAGACCCCTTGGTGAGCAACTCACAGCCTTGCGGCACACCATACCATCATCTAACATGAATCTGGGATTTAGGGCTTGCAGAGCAGTACTCGACTGCGCGTAGCCATCTTGGCATCTACGCCAACGTCTGCGTGACGGTGACCTATTCTAACCGCCATGGGAAAAACCTACAAGATGCGCTTTATCGCAGTGTGGCTGCTATCATAGCGAAGCATCCCATCCTGTCTGCGGTGCCTGTAGACACGACGACTATACCACGATTCGTCCGTTTACCTCTTCTCAATCTCAAGGAAGTTGTTACATTCATCGAGAAGCCGGGTTATACACCTGGCGCAACTTCAGATCTTACCCTAGACGAATTGGTCCAAAACCAACACAACCACCCTTTCCGGCAGGACAACTTGTCGGTTCCTTTCTGGAGAATCACTATTCTCAGAAATCCTGACGATTCTTCTTGGTTCTCACTGTGTTTCTGCTTTCATCATTCGTTGCTGGATACACAGAGCGCAGTCATCATCCACCAAGACCTCGAGTTCGCTCTAGCCTCCAATGACAAGGGCGCGACTACAGAGACGGTAGAAGGACCTCGGCAGATATTGCTCCCTCCTGTGGAGTCAATGATTGATCTTCCAACTTCTCCTGACTTTGTCCATGCCCAGCAAAGCCTCGGCGAGCCACCCAAGGATTGGTGGAGCGGAAAACCGCAAACTCTCCCTGTCCAAACGAGATTCTCTTCCGTTTGGATCCCCTCAGCTTCATTTACTTCTCTTAGACGAAAATGCAAGGAGCAAGGCGTCACGTTGACAGCAGCCCTCATGTCGCTGATCGCCGGCGCCTTCTTCCGCATCCTCCCACCAGAATACAGCATTGTCCAAGGAGACTGTGCCGTCTCGCTCCGGCGCTTTTTACCGGATTACATAGACCAACGCTCGGCTGGATGCTACGTCGGGTCCCTGAGCGAGGTCTATAGCAGAGAATCCCAGTCTATATGGAAGGACGCCAAGCGCACGAAGAAGACCATCGACGAAACCCTGCAATTAAGAGGCGCCGATATGCCGGTAGGATACCTAAAGCATATACCGGATATATTTGGGTGGCTATCTGGCAAGATTGGGAAGAGACGATGGGCTGCGTGGGAGTTGAGCAACGTTGGAGGGTTTGACGATGCGCCTGGCTTGAAGGTTGAGGATCGTCAGATTCAGAGCGTCATGTTTAGTCAGAGTGCGAGTGCCTGCTCAGGAGCTGTTAAAGTCAGTGCGGCATCGGGGAGGGATGGGAAACTTGGGTTGGGGTTTACGTGGCAGGAGGGGATTGTGGGCGATGAAGTGGTGAAGGGGCTGATTGAGAGCCTCGTTGATCTAATCCAGGAGATTACTTCTTAAAGCCACTGTTAATAGGTAGAAATGGACGGTGTGGCTAGTAGGTTACTGAGTATCAAGTAGCAAAGAGGAAATTGAAGTAATAGAATGAACTTGACTAGAGTATCATCAATGAGGCCCAGATACACAAAGAGTGGCGTGAAAGGAGGGGAATGCGAGCGATAAATGTGAGCTCTGGGCTACGTAAAGAAGGATATGGCTATAAGATGAGATATAGAACACTATGTCTACGCATCTTAGGTCAATAGCCTGTCAATAGCAGAGTTATCGGGCAATGTTATCAAAGTCTCAGTCACGCGCGTTACCAAGGGCAGTATACAGTCAACATGTATGAATTGATCCCTTATCATCTATTTACCAGCAAGCTCCTTGTCTAGCGCATCTGCCATATCCCCAAGCGTATCAAACCTCCAGTTATACACAGGATTCTCTCGGTTACCCATGACGGCCCCAGGTCTCTCAATCCAGCTCGACTTGATGTCCATCTTCTTGGCTGGTTGGTGGTCGTGGAACTGGCTCTGCGCCGTCTGCAGCACCTGTGCCTTGGGAATGCCGAACTTGGCCTCGGCCTCGCGCAGCATGTACTCAAAGTTGCGCAGATCGGGCTTGTAGCTGCCCACATCCTGCGCCGTGATGATCAGGTCAAAGGGGACGCCTTGGAGGGGACCCGAGTTGCTGCCCGAGAAGGACTCGCGGTCGACGTTGGACAACACCACGAGCTTATAGTGCTTCCCGAGTCGTCGAAGCGCCTCGACCGTGTCCGGGAACGCGGGCCAGGTACCGATAGAGTCGCCAAAGGCCTTGTCCTGCTCAGCGCTGGGCTTGGGGAGGCTGAGACGCTCGGCGATCTGCGGGTGAATCGTGGTGAGAAGCTCCGAGTACTTCATGTCGGGCGTCTTCACCTGCTGGGCGACCTCCAGCTCGTGGTGGATGGTGAGGAGGTGCTCCCGCGAAAAGGAGGCATTGTTGGCTTCGAGCAGAGGCTTGAGACCATTGAGAACACCGGTCTCCCAGTCGATGAGGGTGCCATAGACATCAAAGGAGAGAAGGCGGAAGTCTGATAGACGGCTCATTGTGACGACTTTGCGGGGTCGATTGGAGTGTGCAATTAAGTGATAATGAGATGATTTGAGATCAAGTTATGGTCCGACAAAAGCAATCTATGTAGATGCAATATATACTGAGAGCACGCCCTGCAGTTGACAAGAGTCCGGAGAGGAGAAGTTCACGTGCAGAGCCCGGAGGTGAGACATTCCGGTGCCGGTCGACATGTCCGAATGGGGAACCGGCCGGCACGCACCGAATGTGGGGTAACAGGTGCCGGGATCAGATACGGGGAGCCGGTTGGTGATGCCGGCAGCGTCAAATTCAACACCACCGGAACACGATCTGGATATTAGATTTTGATTCTGGTATATTCCATGGTCTGGGAATACTCCGAGGGGCTGTCTTTGGAGCTGGCAGTAGACGGCCAGAAAATAAGTTGGCTATAGTCTTGCACCCTCAGTGTCGAGCCGGCTGTGCTTCAAGTTGTATCAATCTTCGATATGGAACCATCTCAACACAGAGATTGGGTACCGATACCACGAGAATTAGTGAGTGTGTTTAGGGAAAAATGAAACAGTCGTTAGGCTTGGGACACTTCTCTACGCCAAAGGGTCAGGACGGAACACACCAACTTACATGCTTTATCAATTTCCAACTGTTACTTCAACAGGGGTGGAAATCTGCTTATCTCCTCACATGAGATTCTCGTCGCTCTGCCGTCATGTCCTAGCTGCCTCCTCCATAGCTTCAAGATTTAGCAACTGGAGCAAGCAACAGCTAGATCCTCGATACGATAGCGAATACCACTGTGTACGAGCTTGCGGTTGGTATACGCGGTTGTGAGCAGCGCCATCGCAGGCAGAGCAAAGGTCTATTCGTTTCTCAAACGCGACGCGGTCTGGAGAGAAATCTGGGAAACGCTGCAGCCCAACTCGACAGGGCATTGTCGAGCCCGACTGGTGAGCTCGAAAGGGGCTGAGTATTTGAGAAGCTCTCAGGAGGTATCATTTCGTCTGTTGCTACCTCAGCGTGGAGGCTACTGTATTACCTGGCCAGCGCCAGCCCCGTACGGAAACCTCAAGAGATCGAGATCATCTTAGGTAGCTCCACAAGGGTGCTCAACCAGGAGATGCAACTCCTGACGGCAGTTTAGCTCGTAGGAAATATCGTAAATATCCGTTACCGTGATGTTACCTGAGGCAACCTTCAAGTGCAAAATGCTCTGAATGAAGGATGCATAAGGAGGGTGACAGTGCAGACCAGGAGCTGAGATGACCATCCCCTGCGAGGCCAACCATTTCCCACTCGGCACGAATAGACCTCACCTTGATCGCGTCAGCACCCTCAACAAAAGACTGCTCGCGCTCGGCATCGATAGCACTGCCGAGTAGATAGCCCCCCACGGCCCTGGCACCGAGGGATCCGAGGACGGAGCCACAGACGCCGTTGCCGCCATCGAGCAGCCTCTTGTGTCGAATAGGACCCTGGCCGAGTCGATCATCAGGTGATTTTGGCGTCCGGGTACGAGTAACCCAAAAGAGGCCATCCACGATCTGCAAGGTCTCTGGACTTCTGCATCTCGACGCTTCCTCCTGACTTGATAAGCATAAAGAACCAGATATTGTCAGGGTTCCTATGACTCGTAACAGCCTTAGCACCGTCACAAAGGTGCAGAAAGAGTCTCGTAAAGGTGGGTACAGAATTAGGAAGCCCCCTTGGGGCGGTAGCTTGGAAGCCAAGATCAAGAGCTCGGCCCTTTGGCGTTGTATTGTAAACACGCCGTCTTGTCGGAACGGGCCTCGAGGCATTAGCAGCTCAGTCAGATCCATCTGTGACCAAAGCAACATGTCTGTGATATATCATCAAGATCCATTGCTTGTCAGTTGTGACATTGGTTCCGTCAAACTGGCTGGCTGGGTCCGGATTTACGGATAAGTGACGCTGGGGGATCTTCAAGCAGCGCCTCA
The DNA here is from genome assembly GCF_000151355.1 of Fusarium vanettenii 77-13-4. NCBI lineage: Eukaryota > Fungi > Ascomycota > Sordariomycetes > Hypocreales > Nectriaceae > Fusarium > Fusarium vanettenii. The sequence goes on along the minus strand of NW_003315879.1, from coordinate 123,146 downwards.
TCAAAGGCAGTGAGTGCATGGATTAGCTTGGAATTGCAAGGTGGTGTTGGGATGTCAGCGAAGAGTGTCACCGTTGAGACCCAGTGAACAAAGCTCTGCTGGTCGACAAATCGGCTCGTGCCCATTTCAACGGCGCAGACCCAATCTGTCGCTTGTGGGTTTGGTTATCAAATCACAAAACCTTTGCCGTTTGCTCAAAGGCTCGGTGGTTGGGGAGCAATTTTCAATGCCAAGGGCTGAGGCATGACCAGCAAGTACTAGCACTTGGAAGCATTGACTTGCCCACTGATAACCACCAATCCTTCTACTGGAACCAGTTGCTTCTTGTTGCTGCCTCTAGTTGACGATTATCACGAGGCGCACGAGTTTGGCGGGTGAGAAATGCGTCGTCTCGATATTGAAGCAAAATATCGATAGTGCCCTCCCTCAGCCAGTGACCTGCAAGCGGGCGGTCACACACCGGGCCAGCCTGTCAGCGGCCTAACTCCGCGCCATTGGGCCTCGGCAGGGAATACTGTGCGGTTGAGATTGCTCGACTCATGCGACTGAGCATGACAAGAGCAGCAGGGTTCAGAGGGAAGTCATGACAGAGCCAGGATCTTTACAGAAACGCCAGAGCTGCATCAGCTGGCGTCAAATCTTGACCCAGAACAGTTGAGCAACGCGCAACTCGGAGAATATGCGGGGATGCTAATTTCCCTTCCGGCGGATCCTGTGGAGACCAGAGAGGCGCTCGAAACGAGGGCGGCGATCATCAGGCACAAATGTTTCTAAAATAGTGCGCCTTCTGGTTGTCCATGTCCGTGGGAAGCATGTTGGCGGAAGATGCCGTGGATGGAGGCTTACAAACCTTCCAAGCCTGCGTTTCTGGAGTGCAGATGGGAATCGCGGGCGCGGGAATGCCAGGGGCAACAAGCAGTTGGACGCATGTCTTGAACTGAGACGCCAGACTGCCTGGGGAGACACGCTTTGAATATGGACGCACGCCACCGCCCCAGCTATGTGCTTGCGAGCGCATGCGGGCGTGGCGGAAACCAGGCATTTGTATGGCTGGCCCGGCTGTTGTTGGTTTGCATAGTCCATCGTCCGGTGTTGAAGGAATGTGGGCTTGGGGTTTGTTGGTCTGAGATAGATGGGACATGGGAAAGCTTGTGCCCTCTGCGCTGATTTACAGATGAGGAGCAGAGGGGAAGCCTGGAAAGGTGTCATAGGGTCGGCAGATGGACCTCTCGAGCCCTGAAAGGTTTAGAGGGTCGATAAATGTCTAAGACTGAGAAACGGAACAGAGCGGATCGATGATGTGAAACCTTCAACGGCGACGAGGCGTCGACGACCGAGACAGTTGGACCCCTGGATATCTCAACTCAGTTAGCCGCAATTACCAAAACAAGCAGCCATCAGGCGACTTTGGCAGACCCTAACAAAGAGGCGTCGCGTACTAGGCCAGATGGATGCTCGCTCGGATGCTGCGTTCGGGATGTCCTCACGTCAAGGAGGGAACAAAGAAAGCCCCCGGTCCACCATCCGAGAGACCCCGGAAAGCGGGCCAGCCCTATCGGTCCTGAGTTATTCGTCTGGTGCCTTTTGTTTCCTGTCAGGTCTGCCTGGCTACCGGGTTCAGGGACGACTGCCGGAGATCAATCAATCTTTTTTGTCGATGCAGCATGTACCGTACCGTACACACCGTAGTCATGCGGATTCGGGACCGCAGCCGCGAAAGGCACGTTCCCCGGGAGTCTCTCGTCCCTTGTTCCTTGGAGGATGGGGATAAGGGTCGCAGAATAGAGAAGTCTGGCCGAGGGAAGCGCCTCGCACTGTGTCGATACGGTGGCCTATCGGTGTTTGAAAAAGGTAGGAGACCTGGTCGGCCAAGCTAATGCAAAGGAAGCTTGATAGAGGAGTCCCGTGACCTGGAGTATGATACCCATCCGTATCTTGGGAAGGTGCGTATCATCAGTCGGAAGTCATAGAGGCCGAGTTATGAATTGTGCAAAAAGCACTGATCTTTTGTGAGGCTGCCGTACTTCCTATTTGGGACTCTGGGTCGACAGGGAAGTCGACTAGTGCAGTTGTCTCTTACGACTAACTTTCTCCTGTCAACAACCCAACACTTGACTCCGATATAGCAACTGCAGATGCCAATGCGAGCAATCACTTGCATCTCGTCCGAGCTGTTTTAGCCTCACGTTTCAAGGCGTCGTCACCCGACATGCAGCCGAGCCGTCCGTCTTCGGCCGGCAGTCTCTCGCCTCCTTTCAAGTCCGTCCATCCATCGTCTCCATCATCCCCAGAGCTCAAGCTTCTGTCGTCTATCCTTGTCATGGACCCAAACAATCCTGGCGGCCCATCAGTGGCCCATGCGCCTGGCCATACCTACATCAGTCGTGCCAAGGTCTCATCGCCGAGGCCGCGACGACTCAGGCACAGGCTAAACACGGTGCACTAGACCCTTGGCATACCGTGTCGAGACCGGGACAGGACCTCCTCGGAACTAGCAGCTGGGCACTAGACCTCGATGCTGGACGGACATGGTTCCAAGCTTCCCTCCACCAGGGGACCCCCGGGCACCCAAAACGGTCTGCCAGGCCCTGTAACGCCCCTGCAAGCCCGCCCAAGCCCCAGCCTCCCATGGATGGAGCCCGGGCCAGGCCAGGATGGGCAAGACGAGACACCTTCGACAGCGGACGCCTCGTGGCTTGCTCGTTGCATCACGACGACGGGGACGGTTTCCCGCGTCCCGCTTCCCGTTCTCTCGCTTCAACCACGAACCAACTCTCTGCTTCTCCTGCTGCTCACCAAGACCTACATCTATTACTTCTCGTCGCCCCCCCTCTGTCGGAGAGTTGGTTCATCCTGGAAACCGCTGACATCCATCCATCCATCGTCGACCGTTGAGAGCGGGGCCTCACCTAGCTGCATCGCATCGCATATCCTTCGCCTCGCCTAGCATCCTTCAAGACGTGACAAGAAGGAAAAAGCAATTCTTGATCCTCTCGGTCACTCGCTCTCGGCATTCGCTCGCACACCACACGGCACAGCACGACACAGAGAGGCACACGACGACTGCCATTGACGGATCAGCAAACTCAACTTTCACAAGCTTGGCCTGTCTCATCACTGTCATCACCTCCGCCCCCTTGTCCTCCCCTCCATCTCCCACTCTAGGTTCCACCACGAACCCGCTGTCGTCTGTCTAGCCCCCAGTCCGTGTAAGGCGAAGCAAACATATCCATCATCGTCACTCCTCTTGTGTTAAAGTGCCTGGACATCTCTGCTTCCCATCTTCCCCTTCCTCTTCTCTACTCTCGTTATCAGGGCCGCTCTCCCACTTATATACTGAGACAACTCTTTGATACCATCGCAACAAACTCCCCTCTGGGCTTCTGAAGCCACTTGCGAGTCAGCGCTTGTGTCAAGTTGTTATCCTTCGTCTCTGATAGCCGAAGCTCCCGCTCTTTTCCTAGACTGATTCGACTTCTTCCTCAGCCTCTTTGGCGCTGACGACGACGACGATCAGTCGGCTCGTGCTTCAACTATCGGCCGCCATCGCAGTATCAATCAATCTCGCTACTTGAACCAACTCACGGCTGGCCGTCTTTCCTGTTAGGGACCTCGCTCTCTCTGACCCCGTATGCAACCTCGCGTCTTCGTGCGCCCATCCCCGTGGTTCTCGTCTACTCTGTCCTCCCAGGAGGCCGTTGGACAGCCAGTCCTTTCACAGTAACCGACTTCAATCCCGCCCCTTCTCTGTCGCCAGCTTTGCACCTTTCAGCACCTCTGCCAACTGTGCCGTGATCTCTTTTTGAACCACGCCTTGGTCCTCATCACCAACTCTTGCCATGGTTTATTGTGGCAAGCCCTCGAGGGGCTGCCAGATGTGCAGGGCCCGCAGAATCAAGGTATGTTTGGTCCTTGCCGTTTCTCTGCAGACAATGTTTGCTTGAGCCAACCCTCGCCATCCTCCTGGAGGCTCTTCTGATGCACCGACTCACCCCTCACAGTGCGATGAGACGAAACCGACCTGCAACCAATGCGCCAAATCGAGGAGACAATGCCCGGGCTACAAAGATGAGTTCGATCTCGTCTTCCGCAACGAGACCCAAGCCACCGAGAGGCGGGCTCGAAAGGCCAACAAGAAGGCCATGGCTCAGAAGCAGGGCAAGGCCACTAGTTCTCGGGATGCCCCCAAAACCTCGACCACCACCAAGCCGAGTCCTGACCAGTCCATCATAACCACACTCCAGCTCCCCGTGGACCAGCAGGCTACGTGTCACTTCTTGTCCAACTTTGTTCTTCTCCCTTCCCACGACAGCACCCGAGGATGGATGGAGTTTGTCGTCCCGCTACTCAAGTCCGAGAAGCCCGCTCCTCATTTCAAACTAGCATTTGACGCCTGCGCCGTCGCCTCTCTCGGAAACCGCGTGGGACCTGGGAGCAATTTCGAGAGCGAAGCTCTCGGTTATTACACTAAAGCCCTCGCCGCTACATTCACCGCCCTGAAGGACCCCGAGGCACGCAAGGAGGATTCTACACTGGCTGCCGTTCTCTTGCTGGGGTTGTTTGAGAATATTACCGCGAAGCAGTTGGGCATGCTGGCATGGGGCTCTCACATCGAAGGAGCCATTCAGCTGGTCAAGGCCAGAGACAAGAAGCAGTCCCGAACCAAGACAGGGTTGGCACTTTTTGTAGCCACAAGGACGCAAATGGTAACTTGGATGCTTATCGCCCCCTCTTTGAAAGGTTGTTAACCAGCCCCTTAGATTATCCACACGTTGAGCACAGGCAAGGCTCCTATCATGGGCGTCGAGTGGTGGATCACAGACGGCATCAAGAACCGATACGGAGCCGAGTGTCAGCGACTCAACATCCGGACAGCAGAGCTCAGGGCTGAGGTCAACCGCTTGATGACAACCCTGTCTCGGAGCCCCGAGAACGTGGAGCTGCTGCTGGACATGATCCGGCGCTGCCAGACTCTGGATCAGCACCATGTCACCTGGATCAACGAACTTCCCGAGTACTTCAGATTCAAGGCTGTTGCTTGGGAGGATCATGTCCCTAATGGCAACTATGCCCTGGCGGAGGTGTTCCCGGGACGAGTGGACGCATACCAAGACCTGTGGGTCGTCAGCGTTTGGAATCTTATGCGATGCTCCCGGATCATCCTGGCATCGCTGATCGTGCGCTGTGCCGCGTGGGTATGCGCGCCCGTGGATTATCGAACGACGCCCGAGTACGCGACAGCGGCCAGGGCCTGTGTCGACATGATCACGGACATCATCGCTTCGGTCCCCTACCAGCTCGGTTGGTTCTCCAAGCGCAAGGAGCTCCTCGAGCGGGCCAACCTGTCTGCGTTTGGCTGCGGAGAGGAGGATGCCCTCAAGGGACTGCCGGGATACTTCCTTACATGGCCCCTGACATGCGTCCAGGGTCAGGACTACACGACCGACGCTCAGAGGGCATGGGTCAAGGGTCGACTACAGTTCATTGGCAACCAGCTCGGGGTGAGATATGCCAATATTCTCAATCAGGTAAGAGACCCTCGTCGATCCTTTTTTAACCTCAGAACTTTGTTTTTTCCTTTCCATATTTCTTCTTTCCGCCCTATCTTCGGCGTATTTTCTTTTTTGTCTTTACTTTTTTGTTTGAACTTCAGGCTGACAAGTTCGGCAACTCTCTAGCTCAACCTCCGAGTCCCATCCATGCTCATCCGCCGGGATGGTCTCATGGCTAACCCCTACCCGATGGCGCATAACTTTGAGAAGCTGCTATCGGCGAGGTCGGCCCCGCCCTCGGCTGGGTATTCCATGAACCCCATCCAGCAGCGGGAGGCGATGCACAAGGAGCAGGTGGAGCGGGAGAAGACTGAGCTGCTTACAAAGGCCATGGGGAGCTTGGATAAGCTCGACGAGACGGTGGCTGACGGGTTCCTGCATCTGAAGAGTGGTGCAGCACTGAAGGGTGGTTCATCCGCGCCGCGTAAACAGTAATCTGGGTTCTGCTGGCTGGTCCTGGCTCTTCCACAACAGTATCATGTGGCCCATATCATATTAGGCCTTCTAGTTGCTGTTGCTGATTATTCACGATCTTAGCAGTCATGTACAGTTATTGGCATTTGGTCTCAAGACACGACTTTGAAGGAAGCTTTGGGCTGGAGCCAGCAAGGACTTGGTGGGGAAAGTAAGGGAGTTTTCGCACGGCATTCTGGCCATGTTGCGTTTGGGTATTGGCGTTCAAAAATGACCCCCCTTCTTCATACCGATCTGTCTTGCACATTGATGCTGTGATACCCCATGACCGTTAGAGAGGCATGACGTAGGTAGCTCGAGACACTCGGCTGGGGTGTGTAAATCGTGCACATGAATCGTCAAATTGGTCGTCAAATGTACTGTTGTCGATTCTCGGCCGGCCATGATTGTACATGTGAAAAAAGCATATCGAACAAAAACCCGCGGGACGAAGCCCAGCCCAGCACCCGATGTGTTGAAAAGCATTTGCAGTTATTCCCAAACGACTCCACCGTCCGTCGTATTAGTCCCGTACTCGGATATCTGACAGATTAGATTGCCGGAACTGTTCCTTGACATCCATTGAATCCCCGTCGTTACTGTGTTGGATCGAGATGCCGTGATTTTCGTATGGAATATTCGCATCGTGGGTGGAAATGGTATAAGTGGTATAAAACGATCGATCCTCACTTTTGCTTCTTACTGTTCATGATGTCAGCCAAAAACTCAAAAAAGTAGACCACCCTCCGCATGCGGACAGGTCTCGGTCCCAGCAGCCCGGTTCGGCGCACCTCTGATCGTCTTTGCCCCCGGTGGTGCCCAGGTTCCAGGCCTTGACGACCCAGCTCTGGGTGGCGTCGACGTAGTTCTCCGTCTTGATCTGCTTGACTCCGACCTTGACGCCGTCCTTTGTGAAGACGACGTTCTTCTTGCCCATGCGCTCCGACGCGGCGTCCTGTATCTTGGTGACGCTGATGTAGACCTGGTAGCCGACCCAACCACCGACGCCTAGAAGGGCGAAGACAATGAGGAGAGGGAGGACCTGGCTGCGAAATGGGGTCAGCGCGATCGCGACTGGGAAGACAGTAGGACAGAGTGGCGTACCTGAGGGTTGAAGGTTGCTTGGCCATGATTGCGAATTCTTTGGGTGGAGAGTGTAGCTTTCTTTTTTTCGCGCTTCGTGATCGTTGCAAAGTCTAAGCTTCGTCAAGGAGAGAAATCGAAACCGTGCGATTAAAAGCCGTCGAGAGGGGGGGAGAGGAAGAAGAGTAGTCGTCGCAGCGATCAACGCGGTGAAGAGACGAGGTTTATTGTTTGCAAGAAGAAAAGAGGCCGCCGAAAGGGGTCGCGCAGAAGATGGGGGGGAGGAGAAGAAAAAAGAGGGCTTGAGGGGAGGGGAGCTGAAGGGGAAGGGATGGAGAAGCATGTGGTAGCTGTATGTACAGCCACTGCCTCCCTTGGCCGTTCGTGATGAAAAAAGGGTCCAGTTCTGGCCAAGTCCTGCAGAGGACAAGGGGCGGCTCCAGCTCTTGTGGAGGGGGGCTACCCACCTGTAACCTTAGTGGGCGATGCGCTAGAACGTAGGGGGTTAATGGCCCTGTTGATGTTACGATCCGTCGGATGGAACCTTGGAATTTGAGATGATTGACAGAATACTCGAGGACTGGGAGAAGCCATCATGAGATCAGAAATAGGTGAATAGATAGTGCAATTGAGCCCGTTCAAAGACGAGACATGATTCTTAATCACAATGTGAAGCTCCATGTTAAGTGGCTTCATGTCACCGTCGATGTTCATTAAACCACCTGCAGATTTAATGCGAAACCGCGGTGTAAGGTGTTTTCCTTCAGCCCTCCTGGATGGATTTGCCGGCTGAGCCACTCGGCCCGCAGCGACGGGTGCCGTGCGATCCATCCATGGATGGAGGGGGGCTGTGCCTCGCCTAGAAAGATGGGATGGAAATTCGTCTGGACGGATACGGAAATGGATGTCTTGTCTTTGCTTACCTCTCTCGCTTGTCATCCAACCTCGTGGCACCCTGGGGAGAAGCATCACGGGGAACTTAAAGAGATTTGGTGGCTGTTGACTCTTTCAGCCAAAGTTTCACCATGGCCGAGATCTCGAACACTCGCTGTTCGCTTTGGTTGGTGTACAGGTGGCTGTGCTGTGCTGCGTTGCGCTTGTGCAGCTTGCATGTTATGCAGCTGTCGGTCATGGGCCTGGAGTGTTTAGCTCATGTCTGTCATGTTCAACATGGATACTTTTCAATTGAACACATGACATATTGAACTCGGGTTGAGAGGAGACAAGGTTCGTTTCCACACTCAACACGGCTCAGCTTGAGCTGAGGCAGTACTGAGTATAGGCTCTATCGTCTAGATATCAACCTCGAATAGGGTGAGTTGAGTCTGGTTAGCACTACGGCATGTCTCAACGTAGGGATCCTCTCTACAGTCCGATACAGTATTGCGAATGCCCTCATATGGGTGTCTCTAGGAATTCTCGACTCGGGACTCTTTCACCTGCTTCGCTTTTTGTTGAGAGCCTTCCTCGATAAAGTGTCGTCTGCATGAGACGCGTGATCACTCTTCTGCAGTAGGAAGAAAGGCTATATTCATCTCCCGAATGGAATTACGTATTTATTTGAGGCTCTTCCCCTTCTTGATCACTATGCTGTCTCTACCGCATTGCTCTAACCTTCAGACTGAGCCGCCTTACCTCTACCAATCCACTCGTATATCTACATCTCCAATCTGCCCAGGTATGAAGAGCCTATCTAAGCTATGATTCGATCAATCATTTATTCTTTCAAGGTTGGCCATTATCACAGAACTCTTAACGAAATCTACGCTCCGATCAGGAACAAGACGTCAGATGGGCAACCGTTCCTCCAAGCCCCGAAAGTCCAAGAGTAGGCTCCCTGGAGTCAAAAAGAGGCACTGGAGTCTTTTAGATCTCTCAGACGATGTGCTCCTCAGGATCTACAATTTCCTCGGACCGGCCGATGGCGTATCCTTTGCACTTTCATCCCGCCGTCTATATGCAACTCTGTCAAAGCCAGGGGAGAGATTCATGGTGCAGGGAACCGATCGACTCAAACTCCTGCAGCGCCTTGAACGAGACGCCGTCTCCCCCATGAGTATTCTCTGCGCGGTTTGCGAGAGCTTCCACCGCCCTCGACTGACCAACGAGTGGAATGCAAAAGAGGCGACCCGGGCTTGTGTTCAGTCTGGAGACGGTGAGGTGTATGGAAAGACTACGCTCAATCTGTTTCCCACATATGTACACTTTGACCTCGTCACCGCCATCACTCGCAGCCGGCGGCACCATCTGGCGTCTTACAGCCCACAGCTTCTCGAGTCAACTATCAAATTCACACATGTAAGTGCTCAGATCATTTGCAAGATACATGCAAAAGTCATCGACGGCTGCTTGATTGTCAAGATTGAAAAGATCCTCTACACTGGATATCGGCGCAATGCATGCCAAGGCCTCCCAAACCTCGTCGAGCTACTGACGAGAGAGGATGACCTGGGGAGTTGTTGTCCTTACATCCGATGGGCCGAGCTTCATCCAGTCGTGTTTAGGCCAAATGAGGAAGACCGTGCAGAGCGAGAAAAGTGCGCCTGCTTGTGGGAACACCCAGGAAGTTGCTGGAGAAACCAGAAACTCAAACCCCAACCTACGAAATGCCGCGGAGAGGTGACGCCAGAATTGTCCAAGATCTGGGGCTACCACTACTGCCACACTGATATGACCATAAGCTACCGCTATTTTGATGAGCCTAGCGACGTCAAGATGGTCACTCTCACGGCATGGAAAGATCTCGGCCGCGGGATAAGCATCGACGATCCTACTTGGAAGACCCATAGTGTCAACCCTGGAGTTCCGAGCCGCCATCGCGATGTGGGGAGTTTATACCATCTATTCGAAGGAAAAGAGGGGAGCAAGGCTTCGATCCCATATATGCCCGAGTTCAAGGAAAAATTGTTTGAGGAGTCATATGGGTCACACGAGCAGCTTCCCGCCAGCTTCACAACTTGATTGTCATAACGAAGGACAGTCTGGTGAGACTCCCCATCAAGCTATCTAGAGCTTTCACAGTTTTTGAGGACACGATTGAAACAAGAAGCCGGCCTTTCCACGAAGACACGGCCTAGAATGGAACAGAAATTGATCCAGTAAATTGAATACTAGAACATCAAGGCCTTGTCACCCTGCCATCTATGCATAGCTCTGTTGAGTTTGACCAATGTTCCCCCAGAATAGTATTTAATTTTGCGTCTCAAAGTCAGGCGGTTAAGGAATGCGAAACCCACATTATCCCATCCGGATAGCATCTCAAAGCCAACCTCAGATCCATTGCCACGTACTGCCCGAGACCCAAGCTCCCTGTGCACGTAGGCGTTGCAGCCAGAGCAGACCCCACCAAGAAGAACTCCCATGAGATGAGAAAGTCTTTTCCGTTCCTGTCATAGGTATAGAAGGACACAAAACTTATAGGTAGCTCTTCTAATGACGGAGACATATCCGGAAGTTAGGTATAGCAAGTACAATGATTACCCAAGTATGGAGATCAGGTCTTGATATATGAGAGACCTCTCTTAGATGAACCTGAAGCTACTGCAACATAACCAAACCATCATCTCAGGCCGTCATGTCTGCCTCCGGCCTGGTCGATCCCCGCCTCCGCCGTCGTAACCGCGCCGACCCAATTCCGCGTAGGAGTCTAATAGTTGTAAGACAAACACCGATACTCAATGTAAATGATGGCTCGAGTGCCCGAGAATCGGATGGGAAAGGGCCATGTTATGCAGATGGCCGATTGACCCTGAGTCGTGTTCGAAATGAAAAGATGATGACCCAGCGAGAGCACTGGAGTTAAAAATGATCGCTCATCAGATGGCGGAGCATCAGCATGCGTGATGCCGTGCTTCTGCTACACATCAGGCTGGAATAACTCTCATCCATTATATCTCGCTCTCCTCTTCCATCTTTTCCTGGTTCGAGTTCAGTCCCACGACTTTCTCTTGTCGTGCTCTCATGTCGGCTCCCGACACCTACTATAGGACCCGTTGAAAGATGTCTTCCTCATCACCTTCTTCAATTTACAATCTCTATGAATTTTTTGCGCTCTCATAAGCGAAGGGAAACAGTAGTTATATATCACTGTCGTTTAAACACCCTCCGATCTGTGGGGGTGTTTATGAGACCAAGAGTCGAGATTCGGGTTGCCATCTGAAAATAAGCAAGATAAGATGCCCTCACTACCTCGCCCAAGTAAGCTGAGTTTTGTATAGGTACCGAGCCAGGTGCATGATAAACCCGTCCATGGCCAGTTTTCCCCAGCTCGCTGGTGGTGTAGGAGTGAGCTGGGACTGGGTGTGAAGTGTTCACACATATATGCCTTGACTTTGATGTACACGATGAAACCAAGGTCGAGATTAAAACACGCCTCGAGACTCTGGTACTCCATGCTACACACCATCTAATCGTGAAAACTACGCCAACAAGGACAGGCCCCATTGTCATCCCGATCCAGGTACTTGAGGCAATAGGCAAGTGGAGGGCACTAGCATTTGATCAGCTAAATGAATTACAGCTGCAGACAAAACATACTAAGAATTTAGAATAATGAATCAATCCTGTCACCAGTTAGTGATGTTTAACATTATCAGATCATGTTTGCTTCGCGAATGCATCAAATGTTGACTCGAGAACAATGCACCCCACACGGCTGGCAGATGATTACGACAAATTAGATAAGGAACTAGTAAGAAGCTGAAGAATTAAACTCAAATCTTCATAAAATATAGTCATAAGTTTGGCAAAATTGAGGTCAAGCTTAGACTATGTTTTGATAAATGATTGAAGGTGCAAGTACAATGTAGACAGAAGTTGGTGTTTTTCCTGTGTCCTCGAACTCGTCCAAGTCCCGCTTGGGTTCACTGTTTTGTGGCTGGTACCTCTCAAAGCTGGGACCCAGCCACACCACCGCTCAATAGCCTCTCCAAGCTTCAATCAAATAGCTCCATGATCAGGACAGACGTGTATAGATCTCATATGCTGCTGCCTGCAATAATGACTCCAAAGATCTAGATACTAAAATGTCTTTAAAAATGAGTCACTTCGTCACATGGAATCTGTCCTTTTGGCCTCGTCTTCTGTGGCATCTGATAGCGTGGCTCAGGCACCAACCGCAAACCGCCCCTCCTCTTGGCAGGTTCCTTGGCGTTCTGTGGCGGTGTCCAATCCGCACCTGGAAGAGGCCAGACTATCCCAGCTCTGAGCTCATCAACCGTCTTCATCTCCATCCTTCCCAGTCCAACATCACCCTCGACTGGGACATTTGGCTCTGGAGTCCTATCGCCTTGATCTCCCATCCTCGTATTTATATCTGCTGCAGAGTCCACAGCAGCTCCTTCCCAACCGACCTCGCACCGATTGACCGATCCCTTCATACCTCGGGTGCGCCGCAGCTCCCTTCGCCGCTCAATCATGTCGATGCCTCCTCCTGGCGATGGCTTCGGCGGCTACACAGGCCAGCAGTATGGCCAATACGCCGCCGAAGACCAGCAGCCTCAACAGGGCTATGAAGATCAAGCCGCCGCCCAGCAGCCGCAGCAGCACGAAGCCGCCCACCACAAGAAGAAGAAGCGAGGATATGCGGCCCAGGCATTCGAGGTTGGCACTGGCGCCAACGCCGTCGCCGGTAGCCAGACTCAGGGCGCTCCTCAACAATACGGCGCTCCTGCTGCTCAGGCCGCTCCTGGTTATGGAGGTTACCAAGCCGAGCCTCAAGCTGCTGCTCCCCAGGGCTACCCAAGCTATGGAGCACAGCAACCCGCCGCACAGGCTCCTCAGTACGGTTATCAAGCTCCCGATCAAGGCTATCCAGCACCCGGCGCTGGTCAGCCTGCGCCTGGTATCGGTGGTATCACCCAGGGTATGGCCAACATGAACGTTGGAGGACAGCCTCAACAACAACAGTCCGCTCAGCAGGCTCGCCCTGCTGTTCTCAACCAGCTCTACCCTACCGATCTCCTCAGCCAGCCCTTCAATGTCTCGGAGCTCGACCTTCCTCCGCCCCCGATCGTTCTCCCCCCTAACGTAAGTGGGCAAACTATTGCGGCGGGATAATGAACCTAGCGGCTAACCTACGTGCACTAGACGAGCGTGACCCCATCTCCAAACGCCAACTGCTCCCCGCGATACTTCCGATCTACGCTCAACGCTGTTCCCACCACCCACTCTCTCCTCAAGAAGTCTAAGCTGCCCCTCGCTCTCGTTATCCAGCCTTATGGGTCTCTTCATGACGACGAGGACCCCGTACCCATTGTTCAGGACCAGGTCATCTCGCGCTGCCGACGATGCAGAACATACATCAATCCTTATGTCACCTTTTTGGACCAAGGTCACCGCTGGAGGTGCAACATGTGTAACCTCACCAACGACGTCCCCCAGGCTTTCGATTGGGATGCTGCTGCCCAGCAGGCCGTTGACCGATGGCAGCGACCCGAACTGAACCACGCTGTTGTTGAGTTCGTTGCGCCTCAGGAGTACATGGTTCGGCCACCCCAGCCTCTCATCTACCTGTTCTGCTTTGATGTCAGCTACGCTGCCGTTTCAACCGGCCTCCTGGCCACTGCGGCTCGAACCATCTTGGACAGCCTCAACAGGATACCAAATGCCGATCGCCGCACGCGCCTGGGTTTCTTGGCTGTCGATTCTAGCCTCCACTACTTCTCGGTTCCCAAGGACTCTGACGAGAATGCCGAGCCCAGCATGCTGGTCGTCAGCGACCTCGATGAGCCCTTCCTCCCTATCCCCACCGACCTCCTGGTTCCTCTGACAGAGAGCCGCCAAAGCGTTGAGAAGTTCCTGCAGAAGTTGCCCGATATGTTCCAGAACAACCAGAGCAACGGCTCTTGCATGGGATCCGCTCTCCGCGCCGCTCACAAGCTCATCTCGACCCTTGGTGGTAAGATTGTCGTTCTGAGCGCATCTCTGCCCAACATGGGCGTCGGCAAGCTTGAGATGCGAGAGGACAAGAAGTTGCTTGGTACATCCAAGGAGGGCGGTCTCTTGCAGACTGCTAACAGTTTCTACAAGAGCTTTGCTGTGGAGTGTTCGAAGAGCCAGGTGTCCATCGACATGTTCCTCTTCTCCTCCCAGTACCAGGATGTTGCTTCACTGAGCAACCTTCCCCGATACACTGGTGGTCAGACCTGGTTCTACCCTGGCTGGCACGGCTCACGACCTGAGGATGCTCTCAAGTTTGCCTCAGAGTTCAGTGACTACCTGTCATCCGAGATTGGTCTGGAGGCTGTTCTCCGAGTCCGTGCTACCAGCGGTCTGCGGATGAACACCTTCTACGGCAACTTTTTCAACCGAAGCTCTGATCTCTGCGCTTTCCCTGCCTTCCCTCGTGACCAGTGCTACGTGGTTGAGGTGGCGATTGATGAGAACCTCACTAAGAACGTCATCTGTCTCCAAGCTGCCGTCCTGCATACGACATGCAATGGCGAGCGCCGCATTCGTGTCATGACTCTGGCTCTCCCTACAACAACAAACCTCTCGGACATGTATGCCTCTGCTGATCAGTGTGCCATCACCACCTACTTCAGCCATAAGGCGGTTGAGCGAGCACTCTCGAGTGGTCTTGATGCTGCCCGAGATGCTCTGCAGAGCAAGGTCACAGAGCTTCTGCAAACGTTCAAGAAGGAGCTCGCAGGAGGCAGCATGGGCGGCGGTCTGCAGTTCCCTGCTAACCTGCGTGGCCTTCCTCTTCTGTTCCTTGGTCTGATCAAGAACGTGGGTCTTCGCAAGTCATCTCAGATCCCCTCTGACATCAGGTCGGCTGCCCTCTGCCTCCTGTCAACACTTCCTGTGCCTCTTCTGATGCGAAGCATTTACCCTCGGCTGTATTCTCTACACGACATGCCAGAGAATGCAGGAACACCTGACGAACAGACTGGCCAGATTGCGCTGCCCCCTGCGCAGAATCTGTCGTCAGAACGACTTGTTCCTTACGGTCTGTATCTGATCGACGATGGGCAGACCCAGTTCCTGTGGGTGGGCCGAGACGCGGTGCCACAGCTGGTTCAGGATGTGTTTGGAGTGGAAGATCGAAGCCAGCTCCAGGTCGGCAAGGGTCGCGTGCCAGAGCTGGACAGCGATTTCAACGAGCGCGTGCGGGCTGTGATCCAGAAGAGCCGGGATCACAAGTCACTGGGTGTCGGCAGCATCATCCTGCCCCACCTCTACATTGTGCGGGAGGATGGAGAACCCAGTCTGAAGATATGGGCCCAGACGCTGCTTGTGGAGGACCGAGCCGACCAGGGCGTGAGCGCAGCGCAGTGGCTGGGCATGTTGAGAGAAAAGGTGAGTTGGTGACAACAACTACGAGATGGGCAGACCGATAGCTAACCATGATGCGTGCAGGTTGTTCAGTAAATCAACCGGGTCAAAGTCATACCCCTGTAGACGGACAGATGGATTGGAGCAGTCCTTGTAATACCGAGATGAGGAGGGATTCATGTTGGGAAGTTGGGAGTCGGGATGGCAGGCTGCTTGAGCAACGGAGAGAAGGGGGAATGAATGATGGAGGTCTATTAGAGAATGGATTCTTTTGTGCGCAACGTATGCGATGACTGTGAATTACTGGAGATGAAGTTGAAGCTAGTTGCAGAGTCATGTCATGAAACTGGCGTATGATGATGGAGCGTGGCAGTTGGTTCAGAGATGGAATACGACGACATGGGACAGCAACAATCAAGCTCACCCAGTCAATGCACGTGTGCCAGACTACCTAACCTTGTACGGGCAAGCCAAGAAAGCCCAGAGCCATTCAAGGCTTGAAGCTGGAATGCGCGATTGATGCAGAGTATTTTTAGAAGCCCAGCATTCCAAGAAAGAAAGACAGACTGAGAGGCCAGAGGGCCACCCGGATTCTTGGGGCAAACCATGGCCAGGGAGATGGCGGCCCGCAGATGGGCAGCTCCCGTGAATTCTGATACAGGCACCAGACACCACCACGCCTGTCGCATGCAGGCAGTGGGAAAGGGTACAGCAAGATACAAGGGGCTCGCGATCCAATGATGAAACGCGGCAGCGGTGGTGGGTGTGAAACACACGCGGCTGGCAGCTGAGGCAGCCAATAGGGGGAAGGATTAGGCGCCGGGGCTTCTGAGAGGTTATTTTAGGACGAGTTGAGAGGTGGTAGCAATCTTGCGAGTGTCTTGTGCCTTGATGGTCGAACCACTCGAGGTTATCATGAGCGTCGTTGATGGGTGAATGGGCAGAGTAAGGTTCGGAAACGGCTCAAAACAGCCGCGAGAGAGGCTGGATATTGACCGTGACTGGAGGGCCTCGATACCCTTGTGGCATGTTTCGCTTCCCAGTCAGATGGTGAAACGCATGAAGAATAGCTGTCGGCGTATGTGTAGGTATGTGGTAACCAGGGACTCTTTGTGCGACCAGGATTGCTTACCGTCGGCGCTCCACCGAAAACCGGGCAGTGCAAAAAAGGAACCAGGAATGGATTCTGGATGCCCCATATCAAGCCAAGATTAGGTGCTTTGGCAATGTTTCGACGTCCATGTTGCTATAGCTCAACCCCAGGAAGAGAGAAAAAGGCCAGCCGGCCAGCCATGCGCAAGGGCCCGGCGGCCGCCCTTGCTCGCAGTTTTGACAGGAGTCTTGGCGTCAATGGGAAAGTGGAATTTGATGTCATCTTGCATGCCTTGTCGGGTGTCGTCTCAGAAGAGACGTGGTGGTGTTGATGCTATCTTTGTTTCCGGGCAGCTGGGGGGGCTTCCATCCATCCTTCGGTAGGGCAGTCAGAGGACCAGTTTGAAACGGTGAGCGGACGCCACACCTTTTAGCTACAACCAACTTGAGCCCCCCTGGAGGTGAGTGAATGGGTACAGTGGTGTACATGATAGTTAGCCTCTACCTACATTCTACCTGGGTCAATGCACCACTGCGGGCGAGCTGCAAGTATAGAAAAGTACCTGCAGCCCACACCTGTCTTGCTGTCCGTCCCGCCCGCTGCCGTCGGGAGCTTCAAAGTCCATCCATCCACCCATTCTATCCCCCCCTCTCTTCCCCTTCCTCCTCCCTACATCCACTTAAAGCTTGCAAAGGGCCGCCGCATTTACCATTGTTCGCTTCTGGCCCTGCAATATCCGACGCTGACGCCGACGATAGCATCTTGTTCTGTTTTTACCACATTCCTTTTCCTGTGCTGTCCTGTCCTGTCTTGTCTTGCCTTTATCGTTCCAGGTTGGAACTGCTTCGCTTCATCCCGGCGGGGCTCTAAAGAGGTGCGTGCCTGTTTCTTATTACCCCTCCTGACGATCATTACACCCAGTCAGTAAGGTATCCGGCGGCCGGTCTAGGCGGCCAGAGGCAGGAACCAAGATGGCGACCCCAGCAAGCTTCTCCAAGCCAGAGAGAGGGTTCGTTTCGTCTTGAGATCCGAGCTCTCCTTGTCTCAACCTCTTGGCGTCCGCATTCCTCTCTCCAGGGCAGAGCCATCTAGAGCGGCGCAAGACGGCCTCTTACTTTCCCTCAGGTGTTGCCTCTGTCGAAGCCACCGCGCGATCGGCTTGGGATGGCCATCTGCGACTGACCCCGCTGTGAGCGAGCATGTGGTGCTCAATTCCTAGCCGCCCAGCGCGGACTTCATCACATCTGGCAGGCAATCAATCACTCATTGTATCGTTCAGTCAGCAGCCTGACAGGACGTCCACTGGAAAGTGGACAGATCAGATGACGGGAAGCCCCGTTTACTACCTTAATTGTCCTGGCCTCTTCCTCTTCTGCCGCAGGCTTGTTCCGCCTTTTCAACTCCTTGCCCCGTCACGTCTTGATTCAGTCTGACTCGTCTCGACTCGTCTCGTTCTGCCCTTGGAATATCACTAGTCGCTTACATTGACTTTCCTTGCCTACCCGACTCTGAACTTGCCGAAATACCTTGTCCGTTCCTTGACACTGACATTTCTGGGCGCCCGCTCACAGACCATCTCTGGCGACCAGATTCGGAGCCATTCTCCGTAGCAACTAAAGCCCGTGTCGCGATCCCCCCTACCTATACTCACCGTTCGCGACGGCGAGCCGACTGAAACCTGGGCCATCGCCACGACGCTAGCTGTCTACGGTCCTCGACCGCCCCCGTTTGTGCCCCGCGCCGCCGCGGCCTATTTGAAGAAGCACGGCCCGAGCGGAGCTGAATCCCACGTTTGCTACCTCGCTTGACTAGAGCGCCGTTGCGACCCTACTGCGAACGAGAACATCTTGGACCCTTTTTCTCTTCTTCATCCGCCTTTCCCCTCACCACGCCAGCGAGATATAAACCGACAACTTCCAGCCCAACAGATTCGTGCGTCGGACGTTTCTCATCAATCAACAAGCTTGCGAGTGTACTGGGTGGATCTCAGTGCCCAACCCCTCAATCCTCCTCATTGACCAGAGCGCGAACAAAGGAGACTTGGCTGGTCCCTTTCTTTGGCCTTCGCAGTACCTAATATCTCGACACCTCCGACGACCGCGCAACTCCAACGCGACGTCCTCTACAAAGACTCTTCATTCCTCACTTTCTCTTCCACAACATCCAACGCAACCATGTCCCGATCGAACCCCCCTAACCCCACGGGGTCACGCAAGATCTCTTTCAACGTCAGTGAGCAGTACGACATCCAGGATGTGGTAGGCGAGGGTGCATATGGTGTGGTTTGGTATGTTTCTTCCGGCTCTTGCGCCAAATATTGCCGGGCATGTTGCTAACGACTCAACCAGCTCCGCCATTCACAAGCCTTCCGGCCAAAAGGTCGCTATCAAGAAGATCACCCCCTTCGATCACTCCATGTTCTGTCTAAGAACCCTGCGCGAGATGAAGCTGCTGCGATACTTCAACCATGAGAACATCATCTCCATCCTCGATATCCAGAAGCCCCGAAATTACGAGTCATTTAACGAAGTCTACCTCATCCAGGTACGAATACCCGCACTTTGTCGCAAAAGGAGTGGAAACGGCTAACAAAGCAATACAGGAGCTCATGGAGACGGATATGCATAGAGTGATCCGCACCCAGGACCTGTCGGACGACCACTGCCAGTACTTCATCTACCAGACGCTCCGCGCGCTCAAGGCCATGCACTCGGCCAACGTGCTGCACCGTGATCTCAAGCCCTCGAACCTGCTGCTCAACGCCAACTGCGATTTGAAGGTGTGCGATTTCGGTCTTGCGCGATCTGCGGCTTCGCAAGAGGACAACTCGGGATTCATGACCGAATATGTCGCGACTCGATGGTACCGCGCACCCGAGATTATGTTGACTTTCAAGGAGTACACCAAGGCCATTGACGTGTGGTCCGTTGGCTGCATTCTGGCTGAGATGCTCAGCGGCAAGCCTCTTTTCCCTGGCAAGGACTGTAAGTGATTCTTGGAAGTGAATCTTTTGGAGTGTCATCTAACCCTTTGCCAGATCACCACCAGTTGACGCTGATCCTGGACGTGCTGGGCACGCCCACGATGGAGGACTACTACGGAATCAAGTCGCGCCGTGCTCGAGAATACATTCGATCTCTGCCTTTCAAGAAGAAGGTGCCTTTCCGAACGCTATTCCCCAAGACTTCGGACCTCGCTCTCGACCTGCTCGAGAAGCTCCTCGCATTCAACCCGGTTAAGCGCATCACAGTGGAGGAGGCTCTGAAGCACCCATACCTCGAGCCCTACCATGACCCCGAGGACGAGCCCACAGCGCCCCCGATCCCCGAGGAGTTCTTTGACTTTGACAAGCACAAGGACAACCTCAGCAAGGAGCAGCTGAAGCAGCTCATCTACCAGGAGATTATGAGGTAAATGTACCTACCTATGGCGAGGATATGTTTGCGTAGCTGGGATCTGGGATCCAACTGGCCTCGAAGGGAGGAACTTGATATCATGGCTGTTGGGCAGACATTGTGGCAATCATGACACTGCAGTGACTGGGACATATGGATGAATAGCATGGCGGCAGGTTTGGAGATGGTAGATAGACATACCCAAACACAGGTGCGCACACAATGACCTCTCTGGTATTATCCTGCATGGCATGGGCTTGGCGTGTGCCGGCTGAGGCGCTGGTGGTGGCAACATGGAGGGAGGATAGAGAGAGGGACGGAGGCGAGAAGGGCTGGAGAAGTTTATGATAAAGTGCATACTGAAACAGTTTTCCTTTTATTAGTCATGTTTAGTTATATCCAAAACAAGAAGTTCCATCATGACGATTGATAATGAGTTGAGGGGAGTACAGCACGTGTCGCATGCTGGGCTGTGAAGGGGCAACGGTCTAGACCACGGTTGTGGCACGCTTGAATAGGCGTTGATGCAGGGCGGATTACTGATGATGATGGCAACCAGCGCCATTGGCCAAATGAAGCTAGCACGTTAGGTAATGAGGCTCCCATGTTCATGACCATCAGCATGTTTGGCCTTGCCAACGTGTACAAGGACGAGGCGTCAGCTGGTGGCCAAGGCGATGTGAGAGTCGAGACTTGAAGATTTGGTGTTGATGGCATCAAGAATTCCTACCCAGCTAAAGAAAAGGAGGTATTCAGTGTCTACGTCAGACGCATAAACAGACTGTCAGGCGGTCTTCGTCCTTCTTGTTGGTCTTGTTTGGCGCCTGGGGCTGACCCCGCTATATCAAGCTCCACTAGCTCCCCCAAAGTAGGTGCGTCACGGCCACCTAACTTATCGTCCATACCTTCTGTCTAGGTATCGTTGACTCTTGGATCTTTCTTCTCGAGCCCGCCAGTTCCCTCGAATGTCTCAGATCCAAACAGATCCATTCTGTTCATCAGCCAACTCTTCCCGTCGACCCTCGACATCCAACCTTTTTCTGCTTTATTCAATGTTTCGACCAACTCTTCAAACCTTGATCTAGGTTCACTCTTTCTCCACACATTATCTATACCTACCCACCCACCTTACCTTTGTCCTGCTTCTACCCCAAACATCATGAGCTCTTCGGACCGCAACGACTCCCCCGAGACTCCCGACTCTTCTGGCGCAGGCACACCCTCCAACTCGAACCGAGCATCTGCCTCGTACATCTCCAACATGTGGACCGGCCTCATCCGTCGTTTCTCCAGCGAGGGCTCTTATTTTCCCAGCCAGGCCGACACCGCCTACGATGAGGACCCCAAGCACCAACAGAACGGCAAGGACGGCATCAACGGTGTCTTTGCCCCCGTGCGCCGCACCGCTAGTCCTCTGCGCCCACCACCCCTCGACCCTCTGATTCTCCACGGCTACCGCGAGAGCACGCCCGTCTCGGCCAAGCTGCTGACGGGTGCTGTCGCTGAGGAGATCCGCACCATGATCCCCGAACGGCTGCGCATCGTCGACGACTGGCACCTCATCTACAGTCTCGAGCAGGACGGCGCGAGCCTGGCGACGCTGTACCAGCGGTGCCGGCAGTACGAGGGCAAGCGAGCGGGCTTTGTCCTGGTTGTCAAGGATCTTGAAGGCGGGGTGAGTATACTTGAAACCAAACAATGGCATGACATGACGTTGTTCTTCTAAACACGGTGCAGATCTTTGGCGCATACCTATCCGAATATCCTCACCCGGCGCACTCGTACTTTGGGAACGGCGAGTGCTTCCTCTGGCGCGCCTCAACTCTTGCGCCTCTCCCTCTCCCTCCATCGGCCGACACGACAGACGTCAACACGCGGAACACTACGCTCGCCCCGCCATCTTCGTCAGAGGGTGCCACGCCCACGGGCTCACGCGCGCCGTCTCCCGCGCCGAGTGAGGCAGTTCGGTTCAAGGCGTTCCCCTATAGCGGGTTAAACGACTTTTGCATGAACTGCGAGACGGGCTTCCTGAGTGTCGGGTCCGGCGGTGGACACTACGGGCTCTGGTTGGACAACGGGCTCGACGTTGGACACAGCTCCCGGTGCGAGACGTTTGGCAACGAGCCGCTGAGCGATGAAGGGACCAAGTTTGGCGTCATTGGCGTCGAGCTCTGGGTCATGGGCATGTAAGTGCATGATCCCATGCTGTTTTTTCTTACTGGTTTGCACGGCGCTTGGTGTTGTTTTTCCTGGGTGATGAATGGATGGATGGTTGTCTCTCCTTAAAAGAAAAAGATGGATGTGTTGCACAACAGGTGGGAAATATCGAGGCTTGGGAGCCGCGCAACGACTTGTTGGGTATATACGGAGGGAGGCTTGGGCAACAAACAAAAAAGACACGGGGTGGATGAGTAGACTTAATGATACCCGGAGCTGACACTCCCGACCCTTTCTGCTGATCTTGCTGTTGTCATGATGTGACGTGACTTGTTGAGTTTCTCACGGGTACTCAAGGCATGAGGAGGAGGGTTTATGCTTTGATATTTGCCCAGTATCAACTTTGATTCCTAGTCATAAACTCTTGGATCCCGTCTAATACGCCCTGCGGCGTCGGTGACTCGGCACACACGTCGGGCTCAAAGCCAAACGACTTGAGGTGATCTCTTGTTGTAGGCCCAATCGTCGCGACATACGTCTTGCCATCCCGCACGCTCCCCTCACGCACCTTGCCCGTCTCCGGGTCCAGCACGCCCATAACTTGGAGTAGGCTATCGCACCCCGTCGGCGAGAATACTACCACCCAACGTGCAGGCGCATCCTGTGTCTCAGAAAGCACGCGATCCAGGTCGATGGGGAAGCTCTCCATGACGCCCGTTCCGTAAACGACCGTCTCGTCAACTGCGATGCGCTCGCCGTCCGGCAGCCCAGGGTCCTGCAACGTCTTGGGAATAATGTCCCGTCGAGTCTCGCCAACGAGAAACAGCACGGGAGGCAACGACGGCCGGCCGGCGTGCCATTCGCGGTAGTGAGAGAGGATATAAGGGGCGAGGGTCGCGCCGTTGCCCGTGTGGCTACCGAAGACGCTCAGGGGAGGATCCTGCGGGACGGCGGCGAGGGCGCGGGTCGTCGCGGGGCCGACGCTGTAGACGGGAATGTGCTGGAGGTGAGGCCACGACGTCGGGGGGTCATTTTTGATGCTGTCATTCTCTGAATATCAATCAGCTTGTGCGATTTACTCGGTGAAAGTCAATTGACTTGTTCTCAAGACTCACCATCCTTGCCGTCCTGCACCAACTTCACAAACGCCTCAACCGCGCGCTGTGAAGTAAAGATCAAGCCGCCATACTCATGATGCTCCTTGTTTCCAATCCGTCCCTCGCGGAGCACCTCTGCAACCTTTTTCATGCCCTCATCTTGGAATTGGTGCAACAGCACGGGAACAAACTGCGGCGCAAAGGAAGCTCCAGCGGCGCTCGTCTCGGAGAAAAGGTCCTCGTATGAATCACCGGGACTCGACCTCGTCTTGAGCAGGAGGACCGGCACCTTGCTGGAAGATGTCATGGTGATGTAGGTAACCAGAGGAGGGAGTGTCAATGGCAAGGCTGAGGGATCATGAATCGGAACTCGGCGATCAGCAACTTTTTGGAGGGACGGGGGAGGAGGGGCACAATGGAAGGGGAAAAGGTGGGCATGGCGTCACTGGCGGGCATTTTTGATAGTGGATGCCGGGAGTGAGGACGGGCGCTAGTGATGAATTAGGGCTAGTGTCTTGCTGCTTCAACCGTTGTTGTGCAGACATGGGATGAACAGATGAAAGCAAGTTTAAACCACTTGACAGTATTATGAGGATGTTTCTATTTCTTTATGAGATTTTGCTGCAATTTCAGAGCTACATCGTTCATAGCAGTTAGTCCCCTGGCAGTGTAAAGGGTGGCCTCGGTAAGAAACAAATAATGCTATCACCAAAGTCAAACATCTGTCCCGCAAGGCAGCACGGGGAGTGGACATTCAATACCAGCTGGGTGATTCAACCAACGCTTGTGATTAATGTCTGCACAAGAAAAATACAAGAACCCAGGTGACTCTTTAGAAGATGCTTGCTAAACTCTTAGGATAAAGATTTGATTAGCTTAGAAGAGACTCTATAAGAACTCTCCTTAGCTTTAGATCGCTTTTTACCTCTTTATGATTGCTGTTATAGAAAAGGGGGGAAATAAACTGATGAGCATCTACTAAGAATATTCAGGTACTTGCATTTAGTGGTACACCAATTAGTCAAGTTGGTATGTCAAACATCCGCTCTCATCGACATCCTCCAATCCGGTCACAAAGTAAGGTCGCCCGGCATACTTCCAAACGCCCCAAAGAGAGATGGATCCAAAGCCATGTCCTCAAAGGGGTCGAGATAACTCGGTGCGATCACCCCTGGCATCTGTTTGAAAAGGTCTGCCCAAGCATTAGCATGCTGATCAGATATCAAGAAGGGCAACAGACTTACCATCCAACGATGCTGTGGTGGGAGACTCTCCATGCTTCAGCACGACTGAGATGGTCTTGACCGCTCTTTGAGCCTCCGTAGATTGGCCAGCGTTCATCTCCCAGAGACCCCTCGCAGTAGCCAAAGCTTCCATAATATCATCTCGCCGAGGCATGAAGTTGGTAGAGCTGGGTTCTGCGTCCTCGTCGGACCTGCTCAGAGCAAAGCATAGCATCATAGTAGCCTGCAGAAATTCGTGATTGAGCGACGTGGCCACCTTCCAACGAATGGCATACATGAGGCCCCCAGGCTGAGTCTCCTCGCTCATCCTTCGCTGGTGGTCTAGTATTGCCAGGGCAGCATCGATACACGCCTTGCTAGATTTGGCATTTTCTTCTCCAGAAGAGCCTTTTACAAAAGCTCGACGGTGCAGGAGATAGACAGCCTTGTGAATCAGAATGTCCAAGAACATACGATACAGTATCGTTACGGGGTTGTCGGCAATCGATGCCTCGAGCGGTTTGTGCTTTAGCCATGCCGGTATAGATTGGACAGTTTCTTCAAGCTTGGTACTTAGTGCAGAAATCGTGGCGGCTAAGGGCGGTCCTCCTTCTGTTGCATCGTATATCTCGGCCGCCAGTGTGATGATGCGGTGCCTTTGGATGATGTACAGCAGAGAGCTGGGTTCAGTAAGTGGTCGCTCGACTGGAGTTTCGTCATGCTCGAGGCTTATATCTCCATCAACCAAGTGTGCAGGAGGTTGTGTATCACACTGGGAGTCCTTGATGATGCGTGGTAGTCCAACTTGTGTACTCGTGAAGAAGTCCATATCGTAGAGGGTCATCCATATTCGCCGTCTGAGCTCTGCTTGTAATGGTCGAATAGTTGGCCAGTGAGCTGGATCTCGGTGTAGTCCCATGCGCATGGCAACTCGGATGACGACGCCCATCAATACCCAAGTGCCGGCATGTGTATCGACGTTAACATTCTGGTCAAGGGCGAAGTGCAAGGTCAGTGTTTCTATCGTGTATCTGCCCGATCGTAGATAATCCCCAGCAACCAAGCAGTGGATGGTGAGGGTTCGGTAAGTGTCCAACGTATCCTGCGATTCGGTCGCGGACAAGCCAGATGCTCCGATATCTTGTTGCTGTAGGAGTATTGAGATGCTCATGATGCTAAATAAGAGGCCTATCCACATGATCGGCGCAGTTGAGAGATTGGCCCAAAATTTTGTGTACTGAACAAGGTAAGTGAGTATACTTCAGGGAATGGCACTTGGACTTCACCTCAGCGAGGAATGTGTTTCGATGCAGAAGGACTGATGGCGCTGGTTAATCAATGAGCACATAGATGTATATAGAAACTCACCTGGGGCAAAGTCGAACGCGTTGAAGAAGTGGGAAACGTGTCTATCGACCACCTTACGGGGTGGCATCATGGCTAGAATATCCTCTTTCGGGAGACAGGCGACACTCGTCAGGAGGGACATTCTCGTGGTCGGCAGTCCCATATTGGCACCTTGCAAAGTCGATTCCGGGCTCGTTGCACTGTCCGAAAAGTCGTCAGATAGTTCGTCTTTGAGCTGTCGGATCTGCCAACCATCAGTACCAGGCTCGTCAACTCTACTTCGCCGCAACTGCACACACATCGTCTAAAATCGTAGCCCAATGAGAACTACCGGTGTACACGGCATTCCCCTCTTCAAGGCTCAATTTCCCTATGTTTTCTGCTGCATGACTATCAGAAAACGCTCCTCGCGTCTCAATGTCATCATTGAGAGCCTCGCTTGGTGACGCTACGGGCTGATGTGAGCTCTGTGCCATCTCAGTAACGAGGCTCTCGATGCGGGCAACCCTCTGACGAGCATTTCGGCTCCGTTTGTGAGGTCTATAATCAATGGCATCTTTTCGTTCTTGCTCTGAAGAGCTGTAAATGCACTCCGCGCCGTGGCGAAGGCATGCGCTGCAGGGAGACTGCCTATTGCATCGAAGTCTAGGTTACGTCGTCAGTCGTCCGTCAGTTACTAGTTGACGGGCTTGTCATCTTTCAGCTTACTTGCGGCCGCGGCAGAAATTGCAGCTCAGTATAGGCTTATCCCGTCTCCTGCCTAGATGTGCCGATTGGGAAATCATCGCTGTGATGGTGCTTGTAGACGGATGGATGCGGGGAGTGATGGAACCAAGGGTGATCACTGTGCCAGGTATGGAAATCAGGTGCTTCGCACGGTGGGATGCAAGAATTTGGAATGACGGGCATGGTCGAATACACATCTTAGCTAAGAATTCAGCAAGAATTGGATGAACCCTTAGAACATATTATATCAGAACTCTATTTTGGCTTAGATCATTTCCTCTTACTTTAAGGTTATCAGTGATTCAAGATATGAGGAGGTAGTGATGAGGATGTATTAAGGATAGATAGCCATTTGAAGAGGATCATCAACAACGTAGGATTGTCTCCTTGGAGAACTCGCTGAGGATGACCGCCACCGAGACATTCTCCGTGCTCAATATGTAAAGGCCCGTGACAAAGTCCAGTGTGATGATGTGGTCCGGATGGGTCAGCCCCGGAGAGACGGAGAGTGAGTGGGTCCAATCGCCGGAGCGTCACGGCGGAGCGTCCGAGACGGACGGTCGGACAGTCATCGTGTAAGCTCATTGGTCAATGTTGTTGCAATCAAATCATTGCGACGACTGTCCGCGATGGAATCATGACTTTAATGCCCGCCCATGAACATTTATAAACCAAGTCGGTAAACCCATAGACACATTATGCTCACCAATCTAAGATTACTTTCATCCTTTGCTTTAGTGCCCAAAATGATGCCAACAGAGAAAGTCGATGTGGTCTACCCTTCGGGTATCAGGCTTGGGCTACTCATGACATCCGTCTTTATTGGCATGTTTCTAGTAGCACTAGTACGTCAAACATAACGGAGCTCGTTTACATTGGCGTCTATCCACTAACCTCACTTGCTTGCAGGACAAACTTATCATCTCGACTGCCATCCCCGCCATCACCGACGAGTTCCATTCGGCCAACGATATTGGCTGGTATGGAACAGCCTATCTTCTCACCAACTGCGCCTTCTTGCTTGTGTTTGGCAAGATGTATGTAGTTCTGGACGTCAAGACCACATTCATGGTAGCCGCCGTGCTGTTCGAGGTGGGCTCCGCCATCTGTGGCGCGGCACCCAACTCGATCGCCTTCATCATCGGTAGGGCGATTGCGGGCCTAGGTGCCGGGGGTATACAGTCCGGGGTTGTAAGTCTTCACCCTTCTCGCTTATCATGCTTACTTACTCACATATCATTAACTAGCTCGTCATAATCGTCTATGCCGTCCCACTCCAGAAACGGCCCATGTATCAAGGTCTCTTTGGAGCCGTGTATGGGATCTCCTCCATAATCGGCCCACTGGTCGGCGGTGCCTTCGCCACAAACGTTACTTGGAGATGGTGTTTCTATCTCAATCTTCCCTTGGGGGCTGTGGTGCTAGTGTGTGTCTTCTTTCTGCTTCACATCCCTGAGCGTTCCACCACGGTGAACACCTTGCGCCAAAAGCTACAACAGCTCAACATCGAGGGACTATTGGCTCTTCTTCCTGGTGTTATTTGTCTCTGCCTAGCACTCCAATGGGGAGGGTTCACCTTAAGTGTAAGTCCAAGTCCCAGGCAAAGCCAACCGAGCTGACTATTGATACCAGTGGAGCAACAGCAAGATCATCGCGTTGCTTATCGTTTCTTTTGCCTTGTTGATCACATTTGTCTTGATCCAAATATGGAAACCAGCACAGGGAACGGTGCCACCACACATATTCACCCAGCGAAGCATCGCTGGTGGGTTCTGGGTGAGCTGCTGCGTCGGAGCACACCAGACACTGCTCATTTATTTCCTACCCATCTGGTTCCAGGCAATCAAAGGTGATTCAGCCGTCGAAAGCGGCATCCACCTCTTGCCCATGGTGCTCTCGCTTGTCGTTGCGTCGATCCTCACGGGAGTGCTAACGACTCGTGTCGGGTATTACATGCCATTCTTGATCCTGGGCATCTGCATCGCAGCGATTGGTGCCGGAGTCCTTACTTGCCTTCACGTCGACGCATCTGCGGGTCAATGGATCGGATACCAGGTTTTGTACGGCTTCGGTCTGGGCGCTTGTTTCCAGGCGCCTAACATGGCTGCGCAAACGGTGCTACCTCGGGATGAGGTCTCCATCGGGGCTTCACTCATGCTGTTTGCCCAGACGCTCTTTGGCGCCATCTTTGTGTCTGTCGGTCAGAACGTGCTCAATAGCGAGCTAGCTAACCGCCTTGCCAAGTTCTCGAGCATCGCTCCTCAGCAGATCGAATCTGCTGGGGTGACTGGTCTCTTTAAGATGATCCCGGACAAGTATCATGGGGCAGCTCTGCAGGCCTACAATAGCTCGTTGATTGTCTGTTTCCGAGTCGCGCTCATTATGGCCTGTCTTGCCATTCTTGGTGGTGTTGTTATGGAATGGCGTAGCGTCAAGAAAGAAGTGAGGGAAGAGATTGGTGATGGCGTCGAAATGAGGACTGTTGAAGCATAAACTGCCGGGTAGATGAGATATCTCGGATGGGTTTTGGATGTAAATATAAAGGAGGAACTTGATGGTTGTTATTTCATACATACGAGAATATTAGTGTATTATTAGACAATTTTAGGCAGAGCATGTAAAAACTAGTAGACCATCATTCCAATATTTACCCTTTTCTTCAAAGAAGCATCCATTGAGGTGAAATTCATCAACACACAAAGGTCGTCAAGGAGTGAAACAATCGACATCTTCCAATACATAATTTTATGCTAATGCATATCCACATGTCACCCCACGTTCAAAAGCAACAGGCGGGAGCACCCTATTTCTTATCGATAAGGTCTTGGCGATGGAGCCATGGCGATTGACGTCTTCCGATGGCCTATTTTGGTTCCTGGACCGGCTTCTCGGGAGGGCTGACAAATTGGCGTCACACCACGACAAGGCCAGGACCCGCGGCCTTTAAGCTCTTTTGCTTTAAAGTCCCTCTTTTTCTCTTTCCTCCTGTGGTTTATCTGTTTTACCTGTGCGAGCGGCTATCGATACGTCCCCTCGCTCTGATTGCACCGAAGCTCCGGCCTTTTTCGGTCCCTTTAATCTTGGTCCTTGGTTGCACCACTCGCCACACCCGGCCACATTCTCGCGACAGGAACTCCGTGGCGCCATGGCAGAGGAGCCTAGAGATACTCGGGACGACAAGTCCTCGGCGGTTACGTCCGCTGCCCCTGGCGCGCTGGCCCCTGCGCAGGGAGGAGGCTCTGCTGAGCCGCCCAAGAGGATCCCCAGGGGAGTGGTCCTGGGCCCGGATGGCAAACCGTGAGTCAACGACGCCCGCTATATCCCCGGCACCAGGACTCCCCTCTCGTGTCATATCTTTGTGTCTCTGGAATCGATCTATTCGCTAACCGTGCTATCTCTCTCACCCCATGTAGATGTCGGAATTGCACGTCTTTCGCCGCGTGGGCCGCCCAGACAAAGGACACTCTCAAGCACGAATCTGCACGGACACCAACGGCGACACAAGGGCCTCCGGCCGACTGCCCTCCGGACGTCGAGACACTTGGCCGGAGCACGTGGACTCTGCTGCACTCGATCGCGGCTCAGTACCCGGAGCAGCCGTCCAGGGGCCAGCAGTCGGACCTCCTCAGCTTCGTGGGCCTGTTCTCCAAGCTGTATCCGTGCTGGGTGTGCGCCGAGGATTTTCAGGGCTATCTACATCGCGATGCGCCCAAGGTTGGTAGCAGGGACGAGTTTGGCAAGTGGCTGTGCGGTGCACACAATGAGGTGAACCGCAAGCTTGGCAAGGCCGAGTTTGACTGCTCCAAGTGGGAAGAGAGATGGCGGACTGGCTGGAAGGATGGCCGCTGCGATTGAGCTGAGGCTACGAAACTTCGGAGCTCGACCCGAGAGAAGCTCGGACAGTGTGAGCTGAGGCTACGAGGCTGGATCGCCGGCCGGGCCGGTGGATTCAGGGTCCAGGACAGTGATGTGATTTTTTGAGGAGCCTCGGTGTGCGGTGTACGATATTGGTCTGAGATCAAGGGAAGGGTGGCCCTTCGGGAATGCACACCGGGTGGTTTACTTTGTATGATGACTCTTCGGGGAAGACGTGGCCGAGGGTGGATACAGCCAATGCCTTGAGAAAAAGAGTGGGATATTCTAGAGAGGAGGATAAAAGAGGCCAGCATCGGGAATCAGGACATGGCAAGGACATGCATGGCCGATGTTGGCATTGACGACATGAAGGGACAAGATGGTTGCGCAGCAGGGGCGTCGAATGGATAGAATCTCTTCTCACGATATGTATGATATCAGATACAAACAGCTCCCTTGTATAATACACAATGTACATTGCCGATGGACGTACCTATAGAAAGGGATCCTGGACAGAACTTCTAGAAGGGAACTAGAACAGGGTCTATATCTAAGCATGTATCGAGGTCCTGTCTTGTAGACCGTAGCAGCACGTCTCCCTCGTTCGCCGCACCTAAAAGGAACCGTATCAAATCTCCGTGCTGTTCGGCTCGCAGCTCCGGTGGAAGCATTGACGAGAAATACCCAGCCCTGCCAGACCGTAGCGAAGAACCCAGAAAGAAACGTCTAAAGAACCGTGTGTGCCTGCCCCCTCTCACGTGTGTGTCTATCCCTGCTCCATTCGGTGTTCCCCCTTTGGCTGGTGACGAGGCCACACCGCGATAAGGATGATCTGACAAGGCCTTGTGTAAACACACACGGTACCCGTCTACTGAACTACCGGGCCGCCTTACTGCTGGCCCCCCCCCTGGTGTAACGAGCGGGCGCTGCAGCTTTCAATCTCTGGTTACCTTACCCTGCAAACCGGTCCCCCATCTCGCAGCGCATGCCCGTCAGTGTCTTCTTGTCTCGGGACCCCCCCATCCCTGCGATGACGGGTTCCTGTAACGCGATGTCTAGTCGACCCTCGTAACCTCATACCGACGGCAAGAAGCGGCAAGGAGAGGAAAGAAGAGGTTTTGAGAGTTGGGAGGTTGACCTTGTTTTTTTTAATTGCTTTCGCTGTTCAATGTCCGTTTTCTCGAGACACAATATGTCACCACCAAAGGGCCTTTTACGGATACGATATCCCTGCCTCAGCCCGCAAGTCCCCTCTCTTTTTGCTACGCAGCTGCGAATAGGTGCTCTTTTTGCTCTTTTTTGTTACATACAGTAAGTAGTATGCGTTGTTGTTGTCGTCTCTTGTCCCATCAATGGTCGGGACGATATGCCGCCACCATCTGTTGAGTCAATGCTCACGGGAAGGGTGAATGCTACGCTCCCATGCAAGATGTGCCCTGCTGCTCACTGCCGGAGAGCCATCGGCCGCGCGCATCGTATTCTGCCATAAACCAACTGGACCGCAGATGACGGTCTCGCCATGGTCGTCATAGCCGTTGGCAAAGAGCGCACTTGGACCCCCGTTCCCCAATTGCCGCATCTTGCTTTGGTTGTTTGGGCCTCGACTGGCTTCTAGGCTGCTGCTGCATCTCGTTCGTTCGCTGTTCTGTTCCGTACCGGCAAAAACAACGCCATGGGTTCGTAAATATCCATCCAGTGAGACCCATCGCCGTCCCGTCGGATATAATCATTTATGGCATGGTCCCGGCCCGCGCTCGGCCACACAGAGAACGTGGTCCGGCCTAGCCGAGAAAAGAGTCGACAGCATCGTCAGGGATCTCACATCACATCGGAGCTGGCCCTGTATACCGCAAGATGGGATCGTGGCTGGTTTGCCTCTTGTTTGCTTCGACTCTAGGCCCTTGTTCCTTGCCCTGCCCTGTCCGGCATCCCACCTCTCATGGATGGAATGGATGCTGCCACATCTATCCGTATACTCGAGAGCACAACTTGCGACACCTACAAACGTGCCATGGCATTTCTGGTTTAGAGTACCTGCATCGAGAAAGAAAAAGAAAGAAAAAAAAAGATATGGAGACCTGAGCTGTCTCGATCCCCTACAGCATGGCCCTAGTCTAGTCTGCCCGATTGAGGGACCCGTCAAAGGGAAAGCTTGCATCATATGATTATTGTCACTGTAGAGAGGGAGAAAAAAAATGTGAGAGGCGTCGGTCGCATTACATCACCATGGCTGAAACGCTCACCACTGGCTCGAGGGGGTTCACCTCGCTCTTTCGGGGGCCCGCGCCTGCGCCCGGGAGCGAGCGATGGATCGATCACTCGAGAACAGCGGTAAATGTCATGTCGGACCTGGACCTGATCCCTATCCTATCCTATCCTATCCCTCATTCATGCCCGTTGATGCGTCCCCTGCTGGGTCGGGTCCGATTGCGCTCATATCATGATGGTCTTATTTTTGGCAGCCAAATCAGATTCAAGGATCGATTGCGTATACGCCCGCTCTTTCGAGGTGTGGACGGATTGGATGGATTGGATGGGATGTCCTCACTCAACCTTCTAGAGTAGTTGGCTGCTGCTTTCATCCGTCAGAGTATAAACATCTCACCTCCCCTCCTCCCGGATCCAGCTTCTTTCCCATCTCCATTCTTATCAACCTGCATTCCATCCATCACAATTGTCTTGGTTTCAATCACCCAGACACCCACATCTTCCCTATAAAGCTTGGCTAGCTTCACTTACCTACCCCTCCAAGCTTATCAGCTATCGCCTCCATCATCAATTCCTCTAGATCTTCAACAACCACCATCCAATCTACCCCATCATGAGTACAAGTCAGGGCCAGGGCCTCCAGCAGCCCATCGACGTCGCCGAGTACCTCTTCAAGCGACTCCACGAAGTCGGTGTCCGCTCCGTCCACGGTGTTCCAGGCGATTACAACCTGGTTGCCCTCGATTATCTTCCCGATTGTGGTCTCAAGTGGGTCGGCAGCGTCAACGAGCTCAATGCTGGTGAGTCCTCATCATGACTTCATCCCAACCTCCCCTCAATCACTAACATCTCTTTCCAGCCTATGCCGCCGATGGCTACGCCCGAGTCTCCAAGATTGCTGCTCTCATCACCACCTTTGGTGTTGGTGAGCTTTCTGCCATCAATGGCCTCGCCGGTTCCTTCTCCGAGCATATCCCCGTCGTCCACATCGTTGGCTGCCCCTCCACCATCTCCCAGCGCGACCAGATGCTTCTCCACCACACTCTCGGCAATGGCGATTTCGATGTCTTCGCCAACATGAGCTCTCAGATCTCCTGCAACATGGCCAAGCTCAACAAGCCTTCCGAGATTGCTGAGCAGATTGATAACGCCCTCCGCGCTTGCTGGCTCCAGTCCCGCCCCGTCTACATCATGCTCCCCACCGACATGGTTCAGGAAAAGGTCGAGGGTGCTCGCCTCGAGACCCCCATCGACATGTCAGAGCCTGAGAACGATCCCGAGAGCGAGGACTTTGTCGTCGAGGAGGTCCTCAAGGCCATGTACGCCGCTACCCGCCCTGTCATCCTGATTGATGCTTGTGCCATCCGTCATCGTGTCGTCGACGAGGTGCATGAGCTCATCGACAAGCTCGAGCTCCCCGTCTTTGTCACCCCCATGGGCAAGGGCGCTGTGAACGAAGACCACCCCAACTATGGTGGTGTCTTTGCTGGTGAGGGATCTCATCCTCCCCGAGTCAAGCAGATCATCGAGGATTCGGATCTGCTCATCACCGTTGGCGCTATGAAGAGTGATTTCAACACTGCCGGTTTCTCCTACAGAACCTCCCAGCTCAACTCTGTCGACTTCCACAGCACTTACTGCAAGATCCGATATTCCACCTATCCAGGTGTTGCCATGAGGGGCGTCCTGCGCAAGGTCATCGACAAGGTTGACCCTGCTTCCATGCCTGCGCCTTCCATCCCCGAGGTTGTCAACGAGGTCGAGGAGAACTTTGACAGCTCCGAGACCATCACCCAGGCTTGGTTCTGGCCTCGCATTGGCGAGTTCCTCATCCCCAAGGATATCATCGTGACCGAGACCGGAACTTCCAACTTTGGTATCTGGGATACCAGATTCCCTCCCAACGTCACTGCTCTCAGCCAGGTTCTCTGGGGCAGCATCGGCTGGTCCGTTGGTGCTTGCCAGGGTGCTGCACTTGCAGCCAAGGATCTTGGAAACGGCCGACGAACAATTCTCTTTGTCGGTGATGGATCCTTCCAGCTGACTGCTCAGGAACTGAGCACCATGATCCGACATGGCCTCAAGCCCACAATGTAAGTTGACATTCACATCCTCTCATAAGTATTGAAACCTGACGCTAACTCTTCCAATAGCTTCGTCATCTGCAACGATGGTTTCACGATTGAGCGTTTCATCCACGGCATGAATGCCGAGTACAACGACATCAACGAGTGGAAGTACAAGGAGTTGGTCAGAGTGTTTGGCGGTGAGAAGACCTGCAAGACATTCACCATCAAGACCAAGGACGAGCTCAACGACCTCCTGGTCGATGAGGAGTTCAAGGCCGCCAACTGCCTCCAGTTCGTCGAGCTCTACATGCCCCGAGAGGATGCTCCTCGTGCCCTGATCATGACGGCAGAGGCCAGCGCCAAGAACAACGCCAAGAAATAAATGTGACGGATAGAATGGTTTTTGGAAAATGTTCCTGGTGAACAGAACCAATGGGTTGGAGGAAGATAGACAGTGCCCGGTCACTTGGTCAGGCCCTGGTCTGGGTTAATGGTAATGGCTGATTGGTGCGGGTGCGCATTATAGAATGGCGGTTTGATGAACAGGTCTTTGCCTGAAATTGTAAAAGCGAATATTATTATGAGAATTGATCCACTTTCATTTTTTGAGTGTTTATGATCAAGTTGTGAGTTGAGCTGAAAGATCGTGTGATGAGCAGAGCTGAGGTAGGACGCGGATACACGTGATACGCTGGCACGTCGCGTTGAAAATCTCCATGTATCCACGTACCTTTCAACTTACCAACACCAAAGCTTGCTTCAACATCCTCGTTCCAACACAACTTGATAAGTTTCAAGGCCAATTGCTTTACTGTTATCAAATCCATTTCACAGCATTATGAGTGACGGGGCAAACAAGCGGAAGCAAGGTCCTGGGGGGAGTGGTCAAGCCAACAAGAAGAGCAAGGTAGGCCAGATGAACCGATCCATCCCACATCAAAACCCCTTTCTCCCACTTCTAGGATCCAAATCCCGTTTAGATTACGAATCATTTGTCAGAGAACGAGTGCTGATCATCTTGATAGGGAGGCAGCGCTGGCAAGTGGCAGACGCCACACCAAAAGGCCAAACAGACTGAAAAGGTGGAGTTGGGAAGAACTTTGGAGATCAACGATGCCGGGATCTGGGTCACCTACGCCAGGGGCATGAAGGGCAAAGCTGTGCGGGAATTCAGGGCCCTTTGTGACGAGGTATGTGACTCGTGCTCGTGCATGTTCCATACTGCAATCTCTATTAGAGCTCGGCACATTCAACTGACTTGGGTTAATGCAGTATGGCGAGTCACTGTTTGGGATAAAGCCTCCGGCTGAAGATGGTGAGGGCGAGGATGAAGACGAGGAGCCCAAGGACATTGAAGCTTCTATCCAGCAGGAATTGGCCGACATGAGTGCCAAGAAGCCCAAGACGAAGCAGTTCTTTACACCCATATCAACTAACCTCGACTGCGTCTTCTTCATGAAGCTCCAGAAGCCCGCTGAGCCTCTCGAGATGGTCAAGCGGATTTGCCAGGATGCCAAAGATTGCCCGGACCCAAGACAGCGCAAGGTCAAGTACATCAACCGCCTCACACCCGTCTTTGATACAGACAGGGCAACCGACAAAGGCATCGAGCGCGTGGCGCGGACGGTCATGGCTCCATTCTTTGAGCTCAAGAGCGAGTCAGGAGAGGATACAGCCGAGAAGGCGGCCGCTTCGCAGGATGATGGTGAGGGGCCTGCATCCTGCACGGTAAGGAACAGCCATGATTCGCGGGAATGCTTTGCGTGAAGCTGATCAGGTTCTGCCTCCAGTACGCCATCAGACATACCATCCGGAACCACACCGCTTTCAAGTCGAGCGTCGTCATCAAGATGATTGCGGATATGGTGAGCCCCAAGCACAAGGTCAACCTGACCAGCCCGGACAAGGTGGTATTGGTCGAGATTTTCCAGGTAAGCGGCCCTCGCGTATTGGACCTATGGCGGCATCAAGAAAGCTGACTAGCGTTGAGACGTTCTGCGGAGTCTCGGTTGTCGATGGTAAGCAGTGGGAGGACCTCAGACGTTACAATATAAACGAACTGTACAAGTTGGTCCCTCAGAAGGAGGAAGAGCCCGCAGGAGCCGAAGGAGCCGCCCCCGCCGAGTCGACGTAGGCTCCAGATGGGTCTCGTTGGCAGGCATGTAACTCTGCGAGCCGAGTGCGAGCGATCAACGTGCAAGATGAGTAGAACCCTTTAATTACGGCAACACAACAAGAACCGACCGGGCGTAGCGGTCAGACGGGGTTAGTTGAAAGCCAGCATGGCATTGG
Organism: Fusarium vanettenii 77-13-4; assembly: GCF_000151355.1. Classification (NCBI taxonomy): domain Eukaryota; kingdom Fungi; phylum Ascomycota; class Sordariomycetes; order Hypocreales; family Nectriaceae; genus Fusarium; species Fusarium vanettenii. Next base: position 86,319 of record NW_003315879.1, on the reverse strand, counting down.
CCCATCAAATATTCCATGGCTGTCCACAATGGCATCCCAAAAAGCCATGCTGGCCCGGCCGCGCTTCTGCAGGAGTGTTCTGTTCGTTGGGGTTCACGGCAGCCTCCAGCAGGGAACACCGGTGCCCCCGACGACAGGGTTCCGTTCCCGAGGGAAATAAAGGTCATACGCTGTCACACAAAGGATCGATACCGGTTGGCCCCTCTGGGGCGGGAACGGACATTGGTGAATAGATTGGCAGGCTATTGCCGCCAGAGTTTGTCAAAGACAAAGACACGACAGAAAAGACAATGTGTTTTTCAGCACTCAATATCAACGCCGACCAATCTGCAGAATATGAGGTTCATGGGGACACGCCCCTAGCTACCAAGCTTCGTGCGGCTCGGGTAAAGGCTTGACCGAGATGCAGCTCTAAGAGTATCCCTAGGAGCTTGGCCAGATTGACTTTTCGAAGACTCCCGACTCGGCTACTGAGGAGTGGGACACGGGACGTGTCACTGACGGAACCAAAGATGTGAGATTACTCTGGTTGAAATGAATGAGGGAGGGGATGGTTTGAATGCATCCAACAGAGGCATCGGATCTAGAAAGGCTGTTATACGTGCATTGCATCCAACACCAACACCAACACACGACGCCTTCCAACGAGAAACATGTGAGACTCGGCAGCTAAAACCCGGAGCAATTCCGTGCGGCCCGCATACGGGACGGGTGGTGTTGTTCGGGCCCGAAGACACGGGGGCTTGAAGGCTTTTGACTGGGATGATTTGCTCCGTTGGTCTTGGGGAGGATGCCATTCAGAGACCTTTTGATCAAGCTTGACTTGAAGCGGTAGCCATATCCGCCGTGGCTGGGGCGCCACGACTACTACGTAGTAGAGACCAGGGGGTGACTCCACGTCTGACTGCGAGAAAGAAACCTGCGGTGACGAAAGAGGCGACGTTTCGAAATCGTTCCAGGGTTGAAAGACGGACGGGGTCTCGAGGAGAAAGAGAAGGCGAAAGAAGAAGAAGAAGAAGAAAAGCCACACGAGCAAGAGAGGTTGGCTGGGATGCAGGGTTTCGCGGAATGCGCGCTCAAGTCAGCTTCGCTTGCGGCAGCCAATCATAAATTTCCCGACTCGCTTCTCGATGCACGCCAGAGGCCATCCGTCCCCCATTGTGGGATGGTCAAGGTCCATCAGGCATCCAGCTCTTGTTCTCCAGTTGCAGGGGGCAAGGAAGCAGATCAGGAAGCGTTTTGGTTGTGGCGCATGAGACGATGTGACGCTTCTCGAATGCTCTTCCTCTTCCCCCGTTTCTTCCAAGATGGAAAGATTTGTTTGATGAGAAGGGATTCTCAATTGACGTCGGGCTGAGCCAGACCAGAATGGGAATTGGCCTTTATGAGCGGAGCCGGATCAGTTCCCGGTCCGTGACCCTGCCGTCGATCACGCCTAAAGAGACTACGCTACGTAACGTAACCATGGAAGTTGGTTCGATTGTTGTTGGTTGACCAAGCGAAAGCGAAGCGATAGGTTCTAGTTCTGCAACAGAAGACGGATACAGCACAGAGCCGCTCGGTTGGGTTCAAGGCTGAAGGGGAGGGGGGGCGTGAGGCCAGGTCCCGTCTTCTATCCTGTTAGATCAGGCCAGGCCATGGCCTTGACCACAAGCATCCGCATCTGCATCTGCATTTGCAGTTCGCCCGTTGTATGCTGTGCCCTTTTCTCTTCGGCCGTGTTCCGCTTCCTCCTCTCCGACCCCCATGGAGAGAGGCGTTCCTGGGGGCCTCTTTTTTCCCCAATATTTTTTCAATAACAGCAACTCTCGCTAGCCCGGTTCAGGTTCTAGCCCGCTCCCCCCTTGAGTCGACGACCCTTTGTAAACGCCTCTTCTCGCCTCGGCTTGACTGTTCCGAGGATAGCAGGCGATTCGTCGTGTCCTGTCTGTCTGTCTTTCTCTGACCCCCGGGCCCCTACAGGTCATTCATCATCTCTCGTGCGCCTCTGCAAACGAGACTACCCGCCGCTATATCGTCGTCTATTGACGCCCCCCCTTGGAGACAGCCAGCGACCGGTGAGCTCAGCCATGCATTCTGGGCCCCAGATTTTTCTTAATGGATGGGATGCTTTTACTACACTACTCTCCGTTCCTGAACAGGCACGCCGTCACGTTCTACTGTAGTTGGCGCTTTCGCCTATATCGACCATTTGCATGTCCCGTTGCGCCCCCCCCCCGCCAGCTCAGCCCAGTCTTCGGTTCTCCATTCCGCCCTTCTTCTTGATCGGTCTGTCTGTCTGCTGGCCTGGACTGGACCAACCCAACACAAGCCAACCAGCCCAGCCAGCCCTGTCATAGTCTCGAGGGCTCATGCGTCGTCTCGCTTCTGTCTCGCCCGTCATGGGCGAGTTTCCTTTCTCTTACCGGCGGTGACATTTGCCCCCCCCCCCCCTGTCCCCGTGATAACTTTACTTTGCCTTCCCTCTCCCCGTATAGCAAATCCTCATTTCGCTGTTGGTTCCAAACATCAAACCCATCTACTATATACCCACCCGTCTACTGACAGTACACCCACCCGATATGCGTCTTGCCCCATCTCGACAACTCCTCCTCGTCTAGTCTATACCTCCCTACGCACGAGGCGTTCCCAAGAACCGAAGCGAACTTGCATCGCGGGAGCTAACACGTCGTTCAATCGACCCACCGCCTCGCATCTTGGAGTGTGTGGGCGGCATTGTCGTCATATCCCTTTCCGCGTCCCTGTTGTATCCATCCCATCCCATTCTCGCTCACTCTCGGGTTCCCATGGGTGACTAGTACTTATCTCTCTATTTATCATCACTGTTTTCCTCGGTCTCCTTCCTCTTGGGTCGTAATCGAATACTTGGCGCAGCAAGAAGACAAGGGCTCTTCTCTTCCAAGCGTTCGAGGCCCCCAACACCACGACGGCCGCTTCTCTCGACCAGAACACCTCTTTTTTGTCTCATCCCAGTGTTGCAAGCCAATCCTTGTCAGGCATGCACCGAAGACATAGTCCATCCTCGAATCTCCCCACACCAGACTGTTGAATCGGTCAAGGGGTCAAGCATCCATTCCCCCAGGACAACCCCATCTCTCTCTTGCTGCTGCAGCTGGCGTTTGAGTAGCTCTCAGCCATTCCCCATTAATATCACTAATCATACCCAAACCATCTCGTTCTTATATATCCTCTTCCCCATGACTCGACCGTCGTACCAATGCACCGTTCGGGACGACGGCAGTCTGACCCCCTCGTCCCAGTACGTCGCGCAAACCTGCAACCTTGTGCGCGACAATATCCCCCGTTCGGCCCGAGACTTCTTTTCTGTTGATTCCTCTACCGCTTCTTCCTCTGCTCCGAAATCCATGGCGGCTGCTCCGCCCGAGAGGTCAGTCCTCTCACTCCTCAACGGCATCAGCCCTCGCCTGTCGGTCCAGGAGCTGGAGGTTGTTCCCTCAGCTCGACTACAACGCTTGTACAATGTCAAGGTCACCGAGGGACCTAGCCTCTTGCTGGCTCTACCTCCCCCTACTGTCATGCGACTACTGCGTTCAGAAAAGTCATCTATCGGTTCGGAGGCTGCCGTGTTAAAGTGGCTTTCTGCTGTCGCCAGGGAGAAGAGGACAAGTCCAGCATCAGGCTCTAAGGAGACACTAGGCAGGACCACGGGGGACTCATCAACCAGTGAACGGACGACCCATTCTCTCTCAGGATATCTACCCATATTAGTCCGGCACGAATCAACAGGTGGCGGTCTAGCAACCGAGTACAACCTCAGTCGACCATCACGGGGTGTAGCAGTGTCTGCCCTCTCAAGACCCCTAACTCACCGCGAACGGAGGATTGTGGACTTTCAAGTTGGTCAACTACTCCGTCGGATATCAACACAGGTCTCACCAACGAGGAGATTTGGCATCGCCGCCGATGTGCTGTCGGTACCGCCTTCGGTCGTTCACAACCCAGCGAGACGCCTTGAGGGCGGGTTACACGAGTCGAGGGGTGCTGAATCCTGGAGGGTGGCATTTCACAACCTGATGGAGGCCATCCTACGAGACGGGGAGGACTTGACTATTATGCTCAATTATAGTACTATCCGACGACACTTTTACCGTTTCGAACACCTACTTGACGCAGTGACGGAGCCGAGGCTGGTTGTCTTGGATGCTGGAGAGGACTCGAATACGCTGGTGATACGGCCAGGTGATGGGATCAACAGGAGCCAAGCAAAACTAATATCGGTACGGAAAACCTCAGGAAGTCCGGAACGGGTGGGGATACGATCGGAAGACGAAAGGGCAGTCGAGTCGGATGATGAAGACGAAGGGGAGGAGGAGTATACAATCAGCAAGGGGCAGATCGAGGTAACAGGCTTACGACAATGGAGCAATTGTATATTTGGAGACCCTCTTCTCGCCTCAGTCTTTAGCAAACGGCCACGACCTTCGCAGGACTTTTGGCGTGGATTCGACAAACCAATCCCAGGAGATGAGAGAGAGCCAACCCTCATCGAGGACACCCCCAACGCCCACATCCGTCTCCTACTATACGAGTGCTACCACGCCGTCGTCTCGCTCGTGGGCGAGTTCTACCGTCCTCAAAACGACGGCGGGAAGCGCGAGCTGGCTGCGCGGAAGCACCTCGGCGGAGTGTTGGCCCGGCTGGAGGAGCTGGACGATTCAGGGGGTCAGCGACGCAGGCGCATGAGCGGCGAGATGTCGCCCGCCAAGAGGCCGCGGTCTGGAGAGGATGAAGATGATAGTGATGACTAACGCTAGTGGTTTTGGGACATTGGAAATATTGAGGCGTTTGTGGTGGGTGGGAAATACATATACGACAGATTCCGGTTCATGATACAGCGATTCCAGGTAGAACTCTCGCCTCAGAGCGGAGGGGCCAGTATAGAAGACTAAATGAGTTAAATTCACTTTTTAATACCTTATCCTCACGCCTTTCCCTTTCCTTTTACGGTTCGGCTACCAGCATCTTTATCCACATCTTGACCATTCTCATCATCTTCATCTCGTGGAAGCTGGAATCCCATCATGCCCAGGAGATTGCCCGTCGGACCAGCCATGCCTGCCTGGCTCTTGAAGCTCTCGAGTAGGTTCTTTGCCAGGTTGTAATCGATGTCGACGTCTTGCTCGCTATCCTCGTCCTCCTCAGCCACGTCTGGCAAGGGGGTCGATTGACTGCTTTCACCAGCCTTTGGGCTCTTGTCCTTCAGCCGAGGGCGCTTCTCCTTGGCTGGGTCGAGTTTCAGGGCGCCGTGTGAGTTGAGCTCGGCTTCAAACTCAGTGGTGAGTTTTCGAATCTCTTCGTCTTCTACTTCGTCGTCGCCAGAGCTCTTGGGTGCGGGCTTGGGAGATTCCTTCTTGCCTGGGGTTGGGGTTGAAGATGGCAACCCCATCATTTCCCTCATCATCCGGGCAAATTCCTCCTCATCGAAGCTGACCTCTTTATCCTCTGCATCACTGTCTTCATCCGAAAATTCATCGTCTTCATCGTCGTCAAAGTCCATCTCGTCGAGTTCCGCTCCTTCCACCCCCGCCGAGTCATCATTGAGGAATGCTTCGAAGCGAGAGACGATCTTGCGTAGGTCAGACTGTGTGTTCGCGTCACCAAAGCCCGATTTTTCGCCCTCTTTGGGTGCTCCTCGCTTTCCATCAAGTTCCTTTTCAAAATCTTCGTAGTTGATGTCCATCCAGGCTTCGCTGTCATCACGAGTGGCGTCTCCCCAGGACTTGATATCCTGATCCGTAGGAAGAACATCGTCACCGTCCTCTTCGAGGTCTTCAAGAACGATTGCCAGTTCTCTCACGACCCTACTCTTGCTCTTTTCCGCTTTGGCAGCCAGCATTTCGAATCCACATGTGAGCTTCATTCCGATATCGAGTCTGGCTGTGATTTTATCCGCCTCTCCTGAAGGGGCCTCCTTCTGGGCTTTTTGAATGATATCTTGCCATGTCGGTGGCGCATCAAAGCGCTGGGAACGCAGTTGCGCGAAGAGCACTTTACTAAATCGCACCGAGACTGTTATGATATCCTGAAGCGGGAACACTGGTGGTTCAGTAGGTGAGATGATACGCTTGAGTGCGATGGGATCTCGGAGGTAAAAGGCCTCCACGGCAGGGGCCACGGATTTTGGAAGTGAGTGTAGAACGTATGCCAGCTTCCTGGGTATTGTGACGAGGGAGTGATGAATCGATTCTGTGATATGTGCTGGGTACTTCTCCAGCCTGTAGAAAGCCTCAGCCTCGACGAATGCCGAGTGAACGAGAGCATCTGGTTTCGTCTTGAGAGCCTCAACCGCGTCAGACAGCGTGAGGTTTCGGGGCTTGAGGTTTGCTTCATCCTTGACTGGGATGATCAACAACTTTCCGTCGTGAATCCATGTTCGATTGTTGTCGATTTCTGGGTTGAGCCACCTGGGCAGCACATTGGCTGCTTCGACGAGGAGGAACTCGCCGTCTGTGTCAAATACTCTAATCCAGAGTTTCGGATGAGATTTGGTGAGTTCTCTCAAGATGTAGACAATGAGCCACTCGTCTTCGACAGCGTCACCGTAGTCTGTGATGCCATGAAGATACACCAACCCTAGCAAGGATTAGCTAGTCTATCCAGTGACTTCAGGTGCGGCGCATGCCCTTGCCTTGTTCGTTCTTGAGGGTGAGGTTAAATTCGTCCTTTTGCCAGATGTAATTCCCTGTGAGTGAGGTGGCGAGGTCTATGGCCGACTTTCTCACAGCCTCGATTTGTGAGAGTTGTCTTCGAGCCTCTAGTTGAGGGTCCAACACGAAGAGGAGATACTCTACACAGTTGTCGGGAAGTTGATTAATGGGACCTCCCTGATCTGCCTCCTTGGAGGTAGTCCCTCCCTCAAAGACCGCAGTTTTCGAAGACATATCGAGTCAAACTTGAATTGTCAAGATTACGCCCACCTTCAGCTGTTGACTACAGGGTAAGGTATGCTTCTCGAGAGCTTGGTGTGTCACTCAGCTCAAAGTACGCTAGTCCAAATCAGGAACAAAGAAAAGAAAGCCCCCCACCTTCACGACACGTCCAGGCTCAACGCGTAGAGTGTAACTTCGCTCCCCAGATTCTGGAAGGTACCTCCTGCTTTGCTCATTCACCTCTGGGAAGTGGACAACGACTCCCCTCCTTAATAGTTAATCAAGGTCGCGCATGCACACAAACGATATTTTTCCCACAACAAATTTCTTCAGCTAGCGATCAATCCAATTCATCAATCTCCCGGTGCCCCGGGAATCGCAAGGCCGTGCGCATCGCATCGCATCGCATCGCATCGCATCGCAGCTATGGCACCCACCAAACGACCGCGGCCCCTTGCTGAGCAGGATGAGGACGATATCGTCGACGTTCGGCAGGCGCGCTCACATCTCCGACCAGAGGAAGCCGTAAGATTTTATCCCAAACATCTAGTACATCCGTCTGACCAGGACTACCGCACAGAGGAAGCGCGCACGAGTTTCCATCGACGACCGAAGAAGAACGGAACCGACGCCCCAGCTCGACGATGTATCGAGCTCCGAAAGCGACGAGGAAGAGGCCCGAGGACTTCCAGACTCCCCACCACAGACTCAGTATGAACTCATGCGAGATGCCGGCTTCAGGCATCTACAGCACACCGATTGGGATGATCAGCAGGCGACACAGAAACTGGCAAAGAGAGGCACCACACTCGGCAACAATATGGTATCCGAGAGCGGCATCGTCGAGAGCATCACTTGTTACAACTTCATGTGCCACGAGAGACTGCATGTCGAGCTTGGGCCGCTTATCAACTTCATCGTCGGCGAAAACGGCAGCGGCAAGAGTGCCGTCCTTACTGCTCTGACGCTGTGCCTCGGTGGCAAGGCCAGTGATACCAACCGAGGAGGCAGCCTAAAGTCATTCGTGAAGGAGGGCCGTGAACAAGGTAGCTTGGTTGTCAAGATCAAGAACGCGGGATCGGACGCCTACCAACCTGACATCTATGGCGAGAGCATCATCATCGAGCGTCATTTTTCGAAAGCCGGTAGTAGTGGATTCAAGATCAAGAGCGCCACTGGCCGAATCATCTCCACCAAGAAGCAAGAAGTCGAGGAGATCTCCGAATGGTACGCACTACAGATTGGCAACCCTTTGACGGTCCTATCCCAAGACAACGCACGGCAGTTCCTCAACGCAGCATCTCCTGCCCAAAAATACAAGTATTTCGTCTCCGGCGTTCAGCTAGAACAGCTCGATAACGACTACAAGATGTCACAGGATACCCTCGACAAGACTTTGATTCTCAGAGAGGACTTGACTTCTAAGATTGAGTATGTCAAGAAAGAGATGGAGGAGGCTGAGCGACTTGCCGAAACAGCTCGAAAGAACGAAAGCCTACGCGAGAAAGGACGACACTACAGAAACCAGCTCGTTTGGTCCCAAGTTGTGGAGCAGGAGAGACTGCTTGAGCAGCGTGAAGCCGAGATTGTGAAACGAGATGAACAAATCGAGGAGGCAAAAAATTACTGTGAAGAGATGACTGCGGCCCTCGAAACAGTAGACGAGAAACTCGAGCGAGTCAAGCAGGCTAAGGAGGTGCTTGAGCAAGACCGAGACACCTTTGAAGGACGAATCACTAGAGCTGAGGCTGCATTCCAACAAGCCTCGAAGGACGAGTCCGAGTTGCTTCGAGAGGAGCGCGATGCTCATCAACGCCTCAAAACAGTCAACGAAGACATCAAGGCCGTCAACCGAAAAATAGTGGAGGAGGAACGTCGTCTGGGTCAGTCAACAGGGACTGCTCGTGCACAGAAGGATGCCGAGCTTGCGGAGAAGACAAAGAAGGAGAAGCTTGTCAAAGAACAGTTGGAGGAGGCTCATGAAAAAGTGCCTTTCCTCCAAAACAGGCTCAACGAAATCGAAAGCAGCTTGAAGAAGCTGGCACACACCAAAGATCTGAAGCGAAAAGAGATCGTTTCAGTTGAGCACCAGGTCCGAGAACTCCAAACAACATCCGGTGGGCGGTATAGTGGCTTCGATAGGGACATCACCAACCTCGTGAAATCGATTGCGAATGACAGTGGCTTCGAGCAGAAACCTATTGGGCCTATTGGTGCCCATATCCGATTGTCCAAGCCTGAATGGTCTGGCATTCTTGAGAGAACTCTGGGAGATGGCCTCAATGCATTTGTTGTGAGGAGCAAACCCGACCAGACGAGACTCTCTGGCATCATGCGCCAACTCAAAATGAGGAAGCAACCCCCAATCTGGATTGCATATGGAGGCAGGATTGACACAGGCAGTCAAGAGCCAGACCCCCAGTTTGATACCATCCTGAGAGTGCTCCAGTTTGAGGATGACATTATTAGATCGCAACTCATCATCAACAACCAGATCGAGAAGATTATCCTTGTCCGAGAGCGCGTGGAGGCCGAAAGGGTTATGGTTGAAAATACCCCTCCGCGTAATGTGGCAGCTTGTATCTGCTTCCACGACGGAAAGGGCAAGCGAGGATGGGGATTGAGAATGACGAACCGAAACGGCTCTATCGGCACGAGCCCAGTCCAGCCAAGTAACATGCGTCCCAGGATGCAGTCAGACTCGGCTCAACAGGTCGAAATGCAACAAGAGAATCTGAAGCAGCTGGGCTTGGAACTTGCCGAGATTGGTCGCGATGATCGCCAAACCCAACAGGCGGCTCAGCGATGTAAGACCGACCTCCAAACTCAACGGAGTGAGATCCGGAAGCTGGAGAACGATCTCCGCTACGCACAGGCTGCCATTGAACGCATCTCTATGGAACTCGACGCGTTTGAGGGTGTCGATGATCGACTAAACGTCCTCCGTGAGGAGCTTGATAAGAAAACCACGGAAAAGGACGAAATCGGAAACCAGTATGGCACCATGAGACTGGCAAGAAGTGATCTGAACGCGAAGAAAGAGAAGGCCAGATTGAAGCTCGAAGAGGAGAAGAATGAACAAGACGACTTCCAGAGCCGGGTCAACAAAGCGCAAGAGAAGATCAACTCGGCCGAGGGCATGAGGCGTGTAGCCGTTGCGAACAAGAATGATGCCTTTGAGCGAGTCGACATTGCAAAGAACGAGCGACGGCGTGCCGAGGAGAGGCGAGACGCCAAGGCCGAAGAAGTTGCAGACTTTACTCGACAGGCTTCCGCGATAGCAGAGCGTGTGCACATCCCCGATGGCGAGACACATAACAGTATCGAGATCAAGTATAAGAAGGTTCGTGAGCAGCTCAAGGAGCGTGAGAAGCGTCTCGGAGCCTCAGACGCTGAGATCTACGAGCGTGCTGCGGAAGCTCGCACGCGATATGAAGATGTCATGAGACAGACCCGGGACGTGGACGACACCATCTCATCCCTCAAGCGAGCCATCGAGCACCGACTCCATCTCTGGCGCCAGTTCCAGCGCCAGATCAGTGCTCGCATTCGCATTCAGTTCAACTATCTCCTCAGCGAGCGAGGCTTCCGTGGTAAGATTGATCTGGATCACCGCGCCCGCAAGGTCCTTATCCAGGTTGAGCCCGACGAGACACGAAAGAGCTCCGCTGGAAGAAACACCAAGACTTTGTCCGGCGGTGAAAAGTCCTTTTCATCCATCTGCATGCTTCTCTCAGTGTGGGAGGCCATTGGTTCCCCTATTCGCTGCTTGGATGAGTTTGACGTCTTCATGGATAATGTGAACCGTGCCATTAGCACAAACATGCTGGTAAGTGTACATGTGCAGAGAGAACGCATAAAGAAGACTGGTAGCTAATCTGATTGTTATTCAGGTGGATGCCGCTCGTCGTTCAGTCTCACGACAGTATATCCTCATTACGCCCAATGCCATTGAGGGCCGGGCTCGCCTGGACAAGGACGTCAAGATCATTCGGTATGCAGTCTATCTCTATAGACAAGACATCTGCTAACAATATCCCTCCTATAGACTGACAGATCCTCGCCAACGAACACTTGACGAGTATGCATAGAATATCTAACGAGGGGTGCTTTTGGGAGTTAGGGGTCATTTCGAGGCGCTTAGAAAGGGCATTAAAAAGGACGGCTCAGGCAATGGGGTGCTTTATAGTGATACCAGACGCAGGCGGGATGGGTATTTCACGGATTGGACTTGAAGGCATAGCGGGCTCTCGTCAAGACGTCAATGTTTGATGATGAATGCGGTTGTACATGGCTCATACACTATCATACAGGCGATTTTACGGTTTCTCTCTTTTTACACAATGGACCAATATTGATCCTAGATGCGGACTCCCTTGCTCCTTAGCACGTTGACGCCCGCATTGAATGTGAAGCCAGCCCATTGACCAAAGGACCCGACGACGCTACCGAGTGACTTGACCTCGCCTAGCCTTCGCTGGAGGAATTGCCTCGTCTCGATGAAGTCGGGGGATCGGTCGTTGGTCATGAATAGCTCGCTCGTGCTGTAAATCATGGAGAGGCTCGCGCGCTTCGAGTACCAGGAGGGGTCGACGGCCTTGTCTCCAGACAGGAACCAGATCTCGTCCGAGAGCTTAGCAAGCTCCTTGAGGGAGGCGGGGACGTAGCTTGGCTGAGCCATGATGGCCAGGGCCTGCGAGACAGTTGTAAGTATACGTCATGTACAATTGCATGGTGTATATTTCCAGATCGACCTACCTCTTGCCAACGATCCAAAACCTCCTTGTTACCCATGAGTCGCTCCCATGTCAATGCTTCCACCTTTGTCGCAATTCCAGATTGATCATTCTCTGGGAAAAGCTCCTTGCTGCGGGCTGCCAGAGCCTCGCGCTGTGTAGCAAGGTGATATCGGATCAGGCCAAAGGCACCGTCGGGAATGACACTGGCACTGATGTCGAGATAGCCCGCGTCTCGAGCGCCGAGGCCGAGCGTCTTTTGGGAGAAGCCATGTTCGGGAATGTGCTTGTACGCAGCGGAGAGAATTGCCTTTTCAGCATCACCAAAAGTACCGGGAGGCGGCGGGTGGTCGTATGAGTGGAAGGGTCGCTGGGCGAGGCGCTGAGGCAGTCTCGAGGCCCGCAGGACCGAGGCCCTGGGGACGATTCGAGCGGACGCCGACATGGTGGTTACGGCCAGAGTCGACTACGGACACGGATCAATGGCTCCGGGGGAGCAATGGCGGCGCGGGCGAGAGATCGGGCGAGGTTCGGCGAGGCTGTGGATCGTCCGTTTTGGAGATTCTGCGAGTTTGATGCTGCCATTGTCTCGATGCGGTTTTCTCCAATGGCAGCGGCGGAAGGCTCGGGGTGGGGCGAGGCCGAGGAGCTCGGGCCAGACCCGGCTCTGCGGTGCTTCCATTCTCGGGGTCCGCATTTACTTCCCGGACTCCGTAGATACCTGGCAAATGTACCTCCCACTTCAGACCCGGCGGCCGATTCCAGGCACCGCATACAGTGCGCGTCTCGCTCCATGTAACCTAGCTAGCACATGGTCTGTTGAGCGATGGATGGATGAAAAAGCCCCTCTGCTCAACATTTGCATGATCCAGGCCTGCTTGCTCCAGGAATCGCATGATGAGTCGAGGACCAGGAAAAACGTCGCGCTAACAGATAACTCCCCGAGGACTGCTGACGTTCTCTCGCTCAACAAAGCCCGTGGCCCACGGATTGCGCTCTAAAATCGACGGCGCCCGCAGGCGTCATGGTGATGGCGGGGTCCATGTTGGTGTCGTGCTTACGGGCAAACTGTTGCGTTTCCATTCCCGCATTCCCAATGGTCGAGGAACCGTATGTACGGAGCCGGCTCTGTCTGGTCTGGTCTGGTCTGGTCTGGTCTGATATTCTTGTACGCGGAACACCATCGAGGCCCTCGTGTCCTCGGGCCGTATCTTGCTGATATGCGAAGGTGCATGTACCAGGGCCGTGGTCGATGAACCATGCCAGGTCCGCAACAGTCACGCCCACGGACCTGCGAAACTCTCTGACCTGCCCATCCTGCTCCTCCAGACGAAGGTCGCGGCATGACTATAAGTAGTTGCTCCACATCAACTGCTGCCAGAGGTCTGAGCGTCGTTAGACGCATCGTCCAGGATCCGCCGGCAACCTTGATGATCGGATTTGATTGAAGCGGGAGATGCGAAAATCACTGTGCTATCACAGCAGTTGACAGAAATACTGACGCGGTCTCATTGCAAGAAACCCGATAAGCTGGGCTAGCGTTTATATTGCCTAGTCTTGGTGAGTAGTTTATATCTGCAATTCTCAAGGTCTGGTGCCATTTGTTAGTGGGATTTCGTGGTGCCAAGACCCAATATCGAGAACCTTGATTGCCAAACGATATCTCGAGTCCGGACATTGATCCGTGGTCCGGCCCAGTACGGAGCAGGCTTGGAATCAGCGTTTATCCCCCCCGGCAGGGCAAGTTTCTGGCGTGCTAGCTGCAGTACCTGGCAATTCCGGTGCGCTCTGTTCCGGTAATGGAGGTCACATCGACGTGCATACGTACTGTGAGGTGCCCTGGCGTAGCCAGCAGAATTTGCCTTGCAAGGAGCAGCCTGTCTTGAAACCTGTCAATCCTCTTCCCCTCAACCTGCAGTGGCTTGAGCGTAGTCTATCTGCCCCTCAATATCAAATCTTGTACAGGAACATGTTGACAGGTTCTCATCCGCCATGCCATGTTTCCTACCTGCACCCCGTCCATACCTGGCTTAGAGCCTGTGATGAGACATGGGAACCTGTTCCGTGATCCGTTAAAGAGGGGTTAGACATGACCAAGCGGCGGGCCATTGGTTGGCTTCTTCCGCAGTGTCGAGCGATGGCTGTCGTGTAACGGCGAGGTTTTTGTAACGGAATCAAGGTGAAGGGAACACAGGCCAATCATGCTTCTTGAACGGGAGCCCTTTCAGCTGTGCAGGCCGTGTCCAATTCGAGGCAAACGCAGACACAGTTTGAAAGTGCCTGGTGGACTGTCCGGCCAGGCTCTTCCCTGGCCATGGTCTCTTCTCCCCTGCAGTGTTCCAGTGCGGGCTTGATGCCAGTGATACCGAGGAAGCATGGGACATGGGACGCATGGGGGTGAGTGCCTGGCAGGGATCCACTAGGTTAGCTGCCACCGCGGTAAAGTCGGGTCGGGGAGATGGATGGCAGAGGCTGAGTGCTAAAGAGACGATCTTTACTTGGTAATGTCGTCTGCAACGCGCCCGGTAAACGCATGGCTGGATTGACAATGCCATGCGAGCAGCTGGGCGATCCAAAAGTGCCGTCTTGTGTGTGCGTGTGCGAGTGTGTGTACACGGACCTGCTATGGGATGCAGAGGGTGGGTTGCAAAGGAAGCATGCCAATGTATGAGGTGCGGGATGTGGATTCGAGCTGCAGATCCGGAGAGAATCAGAGTCGTCCAAGTTGAGGCGCCTCGACTCTTTGTTCCTGGCGCTTGTCAAAGCTGATCCGTGTTGGGTTGTCACCGTTGCAGGACATGAGCCGCTGCCACAGAGTTAATCGCCATCTAATAGCCATCTAAGGCAAAGGCTTGCCGAATGATGAAACTCAGATGTTGTGTCAACCACAGATACTGAACTCGATGCGTTCAATGGCTTTGACTCTGGTACGTAGCACAAACATGTGTGTGAACCCTGAGCAGATGCGGACAAGGGGGTTTGGCTGCACTAATATCTGCCCGCTTTGAGCGCCTTGCAGTCATGGTCCACCGGGAAAGCCAAGGACCATTCCCTGGCTTGCGCAGTTGGTGTTGACGGTGTCCCGCGATCCAAGAGACAACCAACTGCCGTGTTCGTTCGGACGACATAGACTTGTATTGCCTGAAGTAGATGCTGAAGTAAATGAATGGGTGTCAGTGGGAGAACATGTTCATGCCAAAGTGACATGTCCCGAGAAGGAAATAGAGGTCTTCCTTGACTGGGGGAAGTGAGCTGGTTACCCGTCCAGCTTATTGTGTAAGCGGCGTGAGAGGACTATTTAGTCGCCAGCCTCACCTCATCATGAAAGCGGGCTTGCCAGGAATCATCACGGCTGGTCCATGTCGTTTGAGGTCGAGCCCGAGCGAAGAATTGTGCAGTGTGATATTCAATGGATGGATGATGGGGATGGGATACGAAAGCAGGGCTGTTGGATGAGACTCAAGAAGGAAGCCAGCAGCTCTAGTGCAAGGCAAGTAACCAGGGTATGTACCTTCCTTGCTGTCAAGTGGAAGTCACAGTCTGATGGGACTCAGCCTGAGGCCTAAACTTTATTGTAACGGGACTGTCAACCTTGATATTGGACATCCGAGTGAGATCTGTCAGTAAGAGCATGTGGCAATGGTGTTTCTACGTTGATGACCGCAGTCTCACGATCCAATGCCGGCCGTGGTGGTACATCCGAGATACATGGATACCTCCTGCTCTATGATATGAGTGTCTGAGTGCTAATAATGTCCGGCTATCATGCTTCCTGCCCGGTAAGCTCACAGTGGATCCCATCGCGTCCTTTCCCCCTGGCTCTATCCCTGCGCCGCCTTCCCATTCGTCGCCTGGTTTCTTCCCATCTCATCAACGCGTTCTTTTCTTTTTTACGACCGCAGAGCCTGGGAAGTCAGCACCAAGCACACGGCCACCAGAGCCACGTTCGCCATCCCTCCACCGTCCTCGCCGTCCGTCTTACCGTTCCTCTCCCATCCATCCATCGCTCGGTTTAGCTGTCTGGATCTCGCCGACCCCCAAAAGGACGCTGTACCAACACCCCAGAGGTTGCGGGAGCCCGACAAAAAAAAACCAACCCCATACCATCCATCCATCCCAGCGAGCGACCCGCGTGTTGCACGCCCAGCCCAGGTTTTTCAGCCAGCCAGCCTGGTCCCAAGCAAGCCAACGCGTGCCGTGAATCACTCAGTGCTGCAGGCTGCTGCTTGCGTTTTATGCGACTGCTGCTGCTGCTGCTGCCATCCTTTGGTTGACCGTGGACCCGTGGCTTGTTTTTGGTCTCGCCCGAGTTTTCTGCTGCCCCCATAGCTACCTAACCTGCCCGTCCGTCCCTCGCTGTCCTTACCACGACGTGGACACTGTCGACCCTCCGTCTCCGCTTACCTCCACCGCAACCTACCTCTCTCAGAACCGGTCGCGCCCGTCGTTCGTCACCCGAACTCGCACCCGTCACTCACCCATAACGCGACAAGGAGACCACCCACCCCCAACCAAGTAGGAGGTTTCTGTTCTGTACGTCTGGACGTACACACACGCACGCACGCACGCAATAGAACACACAGTCACAATGGGTATGTTCGTTGGCTTTTCTTGATCCCCCCCTTCTGCGCCTGCCTTGTCTGCCTTTCCATCCATCCCGGCTCGCGACGCTGCTGCCACAAACGCGCGTCTGTCTGCGCCTGTCTAGCAACGTGTGTCGTCGTCGACGGCTTGATGCGCATCTGCACTTCTCCTCGGCCACGGCCTCTCGAGGCTGGGCGGCTTGAGCCTGCTGCGGTCGCCTTGCCTCAGCCTATCTCCCGAGCCTGAATTGAGCCCAATTCACCCCATGCCTGAGCTTCCTTACTCCCAAGCCTGAACACGACAGAGCTTACGCCTGACTTCGGGCCTGGCTGGACTGGTTGCTGTTGTGCTGTGTCTGTCTTGCTGCTTGCTGTATCTGCGCCTGCACCCGCACTCCTCGGAGTGTCTTCATCAATCAATGTGATACCACCTCTTGCTTGATGCAGCCTCGGAGCGTCCCCATTCCACTCCGACAAGCTCTTCGTGCCGCCTCTTCTTTTTCGCGTCGCCTTTCCTCATCCACTGCATTATCAAACCCCCCTTACGTGCATCAATCCGCCAAGGTCCACACCACGCTGCCACCACCCCTCCACTACAGCCCGAGTGCTCTGCCTTCTTCGACCAAGCTACCCTCACTCCCTGTTATTTCAACCATTCTCTCCTCTTCCTCGCCCTTTTCGCCGTTTGCGCGTCTTTCACAGAGGTTCTATCCTTTCTTCGGATTCTTCAATTCTAACGCTCACCTTTCAACAGCTGACACAGGAGATACCTACCGGCCCGTGAGTAAACCTACTATTCCTTAAGCTCCCCTTCTGCTACCTTATCTTCCCGCTTTGCACCTGTCTCTTCCCGCTGAAGCTGCGCGCAAACGCCGTCTTCCCGTTGCCGAGCAAGTGCGGTCCCCCGCGCGATTGCACCACGGCCTCTCGCTGCTTCTGGTCTGGGGCTGCCTGGGCTGGGCTCCCCGCTTCGCACGGGAACCCAGATCGCTGCTCTTGATAGCTGAGGCAAGCTCTCGGTCGGCTCCGCTCATCCGAGATCGGCCTTCGCGCGACGCGCTTCTCTTGTGCTGTCATTATTGCGTGCGCAAATCATCTCGTCTCCAAGAGTTCTGCTGCCGCTGTTGCTCTTTCCCCCCGCGTTCGCAGACGGTGATTCACAGGCGTTTTGCGCGCGCAGCCTTGTTTTACCCGAGACAACCATACCCCTCTTCTTTCAATGTTCCAATACAGCCAACCTGCCTCAACGCAATCCAGCTTTGGCATGGAATCGCCTCATTTTGTTCCTGCTCCTACTGACACTCATCAGCGCGAGAGGTCACGATCTCCTCGCAGACGTTCCAGAAGCCCCGAACGGACACACCGACGCCGGTCCTACTCCCCCCGCAGCCGATCAGCCAGCCGGGACGATTATCGACGAAACCGTGATCGCTCGCCCATGACTAGCACAGGCGCCCCAGGCGGAGGACCAAGTGCAGGATACAGTGGACAGGCTCCCCATCGATCTTACGAGGAACGAGCCGCAGCTCGAGAACAAATGATGAACAACATTCGCGAATCCTCCCAGCAGGACCGCCGAGTCTACGTCGGCAACCTTTCGTACGATGTCAAGTGGCACCATCTGAAGGACTTCATGAGACAGGGTGAGGCTTTCAATGCCGCGGATCGCCGGTGGAAAACGTGGGACTGACGAGATGGTAATCTAGCTGGAGAGGTGCTCTTTGCCGACGTGCTATTGCTTCCAAACGGAATGTCGAAGGTGGGCTTCATCGCGTAGTCTTTTTTTTTGGTTGGCTTTCCTTTGTGGTTTTCTCCCTCTTAGCCTTTGTGGATGGTTGGGTTGACGGGTTGGGACGCTGTCCTGGGTTGATTGTAGGGATGCGGGTAAGTCTCATCGTTCCCCGGCGGCTCCGGACTGTGCTAACAATTGGCAGAATTGTGGAATATGCTACACGGGAGCAAGCCCAACAGGCTGTTGCCCAACTGAGCAACCAGAACCTCATGGGTCGCCTAGTCTACGTGCGTGAAGTAAGTGTCGACAGTCTAGATGCGAGGATGATAGGAAGCTGACGATGAGACTCTAGGACCGTGAGGCTGAGCCTCGGTTTATCGGAGCAACTGGCGGCAACCGCGGCGGCTTCGGCGGCGGCATGCCTGGCGGTGGTGGCGGCGGCGGCGGATTCAACCCCGGATACGGCGGCGGTGCGCCTGGCGGCGGCGGTCGTCAGATCTACGTGGCCAACGTTTGTTCCTCCCCAACTCTAGCGCGGCTCGTGAATGATTGTTGACTCCCTATAGCTTCCCTTCAATGTAGGCTGGCAAGATCTCAAGGACCTCTTCCGACAAGCTGGTATGTGTCCCGTTGCTCCCACTTTTGAGTCCATTACGTGCTGGGCTCGTCTAACCTTTGTCTAGCCCGAAATGGTGCCGTGATTCGCGCCGACGTCCACATTGGACCCGACGGCCGTCCCAAGGGATCCGGCATTGTTGTTTTCGAGAGCCCCGATGATGCTCGCAACGCTATTCAGCAATTCAACGGCTACGACTGGCAGGGCCGAGTCCTTGAGGTTCGCGAGGACCGATATGCCGGCAGTGGTCCTGGCATGGGCTTCGGCGGCCGCGGCGGCTATGGCGGAATGCGAGGTGGATTCGGCGGAGGCTTTGGTGGTCGTGGAGGATTTGGCGGAGGCCGTGGAGGCTTCGGCGGCGGCTTCGGTGGCCGAGGTGGCTTCGGTGGTGGCGGCGCAGGCGGTCCCGGCTTTGAGCCCCCTGCCAGCTCCGTCCCTCCTAACCCCTTCACTGACTTCGCTACTACTGGCACTGAGCGCAGCGAGACCATCTATGTCCGCAACGTAAGGCTGACATCTGATCATCACCTGGTTTGGTCACATGGCTAACTTGGCATAGCTACCCTGGTCGACCAGCAACGACGATTTGGTTGAGCTCTTCACCACCATCGGCAAGGTGGAGCAGGCCGAGATCCAGTATGAGCCCAGTGGCCGTTCCCGCGGCACTGGTGTTGTCCGCTTCGACTCTGCCGAGACGGCCGAGACAGCCATCGCCAAGTTCCAGGGCTACCAGTATGGTGGTCGTCCCCTGAACCTCAGCTTCGTCAAGTACCTGAACCAGGGCGGTAACGATGTCATGGACACGGACCCGCATGGAGGCTTGACCCAGGATCAGATCATGTAAGAGGGCGGTGGTGCATGTCCACCGGAACTGGGCGTCTGGCGGCTTTGACGCTCCCAAGCGATGACGGTTGAACATTTCTTTTCCGGCAGAGGTGACAGTCGTCTCCCTTTGCTTCGTTGCTTCTCTACTGGAATCGTTCTTTCTTTTGGTCTCATTTCTTTTTTCACGCTGGCAACAAAAGTTGGAGGTTCTCGACGCCAGGGTCTTTGCGTATGGATACGCGGTCGAACTCTACCTCGAGGATGGATCGACGCTTTTAATATGTTGAGGGACAACTGGCGAGGAGGTTTAAGGGATTCACTCACTGAACAGCACGACCGATTTGACCCCTCCTCGAAACGTTGACGACGGCGCCAGCGGCATCCAGGAAGCCGGGGTTGTTCTGTCGGCTGAGTGAATCGAAGGGGCGACACCTCGGGGCGCAGCCCTCACAGATGGTCCTACCCTACCTAGAATGTAACTCGAGTAACTATCTGATGGTATTCAAGAATGATGGCAGGTGGTTTTGGTGAAAGGGGAGAGCGTAGGATATGTGCGGACGTGCGTAGCATCTCGGGGCGCATGGCAGTTTGTCGGGCCGGGTGAGCGATTCTAGTGAAGGTTGTGCATGTCCATCATGACTGGACGATGATTGCCGGCGTTGAGGAGTAATCTGGCCTTGTCTTATGCACTATAAGTAACGAGGACAAGGAAGGTGACTGGTGAAGGTCATGGCCTCGGCGTTGATAGTAATGACGACGTTGAACATTTTCATCTTTTGAATGAAAGGTTGATGCTCCATGCAGCGTGCCATGAAGTGCTTTTGGGGGCATGTGCAAAAAGGTAGATGCATTCAGTATGTCGCAGCCAGTTCCTTTCATGAGGCGCTGTCTGTAGGCTTGCGCAAGTGCGCCTTTCTGCACCTGGTGACTTTGTGAAGGTTGATGATATCTAGTCGAATAGGAGGAGGATGCTATAGAAGCTTACTTGTTCTCAGAACCAAACTCAATTCCGCCAAATGGCTGTCAAGCATATGCCAGTGAAAGTTGATATCTTGATGACATGGCTGTTAGAACTGCATCTGAGATGCGAGGTGGTCACTCGTCGGGCATCAACGAGCAGAACATCTGGGAGCCATGAGAACTCCCATCATCAGACAGGACGCTTTGGGAAACGGGGTCTCGAGATCGACAAGTGAATCAGCCAAGATGGGCGGGAAGGAACATGACCACTAAGGCCAACAGTTCAGAGGAGGCCGAAGAGGTTCGGAGCAGTGATCAAGCTCAACGACCATGTATGAACGCTTGGTAAGCGGTAATGAGTGTTTGTTTCGCACGGCAACTCTGTCTGGCATATCTACCGTGCAGAGCCCCTCGAGTACCAAGCCGGATGCAAGAGTTGCCGTCCCCCTCATGGCCGTCGATCGACATCTGCCAAGAACGATGGCTTGCCCGATTTCATTCCTCCACTTGGACGACAAGACACTAATAAGGTAATCCCACACGTCCTTGTTTGACAAGCGGGCCACGCGGCACCAAGGTAAAACGTCCAATGGCAAACTGCCGTGGTCTCGATCAAGACCCCCCAATTAAGCTTCGAAATAAGCTTGTCTTGAGGTGGCTGTCCCGCCTCGGGACCTCGCACATCCGCTGCATCTCCCCCTACCGACGCCAAGACAAAGATCGACTTGCAAAAATGTTTTAGTGCTTTCCTTTGACCTCGTACCCAAGAGCCAGTCTTGCGGAAGTATGCGCCGCCGTGCAAGGGCGTTGGCTGGGCTGACGGAGGTGGTTGATGCCAAGGTTAGCCTTGTCTTGTCCTACGTCGGGGAGCTGTGTCCTTCTCGGCATCAACATTCTTCCTCTTTCGTGGGCAGTCTTGAGGAGAAATTAAGCAAGATCCTCGGGATATGGACGCTAGCGGTGGCTGTGAGCATCTGTTAGCTCCAATACCAAGGCGCTTGCGAAAGTCAGAGAGGTGCCCGTGATGGTGTTTTTTGGTGAGAGTGTCTCTTTTCTGCAAAGGGGCGGTACAGCAAATACTGTTTCCGACGATGCATAGAAATGAATGCCTACGTGAGAGAGACGATGATAGTAGCGCGGGCTTGCGCAGGTGGATTATCGGTCTTGGCGTTGCTCGCAGTTCGGAATCTCTTCCTCTGGCTCTGTATGGTTGGAGATGTGGATTGAAGGCTTGCTTTTGGTGGTTCAGTATAGTCCTGGACTAAGATTGCGATGACGTTTGTTGAACGGTTGCTTTGATGCCGTTCGTATACTTCAGAGGTGTTGTTCATATCTATATAAGAGGTGTGAACTAGCTTCCATTGCTCTCTCATCCTCATCAAGCATCAGCTCTCAGCCTAAGATCACTACAACAACACAACCTTTTACTCAAGCCAAACACTCCTCCAAGACAAGATGAAGTTCTGCCTCCTCACCGTCGCCCTCGCCACTCTGGCAACTGCTTCGCCCATGCCAGAGAATGAGCAGCACGAGAAGCGAATCCTCGGCCTCTTCAAGCCCAAGCCCGCTGTCCCATTCACCTTCACCTCTACGTGGGAGGTCAAGGCCACTCCTGGCGAGGTCGTCGACAGCGAGAACAAGTTCACCGGCGGCCTGGCCAACAGCTGGGGTCTCTTCAAGTTCGGCATCAACTCTCAGGAGGACGTCATCTGCTACAACATCACCCTCTATGGATTCCGCGGAGAGTACCAGTCTCCTGCCAACACGGCCACTCACATCCACGAGGCCGCCAGGGGCAAGTCCGGCCCTCCTCGGTAAGTCTACATGGCACCCTTCACAGCACCGAGAGAAACTAACATGGTGTGCGTTCTAGCATTGCCTTCCCCAACCCCGTTGGCGACGGCCCCTCCCGCACCTCGATCGGCTGCCTCAAGGGCCCGTTCCGCACTGGAGTCATCCAGAACGGCAAGGACACTGGTGAGGGATTCACCCTCAAGCAGATTGAGAAGAACCCTGCCATGTTCTTTGCCGACACGCACTCTAGCCTTGCTGTTCCTGGAGCTTTCCGAGGACAGCTCGACACTGGCCGTTGCTCCTAGAGCTCTACTCTCTGGCATACACTTGTAATTTCTAATGAGGGAATGGGGTCACAGACGATTTGTTCTGTTGTGCTGCTGTAGCCTTTACCTGTTACATTATCTTAATCCGTTTCAACCTTATGCATACATCCACTTCCAATGTGCGCTATCTCGTAGTCGTGAATAACTGTTGAGAGATGGTAACTAGATGTTACCATGGTGATTGTTCCAAGTCAGGGTTCCCAGCCTAAGGGGAAATATGAGGAATTTTGTCTCTAGTAGCGGGAAAGGCGAGCGATCTTGGTAGAGCATCTATTGGCAAAGTAATTGAGTGCACTCCTATTATGCCTGCTCCGTGATGCATGCTTAGGCAAGCCTTCCGCGCGCTAACAGTGCTGCCATACCCCTAGAGGGCTGCCCTTGCCTTCCAGTGAGGTTAATTCACTCAAGCATTGTAGACTGCATATGAAGTGATTTGGTGGTTGAGGGGGTATCGCACATGATTTCATTAGTCCATGGCATATCATTTAACCCTTCTTCTCTTGATCCCATGATTTCTCCTTCAAAAACCCTCATTTTTAAGCAGCAGCCTTCTTCTTCTTTGCCTTTGCCTTCTTCTTGCTGCGGTCCCTGGGTTTCAGGGCTGTCATGCCTGCCTTGCACACGTCGGCGTACCGCACGTAAAATGCCTCCAGGTCCTCGGGGTTCACGACAGTCGTGAGCTTGATCTTCTTGGCGCGTTCCTTCTTCCCCTTGGCGTTGGTTGCCCGGATGATGAGAGGGAGAGGCTTGCCGGGGTGCAGGTCTGGTGAGGGCTCCTCCTCCGAGGGAGCGGGGATGTCTTGACCGTAGGTCACTGGCCAAATGTTCAGCAGGCATCTCTGGAGTTCGTCTTTGAAAGTCACTTACGGCGTTTCTGGCTCAGGACGACGGTGCCATGATCGCTCCCCTTGCGGTGATCAAAGAGCTCAGCCAACTTGGCGAAGAACTGTCATGTGTTGTCAGAACCAAGTCCTCACTAGAGCGCTGCGCAGCTAGCCTGAGCGAGTCTGCGACTATGGAAAAGAATTTCATACCTCATCATGGCTAATACGAGGGTCGGCCATGGTAAAGAAAAGTGAGCCGTGGCCAACAAATGATAGTGAAGGGTGAACGTTGAACGACGTTGATGAGTTTCGGCCTTTGCC
The DNA here is from genome assembly GCF_000151355.1 of Fusarium vanettenii 77-13-4. NCBI lineage: Eukaryota > Fungi > Ascomycota > Sordariomycetes > Hypocreales > Nectriaceae > Fusarium > Fusarium vanettenii. The sequence goes on along the minus strand of NW_003315879.1, from coordinate 62,712 downwards.
CCACCATACACTCACCACGCATCTGAGGTTGTGTGGTGCACTGTGTCAAACATGGAAAATACGCACCGCAGTCGCCACCAAACATGGTCCCAAGACCCACTGATTCCCTCTTCTCGGTACCACTTCGGCAAAGTCCTAATGCTCCTCCTCATAGATGTCTCTCACACGATGTTATTGTGCTACTGAAGTTTGGAATTGAGTCTTGGCTACCTAACTTACCGCTGTGTTGTTACTATTCTCCTACTCCGAAGACTCTCATTGTAGAGCCTTTTGACGAAGCACCCTTGAGAAAAGAAGGACTCATGAACTTAACTGTGCGGGGAGGACAAGACCGAGAATAGACAATCTTTGTACGTAAAATAATGTTCTTACTATAGAACATACTACATTATTCTGCGATTTTGATGTAAAACGTCTGATCATACAACAATATCTAACGAGAGGTAGACATACTGCGCTATTCTGATATCTATTCTATTCCTTGACCCGGCTGCCAATATTGGTGTTGAAGTTGGTCCTGCGTCGCGCGCCCCACCTCATGCATTGAGTGGGGGGCAGCTTCTGAGCTCCGTCAGTGCTTCTCGACTTTATTTTTTTTTACAGAGAAAAAGTTGCGCCTCTCTTTGCATCATGACTACTTTCTCTATGCTCCCACCTTCTCTCAACATCACCATAAAAATTTCCTTTAGCCTCCTCCTTGTATTGGCTCATAATAATCACCACCGTTTCTTCGACCTCCTCTCATTCTTCCCTTAGCATCATCATAACAACTACCTTCCTCACCTGAATCGCCGTCTTCACCATCGGTCATCACCTCGCCGTTGACGGAACACACCATGGAGCGCCTTTCAAAGTCCGCCCGTGAGCGGCTCGCCCAAGATGACGCCGAGATCAAGATGTATGAGCGGAAACTGGGCATCAAGGGGCGCAAATCCTCTCGCAAGGATGATGACGGTCTCGAGGGGTTGCTGGGCGAGGAGGGCATGGATATGGACCAGAGTGACGAAGACTCAAAACGGAAGAGGGACGAATACGATACGTGGCTGGCGTCAAAGAGAAGAAAGTCAACACATCAATCTGGTAAGCTGAAGGGAGTTACGACGTGCAGAGACAGACGCTGACTGGGAGCAGCCTACGCGGACGACGATCTTGACCTGGTGGATGAGGACGATGATGATGACGAGGACGACGAAGATGGCGAAGACGATGAGGGCGACGAGGACGAAGATGGTGCGGACTTTGACAATGATTCTTTCGGGGGGTTCAGTGACGATGAAGGCGATGAAGGCGATGAGGGAGACGAAGACGACGAAGACGATGAAGACGAGACCCCAGCTCAACCGCGCCAACGCGAAAACCCCTACGTCGCACCGACGACCGGAGTCACAGTCGCAAAATACGTTCCCCCTTCGCTTCGGAGGGCTGCGGGCTCCGAAGAAGAGAACAGAAACCGACTACGAAAACAGGTTCAAGGTTTGATTAACCGACTGACAGACGACAACATCCTCTCTATCGTGCAGTCTGTCGAGGATCTGTACCAAAAGAATGCCCGCGGCGACGTGACCGACATTATCACCGACGTTGTCATGTCGCAAATCTGTAATCCGCAGAGCTTGACAGACCAGTTTTTGGTCACCACAGGTGGATTTTTGGCCGCTGTTTATCGGATCATTGGATCAAGCTTTGGTGGACATCTGGTACGTCGGATGGTGGTTGACTTTAACGCCCATTACGAACAGGCCAGCAAGGACGTCAACCCCGAGTCACCGATCCAGAAGGAACCTTCGAATATCCTATCCCTCCTCGCTCAGCTATACTTTTTCGAGGTGGTCAGCTGCAAAATCATGTTCGACTTCATGGAGAGACTTCTGGGTGACCTCACAGAAATCAACGTCGAGTTGCTTCTGCGCATTTGTCGTATGGCGGGCCAACTTCTGAGGCGAGACGATCCGCAAGCGCTTAAGCACGTCTCTGCCGTCCTCAACCAGTCTATTTCCAAGTCGGGCTACGACAATGTGTCGGTTCGCACAAAGATCATGGCTGATACTATCAGCGATCTGAACAAGCACAAAAAGAAAGCACGAGGCTTGGACTCCTCTGTCGTCTCGGAACGCGTGCAGCGTGTAAAGAAACGCTTGGGTGAGCTCAAGTCTCAATCCCGAAGACTTGATGGCCTTGCGCCCATGGGTATGGGCCTCGTGGATATCGAGGGTGCAGATACAAGGGGTGAATGGTGGCTGGTTGGAGCCAGTGTTCCTGAAACCCTCCTCGATAAGAGCCGGAAGGGATCTGCAGCAGCAGATGCCGACTACGAATCGAGTGATTCCGAGGACATGGATATTGTCCTTCCAGACTTTCCCAAAAAGGCTCGGGAACAGGGTCTCAGGGGCAATGCGCAAATTGCCATCTTCACAGCTCTCATGACGGCATCAAACTTTGAGCATGGCTACAAGCAGTTCGTCAACCTACGACTTAAGAAGAACGACCAACTAGAGATTGCAAAGGTGCTGGTGCAATGCGTCGGCAGCGAGATGGAGTACAACCCTTACTATGCGCTTGTGGGAAGGCAAGCATGTTCAAGCAACAGCCGAATTAGATTCGCGATCCAGGACCGTCTTTGGAAGATATTCAGAAGCCTCGGCGAGTCCCTTTTCGGAGAGGGCGCAGAAGAAGACGAGACGGCGGATGGTGAGCAGATGAAGGACGAGAGACGCCTTGGCAACATTGCGAATTTCTACGCGTCCCTCGTTGATGATGGAGTGTTGAGCATTGCTATCCTCAAACCTGTGGAGTTGCCTGAGGCGAACCACTGGACCTCAGTGTTTGCGCAATTATTCATGATTGCGCTCCTCAAGACATGTCGAAGTCGAGGCAACAGCGCCAAGGAGGATGCCAAGGTGGAAAAGATCTTTGGCAGTGCCCGAGAGCTGCCGGGCTTAGCAGCCGGAATCCATTGGATGCTACGGAAGAAGGTCCGGAAGACGAAGTTGGTCAGCGCCAAGGAGTTGAAGAAGCTGGAGGGCGTTCGAGAGAAGGCGCAGGTTATTGTGCAAGCTGTAACAGTAGAGGGATGATTTGTCGAACAACCAAGGCTGTTGTGTCGACCTCAACGGATAGATATGATACCATTGCCTCGATATCGGACTGGCTGTCCAATTGCGATAAGGACGTTTCACTACTCGGCAGAGCCCCCGGTACCAAGCGGCTCCATCCTCCGTAAACCGTCTATCGACGACGGCGGTGACGTCGATATCCCGAGGGCAATCAACCTCCGAAACCGGGTAGTAACGGGATACGCCGGGTTGTCGGTGATCGAAGGTTGTCCTTCTATGATGGCGGGCCAGTCGTTGGGGGGGCAATTAACAAGTTTTGGGGGGGCGTTTCGGGGTTCGTTGGGACGAAATGCCCGAAATCCCAGGCATTGATTAGCCGACTTGATAACTCCAGAGTTTGAAGGCGCACGGGACGTGCTGAGACGCTACAATCAGCAATGAACGGTCTCTCGGCCGGAGATACATGTCCAGGGGGCGGTGTTTTTTTTTTACAGAGCACGCGCAGCAGGTGAAGGGTACTGTAAGTGGCCCCCTCACCGAGAAGCCAGCCAGTAAAGTGTACGTACCTGGCCACCCTCTCGGCTGGTCTGGGAAAAAAATTACCTGATGGGCGGGCTTCCCTTTGCCGAAGCTCCCTGTGTCTGTCCAGTGTCTGTGCCTGTGCGCCCGGCCGCCAAACTTGGACAGCGGGCGAGCTTTGTTGCGGCAACGATCCTCTCCCTCAACCTCAACTTCGCCCTCGCCTCTTGTCGACTTTTTCCTCCTCCTCCTCCACAACCTATCCCCCCATTGTCTCTCCACACAACCTCCTCCAAGATGCTTTCCAGTCGCTTAATATCACGAGCCGTTGCTCGTCCTGCCTTCCAAAAGTCTACGTGAGTTTGCTGCGTCTTCTGGTGTCCTTGTAGAAGCTTCCTAAAAACTGGCTTCTGTTGGGTCACCGACGAGGGAAAAAATGGCTCGTTGACTAACACTCGCTCTTCTTGCCTGACAGCCTCCCCGCCGTCGTCTCCTCGTCCTCCCTGTCGCGATGGAGCCGTGGATATGCCTCTGCATCTGGTGTGTTACCTCCGAGCTCGTCGGAGCTGGACCCGAATAGCGGTCGCTAACTGGAATTTCGCAGAGGAGAAGGATCTCGTCATCATCGGTGGCGGCGTGGCCGGCTACGTCGCTGCTATCAAGGCTGGCCAAGAGGGCATGAAGGTCGGTCGATTATCCTAGACCCGAACTCCCAGCTCGGTACTCGGGCGAATGGGCAAGCGAAAGGAACGGAATGGGCTGACAAGATCTCTTCCCCCCGGTGTAGGTGACATGCATTGAGAAGCGCGGCACCCTTGGCGGTACCTGCTTGAACGTCGGCTGCATCCCCTCAAAATCACTCCTCAACAACTCGCACCTCTACCACCAGATCCTCCACGACACCAAGAACCGCGGTATCGAGGTCGGCGATGTTAAGCTTAACTTGGCCAACTTCATGAAGGCCAAGGAGACCTCCGTCAACGGCCTCACCAAGGGTATCGAGTTCCTCTTCAAGAAGAACGGCGTCGAGTACATCAAGGGCACCGGCTCTTTCGTCACCGAGAACGAGATCAAGGTCGACCTCAATGAGGGCGGCGAGACCAGCGTTCGCGGCAAGAACATCCTCATCGCCACCGGTTCCGAGGCTACCCCCTTCCCCGGCCTAGAGATTGACGAGAAGCGCGTCATCACCAGCACCGGTGCCATCGCCCTCGAGGAGATCCCCAAGACCATGACCGTCATTGGTGGTGGTATCATTGGTCTTGAGATGGCCTCCGTCTGGTCGCGACTTGGCACCAAGGTCACCATTGTCGAGTTCCTCGGCCAGATCGGTGGCCCCGGCATGGACACTGAGATCGCCAAGGCCGCCCAGAAGCTTCTCAAGAAGCAGGGCATGGAGTTCAAGCTCAACACCAAGGTCGTCAGCGGTGACAAGTCTGGTGAGCTGGTGAAGCTCGAGGTTGATGCCGCCAAGGGTGGCAAGCCCGAGACTGTACGTATCAATAATACCCCTGACATAGGTCTGATACTAACAAGTTGATAGATTGAGTCTGATGTCGTCCTCGTTGCTATCGGCCGACGACCTTACGTTGGTGGCCTCGGCCTCGAGAACATTGGCCTTGACACCGATGAGCGCGGCCGTGTCATCATCGACTCCGAGTACCGAACCAAGATCCCCCACATCCGATGTGTCGGTGATGTCACCTTCGGCCCCATGCTTGCCCACAAGGCCGAGGAGGAGGCTGTTGCCGTCGTCGAGTACATCAAGAAGGGCTACGGCCACGTTAACTACGGTGCCATCCCCTCCGTCATGTACACCCACCCCGAGGTCGCCTGGGTCGGCCAGAGCGAGCAGGACCTTAAGAGCCAGAACATCCCCTACCGAGTCGGCACCTTCCCCTTCTCCGCCAACTCCCGAGCCAAGACCAACCTCGACACTGACGGCCTGGTCAAGATGCTTGCTGACCCCGAGACTGACCGTCTCCTCGGTGTTCACATCATCGGCCCCAACGCCGGTGAGATGATTGCTGAGGGTACCCTGGCTCTGGAGTACGGCGCGTCCACTGAGGACATTGCCCGAACCTGCCACGCCCACCCCACGCTCGCCGAGGCTTTCAAGGAGGCCGCCATGAACACTCACTCCCAGGCTATCCACTTCTAAACTCGGGCATGATGGATGGGGGTTGGTCGTATAGGTAGCTGACTGCCAATGGCAGCATCAGCAGGTCTCCTTCGCGTCCCTTGCGGCGGGAGACGGACACTCTTGAAATGCATAGACAGCATAGGGCGTCTGTAGTCGCCGATAGCATGAACAAAAAATAACAAAGGGCCAAAGAGGCGGGACTGCGTGAGCGGGATAGAGCCGAGGCGTCTCGGACTCTGGATTGTGTAAACTAGTAATATTTTCGCTTTATCCAAGCATGATGAATGGAAACCACGAGACAGAACCAGTGGGCTGTGCTTAGAGAACCTGACCCTCGACTGCAAGTTGGAAAATATCTGTGCAATGTGAAGGGAGCAAGCTTTCACTCCTACAACGCGTCTGATAGGCAACCAGGGGCTGCCGTTCTGAAGGAACAGCTTTGATCGCATTCCACTCCCGAGGTTCCCTCACAAGGTTCCTCAAATGTAGTGTTGATATCGAATCAAAGACAGTTGGTTTACCGCCAGTTCCTCATCGTATGTTACAAGCAGACTTATAAACCCGGAATACAACCTCGACGGCAATCAACCTCTGTATTTGATACTCTGTCCCGAACCAGGGAGTCTTCTCTTTAACAGATTGCACCGGATCCAAGAGATTCCGGAGGGGCTCATGTCGGCCCGCATATCAGCCAGATCAGCCCATCTCGAGGGTAAAGCCGTGGGTTTGACTGGCAGCACCCCACAGAACGGCAGATCCAGCAGTTGGGTTGGCCAATTGGAGCAATGTGAGTTGAAGTTTCATCAGAGGATGGAAACATTGCTACCAGCTGAATTGGCCAGGTATGCAATTGTCGACTGCATGCTTCTCCATATCACTCTCACAACCTCCAATTGATTCTCAGAAGTTCTGTATATGCGTACTTCCATATCCGTAACGGACTTTTAGACGGAGTCCGAGGCGCTTACCTGCCCGCTCCGCGGCACTCACCGGGGAAGCTTGGGTTGCGTTCCAATCCAATTGGGACAACGATTTGCTTTTGCATCTCGTCAGGGTTCAGCTCAAGAAAACAGCAGCCTGGCGGTGATTGCGCGTCTCAATCAAACATCGACTTCCCTGAAACAGCTGCCCATCCAATTGACATGGAACGAATCTGGGTGCCTGGCCTGGGAGATTGGAGATGTGTGTAAGATGGAGGCTCGTGTTCGTAGTTTAAGGGCGCTGTCACATGGATCCAAACGGGAGAGGCTCTTTCAGGGACCCGGAACTTTAGTGCCCCACGCGCTGTGGCGGGGTGTGTGTGCCCCCTGCGCCCCGCCGTTGCAGGTGCCAGCTTGCCGTGCTTGCCCAGTTTTCCAGCATTTCGTAGGGGAAGGAGCGAGGGGGATCGGGCCATCCTGCGCCACCCGCCCCTCTCCACCACTGCCGGCGCTGGAACTCGACACGCAGCTCAACGAAAATGGGAAAGATGCGGTGAATTGAGTTGCTGCTGATTTGCAGTGGCCTCGATTTTCCATCTACCCCGGGAGCCCCCCCTTCTTTTTAAACTTGCGATCTCCTCCCACCTCTCCCTTCTTTAGACGGTCGTTAGTCTTGGATAGGCTATAAATTTTTTTGGACTGGGAACCAATTGTTGGAATCAATTCCTTCTTGCGTGCTTCTCTGCTTTTTGTCCTTTTGTTGTTAGCTATCTGGCTTCCTCTCTGTTGCTTTCATCCATCTTATCGCGATGGCTCCCAGCACCATCGTTACGGGCCTGCCCCCGCCGGCTGGCAAGGGACCCAGCAGGGAGCTGAAGCTTATGAGTCGAGACGAGATCGAAGCCTTGATCGCAGAAGATCGCAAGATCGTCATCTTTCACCAGCAGGTTCTCAAGGTTGATCCATGGCTGCCGTATCATCCTGGTGGTGATAAGTCCATGCTTCACATGGTTGGAAGGGATGCTTCCGATGAGATGGATTCGTACGTCGACCTCCCCATCGCTAATTGATGATTGGTTCACAGTATTGATCCTGAGACTGACTGCCTTGTGTCCTGTAGCCTTCACTCCTTTGAAGCCCGTCAGCAGATGTTGCGCTACCGCATCGGTCGCATTGAAGGTCCCTGGACCAACTTTGTGCCCCCCATCCAGGGCGGCGTCTTCCGCACGCGCGAAGAGATTCAGCAAGCCGCCGAGAACCACGAAGCTCACAAGGATACTTCATCAAGCGCACCCTCTTCCCGAGTACCCTCCCCGGTCTTCGATGACGACGACACTCAAGGTCTCCGACAGCGACCCAGTAGCAAGGAGAAGAAGGGGGCTAGGGCGCCCTCGGTATCGTCAGCTTCAACAGTGGACGAAACGGAGATGGATGGCATGTCGTACCTGGATACCATCACTCGGGAGCACATCTCCCTCGACCTCGACAAGTACCCGAACCCCGACGAGGAAACTCAGGCTCATATCAACGTCAAGTATCGCGAACTTCACCAACGGATCTACGATGAGGGGCTTTATGATTGCAACTATTGGGCATACGGAAGGGAATGTTGTCGCTATGTTGGCTTGTTCACTGGGTCAATGCTTTGCATTCACTATGGATGGTACACTCTCAGCGCCTTCATGATGGGCGCCATGTGGCATCAGCTCGTGTTTACGGCCCACGACGCTGGCCACATGGGCATCACTCACAACTTTCACGTCGATACCTGCATTGGTATCATGATTGCCGACTTTATCGGAGGTCTGTCTATGGGTTGGTGGAAGCGCAACCACAACGTCCACCACATCGTCACCAACGCCCCTGAGCACGACCCTGATATCGAGCATATGCCTCTCTTTGCTGTCTCTCACCGTTTCCTCGGAAGCTTGACATCTACCTACTATGAGCGAGTCATGAGCTACGATGCTGTGGCAAAGGTCCTCCTGCGAATCCAGTCCTGGACTTACTATCCCTTCCTTGCATTTGGTCGCTTCAACCTCTACCGTCTGTCTTGGGACTTTCTCATCATGCGCCGCGGCCCAACCAAGGGTCCCGCGTGGTGGCATTGGTGGCTCGAGGTTGCTGGCCAGATCTTCTTCTGGATCTGGTTCGGCTACGGCCTTATCTACAAATCGCTGCCCGACAACTGGACTCGCTTTGTCTATATCATGGTCAGTCACATTACGCAGTCGCCGCTCCACCTTCAGATCGTGCTGTCTCACTTTGCCATGAGCACCGCCGATCTGGGACCTCAGGAGTCGTTTGCCCAGAAGATGCTGCGAACAACCATGGATGTTGACTGCCCTGAGTGGCTCGACTTCTTCCATGGTGGTCTTCAGTTCCAGGTCATCCACCATCTCTTCCCCCGTGTGCCTCGACACAACCTGCGTGCCACGCAGAAGCTGGTGCAGGAGTTCTGCAACGAGGTCAATATCCCGTATGCGCTGTACGGATTCGCCAACAGCAACAAGCAGGTCATTGGAAGGCTGTCTGAGGTGTCGAGGCAGGCTGCGATCCTGGCAAAGTGCCAACAGACCATCACTCGCAGCGGTGACTTTTCCGGTCATGGACATGGACATGGCCATCACCACTAAGTGAATCAAGACATAGACTGGACTTTGGCTGTATATATTATCCAGTCTATGCTTCCTTGTGAAAGGCTTTGACCAAAAGTTTAGATTTCTAGCCCAACTACCTTGTCGATGTTGGACTTTGCTAGATAGATGAATTGATGAGGATATGATGAGATAAATCGACAGTGACCTACTGTGAAGACAATCGTGATAAACCAGCTGTTAATCGACTTGATCGACATTGTACCACAATTTCAAAGCCTAGGTCGGAAGTAACCCTCCTTTTGTGCGATTCAAAGGCGGCCACCGGTTCCTTGGAGTAGTTCTTAAGAGTGAGACAAGACCGGACTTTAAGACGTTCTGGACTTGCTTGTGCAATCAACAGTAAGACTCATCTGAACGACGACGTCGGTGATTGCATCGGCATCGGCATATGCATAAAGGAAGCACTATGATTAGCACCATCGGGATGGACGCCGCATCGATGGTCGACTGTCAGATAGCCGGCCCTCCATGAACCCCCCTTGATGATCCCCGTGACGGCTCCCGCGCCTTTTCGTTCGTCGGGTGGTGGGCTGGCTGCGGGAGATGGGCGATTTTGAGGCTCCAACGGTCCGCGCATGAGACCGGGCTTGCCGCCCATCACATGGGCGCGTCGTGGTAGCCCGAGTGACGTCGATGTGTCGCACGCAAGGCGATGGGGGGTGGGCTCGGAGGTCGTGTGTGGGTGGACGCATGCGGGTTTTCGGGTGCGGCATGTGGTTTCTTTCACTGTGTTTTCTCGTAGTTGTATTTGTATTTGTTGCTGCCCTGGGCATCATGGATGGGAGACAGGCCGGAAGCGGGAGGTCTTGAATCTGGACTTTGAGTAGAGAAGAGGGGTTGTGATGGATGATGAAAGAGGTTGGTGTCATCAGAAACGGGTCTATAGATGGAGCTGTCTGTTTGAGTTACCAAGTAAATTTTCGCTTGCTTACAACTACAGCTGTCTACATATTCTAATATCAAGCTTCATCATCCAGTTCTGACGTCGTGCAACTGAAGCCCGGAAGTTGGAAGCGTTCGTGCGTCACAGGCACAAGTCTAGAGGTGGGCACCTAAAGTCGAGAGTGCCCGTGGCTCGTGGGGCATCAGTGGGGTTTGGACTCCCTGACGGCTCCTGCCTTACAGTGCGTGTCGCCCCAAGCGGTGGCTCACCTACTCTCATCCGAAACGAACCAACCAACCTGGAACCTAATCTTTTCGACTACAGCCCTCTCTTTCAACTTGAACCATCTATCCTTCAGCCGCTGCCCGTCCTCCAAACGCTCTTTCATCGGAAGGTCACGTACGGGCACGTTCTCTTAGACCCCAGGTCGCAGGTCACCGTCGTCGCGTTTGAGCAGACGATGTGAAAGAGCTGCAGCTATGGATGCCAACATACAGCGGGCCCTGAATGATAAGCTCTACGACAAGCGCAAGATTGGCGCCCTCGAGTATGTGCCGCCCCCTTTGAACCCCGGTTCTCACCCCGAGCTTTGGATATCTCGTGGTTCAGTTTGGCCAGCTTGTCTTGTCAAGCTCCGCTTCTCTTTTCCTGTGGGAGAATACACCATAGCCCAACTCGCTACCTACCCCCTGTCATAGTACTTGACCGTTGACCACTGCCTTACAGCCTTGAGCGCGTCATCCGGGAGCTTGTGAGCGTAAAAGACTATCAGCGCGTTCACGATATTCTGGAGCAGCTCTGCAATGACTACGCCTACGCGGTACACCAGCCGCATGCGAGGAACGGTGGTTTGATCGGCTTGGCAGCCGCTGCCATTGCACTAGGTCCAGTATGTTTCAAACCCCCGCGATGCTCACCACTATATACCTGCCGTCCATTTTGGCAGGCTTAAAAGAATATTCATCACTCTGTCTTATTTATTTTCGTCCGTCTAACCTCAACTCCAGGAGCTTCCTCGGTATCTGGCCAAGATCGTCCCCCCTGTGTTAGCTTGCTTCACCGACCAGGATGCTAGGGTGCGGTACTATGCCTGTGAGGCTATGTATAATATCGCCAAGGTTGCAAAGGGTGAGATCCTGGTGTATTTTAATAGCATCTTTGATCAGCTCTGCAAGGTACGCGCCCTCTTTGCAAAGTGGTCAATAGGTTCACGACAAGCTTACATGATTCCTCTCTCTTCTAGCTCGGCGCGGATTCAGAGTTGTCTGTCAAGAATGGTGCAGAGTTGCTGGACCGCCTCATTAAAGACATTGTATCCGAGTCTGCTTCTTCCTATGTGTCGATTTTAGAGGCACCCCCCAGCTTTGACGGCGATGACAAGGTGTCATTGACCGACGACACTCACTTACCAACAGCCTTCTCCCTCAAACGGTTTATTCCTCTACTCAAAGAACGAATTTGGGTCCTCAACCCCTTCACCCGCCAATTCCTTGTCGGCTGGATCACTCTGCTTGATTCGATTCCTGATCTCGAGCTCGTCACATTTTTGCCCGACTTTCTTGGAGGCCTCCTCAAGTTCTTGTCAGACCAAAACGGAGATGTGCGGGCTGCCACACAGACTTGTCTGGATAAGTTCCTCAATGAGATCAAGCGCATCTCTCGCATCAAGAAGGGAATTCTGGAGAGCAAGAGGTCCAAGGAAGGTGCCAAGCGGAAAAGGCAGGATTCCTTCGACAGCGAGTCTATCAACCCAGAGCTCGAGGAAGGGGATGAGATTGACTCGGAAGCTGCCAATGATGACGACGAAGACAGCAGCGGGGAGGACTGGATCCCGGGCCAAGACGTCGAGATCAATTATAAGGAAATCCTAGAGATCCTGACAGCTACACTGGATTCCCCCTTAGGTTGGTTGATTCTTCTCTTCTTGTGTACCAGAATGTCCCTTTTCGTCATTGCTAACACCCCAACAGAAGAGGATTGTCTCCTAGAATCCCTGCGATGGGTTGTGCAGTTTCTCGACATCTGTCCCGAGGAGGTTCTACCTTTCACTCCCAAGATCCTTGCCCATATGCTTCCGGCGATGGCCAGTACCAAAGAAACAATCCATCAAGCAGCGACAAGAGTCAACACCTGCTTGATGGACTATGTTGTCTCACTCTCAGACGACTCTGAGTTGAGTCGCCCGAACCCGGCCCAGGTTCATCACTTCTCAACCTCAAGACTCCCTATTCCCGGAGAGAAGGTCGATGGAAGCAATAGCAACCGAGTGTCCCTGTCGAGCTCCCGAGATCTTGACCTTCGAAGCCCAACTCCAGGCCAAGGCCGCTCAATATCAACTCCAGCCAACATCAACGCGACCCAGACGCAAGCTGACCTAGATTACGCCGCGGCCGTCAACTCGCTGACCCTCCTTTTCCTCAACGATCATGAAGCAACTCGAGTGGCTGCCCTGACATGGCTTATCATGCTACACAGGAAAGCTCCCAGAAAGGTCTTAGCCTTCAACGATGGCACGTTTCCTGCGTTGCTCAAGACACTGTCTGATCCTTCGGATGCCGTAGTCACCAAGGACTTGCAACTCCTGTCACAGATCTCCCGGAATACAGAAGACGACTACTTTGCCAATTTCATGGTCAATCTTCTGCAGCTCTTCTCCACGGACCGCAAGCTTCTCGAGACCAGGGGCAACCTCATTATTCGTCAACTATGTTTAAGCCTGAGCCCAGAGAGGATATACAGGACTCTGGCAGACTGCATTGAGAAGGAGGAAGATGTCGAGTTTGCAAGCATAATGGTGCAGAACCTCAACAACAATCTCATCACAGCTCCTCAATTGGCCGATGTTCGAAAGAGACTACGGAATTTGGAGACAAAGGTGCGTGAATATTGTAGATGATGTTACTGGTAACAAGACTAACAAAGTTCTTAGGACGGCCAGACACTTTTCGTGGCATTATTCAGATCATGGTGTTACAACGCTGTAGCTACCTTTTCTCTATGCTTGCTAGCCCAGGCATACGAACAAGCATACAATTTGCTACAGATTTTGTGCGTCAAAGGCCGTTGTCCCGAAAATCTGGATGATACTAACGACTCGTCTACAGTGGTGAATTGGATATGACTGTCAATATGCTTATTCAGGTTGACAAGCTAGTCCAGTTGATCGAGTCACCAGTCTTTACATGTAAGTTTGCACATTGTGCATATGGTAATCGACAACTAACTAGTTATCTAGATCTTCGCCTGCAGTTGTTAGAGCCAGAGAAGTTTCCGTACTTGTACAAGTGCATGTACGGCATCTTGATGCTTCTTCCGCAATCCTCGGCTTTTGCCGCTCTGAAGAACCGTCTCAACAGCGTCAGCTCTATTGGCTATCTACACGTGGCGCCTCGAACGTGAGTTACATGTTGATTTCCTCTACCTTACTGGTGGATGCCAATGTCATGGCATCCGCGAGTCCCCTATCTTACCCCAACTATCTCCTCTATTGTACTAACCAGTATCTAGATCGACAAGTTCGAGTACGTCTAATTTCGACAGGGCGAACCGGCTCAAGAGCAGGGAAGATGGCAACATCCGATGGGTTGAACTATTGGAAAAGTTCCGTAGCGTCCAGGAACGAGCTAGGCGCGCGCAGAGGCAAAACATGGACGGAGAAGAGATACCATCCATGGGGGTGAGTGAACTTCGCATCGGTGACGGCTCAATGGACCCTAAAGGCAAGGAGGCGCGCGCCGCGGCACCTCAGAAGGAGCCGACGCCTGCTCCACCGGTGCCAGTCAAGAGGACGACGTTGGGTAGACAGTTTGGGCGACTGGGCGGCGCGGTGGCAGGGAAAGGCCGACGAAACCAATAGCGGCCGGTTTGATTTTGGAGGCGTAGCGCATCTGCTTGGGTTTTCATCATGTCGGGACCAGAACGATCCACCGCGCGGCGTTTCGAGGCTCGTTAATGTATAGTATCTAAGGAGCAATGGCAACAAACTTCAGCGTCGTCTCTTTACAGGACTCTCGCGTTCCACCAGGCCCTCAAAGACAGCATCACGTTGGGATGTGATGGAACGAAGCTGGCCTCGAAGGTCTTCAAGCTCGGATCTTGCCATGTCAGGGTTGCTGGGTAGGCCCTGGAAGGAAGCCAATTGTAGATCAAGCTCCTTCTTACGAGCTAGCACAGCAAGATATTCTTGCTCGTCACGGGCAAGGTCAGCGATGGTTGGATGGGAAGAATCAGTGTTGGCGGCAAGGGCAGCGACACGATCCTGCAGCTCAGGTAGCTTGGTAGACAACGCCTTGACCTTGCGCTGGATTTCTAGGTTCTGCTTGGCCAGTTGGATTGGGGGTTGATAGTCGTCGTTTTGAAGTTCGCGCAAGAGGTCATTTATAAGGGCCGCCTCGGCATCAATGTGTTGATGGAGAATCTCGACACGAGCCTTCATCTGCTCCGTGTCATATATGGTCGACTGCAGCTCGCACATGCGACGGCCCAACGTCTCTGGCTCTGGAAAGGCGACGCCGAGTTGAAGGGCCATATGTGCCATGGCGTCAAGGGCGGTATGTCCGTCGGGTGGTAGGTTGTGCTGCACGGCGTCGAGCAAGCCTTCTCTCAGGGGTCGCGTGCCATTGCTGACTTTGGATTCGGATTCTTTAAGCTCCTGCAAAGCAGCAGCTTCAGATTTGGCAAGCAGGTTACGCTCCTCGTCGGCGGCTTCGTTGGTAGATGCGAGGGCTAGAAGAGCCTTGAGTGTGTCGTTGTTGCGCTCGAAGGGCGGCACGGGACGCGGATGAAACTTGGAGGAGAGCCAGGCGTCGACATAGGACCAGTCGCGGGCGGTGGAGGCGGCGATACGAGCGACGGAGGGAGAGAAGATGGCTGAATCCTGACCGAGGAGGTGATGGTGGGCCATCGTTTCGGTGACCTTTCGGAAGGCAGGGCAAGGTGGTTTCTTTGTTTGAATTTAGAATTGTTGCGCGTTGACGAGAGGGGCTGTTGCGGTGTATCGTATCACCAAGTTTGTTAATCGGGCAACCCTTTGGTGTTGAGATGAAAGAGCGGCTGCAGTTGCAGTGCAGGTGCAGAGAGTGTAACGCCACAAGCGACCTCGCTGCAGGCGCTGACTGGCCTGTCAGTCAGCGACAACCCTTGCACCTGGCGGCCCCTAAACGCAGGCAAAGGACACGGTCCCTGGGGCCCTGTCTCGGCCCCGCCAAATGGGTAGCGCCCGCCGCTAATTCCAGCAGGAAACTCGGAGGCTGCGCCGCATTCCCATGTTGAGCCTGCTAGGGTGGTACTTGTGGCCACGTGTAGGTGTCGGTGGGTGGCCGGGTATCTGATTGACAGAGGAACCCCGGAATGCCAAAAAGGACAGCGTGGGCCCTTTCAGCCTCGAACGTCGCCCATGCCCGGCCGGGCTGATGCAGTTTCTATTTACTTGGCCTTGTTGGTGAGTCGACCAACTTGTCCTCTTTCTTTCTTTGTCTTTTTGTCGTTGGCGTCGTCTGCCTCACCTCTTTTATATCCTTTAGAGAAGCTCGCCTACCCGCAGCCTACGCAATCGTTGCCGTCGTATTAATTTATCGCCGGCCACTGCCTCAACTACTTAGATGCACCACCATCGCTAACATCATCGTCTCGATTTGCCCCTCGATTCCTGCACCTACACTTCGCCTCGACAACAGCAACCGACATGTATCTCAATCTCGCGGTAGTGGCCTTGGCCGCTACGACTCTGCTCGCTCCCGCAGCCGCTCTCTCGCCTCAGGATGTCCCGGCCGATGTCCCTGTTTCGCATCTGCTCTCCTCGGCCCAGGAGCATCTGTCCCGTGGCGAGACGAGCGAGGCTCTGATCTACTACGACGCCGCCATCGCTCGCGACCCCACAAACTACCTGACCGTCTTCAAGAGGGCCACGGCCTACCTCTCCATTGGCAGGACCACGCAGGCGACCGACGACTTCAACAAGGTGCTGGCCCTCAAGCCTGGATTTGAGGGCGCCCATCTGCAGCTTGCCCGGCTCCGGGGAAGGTCTGGGGATTGGGATCTCGCAAAGAACGAGTACCGCTCTGCAGGCCTGGCACCCGACTCCGCGGAGGTGAAGGAGCTCGAGGAGGCGAAGCTGGCTGCCGCATTGGCGACCATGGCTGAGAAAGCCCAGAAGTGGGAAGAGTGTGTCAAAGCCTCTAGTAATGCCATTACGGTTGCCAGTCGCTCCGCTCACCTTCGTGAGCTCCGAGCCCACTGCCGCTTCGAGCACGGCGATGTTGAGGAGGGTCTGAGCGATCTGCGACATGTGCTGCACCTGAGGCCCGGAGACATCTCTCCCCATGTCGTCATCTCGGCGACCTCGTTTTACGGCCTGGGCGATATGGAGAGTGGTATCGGACAGATCAAGAAGTGTCTCCAGTCCGACCCAGACTCCAAGGTCTGCAAGAAGCTGCACAAGCAAGAGAAGAAGGTTGAGAAGGCGTACAAGAAGATTCAGGGTCAACTGAGCCGGGGACAGCCTACTACGGCAGGAAGATCGCTGGTCGGCACCGCTGACGAGCCCGGCCTGCTTCCTGAAGTCCGCAAGCAGATGGAGGCGCTGGTTGAGAATAAGAGCATCCCCAAGACGGCTCGATCACCACTAGTGGAGGAGTTGGTAGAACTGACTTGTCAAGCGTATACCGAGGTGAGCACCTAACCCCCCTCTATCTGTTAACGTTGCTAACCAGCCATTTCAGTCGGGTCACAGAGATGCCGCTAAGTACTGCGAGGAATCACTCAAACTGAATGCCGACTCCTTCTGGGGTATGCTTCACCACGCCAAGGTCCAGCTCAAGAAGGAACTGTACGAGGCTGCCATCGAGACCCTCCAGAAGGCCTCCGAGCTACGCCCCGATCGTCGAGACAAAGTCAACCCCATCCTCGAAAAGGCACAGATTGCCCTCAAGCGCAGCAAGTCCAAGGACTACTACAAGGTCCTCGGCGTGGCCAACGACGCCGACGAGCGCCAGATCAAGTCGGCCTACCGCAAGCAGTCCAAGATCTTCCACCCGGACAAGGCGGCCAAGCAGGGCATTCCCAAGGAGGAGGCCGAGAAGAAGATGGCGAGCATCAACGAGGCGTACGAGGTGCTCAGCGACCCGGAGCTGCGCGCGCGCTTCGACCGGGGCGACGACCCCAACTCGCAGGAGAGGCCTGGGGGTTTTGGACAAGGCAACCCCTTTGGAAACGGCCACCAGTTCATGTTCCAGCAGGGTGGAGGTCCCAACATCAAGTTCCAGTACGGAGGTTTTGGTTTTTAGAGCAACTGCACATGTCCAGTAGGACGGGCGTTTTCACCAAGGAGAAAAAGATGCGAGCCAAGACGGGGGAGAATCGAATCGACGGGATGAATTCTTACGCAGGTTCGCTCTGCCCAAGATCAAGAGTGGGAGACGCTCTGCTGGCGCATCTGGTGTTTATGGTGTCGGAGTTTTTTTCCTTCTTCTTTTTCATCGTTCATAGGACTGCAGATACAGGGCCATACAGAGCTATACGCAACAGCGGAATCAATCCCAAAAAGTTGACAAATCTTGCCTCTTACCATCCACCCGGAGATCTGTGAATCGGACATCAACGGCCTAGCGTTGAATCCTGGGATAGTGGCGTTTTGCCTCCCGGACGTAGGTACCACCGAAGTCGGCGCCGAAGCGACATCGCTGCCGATGATCGCTACATGTGACGACGGTGTATTCCAAATTGAATCACAATGCTGGACAACATTCATTCACTGAACCAGAAAGATTTGAGGGCATATTCAAAAAGGCCAGTGCCGACCAAAGCGCCTTGCAAGGCGAGTGCGCACTGCTGTATCTTGACATCAAATATTACCAGTAACATATCATGACACTCCCTCCACCATCTCTCATCTAGCCTCCAAGAGCAAAGACATGCCTCTTTTCCTTCCCTCCCATGCCCCTCCTTTTCCGTAATGCCGTCAATGCCCCTGTTTGTCGTGTAAGATTTGGAGATTTTTTTTTATATACACGTCCGACGCTGATGACCAGATGTGCCCTTGGCAGCTTCTCTGAGAAGGGCTTCTGGTGGTCCGTCTGCGCTGATGCTCATAAGATGGCAGAGCATTGCCCAGTTTTGGCAGGCGTCGGATAGAAAACAATGTGTGTGTCCAAGGGTATATCGGGTTGTTGTCGTTGCCGTCTCCGTCTCCGTGGTTCGTCGGCCGTTTTTTTCTTTCACTCTATTCCCCCGGCAATGGATGTGATAGCCGTGAGGCTTCGGCTCCGATTCGACTTCCGCACGCCGCCTTGTTCCGGTCGCTCCCCGGTTGACTTTTATATGTTGAGAGGGGAAAGGACTTCTCAAGAAGCATCGTTTCGCTTGATGAAGTAGGCCCTGTTGCCAAGATGATTAGTATATATCCAAAGCATATCCAGGTCGTTGCAACTCACTTGGAAAACTCGTATGCCGACCAACAGATAGCAGTACTGGGCATAGTGGTAACGATACGCGGCCGCACACCCTTGAAGAAACCCAGGAAACCCGCCCGCTTATACAATAATCGGCAACCACCCACGAAACTGTTTACACTCCTCACTTCGGGATCGACAGAGGTACCACGGGTCTGAAGCATGGTCTTGATAACGTCCATAGGAGTCGTAAGACCAGCAGCGAAACCACCAGCAACGGCACCAGCCAAGCAGTGGGTCAAGGGATCGTATGTCTTTTCGGGGTTCATGGCGGTAGAAATAGACTCGTAGGCGAGGAATTGGAGGGCGGTGAAGGGCACGGTCATGGACAGGGTGGTCGGGTAGGAGATGTAGAAGGCGCCCAAGCCCTCAGTCTTGTAGACGTACTTGGCGCAGTCGACCATGGATCGGTACATCTTGCTCGAGTTCTGAATCTGCATACGCTGCTTGATGACTGCAAGAAACGTTAATCATTGAACGGGGGGTTCTACAGCAATATAGCATACCATCAAAAGGGTTCATGAAGGCATCGCTAGCAATTGTAGCGGCAGCACCGCTAGTGGCTGCGGGGAACTGGAGTCAGAAATGGACACATCTAATCAATCGGGCATGAGAGCAACTTACCGGCAGCAAGAGGATGGTGAACACCAGCTTGGTTTCCGCCCATAGCATGCTTAACGGCCTCGTATGTTGCAAAGTAAACGGCGTGTGCGGGACCTGGAAGTTTTTAGCCATTGCCGGCTACGAAAGTATGTGTCGGATATAGACTCACCAGCGCCGACTATAACACTGGACATGCCGCGCCATAGGCTGAAGAAACCCTCGGTCCGGGCAATTTGGAAGGTATTGCGAATGACGCCCGAGTAGGCCGGTGTGGTGCTAGGGTTGAGGATTTGCATTCGTGTCTGTGGGTGGTCGTGTCAGGATAATGATCTGCAGGGTCGGCAGCTTGTAAGAACGTACCTTGATCGCATCAATGGGGTACATGACAGTGTGCTCCTGAACAAAGCATCGTTAGCTCGGTCGTGGATGTTCTACTCGGCCAAGGGAGGACATACGGCTATGCCGGCGAAGGCACCTGCTGCCATGTTCTGCAGCAGGGAGAAATTGGGCGGAAGGGATTCATAGCTGTGCGGAGGAGGGACGGTCAGCTTCAGGGATCTCGGAATGACCTCAGCGAAGCATTGGGAGCTCACTCGTAATCCTCGACTGGCTCTGCACTTGGCTGGGCCATGGCGGCCACAGCTTCCGATGCTCCGCCGAAGGGCTTGGTCTCGAGGGCCGCCAGGTTGGCGACTGGGAGGGGTATCGGGGCAATTGCGCTTGGGGAGAGGCCGCGATCAGGTCTTGCCGGAGGGTGAGCCGGCAACGAGACGCTGGAGAGGACGGCAGCAAAATTCGAGGTCGCGCTGCGGGCGGTCGCGGTAGTAGTCGACGGCGATGACGAAGTCTACCTAGATAAGGCGCAGGGGCAAAAATGCGGCTCCAACTCGCTTGGACCGACGGGGCCGAGGGAAGACGACGTCGTTATATCTCGGTCTTTTCGCGGAAAAGGGATCTCGTATCAATCGTCGAAAAGTCACTTCGAAGTGACGGTCGTATGCCAGAAAGAAGCAAACCAAAGCCAAGCGGAGGCGATGGAGTAAAAGAATCGGCAGAGGATGGTCTGGTCTGTGGTCCGGGCTGAACGACGGGAGGCGGGAAAAAAAGTCCAAGTTAGTGACAGCAACGTCCTCTAAAGCTGTTATCTAGAAAAATTTCCTGGGGGTGGGCGGCTCCGTTTACGGCCTCGGAGTCCGGGCAGGAGCTATGTACGCAGTACCTACCTTGGCACAACTGGGCGGCGGCGGCAGGTGCTACTGGACCTGTGGTGTCCTTGCCCGTCCTTTGTGTGGATGTGGAGGCGGGCTACAGAGGTACCTACCTAGGCAGGCAGCTAAGGCAGCTCGGCGGGCCGGGTCAGATGCGACGGGGGCACGGGGGTAGGGGAGGTACCCTCCCGCCAGCATTGTATGGCAAGATACTTTAGGTGCTCGTTTCTCCGTGAGATCTCCATGGACTCAACTGGCTGGTGGCCCCGCGGAAGTGCTCCGTACATGCAGTAGAGTCATTCTCTCAAAGATACCCTGCGTCGAGAGAAGGGTTTGAGTTTCGCACCAGCGCCGAGGCACATTTCACCGTTGAGATCTATCTCAAATACCTATGTTAGGTATTCGCTTCCTCTTCAACTGGCCACGAGGCGTCACCGGATGCTAGAGTCCGTTTGCTTCATCGTCCCAACGACAAGGATCAACAACACCCACGTTATCCACCCGCCTTCTTCATCAGGTGCCAACCCAGCCTCCCGGAGACCCTGCCAGTTTAGCAGGCCCTATATCGATCCTAGCTGCAGTGGCCTTCTCAGGGCTCTTCTAGCTGGAGCTCTACCCTCTCAGCGCGCGCACGCGCGCCTTGGCCGCACAATGGCCACACTAGACAGACCTGTAGCCACTCAAAGACCTGTCTTGGGCATCTCGGTACTCATGGCTGTACGTAAACTCGGTCAATTTGCTTGTTCGATGTGGGCCAGACGGCCGACAGTCTCATATCTTGAGGCGGGTTGCCAGCCGCCTGCCGTCCGTCCGGTGGGCATTGATATCTCGAGACAAAGAGAGGGCTTGACAAAACAAGCAGATGTCGATCAGTTTCTTAAATCCAAGCACAATCATAAATAATACGAAGAAGAAGCTTGAGACTATGGACAACGGCGGCCGCCCCCACAACCCTGCCTTTTTCACTTGTGGCCCAAGTAACTCCACCAACAAACAAGAATGATATCGCGATGTTCCTGGATTGGAGAAACACGAGACAATGCAGGCCATGTGCAGGCAACCTCTTCTAACACGTCGACAATCATGCTTTGCTGAAAAAACAGCTTAGCCATCCAGGAAGTAACTCGTACTCGAGGCCTAAAAAATAGGTCCCTGAATGTCCAAAAACATGCCCATCGTAACCATCAGTTGTCTCTTTGACCGTCTCCGCCCTACAGACGAGGCGACCTCTCACAGGCCAAAAACCGAGACGCAAAAAAAGTTCAAAGAAAAAAAAAACGAAAACTCGCGCAAACATCAAGGTGTCGGTCCCCATCCGAAGCCACATGTAGCCCCGGAGAGCTGAAAGCCTCCCCTCACAAGGATTGGACAGTGAGGGGGGAAATGCACAGCCCGGCTGCCAAGGGCGGAGGCCATCTGAACAGGGGTCGTGCTCCGTGAAATTAGGTTATCAATCAGTACGGGATCACAATCAATCTCTCTCCATCCCACCCAAGCAAGGGAATAATCCAACCACTGACTGCCATCCCCGAGGGGCCGGCTACTTATCTGCCGCACGCCACACACGGGTATTCATCAGTGACTGAGCGCATGGGTCTGGTCTGGAATCTTTGTTCTTTTTTCCACGTCGATTCCACGAAATCCAAGCTTTTCCTTCCCTTGCGCGGTTTGACCCGACATGCTGGTTCCGTTCTCATGATCAAACCTACAGAAAGTAGCGTCGTGTCCGTCAGATCTGCCCCCTTTCTCATCTGACCTAAGTTTCCACCACACCATCGCTTTGTTTTTACCCTTTCAATCGACGGTTCTGCTCTACGTAATCCTCACTTGATTTCCACCGTCTCGGCCTCGGCGTTGCAACATTCAAGTCGCCGACCTCGGTCTCAAAAGGCCGAGCTCCTTCGCTTCGCCGCTCAAGGCCGGGCTCTGTTGTTGCCCACACCTCAATGACACTCCCGGATTTGCGACTCGGAGCCGAACCCGCAGTCTGGATTATTCTCGGTGTATGTATGTATGTAGGTACTTGGGCGGATTTGTCACATATGCGCGTGGACATCTTCAACCCTGCTTCGAGACTCCTTGGTCAGACAAGCCAACCATCAGATGATATAATCTTCATCACCAATGCAGACTCAATTCAACGTGTACCTTACCAGTCTTCCTCGCCCATTGGATATCATATTCCTGTCTCCAGAAAAACGCCATCTGCAACCCCAGTAAGCCAGTGTAGCCCTGGCCAGAGTGGAAACATTATCAAGGTCCCACGGCCCCATGTAAGAAGCAAGTATGCAATCAAAAAAGCGCATCTAGGCAAAAAGGAAAAGAAAGAATCGACAGCGACTTGCATACCCTTCTCCTCAAGAAGCAGGATACTTGGGAGAGGAGATCTTTCAGCAAGTGACTTGATACGCCGGCCCGTCCCACATCAAGAATAACAGTAATATGACTCCCTAACCAAACATTATCGACTGAATGTTGACACCCAGATTCAAACCATGCCGCCTCCTCTGCGAGGCCTCTGTGGTTGGTGTAGTTGATAGATCAGACCCAGAACTCCGGCCTCAGCCTCGTCTGTGTTGGCTGCGCTGTTCTCCCGGCTCACCCCTTTCGCTGGGGACGTCTCCCATGTTGACTCGCCCAACATACCACCTGGCTCGTACAATTCGTCATCTTCTCCAGGACGTCTCATACTGCTGCCTTCTGTTTCCTCGAGAATCTGGCTCTCCCCGCGGTATCCGCCCCGTGGATGCCTTGACCAGTACAAGCTACGCGCAGCGGTGTTGGCCCCCCCAGGCTGGTGATGCTGATCTAGGAGCACGGACGCCATCGGCGAGGGTTGAGGCATCGCGGGCCCAGCTCGTGGTCCTCGCCCGGCAGGAGCCCGACTTCGAGCCCGTCCCGTTTCCGCCCGACCCATGTGCGAGCCCTGCATATCTGCCGCCAGCGTCGGAGAATTGAGCCCTGGGAACGCTGGAGGAGGATGGAATGGTGGCCGAGAACCAGGTGGCAGGTGTCCTGGAATTCCCGTCTTGGGGTTTATGACGTAGTTGTCGATGAAACCGTAGTATGATGCGGCCATCTTGCCGTGCTTCGTGGAGTAATAGTCCTCGCGGACGTCCTGATGAGCTGCTTGTTGTCCAGTATTGCCAGGGCCTTTCTGAAAATCGAACACCGCAAACGAGCACACATAGCCCAATCCATCGACATGAATGGTAAACTCGCGGAAGAAATCGACAATCTGGTCGCTGCACTTGGGCAACGAGAAGAGGAGCAGCATGGGTGTTGTAATGATACCCATCACTTCTTCCAGGAAGATGACCACTTTCATCTTGTAGAGTTCCGAAAACTCTTGCTTCACCTCGAAGCTGTGAAGTCTCCCCTGCCAGTGGTCTGGCATGTAATGTGTGTACTCAATGACATTTCGCAGAGCATACTCAGGATTAAAGACCAAGGTTTCCTCAGATACCATACCGCGCGTTATCGCCCAAACCGCTGCAAATACACCCAAGTAGAAGAGCACGGGTCGGTCCTTGGTAATCTCAAAGTTAAGGAAAAGCTCGGAATCCAGAATAGATCCAAGTGCTAGAATGGCGGTAATTGCTCCTGACATGAAAGCTATGCTTCTGGCGATATCTTCCGTCATCCGCTTGGGGAACTGGTCGATGTATCGAGTCGCGAAGGGATACGACATGTGCAATCTCTCGTAGAAGATGTGTGGAAGCTCGTTGAACTCGCGAAACTTCCACTCTGCGAGAGATGTGTACTTGCGCGCGGCCGCTTGCTTGGGGTCCTTTTGATATTCCTGCAAATGGGGTTAGCTCTGCCGAGATGCGATTCCGAAGAGGCAACTTACATAGTAATAAGTGAAGAAGTAGACAACCATGACATAGGCCAAGACAACTGGCGCAAACACAAGGTTAAGAACACCAGCAAAAAGAAGCCGCTGCTTCAGTTTCTGGCTCAGCAAACGCCTTCGGTCTGAACGTAAAAAGTCTTGCTGGACTTGGCCCAGCTCGTTAAAGGCCATGTCGAGGATGCAGTAATGCAGGTACCACTCCATTGTCTTGGAAAACATTTGCCGACCGCGAAGGAATGGAACTGGCAAGGACAAATTCAGTATGTCCTTGTTGATCATGGCGATGAGATAGTTTTCCTTTCGCATCAGACGGTTGGCAATGTCGTGCGCGTCCAACCTCTCCTTGGACTGGCTGCCAATAAACTGCTGTAATCTTGCAGGGACATTCCTCGCCGTCTTCGGGTTCTGGTCGCGCAAAGCCATTATCCGAGCGACAACATCTTGCCAGGATACTGTCTGCATATCCTGCTCCGGAATCTCCAGTAGGTGAAGATAGAACTCCCTGATGTGGATGAGACGGGGTATCTCTGCGCAGTACTGCACACACTTCCAGATAAAGAAGAAGGCATAGAGCCAAATCCCAAAACTCCAGAGTCCAGATATTTTCCGTGTACATTGCGGAACGACAACCTCACCCAACGATTTACTCTTGGGGATCTTAGAATAGTCGACACACTGGCCCAGAAATGTCAGCAACACCGCAACGAACAGTGTCTCCCTGTACCACCTCGTCAGCCTCAGCATTTTCATCAGTGCGAGACAATTGACTTACAGAATCCACAACGCGTTACCACACAATATGCACCACAGCCCGCCTCCTTCGTAGTAGTCATAAACGTCCCGCATAAAGCTGTCCAGATTTGAGGTGTTAACCCATCGCCAGAGTGCCTTCTCTTTTGGGTTATTCATTATCGTTCCTCTGGCCACGGGGAGTGGCTGCGGCCCCGTGGGTGTTCCATAACGGTCGTCGGGGTGTAGGGGCTGCTGCGCGGTTGCCGCCTCCCACTGAGCTCTTGACCTTGCTGACGACGGCCCTGCCGTTGATGGGATCCGATTATTGGCTGGCCGACCTGAACGCCTTGGTGTTGTTGGTGGTATGTTGTCGGTTTCGTTCGGCTCTACCAAGAGGGACGCAGGAACGTCATTGTCGACTTCATCGTCATTCAAATGCCATCTCGGAGTCGGCCCGCTGGGACTTCGCATAGGTTGAGATACAGCTCTGCCTTTGCCCTTCGGGTCCACGGCCGTGCTTTCCACTGTCATGCGACTATCGCTAATACCAAGCTCTTCGGCCGGGAAGCCATCAAACCGGTGTCCGAGATTCTCTTCATCAAGACCAGGGTCGTATTCGTCATCGTCTCGGGAACGCAGCTGTTCGTAAAATGATCGGCTCTCCCTCGTAGGGGACTTAAGACGGGAGAACATATTGGAAGTCATGGTGGCCCTAGGGGCAATAAATCACCGATGATATTCGGTGGGCATGTCGCCCTAGTATCGTGATAGAGGTCGGCACAAGGCAAGTCGAGGCACGATTTCAATGAAATCAGAGGTGGGAAGGAAGAAGTTATCAGGGTCGATAATCTCGGCGGTGATGCGTAAACAGAGTCGAAGATAAAGCAGTTTCGAAGGTAAAAAGCTAGATTTCTCGCCCTGAAAACCGTCAGCGTTGTTATCGAAACGAATGGTCACGAGCCAGGTGACCCGGATAAGCGTGACCGGGAGCACATGCCTATACCGAACACCAGACGAAACAGAGAATCCTGTAAAAGCAGGCTCAGAGCAGACCTGACAAAGTATTAACTGTGAGATCTTGAAACAAAATACCAGGCGACCGCTCCTCACGCAGTCTAATGAATGAATTGGGACTTCGAACACCTCCAGGCATCACAGTCGCAGGTATGACGCTACAAAGCGGTGAGGGGGTTCTGCCGGACAATCACCGATAAGACCCCACAGCTTGCGCCACACCGCCTGCCCATTCCAGGCCTCACTCACACTCACGACACCGTTGCACTCAGGATGTCTCTTACATGCGAAGCCCATGTTATTCATTTGTTCTCCATCCCTAACGGGTCCGGGTCACTATCCTTGACGTTAATTTGTTTTCAGTGAAATCATTTGGTTCGTCCTAATCAAGGCCCCGAAATGAGGTAGCATCTGTCGAACATTCACTCGTTCAGCTCAGGTGACTAGAAGGATCCCGAACACCATCTGGCAGGATGTCGTCAGATCGCCCCTTGTCTCTAAAGACTCTTCCTTTAAGGGACGCCTCTAGTGCAGGACTTCTCTCTCTAGACAGTTATCCCCAAACTCCATCAACCCCAAAAAGTTTAACTCCTCTTGCATCGAAAGTTACAAGTGTCTTATCGACGACACACTCCGATACTGAGTTCAGGGACGCTCTCTCTCTTCTTGACCAACGAGGAATCCAAAATGACGCCGAGACTCGCCGACGAGTGCGGCTGGACCTGCAAAAAGAAGTTATTGACAGCAACGGAGAAGTCATCGCTGAATTTGGTCGTGTCGCTGAGGTGGGTTTATTCCATCCCTAGGAAGATTAATACTAACCTATTTATAGCAACTCCGGCGCATCAAGACAACTATCGACAAACTAAACAGCGGTTATGAGGACATGAAGAGTCATGTTGTTGCAGCTCATGAGCAAACGACACCAGCGCTCTCCGAAGCATCATCGCTTCTAGAGCAAAGGAGACAGATCGAAGTCAAGCAAGACCTTCTAGGCGCTTTCAGGAAGCACTTCATCATGTCTGAGAGTGAGATCGCGGCCTTGACCATGACCGCCGAACCGGTCGATGACCGTTTCTTTGAAGCATTGGGTAAAGCGAAGAAGATCAGCAAGGACTGCGAGATCTTGCTTGGCTTCGAAAAACAAACCTTGGGGTTGGAATTGATGGAGCAAACGTCAAAGAACATCAACCTTGGCTTCCAGAAACTCTACAAGTGGATACAGCGAGAGTTCAAGACGCTGAACCTTGAGAATCCACAAATGAACTCGTCAATTCGACGGGCCCTCAGAGTGCTTGCTGAAAGGCCTTCCCTATTCCAGAACTGCTTAGATTTCTTTTCTGAAGCACGAGAACGAATCCTTTCAGACTCATTCTATGTCGCCCTGACAGGAAGCTCCCCGTCAGGGACTGAGGATCCTTCAGTCAAGCCCATCGACATGACTGCGCATGACCCTCTGCGGTACGTGGGTGACATGCTGGCCTGGATCCATTCAGCAACAGTCAGTGAACGTGAGGCACTGGAGGTTCTGTTCGTCGCCGAGGGTGAGGAGCTTGCAAAGGGCTTGAAATCCGGTCGAGATGCTGAGATTTGGCGCCTTATCGCGGAAGATGATGAGGTTGAGGCCGACTTCAACGCTTTAAAGGCATTGAACGATTTGGTGGACCGCGATATTTCTGGCGCAGCTCGTGTGCTTCGCCAACGGATGGAACAAGTCATCCAGTCGAACGAAGAGACAATCCCAGCCTACAAGCTCGCAAACCTCATCAACTTTTACCGCATCACATTCCAGAAGACTCTTGGTCCAAACACCAACTTGGTGGAGCTGGTCGAGGGTCTTGAGACGGAGGCTCTTCGCCAGTTCCGGGCATTGGTTAGGGATCACATTGCCACTCTGCAAGGAGAATTTCAGCATGCTCCTTCAGACCTTGGACCCCCTGCTTTCCTGCAAGACTCATTGAAGCAACTCAAGTCTATCAGCAAGACATATGACTCCTCTCTATCTGCTTCGGAGGACCGTGAGAGCGAGTTTGAGAATGTGTTGGCAGAAGCGTTTGAGCCTTTTATGGCAGGGTGTGAGAATATGGCCAAGGTTATGAAGGATCAAAAAGGTGCAATCTTTCTCATCAACTGCATCTCATCTGCAACAGCATGTTTAGAGCCGTTCGACTTCACCCAACGAAGGACCCAACAGCTTCAAGGTAAATCAGAGGAGGAGGCCAAAAAGCTAGTCGTCAGCCAGTACAACTTCTTCCGGAAAGGGTCGGGTCTTGACCCCATCTTCTCATTTCTTGAAGAGAACAAGGACAAAGATGCTGGACCGCTGGACGAGAAACTGCTTGGCCAGGCGAGCCAAACCCTGGATGACTTCCTACCATCCGCGCTCATGGATGCTATGGAGAACTTGAAGCATCTTCAGGACTCGAAACTGGCTCGACAAGTCACTGAAGAAGCTGCGGAACAATTCTGTAATGACTTTGAGGAGCTTGAAGAGGTGATTCTGGAAGAAGACGAGGACTCTGCAGATTCGGATGACGAGGAAGAAGAGGGGCGGCTTCGATCCGTATTTCCAAGAACCACAGCCGAGATACGTGTATTATTGTCATAAACCGGCAGCATATGGGTGGCATGTAATTATCTAAAAGGCCTAGATTTCCATCACTCTCTTACACAAATGCCCCCATAATAATGGTACGGTCAAGCCGCCTGTTGGCATTCGGACGATTAGCTGCATCTCTTGTAGGCGAGCAGGGCTCCATAAAGGTTTCCAAATTTGGCTGCCACGCAAGCAGTAACGGTCAATTTCTATGCGTGATATTCTCTGAAACATTTCAGCACTTGCAGCATGGGACGTCGAGAACAGAAATTAGTAGAACTTTGTCATTTCCGGATGAGGCTGGCAATGAGCAATAAGTACCCCGCCACGACAGATTGCGACGGGGGTGGGCAGTGCGAGCGAGACTACGTCACCGCCTGCCCGACTTACTTGCTCTGCCATGTACGAAGTACAACGACCAACTCCATCACGTTTCAACCATCACGGACACGAGAAGGCTCCTGATCGCCAGTCTCAACCACACCTAGCCCTTGGAAACACCCCGACCCGGTCACGAAGCGCGATTTTCCCAGCCCAACTCATTGGGCTGACAAAGCTCGGGATTTCCGTCAAGCGCGTATCCACCGTTCGGCATCTGTCCCAGAGCCTGTTTTTGACAACGACAAACATCAAAAACAGTCGGCGGACTGAGCGCAACGAGGGCTACGCTCTGGGCTACTATGGTATTGCCCTGCCGCTGGAGCCATGTTACGGAACAAGGCCCTGGCTGTGCTGCAGAAAACCTACGATGATAGCTACCTGAGTTGTTCGACTGCCGTCTACTATGAAAGCCAGGTACGACCGAAAGTTTGGTGTTTTTGACTTTTCGGCATTTTTGACTTTACTCTAACAATGGCTGGCGAATTCAGGGAAGTGAGGGCGAGGCCATGCGGCACTGGAGGAGTGCCCTCGACCAGATCTACGATTATCATGCGAACCGAGCACCTCCATCATATAGCGTGCGCACCGATACCGAGAAGGCGCTGCAGGACGCCCTGAGAGAGTTGGAACTGCAATGCAAGGAGCGGATCGATCTTCTTGAGGCGCTGCGTGTATCGCGGCAAGAAGAGACGCTATCACCACCTCCGCCCAGTGGCAAGTTGATCAAACGACCCAGCCTTCCGGACAACGACAGAGGCCGGGGATCCATAGGACAAGGCACGATACCCGCTGTACAATACTCTGAATTATCGCGGCCGTCACTTCCACATCGTCCATCGCAACCCCGGCGCACTTCATCAGAGCAGGCTATCGTGGATGGACCCAGCGCATATCTTGACCCAAACGCATCTTCATCATCGCTGCCGAGATCATCGTCGCCCAACACCCCGAATCTACCCCCGAATCTACCCCCAAGGCCAAATAAGACATTGCGGTCACCAAGTCCCGAAAAGCATACCATGAGAACCACCCTGCGTTCAGGAAGGCCAGGCGACAGGCCCATCAAATCTCGCAAAACCCCAAGGCCTGCGGCTGAAGGGCCAAGCAAGGCTGCGACTTTGGCATGGAGCGCCCTCGGTTCCAAGGACAGACTTCTGAGAAGTAGTCAGCCTGAGGCGGGTCCGGCGACCCCAAGCCCAAGCTCTCGCGCTTCCTTGGAACAGGTTCGCAGACCAGGCCCAGTGCAATGGGACAGTCATTCAAGAAGGCTGGTGGTACCCAGGGAGAATGATTTCAATGGGGAGTCTTCGAGCTCCACGCGTCATTCTGACGAGTACTGCTATGCACGCCCTTCCATGTTGTCCGTTACTGCGGCATCAAGTGCTCTCAATTCACTATCCTATCAGGATTTGCCCTCCCCAGACAACTACACAAGTCGGTCCGAACGGTTTACGAGCAGCCGAGACAATATTGGGGTGTCGTCATCACCCCGTAAAGTGTCTAGACACGAGGTGGCAAACGGCGCTGAGACCCCTGACGATTCCGGAGAGACATCGGAGAGAAGAAGTGTCTCGGACGCATATCCGAGCAGAAGTCCAGCACCAAAGAGATCCGGGAGGGCTTTGAAACCGCCAAAACCAACTCCGGAGAAAAGGGAACGATCACGTCGACGTGAACGAAAAACGCGGCATGTCTCGACCTCGAGCGCGTCGGCGGATGACACAGGTCGATCCGTCTCAAGGTCAAGACGAGCAAAGGCAAAAGAGACAGCCACTGAGACGGATACCCAAGAAGGCTCCTCAGATGGGTCTCAATCTGGAAAGAACTCCGACGAGATGATGGAGTGGAAAAAGAAGAAGGCAAAGATTTTGAAGAATCTGCCTCCTGGCGTTGACGAGGATGCAGCCAAACAAATCCTCAACGACATCGTTGTGCAGGGGGATGAAGTCCATTGGAGTGATGTGGCCGGTCTGGAGATAGCGAAAAACGCTCTTCGCGAGACAGTTGTATACCCGTTCTTGAGACCAGACCTTTTCATGGGGCTTCGAGAACCGGCAAGGGGCATGTTGCTATTCGGGCCACCAGGAACTGGAAAGACGATGCTTGCCAGGGCTGTTGCGACTGAGTCCAAGTCGACATTCTTCTCGATTTCTGCTAGCAGTTTGACGAGCAAATATCTGGGAGAGTCTGAAAAGCTTGTACGAGCTCTCTTCGGGCTCGCTCGAACCTTAGCGCCCAGCATCATCTTCGTCGACGAGATTGACTCGCTTTTATCTCAACGGACAGGGTCCGGAGAGCATGAGGCCACTACGAGAATCAAGACCGAGTTTCTCATCCAGTGGAGCGACCTACAGCGAGCAGCTGCGGGTAGAGAGACTAGCGACAAGGAAAAGGAAAAGGGTGATGCCAACCGAGTTTTGGTGCTAGCTGCAACCAACCTGCCGTGGGCTATTGACGAAGCAGCTCGAAGAAGATTTGTTAGACGCCAGTACATCCCCCTCCCCGAGCCAACAACTCGAGAGACGCAGCTCCGAACGCTCTTGGGCGAACAAAAACACGACTTGTCGAATGAGGATATCCTCAAACTGGTAGACCTAACAGATGGTGAGTAGAACTTTCTTGACACAGTTGGACGCCAGCTAACACTCTGTGACTTCCAGGCTTCTCGGGCTCGGACATCACCGCACTAGCCAAGGACGCGGCCATGGGACCTCTACGATCTCTGGGAGAGGCCTTGTTGCACATGACGATGGATGAGATCCGTCCAATACAGCTCATCGATTTTGAGGCGAGTCTGTCGACAATCCGCCCCAGCGTTAGTAAGACTGGATTAAAAGAATATGAAGATTGGGCAAGAGAGTTTGGAGAACGGGGTGGTTAAACTGCTTTCCGGCCTTGTATACAACATGTATCTTAGACGTGTGGGTAGACCACGCTCGCATGGGAATGGCGCAGTCGCGGGCAACGTTGGATTCCACGATGCGCACGTCACGGCCGAAGGATATGGGCGTTAGTGTTCTGATCAGGCTGAATGTCTACTATGTCATTTTATATGGTACACTTGTTTTAGCAACGACTCTCCGTCGCATGACCACTCCTCATCCAATGTCATTTATCGTACAGGGCGTGATTTTTTCGCCCGCTACTCCCATCCTGGCTCTGATCTCATACCCACAGCCATGCCTGAGTTGTACATTTCTCTCATCAGGCCGAATTCCGATATCCCACCGTGACTCGCAACACCAACATTTCGGCCGTTTAGTCGACATCGCTCGCTGAAGTCTGGGGTTTGCGTTGTTGCTGGGCCTCCTCCCAAGCCTTACGCTTAGCCTCCTTCTTCTCAAGTTCCAATCTCTTCTCCTCTTGTCGCTTGTCCTCCTCGGCTTGTCTCCGGGCTGCCCTCCGCTCGTCCTTGGCGGCCTTCTTAGCTTCACGCTCTGCTATCCTTTCCTCCAAACTTGGCACGGGTGGGCGCTCCTCAATGGGGGTGCCGTAGGGAGCGATAATGTGCTTAATGACGTGTCGCTTATGTTGGGAGGTCGGCCAGCCGGGGACAATGGCGACAACATCGCCGGCTCGGAGAGAGGAGTTGGGGTCGTGGACGAGGTAGTGCTTGGGGTCGGCAAACCACTAAGGAAGATGGTCAGCAAAACATCACTCAGACGCACAGAGGCTATTCATAGTATGCAGCAAAGCTCACCTTGTTGACAATCTTGTTCCACTTCTGACCTCCAACTCGGACCTTGACAGTCTTTTCCATGAGACCAGCCGAAACGACGACGCCGTGAAGCTCGTGCGTCACGCGGCGCGCGGCCTTGGCGACTTGAGAAGACATGGCTTGAAGGACTCGTATATCGAATAAATGTCGAGTCAATCCTTTCGAGGGCCAGAGGCGTAGCCAATCCCTCAATTGCTGGTCTCCAGAGCGAGATGTCGTTTTGGATAGCTCGCACCAGGAATGGAAGGCTGTTCTAAAATTTGGCAGCCAATAAGCTTCGAGGCTGTGCGGATGATAGCGCTTATGTAACCGAAAATCGCAACAGCGAGGGCGCAGATGTGATTGGACAAGGCTCTCACGAGACCTCAGCAGCTCACACGTGCTACGAACACGGAAGCGAATTGTCCCAAGGATATTACGACCGCACACACAATTTTAACTCTGGCTCTTCGCAGTCAGCCCTTTTCAACTATATTTCCATAATAACAACAAACCGAGCATTCCAAAACCCTCAATTCGTTATTCCTCTCATCTTCTAAGCCCATGGTCAGACTTAAGGCACGTGCCCCCCACCATTCGGAGAGTAAACCGCCGACAGCCGGCGATCCGAAGGCTTGGAGCGTGAACTCTAGGCTCAATTAGTGTGGGGTCCCTCTTCCTCTTAGCTGGTAAGATTTTGTCAAGGGTTCAACAAAATCGATTCATAGGTACTCTCCCGCCTCCTCCCTCTGCGTTGATTTTCCTTCTTTCCTCTCTTGCATACTTGCTCCAACTATATATTTGCTCTCCATCGCCACCTCGTCGTCTTGTCTCAGGCACTCCCGCTAACACTTCTTGAGTCATCATCGGGCAAACCATTATCCATCTTACCTCCCAATTCACCTTCATACCTCAACCAACATGTCTTCTCCCGAGCGTCGAACTGGAGTGAAGCGGCCTAGTAAGTACTCAACACACCGCTGGGTTGAAAGACCACTACTAACATGTCCCTATCAGGAACGCAATCTCTTCCTCCACCTGCGCTCCCCCAACTGGTCGCGGAACAGAACACACCTATCCCGCCCACCGACAAGGACTCCCAGCGTCTCATCGTCGTCCTGTCCAATGCCAGTCTGGAGACGTACAAGGCGTCGCACGGCGGCACCGGCCGCAATGGCATGCACCGCGAGGACAAGTACTCGTTGCTCAACAGCGACGAGCACATTGGTGTCATGCGCAAGATGAATCGGGATATCAGTGATGCCCGACCCGATATCACCCACCAGGTTTCAACTCTGGCTCCCTGAGTCGGCATTCAACATGCTGACCATTTCTTAGTGTTTGCTGACCCTGCTCGACTCGCCCATCAACAAGGCTGGAAAGCTCCAGATCTACATCCACACCGCCAAGGGCGTGCTGATCGAGGTTTCGCCCTCAGTCCGTATCCCCCGAACCTTCAAGCGATTCGCCGGTCTCATGGTGCAGCTTCTTCACCGGCTGTCTATCCGCTCCACCAACTCCAACGAGAAGCTGCTGCGTGTGATCCAGAACCCAATCACCGATCACCTCCCCCCCAACTGCCGCAAGGTGACACTGAGCTTCGACTCGGAGCTCGTGCGAGTCCGTGAGTATGTCGAGAGTGTTGGCCCCAAGGAGAGCATCTGCGTGTTTGTGGGTGCTATGGCCAAGGGTGAGGACAACTTTGCCGACTCGCTCGTGGACGAGAAGATCTCCATCAGCAACTACTCTCTGTCAGCCAGTGTGGCCTGCAGCAAGTTCTGCCACGCGGCTGAGGATGTCTGGGACATCATGTAAGAGCGAGCTGCGAATGAGACGGCCTGGGGGCCGGATGCTGCGATAGACGCCAAATGTCGGCTCGCCCTGCGGCGATACAACATCGTCGCTGGGGCGGGACGGCAGGGCGCTGACTTGGAATGCCTGGGGTGTTCGCTGTCGCTTGTTTTTGCAACCAAAACATGGGGCGTTCAACAACGGGTCCAAGACGTGAATGTCGTCTTGATGGGTCATTTCAACCTGGCCCATTCCTTCCTCTTGTCCTTTTTGCACTGTTTCTTTGCATGTCTGCCCTGTTTTTTCCTCCCCTTCTGCATGATGCTTGTTTTGTCTGGATGAAGATCTGAGCTGCTAGACCTGGGTACTTGCACGATCTAACCACATAGCATTTCAATGGACGAAGCACCTGGAAGTCTACATCGCCTATCTAGACTTTCAGATGCGGGGACGGGCTTGCGTTGAGAGCTGGGGTTATAGCGGATGGCAGTGGTTTAACACGTGAGGCGCGTTCATGATTCGGCCTGATTTACAGTCATGGCTGATTGGTACTCCGTGAGCCCGTGACGGAAGGGCAGACAAGATGCAAGACAGTTGAAGGGCAAAAGTCATCTGATGGAGGAGGCAATATACCATCTTAAGGTACTACTCAAGTAGTAATGAAGTGCACACTTCCATGTTACACAAACGTACATGATATTATGAACCAAAGTCGAGGCTATGAGGCCAGCCAAGTGAAGTCCGCTCCAGCCGCGAATACGCGGCAGGCCCAAAACGGCTGGTGTAGCACCAAGATGCCCCGCACAATGGTCGCGTGGGCGCGCCGACCTTTGGGGTGAGAGTGTGGGAGGGGATGAAGTGATGGACGCATGAGACATGGATACAGGGCTTCGAGCTCAAGGGTTATGCCGTGATACTGACGATGCCGAGGTCTGGTCTGCCTTGTTTGTAGCCAAAAGAAGAAAGAAAAGTCGTAATACTCCTGCCACGACAGGCTTGCTTAGGGCCTTGGGCTCTCTCGTCCAGTCTGTCGATGGTGGATCTTGGGATTCAACGCTTACTGGGTCTCGCGAGGTTCGCATATCCAACTCTTACAGGATGGTCATCGAATAAAACACCCCCACGCGAGCGTGAGGTGTGAAGGACAGTGAATTCGATCCTCATTCGATGAAGGGAAGAAGGGGCTAGTGAATGAAGCGACCAGAGGAGGCTGGTGAGGCGGCGTCTGTTGCGCGATGGCATTCCCTGAGGTGGCTCTTGTCCTATTGTCGAGAAAGCCAGTCTAATGGCCCAGGTCAAGCACAGAGAGGCCTTATCCTATCCAATGTGAGGGTTGATAAGGTAGCCGAGGGCCCGGGGTTGGCCGGTACAGGCCGGGGGTGGAGGCGCCGGTGGATGTCCGGTGGAGCGAGCCCGGCGGCCGTGAGTCCAGCCGTTGTGCTCGACGTGGTCACGCATCAACGACCGAGAGTCATTGGATCAGTTCGCACGAGCTATTCTCCGATGATCGTACATAGTACACCATCTTGTGTTGTTGTCGAGTACGTACTGCGTGTAGCATATCATATCCTCCCAATGCAACAGGGCTGGACATTAGGTAGGGAGGTGGTTAGTGCTGGCTTGATCTGGCCGCGGGCATGCGGTCCTCCTCATCATGATCGGAATGTGAGCAAAAGGAGGGGCAGAAAGAGGGGTATGAGGGGGGAACGGTATCAGAGCCATGACTCTGGAGTAGTCTGGCTGCATGGTCACGAGAAGAGACAAGGCAGAGTTGTATCGCGGAGGCGGTTTTATCAGATGTGAGGGAATTCCAGGCCATGGCAGGTTTAGAGGGTTTTGGAGCTCTGGATCATCCGAATCCGTCTGTCCATCCACCGTCCATCCATCCATCCCATCGTCTGGTCCAATGCCTTTCGCCGCCCACCCAACCACCCTCTCATGGCACGATGCCCCCCTCTAGCTGCAGGTACCGAGTCGGGACAAGTCGCTCCTGGACGCTGTACATAAGATTTCATCTATTTTTGCAGTGTATCATGATTGATACACAGTCATCTGCTTCTCTGGCATCGAAGGGAGCAATCAGGAAGTAACTCGAGGGGCAAACAGGGAAGCAAATACTTGCCAGGATACAAGACTTGGAGGGTTCAGGGGTGATCATGGGCGGGTGCTGCCGGATGGCGCGGGGCTAGCGAGCGGGCTGTTAACTCAAGGTACATACCCACACACACTGAGCCCAAGGCCCTCAGGTACCAGTCAAGATTGCACAAGTGCACAATTCCAGAGGGTTTCGGTGCGTGTTTGCAGCGCACAATGCCCTATTTCCTGGTTCTTGCACAGCACTAGCCACGCACTTGTCTCCAGGTACCTACCCTCCAGCGTGATGTGATGCGATGTGATGCAAGGCCCACGCTCACGCCAGGGGGCTATACCGGATACCTCTTTCTGGCCCCTCTATGGATGGATCCGGTAGAGCGCGAGAGGGTCAGATGTCAACGAGTCACAGAGCCACAGTCACAAGAGATGCAGAATGGGGACGTTATGAGACGCGGCGGGAGGGCTGGCTGAGACACGCACGCATTGGATCGCATCAGCTCCAGCTCCAACACCGTCTGGCAGCGGCAGTTACAGCGACCTAGCATTAGCTGGGTACATCAGCAGCAGCTCACCTCAGTGATCAGTGGGAGTGGCCAACAGCACGTAGCCCGCCATCCATGGTCCCGTCCTCACGACACCCTCTGTCTCTCGGTTCTTCTCTCACTCATCCCCCAACCTTTCTCCCTCTCCCGTCTCCCCCGACTCTTCTCTCCTCTTCACGGAGTCTCTAGAGTCTCTAGCCCACAGCTCCCCTGGGCAATTGCTCCGTCAATTGCTCCTATCATCTCGCAGCGACAAACATTCAAACATCGTCACTCACAAACTACCTAACGCAGAGACAAACCCTCGGACTTGGATACCCAGGCATATCCATCCTAACATCTGGACCTACCTACACTAGGGCATCTAACATACAATCACTCGCAACCTGGCGCATACACCAGGCACATAAGGCCCTTTGCACTTCTCTCCTACATATACACCCGGGACGACGTGAATCTCTGGACAACCTCTGGTACTGGTCGATCGATACTGCGGACCCTCGTCTCCCTTTTCAGCGTCTTGCACCCTTGATCAATCCAACCTCAGTCAGGTTGGGTGTCAAAGGAGTCATAACAATTGCCCGACAGGCAAGCGAACGACGGACAGCTCAGCATTCGCCCAAGGCAAGCTCCGAATTACGGATCCATCATTATTTTTGGTTCCCTTCACGGCCTACCGCGTCAGTTGCCAAGTCATTCACCTCGGGGCACCGATTGGGGACAGCTTGATTCTCGCATCTCGCCTCTCAATCCCTACCTCTCATTCTCGACCGCCTTCTCTCGCCTACTCCGCCACTTCGCCCGACCACTCGCTTCTCCTGACTCTCCGGTCTACTTAGCACCTCTTTGCCTCATTCTTATTACGGATATTTCCTTGTACTTTGCCAGTTTCTAATCTGCCTTTTTTTTTTCGACTCTCCGGTCCTCGGTTTCTTCTCTTTTGTTGTTTGTTACTCATCCTCCTTCAGCCCTGCCTTGACCGATATTCTGTCTCCCCACCAGGCCCCCCTCCCTGTTCAGCCAGTCAAGCAGGAGCAGTCCATCATTTTTTTCCTTCGACTTTCAAGCCTTTCAAGGTTCCATCAAATCCAATCCGGCCAAGGCACCCGAGCGGATACCTGAAAGCAGGCAACCGATCGAGTCCTGGCTGTTTTTACGGACTCTATAAGAGATCATGACACTACCTTTTGTTGAGGTGTCGCACCTGGCATCGTCATCGTCCTTCTACTCGGCCATCCTCGCAACCCTTGGTCTTCGCTTCCTGGCTGCCGACCGCGAACAGACTTCGTCGATTGGAACCATCACCTATGGAATCCCGGGCGGAAGTGCCAAGTCAAGCAAACAACGCAAAGCCCTAACCGACGGACGTGGTGACGAACAACAGGGCGGCCAGCCAGTGCTGCAGATCCGCGAGGTTACCCATCCTTTTGAGCCTGTCAAGCTCTCGATATTGGTCCTCGCCGCCCCGTCCCCGGCTGCAGTAGTCGAATTCCACGACGCTGCTCTCACCGCAGAACCGTGGCTGTACATCGAAAATAACGATGACCGAGCCTATCCCGGCGGTCACAGCCTGAAGCCTCGCTTGGGCCTCGACGGCGGTGAGACCCCAACGCGAGCAACTGTTCGCGACCTTGACGGCAACACCATCCAGGTCGTCTACATGCAACCCATGTCCCATCGCGACCACTTTGGCCGTGTTCTCGAATGGACCTACAACGGATCCACACATTACTCTCATTCGCAAAGCACCTATACTCATACGAAAAGTACCTATACTCGAACTCGCTCCAAGTCCCATTCCCATGCCATCACGGAGGCCCGTTCTTCCTCGTCTTCTATCTCTAACAATCAATCCCCCTTTCAGCCTCGCCAGTCACCCTCCAAACACGGCCCCAACACTGTTACCGCTGCCGAGATGACTCAACGAGCTGCTGACCGTGACGAGACGGACCCTGTGTCGGTTTCCCCTCGTCAAAGCTCCAACAACAACGGCCTTAGCACCACTACTGTTGTCGGTGCCCTCCTGGGCGTTGCTGCGGGTGCAGCCCTTACTTACGGCTTTGTGAGCAACGCGGCTAAGGAACGAGAACGCAAACCCCGACAGGATTTTGAGCCCCCCAATCTGCCACGCCGTTCTACCTTTCCCGAAAAGGCACAATCGGTTCACAACATGCATCCAGGAGAGCGCCGACCGGTATACGGCGATTATCCTCCAAGGACGTCTCTTCGTGGCGGCGAGTACCCTCAAAAGGCCCTCCCATCCCGGGCAGCCAGCGCCTACGAGGGTATGCCATACCCAGACGGATACCCTTTCCGGCAACCCATGTATAAAGAGGACTATGCACCTCGAAAGATGTCTCATCCGGATGATTATCCACCAAGGAGGCTTGGTTACATCGAAGACGAGAGCAGCGAGGAGTCTGAAGAAGAGCGGCCTCCCGTGCAGTATCTGACAGAATATCCTCATGAAGAAAACCCCTGGACCGAGCCTTCTCGCGCCAGGAGCAGGAGCAGAGCCCGAAGTGTCGCTAAAAGTACCGCCAAGAGCACCGCCAGGAGTATCGCCGCAAAAAGCACTGCGGCGAAGAGCACTACCGCAAAGAGCACTGCCAGGAGTGTTGCTCACTCTCGGGCCCGGTCCCCAAGCCGGGCTCCAGATGAGGAGGAATACGAGACGCGCAGCCGACACCCATCGAGGCGTCCCTCAGTTGAAGAGGTTGACGAGGTTTATGAGAGTCGCACTCGCCGTTCATCCAGAGCTCCCCATGACGATGGATTTGATAGACGGAGCCGACGTGCGTCACGACCTCCCCCCGATGATGGTTTTGACACTCGAAGCCGACGTGCGTCACGACCTCCCCCCGACGATGGATTTGAGCCACGAACTCGTCGGTCCTCGAGACCCCCTGTGACAGAAAAGGCGCGGAGTGTTCGCAGCCGCAGCGAAGCGCCTACCAGCCGCAAGTCGGTCGTGCTGGCTGATGATCACCGCAGTCATGCGGGATCTCGTCACAGCGGTGCGCCCAAGTCGTCGCACTCACGCTCCCGTCGAGCGACCTACGACGACGAGCGCAGCTATGTCTCTGCCCGGTCACGCCCATCCTCACGAGCGCCTCGACGAAGCCATCGACCCGAGGTCGAGACGGAGATTCCCGAGGCACCCGAAGTGCCTGAGGCGCCTGAAGTGCCACGACCTTTCGACCGGCCCATGCCACGAGCTCCCGACTACACGACCACTAGAGCTCCCGACCCTTACCAAGCACCACGAGGTCGTATTATTCATGAACATTCACGATATCCTCTCACTGAGGAGGCACCACGAGCTCACAAGGTTTACGAAGTTCCTGAAGTTCCTGAAGTTCCTGAGGTCCCTGAAGTCCCCGAGATACCTGATATTCCTGATATCGCAGATATCATGCCGAGGAGTCGGG
The DNA here is from genome assembly GCF_000151355.1 of Fusarium vanettenii 77-13-4. Taxonomy (NCBI): domain Eukaryota; kingdom Fungi; phylum Ascomycota; class Sordariomycetes; order Hypocreales; family Nectriaceae; genus Fusarium; species Fusarium vanettenii. Next base: position 22,142 of record NW_003315879.1, on the reverse strand, counting down.
CTGCCAGCAAATACGGTGTGCCTCGGATGGCCACGGGGCGCGATTACCCTAATACGGGCTATTCAAGCAAGGCCCAGAGCTATATGGCCGCCAAGGACATTGCTCTCCCCATGAGCGGCGCGGGCAGCAGCCATGCAGCATGGGAAGATGACGTTGTCAGCGTTGCTCCGAGTGACAGCATCAGCTGTATCGGAACCAAGATGAGCCGACGCCGCAAAGTACGATAAATGGAAGATTGACGATGACGAGCATTAGACATGAGAAATGGTTAGACGACAGACATTATGAGTTTGAAAGATGGATAGAGTGTGAACCATGACTGACATGTGACGAGGTTGGTTCAACAGCACGAGATGGGTCGAGACTGATAGCATTTTGGTTATGATGCCGGCATGAGAATTGTAATGGCTTTCACAACGAAGGAGGCTTGGATTCCATCTCTTACGCAATTTTTTTCTTGAGTTCTCTGGGAGGCGTTTGGGAACTCCATCATCATCTACGGCGTCATGGCATTCATTGCGGTATTCTATTTGTTGGTTAGATGCAGGGAGGATATGTGGTTGGCTATTCTGTCGTTTCTAGACCAGGATGATTTGAACGAGGAGCTGCAGCTTTGAGAAGATTGGATACAACAAAGACGCACGCACACGCTCAAGGGAGATCTATCAGATCAGCAGATACATATCAGAAACACCACGCTCAGCAGCAGCATCAGCAGCATGATGATATACAGAAGAGACACGCACAGAGTGCCAGTCCGGCGGCCTATTGCCGTGTCAGCAACCGTCCCCCTTTCGCATGCCTGTCCTGTCCCGCATTCTGCAAGATGCAACCCACTCCGTGACACTCGACACTGCCCGGATCCAACATCGTTGGTGTTGGATGTGGGGGTCAATGTGGACGGCGTCGCATAGTACATGCTAATTAGTCGATAGCATCTCATAAGTCCACGTACCCAAGGAGATCCCACCCCTCCTCCACAAATTGGTCACCGATGTAGCGGATTTTTCCAACAGTTAAATCCCTCGATGAACGGGGAGAGCGTCAGGAGCAAAGAGGCAAAAGGGACGAGCAGGGCCAGAATTACTAAACCAAGGCATCTCCGCTTCTCTACAAGAGTGCTTGTCCCGCCTGGAAGCTAAAGTGGATGGCTCGCCCACAAACAAGCCTTTTGCCGTAGCCTCTTTTGTCACTACCACCTCGATACTACTGCAAGACTCACGCACACACTCCGATTCTCGGCCACTTTTTTCACATCCCTACCACAACGGCGCCTCAAATCGTGAGAAGCAAAAAAAGTCGATTCGCTGCATTCAACTCACACTCTATCCCAACGAACAGTGTAACACTTTCTACAGCACAAGTCTCGAGTGAGATATATCGATATTTCAGACCTTGGGCGACTTTTTGTGTAAAAAATCTTCGCCATGCCTATAATTGAACTCGGCGAGTCTATTCCTCCCGACACGGCGCATGTGAGTTCAGCAAGACGTGCTCAACGTGCATATTTCATTATAGATGGGCTGACTCGATGCGTTTAGGCCGTCAGCGTCTCCCTACCTACTTGGAAGGCCAACGTCGGATATGAGGAAGGTGAAGAATGGGTTGTTGGCCGCATGACAACAGGCTACCCTCGGTGAGCCTATCTCCTGACTCACCTCAAGTTGACCTCTGGCCATTGACTTACACCATTGTTCAATATAGCTTCTTTGTCCATAGGGGTATTCAAGCCTTTGCAAAGGACATCGTCACTCGCCATGGCCGACCCGGCCAGCAGGCCATGCTCTTCCCCACGCCTAGAGTTGCAAAGCGCTGTCTCGAGTTCATCCGCCAGCGTGCCTCTCCTGAGATTGCGCGCCAGGTTGACACCATTGACTTTACTCTGGACAAATCCAAAGAGCTTTCTCCCCAGCTGAAGAAGCTATCTTCCACCATCTCAGCCGTCCTCTACCCTGAGGAGGCGTTTCCTATTGCCAAGCAGTACTGGCAGCACACTGGTGATGGCACCTCTAGCAGACGTGCCGAGTTCTGTCACAGGCTTTTCCAGGATGAACTCTTGATCCCAGTTGCGGCTGCGCAAACTCCTCCCGAGACTGCCAGTAGGCCTTTCCGCGGTCCCAAGCGCTATCAGCGCCCCGGCTCTGTCGACGGTGTCGTGTCGCATATCCCCAAGCCGCCCTCTCCTCCGGCTCCCGTCGAGTCTCTGGAGAGCTCGCGCTTCCTTGAGGAGCGCTTCGGCAGGAACCTCGAGCTCTCCATGGTTGAGCGCGCCAAGTCGGCCATCCGCAGGCGTATCGCCGGTGCCATGGCTCACGACGTTGACCTCCACAACGGCCCCCTCCCTGCCATGACGGACAACACCCGCGGCATCAAGACTCTCGAGGAGGCCGATGTCTATCTGTACCCCGCCGGCATGAACGCCATCTTTAACGCCCACCGCGCCCTGCTCAAGGCTAGAGAGCCGGCCAAGAGCATCAACTTTGGCTTCCCCTATGTCGATACCCTCAAGATCTTGCAAAAGTTCGGCCCCGGCTGTCTCTTTTACGGGCACGCTTCTGGTGCAGACCTGGACGATCTCGAGACCAGGCTGAAGAACGGAGAGCGCTTCCTCGGCCTCTTCTGCGAGTTCCCAGGAAACCCCCTCCTTACATGTCCGGACCTTGCGCGAATCCGAAAGCTCGCCGACGACTACGACTTTGCTGTCGTGATCGACGAGACGATAGGCACGTTTGCAAACATCAACGTCTTGCCCGTCGCCGATATCGTCGTCAGCAGTCTTACAAAGATCTTTTCTGGAGACTCCAACGTCATGGGTGGAAGTGCCATCCTCAACCCCGAGAGCAAGTACTACCGCGTTCTCAAGACGGCCATGGAGCAAGACTATGAGGACACATACTGGCCCGAGGACGTCATCTTCATGGAGAGGAACAGCCGAGACTTTGAGTCGCGCGTAGTGCGCACCAATGCCAATTCAGAAGCTATTTGCGAGGTGCTACGAACGCATCCCGTTGTGAAGAGCATCTATTACCCCAAGTATAACGACTCCAAACCTCACTACGAGGCCGTACGTCTTCCCAACGGGGGTTACGGCGGTTTACTCTCCGTCGTATTCCACCACAAGGCCCAGGCGCAAGCCTTCTTTGACGCCCTACCCCTTGCCAAGGGACCCAGCCTGGGAACCAACTTTACGCTGTGCTCGCCGTACGCGCTGCTCGCTCATTACCAAGAGCTGGACTGGGCTGCGCAGTTTGGTGTCGATCCCGATCTTGTCCGTGTCAGCGTCGGTCTAGAGGAGCCGGCAGAACTCGAGAGTATTTTCCTGGGTGCCCTGAAAGCGGCTGAGGCTGTCCCAGTGTCGAGCTCATGATGGAATAAGACCGTTATGGATGATGGTTCTGCTCTCCTCCCATGACGCCTTCTGTCTATATCACCCAGATTACCCAATTATGGATTATCGTCCAATCTAAGTTGTCTATGCCGGGATCTAGGTTCATGTCAGTCCGATGTTGGCAACTGGGAGATTGTGATAAAAAGTAAAAAGATCAATGACTTACGTATATATTTTGTGCTACCATGATTAGTCTGACACTTGTCAATCGAATTAATTCCAACCGCTAAACGCTATCATGAAATGTGACAATCATAGTGTCATGGGGCGAGTCGTGCTGCACCCCCTAGCACCTCACATTATGGTGCATTCCTGGTGAACGTAACCAGGCCCGTAGTCCTCAATTCCACGCTCAATCTCGTTGGCTCGCTGCTTCTCCTTGACTTCCTTCGCAAAGTACTTCTTCATGTACTTTTGAAGCTCAAAATCAAGGTGGTCAGCAGAGGCTTTCAGGACGACATCGGCTCTGCACAGTGGGCAGTGCCTTTCCTTTCGACGCTGGATCTTGATGATGCAGCGAATACAAAAAACGTGTTGGCAATCAAGGCGAATAGGCATGTATGCTACTGAAAAGCACACCGGGCAGAGGTAGTCGTTCAACTGAGGGACCACAGAGACGAGCTCTTGAGACATCTTTGCGCAGACATCCTTGGAAATGCTGCCTGCCAGAAGCTTGTCGGAGTGTACTACAGTGGGGAACTTCCTCGATACGCCCAGTGCCGTACGCTTATCAAACTCTGAAACAAGGTCAGTATTGTGTATGTTATTAGAGGGAGAGGGTCCAACTCACTCTTGAGAATCTTGGCCACGGCAGTCTTGTTGAGCTCCTGGAATTGCAAATTCTTGAGGAGCGAAGCGTTCAGGTTGATGAAACGTGTATAGGCCGCTTGACTCTCTGCGAGTTTGAAACCTTTGGCAATTCCCTCCTTTTCAACTTGATTCTGGAACCACTGCAGCTGCTTCAGGGCCACCTGGCTGGTTCGGGAACCGTGGTCCTGCTCGTGGGTGGCGAAGAAGATCTCTGCATCCAGGTAGAGCTCGAAGATTTGACGCCATCGTGCGAGGTCAGTCTTGGAGAACCGTTTGGGCTTTGCGACCTGCTCAACTTCCTTGCCGAGGGCGACGATCTCGGATGTCATATTCTTCTCTTCCTCGGCTTGAAGGGCGTCGAGATTCGTCACATCACTCTGCAGCATATCAAAAAACTCGGCATCGAAAACAAGAGGGACCTCAATGATTTCGTAGGTTCCATCATCCTTCTCGGTCGGGGGAGTGGTTGAGTCCGATGCCGGAGCTTGGACCTGTGCGCCGGTCGAGATTTCGGTCGTCGGTTCAACAGAGGATTCCAGAGCGGTCTTGGTGGTGGGCTTCTTTGCGGTCTCATCGACAGGTTTGTCGGCGGGGGAGATGACAAGTCTCTCGATTGTATCGTCGGCGAGCTTATCGACAGTCTCTGCAACAAACGGGGGACTGGCCTCGACCAGCGTATCAGAATTTTCGGATTTAGGTAGGCTCGTCACGGACTCAGTGTCGGATTTCGTCTCTGATTCGGCGGGTGGCCGAGCGCCCTTGGGGAGATTTGCGGCGATCTTATTGAGGAACTCCCGCGAGTTTGGTGCTAGCGAGGCATCAACTGGCACGCCATCTTGAAGATGGAGCTGGACGGTGAGCTTGGGGCGGAGATGAGAGTCGGAGCCGCCTATGCGCAATCAGTTTCCGATGCACGACCGTTGCACCTGCTGGAGGCACGAAATGCATAAGGTTGCGGGAATAGGCCTACCGTTGAGCTTATAGTTCAGGGCCACGGGAGATGTTGTGTCGGGCTTGAGAAGTTCGCGCAGTGTCTCTGGATCAAGACCCAGTTCATGCAGCTCTCGCGCGACCTTTTTGAGACATTTCTTGAGCTGGCTGTATGGGATGGCATTGTCGACCCAATGAGGTGGAAAATCTGCATCAGATCAGTCAGTTTGGAGATGTCGCACAAGTGTGAATGTCGCTTGAGTTGTGCGCTGAAAAAGCAGGGACAAAGAGCCAAGAACTGGATATTGTCAAAGAGTTAAGCCAAATAGTGAAACATACCCTGAGTCCGCAGGATCTGCTTAAAGTCGTGAGCAAACTTCATCGTGTTGACGCTGCTGGTAGGGCCAAAATGTTAGGGTGCTTGCATGAGGAGCACGCGACCAGTTGCGATATTGGGGAGTTGGTGGCAAAAAGAACAAGAATAGAAGAAGGGGACGTGACGCTAGAAGCAAGACTTAAAGGACAGTGAATGGCAAAAGGCAAAAGTGATATATCACTCAGAAGGGGGGCACGAAAAGAAAAAGAAGAGGAACAGTGACGAAAATGCGCCGTGTGAATGGGTTTGTTGCAAGAGTGGTCTCGTGGATGGAAAATATCGATGTCGACGAGGGTCTTGGCTGGATTCAGACATGCCCAGACAAAGGTTGGTACCGATTTTAGCGAATGACCTCTTTCTCGCGGTGGGAACGGCGAGGAACGGGTAGGGATTAATGGGAGGCTAGCAGCCTGAGTGGGCTCTCGGCAATCTCGTGCCGGCGACGGTAGAGGCGTCAACCGGACATGAATCAGATGGTTCGACCGTTCGAGAAGGTTGCCGACCATTTTCGTTGACCGAGGCCAAAGGCGACGCCGAGACCCAGGTCGTTCGATGGGGTCTTTGGGCAGTTTGCCTTGGTTCGAGACCTAGTGATTGGCTCGACACGGTTCTGGGATACCTCCCGTCCATGGTTCATCAGCCAGATGAGGTCAAGGGGGAAGGGGAGAGGACCGAGTTCATCAAAATGATGATGCCAGAGACAGAGCAGACTATCATTGAGAGCTCTGAATAGTCCGTGCTCTCTCTAGCTCGTCGATCAACCTTGCAGCTCCTTCCGTTCCTCTCAACCCCGTGTACGCAATGCGTCCCTTAATTGGCAGGGTCCATGTAACGCTAGAGCTTTGACGGGTACTGGGTCACCGAGCATCTTACATGGAACACAAGAACACGATAATGTGCAAATATCCAAGTGTAGATATATGTTGTGAATCCGTTGTGTTAGTCCAGACCTATGTGGCGCGGATGCTTCGAGTGGGAATGCCTGCAACCGTGGTTAGTCATATCCGATGAGTCGATATGAGTAACTAAAAGCAGGCTTGAATCATCCGGCAAAAGTCCACTCAGTCCAACGAATAAGCTTACTGATCTGTCAGTTAATTAACTTGTCCTTCTAGAAACATGTGTCGCCAAGCAAGGGCGGAGTTTGATCCTGCGGGGAACAACCGTAGCCTGCACAACAATCTCTTCAATAAAAATCTCCAGATTCTGCCCCGCGATGCCCCTCCTTCGTCACACAGCTTGAGAGACCTCTACTAAGGAATAAACTACCGCGAGACCCCATTAGATTCACATCTGGCTTCTTGGGAAATTTCGCATATACTCGCCTGTACTTTACAAACAGAGCCATGGGGGCCCAGCAGTCCTCGGAGCACTCTGACGCTTCAGGCGCCGCTCCAGTTGCAAAGACATGTTACTACGATCTGCTTGGCGTTGAACGTTCAGCAACCGACGATGAGTACTTCTCCCCATCTGGTCTCCTAGTTTTTTTATAAGCTGGCAAGGCCGGCCTTGACTAACATATTTCTCCAGGATCAAGCGAGCTTACCGTCGAAAGGCTCTCGAGCTTCACCCCGATCGCAACTTCAACGACGTCGAGGAGGCCACCCGTCGCTTCGCCGAGGTCCAGTCCGCATATGAAATCCTATCCGACCCCCAGGAGAGGGCATGGTACGACTCGCACCGCGATGCCATTCTGAGCGGTCAGGACGACAACGACGCAGATGGCAATCCAGCAACGTTCCGCAATGTGCGACTTACCTCGGCCGAGGAGATTATGAGCTTGATCCGCAAGTTCAATGCCGCAGTACCTTTCGATGACGAACCCACGGGATTCTATGGAATCTGCAGGGAGACTTTTGAACACCTGGCTCTTGAGGAGGAGGTGGCGGCCGAAAACGAAGACGTCGACATCCGAGAATACCCAACATTCGGCTCGTCTGATGACGACTACGAGACAGTCGTAAAGCCCTTTTACAATGCTTGGTCTGGCTTCTCCACTGCCAAATCTTTCTCTTGGAAGGACAAGTATCGCCTGTCTGATGCCCCCGACCGCCGTGTTCGCCGCCTGATGGAAAAGGAAAACAAGAAAATGCGCGACGATGCCATTCGCGAGTTCAACGATGCTGTAAACTTTCTCGTGAGCTTCGTGCGGAAGCGCGATCCTCGGTATCTGCCCAACTCGCAATCCCACGCCGAACGCCAAGCTTCCCTACGAAATGCCGCCGCCGCACAAGCCGCGAGGTCGCGTGCTGCAAATCAAGAGCGTATGGCTGAGTACGAAGTCCCCGAGTGGGCTAAGTCTCGGTCGTCCGACAACGGTGTCGCAGAGGGGAGTTTCTCTGAGTCTGAAGAGGAGGAGATTGTGGAGATTCTTGAGTGCGTCGTGTGTAACAAGTCGTTCAAGAGCGAGAAACAGATGGAGGCGCATGAAAGGAGCAAGAAACACATTAAGGCTGTCCAACAGATCAAGCGACAAATGAAGCGCGAAGGCGTTGAATTGCAACTTGATGAGGTTGATGCCACGCCTGCGCCGGAGGCAGCCGAAGGGGGCAAGCATGATCCCATTCCGGAAGAAAAGGTGAAAGAGGACTCGGACAATTCAGAGACATTAGCCGGGAAGAGGTCACCCCCCTCCAAGGGCAAACACCAAGATCCGAGCCCAGCGGAGTCTGCCGATGTGTCTGATGATGGCGACTATGCGCCCCGAAATGTGGTCGAAGAGAGGCTTACGCCCTCCAAGGCGACGCAGGAGGCAGCGAATAACTCTGATGAGGAGCTCTCTGCTGCTGCCAAGGACCTTTCCGTTGATGAGCCCTCGCAAGGCAAGAAGATAGGAAAGGCCAAGGCCAAACGCGCCAAGAAAGCTGCGGCCGCCCAAACCCAGCAGCAGGATGAAGGGGTATGAACATCACCCCGGTCTAGATTGACACTGGCTAACAACTTGTCACAGCAAAAATGCGGAGTCTGCGGGGAGACATTCTCTTCCAGGACCAAGCTCTTTACACACATCCGCGACGAAGGTCATGCCTCGTTGAAACCAGCAACCGGAGGCGGCCAGAGGAAAAAACGCTGAACATCTCTTGGCAACAAATACACTCAAATGTGTTCTCACGTCTACGGCCAAGCGCGACCAAAACGATGACTACGTCCCGGATGACTACTGCCGTACACAAGACAGAGACTGGGATCTGGGAATGGTATAAGCTGGTTCGTTCGAATTCGTATTCATCTATCCCTAGTATAACTCCCAAGCCCACCGCCTATTCAATGGCAAAGCAGCAAACACAACCAAGACGCCAACCAACCCAACCAAACTAGGCCTCATGAATGGTGTCCGCATCATCATCATCACTCAGCGTCTCCACTTCATCAATCGCACTCTCCCGACCCTCACTGGAGCCTCCAAGGAGCGCGCTTCGATCCGCTACGTGGATAATCGACTTGCCCTGGACGTGCTTTACGCATCGCTTCCAATTCTGCCAGTCGTCCTCGCTTCGGATCAAAAATCCTATCAACATGCTCGGATCCATCTCACGAACGTGGATGCGACGTAGTCGGGAAGTGTGACAAGATGCGATCTCCTCCTCGGTATAGTCGTCTGGGTTCTCGTGGTAGGGGAGTGCGGGTCTGGTATGGTGGGGGTCGAGGTAGAACAAGAACGAACCTTGTGCCCCAACAAAGTAGTGTGATGAGGATGGGCGGCCGCTAGATACGGGTTATCGGCAAGTTCATATCATGGGGATTCACGTGGCTTACCCTGCAATTCCTACAGACTGGGGCATTTGTAGGGATGCGATGAGGGCCTCCCAGTAGACAGGCGTTATCTTGTCGATTCCCAGACGAGTTCCAACAAGAATGAGCGTGGGATGAAATGCTTCCCCCTCTGGCTTCGCAATCTTCATAAACTCGTCCTCGTAAACGTCGGGGCCGTCGCCTGTTGAGTATACTCGAAGTGATGATTCGTGCGAGTTCGCAAGCGCTCTGGTGGAACGTCGATTAGTGAACTGCGGGAGAGCTTGGGCTTGTTCTGTTGACTTACTGGATGCACCGGGCAGTTGCTGACGGTCCGAACCACTCGCCTGGGTACTTGCCACACGCGCTGGCACCATGACGGACGAAGCTATGGAGGGAGTAGGGGGCGTTAGGGTGGTCGGCAAACAATTTAATGATTTCCCGCTCTTCATGTGGTGATTGTCCTCGGCGCCAGTCTAATGATAAGTGAGCTGGGTGTTGGCACTGTACGACTAACATGACTTCTTACCTCTGCCCAGACGGATCATGCCTATGGTATTTGCAAGCAGGCTCTGGCCTGATCGAATCATGCAACCCCATCCACTGTCGGAAGAGAAAGGGCTCTGATCACCCAGCTGGCTCTTCAACCTCATCGATAGCGAGAGGGAGGAAGTGGCTTGTGGGTTGGTTGATCGAGGGATGGCCTCGAATTCAGACCTATACGTCATCCAGATCCTCGACTCGAAATCGGCCATGAATTGTGGCGGCCAGCCGTTGTCTTTTGTTGGTTCATCATATGCTAGCGATGACGAGAAGCTGCTCGATATCGATTCCGGTGGGGTTTCGGGTGCGTTGACTGGTGGGACGGGCGGTCGACTGGTGTCTTGAGCCTCTGCGTCTGGCTTCGGCGCTGGGGGCGGTGTCTGGGGACTGCGGTTGTCGTTCTTGGTGCTTTTGCTGTCACTGAGCTTGTATGAGTGTCCGAGGCACCACACGGGTTGGTCGTGGGCGACATCGTTGGTCGGCTCGGGATCCCAGAACATCTGCACTATTCGCCGATAGCGCCCAAGGTCGACGTTGGCCATGGCGGCTTCCATAGCGGCTGTAACCTGTGCGACTGTGTCAAGCTGGCATCTGCAAGTGTCGGTGTCGATACTGGAGTGGGCTGTGATCCGATCGGGAGCCTAGTATGAAGAGTGTTGTGTAATGAAGGGAGACGATGGCGACTTGAGATGGATAACGAAGCTGCTGGCGAAGGCAGCAAATGGGTCTTGGGTCTGGCTGTGTGGGGAGTCAGCTGGGGCCGGCGGCGGCGGGGGAAGCGGCGGCTTGTGACTCCCTCCTCAAGGCCGCCTGAGGTGGTGGTTCCGGATGAGGTGGAGCCCCACAGGCAACAGGTGCAAAGGAATCCTGCGCACGGACCACTCGACGCGATGTGAGAAATCGAGAGCGATGGGGATGATGATGGTCGATCTAGGGCATGGTTGATGTCAATATGCCTTTTTTATGTGTTCTTCGTATTTGTTTCACTACTTGACGCGAAATTTGACACGTGTTTGCTGTCCTTTGTCCGTGTTTCTGATTATGTCTGCATTCACAAAGATTATGTTGAAGCTCATGCAAATAATGTTAGAGAGTTCAAGTGATTTCATCGTCAAAGCTGGCAAATAAGACGAAAACACCACACGATCCGATCAAGACGGAGAAAAATTTGGAGAAGCACGTAAAACAGTCAAGTAACTCATCTATCAAATATGAAAGGCTATTGAACTCCCAACTACCCAAGAATCAGGCGCATAAACCCGAGCTGGAGGCTCCCAACAATTACCCTACACCTGAGCGATGCACGCACTCATTGAAGTGACGCACCATAGCTGCGGTCTCCACCTGCTGATCCCCGCTTGGCCGCAAGCACCGGCCCCACCAAGCACCCCTGCTGCACACAACGTTTCCATGACTCTCATCGTCTGGGACAACTCCACAGTCTTTTGAAAAAGCCAATCAAAAAGCGTCACAGGCCGAGATACCCACCGCGGGGTGACTCTTTTTGTTGTCAACAACATAGCTTTTGCTAGCATCCACTGCGTGAGACTTTTTACACAAACGCTCTGTGCTGGAGGCTCATACATCTACGGCCAAACCGCCACCCGCTCCATCGACTGTGAGGAGCCTTCACAATGCCGGCGATCGATTCATAGTTCGCCATGCCGAGAAACAAGAAGGGAGCCTCTACGCCTCGTGGCGCAAAGAACGCCCGAGGTGGACGAGGAGGTCGCGGAGGCCGAGGAGCCTTTCGTGGACGCGGCAACTATTCGCCTGCACCAGCCCGAGTAAACTTCATCAGAGAAGAGACCACCGGTAACCAGCCCAATACACTACTGGGTAGACACCCGGAGCCCGAGGATGTGCTATGGCCGGCTTACTGACAGCACCACAGCTGGGTTTACACTCGCAGACGAAGCTCGACAGACTTCCCAGCATGACCCTTCCAGATGGAATAACTTGCGCATGCGACCCGTCAAGTTTGTCAGCGCTGGGCCAACTGAACCATTGAAGCTACTAGACGTGCTGCTTGACGAAGAAAATGACGAAGCTGAAGAACCAACCACCACGGCGTCGCCTGAAATCAGTACCCAACGAGACATGCAAGTCGATACACAAGATGAGTCCGACAACGAGATTGACAACCACGGCGAGAGAGGCGGGCACGAGGCGGACGTGGAGGAGGACTCAGACGAAGATGATCATTTTATCGGACCTGACGAACTCGAAGAAGCTATCCAAGCCCAAGTCGAGCCCGACAATGAAACCTCGGAGGAACCATCATTTTTCTTTGACCTGAAAGGAGACCAGTCACAGCCCAAGCTTCAGCAGGGCTCAGTCGAGATCCCAGAGCGACCGTCTTCAAGAAGCAGCAGCTCGAGCGAGGAGGTTATCCTGTTCAAGGGTCGCGCAGCCCCACGAAAGCCTCCGCAGACGGAAGAGATCAACATGGCTCAAATGCAGACCGAGATACGGGTCGTCGAGCAAACAATCATCACTGAGTCGGCACCAGCACCACCGTCACCCGCACCCGAATTGAGCGTCGAGCCACGGAATCGCAAGAAGCTATCTAAGAAGGAGAAGAAGGAGAAACAGCGCGAAAAGAGAAACGCGCGAAGAGAACTACAGGAGGAGGAAGATGCCATCCTCGCAGACTACATCGCCAACATGAAGGAAAATAGCGATGATGAGTATTTCCGACAACTCATCGACGGTGGAAGCGAATCGGACGATGCTGAAGAGGATGCGTCTGACTCACATGTCGCAACATCCAAACAGCAACGCGCCTCCTCCAAGAAAAAGGACCCGGAGACAAGTGATTCAGAGGAAGACCAAGAGGAGGATTTGTCTGAGGAGGAGGGCGAGGACGAGGACGACGAAATGCCTAGCGAAATCGACGACGAGACACTGGCAAGACTCATTGCAGGCCAAGAATTGAGCCAGGACCTGGGCATGGACGACGTCAATTTCGGCGATTCATCGAGTGATTCGGATTCCTCTAGCGACAAGAAGGCCAAGAAGCGATATCCGGGAGTTGACGACGAGGTTGACCTGATGGATTGGGAACGACCCAGCTTGCGGCGGCGCAAGGGCAAGGGCGCAAAGGCGCAGATCACGTTCAACCTATCCGACTCGGAATTGGAGGCGCAACTCCAAGCCGCCTGGAAAACTGACCGACAAAAGAAGTCTGAACGTAAGAAGCAGCGAGAGGAGTTGCGCGCGCTTGGGATGCTCGGAAAGAAGGCCAACCCTGACGATCTTCGTGTCAAATACCCGGATGGCATGAATATGGATCAGGTTGCAGAAGAGCTACGAGCGTTCCTCGTGAGCTCTGATGAGCAGTGAGTCCATCCTCCACATTCCGCCAGTCGTTTGCTGACCACTTCCTAGACTTACGCTACCACCCATGGACAACAATGCGCGAAAGATGATCCATGAGCTGGCCAATAAGTTCAAAATCAAGTCCAAGTCGACGGGCAAGGGAGACCAGCGAAGACCAACTCTCTATCGTACAGCTCGCACGCTTCCCTACGTAGCAGTGACTTTCGATCAAGCCATTAATCGCGTCAACCGACGATACTTCCCTCGACTCGACATGAAAGGTAAAAAGTCGAATCGGCTTCCACCTGTCCGTGGCGGCGCAAGTATTGCGGCTGCGACCTACCAAGATGGTGAGATCGTGGGCGGCTCAGCGCCAGAGCTTGGTGTTGAGAATCGCGGTCGCGCCATGCTGGAAAAGATGGGGTGGAGTTCTGGTACGGCGCTGGGTGCCATGAACAACAAGGGAATTCTGCAACCTGTCACGCACGCAATGAAGCGGTCAAAGGCCGGACTCGGCTAGATATTGATTCGATACGCGAACATCAGGAAGGACTGGAGCTGTGAGCTGAGAACCGGACAACACCTGTAACACTATGCAAATAGAAGGGGGCTTTCAAGTGCACGAATTCATGTTATCGAGACCCTATTTCTCGATGTTTATTGTACAACCGCGAACCCCGTTGCCCGTGTGTGAAGACATTGCCCCCAGTGAAAAACAAAACCATCCGTAACGCATTATGAGGCTCCTAAAAACAGGGCCAGATGCCCATGAAACCTCGGAGTCATGACACCCTGATGCCACGCGAGAAAAACCAATTGACCAAAACAAACCAGCAAGTCAAGCCACTTATTTCGTCGAGGAGGAGTACTTGGTGACGGCCTTGGTACCCTCAGAGACAGCGTGCTTGGCAAGCTCACCGGGGAGGATCAGGCGGACAGAGGTCTGGATCTCTCGGGAAGAGATGGTGGACTTCTTGTTGTAGGCAGCCAGCTTGGAAGCCTCAGAAGCAACGCGCTCGAAGATATCTGAGTCAAAGTTAGGATAATGGACTTGGAGACGACAGATGAACCAAAACATACCGTTGACGAAAGAGTTCAGGATGGACATGGCACGGTTGGAGATACCAGTGTCGGGGTGGACCTGCTTGAGGACTGGAGATGCAAGTTAGTTTGACGCGTTTGGAAAAAGCGTGACGCGAAAAGGCGCGAATGGGATTGGAACTCACCCTTGTAGATGTAAGAAGAGTAAGTCTCCTTGCGGGTCTTGGAGCGCTTCTTCTTGTCACCAGAAGCAGCGGTCTTCTTGCCGGCATCCTTCTTCTCGGGAGCCTTGGAGGCAGTGGCGGGGGCCTTGGAGGCGGGCTTCTTGTCGGCGGCCTTGGGAGGCATTTTGAAAGATGTGAGATCGGTGAAAAAAGACTGAAAAGTCGAAGAGTGTGGTTGAGTTGGATGTGCGAGAACGCGAGCGTGTGTTGCGGCGAAGAGAGCTGGTGGTGATGGAAAGTGATGGCGAGACAGGAAGATCGGGGGGTGGGTAGGCTTTTTGTAGCTGGGCGCGCGTCGGTGCAAGCGGGTTACTGATTGCACTTGGGGGGCGTGCGCACGCGTGCCTGCTAGCGGGAGAGGTTGGCAGGGTGGAGGTGATCTGGGCGTTGCTGGTCGCGCCTGCGTGGCCCTCTTTTTCTTTTCATTCCCCTTGGACTGCTGGGAAAATAAAAAATGGCGAGTGTCCTATTTTTTGATTGGCCGGATTTGCGCGACAGCCAACATGCTGCTGGTTCTCTTTTTTGATGCGAGAGAGAGACGCAGTCGCCCCACTGGCTTCTCTTTTCGTCATCCTGAGGAGTGCACCGCTTCTGGTCTGCCTTCCGTGATCTCGCGCGCAGCTGGCCTCTTCCATTGCTAAATCAACCTAGCCCAGCCACTATCTCCGTCTTCGTCTTCATCATCCTTCCTCGGCTTGCCGACTGGGTCAATCTTCTCCCACTCTTTTACTTCTTTCCTTCTACACATCACACATTCTTGACCTCTACTACCATAGCATGCCTTCTTCACTTAGAGTCATCTTCATGTTGTGTAGAACCCGTGTTGCAACGCCATGCTGTCCCGAAAACTCGCGTAGATATCGTCACTTTTGCATCGTGAATGAGCATCGTAGAACCTTCAGCATCTAAGCTCGTACTTCCACTGGCGTCTCCCCATCCCTGCTCGAGGCCGACGCGCCCCGGGGACGCGCCCGTTCCTTCTCAGATGCTCCCGCACATGTCCCGTCACGGCCGTGACAGATGACCGCTCGTCCTCCGGTGTTGACGCTCTGCTGGCCAGTCTCCGTCCCGTCTCTCGCTCTCCACATTCCCCAGAGTCTGGAGCTCCGAGTCCGAGTCTCTCACAGGGCTGCCGGCTCCGTTGACTGCCGGAATGGAGAGATCTCCTAGAGATCCGATCCGGAGCATTGGGGCTCAATTGTGGACCATATGCACATGGTTTCTACGTCACGATGCCCTGAAATGGGGTTGTTTAAGTCAAATGAGGTCCTATATACGTCCAAGATGGAACATTAAAGCAAAATATGACTCTACAAAGCTTGAACAAGTGTCAAACTTCATAGATCATGACCCAAAAAGATGAAGATATCCTACGAACACCAAAGTAAATGGAAGTGAAAGAGCTTCAAGCCCAAACAACAACAACAAAGGTTCAAAATCAGACAAAAGGTTTGACTTGACCCAGAGACCCAACTCAATCAAACCAAGTGGACAAGCCCAAATGCCCTCGATATCTCCTACCAAAGAAATCACGCAAAACGAGTCGACCGAGCAACAAACCTGGCTCAGACAAACGAGAAGAGATGAACCAGAAAAAAGTGCAAGACTCGGGGTGTCCAAGGGTACTGGAAAACAATGCTGATTTCAGACGTCCGACCTCCCTCCAATGAACAAATGCTCCTGAGCAGAAATTTCAGCACGCGGCCGGAAAATGAGGAACAAAGGTGAAAAATCGTGCGAGGTGGACGGTCGGGGGTGAAGGAGGATACCCAGAAAGACGCGGGTGGGTGATTTTGGGCCTTGGTGGCACGCGCGTTGGGGGGGAGGTCGGTTTTATTATTTCGCCGTGCCAGGGAGACAGGCGTGGCAGGTGTGCCTGTTTTTTATTTATTTTATTCGGTACGCCCATTTTCGCCTGATCGGGCTAGCGCCAAATCGCGCGCGCTCGTCCCGTGGGTGATCTGGGATCAGAGCTCTGACGCGCGAAAAGTACTTAACCTCTACCTCCCCCGCCAACTTCGACTCTCTCATCAACTTCTCGCAATTGTCATCACCACGACGCTCTCCGACTCATCCATTCGTCGCAAAGTCTCACCAGACTCACTCACTTCTTTTTTCACCCAAACCACCCCAACCAACCCACTTTCAAAATGACTGGCGGCGGCAAGTCTGGCGGCAAGGCCTCTGGTTCCAAGAACGCGCAATCGTGAGTCTCCCCCGTTTTCCCAGATTGCCACGCCAACCTGGTCGCGTTTTGATGCTATTCATGACGCGCCTTCCACTTTTCTCTTTGACCTTGATGCTTACACATGTTTTCCACAGGCGTTCTTCCAAGGCTGGTCTCGCGTTCCCTGTTGGTCGTGTCCACCGTCTTCTCCGAAAGGGCAACTACGCTCAGCGTGTCGGTGCCGGTGCCCCTGTGTACCTCGCTGCCGTCCTTGAGTATCTTGCTGCCGAAATCCTCGAGTTGGCTGGCAACGCTGCCCGTGACAACAAGAAGACCCGTATCATCCCCCGTCATCTCCAGCTCGCCATCCGAAACGATGAGGAGTTGAACAAGCTTCTGGGTCACGTCACCATCGCCCAGGGTGGTGTCCTACCCAACATCCACCAGAGTACGTTACCTACTTTACTCTTGCATTCCATTACTGACTTGTTTCTTTCAGATCTTCTGCCCAAGAAGACTGTCAAGGGTGGCAAGAACGCGAGCCAGGAGCTGTAAGCGGGTCGTTGGTTTGTGTTTTCTTGCGATGGTGGGTTGTTTGGGTCGTCATGACAAAGGGGTCACGGTTCAGGGTTCACACGGTTGCTTTTATCACTTTATTCGCGCGTTAGGGTTGTACAATAATCCCCCACGGCATGGTCATGAATAAGAAGACTTCAAAGATCAACCCTGTTTCCCCTGTGGCATCTTGATACTGATAGCGAACTGTACTGCATTTGTAATTCTTCCATCTTAGCGACATGCGATTTGCAACAATGTTTCCGACAACTCATCGGTCTTTCCGGACTCTTCACAACTCTTCGCGTTTCCAGTCTGTTGTAGGGAGGAATGGCCTTTACTCGTTGATATTATTTCGTCTCGGTGTTGCTGGATTGAGCTAGGTTTGGGTATTGGAAATGAACCTTGGTTAGATGTGGCGAAAAGCAAGACCGGCTCTGGTAGAAAATCGATCGATCGTAGATGTCTGCTGAGCTCGGAAATGCGTTTCGGTATCGCGGCAACCGCACGAAGAACTCAAGTGACCAAAACTTTCTTTGATTCATGCTACAATTGGTTCGGCTGTCCCGTCCATGCCCTCTATATACAAATATATTCTCATACAACCCAGGTAGTCCGGCCGTGGTTTTAATGTCGGTTGACGGGGTGGGGGGGAGCTGTCGGTTGATCAGTATCAATATGATTCCTCCATGGGGGGCAGGGGTTAGCGGCTCACGGTCGAGGATAGGCGATGGCAGGTTTCGCTCGAACTTTGAGCCTGTGAGTCGTTGTTAGCAGCTTGCATAGGGTCGTCGTTGGCCAATGGACAAGCATACCTCCGGGAGCAGTCGGGGGCGTGTAGGGATCGGGGTGCTTCCAGCTCTCCAGTAGCTTCTCTGTCTCCGTCAACAGAGCCTGTATTCCATTGTCAGCCCGCATTCGTCCTCCGGCAGCCAATTGTCCTCTCACTCTTTGGTGTCTCGGATCAGTCACATTGCGGTTGGCCTCGAAGAGTGAGCGAATATAAAGAGCCTGGCCACGCCACAAGTGTCGGTGGACGGCCCAATCCAGCGCCAGCTTCAATGAGCGGCGGTAGAGGGATCTAGAGTCCAAAAAGGTCAGCATGTATAGCTCGAGGGGCTCGACAGTCGTGTGCTCGGCCGTTCGGATGGGTTTGTGGTTACTGACAGAGCAGCTCGTCGCGTCGACATGGTGGATGAGGTGCTGAGGGTGCGCGAGGCCGGGCCCAGTCGAGAAAGACTCCTCGCTAGGGTGCAATTGATCGAGTTTCGTGAGGTATCTCGCCGACTGGCGCTCGCACAATGGAATCCGGTGTTGACCTGTTGTCTTGGGTGAGGTTGTGTTGCGACGAAGAATGCCGACAATGACGGCAGACTGATTGGTGCCTTGTGGCCTCGTTCCGGAGAATTGCCGACCATATTGAGCCTACCCTATACATCTCATGGAAACAGAAACAGGGACTTCTTGGGCTTATTTCTTCTTTTATTGCCCTAATAATCTAGAATCTATGTTTCTGGGGTGACGCGAATCGATTGAGTGTAGTATTGATATATGGGTGTGATATTTTTCGTTTTCTGCTGACTTCTTCAAATGTCCCGTCTCGATGCATGATTCAGGGAGACTGTCTTCTGGCTCGGAGTTTGGAATCCAGCACAATTCATCACATGAGCCCCTACAACTCTAATTTTTACCCACAAAGACCTCATGTGCTGACTGTATCTTACAACCGAAGGATTTTTGCACCAGTTCCACGAGATAATTGACAAATGAACGTTGAAGAGCTCGAATTGAGCCTCGGAGCTGTCAAAAACCCCACGTTGGATTGATTCCCGAAAGCTCCGTCCCCTGGGTTGGAATTAGTTTTTGGCTACTTCTGAGTGGTCGAGTTGTTTGACCCATAATTTGCACCAGCCCCGCCCATTCCATTACCAGCCACTCCCGTATCTCTCGGCAAGCCACACCAGCCACGGTCACTCTACACTTACGCACAGACACCAGTCCTTATCGCGAGCTGAGCAGATTAGATTGCGACATCTCGCGATAAGCACATGGTCAGATGTGAGAAGGAACAGACTCAACAAGGAGACTTGTGATGGTTGAATAAGCTCTCTTTCCATCAAGAGCGACATGAGAAAAGGAACCTTCTCACGGTTCTCCGCGTTGTCGGCGTATCGGGCCATGGCTGGCACATTAAGTGGAGCAGACACAACCAGACAATACCGAGAGTCATGTTAAGGGGCATTGTCTAACACAAGCACGACTGAGGAACAACGAACTGATTAATATTTAGTGGGTTGAAGTATGTCCGTGATACGCATGTGAGTCTAGAAGATCCAACCCAACTTGATGCCCCCCTCCCGCAGGTTAAGCCCGATCGAAATAGGCACAGCATACTGCATGGTAAGCAATGCGCTGTCATCGTATAGCTTACTAGATGCAATGCTACAATGAGTTGCCATTCTGCATGCAATTGAGGTCGGGTTAACAAAGCTAGTCGGGTTCTTCCATATGCAAAGGATAATAGCTAAATAAGAGTAATCTATAACTTGTAATACTTAATAATCAGAGGGTATTCTATATTAACGCGACTTACCCCCTTAATTAATTAAGCCTTAAGAAATATATTAAAATAGCTTAAATTAAATTCTAAAAGTATATAAAGCCTATTAAGCTATAAGGAAATAATTATAAAATAAAATAATTAAAATTTAACTTATATTAGCTAAGAAAGGGCTAATTAAATATATATATATATATTTATTACTATTAAACTTATTATTAAACTTATTATTATTTATATATTTATATAAGCTAATATTTATATATTATATATTTAATTAAATAGGTTTAATTAATTAAACCTATAGACTTTTATTTATTACTAAGTTTTAGTTTAATATTAAGCCCTTATACTAATACTTTTTAAGTTTATAAAACTTTATTATTAACTCTAAGAATTAATCCCTCTAAATAAACCTATAATATTAATAACCTTAATAAGCTTTATTTCTTAATATAATTATACCTATAGCTATATAGCTAGATCTTAGCTAATTATAATAAGACTTTTTTAATATTTATTTAATAATATAAAAAGTCTTAATATTTATTATAAATATTATAAGTTATATCTTATATTAATTATTTTTTATATTTATAAAAAAGCTTTTTTTTTATTTTTATTTTTATTTTTATTTTAAGAGCTTTTAATAAAAAAAGCTTTTTTTTAATAAAATTAATCTTTATATAAATATAAGAATTAAATATATAAAAAAAAAAAAAAAAAGGTTATAATTAAAAATTATAAGCTTAATTAATATTAAATTACTAAGTAGCGCGCTTAAATTAATACTTTAAATAGCTTTATATAAGATTATTTCTAATAGTTTATTATAAGTATTTTTTATGCCTTTATAAAGCTTATTTATTATTAAAATTATTATTAAAATTATTATTATTTATATATTTATATAAGCTAATATTTATATATTATATATTTAACTAGATAGGTTTAATTAATTAAACCTATAGATTTCTATTTACCGCTAAGTCTAGCGCCGAGCCTTAGCGCTAATACTTTTTAAGTTTATAAAACTCTGCCGCCGACGCTAAGAACTAATCCCTCCGAGGTATTAAACCTATAATACTAATAACCTTAATAACCTCTATTTCCTAATATTACGCTTATAGCTATATAGTTAGATCCTAGCTAGCTAATTTCTTTAATCTTTATTTAATAGTATAAAAAGTCTTAATACTTATTATAAGTATTATAAGCTATATTTTATATTAATTATTATTTATATCCTTAAGGAAGTTTCTTTTTTTATTAATAAGATTTTTATTTTTTTTTATTTTTATCTTAAGAGCTTTAAGTAAAAAAAGCTCTTTTTTAATAAAATTAATCCTTATATAGGTATAAGAATTAAATATAAAGAGGCTAAGTAAAAAAAGAAGAAAATTATAACTAAAGATCGCGAGCTTAATTAATATTAAATCGCTAAGTAATATACTTAAATTAATACTCTAAATAGCTTTATATAAGATTATCTCTTATAGCCTATTATAAGTGCTTTTTATATCTTTATAAAGCTTATAAACCTCTTTAATAAGATTATCTTAATTATATAAGAAGGCCTATTAATAGGTATTAGTCGCATTATTATAATTATTTAGTTAGAGGTCTCTTTAAAAAGCTATTATAATCTTCTTTTATATTATTAATTAATTAGCTAATTATTAATTAATTAATTAATTAATTAATTATAGTTATTAATTATAATTATTAATTATTAATTAAATTTCCTTTTATAAGGATAATAAAAGTATAATCCCTTAAGATTTATATCTCTTTAAGTAATTAAGAATCCTAAGGATAATTAGAAGGTTAATAATAAAAGGGAGAATTATTATAGGAAGAGGTTAGATATTAACCTCTTTAACTAATTAAGATATAATTTATTTATTATAAATAGAGCTATTATTAAAGGTATTAATAATTATATAAATAAACTTTATTAATTTAAGCCTATTAAGACCTTAGGCTTTAGGTATAGAGCCTTTATTATTAAATTTACTAAGATTTTAATTAAGATACTTTAATCCCCTTTTTAGGTAGAATAAAGTTAAATAATAATAATAAAGCTTATAGACCTTTTTAATAAGGTTATCTTAATTATATAAGAAGGCTTATTAATAGGTATTAGCTATGCTATTATAATTTTTTAATTAAAGGTCTCTATAAAAGGCTATTATAATCTTTTTTTATATTATTAATTAATTAGCTAATTATTAATTAATTAATTATAATTATGAATTATAATTATTAGCTATAATTAAACCTTCTTTTATAAGGATACTAAAAGTAATTTATACCTCTTTAAGTAATTAAGAATTATAAGGATAATTAGAAAGTTAATAATAAAGAGGAGAGCTATTATAAGAATTTAATTAATAATTTTAATTACTAACTAAAAAATTAATATTAGTTATAATTAAAAGATTAATTAATAGTTAGTAATTAAAATTTAATTAATTTTTTAATTAGGTTTTAAT